>NC_134455.1:54278586-56971586 GCF_047948215.1 Lycorma delicatula | reverse complement strand
ACCTTTTGGGTAAGCTTTTTAAAATAATAGTTGTTTTTTCATTATACTTACCCACTGTATTTGGATGAGTGGTTAGCATCCTCACCATCTGCTATAATTTTAATTTAATGGTTGCTTTTAATTTGTTTTAAAGCTCATGTTGACCGTACTTTGATCATTGAGGTTCAGTTAATGGAATTCTCATAACCGTATAATCCAAATTTGATAAGATCAAAAACTAATATTCAATTGGAAGTTACAGCCCATTATAAGCATTGTAAAAATAATGTATATTGTTTAAAATAAATACTGATAAATATAATTCAATCATGTACATGAAATACTGTACCAAAGTAATGTAGCATTTCTACTCATCAGTTTTTATTTTTTAATACTTATGTTAATATAGTTTTCTTAAATGTAATGTTATTTAAGAAAAGAACTGTTAAGGTTACATATAAAAAAATCTATTATTAATTTAAAAAGAAATATGGCATGTATTAATGAGGTAGGTTATTAAATAAAGCTTTTTATTAAATATATTTAATAAAATCATACTCTATTATTTATGAACTTTGTTGTATGATTTATGGAATGAAGCGTGATCAGTAATGAACTAATTTATTGTTTTTAAGTTGCTCTATTTTGTGTTGTCCTTATTTTAACAAATTGTGTCCTTTATCTATCGTAATTTGCATTGTATATTATGTTAGTTTCTTCCAGTTCTCCATCCCTTGTAACAGGTGTACATGGACACTTTGAAAGCCTTTATACCAGTGTTTCTCAACCTTTTTTTTTATGGTGGACCAGTAAAATTATAGAAAAATATACGTGGATCGGCAGACCCTCAGCTTAGATTTTTGATGAGCAAAAAAAAAATACTTATCATATTTTTATTTTATTAAAAATAAAAATATGTGTAAATTTATATACATATAATATTAATTAATATCATTTCTATCTATAAACAATATATAAATGAAAATTAGAAAATAAATTTAATAAAATAAATGTAGGTTGTTTTATTTAAAAATAGGAACTACAACAAATCATATTGTAAATAATGAAAGTTAGTGAGAAATTTGTTGTTGCTCTTTGCACAATTGTTTCAATGTCGGGTTGTAAAGATGAATATATTGATTTTTTGATTTGGTTTTAATAAGTGTAAAATAAAAAATGCTGAAAATCCAGATTCACACAAAAATGTGATTGAAAATGGGAAGTAGAATTTTCTTCATGGCTTTGTTATGTAAATTTGAATATTCATTTTTTATTGCAATCCAAAATTTAATTAAATTCACAGTTGAAAATTTTTAATGTTATATCTCAACATAAGAGCTTGGTCTTTGTTATTTAAATTTATATTATAAATGTTTGTTGGGAAATATTTTTCAAATCCATCATATAATGACTGTAAAAGTTGACTTATTACTACATCCAGATTATCCACTATTAATTCCTTTTGTGTAGTAATAAAATTACAATAAGAATTAAATACATCAGGATTATTTTCTTTAATTTATTTAACCAAAGTTTCATTTTTTTAAAAGCATCAATTTTGTTAAATGAATTAAATGAAATTGTCTACATCCCTGAAAACTTAAATTTAAACATGTATGTAAGAAAATATGTCACTTAAATATACCAGTTTTGCAATCCAGTACAGATTGGAATAACATTTTAATAACAGAGACTGTTTTTCTCTCAAAAATATCTCTACTTCCGTCCTTAATTTGTAAAGTCTGGTAAGCAATTTTCCTCGCGAGAGCCATCTTACTTCTGCATGTAGTAAGAGATATTGGTGTTCTGCTCCTACTTCTTGACAAAGAATGGCAAATAATCGAGAGTTAGGATCGCTTTTCTTTATGAAATTAACAATTTTTATTGATTCCAGAGAACATTGTTTAATTCAGGTGACATATTTCTGGCTGCTAAGTGCTGGCGATATATTATGCAGTGTGTTAGTAATATATCAGGAGAAGCGATTTCTTGAAACCTTTTTGTTATTCTGCAATGTTTCCCAGTCATATTTGCTGCTCCATTGATACAAAAGCCAATACAATTTTTCCAGTTTAAGGGATTGTTATTAATATACAAATTCAATCAATAAAAAATTTTGGCACTTGTCATATGGAAATCTAAATGTTTGCAAAATAATAATTCTTCTTTAATTTCTTCAGCAGAATAGTTGTTGTACCATACATAGCAGAGCAAAATAACTTTTTTAGAAATATCACGTGATTTGTCGATCTGTGTGGCAAACGTTGGTGATTCTTTAATACTTTCTATTAACTGATATTCAATATTTTCAGATAGTTTCAATTCGACGACTAATCATATCATTTGAAAGAGGAATTGATCTAATCTGATCTACAGCTGAGGGTCCAAATATTTCATTGCAAACATCAGTTAACACCAGTTTAATTAAATTTTCTCCGGTTGTGAACAATTTATTTGTTTTGGTTAGTAGTGCAACTAAATATGAACATTTCAGTTGCAATTTATTTTGAATAAAAGTTTCTTTAAATGTTTTCTTTTTGAGATTAAATTCTTGTTTTTGTTCAAAATATTCCAATGGTTTCTGTTCTAGTTCAGGATGTGTTGATTTTAAATGTCACACAACATTTTTCTTGTTTGGTGAACATTCATTTGATTTTTTTATATTTCCATTTCCCAGAGTAGAACTTTCAGTGCAAAAAAGTATGTTAAGTTTCTTGTTTTTTTGACCCAGATGAATAAAAATTTGCTTTTTGCTATAATTAAAAGTAAACCTATTCACTATAATACTAGTAGTCGACTGCAAGAATTAGAGAACGTAATTGTAAATGAAGTGTTTTCAGTAAATTGAACATGCGCACAGCTAAGTCATAAAACAAAGGTACCACCATAGCCGCACTCTTTAGTGTAGTGCTGTTTTGTTATTTTCCACTACTACACTTCATGCGTCATCAGATATTATACTGTTGCCAATTGTGCAAAGAATACAAGGTATTCAATAAATTAAATATGCACCAGTATTCATCAATGTATATGTACAGAACATTATTAAATAATTATAATATATAAATTTTATATTACCGTTATGAATTTTTTTAATGTTCATTTTTTTCTCATATTTTTAAAGTTAAATCTTTTTTTTGGGCAAATTTGTTCAGGGACCACTGCTTTAAACTATGTTTATGACTTAATTCTAAGTATGTCATACAGATAATTTTTTTTCTCTCAACTAGAGTTTAATTGTATTCTTTTACACTTAATATGTATTAAACTCTTGTCTAATTAGAACTTCAATGTTTCAATTAGAACTCTTAATTGATTTTAATGTAAAAATTTAATAGATTTACACCACATTCTATTATAATTTTATTATTCTAAGTATGTATATTTTGATACTTATAAAGTGAATTGTGGATGAGCAGACAAAAAATTGATTTTTTTTTTCAAACTATTCAATTTTGAAAATTTGTACTAGCGCATGTAGTATATGGTATTTTCTTTTGTAATAATAACTATTATGTGGTGCTTTTTAACATATTTAAGTGAGTATTGCTGTAATTATATCAAATAAGGAAGTATATTATACTACTAGTTAAAAATTTAAGAAAAACATCCATGTAAGTTGATACTCTGTTGTTTTCTTCTGTAAGATTTTACTGCATTTTTTATCAAAATGAATACAATAGAATTTTTTATTGGTTTGCTCTACTATATTATGTAATGCTCTGTTGTATTTTAATATCTCTTTAAATATTAGGAGGTTGTTAATAGTCTGGTATTACATTTGAGATATCATTGTGGGTTTAACATATGCCTATTGAGTTTTATATAATATAAAACATTGTTAGATAATTGTTTTTTATAGGCATATTACAATAGCTGTGTAAATAACTACATTCTACTTAAAATTACTAGTACACAAAATTTAGTGATGAGATCTCTTTTAAATTACTTCATGACCTGTTGTAATCTTTTATATTTCTAATTTAACTTTCAATCTTGTTTGGTCTCAGGCTGACCATTACCAAGAGAATATTATTTAAAACTACCATGGTGAAAGGTAACTTATGCATTCAGATGTAAGTCAGAGTAACTTATTCTTTTGTATTATTTGAAACAAGATTCAACAGTATCGTTAAGTAGCTAAAACAACAAGTGAAAGTTAAGGTTAAGAGTAGTTTAATCATGCAGAATTCAGCCCTGCATTGACTGAATGAACTATGATACCATCATTATCTGACTAGTAGTTTGAACATGAAGCATTTTCTTTAAGTTTGTGGCATGAACTATAATTACGTATTAGTAGCACTAGGAAATCTGTCTTTTAACTTTTTTAGAACCAACCACCAGATTGGGTTTTGTTTCACCCCTAGGTAAGAAACATAGTCCCTGGAATGTTCCGCTGGAAGAAGTTGTGAAACCCACTGAGGGCAACCTCTGATTGGGACAATTTACCCTCTTTCTTGATGCCACTAGTAATTGTTGATCATAATTAAGATTTTACTAATTAGTATAGAAGTAATTTCTGATTATAATTAGTGAAAATTAATGAGCTCTCATAAACTTGTTTGATATTATAGTTTTTTGTTTAAATCAAACATTCAAAATAAATGTACTTAGAGAAGGAATTAACATCTGTAGTAAAAAATTAATTTTTTTTTCATTTGGCTGAAAATAAAGTATTATTTATAATTCATTCTGTGTTTTTTTTGCTAGTGTGCTAAAGCTGCCAAGTATGCAAAATACCAAAAGTTCTGTGATGCTATATTTGGATTCTTTACTATTATATGGATAATAACAAGATTAGGATTTTTCCCCTTTTGGATTTTATACAAGTAAGTTGTCATTTATTTCTTTATATTAACGCACTGTGTACCAGCCTGTTAACACAATAACTGTTTCCAGAAATAGTTTTAAAAATTCAGTATTTACATTGAATTTGAGGATATTTTTTATTTATACAGCTCACAATTAAAATAGTATTGTTATATTATATTCTACATATATATATATATATATATATGTGTGTGTGTGTGTGTGTGTGTTTGTGTCAAAGTTCTCCTGAGACTTTCATAACTTATTCTACTCTAGAAAATAATCCAAAATACAAGGTCTGTAATGAGAATAGTTTTTTTTGACAGCCGAAGTGGCAACACTATAAAGTTACTAGTAAACATATGGTTATATGAACAGCTGATTTATATTACGTATTAATATTAATATTTTTAGTCTATTGTTGCCACATGAGATGTAAACAAACTTCTCATAAAACGAGTTTTTATTGTGCGTTACAAAAATGAGTGATACTAATTATGAGCAACATTATGCAATCAAGTTTTGTGTTAAAATTGGTGAGAATGCTACTAATACTTTTTCAAATTTGAAAAGGGCGTATGGAGATGATGCTCTGCCTTGAGCCCAAGTTTTTAGGTGGTGTAAAGCATTTTCAGTTGGCCGGGAATCAGTTGCAGATGATCCACCCTGTGGAAGACTGTTAACGTCAAAAAGTGACGAGTGTTGAGTGAATCAGAGACTTGATACAGTATGATCGGCAATTAACTGTCAGAATGATTGCAGAACAATTGAATTTGAACCATATCAAGTCCATCAAATTTTGACAAACAAATTGGACTTGAAAAAATTTGTGCAAAATTGGTCCCAAAAAACTCATTGTTGAACAGAAAAACAACAGGGTGAAAGTGTGCTGCGATCTTCTAGAGCGATTTGAAACTGATCTTGATTTTCAAAAAAAATTGTTATTACTGGTGATGAATCTTGGATATTTGAGTATGACCCAGAAACAAAACGCCAGAGCAAGGAGTGGCACACTTCAAACTCACCATGTCCAAAAAAGCATTTTGAGCAAATCAAAACCATGCTAATTTGTTTCTGTGATAGTAATTGCATTGTACATAAGGAGTTTTTCACTACAAGACAGACTGTAAATCAATATGTATACTGAGTAATTCTGGAGACTGCGGAAAAGAGTTGCCCGTATGAGACCAGCCATCAAAGACAACTGGATGCTGCATCATGACAATGCATCTTGGCACACTGCACTCTCAATTAATGAATTTTTGCAAAGAAAAAATTTCTTTGCTACATTCTTGTAGTTCCTCAACCACCTTATTCACCTGAGTTGAGTCCCTACAACTTTTCCCTGTTCCTGATTTTAAAAAAACACCTCAATGGACACCATTTTGGAACAGTAGAAAACATTAAAAAAATGTAACTGACCATCTGAAGGATATTTCGGTTTCTGAATTCCAACACATGAAGAGTAGGAAAACCATTAGAAGCATTGCAGGCTTCCCAAGGGAACTATTTCAAAGGTGATAGAGTCTATGTATAATTGGATTGTAAATACAAAGTTTTTCTGAACCAGTCTCATTACTTTAATTACATACCTTGTATGTCCTAAAATGCTTCATTTGCAAGTTGTGGCTAGTAAAAGATTTCGCTCAGATTTCAGCTACCCCAGTGAAATGAGGTCGTATTGAAATTCTTAGGATGTTAATTAAGGGTAGAGTTACTGATTTCTTATGGTTTTTGATCTGAAAAATCGTATAGAAAAAAGTCTCAGAATTGTATCTGTAGTAGTTTTTGAGAAATCTGGAGTGAAAATCAATAAATGAAGTAAAAAACCCTGTTTTTTATGTTTAATGTACTATAATTTTGTTGCATGGTAATAGAGGCATAAAAGTTTTAAACAAAACTTTTAGAGAATTTAATTCTGAACAAAATGGTGTTATATAAGTTAAATAAAATAAAGAAAAGTTTGAATTTCATTTAGAAACAGAAATTTACTTAATTAATTTTAACAAAAATCAAATTCTTTTTTGGTGATGGGAAGAAGGCCACACCAGCCTTCTTCACAATCAGCTGTTTGGAATTTTCATATTATTTAGCCGCTTAAATGCTGCAGTCTACTTGCACTTTTTTCAGTAAGAATTGCCATAACTGCTTGAAGATTTTCTTCAAGCAAACTTTAAGTTTGTGTAATGTGAGGCTATTATTCTTTGGTTATTAAGAAATCTCATGTTATAAATAATGTTTTGTGAAAGTTTATTTCATTTTTTATTACAAAATCATTTTTTCACATTTTTGTTCTGTGTGGCTTGAATGTATAATATATAATAAATGGGCATAACTCCAAGAAAGCATTCAGAAGTTTTTTGTCTTTCTGTACATACCGGTATCGTACAATGACAAATAGCTTCTGAGTTTGGTGTTGGACTAGGGACAGTGAATGCTACTTTAAAACAATTTTTAAAAACTGGTTCGTTTTCATCTCAAAGCAAAGGCAAATGTGGCCGTAAAAGAAAAGCTACTCCAACACAGGATTGGTCATTAGTTCCCGTGTATGGTGTGTTGAAAAGTGATAGATTTATCAAGATTCTCAAATAAAGGGTTGTGACAGACAACTTCAAAACAAATTCCTCTGAGGGAACAGAGTGTTCCAAAAAGGTTTGATGCCATGCCATATTGCCAAAAAAAGTGGAAAAATCTTTTCCAAAAACGAAACATTAAAATGCTCCTGTGGCTAGCAACTTCTCAAGCTTAACCCAATTGAAAATCTTTGGGCAATAGTCAAAAAACGATACTGAAAAATGAGTTGTACCATAAAATTTAACTCTCATTAAAGCAATAATATTGGTACGGTTTCGTGATGAAAAAATTAAAAAAATCTGTAATACACTTTTAGAAACAATATCAAATCGTGTATGTGAAGTGATTAAGAATAAAGGATGACATTAATTACTGAATATTGACAGAATGAACAGGTATGATTTTTTTCCTAAATAAAGTTACTTTTTATTAAGTAACATCTGTATTATCATTCATTTGCATGCTACTGGATGTCGGTTCATTTTTTTGTTACACCTATATGTGGAATTTTATTTCAATTTTTTTTTTCACAAGGTACATGCTTTGTACAGGAGTTTTATGAGATAAATGCATTATATCATGTGTATACATTCACTTATATAAACCGCTTGGATTTTAAACAAAAAGGCAGAAAATTTTGGGTTATTAATAATTAACATTTAATTCTATAATTATTTCAAAAAAATTAATAATTGCTATTTTGGAATGTAAGTAATATTTCACAAGTTAGTATATTTACAATGAGTTTAATTAATTAGCCATTGTTTAGGGTCGAAAGTATGAATTCAAAATTATTCAAATGAATTAATTAGTAGTGGTGTAGATGAAATTCAGCTGAATATTTCAATTCATCATCAGTTTTCTTCAATAATTTTATGTTGATTGATAAACAAAAATAAAATTTCATTTTTTTATAATAAGAAGGCTTAACAATCTGGGTAGTAAAATGTACTTTGATAAAACTAACAATTACATAGATATAAACGATTAAAAAATTGACTTGGCTGCTATTTAGTAATTAATGAATGTATTTACATAGGAATTTTTAAACATTTATTTATTAGAGAAAGTTAGTATAAAGATTCTGCTTACTACATTTAATTATTCTTTAGTCTGATCCTGATATATAACTTTTAAAAATTCCAGAATTACAGACTGAAGGGAAATATGAAAGAATTACTTTTTTTTTCATAGATTTTTTTGCTGTATAGTCTGTGAATGATATGTAAAATCTGAAAATGAATAGTCAGGTGTACTTGTTTTGTACCAATATGTGGAATTTGATTTCATAATTTTTTTTTACATGGTACTTTCTATAGGATTTTTACAAGGAAAATACATTATATTACATTTATATATTCCCTTGTAAAAACTGCTTGAATTTATATCTTATGTAGTCTCATAAGTTTAATAACTGTTATTGAGTTGTGTACTGTACTATTATTGTATAGTTTCTGGTTGTAGTATTCAACTAATTGCTTAAACTGAAAGTTTAAGCAATTAAAAAAATTTTCAGTTTTTTTAATTGAAAAATAAACTGAAAGTTATGACATGAATTTTAATGTAGTGATCTCAGATGCTGAAACAAATTACTGTCTTCAAGAATATTTGATGGTGTGGAAGTGAATATATTTATGGTTCAGATAAATGAACAGAAGAAACTAGTCTTTTTTTTTGCTTGAAGATCATAAGCTGGCAGATTTGATTAATTGGAGAAACAAATCACAGAAGTTACTATAGAAAAATTAAATTATCTTTACTAATTATTGATTAATTAGGTTAAATACTCAGAATAGTCTAGGGTGCTATAGAATAATGCAAATAACAGTATCTCTTTTGCAACACTGTAAATTCTTAGCTCATTTTTGACCAGTAGATTTTGAAGAAAGGTTACTGACATTTCAGCATCACTTGATCTATTTGTGAAGAAAATGAAAATAATATAGTGAGACAGATTAGAAATTCTAATCAAATTCTTGGCCAATAAGTGAGGCTAAAAATCCATCATTAAGTCAATACATTACATAAGATCTACAGTTGTGGTGATCTATCTTTAATAGCTGATAGAACCTCCGTTTTTATTTGGTTTATAAAAAAAAACATGTTGATTAAGGAAGAATAGTGGTTTTTTTTTAATAAACATAAATAATCGATTTTCTATTGTATTATTGAATACATGAAAATATTCTTCTGAAAGATTTTTTAGAAACTGTGATGAGATTATTTCCATAATTATGATGAGTACAGTTTCGTTAACAGAGGCTAGATGCTAAATAAAAAAAATAAAAAACATATATTAACACAAAATAATCAGCATTTTCAGGAAAGAACTGTCTTATTCTCAAAATTACCAGTATAATATACAAGACCCATATAATACACTAACAAAACATATTTATAAACACTGTTATCAAAAAGTTAGTAATTAAACTGCAGTGACTGCTTTAAATAGTGTCAAGTAAACTGGACACACAATCACGCATAGATACATATAACACATACAGAGCTAGATAACATTATCAACATTTGCAAATCACCTCATGTAAATAACACACAACGATATCAACCATAACATGCAGATTTTACACATCATTAAAAGCCATAAATTCAGAGACCAGAACTACATGCCAATGAACTATTTTGTTTAATGAAAGTATCAAGAGTAAAGATTTCTCTGGAAGCATATTTTTATGTAGTTAGAAAGAAGTACTGTTTTTTTTTTTTTTTTTTTTTTTTTTTTTTGTAAAAAAATTCTTAAAATTAAAAAACTACTCTTAGATGTTTGAAAAAAATTATATGGTTTATATAATTGTATTATATAGTGTATATGATGGCTTTCTGAACATACATAATTTTTGTATTATTTTGTTGCAGTACTGCTATTGATGCACCACGGATAGTGAATACAATGTTTCCAGCTTATTATATATTCAACGGTTTGTTATCATTACTTCTAGTTTTAAATTTATATTGGACTAGCCTAATACTGAAAATAGCATATAATGCCTTATCAGCTGGCCAGGTACGTTCTATTCATTAAATTATTTATTTATCTTTGATTGATCATGTACAACTAGATTAGGAGCAGCACAAAATTATTATTCTTATTTTTTGCTTTATCAGATTAAAATTATAAAATATATATAATTTAATTTTTGAAGTTTCTTATATTTTTTTAATAGGAAAGAAACAAAAGGTTACATGTGAATCTAGTACATATTTTTATTTCATTTTTTATTCATAAACATTATAATTTTTAAAAAAAATTTCTTAGTGCTATATTGATGAGAAGAGAACATTAATAAGATTAATTATATTAATAAGTTAATAATAATTAAGTATTGTATTAACTCAAATTTGTGAAAGAATATTATTTGGTTCTGAGCTACTGGAGGGAAGTACCTTCATATTCTAGTTACAGGTGAGATTGTTTTTAATATTAACAATCTATATTTTAATTAACAATTAATTTTTTATAAATTCACGCTTGTCAACATTTTTTGCTTACTCCATCAAATGCTCATCAGAATTTGATGCCTTAGTAATACCATTTCTCACATATGTAATTTTTAACCAAAGCGCAAAAATCTGCGACCTGTATTTCAACATTTCTCAATAATAACAATGATATTTTTTACTTCTAGAAAAGAAAGGTGAGAACTAAAATATTAAAATAACAAACCTTACAGTTATGTGTGGGTATGACTCAACTTTTCAAAATTCAGTAACAGTAATGCCTGGTGTATAACATGTAGCTTTGTAATACACTATGCAATAATTGCATTGTTTTACTGTTAATGTTATTATTGTTATTTTTGTGTTAGTTTTTATCAGCAGGTACCCTTGACATATATACTTGTACTACATTTTAATCTTTTAATGTAACAATTTACTGTATTAAATCTGAAATTTCCAATTCTAACTTTAAGTGATTTCTTTATTAATTACTCATTGATAAGAAATTTTATTACACCTTGGATCTTATACCAACTTTAAATTCCACCTGAAATCAGCCCTTGATAAATTTAGTCGCCACAGCTGAAGTAACAACTTCAGTTGGCAGATCCTGATTATCAATTATGGATCATGATGTATACAATTTTATTATTAATTTTTTGTATTTATTTATGTCTGTGATGTACCGCAATGAATCATTTACATGTAACTTATTTTTGTGTGGCATTTGGAATGTTGAATTGATGTTATATAAAACAGTAGACAAAAAAAGAATAATATTGTTAGTCTTTGGGGCAAGGAAATTAAATAAAAAAGAAAGTTTATTTGTAACATTATTTCATCATTCTGAGCTTGGTAGACCTTACTTGCAATTATGATAATGAGTGTTGGTATTTAAAAAAAAAATTTGTAATTTTGTGTAGTGCCAGGTAGGATACCCTTAAATGATACACAGTTTTGAATCAGTTTTTTTGCATCTTGTGCTAACATCTGTTAACATTTTTTATTGTAGCAATGTTTTTTTTTTTTAGTATCGGCTATTAAAATTCTTCTGTGAATGTTTTTATTTTCATTTCATTACCATTTTGGTAATCATCATTTTGCCATCTTCAGGCTCTATTAGCTCATTTTTGTGCACAAAAAACTGTCATTTTGTTGTTTCTTCTTATGTTGTAAGGTCATTATCAAATAAAACCAACTTATTCTGCTTACTTAATGAGATGATCTCTTTTACAGAAATTAATTTTGTTATTCTTAGTTATCTATAAAGTTTTTTTGTTGTAAATCTTCCTTTAATATAACTTGTTTAACAGAAAACAGTTTTTAAGAAGCATTTATATGTCATTGAAAGAATGATTTCACAGGTAAATGCTGTCTAATAAACATTCAAAGAGGGTAACTTCTTTTTCAAGTTCTGCTTGGCTTCTTTTTCAGGTCTGTCCACCTGCCAGTATTATACATTTAATAACGTAATAGCAAAGCTACAGACAGGTTTTGAAGTTTAAATTACATACTGATTAATTTGTTTGTGGTCGTTGAACCAGGTTATTCAAAAAGGACTTCACAACTTGAAAAGCATATAAAAATGTATTGAGATAACCTACAGTTTTGATTGAGGTCTTATTTCATAGAAAAACACATGTGTTCGATGTGGTCTTCATTTGTAATGCAACCCACCTGAAGTTGATTTGATTTCAGACTATCCAGCAATTCAGGCGTTACCTCTACAGCTGTGGCTGTATTTTGTTACCCCATACTTGGCAATTGTCATCTTGTCACTGATGTGAAGCTTTGACTCATCACTAAAAATTACATTGTCTTAAAATGTATCATTGTCTATCCATCATTTCCCCACAAAACTACAGCCAAGCAACTTTTTCGTTGTCTGTACTTTTTGAACCATGGTTAGTTTGTATGGCTTAAGTGCAGTGTTTATGTAATATTCACCAGTCTTTTATGGAATGCCAGTCTCATGTGATACATGTTGAGTATCTTTGGACTACTTACAAAGCTTTTTCCAAGTTGTTCCAAATCAGCTGCTTCAGTTGTTCCACAGGGTGGTGGGCATCCTGTTGATTTTGTATGTTAACAGAACAACCTATCAATGAAGGTTTGGTGCCAAGAGTAAATTGTGTACCTATAGAAGGCTTCCTGCTGTACTCTATGAAAATTACATTGAACTGCAGTTGCTTATTGCAAATCGTCAAAACCAAAACACATACCATGCACATTCCGCACCAGTAAATTTCATCATTTTTAACAACACTGGTGTTGGCTGAATTCGGTACTAACGAACTATATGTGTTAAAATGTGATGAGTTTTGCTGTGAAATGAGACCTCAAATGAATCTGTAAGTTATCTAAATAATTTTTTATATGTTTTTAAAGTAATAAAGTTCCTTTTGAGTGCCTGGTATTATTGGGAAAAACTAAATGAGAGTTTGATAAAACTCTCATAGGTTTTGATGAGTTTTAAACTATCATATTCATTATTTGCAGATTATGCAATAATTAATTCTTATATGTTTTCAGTTTTAATTTTAAATTAATTCCTTCATGGTCAAGGTCGTCATTATCCATGGATTTTTATTTCCAAATTACAAAAAAAAATGTTATGTTTAATTTTTTTTTAACATGTTGGGTTTGCTTGTTTAGTTATTACAACAGATTTATTAATGTTACTGTCATATTTAGACAAATAAACATTAGTATCCTTTTTTTTGATTTGCTTCTAATGCTTTTGTTGCCACCCTGAGTCTGTGCTGCAATATTCTCCAAAAAACCACTTCTATCCACATTGAAAATGTCATTGATAATATCTATACAATATTTATTCAAAGATAATATTACAAATTTTGTGTGTCTTCCATTGAGTTTCCAAATTTACACTGGTAGCCCCTCCACTTATATTCGTGACAATATTTTGCCTTTTTTTAAAGATATCCAACCATCTTAGAAGCTATAAAATTTAAGTTTGGTTGATTATCAGTAGGTTCAGTTGCTTCAGTTTGAGGCAAAACTTCTGCTTACAAACCTTTACCAGATCTACAATTAATTTAATTTACTTTGGTTTTAATTCTTTTGGTTTGATCATGGCTTCTCTCAAACCTTTATTTCATGTTCTTCAGTTAATTTTACTTTCTCACCAAAAATGAAGAAAATTTTTTTTGGACATTATAGCTTACTGTGATAACTGGAAAAAGAAGTCATTACTGACATTTGAATCATATAATGAAGCAAACTAAATTCGTGGTGAATACAGTATTATAATGGTCTGTAAAACTATTTCTTATATCTTCTGATGTTTTATCAATTTAAATTACCTTGAATAGGCTGTAGTAATTTTATGTATTGTTCAGTAAGCCAGTTTATATTTTCTATTCTGTAATTATATCCTAAAACAGATACATTGTTAAATATAAATTGAATTCAAATTTATTTATCATTGACCAGTTAATTCTGTTTTCAACAGTGAAAAATTTCCAGTCAAAGAAAATTATTTTTATTTTGTTTCCATTTAAAAAGAGTGTAACTTGATAAAAACTGACAGGAAAAATTTTTAGCATGGTGGCTATTTTATCCAGGATTTACTGTATCGCATCGTCATATTTTGTTTGAAAATAATAATTCTTGTTTTGTAAGAAAATATTTTTGTTGAACAAATAGTAAAACATTGACAAAAATAATTACTCTTTATTATTCAAAACTATATCCCCATAATAAAATTTTGACCTGGTAAAAGCTGACCTAAAGCTTAAAAGATGTTTGAATTTAGATTATTTTTCTCATAATTAATGCAGTTAGAGAAAATGTGGTATAACAATTTTACTGAAAATTTAGAACATTACCTAGTTTCTTTAATTATCATACTGTAATAAAACATATTGAAAACTCAGTTATATATAAAATAAATATGAATCATTAGGAAGTTCTTGTAACAAATTGTCTGACAAAAAAAAAAAATAAAAAAAAAAAAAAATAAAAAAAATAAAAAATAAAAAGAAGAAAAAATTCACTAGTAAACATTTATGGCTTTCTTTTATGGAATTACTTAGGTAATCCGAGAATGCCAACTTTACTCTAACATAATGTGAGGCGGCATTCTATGCAAGGTAAAACTTAAAAAAAAAGGTTTTTTTTTTTTTAGTTATTTTTCAAGAAAAGGAAATGTGGAGAGTCTAATGATGACGTTATTTTTGTCAAGTTCACCTTTGTTCTGAAAAAAATTGTGTAAAATAAATGGAGAGATTTTAGATTTTGTATGTTTATTTTAGATAGGGGCCCAGGGAAGAGGGGCAAATTCACCTATTATCTAACTTTAATTTATTGCACAGCTATCACTTTCTTACATTGAGTTCATTGTTGTTGCGCAGTTGGCTATTTTCTAAAACAAGTGAGCCTTAAAACAAGTTCATCTTTTCTCTGTTGCGGTCTAATACTTTAAACTAGCTTTTTCAGTAGTCTTGTTTTGTCGAGTTCACCCATGTTGCATGGGATGCCTTGTATGTATTTGTTTAGCAAATTCTAAGGAAAGGCATCTAACAATGTATCAGTGTGAATAGTTTTAATTAACAATTTTGTAAAATAATAATTGTCTATTATACAGGGTGTTTCATAATGTTCTTTGGAGTTTTGAAAATTCATTAACAAAAAACTATTTCACTAATAAGAATAAAACAAGACTGTACGAAAGCGTACTTCAAATAGTTTTTTTTCCACATGTACTAGGCAGTTAGTAAACCATTTGCTCACTAGGCATCGACAGTAGAGAAAATGGCTGCCCCGGGAAGCGAGAAGTCGTTTTGTGTGTTTGAATTTCACTTATCAAAGTCAGTAATTTCTGTGCAACGTGCGTTTTGGTTGAAATTTCATAATGAGCCACCAAGTGACAATTCAATTCATGCATGGTATGCACGAATACCATTTGATTGGTGAAACTGGTTGCTTGTGCAAGCAAAAGTCAACTGATCGTCCATCAACCTCAGAAGTCAATGTCAAACGTGTGCGTGCAAGTTTCATTCGCAGCTCGTCAAAATCGACTGCGGCTGCAGGCAGGGAATTAGGAACGAAAACAACAGTGTGGAGAGTTCTCCATAAACTTTTATTATGCAAACCGTACCATCTTCAATTAATCCAGCATCTTTCTGATGGAGATAAAACACGTAGGCTCGATTTTTGTTTACAGTTACAGGAAAAGATGTTGTTAGATGAAGGTTTTCTAAACAAGATAATTTTCAGCGATGAAGCTACTTTCCATGTTAACAGCAAAGTAAACCGTAATAACGTGCGAGTTTGAGGAACTGAAAACCCACATGCTTATGTGGAACACATTCGAGATTCTCCAAAAGTAAACATTTTTTGTGCGACCCCTCATGAGGCAGTGTATGGGCCGTTCTTTTTTATGGAAACAACAGCAACCAGCATGATGTACTTGGATATGTTACAATTATGGCTTATGCCTCAGCTACTCAACGACTTCATTTTCCAGCAAGATGGTTGTCCAGCCCATTTTCATAAAGAGCTTCGACAGTACCTTAACACAACATTACCTCGGTGCTGGATAGGACGTGCATCTGAAGAAGACCAACACATTATGCTGTGGCCACCAAGATCACCAGACCTCACGCCATGTGATTTCTTTCTCTAGGGATACGTGAAAGATAAGGTGTTTATCCCACCAATGCTGCATGATGTTGAGCTAAAGGATCGCATAATCAATGCAATCAACTGTATTGAAAATGACATGTTAGAACGAGTTTCGCAAGAGCTAGACTTTCGTGTTGATGTGTGCCGTGTCACCAGAGGACACATATTGAACATATATAGATCTTAACGAAAACTGTTTTTGTCCCTGCATCACCTCGTACAACTTTCATTTAGGTAAGTAAAATTCTTTTTTTTGTATTGAATTTTTGTAACTCTTAAGAACATTATGAAACGCTCTGTATAATTTTATAGCTACTTGTGATTTGAAAGATTGAAAAATTTTGTCGACATGGGTCTTAGGAATTTGTAGATTAATGTACTAAACGTTTGCTACATTAAAAGAATTGTATTAATTCCTTTTTTAAAAATGCATAAAAGTAAATAATCGGCAAAGAAAAGTGGGTACTAAGGAGCTGCATTTTTGTAACATGAATAATTCAAAAAATAATTTTTTGTATATTTTTGACTATGAATAATATAAAAATGGAAGGTGTGTATTTCTAAAAGGTTTGTTCATCACAACCTGTCCCTTTATGATTAACTGAAATTTTGTTTATGAGCAGCACTGTAAGTATGTAGATTTCAATGTATGTTGCATTTATCAATAATAAAGTTAGTCATATAAAATAAGTTTAAGCTTCTATATTCGCCTTGGTGTTAATTTTTTGAATCAGTTATGATTAATATGATTTAATTCCATGGCCTAATCATTTTATGTCATATTAACATGAAAATCAATGTTTCATTAAATTATATTCATTTGTAGTTGTGATGTTATGAATTATGGACTTTTTTCAGATGGAAGGTGACATTAGAAGTTCATCAAGTGATGAAGTAAGTGATGATTCAGGTATCAGTAGTCCATTGGATTCTAATAATCATAATCCACTGACTAACAGCAAGCCAAAGTAATAATATTCAGATATTAAAAACTGCTTACATTTTAATTTATACTCTGATAAGGAGTACAAGGGAAAGATGGGTAAAAAATTTGGTCTTATGAAAGTATGATTTGTTGTTGAGGATGACCAAGAGACCTGCACACAGTTTAAAAATGTATTTTAAATACTTATTTCAACACTTATGAAAAGGTGTACACAAATTTTGCATACTAATATATTTTTATATAAGCCCTTTGTATCTTTGAATTTGTTTTTATGATGCAAGTTTATGTATTATATTTACTATAATTAGTTGAATGCAGATGAAGTGTTATTAAAGTTTAATCTATATTTTCTTATACATTAGAAATGAATTTTAGGAAATGTGCTTTTTCAAAATAATAAATTTTCTATAAGTGTACTGTATTTTCTATCTATAATTGTGTTGTGTAATTTACCATTTTCTACTAACTACTGGTTTGAACACTAACAAAAAAAAAAAAACTGAAAAGTAATTGAATTAGTTAATTGAGTTTGTGTTAAAATTTGAAGAACAAAACAAATTATCCAATTATCTTGTAAAGTATTGAGTATGAAATTATGTACAGTTATAATTTATTATATTAGTTGTGTTATTTAGTTTAGTCATCTTTTTTAATATGAACTAGTTGTTTTATGCAGTTATTTGTCTTCAGTACTAGTTTAATTTTATAATTTGATAATACTATGATTTTTTTACACTTATGATGTTAAAGTGCCATTGTTTTATATTATGCTGTTCATATATGTTAAACCTGATTTTATCGTTAATGTGTAGATACAACAATTCATGTAAATGTTAATACTTATACTACATTTCAGTGGTTTTTAAAACATTCCGTTTGACTGGTGTACATTCCTTCTAAATTTTTAATCCTTTTGTGGACATTCTGATTTTTCATGCTGCAAGAAGAGTGAAAATTATATGTAACATTATGTTCAATTGCATTTCAGTGGGTGATACTTCCTGGTTGATAAGAAAATGGATATTTTAAGAAAAAAGTATGTGTTTTCATTAAATTAATATCAACATAATTTAAATTTTTATGTTTATTTTGTATGTATATATTTATTTCTGATGTGTATAAAAGTAAAATAATCTTATCTCTGACAATTTAGTTTTTATTCAAATTATTTTTCAAACAATATTCATTTCAGATGTTAATGATAATTTAAGTTATACTTAATACAAATTAACTTCATTGTCATGTCTGTGATTGTAATTATTTACTGCATTTGTATTGAAATTTTTGTCATGACTTCTGGATCAACTTCTTGCTGATGGTTGTTCTTCCACCAACTGGTTGTGATGGAAAGCTAATATGTTCCTTTAAATTTGCAAGAAGAAAATTAATCTGTACAATCCTCATGATCTTTTTGGATTGTAATTTTGAATTTTTTGGCAATCTACGTCACAGTAAAAAAAAATTTCTTCTAATTGAAAAAGAAAACTCTTTAACAGTTTCTGCCATAAAATTATATTTTTAAATATTATATGACAGTGTTATAATTGTATTATACTGTTATTTTGTGTAAATATTTTTTTATTTTGACACTTAAGAGAATGTATTTTGGAGTTAATCCATTGTGAGTTATGCCAGTGGTCTGACTATGCCATCAAGGTAGTTTAATGCTGATGAATTCTATTATTTTTGTTAGATTTGAGATTACATTACAACCTTGATAATTGTTCGGGTAATTTTTAATTAAATAATGTATTTCGTTTTTTTTTTAATAAGTAATTGTTGTGTTTCTTGGATAAGAAACATTATGGAAATATTATTGAATGAAAAGCATTCAGTAATATTTAAAATAAATATTTATTCAACGTTCACAATGTTGGTTGTAATATTTGTTTATAAAAGGTTGTTCAGTATTTCAATAGCATGTTCCTCACATCTGTGTAAAGAATCTTATAAATATAGATCTGAAATTGCTTAGTTTATTGTTTGACTTTTGTTTAGTTGTTCTATAATAGAAATTCATATCTGAAGGACATGCAGAGGTTTCTTTTTAAAATTTGGTTTACATATTAACACTGACATTCTCAAATAAACAAATAAATATAATGAATTTGTATTCAAATTTCAGAATGGTGACCACATCATTAATATCTCTTAAACAGTTAGTTTTGAAAGATTATTTTTTATTAGATAAATATTAGATTTAATTTTAAACAAAATAATATCTCCTGTGTTTAAGACTTCCAATAATCAAATTACGTAGAAATAATTCAGTTTGAATCTCGTGCGCTGAAAAATACTTTTAACTAACTAATAATTTTTTTTTTTTTTATTGCTTATTAGCTGATATACTGAGAATTTCAGTTTGAGCCAAATGAGATTTTATTTATTTCAGTACAACTAAAACTGCCAGTTAGCAGTGAAGATTCCAATTTAATACAAAATTAATTTTTATGTAGAAGTTTTATATGTTTACAGTTGTTAGTTACACAGTTTTGTTTTGAAAAACTTAAAGAAACAAGTTTGTCTAATATTTACAGTATCTCAAATATAACTATGTTGTAATCTTAAATATTCAAATGTTTATGTTTTGTTTGATGAAAGCCTGAACAGTGTTCTCAGAAATGTATTCTCTGAGATATGTCGTGGTTTTGAAATATAGAAAATATCTAGTGAAAGCCTATTATTTAAATCCCACTTGCACTTGATAATAAAATTGTACAAAAGTATTGGAGAAGTTTTGAGTAGTATTGATAAATTATGGCTGCATGTAAAAAGTTAAATTTTGAATAATTTGTTATTTACTCTTAAATTTTGTCACATTTACTGAGAATAGTTCAATAATTTTTTGTTGAACATTAAAAATGTTACTATTCTTTCAAAAGTAAATTGCTGAAATGAAGGTCTATGTGATTCTATTAGTATGTAAAATTAATTAAAACCTGTTTTCCATTCTTTACTTAGATTAAATTAGAATTTGTATTACCTTTTTTATTATAACTTTTACACCTCTGCAATTGTTTGTAGTCTGTAGTCCATGTACCTGAAAAATATCTATCCATTTTTAACCCAAAATCTGTTATGAAATTGGTTTTGTTTGTTTTACATCAAAACCAATAGTATCAACTGCAAAAGCAGTTTGTATAGACAGTAGTCTGAAAATGCATTTATGTATGTGCCCATATACTATGTTATACATTTATTATTATCTGGATTAGCCTAACTTTAATGAAAAATAATAGATTTTTTTAATTATTAAAGAGTTAAATAATTAAGATTTTCTTTAAAAAAGAATTTTACTATTTAAAGATATGAAAATCATGTATTTAGAATCCACACATAGTGTTAATAAAACACATTTAGTCTTATTGAAAGAATTAAATATTTTCACTAATATGTATGGAATTTATATTTTGATAAAGGAAAAGATTATGTAATTTATTTCTTATTCTCTTAAATTAATTATATTTTACATTTCATCCAAAAATATATGTTTATGCAAACTTAAAATTATCTTTGTCTGAGATCACAGTCATTGGTTTACTCTTATACTGTTATATTAATTATATTTTACATTTCATCCAAAAATATATGTTTATGCAAACTTAAAATTATCTTTGTCTGAGATCACAGTCATTGGTAGAAATTTACATTACACACAATTAAGGTATTGCCCAGATTAATGTGTATAGATATGGTGTTGAAATCATACAACTCAGTATATCGCCTAGAATATACAGTTAATGTCTAATTATGATTTTTACTTCAGAAAATACATCAGTCTACTATTTTTGTATCAAAAGTTTATGTGTGTAATCATTGCTATTTTAATTTCTTGTAAGAAATTATTTGTTTTATATATATATATATATATAAATAACTTTACTTATAATGTTAGTTGTCCTTATCTGTAGCAGTTTGTAAAGGTTTTAAATAATACGGTAGCTTTTTTATTTTATCTATTGCCCATATTTCATTCAGTTTTTTTCATTTTGGAATTTTATTTTATTTTATTTCTATTCAGTGTTGTGAATTAAATTTTTAATACATTAAATTTGGTTGTTGTGTAAACTAGGAAAATACATTCTTAAGCAGGAAAATAAATTAATTATTTTTAATATTTAAAATTTTGACAATGAACAAAACCCTGAAAATTTATTATTGATTCAAAATAAAAACCTTTGGATACATTGCAATGGCTGTCGTAATGTTACTAAGAAATGTTCAGAAAATTGAAGGTGTAACAGTTTCAAAGAACCTTTGATTTTATTGTGTAAGCACAAAAATGACAAACCTTGATAGTTTGAATAAACTGTATCTCATCAGGTATTAGGTTTTTATTTCTTTAAACAAATTTACAGTTAAATTAAAAAAGTTTGTAAGATGTAAAGAGCACCTTATGCTTTCTTTTAGTTAATGGAATTTTTACGTAAGAAAATAAATAATAGGCCAGCCCTAAAAAAAAACTGTTATCTAGTTAACTTTAGCCTTTTAAGCTAATTTTCAAAAAATAACTTGGCAATCTTCAGGGTAGTACAAAGGTGTACAGTTCCAGTTTCTGAAGGTGGTAGAATAGTATTTATCAAAATTGTTACTTATCAAAGAAGTGAAACAAGTATGTAGAATACATTAACTACTGGGAAAACCAGAACATTCTGTATTGCATTTACCTCAATATCATCCATATTCAAACCGGATTAAAATTATATGGACTCAAATAAAAAACCAAGTTGTAAATAATAACCAAGTTATATATATATGTACATTTTTCAAGGTAGTTATTATTGAAAAGTATTTAGGGATCAACAGAAATTGAAGATGAACATTGGTAGATGGATAGGCTCAAGAAAGACTTAAGTGGGCCGTTTGTAACATGACTGCCCAAAAAGGAGTGTAATGTATTTAGGGTGTATTTACATATGTTTTCCACTGTAGCAGCTCAACGGCTGAACTGATTTAGATGTATGACCACGTTGGAATCCTTACATTACTGGGAGTGTCATAAACTGTTAAGTATGTGTTTATATTTATAATATATGTATTTAAATAAATTTAAACAATTTGAAAAAAAAAATTATACCATATGAAAAATTGTCACCCACATGCTCTTGAATTTCCTTATATTAACAATATTAGTAGTCCTATATTAAAGAGCAATGTTTTGATAGTCATGTTTTTGTTTTAATATTTATTACTAATTTTAATGCTGATAGTCTGATTGAAACTTGACACTACTGAAGATGTTGATGATGAAAATAGTGAAAATTTTTCATCAGTACTTGTATTTATTAGATAGTATTTCAATTTCACAACAGGTATGGTTTGGTATAGTGCCAAGGGAGGATGAATTTTTCCTGTCCTTTTTCTATTTATTTTAGTGAAAAATCTTTAGTGAAATTTCACTAACATGAATTTTAGCTAGCACTACTTACTAAAATTTTTATTGTGATGCCCCGTGAGAGTAGAGGAGAAAATGTAGTTGTATGACTCTACAACTTTGAGAGAAATACTTAGTTGCATACATTACAGTATATATATGAGAAGTCCTCCATGAAGCTTCCACACTGTTATGCAATTTTATTCATTTGTTATTTATTGATGTTGGGGTAGGCCAACTATTCCCCACAATTATTTGTGTAATAAGGTTGAGGCTTTGTGGTGGTCATTGTAATAGGTTTGGTGATACTTGTGAACCACGGCCAAGGAAATTAATTTATGAAATCATGCATTCGAAGAGCAAAAAGATTTGGTACTCCACTTTGCTATATCCAGACATTTTCCATAATACTCTTATTTTGAAATTGAGGTATAATCATCTATCCAATGACTGCAAACAAGAATTACTATTTACGTACTCTTTAAAAAAATGCCCAAACAAGTACCTCAGTGTCATTCCAGCCATTATCATGAAATGTGGTTGATTCCTTTCTAACTCACAACACACAAAATGAGAAGTCTCCTTTGCCAGAAAATAACACTTTTGTATTGTATTTGGAAATCTTGCTAATAAAGTATAGCAGGTTGTAATACCTATTTCATGTTAATATCCAATAATTCAGTCACCAAAGTTGATTTAAATGGTTTCATATTCAAGTCTTGAATACAATCATACATTATTGACCATAGTTTATTATGTTAAGCCATTCGTTTACTAGTAGGTTAACTGGAAGCTCCTCAATCAAAGTGGTGTCAGCAAGATGTATGTTTGCGTTGTCATTTTTTGTCCACTAAGTAGCCTGTCTTTAACACTACTGGAAGCAAATCCACATTTCTCTCAATCAAACATTGTTGTTTTACAAGTCAACTTGGTAAAGTGTTCACAGAATACATTCGTTAATTGTGGGATTGTTTGTCTTGTGCATCATGTTCGTGCACTTGAACATGTTGCCAATCGCTCTTTAATCAGTATTATAACTGCATCCATACGCATCAGCCATTGTTTGCAACTGAAACTGAAGAGACCAAGTCAGTGTCCTGTATGCCTTGAGAGCAGTGATACTAACCAGTAAAGAAATTATTTTAGAAACTGAATACTGTGTGACTTACAAAGCAGAAGTAACATGTTAATTGCTGGAACCGATATGGGGACTTCTTGAACATTCTTTAGTCAACAAATCATCAAACCTTGCTGGCTGAAGTTTTTATTGTGTAAATGTTAAGCAGTTAATAGAATTTTTGGAATCGAAGTAATTTAAGATGTGCCCCAATATTGACAAGGACAGAGGTTTATCTGAATACTAGGAGTACATTTCATAACGAGTGTAATATGTTGATAGCATAAATATGTATGTATATGCTACTAGGAGCACATAATGAATGTTAAGGAGAATTGTAAATTGAAAATAATTTTTATCTTGGATCAAGATTATAAAGATATTCCTGAATTAATTGAGAGAAAGTCATATTTTTGGATGCTTCTATATGAAAGTGAAGCATTTGATTTGTAGTATAAGTATTACTATATGAAATAATTCTGTTGCTCTGTTCTCTCTTACTATTGGCATAACCCATAATATAGATTGTATTGTAAAAAAGTATTTTTACATCCAACAGAAAAATTGCAGGTATTTAAAATCAATTGTGCTGATATTCAGCACAACAATAATTCACTTATAAAACAATATATTACTATTATTGACATTGTTTTTGAATGCAAAGAAGAAGTGTTATAAAAAAGGTAATTATACATCAATAAAATAAAATCTTTCCTCAGTTATAAATAGAAAAAAGTTATTTATTGTGCTTATTGCTCTTAGTAATATAATTGTAAATGATGGCAGGGTTTCCTATTTTCACTTGGTTATGTCAATCTTAGAATAGAAGGTGACTTCAGTGAGCTAATTCTGTAAAATACATATTATCATGCCTGGCAACTGATTTCTCAGTTGTACATTCAAAAACAATGCTTGTACATTAAGTTGTTTTTTAGTTTTCTGTAAATGCATTTTCTATTTTAATAGAAGTATCGTACATAACTTGTGTATTGGCCTGAATGCTCAGTTGCACAAGATTGGCAATGAAGTAATGCATCAAAATGATGTTTCTTTTTACAATTATGTTTTAAATTATTCCATGTGGTTCTTTTTAAAAATATGTTGGCCTAAAATTTACTGCCATTAACAGCAAGGTTAAAGGATCGAGAGAACCTTTTTAGAAACAATTAAGAAATATCAGAATGGGTGGTAAAAATTTGTTTCCTTCAATAAATAAAAAAAAGTCGATTTGTTTATTCCTAGTTATTAGATGTGTGATGTGTTCTTTATTACTTATATTTCAATGAGGGATTCGTTTCATTGTATATTAACAAATGCTAAAGCATAATACTCATTGAAAAGAATATTAGTCGAGGAAATTTACTGGTAATTGAATCTGTTAAAAAACTTGGAAAGTTTAAAGTTTAAGTCTTAACTGTCAAGGTATAGCTCATGCTATAACTTGACAGTTGACCTACAGACCTTAGTGTCTGAAGTACTTGGTGGGGTGGATTCACTGTTTTATCGCATTAGAGAAATATAATAAAGTATTATCATTTTATTTATATTATGTAAATTTATTGGTGTAGTAAGGTATTTTTTTTTTTAATAATTAATCATTACTCTTCAACTTATGTTAAAAATAAACGATTATAATCATTTAACTGATGATTAAGTAGAAAAATGTGTTATTATTAGATAACACATTCTCTTTTTTATAGATACAAACCCATTTTAGACTAACAAATTAATATGTATATAAAAATTCATAATTCAAATTATGCTTATTTTCTAATATTGTGACATTATTACGTTCTATTTAATACTATGATAATAATGAAGTATTTTCACAAAAATATATCTATTATTTATATCTTTGGCTTCAAAAACTTCTGTTAGTTTTCATGAAGTTATCAATGCATATGGTTATTCTGATGAAAGCAACACTAGAAACAATCTTGCAATTTTTTTTTTAATGTATAGATAACAATGGTTTGGTTATTATTTATATTTAATTATTAAAAATGGTTAAAAGACCTTAAATAGAGTTATAATGAAGATTGCTTTGCTGAGGGTTTTATAAAAATGTGTGCTTCAATACTTTAAATCCTGTTGCTTACTAGGTGTGTATGACTATTTGATTTCAAAATAATCCTCTTTCATGAAGGTTATAAAATATATTTGTTTCACGTTTTCACAGCTGTATAGTAAGAGCACTAGTAGATTATATTTTGAGGTGAAAATATATGTACCAAATAAAGTTAAGAATAAATAATATTAAACTACAAATTTTCTTACCTTGTATATTGAATAATATAGTATGATCACTTTTGTTGCTTTACCCAGCCATCCTGAAGGAAGGTCATTGCAGTATGGTGATGATTTCCTCTAATTCAGAATTATCAGAACTATAACATAATTTGTTTTTTTAAATATATGAGGGAAAAATATAAAAATTGTGATTAAGTAATATTCTTTTAAATTAAACTATTAGAGAAGGTTGAAAAAGACAGTTGCTAACCATATGACTCAAGATGATACAGGTCAAAATTTCATGTGATAGTTAATTGTACCAGGTGGAGACCGGAGCCACTTTTTAAGCATAATTCACTCCCTACCCTCCAAGAGGTCACCACCTCTGCAAAAAACGTCCACCCCCAATAATTTTCAGCCACACAATGGCAAATAATTGTTCAGTACAATTTTCATATACTGAACAATGTTATGCTACACACTTTCCCCCCTTATATGGAATAATGAAAAACGAGAGGCAGAAACATTAAACCTGATAAAACCCAATACACATATTATTCGGGTGTAGCATCTGAAGTATACATCGAGTATATATATATATATATATATATATATATATTTTTTTTTTATCGTAGTACGGTAAAACGAACACACGTCGTACCTAAAGATACGATACGAACATGCATGCTAGCACCACCACAACATGAATTACTGTAGCACCCGAATTATACATCACATTTTTTACATACCGCGATCAAAGAGATCATGCAGAAGCGTTGGATTACATAATGCAACTGGCACGATTGCACCTCCACTACACTATTTGTACTTAAACACGAAGGAGAGGAAACACAAAAAAAAACTAGCCACCCGACACGTTAGCACCACCGCAACACAAATTATAGTGGCACCCAAAGAATACAACCCATTTTTTAAATATACATAATCAAATGACAACACGCTTAAGACGATTCCATCAATTTACGAGAGGTTATCTATAAAGTAAAGACAGTTTAATTGTAAAAAAAAAGTAATCTGAAAACTACAAATAATTTGTATTTCTCTTAAAACTACCTACTTTATATAATCGCCACCTGAATTAAGACATTCATCGTAGCGATACATCAGCTTATATATACCCTCGTCGTATTCTTCTACCAGTCCATTTAGCCACCGATTAACAGCATTTTTAAATTTATCGTCACCCGTGAATTGCGTACCACTCAAAAATTCTTTCAAAGTCCGGACTATATGGTGGGTGATCGTAAATTTTCCATCCAAATGTTTTCAATAAATCACATGTCGGACGTGCAACTGGACGACACCGTCGGTCAGCCGCTCACGTCGCCGATTTTGAATGGCGTGCCGTAACTTATGTAAAGTTTTGCAGTAGGCTTCTGCATTTATAGTCGTTCCAGGGGGGCATGAAATAAATCAGCAGTATGTCAAACCTATCCCAAAAGATTGTGGCCATCAGTTTACGTCTAAATGACTGGATTGACCGTTGTTGGTCTGATTGGTGATCGAGGATGACGCTATTCACTTGACTGCCGTTTTCTTTCTGGCGTGTAATACGAAATCCATGTTTCATCATCGGTAACAATCGAGTTAAGGAACTCATCACCTTTTTCTGTGTAGTACATCAAAAATTACAAAGCCGATCATCCCATTTGGGTTTTTTATGACTTGCGGCACCAAATGTACACAAACCTTTCGAAAGCCTAAATGGTCATAAACAATGCTACCGGTAACAGCTCTTGAAAAAGAAGGGCCAGGTCAGAAATCGTTGAGCAACGGTCTTTTCTGATTTCATCATCGATGCGTTTCAACACGTCCTCGGTGATTATCAAGGGCCTCCACGAACATTCTTCACCGTGCACATTAATTCTGTTTTTTCTAAAGCTTTCACACCATTTTCGGACGTTTTTTCATTCATCACATTATCACCGTACACAGCAAACAACTGCTTATGTATGAATTTTAGCTGACATAACCTTTTGATGGTTTAAAAAACGTATGACTACGTATTTCACAGTCGGCGGCAACATCGACTTTCCTATTCATTTTATAACGTAATAACAAACACGTGATCAAAGATGCGACAACTTACAGACAACAATGCAATTTAAATTACTAGCGTGGCCATGAATGACAGGTTCGCCAACCTTAAGGAGAGAAATTTCCCTGCAGTCTTTACTTTACAGATATTCCTTGCATATAGAAGAGCCCCTAAGGTCCGCAACCAAGCTATGTAGAGGGATCAGAGAACCTCAACTCACCCTTGCCCACCTCTCTACCATGGCCAATGGCCTTCACAGCATTCCACACAGCCTCTGACTCGAGCATCTTGATGACCACGCTTTCAGCTTCCAACTTCCCAAACTCCTCAACTACTGGGCGCCATACCAGTGCCCACTCCAAGACACCACGGGTTCCAAGAAAGTTTCATAAATAATGGTATACTCACTAAGCTTGATAAGAAAAACTGTTAAGCCCAAATTAGCGCTGGTTATTATTATCATTTTCTCTTTTCACTTATTAAACTTCAAATTAAAATTATTGGAGTAGAACTTAGTTTTTATTAACCAATGTTAACCATAAAACAATTATCTAGGGAATTTTCAAACACTGATTTAATGTTAGATGAGAATAAAATATCAGTTTTAATGATATTGCATTAATCTTGACATTAATATTTTTTGAATATGTAAAAAATATCTTTAAGCTTTTCATACCCATACACATGCTACTGCCACAACAGATAAACAATATGTGTATGTAAAATACTTTTAGAACAAGATAAAAGATTATTTAACCTAAAAGTGCAAATTGTTTGACTGGAAATAATTTTTAATGTTACCTGAAGGGGAACAATAAACATTTACTGTATTGACATTATGTAGTAAATTGTACAATTAACATCTTTAATTTTCAGTTATCAAGAAACCCAGAGTATCAATTTCATATTTTTTCTCTAATGAGAATAACCATGATTCCATATTATATTCAATCATGTTATTAAAAGAATGCAGAATGTGTTGGAAGTCAGTGAAAAATTCCTCCATTTCTCAACTGATGGTCATAGGTATATTTGGAATTGTCAGCAATAGAACTACCTAATTTCTTAAGTACTGTGTATTTAAGAGAAAAAAGTGGTTATTAAAATTATAGGTTGATTTACAGAGAACAAGGGGTGAAATTTTCTATAACAGTGACTTCAAAAATATTTATATGATTTTTTTTTTATAGAACTAAAAAATAATTACGCTCTAGAAATTTATGTGCATGTAAGGTTAATCCTGCATTGTGTTATTAAGTAGTATGTTGGAAAAGCATTACCAGATCAGATAATGATTTAGGTGATGGATGGATAGGATAAATGACTTCATTAGGAAGGATGTGTTTGTTATTTTTATGAAATCAATTGATTACAAATCCCATGGTAATATTTTTATTGTTTAGTGCTAAAAATGTTAAAATATCATTTATGTTCAATATATCAGTATCTGTTTAACAGATTATGTATAGTGATTAGCTTCTCAGTTCTGAGTTGAACACTAACTGTAAATTTTGCTTGTTCTTAAGAGTAATTGTATTCCTAAAAAAACTCCTATATATGTATGATCATTGAAGGTACTGAAGAATAAGGTAATGTAAGCCCTCGGTGCAATATTATTACCTGCAAACTTGTTAATGCTTCAGTATCTTGAAAAAATGAATTATATTTATATTTAACTTGATTAAATAAAGTGTCAATCAAGGTAAAATTAATAATTATTTTATATTTCCTTTCAAAGATTCATATTGAACCAGAGTTTGAGATGCACATTCAATTTATGCTGTGGTTTCAGCCACTAAACAAGTCTTAAGTGTGACAAGAGCTCAAGGTGACTAGTTTATTTTATAGATTTATCAAATTTGTTTTAATCTTTTAAAGTATTCCTTTCCATTGGAAGCAGTGCACTATAGTAATGTTTTTCACTCTGTGAGGAAAGATTCAATTTATCACAATAAAAGATTTATCTCATTCTATGAATCGTGAGACCTTAGTGTTGGTGAGGGGGCTTGAGTGCTCAGTGATACAAAGTAGCTGGACCAAAGGTGCAACCATATCGGAGAGGTATCTGTTGAGAGCCATACTAAGGAATGATTCCTGAAAGAGGGCAGCAGCTCTTTCAGTAGTTGTTAAGGGCGTAAGTCAGGACGACTTAAATGGCCATATCAACATCACTCAGTCCTCTGAGTACTGCGCAGCTGAAAGCAATGGAAAACTACAGTTGCTTTTTTTCCAAGAAAATGTAGCTCTCTGCATTTTCATATAGCAATGATGCCTCCTTGAAGGCATATAGCCTTCCTTGGTAAAATATTCCAGAGGTAAACTAGTTCCCTGTTCAGATCTCCGGGTGGGGACTACTAAGGAAGGGGTCACCAGAAAATTAAAAAATAACATTCTACGAGTCGGAGCGTGGAATGTTAGAAGTTTAAAAAAGGTTGGTAGGTTAGAAAATTTAAAGAGGAAAATGGATAGGATAAATGTAGATGTAGTAGGAATTAGTGAGACGGTGGGGTAGAGGAAAACGACTTTTGGTCAGGTGATTTAAATGGGCAGGCAGGAGTAGGTTTCATAATGAACAGAAGAAATTGATGAAGCAATTAAACACATAAAAGGAGATGAGAATTTAATAATAGTTGGAGATTGGAAAAGGCAGGGAAGGAAATATAGTGGGTGAATACGGGCTGGGCAAAAGGAATGAAAGAGGGGACTGACTTACAGAGTTTTGCACGAAGTATAATTTAGTAATTGCCAACACCCAGTTTAAAAATCATAATAGAAGAATATACACTTGAAAAAAGCCAGGTGATACTGCAAGGTAGAACTGCAATGATCAGATAGATTATATCATAGTTAAGCAAAGATTTAGAAATCAACTCGTTGACTGCAACACTTACCCTGGAACAAACATTGATAGCAACCATAATTTAGTGATAATGAAATGCAGATTGGGGTTTGTAAACCTGAAGAAAATGTGTCAGATGAATCGGTGGAATTTAGATAAGCTTGAGGAAGAGGAGGTAAAGAAGATTTTTTAGGAGGACATCGCAAGAGGTCTGAGTAAAAAAGATAAGGTAGAAAATTTAGAAGAAGAATGGGAGAATGTTAAAAAGGAAATTCTTAAATCAGCAGAAGCGAACTTGGTGGAACAAAGAGAACTGGTAGAAAACCTTGGGTTTCAGAAAATATATTGTAACTAATGGATGAACGTAGAAAATATAAGAATGATAGTGATGAAGAAAGTAAAAGGAACTATCGACAATTAAAAAATGCTATAAACAGGAAGTGCAAACAGGCGAAAGATGAGTGGATTAAAGAAAAGTGTTCAGAAGTGGAAAGAGAAATGAACATTGGTAAAATAGACAGGAAAGTTAAGGAAAATTTTGGGGTACATAAATTAAAAACCAATAATGTGTTAAACAAAGATGGTACACCAATTAATAATATGAAAGGTAAAGTCAATAGGTGGGTGGAATATATTGAAGAGTTATACAGAGGAAATGAATAAGAAAATGGTCTTGTAGAGGAAGAAGAAGAAGATAAAATGGGAGAAACAATACTGAGATCTGAATTTAAGAGAGCATTAAAAGATTTGAATGGCAGAAAGGCTCCTGGAATAGACGGAATACCTGTTGAATTACTATGCAGTGCAGGTTAGGAAGCAATTGATAGATTATACAAACTGGTGTGTAATATTTATGAAAAAGGGCAAGTTCCGTCAGACTTCAAAAAAAGTGTTATAGTCATGATACCAAGGAAAGCAGGAACAGATAAATGTGAATAATACAGAACAATTAGTTTAATTAGTCTTGCATCAAAAATCTTAACTAGAATTCTATACAAAAGAATTGAGAATTGAGGGGAAGAAGTGTTAGGAGGAGACCAATATGGTTTAAAGAAAATTATAGGAACCAGGGATGCAATTTTAGGGCCTCAGATTAATAGTAGAAGCAAGATTAATGAAAAACAAACCAACATACTTAGCATTTATAGACCTAGAAAAGACATTCGATAACGTAGACTGGAATAAAATGTTCAGCATTTTAAAAAAATTAGGGTTCAAATACAGAGATAGAACAATTGTTAACATTTACAGGAACCAAACAGCATCAGTAATAATTGAAGAACATAAGAAAGAAGCCATAATAAGAAAGGGAGACCAACAAGGATGTTCCCTATCGCCGTTACTTTTTAATCTTTACATAGAACTAGTAGTTAATGATGTTTAAGAACAATTTAGATTTGGAGTAACAGTATAAGGTGAAAAGATAAAGATACTATGATTTGCTGATGATATAGTATTTCTAGCTGAGAGTAAAAAGGATTTAGAAGAAACAATGAATGGCATGGATGAAGTTCTACACAAGAACTACTGCATGAAAATAAACAAGAACAAAACTAAAGTAAAGAAATGCAGTAGAAATAACAAAGATGGACCACTGAATGTTAAAGTAGGAGGAAAAAAGATTATGGAGGTAGAAGAATTTTGTTATTTGGGAAGTAGAATTACTAAAGATAGACGAAGCAGGAGCGATATAAAATGCTGAATAGCACAGGCGAAACGAGCCTTCAGTCAGAAATATAATTTGTTTACATCAAAAATTAATTTAAATGTCAGGAAAAGATTTTTGAAAGGTATGTTTGGAGTGTCGCTTTATATGGAAGTGAAACTTGGACGATCGAAGTATCTGAGAAGAAAAGAATAGAAGCTTTTGAAATTTGGTGCTATAAAAGAATGTTAAAAATCAGATGGGTGGATAAAGTGAGAAATGAAAAGGTGTTGCGGCAAATAGATGAAAAAAGAAGCATTTGGAAAAATATAGCTAAAAGAAGAGACAGACTTATAGGCCACATATTAAGGCATCCTGGAATAGTTGCTTTAATATTGGAGGGACAGGTAGAAGGAAAAAATTGTGTAGCCAAGCAACGCTTGGAATATGTAAAACAAATTGTTAGGGATGTAGGATGTAGGGGGTATACCGAAATGAAACGACTAGTACTAGATAGGGAATCTTGGAGAGCTGCATCAATCCAGTCAAATGACTGAAGAGAAAAAAAAAAGATTTATGAATGATGCCAGTACAGCTAGCCTTCTTGAATTACCTTGTAAAAAAAAGATTTTACAATAAAAATCAAGTTGTCTTTTTATACAATTAAATAAAAATCTTGTTAAGCCATTTTTAATTGTTTTTTTATGTGTTAATTGCAAATTTACTAAGAATTGTAAAACACTAACAAAAATAAAAAAGTGTTTTTGTGGATATCAAGATTGATATTCAAACTACGGTGAGTTTAGATTCAAAACTTAATGAACCTGTTTATAAGACTCTAGTTTGACCTTCTTATTTGTTTAATTATAATTATTAACTCTGAATACTTATTAAAAATTAACCTAATATGCCAGTTCGTAAAACATTAACAGAAAAATATTTTCAGTTTTCATATCATTAATTGTTATTGATTTAATTAATATTGTATTAAAAACTATAGTTTTTAATTAATTCTATCAAAACATTTCAGTAATATAGACAAGCAAAAGATAATGAGGAAAATATTTACAGTATAATTTGATTTATATAAAAAATCAATTATTATTTACATTAGGAAGCTAAGACAGCTTACAATCAGTTACCATGTTTTTTTATGTGTAATTAAAAGTTGGATAAAGATTTGAATAGATAAAAGATTAACATATTGTAGTGACAGAAAATAAGCAGAAAGGTGAAGTGTGAGTGCATACTTGCTTACAGATATTCAGCTTTGCAAAAGAGCCGCCTAGGTTATAATGAGAAAGAAAGAAAAGAGATAACAATTTCAAAACGTCATTATTTACACGGAAAGAGATTTATTGTGAGCTGACAGTTAAACAGCTTGGTTTGTATGTATTTAAATATCTTGTAAATATTCATTTAGCCTGAGAGTCATACTGTACTCCATTGAGAATATGGAAAAATATGGACCAAATAAATTATGTCTATCAAATTTTTTCTTAGTTTTTCTTCTCCTTGTTCCTTTGCAATAAAAAATTTTATTGCATCACTATTTTTGATTTTGATGATATTTGGTATATTATAACTACCCACCTTGTAGTGGCCAAAAAAAATATTTTTGAAGTTTTTTTTGAGTAATATCTTAGACTATTTTCTAACTCACCAACATATAAAAACAGCCATTTTCATCACTTTTTCCATGAGCTATAGCATTCTTATATTACAAGAGATAGAGAGATCTTATATTACAAGAAATAGTAAGGTGGGATTAAAACTTGTGTACTCAAAATTCAATTTGTTACATAACCCAATCTTGAAATTTTTTTACTGAAATTACATTTATAAATTGTTTTTTTTCACGTTTTGGGCCCAAAATAAATAATTAAGGGCTTAGGGTAACAGGCCTGTTTTTTCCTTATAACTCTTAGGTACTATTATTACTTATAAAAAAAAAATCGACTGTTACCGAGTGTCCTTCAAAAAAAAAAAATGGCCGCCAAATCGTAAGATTTTGAAAATGTCTAATTTTTGGGGCCCAAACTCCACATGTGGGACAGGTGGAAAAATCTGAAATGTTTCAGCACTAAGTACTTTTTATGTACTTTAAAACCATATAAAATTTATTTTGTTACTGTAAGGGGTTGACAAGTATAGAAGCCATCAATACCGCTAAAAACTCCGATCCTTCTAACCGTGAACAATGTAGCGAAAAAATTCACAGCATGTATTTTTTTCAGATAATAATGTAGGCGACCTATACAAAATATTTGGATATATGTATAATAAGATAGTTTATATTCAGGACAGTTTGTTACTTAAAGTATGACTCTTACACACAAACTCATGTTGAAACACGAAAGTCAATAGACATTCATGAACATGAATGTTTGCGTAATCCTGAATGTAAACATTGTAGAAGGCTCAGTTAGTGTTTTGATTTCAATGTGATATGTTGTATTGTTGCTAGTCTTAATACTGTAATCCACCGGATGATTTCGAAGTTGAGAGTTCTATGGTTCAAATCCTAGTAAAGGTTACTTTTATACGAATTTGAATACTAGATCATGGATACCGGTGTTCTTTGGTGGTTGGGTTTCAATTAACCACACATCTCAGGAATGGTCGTTCCCCTGATACTTTAATTACATTCATACATATCATCCTCATTCATCCTCTGAAGTAATACCTTAAGGTGGTTACGGAGGCTAAACAGAAAAGAAAGTGTTAATACTGTGGTTAGGTAATGAAACGACTATTAAATCTCTCAACATGATTATGACCTTGCACGCGGCACCGAGGCCTTCGAAGAAAAATATAATTTTGACTGTTGTATTATCTGCCGTGCTTTTTGCATTGCCGATTTCAAACTTAACGATTAATATACAGAGAAACTTCATGAGGCTACGGAGACTCCACAGGCGGCTTTTATTGGGAGTAACTTCTGCTTATCGTACAGTGTTATATAACGTGGTGTGCGTATTGGTATCTACCCCGCCAATCGAATTAATGGTGAGAGAATGAGCGATCAGACAAGAGGGTCTGAAGAGAACAGAGGCGAAGCAAATCACTCACAATAACTGGATTAACAAGTGGAGAACCAGTGTAGCATCAGAATAGATTAGAAGGCTGATACCCGACCTGGATTTGTGATGTGGGAGAACACACAGTGAAACGAATTTTTGCCTAACTCAAATATTCACGGGCCATAGCAAATTTGAATCGTTCTTGTACCGCATTGGGAGACGCGAGTCTCCCAATTGCCATTCTGAAGACACATCTGAACACATCTTTTTTTGATATACTGAATGGGAAGATCAGAGAGCTAGGGCTGGTGTGGCTGGCTTAATGCTCAGGCTCCTTGTACGTTAAATGTTTGCTTTGTCAGAGAATTGGAGGTTGGTGGATTCGTTTGCGACGGAAGTGCTGAGTACCAAAGACATGGAGACTAGGAGAAGGGAATACTAATTTAGGGCCGGCTGGATAGCCTCAGTCGCGAGGGCTGGTATGCTTAGGTGTACCGGTTCCAATGAACGGCTGGGGACTCCATGGGAGAATAGGTGGGGATAAAATTAAGATCGAATCCATCACCGGGTGGGGTTTTGGAGGCAACGTAGTCGGGCCTGGTTCCCCTCACCGGTGGTTAGATGCAAGCATACGAAAGCAGACCGAGTCTCGGCCTCGGGGGGAGGACGACATAGTCGGGCCCGGTTACCTCTACCTGGGGATTAGAGGTAGGCATATAAAAGATGCAAAAAAAAAAGGTAATATACACTTGTTTATAACTTGTTTATTTTATTAACAGTGAACGAACTACTCTTTTATATGCAATACCTTTTATTTTTAATTTTATTAATTTGAGAAATTTTTATTTTAGCTGTAGAGAAATGAATAAGACAAAGTGAGGTGCAGTTGATAGTTTTATAGTAAAAACTATCATAATCCTAGTAAAACTATCATAATATAGTAAAACTATCATAATAGTCAAAACTAGTCATAATCCCCATATTAAATATAAAGGCTGTGTAATGAGCCGAGCAACCACATTAGACAAGTAACGGTAGACGCCATCTCAGTGATGCACAAAGTTAGGAGGATTGCTTGAGGTACGGGTTGTAGGGCCATCAAATGTACAATGTACATAGTGTACAGGTGTCTTTGAAAGCATGACCTCATACGTGGTGCCTGTTTGGGCACATAGGTTAGATATAAATAGAGCACTTTTTCAAAATTTAAGAAGTGCCCATTGCAGAACCTTTATTATATGCGCTGGTGTTTTTAAAACAATCTTTTATGAGACAACCACTGCATTAGGAAAGGCTCTTCCAATCAATTTAGTGGTGAAAGCTCGGGCAGCCATGTGGAGATCGTGAAGAGGCCGAGGTATTTGGAATGCGGTTTTGAGCCAGGCCAGTACTGGAGCAGAACGGTGATCACAATGCATTGGATCAAAATTTTGTTCAGTTGCTCATCTCCTGCCTGCGGAAGAGGCTGCAGAGCCTCAAGATGAAAGCATGGCAGCTAGAATGGGACACCATGACAGGAAAGATCGTTGTATAAGTTTATACAGGCTCTGGGGGGATGGTATACCTCAAGCACATTTTTAAGGGCAATGGGGCTCACCAACCATGTTAATTTAAACCAATATGTGTTTCAGTTCCGCCTGGCGCAGCTGATGAGCTGTGCATCTGCAGGGAGGTCCAGTCAAATGAACACTCGATGTTTGACTGCCTTGCTCTTGGGGAGGGGCCAGAGACTGGGCCACCCTGGAACTTAGAGGTCAAGGGCAAAATTGGCCTCTCACAAGCGGCGAGTCAATGTGGCAAGAGCCGTATTGTCAAACCGAGTGGGAGTTCCTTGATGCAGTTGCTTTGTTCAACCGACATCAGTAGCTTACCTAAGGGAAAAGATTCCTACTGAACTGCTGTGTGAAGCTAACCTAGAGATATATATGGTTGACCACCAGCCCATTAAGGCTCCAAGCGCTTTAGTATGTCTCCAAGTGCTAGGCGTGGCAACAAATTGCTGTCTAGATGAAATAAATTTTAATTTATGGATGTCATATACATTTTTAGTAGTTGTTGGGATGTGTCTACCCATTTTAGCTAATGTATGACAAATGAGCAGTTGGGACATGTAAGCCGGTGGTGTATGACACTGTGCTTAGTCTGCTCATGCTGTTAGGTAAATTCTAGGAGCTATTTAGGATACTGGTTCCTAAACTGTTCGAGGTTCAGTTGCCATTTGTGGCAGAGACATTTGGTCTTATGCTTTAGGGCGACCGTATGGGGTGGTGGCGAGAGAAATGCCAAGCTAAACAATGTATGGTAGTTTTATAATTTATAGTAACAGTACTGTTTTTGTAAGAACCCTTGAATTTTATAAAAATGGATTATGGAGTGTTCAATTGGCATTCACACTGAAACAGTATGTCACAAATTGACTTACAATAGATCTTCAGTATTGCACAATATTTTGAGTTTACAGAACAGCAAATAACTTATCTTAACAGCAAATAAATTATCTTTAAGAAGTGGATGTACTGAAACAAAAAATATCTGTACTTTTAATAAAACCAAATATTTCGAAAAATACTTTCATACTAATGGGAAACGTTGCTCTGACCCATTCAGGTGTTACACTAACCTGGTTAAGAAATCTTTTCAAAAAATATCTTTGACACCCTCAACAAGCAATCCATGATAAAATTAATTCCAGGCAGAGTACTGTGTAAAAGATGCTTAAACAAAGTACAAAAACCACAATATGATACAGAAAGCGAAATATAATTTCAAGATATATTTGACCCTCAATGTGTTATAGTCGAGTTGGTGAATAAAGCTTGTTCAGCACTTGACATTTCCTCCATTAAGGTTCAAAAATTATCAAGCTGTGCAAAGGAACCAATTTAAAAAAATAAAGTTACAAAAATAGCCGAGTCAGTTACCAGTAAATTAAACGATTCTTTAATTTAAATATTTCTACAGAGGAAACCAGTTTAGTACTACAAAATAATGATGATTTAGGTAGGGAATTGGAAGAACTAATCATTAAATTAAAGAGTAAAATGAAAACAGTTACATCAACCCAGGAAAAAAATAATTTTTTAGTTTATTATCAAGCAGCTGGACTATTCAAAAAATTCAAAATGAGTTTAGTGTTAGTCAGTATTTAGCCCATCAATCCAAACAATTAGTTAAAACAAGTGGAATGTTGCTACAAAATTGGCAAAAAGAAACCCAGTCATGTAATTAATGAAAATGTTATTTTTACCAGAGTGATGAGCACAGCCAAATGATACCAGGCAAGAATTGTGTATCTAAGACAAGTTGACGGAAAGAAAATTAATACTAAAAATAGGATTATCTTACATAACTTAAAAGAATTGTACACATCCTGCAAAGAAAAACATAATTTAAAAATTAGTTTTTCAAAATTTGCTGATTTAAGACCTAAATTTTGTGTTCTGGCTGGTGGATCAGATACTCACTCTGTGTGTGTCACCCACCAAGATGTAAAACTCATGTTATCTGCTCTAAAAATGAAATTTGATTATAAAATTTTCCTTTCAACCATGGTATGTGATATAGAAAATGTAATGTGCATGCTGTCATAGTATGAAAAATGTCCAAGCACTAGTGAAGGCTCAGATTACTGCAAGAGAGCTGGAATGATTTTGATTCAGAAATTATCTTCAAACAGTTAGTTTCTGTTGACTGTTTTGAACTAACTACTCAAATTCTTCCATTTCAAGAGTACTAAGATAAACTTACTGAAAATTTACATAATCTAAAAAGGCATCATTTTGTTACAAAGAAACAAGCTAATTTCCTCAACACTAAAAAGGAAAATTTGTTGGAGGGTGAATGCATTGTAATAGGAAACTTCTTTCAAAATTTTCCTTTTGTGAAACAGGATGAAGTTTAGGCAGTCATATCACTGGTCAAAAACTTATGCCACAGTACATCCATTTCTCTTCTTTTTTTTTAAAAAGAAGGAAAATTACAATACTACATCTTTCTTCTGCTTCCAAAAGCAAGTTATAAATAAAGGGAAAACACTGTTACCACTATTTAAGCAATTTTTTTATTTTTCTAATGGGTCAGCCCAGTATTAAAACAAAAAAAAAATTCATAAATTTGTGCTACCATCAAGAAAATTCTAAAGTCGCAGCTGAATTGCAATTTTTTACTTCATACCACAGAAAAGGACCAAGTGAAGGTATTGGTGGAACTGTAAAGACTATGTCTAAAGCAAGCCTTCAAAGGAAAGTCAACAATCAAATTGCTACAATTTCTGAAATGTACAATTATTGTAAAGACAATATTAAAAAAATAAACTATATTTTCTGCTAATGTTGAAGAGACTGAAGAATACCACAGTTCTCGTTATCAGGTAATTACAACAGTCCCAGAAACAAGAACCTTTCACAGTTATGTTCCAACAAGTCAGAAATGTATTTTGAAAGTTTGGGTGACCTCTGAATCAGAAACATTTATGTTAGTATTGGTGCACAAGGACATTAATGTTTCTGATTGCATTATAGGTTTACCAAAGCCAAAATGTAAAAATTATGTCTCCTGCATATATGATGGCAAGTGGTGGTTAAGCGAAGTATTGAAGTCAAAATACATGAAAATGAAGAGGAATATCGAATACACTTTTTCCATCTGCAGGGTCCAGGTACTTCATTCAAGAATCATTGAGGGATAATCAAACATGGGTTCTACTGAAAAATATTTTAAAAATTTACACGCCTTCAGAGCTTTTTCTATCAACTACTGGAAGAGGACACATCACACTAAAGATGAATGAGGACTTATCAGTTCTGCTCAATAAAAAAATGGAAGGAGCACTAAGTTAAGTTTGTTATCAAAAAGTGCAAGATTTATTCATAACTTTCATTAGCAGAAGTAAAATAAGGTAAAAGTGAATTCAACAAATTGTTAATGTATTTGAATTGTTTATTATTTTGTAATTATTATTTATCAATCTGTAATTTACTATTTATTAATTATCAATTTATTCTTTCTAATGAGTTGTTGTAATTTTTATAATTTGAAAAAATACATAACATCAATATTTTTGGATACATTGTTTATGGTTAAAAGCAATGGTGTTTTGAGTGGTTTTGTTGGCTTCATTACTCGTCAACCCCTTTGAGTAACAAAATAAACTTTACATGGTTTTAAAGTGCATAAAAATTACTTACTGCTGTAAACATTTCAGATTTTTTCCACCTGTCCCATTTATGGTTTTTGGACCCCAAAAATGAGACATTTTTAAACTCTTACGATTTGGCGGTCATTTTTTTAATGAAGGACATTCATTAAGAGTCCAGTTTTTTGTTATAAGTAATACTAGGGCCTAAAAGTTAAAAGGTAAAAAACAGGCCTGTTACCCTAAGTCCTTCATTGTCTATTTTGGACCAAAAATTTGAAAAAAAAACAACAGTTTGTAATGGTTACCTTAGTAAACATTTTATTATGTAACAAAGTGAATCTTGAGTACACCAAGTTGAAGTTCCATCTTTACTCTTTCCAAAAATTCCTTTTGACCCTCTGAATGATGTAATATAAGAATGTTACAGCTCATAAAAAAAGTGATGAAAATGGCTGTTTTTACTTGTTGGGGAGTTAGAAAATTTTCTATCACTCAAGAAAAACTTTTTTTAAAAATATAAAAAAAATATTTTTTGGCCACTACAAGGTGGGCAGTTATCACATACCAAATATCATCAAAATAAAAAATAGTGATGCACTGGTCATTTGTTGAATTAAAATGGAATATCCTATAACATTTTTGATACTGATTTAAAATATGCAAGTGTTTTTTTCTACCAGACCTTTTTTTGAAGTACCAATCTTTGCTGTAAGAAAAAAGCATTGTGATGATGGTGTAATAATATTATACATTCAATTTTTAGATATCTAAAATCTGCTTCTTTTGGATTTTCTTGTTTAATTTATTGTAAGCTCATTAGTCTTAAGATACCAGTAGTAGTCAGCCAGCATTCTTGGGTTCTATTCTCCCTACTAGCATGTTTCCGTGGTGGATATTTCCTCTTGAAAGTATTCTCATGTTTGTCACTTACAGCTCCAAGATTGATAGGGGGAAAATCCAAATGAGAATCTAAGAAGTGGATCTTTAGTGACATAATACATCTAAGTGCTGAGTAGTTTTTAAGAAACTTGGTTTTAAATTCTTTATAGTTTTCTCCTTTATGATTTCTAAGGAAGTTGTTATAACGTTTTTAAAAGATTTCCACGCAGCAACCTCACAGTCATTTAAACTTCTTCACATATATTTTCATTCATTATTTTCTTATTTGTTGTCCAACTAATATACCTTCTTTTATCTTACCATAACTTATATAGAGAACTTGTATTTTACAAAGTGGAATCTAGTCCTATTACAATCCACTGATTTAACAGAATTTTTCAATAAACTTCTCTTAATGTGTAGTGGTGAAAGGTAAACTTTTTCTGGTTTTAGTAATAAAAATGCTACTTTATGGTATCTTTATTAAAATGTTTACTGCAATACACTTGTAAACATGTATTACAAAATTTTAAACACTTACACACACATTAATACAGTATATACACTGACTTTACAGCAAAAAATTAAATCACAGATTGCTAGGAAAAGTAGCTGCACCACTAAATATTTGACATACAAGAGCTCGTACTTGACAGATGTAGTTGAGATTTTCTTAGCCAGAATGATGCATTTTTATAATACTACATTCAACACTGTCACCAGAAAAAAATTCAAATACTCTTTCATAATGGGTGACATAATTACAACTAGAAAAAAATATGACATGAATAATGTTTGTAACATTTTAATTAATGCATAAATAAAAATAATACTTATTTTTCATAGCTATTTATCAACTCAAGTAAATTATATTTTATTTAGCAACTTATCTACTATAATAAATAAATAAGTAATACATTGTATTTACATTACTCATGCACACATACTTGCTGGAAAATGGGAAGGGCAATTACAAAAAAATCTGAGACCAATAGGAAAATGTTGACTTCATATATGAATCAGCACTCAAAAATACATACGATTCTGCAAATATTGATTATGCAATAAAATCATTGTTGACCAGAGTATCATTGAAAATTAAATAAAATGAAAACAGAGAAACAAAATGTTTTAGAACATTAGTATGAGTCAAGAGCATTGTGTTGTATTCTCACTGCATATACTCAAATCAATAAATGAAATCTTCTGTAATCTGCTTGGGTTGTATATAAAGTATCTGTTATGTAGGACCTGATAAAGTTCATTTTTCTTGACAATTTCACCATGCTATCAAGCCTTTAATTGATTAGAAAACCAATCACACTGACAATCTATGCAGGGGAACAGAAAGCTATTTTTACCCTTCCTTATTGTTTTTCTTACTTTCTAAATTAATTTTATAGCTATCACATTAGCTTGTAGGTTTTTCTAAAAATAAAAGTAGAAGTAAGGAAAATATAATAAAAGGTATGGTATGGGTAATGTATAGAAAGTTATTTTTCTGTCAAAGGGCTTGCTGCCTAAATAACTTGCACATACTTGTACTTTCCAGATATTGTTTGTTTATTGTTTCCAGATATTCGTCTTCCCAAATCAGCTGATTTGGAAGTCGAGAGTTCCAGCGTTCAAGTCCTAGTAAAGCCAGCTATTTTTACATGGATTTGAATACTAGATCGTGGATACCGGTGTTCTTTGGTGGTTGGGTTTCAATTAACCACACATCTCAGGTATGGTCGAACTGAGCATGTACAAGACTACACTTCATTCACACTCATACATATCATCCTCATTCATCCTCTGCAGTATTATCTAAACGGTTGTTACCGGAGGCTAAACAGGAAAAAGAAAGAAAGAAAGATATTGTTTGAAGGGCTTTTAAAAGAGTAAAGTAGTACTGTTTCCAATGACTTCTTGAATATTATATGGTAAGCTGGTTGTACTTTATATACTCCACTGTTATTACATTTACATTTGTTATTGTTAATGGCAAATGTGATTAGGTTCTAATAGATTCCAAAAGCATTAAAAGTTGTTTAATTTCAGTCATCAGTGGGAACTAGTTTATTAAGCGTGGCTTTTGTAGATGCCATTTTATCCTTACTTCACACTCTTCAGTTTTCAAGATGTTACCACAGTTGTTGATGTTTCTACAGTTGTACAACCATCAATTGTTAAGAGGTCCTGTTATTATCTTATGCAACTATCTTCACTATAATACTCCAAGAAACATAGTAAACAATGGTATTTGGGAGGGATAAGTGATGGAGTGGAATTTAAATCTTAAAATTTAGAATAGGCAAACTTGCAATCTGCTCTATTCAAGATAATGGTAATATTAATGATGATTATAATGAGAGGATGATGATCAGTGAGAGGAATGCACAAGAAGAACTGATATCACATTTACATTAACAAAATTAGTTCCATTTATCACATTAAATTTTTTCCATTTATAAATAATATACAATAAATGTATTTAAAAAAAATTATGAACACTTATTAATTCACATTTTAAATAATAATTAGTATGTTATATTTGTTACTGAGGATGATGAATATATTGTTGTTTTGTTTAGTTGTGCATTCATAGCTGCACATTGTTGATTCCTGGAGAGTCCAAAAAATTTCTGGTCATCATTGGCCTTGGTTGCAATTGAGCATCACCTGCTGCCATCTCATGGACAAATGATGATCTACTGAACTGGCAACAAAACAATACCTAAACAACAATGCAGTCTGAAGATACAATCAGTTATTTATTACTATATAGGTGGATTAATATTGTTTAACAATTATCCACTAAACTTAAAACAAAAACTGATAAGTGTAATAACATTGATGTTAGTATTATGACTTTGATAATGTATTGGATATGTATTGGTGTCTGTATTTCATATTACACAATATTACATATTACATTCATTTTAAGGGAGGATCTGTGTATAAATTCATACTAGATTTAGGAATGGTATGCCTCTAAATTCTATGTAAGTGATGGTTGCCCAGGTTCTTTCAAACTATTGATATTTTGGCCAATTTTTAAAGAGATTAAGCCTAGTGACTAATGAATCTTGATCAGTGGAGGGATGGCCCAATTGCATGAAGTCTTCTAGTTTTTGATTGCCCTGCTGTTAAGGGGTTAAAGACTGCATTTTCTCCAAATTCATGACTTGGGTGAGGGAAACTGGCCTTTCATTGACTGTGAAGATGTAATATCCAAAAAAATACAATGAAATTGTAAACTGTATGGTAAGTCTTGCAGATATCATTTCTTCTGCTCAAAAAACAAAAATTTCTGTAATATAAATATATGTTTTTAACAAAACGATACTGATATTAAAAAAGGTAAGACACTACATTTCTATTATCAAAATCTGTAATTAATTAAAATTTTGTTTAAAAAAAAAATGTGTTAAATATATGTTACAGTTAATAAATATACAATAACAGATAATAAACAATGTTTAAGCATTCCATATAATAAGCAAAAAATAGAAAAATTTGTTACAAAACTCTTACTGGCCCGATTTCATTTATATGTAATATATATCACATCTACAGAATTAATACAGTTCTTATGATTATTCGTTTTTTAATAAATAAAATCAGTATTATAATTGGTAAGAATTTGATGGAACAATTTCTGGATCTACACTGTTGGGTCACCCAGAGGGGAAGTGATGGGACCTATATCAATTTATCAATATCTGCAAAAATCAGTGCTTGAAAATGAAGGCAAATTTCATGCATACCATTTAACTATGATTGTGACAATACACAGTAGATGTACGTCAAAGTATTACTGCTAGAAGCTAAAAGCAAAATGCATTACAGAAGCTAAGATGCAGATTCGATTTTCAGATTTTAACTTCATACCCACTTTAAGAGTTGAGTGGTGAATGAAAACTGTTTCAAGTAAATTTATAGATTCAGGTTTAATCTATAATTATTTTAACAAATAATGTTAATTTTTAAACTATATAATCGCATCTTGAATGTGGGTACCCAGGAAATAAATCTGTAAAGTTTGCATGAGTTCTGAATACATATTGAAAGAAATATATGGTAACCAAAAACATATATATATATATATATTATATATCACAAAGGAAGAAAATAATAAGGAAATAAAAACATACTAGTAATTAAATGCTGAACAATATGAAATCGATATTTTGTATTAGTCGATCAACAATGTGGAAACTGAAGAAGAAAATTAGGTGGGAGTAAGGAGTGAAGAAAAGAACCTACTGAAGCAATTTTATTAATGTGACCGTTTGTTTATTTTTGAAAATTTTTATTCTACTGAACTATGAAATTAGGATACCTAATATTCTTATTTATACTTGCTGATAACAGCACATTTTAAAGAGAGAATTAAAAATATTGATTTATCATAATCAATATCGATTCGCTGAACAAGATGAAATTTTATATAATACAACAGAATTATTAAAACAGATGGCTTGCTTTCAAAATAATGAAATTCTTTCTCTCAAAGGACTTGTCAGGCTAATTAGCGACAGCTTCTTCAGTAGAGTTAACAGAAACACTGTTGTTAATGAGAACTGTCATAAAAAATTTAGGCAATCCATTTAAATACCCTAAAAAAAGGAAGGATTTTTTCACACTTAAATTTCTTATAATTTCCAAGGTGCTGTTGGTGGCTTCCTTGCAATGAACCCCTTGTATGTGTACATACAGAGTGGTGCATGAAATGACCCAACATTTGTTTTTGCAATAAATGTTAATAATTATTAATGTGTTTTATGTTGGCAGAAATGACAGCAGTTTGTGAATGCTGGTTTCTTCTCTTACCGAATGCGCTGTTTGTGTATCGTTCCAAGATGGCTGACAAAGGAGCCTAACTGTTGAACATCGAGTAAAGATTGTGTTGTTTTTTATTGAAACGAAAAGTGTGGTGCTTATACAAAGACGGTTTGGTGCACATTTTCAGACTCGGAAATTCACATTTCACCCACATTTAAAACAATACGTACACTTTACGAAAAATTTAATAGTGATGGTTCAGTATTTGAGAGTAAGCGCGAACAGCCTGCTGATGTTCGTTCTCCATAGAATGTCAAAGATGTCAGAGCAGCGTTGCTGAGGAGCCCGAGCAAATCAATAAGAAAAGCAGCAACACAACTTGGGATTTCTTGGGGGTCTGTGCAGCGAATCTAAAAATTTATTTGCATTTGTATCCGTACAAAATAACAGTGTTATCTAAATTAACATCAAAAAATGCCATTCGCTGAACGGGCTGTGAACCAAAACGTATTGTTGAACAATGTTGGGTTTCAGATTAGGCATTTTCTCCTAGATGGGGTTGTTAATAAACAAAATCTGCGTTTTTGGGCTTCCGAAAATCCGCACGTACTTCATGAAAAGGTGTATCACGCTCCAAGAATTTCGGTACGGGTCTCTATCTCAAGTCATGGGAGTAATGGACCATTCTTTTCTGAACAGACAGTGAACTTATCTAAATATGCTGCGTAATGACATTCCTCAGCTTCATGCAAAAGGGTTTCAATTAGAAAACGAGTGGTTCATGCACGATGGAGCCAGATCGCACACAGCTAATGCTGTTTTAGACTTTCTGCATGAAACTTTTAACACAAATGTCATTTCAAACCGATTTCCTAATAGTTTTGCGTGTGGACAGATCTGGTCCCCGAACAGTTCTGATTTAAATCCTTGTGATTATTTTCCTTGGGGATGTCTAAAGGAAAAGATTTTCCCTAAACATCCTCGTACTGTGGTGGAACTGAGAGTGCTGATCATTGAGGGTGCAACGAGATAACGGTGAATATGTGCCGTCGAGTTATAACAACATAGGAGTTCGTGTTGAAGAAATTGCTAGATCTGATGGTGGTCACATTGAACATGTGATAAGCAGAACACATTGCATTTTACTTTTCTTTATTGCGATTCAAATAAATATTTTTTAACAAACCAAATGTTGGATCATTTCGGGCGCTACTCTGATAATTATATTTTTGCTTCTTGTACAAAATAATTTTATATTATTCATTTAATTCTAATAAATAAAAATTACAGGGATAATTGTTCTCTTTAGATTTATATATTTTATAAATCCTAAATTATAAACAACTGTTAAAAATAATCATACTTGGCTATTAAAGTAATGTTAATGTACATACAAAACTTTTAAAAATATTAATAAAAAATTAATAAAATATTTTTAGATATATCATAATCAACATTTATATTGATTAAAAAGGTGTTTTACTGAGTGGGATATGTGACTCCGGTGGGATATTGATACATCGAGAAGAGTTTAACTTATTTAATAAAAGATTTCAAATATAATTCTCAAATTCTCACACAATACGTGGAACTTCAGGTCCAAATTGGATGGATGTCTACTTTATTTTACTGTTGGTGTACTTTATTGTCTGTAATTGCACAAATATTTAAAATATTTTTGCTGTGGATAAGGATCGATAACAATTTGTATAATAAAAATTAAAAAAAATTACAATGAAATTGTAAACCGTACGGTAATAGTCTCGCAGATATCATTTCTTTCGCCCAATAAACAAAAATTTCTGTAATGTAAGTAAAACTGTTTTTAACAAAATGATACTGATATCAAAAACGGTAAGACACTACACATTTCTATTATCAAAATCTGTAATTAATTCAGAATTTTGTTTAAAAAAATGCATGTTAAATATACGACTACGACTATGTTAAATATACGTTAATGCTCGTATATAACAGGCAATAGATATACAATAATATATAATAAACAATGTTTAAGCGTTCCATATAATAAGCACAAAACAGAACAATTTTACAAAACTCTTACCGGCCTGATTTCATTTATATGTAATATATAACACATTTACAGAAATAATACAGTTCTTATGATTATTCGTTGTTTAATAAATGAAATCGGGGTGGTAAGAGTTTTATAACAAATTTTTCTGTTATTTATTATATGGAACGCTTAAACATTGTTTATTATCTATTATTGTATATCTATTGTCTGTTACATATAACTTGTATTTTTTTTAAACAAATTCTATATTAATTACAGATTTTGATAATAGAAATTTAGTGTCTTACCTTTTTTGATATCAGTATCATTTTGTTAAAAACAGTTTTATTTATATTCAGAAATTTTTGTTTTTTGAGCGGAAGAAATGATATCTGCGAGTCTCTTACCGCACAGTTTACAATTTCATAGTAATTTTTTTTGGATATCACTGCGTTTTGTTAGATTATTCTTCTATCTTTTTTATCTTTTTACTATTTTTTTTTTTATGATTGTTATCTTATGGATTTATTATTTAAATTTATTGCCTTCCTAGGACAAACAAATATAATTTTTTTTAATTCTCGGCCAATTTTTTTTTTTTTTGATAGTTATATCATTCACTTTATTTGTTTTCATTCATTTTCCTTCACTTATTTCACTTCATTTTTCCTTTTTAGTAAAACTGGTATAATGGACCTTCACGAATCGAAGATCCGTGATGTAATCATTACTTTGTAAGTGTAACCCTCGATTTTTATAGTATCCGTGGACACGCTTTTTATATTATTATTAAATTAACTTTTTTTTTCTCCATCAATTAGTTCAAATTGTAGAATAAAAATTTTACCAATCGAATTTATCTCTGTTTTATTTAACAAATCTTTGTTGCCACGTTTGTAACACTTTCCTACTTACTGTTCGTGTTATTTTGTTTTATTAGCAGCTAATAATCTATTGTAAACTAATACTTTTATTATTTTATTTAATGAAGTGATGGGAATTAAAATAATTGTTTCATTTTCAGTAATTTCATTTACATAAAAGCATTTATTATTAAAACAAGCTGTAATATATTTTATTTTGAATTTTATTATTTCAAGTTCATTATCAAGTTTTTGTGCTCTACCTAGTACTATCAAATATTTCTACCTAGCGGCGCGATTCGTAAATCCACCTTTTTAGAAAAAGGTGATATATTCGAGTTCCGGGGTTCATTAAATGGAAGAAAAAACGTTGTCTAATAAAATTCGAGGTATTTTTTATTATTCTTTATTACAAATCTAATTGAACTGAAATATAATGTTTTCATGCTTATTTTTTATTTTAACCCAATTTTCATTTCACTATTAGGTTAGGTCATGTTTAGAACTGTAAACATGGTTCGTTGTCTTCGCCTTGGCGTCAAGTTCTGCGGACTCTTATCGGCGAGGTTCGAACGAACTTCTTGAAAATATAAACAATAAATGACTGATATAAAATGTACATTTGTTGTTTATAATACTGTATTCTGTTTGTATGTCCATAGTGAATATATAACTGTGACAGACAGTGCAAAATTAATAATTAATTGAAGGGTTTTTATAAATATATATATTTTAATTTTCATTATTATTTTGGTGAAATGATTATCTTTGAAAGTTCTGCAATATTTCTATACCCATAATATTATTAAAAACTTTAAATATATATTAAACACTTTTGACTTACTTTTTGACTCTTCTTTTTTCTACATTCTGTTTATAGTTCCATCAGCGAGTTTAATCCATAGTTTTCTATATGATTATATGGTTTAATCCAAGGCCATCAAGATTATTCATATCCTTTCATATTTATGTTGCTTATGCAACACAGTGCTAAGATAAACCACTTTCTTATTCAAGATTCAGTGCAGCCACTCTACATATAATAAATATATTTTATAAAACACTTGCTACACATATGTAAACATAACACACTGCTTTCCTGTAGATTGTTAAAAACTTAAGTTTTGTAGTATGACCAAAAATTTTAATAAAATAATTTAGGTAAATGGGAGTCATTTTTATGGCTACTCCTACACATTATCGTCTTTTGAGCTTCATTTTCAATCAGGTTTTACTGTTTGACCACTAAAAAAAAAAAAACAGGCAGCTTTTTAGCTTTTTGAAGTTGGCTGGTTTATCTCCTAGGCATATCTCTGCTGTTGTTACTATCATTTACGTTAATTTCTAGTTATATATGAACTTTTTTTTTTGCAGTGACTTATTGTTGATCCCATGGTAGAGTGGTAGTATCTGCTGTAGCATTTTCCCCATACTACAGAATTAAGTTATTATCCATCATTGCAGCTATTGTAGGATGTTAATCTGTTGCAATTGAGTGAATAAACAAGTAATTGAACTGTGAGAATAAATTGTAATTTCTTCATGGGTGAAAAAAATTATTTTTTTTTTTGTGCTGTCTGGTCACAATTACTATGAATGAATATGATATTATGATTTGATAAATTAAATGCAAAATTAAATTTATTTTTCTTATTTTGAAATAGAATATTCAGTTATAGTCAAATAAAATTAGTATAATTCTTTCTTAAATGAATATTTTTTGTGTTATGAGAATTATTTTTGGGCTTATTCTTCAAAATTAAAGGTTTACTTGTCAGCATATTTTACTGCTGTTGTAAACTTTAAACAATGATCAGACAAATTAAATTATTAAAAATTAAGGTATAAAATAACAATCATGTAGTATTATACATTGCAAATAAACATAAAACATATATTTATGCACAAATAAGTGTATATTTTATATATATGTATATATTAGTTCCACCACTGATGTGTTTAAAACATACTATCAATAATAAATAATGTATCTTCTATAAAGTATAATATTAACATTTGAGCTTATCTTATCTATAACTTTCTTTTTTGCACACTTTTTGCTAGGTTTGCAAGTGTGCAAAGATAGGAAAACCTTTGCAAAATCACATGATTATTAAAGAAAATTTTTTTCAAATTTAAAATATGTACACAATTTCAATGAAATCATTTTTTGTAAACTTAGTTAAAGTTTTGATCTCTTCTCGCCAATCATCTACTGTCAAATGTATATTGATGTATTAATTTATAACAAAATCTTACATATATAATATTACTATTGTACATGATGTTATATGTACTATGTTACTATTCATATATGTCTCATTCAGACTTTACGATATATTTTTGAGGTTGACTTACTGAAAGAGAAGTGACTCCTGAGCAAGACTGCCATGGGCGTTTTTTGTTACATCTACATTGCCTCCACCGTTTTTTGATGGCGGTTGTTACCTGTAAGTTATATTCTACATTATTTCAATTTTCTATATGCAGTTATATTATTGTATAAAATGTATAGCTTAGACTATCTCAACCATTAATAGTAGAAAATTTGTACTACTCAGTGCCACTAAGACACGTTAATTAAAACTACATTTTTGGCTTTCTTTACTGGTTTTTGAAAATCACCAAACCATTTAACAATGTTTAGCCATTTTTTATTTATCGATCCAATTTTAAAACCTATTTAGAAATAATCTTTGAGTGTTGCCTTATCCAAGTGTGTTTTTTTGGTAGATTTCATAAGAAAGCTACCTACTATAATGGGTACCATGATTCGACTTCTGGAAAATTCCAACATATCTTCACATTTCACATCCTCCAGACCCCAAAAGCATCGTCAGTTCAGAAGTTTATATATACATTTTTATATAAATATATATTTCACTTTCTTCTGGACACGATAACTGCTGTAATTTTGTGCCAATCACCTTCAAATTGTTCTTTAAAAATAGCTTGTCCCAAAATCTCAGTAGAGTTTGTTAACGGCCTAAATTGGACCATGGGAGTGGAAATGCTTTTTTGAAAAAACAAAATATTGCTATAACTTTCTTATTAAGTAAAATTCACTTAAAGCTTCTACTATTCTTTGGATAAGGGCCAAAACTTATCTAAGTAAAGTTTTTTGATATCACCAACCATTGGTCCAGGGGTTGAAAAAATAGGATTTTGAAGACAAAAAAAAATCATACCTTCCTTAATAGACATAGTATCGAATCGGTTAGTAGTGGTCGTTAGTCCTCTAAACACTACCTAAAATTTTTGTTTGAAACAATTTTTGATATGACCAACCCTTACAGCAAGGATAATCAAAATGTTGCTAGAATTGTAAGAAGATGGGGCTTGTTATATGCTAAACTTTTTTCACATGCAACCGTTGTCGTATTGAGTAAATTTGAAGTTTTTATTAACTTTATGGTGGAAATCTTTTTTATCCCCTACTTAGCACTGGTGAAATCTACCTCCGCCTTCCAGTGTGTCAAAAGGGATTTTTTTTTTTTAATGTATTTTACTTTTGTTTTTTATATTTGAAAAACAGCTAAGTATTATAAAATGCATAGAAAAAACAAAACTATGGCTGCAATGTAATTTGTATCATAAAATATAATTTTCAATTTTGCTTACACTGTAAATTTTATTTTCACTAGCATCTCCATCTGCTTTTTTCTTCATAAGTGAAATTATTTGCATTAATTTTTTGAATGAATTATTTACTCTAATTGTTATAATAAAATATCATTTTACAATAAAATTAACTGTTTTATTAAAAAAAAAAAAAATGTGTGTGTTGTGTGCAGATGACCATGCATGCAAGTGCTAATAATTTTTCCACTCATAAATTGCTAAAAAGCAATAAGTCTTTACTAATATTTTTTTTTGTAATATGACTTCAGGTTTCAAAAATGAATTTCTACTTCAGTAGAATTAAAATTAAAATTTTTAGTGATAAATTATAAGCGCAAAATGAAATGTAAATTATTTACTATAAATTATACTTTTAAAGCACTTATGTTAGTTTCACTTTTTTTTTACTACTTATATAGAAAATTTAATAACATATGAAAAAAATTTTTATAGGCATAATTATACTACTGTATTTAACTTGACTACACTTTAACATTCCTTTATGAATAAATAATAATTAAACCACTAATTGTTGCAGAGCTACACTAATTATTGCTTTTATTAATAATTTTTTCTTTATAAATCTGATTTTAAAACTTATTTCAAAAATCATTTTTAAAAAAAATTTGATTAAAATTTAATTATAAATTAAATTTTATAATTTATTAAATTAAATTATACAGTGTTTCCTTATCCAAGTGTGTATTTTTTAAAAGTATTTTACATTACATCTTTATATTGGAAAAAGAGTTTCTTTATGTCTGTTCATCTAAATACAAAAAAAGATTTCTTCATGTAGAGTGTGATTCTTGAATCTTATTACTTCTCAGACAATATATTAAAAACCAGTGAAAAGGCTAAATCCCCTTTAAATATAATTAATTTTTATTTCTAACTCACTAAATACACCTACGTGAAGCATTGTTTTTGAAAAAATTTGAAACAGAGTAAAACTAAATTTTATTAACAGTAGTAATCTTATTAATATTTAGAAATAAAATTAATAAAAAATTCTGTATTAATTGATTGATAATCTCATACTAATAATTCTTCTCTTTAACTTAGTCAAATTTATTAACATGCAATGAGTTTGTTTTGTAATTATGCATTCCAAGTGTTGTAAATATCGCCAAATCTATAAACATTATTCTGTGTTATGAAACAAAGTACAAAATTTATTTTGGAAATTATAATAGTAATTTTTGCATAAATGTATTTAAATTTTTGACAAGTAATTGCCTGCAGTGGGTGTAACATGTCTAACATAGTTATATTTAATACATTTTTCAATAGGTAAGAGATCAAAATTAGACTGACATAAGCAAGGACAGCTTTTATGAAGAAAGAATTGTCAAATTAGACCTTAAAATTAGAGAAATTTTCTTAAAAAATTGTGTGGAATATAGTAATATATGGTAGCAAAACAATGATATTAAGAAAAATCAAAATGAAAAGAGGGTCTTTTAAAATCCTGTTTGCTGTCTTAATGGTTGGTGTTGAAAATTAGATAGGTTGATAGCAATTGAAATAAAGAAATCTCTTAAGATTAATATGAGAGTAAAACCTGTGGTAGAATCATCTAAAAAAACCAACTAATTTCTTGGTCATTCATTAAGAAATCAAATTTAGTAAATATAGAAAGTTGAAACCGTGTTGTAAGATTGGAATATATAAATTAGATAATTGAGTATCTAGGAATATAATTATAATTATGTAATATAATTAATAATAATATAATATAATTAGGTAAAATTAAAAGATTAGTATAGAATAGAAAGCAATAGAAATGACCAACAAACCAGTCAAATTATTAATGACTTAAAAAAAAATTTAATTTGTAAAATACAATTTGTAAGTGATAGTTCTTAATTTATTAATTATAAATTGATATCATTGATAACTACCGCAGACATTAAATATAGTTAATATTTTCTATTGCTGTGCAACTGCAGTTAGTTTTATTATTTTTGCATGTAAATTGTAATATAGCTTCAGTTTATATTCTATAAAAGATTATTCTAAGATATTAGCAGAGAATATTATGTAATTTCTCCATATTTGTCAGATTTAGACTAAGACTGTCTTTTTATAGCCTGTTTTTTTGAGTGAGAAACCACAGTCCCAATTGCTGTTTATTAAAGCTTTATTATTATCAACGAATGAACAAAAAATAAAGGTAATATATTTTTTTAGGTTAAACAAATATCAGACACATAGAATCATTCCTTCAGGGAGGCTACAATTTGACAGAAATAAATTTTTTTTAAAACATTGTGAAAAAATTTGAATGGATTTTAAAAAAAATCATAAAATTCATTTCTGTTACTCCCCCCAAATCCCCTAATATTCTTATTTAATTTATGTGGATTAATATCAAAAACTTAGTTTATTTAAAAAAATTCTAATTACATTTTGTTCTTGTAATAATTTTCTATAAAAGAATCTGTAGAAGAATTAAACTTATGTTAATTACTTATGTTTGAATAAAAATGAAATGATGTTCATGAAGATTCCTACATTTTTTCTAAACATGAGGCTTGTCTTTTTTCTGATTTTTTAATTAATTTTGTAATTAATAAACTTAAGGTTCTACAATTTTGAGTGCAATAAGGATCAGAAAATTTTTATATACTAGTTTTTTCTTTTTGCTTTTAAAATGTGGCTAAAAGCTATCACTTTTTAAACTAGTGAAAAAATAAATGTAGTAAATGCTATAATAAATATGGAGTACCACCATATTATATTTTATTATAACTGCTGTAGACATCTAACCCAATGAGCAACTATATTTTGGAATAAGTTTTAACCATATAACTGCCTAACTGTTCAACTTTTTAACTTTAAAGTGTTCCTTAACACATAACTAACATAAGCCAATGCCCCTTCTTATTGTATACCTCTGGATATGATGGCTCTCTCTGAACTTAACATTGTGTAAACTTTCTGTGTGTTTAGCAGTAAAGTGTGTTGTAATATATTTTAATTAATAAAGTAGTTTTCTTTACACTGAAATTAAAAGTAATTTTTTTGAAGGCTTTTTAAAGCTTTGATTAATATTTCTTGGTTTCTTATTCTTTTGAAAAGTAACTTTCAATTTTAGATAGTAAACATAATATTTAATTACAGACTTCTTGTATTTTTTAAGAGTTCATATGTATTTATGAGAGTAGACATTATACACACACATTTTAACCAAAATGAAATGATTGATGAGAGAATTGATACAATCTTGTTACTAGGAGCCCAGCTGATCTAGTAACCAGCATTGAACCACTAACTGATGACCAAAGTAAAGGGCTCCACCAATATTTATCTTAAAATAGTTTTCTGAATGTAGTTACAGTTATTCTGATGTTTACTACAGTCATGGTAATTTTCAACAGAATATATATTTAAGTTTAATATAAGTAAAAAGTTAGTATAAGTTTAATATAAGTGTAATATATAGTAAAGTTTTTTGATTTGTTGTGGTATAACCAATAAGTTCTAAATTTTCATTTATCATTGTCCAATAATTTTGTTTACCAATCTAGTTAGTCAGAAAGAGAATTAGTGACTATTAAATGAATAATCATACTCAATAATCTATTGAAAAATAATGTATAATCGATTATTCTGCCTTAAGTTATTTCTTTTTTTAATATGCAAGTTATGTTAAACAATTATAAAGGTTATAGAAAACATAATTGGATTTTCTTACCTCGCCATTGAAGAAACAGAACAGCAATGCTACACATAAACCCTGAAATACACACATATAAATAAACCAAATTAATTAATAAAACAATCTGATAATCATTTTCAGAGGATTTTATTTTATTTAGTTTTTTTGTCTATTGTGAATCAATTTTTATCTCAAGCATAGTGCACAAATATAATTTTTGTCTCATAAGTTTACTAAGGAAGTAATTTGTCTCCTATACTCAACTTTATTTAACAACTTGTATGTATTAACTGCTTTTGTATCTGTACATAATTCACTATATAAACTTGAAGCATGTGGAAATGAAATACAAAAAAATTTTAATTTCTGAAAAATAAGTCTAAAATTCAAATTTAGAACTTGAAAATTAAATCTGAACCTTAAATCTAAAATTGAAGTCTAAAATTAGCTCTTCATTAAAAGATAGTATTCATCGAAGAATTCTATATTTATTTTTTTGAGTTTTACAGGCATCAATAAATGCTTTGGCCATTAGCCTGACAGAATTTGCAGTGTATGAAGAATGACATACCTGACTGAAATTTGAACTCAGAACCTCTGGATGAAAGGCCAAGATGTTACCACTCTGCTACAGAGATCAGCAAAAAAGAATACTATTCAAGACTGGGGATTCTGTTAGGCATTTATTGTACAGATGTCTTCATCTATTTTTTAATAAAAAAATAAAATAATGGGGAAAAATTTTTGTTATTGTGGTGCATTTTTATAATTAAAGGTTATTGTGCAATAACCATTATTTTTCTATCAGTCAGGCATTTGTGAAAACGCACTGACAAAACTTTTTTTTTGAGAATGTATTTTTCTATCTGTAATCAACATGTAAGTAAGTTCACTCATTTTTTATGGATGGGTGTTTTTTAATGATGAAATATTGAGTAGGCTTTAAATCTTATATACAGCCTATACTATTTTACAGCCTTCATTTTAGGCTCATATATGATAAGGTCACCATCCTTAGAAGCATTTTAAACCTACTGCTCCTGATTTACTATACTTGTCACTACACTTGAGGGAGATGTTGGCTTATTTACTAATGTACAAAACAAAAAGAGCTGCTGGGTACAAAGTAAAGAGGGAAAAATGATACGTAGAAAGGACAGCAAATATTGTCTCTTACTGGGTACACAGAGGAACTTGTAGATTATGAAAGAAAACAGAATGAGGATTTTTGGTTTAAGTGAAATTAAATGGAAGGGAAAAGGTAGAAAGGATCTTAGGGAAGGATATGTTCTGTATCAGAGTGGTGGGCAAAAGTCAAAAAATTAAGTTAGCTTTATTGTGGGTAAGGAGATAAAGGAGTGCATAGAGAAGGTGGAGGCAGTAGATGGTAGAATCATAAGATTAAGGCTAAGATTGGGGGTAAGACCCTGGATATCATACAAATGTATGTACCACAGGTGGGATGTGTTGAAGAAAATATACGACAGTTCTTAGAGTAACTGGAAAGTTGCATTGAGGATAAGAAGACAGTAATAATAGGAGACATGAATATGCAGGTGGTGAAAGAGAGAAATGGAATAGAGGAGGTACTGGGACCACACAGATACGGAGGAAGAAATGGTGAAAGTGAAATAATGATACAGTTTTGTAAATGGAATAATTTCATAGTGGGTAACTCGTGATTTGATAAGAAGAATAGAAAGAAGGTTATGAAGTATGGATGGGGAGAGAGAAGAACAGAATCAGTAATTGACTACGTGTTAGTGGATTGAGAGGTACGGAGGGAACTGATGGATGGTGAGTGGGAACTGATAACGAGGGTGGTGAGTGGTTGGAGGAGACCATAGATTAGTAATGGCTAAGTTTAGATTTGGGAAAATTCTCAGTGTGAATTAAGCAAAGAGTATGAAGAACGAATGCTTACCTAAAAGAGAAATAAAAGAGGGGGAGAGGAGTGGGAGTGCTTCAAGAACAACATGTTGGATATATCAAAGTGGGTAGGTATGTGATAGAACCAGTGGGAAAAGAAAAGAAAAGGAAACAACGTGGTGGAATGATGATGTAAGGACAGCTGCTGAAAAGAAGAAGATAGCACGGAAGACATGGATACAAAGCCATAAGAATGAAGACAGGAATAAATATAGGGAAGAAAAAAGAATGTAAGAAGGTTGTAAACAGAGAGAAGAGCTAATGATGGAAATAGTTCACAGAAGAGCTGGAAAGGGAATAAGAAAATGCTGTTTGGTATCATGAAAAGTAAAAGAAATGGGAGAGAGATGTAAAGTTTAAGAACAATCTAGGACATGATATAGTTAGGAATTGATGAGGTAAGCACCAAGAAGGTGAAAGCTGTAGGAGTTTGTGGTTTACAGTGGCTATACAGACTGTTCAGAAGTACATGGAAAATGAGGCTGATTCCAGAAGACTGGAAAAAGGGCATAATAATCCCCATATTTAAAAAAAGGGGAAAAGTGTTGTGTAGTAATTATAGACACTATTTCCACACATGAAAAAGCTCTTTGGATGTGGTGAGAGCAATGGGAAAAAGAACTGTATATAGGAAGAAGTATGATGACTGACAGCATCAACCTCTATGATGTTGAATCTAGATAAAATAGTTACTTTTCATTTTAGTAGGTGTTGTGCAGTATCAAAAAATTAAACTCAAAAAATAAAGTACTAGGAAAAAAGAAAGATATCTACAAACACACACACACACACACACACACACACACACACACACACATACACACACACAAACACACACACACACAAAATAACAATAACAATAATATAAAAGACAATAACAGTAATATAAAATAAATGAAAATTTTTAAATATGTTTATTTTTAATAGAATTTTAAAAAGGACCAATATACTACTAAAACTTATTTTTATTACTATTTTTTCCTTAAAGAATCTTTAATGAAAATTTGCTTTAGAACTGTCTTCACTTATGGGCAAGAGCTTACAGTCTTTTTAAAAAGAAAATCCCAAGCAAAATTGTATTCTTATTTTTCCATTCCTTTTATTGCTGATAGTCAAGCATTCATAAGCTACTAATTCATAATTTGAAACTATAGATTCATCTGGTCTACTTGAAAAGTAACTTGATCATCTTGAATGGTTTCTTATTGCTCAAATGTTATACTTAGGATAATTGTCATTTCTGATGACCCGCTCATTTTTATATTAATTTTATGGTTAATTTTTATAATAGGTTTATGAAGCTCTAATTACTGTAAATTACAAAACAAAAAGAAATGTATTGCTTGAATTACAGAGACAGGCTGAAACATTTGAAAATAGATTACCTGTAAACCAATATTATTTATAATGCAAAAAATTAATAAGTTATAATATAATAATAATTTTTTAAAAATAAATAAGAAATACCGCATTCTTGTCTGGTCATTGAGTATTCATGGATTCAGAAAACTTGGTTTTTTAGGTATCCATTTTATTTTGACAATTTTTACTTAATTATTTATTTTTAACTTGGATTTTTATAATTAAAATATACATATTTATATATATAAATTTTAATTTATTTATTTATTTACTTAATTGTAAGTTTGCCTTGAAACCATCTGTCCAAATGTCCCATCATATGTGTTCCATGGCCTGTAGGTTGAGATACACTCTCTTGTACTATCCTGCTATTCTGTATCTTTTTCAAAGTATAATACAATATATTCAGAAAATTTCTGTGCACTGAAATTATGGAAGTGTAATGACAAAACTTTCTTAATTATTACTTTGCACTTTTATTTCATTATTTTATAGAAACGGATATTACAGTAACTGGAATAGTTTATAAAATGTGTTGAAAATCACCTCCTCCAACTTCAACACAACACTGCACATGTTTCAATTTGTTTTAAATACTAACCAGCTGATGTACTGGAATGTCTTGAATGTATGCTGTTATCACGGTCTTTAGTTCGTCAATTGTGCTTGATCTGTTAAAATACCCGGCTTGTTTCACACCTCCCATAGAAAGTAATCTGGGGAAGTCAGATTGGGTGATCATGCAGACCAAAAACCCCTCAGAATGGTTCGTTCACCAAAGATGTTTCATAATGAAAAGTCATTGACCTGTTAGCTATGTGCACTGTGGCACCATCTTGTTGGAACCAGCCATGATTGATATCCACTTCTATTAACTGACTAATGAAGTTTGTTAAAACAGCACAATAAAGATCACTGCAACTGTATTTTAAAAAAGATTGGACCCACAATTCACGTTCTACTCATATCGACCCAGACTCAAATTTTTGCTTTGTGTAAAGATTGTTCGTGTAATTCATGGGGGTTAGTTGTCAACACAGTTGTGTATTTTGTGAATTAATATACCCTCCTAAGTGAAACCATGCTTCATCTGTAAAAAAACATAATGTCGAGGATATCTACAGAATTTTTTGGTCAATAAAACATTTAAATAAAGCATTGGCAATAATTTAGTCTTTTGGCATGATCTGTAGGTTTCAGTTCTTGAAACACATTGTAGGGGAAAAGTTTCAGTTCTTTTCTCACAGTTTTATGTGCGGTAGCAAGTCTGATATCGTGCTGTTATGCTAACTTACTTTAACTTTAATGGACTTTGGTCATAGCATCCGAAATATCAAGTAGCTTCTATTTGTTTAGTTTAAGTGGTCTTCCACTTTAATCAGTGTCTTCATCAGAGGCTGTTGCCCAAAATTTTTCGATAAGAGTTCAAACTACATTGTGGTGAGAAACAGGAGTACTTGAAAACTTTTCAGAAAACTTGTGCTTCACTAAATCAGTATACTTGTCATCTTCATGAGAAACATGTTTAACAAGAAAAATAGGTTTCTCTGTCGAAAGAACCATTATATTTCTTGCAACTATTAATTCCTATAAACGAAACAACATGAAACGAAGCATGTTCTATCACAATTCAACAACTGACGTCTTGATTTATTACTGAGCAATGCCCAAGGAACCCACAGGGCAACCAACCTGATGCTGAAAGAACAGAATGAGCACATAATTTTAAAGCATATTGCACAGAGACTTTCCTAACTTAGTGTAAATTTAAATTCAAAAATAATTATTTTCCATAAATTCTGTAAATATTACAAAACTGAGTGATATAGATTAACATATCCATATAACTGGTGTCTTACTTCATTAAATAAATTCAGTTCAATTTGTCATTAAAAATATAAGTTTTCTTTATAATTGTTCTAGTATGGTGTAATTCTAGTTCTAAAGACCACCTCTAGTGTCTCCATGAATATAATTTTATGTTAATTTAATATTTGTGAAGCATAAAAGGAAAAATAACTGTAGATTCCTGGTTTGTTTCCTTTTTGGTCAAATTATATAATTTACTTAATGACAAAACATAAACTAGTAACAAATGAGAATATTACTGAATAAATGAGAGCTTTAGAAAATTATTAATTTACCTGATAAGAAGCAACAATTGCTGAAGTTATCTGGTAAGCTGGCTCCCAAGGTGCTCCCTGCTGCGGCCTGAAGGGCATTACAATGTATTGAAGTCCAAGCAGAGGAATCAAAATTAAAGTGGCACGAACTGCTTTTTTTGTACGACCGGATGTCACTCCTGTTTGACTTGAGATTGTGTTCCTTCTAAACAATGTAATCCAGTTTTTAAAAATAAAAAAGAAAACAGTAATAATGGATACTGCAAATAACTTATAAAATTATTATCAATAACTGTATGCAGAGCAGGAAAAAGAAAAGATTGCGAAATAATGTTTTATTTATGGAATCATTTTTTTTTTATAAGTTGTGTATACATATCATCAATTATAGATACTTAAGACTAATTTATTTCATTTTACACATTACCAGCTTTAATTCTTAGAAAAACCTTAACATCATCGATTTTCCATTCTTATGGATTAACATATATTATGGATTATCATATCCATATTCATGGATTACCTACACAATGTGTATGAATTGAAATAGTGGCAATCCTATTGAGGACATGGGTGTTATTAAATAACTGACATATTTTACTGTTTTGTGAAGATTTTGTATCTTTACAAAATAGTAAAAAACAGTTTTGTCAAAAATTTTTTCTTTCTATTATATTAATCTTACGTTACTAACTTTTGCTGTCTTTTTTGCCTTGCATAAATTTATAAAAAGAATTTATAGAAATGCTTATTCATAGTTTTGATAACATCAGTATTTAGAGCAGATGAAACTATTTCTTCAAAGGGTATTTTTCCAAAGACTGTACAGTAATCAGTTTAGTTTTATTACTTCTATAAAGTAATGCTCTGACAAAATGTTATAATACATTGTTCTATTATATCTTTGATGATGAGTTTGAAACTTTATAACTTGCTTTATAGGAGATGTGAAAAGTAATGAATCATCTGATTTTAATTCCAAAATTTTTTTCTGTCAAACAATAAATGTCATTTAATTACCAACATTTGGTTTCAAAACAGTAAAAGGAAAATAGAAGAAATTAACTCTATTTTCTTTTTCACTGTCTGAAACATACAAGAAGTTGTAAAATATACCTAATAAAGAGTGTAATAACTAATCACTTCCCATTATCCTCAAAATATTGGAAGTTTTTGATCCAATTGTTTTCTAAGTTTTATGTTAATACACAGCTTATTTTGCAGAGTTAACTTTATGTTTATATTATTTTAAATTTTTATTAAAGACTAATAATAAAAGTTTATATGTTTGTTCTTTGAGACAATAAGCCATTTTCATTATTTTTTTTTACTTAGAGCAGTGAAAATAAACAAGAACAAAACAAAAGTAATGAAATGTAGTAGAAATAACAAAGATGGACCACTGAATGTGAAAATAGGAGGAGAAAAGATTATGGAGGTAGAAGAATTTTGTTATTTGGGAAGTAGAATTACTAAAGATGGACGAAGCAGGAGCGATATAAAATGCCGAATAGCACAAGCTTAACGAGCCTTCAGTAAGAAATATAATTTGTTTACATCAAAAATTAATTTAAATGTCAGGAAAAGATTTTTGAAAGTGTATGTTTGGAGTGTCTCTTTATATGGAAGTGAAACTTGGACAATCGGAGTATCTGAGAAGAAAAGATTAGAAGCTTTTGAAATGTGGTGCTATAGGAGAATGTTAAAAATCAGATGGGTGGATAAAGTGACAAATGATTAGGTATTGCGGCAAATAGATGAAGAAAGAAGCATTTGGAAAAATATAGTTAAAAGAAGAGACAGACTTATAGGCCACATACTAAGGCATCCTGGAATAGTCGCTTTAATATTGGAATAATACAGGTAGAAGGGAAAAATTGTGTAGGCAGGCCATGTTTGGAATATGTAAAACAAATTGTTAGGAATGTAGGATGTAGAGGGTATACTGAAATGAAACGACTAGCACTAGATAGGGAATCTTGGAGAGCTGCATCAAACCAGTCAAATGACTGAAGACAAAAAAAAAAAACTTAGAGCAGTATGAAAATGTTGTACTGCTCATGCTGCAATGATTTGCACAACATAAAAATAATCATCAGCATATCACACTAGTACCAATAATTTTGCATTGAAATATTTCAAATGAAATCTCTATTTATAATCAGTTTGTTTGTTCACCTTAAGGTAGTAAGAATTAAAATGACTCATATTTTATATGAATACAGAATTTTATGTAACCTACAAAAATGAGATTGTGGGCATGGTGTGATTCTGCATGGCATTACAGGATCAATCAGTGTCACAGTGTTACAGTTGGTGTCTTGAATTTAGTAGTAATGCTAGAATAATTTCCTGTTTTTTTTTATTTTTTATTTTTAAGTTAATAATAATTAGTTATCTGTCTCTTAATAAACAGAAAATTTTAAGAATAAGTTTTCCTTTTATATGTAGAATTAGTAGTCAGATGACAAGTTCTGTTTCAAGTATCTGGTAATATCAGACTGATAAATAAGTTAATTAGAAAGTCCAGAAAATAAGTTAATTAGAAAGTTTAAATAACCTAAAAAGCCTAAATAAGTTAATTAGGAAATTTAGTCAGAACCTTTTATATTTTGATTCAACTATCTTCTAGTATTAACCATTAAGTACTTAATAAGTTGTGCATTCAATTTGTACAGTCATTCATAGCTTACATAAGCATTATTATCTTTTTATAAAAATTTCTTTGAATGTACAATTTTTTTTTTACATAAAGAATACAACCCAATTATTTTATAATGGCTGGTGTATTAAGCAAAATCGTTTTTTAAGAATTTGTGATTCTTTCTTTGTTGTATAATTACATTTCATGACTGTTTTGCTTATAAAAAAAGAATCACAGCAATTTTTATTAAAGAAAAAGAAGGTAATTAAAGTATTTTTTGTTATTTCATCATGAGTTAGTCTATTTTGTTTTAATTAAATTGAATCTAAATGTTGTTTCAAATACCTATATTTTTTTTATTTATCTCCCACCAAGCAAAACACATCAGGTCCCAATAATTTCAGATAAAAAGAGATAATGAAATCTTATTTATAAAAGGCAACTCATGAGTCTTCTTTTTATGTTATACATACAAATATATATGTATGTATGTATGTATACGTAACTTTATATTGTACTTGATATAAGTTTCAGGTTAGTTCTAAAAATGGCAGGACTATTGTTGCCAGGCCTTTTAATGAAAGTGAGGCGTGAAATGGTTTCTTACTGCCTTCTTCACTAGCTGAATGCACCATTGTAGATCAGCATGGCATGATTTTCAAAATTTAAATACAATCAGCCATATAAGTAATACATTTACTCTGTTCACCATTCACACTCTGGGCGATGTGTAATGAACATCATAGTATTCTGAAAAAGTAATTTAAACTATGATTTAGTACTTAATGTTTCACATGTGTCACAGCTGTAATATAATCTGTAATCTTTTGAATGTATAAATATTTTTACAATGCTTGCAGAGTTCCTATTACATTAACCTCAATGAAACTTAATTATTCTACTAAAAATTGCTTTTTCATACAGTTTAGCTGTAGTGGAAAAAGTATAGATAATTAACCATGTATGAGCTGAAACTTATTTTAAGTACAAGATTCTTAGAAGATTGAAGTATCTTCCTGCTTCCAGAAAAGCATCTATAAGTTTTGTTACTACTTTTAAATTATTTTATTTCCTAATTAATAATTTTATTCAATCTAGTGACAAACCTTCGTAATCGGATGGAAGACTGTTTTTCACGGAAAGAGGCACATGGGCTGTTGCTAGTAGCCTGACTAGTATGCAATTTTGTTAACAGAAGTCGTACAATATTGATCAAAAAAATCAAATTTGCCAGCATTGAAACACATACTGGTCCAGATAGTGTCCATGAGTATAAAGATTCATGAATCCAGCAGCTGAACAAACAAAACATAAAATCATTATAAAACAGCTTTTCCAATTAATCTATTTTTGTCGGTTCTTAAGTAATATGAGTAAATAATCATGCTTATTTAAAGATTAGAAGAAGTTTGTTTGCCATAAAAGACATTCATTTTTTAACCAGGATTTAAATGGCATGAAATAGAGATCTCAAAAAATGTTTGTCTAAACCATACTCTTGAAGAAGAATCAAAAACAAAGAAAAATACTAAGAAAAAACAAGTTAAAAATTTACACTGAGTGAGTTAATGTGAGCAAATGGAGATGTTGGAGGAAGATTCATTTTAGATTCTTATGTTCTGCTTTGTGCTGAAGAATTTTCATGTGTATTATCATTTTAAAAATATTAAAAACAATAATTTTTTGAATCTATAAAGTAAATAATTCTTACTATGAAATACTAAATTTTTGTTAAGTACTATAATTGATTATAAAAATTTTATTTGGTTTGAACATAAACATTGGCAATTTTAAACATGTGAATTAAATTAATATGTGTTTTATTGACAAAGAATTCGGTTTATAATCTTCTGTGAATGAAAAATCATTTGAATTTTTCATTTCCTAGGATTGTGCCATCATTTCTATAGAACACAAGTAAGTTACGAGTTTTTCTGTATATCAGAGTAAAAAGTAAGAAATGTACTCTCCTTAATCTTATTTAGGATTCTTTTGAAATTACAAAAATGTGTATATAACATAAAATAACAATTGAAGGGATCATTAAAAAATTATTTTCTAGTATTTAAGTTTTTAAAATTATAAGATGAGGGAATAATCCAAAATACAAAATCATAAACCAAGTTTATGGTGCTAAAAATAATAATCATAAGTAAAAATTTAATAAATGTAATAGAGTTATAATTATAATACATAATCACTTTCATACCTTTTATAAAGATTTTTTTTTTTGATCAGAAAAAAGTACTCCACTGAATATTTAATTCTCTTTCAAAAGGAAATTTATTTCACAGCAGTGTTATTAATACTGAAGAGAAGGAAAAGAAAAATAGTTTAAAAATCAATAAACTAATTAAAACTAAACGTTTTACAATGAGTAAAACATATAAATACTTTTTAGATTTAGCATTCTTAAACTTAAACAAAAAAAAAAAATAATAATAAAAAAAAATAAAAATAAAAGAACTTTTTTATTATATGTTCTTGGGAGGAACAAAAAACGAATGAACAGTATTAATAATTAATTAATGCAAAAATCTGTGAAATTAAACAAATTTGATTTTTTAAACATAAAAAATTGATTGTAGATAAAATTATAGCTTCTGGAAAAATAATATTTAACACGAGTAAGGTAAAAAAATTACTTGCAATTTCTCTTTTTGAAACAGAATTATTGAATTTAGTTATAATTAATTACTAAGAGAATTTGATAATACTATAAAAAAAAAATCATTCTTAAATCTAACAACAAAAAATTTTTTTTTTTTTGATTTTCAACATTTTCCACTATATCTTTCACATTGTTTTTGAATTTATGTTAGTAAATATTACAAACATTCACCTTAATTTTAACATTTATTCTTTTTAATATGTACACCATATTTTTTAACATACTGCAACAAATTAACATTTTCTATTGTTTGGGGATCAATGTTGAAAGTCTTTGGTTTAAAGGCTTGTTTTTGCATCCTCCATAAATCCAAAAGAGCAAAATCTTGATTCTTGGGAATAAGATGTAGTTACACAATGCTAAATCTGATAAATATATTATAACAGTTGAGCTGTTTTCTAGCCAAAAATTGCTTGACAGTCAGCAGGTTAAGTGCAAATGTATTCCCTCAGTGGAGAAATAAGCTATGATGCATCTAATACTGAAAAGAAAAGGGATCTGTTCTTTAATTTTCATGCTTATTTAGGCTTTCTTCATATCCAGCGATTCTAGAGTCTTTTAATGCCAGTAAATTATGGGACACTTTTTGACCATAATGAATTACCAGTCTCGCTACATATAATGAATGACCTTTTTCAAGTAAATATGGCTCATTTCTATTTGTTTCAGAATATTAGAACAATCATTTCCTTTATTAAACATAATAAAGGAAATTTGTCATACAAATGATCTTATAAAAGTTGTCTTACCACCTCCTTCTCTAAATTTATCATATCTACTATCTTTTAATTTTCATACGATGATCTCTATGACTGAGTTCATTAATTTTCTGGACGTTTTTGAAGCAATTGAACATCCAATGCATGAGTCATCTTCAACTTCATTTCGGCTTCAGAAAATCTATTTTTTCACTCAAAAACATCTGAATCTGGCAAAAATCTTCCCCAAAAATTTTATTCATTAAGTTTATTCACAGAATTACTTTCTCCCTTCTCTGCAGCCATACAGGTACAAGATTCCATGTTTTGTGGAACTTTCTCATATAATATATTAATTCTATTATGTGAGAAAGTTTTGCAAAAATTGTTTCCCCAATTACATTATTTGTAATAATAAGATTGCACAATACTTACCAGCTGAGAAAAGTGGAACTTACAGGAGGTAAATAATTTGTATTTACATATGAAAGAAAAGGTATTTTTTATAACTTATTGAAAAATTCTTATGTTATTGAAATATAAAGCTTGGTACTACATGCTTACTGTTGCCTCTCCTCTTTCAGAGAGGATCTAAGGAAGGCATATATTGATACGAGTACAGCAGGTACACCCCAACCTATTAGGTATAGAAGTGGCATGACTCGAGACTCTGCTAGAAATGTTACGACTAGTAATGTGTGTAGATATAACCCCTCACAGAACATCCATAAATATGTTGCCACTAAGAAGTATTGTACCAGGACATGCAGTATCTGGCAGCTGATCTGAAATAGAGGATGCAGATTTTGAATGAATCTTTTAAAAAAAATGATGTATTTGTTTCATATGTGAAATGTTTTCATATACAGAGTGTCCCATATAAAACGCAACCCAACCTTATATTGGTAGGTATTGAAATAATAAAAAGGCATGTGTAAATGTAAATGTAATTTTTATTATTACCATCCATTACCTTACATTTAGAGTAAATGTTGAAAGTGGCCGCCATCTTCTTGAATACAAGCTTCGATTCTTTTTACAGCGTTTCTTGCAACTTTTTTCAAAGTTTGTGGCTGGATATTTAATACAGCTTGTTCAATATTGACTTTCAATTGTTCAAGTGTTCGTGGTTTGTTGCTGTAGGCTTTTTCTTTGAGGTAACCCCGTAGAAAAAAATCCGCCGCAGTCAAATCTGGAGATCTTGGTGGCCACAAGCCTCGACCGATAACACGATTACCAAAGAATTCCTCGATGAAATCAGAAGTTGAACCTGCGTAGTGCGATGTCACACCGTTATGTTGTAGTCAGCAGGGTCTGTCTTACTCTTCCAAGAGTGCGATGAACTGAAATAAAATATCCTAATATCTTTGTGCTTAATGGTGTACTCGAAAAAAATAGGACCGATTATTTTCTTCCGCGATATCGCGCACCACACGCCCAACTTCTGCGGGTGTAATTGTTTTTCGTGATAAACGTGGGGATTTTCAGTGCTCCAAATTCTACTGTTTTGGCTGTTTACGTAGCCATCCAAATGAAACCGTGCTTCATCTGTGAAAAATAACGAATCCATAACATTAATTCCCTCACGCAGAAATCGACGGAACCGTTGACAATATTGTTGCCGTTTTTCTTTGTCGGGTTCAAGAAGTCGATGAACCGTTTGAATGCGATAAGGTCGTAATTGTAATCGTTTGGTCACCCGATGAACAGTCGATTTAGACAAATTAATTTCAACAGACAAACGTCTGATCGATTTATTTGGCGAGGAGAGTAATCAGTATTTGATTTCAGTGACTGTATGTGTATTCAACACTGACACAGATCTTTTGTGTTCCTTGTTATAATTATGGCGAAACAAATCTTGCACTGCAACCCCTGATTTCGTACTGAAGTACGACTCGACAATGAAAACACGTTCATCTAGCGAAAACACCATCTTGTGTCTAGCAACACACTGAACGTTATGATTGCATTATTGTTACTATCGGTAGTGTTCTACTGCGTCGCCGCCGCGATGTTCAGATGTTGGAAGAGTCCATTTCAGTAACGAGTAAGGGAGTAAGCTTGACTTTTGAAATTTCATGGATGAGTGATTGATGGGTTGCGTTTTATATGGGACACTCTGTATATATAAATATATATATATATATATATACATATACATATATACATGAACGGTATATGTAAGAGAGTTAATTATTTTCTTTTCTCTTTCTGACATAATGTTACATTCTTAGAAGAGTAGTTAGAATTTTCGGCTGATACAATATTCTGTTTCTAGTATTTGTTATCTTTTTTATTTTCTGTTAAAATATTATGTACCTCATGAGAATTTGTTCCTTTGTTTATTTGGTTTCAGGAAGCAGTGGAAAAACAGTTGCATTTACATGTAATACTTTTATCTAAGTAGGAGCATTAATCAAACCATGCTTAATATTTATCATATCAGCCACTTAATTATTTTGTTAGAGAATGTATTTTACCTATTATAGTGTTAGAGTGTCATTAGTGTTTACCTATTAATTTCATATTTTTCCTGAATCATTCATTAGTAAATATATCATCAGATTACATCCTTGTAGCAAAATAAATTAAAAAAGTATTTAAATAATGCTCACTTTTTCTTGTTTCATTGTTTTATTGTGAGTGCTTTTTCTGTACATGATTACTGGTTTAGGTGAGTTTAATACATTTATTTAAAAATAATCTTTAAAAATTTGTTTCAAAATAACAGAAAGAAAAAGCATATTCTGTCAGTTATTAAAAAAACTGACAAATATCTTTAATTAGATACAAATGAGGGAGCATTATTTTAAAACTAGTTAAAAAACGTTTTAATGTTTCATTATATGTAATAATACTAAAGGTTCTGCAGTTACATCAAAGTTTTGTTAAAGGGCATGATAGTGAATTATAAATGCACTTATAATGAAAAAACAAAAGAAAGACAATAAAATTTGTTATTATTTATTAATTAGTTTATTAGTAATAATCACATTATTAATATTCCAATTTCAATGAAAATTTAATTTTTCTTTTATCTAGGAAAGGATGGAATTAATTAAAAAGCTTTGAATTTATGAACATGCATAAGAAACAAAAAAAATAAATTAATATAGCCCTTCTTTGAACAGTTCAAGCTGAAATTAAAATGTCAGCAGCTTGAACTATTGTATTTTTTTTCTGTTTAGTCTCCGGGAATCACTGTCAGGTATTACTTCAGAGGATGAATGAGGATGATATGTATGAGTGTAAGTAAAGTGTAGTCTTGTACAGTCTCAGGTCGACCATATCTGAGATGTGTGGTTAATTGAAACCCAGCCACCAAAGAACACTGGTATCTGCGATCTAGTATTCAAATATGTATAAAAGTAACTGCCTTTACTAGGATTTGAAAGTTGGAACTCTCAACTTTGAAATCAGCTGATTTGTGGAGATAAGTTCACTACTAGACCAACCCGGTGGGTTTGAACTATTGTCTTTCTTTCTTTTTTCCTGTTTAGCCTCCGGTAACTACCGTTCAGATAATACTTCAGAGGATGAATGAGAATAATACTTCACTATGCATGAGTGTAAATGAAGTGTATTGAACTATTGTCTAAATTATCCAAACTGTCCACATGGACAGGTCTCCACATCTAGTTTAACTCCTCTTATGTAAAGTTGGATAAGATATGTTTATTTCAAGGAAAACTAACAACAATATTCAGCCATCATAGAAATATCTCTTATAGTAATAAAATTCAAAAAAGAAAAATGTTTTGTGTTATCATAGAAAAACTTTCACAAACATTTAGCAAACTTTGATGTTAAAAAAGAATATCACTCACTTGATTACGTTATTTAATTATGCATGCCATTATTATTATTATTATTATTATGTATTTTTTCTATAATTGTTAATAAAATAAGTTTTTTAACTGTTTAATACCTGTTTATTGTGAACAAACATTTTCTTAAAATTTTAGCTTCAGATAAATTTATTCTGATCAGCTTTCAAGTAATTTCTGGCCACAGGTTATTTCATTGCATCACCTCAGTCACCCTTGTCCTAACATCAATGCTCCTTCTTTTAGTTCTTGCTTTTTTTTGTTTGTTCTGTATATTTTAAATTAAAATTACTCTTGTTATATTACTTAATAAATGTCTGTTCTCTCATCCAGCCAACTATTTTACTTTTTTAAAAGTGTTTTTGTAATGTTGTGCGAAGCAAATCTACAATTTTTGTTTATACTTTATCAAAAGAAATCCTCTAGTCTGATACTACAAAGTAAGTTTCTGTTGCTTTTTTAAAAAAAAACTTGTCTGTCTAGAAAAATTATTTTTTTACTTTTTTGTAATTTGACCATCACGAAAACCAACCAATGAAAACACTCTTTCAAAATTTATAGAAAACCAACAATGACAGGGTTTTATGTCATTCACAAAGCTGTGTACACTTAAATAGAAGAACCTTGAATTTCTGTTCAAATAAAAATGGACAGAACACTTACACATCTATACTTTTATGAACTATCTACTTTTAGAAGTATAATCCACAGACTAGTTAACACAACCATATCACCAGAGGATTTCATATTAGAACTCAATGATTACCTTACTTAAATAAATGGATATAATAGTATACTTATTGTCACATGCTTGTATTGAATAAACAAAAAAAGGTAAAAAAATACATCACAGTAACACACATAAAAAAAAAATTCTGAGTTAGCCATACAGAAATTAAAATAATCTGAGTACAATATTGCCTTCAGAACAAAAAACAAAACAAACCATTTCAAACAAACTTACACACAGGACACAATCACATACAAATTCAATGTTTTTGGAATATTTATCCTGAACTGATCTCTTTTTTTCCTGTTTTGCCTCCGGTAACTACCGTTTAGATAATTCTTCAGAGGATGATATGTATGAGTGTAAATGAAGTGTAGTCTTGTACATTCTCAGTTCGACCATTCCTGAGATGTGTGGTTAATTGAAACCCAACCACCAAAGAACACCGGTATCCACGATCTACTATTCAAATCTGTGTAAAAATAACTGGCTTGAACGCTGTAACTCTCGACTTTCCAAATCAGCTGATTTGGGAAGACACGTTAACCACTAGACCAACCCGATGGGTAACCTGAACTGATCTGGTTGTACAATGTTCAACATTGGTCAAACAAAAGAAAGGTTCAAACAGAGGTGCACAGAACACTTAAGTTCTTCCTAGAAACATTTACCAACTCTCATGTAGATAAAAATCATAGATTCATCAACACTGACAACTCTGGTATTTCTTAGACATAAATAGGTTACATTGTAACATACTCCAACATTATGAAATTTATAGACACAATAACATATAACAGTGATGTACTACTTGAACTATCAAAATTGAAATATAACAGACTTTTCAACCATTCTTAATACATATCTGCTTAACTCAAAGATACTATCAATAATGCATCAGCTGGTAGATAGGATGAGAACAGCAGCACCAGGATGAAGACTGCAAGAACAAGTAATAGAGTTATGATGCAAGAATTTAAAAAAAAAAATCTATATTTATGAAATTTTAGTTTGGTCAGTTTAATAAGGTGATAGTTTTAAATAATTTTTATTGCCAACCATCATGGTAAAAACATAGCAAATTACAACACTTGATGATATTTGGTTGGACTGAAAATTCTGCTAATGTCTGTAAATAATGATATCTAAAAGAACCAAGCCTACTAATTAAATGTTCTGGTAGTGGAATAAAAATTCCAAATATGTTTTAATTTTTAAATCAGATTAGAAAAAATTATCATAATAATATGAACCCTGAAAAATACAAAAAAATGACTGAATTGTTTTAAAAATCAATAATACTCTTTAGCACATAAAAAATTAATTAAATCTTGAATTTTAAAAGTCAAAACTAAGTATTGTTAGAATGGCTTTGAAGAAGAGACACTTTATGTTCTTCATATATATTATTCTGAGTGTACTGGTAAAATTATCAGAAATAATTGATGAAGAATGTATATAAAATCAATTAATTATAAGTAAATAAGTAAAAACAAAAAAAAAAAACAAAAATGAGTGCATGGTAGTATTCTGTATATTCTGCAGCCTACTATGCACAAAATCATGGTGGCAAAGGTACACAGTTACTATCATATATTTCATACTTCCTTCTTATAATAAATCAAACTTTAGATAAAATACCTGAAGATAAGTTATATTGTAATAAGAAACTTTATCACTAAGAACTTTATCCAATTGATTTGGCCAAAAGTAAAAAGTAAAAAAAAATCTATCGGACCTTATTAATTAGAAATCAGATGTAATGTAATTAAAACAAAATGTTGAATTGATATTTTCTGCACTGATGACTGAATGCTGGAAGAAGTAATATGTTCATAAATAAGAAATAATTGTGTGTAGGCAGGGGATCAGGGGGATATAGTACAACAGATATGCACACTTACATTATTATTTAAAGTTTAATAACAACATTAATATTTCATTTGGTATGGGATAAGACAACAACAGAATTATATGGTCGGAAAGACTTTTTCTTTAAAAAAAAATAGTTTATACAGGTTTTTTAGTTCATTAAAGTTGAACCATTATTAAATATTACAAATGATACAGTTATTAAGATAATGTTTAAATTAATTACTGTATAATTAAGTAAAAACTAACTTTCATTACTACTCAATAAAGTTAAATCTCATGAAATTCAATTTATAGATTGACTACAAAATTTTATAAAGCTTATCAGTTAGTAATGAAAAATAATGTTATTAGATAAATCTAATGTTTCATTTTGAGAGCTTAAGGAGAATAAAAGTTTGTGTTTGTTAATTGTGACAACTATTTAATGTAAGGGTTTATAAAGAGATAGTAAGAAGAGTAAAAATTTTTTTGGGGCTGTGACCAACTGATTTACTATAACTAAAATACACTTCTTTAACTAGTGATACAATATGTTACAATAATTTTTAATATTTGGCTGTTGTCAGATATGATTCTATGATCATTTTTTCTTTAACCTGTTGCATAGCATCATCACTGATCACCTTTTATGACAAAGATAATGTGATGCTAGAGAAATACCTAATGTATACATGTACAAATCGTGTCTATGACTTATGTCCAGTCAGATTGCAATTAATTTTAATTATATTTGAATGGGTTATACTTAGGTAATTACTCTTATACTTAGGTAATTTCTTTGCTGCAAGCTTTATTTAAGTACATTAATTTAACAACAAGCTTTTTTGAGAAGCTTATTTCAGAGCTGGTCGGTCTGAAATTGAACGAGACCAACTGTCACCTGCTGTTGGACTTACAGATTATTATGAGGTAGAATAAAGTTAGAAAAATAATAATTTCAAGTATTAACACTTTTTAGAAAATTTAGTATTGTGACAAAAAATATAAACATTTTTGATACATACCCCATTTGCCATGAGAACTGGAAGGTTATCAACAACTGCTTCATACCAGATGAGCCACAAACAATTATTTAATGCCAATGAGATGAATAAGTTTTTATGTATCTGAATCCTTGTACATGTAAGTGACCTGTAGAATGATAATAATTTGCTTATAATGTGAGTATATCAATTAATTTCTGAAAATTCAAATATTTTATTGGCATAGTTAATTGATGCCACTGTGTTAATTGATCTTAATATGGTATAGTAAAGAAAAGCACCAAATACAGTTATACAAACATTTAATAAATTTCCAACAGTTAAATATATTTAATCATTTTTCATATAGTTAATTATAACTATCAGTTGGTGATTAATATTAATTAATCACCAACTGACGATACAGGATAACCGTGAAAGTTAACTCTTGGAAGTTTATAAAATGTTTATATAACTGTGTTTAGGGTTTTTCTTTACTATATCACATCAGTTAATTTGTCATAAATTAAAAAAAATCTATTGAAAAATATTTTTTTTTATGTATATTTTTTAAGACGAGTATGTTCAGTGAAGTATAGATCTATTTACATATTAATGCATTTACTACATGTTGATCCTAAGATCATTTTCAGCCTTGCTTTCTAAATATAACTTATAACATACATTTCTTGCTAATACAAATAAATATTGAATCACTGTATTACCAGAGTGTCTAATAATAGCTGGTTGAAAGCGTACCTTATGAACTGTAAATAGAGAACTGAAATTTTTCTTTTACAGCGACATCTAAATAGAATATAGGATCTCATTTCAAGATGAAGAACACAGGGTGCCATAGAATTTTTCTTGGTCTTTTGCTTCTCTTATTAATAATTCCTAACAATGAATTATTACCCTCTTTTCTGATGAAACTGCTATAGCTAAGTCTGAAAGTAATATTATAATTTTTTTTTTGCCAATCTCCAAGGAGGAATGGTAGCGACTTAACCTTTCATCCAGAGAATCTGAATTCAAATTCCAATAAGGTTAATAATTTGTAAGCACTTTTCATATGCTTACAAATTTCCATTAGACTAAATAATCAAGACATTTGATGCCCATAATTGCAAAAAAAAAAATTAGTATAAAATAGGGGGAAAATATAATTTCTGAAGTATCTATTTATATTCACATATTTGCGTTAAATGAACAATTTTTTTATTATTAATTTTTATTTGCGATACTTCACTGATAAAGGTTTAATATAATTTCCCTTGATTTTCCCAGCAAATAAGGGTACAATTCCAGTTTTTATGTGTAGAATAATACATTTACACATTCCAGTCTTAATATGTACAATAGATAATTAAGTGCAAATCTTGTCAAAATATTCATTTATTGTATTAAAAACTTATTTTCAACTATTTCTTTTTAAAAAATAATTTAATTTTTAAAAATTGTTTATTTCACTTCTGCATATGATGATTTTCTGAGAGTAAACAAATTTAATGATGTTAGGTTCAGATCGTTAAAATAAGTTCTGCTAATATAATTCAAGATAAAATGTCTCTTAATTAGTATCAACTTAAATAAATGATCCTGCTCATAAAGTATTCATCAGTTCATAATTTAAATTTAAATTTGTAATATTTTACTAATTGTTCCAATTTATTATTAATTTTGTGATCTTTATTGTAATTATATCAAGTAGTTTTAAATTATTTTCTAATTTTTTAAAATTTATTGTTGTTTATTAAAATTAAAATTCACTAGATTAGATGATTATGCATTTACAGGCCCAGTTTGTTCAGAAAAAATATTGTGTAAATGGTCAGCTTGTTTACCAAACTTATTACAGTCATATTCAATTTTGTTTGTTCCATTTAGGTTACTTAATTATATTTTTATTATTATTGAAATATTTCATTTTTTTGTTTGTTAACTATATTGCATGCTCCATGTCCTATATATTTGTGATTTTTATTAATTTAATTATTTGGATACATTTCTCTTATCTGATATTTATTTTAATCAACTAAAGAAGTATCCAAATTACATAAGTCACCATTCATACCTTTTTTTGTAACTAACTTAATTTTAAAGTCTTGATTATAGATTGTAATGTACCATTACCAGACTACAGTAACCCATTTTAGTTTATTGTAATTTGTTTAATCTTTTTTTTTGAGTTGATGGGCATTGACTGCTTTGATCATCTTTCCCCATGAGAATGGAAATTTGTAGCGTATGGAAAATAACATCCCTGACTGGGATTTGAATCCAGGACCTCTAAATGAAAGGCTGAGATGCTATTATTCTGCCACAGAGATTGGCATTAATTCTTAAATCACTTTGTGTGTATGTGTGTGTGTGTGTGTGTGTGTGCGCGCGCGCATGCAAGTGTGTGTGAATTTTGTTTAATGCTTTATTTGTCCCTTTGAGGTATTAAACATAAAATACAATGTACTATTTTACTTTGATAAATTAAACACTATGTACTTCATAAAAAATCTACTAATTTTTTTTATAAGGATTTCATCTGTTATTTAAAATAACAGTCATTATTCATTTCTTGAAAACAGAAGTTGCTTTTAATTAAGCAAAAAATTAAAGTGTAAAGTTTATTGGTGAGTTTTAACATAACAAACAATTGGATTTTCTCAACATTATCGTCACAAAAGCAACTGACAAAAACATGCTTTCACAATGAGAAGAAAATGAATGATAAATATGCTTTTTCTCTAAACCTCATATCATCCAACTTCATTTCAACTATCTGCTTTAAGAACAGCTGAATACACCCATGATAACTGAAGAACTCAACAATGTGAAATATTCAACATATAAAATGAATTTAACAACATATATGCCGATATCTTCCTATTTCAAATAAATAAAAATTAAATAAAGATAACCAAAAAAAAAATGCATAACATTAAACATACTTGTACATAATAAAAGATTCAAAGAAAGTAGCTCATAAATAAAAAAATGTGGGAAGAACTGACCTTCTGAAAAAAAAATGCACAACCAACCTTTTCACACCGACCACAATTGTCAAATAAAACACAATGTATCTAAAATATATGAACTGACTGCTGTGACTGCATGTTGTTCTATATTGGTCAAACAGGTTGCATTATTATACAATGTTACTGAAATAATTAAAAACTTTAGTAGCAATACTGAGTAAGCATTTGCCAATCACTTCATAGTTATAAATCATAAATCCATCCTCAATGACAATGTTATTCTACACAAACACAAAAATGGGGTCGTCATAATTCAAGTGAACATGTTGAAACATATAAACCACATCATAGTGATGTATTAAACAATTAAATAAAATTAATCCAAATCCAAAATATTTTTTACCCCATTCTAAATATGCGTATGTGTCTGTTCACCAGTAATAATATCAGTTGACGCCAGGATAAAAGAGAGCAGGCATTGTGATGTCAATATTTTAAAGTTCTTAGTTTATCTTTACTTCAGTTTATCAATTTAAAAGAGTTAATATTATTAAATAATCTTTTTTTTTTGCTGATCCTCAAGGACAAAATATAGCAAAAAATAATTGAGTTTGTTAGGTTGTATAAGTACGTAGATTATATCAGAAGTGGGTTGTATGTAGTAAGTAGATACAACAACAATTTAGTACTACAATTTAACCTCAACAAGTAAAACTGAAAGATCTTAGTCTTCAGTGAAAACAGGATATAATGGGATAACATTTCTAAGAAGTTAATGAATAAGAAGTGTGGCATGTCATACAAACTGAATGACTAAAAAGGTGAAAATAGTTGAAATAATAAAATGGGAATTTCAAATTCTGAAGATTTAATGAATCTATCAACAATGAAAATTAGTGTACAAAACTTTCAGGAAAAAACCAGCTTTTAATTAGGAGGCTTAGGAAGCTTTTAATAAAAACTTAATTTTATTTATTAATATATCTAGTCTATATATTTTGTGCATGTGTCTTTTTCTCAGTAAATGAAATTAAATTTCATAATTTTTATTTTACTGGTTTTATTATTTAGCTAACTAACTTACGGTTGTACATTTTACACGCAGGTGAAAAATGTACAGAATGCAATGCAAGGATAGCAGGAGAATTTGATTCTTCCTACTAATTGCAGAACCTGGACAAATGTTCCTTACTGCTGTGTCTTTCATTTATTGAGCGGGTAATTATTTATTTAGTGATGGATATAATTATTTTGTTTTATTTATGGATGGAATTATTAGCTGCATTCTGATCTTTTAGACCCTGGAGAATTTGTTGATTGGGGCTGACTTAGGGAGACTAGCCATGTATGAGCTTCGTTCTCCCGGTGTGATTGCACTTCATTTCGTCCCCTGAAGTCCTTTCAGTGCTAGTGTTTTCCACTCTAGCAGGAACACACTTTTCGAGGGCCCTAGTGTTTGGAAGATGCAATGCGCTCCCCTTTCTGGAGGGAGTCATATGTGCTGGAAGTGACATGAATGTAAGCAGTAGGAAAAGATGATGGATGGCTGGTGAGTTAAACTTAGGGAAATTTCGTCACTCGGGCTGTCTTCATTACTGCATGTTGGCTGGATTTGGTCAGGTCAGATAAATGTAGTAAGTAATACATTATATGGATAAATGAATCAGAAAAATGTAGTACAGTTTTTAAATTTACGATACTTTAGATTTGAGGTGAAAGTTTATCTGAATCTAATTTAGCACTGATATGTTAAATTAAAAGTGAATTGCAATTGATTTAAAAATTGTTTTTTTATTTTTTATTCAAGGGTTATCATAATACAAAACATTGAAAGTTACATCCAACTAAACAAAAATTCAATGTATGACAATTTTTTAAAACATGGTACAGTCTTTCTTTTTTTAATAAAATTAATGTGTTACAGTTTCTCTGGTCTCATTAGCTGCAATATTTGTGTTCTTGTAAGTAAACCACATTATATTTTTTGTACGCATTTTTATCAGTGTTTTATTAACTCACAACATTTTTCTATTATTATGAATGAGTATGTTAATTTTTAATGTTTAATCTTGTTCTTAATTTCTTAGTTGATATTTACTTGCTATGTGATAAGCAGATCTAGATTTGAAATAATTAATAGTCTTAGTTAAATATTTGTTTTTTGTATTTTAGGTACGCCACTTAAAACTGAATTTTGCAAAGAGGTATTACCAACTGATATACGCCAATCTGTTATTGTAGTTCAATGTTTTTCTGTATTTTGTCATCATTTTTAGTGTTATCATTTTATTCAGTGTGTATCATTTTGTTATCAGTATTATCATTTTTTCAGTGTTTTGTCATCATCTATTTAGCAGTTAAGATTTTTTAAATTAATTTGAAATTATTTTCAACATAAATGTATACATTTCTTCTTAAACGTGGTTTCTGCTGATATATTTTAATAATAAAAAATAATTACAAATTTTTTAACCACCTTACCAACAAAAAAGATATATGTTCTCAAGATCTTTTAGTTTTTTAAATTATCATCAGGAGATTAAAAGTATTATAATAAGTCAACAATTAAAATGAGTACACAGTAATGACTGTTTGTATGTTAAGAGTATACTTTTTTGCTGGTAAGGTGATTAAAATATTAATTATTTTTTATTATATATTTATTCATTACAATGTTTTATTTTTATAATTTCTAGTGTGTGAGTTTATAAAATTTTTGAATGATGATTTTAAATTTGTTTTTTTTTGTTATAATTTTTCTAATTTTTGTAAAGTATTTATCATCATTATTTAATTAGCTATCATTAGCTTGTTATTTGTGTAACAAATAATTTGATTTTTCTAATTATTTTTTATTTTCTATCAGTAATGTATTTTATTTTAAAATAAAATTTCTGATGGAAAAATATTTATTGACATGACAGTTTACTAAATCGGTTCAATAAACAGTAATTTTTCAGCTACATATGTTTTTCATTCTGAATCCTGGCTTATGAAATCTTAACTACTTTTAAAATAAGATTTTCTTTACTTTTTTATATTAAAGATAATTATAACTTTTATTAATAATTTAATTACTAGTAATTAGGAATCAAGACTGAAATTTTCCTAAGGATTGAAATGTACTTTCAATCATTGAGTTATATTTGATTATTTTATTTTTAATCTGTTTATTGTTTTGTATTCAAAATCAATAGACTAGAATGGATACTACTTTTAGATAATTGAAATATTTATATATATACAGGCTACCTATGTAAATTAGCCAAGTGTGTTTCTTCATGCACATCATAAATTAAATAATTTTCTAGGAAATTGAACTCAGATAAGAGTTTAAACAGATACGACGAGTATATACTGTTTAAATGAATGGAGTAAAATGTATATTAAAACTTTTCTTTATTTTGGGTAAGTATTCATGATTCTCATCCAAGGTACTGTTAAGGAAAGTTTATTACTTGTTACAACTCTGCAGAGGTTGTTGAATTCTGCAGGGTTGACCCTCTCTTTAGTAACAAATTGAAAGGAGAGAGACAAAAACGCTTTTTTCTTTAATGTAGTCCATTTACTAGTTTGGTTTCATGTTGTGGTGAAGATAAGAAAAACAGCCCTCATTTTATTGTGAGGAAATCTATTTGTCTTTTCTTTTACATATACATATATCTTTTTTAATATTTTAATTAAAAATATGAGTAATCACATCCTGGTTTTTCTAAAGAAAAATTAATTTCTAAAAGAAAACACACCTACTACCAAAATTTTGATTTATATATCCATTAAATCAATTAATTTTGATTTTATTATAAGTGATATTATTCCTATAAAAATTACATGGTTTTCAAGTGCCCTATCATAATGAATTATTTTGCTGTAATACAAAACTATAATTATGCATACATGAAGTAAAATGATATTGTTTTAATTCATCTTTTATTTTTTTATTTTGTGATGTTATTACCTTTAAGTTTTATTTTCACAGTTATGAAATGGGTGTAGAGTACAAGAGGAGAATGTTACAATTTTCCAACTACCTGTGTGAATTATTGGATCAATTTACTAGTAATATTAGAGTATTAAAAAAGTATAATTAATGAATTTTATTCTATTTAAAAAGACTTTTTAAACATAACAGTTGACAAATATCTATTTAATTGTAGAAATTATATTTTTCATACCAGTTCTTGAAATTATGAAAGTCGCGTTCCAGCTTGTTGTTATTTGTGGTTTTGATTCCTTCAAAGATCGATTCTTTATTGATCTTAATTTTTATAATAAAGATTTGTTTTTAAATATTATACAAAAAGAAATAAAACATTTATGGATAATGATGGTTAATGTATGTTTCCATTTTAAGAAATCAACCAACTAGGAAGCACTGTTTGTGCCTAATTGGATAAGCACCTATGGATAAGGATATTTCGTGGCATATAGTGAAGCATCATCTTATTGAAACCGACGTTCATTGTTTTTTTTTTAACATTGTAATTCATTGTTCAGCATTAAACATACCAGCATGTCTCTCAACTGTTACTGTTGTTTTTTTTTCAATATTTACTTAAAAAATAAGGCTTAGTTGGTCTAAACTGCACTGCAAATGTATTAAACTTATCACATTAAGCAGATTCATTCGTTAACAAAAAATTAACTTTTCATAATACTGTGGTTGATCAGGCAAGGTAATGTTGTTCAGGAGACCAGTATCTACAGTTTTGTGTTAAATATATCCTGTTAAATGGTAATGAGTTTTATCTGACATAATTAATTTTTGTAATATTGTAGTTTTTACATAGTACTAAAATGAATTTTGTACTAAACCAAGGCAATCATTGACCAAATGTTCTGAACAGTTATAATTTTGTAGAGGAGAAAAGAAAGATCATGTTGGAGTGTACTATGTACTGTTATATTATCCGATACATTCAATGATAATTAATCTCGTCTTATTGATCATCAAGGTTGTATAGGGCTTTCCCGTTCAGAGTTTTCATGAGTCCAAACAGTTGGAGATCAGTTGAAAAAAGTATCTAACACTTCTTGTTGTTAAATGTTTTTATGTCGCTTAAAATAATATTCTGTGAGGGAATTCGGTTCATGTGGGAAAAACTAAATTCTCTATGAAAACCCATTCTTCTTTGAATATCTATGACAAATTTATATTTAATGAATGGCAAAAAAATAAAATAATTACAACTCTCTTTCTAAATACCTAGAAATAAGCTTCCAGAAGATCTTTTCAGAATTATCATGCAGTTTCACCAAGGTGTTGCTAATTTTTTGACTTGTTTTCAAACTGTTAGGAAACCATTTATGTGGTGAAAATAATGTTTGATCTATGTTTATTTGTTTGTTTAGTATGTGTTTTTTTTTTGCCAAATTCAGTATACTTTAAAGTTTCTTATGATTCAAAGTTGTTAGGTTTGTGATTTTCACATATTACCAGAGCCAATCTTATACTATAACGAGCGAGGCAGTCGCCTTGGGCGGTGGGTTAGGAAAAGCACCATGAAGACAGAAAAATCATTTACTTAAGTCAAATTCAGTCACAATTTACTAGCTGTTTTAGTTCTTTTTATATATATTCATAATTCTCAAATAAAATGTTATGAATAGACTTGCATATTGTGACAGTTTTTTGCATTACATTTTGGCAGGTATAAGGGATGTCATAATATTTAGGATTGCGGCCCCTTCATTGCAGTTAACCTATTGCTCAATTTAATTATAAGTTAGACACAACTATATCACAACTTATCATCAACTTTTGGTATGTTCAAAAACGGTCTGGTTAATTATCTCCCTAGATTCTAGTATTTTAATTTCTGTTTCATTGTCTATAAATAAAAAAATAGAGTATGGTTTGAACACTTCACACAGCCTCATCAACATTACTTTATTCTCACTGTTTATTTATAGTGGTCATCTGTTCAAAAACTAAAAAAAATCAAACCTATTATATATAAATTTTGTAAATCATTTGAAAAATGTCAGTTATATTTAAATCTTAATAGGTTTGAACCTTTCAAAATGTTGTGTTCCCCAAAGTATGAAAATTTGTTTTTTTTTTATATAAATAAACATCAATTAAAATAATGGGCATTAAAAATTGTCTTTAGTATTTCAAACTGAAAAAAATTCTACAAAAATTAATAAAAATTTTAATTAGTTTTGTGAAATTTATAACAAATTTCAATTTTCTTTATTACTACTTATTTTCAGCAGAAAGAAAATGAATAATAAGTTTTCATAGGTGTGTTTGGCTCTTGTTATTTATTTCTCCCTAATCTGAATACTGAAAAAAGATTACCTCAAAATCCTAAAATAAACTAAAATAAACCAATGAACATTAAAAGAGATATTGTGTGTGAATGAAAATTAATATTTTAATAAAATAATAATAAATATGATAAGAAGAAGAATATATTTTTAATAAGTTTAGGTGATATAATTAAACAAAATAATTTTTTGAGTGTGGTTGACAAGGGAGTGCACTAAGATCCTTCACTTTAGGTACAAAACTGCATAAAACCAGTCCATCTCTATTATTTGTCAAAATTCTCTTTTCATGGTTAATGTGTTTGCGTAGGGGTGTGAGTGTTGTTCCACTTTCTATGAGGTGATTTGTAAAGTTTTACTTTGATGCCATATTTAATGTGAGGTTTTCATGCAAGTATGTGTATCATTTTCCCCCATTATAAAATTTAGAGCAGTAACTGCAGTTAGCTTATGTATGCCTAAACATTTTGAATAATATATTGGGAACCCAACTGCTAATGAATAGAGTGGATGTGCACAGACTGTAGATAGGTGAAAGAAACAGTATCATGGTTATAAGTAAATAAAGAGCATTCTTCAAGAAAGAATTGTGGACTGTAAACATACCCACTAACAAACATTGATGCTAAAAACAATGTAGTTATTTAGGAAGAAGAGTTGACTGAAACTTATGAAACTAAATGTTAAGAAATGTGTCAGAGATATGCTAAAAGAAAATGTTGTTGTTTACACCAATGCACAAAGCAGTTTCAACTTGGTATTTAACTTATTTTCCTCTAAAATTTAACACTATTTCGGTATAATGAATATTTCAATTATAAATAAGAAATTTTTCATACACTGGGATTTATGTATTCCATTCAACATATGTATTTATTTATGCTCAGCTGATTTTTTCATTTATACCTTCAGTATTGATTATTTATTAAGATTTAACTACATTATTTCATGTGTTTATATCTTAAATGGTAATAAGAACTTTTAATTAAAACAAAAGAAAATCATCTTTTGGATTGTTGTATTGTTTTCTTTTCACATATTAAAACCATGCTCTATCAGTACACTTCAATCTTATGACACTACACAATGTAAAAACTCTCTTGTTACGTTCTCTCTAAAATTGTTAAGTTTTCTTGTTAAAAAATTATATGTTTCAATTAATTCTGAAGTATCTTATGTTATGTTTTAAAACTCATGAATCTTTATTGTGTGAACTCTGCTAATCTTCTGTCATGTTATAATCCGTATGAATCTTTGTAATATTCTCCGTTATGTTATAATATGTTAATCTAAGTTGCATGTCAAAAATTCTTTAAATATTATGTTTGTGATTTTTCTTCTTTATAATTGTATGCTTCATAAAAATCAAAGGAATTCATGTCGACGTATATAAAATTCACGATTGTGAGATTACATTCTGTGCAAGTTAACAGCAAAATATTGTTTTTCATCCTACAGTAATTGTCTGTTAAACTTCTACGATGTTAGTTCAGATTACAATTCTGCTTAAGTAAATATTAAGATATTAATGTTTTTCATTGAACAATAATTCATCTGTTAAATAATAAGGTAATCGTCCATTAAATAACAAGGTTGTATCATTGTTATATACTTTGTGTAAGTTGTTATTATTATATACTTTGTGTATCTCAAGGAAATATTAAAGGTAACAAATTTACCCATACTGTAATTGTATAAATAGAACTGTTGTATATAAATTTACGATAATGCATTTTGCAGTTTTTATAAACATGGTTATATAATTCTCATTTCATTCTGTAAAACATAAAGTCCAATATTTTTTGCAAATATGAGCTATGTATAATTTTATTTTATGTAACTTGCCCCAACAGTTATGAAATTTGTATTAGAAAAATTGTAGGTATGTGCCTTGAAACTATTACAATAGTAAATCCATTAAAAAAGAAATGGATTTAGTTAAAAGAGGAAATAATCAAAGCAGACAAAGAAATTTTAGCTAAAAAACTATCATAAAGTAGAAGCCTACAGATAATAAGAAATTCAATGGAACTGATGGATTTATGGAGAAAGTATAAAAATATAAATTGTGAAGAAGATAGGATTAAAAAGTAAGAAAGGAAATTATTAGAAGGTGCAAGTAACTAAGAAGGATGATGTTGGAGAGATACAGTGAGTTAGAGAAAATATACTACCAGTATAGTAAAAATAATATATAACATAAAAGAAAATTTTGAGGGAATTAAACTAAAATTAGTTTGCTTTGAAGATGTCGAAGGAAAATTGCGATTTAGGGGAAAAACTCATAGGTGGAAAAGAATAATTGGAAGGATTATACAGGAAAATTTCATCAAAAAATTACCTCTGCTAGTATCATTCAGGTTTAGAAAGAATTATAAAATAAATTCTTAAAAATAATTGTGGAATCCAGCATTTTACGGTATGAAACATAGATATAGAAAAAATAGAAAGGAAATACATATTACAGAAGGATTTTAAATTAGGTGAATTGATAAAATCATAATGACGTCTTAAGGGAAGTCTTATAAAGAATTTATGGCAGGAGATATATACTGAGCAGTTTGGTCATAGATGACCAAATTCAGTTAGTTGGGTGAAAGAGATTGAGTAGAAGATAAAGCCGTAGAGGAAGACAAAAACTGGAATCAATAAAACGTAGGTTATATTAGGCTGTGAGTTAAATCGTACCCGGGAAAATGAAAATCACACTTCCGGGCACGACCCCCCCATTGAAACTTGAAACTACTTTACTTGAAACTTATCAGGCGGAATCCTAGCCTACCATGATGCCCTCAGACGCCAGAACAGGTTATGAGAAGTAAGATAATCAAAATTTTGCAGTGAAGTCACAACAGTAGAAACCGCAAAGAGATAAAGAACTCTACCAGGTCTCACAACTATTAAACTAACGCACTCAGTCGAAGTTGAGACTACCGCAACTACAAGCAAAGATCTATTTGAGTCCAATGCAGAAGCGACCCTGCAACCAGAGTCAACAACTCGCAAGAAGTGCCCACAGTCATTATCATAACTGTTGCTAAAGAAGCGATTTGGATCGCATAAAAACCTAAAACCAAAAACCCCCTGCATCGAGGAACAAATGGATCACAATATGATAGGAAAACTTAAAAATCGCATGGCCTGGTGGATCACCCAGCTATTTGATGGGCGTTACACTACGTACAAACATCAAGCTTCAAAAAAGAATATTAACTATCCAAGGAATTGAAGTACAATTCTACCGCACGCAAGTAACAGCCACAGTCCTTACTGTTGACTGAATGTTTGCATTCTTTGCGCAAACTTTTAAGTTTGTGCAAGATGGAGCCTCGGCTTCCTGTGGACAATCGTCGCGCTTGTGGCCTTTCCGCCACAATGCGCGCAGACTGACGCATACTTACAGAATTTGGCTCTGTGGCCTAAAGGATAGCACTTTGTACATCCACGTACTCCTTAACTCTACAGGACGTTAAATCGACGTACAACCTACTCTCAGACACAAACATGATCGTTAGAGAGCTGTCAAATGAAGAGACATTCAAGTTCCCTTCTGCACAGTACAGCAGACACGCTATCAGAACCAAAATAAAATTTCTTCCAATGTGAAAGACCTGGCAGTTCACCAGACACAACATACAGATTCTGCAAGTGGACAACATCCAACCCCCTATGTATGGCAATCTCGCCAAGTTCAGTCTGTACAATGTAAGCATCCTCTGCATTAATTGCTCAATTTGAACCATCTAACGATATTGAATTGTAATACATTGTGAGAGCCCTTTGATAACAAGCACAACCCTTACTATTCACAGAGTGTTTATGGTCCTTCCGAAGACGTCTGCAGTTTATACAAGTCGGGCTCTCCAACTTCTTAGCACATTCCTCTCGTTTGTGTCCTTCATCACCACAGTAGGAGCATACTACCACCAGATGTTTATACAGTTTAGCTGTGAGTCCAAACTGGCTGACTTGAAAACAATGTTGAACATCTGGATATTCTTTGAGTTTACACACAGAAAAGTCAATAAACAACCTGCCCTCAGATACGAAGCCTTCAATAGTTTAGGATGCACCTCAAAGACATCATGGTAATTCTCTGCCTTGCGCCTACCTGTTTTGAATAACAGTCTACAATCAGCCTTGAAGGCCACCTCAGCCATCTGAGTATTTTGCTCCCGTATGAGAGTCATTAACTCCTCCTCAGATAGACGTCGATCAGTATCATACAGTATCATACCTTAGGACGCCTCTTCCTTTTAGGGGTGACTTTCATGTTGGTTTTACTGACATCAAGGGAGTCAGAAATTACATTAATTGTCTCTTTGTCATCGGCAGCGACAACGAGCCCCTTCTTTGTCTTACATATATATAAATTCTCAGGCAAAGGACTACCTGAAACTCATCATCCTTCATTTCCTTGCTAGATTTCGCCAATTCCCCTTCCTATAATTAATGAAAACAACCTCATACTGCTTTTGAGACAAATTGGCATCCCATTTCTCCTTTAGTACTTGAGAATAAGGCTTACGTTGAGACACCACAACTGGAACAAAAACCTTTTTCAATCATCTCACGCACTTCTGGAGACCTCTCAACCAACTTATCATACCATTCCACAGTGGCAGAAACAATTGCTTTAAATTCTTTCATTCTGAGGATAACCCTTTCACGTACCTTAGCTGAACTGCTCCTGGGACTCTCTAAGAACTGCATAAGCGTTTCATATTGCTCATTAAATCCCCTCACAAGCGAAGCAGAACTTCCCACATGCCCTGTCGCTTGAACAAAACCCTGCACCAAATCCTTAACCCAGGTAGAGATACCCTAGCCCTTGGCTCATCATCTCCTGATGAGGAGGAATCATCAGGCTGCACTTCAGCTACTACTTCACCAGGAGCGCATTTTGCCCGCCTGGACTTACTCTTCTTACCTCTTTTATCAAACATAGTTAATATTAATTTAATAAAAACAAACAAAGACTATAAAATTATTTTAAAGTTGTTCACTGTCAAAAACAAGTCCAATAAATCAGATGACAATGTAAACACAGGAAAGACCAATCAGATTAATGCAAGATGGCCGCTATCAAACACAACGACCAATCACAAAAAAACAATATGGCTGTTGCCAATCTAAACTAAATCACAACCGATCAATTAACAAATTTACTTGAATTATATTAGATTCAAACAAACAGCTAAAACAACTGTATTTTATCACAATTCTTAGGGTCCTGGATCTGGCTTCAGGCAGCGAGTGCAAATATGTACTCGGTGTCTTCTTGGACAAACCTGGGGCATTTATAACCTGTGGTGGCCCTCTGCCTTGTTTCAATTGGAGAAGCGTGGTTGCACGCGGGATGAGATTAGCACTCTCTCGAGCTACTTCAGCGATAGAACTGTTGTCCTTCGTGACGGCAGTTCGCAAGTAGGAAAGACCCTGTCTGAAGGATGTCCACAGGGCAGTGTACTAGGTCCACTCGTCTGGACCATCGAGTTCGATTCTCTCATGCGGGAGCGTTTGACCAGTGGCTGTCGCATCGTGCCTTATGCTGACGATGGGCAGCTGCTGGTCGAGGGCGGTTCGCGTGCTGAGATCGAGCTCAGAGTGGCACAGGCATGTAGGGTATTGCGGTTGTAGAGTCTTCAGCATAAGATGGTTTTCCGTGCGGAGAAAACCACTATGATGTTTTTGAAGGGCCGGCTAGCTGCAACTCGCCACCCGCGGGTTGTGATGGACGGCCTTCCAATTAGGTATGTCACTCTTCAGAAGTATCTGGGTGTTATCCTTGATGAGAGGCTTCTCTTCAAGGAGCACTGGCAGTATGTGGCGAAGAAGGCTATTGATGCTTTCTTCGGTGTCCGTAGAGTTGTCCATCCCGATTGGGGGTTGAATTTCCATACCATGTGGATTCTTTACAAAGGTGTTTGCGAGGCCATTATGTTATACGCTGCGCCCGTCTGGGCTCATCGTATGCGGTACCAATGTTATAAGGATATTCTATTAAGAGCCCAGCGTCTTCTTTTATTAGCGGTTGTCGGCGGTTATAGGACTGTCTTGTGAGAGGCAGTAACTGTGATCGCAGGCATCAAACCCCTGGATATTTCGGCTACGGAACGTAGCCAGCGGTATGTTGCAAAGAAGGGGAGGCCTTCTTACATCAGGGCGTATGCGTGAGATCGAAGGTCACGGTTTTGACTCTTGGCAAGATAGGTGGAACGATTCTTCTACAGGTCGTTAGAGAGTTGCGAGCGGTTAGCTGGGTATCCCCCAATCAGCACACGACGCAGTTTCTCTCCGGACATGGTGCCTTTAGGGAGAAATTGGCTAGGTTTAGGTTGGTTGATTCCGGCTTGTGTCCGGACTGTAGGGTCGATGACACTGTGGACCATGTCCTACACATTTGTCCCAGGTACGAAGTTGAGCGTACCAGAGTTACTAGGGAACTGGAGAGAGTTAACTCCGTTTTGGATTTGCGAGTCAACTGGAGGACTCGCAGAGAGTGGACAATAGTTGCTGGCTTCCTTCGCTTCCTCGCCCTGAGCAGGACTGCCGAAGGGATTTAGTAGGTGATAGGAACCTGGGAGGCTAGGGACCACCTGGGCAGTTGACTGGCCGAAGGTAGGCGCTTAAGGCAGCGTGCCTCGGTTAGATTTAAGAGTTGTCAATTTGATTTTGGAATTAAGCTGTCGGAGGAGTTGCGGCCGTTGCCAACGGGCATGGTATTCCTTGTCCCGGGGGGTGCGGTCGCACTTCGACGGGGACGTTTTATGAGCACACGACACTGTCGGCGGGACGTGGCTGGGTGCCGCTTCGGTGGTATGCAGCGGCGTTTCGACGGCGGTTACGAAAGATGTTGAATGTCACGCGGGACTTCGCGATGGAAGCTGAGTGGGAGTAGGCGTTCATTCTCCTCTCCCCGGTAGAGTGGAACGAAGTCTGTTAGCTTTGTACTCATGTTGAGTAATTTAGCGGGGTTCTTTAAGGGAACTAGGACCAAATTTCGCTGTGATTAACACTTTTAGTGGGAAAGTTGTTGTAGTGCTTAGTTTGCCTCGATTGCGAGACATTCAATGGAATAGGCTCATTAATGGATAGATCTAGGCGCGGGGTCTTCATTCCGCGGTTAGGCTTCTAGCTTAGTTACTGAGGGCGACGTGGTAGCTGCAGGTATCCATTGTCTTCTTTTGAAGGCATAAACTTAAAACTATCTCCGGGTGAATTTTACCGATGCAGATGCTTCGAGGGACATCTGCATCGGTGGCATCTCTGCGGGGCCTGAACTGAACGCTGTGGTGTGCAATCAGTTTGAGGGCGAGAAGCTGTCCTCCGTTAAAGCCACTACTGGCTAGGAACGCGAGGGGGTGGTGTAGCGACCGTACACGCTACGAGGCGGGATCTTCTCCCTTCGGGGAGGAATCGAGATGTATTTTATCACAGAATACGCTAAAACAAAAGTAAAAGCCATCCAGAAGGGTGATTTAAAAGACCATCCAAGCAACAAAAACTCAAAGCAACCAATTACACAGAAAATAATACCTCAAAACAACAACAAAACAAACAATTACACCCTTTCTAACAGCAAACAACAAAATTCACAAAAGTAAACCTGAAACTGCATAAATAAATAGCCTTCATCGGGCGAGTTGGGATTTATGAGTTCAAATCTTAGCCACACCTCTTGCACTTGGTTCCTATTTTCGGTAGCTAAGCCAACCACATGGTTAAAGAGGTTATTTCTGTTGTGAAAGATACAATTTTTTAGATCTGTTTTCACAGATAGATTTCAAAATGGTTCTTTTCTGGTACAACTCCTAACTAACGAGCAATTAATTTGTACAAGTTCAGTAACATTTTACCACATTTGGAGTAAAATGTTTTCGGATTGTCTTAGAAAGAGTACCAAGGAAAGAAAAATAATAGAAGGTGGTTTTCTGACTGTGATATTATTATTATATATCGCAAGCAATTATTTTGATGTATTATTAAAAGATTTCTGTGACCAAATTCAACCCACATAAGTTTCATAAAAATATTTACAAACTTTTTTCGTGAACGTGATGATATATTAAATTATTATAATGACAATTCTGCTGGACATTATGTCACTATTTTTTATATGGTGGCTTGTTTCTTCATATTTTTGAAGATTTTTAGCAATGGTTCTTTCTAAAATTGTAGATAAAAAACAATTGTTTCTAATTTTTCACATAATAAAGGAAACTTTTGAATTTACCATCTACACAGACTTAACAACTGGTAATAATTTATATATTTATATAATACTACAAAATAATAAATATTTGTGTAAAATAAGATGTAACTAAAATATACATACAATATATATATTCTACAATATGTCCGAGAAGTCTCCAAATCCCTAGAGAAATGCAAGCTCTGGACTTAGTACATATTTTGAATGTTTATATATATTTGTACTTGCCAATTATTTTTTCAGTGGATATGAGTATGCAGCATCGTACTGAGTGCACAGAGCTTTATGTTTCCACATCCTCCTTGAGATGTTGCCAAGCTTCTCTAGTGTTATGGTTTGATAGGCTCATCCAGACTGTTTCACAAGTCTTCACTTGTGTACTGACGTTGAAATGCATAGTCCTTGATTATTCTCACGAATTGTCGAGTGCGGCAAGGCGAGGTCATGGTGGCCATTGCAATGGGGCTTGTGAACTGGAATCATTCCAGAGGTCTAGAAATTGTTCAATTAGGAAGTCGCGTGCTTGAAAAGCAAAGTAAGTGGACCTCTGTCTTGCAATAGCTAGACACGATCCTGATACCTTTCTCTTGAAGCTATACAGACAAACATTGTGCTAATATTTGCAAAAGTTTCTAAATTTGTAAATAAGAATCAGCATTCACGTAGTCTTAAAAAATATATGATCCAGAAAATAATCATGATGTCACTCCGGTCTATGTCATGACATGGTGGATTCCTTTCCAGTTCATGCACAAAATAACGATTCTCCTTAGCCAAGAAAACTATATTCATGGCTCATGAATTGTGATAAATTGCGTATTCATTAGAAAATAATACTTTTGTTTTAGCCATCACATCTTGAAATCATGCTAATTAACCATGGCAGGCTGCAATATACTATTCCATGCCACCGTTGGATAATTCAATCACACATGCTGGTGTAAATGGTTTCATATTTAAGTATTTTTTAAAAAGATCATGCATTGACCGCGGTATTTTAACTTCATCCACTCTATTATGAATAGATTTGATTGGAGACTGCTTGATCAAAGTGGCGACAGAAATATATGTTTCTAATCACGTCTTCTTTTGTCCAGTAAGCTGTCTATCTTTAACATTGGCGGGAGCAAGTGCAAGTTTCTCCCAATCCACACATTATTACTTTACAAGAAGGGTTCTTGTCAAAGAATTTACGAAGTCCATTGATTATTTGTGGCATTATTTGCTGGTATGTTGTTTGAGAACCCAAACTCCGTCACCAGTCACACCTCAGTACTGTAATTGCTCCCATCAGCCATGGCTTTGTAAATGAAACAAGAGAATGAGAAAGTAGGTGAGAGAACGACTAGGTGTCTTAAGTGATCTTGAGAGCAAGGATATCAACCACAGTAAAGAAATTGTTTCTTAGTAACCGAATACCACACGATTTTCAAAAGTGGTAACATGCTAATTGCAGGAAGTGCTATGGGGACTTCTCGAACGTATTGTATAATCATTTTTGCTTTTTTAATTTTCTAAATTTTACATTTCTTAATTTTTCCTTATTTATCAGCATACTGGCAATTTGATATATTTTTACAATTATAACAGGCAGACAACAGATTTTTTCATTAAAATAATTTTACTACTTACTTAAAATAAAAAAATATAAATAAAGATATGATTAGTGCTCCTAACGATATTGTGTATCCAGTCTTGTATATCAGATTAACTTGAGTTCGCAACTGAAACAAATAAAAAATTGGAACAAGTAGATGAAATAAAATTCTTATAATTATTTGTACTGCTTATTTAATATTGTTTGGTATATAACCAAACTCTGTATATTTTATGGGTGCACATATAAGGGTAGTAACTTCAATTAGTAAATAAATAATATAGCAATATTTCTTAATTTAAAAAAAAATGCTTTGAATAAATTTTAAGGAATCCGTATATATATATATATATATATATATATATATATGGAATTCCTTAAAATTATATATATATATATATATACAATTAATTTACATGTAGATTATAAAAAAACATCAAGACTGAAGATTGAAGTTGCTCTAAGGATCAGAATGTGTCTCTCAATTTAATATATAAGAACTATTTATACTGCATTCTGCCATTCATTTATATATATAAATATTGAAATTTACTGTATTTCATTGACAAAAATAAGTTAAACTTTTAAAAAATGTGGTCAGTAAAATATAATTATTATAATTAAGCAAAGGAAATTGAGTTAAAGGAAATAAATAAGGCGAAGTAGAAAGTAATACAGAGAACATAGATGCAGCATAAGGAAAATAAAATGGGAGAAATAAAGCCAAAGCACTAATAACTCAAAAAAATCTTCTGAAAGTGGTATAAACATATAGGACTACATACAGAGAAAAAAATATCCAGTGAGCTGCTGAAGAATGAAAATGAAACAAATTATTTTATTGAAATTTTGTTCAATGGTTGGAATTATTTCTTTAAAAGATATAAAATCTATTAATTATTAATTAGAGAAGATAATAAGAATAGAGATTTACAAGAATAGTTGATACATAATCAGAATTACTATACTTTTATTGGTAATAATAAACTGAATTTTTTATCACTGAACCAGATATACAAATTAATGACAACATAAATTTGCCATCTTTGAGACTGGTAAAATTAAGTCAGATTAATGTAATAATTAATCTGATAATTAATAAATTAATCAGATAGATGTAATACCTGATGATTAAGTCTAACATCTTATAATCTAAATTATTTAATGAAATAGTTTAAAAAAGAATAGAGCTGGTGGAGTACACTGTACTAGATAAAAAATTGTTTCATTTCAGAAAAAGCATGGAAACATAAAGAAGAATTTATCTTTGAGACTGGTTTTCAAATTTAAGCTAAAGAAAATAAAGTTGTCAAATTCTATTTAATAATGTAATGTGAAAGTAATATTCAAGATTTAAAGAAAAATAATGCTGGATATAGAGATATAGAGAAAGAAAAGTTGTTTGCAGCAGAAGAGGGAAGCAAGCTGTAGTAAAAAAGGAATGAGACATGTATATAGCTTATTCTCACTGTTTTTAACTTTTTCATTTCCTAAAAACAGTCAATTGTATTTTAATTTATGTAAGAAGGAATCTAAAGTAAGATAAAAAATTGAGACTTGAGTTGTAGTTGAAGATAAAAAAATGGAAATTCTTGACTGACAGCATTGTACCTTTGGATTAAATTAGGAATATTAAGAAGAGGTAAGTAAAGAGTAGTATAAATGATAGTGGAAGGAGTTATTCAGTTTGAAAATAAAGATGAGCAAGATAGTATTAATGAACATGATAGAATGTATGATTATGTGTTAATTACTTAAATAGTAAGGAGATTACGTTGTTACAAAAATTATAAAATTAATAAATATCAATGAATGAGTTGAAAAACATACTAATACGACTCAGAAGAGCTTTTATGTGAGGAAGAAATTAGCTATCAAAGACAAGTTAATGGTAAAAAAAAGTTCTCAAAACTATTTAAATAGAGCTGTGCTTTGGGGCAGCAAACATGAGCCTGGGTATGATGGCAAATAGCAGATCTTACACCATTACTTTCTATCTTATATCATTTTGTTCAGAATTAAATTTTCTACAAGTTTTGTTTAAAAGTTTTTTGTGTTTATTACCACCCATTTAACAAATTTATTGTACGTCAAACATAAAAAACAGGGTTTTTACCCCAATTTATTTGTTCTCACCCCAGATTTCTCAAAGACTACTACAGATATGGTTCTGAAACTTGTTTTATTCAATTTTTCAGGTGATAAGTCCTTAGAAATCACTAATTTTTTCTACTTGATTAACATCATAAAGATTTCACTATGACCTCATTTCAATGGGGAGCGAAACGTTTCAGTGGCCATAATTCGCAAATGAAGCAAATTAGGACATATGTTTGTGTGAACTCTCCCCATTATTGTCATGAATAGAATATGCTATGAAAGTCCTGGGAGAACTTTGTGATACAATCTGTATATTTTCAACTGCATAATCATATTTACTATTTGGTAAGGACACAACTATTAAATATGGTACAATACTTGTTTGGGTTCATTCTTATAACAATGTCTAAAACATACTTCCATAAATTTTTTATTTTTATTACTGGTATTCTAGCTGTATCAGAGTATATACATAGATTGACAACATCTTCTGCCATAATAATTATACCAACATATCTGAAGTAATTGTGAATAAAATATTTATTATGAAATGAAATGCAATATGATATTTGATTATAGAATCCTATTGGCTGGTAATGGCAAATAGGGATTTCATGATTACAAAAACATGCTTGCAAAACACTTTTTATTTTGGAAGTTTTACAATGCTTTTTCAGATCCAGGTGAATGAAAGAGTTGTTGCTCTATGCACAAAATTTCAACTCTGTAAAATTAATATTTTTTTCAAAAAAAAAATTTAATTTTATTTTATAAAGTATAATTATTCAGGCCAGCTAATTTATTTAGAAGTTAATATGCTGATTTCTAGATTCACTGGTCTTGGGTTTGATTCCTTGTAGAATCCATTCTTTCATTTCATCCAACCTTTGTTAAAATATGAGTTTATGAAGCTTGCTCAAGGTTGTGATAACATACTGAACTGTTAGTTTATTACAATTATTTTTTCTTTTTGCATTTTTTCCCAAAATAAACTTTTTTATAATTTCTCAAAATAAGTTTTGGTGATATCAGTTTAATTTAATAATTCTTCTTACATTAATTCCTTTCAGTTTTATTTAAGTTATTTTTTTTAATAAAATCTTTAAAAGTGGTAAGAGGTCAAAAATATTGTTTTTTGGAATTTCTTCTCAATTTATTTTTCAATATTCTCTGAATCATTTGATATAAGATTCATAATGGTACGTTGAAAAATAGATTTTTTATGATTTTTAAAAAAAATTGCGTCGTAGCTGTTTTGCAAACAATGGCACTCAAATTTGCCAGTAAAAACTGTTCTTACTCACACAAAACCCTTTTCCCAATGTTTGTTCTTCAAGCTATAAAGCCAGTATTTCAAAGTTTATCTAATGAAGATTTGTTGAAAAAATATCTCCATGAGCAGACGCAACCACAGTCTTTCTGTGGTCTCAAGCACATAATTTGGAACCGGTTGCAAAAAATATCTTTGTGAGAAAGGAAACATTTGAATTTGGAGTACATGTTGCAGTGTAAACATTTAATAATAGATACATTAGCAGGTATGAAGTTCTACAGCACCTTGGAATTTTAAAAAAAGATTGGTGAGAAATAAGTAACCAAGGCAGAAAAAACAGGTCAAGAGATACAGAAAAAGGCTAGACAGACAAGCAGAAATAAAAAGTTAAAGCTGGAAGATCAGGAAGCTAACACTGGTGACCCAGATTATGAAGCTGGGCAGTTTTAAAACAGTTAACTTAAAAGACTTATTTATGTAATTTTTAAACCCCATTTTCCAAAAATCTTTTTTTTCTGTATTTATGACCTATTATCTTACGAACCGCTGAAGATAACAACATGAAATTTTTTGTCATTATTTTATATGTATATATCTTTCAATACATTTAGAATTATGTAAATATGTGAATAATTATCTGTTTCAAAAAATAACAATTCCTAAAAAATTGAAAAAAAAGTATTATTATTAATAATAATTTATATTTCATTAGGGAAGTGATTTATAGTTTTAATTCTAGATGCGTCTAATCCACTTAGAATACAAAGTATCCAGAAAAAATTTGAAGCCTGAGAAATTTGAAGCATTAATAGTTTCTGAGATAATAGATCTTCAATATAAGCTGAATATATCAAAGGATAGGTGGTTACAACTGCCCTAATTAAATTATTTAAAAAATATTAGTCTACTTAATTATTTACTTTTTAATTGTTTTTCATAAAAAAAAAAAAACATTGTTATGAAATTACATGACATAAATTTATTAAAATCTCTTTTGAAGTGTGTTTTTATAGCCCACTGCATGAATATGAATTCCAAACCATTTAGTTTTTGAAAGGTTCTGAAGAAACCTAAACGAAAATAAAATTAAATGCTTGTTTGTATGTCTATACAATTGTCAGTCAATCTCGCTTTCTTTGTTCCTCCTTGCACTCGCTTTTCTCATGAATGGAGTGTTGATTTTTTTATGTAGCTTATTTCTATCACCTTGGTTTAAATTTTGAGTAGTTTTATCAGGAAAGTTTAACAAATATACTTTATCACTATTGGAGATCACAAAATGTTGATTCTGTGGTTAATATTTAAAAATTTAAATTGACAGTTTAGTACATAGCAGGTATGTTTAATCTAAAATACAATGAACAACAAATTTTATTCTTTTTTTTGCTTTAAATAAAAATGAATCGCTAATATTTATACTAATTTTTTGCACAAATTTCAAATATATTAACAAATCTTTTGTACCGAGGATAATTTTTAATAATAAACATTATATGTGCAACAAAAAAAACTGTGATGGTAATAAAACAATTCACTACATGTACCAACTATTGACCTAAAATCTATTTCTTTAGCTTTTCTGCTGTAATTGACTTTGGTAGATTGATCTTTAGATTGCAACTTTATTTATCTACCATTTTTGGGTTTCATTTTACATGGTAGCATGTTTCTATAGTAGATATCTCCTTGTGAATGTGTTCTTTGGGTTCTTTACAGCATCAAGATTATCAGGGAAAAATCTAAATGTGAATTTAAGAAATGAATTTGAGAAACATATCACACCCAAATAGTTTTGAAGCAGCTCACTTACAAGTTCCCTATGGTTATCTTCTATGATTCCCAGAAAATTAGATGTTTATTACATTTTAAAATGATTTTAGATCCAGTAACCTGTTGAAATGCATCCTGACTTTTTTCAAATGCAGAATCATTCATTACATTTCTCATTTGTGATCTAAGAAGTAAGCCTTCTTAGCACCTTAGCATCACTTAGATTTGGTAACTTTGCTTTCAGAAACTGAAATCCTGTACAATTGCAATTCTTTGTTTTAACTGAATTTTTCATCAAACCTAGTTTAATGTGTAGATAAGCTACCACTTAGGAAAGTAGGAAAATAGACTTTTTCAGGTGTTACTAGTGACTAACTTACTACTATACTCCTTCTCGCCCACAACCAGTGCACCTTCCTATCTGGCTGATGATTTTTTTTTTATGTAATGATTTTCCTATCCATGCTGTTCCACTTTCACAAAAAAAATTTAGTATATCCAAGTTGCAATTGATTTGTGTTTAAATAATGATAAATACTGAATCTTGCTCAATACAAGCTTCATTATGATTCCTTCAAGCTAGTGGCATGCTAAAGGGATTGATGAATTTTTATTTCTAATGTGAATTATGAGTGCTTTTATTAAACTGACTTATTAGACTCTTTAGAGTCTATAAAAAAATGATTCTTCAGATGATGTAGGTCCCAAAGGAAATGATATAGAGTCCATTTCATGCAGTGGACTAGGTTTTCATATTTTTAAATGGAGTTTAGATTAGTTCATTAATCATCTTTAATTTTAATACTACGGTACTATTAAAAAAGGTACTATTACAATTTTAATAGCTTGAATACTGATAATTTTGATTTTTTATTTATTTAGAACTACAAAAATTTCTGCATCATTTTCCTCTTAATTAGAGTGAAATTTCTTAAACTAGTGTCTGTTTTTTTATTGAATATTTTACATCAGCATTTTTAGAATTTAATTCCCTTAAAAATAGTGATTTTTTTTTTTAGTTTTATGTGACTTTCCTAAAATATGTTAGATGTAGTTCTGGAAACCACTTCTTTCAGGTCAAATGACATAAAAATACACTAATTTTTTACCTTAATTAGTGTCCAAAAAACTTTAGTACTGCATACGTTACCTATAAATCAAAAATTAAGATGGAATTTTTTGGTATCCGTAACTCAAAAACAAAGGATTTCTGGTTTTATGTTTATGTGGTTCTATGTTTTTTCTTATATTTAACTGTAGAATCATTTGCAGAAATACCTTACCTGTTGGAATACTCTGAACAAACAATTTACTTTTTTATCGTTTAAACCACATAAGTTAAATAAAAAAATAAATTTGAAAGTAATGCATATGTTTTGTTTCTTTCCACTAGAAGTCAAAGTAAGAGTTAAATTTCTGTCAATTAAAGATTCTTGGAAATACAACACTGTAAAAAGCATTCTAATTTATTTTTTAATTAATAAGACAAATTAAGTATGTGGTTTGTGGAAAAAATGAATGTCATGAGTGTAAACAAATATACACTGTAATGGATACCATTAATGATTTTTAGAATATTTCAGGGAATGCAAAAGCAACACTTCAAAAACATTACGTGGCAGAGTATCTAATAAATAATCATAGCGTAATAAATAAATATTGAAAAAAAAAGTTAAATATTAGATATAAAAGCAATATCATGTAATAGAACACCAGGGAAAATGTAATATTTATTATAAATACAAATAATCACATCAAACTGTTTTTGAGTAGAATGAATTTGTTAAACTGGTAGCCATGAATTGAAATTATTCTAAGAGATAACAAGTCTTTAACTAATTTATTTTTAAACTCATCATGGTAAAGGAGGGGTAGATGTTTTACGCGATTAACAGAGTTAGAATATTACTTTAAAAATACAGTTTTAATTTTTATGTTGATTGTAACTTTATAAGACTGATGATGGGCCATAATCTGAAAACGTTATCTTTAATAGTGAACTATTAAAATTCATCTGAGTAAGTGTAAATGCTGCTTAAAGAAAAAAAAACATTCTTTATTTTCATTAAAAGAAGTCGGAAGAAACAGGATGATCATAGTACTAGCCTAATCTTTTGGTTTTTGTTTCTTGAAGTTTGGTAGTTTTCTAATTATGGTGCAGTCATATTCTGTGGAAAGATATAGATATGAAATTTTTTAGCTTATATTGCCTTTTCTTATGCTGTATTATCAAGGAAAGTAGAGAATATGGCTTAAAATGATTTTTTAGAAACAAATTCAAACTGGAAGAATGAGACACTGCCAGATTACACTTTTATTGCATCAATAAAATGTATCTTCCTTTTACTACTATATGTCTGTTTTTTAGCACTTATAAATGGACACTTATAAATGGGCACTTTTTAAATGGACAATAGTAATAAATAAATTTCTTCTGTAGCTATCAGCTCTTTTAAAAATATAATTAAAAAAAAAAGTTTTCGGTATACTTTGATATCAATCTGACAATCATATATAATAGTTGCCACTGGTTCATTGTGTGTCATATTTAAAGTAACTATTTTAAGAAGTTTTTCAGATAAGTAATTGAGGGATCTTATTATGATCTGATCGAGGATTTAATAATGTCTGTAATATCAAAAACAGTTACAGAATAGTCAGACCATTTAATATGATATATACTAACAAAATTATGAGTTAACTTTCAAGTCATCATAAAAAAATTGTTTTAACATATAGATAAACATGTTTGTGGTTTAATTTCAAGAAACAGGAGAACTTTGATGAAAGTGGTGACAAGAAAAATTAGAAAATTCATGATGAAGATAGAATTTGTTTTATAATTCAACAGTGTAAAAACATTAATCATGTCATAATCATATTTTGATTACCAGTTATTTCTTCCTGAATGAGTTGTTATGAATTTTTAAAATAAATGATTTGCAAACCCAAATAACAATTATTTCTTACCTTTAAATCTTCCATATCAACACAAGTTGTGTAGTTTGACCAGGTTTTGTTGCTGTCAGGATGTCGAAACCATGAACCGTCATTTAAACATATTCTTTGTCCAAATCCTATGCAAAGAGTAAGCCATACCTTTCACACAAATTATGAAAAAATTAAAAAAAGTGATAAAGATTAAATCAAGATTTTGATTATTAAAGAGATTTTTGAAATAAACAATTTATTTTGATAAAACAATAATTAATGTTTCTGAGATAGATATTTTGAAAAGCTGATGATAAATTTCAAACATACTAAGGTGTATTATCATTAAAGCGTTAAATGCAATTTACTGTTTCTTTTTTTTATAGAGATGTTTAATATTACCCATATATGGCTCTCATTTTCCTCTTATGAAAATTGTGCATACATATATACCATCCCATTAAAATGAAAAGACCAAAATTAAGTCCATCATCTTTTGCAGAAAATTGTTTTCTGCATGAAAACGATAACATTATTGTTAAATTAATGTCTGTAATGTCAAAAGGAGGTACAGAATAGTCAGTCCATTCAATATGATATATACTAACAAAATTATGAGTTAAAAAGATTTTTTTTATGATATCTTCAAAGTTTATATAGAGATAAGCATGATTGTGTTTAATTTTAAGAAACAGGTGAATTTTGGTGAAATCGGTTTGTTTTAAGGATGCCACTGCTCAGCATCAAAATCAGCATTATAATAAGCTAAAGACTTCTATATCTTCTATATCTTGATACTGTACCCAGTTTAAGTTTATTTACTATCAGATAAATATGAAAAAACTTCTGTCAGTATAATTAATATTGCTTGTAACTGATGTCTTATGAAAAATTCTTATTCTAATTTAAAAGTTTGCATGTATAATAAATATTTTTTATAGCTGATGTCCATTGACACTTGTTCTGATTTAAAATACTGTTTTTGATTATTTTTTTTTGTCTTCAGTCTTTTGACTGGTTTGATGCAACTCTCCAAGACTCCCTATCTAGTGCCAGTTGTTTCATTTCGGTATACCCCTTACATTCGACATCCCTAACAATTTGTTTTACATATTCCAAATGTTACCTGCCTGTACAATTTTTCCCTTCTACTTGTCCCTCCAATATTAAAGCGACTATTCCAGGATGCCTTAATATGTGGCCTATAAGTCTATCTCTTCTTTTAACTATATTTTTCCAAATGCTTCTTTCTTTATCAATTTGCTGCAACACCTCTTTATTTGTCGCTTTATCCACCCATCTGAATTTTAATGTTATCCTATAGCATTAAATTTCAAAAACTTCTAATCTTTTCTTCTCAGTTACTGTGATTGTCCAAGTTTCACTTCTTCATAAAGCTATGCTCCAAACATATACTTTCAATACTTTCAAAAATGTTTTCCTAGTGTTTAAATTAATTTTTGATGTCAGCAAATTATATTTCTGACTGAAAGCTCATTTTGCCTGTGCTATTTGGCATTTTATATCGTCCATCTTTAGTAATTCTTCTTCCCAAATAACAAAATTCTTCTACCTCCATAATCTATTCTCTTCCTATTTTTATATTCAGTGGTCCATCTACATTATTTCTATCATTATTTTCATTACTTTCATATTGTTCTTGTTTATTTCCATGTAGTAGTTTTTGTGTAGGATTTTATCCAGGCCATTCAGTGTTTCTTCTAAGTCTTTTTTACTCTCAGCTAGAATTACTATATCGTCAGCAAATCGTAGCATCTTTATCTTTTTATCTTGTACTGTTACTCCAAATCTAAGTTGTTCTTTAACATCATTAACTGCTAGTTCTATATAAAGATTAAAAAGTAACGGGTATAGGGAACATCCTTATCAGATTCCCTTTTCTGTTATGGCTTCTTTCTTATGTTCTTCAATTATTACTGCTGCTGTTTGGTTCCTGTAAATGTTAGCAATTGTTCTTCTATCTCTGTACTTGAACCCTAATGTTTTAAAAATGCTGAATATTTTATTCTAGTCTATGTTATCAAATGCCTTTTCTAGATCTATAAATGCCAAGTATGTTGGTTTGTTTTTCTTTAATCTTCCTTCTAGTATTAACATGAGCACTAAAATTGCTTTCCTTGTCCCTATTCTTTTCCTGAAACCAAATTTTTCTTCTCCTAACACTTCCACTCACCTCCCAATTTTTCTATCCAGAATCTAGTTAAGATTTTTGATGGATGACTAGTTAAGATAATTGTTCTATATTCTTCATATTTATCTACTCCTGCTTTCTTTGATATCATGACAATAACACTCTTTTTGATGTTTTATGGAACTTCCCCTATTTCATAAATATTACACATCAGTTTGTATAATCTATCAATCGCTTCCTCACGTGCACTGCGCAGTAATTCTGCAGGTATTCCGTCTATTCCAGGAGCCTTTCTGCTATTGAAATCTTTCAATGCTCTCTTAAATTCAGATCTCAATATTGTTTCTTCCCATTCATCCTCTTCGACTTCCTCTTCTTCCTCTATAACACCATTTTCTAATTCATTTTTTCCATATAACTTTTCAATATATTCCACCCACCTATCGACCTTTCCGTTTGTATTATAAATTGGTGTACCATCTTTATTTAACATATTATTTAATTTTAATTTATGTACCCCAAAATTTTCCTTAACTTTCCTGTATGCTCTGTCTATTTTACCAACTTCGTCTATTTTACCAATAATCATTTCTCTTTCCACTTATGAACACTTTTCTTTAATCCACTCTTTGTTTGTGATTGTAGAACACTCTAACTTTCTCTCTAGGTACTATTACTTTTTGTATCCACTTCAGTTATTGAAATAAATTTTGGTAGTGAAACCGTACATTTGCTGATACAATGTAAACTCAAGAGTTTTGTTTTGGTATGTTATAAATCACAAATGTGTTTTTCTTGGAGGGTTTCAGGATTACTGATAATCAGGAGTTTTATTATTATTTTTATTTATATTATGACACATTTATTTTCTTATTTCTGTTTGTATAATGTTTTATAACTATATTTTAAAATACCTCATTTTTTAAATTAAATAAAAATACAATGTAAACTGAGATTAAACATTTTAAAAACAATATAGATAGATCATTTGAAAAATTATAAACACACAATAAATAACAATTAAAAAAAAATAAAGTGAAAAATTCAGAATTTATTAAAGATTTATTTTAAATTAAAACTTAAACAGTAAACATATTAGTAAAAAATAAATTGCCTATTATCTTTCAATAATGAAATACTGTATTTCAATATAAACAGACATTTCTGCAGTAATGATTTTTAAAATTTAAGCTAATTTAGCTTACAGGATTATGTAATTTTTTTTCACTTTTTTTAAAATAAAATGTTTAACATGATTTCATGTTTGATGATTAATGTCATTGAACAATTTTGCTACTAAATATGCTGAAACATTAATTTTTATTAAAATCTGATCTAACCAACGCAGTGCTTGTTCTCCCAACAACAATTTTACAATTTTGTTTGTTCCTTTACATCTGTTTTTCAAGTGTTTTTTATGCTAAGAAGGTTATGATTAGACATGATTTTTAAAATCCTTCATCACAGCATTCTACTATAGAATCCTAGCAGCTCATAACAGTTCTTTTTTCATTAAGTAGAGAGTACATTACATATTAAATTTAAACTATCAGGTAATAATTCTTTCTGTATTATGTTAATATTTCTATAAATATTTTAACTGTTCATTCATTTATTCAAGAGTATCATTATTATAGTGAATGTATGAACCAAAACAAACTTGTAATGATTTGTATTATTCTGACATAAAAAAGTCTTTGATATTTTGTCAGATCTATTCAGCAAATATAATAAAATGTAAAATGTAAAATATAAAATGTTATATTTTAAGTAAAAAAATCAAATATTATTTATTGGGTATCACTGTCATAGTCAAATTTCTGTAATTCTCTCTCTCTTTCTCTTACATACACACAAATACATACATACATACATACATACATACATACATACATAGATACATATATATATATATATATATATATATATGTGCATGTACATGAGAGAGAGAGAGAGAGAGAGAGAGAGAGAGAGAGAGAGAGAGAGAGAGAGAGAGAGAGCGAGAGAGTGAGAGAAAGGGGTGGAAAGTGAGAGAGTATTTTTATTGGTTGAAATGGATTTAGGAGTTATTAATCCTTTTAAATTATTACGTGGAAGTTTACATTAATAATTTTCATAATCACAAAATAGTAGTGAAAAAATGTAAAAAAAACTAGTTTTTTTATTTTAGAGTGTATGTACTCAGATGTACTCAATATACAGAAAAAAATAGTTGTTATGAAAAACAAGAATTAATTAAAAAATATATACTGCCTTTTTGTAGAAAATGCTTCCTAATATTTATTCTAAATAGAGGAAAAGTAAAAGAAAGCCAATTAATGATTTTTCAATGAAAACCTAACATCTGTAATGCTGTGATTTTCAAACTCGTTCTTGCAGATGCTTTATTCATAGAAAACCAACTTGTGAACGCTTGGATGTAAATTTGAAAGGGCATCATGCAGTGCAATGTCTAACTGAAAGACCTTGGAAAATTCAACGGGAATAATTACTTTAATAGTACTTTCAAGAAATGAAAAATATAAGCTGTTTATAAACTATAATCAAAACCTTAAAGCACCTAGAAAAGGTATAAATATTTTGGATTCTGAGAAGAGCTTTCCTATGTGCAAACAGAAACTGCAAATAAATCAGAAATTAGAATTTGTAAAAAAGTGATAATAAGAAAGTTAGTTTTAAGTTTTTACTTGAAATCACTTGATGCTTAAAGTGATGAATGAAGTTATTTGTTTAAAATGTATTGCTTAATTCTGAAGCTGTTTAGGATTCAAGTATGATTCACTAAAATTAATACTGTATCTTATTTTTCATTGTGGTCATCAATCTCAAGTAGATGACTTATTTTTTCATTTTTTATAACACAAAGAATGGAAAAGGATTGCTTAAGTAAAACAAAAAAAAAAAGGTATAAAATATATAATTATTTTTGTGAAAGTTGTTTATAATCCTCTATAGCTTATCCTCAAAATTTTATGACAGCTCTAGATAGTTTGAAGTTGTACAGTACTCTATTACTTGTTTTTCAGTTGATAATAACCTGTCTGGTTCATCTTAAAAAATAATTATGCTTCATTTGTCTATATAAATTAAAGCCAACAAGTTGAGAGTCTTTGGAACAATCTCATTATAACTTGATCAGCTGGAGTTCTTTTCAGAGAAGTCAGTCAGTTAATCAATTTCTGCCGTTAATTCTAAAATGACTAATTTCAGTTGGTCCTACGACTATCAACAGGAAAGAATTCTTGAAATGATTTTGTTCATTATCAATAAGTATTTCAATTGTTTTTCGTTATTGTTTGACCCTTCTAAGTAAATTCTTCATTAGACAAATGTGACTCTGAAGTATCATAAAAGTGTTATTCTTTGGAAATTTGAACTGTTTTCTTTTATACAACAGGTTTGATATATTGTTTTTATGTTTTAAGCAAAAGTGAGTTTTTTAACTGTTTTTTTTTTTTTGGGGGGGGGTTTTTCTTAATTTGTTTATTGTGCCTAATAAGTTGTTACCAGATTTCACAAAAAATTCAAAATTTCCAAGATACTGGAATTTAATTGGAGACCTGTCAGAATCTTGACTAAAATACAATGTGTGAGTCTAGATGTCAGGTTGGAATGTTGAACTGAATCAAATTTTTATGAACTAATCAAAATTTTTTGCTAAAAATTTTGATTTTTTAATACATTATATACAGTATAATTTTGATGATATAAATATCATTTGGTGAAATGGGATTTAAAATGTTTTATTAAATATTTTGATTTTTTTTCGTTATTATGCGTTAGATATAATTTTTATGATACAAACATTATTTGGTCAAATGAAACCTAACAATTTTTATTAAAAATTATGATTTTTTTTTGTTGTAAATTTACATTAGATATAGTAAAATTTCGATGATGCAAATATCATTGAATGAAATGAACCTAAAATTTTTTATTAAAAATTTTGATTTTTTTTTTTGTTGAAATTATACTCTAGTTACAGTATAATTTTGATGATACAAACATAATTTGGTCAGATGGAACAGGAAATTTTTTATTAAGCAATAAATTTTACCAATCTTATATTAATCTCTTTTAAGTACATGTCTTTGACTTATACTAAAATGCATGTGATATTTACTAAAAATTGTTACTATGGTATAAAATACAACATGTGAGTAGTTGTGTTAAATTTTTGGCTTGATTTCTTGAAGGTTTACCAGGGCATTGCAATACTACTATTGTAAATAAGTGCGAGTCCTGCAAGTAAAATTTCCTTAACTTCATTACAGCCTGAGGCATACAAGAAAATATACTTCAATTTCACTGTATAACATTTGCTAAACATAGTAGCTAACTGTTTACATTAATGAAGTTAATATTCTTGGGATTATATACCTATAAAAAATCCAGAAACTTGAATATATATTTAATTTAATTGATAAAAATAATTAAGTTTAAATTTCATTTATAAGAATTAAATATTTTCAATGCATTTTGCAGATTCTTTAGATGTATGTCACAGATGATTAGAATGGGTTTTCTTGAGGATACATAATTTAAAAAACAATTCTCAAATGGAGTTTTTATCTGGAATCCAGTAATTTCAATAGATGATTTTGGATGATTAGTAGGAAAATTAATCTGATTGTATTTTTATAGTAGCATGAAATACTTAAGAAGCAATAAACATTTCAGAATTTACTTAAATTTCATAGGTGTGAAATATTAAATTTTTTGAGTACAACAGTGGAAAGTAATTGTACACCTAGGATGGTAATATATATGAATTATTTCATGCAAGTCATGTTAACAATGAGAAATAAATTTCTCTTCCTCTAATTATTTATTGAGATTGTTTTTTATATTCACATTTCTCAGGAATCCAATTGTTCCCACCAGCGAGTTTAATTTATCAATTTTCAAAGTGGTCCCTCAATTTAATATATGCAGTAGCAATATTATTTATCATCTTAACTTGACTACTTTAGCCGTGCAGTAGGTTTTTAGAAAGTGCTTCCTTTGTGTTTGTACTAGGTTATTTTAAAGGTTCATAGATTTACTTTAATTTAATATTGTTAATATTAAAAATTTTAAAAATTAACAAAATAATTTTGTTAGTTTTACTTGTAAAATATTTAAAAATCTTTATAATATATGCATTTACTCTCTAGGTAACCTAATACATATATATGGAGAGATCTTTTAAATGCACTTTATTAAATGTCATAAATCATGTATTTATTTATTTATGATATATATATATAAATAACTGTCATGAAGTTGTCTGACTGATTGTCAGTGCAGAGTGAAAGTATATTAATTGATAGAATTAAATTTATCTGATTAATGGAAAGATAAAAAATGAATTAGTATATGATTCTGAGGAGGAAAGAAATGGACCTCCTTTTACATATTTATGACAATAGTAAGCTACTGTGCAGCCTCTTAGACTTTATATAGCAACTGATGGTAACATCTGAAAGATCACGCAGCTTTCATATTGATGACCAAGCTTATTTTATACATGTCACTGATAGAAGAAGTGAATTTTACATTTTAACTAACGCACTTTTTGGATCAAATCCAAGAATGAAGTATGGGCAAGGAAATTGTGCTATTTGTCCAGCAGAGGTAGTATTGATGCAGCTCCATCCATCAAATTCCCTTGGGCACTGCAGCTCTAATAACAGAAAAGAACAAAATAAAAAAACAAATTATTAGCCATTCATTAACTATTTGCACTATAAACATAAGAAGCATTTACACAAACATAAACATTACTATTATCAGTATAAAAATAATAATAATAGCCAACGGGGTATACTGATGTATAGAATTACATACTATAACTGAAGAGTCATAAATAGATATGATAAATAGCACAGCTCATGTCCAAAATGATATAGCCTAAAGAATAGATTGCTATTCTAATGAATAACAATCATCCTATACCAAGTGTTCTAAAAAGTAAGGAGTGAAGTGGTTCATAATTGCTTCTTCAACAAGCTGATTATGCTTCTGTACATAAGCAAGCCAGGCCCACTGACATTCTTCTCAAAAGTAACTCTTTCACCGAAGGAACTTGCTAAATTGGGTATATAAGTTTTCAGAAAAAGTAGTTCAGACCTTGATTCTTGAACCCCAGGTCAGGTGTTTCATAAGTGTTGCCAGTTTGAGAAAAATTGGGAGAAATAATGTTATACAATAAATTAGTCATTGTACTTCTTCTGATTTGTACTTGCCTAAACACAATGTAATTATAATACATAAGCAAAAAAAAAAAAAAAAATAAAAAAAATAATAATGGCCTTGTGTGTAAATAATTATTAATTAATTATATATTAGTGTAAATAATATATTAAATATTAAATATCAGATAATGTAAATAGTTATCTGGATAATAGAAATCAGCCTCTATCCTGAAAACTTTAAAACAACTGTTTCCCTCTTTTTTATTTAAAATAATCAGTTTTAACAATGTAGCTGCTTATAAGAAGAACATAAGTTTATATATTAAATATTTAAAAGTTTACCATTGCAGAAATGGAGCTAGAAAAAATGAGTTATTTTTATTACTGGTAAGAGTAGAACAGTTTTGTAACTAAGTTGGAGTTAGCAAGTTTTGTTGCACGATTAAGTTTTTAAATGAAGAAAGACAAAATACACACACATACACATATAAATTTTATTTTAACCACTTTTATAACAGTTTGATTGTACATTTACCTCTTGACCTAAAGTTTTGAATCCCATCAAATCTAATTATATATTTTATTTGGAGTTGGCCAGTTTTGGAACGTGCCACTAAATTATTTAAGATGTAGTCCATAAAAGTCATATTTTAAGAATGTATTTTATATTTATAAAGATCAAAATAAATGATTATCACACATACTATGTTGCTGCTTTGTTAATATTTAATTACTTCAATGATTTTTTTTTATATTATATTTTATCTGGTGATCATTATTTGGTTTGATTATATCCCTGTAATTTTAGTTCGTTTTAATTTAATTGTTTAGCTTCTATTATTATGAAGCTAAACAGGCAAAGACAGTTTTATCTTGCATTTATTTTATTTTCACTAATTAAATATTTACTGATTAACTGTTGCTGATTATACAAAAAGTGATGCAACCTTATGGTGGAAGAATGTTTTTTTTTGCATGTTACACAATGCAGTAGAGAATATTCATTGTCTCCTGATACATTAGATGTGTTAGTTATGGCCAGACCCAGAATCCCTTCACAGAAAAGTAGGGAGTGGATGCACCAAACAAGTTCTCCATCAAATGGCTGTATGACAAGTTCCAAGAGACAGGGAATGTGGCAGATGCAGCCAAAAGTGGTCAACCAAAACTGCTAACACCAGAAAAGTTGATTGACATACAAGCTGCATATTCTGTTGGTCTCTAGAAGTTTGTGCAACGTCTAGACTGGTCTCTCTTCGTTGGCAGTGCCTACACAGCATTGTGCAAATGTTTAAAGATGAATCAGAATTCGTCTTTAAATTAGAATTCAGATGTACAGAATTCGTGTTGTTCTCCAGTTGTTACCTGCAGATGCTTGAAAACGTGTAGCTTTCTGTTAGTGGTTCATATCATATGTAATGCCGAATGGGGAAGAACTTGATGACTGGTCTTGGTTTGATGAGGCATGGTTCCACCTTGATGGATGTATGAATGCACACAATTCATATATTTGATGTATAGAAAATCCATATCAGCTGCACAAACAAAAAGTGGGTATTTGGTGGTGTACAATGTCACGTAGGTGAATGTTCATTACATTCTTTCATGGCACAATGAACAGTGAGTGCTACATATGAATGGTGCAACAATTTTTAAACACTGTACCTGCAGACCGGATAGAGTACATGTGGTTTCAGCAGGATAATGCTACGGTTCATACAGACAACAACACTATGACTCTCTTGGATCAGTGTTTTCATGTTAAAGTGATATGAAGGGGTTGTAGCCCCCTTGGTCTCCTGATTTACCCCCTCCTGACTTTTTTCTTGTGGGGATACCTTAAGGATGCTGCTTACCATAAGGATGCTGCTCATCCTCACACCATTCTTGAATTGCAGAGTGAAATTGAGAGATATGTCGCTTCAATTCCTCAACAAATGTTACATTATGTTTAAGAGCATGCAAGTCCTATTCAATTATGTGAATTGCATAATGGAGGCCACTTTCAACAACTATTCTAACTTCCCGTAAGGTTGCGTCACTTTTTGGACACTGTAGTAGCAACATAAAATGTATGACAATCATTGATCTACTATGATTTTAACTTTTATAGTTGTAAAATATGTTCTTAAAATATGACTTTTATGGACTATATAGTAAATAATTCTTTTATAATGAATAATTGGTCTGTTTTTATTAAGTTGTTCAAATTCAATAGTTGATCAAGTAAAAATAAAAGCACCTTATCTTTGTATCTTAGTTTCTTTGTTGTTCATATTTATTTTAATATATTCTCTCATTGTTTTTTGTGTATTTGTCTTAGATGTCATAAAAAAAATAGTTGGCAAGCTAATATAAGTTACCAGTCAATATTGAAAATTGAGTCACTGACATGAATAACAAAATCTCATGCTATATTTCCTAGATGTGTGTAGGAAAAGTGAGGACTGAAGTAATTTCTCATTTAGTATGCTGAATAGCATATTACAAAGCCTTGTTCTATGAGTGACATTTTCAGTCTGTTTATTGCGAGACTGATTTCATTATGAATGCTATTATTACTCTCTCAACAAAGACAATTTTCTGCTAGTTATATTTGTACTTTGTTGGGTCATAGCCATACAAGATTGGGATTGACACTGTAAAGAAACAAAATTAATGCATCAGTTTATGCAATAAATGAACTATATAGCACCTAAAGCTCAGATTAGGGCTACTATTTAATGATTTGTTTCATTGCTATCACTATTACCAGTAGATTTTTTATGTTAATAAACATGTGAAGAACAAATTTATTTCATTATTTTATTTACATATAGAAATGCTCACATTTTTTAATGAGATTTAGCAATTCATCTATCTCTATCCATCTAAGCTTTCTAGCTTCATGCACTGGCTCTGGTTCATAAGTTTGAAAAAATAATTTTTTTTTTTGAATCTGAGAAGTAATGAAGTTTCCTTGTCACAAAATACACTGATGTTTTTTCTAAAAATTTCTTTAAATGAAAAATTTCTTCTGGAAATTGAGACTTATTTTGGCAAAGCATTCCAGTTGTATTTAAATTGTGTTTTTCAAGCACATGTAGCAACTGGTTGGATGGAGTATAAATTGAGTGTTAACATACCTGTATTGTTTTCATATTCTGTAGATTCGCAGTCTTTTCGTCTTGTCGAAATAACCTCTTCAAGTGTCATGCCATCTGGCAATGTGGCCATACCCCACCTGAAAATATTTTATTAAATGATATCTGGTGTTTATAAATGATGTTTTCATTTATATAACATGGTAATTAAATAAGTCAAGTAATTAAAAATAATTTTAGAGAATAATTAATAACAATTGATACTTTCTATATCTTTATGTTGAATGCATAGCATAATAATTCAGAAAGTTGAGAATTAAAGTTTAAGTGATCTATTAATTGTTTTCAATAAATTAAATAATTTATTATAAGAGGAATATTTGATAACTTCTATAAAAGAAAATCAAAATCATTAATAGATTGCTTTACAAAATATTAGTTTGTGCTACCATTTAACCAAATATTAAAATTTAATATATACGAGGTGCGACAATAAAGTAATGAGACTGATTTTTCTTTGCAAGATGTGGCAACCCTGCAGCTTGCGTAGGCACACCATCTTTGACCTTGGTCTATAAGCTACTTCTAGTCCATCTAGCACATTAATGCAACTGCTCAGTCGTGAGTTGTGCTGTAATAAGTGAACACGTGTTTGTGTCTCTCGTCACAGAAATGAAACCGCAAAATATTGCGCAACGGTATGCCATTTCTTTTTGCATTAAATTGGGTGAAAACGCGACGACAACTTATGGTAAGCTTCAGAAGGCTTTTGGAGAGGAGGTTATGTTAAGAGGTCAAGTTTTTCGGTGGCATAAAATTTTTAGTGAAGGCAGAACGAATGTTGAAGATGAAGACCGCAGTGGACGACCATCAACCTCACGGACAGATGTCAATTTGAGCAGGGTGCGTGAAATCGAACGATCTGATCGAAGATTATCCGTGAAAATGATTGTAGAAGAACTCAACATCAATCGAGAAACGGTTCGTCTAATATTAACTGAAGATCTTAGTATGAGAAAGATTTGTGCAAAAATGGTCCCCAAAAATCTCACACAACAACAGCAAGAACCACGGAAAAATGTGGCAGCCGATCTGTTAGAGCAAACGGAAATCAATCCAGATTTGTTGAGCCGTGTTATCACTGGTGATGAAGGTTGGTTTTTTCAATACGATCCAGAGACAAAACGCCAAAGTTCGCAATGGTGCTCAAAGGGATCACCCAGACCAAAAAAAGCTCGCTTGTCAAAGTCAAAAGTGAAATGCATGCTTGTGTGCTTCTTTGATTCCAAGGGAATTGTTCATAAAGAGTGGGTGCCTCCTGGACAAACAGTTAACCAATATTTCTACAAAGAAATTTTAGAAAGACTTCGTAAAAGAGTTCTTCGTGTCCATGCCAACATTGTTGATAATTTGATTTTGCATCACGATAATGCGCCATCCCATCATCCCATACTGCTCTGTTAGTACAGCAATTTTTAACCTCAAAACAAATGTCAGTACTACCACAGCCACCAGATATCGCTCCGTGCGACTTTTTTCTATTTCCAAGAGTCAAAATGGCGGTCAAGGGACACTATTTTCAAACAACACAAGATGTCCAAAAAGCTGTCACGAGGGTCTTGGAGGATATTACAGAAGATGAGTTCCAGAAATGTTAGCATCAATGGCAGAAGCACTGGAATAAGTGTGTGCAATCAGAGGGGAACTACTTTGAGAGACAATACTAAACATGACTAAAACGGTAAGCAACATTTTTTTTCACATCAGTCTCATTACTTTATTGTCGCACCTCGTATATATATATATATATATATATATATATATATATATATATATATATATATATATACACACACACACACACTCCTGGGCGCGCATAGATGAAAAATGGACAAATTAATACAGACTTTTTTAAACAAAAAATATTTTTTTTTATTATCTTGACAAAATATATAGTTTTAAAAATTACATGTAAATGCATAGGCCTTAAGTGTTGTAAAATAATAGTTAATATAAACATTTAAACGTCTTGTTAAAATTTACTTTAATTAATTATAAAAATTTATATTTATAAAATTCATTACTTTTTCTAAGTATGTGCATTTGCATTTGTAAGTATCATTTCCATAAGGTTTGAGATTGATGTGGAAAGCGGTTGTAGGTAATTAAATGTTTCAATTCACAAACTAACGTTGAGGGAGCAATAAAAATGGAGCTGAGTCATTTATTTTAAAATTCTGTAATGAATAAGACCGGAAGTGGTTATCTAGTCGAATGGGAGTGTATATGAGAGGGTAGTAGATTCGAAACATTTTCTGATTGGTTGCAACTCATATAGTTTTTATACCGAGTTTTCCCATTGGTGTTGCCGTTGAAATCACATGATATAGAATCGCTGTTTTTTAAATATCGATTTTAATTAAAAGGATAAAACTTTAAAGTTAAGAAAAACAAACAAATACGAATGACGAATGAAACTGACTTAATATATTGGAACGTTAGATTTTTTGTAGACTTTCTAAAACACGGGTTTCTTTTTAATAATGTAAACATATACTAGCATGCTGTATTCATTATTTATGCTACGTTGCTGTTAATATCATTTTGCACTATTAATAAAGAAAGAGAATAATGATTCATCTATTGAAAATGTTGGAAGATAAATGCTGCAGTTGCTCGCCTAATGTGCTATTTTATTTCTTCATATATATATATATATATATATATAGATATTAAGTTTGTTCTACAAACAATTCCGGCAATATATTACGAACACAAATTTTTACGTAACTTTGTAATGCTCATATTTTGTTTGCAAAATAAATGAGGTAGTTAAATATGTTTTCCAAATGGATTTGATATCTTTATTGTGAAATCGGTATTCGAATATTATCCACATTATTGAATGTTTGTTTGCTTGAATAAGAACGGGAGTGATTAATTTGTTAAGGTTAAAAAATAATGAAGCTTAGGAAACGGGGTTTTATTTTTTTTCTGGAAAACTTTTTCAGTAGCTACCTCTTTAATTCTTGATAACAACAATTAATATCGTTTTACTTTTTCATCCAATTAGTTCCATCTCTCATCAATTAGAAACTGAAACGTAAAAAGGACTTTAATCATCCTTAACTTTTCTTTTTTATCTAAGAAAACAGTGGTGTATTTTTTTTTTCTTTTTTTTCGGTGTAATGTGGTGTTATTATAAAGAAAAAGATTTACTTATCATATTATATTGAATGTCACTCGTGTCTTCTCTGACGAATAAATTAACATGTTTTTTGAATTTTATGATTTGTTTTTCGTTTAGTAAAATAAAGTGTTTTCCTTATATTCTAAGTAAATGGATTAACATTTTAAATTTATGAAACTGAAATGGAATTTTGTAATTCTTTAATTTTTATAGTAATTAAACATAAATTTTTTGAGATACTGATAACCTTTGACACTAAAATAAAATTTTTACTGAAAAATAGATCACTCAAAGAAATATTTAATGAAAAACTTAAAATGAAACAAAAAAAAATTATTTAAAATTAGAAACATAAGTTACAGCGAAAAAATGTGTGGCAGCCATATTGGTTTTTAGTCTTGGAAGTCTATAGCTCGTGGACGGTTACATTTTGGGATAAATATCCATGAATTAAAAAGCTGTATAACAAGGCCTACTAACAATCACTGTTTTCTACCGTAAACTGATGGAAGGGGAAATAGAGATTTCTACTAAAAAATTAAACTTGGCCGTCTTAGTGAAAAATAAAATATATTATGTAAATAAAAATGGAAGTGATTTGATAAATGCCAATATCTTATTTTTAATGCTCAGGAAAAAATAAGTGAAATTTCTTATTTAATGTTTTTTTTTTTAGCATCTACAATTCGATGATCGTAATGGTGGCAAGTAGTGCGTAAATAGGAGAGCGGCGTCACAAGTACCCCTCCCGCGGGGAGTGCTAGTGTCGCGTCCACCATGTTGGTTTTTCCATTTTCTCCCTGTGGGAATTTCCAATTTCCCTGAGCGGGAAGTTTGAAATTCCACAGGGTAGCCAACTTTGGAAATGTTATTTCAGTTTGAATATTATTTAATTATTTAATTCAAAGGTTGGTACCGCTGTTGTTCAGCTGTTGTATAGCGGTATGTTTGAATTAACGTTCTCCGCTCAGGGAAATGGGAAATTCCCACAGGGAGAAAAGGGAAAAACCAACATGGCGGACGCGACACTAGCACTCCCCGCGGGAGGGCTAGGTACTTGTGACGCCGCTCTCTTATTTACGCACTACTGTGGCACACTTAAAATGAACACTACATTAAAAAATAGCAATGTCTACCTGATCTGATACCGAATATTTAATATACTAATTAAAGGCAATATTCCTATAGAGCAAAGAATTAACCATTTTTTAAAGAAACTCCGTTTACAAAGGTAGAAAATATAAAAACTTTCAAACAGAATAAAAATATAAAATCATTTAATATACCATAAAAGGCTTTTCAGTTAATAATGCATTCTATTCAATTATAACTTCCTTTTCTCGTCTCGTGAAGCTAGGTTAGTTTTATATTATATTTGGTATTAAAAGTAGTAATTCAATATTAAGCAATACTAATGCTGTGTAAGACTGTATATGTATATTACTGGGTTACTGCATGTTAGGTTTTAGATTTTTATTTGATTTCAGCTTCTGAACGTCTATATGTGTATCTATCGTAAAATAAAGCTGCTGGAGTTTTAATTGGGAAAGTTTTTATACTATAAAACCTGTTGTGTAATTTTATTAAAACAAATTTCTACTAACACTTTGTCTTTAGTTTACCTTCCTTCAAGGAACATCACATCATCATGTTGAGCAATAAATTTCAAAGATGAAAATAACTCATAAGTGTACTTTATAAATATCAGAATTCAAAGGTAGTATTATTTTGATTGCATTACAATTGTAATAACAATAATATTTTTTCCCATTTATTAACAAAAATTAAATACATTACTAAATTTCTATGAACTGAACCAGGAAATCTGGCATTTGGAAAAAACTGAAAAAGATTTTTACTAAATAAAAATTAAAACATTGTCCTATATTGTAAAAAATTCACACAATTTCTAGGATTCATAATAAAAATTAAGTAAGAAAAAATAATTAGTTTAATTAATTTTAGTACATAAAATGCAATTACAGTATTATAGAATTTTTCTCGTTTTTTACAGAAAGCTTTTTCTCGTTCTCACCTTAATAGGAAAGCTTGATTAGAATATATATTTTTTTAAATATTTGACTAAAAAGAAATCTAAAATCAAACACAGGTGATCGTAGGTCTGCCTAAACCTTCCTCATCAACAAAAAATCCATTATTTCGTAATTGTGCAAATTCGAATAAATTAGGACTAAGTGCTTCAGTAATCTGAACCTGCACTTATTTAGTCTGAAAATAAAAAGATGAGTATTTCTTCTGATGTAAAATTAATATTTAAAAGAAATTTGTTATCCAAATTATAAAGATGTTCTAAATTCTATTAGTAAAAAAGCAGATCAGTTGTAGATAATTAATATTTTGATAACAAACTTTGTCGGTTGTATCTTATCGAATAGTATATTAGATTTAATACTGGGGATTAATTATTAATTTGGGACTGGATTAAAACAATTTTTTTTAAATAAAAAATTCACCGACACCTACCTACCGAACGATTATAATATTTGTTAACCATGCTTCAAACGGTTATATACCATTTAAATATTTCTATTAAAAGTTTAATCAATAGTAACTTCCAAATATTGAGTTGATTTCTCATTAAGGTCAATAATTAACGGTTGGCCATGACAATTATCAGGAAAAGTTTAAAAACTGATAGAAAATATATGAACTTAATTAATAGATTTTTAACTATTTTCAAATTTGGCATTCTTAAAATCATAAAACTATATTTTTAGAATTTATAATTAATTATTAAAGTCTATCTGAATAAATTTAGTATGGTTTTTCTGAATACTATGAGTCATATTATCATAATTATTAGAAAAATTAAAGTATATCATTTAAAATTTGAATGATTAAAATAAAATTTCAGCTAAATATAGAGTTCTATTGATTAACAAAAAAATAAAACAAAAAATTCAACTAAATAAAAAATATAAATGGACTTCAAATTAAATTAATGTACACCAGAATTATTTATTTTAATACCGCTGAATAGTTAAATTAACATTAGCCTGAAAAGTTCTATATTTTTATTTAAATTTCAAACTAAGTAAAAAAATCTAAGAGTCTAAAAGATTAAAAAATAAGTGTAAAAAAGGTAAATTTATCCAAATTGAAATTGTGATTTAATTAAAAACAAAAGTTATCTGGTCAATGTAAGTAATGCAATTTTACGTAGTTCGAAGATTTGTCTAAAACTGAAAGTATATCATAATGGAATGAGTGAATGAGAGAGCGGGAAAAAGAGTACGTATGAATGAATCGTTAGTTTAATGAAACAAAAAAAAAATATTTTAAAATTTTATGATTAATACTTTTTTTACATTTTATAAATGAGCAGTTTATAATAATCGTTTACTATCGTTTATAAGGTTTTTATAAGGTATCGTTTATAAGGTCATTTTTATATCTGAAAGAATGTGTTGTGTTGGGCTTCTTCATCGCGTGAAGGAAGCCCAACTATTACAGATAGCTGTAATATTTATAATACAGAAGAGCGGATTTTTGGTTTTAGTTAACCTTGAAAACGTACCCAAAAACCTCGCTTTTTTGGCTTTAACTCCGGTTCCTGTGAACCCCATTCGCTTGAAAATCAATAGGGTTCTATTGCCATTAGGTTTACATCACTTTACCAAGTTTCGTCAAAACCGGTTTAGATTTGCGTCCGGTAAAACGGACGAAAAAATGTTATGCATACATACATACATGCATACATGCATTCATACACGTGTATATAAACATTTCAGAATCGTGCTCAGGAGACTTCAAAACTAAAGAAAGGTTGGTCTCTGCTCTCCTCGGCACCACTTAAAAAAATATGCTCAGTAGCGATCCTTACAAGTTCTTTGGAAATCCGCTAAAAAAATATTTATTTTATTATTATTTAAGTATTTTAGTTTCTCGGTTAGGATATCAAAACTTAATGAAAAAAACATTTCTAGTGGTATATAATTAAACATTTATTTAGTATATATTATTTATTTAAATATTTTGCAAGACTTGTGTATGATGTACCAGTGCTACGCAGTCTTGTATAGAACAGTTTATAAGCAATAAACCATTCTTTTATCTCTTAAGATGTTTTTTTTCTTAAGAAAATAAAAGGAAATTAAAAAAAAAAGATTGCACCTTATAGAACGAAAAAGGCTGAAAATGTACCCAAAAACCCGTTTTTTGGCTGTAATTCCGGTTTCTGTAAACCGATTCTCTTGAAAATCAATAGGGCTCTATTTCCAGTAAGTTTACATAATCCCACCAAATTTCGTCAAAATGGTTGTGGTTTGCATCCGGTAGAGCAGACGAAAAAATCTTATACATACATACATACATAAATATAATAATTATGTACAAACTTGACTGGGCGCAGTAACAATTTTCAAATTCTTTAGCAACTCCCTAAAAATCTGCTAATCATTACGTTACTTAATTTATAAGACTTAAATCAACAGTGTGTCTTGTATTTTCACGAGTTGTAATTGCGATATATCATACATTCATGAAAAAAAAAATCGTGTAAAATTATTTGTTTATTTAATGAAATGTGCGGGCATCGACTGCTATGATAATTTAGCCCAAATGGAAATTTGTAAAGTATGAAAAATAACATGCCTGACCGGGATTCGAACCCAGGACCTCCGGGTGAAAGGCGGAGGCGCTTCCACTTGCGCCACGGAGGTCGAAAAAATATAAGTTTATAATTTGAGATTCGGGAGATCCTTTTAAAACAATGAGAAATAATTTCAAAATCTAATATAATTTGTTGCGAATTTCGTGTGTTATAATCTAATAAATTATTAAGGCCTTCGGATTCAGATCAAGGAGACAGGCCATTTTTGGATTAACTAAAAACTTTTAAAATAAAATCAGAAAAACTTTTCATGAGTAACGTATTGACTAATCTTCCACTGACCTCATTTAGCTTTCCCAGCGAACTATTACGTAAGTTTGTACATGCATATGTGGAACATTATCAATGTATGCACTTTCTGTAATTTGAATTTACCTGTTTTTCTTGGTTTTTTCTAGCACTTTTTTTAAGCGTAATACTTTTCATGATAAATGATAAGATAAAAATTGGGAAACTTATGAACAAAAAATGTTTTACGAAAACAATTTATAAAAATCCTCGAATATGATAGTCAGATATTAGACATTCTCGTGGTTCTCCAACTACAACATTTCTCCTTGAGCGGCCGACAAAACTGCTGTTAGTTTCTTCCGCCCAGACAAAAAATATGATTTACATCAACTTATCGAAAGTATCATTATTATTATTTCTGATAAAACCCTCAGACTATCAAACATATTTTCTGAAATATATATGATAAAAAAGTAAAGTGAATACAATCAAATATTTAAAAAATCATCAAATATTTAAAATTTTTGCGAACGAAATAATACCTCAAAAAAAGAGTACAAATAAAAAATGTATTCTTGCTTAAGAAGTGCTTGCTTCCTTCGTTTTCTTAAACAACTTTCTACGAAATAGTTGAAATAAAGGCAGTTGTAATTATAGAAAAAAAAAAAATTGTAAACGTATAAAAATTACTTATTTTTATTTTGTAAATAGAAAGATTTTTTTTTTTTTTAATAGGTCATTATTGTTTTTTTCACTAAAATCTACACTCTACCACTGTATTATAAATAAAATAATGTTTTGGATAGTTACTTTTTTATTGAAACAAAGAGAAAGTTTCTAATCAATAAATCGCTCATTGCATTTGTCATCTTTTATAAAAAAATTGTCAAACATTAATTATGGTAATTGGAACTACCAAGAAAAGATTACGATAAACATACAAACAATACTGATTAATTTCGTGAGACATACTCCAGAACCTATTATATTTATTCAGAAAATAAATCAATTTTCTCGTGCAATCAGTTGTGATTGAATAACCTAGAGTTCGATCTATTTATTTTTTAATTTTTATTTTTCATTCAACAATGTTATTTTTTTCCACCGCTGATTTTGTTTATCACCGGTAGTATAGATGTTGCAGTTCACGATATCCATAGCCGATAGTACTGGAAAAAAGGGAGTAAGGCAAAATTATAATTCTTCTTCTTCTTACTCCATGACATAGGCATCTACGCCTGTTCCGGCCCTTATAGCCTCAGTCCACCTTATGGTCACTCAACGCTTCTTCGAGCGACCTGTACTTCTGTTTCCAGAAGATTTGCATTTCATAACTTCAGCCGGAATTCTTCCTGATGGCACTTCTCCTCTTCACATGATATTTCCACTTTTCCTTGAAATTTTTAATCCTTCAATTCAAAGATTCTATTTGAAGATCTTGTCTAATCGTATCATTTCTTATCCTGTCTAATCCTGTACAACCTTTTCACAGCTTTTAAAATTTGTATCTCTGCTGCTTAGATTCTACTTTCTTCCTTTTTACCCAGAACTCAAGATTCGCTTCTATACATCAATACAGGTACAGCCATCATCTTATAAACTTTTAATTCTGTCTTTCATTTTACCTTTTTTATGGCTTCTATGTATTGCACCACACAACTTGAAACTTCCTTATTTTATGATATACATTTATATTTCCATAGATAATCGTGTATCTAGGTATTTGAAAGCAGTAACCTGCTTCAAAATGGAATTTTTTATCACAATTTTAGATCTCACCAGCCATTTCCCTCTAAATGCCATAATTTATATTTTTTTTGCTGATATCCGTAGATTGTAACCATGGCATATTTTTTATAAATGAAAGATGGAATCTTGTAGGTTGTCTTCTGTTTCCTCAATAAGGATTTTTTCGTGTGCGAATAAAAGTGTGTTTATCGAACACTCCTGTTCCAATTTTATCCCTACATTAACTCTTCCCTATATTTTTTACCGCTATATAAATATTATACAAATATCTGATATAAAATATCTATATAAATATTGAACAAAGATGGGGAATGGTTAGAACCTTGTCTTAATCCTTTATTAATTGTTATCTCTTCTGAAACTGCTTTAGGAGTTTGAATTGCTATTTTTGATGCTTCATATAACCTTTTAATAACTTTTATTAAACGGTGTGGCATCTCTACACGTCTTAAAATCTGCTAAACTTTGTCCCAACATAAAATCAAAGAGCTTCATAAAATTAATAAATGAATTTTAAAATTGTATTTCCTTCTTTTCTCTATTAGTTGCTGAACCGTAAAAAACATTATCCGTGCAGGATCTTCCAGGTCAGGTGGTACGGGTAATTCTGCAGCGGGGTTATTCTGTCAAATCCCACATACATCCAAAGACCGCACTGTGACATGACGAGTAAGTCCCGCCATTAAATCAACACTGCTAAGGGCACAAGGTCAACGGTATCGAAGGCGGAAAAGGAGTAAATTGCCAACGGCGGAGAGGGCGGAAAACCCTAGGGAAGATAACCCGAAGGAAAATTAAGGGTTGATAATATGCCCTTTGCGCCGTAGTGAAGGTTGATTTTCCATAAGAAGGGAACTTTACACAAATCCCCTGGTCCTTCTGGTCGGGGATTGCACGGCAGGAAGTTTTCCTGCCTGTGGAAAATATATATACTCGCAATGCTAAAGATAGTCTCGAAAAATTATAATTATAACAAAAATAGCGACTGTAAGAGTAACGGTTAATAGCAGTCATCTAACTACATTTGTTCATTGTAGAACTCTAATGTCAAGGAGAATATTAGTGCAGTTAAATATTAAACGACTTTATCGTTCATATTTTCCGTAGACGACATAATCTGCTTTTGATAATTAAACAATCGGTAAGATGGGCGGGGGATAAATTCCATTCTTATCGAAGTGTGCAAAGTAAGGATCTTTTGTAGAACGATCTATTAGGTATATAATATTATAAAACAATCTGCAGCATTACAACCCGATTGAAGTTTTGTCATCAAAAGGAAAACCTAGAAGCGGTAAGAAAAGAAGGTAAGAATTTTTCCAGAAACTACTGCGATGACATAACTCGGCTAGATTAACTGTCAAAATAAACTGAATAGATTAAATCCTGTCGATCGCATTATTTTATCTGTGTTAATAAGAACGAAATTGATAAATATTTATACACACAAGCGATTAAATCAGAGATAGTTATCTCTAGAAAGAAATGTCATTCTTTCTTGAGAGTTAACTCAGAAGAATGAAAGAAATTTTATATTAATTTTTTTTTTCTGTGAGCAAGAAATAAAACAATAACTTTGGTTACAGTTCCAGTTAGATTTAAAAAAATAACTTATAAAAAAAAATACCCCTGTACATCGTCCTGTCTAACAATGGTTACTGTAGTAGTCAGAGAATCATTATTCACAACGACGTTATTAAAATTCTTTAAACATAAAACGAAACTTTTTTCGGATTATTTTTTTATATTTTATTTACTGTTTATTGTTTCAGTATATCTTCTCAAAAACTTTTCACGGTTTAGATTTAAAATTAAAAAAAAATAAATTTTTACAATTTTAGCTGTTTATTAAAAAAGTAAAATTTTTATGCTTTTATTTTATATAGTCGTGGGTTTCTGCAAGTAGATTTTTAGTATAAAACAAAAGAAAGTCTGTAAGTTATTACAGATGCAAAAGCGAATATAAGATTTAGAAATAGGTTATTAAATAATGAATGTATTTTCCTGATATTCAAAAAAATTTTTGTTGACCTTTCCGAACAGTAATTTATTTTCTTTACATGCATCCACATAATAAAAAAAGAAGATAAAGATTATTAAAATACATTTTGAAAGTCAAGCGGCTTTTGTCATTATCTTACGTCTTCAGTATTAATATCTACCAGTTTAAAATCTTAACGGATCATTAACACTGTTAATGTAGTAAATAAATCGAGTAAATGTGTATTGGTTTAATGCGGGTATAAAATTTATAGCTATTATTCTATGGCTTTCTTAAAAAGTTCAATTTCTTGTGTATTTTATTCATATTTCTTATCGGTATATTGCGGAAAGAATGTACATAATATTAAAAAAAATAATATATTTATCTTACCTATTGAAAAATTAAAATAAAAACAAAATTGTTATAATAGATCTCTATAAAGCGACTCGGTTGGGACAGACCGGTAGACGGTTAAGCGAAATATTTGGTTAAACCAAGAGTTATTTTTCTATTTTTTACTGTAATTGTACATTGTTTCCAGTGATAGCGGTTTAAGACACAACATATTAATTAATATTTACATTTAATACTTAAATAAAATTTTGCTCGCAAATTTAGACTTAATTATCGTAAATGAAGACATTTTACTTCTCCTTTATTACTGTCTCCTTGAAACGTTCGGGTTTACGAGAAAATTCTGCATTTTAAGTGGTTTTTATTATCGGTCGGATTTTAATCATAAATAACAATTTAATCCTACTGATAGTGATAAATTCCTGTATGTGAATTTTAAATTTGAGATTTTTGTTTTAATGCGTATTTTTAAATTTTAGGATGTAATACCTAATAGTTCTATGATTCTACCTAACATATAGCGATGTAAAAATCTTTCTTATCTACTTCAGTTTCCGGTTTTTAATCAACATATTTTTTAATTTTCTTTTTCTTATTTGTTTGGTTTGTCCATCCTCAAATCACATTAAAATTGCAAACCACCTCATCCGCATTGAATTGTGAAGTGCCTTTCCTGTCTAGTTTCCTCAAATCATTTGCCAAATCCATTTTTTTATTAGATGAATTATATATTTTGTTTATAACATTGGTTCAGTCGTTTGAATATATATTTTTCCTAGATTTATAAGATTACTAAATTTTGAAGTACAAATTTTAGCTACTGCTATTTTATATCCGCAATTTTTAGTTTTTAACATAAAGAATTACTAAATTAACAGGTACTGTTGGTTAATTACTCACACTGTTTATGATAATACCATCTATTCTGCTTTGCACTGCTATACAGAATAAGTTAAGTCAGTTAATCAAAGTTAGCTGAACAGAAATCGGTTAGCATAGGATTTCTGTAATCCTAAAACCGGTTAGGTAACAGTGCTTTTTAAAGATTTCACTTTTCTACTTCAGTTAAATATTTATTTATTAGAGATTTGAATACTGTGTGTATTTACTAAAATATAATAACGAAAAGCTTATTATTGGCAGGTTAAATAATAATTTATAAAATAATTATGACATAGTTCCATAACGTTAATAATTTTTCCTCAAATTATTATTGATCTTGACCTTGTTAAAAGCGGTGATGCTTGAGATCTATGTCAGCAATAGTTTAGCTAAAGGCAGCAGCTCTGTAGCCAAACATTTAAAAAATTAGAAGCCAGACAAAGAACTTATACACAGTAGTATTTGTTTTTCATATAAGGAGCGGTTAAGAGCAGTGACGTTCTATTTGATAAGAACAGCAGTAAATATTGTCTTTTACCGACGATAGGGGTGAATGATTTATGGGAGTATTGTTAGCGGGTCTTCAATTTATAGCAGAATATTTTTCTATTAATAATCTAGAAGTAAACTAAATTCCTATTCGAATATCTGGTAAAATCAACATGAATAGTTTTGGTAATCAAATGCTAAAATCGATTCAGCCAGAAGCAGAGTGAAGATACAGGTAAGTACGCAAAATTGATGATACCTATACAGTCAGGTAAATTATAATATTTAAAAAAAGAGAAGAAAATAAACAAAATGGATATAAATGGATTCACTGGAAGGAAAAAGTGCAACATACTATTTGGGAAATGAAAAAGAAGAATCGATGAACAAATACATAAATGAAAACAAAGGGAGAAAAAGTTTTATAAATATTAGGATAAAACAAAAATCCAAAAATAAAAAAAAAGGTGATTATTTTATAACCTGGACCTGGTGTTTTTTTCTTAACGCAAAGATATGTGTGAGGTTAATGTAACTGGAGTAATTTACGAACAAATGGAGAAGACTATGGAAGTGGAAGGCAAAATATGATTGAAAGACAATAATGGGAAGTTTTTGGAATATTTTTCTAGGGAAAGGAAAGGAAATGGTGCGAAAGTATGAGTTGGCACATAGAACAATGGAGAAGAAAAGTTAATTACATTTTATTGAGGGCGTAGGGTCACTACAGAACAGATTTCTTGTAGATTTCCACTGTTTGGGATCCAAGATGTTCACACATATAAGCTTCTTGAGTGACCACGAACGCATGGCGAAAAGAACGTTCATGCTTAGAACTTTCAGTATAAAAAATTGCTTCCGAGTTTACCCAAACAGTAATTTCAAAAATTTTGTCCTGGGAAGTAAAACGATTTACATCTATGTACTTTTTTTATACAAGGCTACCTGAAAATGAAAGTTTAATATCGGAGTATTCCAAAGAAGGCAATAACACTAGAGGAGCAAATATATTTGGTAATTCTGAAGCCAAGTCTAGAAAATATCTCTTGGCTTCAAATTAACATAGTAAGTAAAGACATCGATCATAATGGTAGGCACAGTAAGTCCTACAAAAAGATGTCATAGAGAGGACTTTGAGACTGCTCGTTCATTCGACTTACGGAAGCCATAGAAGGCGCAATCTCCGCTTCAACCAGCTGATGTTAGGCTTGGTGGATAAATCTAATATCCAAACTGTGAGAGTTGTTTGATAGAAGGTATTCAACATCCTAACAGCTATTTGGCTGGTAGAGAAGTAAATAACAGTACCCTAATAACTCACTAACATATTCCATTGTATCTCAATTCATGATAAAATACACATAACACAATTAAATTAAATGCGAATAATTTTAATTCTCGAAAATTTTCACGAAATAGTTCTTCAAAATAGACATCTAAAAGTTTTATATACGGTGATACTAATGCTTCTATTGGTTCAAAAACAATTTTTGAAAATTTGTACGTAAATCGTAAAAAACAGAATTTTGTTTGGTCACTAAAAATTTGGACTCTGTTGTTCAGTTTTAGCTCAAAATCCTAAGGAATCTATTGAATTTTGATGTAAACATCCAGCCAAAGTCATGACGCGTAAAAACAAATTAATTTCATAACCATTTGGTTTGAAAAAGGAATTATCGCAAAACATATGATGGGTGTATGATTCACAGTTTTATTTATTATAATTAAAAAAAAAACGTTCACTTAATACTTTGCCCTGAAGAACATATACGATGACAAAAATGTATATTATTATTATCATTATTAGCTCATTCCTTTATTGCGAAGGTTGTAAATGCGAATTCAGTTATTCAATTTCTTGCAGTTAGTCGTTTTTTGCAGTGAATTTTGGAATTTACTTTTAACTTTATATTTTACATAAATACACATTTAAAAGCACGTTTAAAAATAAATAAATAAAAAAACTTAAAGAGAGGCTTTCGCTAAAAAGTTTCAGTTGTATTTAGTTATAAAAAACTGGAATTATAAAATACTGGAAAGTTTCTTTTCCTTACGAATATCTAGAAGTTTAAACATTTTTTCTTAATTTGTATTTTTTGAATTCTTTTACTTTTTTAAACGCTCAGTCAACTGATACAAGCTCTCTTTGAAACTCTGGCAACATTTGCTTCACTGAAAACTTTGATATGACCACCTAACACCCTGCTTGAAGGAAACACTCACTCCTTCAAAACTTCGTACCGATAACTTAAAGTTTGTCATAGCATTTTATGATGATTCACAGACATAGAATAAATGTATTTAAATTATTATGTATCATATTTTCCTTGATAAATACTTTAATATGAATAAGCGTTATTACGTTCACATTTACATTTCTTGTATTGCAGCTATTACGCATATTTTATCCCTTATTATTTAGGAGGAGGCTCTTGTTTAAGAAAAACAGAGTTCTTAAAAACTTATTTATGTTAAATAAAAGATGAATTTATCTAAAAATAAAAGTTTTAAAATAAGTTTTAAACGGACTTATAATAAAGTACTAGGTGAGGTATTAGGATGATCGCGCTCTATCATTTTTTTCCTTTGATGATTAATTCACTAGGTAATCTCAAAGCTTTTCACTTGAAAGTAAAGGTGGGATATTTTGTAATATATAACCACCTCTTATAGAACTCTCTCATTGAACTGCTTCTCATCGACACCATTGTAAGGATACATATATTTTTTTTTTAGTAGTTAGTATTTTTCCCTCAATTACCACAAATTATTAATTCATCTAACTATTCATAGGATGCGATAAAAATTGTTTGTTACCTCAAGTGCGTACTATCAAACTATTGATTGTTCTGTCCATGTGGACTATCCAACCTAAACATTTCGTCATTTATTTAACCTAAAAAGTCCCGAACTAAATTCAAAATACCGTATATTCAGTATCGTAACACAATTTTTATTAAGTACTTCAATCTGAACTTAAAATTTTGGTAAAAAAAAATATCTCCAGGAATATCCCTTAACTTTATGTCTCTCTTTCAGGCACATTTTCCTGTATTTAGGTCAAAATAGGTAAAATTATTTAACACTCAAAATTTTGGTAACCGATGAAATTTTATTAAAAATAAATAAGTTTTACGACTTGCCTAGATCGATAAATTTTCTATCCAGACTGAGGGATAATTTTTTAACAGGTATTTCCTCCATTCTTAACCCGACCACCTGTACCGTGTCTGGGGCTACTGCGCAGAAAGTGAAATATCTGGTGGTCACAGCGTTACTCCTCTTTTTCCCGGAAACATCTTTTTTCCTAGCCAGGTTAAGCCATACAGGCTGTTCATTGATAAATCTCTCAGCCCCTTAACCAGATAAGCATCGAAATTATTACAATAACGCAGAAAGAAGAAGATTGAATGCAGTAAGCGCGTCTACAGGCTTTCTAATCAAATCACTCAACGATTGAACCAAAATAGAAAATCCATTACATCCCGACAATTATAATTATGTTAAACGTTTCTTTCTAGTTACTGCGCCTAAATAGAACTGACGAATTATGTTATATAAATATCGATTATTCTGAGTTATATTTTTTTAACTGGCTTTAAAGAAATATTTTCGATTAGCTTTTACAATAATCCTGGGGTAAGTCGTTAATGTTTTACGGATATTTTTACGGTAATGCAATTGAATACGTTCGATGTTCGTAGTCATTGAATTCTTCTTTTCCCTTGTTATTACCTACAGTTTTTTTTTGACGTTACAATTGTGTGATTTACGTATACCGATCGAGGTAAAAATTGAACCTTCCAAAAAGTACTATAGAAAATATCCACAGAACCTATTTTAAACACTCAACTTATAAAAAAAATTAAAATAACAAGTATACATAACCGTACTAACATAAAAAGAAAATCAACAAGTAAAGCAGTTGAATACAAGCTAAAAAGCATCATTATTATTTAACTTTAATGTATATGAAATGAAATCTTTCTACTGTAACGCAAACCAAACACGTTTTTGTTATATAAAAAACAGAAGAAATCCCTTGCCTGCCTTTTTGTGAAATTTATGATCACTGTTGTTTAATACTTCAGATTTCATCGCGTAAGGTATATGTTTAATTTCTAAGACAGTGTCATCCAGAGACAAAATGTGTATGAGACTGAATTTTTTGACTCGCTTGCTGTATAGAGATAACGTTAATGGTAATACAAAATGAAATTAAAATATTCTAAAATTCTTATCTCACTTGAGAGTTACTTTCTAGTTTTCATGAACTTTTCATTGGTAAAGTGAAAAGACGGTTTATAAAGACTGATGCTGTATAACGTAATATAAAAGTTAAAGGCGTTTAGGAACCCTCTATCTCTAAACAGGCATTTGTATCGCTAAGATATCTTAACTTTATATTATTCAATAAAAATGTTTGTTACATAATTTTTATTTTTTTATTTGTATCTATTTTATCTTAAGCAGAATAACAATATTTATTATTCCTTGATAAAAACAAGATCATTGCCTAGAATATGTTTAATTTTTGCAAACCTTTCTGCATTTAAGCAAAGATTGTAGTTAAAACTTAAGTAAAACCAGAAAATAAAAAAGTAAAAGGCTTTTAAAATCCAATTTTACGGCAACAGACATGTTAAAGTAAAACTCTGTTTAGACTGATAAAATAAAAAATGAAAATTTTTTAAATTAATTTGAGAGAAGGTTTTGTAAACAGAACTGCTCTGAAGATTAGTTAATCTGTTAAATGAGGATTGTATAGAATTTAAAAGCCATAAGGAATACAAAGATTAGAATAAGCAAACCAAATAATTAAGGCTACATGATGTAGTAATTATTTTGAAATTAAAAGGAAGAACAGAACAAAAAGTTATGTAAACTACCGTCGATTTAGTCAAACGATTGACAAGAAATATAAAAAAAAAATTTGTTGAGTCAGAATGTTTTGTTAAAAAATTTTTTAAGTTAATCTTCTCTTCCGATAAATCACTCAGTTTCATCAACGAAAAGAATATACGTGTCTGCGAAAAACACGATAGTAATCGCCTTGAGGTTTGTTTGATGGATAGCAATTTTTCAACGATGATTTATCATTGAAATACAAAAATAGCATTTTAATTTTGTTAGCATGATTATGTGTGAATAAACTGTAAAACAAGATTACGCTCAATAAACTACAAAAAGCTTAAAATCTAAACTAATATGGATGCCATTTCGGTTAAAAATCAGTATGGGCGGAGATATTTCTTTGATTGACGTAAAACTCATACTATCATTATTTAAGTTTTATCTAACAACCTTGTTTAAATAGTTTGCATTGCAAGAGTCGTAGTAGGCAGTATGGATTAGAAGTTTTAATGACTTAGACATTTTGAAACTAAGTTTTTGTTTTCTATCGGAATTGACTTGGTTAACGACAATGGTTATATGAATTTTATATTTTACTTTTTATTCTTATTCTAAAATTGATGGAGGCTAAAAATACTCGCTTTAGTGTGTTTCTTAAGAATTTATTTTCTAATTATTATTTTGTAATATTATTTTTATTTATTTCATAAATTCGTATATTTTTTTGCACAGTTTCCGTCATGATAATTACTTATCGACCAAAACGACTATCTTAGTTCAGATAATATATATAACAATTTTTAAAAATAATTCTTGAGCATAATTTTTTTTGTTAATTTATTTTGAAAAACGCATAGCGAAGCTCTTTATTAGTAACTTTTAATGTGTCGATGTACAATGCAACTACCCTTATCCGGAAGTAGTATAGTCTAGACCAGCGTTTCTCAAACTGGGGGTCGCAAAACTACCCGACAACTTTATACGTAAACAATAATGAAATCATTTTATGAGAATAAAATCATTTATTACAAACATTTTAGTTACATTTATACACAAGCAAAGAAAATAAATTAATGAGATGGTTGTGCTTGTTTTACATTTAAAAGTTTTTCCATACGTGGGTCAATGTTACAAACACATGAATTCAAATTACCATAGACGAACAATTCTTTTCACAGAGGTAAGACGTGACAAAAGGTATTAATATTTTCTTCTTCTGTGACTAAATTTCCATACTCGCTTCAATGAGCAAGCCATAATGTATCTAAATCTTCAGATGAAAAATGTAGTTGTGACGTTTTATCGGCAGACATATCGATGAGCTCGTCGTGAATCTCAACTGGTAACTTAGCAGCTGCAACAACGTTTTCTCTGAATGGATTCAGTTCCCGACTCTTTCAGAAATCATTTCTATCTTCGGGGAAATGTTCTGCAACTGAATGTTCAGCTCACGCAAATGCATCTTCATGCTATCCAAACTGTGGTGAAAATACCTAGGCATTTGGCTAGACCATAGGAGGTCCTTGGCAGTTCATGTTAAGCAGACCGCAGAAAAAGCTGGAGAGACGGTACGAGCACTCAGTAGGCTGCTGGGAAACGTCACTGGCCCTAGAACCTGTAAAAAGAGGTTATATGGGCACGTTATAAACTCTATACTTTTGTATGGAGTTTCAGTGTGGGGGAATGCCCTGGAATTTGGAAACCATCACCGCAGAATGGAAGGGGTGCAACGGAGGATAGCGCTGCGCATCATTTCTGCTTACTCGTCGGTTTCTACCGAAGCAGCCCTAGTGTTAGCAGGCATTCCCCCTCTCACCCAGATTGCTCGCATGAGGAAGAGAGTGGAGGAAGGGGAAGACTGGATAGTGGCGCGTAGACGGCTGTTCCAGGAGTGGCAGGAACGGTGGGACCAATCGACGACTGGAAGATGGACCCACCAATTAATAAGAGAGGTCGAACCATGGGTCAACCGCAAGTTCGGGGACTTGAACTACTGGTTGACCCAACTACTGACGGGGCATGGCTTGTTCCGAACCTACCTCCATGGTAGGAGAAGAGCAGATAACGAACTATGTCGATACTGCGGAGAGACCGATACTCCAGAGCACGTCATGTTCGAATGTAGGCACTGGGAAGGTGAACGGCGCAGATGCGTCAACGTCACCGGACCTATAACAACTGACGCGATAATACAGGTGATGTTAAGCAGCAGAGATAAATTTAACACTGTGGTGAGATACGTAACACATGTATTCACAACCAAAAGCAGAGAGGACGGAATGACAAGAGATGAGGGATAACCTCCAGAAAACAGCGTCAATGTGTAACATACACTACTGGTCGTTAGGAAGACCACAAGACGTCAACTAAACAGAGAGCGAAGGGGTGAAGGACAGCCCTCTGCAGAGCCATCACTCGTCTGCATCGGTGCGGATGGGTGCTGGTGATGAGGCACGGGGACTCTTGACCCCCTGAGCCCAAAAGACACCCTCGAGGTTGTGCTATGCTTGACTCTTGATCCGGCCTCGGGTGGGGAGATACGGTGAAATAGGAGTTGTAGTCGGTAGGGTTCTGCCGTTGTTATCAGAACTAAGTTCTGATAACAACATCTAGCCGAACCTGTACGAGTCCGACACTCGTAAATCCGTCCGGGGGTACGTAAATGGTATTTCTCCGCAACACTGTAAAAAAAAAAAAAAAGAAAAAAACTGTGGTGAATAGTAGTGTCTTCTTCATCCAAAGTTTTTCCAATTTAATTGGAAGTGAGTGGAAACATATCAAATTTTTGCTTTGAAGCCGAATAATTTAGATATCAAGATTCTTAATGAAAGCGTGAACTTTGTCATTAATAAACTTTTTTTTTTATCACGTCCTTGTAAATTCATATTAAAGTCGTTTAAATGAGAAAATACATCGACTAAGTAAAGCCAAGAACATCGAACACTCATTATTCTTAATAATGAGTGTTTGAGTGTTACATCGCCTCAATGAGTGTCAACTGTGATCTTGCTTCAATTGATTGTTCCTTTAATAATGAGTGTTCCTGTTATCGCCTTAAATAAATGCATCCCTGTTATCGCCTTAAATAAATATATCCCGTTCAATCTGGATGAAAAGGGTGATACTATATTAGGGATATGAAATCAATTTATCAGTTTTGCAGAATTATTTATAAGTCTTGCAGGGCTTTTTTAAGTGTTGCATTATTTTGTTGTTGAGAAAATAAATACTGTAATTCCTTCTTAAATATGTGATTATGATACTCTAAATATAATTTAAAAATCATCAGTTGAGTTATACGTCGCAGCTTAAATTAAGATGTTTTCATTTTTTCTCTAGATTAATTTACATATCTATAATATTATAAAAAATGATTAAAAATGTTTAAATCTTATTATTATTATTATTATTATACGAGTTAAAGATGTGCTGGAACATGTTTATTGTATATTTGTATTTTTTTTTGTTGTAAAATTGTAATAATATTTATTTATTCTGGATAAATATTACTAATTCATCTCACAATTCCAATAACTGGGTTAACACTTACCTTCGCGATTATCATCTGACTTCTGTATGGAAAAGAAGATATTTGTTCTTTTCGCTCATATAATCGCATAGTTTAGCAAACAGCCTATTCTGTAATGGTTGACTTTTAATAAAATTAATCATTTTTACAGCTTTATAAAGAATTTTTTGAGATTTTCCGGCATATTTTTTGTGGGAAGAGCACGTCGTGAAGGAAGCTGTGATACGTCCATCCGCCCTTGGTATAAGACGATCTTTTTTTTTTAGCAATCCACTGTTCTTTCCTGTAATCGCCTTTAGGCCATCATTACATACTGCACAATACATTTAGTCCGATCTATGTTTTAGCTTTTAGTAGCTTCATAAAAAAACATCGAAAAGATATTACCCTGTTGCAAGACCAGGTATTGATTTGCAAGACGACATATTTGATTGATCTGTCCTTTTTCGTGCATATCTCACAAAACATAAGAACTGAGAAACATTTGTCTCATCCATTAATTCATCAAAATGAATACTAAAGAATTCACTTGAATTCGCTGAATTATCTGATCGCAAACAACGGCAGTCATGGCATTAATTTGCTTTGATACTGTGTCGTTAGAAAGCGGAATCTTTTTAAATTTTTTTGCTTTTACGTCTATTAAAACACTGACCATTTAAATAGCAGCGGCCAACATGAGGTTTTCTGTAATTGCATGGGGTTTGGACATCTTAGCTACTCTTAATGCTACGAGATAAGATGCTTCAAGTGTGCTTTTGTCAGTAAGGCTTGATTTACAAATAGTAGCTTTTTGATATCTCAAAATTTGTAATCTTCTTTTGAAAAATTCCAGAGGTTTGCTTTTATGATCCAGATGTTCAGTTTCGAAGTGCCAAATTAATTTTGATGGCTTTCATCGGAGAGGACTTGGAAGCAAACAACGCGCTGTGGCTTTCCATCCAATGAGGTAAAACCGTAATTTAAATAAATCTTATTGCACAGTCTTATATTCTTATCAATAGATTCAATGAATGTAGATGGCTCCCTTTGTTTTATTACAAATTTATCCATTTTGCATAAGAATTAATTGAAAAAAACCATTACATAGTTTGACCGTGCAGTAAAAAACCGAAAACTCAATTATTATTATTATTTTCCATGAAACTATGTTTTTAAAAACTTAAATAACTGCACCAGCTGCACGTTTCGAATTTCGAAAATAAACTGACGTTCAGCAATCCCTTACACTTTTATACTGCTGAGAGCACGACGTATTCAAACGTGTCATATGTACGAGTATGTTTGAACATGACGCAGCTAATATTATATAAGCAGACCAAAGCATGACACGTCAAGTTGGAACCTGTAAATTGCTCATTTGTACACTTCATACATACATGTTCATACTGTCGCTATCAACGCATCTAAATAGTTTTAACTAGGTTTCATTTGGTTGGGGTTGGGAGGTCGCGAAATATTCATTATATATTTTTTTTACTTTTTGGAGGTTGTGGCGCTAAAAGGGTTGAGATTCACTTCTTGATTCGATGTACTGATATTTTAAATACGTGCATAATTTAATTATTTTTCCCAAAATTTAAGAAGCACACTTCTTTCTTAATTTTGGTCTGACTTTTAATTTTAAGTTGGTTTAGCATTATAAAATGTACGTAGTAGAATGAATTTAATTACGTTTTTAAATTAGAAGATTAAGATTTTTCATATTTACTCATTTTTTCATAATTATTAATTATGCTGTAGGTACATGTTAATTAATTAATTGTAGAAGCAGCAGATGCCGTTCAGTTTGAATAAAGAGGATTAAACTCTATTATTAAGATTATTATCTATTATTAAGATTATTTTATCAGTTTTTAATTAGAGGGTTATTAAAATTAATCGTAAACTGTTGTAATCAAAATAGCACAATAAGGTCATACATCCCTCGAACGAAAAAAAAAATAGTGAAATAATAAATACTGTAGTCCTATTCCTTCTCTTCCTTGATTCTATTTTTTATCTTTCTTTAAATTTATTTTATTTTAAAGGCGTAATAACAGTAAAGTTAACATTTTTCATTAATTCCTAAATTAAAAAATGAATCAAATATTTTTTTGTTGTTTTAAATTTGAAATTCCGGTGATCTAAATATGACACTTCCTGGTAATCCGGACTTTCATTCTTCCCGATCCCGTTCAAACTGGATAAAAGGGGTGATACTGTATTAGGGATACGAAATCATTTTATCAGTTTTGTAGAATTTTTTATAGGTCTTGTAGGGCTTTTTTAAGTGTTGCATTATTTTGTTGTTGCTGTTTGTAGTTAAGAAAATAAATACTTTAATTCCTTCTTAAATATCTGATTTTGATATTATAAATATAATTTAAAAACCATCAGTTGATTTATACGTCGGGGCTTAAATTAAGATGTTTTCATTTTTTCTCTAGATTAATTTACATAATTATAAAAAAAAAAAATATTGAAAATGTTTAAATATTATTATTATTATTATTATTATTATTATTATTATTATTATAAGAGTTAAAGATGTGTTGTTTAATATGTTTATTGGATATTTAAGCTTTGAGGACCAATTAGCTGCTTACAGGTGAAGATCACAAAGTTGATTAAGCAGTCGATCATTAGATTTTCACGTATTCATTTAACTGGCTGATTCTTTAATTTATTACTGTTAATACGCTCGTTTGATCGCTAATGCATCTTTTACGAAGTATTTAAAAAAAATAGTGTATCACTACTCTGAGTCATGAATTACTTCTTCACTAATACTATTTCAGTTTCAATAATATTTTCTTTTGACGAATTTAAAATTTTTTATTTAAATAATGAATCGTATTTTATTTGAGATAGAAATGATTAAACAAAGAATAATATCTTGTGAATATAATAAAATAAAATTTTAATATATCTATTGAGGAAATTATGGGCGAATGATGACTACACTCCTAGGAACGTTTGAATGTTGAAATGTTGAACGTTGGAGTAGTACCTTGCTGCTATATCTCTGTAGTAAGCGATACAATTATTCAATATTTAAAATTAAGTTCGATTTTTTTTAATATAAAACACAAACATTGAAGTGTTTGTGTGTGTGTATGTGTGTGTGCGCGCGCGTGCGTGTTTATGTAATTGGACTAAAGTTCTAAATTTAATGTATATGAATGCATAAATAATTTTACATGTTAAGGAACACTATTTAAGGAAAAGGTAAATTATTCTATTTACACCTTTAAGTGGTTGAAAAAGAGTGAAAGCTTGAGTAACATAATTTATTTTATCGTTTGAACATTTATATGTTTTATCACTTGGATATTTGTATGTTTCTCCGACTAACCCAAATTGTCCATTAAATTATTTTCTTAAACGAAGTTTATGATCATTGGGGTTAATCCTGGATTAAGACACGACTCGTTTTCTATTTGACCAGTGTGGTATATCAGGATTTGCATGGTTATTTATAAGAAGCGTCACAAATAAATATTTAAATTAAGTTTTTGACAAAAAAGCTCAAGTCACTGACAGATTGACCCTCAAATAAAATAAAATATAATTTATTTTTCATCCTCAAAAAAAAAGTTGGGCAAGCTTACAATACTGATAAACTGTAATCTTTTACAATAGGTGTAGAAAGGTTAATTAAAGACTATCATAGCATACACACGTGCTAAAGGCCTAAGAGATATGATGGAGTTAATTTAAAAGATTGTCCTATTATTTTCTGATAGTTGGCACATCAAGTCTCATCACACAAACCTGATCGCCATTAAAATTTTACAGTTTTATCTCCTCGGATGGATGGCATATTCTTCTTCTTTCTTCTTTCATCTGATTCTTTTCCAGATAGTGGTCGGCGAGGGAATGAGGTTTTGCTGCGCTAGTATTGATTTTTACAGGTGCCTGTGAGTGATGGGGCGCCTCGCCGCTGTTGTGGGAGTGTTACGCGATCATCCCAATCCCGTAGGGGAAGACACCCACCTAGTGACGTTCCGGTCACCACACCACCCCCCCCCCGCTCCTAGCCCTGTTGAGCTTTAACGGGAGTCGTCTATCGCCCTCTGACTTTTTACATCTCATAGTAATAAGACTGGTCTCGTTGGGATGCTACCAATGTAAATGCCTCGGTAGACATTTGCATCGGTGATTTCTTAACTCAGCTTTTGCCTTTGCTGTAGGTCTCAACCGGACATCTTGAATGTCCTACATCGTATCCCTCTGAACTAGCTAACCGAGCTCGCGGAAGCGCAAACCCTGCGCATAGTTCTACTTATTATGTGCCAATTCCGTGAATGTTTCATAATTCGGGGCAAATTAAACACAACGTACCACCAAATATGTTGATCGCAATAACGAAATTTAGTCCTAGTTCCCTTACTGAACTTAACTTTTAGTTCAAACATCAGACTTAGGTTAAATAATGAAAAAAAATTTAACCCCCAATAGGGATGAATGACTCTACGGACCCCGAAGAAGGCATCAATGGCCTTCTTCGCTACAAACTGAAGGTGCTCTTTGAATAGAACTTTCTCATCAAGGATAACACCCAGATACTTCTGAACGGTAACATACCTAATCGGAAGGCCGTCCATCACAACCCGCGGATGAGGGGTTGCAACTAGCTGACCCTTCAAGAACATCATAGTGGTTTTCTCCGCACTGAAAACCATCTTATGCTGAAGACTTCACAACCTTAATACCGTACATCCCTGTGTCTTTCTGAGCTCTATCTCGGCAAGCGAGTTGCTCTCGACCAATAGCAGTCCATTCTCGGCGTAAGCCACGATGCGACATTGCAGATGCCATTGGGCATGTGCAATCGCATGAGAGAATCGAACTCAACGACGAGTGGAACTAGAACACTGCCCTGCGACCATCCTTTAGACAAGGTCTTTCCTACCTCCAAACTGCCGTCACGAAGGACGACAGTTCTGTCGCTGAAGTGACTCGAGAGAGTTCAAATTTCGTTTAGCATGCAATCACGCTGCTGCAGTTGAAACAAGGTAGAGACCACCACACGTTGTTGAATGCCCCGGATATGTCCAAGAAAACGCCGAGTACATACTTGTACGCTGGCCGAAGCCAAATCCATGACCCTAAGAAGCGCGTCCTCTGTGCCCTTTCCGGGTCGGAAGCTATGGACGACCAGTATCGTCCATCAGCATATGGTTGGAAGTTAACCTACTATTAATGCGGAGGTACAAGACCTTTTCGAAAACCTTACCTACTACGGGTGAGAGCGTCAGTGGACGGTAAGAAGAACTTACAGTGGAATCCTTGTCGCCACCTTTGAAGAGCAATTTCAACACACCACATTTCCAACACGCTGGGAAGTGCCCAGCAAAAAGCAACTTATTAAAATCCTTAGTTAGTGGACCAACAATAACGGGAAATGTGCGGACAAGGAGCTTCACTGTGATACTATCATATCCGGGGGCTTTATTCCTAGCCAGGCTACTAATTACTTGACGGACTTCCGCCTCAGTAATTTCTGAAGACAAAATCTCGAAAACCTACAACTTCCCTTCGGTCACGTTGATGATACGTCTCACCAACCTCGGTCTCATCTGGAAGTAGATCGTCCAACAGATGAGTGAGGACTCGATCTTTATCTATAACACCATCCTGGGTCTAGAGAGCCGACAGACCAAGTACACAGAGTTGACAGATCCTGTTTTTCCGCTTATGACCAAGTAATCTATAAACAACACCCCATGGGTCTTTATTTTCCTGCTCTTGCACAAAAGAGCGCCAGGAATCACGTTTAGAAGACCTAACCTTATGAAAATACTCGGTCCTCTTCCGACGATAATCCGCAATCAAGACTGCACTCCGATCAGGATCATCCGCACGCTATGCGGCCCTCCTGAGTCGGCCCACAGTCAGCTTTATCGCAGTCAATTCCTGAGTCCACCTTCCAGCTACTCTCCCCACCCGTGCTTCTGGGAATGGGGTGTTCAGCGGCTTCAATTACCGCTAGACCGTCGAAGAGAAATTCTCTACCAGGTTGTCTAATGAGACCTCGTCCAGTCTTCGAGTAAAACCTCTTAGCTGGGCTGCAAGAATGTTCGAAATCTTGTGCCAATCCGCACGTCTGTGCAGAAAGCGCCCCTGCTGAACACGAACGTTACCCCTAAAGACATTGCGCAACCCACCTACCCAATCAAAAGCTATTAGCCGGTGATCGCTTTCGCAATCATTGACTATCGACCAATTCAGACTCCTACCGGGGATATCCTTACCTATGGTAACATCAGTGTTGTTACCGTGGAAGGCCCTCCGCAAAAAAATTGCACCGGCGAAAGTAGTCAATTCGCCGACTGCATTGAAAACATCAAACTGATGCTGCGCGATGAAACCTTCGATTAATTCATCGCCATCGTCCGTGATCCCATTGTGCCAAAATTGCGATTTGGCATTCACATCAACTCCTATAAGAATAGTACGACCCGCTACCAACCTAACAATTTATCCCATCTTTCCAAATACTGTTTAGTGGGATCCCTGTACTGAAAGTACGAACTGACTACAACCAGGTGCAAACTATTCACAGCAAGCTTAACAACGACGTGATGCATATCAGAGGCCTGCCGTATGAAGACACTCCTGCATAGCACGGTAATTTACTATTACCAACTTATTCCATCCTGGAAAACCTGGAAGATCATCCTTGACCACATACGGATGCTGTAGAAGGAGAAAATCGAGGACCCGTTTCTCAACAACCTCATCTAAATCAACTTGGACTGTATAGGCTCCCTGGGCATTAAGTTGACCAAATCTAACCATCGAGAGAGTTGAAATACATCTCAACAGCTCTCAACTAGCAACCACACTCATTATTTACCGAGTGTCTATGACTTTTGTGCAACCTTTTACAGTTGACGCAAGACGGAGCCTCCTTCTTCTGCGGATAGTCATCGCGCTTTTCGCCATAATGCGCGCAGACCGACGCATACTTACAGAATTTGGCCTATGGCCGAACCTACAACAATTGAAGCACCGCTGTAAATCAAGGTATTCCTTGACGAAACAGGATGCGAAGTCCCCTCCGACACGAACTTCTGGTGGAGACCAGCCCCTAATTCGAAGACTCCATGATACCGTGGAGCATTCACCAACCTACACTGGTTCTTGAACGCAGCCTCATCCAAGTCGGTGTTTTTCTCTCGAATGAGAGACAAAACCTCCTCATCAGAGAGACTCTGCTCGATGTCATATACTATGACTCGAGGCCTTCTCAACCGCTTGGGGTCAACCTTGACCCCAAGCTTCTTAACAGCCGGAGACTCCGTGATGACTCGGACAGTTTTCTTATTGTCAGCAACCACTACCAGCCCTTTGCTGTTCTCCTTTATATCCCTAATACGAAGCTCCTTTCGGTTACCGCGAAGGGCAACCTGAAAGTCGCGTTTGAGATTTTAGCTCGTGGTCTTCGAGCCCTCCGCCCTGTTTACGAATAAAACCTCTGGCTTCTTAGCCACCTTACTGACTTCTCGCTTTGATTTAAAAACATCAGCGTAGCGCCTGGGCTGCGCTTGGGCCTGGACAACTTTGGGAGCCACTTTGACCTCCTTGAGCTTGGAGGTCAAAGTCTCGAATCCGTCTACTACCGCAGACACCGACTCTTTGATCTTCATCAACCGTGGAAGAATGGTTTTTCTCGTCCGAACGCTGACACCGTGGGGAAGGGAAAGAGACTCAACTAAGTACTCCAGGTTCTCTTGGACTACTTTGGCCAGCAGGGCAGAACTTCCAGGTCTGACCTTTGCTTTACGGAACTCGTCGACAGGCGGGATCGGCTTGACCCGGGCGGGTGCGCCCGTGTCCATCGCACTCGACTCGTCCTCAGAGGAGGTGGACGGCACAGGTTCCGGCTTGCGCTTTCGGACCTCCTGGTAAACTTCCATGGCCAAAAGATTCCCTACTTCATGAGCTAAAGCTATCCTCGCTGTCTACCTACCAGCTAGGTTACGTATGTGACAGTGTACTAGGGCAAGCTTACGTATGTGACAAATGCCCGCAGCGAGTACGGGCAGCCGGAGACCTTAATTATTCTCCTGTCACTCTATGCACCTCTTCACTGCTATTGGATCAGCTAAATACCGTACTGAAAAGTAAAGCATTAACCACAGATTACTGCCCTTGTAAGAACACGAGTGGGACTAAGGGCGAACACTTTACTCGAAACGGGGACTTACGACCAGGAGTCGTTGCCACCTTATCGCCACGCTGAGGAGAGTGCCCGAACAAATTTTTCTACCTAACACTTCGTGGATCGAGAACGGCAAGTTTATATGTAATGCTACCGTTGATGAAGCATTCAATTCAAACGTCAGGAACTGCAGAAGGAGCACACAACTGCAGCTCAAAACACAGATGGAGAGATCCAACGTAACTTTGTCCGCATCAAAGGAGACCAAAGTAGTTTGCGCGATCAGCTGGCTTGGTGTGATGGGCGTTCATGCAGGCGCGTAGGTATACTGTAACTCCCGCTGACATGTGAATGGCTAGTGCCACACTCACCGATATGAAGCACAGCATGTATGTGGCTACAACTCCCCCTGTCTAGGTGGGCGCATACGGACTATCTAATGGATCTCGCTGTAGTATAGTTGTCCTAGTTTGAACCTGGAGATGTGTATCTTTAGCAGGCTGCCTTTCCGATCGATTTCATAAACTTGCTCTGCACGTTGAAGGACAATGTATGGGCCTTCCTATAGAACCTCGAATCCTGCGTTTAGACCATCAGGAGCAGGGTTCGCGTGTTTGACGAACCAAAATTTATGGTCGTCCACCATAAATGTTGGTTGTTCTCTGTTGTCTACATCTTTTGATATTAGATCCCCTGGTGTAATGCTGCCTTCTCTTTTTTCTCAATAGGTTAAGGTGGTCCTCTGCTTTTGGGTGCGGCTAGTCGTATACACCCAATGAGCTGTTTTTTTGTGGCGTTTCGCTCGCAGAGTTGGCCCGATTTCTTATTGCAAACATCACTCGCGGCACACTCTTATCCCAGGTTAGGTGTTGGACATCCTGCTCGAAGGCTATCCTCAGTGTCTTCTTTACCATTGCGACGCTCAGTGGGATTCATCCGTAGATAGTATAAGGATGTAGTCCAATGTGCAATGTGTTATTGGCGGCATAACTTCTTCCACTTCCGGCTTGTGAGTACAGTTCTGTATCTGTCAGGAGGGCTGCATGATAGCCTCAGCGGAAAAATATTTCATCCTCCAAACAACTGAAGATTGTGTCCGTGTTAGCTCGAGGAACGGCCCTGCCTCTATCCAGTGAGAAAACAGGTCGCCACCACTAGGAATCTGTTGCCTCGTTCCGTTTCTGGATTAGAACCCATTAAGTCAATCGCCACATGCTTCCAACAAGTTTTAGGCCTCCGAGGTCGCTGATTGTCTGTTGGAGGGTTTGGTCCTCGTTTGTATCGAGGGCATGTGCGACACTGCTGGATGTACTGCCCAACTTCCTTCATAAGGCTTGAAAATCATAATATTAGCCAATTTCAACAGCATCTTTAACATCAGTGACCACCCAACGAACAAATGCAATACTTTGCCAAAGATTATAACGAGAGTTACAATTAATCGAGATATCAGGCTAAGAACAATGTGATTTATGGGCGTTAATATTTGGGATTTTAGACAGATTAATAGAGAGAGATATGATTCACTAAACATTCTCAATACCAAAATCTCGACAAGTTACATAATCTTTCTTTTGTTCGTTGGAAATTAGTTACAAAGTTAGGAAGGAGGAACTAATGGGCGAGATGCTAATTAAATTACATGAATTTAATGACAGAAGGACAACAATGGTCTTCTTATTAGTAGTAAGGTATGTTAAAAAGGAAGTAAATGGCAAGAAAGAGGCTTTCATAAATAAATGTTTGTACCATATTATCAAAGTAAGTTGGCTAGAAGATATTTTTAATGAGAAAATGTGGGAGTAACTAATCTAGTCCATTCAACCGGAATAAAGGTAAGAAAATGAATACGAATAAATCACTTTTTAGATGAAGAATGTTGCCTTAGAAAAATCGGCGTCAGGTTTTAATAAACTTGGTCACCAGAATTTTGAGGAGTTGGAATTGTAAGAAGTTTACAATTAATTTGACCAGTATTTCTCAACCTGTGGAACGCGCCCACCTAGGGGGGCGTGATAACACTAAAAGGGGGGGGGGCGAGCATATCAAAAAGAAAATATTATTAAAAAAATTCATTAAATTACTGAAAGGAAAGCAAAACAAAATGCATTGTGACATAATAAATAATAAAATACACATTTACAATTATATAATATTCTCATAAATAGGATTCTATCAGTACTGCACTGTGTATTTAATAATTTACTTATCAATACTAAACTAAAATCAGGTTTAATAACTATTACTGACTCCCTTGGGTCTGTCGTGTAAACCAAACTTTTTCGAAGGAAGGTTTAATATTAGAAATAGACACTCTGAGTTTTTTTCTACATTTAGCTGAGATCTATATTTTTCCTTCAAAGCAGCCACCGCAGAAAATCTGGTTTTACAAAGGCACGATGTTGAGAATGGTAATAGTATATGAAATTCTCTTGTTTTCAGTGTAGAAAACTCATCATCTACTCTGCCCAAAATTCAAAAAGTGATTTACTACTAAATTGTCTCTTTTGATTTCGCCACATGCCGTGAAATCTATAAAGATTTCTTCTTTGGCAGTTGAGAGCTCTTCTGGAGTATTTTGAAATGGATCCCTAACCCACTCGTAACTTGCAACCAAGTTGTCGTTAGCAAGGAAATAATTTTTAAAATTCTTTGCTGGCATGGCTAAATGGTTACAAAAACATCCACATTTGCAAACATTTCTAGGTTTTTTTTTTACTTTAGGTTTCTGCTGTACAATTCTAATTTTCTACAAAAAGCATTAACTTTATCACTCGTATCCAACATATGTTCATTTACTCCTTGGAGCTGAAGATTCAAGGTATTTAATTTCTCGAATATGTCGACCAAATAGCTCAGTTCCATCACAAATAAACCATCTGAAAACTTCTCGGATTCCGGTCAGTTTTTCTTCTTCTAGAAAAATGGCGATTTCATCTCTTAATTCATAAACACGTTGCAAATATTTCCCACATGATAACCATCTTGCCTCGCAATAAAATAGTAACGCTGAATGTACCGCACTAATGTTCAACATGTAACGCGAGTGAGAGAACTTGTGTTTATGTAGGCTCCGTTAACTCGTTCATAAATTTTGTTATTTTTAACTATTTTTATTTATTTTTCTGTTTGTTTAATCATTACGGTTTTGATTTCTTTGTTCTTGTAGTGTTAATACCGGCTTTTGTTTGAATATTATTAGTAATATTAATATGTTTAGTTGCGTAGGTAGCCTAACTGGCTGGCTATCTAGGCTAGCTTAGTAGCGGTTCTATTTATTTATACCGCTTTCAAGGGGGTGGACTGTTACTTTATTATTTTGTTGTTAGTTATGTTGTTTTGTAGTTGTTCAGTCTCTTACCTTTATTATTATTATTATATTTTGAGTTTATTTTAGTTGGTGTTTCCATCGGCCACCATCTTGTTTATACTGGGTGGCTTGCTATTGGCCGGTCGCTTTGTTAGCGGTGTTGCTATAGGTTGGTTTTTCTATACATACGTTTGTAAACAAACTATTACCTTAGTTTTATTTTCATTTGGTTAAGTTTTTAGTGAAAAGTAATGTCCAACACTGAAGAGAAGAGAAGAGGTTAGGCAGGTCCAGGCGAGGTGCAGCTGCCTCCAAGAGTTGCACTAACGGGATATGTGGATGACCTCGTCATGGTGGTTGATGCAGTTACCAAAAGAGAGGCGGTGGGGAAAATACACAATGGCTTTGAAAGCATCAAAGAATGGATTCAAGGAGTCGGGTAGGAAATGGAACCCGAGAAAACAGGGGCCGTTATGATATCAGCAGCTAAAAGGCGATCCAGGCTGACAATCACCATCGAAGGACAGCGCATCACATCCAGGCCGGCCACAAAATATTTAGGCGCCTGGATTGATACCAGGCTGCGATTTGGGATGCATACGGTAGAGGCAAGCAAGAAGGCTGACAAGGTCATCGGGCTAGTTGCCGCCTTGCTGCCTAACTTCAACGGAACAAAGCAACACCGAAGAAAAATCCTAGTAAGCGTGGCTCACTTCACACTACTGTACGGAGCAGAGGTGTGGGTAGGAGCCATGGTATACGCCAACCACAGGGTAATACTGACAAAATATCACAGACGGTGCTGTCTACGGGTCATATCCGGATATCGGGCTGTCTCAGGAGCGGCTGCAGAGGTTCTAGCGGGACTTCTTCCTATCGATCTGGTGGTTGAGCAACGAAGAAGGATGTGGGAGATTAGGGCTCTCCCACCAAGCAGCAAAATAACATAATGGTCGAGATGAACAACATATGACAGCGGAGATGGGACCAGTGCGAGAAGGGACGGTGGACACATCGGATGCTTGGTAACGTCAAGCGATGGAGCGTCTGATGTCACGGCTCCCTAGATTATTACTTAACGCAGTTTTTGACGGGCCATGGAGGGTTTAGATCCTACCTGTTTAGGTTCTATCTGGACCGTTCCGATGAATGCCCTGTCTGTCACGAGGAGGAAACCACTTACCATGTGTTTTTTAAGTGCACAAGATACGATCGTGAGATAAAAATCTATTAGATGTTTTACAAAAAGAGGATATGTTCACACCAGAAGAAGTGCAAGATATATTACTGCACTCGGAGATGAACTGGAAGACTGTTGCTGACTATACTAGGACACTCCTGCGGGACCTAAATACCTGGGAGGAAACTCATATAAGAGCTAAGCGTCGGAGGACATATGGCGGACAGGTCCTCGGCCGAGCGACTAGGGGCCCCCCCGGCGCGTGGGGGTCGCCTTGGCGTGATGAAACTACGGGCACTTCGCACAGGTGTTGAAGGCTTTGGTATTCGGCTTGTGGTCAATCCTGATTGAGGTCTTAATTTTAAGCATGAGTATCCTGTAAAAGAGCGTCTGCGAGGCAATTATGCTGACATATTGTTGAGGGTCAACGCTTTATACTTATAACGGTAGCGGGTGGGTACTTTACGATTTCACGGGAGACGAGTGTGGTGATTGCAGGCGTGAAACCGATATACTTGATTCCGTCAGAACGGCAACAGCGTTATATCGCCAAGAAGTTAGGTGAGTTAACTTCTGACAAAGTTCGGGAAATTGAACAACATGGTAATGCCTTGTGGCAGGCCAGGTGCGATGGGGAGAGGGTGGGCGTTATACGCATGGTCTGTTTCTTGATGTTCTTAGTTTACAGGGCGCCTCTATACGTGATGCAATATATTTCTGGGCATGGCGCTTTCCGAACCGCTGCAGACTGTCCCGGTCTGCAGCGGTTCGGTCTGGTGGACTCAGAAATGTGTCTGCAATGCGAAAAATTGGACGATGTACATCATGTTTTGTGTGCCTATTCAAAGTATGAGTTGATGCGCACGGACACTATCTGTCGGCTCGATATTATGGGGTCGGTGCTGGATCCCCGTGTCAATTGGCGAAACCAGGACGAATGGATAATAATTGAGAATTTTATACAATGGTTGATAAAAGAAAGGATTGCCATTTAGGGCCTTCCCGCGTTGTTTTTTTTTTTTTTGGTGTTGTAATTGGTAAGTCTTTGCTGTTCGTTTGTTTTGTTGTGATTGCGTGTTGAACTCACTCTTTTACTTTCGGGTAGGTAGTGGATTTCAGTTCCTTTTCATATTTTATTTACTCAGTCTTATTCGAGATTAACGTGAGATGGGTTTTGTTCTTTTTTTATAAGGGATAGTAATACACCAGTGGGTATGTCACGCGTGGTATTCGCATCGGTGGCATCCTGACTGAGGCAAGAACACGGCTAAGAGATGCCTTTTGTCGAGGTTTTGAAGATTACCTCCGGTAAAGCCCATAAGGGCTAGGTACGGAAGGGGTGGCATGGCGACCGCAACTGTCGCACGGTAGGTATCTTACTCTACGGAGTCAGGATGTACTGCACTCATGTCTAAGTGCAGAAAAAATTCTTGATTTTAGGGGTCTTATTTTTATACAATTTACTAAGGATACAACGACGGTTGTATCGTTAGCAGAGTATTCAGATCATAATTTATTTCTTTGGAATCTAAAGCTTCTCTGTGGATCATGCAATGTGTCCAGATACACAGTGGTGATTTTTGTTTCACAACTGCTTGTATACTTTATAATCTTCCAGACATTGAACGAGCACCATCGGTGCATATTCAGATGCAATTTTTCCATTCTATGTTTGCCTCGTTTATAAAATCATTTAAGATACCAAATAATCTGATTGCTGTTGCCTTGAGTTCTTTTGGTTTGCAGAAAAGTAGTTCTTCTACTGCTGACATACCATCACAAAATCGAATATAGGCAAAGAAATGATCATTTTTATTGATATCTGTTGCCTCATCAAGCTGAATTAAAAACAATTTGTCATGCAACTTCCCGAAAAGCTGATGCTATACTTCTTCAGCTATATCACCAATTTGACGGGCAACAGAATCATTTGATAGAGGTTTGGACTGCAATTGTTTGATAAAATTATCTCCAAACATGGTTTCTACAATCTCAATAGCAGTTGGCAAAATAAACTCTTCACCAATGGTGTGAAGCTTTTAACATTTGGCTATTTTATATGAAACTTTGTGAGAGGTATTTAGCTTTTTCATTTACAGATAAAGTTTTTTAAAAATGTTTGCTTTTCATATGCTTTTAATTTTAATTCAAAGATTCTCCGGGATTTGTTAACGTATTCACTATGAAGCGTTTCCAAATGTCGTTTAAGTTTATTAGGTTTCATGCTGTCTGCTGCCAAACGTTTTGAGCAAATGGCACGTAGGGGCCTTTCTTCTTCATTTACTTCAGTACTGGTAAACCCAAAATTTAAGTATTCTTGAGAATATTTTCTTGATTTTATTTTTTGAACCACGCTCGTCTGTGCACTTGTTGGTGCTTCAATATCGTCTAATGCTCGCTTACGCCTACTTAAAAACTTGTACATGATTCTGTATAAATCTACTGCCGTGAATATTTAATGCCGTGAATTGCAATTAACACGCAAATTACAACATACACATTCATGGTAGATTCGATAGCGATAGAAGGATCGATTCGACTGAGACTGGCTGGAATTGAACGAGGTGTAGCATTTACACACGTTTGCGCAGACATTCCAGAATATTCGAGACTAATCGCAAATCTCGCGAAACCGCGAGAATTTCCGATATGGTTCACGTAAGACAGAGAGCAATAGAAAGGCATCGATTCTGGTTTTGTCAATGCAGCGGATCGGTGTTGCCAAATATCAATAAATTTACTTATTCTTGGGAATTTGTAAGGTTTGTAACAGGTCGTAGTGTAGCTTTAGGGTCAAAAATATTCAAAATACATTATTATTGTATGAGAGGGGGAGGCGCGATGAAAATTATGAATTGGGTCGCAAATACTAAAAGGCTGAGAAACGCTGAATTAGACGGTTGCCAAAACGCTGGCTAGCAGAAAACACAAACGGCTGCCAGGTTTGAAGATCTACGCTTCTCAACGAACTGCAGGAACTAAGTAAAAAAAATAGTTTAATATTGATCGTAAAATCATTTTATGAACTAATTGGTAATCTGACATTTTATCATATTATTTATACTTAGTTTATCGTTATAACCTTTTTTGATGTCCTGCTTTAATAACATGTCATGTAAAATAACATAAATTACATTTTGTATTCATATTGTTTTCGTCGTTGTCTAGTATTTAAATTGCTGATATCTTAAAAAATCCACACTTCCTTTATACAGTGAAAACAGAGACGCTAGTACAGTAAAAATGCAAAATAATGCAAATGACAGGACAGAATATCAAAGTAAGAAGACAAAGATATCAGCATGCAAATTGTAATGGAAATTCATTAACAATCGCGCATTGAAAAACAGAATGGTAACAATAAAAATCCAAATAGCAGATACTTATTTCCCTGAACGTTACTCGTACATTTCATAAAATCCTCTTGAATAGCTTGGAGTTTATTGTACATGTATATTAGGCGATCTATTGCATAAACTATAGACAAACGAGTAATTTTCAGCAATGATACCAAACACATATATACTGTACACCTTATGACACATAAATATATATATTTATAGAGTAAAGCAGAGAGAGAGAGAGAGAGAGAGAGAGAGAGAGAGAGCGAGTGAGAGAGAGAGAGAGAGAGAGAGAGAGAGAGAGAGCGAGTGAGAGAGAGAGAGAGAGAGAGAGAGAGAGAGAGAGAGAGAGAGAGAGAGAGAGAGAGAGAGAGAGTGAGTGAGTGAGAGAGAGAGATTGAAAGAGAGGGAGTGAGAGAGGATATATACCTTAAAAATAGCTAATAATTATGTATACGTATCATACGGTCTAATCAATACAGCATTTATACAGTCTGACCAACGAAGCAGTTAGTAGTATAACAATGAGCCAAAGCAACTACTGTTTGAGTAATTAAGTTCTTGGGGAAGGAAGGTCTGCATTTCGTTAATTAGTAGAAAATACAATTCTAGAGAAATAATGGAACTTCGAATGGCCTAATTTAAGGATTAACGTAATTTTCCATTGTTTTACTATTAAAGGTATTTTTAAAGCTTAGTTTTTGCTTAAAGCTAATTTGCAATCGATTACTTAACATTGTTTATCATTTTGTAATAAATTATTAATCAAATGGCTGTCAACTTAATCTTAATTTCATAATGATTGAACGTAAATGATTTTCCTAAATAATTAAAAACTGTAATCACTACAAAATGTTAGGATTTAACGGTACGAATGAAATCTAGTATTCTATTTGCAGTTTGTTTTTTCGTTACTACTGATCTCATTCACGTGTTTATTACATTTTTATTTATAGCATACTTCAGATAACAACTAGAAATTATATATTAACTACAATTTAATATATTTAACCGCAATAAGTAAAATAATTTGTTTTCAAAAATTCATAAAATTTTTAATTTCTTACTTTATTTAAAAAAAGAAGAAACAAAAAACAGTGTATTGGAGGAACAAAATCTGGCCTAAAATTATATTTTTAGAAAATTAGTTATGATTCTGTTTTGAATTTAAGCAAAACCCAATTCAAAAATTTATTCAGTAACTCGATTGTTTGAAGGGTTGTTTAATCATGAAGTATCATTATGTTTACAATAAAATGTTTAAGATTTATCTAGTTTATATTTTTATTTAAACATTACATTACCTTAAAACCATTAATATTTATGATAATTTATTCTTAAATCAACAACTACATCACTTTGAAATTATGTGATGTAAAATTTCCATATTTATTTCTTCCATAAAAATGGCGATGATGTGGACTAAATTTTATTGAAAAACCTCAATCAATTTTTAAGATCAAAACTCCAGAAATAGATAGATAGAAGGAAAACTAAGCATTTGTTGAACCTATGTTTAAAATATGAACTTTTTTCTTATACTAGTGTAAGAAAGACAATAAAATACTCGTAGACCCTTTTTAAAATAGAATTTAACGAATTTAAATTTATTTAAACATATTATAGCCGTTTCAACTTTTACTGTAAATTTATTTAGATATACATTTTTAGATCATTCGTTGTACCTGTTTACTGCGTATTTTAAAGTAATTTATTGTTGTATATAATGCTGGTTGTACGTTTTATTTATTTTTATTTTTTCTTTCTTAATATTATTCTTTATTAATGCAAAATGTTTTACTTGTTTAAATTTTTTTTTTTTTTTTTACTTTTCCTATTCCTTTAATTGTAGCATATATGAATGTAAGTTTATGCAGAGTGCTATTAATTTAAAAATGAAATTGTTTATCTAAGTTTCTCTTTACTTTAAATAATTACTAACCCTATTCCGTCGTTTAATAGTAAAGATGATTAACTTAGTGTACAATAGACTTGGAATTACAGAGAATTTTCAACTGCACTTTGAGAATTCTTAGAGTAAAATTAGATAAAATTCTGTTTAAAACAAAGTAGAGAGTAGTAACTTATTTTGATTTATGCCGCTACCGAAGTGATGATTGGGACTAATTTACCATTACTATCAGTAAGTTTTGCTTCGTGTGAAATCACGAAAGACTCAAGATATCTATAGCAGCTATTATGATTAGAGACCTGAAGGCAGTTGCGCCCATTTTTTATAATAGTGTCTGTATAGAATGTTATATCCACGGATAGATATCCCGACCAGGATGTATTTTAATTAGAATCCCGCAACAGAATGAAAATGCATTTATTATCTATCTCTAATGAAATACATAATACCGGTAGACGAATCAATTAACCGCAAGAGGTGTAATGTAAATAATTGTATGTTTATTTATATGAATAATAATCTACATATAATTGGTTATTGTTGAGAAATATTCATTAGCCTATATTCCATTAATAAAAAATCATTATTATTAAAAAATCCCATTACTAAGAAGTTATTTTAATATTTTAAACGTTCTTAATAACATCAATAACATAACTTTTAATTTTATTGAATGTTTACTAATAAGCTAATCTGTTTTATCAATTAAAATATTCGACTAATATATTAACGATAGTAATGTTAGTAATAACACTATTTTATCAATTTTAATATAAAGTTTGAAAACTGCTTTTAACTCTGTGAGGTTATAATGAATTTAACCTATTTTAGCTTAGGATAATCTACTGGTTTCCTAGCCTAAAATACTGGTTTATTTACTACTTTTTGTAAAGTGAAGACAGTTTGTTTGTAATCTGCACTTACCGGTGATAATTCAGATTTGTTTTTTTGAATTCCTTAAATTATTTCAAATATTTTAAATTGAAAATGGGGTTAAAATTCATTCAGGATTTTTCAATAAATTTGTTTTGCAACAGCAAGATAATAAATGTTAGTAATTTGACGGTCTGTCTATTTTTTAACTTTATTCAGTATTTTTAACCCCTCGGAAAACAAGGAGGTAGTTCTCAATTTTTTGCGTATGCAATTTTTTTGGCGATGAAAAATTCAGTAGAATAATCTTTTTTGAGTATCTAAATAAATTATTTAACGTTTCACATATCGGTGAAGGAAAATACTTTCTTTTTTAAATAATATCTAATCTCTGTTTTTAATTCTGTCATATCTTTTTCAAGTATTGAATAAGAGTGTAAAGTGAAGTGATGTTGTGAAATGTAGATACAATTCATTCATTACTTTGTGCCGGTTAGCGGATAAATTCTATTAAAATCTCTTTTCATCTCTGTTATATTAATTTTTTTCAAATAATTGTCCGGATTAAAAAAAAGTAATTCTATATAATATATAGTTTACGAAGCTTCTCGTTACAACGGGTGAGTATGTGTATTACCAGCTTATAATTAATTGTGTGACTGTATGCCAATGCGCGTATGTGATTATTTTTATATAGCAGCTCGTAGCTTCGGTATAGAGAAAGAGAAGGGTAAATTATTGGTACTGTACGCAGGTACCGTGAAAAACGAGCAGGTGTGACGTTGTGATTAATAATGATATATTAATCAGCAGCTCAGTAACTTTCCTTATGAGAACAGTCTAGAGTGAAATTTCAGCTGGAAAATTTTCAATTTACCGACAGTATGTTGCATTACAGTCAACTGCTTTTTATTACTCTGAATAAGATTAATTTCTCTTCTTACAGGAAATAAAATGGAAATTAATTATGCGATAAAAGAATTTCAGATAGTATAATAAAATTGCTACACATATTGAAAATATTATAACAAAACAATCAGCAGAAAACTGAAGAAATTCAATTTAGTAAATTAAGCTCTGTTTTGGCATGAATGTGTAAATACCAGGAATGTGGCTGACAGAAAAACGATAATAACAATAATTTTTTTTCATTTTTTAAATTACGGTAATCCTCCTTTCACTCCTTACAACTATTTCCAACCTCCGTGAAGAATACTTATCTATCAGGCAAGTAAAAATTCGCTAAGAGGATACAAGCACAACAGAACAGCAAGTAAAAAAATTTTGTGTGCCACATTTTCTTTTGGGAATATAAACACAGAGGAAATTTTTAAACATAAAATATGAAGCTGAATTCCTACTTAGTCCTAAATAAATTAAAGGTTAGTCTTCTAATATAAATTACAAGTACAACTGATAATTCAGTAAGCTTAAAAGTACCACATTTTGGGACATGTCATATGAAAAATTGATTTAATATACAATTACCTTTTTACACTGATAATAATATCAATGTTATTCAACAAACCCAGCAGTGCACTGCCTAGAAGTTTGCAGCCCCTGAAGCCGACTGCGTACTCAGATCAACAACCAGCAAGGTGTATTGTCCCCTCGCAGACAACTATTGGACTCTGTTAAAAAATTCAGAAACCTCTGTTTTAAAAGCACTCAAGTTTTTCCCAGAGTCAGTTCCAAAGTTGCCGTTTACCTGTTTGGTCTTTCAATATAGATGATAGATACAGTCTTTCTGTATTGGTGATATTTAAACATGTAATAACTGTGTACATAAATGTACTTAAATAATCTATACATTTTATTATAAGCATATAGGCGGTACTTTATAACAATTCTAGAAATATTCACATCATAATGGCCATGTAGATCTTTATAAATTGTTCAGTTTATCTTGAATAATACTTCTTGATTTTAATTTTGAAAAACCATGTGTCTATATATTTCCCTGTGTGAATCAGAATATTCACTTAGACAATGCTGTTGTTAGTTAAAAGGAATTTCCTTCAGACAGCCTCCGTCAGATGGTTTGTGACATCTCTTTATGTGACATCTCTCTTGACATCTCAAACCATCTCCAAACAATACTTTTAAATGGATCTGATGGTAGGTTAGTAATAGTAAGAGATGGGTTTTGCTTGCTAAAAGTTCCAATATATCCACATAAACAGTCTAAGCTTCTCCTAGGCCTCTGATATTTGTAATGTTTATTTGCTTATTAAAAATATTTATTATCAAAAATAAGTTCTAAATCGCAGACATCCTCTAGGAATACATTATGATCAGTAATCTGATAATGATATTTCAGAAATAATGTTTTCATTCCTCGTGATGACAACTTTCCAAAATTCATTGGAAAATTAAATAAAAATTGGCCGCTGGTGAATTCTTTTCTCATCCTTTTGTAACACACGGAAATCTTCTATAGAGTTAACTTTTCCGCATAATTTCACATCATCAGCAAATGGAAGAAACTTAGAGTGAATGTCTTTTCCTATGTCATTTAAAAATAATTGAACAAAATTAGTGTAAGGTTGCCCCCAGATTTTGCCCTTGCAGAAAGCTAGAAGTTGTCGCATATTCACTTGAATATGACTAATATTCACATATTAATCTCTCATCTGACATACTCTGTTAATCAAGTAAGAATGAAGCCATTTAATCAAAACACCTTTCACACCGTAACATTTCAGCTTAAATAATATTTATTATGTATGATAATTTGTCAAAGGATTTTTTAAAATCAAATGTATTACTTCAATTTTGATGAGATTGTATACTTCAATAATACTTATTGTATACTATTGTATACTTCAATAATGTATTACTTCAATTTTTGTTGAGATTAGTCAGAGAGGATCTGTTAGTTATAAACTTATGGCTGCTGTGACTAATATGCTTCATCAGCAACCGGTATAAGTATTTGTAAATCAAAATTTCAAAGATTTCACCACTTTCAGAACAGAAGAAGGCTGTAAGCTGTAATTTGCTAGGGTGCAAATTGTCCTTCTTAGTACTAGAGTCACTAACACTATATTCCAAGAGCCATGGAAGTCAGCAGATGTCAAAATACAATTAAAGAGCCAGACAAGTATGGGAGCAATTAATATAATAGATTATAAAATAAATTCCAGGTGTACCTTCAATGCCAGCAGCAGACCTTGGCTTCAGCACTGCAATATTTTTAGCAATCATAGTAGGACTCTCAGTAACACTCCTTTCAGCCATTTTAGTAATTTGAATCCTTTTGTAACTGCAAGCTGAAGACAACCCCTGAAATTCCTACTAAATTCCTCTCTAAGATTCCATCACTACTTTATCTTGAATTTTTGTTATGCCACATTCTATTGGAATATTTAATTAAAAATTTGAGATATTTATACGTGTTAAAAGAATTCACCCTTAATTCAATCATACACTTCTTGATCTATTTTACATAAATTTTTTACCAAAAACTTTACTCTGGTATAGTAAACTCCTCCTTATTGTCTCATTTTAACACTTTTAAATTTCCCGTGAGCCTCATTTTTTAATTTGAGATGTTGAATGAGATCCTTAGAAAAATAGGTAGGATAATTGTTTGTTATAATGATTTTTACTAGTATGTACTTAGCAACTTGATGGCCACATTACAGAATAGTTACTTTTTGATTAATTTATAATGATAAAAACATATAGAAGGCAAATCTGTTTATTTTTCTTTTTGTAGAGCCTGATGTAAATCCTTCTTGATTATAAATATGATTTCCTGAAATCATTAATAGTCCTCTTCTTTAAAGGGATAACATAATAATTAGACAGCTTAAAGTTTACATCATCTATAAAATCAAATAATGCCTTTTCTTTTCCCTGGAATAAAGACATATATTTGACTTTAAGGAATGATCATTCCAGTCAATTATGGTAATGTTACAGTCGCCCAAAATTATAACTGTGTGATGTTTGAAATTGAGTGTCTCTTTTAAAGGAGAAACATTATTACTGATTAACAAGTTAGCGTTATTTTTCATTCATATCTCAACCCATAACATTCATTGGTATATTCAAGGTCTTCTATCCTAAAATTTTGTAACTTGGAATTAACGTAATAAGTGCTCTAGTTTTATTTCTTTAACCTTATTTGGTCCTGTAAAGTATGCAGTTACTGGAAAAGTAATCACTTGTTTTCTCACAAAGAGCTGTTTTGATAACAGCAACATCATGATGAATCTCAGCTATAGAAGCAAAAAACACTTTTGATTTCTTCCCAAAAAGCTTCTGGTATAAACTATTTATATCACTACAACCCAATATGCGACATATTTATCAGTTTCTTCTAAGGTCTTAAAATCGGCACTGTTGCTATGCATTGTTCAGGCTTTAACATGGTTCTGGGCAAGCCAGAACACCTTTTGGCCACACACCAGGAGTAGATAAAACACCATAATGCTATTTCAATACCAGAAAATGGAAAGAAAATCTTCTTCTTTATATGTTCGATGCTTTTTTTCATTTAGAGTTTGATATGAATCTTGCAGTTATTCCAAATTATGTTTCTCATAAGATCTTTAATAACATCAGCATTTATTGTAGTGCCAGACCTCACCAAAAATAAAACTCTGTTCCTCGAATTGACAAGATGCAAATCATCTAATCAATCTCAATTGATACTGTGGATTCATTATTAACAGCCTGCCCAATTTCAACAAATAGTTTTAGCTTGTTGTTTTTGATCTCATAACCATGGACGCAGGCTCAACTCTAGGTGAAGAACTGCAGGTGGGTGATTCATTTGTTTCATGCAGTTGAGTTTGATTCATTCCACTGAGAATAGCATTTAAAAATATTTTCAGACTTACGTTGTTAAATTACTAATGCAAAATTATCAACCTACCTCATTAACTGATCTTTCTTTATTTATGAACTAGAGAGAAGACCAAAAAAAATAGGAACCAGATAGATCATCGCACTCACATTTAGATATGACCTTGAACTCCTCTGTAATAATGTTATTTAAAATTAATTTTGTTTATAATACCCAAACTAATTTCGTACAAAACACTTAGTCATCTAATGAAACTCTAGTTGATAGTCTAATCTATACCCTGAATGGTTAATGGGAATGCAAGATCATTGTCAAATTAAATCTACAAACTGATCTCACCTGCTTATTTGCCATTTGTTTTCTAACCTACACCATTGGAAAGGGGATTTGATATTTCAGGAAAACCCAGCACAGTGGGGTAGTATCCATGATAAAATGGATTAATATATTGCTTTGGATCCTGTTTCAACAAAACAGGCGGCCAACAGTGACAGTCAAACAACTTGTTCATTATGAAAATCCTGTCCTTTTTTTGGATTGATGGATAGGTGAGAGTCTGACAAGCCCTGTAATTTTATTTTCAGGTATATTGTAGTTGATTTATCCAGTTTAACCCCTTCATGGATGCATCATAACCTACATCTTCTCATCCAATTCTTAAATGTTCCAAAATACTACTTTTAGATCACAGCTTCTTTAGGTAAGAAGAGAACATCTTTTGCTTTAAGTACTTCTAAAGATGTAAATACTTTATCTAGATAGATCTTCGATGAATCTACTCATGAGATGTATCGATGGTGACTTCAGTACAATCAACCAGTTTTTAATTGCAAAAAACATCTATTTCGTATGATGGAAGTCTTGCAAAGGATGCTATAGAAACTCCTACTGAATCTTTTATCGAGTGTGAATGAGAACCAAGCAAATAAATTTCTTCAAACTACAAAATTTGAAATTTTTTAAAAGTTTTTATTAAACTCCATGGACACCTGAATTTTTTCATAAGCTTTGTTGTCCGTCAGGACTTACAGTGTAGAGGTATTCATTAACGAATTATCCAGCGAAGCTGTGATTGGATGTAGTGTTTAATCATGTGACTAATTGGAGAAATTATTCCTTCATAATTACACGCCTTAAAGTTTAATTAGCCTAATTTACCTGAGAGGACTTACGCTGCCATTCATCGTTTAGATGTACGAGTATACGTATGTTCTGCCTCCTATGCGATGTTTTAAATATCAGCGTTTTAGTTATCCGATACAACATTTTACAGGGGAAGTCATGTATGGAGAACGATTGCATCAAGAAGCTTGCAAGGAAGACAAATTCGCATAAAAATGTGGTGGGCAGCGATTTAAAAATTCCTAGACATGATTGCAAGACATAGAAACTGATCGATTTTCAGAAATTAAATAGCTATTCAGGCAACAAAAGTGCTAAGAAAAGTAACCTACTTTGAAACAAAAAAGGGTTGTAAGTTTTCAAACACCAGAGGAAAATCATTTGCACAAACTATAGAGATTACCAGATTTTTGGAGAATTAGTTAGATGACATCGACGTGTCTTTCAGTAATTGATGAATTTATTGCTTCACTAATAAAAAAAACTTCATTAAAGAGAAAATGGATAGTCCATTTTAGTCCATTTAGTACTCAAGTAAAGTTGAACAAAGCTCAGAAGTGGAAAAAGAATAACCAGTATTTGTTAAGAAAAATACTTACCAGTATTTGATAAGAAAAATAGTTCATGTGGTTAATTAATAAAGTTGGAGTTGGGGTGGCTTTATCTGTTTTCTTAGGAAGAAAATTCTTTATCTAGTGATTGTGTTTAAATTTTTAGTTTATCTTATTTTATCTATTTGGTCCTTTTCTTTTTTTTAGACCGTTAAAATTACAAGATAGCCGTCTGATCAAATTATGATGTTGATAAAAATTCATCGGCGGATCTTCGGGATTCTCATCCAGCATGGACCAATCCACTTTCTTCAACAAGATAGGTCCGGAGATGAATCCACCGTCAGGCCAGAAACATCGTAATAAGAAGGGAGGGCGTAAAGATAATTCGCAATCTTAGGTGATACTTAGCGCTGCATATGTATCATTTAATACGAAGCTTTTAAAGATAAGATATCAGGTTAAAATTCGAAAGTTGTGAAAGTATACTAGAGTATGATAGCGATTCGAATGCACCAATTCATAACTACTTGATGAATTTTTAGCACTCTTAGAATCAATTTGTCTACAAATTAGAGGAATTTAATTTTGCAGTTTAAGAAAAACATTTTTTACATAATATACATTAAAATATACAACACAGACACACGTACAGACCACAGACACAAAAGCTTTAACATGTATGTATATTAATAACGTAGGTGTACATCGGTATAAAATGGATTGTGTCTGTTTGCAAGCGTGCAGTATGTGTGTAAACAGACATTCTGGTTTTAATATCAAGAGTAAAATGTTAATACCCGAGTCCTACTGAGCCTGAAAGACAATAAATTCAATTTTTGTTACCAAACTTCATTAACCAAATATTTTTATTTTATTTTTGTCCTATTTTGTAGTTTGGTTAAAATTATAATTTTAAAATTCTTGTACTGAAATGATTTATGGCATTATTCGCTCATTTTAAAAATAATTATTGATAGTTTTCTTAGTTTAAAGATAAATACTAATTAAAAAAGGAATATAACTCCTTTAATAAAGAGGGATAAAAAAACATGATTTAGCCAACTCTTTTATTAATTTTTAAAGTGTTGCTATTCAGTAAAAAATTTTACTTAACCGTACGATAAATTTGTATCAAATATCTGATGAAATTTAGAAAATTTTTAACTACCCAGTTTTTTTTTCAGAGACTCGGATTGTTGCATCTTGAGCACGAGTGATGCAAAATACTCAGAATTAATTATATTGATCTCATTAAAGTTATTTCGATGATATTTGACACTCATTAACATCTCTTTCGATAATCATACAGATAATTTCAATTCGTTTCATTGTCCAGTATGTGTTCATAAAATAACAGGTTGAGTCCCGACGATTTCTATTTTTTAAATCTCGTATAGGAAATTATTTTTTCCTTTCCAAAGGATGTTATGACTACCATCAATCAGGGTTTTATTGAGTGATAGATGAACTTATATTAAAAGGACAAAAATTAAACTGTCTCCTAACTTTTAACTGTTTGTATATATGAAAATGAAAATAAAAAAAAACCGCACAGAAAAATGTTTTTAAAGCACCACTCAGTACTTTCTCTACGCGTAGTAGATTTAATATTTACATACATTATGCTATCGATTAGAATGAGGAAAATGAGTCTAAATAATATTAAACAAAAACGGTTGGATAGCAACGACGATGTGCTATAAATAATAACAGTGAATAAAATAAAAGAAAAAACTTCCCAAATTCTTAAAAATTACCAACTGATGATGAACACAGTTCCACAGATGTTTAAGTAAAAAAGAATTGTTCTTATACGGCTAGATATTTCTAAATATATTTACAAAGTAATTTTGCTTACTAAAATCGAGATAAAATTTATATTATTTAAATTTTATCATCGTAAAGGGCTGGAGCTGGTCTAGCGGCTAATTCGTCGTCTCAAATCGGTTGTTTAAGAGCTGATTTTCGAAGTCAAGACTCTAAGGTTCAAACCCGACTAAAAGCTAGTAGCTTTTATACGCGGATTTGAATACTTTGGATATCGGTGTACTTTGGGGGTTGGGGTTCAATTAACCATACGTCTGAGGGATGGTCGGGCTGAGTCTGTACAAGATTACACCTCGTTTCATATTATCCTCATCTCTTTGGGACATGGGAGGAGGGGGTTGCTTATTGTTAATTAGTTGAACAAATTGCAACGTACACATAAGGAAAAATATAAATCTGTGAATTTCTGAAGCTTGATGATGAAATTTGTATAATAAACCTTTTTTGTTTTAAATTTGTAATACTTACGTATTTTCATATACATTACTAATTATTTTTTAAAGATATGAATAATTACTGTTGGTAGGCTTACCCAGAATAATAACAACAGCCTTTGATTATGTAACATAATTTTCCATAATATTTAGTTTTATTAAACTCATTCGAAATTCCTTTTTTTTTGCAAGCTTTTTTAATAATGTTTAGGTTAAAAAACGGTATAACCGTAGACTTTCTTTCAGTCGCCAAAAGTATATTCTATCCTAACTGATATTTTTTTATTAATTTTAAAAGTTTAATAATTAAAATCGAATGCATTTTAGAAAAGCTCTTTCTGTTTGAGAGAGAGAGAGAAGAAAACTGTAGTATTAGTAATATAGTTAATAGTTGATGTTCAAGCAAAAATATATAAATTTAAAAATATAATTGTTTATTAATGAATAACTAACTAAGCTATGCGACTTGCAATTGTTAGCTGATATTAATTAAAAAAAAAAAATTGTTGGAGAAGGAGACTTCCTAAGTATTGAAAAATATATTATTTAAAAAAAAGTAATTGGCATCGTCAATTTGATGACTTCGATGCTACGTTGCCTTCGATATTAAATTTCTCAGTTAAGTGACAATATATTAGATCTTTTTGTGATAAAAAAAATATATTATCAAGAAGTTAGCATTTTAAATGCGGTATCTTTTTACGTTCTTCGACCTTAATGTTGAACGACCCTAACATTACAAAATACAAACTCGTTTGCTAGTATTATCGCACTTGTAACGGTAAATACTATTAGTTTAAAACTAATTTTATTACATTTGCAGATGCTATCTAATATGATATGATTGATGAGAAGATTTTTATTAAGATTTATTTTTGGATTAGTTTATTATGCAGCTAATTGAAATATACTGACTGGAAAAATAATGAGTTTATATAGCTTGTCTTCCTTGAAATGCTATTAATTTTGACCTGCTTTTGTTGAGCGAGTAAAAATTATATTGTTTATTATTATCTATCCTTAACACAAAATCAAAACTTTAGTTAAAGTAGTTAGTAATATTAATATCACTGTTATTATTTAGTTACTTAATCCAATCAGAAATAATTTCTCCATTACAAAAATAACTTTTTATGGAAATGTCTGAAAATTAAAAATACTAAAGTGTAAATAAAAACAAAAATTGAAATTAATTAAACGTTCTACTTTTCTAGTGTGATAAATAATAGCTTTATATAAGTAACGTTACCTAATTCTTGTTAATACTACTCTGTAAAATACGTATAGTAAAAAACAACTAGGATCTTCTATTTGCTTATTTTACAAAAAGTTGTTTATACAATAAAGGTTTAACAGTCTTTTTAAATTGAGTAAGTAAGTGTTTTGGTATTATTTGAAGCTGAGCGATAATAAAAGTAAGTAAAAAAGCATAAAAATTAAAATGCAGGAGGAAAGGAGACATTTTGGATTGTAATATATACAAACACAATGTACATGGATAGTGCAGATTAGATTTATTTAATATTTACCCGAGTTTGATAAGTGCTAACTTATACATTTATGTTAAAATATTGTACTACCATGAATCTGGAAATGTAGAGAGCAAATGGTACTCTGTCATGCTGTAACAAATAGAAAAAAAGATTAAGTAAATTTGCAAAAGTTATGAATTCAGCAGTATGTAACACATTCTATAAAAATAACGAATATTATATTCAGGCTACCGATAATCGGCATATGCAGTTACAGTAATCTAAGTCTGTAAATTTGATTATTACCCTTTGATAAAAGCTAAATAATAACAAAAGCGTGATCTCATTTTATTTCAAGTTAATTAAAAAATTGAGAATAAGCGGATTTCAAACCGATGAAAAGTTAAATTTTTTCAAAAATTAGGGTTTATAAGTCGTCCGTTTGCTAACAGAAAATTGCTAATATAGAATTCAATAAGTTATTTGTATAACAATAAAATTTCTAAGAACCGTTACAAGCGACTTTTGGGTTGGATATTTCGGTTCCTTGTCAAAGAAAAAAATTGATGTTAGTGCAACAAAGTCAGAATATTTTGTAACTTATTCGTGGATACAATTATTGTTATTATGAATATGTTAATGAACTTATGCGAGCGCGCGAACGCGCGAGCGCGTATGTGTATATCCTCCATACGCACATATACATATTATAATATATACTTATAGCATTACGTGAAAAAAAGATTTAAGAATAGCTTATAAAAACGTGGAACGATCTCATACTGATTTTTTTTTGTTGGTTTAAGCTCCGTGTCCATCGCTAGGCATGCTTCAGAGGATGAAATGAATTATTTGTAGCGTGTGTGAATATGTCATGCCTACCTGGATTCGAATCCGGGACCTCCGGATGAATGGCCGAGGCACTACCACTCGCGCCACGAAGGCCGGCGAGGCGATCTCATACTGATTGCTCTTATGAAACGAAACGGTACTTAAATGAATTGCTTGCGGCTCAACAATGATGGGACAGTTCATGGAGACACCGCTTAAATTCCATAGAAATCACTCTCAAAACTATCGAGTCAAATTATCTGAAACCACTGGCAGGGTCAAATATGAAGGGTACAGCGATAACAGGCTGTTTTCATGTTACCTACGTTTCACTGCGGCCCGTAAAATAAGAAATTGGTACTGTTTACTCGTCGGTATTCCTACTGTAAATCAAAGTCCAAGAGGCAATCAGAATTTTCGCTCAAGGTTTGCGTGAATCAAACCTTCCGGCAAATCAGCGATGTTATAACGAAAGTGATATATTTTTGTTGAGACTGGACCTCAACCGTCAAAACCATTATATAAACCGTAATTATAAAACCGTCAGAACTCAGAATCTCTTTGATTACAGAGCAAATCTTATGAGCCTTATTATTTGTTAACAATCTTAAATATGTTTAACAGTTTTATGAAGGTACTGGTTACTAATTATCCTCCTGAAAACGTAGAAATTATATACAAAATATCTGTTAAATGGCTTCATCCGTGCATGATACATCGAACTTTCAGGAACAATGTGGACGTCAGACTACAGGAAATTTGAAAAACCGATTAGAAATTTCTTTATAATTTAAGCCTAGAGAAAGGTTTTATACTGTTTAAAAAAATTCCATATATGCCTTCAGAATATGAAATACTTATAGATCATATATTCCATGAGATTCAATAAAAGGGTTTAAAAGAGAGCTCTTAAAACGTGTGGGATCGTATCGACATAAATGAGGTCAACCTATATATTAAATGCTATTTCCAGGTTTATAAAGTTTACAAAGCTAGTCTTAATTCACTCTATCTTCTCTGAAAGTCTATAATTGTACGTTCTTCTTCTCTCCTCTTTGTAGAGCTGTATTAATTATACTGTCTGTCATCTTCTTTGTATTTACTTCCGTCATATTAGTATTTTACATTGTTCCTATCAAATAGTAGATAAAATTGATATATTATTAGTCATTCAAACTTTTTTAATACTGTTATCATATTTCTTGAAGAAACTTCAGTGGTTAAGAGGATTTTAAACTTATTTACTGCGTATCTGACTGAACATTGGAAAAATTTTATAAATTATTTTATTTTATAATTTCAAATAAAAATGAAGAAAAGGAAAGTTGTTTATTTTGCAAAGGATCATCATAGTAGTTAGAAAATTTTATGATAAACTTGTTTGTAATTAAACTTATTAAACAACGATTAATACATCCTGATTTATTTTTGACTTATGGAATAAAAATACAAGAAAAATACTCGAATTCCGAGACCTCAACATATCAGTAATATATGTAGATAGATATGCTGAAAAACTTAATACAATAGATTACAATTAGTACACACTAATTGAATTGAGGGAGCACACTTTTAGAGCACGGTACTTAAAGAATAAAAAATGAAAAACACAATTGAGGGAAAAATATTCTAATATTTAACTAACTCTAACATTTAATAATAAACATTCATACAATTCAGCATACATTTTTAGGAAAGAAGAATACTGGGTTGCTATTAAAAACGTAAAAAAGAAAATACAAAAGCAAGATCATATATCCTTTCCTTTTTTTATTATACTGGCATTTCTACGCCACCACCCCATTCGGTCGCCCTAAAGCATAAGACCGAATGTCCGTGCCATGAAGGGCTACTGTGCCTCAAACAGTTCAAACGGCCAATGTCCTATTTTGCTCTTAGAGCTAACCTAATAGCGTGAACGCTATAAGCTTCGTAAATACATCAGCTTTTGTGTCCAGCCGTTCACTTGCCATATATTAAACTAAATTGGGTAGGGCCACCCCGTCTATACTATAATACATGACTATCGTAAATATAGAATTTAACTTGTCACCTTAAATCTAGACAGCAATTCGCTGCGACGCCTAGGTCGCTGAAAGCCAGCAAGTACCTATCCACCGTTTATATCGCTTGGAGCTGCTGGCCGGTAGCGGACCATTCCTCGAAGGTAGCCTCCTACAGCAGCTCGGTAGGAGTCTTTTCCCTTAATTAGTTACTGATACCGGTTGAACAACGAAACCGCATCAAGGAACTCCCATACCGTCCGAAAATGCGGCTCACGCCACATTAACTCGCCGTTTGTGAGTGACCAATTTTCCCCTTCACCTCTAAGTTCCAGGGTGGCCCGATTTCCGGCCCCTTCAAGAACGGGACAGTCGTACATTATTTGTTCATTCGACTGGACCTCCCCGCAGACGCACAGCTCATCAGTTGCCAGGCGGAATCTGAACAGATATTGTCTCAAATTAACTTGGTCGGTGAGCATCTGGGCTCCCGTTGCCCTTAAAAATGAACTTGAGGCGTACCATCCTCCCAGATCTGTATAAATTTATACAAGGATCGTTCCTTAGTCATGGTGTTTCAATCCTGCTGCCGTGCTTCCATTGCGAGGTTCTGAAGCCTCTTCCGCAGGCGGGAGATTGGCAACTCTTCGAAATTTAGATCCGGTGCATTGTGATCACCGTTCCGCTCCGGGTCTGGAACGGCTCGAAACTGCATCCCAAACACCTCGGCCTCCCCTCCCAACCTTCACATGGCTGCCCAAACTTTCACCACTAAATCGACTGGGAAAGCCTTTCCCAATATGGTAATAGCCTCGTAAGAGGTTGTTGTAAAAACTCCAGTGCATACAAGTAGGAGTTCAACACGCGACATGAGTAGCAAAAGTTGAGTTTGTGTGTAGGCTCCGCTATCTAGATATTTATTTAGTGTAACTTTATCGTTGTATTATAATTTGTTAGTTGATTATGTTCACTATGATTTGGTTTGTGGTTTTGTGATTGTTTTAGAGCTTCTGAAATATTTTATTAGTCTTATTTAATATTAATTTGAGTAGATAGCCTAACAGACTATTTTGGTGGGTAGTTCAAACTCTCTTTGAACTGCAACCCGGTGGTGAAACTAAGACTTCTACACTTCTACTGTGTTTTGTTGTATATTTGTTTGTTTTTGTTGTTTAGTGTTATTTCAGTTTCTGACATTTATGTATTATTAACTTAGCTGTTATTTTTTTTTTAACAGCTGTTGTTGATAGTAATTATTTGTACGTAGCTAGATATTGGCCAACTCATCAGTGTATGTGCTGTTATTGGCCAATTGTTATTTCATGTGTTAATGTTTGTATTTTGTAAACAAGCATTGTTTTTGTTTATTTGGTGTTAATTAATTCACACTGTTTGGGATACTGTTTTTGTGTGTTTATTATTTTGAAAATGTCTGAAACTGAAAGAAAAAAGGGTAAGTCCAAGCGGGCTAAACCTCGCGAGAAGATTACGGAACCGATTGAGGTTAGGCTCGACGACTGTTGCCCACCTACGTAGGTGTGGTAGATGGGCGTCAACTTTTTGGTGGAACGAACATCGATGTTACCGTTGGTGGTTTATCCCTGCCAATGTTTGTAATTGAAAGGTAGTTGATTGTCCGAGTGATCATCAATTGAGATTGCTGGTGGCTTGGGCGAGTGCCACCGATGTAACGTTCCGGTTCAGGGGGTCGTTTCCTTTACAGGCGTGCGAACTAGAAGAAATTTGTTGATTTTCTTTCGATCAGGCTCCGAGTTTTTGATTAGTGTCTGCATGTCTTGGATTTGGAAGATCTGGCAGTTGGTTTATCGGCGGCTTTTCTTGATGCCCCTGAGTGTTCAATTTCCCGCTCGATTGAGGTGAGTGTGAGAGTTGTTCCACGAATTTTTAGTAAATTGTTGTTTGGTGTATACTTCCCTATATGTTGGAAAAGGGGATTGTAGAATTGTTGTTTAAAGGTGGCGACAAGGATCCTGCCTTTACTTCGTATAGGCCCTTGACGTTGCTTCCGGTTATTGTTAAGGTCTTTGAAAACGTTCTGTATCTGCGTATAAATGAGAGGTTAAACTCGCAAAGATTGTTGATGGAGAATCAATACGGGTTTCGTCCCGGAAAGGGTACTGAGGACGCCATACTCCGTTTGATGAGTGTGGCAACAAGTGAGACGAAATATGTCCTGGGGATTTCCCTGGACATTTCGGAGCATTAAATAATTTAAGTGAATTGCAAGTAGTCGAGTTCGAGTATTTGAAGTGAGTGGTAGTGTTATTCTACGCTCTGGTTTTCATTCTGTTTTTCTGAGTTTTTTGGTTTTTTACGGATTGTGGGACTGAAATCTGATGGCTGGATTATTTTGGAAGAGTTATTACGTTTTTTTTTGTTTTGGACGCTGAACTGATTTTTATTTAAATTGTTAGATATCGATCTTATTACTATAGGCAATTATGTCTTTAATTGTCTGTATCTAAGTGATTACGTTGGTACTTTATTAGTAATGTATTGTGTACTGATGGTGGCTATTATACTAATGGCTGATAAAAAAAACAAAAAAAAAAAAACGTTAGTTATTTATTAATTTTAATTCGATTTCTTATCATATCGGGTTTGATAAGATAGGTTGCTGTAGCTTGACTCTTTAAGCTATTGTCTAATACATTTGTTTACTTTATATATACATTTCTAGTTTATCGAATCCTTTCTGTGTATAATTTACGTGTATACAGAGTGCGTCTGGCCTACTACTATGGAGGAATCTCCAGAGAAAGAGTCCGAGAGTACAATGGAGACTGAGTCCGGTCAGGCTACTACCAGTGTGACATTGGAGGCTGATAGCCGGAAGGCCTTCCCCCTAGGCCAGCTACGGGTGGTAAAAAGAGGGCAGAAAGGCTGAAAGCATGGCAGACTTCTACGGAGGAAGAGGAAATACCTCTTGGAATAGAGGTTCTTGTTAACAAATTCAAACGGTTGGCGAAAGACCTGAGAAAGAACATTGACAACAACGTAAAGAAGAGTATAAAGGAGCTAGATGTGGAAATTTGCTTAGCTGTGAAAGATTTGAGGAGGTTATTGGTACTTCTTTTACAATTGGCAAGAAACTGACTGCAGAGATAGCGACGCAAACACGGGTTGCTACGGGCTGTCCCATTGAGGATGCTCTAGATAACGGGGCATCCCACATGGTCGACTTTATCAAAAAAGGAGGGCCAAAGAAAGCCTTCAGAAGTACCCAAGTTGGGATCCTTGCAAAAATTGAGGGGCGCTCAATAAGGTTGCAGTTGTTGATATGAACGCATTGACAGAACCTAGGTCGATGGACACACTGATTTCCAGACATCCACAGGTGACCTGGCTGTTGAGTAAATCCGATAAAAAAGCTGGGAATATCGTGTCGGCTGCTCTGGAGACGAGACTGATAGGGGAAGTTGGAGGTGGGGAGGCCCCGGTCTTATTATTACAGCTGTTATCTTGCGCCTAACATATTTTTAGAACGATACAGGGAAGTCTTAGCCTCGCTTACTAGAGACATCGAAGCTCACCGGCCGGCAGTATTGGATGAGGATTTTAATGCCTGGTCGGTTACCTGGGGTTCACCCAGGACCGACGTGAGGGGTAGATTGCTGACTGAGGCCGTCGCATTACTGAATCTAGAATGCCTCAACTTTGGAGGCGCACTAACGTTCAGGAGGAGAACCCTGGGTCCATTATTGATCTTACTTTTGCTACGCCAGATTTGGCGGCGCGGATTCGGGACTGGCGGGTAAGTGAAGACTACCTAGCGAGTGATCACCAGGCCATCCTTATGAGTGTTACAGCTAGAGGTCTGCGGAGGCTGGGAGGTCGGTTCCTCGGGGCTGGAGCACGAGAGGTATGGACCCGAAAGAATTTGTGGAGACACTGGAGACACTTATTAGAGACTCTAAAAGGGCATCTTGGAAGCAATTTATCACAGAAATTCATACAGACCCATGGGGGAAACGATTTAAAATTGTCGTAAAAGGGCACTAAGAGCTACAGTCCTCTTATCATTGGACACCGGAGAGGTTCAGAACATAATTGAAGGACTGTTTCCTCCTGGAGATGCGGTCGTTACGGAAGTTGAGGACGATGTGAATTCCTTTCCACTTTTCACCAGAGAAGAGCTTACACCAGTAGTGAAATGGATGCCTCTGGATAAGACGCCGTGACCAGATTTTTTGCCAAATGGCAGTTAAGCTGTTGGGGCGGACCCTGCCTTTTTGAAGGTATACAATAATTGTTTAGATGAGGTAGTGTTCCTTCGGAGGTGGAGACGACAGCGCCGGTTTTGGCTCCCAAGCCGTGTAGGGACCCGGTGCTTCCGTCCTCTTATAGACCATTGACGATGATCAACACCATGCCAAAGATACTCGAGCGCATGCTACTGCAGAGGCTGACCAGAGTTATTGAGGACGCAGGGGGACTTTCGGATAAACAATTCGGTTTTCGGAGAGGAAGATCTGCTTTAAACGCGGTATCGGAAGTTGCTAGTATGGCAAGGAGAACCATTGGAGGTAGGAAGATCTGCGTGCTCGATACGCTTGACGTTCACAACGCATTTAACTGTGTGAACCATGACGTCATTAGGACTGCACTGAGGAGTATGAGAGTTCTCCTCCCCCATATCAGAGAAGGATAATTCTCTCCTACCTCAGTGAGCGAAAATTAATCGGCGAAATGAAGGATGGAGCAGTCGAACGGTGCATTGATAGAGACATTCCACAAGGGTTGATTCTTGGGCCGGCCCTTTGGAATATAATGTACGATGGCGTATTTCGCACTTCTCTACCGCCGGGTGACACTTTCGTAGGTTACGCAGACGACTTGGCTTTCGTGGTGGAGTCGAGTACTTTAAAAAAGAGTCCATCGCCCAGATACAAGGCTCATATACAACAATCAAAAGCCATGCGTCTGGTTGCTAGATTACTGCCGAATTGTGGGGGACCGAGGCAGCAGTCTGGAGTGATATACTCCACATTACTTTACAGTGCCGAGATATGGGAGGGGTCATTAGATACGGTATATAAAGAGTGCACTTGAATCAATACACAGAAGGAGCTGCCTCCGTATTACAGCTGCATATCTTACGGTTTCTCGAGAGGCGGGAATATCAAGTGTTGGCGGGAATATTACCTGTTGATCTGGAGATCACCCGCAGAAAGAATATTAAACATCAACGGGCGTCAACACCTGTGGAAAAAGGGAGAGTGGCTAGCTCCATTATGGAAGAAATGAGGAGAGAATGGCAGATGCGGTGGGACACTAGTGACAGAGGCCAATGGAGACACCACATAATTAGGGACCTGAGAAGTTGGATCGAGAGGGCCCATGGCTCGCTGGATTACTGTCTCACACAGTTTCTAGCGGGTCGTGGGGGGTTCAGAAAATATCTTTTTAGGTTTAAGATTAATCACTCCGCTAGTTGTCCGGTGTGTGTAGTCGAGGAAGAGATGGCATATCACGTCTTCTTTCGCTGCCCACGAATTGAGGCGGCAAGGAGGGAAATGTTGGACACAATAGGTAAAAGATAAATGTTTCTCCCAGAGGAACTGCAGCAAATCATGTTAGAAAGCGCGGAAAATTGGGCGGCTGTAGTAAGGTTTGCTAGGAAGATCAAGAAGGAGCTGTACGTCTGGGTGGAGTCTAGCAGAGGTAGAAGAAGGGGTCGTCAGAAGGTGAAGGAATGGACAGCCACGCGGCTGAGAGCCTAGGAGGTTCCCCGTACGTGTGGGAATAGCCTGGGTGTGATTAAGTCGTGGGCACGCCGCTCCCGCGTCCGATGGTGATCCGTGAGGTACGTATACTATAGTGTTCGATTGTCTGTGAGGTGTTTGTTTATTTGATTGGAAGTGGCTGGCTTTGATGTGATGTGTGGAATGTGCGGCGTGCAGAAAAATATTTTCTGAGTGATATTTGGATGTTGCGGAGTGTGAGATTTAGTCTGATGTTTGGTATCTTGTGGGTGTGAGGTCCATGTCTGTTGACTGTAGTGTCTGAATGTGTGAGAGCGTATTCCCCCTTTCAGAAGTAATGCAAACCCGCTGTACCATGAAGGGGGTAGCTAGGGGTGCAGGTTTAGTCGGTAGTGCGCAGGTACACACACGTATTTAATAACATCTTGCGGAACCTGTTAGGAGGCCGACATTGCTCAGTGGCCCGTAAATGGGGTTCCTCCATCTCTTGCAAGTGAATTGCAAGTTATGCAAAGTTACTTCACTCATCGGGATGTTCTGCTCCGCGAGGGCAGCCATGAGGTTGGCAAGACGCTATGTAAGGGATGTCCCAAGGCAGCGTGTTGTGTCCTTTATTGTGGGTGGTGGTGTTTGATTCTCTCCTGCGGCTGAGGTTGTCCAGCAGGACAACCTCAACCTCAAGTATGTAATAATGTTGCATCGTGGCTTGTGCTGACGACGGACTTCTGTTGGTCGAAGGAAGCTCGCGGACGGAGGTTGACCTCCAAGCCCCTCAAGCTTGCAGGATGCTTGAGTTGTAGAGTCATCAACACAAGATGACGTTTAGCCCGGAAAAGACCACGATGATGCTCCTCAAAGGCTGTTTGGCATTGAGTCGGCTAGTCCGTGTTTTGATGGCAGGCCGGCGTATAAAGAATGTTCAAGTTCAAAAGTACCTCGTGGTGTTTCTTGAGAGAAACTGCAATTTAAGAGGCACCTTCAATACGTCGCGGAGAAGGCCTGCAATGCCTTTTCCGGTATTCTACGTATGTTTAATTGGGGTCTTAATTTTAAGGCCATGAGCATTCTGTATAAAGGCGTGTACGAGGCTATTATGCTATACACGGCGCCTGTTTGAGCTGATAGGCTGAAGTTTAAAATCTATCGGGACATATTGTTGAGGGCTCAACGCCTTATACTTTTAACAGTAGCGGAAGGTACTTTTAACGATTTCAGGGGAGGTGATTGTGGTAATTGCAGGCGTTAAACCGTTAGACTTGTTTGCGTCTGAGAGGCAGCAGCAGCGTGTTGCTAAGAAGTCCGGTGAGTTGACTTCAGATAAGGTTCGAGAAATTTAACACGGCAATTACTTGTGGCAGGCCAGATGGGATGAGGCTAAGGGTGGGCGTTATACTCACGATCTCTTTCCATATGTGTTGTTAGTTTGTGGGACACCTCTTGGGTACACCCTAATAAATATGTTATGCAATTTCTTTCCGGTAATGGTGCTTTTAGGAACACTCTGCAGAAATTTGTCTGGGATGTGGCCTCAGTTTGGACAATTGGATATACCTATCATGTTTTTTATGAGTACTCGAAATATAAGTTAAGGAATTCTCCTCCCCAGAGAAATACACTTAATTTTTTAACCAATTGGTCAAAAATCGATATATTTTTAATATCCAATAAGAATAAGTTGGGAATATGCATGTTTCAAAATAAAAAATAAAAATTCAACAGAAACAAAATATATTGAAAGAAAAATCAATGTTTCACCTTGAGATAACTGAAAATAGCAAGAAATATTGATTGTGATTTATAAATGACAACGGATTTAAATCGGAGTTGTGCAAGAGTTTGGTCTTCACAACTCAACAGCCTGTAAGACTACAGCAAAGCTGACACCATAAAGAAGAAAACACATTTATGGATCAAATTGCCATCCAACTTATAGGCAATGAAGGTAGCTAGAGAGGAGTGGTATAACAAATTTCAGATACTAACAGTTAGCGGTGCAATCGATTGCACACATCAGGATTTTAACCATCTGCATCAGAGACGATTATATTAACAGAAAAGGATTTGCAAGCCTCAATGTGCAAATCAGTAGTGATTCAACTGAAATGATTACTGATGTAAATGCTCAGTGGCCTGGAACTGTACATGGGTTCCAGGATTTACAATTAGAGCTCAGTTCCAGATTATGCCACAATTTAACAGGAACTGTTCAATGTCAGGCATGCTAAGGAGAAACTCACAGTTGAAAGATTATTCGATCAGCTCAACCAAAGGTTGCCAATTTTAAGAAACAAAGTGAAAGTATCTTTTGGAAAAGTTACAAAAATAATTATTTGTTATGCTGTTTAATAAATTAGCAAATATTTACAGAATAATTTTGAATATTCTGAAGAAAATGTAGAAGATACCTATGAAGAACGTGCTGATGGAAACAAAGTAGATGACATCAGGTAAAAAGGCCAGCTAAAATGCCAGGAAATACTGGGAACACTGTTTCCTTGTTAGATACAAAATCAAGGCTAATATTGTTTTATTTATTTTTTATTCTTTCATTTTTTAAATATTTGTGATCTAATTCACTTATTGCCACATCTGTGTATTTGTTTATTACTAATAAAATGAATTGTAAACTTATCTTCTTTAATAAATGTAACTTAACTGTAGAACTTTCTTAAATTTTGAAGCTCCCTTTGTACTCCTGCAAAATTACTGCCGATATCTCTAATTTGTCAAATTTGACATGTTGCTTCTTCTGCCATAGATTGGTGACTTGGTAAAACTTTGAATTGAAAACAAACAGTGCATTGATAGAAAACCTTCTGTATTAACCACTTGTCTTTTGGAATCCAAAACCTTTTTCTGGGTGAAGCTAAAACTACTTGTGATCCACCATGCAGTAATCTTAAATGTTCATATCGTACCAAAATTTTGATGGCTCGTTAGCAGAAGAGATTGATGTTTCAGGTCATATCCGATGTTGGCATTTTGAAGCCTTTTTCCGACTAATAATATTTTAGGTAAAAATGGTTTTTTTTTTTAAAACAGCTGAGTTTTCTTGAAGTGCTTTCATTTCCAGACTGTAGGATAAATGTTGAACTGTACAGAAATTTACTGTTTCTTTAATCTGTGTTACAATTAATACTCCTACTCTTTACTCAGTATGTTGACAATCGTAAATAAATCTACAAAAATAAGCAAAAAAAAACTCTTATTAATTTTGACAAAGTTTGAAAATTTTGTAAAAACCTTATCTAGTAGATTAATTGAGGTAACTAAGATAATTACTGTGGGTGTTCTTCTAAAACGTTTTGGACTTCAAAGCTCTGATTTTGCACCACGATTTCGAATCTTCTGAAAGCCATGTTGTCCATATCTCCAGATACTCTGAATCAAATTTCTTATAGATTTACTACAAGATATGAAGTCAGTTGGATTGACTTTTAGGAACATGATTCCATACTGCATTTTCATCATTTTTGAAACTACGACACTCAGTTTGAACCAGAAACCTTCCATTTGATTGGTGGAGATGATATCCATGCAAGAGAAGTAGTAAAATAGGTCCAAAATTAATGCTGTCAATATTTATATTAAAGACGGGAACTGTCTTCTCCACAAGTTTAGCGAGTACCAGTCTATATTGTTCAAGTCTTGGTAAACTTGAGAGTTTTTATGGATACAATTCTGAGTTTTGAAAAATAGTAGAAAGAAAACTTGTTCGATTTATCAACTGAACGTTGATACAAATGTTCGACAGTCCTTGTGCGAGACGTCACAGAATCCATGCATCTGAATGTTAATAGGTTTCTTAATAAGTATCTGTCTTTGAATTGAAAATTTACTTCCAAAAAGGAAGTTCTACCAAATTAATCCCATATTGTTAACAGTGATGTTGGTAGCGTTTCATTCCAATTCATACCACTCAGACAGCCATAATTGCTGAAAAAAATATTTAAATGAGATAACGATTATAAGCCTTAATGAATAAAAAGTTGAAGCTGTAATTGTCACCATTTCATTTTGTATCAGTACTTGATCTATTTACATCATTTGGAGTTATTTGAGATGTATCAGATCTGGTGACCACACAAAACCTAACTTTGTTTAGTATCCTAATCTTTCTTTGTTATCATGTTTATTTTTCTTATCTAATTGTAAAAGTGATCAGTTTTCACCAAGAATAGGTGTTAGAGTTTGAAGAAGATAAGAGCTGTTTTATCAAATGAATCTCCTAACTTTAAACGTTCAGATTTGAATGTAAGTTTGACTACAAATCATTTGCTCTCATCTCTAAATGTAGTCTTCAAATATGTTTTTCATAGTCTTCTTTCCTTGTCATTGGAAAAAAAATTTGGTTAATCTTTGATGAAGAATAAAATGTGATTCCAAAGAATACATTCAGCAGAAAATTCAGTTATATCGATTGGTTTGATTTTTCCCAATAATATCCGACCTAATTTCATTTCAAAAAGTTCACAGTAATCTCTTAGTTTTGTCATTTTATTACTTTTTAAATGTGAAGTAATGTAAAGGAATGTTTTTTTGTGACTAGTTTAGAAAATATAGATCAGCTAATTTATGATTTCGAGGAACAATCCAACCATATCTCAAGTAATGTTGCAGGCATTTCACTAGTGATATTTGGTAAGACATCAAAAATACTGTAAGATATCGACACTATGCTTGGTATCAGTTCAAATAGGATGATTCCAGTGATAAGATAGGGATTCTTGATTTTGTTTAAATTAAATCTTTGAACATATCTCTTTGTTATAAATTCTGACTGACTTGCTGAATCTAAGAGCAAACGATGGTAAATTGTCTTGCATGTCCTTGATTTTCAGTAAATTTGTAATTTAGATTTCATGATACAATATAACATGAAATATTCCTTATTTTCATTATCAGATCGTGTAATATCAATAGGTCAGTTTTAAGAATAACTTGACACCAGAGAATTTCTATGTAAAAATAAGAATATAATCACAATCAAATATTCGGACTCTTGTTGGAATTCCTGTTTAGTAGTGTGTGAAGCCTATGTTTACACAGTATGCATTCACTAGAATTACAATTCCTTAATATGTGTCCAATCCTCAAACAATTGAAACATAAAATATTATAGCTAACAAAGTTTGTTTTCTGAGTAATATCTAAACTACTAAATTTTGAACACGAATATATAGTATGTGATTCAACTTAATAATTCCCTCATCAATCAGTTTTTGAATTTAACTTACCTACATATGATTGTTCTAAAGTATATAAAGTTTCTCCAATCTTATAGGCTTTAGGGAATTTTTGCTACTCGCAACTATAATGATGAACTGATGCAATTCATTTGTGTTTTGTATTGTTTTAATATTTAAAATTTTTTGATTATAAACTGAAGCAATAATTTTTTTATTTTCCTGTTTATCAACAAAAAATTTTCAAACAGTTGAGTAATTAGTTTTAGTAATAAATGTTTAATCAGTTTCTCTGCATCTGACTTCTAAGAAAAAAAAATCTGCATCTTGATACTAAGGAAAAAAATTTTTGTTTGGTACTGATTTCATTGTTATAATAAACCTTGAAAGCATCTGAATAAAACAACCAGGTTTTTGCATTTTCCATAAATGTAGGCAAATCGCAGTAGTCAAGCACACCTTAAATACATTGTCAAAAGGATTGGGAATTCTTGAAACAAGAAGTTTAAAAAACATTTTTATTCTTAAAAAACAAAAATGAAATCAATTTACCATTCAAATTGTTTACTGCACCTAAATATCAACAGGCAATAAAGATGAAATCATTTTCCTACATGATTCATTTCAATAAGAGTGATTACACAACAAATAAGTTACTGGCTCGATGGACAGCAAATTATACTGAAACTAGAACTAATCAAAAAAAAAATTGAAAGAGCAAGAATAATTTATTTCATTCAAATATTTCGAATTAGAATGTATGTAACCATGACCAAACATATGAATACTAAAAGAATATAATAATAAAAATAAAATAAGTGTAATAGATAAAAATTTTTTTAACTAAGTTAAGCATAAATTTTAATGAAGAGCAAAAAAAAATGAGTGTAAAGAAAACAAGTAAACAAGCGTTTATTTTTAAATTTTCAACAGACAGTCATGGAAAAATCCATATTTAAATTCATTAAATCTGTTTCAAACCCATTAGGCCATTTTCTACAAAATCTTGCACTCTACTAATTAAACATATTCTCAAAATTGAAGAAAGAAATCAATGGACAAGATAGATCTACAGAGCTTTTATTTTTAATCAAATACATTTTGTAGGTTCTTAAGTGGTTAATTTCGGCACATTTAAAAAATATAGATTAACAAACATTATATTACAGTATAGTTGGTAGATTTTAGAGCGAGGTTGGACTGTATATGCTCATAGGTGATGAATGAAGACACCGCCTTGTTGCTTGTTGAATAATGGTTTAATGAATTGTTGTCTTGACAGGTAATGAAATGAATTGTAACATAACGTATAACTTGACAAATAAAAATTAAAAGTTAAATAAAACATTAAACCTAACGTTCATCTGAACAAAGAATGGAGTACATCCGGACTAAGAGTATGACGTGACCGCCTTGAATCAGATTCGAGCGCCGAATACTAGTAACTATGAGTAACACTGATTGTCCATCCGGACGAAATGAAAAATGCGACAGCACCGCACGGGATTCTAACGTAGAATGCTAATACGGCTTAACTTTCTGGTTAGCGCTAGCACCCACTAGATCGCAACACTGAACGGTTCGACGTGGAACGGAATATTACAGTATAATATAATATCATTATAATATTACATTATAATATTAAATTTATAATAATCATTAGAACATTATGTATTGTTATAATATCAGCAAGTAATCCATCCTATCCAGACACACTATTTTGGGGATTATTGTCTACTTGTTTCGTTCAATTAATTTCAATCAAAGTGAAATATACCTTCTCAGATTACAGCCTAACACTTTAGAAGATTGACATTTGACACATAAATCACTTACGAAATGAGCAGGAATAAATTTATTTCTTTAAGTGGTATTTTGATTATCTGTGTGATGAATTTGAGCGAAACATTATTGGCCGAGATCTGCAAACCAATAATCGATTTCTTTGTGACTACCACTATAAGGGCATTAATAGTTGACTTTTAATAATTAACTACAACTACAATAACTATAACTGATCCAGTTGACTGTTGGGTTGTATTTGTGCACTGCCCATCAAATGGATTTTCATTCTACACCTGTTTCAAGTATTGTTTTGTGTTTTATTTAATAATTAAAAAAAAAACACATTTCATCATATTTAATTATTATTGTAATGGCAATTTTTATGTGTAAATGGTGGTAAATAATACTAAATGTTTAGTGATCTAATAAACCTATTTTTTAAAATAATTTCAGAATTTCTGTTTTTATCCTTATCCAGAACTGATAAAATTATTTCTGTGTTATGATTCAAACTCCGGTTTAAGAGGAGAAATAGATAAAAAAATTCAAGGCTAAAAAAAAGAAGCTATTTATCTTTCTCAGAATTTTATTCCATATAGTATTTACAAAAAGCATCTACTCTTATGTAAGTTCGGGTTTTATAAACTAAAAGCAAGGGTGGTACTTCTATATGTAAGAAGATTAGTATTACGTACTTTCTTTAGAGGTCCAGTGATAGAAACCAAGAAAGAGCAGCTGGTGGATTACAGATTGTATTTTTCTTCTTTAACTCAAGACTGATGTTAATTTTCTGTAATCTTCATGACATAAAGAATCATCATTCTTTAAATTGGGAGAAAAACAAGTAATTAAAAATAAAAAAGGCATTTGTGTTTCCTTATTCTTTGTATTTCTTTAGTAACTGAAAAAATATTGCACATTTGATAAAATATTATATTAATTAAAATATTATATTGTAATTAAAAAGATATTATATTTATTAAAATAGTAAATTTTTTAATTTAAAAATTTAATAAAAATATGGATATTTATTTAATTAGTAATAATATTATAGTAAAACTATTTTGAGTAACCCATTTGTTTCTATAAAAATTTTAATTTTATTGGTATTCATACCACTTCCAAATTCTAATTTTGTCAAATGACATTATAGGTAGCTCAATTAATAGATCTCATTGAACAGAGAAAAAGTGAAAGCTTTCTCATAAATTACACCTCGATCTTAAAAAAATTACCTATGTTGCTAGAAAAAAGTTCTAACCCATTTTGTTATAATATCACAACTACAATTGGTCATTTTCTTAATAATTATTCATGTACAAAATACAATTATACATTCAGCAGTGCATAGTAGTCCATTGTATGGGCATCGCATCATGATTATAATTAGAATGGTATGTTGGAGATTAGAAAGGGATATCTCCATCCTTTGCCATGAAATATCTAGGACAAGTGTAAGAAAACATTAATCAGACTGCATCACAAAATTAATGAATAAAAAAGAGTAATGTATAAAGTTCATTTTAATGTAAAAAAATAATATGAAGCAAACACATGAAAAATAAGTAAAAGATTTTTAAAAATTACCTGAAAATTATACTTCAACAAGTTGTTCTCAGGGCAAATTTTAGAGCAGAACTTACCAGAGGCAATAGAGGGTTGTATAATAACATATGGTCTAATATATTTGACTCTAGGAATGAAATCAATAATTATTAAAAATATTACTTAAATGTTATACTGCAAATGCAAACAGTTAGTGAGATATACTCAAAGATAGGTTTAATCGCTTAAAAATTTTAATGTTTTCTTCTCTAACAGCTCTTCAGCAAGTCACTGTTGACATGGAAATTAAATTTATTCAAATGAAAATGTAAATTTATAGTTTCACATTTATAGTTTCAACATTGTAATACGAGTTATTATTTTGTAACAATTTTTATAATGGTAAATAAGTTATTAGTTACAAGTTATTAGTTTTCTTTTTATAGAGAGAAACCATAATTAATTTGATCTCCTGTAGAAGAAAGATTCTAATAAACACTAAATCCTTTCCTCTGCAGATAGCTTGTTTAATGGTACAGATGGGATTTTTACTGCTCTTATAGACAATATTTAATAATCAAAATCGTACAAGAATTCAATCAGTCCGGTTAGGTACCTAAATAAAATAAGATTTGAGAAGAGGGAAGTAACAGTGCTAAAATACTAAAATAATGATTGGCCACCAACTGATTACTTCTATCCTTCATTTTCACATACCTACATAGGTTCTTAAGTAGAATTAATAATGTTTTTCTTTCTGAAATTTAAAGTATGAAGAATTTCCAAAGTTAAATTGATAATGACTGATGAAAATCGTGTGTTACTTTCATACTTACAAACGAATTCATTTTTTCATACAAGTATATTATTGTAGTATGTATACGCTCTAAGCTTTTGTACATACAGATTGAATCACGAAATTCTCCCGGGACTTTCATAACCTATTCTACTCGTGAAAATAATGGAAAAAGTACTATACGAGGTCTATAAATAAAATAAGGAGACTAGTCTTTTTTGGCAACACTGTAAAGTGACTAGTAAACATATGGTTATATGAACAACTAATTTATATTATTAATATTTTAAGTCTATTGTTGCAACGTGAAACGAGTTTTTGTTGTGCGTTACAAAAATGAGTGATACTAATTATGAGCACCGATGTGCAATCAAATTTTGTGTTACTCGGTGAGAATGGTATTGAAACGTTTTCAAAATTGAAAAGGGCGATGGAGATGACGCTCTGTCACGAGCCCAAGTTTTTAGGTTGTTTAAATCATTTTCAGATGGCCGGGAATCAGTTGTGGATGATCCTCGCTCTGGAAGACCGTTAAGGTCAAAAAATGATGACAATGTTGAGTGAATCAGAGACTTGATACGGTAAGACCGGCGATTAACTGTCAGAATAATTGAATTTGAACTATACCACAGTCCATCAAATTTTGACAAACAAATAGGACATGAAAAACGTTTCTGCAAAATTGGTTCCAAAAAACCTCACTGTTGAACAGAAAAACAAGATGGAAGTGTGCCGCGATCTTCTAGGGCGAATTAAAACTGATCCTGATTTTCTAAAAAATGATATTACTGGTGATGAATCTTGGATATTTGAGTACGACCCAGAAACAAAACGCCAGACCAATGAATGGCACACTTCAAACTCTTCACGTCCCAAAAAAGAAAAATGACAATTCAAATATCAAATCCATAATAATTTGTTTCTTTGATAATAATCGCTTGGTCCATAAGGAGGTTTTACCTACAGGGCAGACTGTAAATCAATATGTTTACCGAAAAATTCTTGAAAGACTGCGGACAAGAGTTGCCGTGTGAGACCAGCTATCAAAGACAACTGGATGCTGGATCATGTCAATGCACGTTGTCATAGTGCACTCTCAATTAATGAGGTTTTGGCAAAGAAAAACATTCCTGTAGTCCCTCAACCACCTTATGCAACTGACTTGAGTCACTGCGACTTTTCCTGTTCCCGACTTAAAAAAAAAACACTTCAAAGGAAACCATTTTTTAGGAGTAGAAGACATAAAAAATGTAACCGACCATCTGAAGGATATTCCGCGGAATATCTTTATTTAGAAACAGCACACTAGACCTAAATGTATTATACTGTAACAATACCCGAATAATGGACCTGAGTAACGGATTCCTACCAATCAAGAAGAAAGTAGTAGAAAATATAAAGAAATCGTTTGAAGCGTTGCGTGGCTTCCCAAGGGAACTATTTCAAAGGTGATAGAGTCCATGTGTTATTGGATTGTAAATAAAAAGTTTTTCTGAACCAGTCTCATTACTTTATTTACAAAACTCGTATGTCCTAAAATGCTTCATTTGCAAGTTGCGGCTAGTAAAAGATTTCGCTCGGATTTCAGCTACCCCAGTAAAATTAGATCGTACTGAAATTTTAGGATGTTAAATAAAGGTAGAATTAGTGATTTCTTATGGCTTTTGACCTGAAAAATATAATAAAATAGGTCTCAAAACGGTATCGGCAGTAGTTTTTAGAAATCTGGGGTGAAAACCAATAAATCGGGAAAAAAATCCGTTTTTTATGTTTGACGTGCAATACATTTTTAAACAAAACTTGCAGAAAATTGAACTATGAACAGAATGATGTAAGATAAGTTTAATAAAATAAAAATGAAGTTGGAAAAATTCGAATTTTATTTAGAAACAGCACACGAGACCTAAATGTATTATACTGTAACAATACCCGAATAATGGACCTGAGTAACGGATTCCTACCAATCAAGAAGAAAGTAGTAGAAAATATAAGAATGGAAGGAATCCAGAAGAGGACTAAAAGGAATCCTTTTTCTAAGACTAACAGATCCTTTTAACAATCGTTCTCTGTAATACTCCTCGTGGTACACCCTCTACAGATGTTGTTCAATGAGAAGAATTACCGAATCAGGGTAAGAATTTATGGGAAAATGTAAGGACTCTGACGATCAATCTCACGTTGCAGCTTGGGTCTGGTTCTGCAGGTCAAGAGGACAGGAGTATAAATACCGCAGGAAAGACGAGTTGTTAAGATAGTTTAAGCGTTGAATTATTAAGCAAGCCATTGAAGAAGCGAGTATTTTAATGCGTATAAGCGTAAGTGTTCGACGCGATTGTAAGAAGGCGTTATCTGTCAACGTGTAGTGCTGAACAGTGCGTTCGACGTGACGTCACAGGCGTTCCAGGTGGACAGTGGGTGATTGCAGGTAGTTGTTCGATGGGTTACTGATAACACTTAGAGAAAGAGATTAAGTATTAAATTCATTCATAAACTATAGGGTAGTTGTATTTGTGAACAGAAAAGATATTTGCCGCGAAAGAACCTTAGACTAATCTTATCTTAGAAGTAATAAAGTTGTTAAAGATGTAAATATTAGTGGTCATTATAATGTATTCAACAAAGCATTTTAGGACATATGTTTATATGAAATTTTTAAATTATTTTCACCAGTACAATAGTTTATGAAGTCCTGAGAGAACTTTGTGATACAGTCTGTATATGAGAAAAAAAGAAAATTTTTTATCAGAAATCTGATAGTTTAATCATAAAATAATTTGTTAGAATGTACATGTATTGAATCTAATTGGATATTAACTGATAACTTTCCCCAGCTGAATAAAGGAATTGTTTCAAAATGGAGTATGTTAATTTCTTCTTTTTTTTCTTATGGCTGCAAAATATAAAAACCGTCTCAGGCATAAATGACACTAGTTGTTATACACTTCTCTGAGAATAAAATTGTTCAATATACTTCCAGTTCCAGCAATGAAACCATGTGAATTGATCAGTATAAATATAACCTACATTTTACAGAATTTGGCATGCTGATGTGTTGTTGGTTCAGCAAAGAACTCATGTAAACCATTTCACCTCTTGCTTCCCCTACAAAGCTGGAAGTAGGATTCTTATTATTCGTGAGAGAGTCTAAGCCATCTTTAGTAGTGACTAGCACATCTCATGTCATGTGCTGTTTGGTTATGTCATGATGCCTACATAGAAATTTCCTTATTTTTTAGCCTAATTAACCATTATAAAAAAGTATTTGTTTCATAAAATTTTACAGTGAAAGAACTTATTAAACTAGAAAATAGATTATAAAAATATAATTACACTGTGTGAGTATGTTATTATAAAAGAGTTTTTAAACTCTATTTTGAGTCACATTATAAACTAAGGCAGAAATTGATCGTTTGCTAAGATGTAAACAAAATCTAGTTTACAAATTCAACTTATATAAGTCAACTTTCATTATTACTGATTAAATTTATAAAAAAAATACAAATATGTGATTTTCATACTAAGTATTTCTTTTGTAATATTTAATAACAAAATGTAATTAAATGTTGAAATGAGTGATTAAAAGTTTGATTTGTTGATTTCATTATGAATAATTTAATTGTTTATTGCAAAATAATACTTATATACCTCTGTGAACTGATTTGCATGTACGTAACAACCTCTCCCATACTCCTATTCACCAGTATTTAATATAAAAGTTGAGTTTTAGGTGGGGATCCATTGTATTTTATATTATCCTTTTTCATACTGATACTAAAATTAATTTTATAGGTATATTAATTTAATAACATATATTAATTACATATTTATCAATTTTATAAACTATAAAAAATAACTTTTTACATAAAAAGATTAAAACTATATTAATTAATTTTTAATTAGTTTAAGAAAAAAAAATTGTTACAAAAAGAATATCTATTCAGAAATAATGTATTAATCTTATATATATATCTCAATCTTATATAAATAAATATATATATATAAAATCTTCATTTGAATAATATTATCTCATTATTTTGTTAAAATAGTACGATTCTTAATTAATATAAATTAAATAATAAATCTATTTAATTAAATGAAGTTTTAAAAATTAAATTTTTTCTATTTTTAAGTATTTGTACTTGTTTAATTGGTAGTTCATAATTGGCTTTGATAATGGATTTATGATTCAATAAGTTTTCTCATATCAGTATTACAGTTGAATATTTCATATTTATTATGACTGTTTTCTGATTTTAAACCAAATTTCATAGATATAGAAGGTTCTGTCTTCAATATGATTTCTAAAATATTATAAAAGATTGTTCATTAGGAATAGTGTTTAGTCTATCAAGTATCTTGCACGATGTTTGTCATTGAGTTCCGCTCTTACAATTTAATGAAATATTGTCTTTATAGATTGAAGGTAGCAAATAAATTGATTTTGTGTTTTGATTTTCAGAAGGTTTTCTGCAATCGTTTCATTAATTACTTTGAAAAATTCTTGCTCCTTTTGGGTTAAAGATAAAATATAAAGTTGTCTGAGTCTTAATTATCTGAGAGGTTTTCTTAAGGTTTTTGGATAAGATTTCAAGTAATTTCATTTTTCCACTCGTGTTTCTCACCTTAGATATCTGCTTTATTTTTGTTTAAATGTTAATTATTATTTGGTATTTCAGATAAATTTTCTTGTTTGCGTATGAAAATTTCTCATTATGATGAATTTTAAGAATGAAATTAGTGCTGCAGAAAAATTAATAGAATACTGTTGAAAACAGAATGTCAGTTAAATGTAAAAAAACTTTAAAAAACACCTATTTGAGGATACTTTAACGATTAAATATTTTTAGTCACAGGTAGAATATGAAGGATAGAAGCAGTTTTGAAGTTGAAGTTGTATGTATTTAATAAGGACATTTTTCAAGTAACATCTAATGCAGGAAGGACCTGTGATATGTTGCTGTAGACTATTCAAGATAATTTATGTCATGTAGATATTTTCAAGATGTTACATTTTGAACATACATTTGTGAAAGAAAATGGATAAGCTTATTCTTGAACACTCTGGTGTAGTTTAAAATTACAATCAGGACTAGAATTCTAATCGAGCTGAGACTGCTCAATTACCATTTTTACTTTTGTAATTAAAATTTCTCCTTTTTGTGATATAGAGGATTTACTATTATATCTTTTGTCTATGAAACCAAGTGCATTGTCTTGGGTCTTTTTCTCCGAGTGACTGGTGGTTAGCCCAGGCTATTTTGTTTGCATGTAGGTGTTCAAGGAAAGACTCATTCTGATATCTCAAACACTGGTTTACATTTAATTTCAATTCTAGCAAAAAAAAATTGATAGATTAAGCTGAAGATTGTTTATTTCTTTGAATATAACTTTGTTTATTTCCTTGAACTGATTCATTTGGCGATGAGTCCAGAGAAAACCTCTATCTTTTGTATAATTTATTTATTGTTTGTGTTATGGAAGAGCAATCATCAACAGCTATGGTCATTAGCCTGGTGGAAATTGGCAGCATATGAAAAGATGCCATACCTGACCGGGGGATTGGAACTCGGGACTTTCGCACAAAATGCAGAGACTCTGCCTACTCAGCACGAAAATCGGCAAAATATTAACGTTGTTATGGAGATTATTAATGTTTTTATCATAGCTGTTCATCAGAAGTATCACTGATACTGTGAAGCTGACTCTTCAGGAACCTTAACTCAGATCTTTTTTTACATATATTTTGTTTTTGTTAAGTTTAACATTGGTAATTTATAATACAATTCAATTTTGACTAAGGTGTTACTGTATTTTGCTCGTGTTTGTTTCAGTTTTATGTAATAAAGCCTGAAGTTCATTGCACTTTCATAATGGTTAGGCTATCCCATCTTCCAGAAAATTTTGTTTCAGCACATGGTTGTAAGAGATGTGGAAGGGTATCTCTTCTTGGAGGAGGTCCTGGTCTTAAATTAAATATAAATTTTCACATTGTACTTAATAAAAAAAATAGATTTTTTTAAATGTTTCGATTATCGTAGTTTCTTTTTTTTTAGCTAATATAATTAATAACTCTGTATAAATTTAAACAGGTAAATTGTATATGTATCATCTTCAAAATTTATTAAATCGTTATGAATTTTTTATACTGTTTTTTTTTTTTTTACTTTATTTTTAATTATTCTAATATTTTCCTTTATTTATATAACGGACAAGTAAAATCATTAAAATATTTAATAACGTATGGTAGAACTTAATTGAATTTCAGTTTTTACAAATTACTTCCATTAATTTGACCTGTGATATTAAGAAATACATTATTCATACATCTGTCTTTTTGTTTTTTGGAATATAAATTTTCCACCTGATGATTCAGAATGGATTGTGGTATATTATTAATATTTGATATTTATACAAACATTCTCTAACAAATAATAAAAGAAAAATTTGGCGATTTTATTTTTCATTAAAAAATGTAGTGATTTCAATTTATAAATCGTTAATATCCCGGTTATTATTAGTTACGTAAGATATTTGACATTTTGTTGTGAGCGAATTGACCTCTCATTCATTTGAATTCCGATTCCGAACAATCGAATTACGTTGGAAAACGTTAGCCTAGTTGTAAATAAAAAAAAAAAATTAAGCCTATTTGCAATCACTAGATAGTTTTTACTGAGAACACATAAAAGCTTTTAAGCAAAAACAAAGCTCTTCCTTAAAGTTTTAAAATATTAAAATCGAATAATCCGGTAATGTATGTAGTGCTATTCATCTGAATGTTTTGAAATGAACAAGATTTAATAATTAATACTGAGAAATTCCAGACAATAATGAACAAATTATTATTTTTTGTGAATAATACAAATAATAATTAAATTAATATACTGTTTGTTCTTATTCTTCTCTTTATAACAAAATTTTATTACATTTTTTAAATTGTTTTGATTTTAATACACTAAAATAATAAAGAAACTTTAATTCAAGCTTCGGCTTATAAGTAGATTTCAGAGGTTTGAGTATACTTTAAATTTAAAAACCTCATTTATACACTGGAATTTACATAATTGGAAACAATTTATTTATAAGTAACGTAACTCTATGAACTTTCAACACTTGCTGATCTCTCATCATCAGGTTTGCAAAATATATACGATTACATATGCGAATGTCAACAATCTCACATACTAAAAAAACAAAAACCAAAATAAATTACAATAATGATTTTTTTTCTATCATAATTTTAACGAGTAATCTTCGTAATTTTTTACGATTTGTTCTAGTGTACGACTTGAAATGTACTGCCTGTTAGAGTGATTTTAAAGAATAGCTTTGCAATAAAACATATTATTTTATAAACTTTTATGTTCTTTAAAGTTTAACTTATAAATTTGTAAACGAATCGGTTAGAATTCCTTTTTTGTAAAGTGCTTACATAAATAAAAATAAAAAATAATTTTTACTTTCAAATCAATTATTTTCAAAGGCTAAGTATAATTACACTTTTTGAACTCCATCTCCAAAAGCATTAAGATGTTCATGAAATATAATTGGGTTTAGCGAACAAGTTTTTATGTACGCTTTGGCCCTCATCAAGTCTGACCTCAGTACCGACAAAGAAATGTATCAAAACCTTGATTCACAAACACACATAGACTACCTCATTACCCGGCGGGTAAAGTCCTCTGGCGGTTAATGAAAGTATTAAATTTATAAATTTCAGAAGAACAGATATTCAGATAATGCTTAAAAAACGAGTAGATCTACATCATTTTTATTTTTATTTATTTCATAACAACGGTTTACGTAAATAGATTACACTTTATATTAATCTGATAAGAACAGATACTGCAATTATATATTTTTTTGAATCTGTAAAATAGGAAAACATAAAACGAGCGTTGCTCACTAGTACTTGAGAACAAAAGATTTTCTGGAGAGAATTCAATTAATGAAAGTAATATCGGAACGATGAAGGAAATTATTACAACAGTGAAAGGATCTATTTACCCGTGGTTGCAGAGTTATTTCATACAAAGTTAAGAGCCATCAACGTCTTATATTTTTCAATTTTTCAATGAACGAGAAGGAAAAAGATGAAATTGAAGTCAGAAAAATACGAGAAAATAAAAAAAAGAATAAAGAATGAAATCGGAACCAGTGTGAGATAAGAAGGAAATGTTGGCGGATGAAAAAGAAAACAAAATAGGAAAGAAGCTTAAGAAAAATGAGAAAAAAACATTACAAGGGAGAACAGATGAGGTTAATGAATAAAATTAAATTGGGAAATCAAAACTTTAAGATTCATTTTGCTCAAATAAAGCTATATAAAAATTAGTGGGTGGGTTACTAAGAGTTCTAAATTTTATTATCGTTCGATACATTAATTATTGCAGTAATTACCAATATGGATTATCACTATAAAATTTGCAATTACTAACACAATTTTATCCAATATTTTTTAGCTACTTTTTCATATCATTAAAAAAATAATAACAATATCATTTTTAATATATTTCTAATAATTCATTTTAACTGATCTACACTGCATATTTATCATAATTAACAATGTAATCTTTTGATTCTCTTAGTTACTTATCAATTACTAATTTTAGTGTCGAATGAATTAAATGTTTTTTTTTGTGAACTTTATTTTATATTTTCACGAAGGAAATTTCGGAACTAGAAAACACAAATTTTTATTCGTGAAATATCGTATGATAAAGATCATGAAATGAGAAAAATAAACTGGTCAAATATTTTTTAGATTTTTTCCAAGACGTTCGGCAGGTAGGTTGTAATTAACTTTGCTTATTCGTGATACAATTGTTTATACTGTGTTACTTGTCAAGGCAAAACAAAATTGTATGGTCAACATGTCCGTGCCAGATTATTGTTATATGAGTATGTTTGTTGTTTTAGAGACATTTCTGATAAATGCTAGAAAATGGAGAGTCTGGAGGATGACTATCAAGTTATAATTGCATACTCGTAATATTTGAAGTCTGATGAAATTCTGTTCTGTAATAACGCTTAATAAGTTTATTACGTTTCGAATGTAATACATCGTATAGAAGATATTGTTCACATAGCATGCACCTTCAAAAAACGACACGATGAAAACCTACAGACTGTAAACCATGTAGAGTCAACATTTTCTGATCAATCAAAGCTGCAAATCATAATTTCACGAATGAATATTAACGGAAATATTGTTAGTCTATAAGCGCGCGCGAACAAAAATACCCGAAATATAAGTTCAGTTCTAACTAAGAACCCATTATTTGTGTAAACCTTTACAGGAAATCCTTCTAGGATTTTAAGTGTCTGAAAATAAATTTAGCCGCTTCTTTTATCAAAGAAAAACAAAGCATAAGCCCTATTCGTAATCATTCACAGACTAATTTATTTAATTAGTTTCGATAAATAGTCAGTTATTTGTGTTACAGGGAAATAGAGTAGTCATTTATTTTGTTGTAATCCTAAAATTCGATTTAATGTCTATCGGTCAAAAATATTATGAAATATGTTAATGAAAAAAAAAGAAAAAAAATATATATATATTCCAATAATTTTCAGAGCAGTGGTGTTTAGATTAGTATGATTTACAAACAAAACAAGAAAAGCAGAATTAGAACGTTTGTAAGTCCATTTCTGTAGCACGCTTACTTTGGTGGTTTGAGTGTTTACTCGTCTTGTTAGTCTTTTCAATCGGTAACGAAGTGTAACATACATCCTCTTACTAGATATTCAGGCGATCAACATTTTGTAAGTAATAAATTTATTACTTTTTTATTCACCTAAATTAATGAACATCATTTAAGGTTCTATCTATAATTTTTTTATCTGATTTCAATTAACAACACTGGATTGTGAAAGAGATCTCTGGTATTATTTGAACAAACAAACCATATTTATTTATTCTTATCTACGTATTCACAATATATGAATTTAGTAGGTTTTGTAAGTTAAAAAACTTATCTTTTACTAGACTGAGAATAATATAAATAATACTCATATATATGTTATTTTATCGACATAAAAATAAATAATATTTTTATTAATTGTAATAATAATAATAATACGTTAGTTTAATAAAATATAATTAATATATATCATAATATAAATATATTATATTTAATATTACTTATTATAATTATTACTATTAATATTATTATTATTAATATTACTATATTATTATATATTAATGTATATTTATATATATAAACTAAATAAGTTAGAAAATTATCCAAATTAATAGAAAATTTTCTGATTCAATAATAATAGTTCAGAACCTGAACCTTTTTTCTAATGTAATAATTTGTCAGATAGAGCTTTGTGTTTTACGGATTCTAAAGAAAGACCGATAATAATTAAAAGAGTTAGAGAGTTTCTTTTGGAAAATAACTATCCCAAAAGTTTTATTGATAAAATTGTGAAGTCTAAATCGAATTCATAGGCTTTACAATACGTCTTTTTTTAATAAAAAAAGAGAATATGAAAAATAATATTTGGTTATTGGTTTTAGTTTTATTTTGTGTAGTTTTGGTTTATTAATTTAGGGTTAGTATTTTTTTTTTGGGTTGAAACTTAATGTTATCATTGGAATGGGGGTGGGAGTTTCTATGAAAATGATAACATTTTTAATAATGGGTGTTTTGGTTTTTATTAGATTAGGTGGTGGGGGCTTTTAAGTGTTTGCTGGTGTTTTTGTCATTCGTGGTTTGTCTTGATAAAGTCCTACATCTTAGACGAATCGTCGAGGTTTCTTGCTTTGTTTTTGTTATTTTGTTTGTTTGGTTGTTGACTAAATGAATTGCATTAGAAAATTTTCCATTAATTTGGATAATTTTCTAACTTATTTAGTTTTTTTATATTTGCCTAACCAAAGAATAGAGTTTAGTTATTATTTTATATATATAATATTTTATAATATAAATATATTATATTAAATATAATATGTATTAATTTATTAAATCATTCGTTTTCCAAATAGAAAAAAAACTTCTTTAGTGGAGTAGTCAGCAAATCATGGTTGTCATCGTCATCGTCAACTTTGTTTTTATCTTCTCTATCAATACTCTCAGTAGAAGAATCTTCGTTCATTATAAAAAAATCTTACTGTTTGTTTTATGTGATATGCTCCTGCTCATAATAATCCTCTTTTTCAATTCCGCCGCAGTCAGCATCCCAATCGTCTTGGTGAGAGTTAATTTTATCTTCAGAAAATTTAACGGTACCTTCTAATTAAATTGTAGCAATTCTTTTAGCTGAATGGTTTTTAGGAGGAGGTAATTGAGGTTTAGATGTTACGAAAGGAAACAAAAAATCACGAATTTTCGTGATTTTATTAATTATTTTAATATGAAATTTTTATCTGTACCCTCATTAAGTTTTTCTAATGTATACCGTTTTATCTTCAGTATACTAAGCGAAATTTGTGATGCAGAAGAATTGGTTTTTTATTTGGACGCAATAATCCCCCTCAGGTGTTGTCTCCTCTCACCTGTCAAATTAAGAGTTTATTAGGAATAAATCTCATGTTACCTCCATCGTGAGTATTTTTTTTGTCTTTTCGTAAGCTCTTTCAGTACCCCTTGCCACTATTATCAGACCGACCTTTATTGGATAAGTGTGAAGAAAAGGTGTACAATTTTTCTAAAAAAAAACCTCTTCTTTCTCTTTCCTGAACTCTTTTATTTTCTCAGGCGTTCCAGTCCAGTCAATTGGTTCTGTCATCGTATGCTTCCGTCAATAAAAATTAACGTATGTTCATTTCTCATTATTTTCAATTTTCATTTTTGAGAATCCTAATGATTTTAATTATTTCAAACTCTGTATGTCTGCTATATAATTTATATTATATTCTAATTTTTGACGGATTTAAGGATGTCAGCTAGTTTCGATTATTATAAATTATCCAGTTCTATAACCGGTTTTTCTCTCATATTTTTTTAAATTTCTAAACAAATACTCATATTCGTTTTGAATTTCAGCTTTATTTCATTTATCGGTGTCACAAAAATACAATTAGAAATTGTTTTTGTAGAGAAATGACTAATCAGTGAAACTGAAAGTAATAAAAATTACAAACAAAATCTTATTAAAACAGTGTACGTTATGTATCTTTTTTGGAACGCTCAACAGACCCGGTAGTATTGCTTTTAAAATACATAAACTAGTTCAAAAACTACAAACGCTAAATATTACGGACATATAAACTAAATGATAGTTTATATGTCCTAGTTTTTTATTTCATAAAAAATAAAAAAAACACAATATCACAGGCAAAATAGTAAAAATCTAAAGCACATTATAAAATGTTAAAAACACACTACAATAATTATTAAATATTCGAATATAGACTTTAAGAATTAATAAGAAATTAGATGACATCGTTACTTATTTTTCTAGAATATTTCTGATGTTAGCCCCTAGTTTAAACTTCTAACGCAAAGCCGCATAAGAAACGTCCCCAAGGATGTGGTGTACCGTTAGTTGGCAGTCACAGCGAACACTGACAGATGCATTGGCTTGAGTCTTGAGATATCCATGAGTGAGCCTAGTTTGCCCTAATCGCAAACGGCAAATAACAACTTCTTCTCGGTGGTTAGTCCTACATAAAGAGATCTACGGTGACATAGTGTTCTTAACTGGACAAAGTTTATGGACGATGGTTTATAACTGGACGATGGTAGCATTCTATTCACTTTGCCACTAGTCACGAAATACCCTCCACAGAAAACAGAAAAGATTGCCTGAGACAACGCGATTAGTGAAAGCGAACTACAAACAAGCCTCTTTTGTAGCTGTTAGCATGCTAATTGCTCAAAACTCCAATATGGCTGGGGATTCATCAGGAGCTCACACTAGAGCTACACTGAGTTATCGCAGAAATGATAAAGCGAATCTCACATGTAACAGGGTGTCTGAAGTACATGTGTCCTGCAAGGAACTCATGGTATCTGAAAAGACAAGTACGTGTCGATATGTTAGGTTAAGTATAACCCACCTGGTTGATCTAGTGGTGAACGCGTCTTCGCAAATCAGCTTATTTCGAAGTCGAGAGTTCCAAGTTCAAATCCTACTAAAAAGGTAGTTACTTTTATACGGATTTTAATACTAGATTGTGGATACCGGTGTTCTTTGATGGTTGAGTTTCAATTAGCCACACATCTCAGAAATGGTCTACCTGAGACTGTACAAGACTACACTTCACTTAAGCTCATACATATCATTCTCATTCATCCTCTGAATTAATACCTAACGGTGATTCCCGGAGGCTAAACAGAAAAAAGTACATTTAAGGCCTTATTAATAGCAAACAGCTACACGACAAAAACTCTAATAATTCTGGGAAAACCAAACATGTATGTTCTATTACCAACCACAAAAGCATAACCAACAGAATTATGTGTTTAGAATTATGTGTAGGCAATATCATCAGGATTCACGCTATTTACAATATTATAAAATTCTTCTTGTAAAATTACTGTACTTTTACCGGATTCGTGTACTTTTTATGATATCGACAAAGACTAAAGGAATATAATTTACTTTACTAGAAAAGGCCTCTCGAAGTAGGGGTAACAGTTAGAACTGGAGGTAATTATATATTTAGAGGTAAGAAAAGGCCATTCTGATGCGTGGAGGGGCAATAGATCTTGGCCGTTCCATATGTCGATTAAGATGCTGATTGGAGAACACCGCAACAAAGGTCGGATGATTTGGTTACGCTTTAATGCGAGCTACATAGGAGATGATCATTTGGTTTCATCTCACCAAAAAGATGGCTCACCACTATCCTCTTAATAGATTTAACATTGGGCTTGAACGAAACACACTTGTAGCAAGACAAACAAATGAATTATGGATTAGATCGTGCATTTTAAGAGCGATGGCTTATGCGGTTGAATAAGCCACGTAGTCGTAGTTCAAGAGGGAGCGGACCAGAGCTAGGTAGAAGCGATCCATACTTGATCGCTCCCCAACGAGTATTAGATAAAACTTTCAGGATGTCTAGCACTTACCTTCAGGTCCTTCAAATGTGTAACCTACGTCAGTCGTTGGTCAAACCATAATCCTAAAAAATCTAACCCACCTGCGTGATTCAACTGGTTCACCATGTAAAAACAGTTGAGGCTCAACATGTTCCCTTAACCGGGAAAAGCAAATGCATTTTGTCTTCTCCGTGGAAGACGTAAATCCAGTCGTTTTACACTACAATTCAAAACGGATTATTGTGTTTAGGATCAGCATATCGGCAGTAGCTAAAGTTATAGATACAACGTAAATTGAAAAATCATCTACAAATAACGAACACACAAAGAGTTTTTGCAAGCAGATTTTTATAGTATTTATGGCTAAGGCAAACGAGGTAGCACTTAAGTTCCTTCCCTGAGAATCCCATTTTCTACGGTAAACTTTTTGGATACCGTCAATCTAAATCGAATTCGAAAGGACAGACTACGGAGGAAACCACCTGACAAATGCAAGGAGATTTTCTTGTATACCCCATCCATGCAGTGCATTTAGGATTCCTCTCTTCCAAGCCGTGTCGTATGCATTTTGTATATCGAAAATTTTACAATGAGGCATTGGAGAAGTAGAAAGGAGGTTTAAATCACAGATTCCCGGGAAACTACAGGGTCAATAGACCATCTATCTTGGCGGTAACCGCATTATTCGGGAGCAATTATGTCGTTTCTCTCAAGATATCTTACTAGACCACGGTTTACATTTGTTCCTTCAATTTACAGAAAATATTGGTGAAGAAGATACAACGATAATTTTAAGGGCCGATTTCTTTATCGGGTTTCAGTATAGGAATTACCAATGCTTCTGATCAAGAAACTTGGAAAACCTGGTCAGAAAAAATGTTATTATAGATACACAAAAAATGTCGTAATGCAGTATCCGAGAGATCAGATAACATACTGAGCCTGGTATCATTTTCGGGAGATGTCATCACAATAGTTATTCAACGCTTACCTCAACTCATCAAAAGAAAACGTATATTTAATTAATTTTGCGAGTCTCCAATCACAAACGGGGTATTTTCTACCTGCAACATACACCTCATAAACTCAGGACAGTATGACGATGTAAAGGAAACTGACATAAACGAGTTTCCAAACATGTTCGCCACATCAATTGGCGTGGCAACGAGGATGCGTCACCTATAATGTTTGTATGCGTTATGTATGTATGATAAATAAATATTTATCTTAATTATAATATACAATTTTTAACAACAGCTCTTTAGAATACGAAAAAAATCATTATAAGTAAATGGTTTGTAAAACTTCATAGTTTATTGTATGCCATTATAACGGACTATGGTCAAATAAACTTAATCTATATTTACGAAATCCCAAATTTCTTTACTACCAATCTTACGTTTGCGATGAAATTTAATATCTGGAAACATAAAGAATGTTTTTGCTGAAAATGTTGGTAATTTTATCTAAATAAATAGATGGAACAGTTAATATTTAAAGATTTCTAAAAATTACCGTAGAGTAAGTTCCGTACTGAGAAGATGTTATTTGGCTTATCCGTATGTTTTAAATAATAAAAATAAATTTAAAGCTAAGAGATTTGCATTAAAATGAAAAAAAAAATTACTTCACGGATATGTTCTGTTGTATAGAAAAACCACACTTGTTTTAGAATCTTACCACTCTCTAACATTAACTCACAAAACAAATTACTTCATAAGCTTGATCCAAGATTTAATGTTTCCTTGATTTAATTTAGAATGAAATTTGGAATAATTCGATTTTCAGTGCATCTAACATTGACATGAACTTCTAAAATCAACAATAAAAATGTAAATGAAACTTTTTTTTTGTCTTCAGTCATTAGACTGGTTTGATGCAGCTCTCCAAGATTCCCTATCTAGTGCTAGTCGTTTCCTTTCGGTACACAAACCTACATCATACATCCCTAAAAATTTGTTTTATGTATGCCAATCGTTACCTGCCTGCAAACTTTTTCCCTTCTACCTGTCCCTACAATATTAAAGCGATTATTCCAGGATGCCAAAATATGTGACCTGTAAGTCTGTCTCTTCTTTTAACTATATTTTTCCAAATGCTTCTTTCTTCATCGATTTGCCGCAACACCTCTTTATTTGTCATTTTATCCACCCATCTGATTTTTAACATTCTCCTATAGCACCACATTTCAAAATCTTTTCTACTCAGGTACTCCGATCGTCCAAGTTTCACTTCCATATAAAGCTACGCTCCAAACACATACCTTCAAAAATCTTTTCCTGACGTTTAAATTAATTTTTGATGTAAACAAATTATATTTCTGAAGGCTCGTTTCACCTGTGCTATTCGGCATTTTACATCGCTCCTGCTTCGTCCATCTTTAGTAATTCAACTTCCCAAATAACAAAATTCTTTTATCCCCATAATCTTTTCTCGTGGAAAAGAATAATCTTAATAGTAAAAAAAGAGTAATCTTAATGAAATAGAATAATATTAATAGAATAAAAGAATAACCTCCATAATCTTTTATTTCGTGGTCCATCTTTGTTATTTCTACTATATTTCATTACTTTCGTTTTGTTCTTGTTTATTTTCATGCGGTAGTTCTTGCGTAGGACTTCATCCATGTCGTTCATTATTCCTTCTAAATCTTTTTTACTTTCAGCTAGAATTACTATATCATCAGCAAATCGTAGCATCTTTATCTTTTCACCTTGTACTGCTACTCCGGACCTAAATTGTTCTTTAACATCATTAACTACTAGTTCTATGTAAAGATAAAAAAGTAACGGGGATAGGGAACATCCTTGTCGGACTCCCTTTCTTATTACGGCTTCTTTCTTATGTTCTTCAATTATTACTGATGCTGTTTGGTTCCTACAAATGTTAGCAATTGTTCTTCTATCTCTGTATTTGAACCCTAATTTTTTTAAAATGCTGAACATTTTATTCCAGTCTACGTTATCGAATGCCTTTTCTAGTCTATAAATGCCAAGTATGTTGGTTTGTTTTTCTTTAATCTTCCTTCTACTATTAATCCGAGGCCTAAAATTGCTTCCCTTGTTCCTATACTTTTCCTGAAACCAAAGTGGTCTTCTCATAACACTTTTCCCCTCAATTCTCAATTCTTCTGTATAGAATTCCAGTTAAGATTTTTGATGCAGGACTAGTTAAACTAATTGTTCTATATTCTTCACATTTATCTGCTCCTTCTTTCTTTGGTAATATGACTATAACACTTTTTTTGAAGTCTTGACGGAAATTCCCCTTTTTCATAAATATTACACACCAGTTTGTATAATCTATCAATCGCTTCCTCACCTGCACTGCGCAGTAATTCTACAGGTATTCCGTCTATTCCAGGAGCCTTTCTGCCATTCAAATCTTTAATGCTCTCTTAAATTCAGATCTCAGTATTGTTTCTCCCATTTCATCCTCTTCTTCCTCTATAACACCATTTTCTAATTCATTTCCTCCATATAACTCTTCATTATATTCCACCCACCTATCGACTTTGATTTTTGTGTTATATATAGGTGTACTATCTTTGTTTAACACATTATTATATTTTAATTTATGTACGCTAAAATTTTCTTAAACTTTCCTGTATGCTCCGTCTATTTTACCAATGTTCATTTCTCTTTCCACTTCTGAACCCTTTTCTTTAATCCACTCTTCTTTCGCTAGTTTGCCCTTTCTGTTTATATTATTTCTTAATTGTCGATAGTTCCTTTTACTTTCTTTATCAATAGAATTCTTATATTTTCTTCGTTCAAACATCAGCTGCAATATATCGTCTGAAATCCAAGGATTTCTACCAGTTCTCTTTGTTCTCTTTTCCACCTAAGTTCGTTTCTTCTGATTTAAGAATTTCCTTTTTAACATTCTCCCATTCTCCCATTCTTCTTCTACATTTTCTACCTTATCATTTTTACTCAGACTTCTTGCGATGTCCTCCTCAAAAATCTTCTTTACCTCCTTTTCATCAAGCTTCTCTAAATTCCACCGATTTATCTGACAACTTTTCTTCAGTTTTTTAAGCCCCAATCTACATTTCATTCACTAAATTATGGTCGCTATCAATGTCTGCTCCAGGGTAAGATTTGCAGTTGACGAGTTGATTTCTATATCTTTGCTTAACCATGATATAATCTATGTGATACCTTGCAGTATCACCTAGTTTTTTCCATATATATATATTCTTCTATTATGTTTTTTAATGTGGGTGTTGGCAATTACTAAATTATACTTGGTGAAAAATTCTATAAGTTGGTCACCTCTTTCATTCCTTCTTCCCAGCCCGTATTCACCCACTATATTTCTTTCCTTGCCTTTTCCAATGCTTGCATTCTAATCTCCAACTATTATTAATTTTTCACCCCCTTTCATGTGTTTGCTTCTTTAATTTCTTCGAATACACACTCTACATCATCATCATCATGATGGGCGCTTGTAGGCATATAGACGTTAACAATCATTGTCGGTTTAGGTTTTGATTTTTCCTTATTACAATGATTCTATCGCTATGCATTTTGAAATAATCTACTTTCTTCCCTATCTTCTTGTTCATTACGAAACCTAGTCCTGCCTACCCATTATTTGAAGCTGAGTTAATTATTCTAAAATCACCTGACCAAAAGTCCCTTTTCCTCCTCCCATCAAACCTCGCTAATTCTTACATTAAATCTATCCATTTCCCTCTTTAAATTTTCTAACCTACCAACCTTTTTTAGACTTCTAAGATTCCACTCGACTCGTAGAATGTTATTTTTTAATTTTCTGATGACCCCTTCCTTAGTAGTCACCACCCAGAGATCCGATCGGGGGACAAGTTTACCTCCGGAATATTTTACCAAGGAAGGGGCCTCCATCTTTGTTATATGAAAATGCAGAGAGCTACATTTTCTTGGAAGAAAAAGCACCTGTAGTTTTCCAATGCTTTCAGCTGCACAGTAATCAAGAGGATTGAGTGATGTTGATATGGCCGTTTAAGTCGTCCTGACCTACGCCCTTAACAACTGCTGAAAGAGCTGCTGCCCTCTTTCAGGAATCATTTCTTAGTTTGACTCTCAACAGATACCTCTCCGATGTGGTTGCACCTTCGGTGCAGCTACTCTGTATCACTGAGCACTCAAGCCCCCTCACCATCGGCAAGATCTCATGATTCATAGAGGGAGAAATGAAACTAAGAATTGTAAATACAATAAAAAAAATAATATTATATCAACAGAAAATAGAATTTGGCTGGAATAGTATCTTCAAGTTCCACGCAAGCAGACTGATATTCTTTGAAAATATAAAATTAATTATTTTGTAAACTAACAGATTCCAATTTTTCATTAATAATAATCAACGTTTGAAATAAAATCCCGGCAAATACATATAAAACCTTTATATTAATAAAAAATAAGTATGTAAAAAGTAAAAAAAAATGTAATAGCGTTTGAATAAATCTGTTTATCCATTAATCAATATAAATTTAAGCTTGTCGCATATTTGCATTTTTATTTATCATTTCCTTCTTTTGTGTCTTTACATTACTTTTATTAACGATCATATATTTATTTATACTTCTACTACTATACCTATATTCTATATTTATTTATACTTCTTTTTAAATAGTGTACAAATACAAAATTTATTTTTTAGTGAAATATATGATCGTTAATAAAAGTAATGTAAAGACACAATGCAGGAAATGATAAATAAAAATGCTAATATGCGACAAGCTTAAATTTGTTGTGATTAATGGATAAACAGATTTATTCAAATGTTATTACAATTTTTATTTACTTTTTACATATTGTTTTTTATTAATATAAAGGTTTTAAGTGTATTAGCTGGGGTTTTATTACTTTAGCATACTTTTCTAGTTTATAAAATACTTTTCTACTTTTCATACTTTAGTATAATTTTCTTTAGGATAGTTATTTCTTTTTGGAAAAACAGCAAACTGCAATATTTGTTCAGTTTGTTTTTTTTAGCTTATTGAGTATAGTTTCTTGTCACTAACAGAGTAACAGTTTCATGTTATTTGTTAGTGAAGTTTTTCAAAACGGTCACAAATCTTCTTAGCAGTATAAGTTACTGTATGTTATTTTTATTATGAATTGTACAAACGGATTAGGAGGTAATTATTGTTCTAAGAGTCACTTTTGCATCTTTAAATAATCAAAATCAAAGTCCTTTCAACGTTGTCGTAATTTTTAGTTAGCTCTATTTCAGTGTCTCAATAGATGGTACCAGTTTGACAGTTGACTGAGAATTTCATGTGCTTTAGTGAGTACGTGTAATACCTTGTCCGATTTTTATTTTTTTTATTTGAGTGATTGTGATCTATTTGTGGTCAAACAATTAAAATATTTTCTAAATTTATCAGCTACAATTTTACATCCCAAAAAGTACACAATCTCGGAGAAAAAAAATTAATGAGGACAATTTTGTCGAGTGCTCAACCTGAGAAAAAATTCATTTATTTTACGCTATTAAATGGAGATTCCAATATTCAGTACATTGCTACCTCCACTAAAAGAAGAGCTGCAAGATGTAACAGAGAATATTTAAGGAAGTTGATAAGAAAGACTGGATTTAGATGGAAAAGATGTCCATCTAAACTTAAACTTCTTATTCAATATTGTAGCTTGAAGAATGCCCTATCTATAGGATATTACAGAGATTAGGGTTTTAATATAATTTATTTACATGTAACAAATATTCAAAAGGGTATTCTGTGTCTAAATTCTGGAATGATGTAGAAGAAATTTGTGTCACAAAAGAAACCGGGAAGTAGACTCATCATTCTCTTGATGGAGGATAACAGGGATTCGTTGAAGATACATTTATTTTTAGATCAGGGAAAAACTAACTAGTACGATTTAATGGATTTTTATTATTTTTATAAATAGTTGTCTTAAGAATGTATAAGACGATGGAAAATCTACGTGTGGTAGTATTGAAAAATGCCAAATCTCACTCGGTAGAAAAAGCCAGAAACCAAACTCTGTTACTCTTAAAACTTAATAAAGTGGCTGGGTGATCGTAAAGCTGTTTCTTATAATTTAAAAACAAAAACATAACTTCCTTAAAAAAAATAAAACTTTTAAATTTGAAAAAATTTAGTTCAGAAAAAGTTTATCGTGGACGAAACTCTAATGGAACACGATCACTTTCTTTTACGGTTGTCTTCTTACTATCAGTGTAAGGTAACTCTAATTAACTCTAGGTTAATCCTAGAGTTGATACAGTCTGGAATAAAAGGCGAAGTGGGCAAATAAAACATCACTTCTTCCTTACAAGAAAAGAGGACATTTTTTAACATGCTTTTTGAAAATAACAGCGTTAAAAAATTGAATAAGTGTTGCGAAAGCTTAAAAAAAGAAATGAAAAATTATTATGACAAAGGCTTTATCAGTAATAGTAAAAATAATAAATTTATTACAACAGTCGAGTTAAACTTGCGACTCCATAAAGATAGCGAATGACTGGATGCGTTCATAGTGACAGCTGAGTGCGTAACAGCAACTTATGGAAGAAAACACAACCAGGGGGAGAACTACATACTAGCGTCATTGCAAAAAATATATCGCCTCAAATGTTTTTCTTTAATTTTCTGTTAATAACACAGACGGTATAAAAAACACAGACTTTTATATCGTATAGATTAAGGCCTTTCGTTTTGTAAAAAAATCGAACAAAAAGAGGAGGCGACTAGTAAAAGCTAAATATTCCACGATCTACAAGATAATCAATACATATTAAGTGGTAAACAGTGTAATAAATTCCTTTATTAGCAGGATATCGTAAAAAGCAAAGTAAAAATGAATAATCATTTTCTGAAGCCTGTGAACTGAACATTGCATTTGTAAATGAAATGTAATTTCGTTTACAAACAGACTTTTATGTAAGCATACGACTAGTTCTCAATACTTTCACACCACTTCAATCAACTCGTTTTGCGTAATTAAAATGATTCATATTCGTGTCTGTTTAGTTTGTTTTGTAGTACTATAAAGGGAAGTTCCATCTCCTACTAGTTATTTTTATGAAATTAAATATCTAACACAATAACCCGGTTGAGGATACGCTTATCATAGAGAAAAACTTCATTTGAACTTGCAGCCGGTGATAAGAGTTGTTGACACATGCTTTAGTTGTTTGAAATCCGAAATAGGTGCCTTTTTAACGGCTGCCTTATTGAAACCGACTTAGGAAAAAAATAAGAAAATTGTTAAAAAAAGTTCTAAACGTGCCTTAAACAATAATATTTTAATATTATCTATAAAAAGCAGCAATTTTTTGTTTAAATCAGCAAGAAGCTGTATTTTTCTTCAAGAACTTATACTATATGAAAATTCAGTTTCACCGACTATCAGTTCATAAAATATAATTCTTTATTTAGTCGTACTGTGTATTATATGTGTAATTTCAGCGTACCAATAATCTTTGTAAACTGAGTATCGCATTTTATATATAGCTCTGTAAATATATAGTATTGTGTGTACTACGTACACATTTTAATCTCAACTTTCCAGAAAATTCTAGAAAATTATTTTGGAAAAATGAATTAATTATAAATATGTCAGAAATTGTAATATTTATTTTCTTATTTTATACATTTCTTAACGACCATACAACATATTATTAAATCTTTGACTGAGATTAAAGAATAAAACAGAGCTTACAACAAAAAAGTAAAGCCAAAAATCGACAGAAAAATTTTTCGTCCACGATAAGGATTCCCTTTTATCGTGTTAGGGTGTAAGAGAAATAGAGGGTCCATTAACAAGTGGTCAAGTGAAATCGATTAAACCACCATTTCGTTAAGTGTAATTTAATAGTAGAAAGTGAGGAGGTTAAACAGAACACATAGTGCTTTTAACTAAAGAATTATTGTATAATTAAAGCTTCGAGTGAGCAGATGAAGGGGTTAATTTACGCCAATAAGTTAAATGAATAAAATGTTCACTATTTAAATCACGAGTAGTAAAGCGTTTCATAATAAAATTTTCTACTTTGTTCAGAAAGTACGAGTCTCAAAAAGTGGAGATTTACTCTGACAAATACTATATAAATAGTAAGAAAACTAAAATAATAATTAAAGTTATATAATTTATTTAAACAATATAATTTAAGATAATTCTTAATTTTACAATGTCTGTTTATCCATTCAAATGTTTGATTTTAATTTCAGTGCTATTCTAACTCAAATGCCTAATCGTTCTCTACTAAGTAGAGACTGTAGTTTAAAGCAATCGTTTTTTTTTTTTAAAGAGGTAAATTAATTTGTTACTGTATACTATTTATTCCAGCTTTTTTTTAATGACATATCCTATGTAAAATACTTAAAATTCAAAACGCTGAAGTCAGGATTACATTTTCTGAGAGCAGTAATATTCATACAAAGTCCCAAGAGGGAACGAAATGAAGATGTCACTTGCAAAGTTGTCACCTGACATTCAATCACCTGAAATTTGGTGGGCTTGGAGCTCTCATTTGCAGCGAATGCTCACTTAAAAATAATAATCTTGTTCCTCTTGGCCAGTTGGCTATCATTTTAAACTGACTTCTCAATAAAAAACATACAGTATAATGACAGACATATAACTAAATTTCTTAACATTTAACAATTTTTTTTTCTTTACTAAATTTCGTGCGTTAGATAATTTTTTTACATTATGTAATATGTGTATATTAATTATTCATAATCTTATGCATAAAAAAATATTTTTGCCAGCTATTATAGGAATGCTCAGGTCAATACAAAAGAATAAATTAAAAACATTAAATCATAATTTCATTATAATTATTTATTTATATTTTTTTTATTATTTCACACTTTTCCTTTACGTAATAAAAAATAGAATAATAAGTGAAATTAAGAGCTACGATTATTTATATAAATCATACATTTAAATTTGACTGAGATTATTTACAAATGAAGTTTGTGGAACTATTAATGAAATAAATTAGAAAAGATAATTAACTACAAAAACTATGTTAATTTAAATCTAAACCTAGATGGCTATTTCTATTATTAAACAATCATAAATTTGTAAATACTTAGTAAAATTATAGAAAGCCGCATTTAAAATCTACCCACGTCGTTTGGCGGGTGTTTAATTTACTGTATACATGCATGATGTGACATTTAAATTTTGCATTAATTTTTTTTTTTGGTTAAGTCCTGGCGGATGGGGCGGGGTCCTGGGAACTGCATAGACGGTCCTGGTTACCCCCGCCTCTGAAATTAGACAGGCAAATTAAAATAAGAAGATCCAGAACCGGCGGGTCGACCTGCCATGCCAGACCTACTGCAGGCAGGCGGGGAGGCTCGTTACAATCGCAAGGACAGCCCCCAGGCCTGAGTCATGCTTGACTGCAGATCCGGTCTTTAGTTTAAATATCACTTATTATTAATAATAAGTTGTATAAAATATTATTAATAATATAATAAGTTGTATACCATTTGTATATTTAAATGTAAATTAGACGAGGTTAGCGAGCGTTAGGTATGTTTGCTTCAGTTATAATGATATCGTATGAAGTTCATTGCATGAAATCATTAGTTACATTACCTTTTTTCCTGTTTAGCCTTTGGGAATTACCGTTCAGGTATTACTTCAGAGGATGATATGTATGAGTGTAAATGAAGTGTAGTCTTGTACAATCTCAGTTCGACCATTCCTGAGATGTGTGATTAATTGAAACCCAACCACCAAAGAACACCGGTATCCACGATCTAGTATTCAAATCCATGTAAAAATTACTGACTTTACTAGGACTTGAACGTTGGAACTCTCGATTTCCAAAACAGCTGATTTGGGAAGACGCGTTCACCTCTAGACCAACCCGGTGGGTTTACGTTACGTAACCTAACCTAATCGCTCGCTAACTTCGTCAAATTAAGAATAAATATACGATTTATATGCAACTTATTAATAATAAAAGTGATATTTAAACTAAATGCAATAATTATAAAACACTACTTCTTCAGCACAGAAGTAAACAATATAATAAATAGAAAAAAAAAATTTAATTTACTGGCCCTCTGTTAACACAGAAGTACGAAATTATTTTATTTACCTTATTTTACAACTTATAAAACTAAAAAAAATTAAAATCACTATTAGTTTTTATTGTCATTTTTACTTTCTTTAAATTTGATGAGTTTGAACATATATGAAGTACAACATAAGGTAGTTAAGATGGGATAAGTGGTCCCATCTGTTACGGTGCTACTTAACATTGTTGAAAATAAGTATACACAAGTTTATTAAGGAACAGTTGGAGCAGACATTTATTAAAGATAGGACAGTACACATCAGTATGTATGGTGATTTCTAAGAATATCCATTTATTCGAGTTTCCAATACTGCACGCCAACACCAATCTTAAGATCATAAACAGGTTTCACTCGAAATCAGAGGGAATTTTCTGTAGACCCTATCGAGTATTTTTGGAATTTAAATATAACATTAAATGAAACCATGTCTCATCCAAAAAGAGAAAATTATTCAATTCTCATTCCTTGATTAGTGCTACCCAAGAACCATCCACAAAATGTTTTGAGAATGCTACTATGCTAGGACCTTTTATATTGCAGGTGCTTTAGATCTCACATTTATAAGAAAAATGGATAAAAAATAATGTATACAAACAAATTAATGTGGCACTTTTTTCTTCATAATATAAGATTTACTTCACGAGCTGCAAAAGCCGTAGTGTTTTTGTATATTATTTAGAAAACATAAAATAATTTACATACACAGAGTTCATTATTACCGAAATGATAATGTATTAAAATTGAGAAAAATTATTATTAGAGTTGACTAAAATTCAGATCCATCTCTGGAAGGTAAATCACCTGAATTTATAACATCCTTGTTATTCTGCCCGTGAAAAAATATAAATTTTATAGGTAGTATTTTCTTTGAATTTAGGATATTATTACGTTACTCGTTATTATTCTTACCAATTCATTACTCGGATTTAAATAACATTTCGTACCATTAAACACGATAGTAAATAGAAAGTTTAAAAGAAAAAAGAAAACTTCCTTGGCTTTTTGCCAGTTGGTCAGAATGGTAAAAAATAACAACCCATCAGTACATTTACACCAGTACGTCTATTCCAGCCTTTGGCAACTAGTCTTTTCGAAGGAAACATAGAATGTAACAATAAAGTTTCCTTCTATTCGTTGTCCGCACTATGTGAAGCAATATTTTAAGAGGTTTTAAGATTCCGTTACCGAACAAGTAAATGCTATTGTAGTTGGTAACTTCTTCAAGTTTTGTACATTTCTTATTGTCTAATCAAATTTAGCACCGGTAATCGTAGGGTTACAGTACTGTTATTAAATTTTATACGCCTATCGTTGGTTCTTTTCTTACACACAGAACATGTACCATTACTGCTTTTGTTTCTTTCACATGAGATACATGAATTAGTTTAAATTATAGTTATCTTAATAATGTGATATCCAGTCACCTAAATTCTTTTTATTTGTACTATTTCTACATGTATAAATGAATTCTAAAATAGAAAAAAATAAAAAGCTAAATAAGTCAGATTTTCTCAAAGACTTGATTGACTGAGTAATATTTTGTATTTACTTTAATTTAATAGATTTCAAAATATTATTTTTTCTACACTTGAAAAAATTTTATAGTATTGGCTACTTTCATTTATAGATGTTGTTTTCAGCGTTTTTGTAGTTATTCACTAGTTTATTGTAGTATTTCACCAGTAACTAACACCAGTAAATAACTACTAGTTCTTTTCTTAAAAAGTTGTCTAAAACCGGTTACGCAAATGTGAAGACGAGTTCAAAGAATAAGCATACTAGCAATTTAAGTTGCTTCAATAATACTATTATAATCTATCTTTAGATCTAACATATCAGAATTTATAGTGCTACCACTGTTATAATTATTTCCAATTCATAAATTCTGCATGTGTTACTCAAAGCTTTCCAGTATACGAGTATTATACATATTTCCACTGTTAGGCAGTAAGAGCTAGAATAATTTATTTTAAATCTAATAATTGCGACATTTAACAAATATATAGAATCCAATAAAGCATACAAAAGTACCTGCAATTTGCGGTAGTATTTGAACATAAAAAAAATATTTTTTAAGCTGCATGTTTTTAATAAATTTATCCTAAATATATTTGTCTGAAAAGAAAAAAACGAAATTACTGTGAGCTGAAATTGTGGTTATATTTGTTAAAAAATTTCCATTTTTTGGCAACATATACACGTACGTATTACATATAAATAGTATGTATAAATATACATATTTCAAAAATAGGTAAGTTGTAGGTTACAAGATACATTAAATTAATATAATGGCCTGAAAAAGTTATTGATTTTAAGAAGCAGTTAGTCGATAACTTAGCTGATTATTATACTATTATAGCTTAGATCTTATTATATTATTTTTGTTAAAAAATAAATACATGAGAAGTATAATGATCACAGATTTGTAGTGTTGGTCAACTATTTTTATAAGTTGTTGAATGTAGCAATTTTTTTTTAAGGTTGGGTTACTGAAACGTTATGAGCATTATACATTGTCAATTACATGTCGTTATTACTTAAAGAACTCTAACAAATAGTACCTCTGAACCCAGATATAAGCAAAGCTATGTTAAAATGGAATAAAGGTTTGGGATTTAAAATGACAAATAAAGCGATCGGATTTTGTTGTTTCGATGAAATTAATGCCGTGTTTCACTTAATGTCAGAGTAGACATACACGACTCATCGTAACATGTGGTCTTTTATTAATGTGTAATTCTGGATCAAGACGTAAATCTCCATGAAGAGCATCTTACTCTTTACCGGCAAGTAAATATTTACTCGTGCTTTATTTATCGAGATATGATTTCGAACTGATAGTATTACATTTGTGTAGGGTTAGTTACTGGAAATACATAGTAAATTAAAAAAAAATATATATATAGAACATACATACATACATATATATATATATATATGTTTTTTAAAGTCAGCGTTTTTTTTTGTTTTTTTTTGTTTAAACAGTTATTACCGTTTAAATTAACCAGCCATATAAGGAAAACCACCTTCATTGACGAGCAATTACTGTAAAACCGCATGTTGCAGCTTATCCACAGAACAATTCACAGATTGATTTTGAACACTTGTCTCGTAAAGCTTCGATTAAATATTACGTGTAATAAGTTATTTCCAGAAAAATCGATTTAGTGGAACCGACTTCCCTTCAGTAAGGACGTATAGCAAGAGTTATCAAAGGATACCACACCGACAACTCCCTTCATGTTAGCAAAGATACCTAATAAGAAACAATAATCATCCCGAAAAGTACAGTATATATGAGATTGATTATTTTGTCTTACTATTCGTATATTGGTAAATAATATAAAGTCTGGTTTGAGAATTTTTAAGCGAAGTTTATAGAAGTCAATTTTTTTTTCATTTATCACTAACCCTCTCTAAAACTAATAGCTCACGAATATAAGTTATTTATTAAATTTTTATTAACATCCTGAGCGTTGTCAGTTAACTATAAAAATTTATGGAAGTTTTGCACTATTATTATTACTAAACCTCATTTCTTCAGTTGTATGCCTACTTGTAGCTTGGGTTCATTTGTCACACGAAGAGCTATAGATGAGATATATATATATATATCTCACACATCTTCACTATTTTTCTATCATATTCTTTGATTGATTTTATTTACTCTTGTCTTGATAATGCGATTTCCAGTCATTTTATTATCTTTATTTAATCTGTCTCGGAACTATAAATCAAATCTAAACCGTAAGGAAGAAAAGCTACATTCTTTTTTTAATATAGGTACATTTTCTGTAACGAGCTAATTTAATCAGAATTAAATTGTTGGACAAATGGTGTGATCTTTTTCAGTTCGTTCAGAATATCGTATGTAAAAAAATACCAATATAAAAATTATTTATAATAAAATGCTTATATGTTAATAAAAATAAAATGTTGTTATAGAACAAAAACCAATGTTCTATAAAAAATGTAAAAATGTAGTAAAATTATCTTTTTAAATATTTATTGGCTTTCTTTTACGATAAATTAATTAGTTGTACGACACGATAATAAACTAACTTTTGATATTAGTAAGGAATAATTTGCCAGTAAAAAATGCGAGGGATGATGGTTTTTCATTTTGCTTTAGATTTACGTTAATCAATCTTAGATCAGCTAGTAGAACCAATCAAAAGGAAAGCTTTCCGTTTGCCATAATATATTTATTTGTCTTTTACCATGAAAGGAGTTAAAGGTAGTCAGCCGTGAGAAATTCCATAATGTGCAACTATAAAAATGGGGTAATATTCCCGAACTCATTTTCACTAACCTCCTCTGTGAAGGACAGAATCCCTAAAGGAAATAACTTAAATAATAAATAAAATTAATTAAATAATTATTTGATGCAGCTCAATCAATAGCAAACATATTTCTTTATAAAATTTATTAAAATTATGTAATTTATTAAAAAAAAAAAACTGAATTTAATTTATCGGTAATTCTATTCAACCACTCAGTTAGCTGTGTAGTTAAGTGCTTCAAAGAATGTGCATTGAAAGGATTGTTCACAAGATTCATAGAAAAAAAAATAAATAGAAAAATTGGAAAGCTTGTCTAATCTATATAAAAAAAGCCATTTAACCAAATAATTCCCATACATACCTCTCTCTCTCTCTCTCTCTCTCTCTATATATATATATATATATATATATATACTGAATGTGGTTGAATATCAGACGAGGTTTAGTAAAAAAAAAATTTTTTTCTAACAAAATACATATTTTTAACGATAATAATTATATTATTTACTAACAAAAAAGAAAAAAAAAGATAAATAAATAAAAATCAGACATGACTAATCTGTAATTAAATTTTTATATGATAAAGAAAATACTACATATAGTATTAGATATAGTATATAGGTATAGTATTAGATATATAATTTATATGTAATAGTTATCAAAGAAAACTCTGACTGATGCCTTTTCTAATGCAGGTACTTCCCTTCCCAGTTGTTAGAAATTCTTCTGAAGATAGTACAAAGGAAAAATTAAAAATAATTATACTTTTTATCAGCTTTGTATATCTAATAATCTAAGTTAGTGTTCGATAGAAAAACATAGATTTTAAATAAGAAGAGTTGAAACCTATTTTGAGATTAATAAAAGTTTTTTAAAACTTGGATCCCATAATTAAAACATATATCAGAAGGGAAATAAGAGTTTTAGAAATGTGACTCAAGCTATAACGAAAAAGATTGAATGGATATCTCTGTATTTTTGAAAGTAGACTCCCTTTTATGATTTCAATGTGCGAGTATAAGCCGCCCGGTACATTATAACCCAGTCAACTTCGTCAAAGATGAGCTTCAAAAGACCTCAATCCTTGCATGAATAAGAATGAAAATAATTCATAAAGACCTATCTTTATATTTTTATGCTGAAGAATTTTAAGATCTTACCTGACAAAATGTCTAAAATACAGAACTGTTAACAGTTTATAGACGAAATTAATGCACTAATTATCAAAGACTATATAAAGAGTGCAATAAGAAATCCATTTATAGACAAAAATCAATTTACTTCAGATTGCGTTTCAGGGAGATTAAATATATTAAAACATCTAGAAAAATGCGTTTCTAATAAATGGAAGGGCGAACTCATAAACTTATTACAGAATAATACAGACTTATTGTAAATTTGTAATAATTTCTCTACCATCGTTGCTCATTAAAATTGTGTATCAGCTATATTATACTTATCCGTAATAAGTGTCAGTTTTATTTTGATTTTATGTATTATTTTGTCAACACAATAATCTGCAACAGGCTACATTGAAGGAAATAAATATTAACTTAGGGTTTATTTTCTGAAGTTAAACAAATGCCTTATTAGTTTAAAAATTATGAAATAAAATTTTATTACAATTATCTTATGTTCACAGCCTGATTACTGCTTGCAAATTGTAGAATTGTTGTGACTGAGTTTTCGTCAAATAAGTACCTCTTTAGTTGTGCATTACAATAGTACCAATAACATTTCAAAGTTACTTTAGTTTTAATCGTTGGAGAATTTTAAGTAATGGAGCTGCACAAAAAATATATTTCTTCATCTTATGAATGTACTCGTACTTTCTGATATTTAAAGATAAATTAAACAGATAAAATAAAATAGATCTATTTCTTTTTTTATCATACTTAAAACGGTTATTTCAGTCAAGTTTGAAATTAAAAAATTAAAAAGCGGTGTGTTCGATATAAAATTGATTCCATTAACAAACCTAGACCCAACCTTAGCCTAATTTTGCTTTGAAAATACAGGAGTATAACAAGTAATATAAAATATTTGTAAATTAAATTTTAAAGTAATGTAAATTTCATTAAAATATTATAAATTATGTGAGCAAAGAATTTTTCGTACAGTTTTCTTATTTATATATTTAACAAAATAAAGTAACCATATTAAATTAAAAAAAAAAATATTTCCACTAAAGAGAATAAAAATATATATCTGTAAAAAATCAATACTAGCATACAATATGTAAGAAGCCGCTATTTTTTTCACCGTTGATATATTATAAAACTATCAGAATGTTTCAGTGAATGTTGAGTGTGTTGAATCTGAATTCAAAAATTAATATATTAATTAATGATTTAAGTCTACAAATCCCAAAAATTATCTGAAAAATTAAGGATACATTTGTAAAAAAAATAATGCGTGTCTTGTCGAGCGGTAGCGTCTCGGCCTTTCATCCGGAAGTCCCGGGTTGGAATCCCCGTCAAGCATGCCACTCGCTACAACAATTGTCATTCATCTCATCCTCTGAAGGAATACCCAACGGTGGCCCCGGGGGAATAAATGCGTTTCTAAGTGTTTGAAATCTAAATAGAAATAATACACATTTATTCGATTAAAATAGATTAAAGAAGGCAAAGCATTTGATAAATGTGATAAAAAATTAATTATTGTATTTTAATTCATATATAACAGTCCTAGTAGAGTGTTTGTTCAAAATGTGCACTCAAACACGCACACGACAAATATCCGGAGCAATAATTCAGTTCAGTCTACTAATTCAATCGATAGCTAATAATTTCTCACACACTTGTCACTTTCTCGATTAATTTGTCTATGGGCATTACATTACACAATGCATTTACTAGAGTGATCTGATTTTCGTCATAATGAGGAATATGTGGTAAAATTTACTTAGTAATTGAGCTAATCTCTCCCAAAGGGAAATATTTCTTTGAATTTTATATGTACATAACAATATATTAATGTAATATCTATTACGAAAGTGTATTTATTTCATTTCAAATTTTACGATACACTTAACTTATCTTTTATTATTTTTATCTTTTTTCTGCACTTATCTTTTTTTATTATTCCCGTAATAAGAGTTTTAAAAATATTTTAAAACATAAAGATGTTTAATTTCATTATTTTTTAAAATGCTTAATTTAAAAAAATTGTATACTAAAAATGTTTAATTTAATTACATTTTTTTTTTTGTAAAATATCTGTGAATGTATCGATTTTAAGCCGAAATTAGTACTGCACAGAAATAATCTACAAAAAAAAATCAAATAATAATAGAAATACTTAACAAATTAAATTTTTTTTATAACTAAAATTATTGTTACAATCACATTATCAAACTATAATTCTCAAACTATACCCTACTAACAATCGGTTGCTATAGCAATATTTTAGAAGAAACGTAATATCGTTATTAAAACAATAGAGCCGGAAGAATAATATTTAAAAAATTAATTTAATGAAAAGAGGGATTACGAGGACTACATAGAAAATACCTACAGCGGCTGATAGAGTAGGATTAAACAGGTACAGAAAAAAGTGGTAGATAGGCAAGAATAAAGTAATGAAAAACATCACGCAGTCGAAATTTAGTACTAGTTTAAAAAAAAAGTTATTTCTGACTTAAGAAGTATTTTCCTTTAAACGTAAAGAAAGATAATTTTAAAAAATTAACTAAATATCAGTTAGTATACTATTGCTAAGAACAAGGACTACTAGCCTTCTATTATAACAGTATGTTGTGACTATTAATCCGCTTATGAAGGCAACACAAACTTTTATGTGGAGAAACCTTTAGTTTACAATAAGGTACCTTAACATTATTATTACTAATATTTATTACATTATAATTTTAGTAAAAATATAATACTAATAATAATTTCAATTTCAAACAAATTTCGTACATACATATTATACATTTGGCTTATTTTTCTACCAAAATTGTCTAACTGAGGTAGATTACAATAAATATGATTACTCTAAAGTTACAAGTATCTGAAATGTATAAATAAATGGAAATCTTAATATAATAATAAAAAAAAAAAAAAAACATCAAATTAAAAAGTTACATAATACAAAAAGTTATGAATGTTTTCAGTATACATAAATAACTGTAGATCATACAATAGGTAACAAAACACATAACAGGACATCGCAATATATGGGAATTTATGGCAATCTCACCGACTTGGTAGGGAAAAGAATAAACATCAATTGCACAATTCATTAAGTCACAATATATACACGTTTTTTTTTTCAAATGTTAAACTTTTTCTAATCCAGTAGGTTATAAAAAAAATATCGATATATCGATCTCGGCTATTCTTCAATATTTCGTTTCTCACTTAATTCATAAATGGCGTTTTGTCATTACGTTTTACAAAGTAAACATTCAGTTCATCCCCAAAATAATCACTATTCAAGAGTTTTTATAATATATATAGTGTTACTAATAAAATAATAATAAATAAATAAAAGTGATAGTAACTAATAGATTGATATGAGTGTAATAATTTCCTTGTACTACGTGTTTCATTATTCCGTTTGTTCCTTCGTAATTTAGGTATTTTATACATATAAATTAATTTTTTATTATTGATTTTATTTTCACTTTCCATCTATTCTTTTCTTTCACTTTCTGTTTTACAATGTACCATTATCATTAGCCATTAGTTTTAGCTCTTAAAAATAGATTAAATGTTTTTTTTTTTGCTTTAGTATTAGTGTCAAGGTTTCTCAATTCTGTAGGGAGGCTATTTAATAGATTAGGTATTTGATATTTTGGTAACAATTTACCATATTTATTGTTGCATCTCGTAGTTATGTATACACATTGTCTTAAATTGTATTTAATTTGATTCTATATTTAGGGTTAAAATAATTCCTCCTTGTGTCTGTGTATCTAGCCAGAGCCCCAAACAACATTACTGCCAGTAGTTCCATTGAAGCGTTACCGAACATTATTTTAATTATTCTCCTCAAAACTCTTTTAAGTTTTTGCAGTAGATATTCTAGTGCTAAATATAATAAAAATAATAATAATAATATGATGATGTCCCGGATAAATCCAACCACAGGTCCGTGCAACATCTAAAGACACGTCCAGGGCGGGCAACAACATGGTACTTTGGTACCCTTCATTTATATCGTCCAACGGGGAAATGGTCTTGCTCAGGAGCTCCCTGTGGGCTACGGGACTGGCGGTTTCGAGCTGTCCGAGTTGGTTGTGGTTGTGCTTCTCGGTTTCGTTGTTTGCAGTGGAGGTGGGAGGCAAGACCAGCCCCGCTGCAAACAACTGACTGATTTCTGACGTTGGGCGGAGTGTGGATGGGGAGTGCTCATCCCTCTTTTCGGTTGTGGAGTCGGGTTGAGGGTGAGCTGCTGTGAGCATGCTCTATCGAAATCTTGCGCCGTCTAGCGTGAGTCAGTCACTTCGGCCCTTGGCAGGGATTGTTTCATAGGTAAAGGTATCGGAGCCGTAACTGGTATGTCCGAGTCCTGGAATGTCGGTATCGTGGATCAGGCAGTACCTGACTCCTCGGCCCGGGTTAAATTTGTGGGAAGCGGCTGACTGGGGGGACTGGTCTCTCCACCCGCACCTTGTAACATATTGACTGGCGAAGCATAAACCATGGAAACAACAACTTTTGTGGCAGATGGTCCACGTAAAAACTCTCGTTCTAGAGAACCTCTTTCTTCGGTAGCGAAGAGGAGGAAGTTTGTCGAGGTTAGTGACAAGGAAGAGTTTATAGTTCTAGAAAAGGAGGACCGAACCAATCTTTAACCTAAGCGTAAAGGACCCATTCCTAAGTATTTAATTATAAAGGAAAAAAGATGGTGATTTTTTTAAGATCAGTCCCTTTGTGATAGCTCGTGGCATCACTGAAGCAGCCGGAGTACCGGTTAAAGTACAAGGAAGACTGCGACGGGATTATTTGTTGAAACTGTCAATAACATAGAGTCGTCTCGATTATTAAAAGCAAAGAATACCTCTAAAGTAGTAGTTGTGTGCAGAGATTTGCTTAACTGCACCGAAGATGAAATTGTAGATGAACTTTATAGACAGGGAGTCAACGTTTCGTAAAAAATGGTTTTTGTTTTGAAGTGGTAAGAACCATTTACACCATTGCCATTTGTGTTTCTTTTGGGGTTTCAATCCCAAGACAAGTTTGTTTTTTAGATGATTTCTATTGACAGTACTAGTCTACTGACTATGTCGCTCGTGTTTTTACCGGGAGGGAAAAGTATGCTTTTTTTTTCTTACTGATGTGGAAAAGGCTAATGACCCTAGCAGTCGATGCCCCTAAAACTTCAAAAAAACAAAAAAAATGGTAGTGTGAATTTATTTGAAAATAAATAAATCAAGAAATCATTAAACTAAATAATAAACATAATTAAACAATTCACTGCTGACATGACCTGAGGTCGTCTGCCAAGCTGCAATAATCAAGTCCAGAAATAATAAATAATCAAATGAAGACATTTTCTTTAAATTTTAACGCAAATAATTGATCTTCTTATTATAATTTTATGTACTATAAATAAAAGAATAAAATTATTAAGTTATATTCAGTCAACCAAGAAACTCAGTACTTTAACAAGGTTATGATACAATTTGTTTGTTTGTTTTACAATAATGCTAAAAACTCATATTACTTTTATAAAAATTAACAACAAAATCATAGTTAGTTACACAGAAATACTAAATTATATATTCAAACACAAAATTCATTGTTAAACGCATGCATAAATGTACACAAATACACATAATAATAAAAATTATACCTATGATGTATGAGTGAAAATTATAATTATTTTATATTTCATCGCAAGTTATAAAATTTCCTAGCATGTTTTTAAATTATGATAAATTCTGAAATACATCTAAACTAAACTCATGATTACAGTCAGAATCCTTGCACATTTAAGAATTATTTTTCTAATTTCTAATTATTAATTTTAGTTGATTTTTTAAACTTTATTTGACATATATACACCACATCTTTTTGGTACGGTTCTTGAACTTTGTAATTTGGAAGAGAAGTAAATTTTTGAACTTACTGCGTATGGCTGAATTTTTTTCGGATCTCAAAAGTTATCACGGATTTCATCCTTGAGCCTACTAACTTCATTCGTTTATTTTTATAAGTTGTATTACTATTTTAATAAGTTTCATGTATTACTATTTTATACGTTTTTCACTGTTTATTATGCCATGGAGCAAATGGATATCTAATTTGGCATAATATCTTTGTATTATTTTTTCATACGGTTACAATGCTGTAAATTCTTGACATCTGTCAATGTACTTGGATATACGATATTATACATACACTCGTGTATAATGATGTAAGTACACGTCATTACATTGATACTGAAGACTTCCGAATATTTTTTCGTTACAATTTACATTTTGAAGTGTATTCTGACTAATAATAATGTATTTTTTTTCGTTCAACTTGAATACACATGTTACGTCACTAAATTTGTCATATTTACAAAGTGATTCAGGAAGAATGTAACTAAATTTCAGGACATGTTCTGCTGGTGAAAATAAAGAAGCAAGTACCTATAAACATAGGTTCGGTAAAGCTTCTTTAGTGTGTGTAAGCTGGTGAAAGATTTCGTCTTGATTTCTGAGCCTTCGGTCAAATTAAGACAAACTGTACTACTTGGAACCTAAATTATGAGATAAATTTAGACGTTTTGTATGAAATCTGACCTAAAAAAATTCGGTACAAGAACTGTATTTTTATTAGTTTTCGAGAAATATAGGGTAATGCCTATGTAATCTTAGACTAATTTTTAATGATCTTATCTCACTGCAATTTTCCTCCGTTCATTTAATCTTTAAGAGGCCATATCTATTAGCTTCACATTATTCATCCAATTTTATGAACAAGAATGAAAACCTTTACACAACTTAATCCTTTCTTTGAGTATTAAGTATTACCCAAAAATTTTACTTTTGAAAGTGAATTGGCTAGCTCGGGTTAGCGTATTTCCAGATTTTTAGTTATTCTAAGACTAGAATAACCAAAAATCTTACTTATCAGATAATATTGGAACGTTATACATTTTGGTATTTTTTCCTGTTGAGAAATTTTTGGTGCTATTATACTGCAACCTGTATATGAAAGTAAACGGATGGATTTATTTTGGCATAACATCTCTTTTTTTTTTCATACAGTTAATATACTGTATGTCTGGCATAAAATATTTATAAAATGATTTTTCGCTTATTTCACTCCGGTATTTAGCTTTGAATGAAACCAAAACTCGAATAAAATCCTGGTGTGTTTATTTTTATCTTATTACAAGAAGTATTTAAATCGAGTAATCAATAGATATACAAATTTTAATTAATATTTTAGTCCAAACGGAACAGAACTTTCAGATGCCCGGTTCTATTATTTCTCAAGAACGTAGAATAAAACAGTAATAGTAATGGAAGAAATGCAGAATTTGGTATAAGATCTATTAAGTTCAGTATACTTTCTTCGATCTACTTACTTGGGAAGGGTTTTAGTAAGGTTTCTGATTTCATTACAACTTGTAGAAAGCCCCTGGAAATAGTGACTAATAGCATCTTGTAGTGCAGTCTACTACATTATTTAAGAATCTTTTTATGTTCTACTTATAATAAAAATTCTGAGAAAAAATTCCAGGAGAGAGAAAGTTGAAGTTCAGTATCGATTCAATAATCGGCATTTAATATTACGATTTTACTCGAGAAGGTGATTTTGCCCCTACAACTATTGATAGGCTTTCCTCTTAACAAGTCTTCGATTTCTCTAAATAAACGAAATCATTAATGAAACACTGGTTTTTAAAAGATTAAATTATGATAAATTCATAACAGAATTTTAACTACGTAGGTAATGAAGTTTTGCGAAATTCCATTCAATCGCATTCCAACCTTTGACTTCGCACGTTATTAGATTAAAAAGTCAACTTTTTGACTTCTAATTCAAGAGATAAATAAATTTAGCTATCGCTTTATTTTTAGCTCTTTGACCAATTTTTTTTCAGTTAATATGTTTTCAGTTCATATTCCCCAATATTCTACTACTCAAATATTGAATTTTAAATTCACCCAATTTTGGCTAGCTCAATATGAGAACTGATGGATATTTTCCTTCTTAGGCATACCGCTCAAAGGGCAGGCAACATATTTCATCTCCCTCCCTATTCTGATGATTATTAAAAGAGAACATGGTGCTTACTGTTTTGCATATCATTCTAATAAAAATTCTACTTCAGTTATCACTCAAATATGCCCTTTCTAATAGAAAAAAGTATAATTTAATATAAATACTATCATGAAAAGACTTAATCACTCGTTTTACCTACCAATTCCTAGATTTCTTCTCCGATTTCAACAGTATCATCTAATCTTACCTTGACATCGCCCTTATCATATTTTAGAAATCACAACTTTATTTTTCTTCCAATTCTGAACAATTTTTATCCCGATTAATATTTCCTATTAGCCTGTACTGAAAACTTCTCTGGTAATCTATCGTTGGATATGGTATATAATTATGGCTATTTCTCAGAAGAGAATACATTTTTTTTTTAAAGAAACTTTAAATGCTTTCTAATCCTGTTTCGTACTTAAATTCCAGACATGAATCCCATAGTTTTACACGCGGCTTCAAAAATCGAATGTTTCCCAGAAGTTAGAATATCTTCTATGGTCATAAAGTTTTTACATTCGGTATTCAATGCGTACTTTGCTTGTTCTCTCTCTGACATGCGCGCTAAATGATGATTGAGATGAGAAATTACAATACCCTAATGTTCAACCCCCTATTCATAGTCCCTCCCCTATAGCGTCATGTATACACTTACAAACAAGGCAAAGAGTAAAAATGAGTGAGGCAAACTTGCCTAAGCTTTCCAGCGGTAAAAAATTTCTCTATTTGTCCATAGTTACACCAGACGGAATGAAGAGGAATTAATTAATTTTATATATTACAATCTGTACTTTCTTTTAAATGTAATGAAACTGGCTCAATAAATACACTATTATTATTGTGATTATTATTATTATTATTATTAATTGAATCAAAAGATGAATAAAAGTTTCATAGAGTTGAAATTCGGAAGGAGTGCAATCTGTCGATTAATACCGAAGCTGTTAAAACAGAATGATTTTTATTTAAAGTAGGTGGATGCGTGACATATGAAAGTTTTTAGTGACATAATGAAAGTTTTATTTAAAGTAAGTGGATGGTCATCAGATCGACTCCCTCCATTATATATGGTTGACACATGATTCTGTGATTTCGTTGATTTACAGTGCAGTTTTCTAAATATAAAAAAATCCTATACTAATTAAATTAAAATCAATTCCAAAAACTATTCAGCTTTTATTTTGATTGAAACATAAGAAGATTGAGTGAGAACAAAACTATCCCATATAATTCAATTTAATCACAGAACGGAGATTAATGAAATGAAAGTCACTTTTAGAAGGTACAACAAAGAATGAAGAAAACTGACCGAGGGTATTGAAAAGACGGGAGACGGGAATGGTTCCGCTTTGAAGAATAATAAACTGAATGAAAAAGGTATGAAACGAAAAGCAAAAAGCCAAGTGTTCTTTATAGATGGGTAACAAAGACTCTTCTTTATTATTGGGTTATATTTACTTATTCCACCGGTAACCATTAAAGGATATTTTAATTGAAAAATGTAAATTTCGCTTTACATGCAGTATAAATATTGTAATAACGTACACTGAAATTCCAACCACTTTTATTTAGTAATTATATTTCTTTAATTTAAATTTTGCTACTTCTCATTTTCAGTTTATAAATGTTAAACATAAATAATAAACAAGTAAATATTATTATTTACAAGTAGTAATATACAAGTAGTAATTATTATATATATATATATATATATGTATTTATTTATTTACATTTATATATAAACAATATATATTTATTTTTTATATATTGTCTTTATTTTGAGATGCTCTGTTCTATAACTGACGCCTATAAGCTCTTGTTGTTTGGCGCTACTACTATTATAGTTCACTACCAAACTACTACTCCTGAGAAAATTCCGTTATTAAATTCCAATGATACCGACAACATTGGCCTTTATGGATTCCATAATTTACTTTTAAAAGTAGATATAACATACAGTCAGATTTGAATATGAGTTTTCCTGCATGAGAATTTTAAAAATGGCTGACTTAAAAAGACGAATTAACTGAGCTTAATGTAATATTCAGATATTTAACAAGAAACATGAAAAAAGTTCGCTCATCAGGGCTATATTATTAAAAAAAAAAAATCTTATCGAAATAAAGTAAAAATTCGAATAACTGATTTGAAAAAAAAAATTAGTAGAAAAATAAAATACAGGTTATCTTTCAGAAATCACAGGTTATCTTTACAGGTTATCTTTTCAAAAATATTAGGTTTTAAAACAATTAGGTTTATTCCAGTTACTCAAAAACCAATCACAGGCTTAGATTTTCAATTTATTATCTCTTAATGTCCTTTAAATTAAATTAATTTTGTTTTGATTAATATTCATAATTTGACATTAGAAAGTTGTTATGTTGATCACGAATAAGAATTTTATTTTTTATCATCGAGATTGTCATCTCTCCCTTTTTTCATCTAATATTCTTTATTTACTTCATTTCAGTTAAGATGTTTTTTGTTGGTAAAATACCTAAATTAATGAAAAATTGTAAATTATTTTACTTCAAAAATATTTTCAATAATGTTGAATCTGGTGCTTTAATTTAATTGTGCTACAATTTCTGGCCCAGTCGTAATTATTATTTATCATTTATGTTGGCATAAATATCACTGGCTGTCTGCATTTTAATTAGCAGTAATGCATTATAATTGTTGATTAGATTGAATTTTCCAGCTAATATTATTTAAATACGAGTATAAATACTTTGTTTCGGTTCCTTATGGCACATTATTAGTTAAGTATATAAATGGCGCTGAGAATTATAAACATTAATTACGTGTAAGTACATATTGATAAAATAAATAATAGAATAAAAATTAAGGTTATTATTTTCAGAAAAAAATTGAAAACATCTAGTGTAATGTGTAAAAGATATTTATCACTCTAGCCAAAGTTATTTGATCGTTAACTGTAGAATCGATCACTCATTCTCTGTCGGTTTTGGAAAGGTAGAATAATTCATCTTTTGCTCGTACTTTTTTTAAATAGTTAAAAGTTACCTTTCCCGTATATAGAATTAAAGATGAATTATATTTTAAAAATAAACTTAATTTTTACGTTAAGAAAAATTAAAATTCTAGTTTCATTATTTGTTTTCTGCAGTCGCTGAGGGGTTGAAACAGATAAAATGTATCTTGATTTGATCACGAAAAGAAGATGGTTAATTAAATTTAGGGTTAAGTTTAAATTATTCAAGGGAGTTTCCTTTCTTGTTCTATAAGAATATTTATTCATTAGAGTTATTAAAAGAAATTTGATATAGTAAATGGGCGATTAATCTACTTCGTGTTTCGAAAATCTAAACCTAATTTTATGCGTCATAAATGAATTGATTCTGGCAGCTGGTATATATATAATATCGTTTAGTAATTTCCAGGAATTACTGACAAACGATAACAATAAGTCCACCAATTAAGGAGAAATCACTCTGTATAACTTCATATTAACTGTTACAGTACTTTATTCATATAGAAGAACATATTTATTCAGAACAGAGTTTTTTCATTTATTTTCTAAACATTTTTAGAGTTATATTCGATATTGCCGCAAATATACTCTTCGACTACCAAAGTAAGACACACACACACACACACACACACACACACACACACACACACACACACACACACACACACACACACACACACACACACACACACACACACACACACACACACACACACACACACACACACACACACACACACACACACACATCCTGACAGCATTTTCAGTGCGAAAATTTTGCTTAGGTAACGAAACAGCCACGTTCCATGTTGCCTAAACTATTAGGTTAAAAATAAGAAAAGGGTTTTTCCAGAAAAACACTTTCTCGCATCATGCGAGAACCAACCGACCAATTGCTTTCAAATTTGCAGGATACAATCGTGTTATCTCAGGGAAGGTTTTAAGCAATATGAGATTCTGAGTGACTTGGGGGTGAAGTTGTCAAATAAAGGTATTCATCAAAGGAAAAAGTCGTTTTACTTCATTGTTATATTTCTGTCACCATGGCAACAGAAATTATGTGTGAAATTTTCTTTGTCAAAGGTCTGCGTACTTTAGTTACGACAGCTACTACTATATTGTCTTTTGTAATTTATTTTCTTTTTCTGGTTTCTATAAAGCCTGAATACTTTCATTGTTATTTATAGCTATTATTCTCACAACCAAGAAGGTAAGAACACTACGGGAATACAGGGGGTGGAGCGAGTTTTGAAAGGTCGGGCGAGCGAAGAGAGGCCCGACCGGCTCTCGGGGTTCCGGGAGGCTCCTGGGAGCCCCGACCGGCTAGGATATGTATACTCGTGTATATGTATAAGTTTCAAAAAATATGGAAAGATTTCATATTATAAAGCTGCAGTCCTTTTAAAAATATTAGCAATTAAGATGTAAACTTAAAAAAAGGAATTGGAAAAGGAAGCACAGAATCATTTTTTCATTAAGCCTAAATTTATTTTGACACACTTATTCAAGGTTTCCGTAATTTTTGTTTCCAGAACAGAATTTGTAGTGGTATTATTATATTTGTTTCTTCAATTACAAGAATATTCGTTTACCGACTGGAACTGATAATTAAATGTAATGAAAATTTTTCTAAAGCATGATTTAGAAAATTTTTATTTCTGTACGATTCTTGTAATTGCGCAGCGCAAATCTTTAATACTTTAAAACGGATGTGTCTGAACTATTTCACCACCGTTTCCTCCTCGATCTTAGGAAAAGTTTATGTAACATGGGACCTTGCCGGCCGGTAAAAATTTAAAATTTATATTCAAGATTGAGAAAAAAAAACCTACAGCAAAGTAAGAGTAATATTTTATTGCTAATATATTTATATCTGCTACTGTCTTTTAGCGATTGGCATAGACCGTTATAACATTCACTTACAGAAGAAACTATAATATACTCTTTCCATAGAAGTCTTCCTCTATGTACAATAGTTAAAATTCACAAGCTACGTTATCGTATTGATTGATGTTAATAATTAAAAATAAGTGACTACAAAGCCGAGATCATATATCATAACGCCAATAAAATTTGAAACCACTTAAAACTTCCTAAAAATAACAATCATGAGGTATATCGTCATTAGAATTAAGAAATAATACGAAAATTAGAAATAAAGTTGAGTTTTGAACTACTAAGTTACCTAAATAAAGTTTTCATCTTCTGATTAGTATTTTCCATCAACTTTCGTACTGAAATTTATCACTGTTAAATTAGCTACTCGTTTTGAAAATGTATGAAACGTCAACAATATATGTACTTAATTAAAATGTAATATAAATGTTAGAGGGATGAAATTAAGAAAAACCTATCACAAAACAAATGGAAAAACTTTTCTGTTTAATCTTCAGTTTAAAAGTTATACTTCAAGAGGAGCTTCTCGAGACTACGATTCAGTTCTTAAACTGTGTTTAAAATATCATGGATAATATTGTGTATTTTAAGTGAAGATATATTTTTATTAGTTTGATAGTGAATATTTAAAATGTATTAGTTATATAAATCCACCGAATTTTCTGAAATAACTTTTAAGTCTCTGACAGAATAACCTCAAATAAAAGAAGCTTGAAAAGTAAGAGGAAAAATCAAATGCAACATTTAGAAAATTATTATTTTCAGTTAGTTATTTAAAAAAAAAATGATGTGGGCACCACATAACTTCCTTGTACCCCTATTAAATTACATATACACATTTTTTTATAATGAAAGTACACAAAATCTTATTTCATTAATAACTTCTTATATTTTTTGATATATTTATTTTTATTGTTGTTATTGAATTATTATTTATTGTAACACTTTTTTTACAATCAGAGGTTAATAATTATTAATAAATCAATATATTTAAATTAAAAAAAAGGTTAAAAAAAAGGAGATGAAGTCTAATTCGAACCGATGTGACTTCCCCTTCTAAGATCCAAATATTTCATCAATTAAAATTTCATTTGGCTATAACTCTGGAACCAATGAAAATAATTACAACTCATGATATATCATTGAAAAGCTCTCAATGAGAGCTTATTACTGCGGTTAAGAAAAAGTCCAAAATTGAAATTTGTTTGGATTTTGGGCTTTTTTGGATTCTTTTGGTTAAGTCGATTGCGATCAAAAAGGGAGGTGCTAGTAGATATTACAACAGTATTGAATCCAAAATTTCAACATCCTACCGGTAATCGTTTATGAGTTATGCGAGATACATACAGACATATATACATATGTACGCACAGACGTCATATTGTAACTGGTCAAAATGGATTAAGGAATGGTCAAAATGGATATTTCCATTAAATTTTGAAAACCGAAACTTTTCGCGATTACAATACTTCCTTTACTTCGTACAAGGAAGTAACACCGCTTGAGATTAAATTAAGTCAAAGTTGCTCTATCGTACATCTATTTGAATCAATTGCTCAGTTAAAAATACCTACCTCGGGTCCATTAAGAGTAAGTAATCTTTTCAAATAAACCATTTTCTATTTCTATTTTTTGCCACTTGTTAAGTTTTAAAATACGAATACCTATTATATACTCGAATATTTAAAAAGATATTGTAATTTTAATTTTGGAATTAGATTTCTTCAATTTTAGTCTTGAAATTGTTTAACGTTATTCACCACAAATTAAAAAAGCATTTTTTATAAGGTAATTTTTCAGATTATATATTATTTATTAAACAGCTTTAATTGTAATAGAAGGAAACATTTTACAAAACTAACTTTATGAAAATAACCCCTTGTACTTAGACGTATACTTCACCAATCATCCTATTTTCCAGGTACAAGCTTTTTAGAGTACTAAATATCTTTTTACTCCTCTATTACAAAGATTGGCCAATCGAGACGATATATTTTCACACTCCGTATTATCTAATTACTCGAATAATACGTGTATGTACATCTTGTAGAATGTAAGTCTGTATAACTTACGTATTTTATCAAATTTTGATTACTTTATTATTATTTATCGTTATATTTTTAGAATACTTTAGTAATAATAAACTTACTGCTTTTAATTTAACGATAAAAAAGCAATTATCTTTGAACAAAAGCATTTTTAGTTAGTCATCGATATTTTTTAAGAGTGCCAGGATTCGTTTATTTGAGAACCAGGATTGAAGTTAGGTTTCCATTTTATAATGATATCATTTACTGTTTTATTATTATTGTAGAATAGCATGTATCTGTGAGAAAGAACACTATATAAAAAAGAGTAATCCTTAAAATTTGTAGCACAGCCAGAACAATAATTTTCATCTTTTTTGTACGATAGTGATGGATGTTCGTGCTGAGAAAGACTTTTCTAGCTTACCCGAGTTACCTCTTAAGCTAGCTTACCCTTAAGTTGGCGTAGCGAACTTGAGTTGAATTTCTTTTAGTGGTAAGAAGTTTACCTTTCAACAAATTTTAATAACAAAAAACTCATCCACATTATGAATAATATTCAATTATAGACTAAATTAACTCTGTTAGTAATTTTCGTGTGGAAATGAACGACAATTATATGGTTTAGAGAAGAATAATGTAATTTAAGAAATAAATAAATGTGCATTTTATTTTTGAGAACATAAAAATATAATTATACTTATTACGTAAATATTTCTTTTATTAATTGTTTACAGCTGGAAAATTACTAACACCTAAGATGATGAATTTATTTAAGAGTTGTGTGATAGTTACATAATTGGTTAACAGTAGATTATACCAGTATACCTTATTTCTTCATAATTAATCGTTAATCCCTGCAGAAAAAATATTAATAAAGCTTTATGCCGTAGATGTAATAGCCACTTGAATGAACTACAACTCGCTTGTAGTATTTATCATATTTATATGGACAAACCATTAAGTTAAGAAATAAAATATTTAGGAGAAGAAACTAGACCACAATATAAAATGACACCAACGCAAAAATTTCTCAGCTAAAAAAATATCAGAATTTCTTCAAAGTTATTTAGTAAAAAAAAAATGATCTGAACCTACTTCAGTTTTTATAAGTATGAAGAAAAAGTCTTATCGATTCTAAATTTACTTTTACAAAAAACACTATTCTCAGTTTAAAGAAACTTTACCGACATAAATGGTTACGAACTGAACTGTACTGGAAAATAAGCTTGAATTAAATACGAAAAAAATAATCTGAAAAGATAAAATTTATTCATAACTTCGGAAAAGAAAATGACGCTTGCTAAGGAAAGTTTAAATTTAGTTCAAAAGAATATTGGATAGGTTTAATAACCACAGCGATTTTTTGTTTGTTTTATTACTATTATTTTTTTTTTAATACGATAACATACTTTCAATCGATTTTAGCGATTACGAATTATTCAATAAATAATAATACGGTGCATTGTAAATACTAACTACAATAGTCACAAGTTTAAATGTACCTTATACAAAAAGCATAAAAATATTTAATATGGTTCAATTTTTTAAGTTGCTGTTCTGCAATAAGCGTCTTTAAATAAAAAAAAATATGATATTTACCTTATCTTTTATTCATTTCGTTTAAATTTCGTTTCATCTTAACTGTAAATTTTAAGCATCTATGCCAACACGTGCAAACAGACGAAATACCGTAGGTAATATAATTCTTTTGAATTCACACCTTTTAAGTCATGTTTTGTAATATAGCTCAAAATTTTCATCACAATTATAAGCGTGAAAAATAAATAAAGGCGTAAAAATATATTTAATGTCCCAGAGGAGTTTAACCCGTTTCACGTTCATTTCTGTTCTTATTCATCTGAATTAATTTTTATTTAAAATCAAGCCTTCATTCTATTCATCTTCGGTTTTATTTCTCTATTTTTATAAACTAAAATTGATTTAATTCATAATTTTCATTTCTTGAAAACAAGTAGTTGAACTTTGCTGAATATATGAAGTTACGTTAAAAACCATTTAAATTTTAGTAAAGCAGCTTAAATAATCTTAAAGTAAAATAGATATCTAAGTTGTCTAGGCAAGGGTTGAGCCCTCTGGACTCCGCGTTGTGTTCGTTATCCTCATGGTTGGGAGAATAATACTGATAAATAACAATTTAAGCTAATTACAATAACAATTATAATTTAATAATAATAAGCTTTCTTTCTTTTTCCTGTTTAGTCTCCGGTAATTATCTTTCAGATAATACTTCAGAGGATGAATGAGGATGACATACACGAGTGCAAAGGAATTGTAGTCTTGTACAGTCTCAGTTCGGCCATTCCTGAGATGTGTGGTTAATTGAAATCCAACCAACAAAGAACACCGGTATCCACGATCTAGTATTCAAATCCGTGTAAATAATAATAATAAACTAATAAAATAATAAATATTTTACAGAGAAGGTTAAATAAAATAGATCTGAACTCAGAGATCTTTTTCTTTTACCACGATAACAGAAATATAATGAAGAAACAAGGATTAATTTCCTCTTTAATAAATGTTTAATATTTTAACCTACATTAGGAATATCGTGATATTTTAATTGGAAATAATGAGCAAAATTCTAAGGTATAAATCCGCACAGTTTTATTAAAATCTGTCCAGTAGTTTTTGAGTAAAGCGCGCACCGGGATGACTCTAGTTATCATTTTACTATACGTATAAATTGTTTACAAAATGTATAATTATTGAAGTGAAGTAGTTACTGTAACCGTAGTTTTATGAAAATGTGAGGAGTACTTCGGTTTGAGATTAATCATTTTTAACTAACTGGTTTTAAACGACTTCATATTAAAATGAAGCTCACAGAGAGGATACAGTCCATTCGTCCAGTTTATTAATTTTAAAAGTTTTTTAATTGAAGCCACCCCCAAATTCAAAACCGTAAGTTATTTATTATTAGTTATTTTTATTTTTCTGATGTTTTCTTTTTCTGTTTAGCCTCCGGAACCACTGTAAGGTATTATTTCAGAGGATGATATGTAAATGTAATGTACTCTTGTACATTCTCAGGTCGACCATTCCTGAGATGTGTGGTTAATTGAAAACCCAACCTCCAAAAAACACTGGTATCCACGATTTAGTATTCAAATCCGTATAAAAGTAACTGTCTTTACTAGGATTTGAACTTAGCTGATTCGAAATCAGCTGATTTACGATGACGAGTTAACCACTAGACCAGCTCAGAAGGCTAAATGTTTTCTGATGGTGATCTGATAAGGATTAGCTCACAGTTTTTCTTGATTTTTCCAGGCAGTTCTTTTTGTTGTCAGCGGAGTATCACAATCACAACTCTGATGATGTGGTTATATAATGTTTAATTATATTCTGATCTTAATGAAATTCTTCTTTATATATACAACGAATATACTTGCATCATTATATGCACATTATATTTAAGACTTTTTATTAACATCTGAAGCACTTGAGGCACCAATCAGAGTTGTTTTCTTAACAGTAATAATGTTTACCATAAAATCAGTTCTTGTTGTGAAGAGAGAAGGTATTAATTACTTTCATACTGAATATCACCTGTGTTTCGACGGATTGACATGCTGATATACAGTGATACATTTCGCTCAGTTTAGATGAGAACTATTTCAATCCTCAGCTTTCCAAGTAAGCATGACAAGTGTTGCTTATTATTTATGTGAATGCCAATAAAATTTTTAAGAGGCTTTTTTGTTACACATCACTATTCGAATTTACAAACAGAAAGGTTGCTGCGGTGCATGGTTTGTGAATAATGATCACAATAGATGCAATAAATGTTCCTTTCTTACTAGCTGCACAAATAATTAAGCACAAAAATTACAGAGAAACTAAATACTCTTAATTTTTAGGATTAAAATGCATGTAAAATAATAATTAACAAAAACTAATCGTTCAGAAATAGACTTTCCCTCCCTTGTAACTTCGTTGTTATCAGATCGGTAAAAAATTGCTGAAAAAAAAAGAACAATATATATATGTATATATACACTAGTCAGTCAGGGCTCGCTTCGCTCGCCCATCCCGTCTAGTTAGGAGCTATGTTTCATGGACTCCTCTGTGTTCATTAAACTCATACTTGTGTAATAATGATAAATGGAAATTAAAGTCAGCGTATAAAAATTGTCAGTATATTGTAATTTCTTCAGCGTATAAAAATTGTCAGTATATTGTAATTTCTTCAGAACAACAATTCGGTCAGTATAGGACCCGAAACTTTGAGTGATCTGAAGCATGCAGTTTCAAAATAGTCGGCCTCCATCTTAAAAATAGCGTTTATAGCTGGTTACTCGTCCATCACAGGGATAAAAATGTATTTCGCCCGGTTCTTAGCGTTTTCCAACAAACACCACTAGGAAGTGCCTACTTTGTTTCTCATTTAAAAAAACTTTTTTTATTTTTTGTTCTTTAGTAAAGAAATCGAAGGTAGGTGTTGTCAGCCGCGTCGGACTTAAATAACAATTGCAGTGGCTGTGTTGGTTGAGCCACCGTCGCAGCCCTTAAAAAATTGAAATTAAAAAAATCCGAATTGGTTTTTAGATATATATTTGAAGAGTATTTGCAAGCCAAATTCTAGTGAATATATTAATTGGTGTAGTCGGAAATGAGGAAAATTTGCAATTATTGTTAAAATTTTTTTACCTTTCTTCACCCCTTTCAAGGTCGAATTTCGATAAAACTAAAAATTGGTTTTAGGCTATTTATATGAAGATTAAACACACCAAAAATCAAGTTGATGTAATCAATTGTTACCGAAAAATTAAAAAAGTAGTAAGTTTCATTGTAACTCTATTTTAATCCTTTAATTCGGGATTTCAAAAAAAACATATTTCTTAGCTGGTCAATTAAAACCACAAGGAACACATGCATACAAATTTTCATCAATTTATCTTCAGTAATTTCTGCTGGGCGTTGATTATGAATCACTCACATCAATTACATTATGACTCAATCAACATATTGTTTTATATATATGTATATTATACTCGTAGATGACAAAAGCATTAACACCGCTAGCTTTAGTCTTCACGCTTATTTTATTTACCATATAAAATGATGTCCAAACATTATTAATGTAGTGTATTAGTCTCACATCGTCTTAATAAATTCAAAACGTGGTATCACTAGTTGTTAGCGATACCATGTTCAGCTGATGTTGTTCATATTTTAAATAGTTGGTTACCGGTTAAGGTAGGATTATCAGTGATAAAATTTTCGGTTATTTATACATATTTACTTCTGAATTAGATTGAAAGTTTTATAAAAGTATATTTGTATTCTGTTTTAGCAGATAATGATAAATTGTTAGCTATAAAATAAAATATTTTCATTATTATTGTTCGTACAATGGTGCTTGTAAAATATTTAGAGTAAAACAGCAGTGAAATACTTTAATTATGATTAATGATATCGGATGTGAATGCAATTAATCTTAGCTGATCTATATTGAGGATTTATAACTAAGCTGATGTTACAGTTGTGGTCATATTGCAATAACACCGCATATAACCTATCTCATAAAATGCATTACACAAAAAATATATCGATTAAGTCTTTATGCTCGTAATTATACAAATTATAATGATTATAAGTGAACCAATTTTCACCAGACTTGAAACAAATAAAACAGTTTCAGTAACATTTTTTAATTTCTATGTTTAGTCAGCTAATCATATTTTAATCGCATATTAAAATAATTAAATGTTAAAAGCTCATAACATATTAATATCTCACTTCTGGAGAATTTATTTAACTTAAATTGTAAGATTAAATCCATATTAAACATTCTAGTATACCCCCTTTTTATTTTAATATAAAAATCTTCTATCCTTGAATAAAAATTGTCAGTAACAAGTCCTAAAGTCTTAAACTGGATCATGCCAAATGGAAGTGATCTTCAAAACTGATGGAACATTGAAATTTTCTTAAATTTTTTACCTAATAAACTTAACAAAACAAATAAATGATTTAATTATAAAAATTATCGGTCAAATATATTATTAAATAATAATAATACATTTTTTTCCGGTGGAAGGTGGAAATTCATTTACGCACGCATTGTCGGGCTCCCACTGATGGAATTATCCAATTACCATCAGCAGACTACCGACTAAAACCGCCCCTCTCTCTACCATGACTCGAACCGAAACCGTTTAACATATTACTTCCGGTCGGCTCCTCCTGAACTATTCTGAGAAGGCCGCTACCTAATTTTCAGGATTATCCAGGTCACCCTTCTTGGTCCTGAGAATGCTACTGACGAATCGGGCTACACTCTCCCAGCTGTTCATGTTACGGAGCATCATCTTAACCACGTTGTGGGGGCTCAGTGCTCCGAGATCCGCCTCTAGTGTTCCTCGATCTGCCGCCCAGCGAGCACATTTGAAAAAGGTGCTCGGCGTCGTCCCATATACCGGGGCAATAGAGGCAATCGGGTGACGGCGCTTTCCTTATTATATGGTGGTAAGCGCGGAAGTACCCATGACCCGATAAAACTGCATCATGTAGTATTCCACCTCTCCGTGCCGCCAGTTTGTCCACGATCTGACCAGAGGAATAAACCTTGCGGTCTGCCATGAGCCGGCTGAGAGCAGTGATGGCTCTCGCAGCTTTGTCGGCGGCTTTCCGAAGATGTTTAGCAAAGCTGAGTTTCCGAGCTATTTTGCGGCCGGCTTGGTCTCGATAACCTCCACTCCGACTCGCAGGGAGGGGAGGGTAACGATACGCTTCTTCTTAGAACCACGATCTTCATTTTTCTCAGGGCTAGAGGCAACCCGTGGTCATCCAGCACGCACGGACTCTATGTATGGCTTGGTTGAGCTTCAGTTGGACGCGCTCCACGTCTCGGTCTGCGACAAGTAGCGCAACGTCGTCAGCGTACCCAATCAAGACAGATTCTTCAGTCATCTCCAGCCTCAGCAAGCCATCGTAGACGGCGGTTCAAAGGTCGGGGCGAGAATCGACTTCTGCACCGCCTCTGACATGATTGCAGTTCTACGCCAGCCCGCCAGTCCCGCTCGGCACGGACCGAGAGTGCCGGTAACAAAACCTTAACGATGTACTCCGCTTTAGCTTTGTCTAATGGAGCTGGTGACCACGAGACCCCCAATCGTCGAGTTACTATCTTGTAACCCAATCACCAGGGATCTGCATTTACGATCTCTGTCAGTTCCCTCCAGCAGCGTGTCTTGCTCACGTTGATGGCTCAATGAAGCCGCTTCTTTGCCGTCTTACACTCAGCTGACTTGGCGTTTGAGTCTGTTCAATTCCTTGCACTTGCGCTACTCATCTTAGTCGAAGATACACAGGAGACCACCCGGAAATCTCCGATGTCCACCAGTACACGGGCCGCTTCCGGTGCCTCGGCTCCCCCGTGGAGCATAGAGGCGTCGAGTGTAGAAGTGATCAGCCGCACGGTCGAAGCAACTACGGCTTCAACGCCAGCGTCTCCGCTGTTGGTAATGTTTTCAGAGGCTACCATCCCTGAGGAGATATTTCCTTTTAATTTCTTCTTGTCGATTTTATTGACATTGTATCTTTTCACCAGCTGTGGGGTCCCGGGCACTCCCGCGCACCATCTGGGACTCTAAACGAGATGTATTGGTGGTCGCTACCCGTAAAATTCTCAAGAACTCTCCAGTCCTGGACGAGCGTGAACAGCTCTTCGGAGACGAGGGATATAGGGGAGGCTATGCGGAACACTTCTTAGCCTTGGACTCCCTTATCCCGCATTTATGGCAGAGCCGGCTCCTGTCATTCTTTCTTAAAACAGAATTTCTACTAGCAATTCAGAACCAAATCATCTCCATAAGAAATTACCAGAAATACACTTTGAATGACTCTACAATCTAGACTGATTGCAGAAAATGTCACGTAGCCATTTAATCGATGGACCATACATCTGGGGGATGGAAAATACTGCAAAATTAGTCATCAGAATATTAAAATTTTTGTTTGTAAAACAATGAAATTTGAATGATGAAATTCGGTCCAGTAGTTTTGAAGGTATTGAATTAAAGAGATTTTGAAAAAATGAAATAAAATCTTAATTACATAGTATTTTGGTAGAAGTTAACTCTAAAACCATAGAGAGAGATTAAACAAATAATTAAATGATTGATTGAATATAAAGAAAATCTACGATCTTAAAATTTTAAAAATCTTTTCTATTCCAGTTCTTTTATAATTCTATATGTTGGGGATCTAAGTAATATTCGAAAATAAAAATTTCGAAGATAAAATCTTAGGTAAAACGTTTCGAACATAAGATAAATATCACTCAACAGTTTACTTGTAAGGCCTACTCAAGAGGTGGAAAGAATAAGTTTATAAGTCTCCAAGTTAGAAAGTGGTCTTATCTATTCGTCTAGCCCTGGGGTTCCTGACCGGGCATGGGGGTCATTCTTTCATACCTGTATGGACGAAGAAGAGCTGAAGATCCTTTCTGCCCCTACTGTCGGGAGTTAGACACGCCGGAACACGTGATATTGCAGTGCCCCCGGTGGGACGAGGAACGCTGCGACTGTATTGCCGTAACTGGGAATCTCGAGGTAGGGACCATCGTTGGAACAATGTTACGTAGTTCGGTGGACTTCGACACTGGGACGGGCTTTGTGTCGGGAATATTGTAAATGAAATATCGGTAAACTAGGGGTGAGGGACAGCTCCATACGGAGCTGCCGTTCGCCCGTGCTAATGGGCCGAGTCCCGGTTGCTGGGTGGTGGAGGCCGGGAACAGCATAGCCGGGCCTGGCGTTTCCTTCATCTAGCAGCTAGAGGCAAAGGCACCTCCCAGAACCGTATTTATGCTTTTGGGGGTCTGGTTTCCAGGAGGCGGGATAAAAAAAGTTAGAACGTGGTGAGATAGAATATGTTAGGTATCGTTAAAATATATTAGGTATCGTGGTATCGTTAAAATATGACTTTAATGTGATGGGACTAGATAAAGTAGGAATTAGAACCGAAAGCTAAGCAGAATTTTTGACCTGATAATGTAACTAGCAAAGAATTAGATTGAGGGCATGTAAGCATTTGATCAACGATGTAACAATCGACAATAAAAAGGTCTAAATTCTTGTCCAAATTACAAACAGTTCAGTCAAGGATTTAGTCAGGATACATTTGAAGCCCGAGCCTATTTTCTCTATAAATTTATAGCAGATCTATACCGATCTATTTAGCAAAAGTCAGTGGATAAAAAAGACGTACTTAGTAAAAACGAAAGACTATCTGTTCAATTCTTCAATTTACAAAAAAAGCAGAAAAATTCAAATAGGTAACTGAAAGGACTGGAATTTGAATTAGATCTCAGAAAAGGCCCTACCGAGAGATTAGAATTTGAGAGAGCTCTAAAACTTTTAACAAAAAAAAAACTATCAAAATTGAACCTGAAGAATAAAAATTCTGATGACATTGTTAAGATTATTATAATAAGCAACAGAACTAAAAACATACGGTACATATTTATGCATAAAATAGTGATGTAAAATTTATAAGATTGAAAGTGCTGGTAAAAAATTAGAAAAATAACATAAATTTTTTTTCGTAAGAAAGAAAGCAGCAGTAGATGAAAATACAGAACTATTGAGTTATCAATTTTACTTTTCGTTCATCGAAATTATATCTAGGTTAGTTTACAGACAAATAGAAATACTACATAAAAAATGTTTGGTTTCTAAAAAAGAGTATTGGTTCCAGGAGAGTTATTTTGAACCTCAGATAAATATTACAATGTAGATACGAAAGGACTAAAGCGACCTAAATGGCATTATACAGTTCAAGAAAACATTTTTGGTTATGAGCAAATAAAACGTAACTGCGTAAATTTAAGGAACAATCAAGTGAAAATACTAACCTATTTGTGCTAAATACTAACCTAATTAATAGAAATAACGATAATGAGAAGGTAAATAACTTTATGATATTTTAAAGCTTGTGGGTGGGATATGGAAATGTAGCATATGAAACATTCCGTGCCTAACCGGGATTCGAACCCAGGACCTCCGGATGAAAGAAAGGCCGAGACGCTACCACTTGCACCACGGAGCAATTACAAAACCTGGTTATGAATTTTTGTTAATTATAAAAATTTTATAATGATTATTATTTGATGAAATAATAATAATTATTTGATAATATTTGATTATTTGATAATAATAATAATAATAATAATTATTATTATTATTATAGTATAATAATATATTATAATTCACATTAATGTAATGTATAATATAATGTAATGTTTAATCAGGTTTGGTACAAGCTTGATTAAAAATAGTGTTATTTTTTAAATAGCCCTATTTTCAAATCATTATTTTATTCTGTCTTTTAAATGACAAAGTAAAATAAAAACAGGCAAAGTAAGAACTTTCATTTTGCTACGTTAATCTCTTCTTACTTATGCCAATCCGATAATATAGAAAATTTGTCTGGAGTTGGAGTGTAGAATTGTGTAGCACCAAAATTTACGCAGTATAAAAACCAGAAAATAAACGGAAATAGTAGATTTCTAGCCGAGCAAAGAATATTGTAAAAACAACTTGGTTGTATTAAAGTTTACTAAGACAACAACCTTCAGTTCAATTAATTTGGAACTAAAAAAGGTTTGTTTAATTTGATAATAGAAGATGTTGAGAAGGAAACGTTATAAGAAAAGACAAAGATTAGAACATGAATTAGGAAGTGAGAACGTAAGAAACATATTTTTTAAACATTAAATTTAAGAATAAATAATATTTTAATTTTACATTTTTTCATTTCTGGTGGAAAGTTTAAATTACATTTTTTTTAGTGAAAACTTTCTTTAGTATAAATAAAAACGCTTTTCAGATTTAATTAAATATTTAAAAAATACCGTAAAAAATGAAGATCTCTAATAAAGACATCGCAAAAAAAAACACAAAAAAACCAGGTAAATTAATATTTTATAGAAACGTCGTTTATAAGTATTTATAGTTTTAAATAAAAAATAAAAAATGTACTGGTGTTTTTTTATGTTTAAATATAAAAATTTTAATTAAAAATTGCACAATTTAATAAATGTTTTTAAAATACTGGAATAATGATATAAAAAGTGAAGATTAAATTTGAACCAAACCCACAACATTACACACACTTTATAAAATATGCACGAGTATTAATTTATAAACGTAACTCAAATTAATTAAAAATTGTTTTAATTTTTACGTTTTACCTTTTCTTTAAACCCTTCCCATCTTCTTTTTTTATACTCCGAAGTACACAATTAATTGATTATATCTTTTTATAACTTTTACCCGTGTTAGTTGAAAGGAAATCAAATATTACGATTTTTATAGAAAAAAAGCTACTTCAAATATTGAGAATTATAAAAAAAGTCAAATTAATGCAATCAGATAGCAAACGAGGAAAAGATGTTTGAAGAGGAACACCGAGTTAGCGATCCTTCCTTCTCTTATGTTCATTCTCGAGAAGACGGCTTCTAATAAACTCCTTCCAGATAATACGTACCACCACGAATACAAATTTTGTAAGACTTTTCGCGTCAGCTAACTCCCCAACTCCTCTCTTGCCGCAATCAATTCCTTCTCATCTTTTCCATTCTCTTCCTTATACTCGCACGTTAAATCAAGGCCATCTTGATATTACAATAACATATTACATTGAAGTTTTCAGTGGGCTAAGCAAGCGAGGAAACAACTTTCGTAGTTTATACAGTAATTAAATTGTATTACATTAATCATAATACACAAATAAAGTAATTACATTATATATTAATAAAAACAAATAATTATATTATATAAAGGTATATTTTACCAGTTACCATTCATGAATCAAGGTTTTTGGATTAAGTGGAAAACAATTTTCATAAATACATGATAGAATATCACTTCTATTTGACGTTTTTTTTCGTACAGTGAAAACATGATATGGCCCAAAAATTGAATACCTGTTACTTCTTACAATATGGTGGGTAGGTTTAATTTTATAATTATGTATGTATAACTTTAACTTTATATACGTTTAACTTTATAATTACTATACCTTAAAGCAGTGTTTCCCAACCTTTTTTGTGCCATGCCCCACATAAGCCTTCAAAATTCCTATGCCCCCCTATGTAACATATACATAAATTTTAATATTCAAAAAAATGAATTGTTCATTGAAGAAACTTAAACGATAAGTTTTAGGAAAAAATCACTGGGAAATTGTTGAGGAAATCCAGCCGAATTCATTTTTTTAGCAGCAAATCATTTATAGTGCTAAATCCATATTCAGTTAAATATGAAGATGTAAACGGTAACAATAATTTTCTTGCGCATTTGGTTAAATTTGAATATTTGATTTCTGTTTCCTCACAAAGCCATGCCATCGCTTTTATATTAAATAAAATTTTAACCGACTCATCGTTTTGCATTTCTGCGAGTTCTTGATATCTGAAATATCAGACTAATCCACTTACACTCGCTATATCACTCAAGTTGGAAAATCAACTTGTTTCAAATCAGAAAGTCTTTCTTTTAAATCAGTCGATAAAATTTTCAGATGATAACAAGTATAGCGATATCAGTTACTTCAGATTTTTGGAGCATATGAAGCTTTTCAAACTTTTTGTTGTAAATATATTACTGACATAATTCAATAAAGGTAATGAAACCAGATATCCTCGCTTTTGTATCGACAAGAGTTTTATTTGTTCCTTGAAGTTTATTTAATATATTTAGTTTTTCAAACATATCGGCTAAATAGCTCACAAATGCTTTACCAGATACTTCATCACAGGTTTGTCGCTTAAAAAGTCACTAAGGTTATGAAATAGTTCCATAAATCTTTTCAAGCAGTTCCCTTTTGAGAGCCATCTTACGTCAGCGTGAAGTAGAAGTCTCACACGGTCTACATTTTGTTCTTCACAAAATAGCTTGAAGAGACGCTCACATTTGGCATTAGTTTTAATGGCAATGATACACTTTACAATTGTATGTAGGACCATTTAGAACAGCTGAAATATTTTTAGCTACCAAGATTTCCCTATGAACAACATAGTGCAAAAGAAGCATTTCTGGATTCTCATCTTTCATCAATTTTAAGCAGCCATTTTTCTTGCCCATCATATTAGGATCACCAACTGCAGCACAAGATGTTGTATTCTTCATCATATATTATTGACATCGAAGCAATCTTTTAGCTTGTTATATACATATTTGGAGGTAGTGGTGCTCTCTAATGATTTACAGAACAAAATTTATTCAGAAAAATTCCCTATATCAATATATCTTACGTAAGTTATCAATACGGCCTTACTGTTTCTCAAAGTTGATTCGTCCATTTTCACTGAGAATTTTCTTGTTTTCAGCTTTTCAACAAGTTGTTTTTTAATATTTTCACTCATTTCGTCTATTCTTCTGCTAACAGTATTTTTACTGAGTGGCATAGCTTTCACGTCTTTGTCATTTTTTTCCAGAACCGTTTTGAAAAATGCAGATATTGATAGTTTGGCTAAATTTTCTCCTATAGTATGATTTTCCCATATTTAGCGATGAGTAAGGAAATTTGATAACTAGCCTCAAGAGTATTTGACCCACCGGGTTGGTCTAGTGGTGAACGCGTCTTCCCAAATCAGCAGATTTGGAAGCCGAGAGTTCCAGCGTTCAAGTCCTAGTAAAGCCAGATATTTTTACACGGACTTGAATACTAGATCGTGGATACCGGTGTTCTTTGGTGGTTGGGTTTCAATTAACCACACATCTCAGGTGTGGTTGAACTGAGAATGTACAAGACTACACTTCATTTACACTCGTACATATCATCCTCTGAAGTAATACCTGAACGGTATTTCTTTTTTTGCACCATTCAATTTACTATGGGCTGAGCTAAATAAATATAAGATCAGTTAAAAACTAAAAATAAAGTATGTTAAAATTAATTTAATGTGAAGTAGAGTAAACGTAGAATAAAAAATGCATGTTTAAATGTATGTAATACATTTACTCACCGCAAAATAACATATTTTTTCCATTTGACGAATTTTCTGGAAAATGATGATTCTAAAATTACCGTAAATAAAAAATAAAACAAATACTTACCACTTATATTTATACAATGAATATTTTTTTAAATCAACGAGATTTTTACAACAGTTTTAACGATGCTTATTTCAAATTAACGCCAATGATTCTCCTTTTAATTCTTTGCACTCAACAGGCGACCGTCCCAAATGTCTACCAGTGAAATCACGGCTATACACGGCGGAGAGAAGTTACTTATACTGGACGTTTACCCAACTCGAGTAGCGACTGAGGGTCACCATACGGTTAATTTAAACTCTGAACGAGACCATTTTCGAATTTCCCTCTTAACAATCAAATTGCTTCCCTATGGGACGTGGGCCTCAAGCTAGAAAACCTGCCTTAAAGAAAGTCATATTTTGTAAATCTGAATTCCAATATCTGAGGTAAGTTTTGCGTAAAGCCCAGAGATTTTTCAGCAATCTCTTTTTTGGCGTGTGCGTATTATATTAAATTTTATTTTATTCTTTTTCTACAAAAATTATTTGCCTTTTATTAGTTTTTTGTTATGTAACAATTTTTTTTTTGTAGCTCTGAAAGTGCTAGAAATAAACTGCACCCACTCAAGATTCAGTATCTATTGTTTTTTAGTTTTATATTACATTAAAAGACTTATTCTCTTTCTTTGAAGAAAAAAGGGATGGATTATGTTCAAGTATCTATTTGAATAAAATATAATTTAGTTTCTGTAAAACGATCTTTGAACTGAATAAATAAAGCAGAACAAAACCAATAAACAGAATATTTAAACAGTCTGTCACGTTTTACATTTCGCATACAGGTTAATATCAAAAGAATAATGAATTAATTTTATAAGGTAAATAATAATTTCGAATAATTAAGTTATTTTATGAACAGAATAATGATAAACTTTAATTATTTTGATGTTAAGTCCATTTAATTAACTAAAAAATTATATACATAAAAAAATTTAACGCAAAACTAGTAGTAAATAGTATTAAATGTGTTCGCACACAACTGTAATTACGTCTGTATTTATTATTTATCACGAAAAGGGGTAATTATTGTCGTTAGATAAAATTGACAATTCCTCTGCCACTGACACACCTTAATACCGGTTAAGTCCGATGGCTGATGTAACCATGAAACATGCTATTCCATAATGACATTTTCTGTATGAATTACTTCTGGCAGAGAGAAGATACTTTTAATATTTAACGTTAAATAATATTTTGAAATCAGAAAATCTTTTTAATTAATTATGGTACATCATAGAATCATAGAACAATTTTTTATCTATAAAACCAGTTCTGAATAATGAAAATTCACTCAATTTTCAAATGAATACAGATTAATAAAAAAATATTTTAGTTACTTTTAGGGTAAAAAAAAAAAAATGTTAAATGAATCTCCCTCCATTGAACCAGTTTGGTTTTAATAAAATATATCTGAAGCTTAAAAAATAATAATTTGTTAATGAAAATGCAATAATTAATTCTTGTGTGAATTAACATATATATATGATTTCTAGATTACAAAATTATTTTTTCAAATTAATACTTTTCATATTTGGAGGTTTCAAATCGCATCTAAGCAAATGAGTTGTCAGTTCACACGCTTAAAATTGTATTCATTTATCCAATAAAAGAAAGTTATGATAAGCTAACAGTTTAGAAAATTTTGAAATTTGAAAACTTATTTGAGAATCTTGGTTTAAAGATGAATTTCAAATTTTATTAAGACTTCCATTCGTTAATGAGATATGAATTTTTTTATAAAAATAAAAGAAAAACAGACTAAAGATTACATTGATTTAAATAAAAGGATATTAAAAGATAGATATTGATGAAAATTAGAAATTTAGATATCCAGCTACCTTTGGTACCTCGCTGTCACTTATTCCACGTTAGGAGACCGGTAAAATGACGTCGGCGCAAAGGCCGTTGTTGTTTGGGAGCTCACACTAAATACCCAACAATGATAAAGGGTTATCTTTGTTTGGGAGCACGGCTCCCTGGCTCCTTAGGGAACTCCGGTGGCGATTGGATGACTCCGAGCCACCCACCTGTGTGCCTAATTGCCTTCCTGCGAGGTATGATTGAAGTAATTTGACATGTTGGTCCGGAATAGCGGATTGGACGAATTTATAAAGTAAACCGTCATGCCAAACTTTGTCGAAGGCCTTCATCCATCCAGAAAGAGAGCCACGCTTTCCTTACGTCTATCTAACCTTATTATTGATGACCCCTTATCCAGCTCTTCTGTATTATCCTCTAATTCTATTGTCAAATCTTTTTGGTTTCACATCTCTCATGTATAGGTTCTTTACATATTCTTTTCATCTAGTTTTTACTTCTTCTTCCTTATATATTTCTTTACCATCTTTTCTCTTAACTTCTCTCATTTTACCTCCGCCAATACATTTATTCCCTATACTAATCCTTACTTTCTTATACATCAAGTCATATTGCCCTTTCCTTTATTCATCTTCAGTATTCTCACATTTATCCTCAACCAACTTTCTTTTTCTTCCTGTACTTCTATCTATAATTCATTATTTAATTTCCAATACACCGATCTATTATTTTCCCCATTTTTGTTTTTGTAATTTTTTCTTTCCTCCATTTTCTTTATCATCTCAACTATTACCAAGGTGTTTGTGTCCTTTATCCACATAATATCTTATTTCTTTCTAAGCTGTTTTTTTCATAGTTTTCTTTATTCTTCCCCATGAATCTTCTGCACCCTCATTTTCTTGTTTGCTCCTGTAGCAGCTTTGTCTAATAGTTCTCCTATTCTAGATACTTCTTCCTGCAATTTATCTAAATTCCATTTCTGAATCTTTTCTTTCATCTTAATTTTCTTGAGGGTTATATTCATTTCCATCATCAGTAACACATGGTTGGTTCCTACGTCTGCACCATGTAATCCAATAACTCTCTTTACCGAATTTCTCTACTTTCAGCTAATATCTGGTCAATCTGATATTGGATTCTATCACCTGGTATAACCCACATGCACCCTCTCTTCTTATGATTTTTAAACCATGTATTGGTTACAAAAAATTTCTCTTCCTGACAAAACTCCATCAATCTATCTCCTCTTTCATTCCTTATCCCTAGACCATATTTACCAACTTCTTTCCTATCACCACCTTTCCCCACTCTGGCATTCCAATTTCCCATAGTCGTTCTGCAGCAATTCAGTTATTTTCAATTGATTTTTTTGATATTCTCATATATTCTTTCTGTTTCTTTATCATCATATGTAGATGTTGGCATATGTACTTGGATTACGACTAGACCTTAAGATAAAATTGCTATTCTTAATATTATCATGTACATAAACAAGTTTACGTATTCTTCTTGCAATTTCATTTCTCCTGCATTTCCTACTCTAAGTTTTCATTTTTTAATGCCAGAATAATGTATGGTAACTTCTCCATTCTCATTTTCACCCTTCTCTTCCCATTTACCCTCACTTAGACCCAGTTTTATGTCAATTTTATATCAGTTTTGTATAACTTTATTTCCCTTTTCAGCAATTTGCCTGGTTGTAAAATGGTTTTAACATTCCATTTTTCTATTCGCTTTTGATTTTGTTTTTAATACTTTTCCTGTTGCTTTCCTTGGAGATCTCATTGGGAAGCCATTTTACTTCTGGAACATTTAACAAAAGAAGACATCATCATGGTGTGTTTCTAGGAATATCACTAAGATCTTTAATATAGTGGTATTTTGTTTTCTTCTGTATTGTAATACCATTGATCTCATAAAAATGTTCATATACCTCTAGGGGCAGTTTCCCACCTCAAGGACAATAGAGTGCCCTAAACTATTATATATCATTTGACCTTAAGGTTGTTGTCTCTTGTAGTGGGAGGCCTCTTAATACAGGGATACACTCGGTCCCTGTATTCGTTAGCCACTCAATACATAAGCATTGCCCCTCTATACCACAGGGAGGTGGTTATCAGGATCTCTTCATCAAAACTAGGAATCTTTTGGCTTTTCCTAGTCCCTAAGAATCTTTAAAGAGGTGATAAAATAAAGGTGTTAAAATTCTAATGTTACTGTTCTTTTAACTTAAACTAAGAAGAGTCAGAAAAATGAATGACATGTATAAAAAGAGTGACTGATATAAATTTACTCATAAAGGGGAAATTTAATCAGGAAAAACAAAAAGATTGAAATAAAGAAGTAAAGCGAAGGCAATGAAGGAAGAAAATACTGTATTAAATACACAAGCTTGAGATGGTTCTTTTTTTTTAGTTTTTGAAAATTGAGTCTTATGTATTTTGTAGCTCTGAATCTGAAAGTAACCTTTATTTTTTTCATCACCTCAGAATTTTTCGCAAATCGCAAATTTAAAAAGTTGAAAAATTGCAAAAATGTGATATGATAAAATTGATGTAAAAATTCTTTTCATAATAAATTTAGTACAATATATTCATTTTTTTGGCTTATGCTATGCATTCTATAGCTATGCAGTTGAGTAGTCTGAAGAGAAGGGCAGGAGTCATTGACCCCTTAACTTTTAATGAAACTTGAATTGCCACAAAATAAACCTAATTTCTATTACAGTGCATTTTAAAATTATTTTTATTTATTTCATTAATTTTTATGAAGTATGTCATGCATTTGGAAACCACTCTCCATCTTCACTCACCTTTAATGATGAAGCATATAAAATATTTACAATTTTATTCCGTGTGCCGAGTTTCTTTGAACAGCTTATATTACCGCTGCTTCGCGCTTTTCCTTTTATGTTCTTTATAGGGTTCATCTCAGTGTAATATCCACCAATAGTCTGCCATCATCATAGTAGTCAAGATTTCTTGATACCTTCTTTCCATTTCATTCATGTCATGATGAAATCTCTCATCCATTTCTTCGCTAACGGCACCCAGTTTTTTTAGGAAAATAGTCCACATGTGAATGTAGAAAGTGAACCTTCAAGCTCATGGAACAACCTAAATTATTTTACTTCTGCAGCATGTTCTCAACGATTGATTTGAAGTTTGGATCCTTCATATTGCCCAGAAACTTGGTTACAAGGCTCGCCAGGCTTCTTTTACCGAAACTTCCGTTTTTTTCTCTCAAAATTACCACTTTGAGAAGCTAATATCATGACTAGTAAAGACACCTGCTTTTAGTTTGGCTGTTGATACGACTAGAAATTTGTCACAGATGTATTTAAAATATTTACCTTTTTTTGGTAAGGATTTTACAAATTGCTTCATTAAGCCTAATCGGGCGTAAAGCGGATGACATATTTGGATAGAGGATTATTTTTTATTTTTCAAAATTAAACCGTGAACACTAGTCGAACAAAAGTAACAATCACTGGTATGATTTCGTAGCTTTCACCACATCATTGGAACTCCAAATCTGAACGCATCTATTCACTCTTTGACTATCGTAAGTGCTAAAAATAGATAGGAATCAATAATCAAAAGTTAAAATAATTCCACAAACGAAATTTTGCAGGCTTGTGATATTAATATGTTGAATGTTATATGTTCGAAGAATTTTTTTTTTAGGTAGTAAAATGACAAAGAAAGTAAGATGAACAAAGAAAGGTTCTTTAAAGCAAGCTACTATAAGAAGGAAAGCCTTTACGTAGGAAAAAATTTACTAATATCGAAAATTGATTTAGGAATTAAAAATAAATGTTGCTAATATTTATGTGGGCTAAACAAAAAATATATGCCACCATCTATTATCAGCAAGATTGTAAAAATACGTTGCTAAAAATATTGTTAATAAGGAAAAAAAGACGATTTTTAAAAGTGATGTTGCAGAAGAATATTGAAAATTAAAGGGGTTATCAGTTAGAAATGAGTAAGTTGGATGATGAATCAAAGAAAAAGAAGCTTAGAAGCTTAAAAGAAAAAGAAGCTTAGATTCTAAAAGAATTGGTTTAATAGGTCTACCATATTAAAGCTTCGAAGATTAACTCAGTAATTATTGAAAACAGTTCCGAAGTTAAAATCTGTGGTTTAAGACACAGATAAGAATTCATAAAAATCTGATTATATAGATGAACCAATAAGTTGAAATTAAGAAAGTGGAGTAGCGCATCAGACTAGCAAATAACTAATCGTTTCAAATATTCTTCCTTAAGCTATCACCTTTTTTTTTTGAGATGAATGATTTGTAGCATGTATGAAAATGACATACCTGACCGGGATTCAAACCCGGGACCTCGGGATGAAAGGCCGAGACGTTACCACTCGCGCAACGGAGGCCGGCTCCTTAAGCTATCACCTACCTTGATTTTACTGCAAGTATTCTTGTTCTTTGGAGGTATATATCTAATAAAAATCTGTTAAAAGTTTTCAAAAATCCTTCACTCCCCTTTTTTTTAAATATTAAAATTATTTTTTCTTACAAGCAAATACCAGAGTATATAAATAATGTTAATTATTAACGCAAATAAACATTTTTCTAGTTACACTACAGTATGACAACTTAAGCAACAACTGTCATCCAATCGCATGACTAGTTACTGTCAATAATGCTAGATAAATTTACCAGTAGCATGTTGAGGATAAAGATGTTGAGGACATGAGTAGCATGTCCAGGTAGAAGTTAGCTTGGTGGAAGATGTAAAAACAATTTTTTATTCAATTAATGCATCACTAATCTTCAGTACACGTACTCTTATAATTGTGCTTACTACTTGAGCTTGTCTGTAATAATGGATGGATAGAAACATTTAATGCAAGACAAACAACCTCTTTTTAGTGATAGAATTTTCAGTACTGAGCAGAATCCTAATATTGTCAAATTTGATCCGGAAGGAACTTACAACAAAGGGAAGGCATGAATATTGCGAAGTCTACTGAACACCGGCAAGAATGGAAATATGCTGCAATAATAACAAAATATTAAGTCACTTGGTTTCACGAAGAAGTATCAAAAAAGAAATAAAATAAATACTGAAAAAATACATAATTAAACCCAATATAAAATGATTACGAAAGAAAAAAATAAGCGATGTGGTCCATCGAAGAGGTGTCATAATGCAACCTCTTTACTTACTCCATTTTCATTAAAGGAACTTTATCATCAGCACTTTCTCTTCGCTCAGACAACACTACATTGTTGCTTTAAAAGCTAGTTTATTATTTGAGTCGAATTACTCTTAATTTTCTAAAGTATCATTGAATAAGAGTTATAATTAAGCAAAAAATATTTTTTGTACACTATCTGTAGTTAAGAGAGTATGGCAATCTGAAACTAACTACGATATATTTTGTGGCTTTAATTATTTGAAACCTATAATTAATTTTGTCTGCTGTCCATGAAGAAAAGTGTACGTAGCTGTATCTGAACGCTAGATTCACCCGTTGAAATTCATTAATTATTGATAGAGCGAAGCAGGGTAAAGCATGATAAAAAATCAGGTTCAAACAAGGTATTTTAACCCAATTTTTTTGGCATTTCGTATTTTGTGACGCTGTTACAGCCAAAGGAATTTTTCGATTTTTATCAAATCTTTCAGAAAGCTTCCTAGCTATTAAACAAAAGATAAGAGCTGTGATTTTGATAAAAACTTTCTTTTTTTAAAAAGCCAGCCAATACGACTTAAGTTTTAAAGACCTGAGTGATTTGATAAAATTTTGAAAACCATCTTCGGAATAAAAAATTTAAATTTTCAACAAAACTGCTTAAGTCGTAATTCACTCTCTAATAGTTAGTCATTTTACATTTTATACTGAAAATGAGAGTAACCACGAAAGACGCACATATATCATTTTGTAGTAAACTTAATTCTCACGACTTAATGTTACTATAATCATAATAAGCGTCTTAATGATTACTAATTAATAAGTTTCTCATCTAATTAGCTACATAGCACCTTCCCATGGGCAGTACTGGACACTGATTCCACCTCACACCTAGATATAATGAAATTATCTTTGACGATCATCAATTAATAAAATCTGATATGTCTAGAAACAATGCGATCTTATTTACGTAGTAAAATTATTTTTGTCATTCGTTGAATCTTCTAATCAATTACGATTCGAAAAAACCCTTTTTCTTCTTTATTATAATTTTCACTTTATTATTCGATTTTATTTTAGAGCTCAATTTGATTAATTTGAATTCTTGATAGGTGTTGGCTGGCTAAAACTATTGAAACTTACCATTACACTCGTAATTTTTTAAGTTAAGTTATAACTTCGATCCAAAATAAGGTAAGAAATTGCTCACTACTCTACTACAACTCCTGTATTTTCCTTTTCCTTGTTTTGCTGTAAAATATTCGAAATAACAGAATAGCAAAATAATACAAATCTTTCTCAATTTACTCTCAATCGATTGTAAGGTAGTGAGCAGCTTTTTATCTCAAACCGTCGTAACGAGAAGAGCCAGTGCTGCCTGGATGTTGGAATCAAAGAAGAAATGCTTACTATCTTTATAATAAAGATGCCTGCAGCTACATACGTTTTTTCATAAATTCTGCTCTAACTTATTTTTTCACTAAAAACATCATTATCACTGACAGAAAATGTTATAAATATTGTTTGGGGAAAGAAAAACAATCATAATATATTTTTATATGGATACCAAAATGAAAAGCAAAAATATTTAATAAATGTATCATAAAATAGTTTTATAATGAATTTTACCAGATTAATTACCATTATCATAAAATAAATTTGTACATAAAGGCATCTGTAAGAGAAAAATATGCGATTTAGCAGATTTATTTAAATATAACAAATGAGAAATTCAGAAATTAATCGTTAATCTATTCTATTATGGAAATGCATCAATAATTTCAAATATTCAAGCCTCAAGCCTGCTTTATTTTCGTGGGCGCCAAAGGAAATGTCGTTATCAGCGTCCCGACACAATACTGCTGCAGTATAGTTATAGTTGTTTACTATTGTAAACAACACCAAATTTAAGAATTAAATAATAGTAATGTAAAAGAAAAAATCAACAATTAAAACGCGTCATAAGGAAAAATATTTCTTATATGAACAGTACACAGTAAATTTAACTTAGAACAACAAAATTACCATCTGGCATACGCCAAATGGCATACAGAGATGAAAAATATTGTAGTAGTAAAAATCGTTATATTGTTCCACAAAGTATTTCGGATGTTAGCTCTTAAATTAAATTTCCGATGCAATGCCGCAAACAGACATAGTCCAAAACGATGTGGTGTACCGTCACTTGGCATTCACAGCGAACACAAACGCCTGTCTAGTGTGCCCTATTGGCAAACGGCAAATAATAACCTCCTCTCAACGGTTACTCCTGGATGAAGAGCTCGACGGTGAGACAGTGGTTTTAACTGGACGAAATTTGTTGTTGATGGTAGCATTCCATTCATTTTGCCACTCATCAGGAACCACTTCTTCAGAAAACAAACGAAATTTTCGAAAAAAAACGCGATTAATAAAAGGAGGATTCAAACAAGCTTCTTTTGCCGCACTCTCAGCGCGCTGATTGTCTGAAATCTCAATATGACTGGGGATCCAGCAGCAGCTCACACTTGAATAACTTTGAGTTATTTCAGAAATAATAGACTTTATCTTACAAACAACAGAGTGTCTGGAGTATATGTCCCTAATCGCCTGCAAGGGACTTATGGAATCTTTCATTTCGACAAGTATGTGTCGAAATGTTGGGTGAAGTGTATTTAATCCCTTACAACTCCGAGATGAAAACACTGGCGGCACTGGGAAGGTCAAAAATGTACGTATTTGTTATATTTACAACCACAATAGCACAAACAACAAATTTATTATGTTTGGAGCTGTCTGTATAAGCAATACCTTCAGAATTCACTATTTACAATATAAAATTTTCCTTGTAAGATAACCGGATTCGTGCACTTTTTATGATATCGGAAAATAAAGCTGTACTTTTCGAGAGAAGGCCAACAAGGTGGGTAAGATTGAGTAACGGTTAAAACAGGTGATTGCATATTTAACGATAAGAAAAGGGGATGAGTTCTGAAGCCTAGCTGGGCAGTAGATCTCGGCCGTTCCTTATATCGATTAAGATGCTGATTGAAGAACTCCTTATTAAAGATAGGATGATTTGATTGCGGTTTAATGTGAGCTACATACGAGCAGATCATTTGGTATCATCTATACCAAAAAAAATGATTCACCACTCTTCACTAGTAGACCTAGTAGGCTTACCATGAGGCTCGAACAAAACCCACCAGTAGCGACAGACAAATGAATGATGGACTACATCGAGCATTTTAAGAGGAGTGGCCCTAGCGATCGAATAAGCCTCATAGTCGTAGTCCAAAAGGGAGAGGACCAGAGCTAGGTAGAAGCGCAACATGCATACTCGATCACCTCTCCAAATAGTATTAAATACAACTCTCAGCATGTCTAGCATTTTTAGAAATTTTACTTTCAACACCTTTTTTGTATTACATACACCAGTATCTCCCGTTCATGGTTCAACTTGTTAACCATGTAAAAACAGTTGTGGGTCAACATGTTCCCTCAACCGGGAAAAGCAAATGCATTTAGTTTTCTCCGGGAAAATTGAATCCAGTTGTTTTATAACAAGATTCTAAACGGGTTATTGTGTTTTGGGTCAGCCTTTTGGCAGTCGTTAAAGTTATAAATGCAACGTAAATTGCAAAATCATCTACAAATAACGAACACATAGTGGCTTTTTGCATGCAGTTGTTACAGTATTTATGGCTACGACAAATAAGGTAAAACTTAAAACACTTCTCTGAGATATTCCGTTTTCTAGTGTAAAATTCTTGGATACCGTCGTTCCAACTCGAATTCGAAAGGATCGACTACTGATAAATGAAAAGAGATATCCTTATATACCCCATTCATATAGTGTAGGATTCCTCTCCTCCACGCCGTGTCGTACGTCTTTCGCATATCAAAGAATACAGCAAAGAGGCGTTAGAGACGTAGTAAGGCCTTTTGAATGACAGGTTTCAAGATAACTTCGTGATCGATAGACGATCTATCTTTGCAGAAACCGCATTGTTCGGGGACAATTATATCGTCTCTCTTAAGATATCACACTATCGGTTAAGATATCGCGACGACAGTTTACCATCGTTCCATTTACTTGCGCAAGGATGATTCCATTTACTGGTCAAGGAGATAGGATGATAACTTGAAGAGCACGATTTACCAGGTTTCAGTATAAGAATCACCAATACTTCTGACCAAGGACCTGGAAAATATTTTATTATAGATACACAAAAGATATCGTAACATACTGAGCCTGATATTATCTTTTCCGGGGGAAGTGTCACAGGAATTATTCAAGGCATAACAAAGCTCATCAAAAGAAAAGGAAATGTTTAATTCATTTCTTGATTCTCCAGTAACAAACGGGACACTTTTCTACCTGCAACTTATACCTCATAAACTCCGTTAAGTACGACGATGTTAAGGAAACTGACATAAATAAATAATCAAACGTGATCATCACATCAATTGGCGTGGTGACGAGGATGCCATTGTTTTCCAGTTTAATCGGCAGCGGAGATGTCCGGTCTACACATTGGCCGAACTTTTCTCCATACAACCGCTGGTGGGGTGGTCCGAGAAATGGTATCGACATAATTCAGCCAGGATTTCTGTTTAGTACACGAACACCGACGGCATATAGCTGTCGTATTCCGAAGGACCTAATATCTTCTGCAGAATATCGGCCTTCGAATGAAATTACGTAAATGCCTGCGACGATCCCTTAGTGCACTCCTGCAGTCAGCAACAGGCTGCCTTGGCTTTTCAGATGTTAGAGGAATAAATTCACTTGCACTATTGAGCATCATGTGTGTAAAACATGGCAAGTTAGTTTATCGCGCTACCACTCATGTCGTATTGGCCAAATGAATCTTTATGTGCGATCCAATCCGTATTCTCAACCACCCATCTCATGGAAGGTTCTGAAGCAAATCACTATTACAGACTAAGATAACGAACGACTTGTCTATGATCGCTTTTAAAGAGGCTTTTGGATACGCGCTAGGTAAGACGTAGAAGAAGGAATGCTGAACACTAAGATAGATCGATGCATGAAAATGTACCTGATGAAGATGACAAACCTTTTACGACCCATCGTTCAATAACCAGAGATCTAAGTTCTGCCTCAGTCAATCAACTACAGTCCTCGTGAAGAACATGATGATGAGCGCAACGAGTAGGGATTGAGTTGAAGTCGCCAATTTATAAGCAGGGTAAAGAAATCAGTGAAAACAGATTGGACAGACAATTCTTACTGATACAAGCATTTGGGGGGAAGGTGTAAGTTGCAGATATTCATTCTAAATGGCGCGAGTACCTTCACTAAGACTGCAGAGATGATTGTTAGCAGTGGAATCCGCGGGCTAATACGACTTCCTTCAGGAAAACAGCTATACCTTCACATCCTCACCTCTCAATTTGATAGTTGCATCTCTTGTAGACGTAACTCTTGTAGACGACTCTTCATCCTATGGACTTCCTGCATACACAGTATCAAAGAATTTTCTTTCTTTAGTAGGATTTCGATATCCTCACGCAAGAACAGAGATTGCAGACATTCCGTTGAATAATATTTGAACCTATAAAACATGCTTTTTTTTTGTAATGTATGAAACTGTACGTCAGATTATTTCCAAATTTTATCCGGTTTTTCTTTTGTGAATTTACAATCTTTACGATTGTAAATTTTACTAATACTTTAACTTTATGTGGTGGTGTACTGACTGAAGTGGTTTTCGGTAAACTACTATCGGTCTTTTTAGCAGAAGTTACCTTCTTGCCAGTACTCAATACTGCAATAGCAGACCTGAGGAATTTTACTTGGTCTGATAAAGCTTCTACCTATTTCATAAATTCTTTGCACAATGCGCTTTCGTTCTGTTTTTTATATTTTCTTGCTGGTTTTCTCTTGCTGAGGGATTTTCTTCATTCCTGACGAGCTACAGGGAGGACACTTTCTGCTTAGTACAGATATTAAATATAGCCTTTTCTTCCTTATAAAGGGTGCATTTACGAGATTTTGCAGAATGTAGACCTTTGGAATTAATAAATTTTCATACTTAAGCTTATGTGCTATCATCATGTCCCATACGTCTTCAAAGTCCACAAACTTGTCCCTTCTTGCAACCAATTTTTTGTGACCAAAACCCTGACACTGGAAGCAGCGTCTGGGGTTTGGTATATTTGGTCGCACTTGGACAGAAGTATAACCAACCTTTATTCTAGTACGAACGGTGGACTAGGAAAAGTTAATACTTACGAGAATATTGGTACATCAGCACTATTCTTCTTTCTCATAAACCTTTGCACAGACTGATAACTCTTCCGTAATTTCAGGTTACTCAACGTCAGCCAAATCACAGCTGAAGATCTCTCCATTGCCGAAATTTAGCGTCTTATGGAGCTCTACTATCACTCCGTCTTTCCCTAGAGCTTAAGGGTAACGTATTCCTGCATTGTTTTTCATTACTGACTTCAACAAGCAGAGCGTCACTCCTAAGCTTTTTAACAGATTTCGGAGACCCAAAATCTGTTATTACGCATCTATTTATCAGGAAGGGAAACCTTAGCAAAGGATTTACCTTCCTCGTTGTACCTTAATACTAGAAATCTTATTCAGGAAAATTATACACTCTTCTCAACGTTTCTCGTTTTCTTATCACTAGATAAATCTTCGGCTGACAAGGTCGGTCTCTCTCCAAACTCCCGGTTGATTTGGTTCAAGCCGAACCAAGCCAACAACCACCGCCGAATTAGTAAATGGAACTGACATTCGATTCCCACGAGTACTGGCGATTAACCAGACCACTCCTGCAGAGGGTGTGCGTACAGGAGCTAGGGCTGCATACAACCGGACTCACCCTGGTGTCCAGAGAAGATCGTTTGAGACTTACAGCGTAGAGCTATCCACCCACTGACAAAATAGTTTTCACCTAGGGTTACGGTTGCCTTTCGTAACAGGTCGTGTCATCGAATGTAAATGTAAGAAGAAACAGTGTAAGATGTTGTGTTGCTATGTAAAGGTTATATGTTGTAAATAGTATAATGTTCTTAGTGTGGTAAATGTGTATGGTGTAAAGCGTTCAGTAGCTCGGTGTGTAGTAAGAAAAAAACTGCATAGGCTAGGTCCATGGGAACGCCAACCCCAAAGTCTTAAAGAGTAAGTCTCCCCGTCGGGGATTCAGGCCGGCTAATATTTATAAAATTTTGCTTAGTTTAATACTTTTAACGTAGATTTAACTGATAAAAATATTTTCCTTGAAGCAGTTTTCAATCAAGGTAAATAAATCTATTTTTTCCTTCTACATCTTAAAATCTTACTCGATAATATGCTTTCAAGAAAACTTAAAGAGCTAAAGAAAATACTTTTTAAAGGTATTTAAAAACGTTCATAAAGCGACTTCTTCTTTAAATTTTTGTAATTATCCAATAATGTAAGCCTAAATCCAGTGATATTAATTATTGAATAATGTGTTAGATAGTTATCTACAAATTTCATTATTTATTATTTCTGAAGTATACATTTTTTTTTTTTTTGTAAATATACCGAGCACTTTTATTTGGTAACTTAGCTCTAAAGGTAATAATTTAGGTATTTACAGTTAGGTCATTTAAAAAAAATTACTCAACTATGCTTCAGTTGTTAGAAAGGATATAATGAACAAGAAGGAAAGAATGAAGAGTTTTATGAAAAAAATCTAGGAAAATATTTTTCTTAATAATCTACTTGAGCAGTTTACTTTAAGTGGAGACTGACCAGACGTATTGATCGATGGAAGTATGTTTAGAAAGTTAAAGAATATTCTAAGGATCTATTATGTTTTGCTAAAGTACTTTTATGTGTATTGATGTTAACATTATTGGGATTATTTCCTGACGTCCTTACTCATGGTTTTTTGTACATCATAATGATAAAAGTCATTTTAAAATTTTTCGTTGCAGATCTAATTTTGATTTTAAAGAACCGTGGTTTCTTTGTTATACTAAGTCACTCGACAGTCAAAACATTTCAATTTTTTTACTAACTTTTTCACATAATATTAAGTGAATAACTTTTCAATTTTTTACTTAATATCTGAAAGTTAAACGACGCTCCTGCAATATTAATTCATTTATATGAAAAACGTAAGTTTTATTACGTTTTTATTAAAGAGAAGTTTTTTTAGCTCATGAACAGCACTGTACTACTTTGTATTCAGGCCTATATTTATGCGTATTCCAAGAAATCACCATCTCTCATTTGAAGTATATCTCGTATTTTTAATTATAGTTTATGAAATAATTTAGCCTGATATGTTGACACCCTAGCTATGAAGTAGATACTTTTCTTGACAAGAAAATTCATCTTGTATTTAAAGTAATGCAGAACTGAAAAATATATTATCCCGCTGGAAGGATAAAACTGTAGTCTAGCAATTATCCTAATTATTCATTTAATTAATGATAATGTTAAATTAATTGTCTTTTTAATTATAAATAGTAAATGTTTAACCATACGGTATGTTTATTAAATATCTGTTCTTGGTAATTTTAACGTAAAATATGTATTCAAACATATTTATTACTGAAGTTAACACTCAATTAACTAATTACGACACAAGATAAAACATAAAAAAAATTTCGCTTTCTCATTTTTTCTCAAATAAACAAATAAAAAGACATTAATCATTGCCATTATTTAAAAAATTTACTTCAGAAACATTTTTGATTTTGCATATTGCTTTCACTTGTTATTTCGGGCTCGATATTACATCTCATCAACTAGTCGAGCCTCTATGGTGACTAATAAGCGTGGTTTTAAGAAATTAAACGGTGAACGAGTGGTGAATCCAAACGTAACTACAGATGGGATCCTATTATTTCCAGGTTTAATAAAACAAAAGCAACTTTGTCACTACTTTTCACAGCTAAAAATGTCACCTAAAACGTTTTCCCTGTCTCATCGAGAAAATATATGTTTTAGATTGTGAGTCGTTTTTTATCTCTGGTTCTTCAGAGAAAGAATTCAATTCCTTTTATGTAAACAGCTATTCAATTTCAAAAAAAATAAGTTTTGAAAGCCCAGAAAGAGCAAGTATATCTAAGATATTATATTAAGGTTGTCAATAGCTGATGAAAAATGTGAAAAAATCTTCAAGATTTGGAGGCTGGATCTAGTAGCAAAAACCAATCAGACTTTCAACAGAGCACGATAAATCAGTAAGTCGTATAGTTTAGGCTCATCCAGTTCAGGATTTAGCGGAAGATTTTTGGATAGTGTGCAATCATTCTATAATTCTTTGTGAGTTCATCAAACAAACAAATGCATTTTTATTTGTTTTCCTTAATTAAATATTATAGTTAAGGTTTCATTATAGAGAACGAAAATGGACTGATTAATAACCAGCGTTGCAATTGTTGTTTTCTTGAGTTGGAGAAGATAAGTTTTCTTTTAATGTATTATGATACGATGGATTGTCTGTAACCGAATTTACAAACAAACTAGTTTTATAAATGGAATACATTAATAATTTGCCACATTGTCCTAAAGATATTGAAATAAAATGTATTTTAAGAAACCACACATTAGTCGTTAGAAAACAAAATTAAATTTTTCAAACCTAAATTTATTCCTTATGGTATATACTAAAACTTTATTGTTTGATAAATTTTTAATCGACTATAACATAAGCAAAATATAAGCCAAAACTTGATGGGATTTTTATAGAAAATAAAAAATTATGGTTTACTGACTGATATTAGTTTAAATATTTTATACATATGCACCCATATTTCACCTTGGTGATTTAGTTACACCGAGGTATAAATGAAAAAGATTTTCTCTACAAAAAATTATTACAAATCAATAATATCTTTCTAACTACTCCATTCTTTGTAAGATAGTATGCTACCTGTTTTATAATATTATGTAAATGTGACTCGCATTTATAAAATTAAAAAAAGGCTTTTTTTTATATTTACAGAATTATCAAATATTAAAATAGATTGTATTAAATGTTTTTGGTAGTATATGCCATGTCCATGTCATCCATATGGTCCATACATACATTAAGTTAGTTGAAAATTTTAACTTATTCGTTGGAAAAGTTTGTAAAAAATATTTTTTAAATGTTTCAGAAGATGTCATTTTTGTAAACAATAAGGAAAAATTAATTTGGGAAAAATTAATTAATACAGGATTTCTAAAAACGTGTGTTTTTAATTAGATATAAATTTGAATAGATGATATTAGATGAATGATATTAAACTTAAAAATACTTCTTAAATTTGAATTTATGTTAGATGAACCTGTATTATTGCTTTCTAAACAAGAAATCTGTATACATAGATAACGGAACCAATATTTTTATTGGTATCATTGTGCTTTTGAATGAAATTAACATTTTTAGTCTGTTGATCGGTACCGATCAACAATAATTCTGATCGGTAACCGAGCAAGCAGGATAATAATGTTATTTTCTCAAAATTTATTAATATTTTTTCATTTAATTATATTTTATACTAACTCTTTTTAGAAAATATTTATTAATATATATTTACATATACTAAGTCGGTTGAAAATAACATAGTTTCTTAAGAAAGATATAATAGTTATTATATTCGTTAATAAATAACCATGATAATCATAATGATCGAAAACGACAAAAAGTAAGTAAAAAGTCTTAAATCGTTTAAAATTGTGTGCACAGTTAAAAACATGTTTGTGAAACGTTTATCAAATAATTTTCCCAAAGTGTATGGTTGTATTTTACGGTGACTCGTATTTTCAGAAAAACAAAAAATATTTTTCAGTCCGCAGTTAATTGATTCTTAAACTCGGCTCTAAAATTTTATTTAATATACATACATATATATATATATATTTTTTTAATAAGTAGTTGCAGATTTTCCTTATGAAAATTATTGATTTCATTCAACAAAACATCTAGTTTTATTCTAAAGAATTTAGTAAAACAAAATATCAATTAACTGATGTAATAGGTCCAGTCTAAAAATAAATAAATTACGGGGTAAACTGTAATGTGCCAAAAAAATAAAATTTTTTTTTAAACAAATGATAAAAATTCATATTTCATTTTTTAAAAACAGAAAGTTTCAATACTTATTAATGATCTTATTGGTAACTAATCTACCTTATTAGAAGTACTTCAATCATCTTCTTTTTTTATGAAAGGGCAGGGTTTTACGATAGCTATGGTTATTAGCCATGTGGAAATCGGTAACGTATGAAAAGATGCCGTGTCTGGCAGGATTCGAACCCGGGACCTCCGCACAAAATGCTGAGACACTACCTACTTAGTCACGGAGGTCGCCTACTTCAGTCTTATCGTAAGCAAAAAATAAATAAACCATATTTAATAGTACATAAATTAAATTTTTCGTTGAGTAACTGTCTTTTCCTAGACATCCGTATCATTAATTACAACAACATATATCTAAACATAAAATTCAATTTATTGCGTTTAAATGAAAAAAAAAAGATTATTCTTTTGATTTCCAGATTGAAATTTATATAAACACAGGAATGAATTATTTTATGAGAAAAATTTCTTTAAGTGAGTTTTTAATCTGTAATTAATTACTGGCTAAAGCGTATTAAGCTGAAAAGCGTATGTAGGGTACAAATTTAATAATTTACTGGAGTTCAGAACGTTCTCGAAATGAAAAGCATGAGCTAAAGGAATTTTTCGTATTACGCAGACGAAAGACTAAAAGCTAATCAAAGGGAATAATCGAATAAATATTGACGGATTCTTAATGCTTACTAATTTAACATATATGTGTAGAAATAAATATAGCGATTGGGTGCTAACTGAACTGGTCTAAACGCAGAAACAAACTTTAATTACGGTAAATAATCCTTTGACGTAAGCTGGACTCAATATTTGACTCATTTGAAATCGTTATCGACTTCAATTAATAACATGTAATCTGTAATAGCTCACAAGATTTTATAACTTATAAATCAGCTTATATCGATTATATCAACTTAAGACTATAAAATAGTAACAGTACCTATAGATAAAACTACACCTTTTTTACACCAAAGCACGAATAAAAATTTTAAATAATTTCCAAAGCCATTCTAAATTATTAAAATCGAACTATGTCAAATGATCTACGAAATTAGTTTTCAACTGAAGAAATAAATAATTTATATAATTTCTTATTCAGTAATGACGATATTGATTACGATTTTATCGTAGCAAAATATCTTACAGAAATAAGTTAACCTTGACTCTATGGGTGTAGTACAAGAGCATTGGTAAAAAATATCATTATGCTGGTGTAGGAAAAATAAAAATACGAACATTCTTTTTAAAAGAAAATATATCATGAAAACTATCAGGAAGTCTTTTTGAATTTCGTCAAGTCGTAAATTTTATTCTTACAAAATAACCGCAACAAACATCCTCGCTTCGTTTACTAATACTAAACACCGCTAATAACTGTCTTCTCTTTTAGATCAGTTTTTTATTTTCAAATATAATGAAAAAATTAAATCGTTTGGTAAATTTTCTAAAAGTGAAGTATTTCGAAATCCCTTATCTTTTACATATTATTTTTATATTCTAACATCCATTTTACAAATTTCTTGGTCAACCATTCATATTACATTAACATTATTACCAAAGAATAAAACAGCATAAGATATAAATCTATGAAACAAACGCTATAAAACTCTGAATAAACTATCATTTCATAATTCAAAATAACATTTTGAATTAAAGATTCTTGAAAAAATTTTAATTAGAAAATTATTATGAAAATATAAAAAACTATTTGTAGTACAGATTTTTTATTAAATTACACAATTTTAAGTCGAAATTTAACACTTTTTGTTTTCCAATTTTACTGTTTCCTCTCGCCCAATAAATACAAATTTCGTTTGATCAACTGATTGATGATCTAATGGAATAGAGATTAGTGATTTATTTTTCATCAGAATTGCTAGACCGAGTGTTAGCCGTTGGTTAATTTTTAGCCTTGCACTTTTCGCTTATGATTCCTTAAAGTACCACTTTGTTGTTTGGTTCTAATTAACAACAGCATATTCTTTCCAAACCAGAATGTTATAAGTAACATATATACTAAATATATTTCACAAGTATGGGATACAACTATCCATAAAGGTTCCAATTAAAAACACAAAATAAAAAAACACTAATTACTTTTTAAATATTTGCGAAAGACTCATCATCAGATTTATAATAGGTGCTGTTTAACAGTAAAATCACAAATATTTCGATACTGTTTAGTCCTTCCAAGTTTTAAAAACATTTTTACACAAGTAAAAATCCATCTAGAACAATAAAAGATTGAACAACCCTTCTTTATTCAGTAATCGGGTAACAAATAGGTTTTAAGTAAACTTATATTGTCGGGTACTTTAATTCGTTATATTACATCAAACAGATAAACTGTGGTTTACGTTACGTTTATGACTAACAGTTATTGGATAAATTTTATATTGCGTAAAAAGGCTACTATGCCTTCTGAACAATATCGGCAAGGTCGTTGAACGCATGGTGGCCGTGCGGCTTATTGATGAAATTAACGCCGGCCTGCGTCTACATAGGAATCGGTTTGATCTTTGTAGGAGAGATCGACCATTCAAGCCCTCTTAAGGTCACATTTTGGGCTAACAACATGAGGGGAGGACACTTGACGAATGAGGCGACTGCCAATGGTAATTTTATTGGATGTCTGCAAAGCTTTGGGTAGGTTTCATGGGACTCCATTCTTGACGCTCTGCGACGGAAGAGAATCCGTTCCTATCTATTATAGTAGGTTTTGGGTTATTTTTGAGAGAGATGGGTCTCTGTTGAGACTCAGCAATGGAACCTATGCTTTTGGATGATAGATGGGGGTTCCGCAGGGCTTCGTGCTTGCCCCCTCCTCTGGAACGTAGAGTTTGATGGAATACAATCTTTACCTTCCGGAGCAGTCGGGGGTGATTGCTTATGCTGATGACTTGGCTATACTCGTTGGTGGTAAGACCAAACAGGATCTCCAGGACCGAGCAAAGAGGCCCTTACTAGTATAGAGAGACGGTTGACGATTCACGGACTACGTTTATCTCCACAAAAGAGTGAATACATCGTTCTAGCCAGTTGGAGGAAGGTGAACCGGATAGATCTACGCATCGGAGAACATCTGATCCCGTCCAAAGCGACTGTCCGATATCTCGAGGTGATTATTGTCCGGTTGTGTAGATTCTGCGATGACGTCATTGCGGTCTGTGAGCGGGCAGAGAACACTTTTAATACCTTAAAACGACATCTCTCGAGCCATTATGTCTACCATTACTTCCATCAATCTATATGCCGCTCAGGTTTGGGGCTCAGCATTACAAATTAAAAGAAACCTCGCTAAACTTCCAAGCCTGCACAGACGATCGCTGCTGGAAATCATCTCACCATATAGGACTACATCGTATGATGCTGCCTGCGTTTTATCTGGTGTCCATTGATCTACTGCTTAAGGAGAGAACGGATAGGTATGCTGGAATATCTAACACTTGGTTGGGATGTGACTTATAATATCTGGAAAGATAGGTGGCTGGCTGGAGAGACGGCAGCCTGGACGAAGATCCTAATACCGGACCTGTGACTGTGATGTATAAGAAAATTTGGTGATCCCTCAGTAAAGCCCCTCAGAGCTTGGACCGGAGGGGGTGGTATGGCGACCGGTAACGTCACAAGGTGGGTGTCTTCCCCCTACGGATTTGGGATGACCTCGACAGCTACACTACACGAATGTACACAGGCTATAGGAACTTTCAAAGCTATCTACACCGCATTGGGAGGCGTGACAACTCCAACTGTATGTTCTGCACAGAGCACGACACTATCGACCACACCTTCTTTCAGTGCCCTGAATAGGAGAAACATTTGTGCAGGGATTCCCGGCTTGACAACTGTATCCTTACTGACACATTATTGCTTCTGAAGCCTGTTGAGATGTGTTCAGCATCTTTTCTCTGACGGTGCTTGGAGCAAAGGATGATGAGCAGCGGAGAAGGGGCTTCTAGCGGGAGGCGATGGACAGCCTTAGTTGTGAGGACTGGTACGCCTTTGTGTGCCAGCCCCGGTGATCAGCTGGGGACTCCGTATACTACTTGTACTGCTGTGAAAGTTCCCTGTCGTGATGCCGATCTTCAGAACCCAACATCCAATAAGGGGGAGTTAAGACCACAGTTCCGGTGAGGGATCCTCTTGGAGACTCCTCATTTGAGGCATAAGGCGCAGACAAGACCGAGACCCAGCCTTTGACGAGGGGTTAAATGTTGCAGCATTGCTGGATCCGGAGTCTCCTCGCTGTGGGTTGGAGGCTGGCACAGTATTAATGATCCAACTGGTGGGTCGACCTGCCTTGCCAGACGTACAGCTGGTGGGCGGGAAGGCCCGTTAGAGTCAAAGGACACTCTTCTGGGCTGAGTTACACTTAGCTATGGGTCCGGCCCAGGGGAGGGGGATAAAAAAAATTTATTGCATAAAGATGATGAGTTTCTTTGTAATTGAATTGTTGCGCCACATTTTAATACTGGGAACCATATTAAATATTTACTATAAACAAAATAGAAAAATAAATTGTAGTTTTAATATTGTACAAAATATATAAAAACTTGTAATAGAATATCAAATTTATCGAAAAATATCATAACATATAAATATTTGAGATACTTCTGGGACTTCAAGTTTTTCTAAAACGTATGAGCTATAAATTACCGTTATAAACAGAGCTGTATACCGTTTCTCACAGTTTAAAAACATGTACACAAATACCAACATAGCAAAACAATCTTTACGTTCAATAGAATGTATTGTAGTTTTTCTTGTTAACAAAAAAATCAGCAACAATTTTTTATCATGAAAATTAGAGTAACTTATAAAGTTGTTTAAATATAAACAATATTAAAAAAAAAAAAAAAAATAATACGCTTTTATTTATGATCCACTAAAAGAAGAAAAATAATTTCACTTTCATATTAAATCAAGAATAAATGTTTATAATAAACTCTATAATAAACTGATTAAATTCAAATAATATTTTATAATTATAATGATCATTTAAATATCTGTTTTCTATTCACGGTAGTGAATGTACTTTTATGTGGACATTTATTTATTGCATCTCTCAGCTATATTTAGTTATAATAATGCATATTGAATGAATTTATTAACAAAATTCCTTTACATTTTATATCACGAATAATGAAAACGTGGGGCACTTTTCATTGTATTAAATAGCAAATTATATCAATAAAATTGTAAAATATAATGTAATACAATGAAGGGCGTCCTACGTTTTTATTATTTGTGATATAAAATGTAAAGGAATTTTATTAATAAATTCATTCAATAATTCATTATTACAATTAAATGTAGCTGATAGATGTAAAAAATCAACGTTCACATAAAAGTACATTCACTAACATGAATAGAAAACATATTTATAAATCATCATTATTAATATAAAGTGTTACCTTAATTTAATCAAAGCGTTTATTATAATTTTTTTCATTTTATACTTTTTGGTCTCAATTAGACTAAAAATAAAACATTGACACAATTAGATAATGTATTATTATGAAACTTCTCGGACACAATTTCAGGGAAATAAGTTAATTTATCCAATTTATAATCCCATCTTGACATTATACTCCATTCTCTTGCGTAGTAGATAGCACAGATGACTGGCACTCTGGGTCGAAGTCTTTCGTACGTATTCGCAATTATTTTAATTTCTGTTATTTGCAAAAACGAATTTTCTATGAAAAATAGACTTTTTTTATAGAATTTTTTGTAATCACAATGCATTGTCATCGATAACAAGAATGCGTGCAAAAGTTTAGACTTCTATTTCATCTGGAAGTAGGTTAAATATTGCTGACAAAATTCAGACGAACTGTATGACACAGTACACAGAGTACAGAAAGTATAAGATGTAAAAAGCGATAAAATGATTTTCATTGAGTTTCAGGAGGTTCACAAATGGATGATTCTATAAAAAAAATTACAATAATTTATTACACTTGGTTTACAGTAGGTAGAAAATGTTACATCAAAAAAAGGTTGGTTAATTATCTACTTAGTTTTTCGTTCTCAAAACACCAGTTTAAGTTTTTAGTAGCAGATCTACTATCTAAACCTCACTACTCATTAAATCACTGTTAAACACTAATATTAAATATAAAACCGCTGCACTGCTATTAATGAATACCTGAGAAGCATTTACTATTTTTTATTTTTTTTTTTTTAGTTTTATATAATTTTTTTTTAGTTTTATTTATTTTTATTTGGTATTTTTTTTCTAATTATTTCGATTATTTTATTTTATTATAGGAGTGGTGGAGATTTTTTGCCAGTGTTAATATGAGTAACATCTGGTTAATAATAACAGTTGACTTTAGTAACGTAGAACATCTTTATATATGATATTAAGTCTTACTATTATCAAATGGATCGATTTCGATGATTATTTTTTTGTTTTGGCTTCTTTGGTGGTCTCATTTTTTTAATAATATTGGTTGATTAATATGAAAAAAGACGTTTTTACCGACGTAATTGAGAACTCGTATCAACAAAACAATGAGAAAGTAAGTAAAGTAAAGTATTTTGTCCAAAATATGGACAAAAATTCTTATTAAAATTCTCTTATGTTAAAAGTATGAGTAAATTTATAAACAAATGTATGCGTTTAGTCGCGTAATTAATTTCTTTTTTCGAACAAATAAATAATTTTAGTTGGAACTATTAATTATAATTTATAATTACGAGTATGTATTATATATATTTTTTAATTTGTTTTATGTAATGAAATAAATGTTCCTTCTTTCCGAGGAATAAAAATTAAAAATATAGTTCGTGTATGAGAAATTTAATTTTGTTGAAATCATTTGATAAAATTAACGTTTTAGATTGCTTGACTGAGATAAAACTGCATAGTTTATTATTTTTACATCTCTAGAATATGTGCAATATTCTAGCAACTAGCCTATATTACCTTCCTTTTAATGCTTATACTCTGAAAGAATCGGTAACTATTTGTTGCATTCTTAGATTGTTTTTTTTTTTTTTTTTAAATACAATCATAACTGGCATATATAAACTGGCTTTCACTTTACGTATTACTTAGAATTTTAATCATCATTACACCGATTAGGAGATTTCATATGAATGTTTTTTACCGTATAATTCAATTCCAGTCTCTTGATGTTTTTAACACGACTTTTATACGATAAAAGCTATGTAAATGTCAAAATAATATTTTAAACATATAAAATCTAAAATAAAAACCTATTTAAATTTAAAATATAAACTTATTAGCTTTTATTTTAATGAAACATGAGTTTATTGTCAATGTTATCACCAGCAATGGTAAAAAAAAAAAAAAAACATGCTATATGTGATTACAACTAAAAGATATGAAGAAAATTATTTCTTCTACGGATTCAATTGTTATCCTGTTATCCAAAGATAAACTGCGGTTTTGTACTCTAAAATTTCGGTCTTGCTTGTCTACGATAACAATTAAGAAATAACTAAAATCTACTTGTGACATTAAGAACAGTGACAATACATATATCAATGTAACTTTACAGAATATGAGTCGCTATCGATTTCTTGGATTCAAAGAAATATACATAGAGAGTATTCAGTTATGCTAATAAAATCCTTTTCATGAGATATAATAATTAAATAATACTTCATTATTAACCTAATAATCATTTTTCTGTTATACAAATTGAACTGTGTTACCGTAAAATCTAATTTTATCGTTATAATTTATACAGTAAAATATTAATGGTTCTTTTTGAATCATTTTCTAATAATTACGTGAGCTTTTCCTTTCCGTATCTATGAGCCCACGATTTTCGAAAAACTAAACTTTTATTTATTTACATCTTATAGTAGGGTATTAAACATAAACATTGTGTAAATAAATATAAGTACAAATATAAGCATAATTAGTTTATTAATTTGAGGATTCGTTATTTTATAAGTGGAGTCGAAAAACCTTTACCACCACTTTTAAAAAGGCAAGAAAATAGGTCTATATTGCTGGTGCGGTATTTATTGTTAGATAGAAGAAATTTGGTGTCAGTAAAATTTTATCTCATTCATTACTAAACAGATACAGCAGAGAAATAATAATATCTTAAAAATTTTCTAAAAAGAGCTCTTTAACTGATGAAAGATAGAAGAAAATATTATGAAAAAATGAAATATTGTTGGAAATGTGAGATAAGTGACATGATAGAAGTAGCGGACAATTTTTACAAGATTAGAACAAAATACACGATACAACAAGCACTTGTAATGCATATTAAAGCTCACATTCTGTTGCAGTTAAAGATGAAGATTAGCTTGTTTACAAAAATAAGTTTTCTTAGCCTCGATCTAACGTTATCGTGATCTGCTTTCGTTCTTATCGTTATATGATTCCGAGAAAATCTTTGACGTGTGAGTTCGGGAAACTATTGAAACCGCTTATGCAAAGTTACTAGGTTCAAAAAAATTTAGTTTTGATGGTTTCATTAGCGAAAGTTATATGTTTTAAATCCTTTTGCATTATGAACAATCCAATATTTCTTATGCTTAATCGGTCTTATAAAATACTACTCTTTGCTTAACATGTCATAAATATAGTGTGATGAAATAATTACTGAAATATATATCACCTGATATTTTTATAATAATTTCATCGAACAAAAATATTTTAAAATCACAAAGAAAAACATTTAGGTACCGTTCACAAAAATAAAGCAAAAAGTCACCGTTTGAAAAGAACGACTGCTTTTCTGTTTTAATTTTATTTCAGTTACGTTTACTTAGCTTATTATTTTTTTGTATTGAATAGTTTTTTAAGTTTACTTTACTACTACCGTTAATATTATTTATGAAAACAGAGTATTATAGCAATAAAAATACTTAATAAATAGACATTATTTAAACATTATTTTTAATCTTTTGTGAAAGGCTTATTTTTTATACAGACTGAATGTGTATTGTTTTTAATAAAAAGTATAAAATTGTTTCATTGTTATTATTACAAAAAATACTGACACAACTGCAGGTTCAACAATTTCACTTTAACCATGATTAACAACTATAATTAGGTAAATGATTACTAGTATAATCTCCTTATTAACGTTTCAACTGTAATTTTTTTTTGTAACGTGAATTGTATGATAATAAAATACAACGGCTTGCATGCATACAGTCGACAGTTGTTGACTGCAATCGTGGCTGACTCGCAGTTTCATCCGTTAGTAGAAAGAAGAAGGAGATAAAGTATTTGGAAAATTTCAAAGGAATCTAATGGTCTTTATGTGCTCTTGGAAGGATTATATTTTTTGGAAGCTAATTTACCGGATCAGTTAAATTCGGTCTCGAAAGCGGAGGAATCCGGCTAGACTTGACTAACTACTATATTCAAATTATTTTACATCTCCATTACATAAACAACCGCCTTCTAATTACTAATGTTAATTGTTAGTTTAGTATTTTTTTTGTTGTTGAGTTATTTGGCTATAATACATTATTATTTATTATACAGTGTGTAGGTTTGTTACGTAATGAATGGTAAACCAAAAAGGTGGAAGAAACAGATTAAAAAGATTAATAAACAACATTTTAAATTTATTTTTTAAATTGTAAGTTATGAAAGAGGTAATCAGTCTATTAAATAAATTTAAGTATCTGGTTACTAAAGCAGATGAAAAAAATAGTTTTTACAAATTTAGAAAGGAAAAGATCGGCATTTACAAAGGAATATTAATACATTTTCAATCAAGCTTCAAAGTAAGAAAAAGAATAACCAGATATTCTACACACAAACTTACCAAATTGTACACATATAAAATTATTTACTTATTTTATTATACAAGAAGATAAATACTAGAAATTAAAAAAATTAATGCAGAATTAAAGAAAAAAATATTGGCAATTAAAATAAAAAAATTAAATTAATATAAAAAAAAAAATTGTATGTAATTTGCTGAATATCAAAAGAATATCAAACTCGTAATACATAAATGCAAAATACATGATGATAAATAAATAAATTGCTTTTATAGACGATAATGGAACAAAAACACAGACAAATTAAGATCTTGCCTTATTAAAATATTCTTGGCTAGCGTTTTTAGAAAGGTTAGTTGTACGACCCCGACTGCAGGCAGATCATATGGATAGTAAAACCTTCCTTGTTTGACGTCACTTTCATTCCTTTTACATTTATTAAACGTTCAAGCAACTTTTGCATATTACGCGCCTTGCTGGTAACACTGAATACAAATGTGGTATCGTAATACAAGAGCGACTGTGTCTTTAGTGGCAGAACAAATAACCGTCCCTTCACAGCTTACTCCGTATTTAACAATATTACCGATGGATATCAATAAGTAACCTCATTATTACGGAAGGGAAGAGCAAAGTACCCAACTGTTTAGTTTACTAAGAGGCTCGTAAATGATTTATGTAGTTCTGTGAATGCTAAGTAAGTTGTAGGAACGATATGCTAATAATAAATTTACTATAAATAAAATAACGTTAGAACAGCGCATTACTAGAGGTAAATTTCCTTTTTTTAACAGCCTTAATAATAATACACAATATCAGTCAAAGTAGTTGTTGAGATAGGATATTATCATTAACAATAAAAAGAATTATTTTAGTACTAAAAAATGAAAGTGCAAATATTGCTTTCTTTTTTTGTTTATATTTATTTTTCACTAAAATCGTGTTTTTAAAACGAATACGATCAAATTATTTTCTCTGTTTTATTTGTTATATGATTTAATGTAAAGCTATAAGCAAACTTTAGAATTGTAAACATGATTAAGTTTTTAATAATTTCTACAGTAGCATGATTGTAAATCATATTTTTTTCATCATAATAGTTATGCAGACGTTGTAATTGTATGAATGGGCATTACTGAAGTATCGTAATTTCAAGATAAGTTTCTATTTTTTATTAAAAAATGAATGGTTCTGTAAACAAATAAACATAGTTTGTAACAGGTCGTATTAAGGATAATTTTCATTTATTATACATTTTTTACAATTTATGAAGTGTGATTTTTTGTTAAGAATTTAAGCGTTATGATAATCACTGTATGTTGATTTAATTAGGCTTCAGTTTACTTTTTGAAAATGAAAATTTATTCTGTACAGAATATAAGTTATCAGTTATAAATCCCATAATTTTTACCCTTTGTATTAAGTTTTGGATAATAAAAAAGACTTGATTTTTGCCGTCTTTTGAGAATGAAGTTTTTGCAATCCTCTGCGTTGTTATCCTTTATCCTAAACGATTAAATATATATATATGTACACAGACTTTCTACAGTGACACTTTTATTATTTCTTTTCGTTTGATAATCAAAGGAACCTATTATTTTTCTCTCATAACATTTAATGTATATTTACTTAATAGATGTCATACTTGTTAAATCCATTTTAAATTTAATTCATATAAACGAAACAAAACTAATTGAGATTAGTTTTACTGCAAATATGTGTGTTACTGTTATTAAAAAAATAACTGATTTTGAGTAAGAATTAATGCGAAATATCATATTATATTAAATTTAATTAAATAATAATAATTAGATTCAAAGTGAACCGTTAGTATTTTTTACGAAATTTTTATTAAGTTGCCTTTTGAAGGCATTCATGTTTATTAAGTGTCAGTTTGTTAGGAGTAATATGTAAGTCGTATTTCAGCTGTTATATTATTATCAAATTTCAAGATGTATCGATGAATATACCTTACATTAATAATTTATAAAGCTCGATATCTGCCAATATCCATATTTGATTTATTTCTCTTAGAACTACTCCCTCTAATACACAAGAAACCTCACCAAATTCCATGATTATGTGTTTCTGAGATATGATAACCATTGTTGAGATAGAAATAAGTAAGAAATCACCGATGCCGGCCTCTGTAGCGGTAGTAGCGACTCGGCCTTTCATCCGGAGGACCCGGGTTCGAATACCGGTCAGACATGGCATTTTTACAAACGCTGTAAATCATTCATCTTCATCCTCTGAAGCAATACCTAACGGTGGACCCCGAGGTTAGAAAAAAAAAAAAAATCACCAATATATACGAGTACATACACAAAAATGCTCATAGATTTATTATATATTTTTAACTGAGATTTTTGTATGTTTAGATATTACGAAATTAAAAAAATTGGAGTTTTTTTTACCCAATAGAACATTTTTTCTGCAAATTTTAAAGAGACACGGATAAAATCATCAAATGTATAAGATTTAAAATGGAAATCTTATTACACATTTTATGTAAGCTAAAATGGAAAGAAATTCTATATATTCTGTACTCGCTACGCAGTGAACATAAACGAACATAATCACGTAATATAATTTTACTAGTCACCCACCGCATATCCAAAGATCACATTGAATTTACCGGAAAAATGTTGAACATGGTAGGAGTTTACCAGGTTTAATTGTATGTTGGTTGTGTTATATTGATTCAAACGTTTAAAGCCTAATTCTGCAGAAAAAGTCACACACACTGTTTTGTAAAAACCCTACTACACATTTACCGTGTCGTGCTTCTTTGGTTTAATAATTCTCCATTCTTTAATACACCCTAACTCCAGTACATAGCCAAACAACAGTGTTGGATGTATAAAATCTATATACTGTACATAATCCATGCACCTCTTTTTTCTTGTTTAGCCTATAGAACTACCGTAAGGTACTACTTCAGAAAATGAATGAGGGTGATATGCATTAATGTAAATGAAGTTTAGTTTTGTACAGATATCGCGGAAGAAAATAATCGGTCCTATTTTTATCGAGTACACCATTAATGCAGAACGATATCAGGATATTTTATTTCAGTTCATTGCAATGTTGGAAGAGGAAGACAGACACTGCTGGCTACAACTTGACGGCGCGACATCGCACTACGCAGGTTCAACTTCTGATTTCGTCGAGGAATTCTTTGGTAATCGTGTTATCGGTCGATGCTTGTGGCCACCAAGAACTCCAAATTTAACTGCGGCGGATTTTTTTCTATGGGGTTACCTCAAAGAAAAAGCCTACAGCAACAAACCACGAAATCTTGAACAATTGAAAGTCAACATTGAACAAGCTGTATTAAATATCCAGCCACAAACTTTGAAAAATGTTGCAAGAAACGATGTAAAAAGAATTGAAGTTTGTATTCAAGAAGATAGCGACCACTTCCAACATTTACTCTAAATGTAAGGTAATGGATGGTAATAATAAAAATTACATTTACACATGCCTTTTTATTATTTCAATACCTAACAAAAATAAGGTTGGGTTGCGTTTTATATGGGACAACTTGTATTTACTTATATATCAATTTGTTAATCGTTTCAAGAAAGTGAAAAAGTTTTTAAAAAAATTATTTATTTTTTTAAAGTGATTTATTTTTACCATTAAGTGATTTGATATCGTTAAATGAGAAAAATAAAACGTAAACCTTGGTAGAACATATTATAGGCTCGAATGTAAACCGTAAAATAAATGTCGATGCTAAAAGTAAGGACTGTTCTATGCGTGTATAGGTAGGCATATTGAACGATACAGCTATGTTTTGAGTTGAGCAGAATATTTTCAAAGGAACTTAGTCGTTTCTTAACGTCATTAACGGATAAAATTGATTTATTTTTAGTTTTGTAGAAACTAATTCATCAGTTCTGAGAGACATCAGCAAAAGTATAAAAAAAAAAATTTACAGGTTCAGAGTCTTCTCTGAAACTTGTCCTGTGTATAAGATTTGATTGATGATAATTCAAATTGCCAAACGTCTTGTTAATATAATTTTGGGCAGGGTATACTTTTTTTAGGCGTAGGAAATGCAAGGAGTTGTCGTTTAACTTTTCAAGAAAAATTTAACATAACATATTTTTTTATATCAATCATGTGTATACCTACATACTTATGTTGTCGATCATATACATGATGCAATATTTTTAATTTAATAGCAAAAGTGATGTCCAGTTTTACAAAAATGTTTAAATAATTATAAAAGAAATTTCATTACTTCTTAATAAACACAATTCTGATTGTTATGCTATATATAAATATATAATATTCGTTAGCAATAGATCAAGTTAACTGTAATCATACCAAGAATATATAATAATAAACAGCATTTAAATTATTATATTCACAACACTTAATTAAAAAATATTTTAATTTCATGTCATAATCTGAAACCTTACAATCGATTTATTAAAAATTATTTTCGTCAAGGGATCACAAAAGTCAATAATCGCATGCGTTAACCAGCTGGGGGTGATTATATTAATTTATTATACGATATGAATATTTTGCATATACGAGTAAAATGAAATATTATGCAAAATTTAATATCCCGATTCAGCAATTCAGCCCGTGAGTATTTATTCCCTTAATGTTTTCATGACAGAAATTTACCTACTGTGAACAATGTTTAACGGTTATTTTATTTACAAACTGATCACTAAATTGAGCAGTTAGTAAATAGTAAACAGTCAAAATTTGACGGTAGTTATTTATGTAATATTGGTTTTTACATTTTAAAAGATTATTTTTATTAAGCATTTTATATCTCTTTGTATATATTACCTTCTCAGGATCTCAATCACGGATCATTGCATCTTTTTAGAGTTTAAATAAGCTTTTTTTATTCTTCAGAAAGGTCATTTTGGAAATGATTTTCGGTAATACAATAAAAAAATAAATCAAAAATTTGTAATTTTAGATTATACTGTATTATACTGCAGAACTAGATATTGAACGTATTAGGTTTGTAGACTGGAAACCAATATAGGTATTCAATTGTGGGTAAACACTATCCCTAATACCATTTATACAATTCCCAGCCCGTTGTGTGCTAACGTATGTTTCCAGATATGTTGTTTCACACGTGTCGAAACCGATACGGATTAAATCAAACAGAAACAGCGATAATGTTTTATATACAATTATTATATTACTGTAATTATATTGAATAATGCATGTTTGTCTTCATGAATTAATTACACCTCTTGATCGCGGTTAACTTTATATACGGATTTATTTATTATATGAATTTATTAGTGTATTTTATCTCTTGAATAATTATTTATGCGAGTAGCATTTAAAAAAAATACTATGAAAGTGGTTTTTAATCTTAATAGACATGTTTTTTAAGTCATTTTTTGTCTTTCATAACAGTAGTTATTATTTTACGTTTAACTTATTCCTCCCTTACGACTAGCTATGGCCCAACTATTAAGAAATGTAGTCGGTTGGTACTGCTCAGAAATAACTAACCAGTAATGTTCTTATCAGCAGTTTATGCTCAATTAACCAAATTAACCAAATTATTTGGCAAATATTTTTATATAGTTCTTATTCTCCTGAATCGATATAAAATAATCGAATAAGATTACATTTAATTTATAATAATTATTATCAACAGTCAAAATGAGAGAATAAAAACTAGATTTTTGCTATGTATTTAGGTATCAGCACCTCGAAACACAGACAAAAAAAGTACTCATTCACGCATGACTAAAATTATGGTTATCATTATTTTCGAAAGCAGTCCATATTAATTAATTTCTCTTATGACAGTAAAACAGTTGGTTAAAATTTATACTTGTAAATAAAAATCTTACTTTTAAAATGGAAAAAACTGTTGTGGGCGCATCAAGTGACTTCCTTGTACACCTATTAAATTACATGCACACAGTTTTTTAAATGAAAATATATAAAATTTCATTCCATTAATAACGTCTGATATTTGTTCACATTTTTTTATTATTACTTAATCATTAATTATTGTAAAACTTTATTAACAATCAAAGATTAATAATTATTAAATTAATATATTTAAATTACAAAAAGTTAAAAAAAGTCTTATTCGAACCAATGTCCCTTTCCCTTGTAAGATCCAAATATCTCATTAATTAAAATTTCATTAGGCTACAACTCTGAAACCAATGAAAATAAGTACCAGTTATGATATATCGTTAAAAATCTCTCAATGAAAGCTTATTATTACAGTTAAGAAAGAGTGCAAAATCCAGATTTTTTTTTGGATTTGTGGTTTTTGGACACTTTTGGTTCGGTCGATTGCAATCAAAAAAGGAGGTGCACTACTAGATGTTACAACAATCGTAAATCCAAAATTTCAACATTCTACGGCTAATCGTTTTTGAGTTATGCGAGATACATACGTACGTATAGACGTCAAACCGAAATTAGTCAAAATGGAATCAGGGATGATCAAAATGGATATTTCCGTTGAAATCTGAAAACCGAAATTTTTCGCGATCACAATACTTCCTTTTACTTCGTTCAATGAAGTAAAAAACTGGATCATGAAATACGTCTGGATCATTTCTAAAATTGATGCAGACGTATTGAGAAGTATGAAACTAAATATCGTAAAAAAAAAAAATCCTGTAAAAATGTAAACTTCTCGGCTTGAATTAAAAAAATAGAGCAGAATGAAGAGAGTAAAAACTGTAAATTATTCCCGATTTTCATGCAGAGAAAATCGAGGGGTATAATTTGTATTTTAATTATTAAAACAATGAATTTAATATGTCAGCAAGACGTATTAGATTCATGTATGACTATCTACGTGGACTTTATCGATTAAGTTATTAATAGAACCCATTCTTTTTCTCATTATAACTTACTCCATCTTTATTATTTGTGTATGACCTTTTTTAAATTACCAGCACATAAATTTTCCCAGATATTAATAACGTAATTTGTTACTTATGTTGAAGTTTTAGAACCAAGTTAAAATAATTAAGGTTTAGAGGAAAATAAATTCTATTAGTGAAGAAAGACGGTAGATGGCATTCTAGCTTTACTTCGTTTAAGTTCTAATCCTACTAATTTTTTCCTTATCTTTTCTACCCGTTTCGTATGCAACGTGAATAAATGACTCGGCATCCTCGGCTTCGTTTATTAAAAATATTACTCCTTAAAAAAATACGTAAGTAAAGTAAGCAAATTAAAATTTGTTGTTTAGTGGGCTACAACTATCATTGTATTTTAAGAAAGCCGTTGTTTATCTTTAATTAAATTATTATTTATCTTTAATTAAATAACTCACTACATTTATTAGATTGGTTTTTAATCCTTAATGTAATAAAAATCTTGTTAAATAGTATACCTGTCAAGTGATAGGATTCCTCGATCGTTACATAATATAAACCAGGAAATATCTAGTGGAAATTTCTTCGATCATTAAATCAAATATAAAAAAAAATAATTTCAAGTAAATCTCTTGAAAATTATCAACTTTAATTGTTAAATATTTATAATTGTATTTTATTTTCATGATCTAGATACGGTTACTAATTATACCTAAGAGTTTTTAAAAGTAAGGTTAATACTCATGAGATTATAAAGAAATTATTCTTTAAAAAAAAAGCCTGTTCAAGAGTCATCTCTACATTCGGCATACATATACATGACCAGAAATTAATAATTATCATTATTAAACAGTAAAGTAATGATATACATTTAAATATTATTCACTAATATTACATACTAATTAATCGAACTCCAAGCTCTTTTTATAGAATATAGATAAATGAATTCGGAAATAATACCTAATGCATTATGTATTTAATCACTTTTCGCTTATTTATTAATCTTTCAAATATTTTTGTTCGTTAAATTAATTTAAATTAACAAAATTTTTAGTTTGAAATGTTGTTAAAATAGTAAACAATAAAACTGATTTTTTTTTTGTGAAGTCGTCTTCAGAAAAACTCCCAAGAAAAAATATTGAAACTGTATTACTAAGAAACTAAATTTCTTAAAATTAATCAATGTTTCATAAAACTCCGTATTCGCAGTTAAATTTGTAGACATTAATAAATATGATATCTATTTTTTCATCACTAAATTTAAAAATTAGGTAGTATCTCGGTATTTCGTGTGGAGGTCCCGAGTTTGAATCTCGGTCTCGGTTTGAATCTCGGGATGATGGCATCTTTTCATACGCTAGCAATTTTCGCTGGAATTTTGACCATATTGACTATTTTGACCTGTTGATGCTCGCTCTTTCATAAAAAAAATTATTTCTATCTCAGGTCACTGCTTTATAAAAAAAAATATTTTCGACTACTATAAAACTTTTTATAACAATAATTATATAAAATAGATCTCTAAAATAGCAGTTTATTTTGAAAATATAGTGACATATTCAACTAATTAATCGATTGTATATCTACCAAATTATTTAAAATTTATTAAAAAAGGGAATTTTATCTTTAGGTAAACTTATACACAAAGACAATTATAAAACAAAAATAAAAATAGATTCCTTCCATTTAAAGAATAGCTCTACAGGAGATATTCGCATGAAGGTTATCTGCGGCGAAGGTGATAATAGGAACAATTATCTGGTTGTTATATAGTTAATCATCATGTGTTTGTAATACGACCTCTTACTTTATTATTTTCATAACACATTCGGTATGTTGATACCGAGTGACTTAATTCATAATGATACACAGAAATAGAATTGATTACATAATTATTTTAAAATCTGTCTACTTAAACGAGGGTAAATTTTTTCTGTAGAATTTCATTAGATAATCAATGGATAATTTCAGAGAAGGGTAATTTTCATTAGATTATCGATTCAAATGACTGCAAACAGGTACAATAATATTTCTAAGTAACCCACTTCCTGTTATCAACTTCTAAGTTCTTTAATATACGGTGTTATTCGAAAAATTAAAATCCATTCTTTAATAAGACTTGTAATAAATATTTACATACAACCACTCCATCTACAAGTCATGGAGAAATCAAGCACTGTTGTTTTGTTTGGATATAGGCAGAGATGGAGATATAACACAACAATAGTCTGGGATCAGTCTTACTGAATAAAGTGACACTTGTCAACCCTTTCTAAACAAGAAATATTGTCCGTTTAAAATAGTTTACTGTATTATTTGGAACCTGCAATTTTTTTTGATTACGGTAATAATACAATTAAAAATATTTATTTACATTACTGTATTCATAAATGAATAATTAATTTCATAATTTCATAATTAATTAAGTAAACGTTTTTACTAAAATGGTATCATAGCTCACTGCATTATATTCAAAGCTGATAGTAATAATTTGAATATATAAGCCTACGGAATCGCAACAAGTTGGATATAGCTGCGGAATAAAATATAAAATAATATTTCTTAATAAATCTCTATAAATATATATAATTAAACGATCAATACTATCTTAAGACAGTCCTTAACCAGTTTTGTCTGCAGTTTCCGTAGAACTATCTTCTATGATAGGCCAACAACCCTCGACTTCTGAGCTTGACTCACTTTTACTTCAACCGGAATTAATTTCCAATTCCAATTATTTATACAAAAACAGCCGTTATTCAGCAGAAGAAAAACTGATGTTATATTATTTAAAATTGAAATTAAGATGACATCAATTAATCCACATATGAGTTAATATAAATAAAGCCTAATAAATAAAATAATGTTACTATCATGATATGTGTCTGCGTTTATACACACAGACAATAGTATTTAAAACAGCAATCTAATCTCACGGCAGAAATCGCAATTACTTTACTAGTACAACTTGAACGTGACTGTATACAGCAGTAGTTGGTAAACTCTCCGAATACGCAACTCGCCTTGTCGACCTGTATTTGTAATTCGTCTGAAACATTTTCCAGACCGCAGAAATGTCCTGCCAGGTAATATCGATCCTTAAAAGTAATCCAGACTCTTCAAAATAACTGTGGGATGAAAGGTGGGAATTTAGACATTTAATTAGATGAACACAATGAATGCGTATTTGTATCAAATTTCAGTAAAATTGCTATCCTAGGGGTCACCTTCATTAGTGCTACAGCATAGTTAAGAAAATAATTCTAAACAATTCGCTTAGCCAGACTGAAATACCTCAACTGCAATGGTTCTATCATCAATTCCTAAAGAAAAAAAAAATCTTTAAATACCCAATAAATAATATAATTCATGAATATTTATAAATATTTCATACAATGTAATTTGGTTTCTCGAATTAATGAACAAAAAATGTTTAAAGATGATATATTATTTAAAAACATACTAAATATAAATAGAAGGAAATAATAATTCAATCTAATAATTATCTCCTTGATAACATGGTCCCGTTTCATTTCATTTTAATCCATCAGAGTATATTCTCCTTCAGTATTCTGTTAGGATCGGACAGTCATGACTGTTTACACATTTTAACTCATGATTTTTAATTTTTGACTTCGATTTAATATTTTAATTCCTGATGATGGCTTTCAAATAAGCCAAAAGATCTAGAAGATATTTTAATGTGCTGGTAAGATGGATTTTAATAATTGTTAATATTATTTAAATAAAATAGAAATCTTCAAAACCTTTTTACGCGATTTTTGAATTCTTTTTGGAGGGAGGGCAATGCTATTTGATTAGATTCTTGTTAGGAGTTTTTTGTTAAACAAATATATGTTTTCCTTTGCATGTTACTAATGTATTTATGATTTGTGTAGAGTACAGTTTATTTCATTTACTTTTAAGTGGAATGAATAAAAATATTACTTTTGTTGTTTTTTTTTTTTTTTGTAATAGTAATTAAAAGTTATTATGAGAGATATTTTTAAAAAGGCTTCTTACTAAAAATTTAATTTTCTTCATAGTATATGTCGTTTATTTTTTAATTTATTTATACTAAAAATAGAAAATAGTTACATGATTTCTAGTTAAATTATTCGATTAGTTCTTACATAGAAATATTAACTTTTACAGCGTAAAAAAACAGAAACGGGAATTTCTGAAAACGGTTGGGTACATGTCACAATGCTGCTTTTTAGGGTAGAAAAACTTGACAGGAGAACGTAATTTAATAAATCCTCTTTGGCTCTTTTCTCATGTTAACACAGGATTTTTTCACTTTGTAGTCCTTCCTTTAGATAGTACAAATATAAAAGAATACTTTCTTTGTAAATCTCAGTGGAATGTTACTAAGTAATACACAAAGTATTACAGTCCTCCTTAAACCGATAAATGGGTAGATAAAAATTAATAATAATGATAATAATTACCGTGTGTAGAATCCCCGTTACTTCCTCAGGATTTGGACCACAGACCTGTCAAATAGAAAAATATTTTTCATTGAAATGTGTAAAAATCTCACAAGTACATAATAACATTTTAAATATTATAGATTATAACTAAAACCATTTCATTATTTACTCCCTGTAATAAAATCGAAAACTTCAGTTCAAGTTTTAGCTAAATAAATGAAATACATGCTCAAAAATTTATATACATTAATTTTGTAGTCCTTTATATATATAAATGTCCCTGCGCGCTAAAGGTGGGAATTTTAACAATTAATGTATTATTACCATTTAATTAATAATAATAGCAACGTATTACAATTTAATTAAACGGTGTATTCATCGTCATCATTCACTAAAGGCTACGCCTTCTCGATTTAGACACGTCACTCTCATCTCCGCTTCTCTCTTCAAGTCATTATATGAACCGAGGCCCATCATCTCTTCTTTAACATTATTGATGATGGTTGCTCTCGGTCTACCTCTAGGTTTTTTACCCAAAACCTTACCCTCAAATATATTCATCAAGAACTGGTCATATCGTATTACGAGTCCTATCTATTTCGCTCTTCTTCTTTGTATAACATTTAGCAAGGACCTCCTCTCATTCACTTCTGCTAACAACTGATCATTTATTTTCCTATCCACCCAACTTGTTCTCGTTATTCTCCTCCAAATCTACAATTCCATTGTTTCCAGTCTTCTTCTTTCTGCTTTCCCAAGCGTCCATGTTTCACACCTATAAGTTAGAACACTCCAGACATAAGTTTTAGCAAACTGTTTCCTTATTTGCATTCTCATATGATTATCAGTCAGTATATTCTTTTTATCCAGGAAATTTCGTTTTGCCAGCGCTATCCTTCTTTTTACTTCTGTGGCACATTTATTATCGCTAGTGAAGGTGCTTCCCAAATAACAAAAACTGTCAACCTTCTTTACAATAGTACCGTCTAATCTAATATCAACCTTTGTTTTTCCTACAATCATAATCTTTGTATGGTATAACAATTCAAATAATTTGATTTCGCTGCAAATTATTTGAGAGATGTAGGTCTGCCATTTAACTCATCATTTATTGTGAACATTTTCAGAATGTTTTAGTGTTTGTTTTACACTGAAAATTGATTTTTAAAATTTTACTCGGCTTTGACTTTTATAACATCAGTCCTCACAATTAAATCAATTACAAATTTCATCTTGAATTTTTATTTGTTTATTGGCAATTTAAAAGAATAAATCTACTTCAAACCTAATAAACCTAAAAAAATCCTTAAATTTTTTGAGTTTTAACAATTTTCACCTCTCGGTACAGTATATATTGGTTTATATTTATTGAATTAGTTTTTACTTAAACCTGCCATAGGATGGCGAAGGTTTGAAAGTATGACCCTATTATTAAGTGGATCTTTATATTATTTCGAGGAAAGCAATCACCGACACCACATATTTTAATTGGTCATCATAAAATCACGATCACCAAAGCGTTGCTCCAATCCTACGGGTGTAATACTTTTCTTCCTATCGGTCCTTCTTTTTAATATTTAATCTCCTTAATTGTGGAGGTTCTGGTTCTTTCTTCTTCTGAGAGGTTTGGCAAAATCCCCAATAAATTCTTCCAGTGAATAACATTATAGTTACTACGTCCTTGATATGTGTTCATCTTGGTATAAGATACCTTTGCCTACGACAGTAATTTAGGTCATTATTTATTGTCGGTTGCGGTTATAATTGTTACGTAAGAACCTATTTTAAAAAAAAAAATATAATTATGTTTTATTTTATATTCTTTGTATTTCAGTTTTATAACTACGGTTTCATACTTATTACATGATTTGCAAACGTTTTAAATTAACTCGATTAAAAACTTTAATCTGAGTTAATAAAAATTATAATTTCTTAGCAGAAGCGATAGGTAATGCCAATTTTTTTTAGACTACACGCAATTACCAAATAGAGAAAATGCAAATAAACAGTAATACAAAAAAAAATTCGATACGAGCGAGCGGTTTTTATGTATGCACCAGCTCTAGCTACATGACTACCCTCCATATTTGTAAGGGAAGTTATCAAAATTCAGTCAAATGAAAAAGCTAATTCAAAAGCAGTGCACAATTTCGATTATTTAAATGTGCTAAAATCCTTCTTTAAAGAATAAAAAATCATTCCGAGAACCATTTTGTAATCGATCAGTTCGTTCGATAATTACAGGGGAAAAATAACGAAATTCCTGATCGAAATCCACTCATCCATTCTAAACAAGCATATTTATTACACGATTAACAACTATAATCATTGAACTCCAGCAATTAAGTAATATTAGTATTGTTCATTTGTAAAATTATTAATTTACATCATTTAACATCACAAAATTCACACTTATTTTGTAAAAAATAAAGAATCATTGTTATTATTTATTATTATTATTGAAAACTATATCACAACCGAAAGTCACCAGAGAAGAATATTAACAATAGAAATATTCAGAAAGTAGTTAAAAAGTTACATATACAAAAAAACGTTGAATAAAATAAATAATTACGACAGAAATTTATCAATCAATCTTAATAAAATTTATGATACCTTAATCAGCAGCAAGGAGACTAGAATGTGTATTTAAAAAAAAAAAAAATTATTAAATTCCTAAGAAAAATGTAAGCTTCAACACTTTTAGTATTGAATAATTTAGCTATATTATAAATAGACGAATTATATGAATAACCTATCTGCCCCACGAAACGAGTGATGTAAAATTTTTATATTTTTTGATTGAGATACCTAAATATTAGGCTAGAAGGTCAAACGAACCAATAATACCATTTAAAAATTAAGATTATGAAATAAATTTCAGAGATTTTCATTTCTTAGGATTAACAGGTAATATATTTACACGATAGCTCTTTCTCAAATTGTTTATATCCATCGGATATTAGAGATATTGTGTATAAACTAGAAGGAAAACTTTTAATTATCAGTAAGAGTTGCAAGAGACCAAAATTTGATGCACAGAACAACAAACTTTCTATAATAATTAGAAGAGTGGATACGATCTACTTCTGTCTTTTACCGAGAGTAAGAGCTCAGTAAGCAAACTGCATTAACAGTTGAATGTGAACAGGCTTTCCAATAATGTATCATGATAGCACATCATTATATATATATTTAACAATATAAAATTTACACCATTTTGTAAAAATAAACAAGCATATTATTATAACATAAGTGTAAAGCAAACTAAATTCATAAGAGAAAAATAGCAACAATAAAACAGTTATTCAAAATTTAACTGTAGGGGAGGGTTTCTGGTTATAAACATTCAAAAAATAAAAAAAATAAATTTCTTATTTATAATTTTCTTCCAAAAAACGCTAAGTTTAGGAACAAATTCATGATTCATCAAGAGTTCTAATATTGTCTTTAAAAATTAATTTATGCTGTCTTTTAACGGGATTGCCGAATTACAGCTAATTTTTACGTATGTAGGCAAAGACATTAGGTAATATAGTACCTAATACTCTACATACGATTTAAGGTTAAAAGTGTAATAATAATAAAAATTTATCGACAAAAATATTGGTGAGCTGAGTTTGTACTGTCAGAAGATAATTGTTAAATTGTTTAGTAAATCAGAAAGGTTTACAGTTCCACAAGTTTGTTTTTCTTTAAACCTAAATTGACTTCATCCTCGTTTAACTTGTACTTAAGTAATGCACACAGTTTTTCAAAATTGTAATTTTAATCTTGTGATTTTATTTATTTACTAAACAGTCAGGGCTTGCTTTGGTTATCCTACGTCTAGCCACGGGGCAGAACACCCTGGACACCAACGCGTACGTTATCTTCATGATTGAGATAATATTAAATATTTTACACATAGTCATTAAAGAAAAATCTGATGTGGATACCACATGGCTTCCTTGAACGCCTATTAAATTGCATATACACATTTTTTTTAAATGAAAATACGTCAAATTTTATTTCATTATTGACTTCTGACATTTTTTCATACTTTATTTTTATTTTTATTATTCAATTATTATTTATTATAAAGGTTTTTTCCAATAGAGATTAATAATTATTAATAAATCAATATATTTAAATTACAAAAATGTTAAGAAAAAGAAAGGAGATGAAGTCGGATTTGAACCGATGTGCCTTGTAAATGTGCCCTTGTAAAATCCAAATATTTAATTAATTAAAATTTGATTTAGCTATAACTCTGGAACCAATGAAAATAAGTATCACGTATATATAGTTGAAAAGCTCTCAACCAGGGAAAATCACTCCAGTTAATAAAAAGTCCAAAATCCAAATTATTTGAGATTTTGGGCTTTTTTTTATGCTTTTGGTTCAGTCGATTGCAATCAAAAGGGGAGGTGCACAACTATATGTTAAAATAGTCCTAAATCCAAAATGTTATCATCCTACGGCTAATCGTTTTTGAGTTATGCGAGATACATACGTACTGACGTCACGCCGAAACTAGTAAAACTGGATTCAAGGATGGTCAAATGGATATTTCCGTTGAAATCTGAAAACCGAAATTTTTCACGATCACAATACTTCCTTTACTTCTTACAAGGAAATAAAAAGAATTAATCATTTTACTTCATTATATTTCTTTTGCCATGGTGACAGAAATGTAATGAAGCAAAAGGATGAATTCTATTATTTTACTGATATTTTTTGTAATGTTCTTTCCAAAAGTTATAACTACTTATTATTATTTTTTTTTTTTATTCATTTTGTATTTTGTTGTTACTCCGATTTTGGTCTACCGTTTTTTCCTGGGACCTTGCTACTGACTAAAAATTTTTGTTATTCACGGAAAAGTACACTTACTCCTAAGTAATCTGTACAATTACTGAATCGTCCGAATAAAATACTTCATTAATTTATATTTACGAATATAGTTGTTTCGAATAGTTGTTTCAGGTTATTGTTACATAAGGATCATTTTTCATTATTCTATTAATTTGGTAGGGCAATTAACTGTTAAATCAATAGAAAAATATACTAACTTTCATAACGTTATCACAGTCTTTGAAATCTTTTTTCTGTTTTGTCACATCAAAATAAATTTTATTTCTTTAAGGTTATAAGTACCTTAAATATGTTAGAACTTTTTAATTATATTTTTAAAAAGTGTATAGCTTAATTAAATCTTACTTAATTTTTTATAAGTTATAAGTTATTTAGGATAGCTCAATTTATGTTATAAATTTAAGTTAAAAAGTAATGATTTCCAAATTTATCAGAATAATCTACATTTATGACGGTATGTTGATTTGGATCAAATTGGCCGGTAAAATAAAATAATAATCGGCTTCTCGTTGCCTATTCCTGTATTCGATGTGTAGGTGTAGATTTTTTACCAGTACATCGTCATCAATATAACCTTCAGAAAAATGTTTCCTGCTATTATTTGGGCATGCAAAATAAGAAAAATAAACATTTTTGTAACGTCTGTAAATTATCCTCGTGTGAAATTCAAATCAGGTAAAGATAATAGTAAAAAAGTAAAGATTAACGCATCCATTTTCATACAGGAATACAAAATAAAAAAAATTACACATAAGCATTTCAAAAAATATTTATTTAATAAAGAAAATCAGTTTTGTTGTTAGGTAATAACTTAATATAGTTATAAGTAACTTAAAAATTATTTCCCTTATAAAAGTATTATTCATAAATTAGAAAAATACAAGTGTATTGGTTTGTCAACTGAATTAAGAATTAATATTAATAAAAATTTCAGGAGATTGATTGAAAGATACAAAGGAACAACCAACCGCAACTTGGAGTGTGAATTGATTAGATTTTGTTAATTTAACTTCTTCCTTTTTCTGTATAGCCTACGGAACCTCTATATAACCTCCGTACAAACGTAACTGCCTTTACTAGAATTTGAACTTCATAACTCTTGACTTTGAAATCAGTTGATTTGCGATGACAAGTTCACCACTAGACCAACCCAGTCTAGATTTTGTTAATCTAGATTTTGTTAAACTAGATTTTGTTAATCTATCTAAGTAAATATACAGGAAATGGTGATTATGCTCAGTTCTTGTTTATTGTTTCACGAAAGTGTATATAAATAGGCCTACTTTTCCAAAACGCAGATTTGGACACACTTCTTTCAGGGTAAAACTGACAAGTGGACTTGACTTTTTTCAGTAACTAATTTTTGTTCACAAAATTTCACAAATTTCTGTTAAAAATTATTTTTCAGTATATAAAAAATTATTAAAATATGTTAGGCGCTTTACGACTATGATTATATAATGATACTTTCTAGAAATGAATTTAGAAGTTAATAATGATAAAAAAATATTACATTAAACATCAGTAATATAAATAACTCACATTTGAAATTGAATAATGCACTCTACATTTAAAAAAAAAAGTAATTTTTATTTCAATTATCAATAACAAAACTGGAATTTTGTATAATTTCCTTTCTGTTGATGTCAGATTACTTTCTATTTATAAATTTCAGTTAAAGGAAGGTTTAATCTGAAATAACATTTTTTAAATTAATATCTTAAGTTATTAAACACCCGAAATAAATTCATCAATAATTAAATTTAGTTTCAACTTTTATCACCTTGAATACAATGCAAAATATCGATGTACAAATAGGGAAAAAGCTAAATTATTTTGGTGAGATTCAAATAGATATCAAAATTCTAATCGGAAAGATATTTGTCTGTTTTTTAAAAAAAAATCTATGTTGAAAAAAATCATCTGCTAACTTAAGAAGGATGTTAGCAGGCGGTATTCTAAAATCTAAAGTAATTAAGTATGAATTAATATTTTTTTTTATGTATTATCAGCTGACTGAGTTAAAATCTTTTACGTTGGTTACTTTATCAAGTGTTTAATGGACCTACACGGAAAATTTCCTATTTTAACAAATTTTGTAAATTTGTTGTGTTTACTGCACAATTAACGAACTTTGTGGTTAATGTCTGTCTCTCAGTATCTTTGTGTTAATGTCTGTCTAGAAAATTTTCATTTCACTTATTTTTTTTAGGTGATTGAACCATCTAGAAAACAAGTTAGAAATTTAGAATCTACCACCTATTCTGGAGAAAGTGTTTCGTATTTATTATTCTCAGAAAGCAAATAAATGCTTTATGCAGGTCTTCTGAGTCAGAACGTAAGAAGATCAGACGATCAGAAGATCAAAACGGAATAGGAAATTCTCTTCTAATTATAAGACACTTAACGATGATTAGACACTTGAAAAAGTTTCAAATCTTTTCATTGTTTGCACTTTTTTGAAATTTAAAGGAAATCATTTGCTATTTTATTTGTGTCAAATTCCAAAACTTTTCATTTGAAAACCATTATTTAGAGGTTTAACTTTTTTTACTTTTAAAAGTATAAATAAGCCTTTAGTTTGCAAACTATAACAAATAAAATTTTATCTATTTTTTTTACCTCATACTTTTAATTTTTAGACAGTTTTTCTTTACTTATTTCCATATTAAAATGTAAATTCTCAAGTCGTTTTTAACCCCGTAAGCCGTTAAGAAACTTACTTAATACTATAAAACGTAAGTAGGAGATTACTGAATACAATCACAAATTTCAGTTTAATTAACCTTCAAATTATTTCAGATTCCACACTAAATTAGGCATCCGGTTTGTTTCTTTTTTGTTTTCCTACTCCCTTGCGTTTGTGAACAATTTTTCTTACTTTTCTGATTAAAAATTATTATCTGTAACAAGAATTAAAAACCCTAATTCTTTAGTAGTTGTAATCAATGATTATTGCCATAAAAAATTGTATGCTTTTCAAAAGTACTTAAAAGAAGAAAAAGTAGAAAATCTACTTATAAGATGAAATCAATTTCATATTGTTGTGTCCAAGAACAGGTGGTTTATGTTAGTCGTAAGGTACAATAATAATAAATCCTACGCGACGGTCCTTTCTCGATAATTCCACTGCGATAATAGATTGTTCCGTTGTGTTTTTTCTTTCACAAATCGTCTGGGGGGCTGTAAACCAATTTTTTCTTTAATATTTCAACTTTAATACTTTTCTACCTTCGTCTCTTTTTTTTAATTTTAATGATTTATTGCAACAGATTTATCGATGTGAAACGATCTTTAAAAAAATATTTAATTAACGATGATGTTAAGAATTAATTTGCGACGGTAGATTAATTTACTTGATTGTTATACGAAAAATAAGGTAGGGAACACTTTCTAATACAGATACGTTTAGCTAAACAGAAATAACTTTTATCTTATCATAAAGATTAATGAAACGTAAAAAATTATTCAAGGAGAATCAATTTTGTTGAAGGGAAATAATGTCGCTTCGCTTAAATGTTTGTGACTAAGTCTGCGGCATAACGTTCACAAAAAACAAAATATAGTACTCCGTAACTTAAGTTTAGTAAAACGTAATTAAAATTCTGAAGCTTTGATGTCAAACTTTTGCGTTACACGTTACCGTATTATTAAACTGTCCGAAGTAATGAGATATTGAAAGAGTACAACTAATTTAGGTTATAGGAAATCTCTTGTAATCCAGAAAGAAAAGTAAGGTAAAGAAAATAATAGATAGTATCATTTTAGAAAGGAAATGTCGAAAACAGATACTTTTTTACCGGATGGTAAAATGAATTGCTAAAAATGATTTCGAAGCTCAGATAAAAAAAAGTTAGAAGATTAAAATCAACGCAACAAAATAATATTGTTAATAACAAATTGATACTAGTATTTTAATTTTTACTGCTAACTATTGAACTCGGTATTAGGGTGACTATAAGTAAAAGTAAAAAAATTCTTGCTAATCAATCTTTTATTTCCCGTAGAAATAAATTATTTCCTAAATTCTTTGCTGAATTTATAAAAATAAATAAATTTCCTTTTAACTAGCGTAAATATAACTTGTATTATAAATAAAACTGAACAATTTACAATAATGTTTGAGATAAATTTTAAACAAACAGATTTAAAATAAAATGTTTAGTAGAAAAGAATAAACATGTAAATTTGAATGAGCTTTTCAAACACAAGTATGATTGTACGCGTTGACAAATAAAATAAAAAATAAAACTCCTTTAAATCCTAAACCTTTTTTACCACGCAAAATTAAATAAAAACAACAATCCGATCGCAGAATCGTAACTGGAAATGAAAGGTTTGATGGATTAACAATTATCACAGCCCTCCAATTTGCATGCCCTAGTGAGTGCATATAAGAGTAGTTAACTTGAAAAACAAAAATTCAAAAATCATCTGATTAATATGTGCTGCTACTAGCGAATAAATAAAGAGTGAAACTTCAGTCTTTTCTTAATGTTCAGTTTGATAATAGCGACAGTCGTACAAAGGAAATAAATTAATTACATTACAGTACATTAGCGTCTCGTGTTTCTTAAAGTGGATACCACATATAATCCAACATATGATTGCGAGTCAGGAGGCATAAAGTAAAGATCGTGAGCCACCAAATACAAATTTTACAAAAATTGCATAGTTATTCCCAAGAATAACAAACATACAGTGCCAGGCGTACTAGGAAAAGTAAGAAGAAAAGTGATTCCTTGTTGCCTTCTTCACTGATTTGAATGTAATCACCGTCATACCCATATAAACGTCAGTACCTTCAAAAATTCAGGCGATATTCAGCCTAATTAACAAAGACTTCACTCTGTTGCCGCTGAGACTGATCTCTATAATGGGAATATCTCATTGACCGGCTGTTCAATGAGATATTACTCTCAGAGGAAGAGCGATTTTTTAGGTTTCTCCCGAAACGATTTGTTCCAATCAGTAGGGGGAATCCGAGAAAGAATAATTTAATATTAGCAAGGTGTAATTTTACCTTCAATTCGATTTTGATTCTTTGCTTTCTAGTTTTCTCAGAGTCAAAATTTGAAGGTAAAAATAAATTGATAAGTAGAAAATTAACAGAAAGCTAAAAATATTCATTTTCATGTTAAAAATAAGCATAAGTCTTTTGATGGATTAGGTTACAGTAATATAGAATTGTAGGTTGGCTTAGCGTTGTGTTACGAAAAATATTTTGACTTACTATAAAAAATATTTATCTATCTTTTCTTTATCGTAATGATTTCTAGCTTTACGACAGAAATCTTTTCTTTTTCATAAACGTTTCTAATTTTCCACAGAACAGTCTGATTCTTATTGGCTCGTGTATCGAAATATGAAACACAAATAAAGAATATTCGTATACGCAATTATTTTAGCCGGAAAATCATTTTAGTAATATAACATCTATTTTAAACTTAGCCATTTTTTTAATATTTTACTAGCTGTGTTTAACATTTTTTGCCGCAACAAAAATCTCTTCATGAAGATATTTGTAAAATGATGTCGATCTTTTACTTTGTTCTTGGATACGAAGTTACTGCTAGTCAAAAACATTACCGTGTTGTGCTACTAAATACTCACTCCTGATACAGTTGTTTTAACATCTTCAAAATTTCTTTTTATTTTGCTGACAATTCTCTATCTCAGCACTCTCTGCCAGAGAGAACTCGATTAATTAATGTTGCTTCAAGTTTTAAATGCCATCATATTTTTACTCCTCTTACAGAATATTCAAATAAGGAAAATACCAACCAAGTTATATTTAATTTTGTTCTATTATTTAAATATCAATAATTAGAATTCGTAACAAGGCCGTCTAAGAATACAAATTTGTGTTTCTTTTCACGAAGTAGCCTTGCTACGTATAATATATATTTTTAATTTACTCCCAATTTTCAACCGCTTCGATTTACTGGAGAACTACTTTTACGTTTATTTAATTTTGTTTACTCTCCTTGGATGAAATAGTTTTAATAAAATAATGTTACATCGTATCGTCGCGTCGTTGTTTTACGCATTTAGAGAAAATCCTATATTAGCGTAGATTGTAAAATGGTACTTATTGGTTTTTTATTCAAAGTTCTTTCCTAAAATTTTTTTATTTTATAACATTTATCAAATTGTTTTTTTGTGAAAAAATATAACATACGGAATTTGTAATAAACGTGAAGGAATTTTCATTTTAGGAAGATTAAAAGTTTCGGCCTTACCCGAATGTTTTGCAGCTCATAGTATAACAACCAAATAGAAAATCTCCGGGAATATCCATTGGCACCTGCCCGTCACCGAATCAACAAACTACTTGAGGATCCTGAGCTAGTTCTAGCAGGATCTAAACTACAAAAACCCGTTTTGATTTTTTGCAGCTTAACCCAAAATGCAGAAACCAAGGTGGGGAATTAGGAATCAAGGGTAAGGAAAATGGATTATTGATAAAAATAAGCGAACTATTAAGAGAGGAATCGTAGCGTGAGGCAAACAATCCGCCTTTAGGATAACTTGAGTGATGAGTTTGGTCGCCTCTGAGGAATTCTTCCAGGCATTGGTCACTTACCCTAGCCACAAATTTTGTCCCAGGGAGTTTATTGTTGCCCGGCTTGGAAATTTACATTGCGAATATTGAATTATACCAGAATAGGATAAAATATAAACTGCTTCTCTTCTAGATATTAATGTGATAACGGAGAATAAAATCAGGCTTCCTAAACGAACGCCTTGCTAATCTCCCTGTAAATATAAATATACTCATTACTGAGAAAATTGAACTTAAGAAAATAACACGAACAATAATGAGTTTGATTAACTTAATAACACAATGAAGTTTTCAATTTCTCCTTCTGAGTTAATTTTAACCTCACTATTATTTGTTCTTCCTACATTATTTTTCTATACTACATTGAGACAGTAAAACGAAAAAAAATAATGTGGTCACTGCATGACTTCCTTGTACGCCTATTCAATTACATATACACAATTAAAAAAAATGAAAAGTACATAAAATTTGATTTCATTAATAACTTATGATATTTTTTCATATTTTTTTATTTTATTTTTATTATTGAATTATTATTTATTGTATAATTTTTTTTACAATCAGAGGCTAATTAATAAATAATATAGAGAATAATATAATTAATAGAGAGCTATTAATAAATCAATATATTTAAATTAAAAAAAAAAGTTAAAAAAAAGGAGATGAAGTCCTATTCGAACCGATGTGCCTTCCCCTTGTAAGATCCACATATTTCATTAATTAAATGTTATTTGGGTATAACTCTGAAACCAATAAAAATAAGAACCACTTATTATCGTTGTTCTCAATGAGGGCTTATTACCGCAGTTAATAAACATTTCAAAATCCAATTTTTTTGGATTTTGGTTTTTTTTTGTACACTTTTGGTTCAGTCGATTGCAATTAAAAGGGGAGGTGCACAAATAGATGTTGCAACAGTCCTAAATCAAAAGTTTAAAAATTCTACGGCTTATCCTTTTTGAAACACACGTATGCGAGAAACACACGTACGAACAGACGTCACGTCGAAACTAGTCAAAATGGATTCAGGGATGGTCAAAATAGATATTTTCGTTGAAATCTGAAAACCGAAACTTTTCGCGATTACAATATTTCTTGTACGAAGTACAAGGGAACGTCTGTAAAAATTAAACGTTAGCTAGATGATCCGCTTACTTAATGTTAAGTATCGTCAAAAAGAAAAATAACATTTGGGAATGGATTATTATATCTAAACAAGTAAAAATCATTTACTGTATTCACATCTGTGATATTAGATTATTGTATAAAATATTTTATACTATATTCATCTATTTTTAACAATATCAAAATAAACTGACGAATAATGAAATATTAATAAAATCATAATGACTTAATGTCGTATTACAAAAGTTCAAAAGTCATCGATACATTCCCAGTTTCCATGTATAGATAGTTTCTATCGATACATTCCATAACTAATCCTTACCAGCTAAGACAGGAATTGCAAGAGTTGATATTTTCTTACTTAACTAAAATTAAGTAACTTTTTAACTGAACTTAAAACTAAGTTTTTTGAAAGTAGATTTAAGTAAGTGTATTACCTGCAGGTAATGAGCTTACAGATTATTACAGATTATTATATATTCCCATGTGTTTTAGCGCAGATTAGTAAATTATAGTCTGACAAGTAAATTGAAATCAGTTCAGATTATTGATAATGGAAAAAAATAAGTCATTTGATTACTTCAGTAGGACTTCAATTTTATTCTCTGGCAATGAGAAATTCTTCTTCTTTTCTTTAAATATGTGTCTTTAGATAATTATGCCTATTAAAAAATGCATATTTTCCGTTCTAGACCAGTATTGTAACATTGAACTTGTAAACTATTATTTTGTGCAATATTAGAGGATTGGCTCAGTTAACTGTGCCGAAACCAGTGGCGGATTTAACATCAACAGCGTTCCTACTTTAAAATCTTGGTGTCTATCTATCTGAAAGACTCCAATGAAAAAATAAAAAAAAATTGGTTGTATTTATGAATTTTGTCCGAACGCCTTTAAAATTATAAATTTATAGGCTGCACGACCCCTTAACCCCAATATCAAGCAACACGAAAACCAAATATATTACAACAACAAATAAAACATTTAAAGAAGTCCCAGAAATTTACACCTTATCCCATAAAGCCATACTTATTCCTTACGCTTATCACATCGGGTTCCCCAGGTAAATTCTAAGCCTAGTAATGAACGCTTAACAAACATTACTATTTTCACAGGAAGAAGACACAAATAATTTTTTTTTGTCTTCAGTCATTTGACTGGTTTGTTGCAAGATTCCCTATCTAGTGCTAGTAGTTTCATTTCGGTATACCCCCTACATCCTACATCCATAACGATTTGTTTTACATATTCCAAACGTAGCCTGCCTGTACAATTTTTTCCTTCTACCTGTCCCTCCAATATTAGAGCGTTTATTCCAGGATGCCTTAATATGTGGTCTATAAGTCTGTCTCTTCTTTTAACTATATTTTTCCAAATTCTTCTTTCTTCATCTATTTGCCGCAACACCTCTTTATTTGTCACTTTATCCATCCTGATTTTTAACATTCTCCTATACCACCACATTTCAAAAGTTTCTAATCTTTTCTTCTCAGGTACTCCGATCATCCAAGTTTCACTTTCATATAAAGCTACGCTCCAAACACATACCTTCAAAAATCTTTTCCTGACGTTTAAATTAATTTTTGATGTAAACAAATTATATTTCTGAAGGCTTGTTTCGTCTGTGCTATTCGGCATTTTACATCGCTCCTGCTTCGTCCAGCTTTAATAATTCTTCTATCTCCATATACTTTTCTTTTCCTATTTTTTTATTCAATAGTCCATCTTCGTTATTTCAACTACATTTCGTTACTTTCGTTTTGTTCTTGTTTATTTTCATGCGGTAGTTCTTGCGTAGGACTTCATCCATGCCGTTTATTGTTCCTTCTAAATCCTTTTTACTCTCAGCTAGAATTACTATATCATCAGCAAATCGTAGCATCTTTATCTTTTCACCTTGTACTATTAATCCAAATCGAAATTGTTCTTTAACATCATTAACTACTAGTTCTATGTAAAGATTAAAAAGTAATGGTGGTAGGGAACATTGTCTGATCCCCTTTCTTATTACGGCTTCTTTCTTCTGTTTTTCAATTATTACTGTTGCTGCTTGGTTCCTGTAAATGTTAGCAATCGTTCTTCTATTTCTGTATTTGAACCCTATTTTTTTAAAAATGTTGAACATTTTATTCCAGTCAACGATATCGAACGCCTTTTCTAGGTCTATAAATTCCAAGTATGTTTGTTTTCTTTAATCTTCCTTCTACTATTAATCTCAACCCTAAAATTGCTTCCCTTATCCCTGTAGTTTTTCTGGAACCAAATTGGTTTGCTACTAACACTTCTTCCACTCTCCTCTCAATTCTTCCGTACAGAATTCTAGCTAAGATTTTTGATGCATGACTAGTTAAGCTAATTGTTCTGTATTCTTCACATTTATTTCCTCCTGCTTTCTTTGGTATCATGGCCATAACACTTGTTTTGAAGTCTGACGTTACTTCCCCTTTTTCATAAATATCACACTCCAGTTTGTATAATCCATCAATCGCTTCCTCACCTGCACTGCGCTGTAATTCTACAGGTATTCTGTCTATCCCCTTTCTGCCATTCAAATCTTTTAATGCTCTCTTAAATTCAGATCTGAGTATTTTTTCCCCCTTTCATCATCTTCAACTTTCTTTTCTTCTTCTATAACACCATTTTCTAATTAATTTCCTCTAAATAACTCTTAAATATATTCCACCTACCTATCAGCTTTGCCTTTCATATTAAAAAACGGTGTATATCTTTGTTTAACACATTATTTGATTTTAATTTATATACCCCAAAATGTTCCTTAACTTTCCTGTATGCTCCTTCTTTTTTACCAATGTTCATTTGTCTTTCCACTTCTGAACACTTTTCTTTAATCCACTCTTCTTTTGCTAGTTTGCACTTCCTGTTTATAGTATTTCTTAATTGTCTGTAGTTCCTTTTACTTTCTTCATCACTAGCATTCTTATATTTTCTACGTTCATCCATCATCTGTAACATATCGTCTGAAATCCAAGGTTTCTTACCAGTTCTCTTTGTTCCGTGTAAGTTCACTTTTGCTGATTTAAGCATTTCCTTTTTACCATTCTCCCATTCTTCTTTACAATTTTCTACTTTATTTTTTTCACTCAGACCTCTTGCGATGTCCTCCTCAAAAATCTTCTTTACCTCCTCATCACCAAGCTTCTCTAAATTCCATCGATTTACCTGACACCTTTTCTTCAGGTTTGTAAACCCCAATCTACATTTCATTATCACTAAATTATGGTCTCTATCAATGTCTGCTCCAGGGTAAGTTTTGCAGTCGAGTTGGTTTCTAAATCTTTGCTTAACCATGATATAATCTATCTGATACCTTATAGTATCGCTTGGGTTTTTCCATGTGTATATTCTTCTATTATGATTTTTAAACTGGGTGTAGGCAATTACTAAATTATACTTCATGCTAAACTCTATAAGTCGGCCCCCTCTTTCATTCCTTTTTCCCAGCCCGTATTCACCCGCTATATTTCCTTCCTTGCCTTTTCCAATGCCTGCATTCCAATCTCCAAATATTATTAAATCTTCATCTCCTTTTATGTATTTAATTGCTTCGTCAATTTCTTCATATACACACACACTACCTCATCATCATCAAGGGCAATTGTAGACATATAGATATTAACAATCGTTGTCAGTTTAGCTTTTGATTTTATCCTTATTACAATGATTATATCGCTATGCGTTTTGAAATACTCTACTCTCTTCCCTATCTTCTTTTTCATTATGAAACCTACTCCTGCCTGCCCATTATTTGAAGCTGAGTTAATTATTCTAAAATCACCTGACCAAAAGTTGTTTTCCTCTTCCCACCGAACCTCACTAATTCCTACTACATCTACATTTATCCTACCCATTTCCGTCTTTAAATTTTCTAACTTAATAACTATTTTTAGACTTCTAACATTCCATGCTCCGAATCATAGCATGTTATTTTTTAATTTTCTGGTGACCCCTTCCTTATTAGTCCCCACCTTGAGATCCGAACGGGGGACTAGTTTACCTCCGGAAATTTTACCAAGGAAGGTGTCTCCATCATTGCTATATGAAATGCACAGAGCTACATCTTCTTGGAAAAAAGCATCTGCAGTTTTCTATTGCTTTGAGCTGCACAGTATTCAGAAGACTCAATGATGTTGTTATGGCCATTCAAGTCGTCCTGACCTACGCTCTTAACAACTACTGAAAGAGCTGCTGCCCTCTTTCAGGAATCATTCCTTAGTCTGGCTCTCAACAGATACCTCTCCGATATGGTTGCACCTTCGTCCAGCTACTCTCTATCACTGAGCACTGAAGCACTCTCACCAACAGCAAGGTCTGATGATTAATAGAGGGAGACAAATTTAATAGATATGTAATAATAAAGGAATCGGATTTCTGATTGTAAAGTATTAATTAATTTATTTTTTCTTTACTTTTATCTAACGTATGAAAAATATTAAAAATTTTTTTTTTTTATGTGTAAGCTGCAATCTGTTCAACTAGTGAACAATAAGAAAACCCCCCTCTCCTGGCCCAATTAGATGAGAATGATATGTAAACGAATTGTAGTCTTGTACAAACTTAATTGACTATTCCTAAGATGTGTGGTTAATTGAACCCCTACCAGCAAAGTACACCGGTATCCATAATCAAATCCGTAAAAAAGCAACTAGCTGTTAAGATTCAGGTTTCATTTGCTTGATTTTTATTAAAAGAAGGAACTTCAAATTTTATTAATGGACAACTTTTAAATTTTAAATAAAAATTTTTATTTTTTGTCTTATCATTATAATTTCTCACTTTTTTGTCACTCTTATTAATTGAATTGGTCTAATGCCATTTTTTTAGTCAGTCTAGTTCCATCCTCCAAATACTCAACTTGTGTTTGTTACGAATGTATAATTAGTTGATATAATAATGATATATGAGTATATATGAATTACAAGTTCAAAGTATAATAAACGTAATTTATATTATAAACGAAATAAAGACTTTTGTTTATTTGAATGAATCAGTGAATAACAAAATATTTAGAAAAAAATTAAACCTAACCGAGGTATTGATCCAAGGTGGCACATTATTCGACACTAACTTTTACTAGAATTTGAACATGAGAACCTTCGACTTCAAAAATCAGCTCTTAAACAAGTGATTTACGATAACGAGTTTTACCACTAGACCAGCCCGATGGGCTATTTTGTTTTTGTCTTCAGTTATTTTACTGGTTTGATGCAGCTCTCCAAGATTCCCTATCAAGTGCCATTCGTTTCATTTCAGTATACCCTCTACGTCCTACATCCCTAATTTATTTAACAAATATTTTAACAAAATTCCAAACATTGCCTGCTTACATACATACACACACACACACACACACACACACACACACACACACACACACACACAGACATACACACATATATGTATATATATTTATTTGTATTACAATAAGAATTATTGATATGGTATCAGAGCAGCTGGTCAGCTTCATTAAGAGACGTTAAATTTGCCAGTAAGCATAGATCAACTTTGTATATCACTGGTCTTTATGGTCAGATTAACTCCGACATAATGATAGTAAAGAATGAAAAAAAGTTATTTAAGTTTAAATTCTTTATTATTTTAATGAAAAAAAATTCTAACTAGCAATATGAAATTGACTGTTCTTCCTAGATTTACAATGGAAATGAATGCACTTGTTACTAACTGTTTTATTGTATTAATACTATTAAACAAGCTTCTAAATATAGGAGTCATTTAAAAAAAAAAAAATAATAAACCCACTAAGAACAGCAAATTTGCGTAAAATAAGAACATTAGATATTTTAATTTTGTTTCTGATTATTTCAATAAAACTCAATAATATTTCATCTTGAGTTATTGAAATTCAAATAACTACATAAAATGTCTAAAAGATACTCTATAAAAAATTAATATTTAGAGATGGTTATGACAAATTATACAAAGAATTAATAAAATAAATTTCTGTCATATCTATGACAACTTTTAACTCCTTCTAAAGAATGTGTACTTGTGACATGGTAAAAGAAAACGACATTTCCAAAGTAATGAAATTAATATTGAAATGATTAATTGCAAATAAAATAAAATTTTAATTTATAAAACAAAATGAAATTGATTGAACAATGTAAGAATATATTATAGCTGAACTTTTCTAAAGTTTTTTCTTACTGTTGATTAAAAAAGTAAATAAAAAGGATAAGAGTTAAACATTGTTTTTTCTTCAAATTCAAGCGATGGAGAAGATCACATCTATGGTATTGAAACGACATTCATCTCTTGTGATTTCACTTTTCTTACTGATCCCAGTAGAACAATTCTTCTGCTAAAACAAATCGATGTAGTTCTCACTTTCTCTCTTTTTTCTGAGAAATTTAAAAAGATAAAATAGAAATAATACAGTTACATAATTTTGTAAAAAATTTAATATCACTTATTTAGCAGTATCTCTTAAATATCTAAATTGGCTTATTTCTATATAATTATTGAATAGTGGTAAAAAGGTGTCAAAAAATGAGAAAAATTAGAAAAATCAAACTAGTAAATAATGATTTGAAATTCAAACTGATTTAAGTATACGAGTATTATAATAAATAATATATTATTACCACAGATGATTTATAAGCAATTTAAAAGTGAACTTCATGTTTTTTAGGAATTCAAAAAAAATGCTTCATTCATGACCCTTCTCACCTCGTAAATAATATTCAAAAAAAAATCAGAATTTACCTTTTATAAAAAAATTTAAATAAATATAAAATTATAAATTTTCCAAAACAATGTACAAGGAAGCCCTTTTATTTATAAATATAAAAAAATTCCTCGTGCTTTACACTTTTTGAAGCAGTTATCTATATAATTTTATAATTTCAAGATAACATCAGGAAAGCTTTTCTTTCTTTATCATACCTTCCAGCTTTACAATTCTATTTTCAGATAAGAAAAAAAATAGAACGTATATATATATATATATATATATATTTTTCTTCATGAATGACTCGATTTTAAATTTAAAGGTTAGAACTATAAACATTTCTGAAGAATTAAAAAAAATTGCTATTTAAAGTTCAATTTAAAAAATGGTAGGTAGAAGGATGAAGGAGACTACGCAGGTAGTTCTCTTGTTTTTCGGGATTATTCTAATAAAAGCTTAGACTAAACTGAAAGGTTGGATTTAATCAGTGTTGACTGATTTTTTACACCCACTCAACTAGAACTAAGCTGAAAACTAAAGTAAATATTTTGGAAATTAAAAAATGGTATTTACTGATGCAAAAAATTTGATTAAATTAAAAAAAATATATATATATATTTAAAAAAATATATATTATTTATATTTATAGTATATTATTTATTATCTATATTTATTTTTATATATATTTTAAATAACAGGTAATAGTTTTTCCACAAAAACTATTACCGATAATGCAATATTAGAGATTTTTTATATAATACATACTTTTGAATTATATTTTATTATAAATCATATACTCTTTTATTTTTAAATATGAATTCAAAAATAAACTCCTAATAGAATATCTATATTATTAAAGTATTTTAAAATAACAGAAAAGTTTTTCGTTAAATATTTTAAAATGCGTTTAAAATTTAAGTATAATGATAAATTGCTCTATCTATTCAGTACTTCGTCTTTTAAAATGTCAAATGGAAGTAAGAATATAACAATACTCATGTAATATTTATTGGTTGTCAAGGACCAACGATAAGAAATGGTAGCAATCATCAACGAAATCTATTCTTTGAGACGTTGATACTCATCCGACTGCATTAAAAAAAAAAAAAATGTTACTGCAACTTTTATTAATTGTAATAAATAATATGAAACTATCTATCCAGGATTGTTTAATTCATGTTATTGTCTTAATAAAAATACTCTCTTGAAAACAATGAAAAAATCTTTTTACGGGTTTCAAAATAAAAGTCACTAAAAATATCAGAACGTTATTGTTTATATCTAATGTACAAAACAGCAAACCAAAGTATTATCAGTCATTATTCTGCTGTATTAAGTTGGCAAAAATCAGAAAACAGGAAAAGTAGTTTATTTTATTTCCTATTAAAAACCGCTATTATTTTTTTGCCTTATCTTTAATTTACTTTAACTCTCGAGAATAAACGGAAATTAATTTAAAGGCGCCTTTCCGACTCACTGTCCTATTTCTAACCAGAATTATACATTAGCGGTAAAATAAATTTTAATGACTAACTTGAAGGAAAAGAAGTGTTTATTTTTATGATTAGTTTTATAATTACTAAAGTAGTTAATAGGGGTTTATGTTACTTGTGTTTCTTTGGCCATGGCTAAGAAAATATCTTTGATAAGCTTTCGTTTTAAAAATAACTATTTTCATAATTTCTGTATTTTTTTATATACTGTCTCAAAGTTAGACAGCTTAAAAACTGTCTAAACCGTCTATACTGTATGCCAAACGACTACGCTTACATTCAATATTACCCATTTATTAATGAATTAGCGAGTATTAACTTTGGGTGCCATAAAATTAGTGGTTTACGACCGTGGAATGACTAATTAAAAGTAATACAAACTCAGTTGACAAACCCATCTCAATAGATGTGGTCTACTATCATTGGGAGTACTCTCAAGGTTAAATCCAGATATTTGTGGCTTAAGCTGAAAATGAACATATGAGTTAAAAAAATATATATGTCTATTAATATTAATCTACTGAGGTTTTATTAAGAAAACAATAATGAAAAGTAAGATCACATGAAAGAAAGCTTCTGCTAAAAAAAAAATTAATTAAACGTTTTTTTATTTGTTCAGTAATTTTATACGTTAGTGGGAGGGAATGTTCTGGTATGGTGGGACTGGCGTGACAAATGTAGACCGGACTACTGGACGTGAAGAACTAATAATAATGCCGGACAACTGAGATAACACAATTAATTGCCTAGGAGCAATAATTGACACATTAATTGCTCCCATGGTATGAGAATTAATGACCCGCATACGTTTGAAATCGGAGCCCAAATCTCATTAGTATATCATTATTCATTGAAGTCCAGTAAGTTTTCCTTTTAAGAATGGTCTTTTAGTAACGAGGGAAAATCAATCGGTATTACGAACTTGGCTTAAAACGAAAAAAAACAATAATAATAATATAATAGTTCTGTCCTCTGATATGAAATCTTCTCGATGAAAAAAAGCAGTGTTTTTGCCAATTTAGGGTAAAATGAAATAATGCCAAAAAAATTGCCAAATTCTACAAAAACTGCCAGTATTCCGCACAGATTGGGGTTTTAATGGTTCTAATGCCAGTTCTGCAGAAATTTTACTTCTGAGTAAAGATTTTTTTTTTGAGTAGGACACACACAAATACAGAAATTAAGATAAAGATCATCATTTTATATATATATCATATGGTACGAGTATATATCAGAAACATACCTGTTTTCATAAATTGATTACAAAATCTCTTGCTACCAAGTAGCTATGTCAGTAAAACGAAAAATAATCTCCTGTCACAAAGCTAATTCCTTTAATTCCATTTATGCCCTGCCACACTTACAGTTCAAACCAGCCAGTCCTACTGAAAAGGCACGTAAAGAATAATCGTTAACTATGTGTTCTGTAGTTTGAGTATCAGCTCCGCACTCACATGACTGATCAGTAGTCAGTACCCACTTAAACTTTTAATAACTACACCTGCCCATTCCGGCACGGTAATGGACTTTCATGACAGTCTATTCCTTTTGAGGAAGGTTCATTCCACTTATTTTGTTTGTCGGGGCAGAGACTAAACAATTATTCTGTCCATGGAACATATCCCAGGATGTCGTCCAGCTAGGATTAGGCGAAAATCGGTTTCAATAATGTGGGAAGTTGATCTCAAGAGTTGATTTCTTGACCTGAACTGTCCTTTCCGGAGAGAGATATCCTGCAGGATGGGGAAATGCGGAGTATATCTGACTTTATTGTACTCTCTGAGAGGTACCTCTTTGCGCCAAATTTCAGGGACAACTATGTTACAGAGCACTGGATGCCATGAGAGAGATGTCACTATGAGCGCGCCACTAATTCTCCTCGTGATCCCATCCAGTTAGACGTTGACCTCTCTAACATGAGCACTATTTAGCTGCATGGGAGCGCAGGACTCGGCGTAGTAATAAACTAAAGACAAGGCTGTGGAACGCAGAACTTTAGCGTTCACTATCCAAGTTGATCCAGGGAGATGCTGTACACTATTGCCTTCTGGTTCTTATCTTCGCCGCAGTTTATTGAAGGTGGCCTCTGATTGTTAGAGAAAGATTGCCATTTATAGTAATCGAAATGATAACTTCCGGTGCAATCCCAGAATCTTGCTAAAACATTTAAATTCATGGTTGATTAAACTTATTTTCAATTCTTTTATTTCTTTCATTCATTTACAAAAAAATAGGTTGTGATGAATTGTTATGTACCATTTCGTTAAAACGGAAATAACACTTTTCAAAAACTAAACATTTATACTTGGTAAAAAAAGAATCAATTAAAAATTTTAAAATCTTTTACAAAAAAGGGATTTTTATAATTCACTGTTTGGACCCTGTTATGTTGGACATAATCAGTATGAATAAATAAATAAACACAACGTATTTTTTTATGTACTTTTGTATACATACATAAATGTTATTACGGTGAATATTCCAGATGCAAAATCAATTAGTTCTATTTGTCGGCGATGCCAGTTTTCTAGTTGGATTCAAATAATAATCAAGGATCTAACTGTATTGGAAGTCAAATTCTGGAAAACACGCAAGTCCTTGGTTCAAAACGTTCGAATCGATGTACTTCTCTCTCTTTTATCTGTTTAGCCTTCGGAACTACGGTAAGGTACTTCAGAGGATGAATGAGGATGATATGTATGAATATAAATGAAGTGTAGTTTTGTACAGTCTCAGATAACCATTCCTGAGATGTGTGGTTAATTGAAACCCAACCAAGAAAGAACATCGGTATCCACGATCTAGTATTCAAATCCGTATAAAAGTAAGCTCATATACCGAAAATTTCGAATGAAAAAGCTAATATTCTTTAACAAGCCAGCATTATACTCGTGCCATTGGTGAAGTATATTCGTGAGAGTCGGTATTCTTCCCTTACTCTGAATCTATATTTATGAAATTATTTATTTAACTGTCATAATCAAGGAAAACTGCCTTTATTGTCATTTTGCTAAGAACTGAAGTAAAACAATTTTTTCTGTATTAATATAATAGAAGTTAATTTTTATTGAAATCTTTACGCTATTAGGTGAAGAAGGAGTTTCGTTTATTTCACTCTTTACGTAAGTTTATATTAATTGTTATACCATAAAGACTGTAGTAATTTGAGAGTGACAATATACTCCTACGAGACACAGTCATTTTCAAGAAAAAAGAGCCTGGCTTATTATGAAAAATTAAGAGTGAAGTGGTTTGTCGTTTCTTTCTTCACTGATGCACATGTACGCTCCTGTATCAGCATACCTAATGCAGACATATTCAGGGCTACAGTTGATATCCTCGCTCGATACAGCACAAGGACCTCAGCATAGCACAGTTGTATAGTGAAACAATATTATTCTTAAAGAAAGAAATTCTGACTGTTGTTTCTAGTATCTCAGATGCTTTACATAAAAGAAATATTAATCAATGCTGTTTTATTGATTTCATCATTATTTTCTCTCTAAAACTAACATTTTACCAAACTTATTCTACCAATGTAAAAATTCAGCAAACATTCGGTTAGATCAATTAAATAGACAATTTTTTTCTACATTATTAATGGTGTAATAATAATAATAATACTGAGGTAGATAATCCTCACGTTCGGGACATACCATCTTCTTTCCACATCCAGAACAACTATACATTAGTACAATATATATAGATGGCTAACGGGGCTCAGAGTGTTTTCCTTGGAAATTTTAACTCTTTTTGACCAGATTTCCATTTACAGGTCACTATATGGACTGGATTTTTCGACAAGCTGCAGATCATTCACAATTCAAAACGATTCTGGAAATGAAATTACACCACTTTTAGAGCTGGCAATATGGTGTCCAGGGTCGATGTGATAGCAGGTGTAACAGAGACCCTTTCATTGACTGTATGCCACCTGCGATGACAAGCATGTACTAAGGTGATGTATGTCGGTGTGTGGGAGCTCTAAAAGCTTTAGTGAGTAGGGCACTTCGGACAGTGCAGAGATAGCCCATCCGCTCATTACGACATAATACATACGAGTATACCGGTTTCACCGGAATACCGGACAGGACCTCCAGGTTTCGTAGCCCTAGTGTGGGGGTGTATCCCGGCGGCTAACCTTTCTACTGAAGAAATTAACTCCTCATGCAGTTTGAACAATCTGTCCTGACAGAAGTTCACATAAAACCCTCATTTAGAACCAGCTGTGTCGCCGCAAGCGAAACGTAACAAGAGTTATGAATGAAAAAGTATTTAACATGAGATGAAGAATCTGCAAAGAAATTTCAAGAGTAGTGTGTCCAGACTTAAATTCCTTGTGATCACGAAGGAAGATTTCGCGAGGGTAAACCTTTTCTTATCCTTCATGAAGTAACTAATTGTGCCGGAGGCCCAGTAAAGGAAATACAGAGAACTTTCAAAGGGCTTTAAATTGTTACTATATATATGCCTAATTTAATATCGGCGGGCGATAACGGTAGAAACGATGTGAGCTGGCTCACAGTATACGGACGAGCTGATACAAGTATCATTCCCACCGCGCAGATGACCATGCAGTTCTCCCACCAAAACGACGCTGCAGCCTCACCACTTTCAGGCTACAAAAAAAAGAGCGTGCACGAGAGTGAATTTTCAAATCATCGTCGACCACCACCTGGAGAAAACAAAGAAGAAGAAGATGGAAGAAGACAGAAGAAGTTCCCTGGCCGGCTCAACGTGGGAACTCCCGGTGGATGCCAATTTCCCCGTCGGAGCTTCAGGTCCCGGCCCGCCGAGAGAGTCGCTGGATGCGGACGCTACCTTCCCGATCCAGCTCCAGCTAGATGGTTTCAATCGCCCTGACCGGCGGACTTAGCAGCAGGAGCCGGCCCAACGTGGGATCGCTCGGGTAGAACCGAGTCTCGGCCGCGCAGACGAAGGACGACCGGCGCCGACCCGACACTGTGGGGCTCTGGGGGCAACCACTGTCACGCTGTAGTGGTGACCCAACGGCCGCTGAGGGAAATCCCAGTCGGACTTCAATGACCCAAACGAGCCGCTTCTCCCCGACTTCGCCGTAGACCAGCTTCCGGATCCAACAGATCTCAGAGCTAACGCAAAAAACGGTCTCTTTCAGGGCCACCACAAGGTTATGAATTACGTGCCGTTGAAATCATTCAGCGACAAAATCAAGACAACCAATGATGTCCAGTTGAAGAAGATTCTTGCATTAAACATAACAGGTGAATTAGCTGCAAGTGTCGATCATCACAGCACTCTTAATACCTCAAAGGGTGCTGTGGTAACTAAGTAAGAAATCATCGGAGAATTGTCCGCACAAGGAGTAATAGAATGCCAAAAGCGAAAAGTAAGATGAAATGGACCTTCTCCCTTTCATATCATGTTTAATAGACCTTTCTTGCAGGAGAAAGTGCGTGCTGGCATACACCGTCCGAATGTGCGAGCTTTCGCGCTGCAACCCAGGCGGTGCCAGATATTTGGCCACATCACGGTTGTGAGAGGCATCAGATATGTGCGTATGGTAAAGAAACATATGAAGGAAAACCATACAAGAAACCTCCTTCCTTTCTGTGTCAATTCCAGAGGGCAGCGATCATGACGACCAAGAAATTTTCTACTTTACAAACATGAAATAGCTGTTCAAGACATTATACCTTACAGTAGGTCAGCTATTTTGAAGCTGAAACAATTGTAAACAGCCATAAAGCTACAGGAACAGCAACATATGGGCAGGCAGTGGCTAATTGTTTCGATCGCAAATGTTGATGCAGATCAGCTTCACAGTAACCCTGCTTCACCGTTAACTACAGTGATAAAGAGAATAATCGATAACAGAATGAAATACTTCTCTCAACATCTCTTTGAATTGATGTTGTTCTGAAGTAGTCTCACAACCAAAACCACAAAGACCACCTAAAACCACATAAGGAAGGCCTGTTCCGTCTATTCCGAGGCGACAGCCGGTGCGACCACTGTTATGGGTGTCGCTCATGTTCTCGCCTCTGAATCGGCGCCTACACAAAGCGCCAAGCCATGTCCATCCTCGTCCGCCGCTTACTTGGTCTCCAATTCGAGGGCTGTGAGTTATATGGGCGATGGCATAACTTAGAGCATGAAGCTGTTCGGAGATGGCGAAGAAGATAAAAAAGGGTTTGTTAAAGGGCAAACCCGAAATTAACTGCTTAATACAAACGAGTCGATTCTTCAATAGAACATCCATGGTTGTTTGTCAGATATCCATGAGGTTGAACACTTAGTACATGATGTGGGCTCAATTTGTATATGTCTGGTAGAAACACATTCCCGCCGGGATGTAAATTTCAGCTTAAGAAGATATAATAATTTTCGGCGAGATCAACCGCCAAATATAAGAATTAGAGATGAAGTGTTCATATTAACATCGACTAGAGCTATCATCTAAGTTGCTGAAATAAACAAAAAATTGCAAGCAGTCGTAATCAGAATTAAACATCCGCTGCAGATCTATTTGCAGTTTTTACTTGCCAAATTTTGATTGGAAGGAGGATGAGATAATGCGTTTAATTAATCAGATCTCCCAAGCCATACTATTATTGAGTGACTTTAATGTATACAACACTGTGTAGGATCGGATCAAATTAACCTCTGGGAAGAGAGTTGGATAAATTGCTTTTAAATTTTAATTTTTTTATACAAAACAACGGCTCAGGAAGTTACTTTAATTGCCAGAGGCGGATCGACGTCCTGTATAAGTTTAGAATTTATAAGTGCATTGATAGTATTGAAATACTCTTTCAAAGTTTTAGATTAGCTCTACAGAAGTGAAAATTTTCCGGTGCAAATTTAAAAAATATATCTATATTTTAATAAAAATATATCCTTAAAAGACTGTTGTTTGATGGCAGATTGACGTACTTCACTGCTGATACGAAACTCCCCAAAACAACTGGAGTTATCGAAAATGATATCGATACTGTAACCAGGAAATGGTTACAGTATATATATGTGCTATATTTATTTGGTATCAAGATATTGCCAGAATATCCAGGAAACTCCACAAGCCCCTTTCTTGGTAGAATGATGAAATTAGTGAGACGATAAAAATGAAGAAAAAGCAAACAACACCTTCAAGAAATGTTCAACATCGGAAAATCTAATTGCCTTTAAAAAAGCACAGGAGGTATGTCAAAAGGCTTATGACAAATAAAAAAAACATTCCTGGCAACAATAAGAGTCAGCCGTTAGCAGAAATAATATTGTGACAGAAGTTTGGAGGAAAATCAAAGTTTGGAGCAAAATTTGGAGGAAGACCATCTGCGGACGTAGAAACTTTACTCCCATAATTTGTCTTCAATCTGATGATGAAATTATGGATTTTCCAAATGTAATGCTAAATTATTAGCTAATAATTTCAAGGAGTCAGTTGAACTGCTAATTATGTTGAATGTTTAAAAAAATAAAAATAAATTTTGGAAAAAAAAAACTTTTTACGAAAATGAATTTTTCATACAATTTACCTTTCAGAATAGATGAACTTGTGAAAACGTTGGAGAAAACCGCGATACAGCCTCTGATTCGAACGAAATACATTATATCATGATCAGACAGCTAAGCACCGTTGCAAAACTTAGATCGCTAGAAATGTTTAAACAAATATGGCGGGGTAGAATGTACCCGTGGCAGTAGAAGAAAGAACATATTGATCCAATTAAACAAAAAGATCTGACCGATCTGAATAGTTACCTTGACAATAGTTGCCGTCACAATAATGTTTCCTGGACGTGTGCTGTTGGAAAAATTTTCGAAAAAATTATAAATAACCAATTCGTTTGGATTTTAAAAAGAAAAAGTCTTTTATCCTTGCATGAAGCAGGATTTTGACAGTACCATTCAACTCAGTAGTTAACCAAATGATCAATCTAGAAAATATTACATATATATCATTTTCATTCAGTAGGAAATACTGTGTCGGAATCTTTTCTGATGTGATAATAGATTTGATATGACTTGGCGTCATTGCATAATGCTTCATCGCCATGAACAAACTGATATTAGTCACTCCAGGAAAAATCAGCAAAAGCGTTTAGGACGAAAAACTGGCGATCGTATATACTAATAACGATACAGTTATGGTAAAGTATAAATTGCAACGAACGACAAACTCCCTTAACAAAGTTGTACTAAATAATGAATTCAAATTTCCACTACAGAAAATGGGCTACGTACAATTCTGTAATAAGAGAACTCCTCATCGTAGTCCTGTCTTGACCATCGGTAACCATCATATTCAGAATAAAGATAATGTACGCTTGTTGGGTTTATTATTAGATAAATTCCTCACTTAGAGACTACAGATACAGGATTTGAATATTAGATGTAAGAAACCGCTAAATATATTAAACGTTCAGGCTCAGAAAAAGAGAAATTACTGCGATTATATAACATCAGCAATTTCTACGACAGAATTACCACCATGACTTTTGCCTTCTATAAGCGTAAGATTAGTTCTTATGGCAAAATGAAAGAGAGACCAGCAGCGTTCATTCAATGAAATTTTCGACAATCATCAGTAACTACGAAGGGATAAATGAAATTTTTTCTGATGATTCTAAAAAAACTGAATATGATGTTGGAAGCTCCATATATATAAATGGTAAAGCTCATTCGTTGAAATTGCCAGATGTGGTACGTGTTTACACGGCAGAGCTTATAGCTATACAGCAAGCTCCTCGCTTCAACATCTCTGCGAAGAGATGACATGACATCTCATGTCATCTCTGTGATGAGATGACATGATTCCTATTCGAGTGGCAGACGTTAACCGTCTACTACTAATGACTATCAGAACCATGTGGAGTAATGAATGGAGACGACTGAACAAGAAACTAAATGAAATTAAATTACTTCATTTAAATAAAATAGCGACATGAATGTGACCGGGAACAAATGGCGTTGACCAGACTCAAAATCGGTCACACGTGAATAAGAAATTGATATTTGTTAACCGAAAAAGAAAGACCAATGTACAGTGTACGTGGCAGACCACTTACTGTTAAGTATTTTCTGGAAGAAAGTACAATACATGAAAATCTCAGAAAGAGGAATGGATTAAAGAATATTGCTGTTGATTTAGAAGAATGGCAAAGAAGAACTAATAGTTATTTACCTAAATGGCAGCAGATTACTAACTCGTTTGTAGTAAGCCTTCAACGAAAGTCAGCCTGTGTTTTATTGACTGAGAGTTCCATATGTGAGGGCCTTTTGCTCCTAAAAATGGAGTTCTCTTTAGCATTGTCCAAAATTTTATTTTTAATTGAAAAATGTTTAATGTTTTGTTTTAATCTTTATTTTACGCGAATGTCAGGGACCTTTACACCCTGTATTGTTATATGTGTTCTCATCGTTTTTTGTTGTCTTTTCATTTGAAATGTAAGGGCCCCTATATACACCCTTATATCTGTCGATCCTACTGTTGATTTCATTCTCTTTTTTATACGGTGACGAGGGCTAATGATCTTAGAAGTTGAGGCTTATATAACACAATTAAAAAAAAAAAAAAAAAAAAAAATAAATATTATTTTTATTTGTTAGGATAATAAAAACACACTATAGGATTTTACAAAAAAAGACGCAATGTTAACTTGGAGTAAATTAATTTCAAAAGCTTTGCAACAAAAACCATAAATTTTTCTCGCACACCACTAGTTATAGTGCAAGTGCTCAAATTGACGCTGAGTTCTAAGTTAGCGATTTAGAAGTTATACTATAATCATTTTGAATGTACAATAATCAGATATTCTCACATTAAAATGTTCTGTGTTTGCATAATATTTTCATTAAAAATTTTTATGGCCTATTTATTTTATAATTTCTTTTCTACTACACATTTTCAAGTGGAAAAATAATTATCATTAAAAGATTAAAGAATTTCATTTCTTTCAGTAGTTTAATTTAGAATAAACTAATACAGATTAATACAGATTTCACTAAAAAATTAATATGAGAATATATATTTATATAAAAAATTAATACGGGGTAATCAACCGATGTACAAGTAAAGTAATTGTGGAATTAGGTACTTCTAAGGCAACGACCGGTTTATAGGTTGCTTTCACAGTTATCTTATAAGGAACTTCATGATCTCATTTTAGTAAAGACACTGGCCTCTTCTTTGTTTCAATATTTTACGGTAGGTAATCAAAAGCAAAACTGTAATAAGAGGCTTTTCCATGTCTAATTTTCTGCTTTTTTAATGAAAACTGGCCATTATGATCACAAAGAACTAATTATAATAAAACTAAAATATGTTAATACAGATCAATAATTCATTAGTTTCTTTAAGGAATAAGTGACAGTTATAAAATTTGATCTGAAAGATAATAATAATAATCATAATAATAAAATGAGTAAAATTAATATAAATAAATTATTCATTGTGCATGTACTTCACAAATACTGTTAAAAAATACTGTATCACAGATATTAATTAGAGAACTAATTAAAAGAAATGTATGTCACTTGCATTTACGCTCTAAAATAGCATACTTTAATTTTCTTAAGAATCATTTGATTTGGTTACACAAAAGATAAGCCAGAGTACAAATCTGGTCACTATGAAGGCTAAACATGGACTAAGACACAAACATTAAACAATTCATATTCATATCTAATACAAGACTAACCTACGACTTACAAATTCCTTACGAAAGAAATCCTTAGAAAATTCAAAAATTAATTTGAAACGTTTTATTTAAAACAGATATCTTAACCGTACTAAAAACGTTTGAATTTTTAAATCTGCATATTCAAACGTCTTCTTCTCTACATAAGAAATTTCTCTAACGAGATAAAACGTTATTAGCGTAGATATATATTGAAAATATTTTCTTAAATAGCTAACGGTAAAGTAAATCATTACTTTTACTTATTTCTTATAAACTACTGGTTAATTCTTTTCAAATGTTACCGAACACCGCTAATAAGGTAGAATGTCGGTAAGTGACATTATGCAAAACGATTTATTCCAATATTATACCAATAGTAACAAGTTGATTTTGTTAATCTGGATGTGAAGAAATAATTAAGTTAAAAAAAATAATGACAAACTGAATCAACAAAACGAGCTTTGCAACTGTAGAAAAAAACGAAAACAAACAAAATCTCCTAATTTAGGAGCACTCTGAACAATGGACATGCTTACAGTACCAGTCCACTGAAATAGGTTTTCTTAACAAAATACTCCACACAGCGGTCACGCTGAACAACAGACTAGAAAACACGATCAAATTCATTTCTGTGTTTAATTTTACATGTGTTATAACAGTAAAAATATACTTCAAACAAACTAATTACATTTCTCGTATACATGTTATTTGCTTCTACCCCAAGTTCTACCTTACGTATAGGTGTTGTAAAACGGAAAATAGTATTGTTTACTGTATAAGTTTCCGTAATAACCGTAATCTCAATTGATGCACTTTTGCACCTTTAGTACAGATTTTGAATACGGCGCAAACCTAAACTTTTTGCATTCATTTAAAATTACAGTAAAATGTTTTCAATAAAAAAAAAACATTTGAAAAAAATTGTTATTTTTAATGTAAACACGTAAGTGACAAAAAATCTGTGAATTTAATTTTTAATACAATAGTACGTACAACGTTGTAGTGAAAATGTTTAACACTGATAGAATTCTGTATATAAATGGATGAGTTTTTAAATTTTCTTCCCAAGATTTCAGAATAAAATGATGAAAATAGTGAGGACGACTGTTACGACGAGGTCATGGGAAGGGGGATTCACTAAGATTACATCTTATATTTAAGGGATTCAACATACATTTGCAAAGAAGTTAAGATACTTCGATTTGAAACAAGACGAACCCAGTTTTTTAGATGATACAAAGTTTAAAATTTATTTATGAAAGGAATGTTATTTTTTTTAATGTCTCAGATAACCGTTATATATTTATTTCATACAAAATAATTTATCAAGTATCTAGTTCATTTTTTAATTTTCAGAACTTTAATATATTGAACGTAAATGAATGCGGGTTATTTAAGTTAAAAAGAAAAAAAATGAACTGGTATATTTAGTGTGAATTATAAATGCAGAATAAATTTATTTTTGTGGACTGAAGTGAGTAATTTAAATGTGTAATAATTGTGATTGTACATTTAAATTGTAATTTAAATGTTATGGGTAATAATAAAGACGAAAGAGATGAATGTTTACCATTTACAAAAAAAAAAATATTTTTTCTCAAAATTCTTCTCCATTTTTAAAAGTTTTTTCCCTTTCAATTACAGATAATTCCAAAAAATGCACTAAGATGCACCTAAGATTTTACGGCTACTTAGAAATTTCACTGTACTATTATCTGTTACATTATTTATATAAAAGTTAAAAGCGCATAAAAAATTAATTTTTTATCTATTTAATGGTATCCATCAGTGATATTTATGATCATTGCTTTCTTACCTTCCAGCGAAAAATTTATATCAAAAATCTATGATAAACTAACCAATGCTGAGTTTCAGAAACTTATTCATTATTAATGATGTTTTTACTAGATTAGAAATTTTCAAACTTCCTTTTTTGTTTCACTTTCGAATGAATATTATTTTACTATAATGTATTGCATCAACTACTGTTACTGCTACAGTAAAATTGTAAAATAAATTTTAACAAATAAGAATATAAAACGGAATTAAAAGTAAAAAAATGTAAATAGGTATTAAATTAGCAAACGTGGAATCTAAATCCTTCTTTTATAAATTGAGAATTGTGTTCTTTTGTCTGGTTAAATTCGAATTCTTTATACACTGCTAATCTGGGATTTCTAAACAACCGCCAAAAAATTTATCGATTTTTAATAATGACTAAGATTTTTTTTAAATGTTAGTTTCATATAATCTGAATTTTACAGAAAGTTTGTTGATTTTAAATTTTTCATCCATTTAAATTGAGTGTAGTTATCTTTTAAGTGTTTATCTTTTAATGTATTATCGTTTTAGGGTAATTTACTTTTATCACATTCTACAAAGTAACTTAAACTAAAAGTTAGTTTATTTCTTAATTATCTTTAGTAAATATAATTTAGATCTTCTATAATGGGCATCGGCAGCTATAATCTCTAAAATAACATTTCAAGGAGTAAAAGGGCTTTGAAATCTGTTAACAATTTTGACTTTTACGAATATAATCATATAAAAATAATAACATACCTCTTTGTAAAGATAAGTAATTCCTAACAACAAATGTTTTCCATTAAGTTTCATGATTTTTAGTTTCCTGCTGTGTTTTAGTTTTATCTTATTCTCGCTTAACACGTTCGTCAGAAATGTTAGGTATTAAATATACCTATTTCCAATTTATTTACATCAATTTAGAATTACGTGAACAAAAGGGATTAAAATTAGATATTAACACCGCATATTTGACACCGTTTTTTTAATATTAATGATATATTGCGTCACTGGCTAACACATCTTCAAGATATAAGCACAAAAAATTTGTAAGTGCTACATTTTATTTCAGATTTCCGTTTTCCCAATATTGCTATCGTTTTGAAGATTTCAAACGTTTTAAACAGAATTTTATAGCTTTTCGTATTTGAAATAGACAGAGACGTGTCTCTGAATATAACGTAGCGAGTTTAAGGTTATATTAATTCTTGTTTAAACTTTGTAAAACCAAATATAAGTTTATAAACCACATCCTTATAAATAAAGAGTTTGTGTCTTTATAATATAAAATTTTTATCCATAAAGATAAATCTTTATAATATTCATCATTAAATCTGCGTGGTTTAATGGTAAATTATCATTAAAACTTTTTTCATTTAAAATCTTTTCAAGATTTGCAATCTTGATAGGATTAGAAATCTTATCAAGAGGATATTATTAGGACATAAAATTTAACGAAGAAATAAAATTCAAGATTTATGATGGGTTACAAAAATTATGTAGATTGTGTTCTACATGATAGACATCTTTCAAATTTAAACGTCTCCAGCCTGTTAGTAACAATTACATGAAAAAAAAAAACATATGCACAAAACTATTTATACCATACAAAAAATTAACAAACTTAAGTTAACATAAGGGAAATTTTTTTCAGTTATTAAATATATGCTTTCGTCAATTTACGAAACATAAAATCGAAAATTGTTTTTATATGATTAAGAATTATTATACAGCACACGATACGGGCTTAACTAACAAAATGAGACCATTTTATTTTATATATCATGTAAATAGCTAGTATTTTTTTGTAATTTGTCATAAATATCAAAAGGTGACACATGGTCATGAATAGATATTTTTCTGATAAAAAAGTCTTCACGTTAACACCTCTAGTCCGATTATTGTCATTTATAAGTAACTTTCTTTTTACTTTTAATGAACCGCAATTACTATTAGTCACAATTTCATTGTACATATTAAATAAATACAGAACTCTTGATTATTATTATTTAATAAAAAGCTCATAAATACTCTGCTGTTAGATAATAAATTTCAGTAGTTTCTCAAAAATTATGCCATAATAGTTACTGTAAAATTATTTTACAAGTAGGTATTATAACGTTAGAGATATTAAACATGAAATAAACAAGAATATTTTGTATTACAATTAATGAACGTGTGCAGCTACTTTTTAAATAGTTTTTAAACTCTGTAATATGAAAGTTAATTAATTAATTATTAATTTATGCTGCAATTATGTTTAAATTACGTAATGCTTTTTCTTAGGCAATCGTGTGAGAAGTGGCAGATAAACAGTAGCTACTGGAATATTTCATTTATCAAGCTTGAATTGTTTTAGACCAACTGAAAGTTTTTTACTACACAATTAGCATAAAGACGTAATATTAAAACATCATACTTTTTTACCAGTAAGAAATCACACAAATTCCATACCAAATATTACCCATAATTCGTTCGTACTAGATTTATCAAATGAATCCATTTCTTTTAATTTACCAACTTTATTTTTCGAATGGAATAATCAAACATTTTTAAAAATCAACTTTAAATTTAATATTCGTTCGGATTATTATTTTTAATCGTTTTGTTAAACCATACGCATCAACAAATATTTTTCCATAAATTATTGAGTTGATTATTTTGTAAACAAAGCAGCATAAACAAAAATATTATAACAAATTTTAAAGTGTAATGATTGAAATAAGATAAAGCTTAACATTTTACCCAATTAATAAGACCTTTAATCCTTCCTTTTTCCTGTTTAGTCTCCGGAAATTACCGTCAGGTATTACTTGAGGGGATGAATAAGGACGATATGTATGAGTGTAAGTGAAGTGTAGTCTTGTACACTCTCTGGTCGACTATTTCTGAGATGTGCGGTTAATTGAAACTCAACAACCAAAGAACACTGGTATATTCTATCTAGCATTCAAAGCTGTATAAAACTAACTGCCTTTACTAGGACTTGAACGCTGGAACTCTCGAGTGCCAAATCAGCTGATTTGCGAAGACGCGTTCACCACTAGATGAACCCGGTGGGTGAGACCTTTAATCCTAATATCCGATAAAAATCGCTATTATTTTACGTAGAATATGATAACGTTTTACGATCCTTTAGAAAAATCTTTACAACTAGTTTACTGTGCATTTAATCACATGGCAGGAACCAACTAACTGATTCAAAGATTTGAATCGGTTGATGTTCACACACAAGAAGTCGATACTATAGTAAAATCTGCGCAGAGTAAATCTTCCTAGTTTGTGGATTCGTACGAAGAATGTTAAAAAGCCGGTTTATTCTTCTTCGTGCGTAATTCGACAATGTGTTTGACAAATTCAAACAATTCCGCAGTGATTTTGTTCTCCTTAAAAATGTTTCAATAAAAGCATGATTTGCGCAGAAGTTTAGAGATTATTTATATCTTCTTACTTTTGTTGCGAAGTTACGAAAATAATTTTGTAACCATCATTGAGTACGTTGTTTGAAAGGAAAGGATAAGGCAATTTTAAATAAGTAGATTGGAAGGAATATATTCAATATATTCAAACTCTTGCTCGTTTATATTGAAGAAATATGTTCGGAAAACTGTAACAACCATGTACAGATTACTAAAATATATTTCAATCGTTTTACGTAAAAAATGGAATAACTGTGTTGAAATTGAAAGGAAATTAAAACGTACTTAGAAATCAGAAACACTGATTTATTACTGATCACTGCAGTTTACGTACGGACGGATGACTTTAGTATCAACCACAATGATGAATTTTATGAGAGAATGACGACGCCAGTCTCTCTGCTTTTGTAACGGATCCCTACATTGATCCTTGATTAAGAAATCTACCGCATCAAGTAGCTTTACTGCAGAAACTCTTGTCCACATAATTTTATTTTACCGTGACAGATAACATGAAATTAAGAATGAAAATTCATTTGTTGTAATATTTAGATAAAGCAGTAGAAACTGTTCCGATAATAATTTTACCTTAACAATAATTATCCTGAATGAAAATTATATTAATAAAATATATGAGGCAGCAATTCAGACATTATAGTCAAATCTGAAGTAAAGAACTGATGTAAAAAATAAACTGATACAGCCACAAATTTTGTAGAGGCAGATATGTTATTTGTAACCGATACTTCTTAAATTGCCTAAATAAGATTCTCAGCAAGTGGCAGAACAATATAGTAATACGGATATCTAGGGAAGAAGACACTTCGCGGAGGGGGTGCAAAATCAGGTTTATATGCAGGTTTAATTTCCAGGTTTTATTTATTTAAATTTTATTAAGATCGTTTTGAAATTTAGCTGTTTTGTAGAAAATAAAATTGGAAATCAATTTTTTATATCATAATCTTAACGTAGGGTAACCATAAAAAGTACGGAAAACTGGATTTTCTAAAAAAGGGAAAAGCTTTTTAACTGAGACTAGTACTGAATCAGTTATCAGAAAACAAAATGTCATATTAACTCCCTAAGTTATCAAGGAGAATAATAATATTAATAAATATAAATTTTTAGTTACAAGTTAATAAAAGAAGCGTTTTTCCTCAATACACTATTAATATTTTCGGGCTGGCATAAAATGTAGCATTGAGAGAGAAAATTTTCCGTAGTAAATAATTTTTATATACCGATGTATGCTGTAAATGTAGTGAGTAAAAATCGATTTTATTCTCTAGAAAGAATTTTTCAAATGTGGAGATCTGATCACAGACCAGGAGATTATAAGAGTGGGCATTGAAAAATTAGAACCACTTATTACGGTAGTACCTAAGGAGACAGTATTCTCTTAAAATGACAACCTCTGAATTAAATCCCACTTTAACCAAAGAAATATATTTTAACCCTTTCTTAATCTAAAATATAAATTATTTTCAGTTAAAAACTCTTTTAAATAAATAAAAAAAAAACAAACTTTTGAACATAATATAATAACAAAATTATACCACGATGCCATGCAAAGATAAAAAGTACAAAATATCGAATAGAATTATCGTGAAGTAAAATATGTTTAACAAATGTCATCTTTAATTATTTACTACATCACACATATTCATCCAAACAATTTATAATTTGACTTTAATATAATTAAATTTAAACGGATGTAGGCTTATATCATTTAAAAGATCAGATGTGGACACTACACTTCTTGTACGCCTATTAAATTATTTATATACATTTTTAAAAGTACGTAAAATGTTATTTCACTAATAACTTCTGATTTTTTTTATTGTTATTATTGAATTATTATTTATTGTAAATATTTTTTTTACAATCAGAGGTTAATAATTATTAATAAATTAATATATTTAAATTAAAAAAAAAAATTAAAAAGAAAAAAGGAAAATGAAAAAAGGAAGAAAACGTTGCAAACAGAGAAAAAAAAATTAAGAGAAGATTATAAATATAAAAAGGAAGAAAACGTTAAGAGCAAGGAACGAATAAAAATATTGAGAGGATGATGAATATAAAGAGAGAGAAAATTTACACAAAATTTGCGTACACAAATTAATATCAGAGGAATTATATCATACCAAAGAGCGATTAAATGATTGGCAACAAAAAAACAAATAAACGAAATGAAGATCAACTCTGACTTCGGGAGAATATTCTCCGACAATATCAGAGGAGTAATGAACTAAAAGATAAGAATTTTTTGCAATTTATCAAAGATCGGGCCTGTATGCCTCAGTGTATATGTTGTTCTTGTGAGGGTTTATTTTTCAGTCTGTAGTTAACTTTAATGTACATAAAATTAAACAGAAATTCCAGAATAATTAAATAAAGTTAAACAGAAGTTAAACTAGAAAATTAAAAAATAATACGATTCTAAATTATAATTTTCAATTAATATTAAATAATCTGATGTTTCACCAAATCTTTTACATATAAACATATATAATAATGCCTGTTAAATTACATATACTGATTTTTAAAAGTACATAAAATTTTATTTCACTAATAATTTCGGATTTTTTTTTTCATATTTGTTTTATTGTTATTATTGAATAATTATTTATTGTAAACATTTTTTTTACAATTAGAGGTTAATAATTATTAATAAATCAATGCATTTAAATTTAAAAAAATAAATTAATTTAAAAAAGTTAAAGAAAAAAGGAGACGAAGTCTGATTCGAACCGATGTGTCTTTCCTTGTAAGATCCAAATATATCATTAATTCAAATTTTATTTGTCTATAACTATGAAACCAATGAAAATAAGTATCATTTATGATATATCGTTGAAAAGCTCTCAATGAGAGCTTATTCCTTCGAAGAAAAAGTCCAAAATCCAAATATTATTTTGATTTTAGGTTTTTTTGGGCACTTTTTGTTCAGTCGATTGATATCAATAGGGAAGATATACAACTAGATATTACCATAGTCCTAAATCCCAAATTTCAACATCCTACGGCAAATTGTTTATGAGTTACATACGTACGTACAGACGTCAAGCTGAAACTAGTAAACATGAATTCAGGGATGGGAAAATGGATATTTCCTTTGAAATCTGAAAACTGACATTTTTCATGATCACAATACTTCTTTTACTTCATACAAGGAAGCAAAAAGAAAATTATTCTTGCAGTATTATGGTGTAACTTTGTTATCATGTTCAACTGATGTTTGTAAAATAGATTAGCTTTTTCAATCTACTTTAACTATAAGACTCCAGAAAGTGTTTTTGTGGATCGTCTCTATTTTTTTAAAGAAAAAAGAAGAAAATGAAAACTGTCAAGAGGTATTTCAGATCAGAATTATTAATGATTTTATATTTAGCAAAGTGTTCTTTAATGTTGTATTGCAGTGATAAAAAGTAATCCATTTTTACTAATGTTTTTGCCTTTATGTATTCTTAAATTTTTACGATTATTAAAAATAATATTTGATCAGCGATTTGCTTAAAAGTGTAGAGTAATAGGGAAGTGTCGAAAAATATGATACAGTTTGATTAAAGGTTGTTTCTAAAAAAAAGCAAAAAAAAAAAAAACAGTTTTTATCACTTCGGTGCAAACTGACTTTTCCGCCCAATAGTAATACCCCATAGAAAAAAAAGATTTTGAATCACCAAACAGAGTCAGCTCACTGCAACGAACGTTAAGTTAATAAAACAGATAAAGTGAATAAACTGTCGGTGTTTGCTGAGAACAGGCCATTTTCCCAGGAAACTGTTTTTTTTTGTCAATATTAAATACGCTGTAAGCTAAATGCTAAGATCAACAGTTCAAAAGCCAAATAAATTTTATTCATAAAAATTTTGTAATAACAAATTTCGGAATAAAAGGGTCATTAAACTGTCAAATTTCAATATAAAATGATGTATGTTATTCACTGGCGCAACCAAACATCCTGCAGCCTACACCCAGTATGTTGGGAAAAATGTTAAAATGAAACTGTTACTTCTAAATGCAAAAAACAAGCAGTTTAGCAATGTAATAAAAAAATGACTCATGAACATTAAAAAATTAATAATTCAACAAGCAGTTGAATTAGCTGAATCAGTTTTCATTTAGCAGAAATAATAGAAACGCCCATCTCTATAGAATAGCGGCTTGGCAATGAATGGCAGGCAAAGAAAAGAATGAAGAAGGTGTAGTCGACTATCTGCATGTTTTATCAGGAGCATACAGAGAGAAAAATTGTTTATAATGGAAGAAATCAGAAGTTATATTAATTTCCAACGATTTATGTATGCTAGTAGAGAGGCTTCTTTAACTTTTAAACTGAAAGGGTTTAATGATGAACCAGTCAAGTAATCGCTACAAAAATATGTTGAAAAAATATTACTGTTTACAATCTGAAATAAATTAAAAGTTTTATATAAATTAAACTTAATTATATGTAATTATTTGGTCAGATTCTTTATCATAATTAAAGATTGCATTCAATTATCAATTTAGCAGTTTTTATCTCTGCAATAAATTTTTAGTAAGATAGAATTTTTGTTAACTTTTTTTTTATATGTGTATCTCCACTATTAAGGAATCTCAAAAGTTTTATGTTGAGAATCACTTTGTGGATTCAACTAGGGGAATTTTACGCCGGTGTACGTCTATTTTATCTATTGGCAAAGAGATGTTCCTTCGCGTGTATTCAGGAGATCAATACAGAGCCAATAAGCGAGGGACTTACAGTTACTTCGGTTTTATTATTTCCTCCAGGCTCAACCGGTCTCTCTTCCATAACATGTTAAATAGAAATTTCTATGTTATTTTTTTATCATGAATCATAATATATTAGACTTCTACTCCAAGAGCATTTTATTTAACTGAGTTAAACATAAATAAAAAATTACCATCTTTACTTTATTTAATAAATTTAACTTTATAAAAATTCAATTACGTAAAAAGCAACTACTACTAGTAGTTATAATAGATTAATTTTATTTATATTACACGACATTTTTATTGCTGCTAGGTGATTATTTATAAGATTGAATCTCATGTTTCTGTTCGTGTGTATACTACATTGCAAATCTCTGAAAAATTGAGATTAAGACTGAACATCAATCATTATTGCTATTCCATTTAAAGCAATCATTTTAGCTGCCGGATACTTGTTTGGCTTATTTGGTCCTTTGACATTTATAGAAGAGATGTGTGTGTTACTGACACAACAGGAGTAAATATAGCTTAATAAGTGTTTTAAATTCATATTAATAAGTTTAATATTTTTTCATTTTGTTACTAAAGTGCTTTTATATATCGGCTTTGAAAATTAATAATAATAAATTCATATCCCGTGCACTAGAAAATTAATTAAAATTAAAAAAAATAATAGTAATAGTAAAAAATGTAATAGTAGTATATTTAAAATTTGACGGTAAATATTGGCAAAGGTAAATTAATTGTACGGCGAGTTTAATATTTTGTTCGTTATTAAAAAAAGTTTATTATTGTTAAACATTATTATTAAAAAGTACTTTCTGTATATCTGTTATTCTGTATATTTGTTGGAAAAATCAATAACTGATTACATAAAAAATATAAAAAAATAGATACAAATATATAAATAATACCAAGTATTTAATAATGCATTCGTAGTATGAAATTTTTATATTAGAATTTTTTGTAAAAATAGTATGATCTCCAGTTAACCACCGTTAAGTAGAAAGTAAACGATTTGAATTTATACGTTTAAGTAGCAAATTAATTAAAAATCTTTGAAGCAAAAAGATGTGGTAAATTAACTACAATTTTTCGAAATGCAAATTTTACAACAATTTCTTGAAACGGTTTTCTTAATTCTGCAAAAGGAATGGGGAATAATAACCAAGACATTCTCCTTACTGAATTGAGGCAGTATATGTAATGGATTATTAAAAAAAAAATCACAGACTTTGTTATGAGTGTAATGCATGTGCAGCATAGGTATACTTGATATTTATCAGACTTACTTTCTCTGAGAATAATAAATGATGTTCATTACACAACCTTCGGGAAAGAAATTGAACTTCTCATTTGTAGAACTGAATATCACCTGCATTTTAGTCGACTAGAATGATAAGAAATAGCAATAATTTCGGTCATGGAAGAAGACAACGGAAATCCCCTTCATCCTTACTTTTCCTAGCATGCCTGGAGCGGAAGGAAGTTAATTATTTTTGAAAGTGGCTAATTTATTTTTATAAGTGCCTTTGTCTCGAACCAGGTAGCTTACAACCAGTACTTGACACTTTTTGGGAGGGCCAAGTTGGAACGGGCAGAGATGAACGCTAGGAATGAGGAGATAAATATTATCGTCTTGCGCCTGCAAGAAAGCACGAGAAGATTCAAGTGGTCGTAGTGTCGGGTAGGCGTAAGCTGATCCCGATTTTATTTAGGGTCAGAACCACGTCAGTTCACCATATCTCCGCACTGAAGGACCTTGGAGTGTGGATAGATAAAACCGCCTGCCGTTTCTGTGAAACTTTTTCAGATAAGGCCGAAAAAACGGCAGCCACCTTCAGTCGTATAATAACCAACATCAGGTGTCCTCGCAAATCATCAATTCGGAGCACCGGTATGGTTCGTCGCGCTGGAAGTGGCGAGAACTCCTTAGTCCCAATCCTTACACGAGTGCTCAGAGCAGTTTCCTTTCGGGTATACTGCGGGTACAGGACCAGCTCTGGCAGATGCCACCGGCATAGTGGCTGGACTTGAAGAAATTCAAGGAAAAATTCCTTGAAAAATTCAAATTGAAGAAAAATTCAAGGAAATTCCTTAAATTTCTTCTTTTGGAAGAGGGAGAAGTTGTAAATCAGAAGCAGGTAAAGCTGATGCGGAGGCATCGCTTGTCCTCGCGTGGTAGGAGAAATGGGAACAGTGGAAGATGGGCAGATGGATCTATAGACTGATCCTGGAGTTCCAGATATGGCTGGACTGCAAACACGGGAAACTGGGGAACGAGTTGAGCTAATCCCTTTCCGGACACGGGTGTTCTATAGCATATCTGAGCAGGTGCACATTGAAATCCTCTGCAGAATGTGATTACGGTCAGAAGTAGGATACCGCTGAACACATGTAGAGCGTATGGGATCGGTTCCTGCATAAGGGTGCATGTCGGAGAGAATTCGGTTTGCTTACCTCAGATAACATCATGGGGATTAAGCTGCAGACCTAACGGAGGTGGTACGCGGTGTTTACGATGTTGGTCAAGATCATCTGAACGAAGATGACGGAAAAACGGCGTGGGTAAATAATTTTCCTTTGGACCTTTGTTCATATTAAAGTAGGTCCAGCCCAAGTTGGAGTAAACAATAAAATAGAGGTAGTCTTTTTTCATCAAGCTAACGAATTCAAGACTTTATTTATTAAAAACTATACAACAGTTCAGGTTGTATATTTACCCACCTTAGAAACGTGACTAAACGAATCATTAACCAATCATCTTCCAAAGAGTAGCTATCGTAAATTATGAATTACCTATAACCCATTTTGTTTCTTTACTTATATCTTATCATTTTGAGAAAGACATTAACTTTTTCGGCGGAAAGTAAAACGGGTAAACTTAAAATCTTCCACATTTTTGTACAGAAAACTCTCTTGATGTCTTAAAAAATCTTTCGAAAATCCAACGATTTATAAAGTTAATAACTTGTACATAATGTGGATAAAATCAGATTACTATGATATGATGAATCTAGCCAGTGTTTTATTTTGGTGAAAAATATTATATTTCTAGAAAATTAATGGTATAAAATATAAAAATTAAGTATTTCAAAAGTCATATTATTTTGTGCAATGTTTTCTCAGTTTTTTAATAACGTGCAAAAATAAAATGAAAACAGGACAAATATGTATCATGCCCAAAAGGAATCTCCTAAACCAAAACAAAGCGTAACTGATGAAACTTCTATGTACAAATCATTAGCTTCAGGCGACAAATAACTACACAGTGAAGATATCATATCTTCTTTCTGGTATTCTTTGTAACGATTTTAAAAACCTATTTTCGATTACAGTTTTTGTATATAGTTCGTAGAATTTTTGCTAACAGAAATTATATTTTGATATTTATGTTATCAAACGGTGTAAAAAACTTGAATCTTATAATCTACTACAAAATATGATGGCATCCAAAAAAATAAATAAATAACTAATAAATGAAATATTTAAAAAAAACTTTTTAAAACCGAATTCATTAATAAATGCTAATTTTTAAAAGTACTTACTTTAAATTTCAACTTCTTAATCGTCTCCTCATTAAAAACAACTACCAGTACTTTTATTAATCTTTAATTTGGTGATGAAAAAAAAAATCGAAACTTAAAAAGCATCGATAAAGTATCATTTTAATTTTTTTTCTGAAGTAAGCAATTTTTTTTGGAAGTTCTTTAACAGTTTATTTTAATTATTTTTAATTTTATAAAAGATACTAATATGGATAGGCGGCCAAAAATTTTTGCCTATGTGAAAAAGCCGTTGGTAAGTAAATGCGATTTTTCGTGCTGCTTTAAGTTAGAATAGGAGTGTAGAAAAACAACGTAAATACACCGAGTATAAACTAATGCATCAATAAAGTATTTTAGTTTTTTTAAAAAAAAACAAAACTACTTTTCTAATTTTTTGTTTTGTTTTTGAATTTACTTTTGGATTATATTTCATAAATTCATCGCGCGGTAACAATTCAGTGCTAAACAAAGATGAGAAAAAATAAAATATCCTAAACTCATCTTTAAAAACAATAAGCTCACCGCATTCATCTCTGGATGTAATTTCATAATATTACTAGCAAGTTTTATTAGATAGAAGTAAAAACCAAATCCTAGTAAAGCTACTTCTTTTAATTTTGGAGACTAAAAGTTCCTTTTCTTTCTTTTACAAACTTTCCTTTATTTCGTTTAGTAACTTTTATGCCACATATTACAATAAAAACTTCTCCACTCTACGTTTCTTTGCACATTAACAGAATGTTTGGAAAGATAGGAAAGGAGACATTAACAACATATAAGAGATTTCATCTAATTTGTCACTGATGGAAGAAAATTTAAATCCACGGTATAATTGTATTATTATTTATACTTTGTTGTAAACAGGGAATTTTCATTTTGTAAAGGAAGGAATATAAATTAAAAGAAAAAAAAAAACGCCGAAATTATACAAAATAATTAATTGTTGTTCTATACTATAATTATATATTTTAAAAAAAACCATTGACTCTTAGTATTGGCTACAATAAGTTGGGGTAATGGTAAATAAATTCCACTGTTTCAGTTTTTTAAATTTATAAATTTAGAAGCTGTACTTTATTAAATATTTCTCTAATACATCTATGTTTAACAAACATTATTTAATTTACAATTAAATATTTATTACATAATTAATTATGTATCAGAATTATTTAAATTAATAAATTTGTATAATTTCAAAAGCGAGAACAAGTTAATGACAAATTACAAACAAATAAACGTATAAAAACAGTCAACCTACAGTTTAGGAATGATTTTAAATAGCCGTTCAATTCTAAAGAACTGAAAAAGTGTATTTTTACTTTTTTTGAGTCGATTTTATTAATTTTTTATGAATACTCTATTAAATATCTGCAAAACATCTAACCAGACTTCGTAACTTTTTGTCTTAATAAATATTTACCTTTTTTATCAGGAAAATTTACAGTGGTTCTATTATAAAAACTTTTGAAACGAAAAAAGAACCGTTTGATGAAGTGTAAGGCTTGAATATATCTTACCTTATTTTATAAATCTGGGTCTTCCACTCTTTCATCTTTACACCGGTGTCTACTCATAAATTTTGTAAGATAACCAGCTGGGACTTAACCTTCTTAAATGAACATATCATTGCAGTTGTTTCTTCTCGATGTTGTCTAATATATCGGACTCAACTTTATTCTTCGTCTGATCTCTTAATTTCTAATCTTACCTCTCTTCATTAACAAGTAGTATCTTTTAAATAGCTTATCTCTGCTGAATGCAACTGGTTCTTCATTGTCATTTACTGCCAAAATCAAAGCCGGATCGATTACACAACTCTCCACCATTGGTGTGTTCACCAAATACAAAAACTTATCCTCATTAGTTTTCACATTCCAAGCCTTGTTCTTCTCTATTAACCTCCTTGCCATATACAGGTCATGCGTTCTCATCTTCTGCTAACAGTACCCCATAATTTGCAAATAATAACGTATGAATGAAGCCATCATAAATCCTAAATCCCAGGTACTTGCATTTACAAGACCATTTTTTGAGAGCCACAACAATGTAAATCTTAAACAAAATCGAAGAAATCGCACTTACGCGCATAAATGTTTATCTGTTAAAAAGGGATCTTAACAGTTTATTACGATTCTTTATCTCCTTTGACTATCTCCATACAAAGTTTTTATAACATTCATAAACGCACAGCTGATTCTTGTTTTTCTTAATGCTCCTAAAATCTGTTCATAGGCACACTGTCACAAATCTTTTGAAAATCCAGAAGGAACAAGTGAAACTCTCTCCTTTCTGACTTATTCTCTACTAGGTTCCGAATGCAAAACAAATTATCCATAAAAAACCTACTTTATAGCTATAAAACAACTTTGAATCTCTATTTCTACAATTTTCCTTTTTAATCTCTGTTTAAAAATTCATCTGCACCTTCTATTTTCTGAAGGTAATTAAGCTTATTCTTCTACAATTAAAACCTTTTAATCTATTTTCCTTCTTGTTCAATGAAGATTCTCAAGCCTCTTTCCTGCCGCTGGTTACATATGTAGTTAAAATACACCTATCGAATAACAATAAATCATGTATTGTAAAATTTGTCTTGGTTTGAACTTAGCATCTATTTTATTATTAGTATTTAGGGAACTTAGCATTATTAATCTATTATTTTAATCCATCGGAGCAAGCCTAAAGGGGTGTGAGTGTACATACGAAAGTTGTAGCTTGTGGCAAATAGTTTGCAAACGAACGGATTTCAGATTCTTGAAATTTTATTAGTGAACTGTCTTTAATCAATTGCAGAGCAGAGAAATATATTATAAGTATGTAAAGTAGATATTTATATAAAGTAAATCTATAGGGTTATAAAACACGATTACTACAATTCATATTCCAACCGTCTGTTACTGAAGAAAAAGAGCTGTGTTTTATTCATCACAAAATTAGAAAAAGACTTTTTCCAAAAATATTTATGCTTATTCTTATTTATTGCTATTGTTATTTTATTTAGCGAAATTAAATAGTTTCTATCTAAAGTTAGCTTTAGATTTTATTTATAGCTTTTGATTTTTATAGAGTGAAATATTACATTTTTCAAATACAAAAAAAAAAAACATTTTTTGTTAGAAGTCAAAATTAAAAGAATATATTAACAGTTACTAGAGAAAGAAAACCATCTCCGTCACTATCAAAAATTAATTTTAGACTTTAGATATTTCTATTTTAACTAGTTAAATCATTTACATAGGAATAGTACTGTTCCTTCACAAATTAGCAATACTCCGAATTTCTCATCAAGAAAATGACTGTTACCAATTAACTAAGATTTTTCTCATGGTTCATTAACATGCATTTTGTAGAAAAGAAAAAGAAAAAAAGCTTTAATGAGTGTTTGAGTTGTGGAATATTTCACCATTTAAATATATACTACGGATAAACTACGGAAGTTATACAACGTTTTGTGTTGTAAATCAATCAAACAAGTCTTTACCGACTTTTAGCATAGCTACTCTGACACCAAAATGAACATGATAAGAAAAATATCTAAAAATGAATCCCTTCTAATATTTTTGCTTTTCAAAAATGAGCTCTTGTCCTGTATTTACATTAAAGTAGTGTTTGGATTGTGTTCATTTTAAATTTTATTTTATATTGCCCTTTCCTTACATCTAAATTATGTTGTCTTATTTATACTGTAGTTCTGAATAACGAACGAATCTAAACATTTTTACTACTTCTTCATTTACTGCTGATTTTTATTATTAGAATGAGTGTATGAGCAACTAAGGCAAATATATTATTTTATTTAGAAATAATTTTATTTCTATTTTCTTCTTACTTTTAATTCCAACTTTTTACGTATATTGTTTTTATTAAGCCTCATACATTTTTTTTGTGAATTCCTAATAATTAATATAAAACCGCCTCGTAGATGTACAAATAATCTTCCTAACAATTTTTGCTGTGTGTTCAATTAACTTTTAAATTTCATCTCCTTTGGTTAAACAATTATATGAAGTATATTTTTGGAGTGAAATAGATCAGGACAAGTCTTGGACCCCTTCTGTCTGCTGTTTTTCTTGTGTAACATTAGTAAGTGGCTGGCTAAGTTAGAAGCCGCGACGCCCTTTTGCTGTTCTATAATATGGAGAGACCCTACGAATCATTCGATAGACTCTTATTTTTGTATCACAAAATTCACAGGAATCACAAGTAAATTCAAAAATTCTATTGCCTATTCCAGTCTTTCTTCAGTCATAAGACCTATTCCATACAATGAAAAGTTACTTGTTCCAGTTCCACCACTTACACTGAGTTAAGAAGAAAATGATGGTGATGAAGAAGGCTATGGTGGGTGATTTAGAAAATAATGAAGAAGAAGAGGATCCATATTTCCAAGGTGAGAGCACTAAACCCCACCATCAAATCTCACTAAACCTCACCAAATCATTTAAATAGAGATTAATGATCCGGTTCGTAATCTTAATTTGTCTAAAATACTGTAAGAGTTACTGAATTGAAGGCTAGAAATTTGTGGCGCTAAAATATTTTCCGTGTTAAGCAGCAGAATTTCAGCACCCGTTCACTTCACAAGATTATATAGTGTACTGTAACGGTATAAATTTTTCATCGGATTTACTAGTACAGCAACAGAATCCTACAGAATGGAGATTGTTTATGGATTCTTTTAAAACAACTTAGAAAGCAATCATCCATCACAGTGGAAATGAGAAACCATCCTTGTGTTCCTCTTGTTATGCATCACAAATGATGAAAAATTAAGACAATACGTTTACTTAAAATTCTATGACAATTCTTTCATGTTGTATGACAATATGACATTTTTACTGATGTTTCTTATGCTACTGTGGCAGAAGGGACAGGAAGGACACTACATTAAAAAAGATCGGCTGAAAGAGAAGCACTCATAGTTAGTCAGAAAAATAATATTTATCAGGCTCTTGTAAATCCGAAGGTTTTGTGTATTCCAATATTACGTATAAAACTTGGTTTGATGAAAAATGTTGTCAAAGCAGTGTATCATAACGGGCAAGCTGCCGTAAGGAGAATGATTTCCAGAATCACTGAGGTAAAAATCAGGAAAAATCAAGAAGGAATATTATTTGACTGCAGATAAGTAAACTAATGAAGGATTCGTATTTGAGAAAAGTTTGAATGAATCTGAGAAAATAGCGTGGGTGGGTATCTTCTCAAAATATTATTAAACCATTCCTGGGCAAAAAGAAGTTTGAGAACTATGAAGAATTTTTGAGTGAACTTCTTGAAAACTCTGGGCTGCATTATTTCGCTAAAATTATACATGTTGCATTTACGTCTGGTTTTTTCGCCACAAAACCTTGGTAATATAAAGTGATAAGCACGTTATATTTAAACACGTATATTTAAAATCCGTGTTATTAAAAAGAACTTCCCTTATTCAAAACCTAAGAATTTTAAAGTTTTGTTGTTGAAGCTCTATCGTCTATCAATCAGTTGGTGCATTAAAAAATTACTCAAAGGAATACGCTCATCTCAGAAATTTTTTCTCTAGGTATCTTTCGAAGATATGACTCCAACTACTTCCACCCTCATTCACTTCATTCGTCTTCAAAGCCGTTAAATTTTCCACGAGCAGTTCTTATTTAATGGTAACACTTACCATGACAAAGTACCGTTGTAGATTATATGTAAGATTTAAACAGAATAGCCCCGCAACAGAATTATTCATTGCGTATAGCAATGATGTTTTCATCTTAATCCTACTTGATCGGAAAAACTTTATTTGCAGGTAGCTCCTTCGTTTGAAAACCGTTTTGCAAATAAAAATATGATCAATTAGCTTCGATTGTAAGTTTAATGTACCTTTAAGAGTGATATACATATGTGTGTGTGTGTGTGTGTGCGCACACGCGTACGCCCGCACGCGCGCGCGTGTTTTGTGTGTGTGGGTTAAATATGTAAAGCTATTTCCATTATTCACGTTGAATATTGATAGACTGAAAAACAAATTTAAAACTCAAGGCGAATAACTTCAACTTTAATCGAAAAATATTGCAGTGAAATATACATTTTTATAAATAAAATGTTTATCAATAAATTTATAGAGTTAATATAGAGTTACTCCACGCCACAAGCTTAAAAAAAAGAGAAAATATTTTGAGGTCAGATTAAACAACTACTACTTCAATTAGAAATAATTAAAAATTAAATGTATTTTCTGAAATTTTTACTAATAAAATAAAGAATGTTTTGTTTGTCGAGTAAACAGAAAACGTTCTGTATCAGTTAAACGTTTGTTAAAAATAAGAATAATAAATTAAATATTAAAAAAAAATCTGTCGCCTTCAAATCGTTTTCAATAATACGGTCGGTAAGTATTATGTTAAATAAGATACTTAGGATGAGTTGGAGTAAATAAAAATATAAGCATTGTTTTATTTAAAATCGGAGCTCAATAGGGATTGCATTCAGCGGCTATAGAATAACTTGGAAGCCGAATATCACGTTTCATGGGCTATACACCATATAGGCACTCTTGTTCCCCTACCCTTTTAAAGGATGTATCCCTCGTAACAGTGTAACATGCGATAAGATTATAATTGCTTTATCCATCATTACAACTAATTTAATTATACTGATTAGTTCAACTAATTATGAATACCGGATTTATTTACTTTATTAAGTTTAATAATATTAATTTTATGCCGTTAAAAAAAAAATAGCATAAATATTATTTATTAAAGGAATTGATCATAAATAAATTAATGTGATGTACTGAATGTGTACAAAAACTAAAACTTCTGGAAATTGAGTCAGTTTACCAAACAAAAGAAAATGTGTAAACAAAATTTTAAAAAATTCTTTGTATCTAAAAAAAAGTTGTTATTTTGGGCAGCGTATTATAAAATACTCGCTCATGCGTGTGTGAAAGTTTAAACATATTGAACGCCTTAGCCTACTGAAATAAACACTTCAGCATTTAAATATAAAGTCATTCACACTTGTTAATAATCACATAAACATTAGAAATACAGACTTATTCACAATGGTAAAGCATTAAAAAAACACATTTTCTTTAAAATAAATCCTAAAACTTATATTTTCAAAACAAATAAATTTTAGTTCAGCAATTTCTAAATATTTTCCGCGTGACGTTACGCATTTTGGTCAAAACGATCAAAAGAAAGGATAAGAGGAAAGAGACTTTTCGACAAAGTTCGTTCAAGGCCAACAAGATTCATTCGTTTTCACCAAAGTTAACCTTTAGTACCCTTGAACTCTTATGCTATGTGAATCTGTAGAGGTTCGGTATTGACAATTTATAGCCATTTTATCGAAGACCTTGCTTTTATTAAATTCCCTGAGTATGAATTCTTTTGCTACTGTCTACAAATGTAAATAAATAAATAGCTCGCCTTTTAAAAAAAATACTTTGAATAGGCCTATTACACTATACTTTTTTTTTTTCACTGCATGTTGTTTCTTTCTTTCACTGGAATTTACTTTAAGGCAATAAATTTTCTAAAAAAATTAATGATTTAATTTGTGTTTTTACTCATTTCGATACTTCTAGGGATATTATATTTTAAAAGGCTGTTACTAATCTTACTTGTTTTGTCTAAAAAAATTCTTTAGCGTGGGCAACATAAAACCATTTATTTTTTTATTTAGGGAACTGAGTATATAACCAAAAATATGTATCAAATATGGAAGTGTTTTATAAGAAAGTAATTAATAGTAAACAGAGTCAATAGAATAATCAATAAAGATGAACTTCATATTAAGATTAGGACCGATATTTTAAACACGTAAAATTATAATCTTTATACAAAATTAATGATATTCGTTAATTAAAACAATAATAAATATGAATTGTTTTCTAAAAATAACTCAGATACAAAATACCTGCTGAGATAGGTTGAGTTTGGGTAACAAACACTTAATAAGTTTAACATCTTATGTTTCCAGTTACTTCAGCAATTTTCTCCAAATAATCAACTAAAATAGAGCTGAGTAGAATAAAAGGTAAAATATAAGCTAGATGAAAAAAACATGAATAGATTCGAAGTAATTTAGGAGATTTAGAAGTCAGAATAATTTTAGAAGGCAGTTTGAAAATGTATAATATCAACGTTGCATTTGTAGATCATGAAAAAAGCATTTAATGATATAGTAATATGTTTTTTATTTTAAGAAAGATAAGATTTAAATAAATTGAAAGAAGAAGATAAATTTATTATTTCTATAATAACTAGCTATAAAATAATTGGAAATGATTAAAGATAGGTTAAATTACACGAACGATAATAAGACGGCAATGGTATAACTAGCCAATTTTTTTTTAAAATTATATATAGAAGAAGTAATAAACAAACTTACAAAAAATGTTGAAAGCGAACTAACAGTCCTGGGAAAAAGAGTAATAACATAAACTTTTCTCAGTGATAATGACGTTTTGATTGACACTAGGAATGGTGTAAAAGTAATGAATGAAATTGATTCATCGGTGTAGGAATACAATTTAAATGTAAACAAGAGTAAAACAAAGCTACAAAAAAGATGAAAAGAAATTATAATTAGGTAGTAAAATTATAAAACTGGATAAATTAAACAAGATATTAAAACTATTTTAGCTGAAACCAGGAAAGCTTTTATATAGCTGAGAGCAGGAGGTACTAAACAAAAATTTAGAAATTATGAGATTTTTTAAAACTTTTTTGTTTGAAGTTTAGAGTTTTTTTTATGGTACTGAAACATGAAGACAAGTGATATTACAAAAACAAAAATGTTAACTGAAGCGATGTTAGAGAAAATTGTTGAAAATTTAATGATAAAGGATAAAATACTTACGAGTAATAAAGTTATTAAGATATTATCAGAAAAAAAGAAGTTTGTGGCAGAATCGTAATAAGGCTAAGGCGGGAAAAAATAACTTAAGACAACCAGGTTTACGGATAAACGATTGAAAATGAAAATTAAAAACTAATTGCCGATCTCCCTGGCGGAGTGGAAGCGTCTCAGCCTTTCATTTGGAGGTCCTGGGTTTGAAGGCCGGTCAGACGTGGCATTTTTCATACGCTAAATATTTCATTCTCATAGGTCAAAATGACTAAAGCAGTCGATGCAAAATGTGAAACAATAATTTAATAAAAACAAAAATTTAGTAAAGTCGTCGGCAATACTGGTAAATGTTAGTGTTAATGTTCAGCAGACAATTGAAAAAGGAAAGTCTTAAAATCGACAGAAAATGCATGCTGCAAATTATTTTTCACATTCTATGTGCACATTGTTTCTTAAATTAAAGACAATATTCTATCTGTTTAGTAATCATAAAGTTAATAGTTATTAAATAATAATCATAATAATAATAATCATAATCATAATAGTTATTAAATAACTATTTAATAAAATAACGAACGGACAGAATTAGATGACTGATGCGAAAAACAGATTCAATGAAATCAATTAACTTAATTAGCAATTAGCTATTATCCTGTAAATTTTAATTTCCAGAAAGATTAAAAATTGTAAACCTATATCGGTTACGTTCAAGTAATGTGAAATTAGTATTAAACATTCAGATCACATTTTTATTTAATAAAAAATTCTTATACCAAGAATATGTTTTTAAAGACGAAAAATTTAAAACTGAAGACGTTCTATGATTCTGCAGGAAAAAGGAAATTTCTATTTTTTTTTTTAAACTCAATTTTCGATGAGTCGAATCGAGGCAGCCGTTTTTGAGAAATAAGATTTAACATTTTTTGTAATTTATTTTTGAAAGAAATGTACTGCTGATATATAATTAATGAAAAGTGAAAAAAAAACTTTTGACTTCATTTAAGGCCAGTAATTAAATTGTTTCTTAATTACAATTTTAGAAGAAAAGTTCGGATTTTACGGAAAATGAAGATTTTACTGACCGTTTTGTCACAAAGAAACTTAGACGATAAAGGACATTTGTTGGGCTGTTCCCTAGACATTAAAATATAAACCAAGAAAAGAAATCGGATTAAAATTTTATAAGACTATGGTAGTACAAACGGGACTACTTGGAAGCGAGATGTGGGTGTTGTCCAAGAAAGGCCGATATCAAATTTTGGCTGTAAAAATAAAATCTATTAGGAGAGTAAAAGGCATTCATTTTGAAAAACAATATAAGAAGAAAAAATATCAGATACAAATTAAACACTTCTTTCTTGGAAAACACTATGAAAAAATATAAATTTAAATGGTATAATAATCAACTAGAACGAATGCAGGTAAATGTTTGCCACATTGAATGACAATACAATACCCACCGACTATTTATAAGAGGATAAACTACCCGAGGAGCAGGTGGGTTCCGGAGCAAGAGTGCCTAATCTGTGAAGGAAAGAAGTAGTTTGAATTATGTTACGTAGAAGTAGAAATAACCGTCACTAGAACGGTGATCCTCGAGAGTGGTTTATCAAGAAAAGATTAAGAACTGAAATGAGATTGTTTAATAAAAAAAATTCTAAATAATAAAAATAAAAACGAAAAATAATAGTACTAAAATGTTAAAATAATTGTAACTATTTAATTACTAAATAATTGTATTTTTATTTATTAATTAAAGTAAAAGTATTTATAACAAATAAATATTTTTGAAGTCTGTACAGACCATAACAAATTAAACATAGTTACGTAAAGTTAGTGCCTCATCAGGCGGCTACCTTACCTAGGTGGCTAAACGGGATACCCACAGTAAAATGGGATCTCAAGAACAAATAAGAGAGTGCATCTCACGATTGTACTTCATCTTGAGTTCGATAAAGCGTATATACTTTGTATATGTACCTAAACATCTGTAAAGTATTCTTTATCATATTTTTGTATGTCCCATTTTATTGTTTTATTATATTTTTGTAGATCTCATTTTACTGTAGTAAAACTTCTTTACCATTTTGCATTGTTTGAAGTTATTATATAGATCATTTGTTTTTTTTTTTTTTTTTTTGTTAGTTTAACTTGTGTTGGCTGGGACCGACTTCAAAAATAGTTATTTGTTGTAAATATTTTTACTTTAGTTAATAAATAAATATATAATTATTGTAACTTTTTTACTACTATTTTTTGAAGTCGGTTTTTATTTTTATTTTTTATAATTATTTTATTCCACAATTATTAGTGGTATCTAGTACCTAAATGTATATATTATTAAAATACCGGTTGGGCTTCTACACGCACTGCTCAAATGAGACAACGACGTTTGAAAAAAAGTTGCAATTGTTTAAGGAAAATAGTGAACGAAATGCAATGAATATTTCCACAGAAAGTTATAAACGACAAAAATGTAGACTCTCACAAATGAGAACGTACTGCAGTCGATTCTTACGGAATAATAGTCTACAGAGTCATGCTCATCGTGTCCGTTTAGTACACAAACGTTTGTCAAACGAAGTACAAGAGCTACGTTCTCACTGCCTCGGCTTGATATACGAGGAAGGAGAGTTACCGGAAGCTGTACTCATAAGATTTGATAACAACAGTGTTGGTCTTAGAATGAAAGATTTGATGGTTGCGTAGCAACATCACCAGTTAGTATAACATTCCAAGCTACAAAGGGATACCAAGATGTCGAGAACAGAATGCTACCACTAACATTAAAAATTGTAGGGTCAACTCTTGATGTGACAGTGATAGAACACGGCATGAAAGAATTTGCGTAGGGCAGATTTATGTCGCTTTTAGTCGAGTTAAAACTTCACAGGGCTTCGGCTTGTCTGATTTGGAACCAAATAAATTATTAAATAGACTACATAATGAGAAAGCTCAGACAGAAATGATGAGGTTGAGTAATCTATACAATTAATAGGTTTCATTATTGCGAGTAAACATTTGGACACGGTTTGCGAGTACCCGGTTAAAAAAGTTTTATAATAATAATTATAGAATGTTTTTTATTGAAAAATTATATTTAACTCGCTTCATGCAGGGTTATGTCGGATGGGAGCTTGTTGTATGATTATTTACTTAATGTTGCAAAATTAGAATTTATTGTTGCATAATATAAATATAAATATTTGCAATTAGGGATAATACAATTTTTCACCTTTTTATATCAATATTATATGTAGGTTTAATATTTATATGGAGTTTAGAAGAAAGTAGCCAGCGGGCCTCCGTAGCGCGAGTAGTAGCGTCTTGGTCCTTCACCTGGAGGTCCTGGGTTCGAATCACGGTCAGACCCTCTGCGGAAAGAATTGCTTGACTTTGTAGCCGGAGGTCAAAGAAAAAAACAGAAAAAAAAGTAATGATTATTTAAAGAAGAGAAATAGATATATTTCCACAGAGACTAAACAACGATAATATAGACTGTTATTAATATCCTAGTCAAACAGGGAACAGAGCAACACGGTACTGTTTCGAGCCGGGGGTCAGCGGCAAAGAGTGTCGATCCGTTTGGTTTTTGGTATTTTTCCTAAGATTATCATCGGATTTGGTTCCGATGAGATACCATTTCGAAAATATACTCTCGGAATGGTTAAGAGATCAGTCGAGATTGACTGATCCCTACTGCCACTTTCAGACAGATGATGCCTCCGCATCCACCTTATCCATTCCCTTATAAATCTCCTCCTTTTAGGAAACGAGGAGATCTAAGGGCGAAAGTCCGACCACTGTGTCGCCCGCATCATCTAAGATGGCCCTATACCCACAGCAAATCCAAGGGAGACAGTCCTGTACACTGGACTAAGAATTGTACGGGCTGTCCCCTTCTCCAGCTCAACGTACCGTACTGGAGTTCCACGCAGTACATTCGAAAGCACTAACTGAGATAAGATCCTCCGCTTCGATGTGTGAGAATCCCCGATGTTGGTTAGTCATTAACTGACGCGATACTTTAACAATTTAAAGCTCTTTTCTCGACTTTGACCGAAACTTTTACTACGCGGCTACGGAACATGGCGTTCTTCTCCATCCCCAAGGTATTTCACTACAGGAGTAGGGTGGATTCTACCGTGGTATCGACCCTAAATGAAATCGGGGGTCAGCTTACGTCTTACTCGAGACTACGCCCACTGGGTTTTCTCCGGCGAATGCTTAAGCCCGATCTCTGGCAGGTGCAAAATAATAATGATTATCGCCAAGTTCACAGTGTCCTTCACCACCCGTTCCGACTTTGCGATCACAATGAGTGCCAAGTCGTCGGGGTAAACCCGGTCACGGCTACCCCAACGGGAAGCGCGACGTGTAGAGCTAATCTAACTACTGTAGAAATTGAAGCGTTTTATTGAAAAAAATAATTGCTGTATTCTCGTTGATAATCTCCGAAATAATCACTATATTTCCATTTAATAATTGCTCTATAAGATTCAGGAGTAAAATTGTAACATATTTGGAGTTAACGGATGAAAAACAACTTGTCAATAACATATAAAATGTAAGTAACAAAATAATGAAAAACTCGTAATATTTATTATTATAATTAATGTATTTTTTGTAATCACTTTCTGTAAATAATGGATTTTTTAATGGTGTGAGTTCAATTTAGACACTATAATGCAAAAAGCTACAGAGACACGTAACCGCCTACTAACATTTACTGATGGTACTCTGGGTTACAAAACATAACTACGTTAAAGGTTTAGAGAATTTTACACGATTTGGCACGAAATTATATTCGGAAAAAGCCTGAATACCCCTTCACCATAAAACAGCGCGATGGTTACAGTTATTGAGTAATGACGCAACAATTCACTTAAAAATAAATAAGGGAAAGACATACTAACGACTACGCCGCAAAAAAACTATGAGGTCAAGGAACAGTGTGATACAACATTTACCATAACACAGGATGATTCATAAAATTTTGATACTAGCTAAAAGCAAAGAAACTGGATACTCGAGAGTACAGCGTTAAGGAAGTGGCTGATTGAAATCTTTCCGTAATTGAGATCGATCGAAAACATCTTGATGTGTCTCCCTTCACATTTATAAGGCGAGGAGATAGTGACGATCATTATTAAACGACAACACCAGATTGATGTTGAATGATATATGATTACAGAATGATAGCAATAACATTCTGTAAGGGGAGAAAAAATCATGAAGAAAATCAAAATGGTGGTGGCTGGAAAAAGAGAAGGATGCGATGGCTAAATCATTACGGCTCAGATCAGCTAGCATTGAATAACACATCAGAAATTACTGTTGTCGTATTGATTAGTAGGAAATGCGGAAGTTAGAATAACTAAGGTTACGTATTTCCTTTATTATTCGCTAGAATTTATTAAACGTACATTATTAATTACAATTTCTAGATTGTTTATTTATTCTTTAAACCTCACAGTGGTATCCATTTTCTAATTTTTGTTACTTGTCAAACAGTAAAGCAAATTTGTTCTACTTTGCTAAATAATTTAGAACACCTAAAGCAACCGCTGGATTAGACGGAATTACTTAGAGTGATGGTTTACTCGATCATGTGAGGCTGGGTGATGTAAGGTCCGATGAGAAGACACAGGTTGTTGAGTAACTTTGTTAAATAATTAAGTTAGATAAACTAAGTTTTGACAGCTAGTTATAAATTTATTAGCTAAATTCCTTACTAGTATCTGATTTATGTGTACAATAAACGTTTTTCTATAAGCTTTGTAAGACAAGACTTCGGTTGAAGTGTTAATATTGCATTCTATTTTCTGTAATTTTACCACTGAAACTACTTTAACAATTTAATTATTATCTTTAAATACAACCCGGACATCCCGGGTTAGAATCCTAGTCAGGCATGACGTTTTTCATGCGCTACACGATTCAACTTCCATATCACACACATACAAGCTTCAAGCTTATGTGGCGATATTATCAAGCAAAAAAAAAAAAAAATTGTAGTAACCAAAATATGTTTGGCTTTTTCTTTATAATAAACAAAAAAAATTATGCAAATGGTGGAAAGGGAGATTGGGTGATCGGTAATACATTATCAACATGGCATGTAATTTTAATACAATAAAAAACTCGTTAAAATCAGACAGAGTATTACCTTTATTATATTTTTTTTTTTTTATAATACTATTCTTGTCAAGAATCTTTTATTTAATACCGTACACACTTTTAATAAAAATAAAATCTCACTACTGAAATGTTACACGATCAGATAAAACTCGCTTTAGCTTTTCACAATTTCAAGAAAATTGAGCAATATGTTTATATAATTTTTGGTAAATATTTTTTTTACTATAATATTGAGGCAACACTGATAGAAAATTAAAAAGTTTTATTCGAATATGAGAACGCATTTTAAGATATTTTAGAATTACCGAAAAGTGAAATGGAACAACTAGGAAAAAACTATCAGAAACTGCGGAAAAATGTTCATCTGCCATTTTACAAAGATCAAAATGTTAAAATACGATGGTCTGATTCTAAGACAGAAAAAAATCGTTATGATAAGCCCTTACATTCTTGTGCCTCAATGAGTGAGTTCAAAGGACTTTTCTTAAAAAATATAACTCAGTTAAGAGATAAAATTTTACGAATTTTTAAAAATATAATTAATAAGAGTACGTTTTGATTTTGATTGTCTAAGCCTGTTTCATTTCTTCATTTTTAAATCAGGAATTTTCAACCAAGGTACCGAAAATCGGGGTGAACTGGGACAGCGCAGTGAATCCGAACATAACTACAAAGGATATTCAAATTGGTATTTGCACGCCTAGCGATGTCCAGATTAACAGCAGCTGTCCTAATTCATCCAGTTAACGGTACACCGGAACAAGTTTTTCTATTTAGTTGAAGGGTTCAGTAAGTGAATGTGCTCTTCGAAACGAACTCGTTGTTGTTGTTGCAAAGAGGTGGTGAATACAGTTACATATTTTTATTTTCAAATTCCGTAATTTTCAGAATGTTTTTTGAAAAATTCACTCGCGAAAAGTTGGCTTCGGCTCCACCTTAAACCTGATGCATATTTTATTTTTGGATTTCAAAAATTTTAAATTTTTATGAAATTCATGGAAATTATGAAATGAGTGTAAAAATACATATATTTTTAAAACATAACCATTTAAGATATAAAATATTGATCATGACTATTAAGAATATTTTGCAATAATTATTTTGGGAAGTCTCTTTTTTAAGGAAACGGGTGCGTTAAATTCAGGGTATGGCATGAAACTCGTCTCGAATTTGGGCTAGGCTGAATGGGTTGTATCGGGCCGAGTTTCCTTCCAATCAGGCAAAGGTTACAGGACTACAGTCGAGTCGGGCTGGACCACAAAACTTGACCCGACTCGGTCCACTACGACATACGAGTAAATCATTTTCAGGACCGACTTTAAATTGAATTCTAGTGAAACAGAAATCACTCATATCCCGAATAAATACAACAAAGTATTTTCTTATGGAGTTAAATATATTGTGGATTCATAAAATGACTGTTAGAGAATAAAAGTTTAGAAAACAATATTTTTAATATGTTTTTTCTCTGCTCAGTAAGTTTAATCAATTTTTAATTATATTTACAGAATTTATTAAAGAGTAAAATATATTACAAACATAGTGATAGATGATATTTGACAGGTGATATAATGATTGATTTATTCTGGTTCATAGCTTCTCACTTGTATAGGTTACGTGGAAATACATCAATCACAGTTCTATCATACGTAACACGTGAATTGCATTGTGTAATATTGATAGAACTTGTAGACTGGATCTCAAAATAAACTAAAGCCTTTTGTATAACCTCAATATAGGAAACCGAGTTCCTGAAAGAGAAGACTCATTTCTCCATTTTGCTTAACTTACGCTTCTATCAACAGGCCGCCATCATTTCTGTGTTATCTTGTCAATATGAAGGTACAAGGACAGGAAATAAGCAATTAAAATGAGGTCTGTAACTGTAAGAGGCGTAAAACAAGAGATATTGTCAAATATACCACTGATTATATTCATTTGAAAGTTTTAATATAAGCTGATTCACGAAGAATGTAACAAACTTTCAGGAAATGTTCTTCTGGAGAAAATAAAGAAAGTTCATACAAACATATATTCGGAAAAGCTTCGTTAGGGAGTACCAGCTGGCAAAAGATTTCGCCCTGATATCTGTTCCTACGGTAAAATTGCAGTCAGACTATAATTTGGGTCCCAAATCAAAGGGAGGATTAAATTTCACCTAAAAAAATTGAAAATAATAGGTCCCAGAATTGTAGTGTTAGTAGTTTTCGAGAAATTTGGGGTAAAATACAGAAGATTGAAGTAGAAAAACACATTATTTTAGGTTTCGCGTAAAATACCTTGGTTAAATAGGTAATTTCAATTTTTTGACATATTTTATCCAATACGATTTGAACCCTAGAGAAAACCAACAAAAATGAGGTACCGTTAACAATTTATATCTCTGATGTATATATCTAAGAAATACTAAATAATGTAATTTTTTTAAATTGTATTTATTTTGATATTTTCACAAATATTGTTACTTACTTATGCGTAGAACACTTATAACTGTTTTACTTTTATCATTTCCCAAAAAAAGCTAACTACGTTTTTGTATAAAAAATGCAAAAGTTAGTCAGATATTTCCTAGATTTTTTTAAAAATCTGTTTTGTTTATATGTTTCGTTTTGGATTAACTTCAAAATTTGTCGTCTTTGTTAGTATTTAATTTCTGTGAATTTTTTTCATACAATTTTACTCAGAATAAAATTCTCTACAAGTTTTTTAAACATTTTTATGCATTTACCCATTCAACAAAGTTATTTCGCCCCAAACATAAATAGTGTATTTTTGGATACCAATTTTTTATCTTTCATCAGATATTTTTCAAAAAAATACTAACACTACAGTTATTTTTTTCAATTTTTCTGGTGAAATTTCATGTAATTTACCCTTTAATTTAGGACCCAAGAATTACAGTCTGGCTTAATTTTACTGAAGGCGCAGAAATCAGGGTAAAACAGCCAAAATTCCCTACCGAAGCTTTTCCGAAACGTATTTTTATATGAATTCTTTTCTTTATTTTCGCCAGAACAACATTTCCTGAAAGTTTGTAACATTCTTCATGAATCATTCTGAATAACCTGAATCCGTTAATGAAGGCGTGAAGGCTGAACTACAACATGCAGAGCGGTTCACTAAATGGATAAAAGTTGGATAATCTCGATAAAACATGCCTATGTTTCACATACTAAACCTGAAAAAAAAATCAGCTTAGTATGTTATTGTTCCAAATACAGATGCCATTAACATTATTCAAGGACCCTCTAAGTAACTACTTTTTCCGTTATCACTATGTCGGGTAGAAGTTTCTGACTGAACCGTTTCAAAGTATTATTCAGCCAGCCCACAACTGAATTTTACACAATTAAACACAATAAACATAAGAATAACTGGATGTGTATATCACTGTTCATGATTTGTGTGTTTATATATGAATGTGCGGGCGCGAGTATATGTTGGTTATTTTGTTTACTGAAAATGGTACCTCGGTCTGTTCTATTGTAAAAGAGCTTGAATAGACATTGATTGGTTTAATCCCAGTTCCTATACAATGTATTCCGATAAATTTTGATTTTCAATATATCATTTCTCTTGTAGAAATAAAAAGCTTACTCGTACGCATATGAAGAAAAATTCAATATGCTTTGTTCCTCCTATTTCTAGTATTCTTCCATTCACCTGCTACCCTAAATAAATATTATATTCATATTGTTTCAAATTTTACGTTCACATGTCAGCTGTTTACTCTTTTTAAATATTTTATTTCAATTTCAGCACATATTTTCTGTAAAATAAAAGGGGGTTTTCAGTTTCAAATTATGTAAGCGTTATGGATTTTATTCTTAATATTTAATCTGTCACAGATTTCAGTCATTTTGAATATCATACCTTTGAAACTTTTTCACAAACCGTTTTTATGAAAATAACACAAAAATACATCTTGAAAAATAATAGTTACGAACACCATGCATACATTTTCATTTAAATAAAACGATTATTTTGAAAACCCGAAAAAAGTAACAGAACAGTATTATATTTATTTTACAGGATTTGTAAAGGAGTTGCTTTACATAAATATCTAAGTTGAATAAATAAATAATCACACAAATATTCAAAACAAATAAATTTTTTTTCATTATTTTTTATTTTTTTTTATAAAGTTAAGCTAGTTCTCACGATCCATATACGGTTTATTGTCAGTCAAATATTTATTATAAAACCTTCTCAAATTTAAGTGCTTCTTTGCAAAGTTGTATACCCTAACCAATTACTCTGACTTTTAATTTCTGTGAAAGAAGTTGGGATGTTTACATCGCTACTACAAGAAGAAATGTATATTTTAAATTAAAATTCTAAATTCTAAAATGTTCTTCGCTTCTCAGTTTGCTTATGCTTCACTCTCTTAAACTTTATTTTGAAAATCATTAACTTGAAACTCTAAGTTTACCAGTAAGTCGTCTGCTTATCAACGGTGACACAGAAGTCTAAATACTTCTCTCCAACTTCCAGCTGATACTACAAGCAGCATATTTTATTAAAATTGGATTTAATAACAGAATATAGCCTGTAACTCATGTCTTCTTGGATAGACTTTGACCAGAACTGTCTCCTTCAGCTTCTGAAACTCTAATTGGAAAATATATTTTGATGAGATTGTTTTAACTACATCTCCGATCTGATTAAAACAATTAATTCATTATCACCATTTCCAGGCAGTTCTAATTCCATTAGAATTTCCAATCAAACTCTTAGAAGGCTGACATTAATCTTATTCTCACTTCTCTCTTACGAAATAATAGAGAGTATTACCTGGGAAATGCAGCAATTGTTCAAAATCCTTTCTTGAGCATCGTACCCAAATTTTTCTGGCAGTACAATATGATGCCTTCCGTCATGGATCTATATAATAACAGTTTTATTTCCAGATATATTCTTCTGTTTTCACCCAATATATTTCAAATCGCGCTGCTTGCAACAGAAATTTTTGAAATTATCTTATTATGATCTAATTATTATTATTTTTGAAATTCACCATATGAATTGAACAAAACTTCAAGATACAGTATTTGGGTATTTTTACATCTTATTCCCCTTAGGAAAATGTCTTAAAACTTTATGTTTAGCGGACCGATTAAGTAACCTAACAACCTTTGTTTATTCTAGGTTAATAACCAGCTCACACTCATCACAAAATTTCTTAAAGACATTCATTTTAAAGCCTAGATTGCTCCAAGCATGGAGCAATCTAGGCTTTAATTTTTGTGTTCTGGATTTCTTATCAAAACGTGATAGTAACATAATTACTAGAAAAATATATATAGTTTTATTCAGAAACGCCGTGCTTTATTAATTAGTAGCTTAGTTTTATTTTAATCAACAACTTTAATTGTACCTTTTTGCTTATCTTTAAAATTAATTTATTTTTTCGAATGGCTTTTTTGTTCTCTTAATATTTTCTTTTTGTAACTGAATCATTCTTTCTAAAACCTTGTATAGCTATTGCCATGTCCTTTTATGTTGTAAATATTAGTAATTATCCCTATTTTTCTTGTTATTGTTACAGGGTGCCTTTATTGATTCATTTAAATTCACTATTACAAAGATTTTTTTTTAAAAATCAATTTCATCTTAGAAGCGACAAGCCATTCACCCGAGCGATGTTCGTCTTATGGTTTAATGAAGTTTTATTAACTTTATCTTTATTTTCATTTTACTTGTATTATAATAGAGAAAATTATTTATAGTGATAAATAAATTATCGGGATTCCAAAATTCCTTAAAATACCTAAATTGAATAATTAATCGCATTCATTTTGTTTCACTCGTCATTAAAATTAAGCTAAACTAAATGAAGCTTTCACTGTGAAGGTTTTATTTTTTACGAATATATTTACTCTTAAATATATTAATAAAACCTGTTACAAATTCTGAAATAATTTGTTGAAAGCCTTGTCTCCGCTTTTATTATTCTTCTTGCTTCTCTCGCATTTGGTGCCCCATAAGCTACATAAAAAATTGTCGTAATACCCAACTCCTTTCTCTCAGTAAAATCGACCGACTATATTATCTTTAAGCTCCACCACATCCAACGTCACTTATTTTTTATTTTTTTAAATAAATTCTATAAATATATAAATAACAGAGAACGATAATAATATTAATAACTAAAGTATCATCTGACGCACTTATTCATTTATAATAAAAGCTTTGAAAAATAGCATTAAAAGATAAATTAGAGGTAATTAGTAGATAAATATGTAAAATGAACCGCCATAAATCAACGAGAATATAGCATTACAAGGGGATTTTATCTGTTATCGTAACTTCTGGAATAACATTTAACCAGATATTGTAATAATAATAATTATTATTATTTTATTTATTTATGTACTCGTATTTTCACATAATTTCAGAATATAGGGTCCCGCTAAGACGTAGGATTTATCAGCAGGTTCCCGTATTAACATAAATTGAATACAAGTTACTTACATAGTACAACACAACAAAATATAATGAGAAATGTACTATACTTGTTAACTTAGTAACTTAGTAAAAAAATTTTATCAAATACTTAATTAAGATGACATCAGTAAGTAATACAAAAGTAAATAAAAATTAATTAAATAAATTAAGATAATTTATAAAACTATATTAAATAAAGTTCAGTAAAAAAAATTATAATTTTAAACTTAAATTAATTTTGAAAAAAAAAAGTTTTCGTAAAGATAACTAACTACATGTATACTTCTAAATTTAGACTGTTTGTGTATTATAGATCACACATTTATTATAACATAAAATACAAAAATAATAATACATAGACCACTCATTTATAACAAAAACAAAAGTAAAGATTAAAAATTCGAATATATATATACAAAATAAAAAAAACAAAAAAAAAAACAAAAAAAAAACAAATACATAGTACAAAAACATTAAAATAAAAATATTATATAATATTAAATATTGAAATAAATATTAAAATATTATGTATAGTACATACGTAATATACATACAAAATTAATACTTCGTAAAAAAAATATTTTGTAGTAAAAGGAAAAACAACTATTTAGAAGTTCCTGCTAATAAATGATTAAAAACATCTTTTTCAAATATTTTTTTTTTTTTTATTTATTTCTAAAATATGTGAAGGCAGAATATATGCCTTCACATATATGGTAAGGCCTTCCTTACCATGTACGTTAAAATAATTTGCTACCAAGTACATTCTCTTATGTCGCAAATACAGGGGGTACATTCCGTTTTACAGGTATTTTTATTATTTTGGAAAAATAATCTACAAAGAGAGAAATAATGGTAACCTAGACGGGTCAACGTATTTCAATGCTTACAAAGATTTAAGTTTGGGTCGTTTGACGAAAAGTCTGAAACCACTTTAAGCGCCCTTTTTTGAAGTTTAATTATAACTTTTAAACGCGAATCAGCTGCCAAACTTCATACCTCCGCACTTAATTAAAGATTCCATTAGAGCTTTATAAATTTGTAAAAGAGTTACGTGGGAAAACAATTTTTAATAATAATAATATACAAAAGTATATAGCAATGTGGTTACTTGTGAACCGATCGGTTAACTGCAATTTAAGAACAATTACATTCCAAGAGATAAACCATGTGAACTAATATTATATTCACGCAAAACCTAACCTTTTAATTTTAAAATTATCTAATTTTCGCAGTTCAGATTTTTCTAAAAGTTTAAATTTTTGCTTTACCACCGTAATTGTAATAATACTACTGATACTGATAAAAATAATAAGGTACTTTGAATGCAGCTTGACAATCGCAGTATTAAGATGGTAAGATATGGAATACGTTTTTTTTTTTGTTTGTCGTCAGTCATTTGACTGGTTTGATGCAGCTCTCCAAGATTCCCTATCTAGTGCTAGTCGTTTCATTTCAGTATACCCTCTACATCCTACATCCCTAACAATTTATTTACATATTCCAAACGTGGCCTGCCTACACAATTTTTTCCTTCTACCTGTTCTTCCAATATTAAAGTGACTATTCCAGGATGCCTTAGTATGTGGCCTATAAGTCTGTCTCTTCTTTTAACTATATTTTTCCAAATGCTTCTATCTTCATCTATTTGCCGCAATACCTCTTCATTTGTCACTTTATCCACCCATCTGATTTTTAACATTCTAATATAGCACCACATTTCAAAAGCTTCTAATCTTTTCTTCTCAGATACTCCGATTGTCCAAGCTTCACTTCCATATAAAGCGACACTCCAAACATATACTTTCAAAAATTTTTTCCTGACATTTAAATTAATTTTTGATGTAAACAAATTATATTTCTTACTGAAGGCTCGTTTCGCTTGTGGTATTCGGCATTTTATATCGCTCCTGCTTCGTCCATCTTTAGTAATTCTACTTCCCAAATAACAAAATTCTTCTACCTCCATAATCTTTTCTCCTCGTATTTTCACATTCAGTGGTCCATCTTTGTTATTTCTACTACATTTCATTACTTTTGTTTTGTTCTTGTTTATTTTCATGCGATAGTTCTTGCGTAGGACTTCATCCATGCCATTCATTGTTTCTTCTAAATCCTTTTTACTCTCGGCTAGAATTACTATATCATCAGCAAATCGTAGCATCTTTATCTTTTCACCTTGTACTGTTACTCCGAATCTAAATTGTTCTTTAACATCATTAACTGCTAGTTCCATGTAAAGATTAAAAAGTAACGGAAATAGGGAACATCCTTGTCGGACTACCTTTCTTATTACGGCTTCTTTCTTATGTTCTTCAATTATTACTGATGTTGTTTGGTACCTGTACATGTTAGCAATTGATCTTCTATCTCTGTATTTGAACCCTATTTTTTTTAAAATGCTGAACATTTTATTCTAGTCTACGTTAACGAATGCCTTTTATAGGTCTATAAACGCCAAGTTTGTTGGTTTGTTTTTCTTTAATCTTCCTTTTACTATTAATCTGAGGCCTAAAATTACTTCCCTTGTTCCTATACTTTTCCTGAAACCAAATTGGTCTTCTCCTAACACTTCTTCCACTCTCCTCTCAATTCTTCTGCATAGAATTCTAGTAAAGATTTTTGATGCATGACTAGTTAAACTAATTGTTCTGCATTCTTCACATTTATCTGCCCCTGCTTTCTTTGGTATCATGACTATAACACTTTTTTTGAAGTCTGACGGAAATTCCCCTTTTTCATAAATATTACACACCAGTTTGTATAATCTATCAATCGCTTACTCAACTGCACTGCGCAGTAATTCTACAGGTATCCCGTCTATACCAGAAGCCTTTCTGCCATTTCAATCTTTTAATGCTCTCTTAAATTCAGATCTCAGTATTGTTTCTCCCATTTCATCCTCCTCAACTTACTCTTCTTCCTCTATAACACCATTTTCTAATTCATTTCCTCCGTATAACTCTTCAATATATTCCACCCATCTATCGACTTTACCTTTCGAATTATATATTGGTGTACCATCTTTGTTTAATACATTATTAGATTTTAATTTATGTACCCCAAAATTTTCCTTAACTTTCCTGTATGCTCCGTCTATTTTACCAATGCTAATTTCTCTTTCTACTTCTGAACACTTTTCTTTAATCCACTGTTCTTTCGCCAGTTTGCACTTCCTGTTTATAGCATTTCTTAATTGTCGAGAGTTCCTTTTACTTTATTCATCACTAGCATTCTTATATATTTTACGTTCATCCATCAGCTGCAATATATCGTCTGAAACCCCTGGTTTTCTACCAGTTCTCTTTATTCCGCCTAAGTTCGCTTCTGCTGATTTAAGAATTTCCTTTTTAATATTCTCCCATTCTTCTTCTACAATTTTCTACTTCATTTTTTTTACTCAGACCTCTTCCGATGTCCTCAAAAATCTTCTTTACCTCCTCTTCCTCAAGCTTCTCTAAATTTCACCGATTTATCTGACACCTTTTCTTCAGGTTTTTAAACTCCAATCTACATTTCATTATCACCAAATAATGGTCGCTATCAATGTCTGCTCCACGGTAAGTTTTGCTGTCATGGAGTTGATTTCTAAATCTTTGCTTAATCATGATATAATCTATCTGATTCCTTGCAGTATCGCCTGGCTTTTTCCAAGTGTATATTCTTCAATTATGATTTTTAAATTGGGTGTTGGCAATTACTAAATTATACTTTGTGCAAAACTCTATAAGTCGGTCCCCTCTTTCATTCCTTTTGCCTAGCCGGTATTCACCCACTATATTTCCTTCCTTGCCTTTTCCAACGCTTGCATTCCAATCTCCAACTATTATTAAATCTTCATCTCCTTTTACGTGTTTAATTGCTTCATCAATCTCTTCGTATACACACTCTACCTCATCATCATCATGGGCGCTTGTAGGCATATAAACGTTAACAATCGTTGTCGGTTTAGGTTTTGATTTTATCCGTATTACAATGATTCTATTGCTATGCGTTTTGAAATACTCTACTCTCTTCCCTATCTTCTTGTTCATTATGAAACCTACTCCTGCCTGCCCATTATTTGAAGCTGAGTTAATTATTCTAAAATCACCTGACCAAAAGTCACCTTCCTCTTCCCACCGAACCTCACTAATTCCTACTACATCCACATTTATCCTATCCATTTCCCTTTTTAAATTTTCTAGCCTACCAACCTTTTTTAAACTTCTAACATTCCACGCTCCGACTCGTAGAATGTTATTTTTTAATTTTCTGGTGACCCCTTCCTTAGTAGTCTCCACCCGGAGATCCGAACGGGGGACTAGTTTACCTCCGGAATATTTTACCAAGGAAGGCGCCTCCATCATTGCTATATGAAAATGCAGAGAGCTACATTTTCTTGGAAAAAAGCAGCTGTAGTTTTCCATTGCTTTCAGCTGCGCAGTACTCAGAGGAGTGAGTGATGTTGATATGGCCGTTTAAGTCATTCTGACTCACGCCACTAACAACTACTGAAAGAGCTGCTGCCCTCTTTCAGGAATTATTCCTTAGTCTGGCTCTCAACAGATACCTCTCCGATATCGTTGCACCTTCGGTCCAGCTACTCTGTATCACTGAGCACACAAGCCCCCTCACCAACGGCAAGGTCTCATGATTCATAGAGGAACGGAATACGTTTAAACAATTAATATTTTCTTTTTAACTAATATATTCTTAATATTTTAGTTTTGTTTTTAATTCAATTGTTACTTTGAACATTATGTAATACTTTTTTCCTAAACAGTAACAGTAACAGTATTTTAAAAATATGAACGAATATTTTTGCGACACAAAAATCTCTTAAAGGTTTTCTTTAAAATGTTTATTAAAAATAATTTTTTATATTAAAAAAAATATATATATATTTTATCTCATTAAAAATGCTAGAATGCCTAAATTTAAATATGCAGGATAAAAAATAATTGGAATAATGTTAAAAATCTAAGTCAGTAAAGCCATATCAGTAAATGCTCATTCGATAAAAGTTGTTTATAATATAATATAAAAGTAATAATAATATTATGATTATTAATATTGTTTATAATATATTACTGTTATTTGTATTAGTAGGAATAAAATGAGGATGATTTAAAAGAATTATTAAAAGTAATATTCGAACAAGAGTGTTAAGTAACTAAATTTCTATGTTGTTATTAATTATGCGAGTAATTCAATCTTATATTTTTTTAATTAAAAGTGAATATTTTATGACGCTTATAGAATTTCCTTTAAGACAATTGAATCTGTTTACAATTAAGCCAGATAAAGTTTATATTAAGTACATTAAGGGATTATTTTTATTACGGTATGACTGACTATTCTGGGCCTTTTTAGCACTGCTAATTTATTGACCTGGGTTAGTGTGTATTCATTCTAATGTAAAGGATCGAAGAAATCTTGAACTACTACTGTAGGTTGGCCGATTTTATTCTCTCAATGTTCAGCACAATTTTCCTTTGTAAAAGCTAATGATCGGTGTGGTTCTTGATTACTATACTCCGTTTAGGAATCAATGGTAGGGACGGCTGCTGGTTAGAAACAGGATGTGATGTTGCGACTTCTACAAAGAAGTCCACTACAACTTCTGAGATCTGATTTCTTTGAGAAAAATTGTTGCTTGTCTTAAAACTACTGTTCATTAGTAACATTTTTGAGATCTTCAGTCTGATGTATCTCATATTAGTTTGCTAGCATTTAAATTGTGTTTTTCATGACTAACGGTTTGTATTATTTATATTTGGTATTATATGTAGTGCAAGGTTTGTTTAGACTGTTATATTATACTTTCTGCTGTAAAGCCATAAAAAAAATAACTGTGATAATTTTGATGATGATAATGATTTACATAATTTAGATTACGCGTTTGAGTTGCAATATATGTTGTGAATTTTAAAAAGGGGAAAACGTACACCTTACGTATTCAACATCTGTACAAACCACTAAAATATAAAATGAAGCATATTACATTTATTTGAACAAGAATTTGAAATTCAAGAACAAATCTTTAGTCAAATAAAATGAAATCTTTAGTCATATTTAAGGAAAGTTATACAAAAATGGAAGGATTAATAAATAAAATTAAAATTAAAAAAAGGAAGTTTAATGAAATTAGCGAAAAAAATAGAAAACAATTAACGCAAGAAAAGACAGACCACAATGTTTATATTAGATAAAATTAGAGTATGAGGAAAAACAACGAAAAAAAGGAACTGATCGAAACTAGAAGAATCAATTCAAATATTACAGAAGCCATTATAGATGGGGATAATAAAGAATTCGTTGTCATTACATTTTTTTTTTTTGAATAGAAGTAATAAAAAAAAAATTATTCATTACCATTGTGAGATTTATGAATGGAAAAATTAGAAATTACTGCTAATAAAAGAAATAAAGAACTGTAATTAGGTAATAATAATAATAATTTATTTTTTTTGAGGAGGAAGGTGGAAATGCATTTACGCACGGAGTGTCGGGCTCCCGCTGATGGTATTATCCAATCACTATCAGCGGACTACCGACTAAAACCATCCCCCTTTCTACCAGGGCTCGACCCGGAACCGTTTAACACATTACTTCCGGTCGAGTCCTCCTATACTAGCCTGTTAGGTGCTACCTAATTTTCAGGACTGTCCAGGTCAACCTTTTTGGCCCTGAGTATGTTGCCGACGAATCGGGCTACGCTTTCCCAGCTGCCCAGGTCACGGAGCATCATCGCAACCACGTTGTGGGGACTCAGTGCTCCGTGATCCGCCTCTAGTGTCCCTCGATCTGCCACCCACCGAGCACATTTGAAAAAGGTGTGCTCAGCGTCGTCCCGTACACCGGGACAATACAGGCAGTCTTGGGACGGCGCTTTCCCTATGAAATGGAGGTAAGCGCGGAAGTACCCGTGACCAGTTAAAAATTGGGTCATGTAGTACTCCACTTCTCCATGCCGTCGCTCCGTCCACGGTCTGACCAGAAGAATAAGCCTTGCGGTCCATCGTCCTCTGGTCTCGTGGTCCCAGGTCTCTTGCCATGCGAGGAATGTGCGAGTGCGTTCCTCGTTGGCAATGGTCACCCGGTCTTCGCCTGCCCGTCGCCTCCTGTAGATCACCTGGCGCTCCCTTGCTAAAGTAGCAAGGGGTATGACGCCGGCGACCACAAGTACTGCAGGCTCGGAGACCGTCCGATACGCGGAAGCGACTCGCAAGGCTGCGGTGCGTTGCACCTGCGCGAGCCGCTTCCGGTTTCTCGCAACTCTTAATGCCTGGGCCCACACTTCCGACCCGTATAGCAGGATGGAATGTACCGTGGACATCAGCAATCGCCGTCTGCTGGCCTTCGGTCCGCCGACATTCGCCATAAGCCGGCTGAGAGCAGTTACGGCTCTCGCAGCTTTGTCGGCGGCTGTTCGAAGCTGCTGTACGAAGTTTCCGGTCAATCATCATACCGAGGTACTTTGCGGCCGGCTTGGTTCGACAACCTCTACCCCGACCCGCAGGGAGAGAAGGGTGTCGATACATTTCTTCGTGAGAACTACGATCTCCGTTTTGCTGAGAGCTAGAGACAATCCATGATCGTCCAGCCAGGCACCGACTCTTTTTAAATGGCCCGACTAAGCCTAAGTTGGGCGTGCACCACGTCCAGGTCTGCGACAAGTAGCGCAACGTCGTCAGCGTACCCAACCAAGGCAGATTCTTCAGGCATCTCCAGCCTAGCAAGCCTTCGTAGACGGCGTTTCAAAGGTCGGGGCCGAGAATCGACCCCTGCGCCACCCCTGACGTGATCGTAGTCCTACGCCAGCCTGTTGCGGTCTCGTAAATGAGACCGCGGTTCCTCATATATGCGTCTACCATTCTCAGAAGGTATTGAGGCACATGGAGCGAATGCTCCAGTGCCCGAATCATATCGCTCCACCGTGCGGAGTTGAACGCGTTTTTTACGTCCAACGTAACGAGAAAGACCACACGTCGCGAAAAATGATTGTGGTACTCTGCTCGCCGCACTGCCTCAGCAACATCCTGAATTGCGTCTAGGGTCGACCGACCCTGCCGGAAACCGTACTGGTTAGGTGACAGGCCACCTGCTTGATTCATCGCCGTAACCAGTCTTTTCTTTAACAGCTTCTCCAATACCTTCCCAGCTGTGTCAAGCATACACAATGGACGGTAGGAGGACGGCAACTCTGGGTTTTCTTTTCCTTTGGGAATTAGCACAAGACGCGCGGTCTTCCACCTGGCGCTAAAAGACCCAGCCTTCAGACATGCATTATACATGTCTAGTAGAAGACGGGGCCTGCAGCGCCCCACTAGTTTGAGTACCTCGGCCGGTATACCGTCGGGACCAGGGGCTTTTTTGCATTTCAGCAACCGTAGGACTCCTTCCAATTCCTCCATCGAGAAGAGCGGGAAGTCGCCCATGTCGCTGAAGTTCCGCTCGGCACGGACCGAGTGGGCCGGGAACAACGTCTTAACGACGTGTTCCGCTTTAGCCTCGTCCAGTGGAGCTGGTGACCGCGAGACCCCCAATCGCCGAGTTACTATCTTGTAACCTAGCCCCCAAGGGTCTGCATTCACGGTCTCCGTCAGTTCTCTCCAGCAGCGTGCCTTCCTCACGTTGATGGCTCGACGGAGCCGCTTGTTTGCCGTCTTATACTCTGCTGACCTGGCGTTCGCGTCTATGCGATTCCTCGCACGTTGCGCCACTCGTCTTAGTCGAAGACACTCTCGGCGCAACCCCGCAATCTCCGGTGTGCACCAGTACACGGGTCGCTTCTGGAGCCTTGGCCCCCCGTGGGGCATGGAGGCGTCGCATGCAGAAGCGATCAGCAGCAACTACGGCTTCAGCGCCAGCGTCCCCCCGTTGGCGAAGTTTTCAGGGGCTACCACCCCTGAGGAGATCTTTGAATTTATTCTCGTCGATAATAATAATAATAATAGTAATGCCCTGACGTAGATAATCCCCACGTCCGGAACACAACATCTAATTTTCACGTCCAGGGCGGCAACAGCTGTACTCACGTACATTACATATAGCTGGCTAACGGGGTTCCGAGTATTGTTTCTCGGATAAACTTTTTTCGGCCGATTTTCATCTGCAGGCTGAATCAGAGGACTGGATTACACGGCCACCTGCAGATACGAAATTTTTACCGATTGTGGAAATGGAATGATACCACCTTTAGAGCTGGCGATGTGGCGGCCACGGTCGAAGTTATTTGCAGGTGTAACGGAGACCTTTCGTTGTCCACATGCCCCCCGCGATGGCAAGCATGTAGTTAAGGTGCCCATGTTGTTCGGGGCTTGGGAGCCCTGAAAGCCTCGGTGTGTAAGGGCCTGGAGTCAGTGCAGAGACTGCGCATCCGCTCTCTACCAGGACATATGCCGGTTCCACCGGAGTACCGGAACGGACCTCCAGGGTTGGTAGCCCTGAAGTGGGGGTGTACCCCGGCGGCTAGCCTTACTACAGAAGGGATTATTTGTTAATGGAAACTGAACAACTAAACGTGGCAGAGGGTTCACGTAAACACCCTCGTTTATAAACGGCCGTTTCGCCTGAGGCGAAACGCCGAAAGTGCGGAAACTAAAAGGATTGAGATTGAGGCTAGAAAAAGCTTACAAAAAGCTTTTTTCAAGAGCAATAATGCACCGAAACCTAAATATTTGGTCATTACCAAGGAGGATGGAAATTTTTCGAAGGTGAGTCCTTTTCTCATCGCTCGAGAGATAACCAAACGTGCTGGAGGCCCTGTTAAAGAAATAAGAAAAACCTCCACAGGACTTCATGTAGAGACTGTAAATGATATACAGTCTCAGAAGATCCTAGGACTGAAGAAAATAGGAGATCTGGCTGTACGCGTTGATCCCCATGGCACACTCAACACCTTAAGAGGTGTTGTGGTCTGTCGGGATCTTTTAAATTGTTCGGAGCAAGATATTGTAGAGGAACTGGCAGCACAAGGAGTAATAGAGTGCCGACGATTGAACATGAGAAGGAACGGTGAGGTCTTACCCTCAGCTTCTCGTGTCCTCACTTTCAACCGGCCTACTTTGCCGGAAAAGATAGGAGCAGGGATTCACCGTTTGGATGTGCGGGCATTTGTCCCACAGCCAATGAGGTGCTTTAAGTGCCAACGGTTTGGCCACACCGCTCTTAGATGCGAAAGACCGCAAATATGCGTGTGCGGTGAAGAGGTGCAAGAGGGAGAGCCGTGTAAAGAGCCTCCTGCATGTATCAACTGCAAAGGAGCACATTCTTGTAGATCAAGGAATTGTCCTGTCTACAAAGATGAAGTAGCTGTGCAGGAAGTAAAAACACTGCAAAAGGTCAGCTACTTCGATGCAAAGAAGATAGTTAACGCCCGTAAGCCTAGAGCAACAACAACTTACGCTCAGGCTGCGGCTTCCGTGGCTAATATGATTGAAAGAATTATTGACAATAAAATGAAACCTTTCAATAGTAAAGATCCTATAAAGCCAAAGATATTAGTACAGCCTCCTCCCGAAGATAAAACATCGAAAGTTGCTCTTGTTCTGAAGAAAACGGACGCCAAAGCAGAATGCCAAGTCCATCTCAGTGAGATTCTTGATGACAAGAAAAAGGTAATACATACAGAGATTTTTATGGAGGCTCCCAAGCCTCCTGTAACTGAAGTGGCCTCTAAGCCTCAGAGGCCACAAAATATTTCACAGGGGGGACGAGTGTCCCCCCTTCCACAGGCGGTGACCGGTGTGACCCCCGTGTCGGGGAGCGGCCAGGTTGCCACCTCTCAATCGGCGCCGATCCATGCCCGTCGTCGTCGGCGGCTTCGGTGGTCTCCGATTCGGAGGCCGGAAGCTACGCCGGCGATGACGTTCACCACGAACTTGATGCCGTTCGCATAATGGAGAAGAAGAGAAAAAAAGGATGGCCGAAAGGCAAACCCAGACAATAATTTAATTAAAAATTAGCGTGTCATTGCACAATGGAACATCAATGGATGTTTTTCAAACATCCATGAGCTCCAACGCTTGGTACATGATGTAGGCCCGATTTGCATATGTTTGCAAGAAACGCAATTCCGCCGAAATGAAAATTTTAAATTAAAAGGATTCTATATATTTCGGCGAGATCAACCGCCAAATGTAAGAGTTAGAGGTGGAGTAGCTATATTAACATCGACTAGAGCTACCACCGAAGCGGTTGTTCTAAACACAAACATAAAAGCGGTCACCGTTAGAATGATTGTCCGCTTCAGATCACTGTTTGCAGCATATACTTGCCGAATTTTGATTGAAATAAGGATGACATAACAAGACGAATTTCCGAGCTTCCCCCACCTGTTTTACTGGTGGGTGACTTTAACGCTCATAATACTCTTTGGGGATCGGAATGAGTAGATCCCCGTGGAAGAGAACTGGAAGGGTTCCTGATGAATTCAGAACTTATTATTTTAAACGACGGATCAGGAACCTTTTACAATGCCAGAGATGGATCGACGTCCTGTATAGATCTTGCACTTATAAGCGGATCGATAGCACCGAGGTACAGCTTGCATGTCATAGACGATCTGCATGGAAGCGATCATTTCCCGGTGCAAATTGTAACTGATGTTACAAGAACAATATATCCCATCCCTTAAAGATGGTTGTTTGTAAAGGCATACTGGACAAGCTTCACAGCTAGAACGATACTCTCAGAAACAACTGGAGTTATCGGAGACGATTTCGACGCCATAACAAATGCAATAATTGGGTCGCCATCGAGATATATTCCCAAAACATCTGGGAAACTTACGAAGAAACCCGTTCCATGGTGGATGATGAAATAAGTGAAGCTATAAAAAGAAAGAAAAGGGCGTATTACGCCTTTAAGAAGCGTCCTAGTATAGAAAATCTTGTTACCTTTAAGAAATACAGATTTGTGGGCGTAATGATTTTGCTCCCATAACTAGCCTTCAAGATGAAGATGAAATAAAAGACACTCCATATGAAATTGCAGAGCTGTTATCCAATCACTTCGAAAAGGCCAGCAGAACGGCCAACTACGAAGAAGATTTTCGTACTAAAAAAGAACAACTTGAAGGTCTACTAAACTTCTGAACTGAGTATAATTACTCATATAATGTACCTTTTTAAATGGAAGAATTCGCGAAAGCGTTGGAAAAATCAGGTAACACAGCTGCTGGTCCGGATGAAATCCACTTTAATATGATCAGGCAGCTGAATACCACTGCAAAGCGTAGATTATTAGAACTTTATAATAAAATATGGCGGGATGGAACGTACCCACAGCAGTGGAAAAAAGCTCATGTTGTTAAAGTACAAAGAAAAAAAAAATTTAACAGAACCCCAATAGCTATCGTCCTATTTCTTTGACGTGTGCTATGGGAAAAAATGATTAATAATCGACTCGTCTGGGTTTTGGAAAAAGAAAACCTGATATCACCGTATCAAGCAGGTTTTCGGCAATACCATTCTACCATTGATCAAATGATCACCTCAGAGGACGTTATATATAACAGCTTCATTAAAAGGAAACATTGTGTCAGAGTCTTCTTTGATCTTCAGAAGGCTTTCGATATGACCTGGCGTCATGGTATAATGCTCCAGATACATGAATGGGGCATTCGTGGCAACCTGCCAGTCTTACTGAGCAACTATATGAATGACCGTACTTTCCAAGTACGAGTCAGTAGCGAATATTCATCTGTAAGAAATTAGGAAAATGGCATACCACAAGGTTCGCCGTTGAGCGGTACCTTGTTTACCATAGCCATTAATAAATTGATATTAGCTATTCCAGCAGAAATTAGCAAAAGCGTCTATGTTGATGATCTGGCAATTGTGTATGCCAGCAACAAGACTGCTATGGTGAGGTACAAATTGCAACGAGCGATCAATGCTCTAAATGATGTTGCAAAGAATAACGGATTCCAACTCGCACCAGAAAAAACGTGCTGTGTACACTTTTGTAGGAAGAGAATTATTCATCAAAGTCCTGCGTTGCAATTGATGATAATCCAATACAATATAAAATTAATGTAAGATATTTAGGATTAGTATTGGATAAATCCCTTACATGGTGTTACATATACAGGACTTGAGTGATAGATGCAAAAGAGCCCTAAACATTATAAAATGTTTACCGAACTTAAATTGGGGCTCAGACAAAGAGACATTATTGAGATTGTATAAAGCATTGGTTCAGTCTAAACTAGACTACGGATGTATCGTATATTCATCCGCTAGAAAGTCGTATTTAAAAAAGTTAGACGTAGTTCATAATAGCGGAATAAGATACGCAACAGGCGCTTTCCGCACAAATCCGGCGGTTAGTCTGATGTCTGAAGCCGGAATAATGCCACTACATTATATAAGAGAGATCCTCTTGTTAAGATACGCAGCAAATATATGGGCTTATCCTGCCCATATAAATAATAAACTTTTTAACAACCATCCTATGGCTGCATTATACGAACGTCGTGCTACCTATTCCAGACCAGCCGGAATTAGGTACTACGAATTAAGAAGTATATATGAAATTGCCATTCCAGATACATTGGCAATTTCTACTAGAGAAATACCGCCATGGCTCTTGCCAGCGGTAAATACAAATTTGGATCTCTCTCAAGGAGAGAGCAATTCAGCAAGCTCTTCGCTACACTGAACACTATTGCGAAGAGAGAGTGCTAATATTTTCCAATTCATTAAGTGCACTTGTCGCAATTCGGAACAAGAACATTAAGGATGTCCTAATTGCAAACATTCTGTCCATTTTATACGTTCTAAAACAACGAGGACAGCGATGCGTATTTGTATGGACTCCGGGGCATGCTGGTATTACAGGTTATGAAATCGCAGACGAAGCTGCCAGAAAGGCAACAGTCTGCGATGATTTGGATGCATTTCCTGTAAGAGTGGCAGATGTTAAAAACCTTCTAACAACCATAGTAAAAAACAAGTGGAATGCTGAATGGAGGAGTTTAAATACAAAATTAAACTCAGTAAAAACTTTTCCTTATAAATGGAAAAGCGACTTTAAGTTGACTCGCCGTGAACAAGTAGCGGTGACCAGACTTAGAATCGGTCACACGCGATTAACAAATTCATATTTGTTAACCGGCGAAGTGAGACCAATGTGCGGTGTTTGTAATAAAACACTGACAATCAAGCATCTAATAGAAGAGTGTACCATATATGAGGATCTCAGAAAGCGTTTCCGTCTTAGAAATAATATTACTGCTGCTCTGGATAATGGAAATGAAGAAAATATAGTTGCATTTTTCTACGCCAGTGGACTTCTTAAAAGTCTATAAAATGAAAGTTTAAAGCTGTGACAAAAGAATATCTAAGCGGTAGTTTTATATATATATAAGGGAGTCTCGAAGTGTGGCACGTATAGTGACGGGAGGTAGCCCTCTTGCCTAGACCATTTTGACTCACCTGCATTCAAGAGGAGTAAGTCGGGGTGTGTCCGTTGATGGCATGGGGGATCCTCAAGGGTGGATTGAGGTCGCTAGGCTATGGGTGTGCGCGGTGCATGCCTATAGCCTGTTTATAAGAAGGATTCAACTGCCACGGCACCCTGGCGCGACTGATATACTTCTCAACGGCAGTTCTGGTCGCCCCGAGGTTGCTCAAACAAACTATAAACGAGACTCGTAGAAGAAAGAAAGAAGGATGTGGTATTGATGGGTTGAATTTTTAATTTCATGGTCTTTTGAGAACCTTATCTCAAATTTTAATATCGGGGCCCTTTACACCCCGTAAGTGTTGTGTGTTGTACTTCTTTTGTGTCTTAATGTTTTGTGTAGTTTGTGCTCTTAAATAAAATGTAAGGGCCCTTTACACCCTTACATATGACGATACAGATGGTGATAGTAATTTCTTTTAAAGAATGTGACGATGGCTAATAACCTTAGTAGTCGATGCCCGTAAAAATTCAGATAAAAAAAAAAGTAATAATAATAATAACAATAGTAATGCCCTGAGGTAGGTAATCCACACGTCCGGAACACAACACCTACGTTCCACGTCCAGGGCGGTAACAGCTGTACTTATGTACAATAGATATAGCTGGCTAACGGGGCTCCGAGTAAATTCCTCGGTTATTTATTTTATTTTATTTTTTTATTCTTTTAACCTGTTTCAACTTCAGATCCTCACATGGTTTGGATTTTTCGGCTACCTGCAGGATATGGAATAATAAACGATTTTGGAAATGAACTAATACCACTTTTAGAGCGGGCGATGTGGCGGCCAGGGTCAATGTTATTGCAGGTGTAACGGAGACGCTTCGGTTGTCCATATTCCCCCTGCGATGGCAAGCATGTAGCAATGGTGCCCATATATGTCGGTGTATGAGAGCTCTGAAAGCTTCGGTGAGTAAGAGCCTGGAGTCAGTGCAGAGATTGCGCATCCGCTCTCTGCCAGGACATATGCCGGCTCCACCGGAGTACCGGATCGGACCTCCAAGGTTAGTAGCCCTTGAGTGGGGGTGTACCCCGGCGGCTAGCCTTGCTACAGAAGGGATAAACGTTCATGAATATTGAATAAACAAACGTGGCAGAGGGTGCACGTAAACACCCTCGTTTTGAAACCTCTGTTTCGCCACAAGCAAAGAGGAAGAAGAGTAAGGAGTCAGACAAAATTAAGAGATATGCTGACAAAATCATCAAGGAATTGAGAAAGTCTTTGTTTGAAAACATTGCTCCCAAACCAAGATTTTTGATTATTACCAAGGAGAATGGCAACTTTCAAAATGTCAGTCCATTCTTGATCGCAAGAGAGATAACTAATTGTGCTGGTGGTCCTGTTAAGGAAATTCGTAAAACCTTCAACGGATTACACGTTGAAACTATCAACGATATTAAAAGTCAAAAAATCCAGCTATTGAAGAAGACCGGTGAATTTGCGGTATCAGTGCAACCGCATAGCACCCTTAATACATCCAGAGGAGTTGTTTGCCGTGATCTTCTAAACTGTACAGAAGAGGAAATAGTACAGGAAATGTCGAGTCAAGGAGTGATTCAGTGTCGCAGACTAACAATGAGAAGAAATAGCGAAGTTCTTCCTTCGGCCTCTCATGTATTAACATTTAACAGGCCTACCCTTCCTGAAAAGGTGCGTGCTGGTATACATCGGCTTGATGTACGTGCGTTTATTCCGCAGCCTATGCGATGTTTCAAGTGTCAACGTTTCGGGCACACTGCAGCTAGATGTGAAGCGCAGGAAATCTGCATATTGGAATGAAGATACATGAGGGTAAACCATGCAAAGACCCTCCAATCTGTATTAATTGTAAAGGGCACCATAACTGCCGATCCAGGAATTGCCTAGTTTATAAATATAAAACGGCCATTCAGGAAGTTAAAACACTGCAGAAGGTTGGTTATCCTGAAGCGAAGAAAATTGTTAGTCAACGAACACCTCGACAATTGACCACTTGTGCTGAAGCAGCTGCTGCCCCTTCTTCATCCAAAATTAATGTGGAGCAGTTGCTTAATACAATGGCACCAACCCTTGCAACAATGATAGAAAAAATCATTGACGCTAAGATAGAGTCGACTCACCGCACAGAACCATCTAAACATGAAAAGGCTCAATCCCACATTGACATCGTTGATAAAAGAAATGTACCAGCGCAGCATAAAAAACTAGCTAAACCTGCGATCATAACACCATCACTTGAAGTAGTAAATAAAAATCTTGATTTGTCTAGAAAAGAGGAAAAGATCACTCCGTCGTGTAGTTACAAACCTAAGGAAATAGTGACAAGAAAATCCGAGTCTACCGAAATGGAGGTGCAAGTCGTTATTGAGAAAGCACCAGACGTAGACGATATACAAATTGTAACAATGGGGCCTCCAAAAGCTCAATGAACAGCTTCAGCTAGAGCATCTATTTCAGCTGGACCCAGCACTGCTGTAGAGATAGAATCCAGCTCATCAGCCGCGGAAAGTGGATCACTTGCTAGTCTAGATTCAATTGCAAAGATGTTAACAGCACCAATGAAGCTTTCATCACCTGATGTAAGCCGGCGAACGTCATTGGCATCAGAAAGAGAAGACGATGCCATGTCCGAGGTCTCAAACACACTGTCATCGGAAGTTGAGGCCATTCGCAGAATGGAAAAACGGTGCAAGAAAGGATGGCCGAAAGGAAAGCCTAGAAAGTAATTTGTTGGATCAGAAGTTATAAGAAAATGTAAAATTTTGATCATTTTTTTGACACGTGAAAATATGAAATATTGAACCTTTCTTTTATTATTTTTTTTGAAGTGAGATGGCGCTAATGACCAAAGTAGTCGATGCCCCTAAAAACCTCAAAAAAAAATAATAGTAATAATAATAATAATAATGCCCCTCATTATTCTATGGCGGTGTTTAGCCACCGGTAATTCACGGTGGCTAAACAGGAGGATGAATGAGAATGATATGTATGAGTGTAAATGAAATGTAGTCTTGTACAGCCTCAGTTCGACCATTACTGAGATGTATTGTTAATTGAAACCCAACCACTAAAGAACACCGGTATCCAAGATCTAGCATTAAAATCCGAGTAAATATAACTGACTTTATTAGAACTTGAACGCTGGAACTCTTGACTTCCAAATCAGCTGATTTGGGAAGACGAGTTCGCTACTAGACCAAGCCGGCGGGTTTAATAATTCCCCGGTTAAATCCAACCCCACGTCCGTGCAAAACATCTCCGCACACATCCGGAACGGGCAACGACACCTAATTTCGGTACTTTCACTTAGGTTGGCCAACGGGGAAATGGTTTTGTTCAGGAGCTCCCTGTGGAGTACAGGATTGGTCGTCTCGAGCTACCGGGCTGGTTGCAGTTGTGCTTCTCGATTTCGCTGTTTTCAGCGGTAGCGTGGGGCATGACCGTGATCTGTTTTTCCGTCGTTAGGCGGAGTGAGGACGAAGAGTGCTCATCCCTCTTCTCGGTTGTGGAGCCTTGTTGAGCGTGCGCTGCTGTGAGCTTCCACTGCCGAAGTGTTGCGGCGTCTAGCGTGTGTTAGTCACTTCGGCCTTTGGCAGGGATAGTCCAATGGGTAAGGTAATCGGAGCCCTTACTGTTACTTGCGAGCCCTGGGATATCGGTATCGTGGGTCAGGCAGTACCTGACACCCCGGTTGGGTTGAATTTTGTGGGTGGCGGCTGACTGGGGGAACCCAAGCAGGATTTACGATCCAGGGCACGCCCAACCGTCTCTCCGTACGCACCTTATGACAAGTTGACTGGCGAAAAGCGTTTTTTATGGAACAATCTACTTCCACATTATTTGTCACAGAGGGTCTACGTAAAAACCCTCGTCTTGGAGAACCTTTGACTTAAGACCCGAAGCGAAAAAGAATTTCGATTTTAGTAATAAGAAAAAGCGATCGAACTAAGTTTTGGCTGAAGAGTCAGCCAGTCATACCGAAGTATTTGGTTGTACGAAGAAGTGAAGGAGATTTCATAAAAGTCAGTCCTTTCGTGATTTCGCGTGGAATCACGGAAGACGCCGAAGGACCAGTCACTTTGAATATCTCTAAGGGAGTAGTCGTGTGCAGAGACTTATTAAACTAAGTTGAAGAGGAAATAGTAGAAGAACATTTCGAACAGGGTGTTGTAGCAACTAGGCGATTGAATACTCGACGCAACAGAGAATTTGTACCCTCCGCGTCGCACGTCCTCACCTTCAACAAACCAAAAGTGTCCGGTAAAGATAAAGGCTGTTTTCCACAGACTTGAAGTACATCCGTTCATTCCGACACTGAGGTGTTTCGGATGTCAACGGTTTGGATACACGGCAGTACGCTGTACAAGGCAACAGGTTTTCTCTTGTGGATCCCCACTTCACCCAGATGAACCAATTGCCCAATATACAAAGAAGAAGTAGCCATCCAGGAGGTAAAGACCATACAAAAGGTCAGCTACTTCGAGGCAAACATGATAGTTCACAGCAGAATGCCTAAATCAACGTCATATGCTCAGGTTGCAGCTGTTCCTTCATCTTCAATCAAGCCAAAAGACATGAGCTAGCGCCAGCCCTAACGAATATGGTCGAAAGAATTCTCAGTGATAAACTTAGAATGCGACCAATCATAGAAAATAGTTCTACACCAGCACCAAAAGTTCAAGTCGTAATTAAAGGAAAGACTACTCAACCAAACTAAGAACCTACGGCTAGAAATATGTCAAAAGAAATTTAGGAAAAATTTAAAAAACCTCAATCTAATCTGAGACAAGTTGAAGTTCAGATAGAAAAAGTTCCAAAACAGGGAAATCGGAAAGATAATGAGAAAGTAACTGAGAGAAAAGAGGTACAAGTAAAAGTGGTTGTAGAGGCTCCAAAAGAGAGAAGCATCATAGCCACCTCAACATTAACGTTGGGGAGTCCACCAAGCATGAACTTAGATATAATACTCCCCGCTCCACCTGAGTCGGTATCAGTGGATGCCGGCCACAACACATCCTCCCCACCGCCATCGGTGGCATCAAAGGGGGGTGAGCAGATGGAGGAGAGAATGTCTCTGAGGCTTCGGACACCCTATCTTCAGGGGTAGAGGCTGTGCGAAGAATGGAGAATAAATTTAAAATAGGTTGGCCTAAGGGAAAACCTAGGCGATAAAAGTTTATTTGCAAAGTGGTCTGTGTAAATCAGTAGATCTTGCAATGTAATATCAATAGGTGTTCGAACTTGAATTTGAGTGAGTTACAGCTGCTAATGAGGGAGCAAAATCCTTTATGCACTTGATTACAAGAGACACATTTAAGGAACACTGATACATTGAGACTGAAAGGCTACAATACAATTAGACTTGATCAAGCACTTAACCAAAGATCAAGAGGAGGAATTGCCATCATCTTGGCAACTCGTTGTACTTTCGAAGTTCATCTATGCACTGATTTTCAAGCGGTAGCTATACGTACAGCCTAGTCAACTTGACATTATGTAATGTATATCTACCTAAGTTAAATTGGAGAGAAGAGGATTTACCCAACCTAGTGGAACAGTTTCCTCCCCCTGTCATTTTGTAAGGGATTTCAATGCTCATAATCCTCTTTGCGGATCCAGTCGCTTGTACCCTACGGGAAAATTATTTGAAGCTTTTCTGTCAACTTCAAATTTTGCATTATTAAATACTAGTACAGGAACCTTCTTTAATTTCAGAGTTGGGGCTTCATCCTGCATTGATTTAGCTTTTGCTTTTGCGTTACTATAGAGCAATTAGATTGGAAAGAAAATGAAGATTTACATGGAAGCGATCACTTTCCAATTGTGGTGTCATAATATACACTCTTGAAATTGTATCCCATACATAAGAGATGGGTTTTTGGCAAAGCTAACTAGATTAGCTTCACTAGAGATGTCCATTTTCAAAATCTAACTGGAGACATCAATAGCGATGTTAAACATGTGACAAATGCCATCACTGCTGCAGAATCAAGGCACATCCTTCAATCTTCAGGTTTGTTGCAACGTCCACCTGTTCCTTGGTGGTCGGATGTTGTACGTGAAGCCATCAAGAAGAAGAAAAGGGCTTTTAACATTTTTAAGAAAAGCCCTACGCAAGAAAATTTTTATAAAATTTAAAAAATGCAGGGCTGGTGCCAAAAGAGATATTTTAATTGAAAAAAGAACCACCTGGCAAAATTATGTATCCTCGACAACAGGACAGACAACTTTGGCAGAGGTATGGAGTAAAGTCAAATTAGTACCCGGTGGATCAACCTACCACCAGGTTTCCTCTATCAAAGATGGAGAAAAGCTCCTTGACTCGCCTTCGGACATAGCCGAGAAATTTGCGAGTCACTATAAAGCTGTCAGTGCAACCGAAAATTATAAAGATGACTTTAAAAAACACAGAGCTATAAATTATATATTGTTTGATATCCAGTTTATAGATGTCACCTTTGTGAGAGAGCACCTGCTGCGCAGAGTTACTGGGTGGTTTGTCATTGAAGACATCACACTCAGTGATCGTAGTGCTATATGTTTCGTTGTGAATGTGGTCATTGAGCGCCGTAGAAGTTGAAAACAGCAGCCGTTATTATCGGCGGCTGCTATAAGAAATTTTGAACAAAATATAGCAAGGCGGTTCACCGAGGAGGGATGTGCAACATTCGAGCTTCTTTCGATGATAAGTTAATGAGGCCTACGAAGAAGAGATTGAAGTAATGAAGCATATCCCAACCCCGTATGGGGAAGACACCCACCTTATGAATTTACCGGTCGCCACACCCCCCTCCATTCCAAGCCCTGAGCGGCTTTATCAGAGGTCTTCTTTAGACCCTCTAACTGATTACATCTCACAGTCAACAGCCAGGCCTCGGTTGGGATGCCACCGATGTAAATGTCTCGGCAGACATTTGCATCAGTAAAATAGAAATCGAATTTCACGAAGGCCTCAAATGGACATCTTCACATCCAACCTATTATGATTCCCTCATACTAACTGACCGTAACCACGGAAACGCGAACCCCACGCCTAGTTTAGATTTAATAGCACCGTTCCTGACCGCCAAAGCACAACCAAAGGAAGAGAATGGTATATTGGTGGATGCCGGAGATAGGTAATTTAAGGAGGGAATGTTGGTAAGCCAGGAGGGCCTTTCAGCGATGTACCAGAGATTCCACCAGGAGAGACGCCTTACGTTTAGGGCATCTTGATGCTAAGTCTAAGTTGAGGAGTGCAATAAAGGAGGCGAAACGCAAGACGTAGACGAAGCTCTGCTGTGAGTTGGATGAGAATGTGTGGGGCGCTGCCTGTAAGATAGTGGTGAAGAAATGTGGCAGGAGACTCCCGGTGCTGGACCCGGAGTTGTTACAAAGAGTTGCGGTGACGCTCAATCACGAGGAATCGCCGGTGATTCAGGAGGAAATTGAGATTGTGGTTATCCCTCACTTTCGGATGTGGAACTGGTAGCTGCTACCAACAAGTGTAGGGCAGACAAAAGCCCAGGGCCGGATTGGGTGCCCCAGGACATTGTAAAATTTACCGCTGAGGTAGTGCCTGAGGCGGTCCTAGAAGCTTTCAAGACCATCTTCTTTCGAGGAATCATTCCTCTAGAGTGGGAAGAAGTGAGGATGGTTTTGTTGAGAAAGGAGGAGAAACCACCTGATGATCCTTCTGCTTACATGTCTCTTGAATAGCATAACGAAATTATTTGAGATGATGCTGGTCATGACGCTACCCAAGTAATTGAAGAGAAGGGGGTCTCAGCCCGGGTCACTTTGGGTTCAGGGACGGATTCTTCACCGTGGATGTCATCCGTAAAGTTACGTCTATTGTACAAGGTTACAAGCGATATTCGACACAGAAGGTTGATTCTTGTAGTGATTTTCATAGACATGAAAAACGCATCTAGTGTCTGTACTGGTCAGTCATTATTGATGAGATTAAGAAAACAGGAATCTTACTTGAGAAGCATCTTCCATGACTACCTGTCGAATAGGTCGGTGATCGGATGTAGTGAAGATGGTGATTATACGATCAAGATCACCGGAGGAGTACCCCAGGGTTCGGTTCTCAGGCCGCTATTGTAGAATTTTGCTTAAGATTGGGTCCTGAGAATGCTGTTGCATGATGGGATAAATTCTAAAACCTAAATTAATGATCATAAAAATTAATTTTTTTCTTATTTCTGGCAGTAGGTAAACCATAATGTAAAATAAATAAGCCCATGTTATGTAAAAAAAATTATAATGAGATGTTTTAATTGTTCCAGTTTAAAATAAAAAAGTGCTTTGGGACAAATTCGTATATTTATTAAATAATACAAATTTTATATTTTAATTGTTGATTTAAATGGGAGAGATAATCTTGTCTTTTATTATGATTTCACAAATCTAATATAACTTTGGTAATTTTTTAATTAACATTTTAACCAATTTTTCTTTCATTTAAATTTTTCCGTTTTTTAATTTTTTTTGCCCATCGGGCTGGTCAAGTGGTTAACTCGTCGTTGCAAATTAGTTGTTTAGCAGCTGTTTTCGAAGTGAAGGTTCTGAGGTTGAAATCCTAGTAAAAGTTATTTGTTTTTATACGGCTTATTTATTTGCTTATCGTTCAGTAGTTGAACAGATTGCAACGCACACTTTAGGAAAATGGAATGAAATCAAAACAAAAAAAAATTAAAATTACAATAAGAATTGCAACTATGATACTTAGAAATAATATTACCTCGAATTGAGTTGTGATTTAGAAAAAATAAAATTTAGTTGCATAATCTGGTTTTCTCTGAATTGAGAATATATGCTAGCTATAATTAAAGTGAAAAGCTCTCACCATTAACAGTTAGTTTTTCACCACTGGATTTTAGGGAGCTAAGAAGTTCTCGGTAGAAAATTTTTCAAGTTTATACAAGCTGTAGTGGTTAGTCCGCTCACATTCTAAAAATGCCAGGTACGGCATTCGATCATTAATATAATCGTTACCCTGAACGCAGAGAAAAACGTTTTAGAGATTTTTTCTGAGCATACAGATGAGGCAATCATGATGCACAAAAAATAAAACTTGTTCTTTTACATCATACAAAAAAATTTTCTCAACCTAAATTACTGAATAATTTCTTAAAAATACGGTGATTATTAGATTTAAAAATTTTAATTATCTTAGTCGATGACCAATTCATACATAGCGCGAATATAGAACGGTAATTATGTAGCGTGTAAAACATGCTTTATTTTATCTGTAATCAGATCTGGAATCTTCTTGATTACTGAACTACAATATTTTCTTGCTCTAGGATTAGTGCTCTCGGTAGTTTATTTAAACTGTGTGTGAATTATCTATCGAATCTGAAATGTAACTTGATTATCTTTCGATATATTTGCGAGAACATGCTGATTAATGTAAAAAAATATTTTTAAGTATCAGTTAACAGATTTCAAAGACAACTTAATTTCATTTAAAAATTCCTCTATAATAATTCTATATTCAAGTAATATTAAAATGTTGCATCTCTAAATAATAGAATTAATTTAACACTCTTGAAGAAGAGAAAAAAAATCAATACCTATCAGTGTTTAAGTTATTGTAGTTTAACATTAATGTATAACTTAAGACAATCGGAAAGATAAAATATCTAGAAATCAATCTTAATTATCGATCTATGTACAACATTCCACAACAATAACCTTGTAACTATTTAATGTAAGATGATCCCTTTAAACTGGATATGTCTATATATATATGTTGTAGGTCACGTACTTCACTACTCGTGCAGTCAGATGTTTTGAAGTATTATTATAAGAAATTAAATCATAATTATAGAAAATCCTCATAAAATTATATTAAAAACAAAGTTTATGATTGTTACGATTACAACTTCTAAATTTATACCTAATTTGATAAATCTATCGCTACTAGAAATTAAATATTTAGGTAATTATTGGAAGTTAAAATCCATACATAAAAAAACTCTTGTTAAAGAAATAAATTTAACGTAAAAGGTACTGCTTTAAAGGTTTATAGAGATTATTAAGATTTTAATTAATATGATTAATTATTTGTTATAGTGAAAAAAAAAATTGTTTTCTATGAAAGTATATGATAATAAAGAGAAAGATAAAAATCGAGGTAAAGATAATGGCAGTATTAAAACACTGAAACTGATAAGATCTTAGATTAAACTGATTAAGATCTCAAAGAGAATAGAAACCTGTATTATACTGACATTTTTCTATTAATGATAATATTTTGTGTCTTCAGAATAAAATTTTAAGATTTTCGCTAATTAAACATGTAGTTAGAAAAAAATTAAATACAAACTAAAATGCAAAAATTCATAGTGCATTTACTTCTACCGCCCACTAATAAGTCCGATTAATTTAATTCTCTGAGTAGGTTAAAAAAGTACTAAAATACTTGTTGCCACTAAATATAAAAGAAAATTGTCATTGTTGTTATTTATTATATCGTTTCTCTAAGGAACTTATCACATTACGATTAATAGAGAAAAGATAAAGTTTCAAGTAAGAAGAAAGTTATTTTTCGGTCAAATTTTCACGCGTATTTATAACATTACACGTGCTGAGTGTTTACTGTCTTCTGAATACTATAAATGATATATACACTAAGATTTTGAGTTATTTTAAATATTTGATTTTAGATTTAAAGATAATCCTACTGATGGAAATGATAACAGAAATAACGAATATTTTGGGGGTCCAGACTCTCTTTAATTCGTCAGCCAGAAGCGTGTTTTTCGTGCATCTTTATATTACTGTACTTTTGATTAATGACGGAAAAACTACATATTAATCTTTGTGACAAGAATAAAGCGAATTTTTTCGTTATTTTAATAAATGTTTTATTTATTATTCATTCTTAGTAAACGAAACCCAGGGTAGGAAAACCCTATTGTAATGACTTTTCAGTGATGAACGAAAAAAATAGAAGTACTGTCAGTCTAAAATGATTATTATCTAAAAAAGAGTGTAATCCAGCCTATTATTTCTACATGCAGGTTGTATCTGGTGTAGTGAATGGCTCTTTGTCGTGATGTCACGAAACAAGTGAAACTAAATAAAAGTATTTTTATCAGATACAAACAAACTAGAACAACAAACTAGAATACCACCTTTACACGATGTGTAAAGGTGGTATTCTAGTTTGTTTGTTGTACTGTAACCTCTTCAACAATTCACTAGAAACAGGCATCAAATAATTCGTCTGAATTGCGTAATTGACAATATATAGTAAATTAATCGTGTAATAGAAAGAAAATAAATTTAAAATTAAATATGTATGAAGATCAATTAACAAAAAGAGGTAATTCATTAAAAAAAAAAGAGGTAACAAAATAATTTTAATATAAATGGTGGAATTTCATTGAAAATAATTTTAAATCGGTAAAAAAAAAAAATAGATAAAAAAAACATTTATTATAAATTAATTAATAAATACGGTTTAAATTCTGATTTTTAAAAAGATAAAAATTTTGAATTTTCATGAATTAGTTATCTGACTGTTTGCATGTTGCTATTATTACATTAATATTATATTATGACAATGGATTTCACAATTTAAAAAAAAAAACACCATTATAAAAAATTATTTTTCGTTATTAACGAAACCATAACTACCATTTCCGTATAAGAGAGACCAGTTATCAAAAACCAAATTATTTTCTTCCTTTCTTTCGTTATGAAGATTATTTATGTTTTTGATCTTTACACCACTTTGCAAAGATCGTCGGCAACGATACATTTTTCTCAGCGGGATTTTTGTTCATTTTTAACTTTCTATGTATTTCAAATAAGAATTTGACTTTTACTTTCTATTTTTAAATTGTTGTACATTTATAATATTTATTCAACGAGATAACGGTACAGTCTTCACATCGGAAACAAACCAATTATAAATGAACAGTGCCTCCCAATTCAAACGCCATCTGGAATTATCAAACATGTCGATGCGTCCAGTGTCTTTGTGTATTCTATTTTCAGTCTCTGAAATATTCCAATCTAAAGGTCCACTGTTTTCTTTTATGAAAAAAGTCCCCTGCCCTAGCAACTGCTTATTATCGGACCGGATAATAACTTTTATGTTTTGTGTACAGTCTTCTTTCATAAGAGTTCTTTGAAAATATTTACTATAGTAATTCATTATATCCGACATTTTACAAATTCATTAATAAGTATGAAGTTTCCTAGTGCGCACCGGAGGATTTGAAGTGAAAATATCCGGTAATGCGCCCAGGAACCAGATTTGAAAAAAATTCGTTTTTTCCATAAATGTAGCGCCCTATTTATCTGGCTGACAGTATGAAGTTGGATATTTATTTTTTATCATTAATAACAGCAGTGTTTAAAGCTAAAATTTAACTTCACTTTCACTCAGAATTATAACTTAAATTTCAATTTGTCGGATTTAATTCAACATCAATTTGATCTTGGACAAAAAGAAGCAGTAAACAAAATTTAATTTGTCTTGCTGTTTTTAGTCTTATCCTTAAGTATTTTCTTAACTATAAAATTCCTTAAGTGATTAGGAAAATAATTAAGGATAAAAATGAATTTGCTTAAATGTAATATTAATATTTTGTAAAAAAGAAAAAAAAAAACAAAAATAATTAAGTATATAATTTTTTCACGTTCTCTTCGGTGTGTTTTTCCTTACACTAATGTTGTATGAGTTGTAACTCGCATGTTTTTATTTTGTATCCACTAACGTATAAATAATTGCATTATATAATAATGTGTTTCTAGATCTCATTGTACTATAAAAATCTTATTGTATTATAAAGGAATTAGAACTCTTAAATTATTATTAAAGTTTTTTAAACTTTTCAGAGCTATTTTTTTTTTTTGTAGTATCTATATACTTCTTTGTAATTCAGAATACTTCCTTTTCCCATTTTTCTGAGTTGTTTAAAGACAACCCAAAAATTCCTTCTAAATTTCTTACTTCCCTGTTAATAGTTTTAAAAACACTATATTTATGTAAATATTAAATTAAATATATATATAAAACTATTAATATATTTAAATTATTTATTCTAACCTAAAAAACATATGTGAAATAAAAAAAAATATATTTTTACAAACAGTAAATAGGAAATTGTAAAATATAAATTTTTCTGTTCCAATCATAATTGGGGTTTAGTTCAGACTAAAGTTTCTTATACATGAATATTGAATGAAATAAGCTGCTTCTTTAATAATCACTAATTTTTTATCGATAGAGCATAAAGATAATATCATCTCGTTTAAAACTACAATTTATTAATTTAGTTTACCCAAAAGTATTAGTATCATTTTAGATATCAGGTGTATAAGGTAATACAACGACTAAGTCAACGATTCCCTGCGCTTCCTATTGAGTACTCGGCACTTCAGCTTAAACTTAACGACGTAGTACACAATGGCACATCAAGAATCTTATTGAGATGAGGCACACTATGTATTCCTTACATTCTCTTACTTACCTGATTTATCGTTCTTCCATTTATTAAAATAACAAATAGCAATGAAAGAGTTTCCTAACGTGATAGAAAAAATTGTTTTATTCTAATCGTGTAAGAATTCAATATTCAGGTAATTTACTTATTAAACTTTTAAAAGGGTTATTAAAATTTAGCATCATTTTTTTTAATGCATAAAAGGCCTGTTATATTCGTGCCTCAATCATCGTGTATTGAACTGAGTTAAAATTAATTTAGGTATAATATTGTATACTGTTTTTGTACTATAGTTATTATTTATTTATGTAATCTATCCAGAGATTCCTAAACTATGGTAAGCATACTTGTTAAAAAAATTCATTATTTGTGAATAAAAGTATATATTCGTAGTGTTTTATTGTTATGCCATAGGTGGCACCAACGGTTATTGTCATTAGCCGAATCAAAATTGATATATTTGTAGTAAATTAATATTAGTAAAGTAGGTATGTTTGTCTTAAAACAATCAATAAATGACAGAAAATCAAGGAAGAAAAAAGAAAAGCAAAACTACATATTTTAAACAATTAATATTATTTCTTAATTTTTTTCAAATAAAAAGATTAGGGAAAATAAACACAAATAAGTAGATAAATAAATGGATATTTGTTTACAAAAAAGGTAACTATTTTAAATTTAGAAAATTTTCTTTCATTTTCTCTGAATAGTAAAATTAAAAAAACATTAACACAAACAAGAATTAATGGGAAAAAGTAAAGATGAGATGTAACGAATAAAGAATAGAACGTCTTAATTATATCAGGCTACTAAGCCTCGATCAGTCATGATAAATTTTCTCACAAAATTAGTCTCTATCCATCAAAATTAATATATTACTCGTATATATGTACTCTTAACAACCTTGGCTAGCCAGCTGGTGTTATCTACAGTGTTTTCCTCCTTAAAATAAATGTAAAAGCATAATAATAATTATATAATTCATATTGCTGTTGTCTAGAAAAATAAAATCTGAATTACTAGGTTGGTAACTCAATCTTTTTCAGTAACGTCCGTCTAATCTTTGAATTCGTCTTTTATAGGTTGAATTTTTATATTATAATAAATAAATGTGTACTAATTACGAAAAGGTATCTTAGCTCTCATCATCAGCTTGTGTTAAAAGAATGTTGTTCAGCGTGAAAGGAGGAAAGGTATCCTAACATAAAGTAAAAGTGTTATAAGCCGATTTATATTCATTCACTCTGATGCGTGATTTAACTGGCCGGCTTTCCAAAACGATCTAAAAATAATTTTTTTTGAAAGCTTTCTAGGATTGAAATGTTTTTGAAAAATCGTTTAACAACGTTTATTCTATATTTATTGGTGACTTCAAAGGAATAATTGCCCCTAGTGTCTTTAATTGTTTTTAAATATGTATGTATGTATATTTACTGATTTATAGGAAATTATACGACCAATAACGACGAATAAGAGGATCGATGTGTAGTTGAAGTTGTACAAATTTGATCGATAGTTTATTTTTTGTCAATTGAGTTAGAAATAAAAAATCGAATAGATCTGGAACTATTATTAGGCTTGATGAGCTGGTAGATTCACACTTTATAAAATTTTTAAACTGTTTTTGAGCATCGTTTGAGATATTTATAAATTTTTCGGTATTATACAGTATTTGACAAGTTCTACCATCGATAATAAAACGTCGACCTAAAGCAGCGAAGAAATCATTGAATTCATCTCTACTTATGTTTCACCTTGGTGATAAATACACGTTATATACAGTCCAAGAGGCCGCTTCCTTCTAAATAATTATAGTTATAGTCTGTAGAAAGTCATGAACGTGGTTATAAAGATTAATCGTTTTTCCGCGATAACGGCGGTACCTCCATCGTCCTGATGATGATTTTCGGCATAGACATCATAATCAATTTATTTTAATGAAAAATCTGCCCGAAAAGTTCAATTCAAGCACAAGCATTACAATTATAACGGTTTAATGCAGAAATCTGTTCTCGATCATTTCCAAATCCAAGAGCTTACCTTCCGACCACTTCTTCATCCTGTCACTCAGCATAACGATCCATCAGCCAGGATTATATCAGATTATCGTTTCCCTTTATTGCCTTATATTTCCTCTACTCGTTTTAGTTTAAGTTTTTAAGCAGTTTCAGTTTCACTATCCTTATTTTTCACTGAAATATTTATCTAAATAAAGTAATAACTAAGACTTCTTAATCTACTTACAATTTTACAAATATGATTCTGTCACTCTACAAGAAATAATCTCTTCCTTTCTGAACCTATTCATTATTCAACCTATACCAGCTATTATTATTATTATTGGACTATCGTAGTCCTCTGTGCAGATAAATCTGTAATCGACATCCAAAAATTCTCTTTAATTCCATTTAATTTCCCTTATTCAAAGAATTTTATGATCGCTCGTTTCGTTTTAATATTCCATTTTTAATTTGTCACATACTTCTAAAAATCAAATATTTCACTTGTATATGTATTTAATACTTCTCTAGTCACAATTACTTTTGATATTATCCCACCCGGGAAACCGATTAGGGATTATGTTTTGTATGAAAAATTTAATCCCAGATGTAGTAATCATACATCTTCGGTTGCTTTTTTTATATCAAAAGGTCAAGAAATTTCCCGTAGGTTTACTTGTTTACTCAACCCCCAGGAGTTTGGAATCTGAGTCTGAAATACCTCTTCTCTTGGATACCACTCAATAACCTAATGATAAGTTCAAACATCTTAACTGTAAACAGCAACTTTTTTTTTCAAAATAATACTCAATTTAAGTACATGTTTTTAGGATGTCATTTAATTATAAATAACGATATTTGTGTGTTTAACTCTTCTTTTATTCATTCGAAAGAAATTGTGTTCTAACCACTGTTAGAACACAATTCTGACTGGAAATTCAAAATCTGTAGTCAGTTACAAATTTTCATACAATATTTTATGCAAATACAATAGCATTTAGGGTTGAATATATAATTAATTATCTTGGTTGAAAAATGTTTGTTTTTATTCACCTGATTCCAAATCAAATGTAAATTTTACTATCACATAATACTATGAATATACTGGAATTACCTGAATAACAAACCCCCAAAAAAAATTAACATAAAAATAAATAAATGAGACTAGTGAAATTATTACAAAGTAATGATTTTATACATATTATAAAAAAAATCTAAAAACCTATTACATTTACAACACGTCTTCCCCAACCTCTTTGTTTTTTTCTTTCTTTTCCTACCACTGGTAAAATGCGTGCTCAAAATCTATTTTCAGTTAGTTCAGACGTTCTACTGATTTCATTGGACTGACTTTTTTATTCTGCTTGGAATGACACGCAGATAAGTCATCAAGTATCAAAAGACCTTTAAAGTGATTTTCTTATAATAACCTCGGAAAACTCCTCAATTACATAATAAATGACAAATTTTTTAATAATTCTCAGAGGAGATTCAAGTTTGGTGTTCGATGACGCTTGATGACATATTTAGGGGTCAGTCTGAGAAGAATAAAAAAAAATCAGCTCGATCCATCCGTAGAACGCCCAGATGGACTGGAAATAGGTTTTAAGTCCAATTTAATTTGATATATAAGTCTTTGGATTTTATTTTTAAGGCTATGGTTGTTGAATTTCTACATTCTCAGCGGCAAAAAAGTCGAAAAATAAATTACTTTAAGAAAATTTAAAAATCTGAAAAGTAATTACTTTAAAAATTTTGAAAAAAAAAATTACTTTAAGTTGCTTTAGGGAAAAAACAGTTACGTATTTATAACTCAAATATAAGTTAAGTTTATTGTACAGTTGCTTAGATAAGACAGTCGTTTCATTTTTTAGATGGTAATAATTAAAGAAGTAAGGAATAATTCAATTCTCTTAGGATATAAAAGTCGTTTTTTATAAAAAAAATTAGTTGGTAACCATCGAAATCCCACGTTTCGTAATTTAGACACTACAAATGGCTTTTTTTATTAAAAAGAAAGGATATTTTATCTACCTGAACTGCGATCTAGAGAATACTGAGAAATAGTGGTATTGTATTGTTAAACTACTGGTAAAAATAATTTTAAAAAACGTAACATTTGGAACGAGTCAGTAGAGTTAGAATATTCGAGTATTAAGTAGTAAAAGAAACTAATTTTTTAATACTACTGAACAATAATTGCAATAATAACTTCCGCATGGTGAAATACAATAGTAATAATAGCACAAAAGATTATGTTTTGCGAGTAAGAATATTTCATGCTAATGAAATTAGTTACATAGCTTTAGTACAACCAAAAACATGCAAATGCATATTGTTTCAGAGGTAATTACTGTTTCATACAAGTTTTTAAAATTTAGTGAATGTCAAAACCGTTTCTCTTCTGAATAAATTTCTTCAGAAAACATTTTCCTTAGAAATATGTGTAGAAAATATGAAGCCAATTCACATTTAAGAGATAACTGCGCAATTTCCTTCTAAAGAAGAAAGAGAGCCAGGTGTTCTAAAACTTGTATAAAAAAACATTGTTTCATTATCATTGCGTATAAAATGTATGTGTTGGTATGAACATGATGTGTGTGTGTGTGTGTGCTTTTATCTGTTAAACAAATCTAATTTGTTTTTAATCGTGTGACTCCTTAATCAGTTTATTACATTACGTGAATTTATTTTTTAATAAAAAACGGAAGTAATGTGCATCTCACAGATTGTTTTTGTTATTTTCAACAACGTTTTGGCGTTTATTTTCGTATTTGATTTCTAATTATTTATTGATTTTTTATTTATTTTCTATTTTGGCATCGTATTTAATTTCACGTTTGATTTCAATCTTTCATACTTTTATTTGTTTTAAATTAAATTTCACCAATTTTCCATTTCAGTTGTTAATACATTTGTAACGCATTAATGTTGTTATTTATCCATTTAGTCAATGTATTTATTCTTTTAATGTAAATTTATTCTCAAGTTATTTCTTTTAACAGGAAAAACTTCTAAATATGTTTCTAAGTGAGAAATATTTCCAGAAAAATATTTAAATAATTTAGAATTCCTATTAAAAGTTCATATTTTCTTTGCCTAGATTATCATAAATATGAAATGCATATCATACTTATTTAATAATGCTGGTGGTTAAGTAAACATTTCAAAAGAAGCAAAACTGAAATAGAATCGTTTTACTTCTTTCAAGTTCAACAAATTAAATAGAATAACCGAAATGTAAAACAGACCTCAAGAGAATATGGTTTACGAAGCAGCAACAGCTGCATTCATGAAATATTAATACCTAACTAAAATTTATAATCGTTTGAATGGATTTTCAGAGGACTTAAGAAGATATAGTGTAGATTAAAGGAAAAAGCGGTATATCTTTAATTTTTTTCTTATTAAAAACGATTGTCGCGTCAAAATGGTAAACAATATAGGGTTAATAACATTGGACGTATCAATGGAGAAAACTTTTGTAGACCACAATTCATGAATTAAGTCAACTTTAATATTGCTGTACTTAACTATTCCTGTGAGAATAATAGACTGTAAGAAATTACAATTATAAAAAAAGTAAAGCTTATCTCAGTATCCTCTTCAAAAAATTGTTTTTTATAAATGCAAAAAAAAGTAGCTAACAAGATTAAAATTAAAGATATTATTTTAAAAGAAAGAATATCTCAAAAATATGTCGACAGAGTTATTAGCAAATTAAAATATAAAAAGAACTAGTAAAAATAATTTAAGATTTACTTTCTGAGACAACGTTTGAAGTGGTCTTCTGCTGCTGAAAAAAATTGTTCTTCATTAATTCAATCTAGTAAGTATGTTCGTAGTTTCACTAAAAAGATATTGTTTGAACTTTTTGGGTACTGTCCAAACCCATTTTCATTCAAACTCAGATTCTATAAAACACAGCTAACTCGATTCAAGAATTTAAATTTGAATGGTTTAATTACTTTTTGGTTTTGCTTAAACGAACGAGTAGAGAATTTGTGAAGTAGATTTGTCTGAGAATTTGTCTGTCGGTTGGAGAAGAGAAAGAGGAGTAGTTTTTACTTGCATTTGAATGGACAAATTACGAAATACAACAAACACTCAGCAGTAATTTACCGACCGTATTTTATCGCATTAATGTTGATACTTAAAACATACAAGTCCTGTATCTTTCATACACTGCCACTCGTGTTGTTTTACGGATTTATTGCAGTTCTCCAAATGCTTACTGGTTTTGCTTTTACTTGAAATTGCTATAGTTTTGTGATTAAATAACAATGAAAGACTTTTCACCGTACTTATGCTAGTTAAGACGCAATTTTATTGATCTCCCTGTTGTAAATGTTGGTAGTTTCTCTGGGGAATAATAAAAATGAGATAAATACAAAAAGCTCACGTACATCAATTTTGATTTTTTAGTGCCAAAAGGAAAGTAAAATAAAACAAATATAAATATTGCACTTTTATGATAAAAGTTCTAAAGGACTGTTTTTAGAAGTGCATGAAAATTTATAACCGGGAAAAACATTTATTCAAAAGAAAACAATGTATTTTATCTTTCTTTAACGCCAATTTTTTCCAGTTTTCTTAGAATAAATGAAGTGGAATTTACAGAATGTTTTACATTTAGAAGTCCTTCTTGATCCAAAATTATTAGAAGTGATGTGGAAAATTAATTGTAGTATGGGGAGAATGTCACTCGTAATCAAGAATCGATTCGTATTCTTCAGGATGAAAGACGGAGAAACTACTCCGCGTTTTTATTGCAATTTTTATCAAAACTTTCAATTACGCATGGTAATAATCTATTAAAAGTCATCTCTAACTAAAGTTATTACTAAGTTATTTTCTAATCGAAAAGACTTAATTAGGATTTGATAAAGATCCTTATTTAAATGATTTTGATAATTTAACTTTATATAATTTTTTTTTGATAAATACGCTGTCGGACAACAGACTACAATTTAACAAACAGGTCTCAACGACAGATTTACTTTTTTCAAAATTTCTGATATTTCTTAGACCATCAATAATTCAGTTTCTTTGATTTGTTTTCATCACGACACTAATTCTTGTTGGTTGACTAACTGCTTTCCAGATCCATATCTGTTTGCCATAAAATTCTGTATAAAACAGCTTCTCAATACGTAATTCCTCCAAAAGAACTTTAACCTGAAACTTTCCGGTTAGCCGTGGCCGAATTATAGTCTGTTTATTTATTTATTAATATATATTGAAGTGCTTATTTATAAGTTTATACGTTATATATATATATATATATATATATATATATATATATATATATATAATTAGCTCACCAGGATAGTCTAGTTGTTAAATCGTCGTCGCTAATCTTTTGTTTAACATCTGATTTTTAAGTTGAAGGTTCTGAGATTCAAATCCTAGTAAACGTTGTTTTTTGCACGGATTTGGATACAAGAAATTGACACCGGTGTATTTTTGTGGTTAGGGTACAATTAACTGCACATCTCAAGAGTGGTCGGTCTGAGTCTACTTACACATCATTTACTTATCATCCTTGCTTAATTGGGACGTGGGAGGGAGTTGCTTATTGTTCACTAGTTGAACAGATTACAACGTATACATTAGGAAAATAATTGAATATATATATATATATGTATATATAATTATAATTTCAATCGTAACAGAGTTATAGGACGTAACTTTACGCTTAACATGTACATATAAATATAACAATCTCTAATACCTGACATATTTAAATTGAGTCTTTAATTCTTAAAAAATTCATTTACACTATTAAAACAATTTGATAACAGCATTCCCTAATCTTTTGCCCGGCAGTTAATTGTTACTTTTTTCCAGCACAATCTGTAGTTGCCTCATGAAAATTAGTTTGATTATTTGGTAAACGGATGAAACGTCTACGGTTGTTATAAATATGTTATGCTGTATCCGGTGTCCACTCTACACGTTTTTGTATCCATAGCAATTCCTTCAATATATATAAAAATGGTTAGGGTAATATTTTGTTGACTTTAAAAAGTTTCAGGCAAGACTATACGTACGGTATCCGAGATATTCTGTGCTTCGACTTCCTGACTTCTCTCCCCGGAGAATAGGAACCGAAACGAGTCATAGAAGGTACCACCGCATCCTGGACTACCTTATGAAAGTCGCTTCTAAAGTTATACAATTTGTTTAACTTCAGTGACGTCAATTTTATTTTCCCATTATTAGGCTTTAAAACTCATCAAGTGGATTCTGAAAACAAATGAGTTTACCGCTGCACGGAGGGGGATACAAACATAAAATAATCACATTAAAAAAATCAGTTATTAAAGCTGTCATCTCAAAATCAAATCTGTGTCATTTAGCATTTCAATATTTTGGGCTGAAATACCATCATAGTTTAAGAGGCAACTCCTCTATAAGAGTACAGAGCGGTAGAACCACAAGCCAGAAACTAGGTATAAGCTTTTTTTCACCCATCATCCATGTTCAAAAAACAAAGAAAATCAGGCTAGCCTGTAGATCGACTTGTTTAGAATGAAACGAAAACTTATATCTCTATCTAGCGCTACTTATATTATATAATTTAATTTAATTTATAAATCTCTTCACTCTTTCATCACATCTACGTATTTTTGTAAATGATGTAGCTAAAAAGTGCTTTAGCATCAATCATTATTAAATTTTCAAAATTTACAGTATTATATTATTTCTAAAAAAAAGGCTGCCTGCTGTTTCAAAAATGAATTGGAATAAAAAAGGATTTACAGTTGAAATGAAGAATTAAGGATATAATATCTACATAAATCAGAACAATGTTAGTTACACAAGGTGCATGAAATATACACTCTTGTGTAAAGATCTACATTTTGTGTCGGTGAAATAAACCAAATAAACTACCTATCCGAATGTCTTTTACAGTATCCTCAAGATGTCGTTCGAAGATCTCCTGTAAAATTACATTCGGGTTAAGCAAGATTGCTTGAACTTTTTTATTATTATTTTATTTTTTACTGTAAACGGGTACGGTTTTCTGTCATATTTCCCATCTATTATAATTACAGCATACTCGTTATTGATGCTATTCGTAATCGTTTGCATATTGTTACAATGAAAAAAGTTAGAAAATTTAGCAATCGGTTTTATAAACTCTGCCACATTTGATTAGAACTACTCAATCTTTATCCAATCTTAATTTTCGAGGAATAGCTGTTTACTGCCCCCAAACATCTAAATATCATACTTTTTACTCGTTTGTAAACTAAAACGTTTCTGACTTTCATTAATTCTAGGCTATACAATTATATATTGCAATGAATAGTCACCGAAAATAATTGGATCTTATTTTGATTTTTGTTATTTATAACCGAATCTTATCTTTTTTGTTTTGTTTTCGATGAGTCGGAGGAACCCCATTTACGGGCAAAGTGTCGGACTCGCTAACAGGTTCCGCAAGATTAAGAGTGCGTATGTGTGCCTGCGCCCTAGCGACTAAACCTCCTATCTCACCGATCCTCCCCTTCCCGGGGCCGGTTCAGCAATTAAGCATTACTCAGCCCCGGTGGGTGCCTTCGAGCTCAGGGTGTGAGGAGTCCCCGTGCCTCATCATCGACGCTCATCCTCGCAAGCGAGTACGAACGTCGGCTCCAAAGAGGGCTGTCCTTCACCCCCTCGCTAACCGGTCCTTTTCTTTAACCAGGTACTTTTTTTTTACCAGGTACTCTGTTCTTCCTCATCACAAGACTTGATTGAATATTCAATCGTCAGCAGTCAAACTAGTCCACACACTACACACGCTGGTCTGCTTCCTTATGTTATATAATCCTCACAACTTATGTTGTATAATCCTGTAGTAAGTTCCATTCATTTTTTCCAGTAAGCATATGAGTGGCAATATTCTCTGGTCTACTCCCTTCCAAACCTGAGTCTTCCAAAATCGCATTGCCCAGACAAGAATTGTGACATTTGAAAGCCAACTCTCCGTATCCTCTACCGAGCTATGGCTTCAATCTGGGGATCAGCTCCTTAGTCCATTCAGCTTTATCTGTCACTCAACCGTCACTTAACTTTCCCACTCAACCTGCCACTCCTGAATAATTAAGTAATTTGCCTCATTCTTAGTCATTCCCTCATAAGTCCTAATCAATCAGTAGGCTCTTAAGTGAACGGAAGGGACGCCCGCTAGGATCTCAGCCTCCTCTCTGGAGATCATCCTGTACGCTGCAGTAATCTTAATCGTGACTCTCCTTTGAAGGGCGGCCAACCTTCTAAATATATTTCTCTTCTTGGGGGCCTCCGACCAAGCGGGTGTGGCATAAAACAGGACCAACGTGGCGGCTGTCAGAATCACCCTTCTCATATAAGCTCTAGGCTCCCACCTGGTGCCCATAAGCCTGCTCACCTCATCGACCGCCCTTTCCGCTTTTTTGGGGTCTCCTCAATATGCTGATAGGCAATAGGCACAAAACCAATCCCTGAGGGACCCCGCAGCAGATGAAACTCTTCTAGACCGTTCTCCGCATAACCTCCACGTTTCGCTCATACAGGTAATTGTTCAGTACTGCGATTAAATATTCATTGATCCATTTCCTCCTCAGCGCCTTCAGCACTACCGGCCAAGGGACGCTATTAAAAGCATTTTGGATATCCAAGGATACTCACTATAAGTGGAATTCTCTTCGAACGCCTCGTCCTCGCAGCATGGTTTCCAGCCCAGGTTTACACTCGTTTAATGGCGTCAACCGTAGACCTGCCCCTGATGAATCCAAATTGATGGGGACACCGATCAATTTGCCCCCAGTTGCGTCCAGTTCTTCTAAAGCCTCTCTGACAACATTCTTTCATGTAATTTGGTCAGAGCCTTAAGCAGATATATAGGTCTAAATTTCCTGTCCCGATCTTCGGATCCGGTTTTGGGAACTAATACTTGCATGGCCTCTTTTCAGGATTTGAGGAAGCTACCATAGCTTAAGGCCTTATTTAACATCTCAAAGATCGACCAGTCTCTTCATCATAGATCCCAGTACCCCGTCAGGGCCCGGGCACTTTCTTTCACTGATCTTATTCGCTGCCAATTTGAGCTCTCCCATGGTAAATCTCCTCACCTCCGGCGTAACTATATTATAATTCTCAGTCTCCACCATACGAAATAGTTCGTATACTGTACCAAACATCTGGGCTGTGGACAATAGTGGGCGAGGACTCCCAAACATTTTGGTAATGACCCGATAGGCCGTCCCCCAAGGATCCACATCTAGATCCTGGTCCAGATTTCGCCAAGCCTCCTTTTTGCCAGCTTATCTCCGTTCTAAGCTGGTTTCTGGTGGTCTTATATGCAATTTCAGCCTCTTCATTCAGCTCAGGATGACTAGATCTAGTCTGCTGAAACCGCCTCCTCGCCTGCTGTGCAGCAGATCTTCACAAAGCAATTTTTTTTATCTATCATTATGCTCGCTTCCGGACCACTGCTTCTACACAGTCTGATGCAATCTGCCATCATGATGTTTGGAAAATCCTCTGGACTCCCAAATTGCAAAGTCTGATATCTGGCGATCACAGAATTGGCAAACCCTGATGTTTGTGTATCAGTGGAGTTCCACATTAGCCGCAATTTTTCTACTTGCTGTCTGGTATCCAATATCTCGAACATTATGTTCTTATGGTCACTACCACATTCATCATCTAAGATTTGCGAGCCAGCCACTCTCTCCGCGAAACTTTCTGGTGTCGTATTAATGTCCACTACTGAACCTGTTCCCCACCTGACAAAAGTTGGTATTGTTGGAGTATTAATAACCAGAATATTGATCGAGCCCATCACGGCCGGCAGCTTATACCCTCGATTAGTAGATATCATTCCAGCATACTCCAGACATTCCGCATTTAAATCTCCGGTAAAAATAACCGGACTGGTAGATCGCCTTATGAAACATTCCAGTTGTTCAATTATTTAATCAAATTTTTCAGGCTACAATTTGGCGAATTCACCAGTCTAATCTCTGAGAGGGTCGCAGCCACATACCCGTCTTCCTTGACTACAAAAGGGTAAAAGGGGTTCGTCCAAAAATGGAGTAAATTTGGGGAGTAAAAGTTGCTGTTTGTTCTGATAGAGATATATCAAAATGAGATAAATGCTGTGGGAAAGGGTTAGAAAGTTATGGCGTGGGAAAGGTTCCCTCTTATAAACCAAGGTATGACTTGAAAAAAGAATTTTATGCTCATGCGAAAAATTTTCAAAGTTTATTTTTCCTTGTAAGTTTAATTTTCCTTGTTTATGATATTTAAAACACGTGTCGTTGCCAGCACAGCTAATATACAATTAGCTGTGCTGGATTAGCTGTTTATCATCCTTATTGCCAATGGCAATAAGGACTATTCTACAAAAACGCTAATAAAAAAGTATTCCGCAATCCAAAAAACTTAAAATTTATAAACCGTATCCAACATATGTCCACCAATCAAAACCAATCCTCCGTACCGTAAAAAACCAAAAGAAATACCACAGAAAACTAAGAAAACACAGAGTACAATTGTAGCATGTCCACTCAGACTTGCTTCAATCTTATCTTAAGGCCAAATCTTATTTTAAGATCACTCTTAGTGTCTTCATTAGCAACCATTCACAGTTCTTATTAAAACAAAATGTTAAAATGAACAGAATAATTGTTTTTTCTCTTTTCTTACATATGTTAATATATTACCATTAATTAAGATATTTCAAAATATTTTTGCAATTTATCATCAATAAGGTTTATTTCAGAAATATTTTTCATATATATTAAATTGTACCCTTGAGTATTATACAAAATATATTTTAGTTCAATGTTCTGATGTATAAAATTTGATCTATTATAGGTATACTTCATTTTTCAGTGCTGAATTTTCCCGTGATATTGTAATTGCTAGTAAAAATTTATCTAGAGTATTCTTTAAAAGTTCCCTATTGGGTTACAACAATAAAATTAAAAAAAAAAAAAATATTTAAAATTGAATCTGAAATTTTGTATTAACTTTGTTGTTGCTATCATCTTTTACTAGAAACTATTTTAATTTAAAATGAGTTTTTTTTATTTCGTAGTTTTTCTACAATTTTTGTGAAATAATATCATATTGTACTAAAGTAATTAATTAATTTATTAATTTCCAGTTTTTTAAAACAAATTTTATCAGTGTCACTTTGCACTTTGTTTACTATTTTATAAATCCAACTTATTATTTGAATTTTGTCGTAACTTTATAATTAACTGCAGAAAAACCTAAGTTTGTAGCTCATATAAATTGTTAATCCAAATTTAAATTAAGACAATCATCCTTATATGATTTGTTATTTTCCAATAATTTATTAATACATTTTAATTTATTAAATTCTGCTTGATATTTAAATGTGATTAAAATAAAACTGCCTGTTTTTACTAATTCATGTCGTAAAACCTGCGTCTGTTTTGGCAGAAACGTATTTAGTGAGGTAAGTATTGTGTGTAAACAAATTTTTATCGAAGATAATAACATCTGAAAAAAATAAAGGTGAACTCTGAAAACAAAATCATACATATTTAATGTTGTATAATAGGAAAATATATTATTCTGTACAAATTGAATATCATTACTTTCTATTCTGCTGCTAGTTACTTTACTGTGTAATTATTTTAGAATACATTTGTTATCTTTTTTTGCATCTTAACACTTCTCTTAAATTATTATAAGTGTAGTGCTACTATATTATTAAACGCCACTCCATTCTACAGTATCGGATAATATTTATAAACTTGGTGTTTCGTACATTTTTCTGGTTTCTTTATTTGAATTCTTTTTTAAATGTCATTAAATAAATCAAGTATTTTCGGTTTATGTAAAAAAGTCGGTATTATTGATTCATTTTCTGAAATAAGTCCATGAAAATCATATAGAAAATGAAAAGAAAGTTTGGTCAGTAATTCAATAACATTTAGTCGTAGAACGCTGGTTTCTAATCCAAGAGTCGTTGATTCGAATTCAAATATAATTAATATTAGGAATCATATATATTCATAATCTAAAAGAACATAATTTGAAACGAAGCAGATCACTTTGTACTTTAGCGAGGCATAATCTTTACTGATGAGGGAAATCTACTTTCTCCCAGAGATGTTTTTCTTCAAGTATGTTTCGGTTTGTTTCGGAAGATGTGCCTTTCTGACTTCAACACTTCTTCATTGAGTAGATCCTCGATTTCATAACTGAGAGAAAAATAAAAATAAATAAAGTGACGCATAAACAAACTATTTACTTTTTATGTAAATGCCCCTAGATTTAGACCAATCAGAATGTAATAATTTACTTTTATATTAACAATAAGATGCCTTTTATGATATTTTGGGCTGAAATCCGTAGATCGAAAATTTTACGTTGTGTAAAAATCCTGTTTAAATAAGCTCCAAAATGATTGTAAATTTTGAAACGACATGCTAAATTGCATTTAACAATCTAATATGCATATCTTAATTATTCAGTTAATAAATAAATGATTATTCGTCATTGTAACTTAATATTTAAAAATTGAAAATATTTATATACAGATTAGTACTTCGCATAGTAGATAGAAAGTAGAAAATTGAGGGCAAGAAAGGGAACTGCTTTTAAGTTAGAAGGATTTTAAAAACGATATGAAAAATAACGAAACTACAAACCTTCATCAGTACATTAACAGCAAAAATGAGTTTGAAGTTTAATTTTGTTTGAAAATAAAACAGAGCATTCTCGTATATTGTATGTGGATCGTGAAGCATCATTCTCAATTGAAGTGCCTAAAACAATGTTCAAGAGTGGAGAAATATAAGAAATGAGCAAATGTCGAATCAGTTTGGATTTTCTGTTCTATGAAAATACAGTTAAACTGATGTTTTTGATAGAATTACTTTGATCTAAGATAGGCAGAATTTTTAATTACAAAGCATGTTATAATTTTAACTGGGTGTAATCGATCTGTTTTTTGTGATTTTTTATTCTTGTTGGCAGCAAATCTCATTGACTCCCTAGTCAATCCATTTCTGCTCTTCCTGCCTTTTACTAATGAATTTTATCTGTATATCTGTTTACTAGCAGAGGACTTAGTTGTAACCAGACTATGTGGCTTATCATTTCAAACTAAAAAGATGTTTCAAGAAAGAAAGTAAGCTAGGTACGTGGGGGTTGGAAGATTATTCATCTTTGTGTATGCTAGCTGATCAGGGTTTGCTTAATCACCCTTCCCGTTCGCCAAGGGGCTGACCCCCTGGACCCTCGCTATGTTCGGTATCCTCATGGCTATGAGACTGATAAATAATAGTTAACACCTGAAAAGCTCTCTTTCCTCCAACGTTTCCTTTATTTTTGACGTAGAACCTCTGATACATTCCTGCTATAGAAAAAGCTACAGCAATCTGGTGAAGCTGAGTCTGAACATAGACTCTCGGTCAGCAACTGACCGAGAATCATGCACCTTAGCTTTTTCAGAAGAGCGAGATATTCTCACTCTTTTAGCAGACTTTGAAAAATAAGAAAAATTATTTTTCTTTCATGAAGGCATGTTATTTTTTAACTTTTGACAATCCAGTATTGACAGCCAAAATAAAGAATCAAAACCCATAAATGTTTGCTACATTTGAGCTAATTGCAATAATAATTCTATAATAAAGTATTAACATATTTAAAAGTACGTAGATCTGAACACTAAGATCTTTTTCTTTTACAACGGTAAAAGAAATGTAATGAAGTAAAAGGATTAATTTTTTTCTTTAATATCTTAACCACCTAATCCATTAGGAATATCGTGATAATTCTAATTGAAGGTAATGACCAAGCCTCTAAACTATAAATTTGCAAAGTTTTATTAAAATCTGTCCACTAGATTTTGCGTGATGCGCGCACAGGAACGACCCTTGTTATCATTTTATTACATGTAGATATATGACTATTTTATATTTATACAAATGCATATATTTATTAATTTTTATTCATCTAATATTACCATATTACATTAAATAAGTATACCAAAAAAAAGTGTAATAAATGTAACTGCTTTTGTTTAATTGTTATATTTTATTTTGGTATTTCTTTATTTTTTATAAACAGTCAGTTAGTTGTTTTTTAATATATGCATATCGACATTCAGACAACCATTATTCCATTTATTCCTAATCTATTCTGTCACTCTGTGGAAAGGAATCCACATCTGGATGCGTTTTCTCGCATCTGCTGAATCGTACCTATTGTCCTTTCATTGGAAGATAGTACATTTTAATAATTTTGTTTTAGCTAGGCACCGCTGAATCACAGTTTTGGAAAAATAAAAGTGTTTAACTGCTAGAAAGCTTCGTCCAAATAGTTCTAAACTAACTGATTTTTTTATGGTTCCTCCAGGTAACAATTTGGTAATTCTTGACTTATAGGTGATGAATATCTCGTGAGCTTATAAACAGATCAAATAAAGAATTGGCATATGTATGGGCTCACCATTACAATTTTAATTAGTTTATTGAATGTTTTTCATTTTAAAACTTTATTAAATTTTTAAGCATTTTCAATTACTGATCTCGTCCAGGAAAATTTTATTTAATTCAGAAATTTGATATTACTTTATCCGCTAAGCTATTATCTATATCCATCTTCTTCCGTTCATTAAGCACTTATTATAATGACTGGCCTACAGTAAAGTTCCTATTCCTGATGTATGAACCTTGTGTACCTAACATATGCAGTTCCAACCATCATCCACGTTCAGCTAAAGTACATAAAAATATACTCTGAATAATGAAAAGGTATGCCTTCACTTGTAATAAGTTTGTTATATATTTTCCACCACACCAAAAAGAAACCTAGTAAACGCAAAAAAATTCTATTCACCATTAATACTCGTGGTATTAATACTACGAGTATTAAAATACGGTTCTTAGTTACCGAGTTCTTTAGTTACAAATTACGTCATTCGGTGAGTTAACTATGACCAATGTCACTGTCGCCAGTGGATTCCCTTGTATAAAAAAAAGTAGGATGAAACAAACATTTACTTCAAGGGCACCTTAAAGGAAAAAGGTTTAAAATACCCCAAAGTTAAAAAGTAGTGGATCACATCCCACCCACAAGACCTCGAAATATTTGTGTATTTTTATTTATCCAGGAAGGGACTACGAACCAATATTTTAAAATATTAAAAAACTTAATGAATATTATTAGCTGATAAGAAGTCTTTTATATTTAAGCGTTTAACAACGTATTACACTTTTAAGCAGATTATTACAAAATATTTATACTCCTTAACATTTATTAACTAATTACTAAAATATTTCACGAACTGATGAATAGCCGGCACCGTATTTTGATATCATTAATTTTTATTATGGATTACTGTGCCAAACTTTGTCACCAAGAATACTGACCGTAGAATAATTGTGTTCCACTTACGATTCTGATTAGGCTACAGGTACAATTATCCTAATCAATTTTTTTTTAATTTTGTCCAGAAATTTGCTACGATAAAATTATTATAAATGAAAACGCTCTACTAGTTTCATTAGAAACTCTCCTCTATCGTTCCGTTTTCAGAAGATACCGTTGGCAAAATCGTTTCTTCCGCTATATTAATGAAGATGTATGTTTGACCTAAATTTTATTTTTTCTTAGAAAGAAATTTTTTGCAAACATTTGTGCTCTTGCTTCTAGTGTACGTTTCAGGGTTTATCCTAACCACAATTTACACACATACCAATCATCTACATGGTGCAAGCTGTGCACATTTCGTGGTGGTGGCACCGAACGGTTAATTCATTCCCGCCTAACGGTGAGGAATATTCCAAAATCAGAGGGAATAAAGCATTTACATATAATAAAATGCAAATAAAAAACCACGTAATTAATGCTGTGGACAATGAGAGATGTAATTGTACAGTTTTATTATATGCTAATTACGTGTGGTCGAATAATTTGGTTTATAAAAAAAATAAGAAAACCTTTTTTGAGTCGACAAATTTTTACTACGGCATCTATTTTGTTCTCAGTTATTTTATTTCTTCATAAGAAAGTATCTTCTTTCTTGATAAAAATTCGGAAATTGATTTCAGCTGTCATTTTGATCGAATCTGCAATCCTGTTGATTGTGATTTATAGCACCTTGTTTAAGGAAGTTATAGTAAAGACCCAGTTTATTGCTATTATTGTACAGCGTTCTTTTACAACCCATGTAAAAAGTAATTTTTATTCAGTGAAGTTAAAAAAAATTATAATAGATTAATATTTTCATTTTGCTCAGCTAATGATTAATAATTTTAACAGACAGTAATATGAACTTTATTTTATCAAAAACAAAAACATGATACTACGCGTAAGTGTAATCAACCATATTTATACTAATAAGTAAAGGCTACATTAACTCTTCCTATTAAATTATCCATTAATTTTTAAGCTGATAATCTAATAATATATGTTGTATCTTCTTCTTTGCTAGAGTACAAATGTGTAATGTAATGTAGCACATAATTAAACCTATGTTGTGATGCTGTAACAAAACGAGAAAATCCACTTAGTCATTTTCATCTGAAAGTTTACTGCACTTAGACTGTATTAAAATAAAATATTTACATAATTTCTATTTTCAGACTCCATTCTGTTGCTACGGTAGTAGCAGGTATTTTTAATAATTACACATTATCTTATTTAGGTCATGGAACAAAAAGGTCAGTGGTATAAATTCGTTAATATACCAGTTTATAATGTATAACTAATTTCAAATTAACCTGAACGATTTTTTTTCATTAGTGAATAATCTTATTCTGATGATAAAGTTTTAGATAATATAATAAACAATTCTCTGCATCCTCATTTGACATGTACAGTAATATGTAAAATATTAAAATGCTTTTCAATTATCGTCTTTAAAAATTTCATTAATTTATTATCTTAACGTATTTAGTTCAATATTGCTCCAAATAATTATTCTTCTTATGCATTAATAAGGAAGTCACATAATACTCATTTTTAGTATTAATTTCGCATTTTTTTTATCACTTTATTAAAGGTTTTCCCACGATTTTCCTCGATACTTCCAGAAAAATTCTTTGACAGTACCTTTTGTTATTCATTTATAAACAAACCTCTCCGTTAATAATTTTTAATCATAAAAATACAAAATTTCACGTCACATGTATATAATGTAAAATTTTAACACAATTTAAAAGTATACATTTTACAGATGTTTTATGAATATTTAATTATAATTTTACAAACGTACAATTTTAATTTCATAAAACATAAATACGCTTAATATGTAGTTGTGATATTTCATCTTGAATCAAATAAAATAACTTTATAATTTAAAGATAATATGTTTAAACTTCAAACTTATCAAATTTAACAGATAAAGAATTTTTTTAAATTCATTTCAAATTGTCAGTCGTTTTTACGGACTTCTTTAGGGAATGACGTTTTGTTCTTTTTTCATTACAATACTTTATATATTGCTAGTGGTCTGTTTTTGGAATTATTCACACACATTTCAGACTAACCGATCTCTATAAATTTTCTGCTTTTGGAAGTACAATCCTCAGACTACATAATATTGTTATAAGAACTCAGGTCTATAAAAGGTATATAAACTCAGGCCTAGCACGCACTACTAGATAAAATAACACACACCTTGATAAAAAAAACTAAAATTAAAGCAAAACATAAATACACGTTTAAAAAATTGCTCATAGAAAATAGCTCAATAGTTTAAAATAATGCAATACAGCCTTAAAAAAAATTATCGAAATAAAATAAACTATTTCACAGAAAAAAACAAACATACCCAGTGGCTTGGAAAATACAAACTGTACTTGTCCGACTGCTTTAGTTCTACACTCACTAAACCAGATGCAGCCTGAAAGATACAACGTTTAAAATCCCTCTATAGCAACGTATACTCAGAATTTACCAGCCATCTCATAAATACCTAATATTCTACTTGAACACAAAAAAATATCTTAATAACACTTTCAAAGTTTGTAAAATATATAAATATAAAAAATGGTGTTCTAAATGATTTCAATTTTTCAGCTTTACTCATTTCAAATCCAACACATTTTTCAACTTCTAGATACACATTCAATTATGCGTACGCCTACCAGAAACTATATCATTTTGACTGAAAAATGAAAAGGACAACACAGATTACGGCAGGTAGTATTACTGAAAACATTTTTATGTGAATTTTAAGAATTCTGTACATATTAAATCTGGATTAGTTACAGTCTTGTAAATGTACAGTTTTAAACAATTACCATTGCCATCGGTCATTGACATATACATAGCAAATTGCAGTAGTTAATAGATTTGTCTTAAAATTTAAAATCTTATAATAACATTTAAATTATAATAACAATGAACCTATAATACGATAATCAAAGAAGAAACAAACAATATCGGAATTTAAAATTTAATAAAATGAACTTCAAAACATATAACAAAACTCGACTTAAAAATAAGGCTTTACAAATTAAAAACTTTTGACTTTCTATTATTTTTACTTTAGAGATTTTTTATAAAACGTTTATAAAGTTCTGATAGTTCTTAATTTTCTTCCGTCTTATGAAAGTTGAAATTTAAAGTAAATTGGAAAGTTTTAGATCGTTATTTTGACGGCCGTTGTGTTAAGGTATTTTATTTTACACTTGGTAATTTTGTTTTTATTTAAAGCACGGATAGAACAATAAAAAAACTGTTGTATGAAAACCCCGTTTGTTAGAAAAAAGAGAAAAATACGCATTTTGATAAAAATAAGAAAAAAATACAGAGAGATTTAACGAAATTCCTTCTGAATGTAAACTAAGACTCTTTGATGTGCAAAATTATCTGTTATATTTTACTCAAATTGTTTTCAGTTGTTTTACAAGGTTTTCACCTAATTTTTCATACGGAAATACTTTGAACATTAAAATAAATATTTTTATATATTTATACTAATATTTATATATTTATACAAATATTTTTATATTTCTACGATATAAAAATGCAATAATAAGCAATTCTGTTCAAAGAAAAACGAAAATAGAATTAAATCATTCATGAAGACAACGTAATCTTTCGTTGAAAAAAATTTTTCCACTGAAGATTTACGGAAAACTTTACAACGGAAACACCATTGAAACTTCCTCTACATAATAAAAAAAAAATGGTCATCGAAATCTATCCACTGTTGAAAAGTAAAACTTGAATATAAGCATTAAAAACTCCTTATTTTAAGTAATCTATTATCAAATGATAAATTATTTGAAATTTTCTAATTCTTCAATAGAACTACAAAAATGGGAAATGAGCCATCTTAAAAAAATTAATCTTAAATTTTTAATAATTAAGTTTTTGATACTGGAAGGTAATTTTATTTATAAATACTGATCGCTAGTGGTACTTCATCATACTTGAAACATACCAATCTCTTCTAATTATATTGCATTATAATTAAAGGAAAATCGTCATAATGAAATTGATCAGAGTATTCCCTATCATATACTAAGTTTTGAAAAACGAAAATAACAAAAAAAAAAAAAAAATACCCCAATTCTCTATTTAATATAATATAGTTCATTACAGTATCTTCTAAACAAGAAGATACCCTGCCTATAAAAGGCTGTTACATGGTAGTTAGATAAGCATTGATGATCAGTTGTTCTATAGGTGGTGTCACCAAAAGCAGAGGAAATTCTTCAGAAAGTCAGTGGTATTAGAATACAGAAGGTAATGGAAAACTACTGTATTATATATCCTAGTGATAACTAGGATCTTACCTTAAGCTATAATGTTAAACTTCTTCTGTTAAATGTCACAAAGTGAAAATAGCTTCTCATTCATTAAGGATTGGAATGTTACCAAAAGATTTAGTTATAGAACAGATATATATATGCAAATATAGAATTATGAAGAAGAGGAAAAAGGAGATACTGAAGATATGAGGTATGAAGATATAAGGTATGAGGTATGAGAGTGTTCAAAAGTAATAAAAACGAAAAAGGACTGCCCTAACATTCTGTTGGGAGACTGGAATGCTGTGGCGAAACAGCATCACAAAAACCTATCAAAATCATCTCAAAAGACGAAAAGGCTTCTGAGATGTGAGTTTGGAGAAAGTAAGATGGATGGGTAAGGTAAGTAATGAAGAATTAATGAAATTGATTAAAGAAGAACGAGCACTTCTAAGGGAAATACACAAAAGAAAAGGAAACTGGTTAGGACATATGGTTAGAGAAAGTAGAATCTTGACAACTGCACTGAAAGGTTCAGCAGAAGGAGAAAGGAAACAAGGAAGAAGGAAGATGAAATTAATAGATAAGGTGAAGATTGGAAACTACAAGAGAACAAAGAAGGCTTGAGACAGATGTAGATGGAGACAGCGGTGGCATAAGGGATCTGCCGCCAAAGAGAACACTAGATGATGATGACGAAATATAAATTATTTTTAAAATGATCTTCTAAATGATTGTTATTATAAATTTACGAATTGAACGAGAGTTAATTCAGCAAATATTATTAACATAATTGGGATTTTTTTCTCATTTCATCAGTACATAATTTGAGATAGGCTAAAAGTAATTAAAATAATACTTCTGTTTGATTTCCTTTCATTTTTTTAAAAATGAATTCTGTTATAGGAATTGCTTCTTTTATGAAGAATAGGCAATAAGATAATAGTTGTTTGAAATTTTTAGGTAATTATAAAAAAGATTCTTACGGTTCAAAATCATAAGGAAAGTTATAACACTATAAGTAGAACGATATTTTCTGAAGTTTGCAGTCCCACAAAGACAATATGAAAAATTAATGAAAAACAAATTCCATTAAAAATATCATTTAAAATAAAATTAAAAACCAAAGAACATAAAAAAAATAAAGTAAACAAATCGTTTTTAATGACTTGAAAGTAATATTATTTATATTTTACTTAAACTCTGTATTAGTGAAAATGAAAAATTTTAAAATCTATTGTGAAAATTATTTCAGAAATAAATAGGGAAGTTTGTTTAGTTATTCTATCAGTTAATTTGTTAAAATTAACAAAAAAAATTTAAACTGAGGGCAATTACTTATTTTAAAATTTTTTTCTCAGGCATCATAATTTACTTTTTAACTATTACAACGTCAAGTTATTAGATTTAAAAACTTCAAAAACTGTTAATTTTTAATTGGAATAGCTTTACTGTTATCCATTTTTTAAATTATTATTTTCTGGGTTTTATAAAAGAAGTCCTGGATTCGATTCCTACAAGATGACAATGATTTTGAATTCCGAACAGATATTTATAACCACCTACCGGGCACTCAAAGCTAAAAATTACAGAATAAAGATTGACAGAATTCTAAATAACTGTTAGAAGAATTATTGAAATACCTGTCCAGATTCGGCAGAATACTAATTGGTGAAAGATCAGGACTACTTAATTTTACAAAAATGTAATGACAACGCAGTTTTATAAAAAAATTAAGACGTACTTTTATTAATAACTTTTTATTTAAAAAACGTGGGTGGGTCTTAAATTTGATAGTAATTTTCAAGCATCCTCAAACAAGTCTCATCATTTTCAAGTCTCATCTGAAACTTGAAAATATACTGTAATAAACTTATACGTTGTTTCCTATGAAACAAAATATATTTTTACCAGCAAATAAACGTTGTTAGTAGATGAAGAATAATTTATTTACTTAGAAAAAACAAACAAATTTTTCTAGACCACAGAAACAAAGACATCCGGAAATGATGATACTGTTTCAACTTACATTAAAAATCTTTGACATTAATTGCCTTCTGTAAAAAGAGAGCTGTTAATATTAAAGACAAGGGAAAATAGTATTTTATTCAAAGCCACCTGTGGATGGTATGATAAATTTAAAAAACATATTATTGCCTGTTATTACAACTTAAAGCAACCATATGTTGTCAAAAATTATCGACTGATAGAGAAGATAATTTACTTCAATATTAACTGAAGTTCAATTAATTTATGTAGAAAACAAAATAACTCGGTGTAACATATATGAAGTCGCTGGTTTTTGACAAGCATTTTCTTGGTAAGTAGAAGAGAGAAAATAAATTACTCCTTAGACAAAATATCTTGAGAAATTAAATGGCCAAAATGCTAATTCTTACTACTGATGGTAATAAATTATCGTCTTCTATGACAATAAACAGAAACAATCCCAGAAATGTTTCTGTCATGGTTTGGATTGAAAAATGCAGCATTAATATTGGTTGGATATGTGTGAAAATAGATCTGATGGGATTCATCGAAAATCTGGAGACAGATGCTTTTCGTGGCCACGTACCTGAGAATGCAAAGATGAGACTTGAAAACGGAAATTATGACTCGGTCTAATTCATTAAGGTATTTTGCTTTTTGTGATTATGTATGCATTTTATGTTCTTCTGTTTAGACCTAGTCGTAAAACCAAAAGAGCATCGGTAGCAAAGATCGTAGCACGGTTTTCGAGAACATAAGGGAAATATAAATCTATAAATCATTAAAAATAATTTTTTAAGTACTATTTATTGCAAAGAATGGTTTTGAAAATGATATTCGTTGGAATAACAATGACGAAGTCGATTACACAAGTTAAAAGTGACTTAGGACTTGTTTCATAAATTTTAAAATAGTTTAATAAAAATTTATTAACCGATAAGATTTATCTTTTGTAATTGATGAATTTGTAAAAATACAGTGTAGCTCGAGTTTATCCTGAAACTTTCATAATCTATTCTACTCGTGAAAATAATGGGTAAATTTATATAAAACATACGTCCTAAAACCCTTCGTTTGAGAGTTACGACTAGTGAAAGATTTCGCTCGGATTTCAGCTACTCCGGTGAAGTCAGGTCGTACTGAAATTTTTAGGACTTTAAGAAGCAAAGTTGGTGATTTTTTATGGCTTTTGATCTGAAAAATCGAATAAAATAGTTTTCTGAACCTAGTATCTGAATAGTATCTGGAGTAGCTTTTGAGAAATCTGGGGTGAAAAATCAATAAATTGTGGTAAAAAATCTTGTTTTTTAAGTTTGATACACAATAACTTTGTTAAATGGGTAACAAACACATAAACTTTCTCTGCAAGCAGTTATTAATGCGGAGCATTAAATGTTGAGCAAAATAGTTTATAATAAATTGAATAAAAATTTTGTAAAATTCGAATTTAACTTAAATAGAGAACGCTAGTTTTCATCACCGATTTAGCGTCAATATATGGTGCGGGCCTTCTTCACAATCAGCTGTTTGAACCGTTTATACTACCTGGCCGCTTAAATGCTGAGGTCTACTTGCACTTTCTTCAGGAAGAATTCACGCAGCTGCTTGAAGATGTTCATTTAGCACTGAGACGCAAATTATACTTCCAGCACGATGGCGTATCTCCCTACTTCTCTTGTTCCGTTTCCACTCCCTGAAAAAGTATCGATCATGGAGGTCCACATTCCTGGGCACCAAAATCGCCTGATCTAACACTTTTAGATTTTTGTGTCTGGGGTTGGATTTCTCACACTCTTGTGAGGAATTAATTGTCCGCATTATGGATGCGGCTGAGGAACTTAAGAACAACCCTGAAGAACCAAAAAGAGCAAAAGAAGTAGTACAGAAGCGTGCTAAGAAAGGTATTGAAAATGACGGGCTCATTTTTAAACATTTATTATAAACGTACGTATAATGCAAATTGATCTAGAGTACTGTTTCTAAATAAAATTTGAATTTTTATAAATTTTTATTCAACCTGTCTTAAACTATTTTGTTCAAAATTTAATTCTCTGCAAGTTTTGTTTAGAATTTTTAGGTGTTTCTTACCCGTTTAACAGAGTTATTGTACATCAAACTTAAAAACAACCAAGATTTTTACCCCAATTTATTGGTTTCATTCCAGATTTCTCAAAACCTATTCCAAATACGGTTCTGGAACAAATTTTATTCGATTTTTTAGATCAAAACCCATAAATATTCAATAATTTTGCTTCTTAATTAACGTCCTAAAAATTTCAGTACGATCTGATTTCACCGGGGTTGCTGAAATCCGAGCGAAATCTTTCACTAGCCGTAACTCTCAAACGAAGAGTTTTAGGACGAATATGAACTTTTACCATTATTTTCACGAGTGGAATAGATTATGAAAGTCCCGGGAGAACTTCATGATACACCCTGTATACATTATTTAATATTGTTTGAAAATAACTTAATTGTGTTTTCACCATATTTATCATGTTTCAGTTTAATCAAACAATTTCCGAAATATTGCATTTTTTAATTTTTAATTTTGAATGCTACTTTTCTCCCAAAAAGGCTTTTTAGATAATAATCATCTGAAATTCGATATTTTTATATTCCAACTAATATGGTATTAACTGTTGTATGTAAGCATTTCAGTTACATCCAAAAATATGAAAACACTTACATCCTTTCTTTCTTTTCTTTAAATTAAGCAAAAAAGAAAAGAAAAAACGAAAGAAATCATTTCCAAGGAACACACAATTAGGCATATTTACAATGAAGTTTAGGTATATTTACTTTAAAAATTAACATGAACTAAATTTGAAGTTAATATGAAATTGAAAAATTATTGGGAAGGTATTTTGTTGACAAAGAAGTTTTTTTTTAAAAAAAATATTGATTTGAAACTTTTCTGGGGTTTTTTAAGGAATATAATAATAATAATAATAATTTTTTTTTTTTTTTTTTTTTTTTTTTTTTTTTTTGAGGAGGGAGGTGGAAATGCATTTACGCACGGAGTGTCGGGCTCCCGCTGATGGTATTTATCCAATCACCATTAGCGGACTACCGACTAAAACCACCCCCCTTTCTACCAGGGCTCGACCCGGAACCGTTTAACACATTACTTCCGGTCGAGTCCTCCTATACTAGCCTGTTAGGTGCTACCTAATTTTCAGGACTGTCCAGGTCAACCTTTTTGGCCCTGAGTATGTTGCCGACGAATCGGGCTACGCTTTCCCTGCTGCCCAAGTCACGGAGCATCATCGCAACCACGTTGTGGGGACTCAGTGCTCCGTGATCCGCCTCTAATAATACTACTAATAATAATAATAATAATAATAATAATAATAATAATAATAATAATAATAATAATAATAATAATATAATAATAATAATAATAATAATAATAATTTTTTTTTTTTTTTTTTTTTTATTGTGCAACAGAACAGTTACAAAACCTTTATATGCCACACAATATCACATAAAGTCACAAAAGAACACCCACATATAAATTAAAAATATAATATTCAAAACACAATAATAATAATAATAACAATTATGCAGTCAAATACAAAAAATAATTAGAACTTTAAAAACGGTAGCTACGGAGTGTTAATAAAACACATAGATGAAAACATCCAAAAACAAAAAGACAACATTACTAATACATTCCAAATAAAACAAGTTATAAGCAATAATCCTTAAAAAAAAACAACAATAATTTTAAAATCATGAAAGTGAGCATCACACCAAGGACAATGATCCATCGCCACGTAACCCTCTCAAATTTTTAACGAAGGCTGCCTCATCTTCCCAAAAGCTTAGCTTATCCTGGAACTCCACTGCAACACTGGTACACCGCTCAATCGGAGACACGGTGGAACCAACCGGCGTCACAAACTGCCTAAAAGACCTCACTGACCCGGCCTGGTTCCGCAAGACAACATGATAACGCGTCGGAAGTCTGTTGTGCAGAGCTTTATAAAAGAAAACCAAGTCAAAGTACGTTCTTCTATCAGATAACCTGGAAAGGCCTAATTGCCTCAACATATCCTCTCTATTAGCACCAACAAAACAATCTCCAAACTTAAAACGCATCCAGTTCAAGAACCTATCCTGAACACCCTCAACCAGATCAGAGGCAAAACGTCGTGTACTATTCCACACCACGGTCGAGTACTCCAAGCGACTCCTCACCAAAGACTTGTACAGCAGGTTACAAGTGGAAATATTGCTAAACCGTCCACAAATCCAAAGGACAAGACCAAGGTCCCGGCGTGCTCTACTGACAATCCGAGCAACGTATTCGTGAAAATACAACTTCGCATCAAATAAAACCCCGAGGTCCTCAACCAATGTCTCAGCGACAATAACGTGCGTACCAATCCTATAGCTGAAAACAGAGCTCGACGTCTTACGAGACAAAGTCAAATGTTTGGCATCATCTTCGTGACAGGCGAAAAACGCCTGTCACGAAGATAAGAGGATAGCCAATCATTAAAACGATCGCTGAAGCCGAAGCCCTTGGTCTTTGCTAACAACAAATGATGGGGTATCTTGTCAAAAGCTTTGGTAAAATCAAAATATATCACATCTACTTGACCCCTATGCTCAATTGCATTAACTGAATCCTGCAAAAAGGCGGCCAAATTAGAAGCTGGTGAACGACCTTTAATAAATCCATGCTGAAATGACGACAACATCGGGAGAACATGGTCATAAACATGTCTAAATAGAATCCTCTCGAAGACTTTGGAAAAAGTACCGATGATAGAAATAGGCCTGAAATTATCCAGGGAAGGGACACCAGGCTTAGGTATAGGAGTAACAACTGCGTGTTTCCATAGGGACGGAAAAGAAGAAGACGACAAGCTCCAATTAAACAGGGAAGCAAGGATAGGAGAAACAATCTCATTCAAACCCTTGACAACAAACGCAGGAATCCGATCCAAGCCGACCGCCGATCTAGCGTTAAGAATTCCTATAGCACCGGATACGTCAGAAGATGAAACCATCGGAATGTCAAGAATCCGCTGGTTGTTGATACAGGCGCCACCAGACGTAGTCTGCGTAGGAAAGTCCTGGTATACTGATTGAAAAAATTCACCAAAATGCTGACAACTCAACCGAGGATCAGAAATAGTCCGCCCATCGACAGTAGGGGCCGGAGTCCTTACATAGTTAGACTTCTGTCGAGAAATATACTTCCAAAAATTCCTCGGATTAGAACAAAGGTCAGATTCACACTTCCGAGCCCAAACCACTCTGGCATCCGCTATCGCATACTTAACATCTCTACGCAGCCGAGAAAACAAGAAATAATCATCCGACAGACCAGAAGATTTAAACCTGCGATGAGCAGCCTTCTTCCTCTTGAGAAGATTAACAATGTTCCTATTGAACCAAGGAGGAAATTTGGTTGACTTAGGACGAAATGCAGGAACATGTTTATCAATCGCTGCAGTAATTATCTTCTGTAAACCCAGAACCGATTCCTCCAAATCGACGGTCAAGAGAACATTACACCAATCAGCAAACCTCACATCGTCATACAACGCACGATAGTCACCACGATCATAGCGAAAAACCAGGCCCGTTTCCGCCACATCAACGGTTGCGACTTCAAGGAACCCAATTTCAAACGGAGGATGGAACTTATCAGGGCAAACAAGAGCCTCAGCAGCTCTAGTGAAAATCCTGCAGTTAGTCAAAATTAAATCCAAACCATTATTACAGAAGGAAGGATCCGTTGATTCATGTGTAAAAACGTCCAAGTTCATCATGTCAACAAAATCAAAAACCGATCGTGCTTTACATTTAGCATAAAACCCAATATTTGCAGGAAGACTTCTAGTAGACCAGCACACTCCAGATACATTAAAATCGCCTACAATACAAATATCAAAATTTAAAATATCTACGTGCCTATACAGAAAATCAAAATATTGGTCGAGGAGAATTGCAGCTAAAAATGGAGCAACATACATAACACAAACCAACAAATTCTTCATGCCTGGTCGAATTAGCTCAACCCATACAGCCTCAGGAAACGCCTCGAGGTCCTTCCTCCTCGTACACCTAATGCTTGATTTTACAAGAATAGCTGAACCACCACCACGCTGAAGCAAAGTAGCAGCATAATCTCGGTCAGCCCGAAAAACATGGTAACAGTCTGGAAACAGATTGACATCACAGTGCTCATCACTAAGCCAAGTCTCAGTCAAGGCAACCACGTCGAAGTGAAAATCAATCAAGGACGCGAAAATTTCATCCTGCTTAGTCCTCAAACCACGAACATTTTGGTAGATCATCCTCAATTTACCCATCGCTACCGAGCTGCAATCCATCCTCCCGTGAACCTTTTTCTACAAACACTGCATCAGGCCTCAACGGACCATAAAATGGAGCCAACAGCGTACCAACAGGCCAGATCTCAGGACGAACCAAGCTGTCAAAATCCGAAGCACAAACTTCAATTCGAAACGAGCTATACGACTCGTACCTAGTCTTCAGACGAATACACTGAAGATGTCGAAAGTTGTGTCCCCCAAGCAGCTTGGTGATATCACCAACCCCGGTTGAAGAGTTAAACCTCGAAACAAAAAGAGCTTTAGTCCTGGGCTTAACCAAATCACAGCATACGTCGCCTTTCCCAAAAACAGCATTTCGAGACCTCACCCCTTTCTTAGGGTTAGACGGAGCAATGGAACCCTCAAGAAAAGACTTCACTTTGGGGCCTTTACGCTTCTCAGAGCCAACCACAGTCCAAACAGATTTCTTAGCCAAATCATGGGAGGCTGCAGTCAAAACATCATTCACAGGGTTAGCGGATTTATTTACAGCGTCAACTGTAGCAGAAGTAAGTCCCTCAGCATTTTTGTAACCCACATGCGAAGCGTTTCCGGATGACCTCACTGCATCCTGAATACACCCAGCATCAAAACTCCGCACTCGTGTCATGTTGCTATTCCTCTTAGCCGCATTAAATACAGAAGTAGCACAGTGAGATGGCAAGGAGAGGTTAATATTATCATCACCACAACGAGGTCTAACTGGATCAGGAATAAGGTTAGCAGGCGAAAGAGAAGAAGAACCAGAGGAAAGAACATCCCTGTGTAAACTTCCACCTTGAACAACCATGCCAGACACGACTACACCTCTTATTTCGCTAATCGAAGACTTCAATTCAGAATTCTCATATCGAAGACGTTTAAGTTCAAACCTTATATCATTAAGTTCAGACTGGAGGGCACGAATTATTTCCAGAACTCCCTCGTCAACAGCAGACCGCAGAGATTGAAGCAAATCCTTATCCGCAATGATATCGCTCTGCTTATAACAGCTATCACAAACCACCTTGGGTGGATTCATTGGAAGACCCGTATCATTCAAAATACATTCAACACCCTTAACAGACAGCATATCTCCCCGAATAGAACCACCAACAGTGCCATTATCAGATTCAACGTTGTGTCCAACAGAAGTGTTATCATCGATAATGACGTGTTTCTTTATGCAAGAGCCACATTAATAGTCGACAAAATTATAATAGTCGATGGTATCTGAAACCGCCACTGACAGTCAACTATAGACTTTATTGCCAATAAAATATTAGCCGTAAAGCTAAAAAAAAAACTTAATAAAAAGGTAAGGCCGTTTTCCAAAATCAGTCCAAAATAAAAAAAACAAATCCAATTATATTTCACTTACAATTGCCAATCCTACAAACCAGATAGATAAATCGAACACCAATAAAAAACCAACACAAGAACAGAGCGCACAGAAGTACGTCCGCACTCAGCAGACCTCTAAATAAATAATAATAATAATAATAATAATAATAATAATAATAATAATAATAATAATAATAATAATAATAATAAATACTATGTAATAACAAAGCCCATGAAAGTCAAAAAGCCATAAATTTTAGATATACTTTAATGACGTTGCATCAAATGTATCAGTTTAATATTCATAAACAAATTTATGTTTACTAGCATAGTGAAAGACTTACTTCAAAAGTCATAAAATGTTTATGGTACACAATAATAATTTAGAATTTTAAAATCGAGTATTTTTAGTATTATTAATTTTTTTGGGAGTAGTGAAAAATTTAGATTGATTAGAGAACAACAAAATAATTTATTGGTTTATTTAAGAATAAAGTTTCTTGGTAGCACACAGAAAGCAACTCAAAACTGCTTCCTTAACCCAATTAAACTGAATAAAAAATACATTTGATTGTATGAAAATATATGTGTTAAAGACATTCTTACTATAAATAAAACTAAATAATTCAATTTAAAAATAATAAATTTTTAATAATTAAAAAAAAATAATCAACTTGTTTGATGTTTTAAAAAATTAACAAAATAGAAAATATATTTTCTATATTTACAACTTATAAAATTCCAAGCACATACCTCAACTGCATAAATAAACATTTCTACAATATAAAGTACTAGGATTCAGGATTTCCGTTACTATAGTTATAAATTTAGAATTAAAAATGAGTTAATAAATTTAGGAAAAAATTATTATTTTTTTTCCTAAGATGTACGTTGCATTCTGTACAACTGGTGAACAATAAGCAACCCCTTCACGGCCCAATGAGATGTAGATGATATGTATGACATAATGAAGCGTAGTCTTGTGCAAACTCAGGCCGATCGTTCCTGAGACTTACGATTAATTGAACCCCAACCGCTAAAGTACACCGATATCCTCTGGCTAGTATTCAAATTCGTGTACAAGTAACGAACCTTTATCAGGATATGAATCTCAGAACCTTCGATTTCGAAAATCAGCTGTTAAACAACTGACTCGCGACTACGAGTTAACTACTAGTCCAGCCGGTGGGTAAATTGAATACACTGATAATCATAATTTTTGTTTCCCACATACGATGCATGAAATAAATCTGTTTTTTGATGCTGAAAATGAATATGAACTCAGAATCTTTCTATCAGCCACCTATTTTAAAGTTTTTAAATTTTAATTGAAGGTATTTTTTCATTTTTCAACGTATAGTTAAGCGCCTATATTGTATTTTGTTAGCTCATCTTTTATTGTTTAACATTGTTAACATAATTTAAAAGTTATAAATAAACAATACTAGACAAAGAATTAAATCACATCATAGTCACATATTATGACATCATATTTAATACTGAAGAGTGAGCCTCATGGACAAGTCTGTGTCCTAGTCTATGGACAAGTCTTCAATCATGTGTATGCAGGTCAAAACATGTAGCTAAAAACACAGCTGTGTTGTATTTATTAAGCACTGGGACTTAAGAATGAATTAATTTTGTTCAGTCTTATTGCTTTCTAAAGATTGTTAAAAGTGCAGTGTCATAACGCCTTGAAATTGTATAAATGATATGGATGCCTTTTATTATGTATGTGGTGAGTTTACCGAAAAATTAAATAGAAAAATCATTACAACTTTAATTAAAAAAGAATATCATTTGTACATTCAATGTAAAATTGGTGATCAGGATAAGACGTATCAGTGGGCTCCTCATATAATATGAACTAATTGTTCTGTATATTTAAAAGGATAGCTGAAAGGTACACGGAAGGCTTTGCCATTTGGTATACCAATGGATTGGCGTGAACTTGTTTAAAAAGTGTGTCTGGAATTTCTAAAACAATCTACATACTGTAAAATATGCTTCATTGCATCTGCAATCAGGCCTGTGCCTCACAGTGAAATTATTCCAGTTCCTGAGCCACCTGTGAATGTATGTTTCGAAAGCAGCGATGAAGAATCAGACAGTACTGAAGAAGACATCAATAATTTTTATTTTGAATTACCTTCCAATAACCCACATCTTATATCACAAGGTAAATTAAATCACTTGGTTAGGAAATTAAATATATCAAAACGTCAAGCTGAACTTAGGATCAAGACTGCAAGGCTGACTTCAAAAAAATACAAATATTTCGGGCTTCCGAAGCCGACAAAAAGAACTTTCTCAGTACTTTATTGATGAAAATAATTTGGTTTATTACACGAATGTTGATGAGCTTATGTTGCACATAGGACAAGTTCATATACCTGAGGATTGGCGCCTTTTCATAGATTCGTACAAGTATAGTTTAAAAGTGGTTCTACTACAAAACGGTAACAAATATCCTTTGATACCAAACGCTTGTGATATTAATTTGAAAGAAACATACGATGTGATAAAAGACATTCTTGAAAAAATAAATTATAAAAAACATAGCTGGAACATGTGTGGTGATTTGAAAGTTATATTGTTAGGCATGCAGTTAGGCTGTACTAAGTACATGTGGTTTCTTTGCGAATGGGACAGTCGAGCTAGAAATAAACATTATGTTACCAAAGAGTGGAAGAAACGAGACAACTTAACTCCAAATGGGAAAATTATTATTCATGAGCCCTTAGTTGAACCCAAAAAAATATTTTTACCCCTTCTCCATATCAAGCTAGAATTAATGAAAAATTTTGTAAAATCAATGGAAAAGGATAGTCCCGGATTTTTGTATATCAAGCAGAAATTTCCGACTCTAAATGGAGAAAAAATTAAAGAAGGAATATTTTTAATCCTCAAATAAGAGAGTTGGTCAGAGATGATGTGTTTAACTCGATATTAAATAATGTAGAGAATGCAGCTTGGGCTTCATTTAAAGACGTTTGCAAAGGTTTTCTCGGCAATCAAAAAACCGACAATTATCACCATATTGTTAATCAACTTCTTACTTCATACAACGCTATGAGGTGTAATATGTCTTTGGAAATACATTTCCTCCATTCACATCTGGATTTTTTCATTCATTGGGCATAAATACAGAAGCCCCCAGATCTCTTACAAAGAGTTATGCATTCTTACTAAGAACAATGTTTAGAAAATGATGGTTGATATTTAACGGCCATTATTTTCAAAAACTAAGTTATATCAACTTTAACTCCATTAAATTCTGTATATATCTGCAGTAATTAACTATAAGTTTCTGGAAGCACAAAGTAATATATCAAAATATTATTTGTAAAATCGTCAACTATTTATGATCCGGTTTTATAATTTACACAAGTAATGAAATGATATTAATAGACTGTAAAAAAAATCTATTTTTTTTCGTACAATGTTTTTTTAGTTTCAATAAATAATAAGAATTTACAATTTTAATACCAATATAAAACCAGCAGTTTAATTCTTCATCGTAAACATGTGCAAAGATTTACATTTTAGTTTGATAATCAAACTTTTTTTTATTATTGTTTAACAGTTTGCAAATTGGGTTAAGAGGTTTTATTTAGTTTATAATATTTACTTTATAAAAATATATTTTTATTTCTAATCGGCTATTTTATATTTTTAAGGTAGCTAAAAATATATATTATTTAATCTAAATTCTACAACTAAGGGTTTACTTCGCGCGGAACGTACAAAGTAAGTTCGCTGAACAATTAAGAGTGACTTATACAAAACGTTTCCATTTAGGCTAATAGAAGAAAGCGTGAGAAACTGATGGACTACTTTGCTTTTTGAAGTGCTTAACTCAATAATCTGATACTTTTAACCTGCTACGAGTATATTATTCGTATCGTATCGCAAAAAGTTCATGATTATAAGATTCTAGTAGTTGAGTACTATCTAATAAAAAATAAATACAAACATCAACACACGAATGATATCGATAGTTTTATTTTAGTCTTCAATATTTGCACGAAGCAACAATAACGTAATAGGTTAAAAAGACTTATCCGACAGGTGGGGAGGGTAAAATTATCGATTGCAGTTTCTGAAGTTGAATAAAAGTACTAACAGTCGTAATTTTTTCAGGACAGACAGAGTTGGGTTACACTGTAAATGCAGGTGAAACATTAAGAACGTAAGGGGATGTAGTCACACGATTGCACTAAATAACGAAATTTTAGACTGATAATACCTTTTTTTTAATACGGGTTGAAACATACATTCAAATTACTTTTTGGCTCTTAATTGGGAATATTACGGCCATGATATAAATCACAGGAAGCAACAGGAGCATCTTATGATTGCTTTAAAAGATTTTTTGTAATGTTTTTAGTTTTAACGATACATTCGTCGATGAAATTTATTGGCATAACGACAGTTAATCATCAAAGTACTTCGGTTTATCCGAAAAGAATTTCGATTCCTCTTTGAAAATTAAACACAAATGTTAGTGCACACCCCTTTGAATTGATTTTAGCGTTAACATTCTTAAAATGACTTATAAGTGTTTTTCATGCCATAATTCAGTTTCAGTGAATTTATGAATACCAGTAAAATGAAAAGTATACTTCATTTTTATTTGAAAAACACTCTTTATTCCGTGTATTCTTTGTTGGGGAAAACAATACAAAACGTGTTCAAATTATTTTCTGTAACCTATATCTTGACATACGGGTACGCATTTAATAAACTGTCAACTTTAGTCTCCATCCGCTTCAAATTCTATATTCGAAATATCTATAAGGAAATGTTTTATTCATATGTCATATACAGAATGTGTTTCCAACCCATCAATGTGATGAATCATCACCTTCAATTTACTTTCCAACCGACAGTCATGCAATCACACTTCTTTTAGTCTAATTACTTTACTCAATAAAATTAAAAATAATGTATTTTATTTTATGGTTAAATTTTTGCTTCCATTACTTTTCTATGCACTTTAATTACAACTAGAGAAAGAAGTGGATCTTTTTGATATTTCAAAAAATAAATTCTGAAAACAATAGCTACTAAAACCAATAAAAAATTAAATAGTCGTTACTCAAAAACTTTCTTGTGTATTTTTTCACGCATTATACATTTTTTATATGAATATTCAATACTTGCAAATAATAATAGTCATATTCTTAAAATCTTACAAATTCTTATGTAATAATGTCCTCCTTTTTTAAATTAGACGACAGAACTGCTGTAATTCAACACAATATTTCGGCTTACGACGAACTTGTTATGCTTTCAAAATTTATAATAATTACTGAACCATTTAAAAGATCTTCTCCCTTCTGTATTTAGATTAAATTTAACAAATTTCTTTTGCAAAATCAGTTTTTCTTTGTGGAGAAATCTTTTCATAACATTAATCAAAAAATTTATAAAAGAAAACTTATATTTTCGACAATTCCATTCAACGTGTACATAAATATACGCTTAAATAATTATCATTAAAACTTTCTGAATACTGATTTATTTTGGAGCTTTCTTTGGAGAAAAAAAGGATGGCCGAAGGCAAACCCAGACAATAATTTAATTAAAAATTAGCGAGTCGATTGTACAATGGAACATCAATGGATGTTTTTCAAACATCCATAAGCTCCAACGCTTGGTACATGATGTAGACCCGATTTGTATATGTCTGCAAGAAACGCATTTCAGCCGAAATGAAAAATTTAAATTAAAAGGATATCATATATTTCGGCGAGATCAACCGCCAAATATAAGAGTTAGAGGTGGAGTAGCCATACTAACATGGACCAGAGCTACCGCCGAAGCTGTTGATCTAAATACAAAGCTGCAAGCGGTCGCCATTAGAATGAAGCGTCCGCTTCAGGTCACTGTTTGCAGCATATACTTGCCGAATTTTGATTGGAAAGAGGATGACATAGCGCGACTAATTTCTGAGCTTCCCCCACCTATTTTACTGGTGGGTGATTTTAATGCTCATAATTCTCTCTGGGGATCGGATCGAGTAGATCCCCGCGGAAGAGAATTGGAGAGGTTCCTGATGAATTCTGAACTTATGCTTTTAACGATGGGTCAGGAACCTTTTTCAATGACAGAGATGGATCGACGTCCTGTATAGATCTTGCACTTATAAGCAGATCGATAGCACCGAGGTACAGCTTCCATGTTTTACACGATTTGCATGGAAGCGATCATTTCCCGGTGCAAATTGTAACTGATGTTACAAGAAAAATATATCCCATCTCTAAAAGATGGTTGTTTGAAAAGGCAGATTGGACTAGCTTCACAGCTAGAACGATACTCCTTGAAACAACTGGAGTTATTGGGGACGATGTCGTCGCTATAACAAATGCGATACTTGAGGCAGAATCGAGTTTCATTCCCAAAACATCTGGGAAACTTACAAAGAAACCCGTTCCATGGTGGAACGAAGAAATAAGTAAAGCTATTAAAAGAAAGAAAAGAGCTATAACGCCTTTCAGAAACGTCCAACTACGGAGAATCTTATTGCTTTAAAAAATACAGGGCGTACGCAAAACGTCTTATGATGGATTCATAGAACGATCCTGGCAACAATACGTGTCATCCATCGACAGAACCACTACTGCAACAGATGTTTGGAGGAAAGTGAAGGCGATCTGTGGGCTTAAAAATTTTGCGCCCGTAACTAGCCTTCAAGATGAAGATGGAATTAAGGACTCTCCAAACGAAATTGCAGAGCTATTATCCAATCACTTCGAAAAAGCCAGCAAAACGGCTAACTATGAAGAATATTTTTGAGCGAAAAAAGAAGAACTTGAAGATCTACTAAATTTTCGTACTGAATATAATTACTCATATAATGCACCATTCAAAATGGAAGAATTCGTGAAAGCGTTGGAAAACAGGCAACACAGCTGCTGGTCCGGATGAAATCCATTATAATATGATCAGGCAGCTGAATACCACTGGAATGTACCCGCAGCAGTGGAAAAAAGCTCATGTTGTTAAAGTACAAAGAAAAAAAAAATTTAACAGACCCCCAATAGCTATCGTCCTATTTCTTTGACGTGTGGTATGGGAAAAAATGATTAATAATCGACTCGTCTGGGTTTTGGAAAAAGAAAACCTGATATCACCATATCAAGCAGGTTTTCGAAAATACCATTCTACCACTGATCAAATGATCAACTTAGAGAATGGTATACATAACAGCTTTATTACAAGGAAACATTGTGTCAGAGTCTTCTTTGATCTTTAGAAGGCTTTCGATATGATCTGGCGTCATGGTATAATGCTCCAGATACATGAATATGGCATTCGTGGCAAGCTGCCAATTTTATTGAGCAACTATATGAATGACCGTACTTTCCAAGTACGTGTCAACAACGAATATTCATCTACAAAAATCTTGGAAAATGGCATACCACAGGGTTCGCCGTTGAGCGGTACCTTGTTTATGATCGCCATTAATAAATTGATATTAATCATTCCAGTAGAAATCAGCAAAAGCGTCTATGTTGATGATTTGGCAATTGTGTATGCCAGCAACAAGACTGCTACGGTGAAATACAAATTGCAACGGGCGATCGACGCCTTTAACGAAGTTGCGAGGAATAATGGATTCCAATTTTCACCAGAAAAAACGTGCTATGTACACTTCTGCAGGAAGAGAATTCCTCACCAAAGTCCTACGTTGAGAATTGGCAATGATCCAATACAATATAAAGACAATGTCAGATTTTTAGCACTAGTATTGGATATATCCCTTACATACAGATTACACATACAGGACTTGAGTGTTAGATGTAAAAAAGCACTAAACATTATAAAATGTTTATCGAATATTAATTGGGGCTCAGACAAAGAGATATTGTTGAGACTGTATAAGACATTGGTTCAATCGAAACTCGACTACGGACGTATTGTATATTCATCCGCTAGAAAGTCGCATTTAAGAAAGTTAGACGTAATTCATAATAGAGGAATTAGATATGTGACAGGCGCTTTCCGCACAAGTCCGGCGAATAGCCTACTGTCCGATGCCGGAATAATGCCACTACATTATAGAAGAGAGATCCTTTTGTTAAGATATGCAGCAAACGTATGGGCTTTCCCTGCTCATATAAATAATATACTGTTTATGAATCATCCTATGGCTGCAGTATATGAACATCGTGCTACCTATTCCAGACCAGCCGGAATTAGGTACCACGAATTAAGAAGGAAATATGAAATTGCTATTCCAGAGATATTAGCAATTTCCACAAGAGAAATACCACCATGGCTCTTGCCGGCGGTAAATACACGGTTGGATCTCTCTCAGGGAGAAATAAAATTAGAATCGGTCACACGCGATTAACAAATTCATATTTATTAACCGGCAAAGAGAGACCAATGTGCGGTGTTTCTAATAAAACACTGACAGTCAAGCATCTAATAGAAGAGTGTACCATATATGAGGACCTCAGAAAGAGGTTCCGTCTTAGAAATGATATTACTGCTGATCTGGATAATGGAAATGAAGAAAGAATAGTTGCATTTTTACACGTCAGAGGACTTCTTAGAAGTCTATAAAAGTGAAAAATTTTAAAGCTGTGTTAAAGAATCTCTAAGAGGTAGTCTCATTTAAATATGGAAGTCTCGAAGCGTGGCACGAGTGATGGGAAGTAGCCCTCTTGTCTAGGCCACCCTGGCTCGTCTGCATTCAAGAATAGTGAGTCGGGGTGTGTCCAATGATGGCATGGGGGACCCTCAAGGGTGGATTGAGGGCGCGAGATTATGGGTGTGCGCGGTGCATGCATGTAGCCTGTTTATAAGAAGGAGTCAACTGCCACGGCACCCTGGCGCGACTGATATACTGCTCAACGGCGGTTCTGGTCGCCCTGAGGGTGCTTAAACAAACTATAAACGTGACTCGTAGAAGAAAGAAAGAAAGAAAGAAATGGTATTGATAAGTTGAATTTTTTTAATTTCATGGTCTTTTGAGAACCTTATCTCAAATTTTAATATCGGGGCCCTTTACACCCCGTAAGTGTTGTGTTTTGTACTTGTCTTTTGTGTCTTAATGTTTTGTGTAGTTTGTGCTTTTAAATAAAATGTAAGGGCCCTTACACCCTTACATATGACGATCCAGATTGTGATACTAATTTCTTTTTTAAAGAATGTGACGAGGGCTAATGACCCTAGCGTCGATGCCCGTAAAAATTCAGAAAAAAAAATACAACAGTAATAATAACTGATAACTATATATAATGTGATGGAAGTTCAAAGCGGTGAGCGTACTTCAAAAAAAAAAAAAAAAATAGTAGATTAGATCTTGTTTTCTGGCTCTTTGCAAATGATTTATTTTCTTTATTTTAAAATTTCCATGGACACGTTTGCTTGACAGAAAAAGAAGAAATTAGTTCTGTATTTATTCATATCGAAATACATTTTTATGATGTAGCCAACTGATTTCATAAACCGATATTATTTATGGCGAGTTCAATCTAATAGCTTACTAACTTAAAATTTGATAAACTATGTTCACTCCTTCCTTTTTCTCTATTATTCCTTGTTGAATTTCGATAAGTATATATCAATATTTGAAGAACCTTGTATATTACACAAATGTTTCGTTTAATTGGTTCAGCTTTTCTTTAAGCTACTTATTTTTTCTGAGAAAAAAAGAAGCAAAAAAATGTATACTAATTTAAATTGATATTTTCCAGATGATTTACCTCGCCGTAAAAGTTTGAAGGATTTGTGTGGAACATAAAACAGCATTTTCAGACGCACAAGTAATTTCCTACATGTTTCGTAATTGCTGTAAATTCTATTTTATTTATTTCTTTTATAGTAGTATACATTTACATACCTATAATTTTTTTTAGATCATTCAACTATATTTACTTTAATTTCTCTGTTTTTACAGATGACAATTATTTTCCGAAATACGTAATGGAAAATAACTTGAAAAAGACAATATTTTTGTTTAAAAATCACTTCAACCTTTAAATAATACGTGGAGAGGTTACAATTCCATTTTAATCATCGGAATACTGAAGTCTTTTTTTGAAGTGACAAAAAATATTTTCAATCTTCTTTTACAAGTTTCCTTCATTGTTATTAAAGAATATTTTTTTAAAATCCATTAAATTAAACCCTGAGAGATTTTGAAAACAGCAAAATGGAACTTAACTTTGTTTTTTTTCGTTTTCTCATTTTCTGGTTAAAAATTGTGTTTTTATTATAATGATTATCGTATAGTAAGTATTGTGGAAAATTGTAAGGAAATTAAAACTAAAGAATTACTTTATTTAATACAAATGTAAGTACGTGTTTTTAAACATTTTTTTAGATTAGAAACAGTTAAAAATCGTAATAGCAAGGGTAGAATGGAATTTGATTATATTGATAGTAGGGGTGGTTGGGTAGTTAGTAGTCTTCTAGTGCATGGTGTAGGATAATCAACGGTGCTGATGTGGAGCTCCTGTATTGTAAATACTGTATTATTTACTATATTATTAATAAAAGTAATAATAATGACGGTTCATCTTATAGTCAAATATAATCATCAGATTTTGGGATTTGCTAGTTTAGTTTATTGTAGTCGAGACCTCTGTAGCTGCGTAAGAGAATCAATACAGAAAATAGTACTTAAGAGTTTATTAAGTACTAGTAGACCCGGCAATGCTTCGCTATTGCTAGATTTGAGTATACATATATATATATATATAAGCTCTGTCAGATTCCAATCTCACTTCTCGTTGCTATTTTTTCTCTGATAACCGGGCTCGAACATTACGTTCTTGATTGGATTCCAACCTCGCTTCTCGTTGCTCGTTTGTTTCTGATGCTCATGTTGCCTTTTTCTTTTGTGCTTGAGACGTAGAACGACCGATCGCTCGTTTTTTGGGAAGCATACCTGCAAAGAAATGGCGTTGAAATTGGTTGAAAATTAAAATGTCGGAATGCAATGTTCACAACTATCGAAAGTTTTATATTTTAATTTTCAAAATAACAGATTTAAATCAAGTACTCTATCATTTTTTTAAATATCAAATCACCTTTATCTTACAATTCAAGTTTTGGCACCTATATATGAACTCCAGTTTTTTAAAGTACAATAATATTTTTTAAAATATTTCATTTTATCATAATCTAAGCAAAGTAATTGTAGGAGTTAATCGGAAAAGTTCGGGAAATTTCGGAAAACCCCGTATTTTACTAACTCAGAAACCTTCCCTGGCATGCGTCCAACCATTCCCCAAATTTCATCGCTATTGGATGAACGGTTTAGAAAGGCATAAGAGACATACAGACAGACAAACATTCACATATATATATATATATATATATATATATATATAAATATTATTATTTGATGTAAAGGAAAGAAATAACGTTAGAAAAGTAGAACACAAAAAAAAAACGAAAATGAAGCTTTACAAATGTTACCTTAATCCGCAGTTTTCTCCCTTTGGCTTTATGGTCACCCCTTTTGGAGCCGGACCCGCAATTAAGCATTACTCAGCTCCGGGAGGTGTCGTCGCCAACCCAACCTAACAAAGACCCATAGCTTAGCCGATCTTATGATAACTGATCAAACAGGAGACAGTTAAAAAAAAATCGTTTACAGTAGTAGTTATAAATGCAGCATGGATGTCATCAACGCCTTTGTACTGCCAGTGATAATTATCCTTATGTTCGTGCGTTGATTCAACTTTGCTTTTGCTGAAACCCTCAACTTTAAATTCATACTAATATTTCTCAGACATCCAGACTTAAAACATCATATTACACCAACTCATATCACACTGTCTTTATATTTATCCAATATTTCTCTCTTTTCATGTTATATCTTTGTCCCTCTCAATGAATCATGAGACCTTGCCGATGGTGAGGGGGCTTAAGTACTCAATGATATAGAGTTGCTGGATCAAAGGTGCAACCATATCTGAATGGTATCTATTGCGAGCCAGACTAAGGAAAGATCCTAAAAGAGAGCAGTAGCTCTTTCAGTAGCTGTTAAGGGCATAAGTCAGGAAGACAAACAGCTACATCAACATCACTCAATCTTCTGAGTACTGAGCAGCTGAAAACAATGGAAAATTACAGTTGATTTTTTCCAAGAAAATGTAGATCTCTGCATTTTCATGTAAGAAAGATGAAAGCGCTTTCCTTGGTAAAATATTCCGGAGGTAAACTAGTCCCCTGTTTGGATCTCCGGGTGGGGACTGCTAAGGAAGGGATCACCAGAAAATTAAAATATAACATTTTATGAATCGGAGCATAGAATGTTAGAAATCTAAAAAAGATTGGTAGGTTAGAAAATTTAAAGAAGGAAATAGGTCGATTAAATGTAGATGTAGTTGGAATTAGCGAGGTTAGGTGGGAAGAAGAAAACGACTTTTGGTCAGGTGATCTTGAATAACTAACTCAGTGTCAAATAAAGGACAGGCAGGAGTAGGTTTCATAATGAACAAGAAGATAGGAAAAGAGTAGATTATTTCAAAAAGCATAGCGATAGAATCGTTGTAATCAGAATAAAATCAAAATCTAAGCCGTCAAGGATTGTTAATGTCTATATGCTTATAAGTGCCCATGATGATGATGATGATGATGAGGTAGAGTGTGTATATGAAGAAATTGACAAAGCAGTTAAACAGCATTATAGGGGATAAAAATGTAATAATACTTGGTGATTGGAATGCAAGCACTGTTAAAATCAAGAAAGCAAATATTGTGGGTGAATGCGAACTGGGCAAAAGAAATCAAGGCAGGGACTGACTTAATGAGTTTTGCACAAAGCATAATTTAGTAATTCGCAACACCCATTTTAAAAATCATAATAGAAGAATATACACATGCAAAAAGCTGAGCGATACTAAAAGGTATTAGTAGATTATATCATGGTTAAGCAAAGATTTAGAAATTAAATTGTCAACTGCAAAGCATATCCAGGAGCAGACATTGATAGTGATCATAATTTAGTGATAATGAAATGTAGATTGAGGTTTAAAAACCGGAAGAAAAGGTGCCAGATGAATCGGTGAAATTTAGAGAAGCTTGAGGAAGAGGAGATAAAGAAAATTTTTGAAAAGGACGTCGCAAGAGGTCTGAGTAAAAAGAGATAAGGTAGAAAACGTAGAAGAAGAATGGAAGAATGTTAAAAAAGAAATTCTTAAATCAGCAGAAGCAAACTTAGGCAGAACAAAGAGAAGTGGTAGAAAACCTTGGATATCAGAGGATATATTGCAGTTGATGGATGAGCGTAGAAAGTATAAGAATATCAGTAATGAAGAAGGTAAAAGGACATATCAGCAATTACGAAATACAATAAACAGGAAGTGCAAATTAGTGAAAGAAGAATAAATTAAAAAAATGTGTTCAGAAATGGAAAGAGAAATGATCATTGGTAAAATATATGGAGCATACAGAGAAGTTAAGGAGAATTTTGTAGTACATAAGTTAAAATCTAATAATGGGTTAAATAAAGATGGTACACCGATTTATAATACGTCAAAGAGGATGAAAAGGGGGATACAATACTGAGATCTGAATTTAATTGATTAAAGGATTTGAATAGGAAAAAGGCTCCTGGGATAGACAGGATACCTGCAGAATTACTACCCAATACAGGTGAGGGAGTGATAGATTATACAAACTGGTGTTTAATGTTTATGTAAAAGGGGAAGTTCTTCTGTCAGACTTCAAAAAGTGTTATTTTTCATTGTACCAAAAAAGCAGATGAATGTGAAGAATACAGAAAAATTCGCTTAACTACTCACCCATCAAAAATCTTAACTAAAATTCTGCACCGAAAAATTGAGAGGAGAGTGGAAGAAGTGTTAGGAGAAGGCCAATTTGGTTTCAGGAAAAGTATAGGGACAAGGGAAGCAATTTTAGGCCTCAGATTAATAGTAGAAGTAAGATTAAAGAAAAACAAACCAACATACTTGGCGTTTATAGACCTAGAAAAGGCATTCGTTAACGTAGAATGGAATAAAATGTTCAGCATTTTTAAAAAATTAGGGTTCAAATACAGAGATAGAAGAACAATTGCTAACATGTACAGGAACCAAACAGCAACAGTAATAATTGAAGAACATAAGATAAAAGCCATAATAAAAAAGGGAATCTGACAAGAATGACTAATTCCATTAGTTTTTACTCTTTACACAGAACTAGCAGTTAATGATGTTAAAGAAAAGTTTAGATCCGGAATAACAGTGCGAGGGGAAAAGAAAAAGATCCTACAATTTGCTGATGATATAGTAATTCTAGCTGAGAGTAAAAAAGATTTAGAAGAAACAATTAATGGCATGGATGAAGTCCTTGGACGATCGAAGTACCTGAGAAGAGAAGATTAGAAGCATTTGAAATGTGGTGCTATAGGAGAATATTAAAAATCAGACGGCTGGATAAAATGACAAATGAAGAGTTGTGTCAGCAAATTGATGAAGAAAGAAGCAACTGGAAAGATATAGCTAAAAGAAAAGACAGATTTACAGCCCACATCTTAAAGCATTCTGGAATAGTTGTTTGATATTGGAGGGTCAGGTAGAAGGAAAAAAAATTGCAGGCAGGCATTGTTTGGAATATGGAAATCAAATTGCTAGAGATGTTGGATGTATGGGGTATGCAGAAATAAAATGACTGGCACAAGACAGGGAATCTTGGGGAGCTGTATCAAATAAGTCAAAAGACTGAAGACAAATTTATTATTTAGTAATATTTCAAATAAATAGGATACTTTTTATACGTAAAAAAAACTTTACATCTATGTACAGTTTCAAAATATACAAATGTCTACCACCATATCATAGCAACATATTAACCTGAAAGAGCTATTAAAATATACATAATTATTATTCTTTTTACCTTTGTTTCTTTCGCAACATTTCTATCTTTTTGTCTTTTTGGCCCCTTTTTTCATTTTTTCACACTTCTTTTTTATTTGCATTTATTTTGTTTTTTTATCCTTTTATCCCAACTTCCATAACCTGTTCCTAGCTCTTGGAAGCTAATAGAAAAGCCAACTTATAAATTTTTCTTTTATTTATTTTTTTATTTAATTTTTTAACTCAATTTAATGCGTTGCAGCTCGATAAGTAGTGTATTTTACAATAGTGTTAAAATACAAATACCTATTATTAAAGCTACAAAAAAAGTTGCTTAATTCCATTACATAAAGAAGAATAAGAGTAGGCTTCAAACTCTCACGTAAACATCTAATCAAAAATTAACAATGTTTATCTATACACTCTCTATAATATGTGTATGTGTGTGTGTGTGTGTGTGTGTGTGTGCGTGCGTGCGCGCGCATGTGTGTGTGTGTGTGTGTGTGTGTGTGTGTGTGTGTGTGTGTGTGTGTGTGTGTGTGTGTACATATGTATTAATATATGTATGTACATATATTATGTTTGTGTATGCGCGTGTGTAAAACCTATCTAATGTATTGAATACCTTAATAAGAAAAAATTCAGATTACATTGACCTAATATAATATTTACTTTCCTGTTTTAATAATGAACCAAATGCAAATATTATCCCATAAAGAAATATATTTTTTTTAAATCAACGGTAAAGCTTATATAGAAGTTACATTTTGTTTTCTTGCTCAATAGTAGTCCTAAAATAAAGCAAACGATATTTGTACTTGGTATGCTTTATTCGCCTTTCTAACGACGTGAATCGCATGTCATATGGTAATCTATTCAAATGTATCTCTTCAGACACGTTTCAGCGCAATGAAATAACTCAATTTTATCCCTAATGAGATCCTTATTTCCACATCCTATTTCAATTCAAAAACTAATTTCATAATATCTGCACATCTTGTCTTGAGCCGAGCATATATCTTACCATAGAAAAAACTCAACATTACTGATAAAGTGATTTCTTACGAAAATGATACGGAATCTTATTACTAAATAATTATGAAAACATACATACTTTATAATGGCTCTAGTTGTATAATTTACAGTTTCATTGCTATTATCAAATATATTATTTATATATATATATATATATATATATATATATACTTCCGAACTGATCTATAATTAAAAATACTATTATAAATTACTAATTTTTCTTTTTACTGTATAAATTGTACAGTATTTTTACAATTTTCTTTTATAATTTGTGTAAATGTATAACAAAAACATTATTTAGTTACCTAATATTTTAAAGATATCTATAATAATAGTTTCATTATTTTTTATTAAATTTATTTCAAGCAACATCTGTATTTGGTAATCTCTGTCTTAAGCAAGTAGTCCAAAACTTTATGAAAGAAAAAAATGCTGTTAATGAAACTCATGACATATTTTATATACCAAAAATTTATTCTTGGGCCCTTTTTAACTTATAAAAGTAATTTGATTATTAATGAATAAAAATTTTTATTTGAAGCGAAGTGCTTAAGATAATTTCTCTTAGTAAATAAAATACCATTTTTATACCTCTAAAAATTTATTATTTTCTGAAAATGAAGTTTGTAATTTATTTTTTAAATAAGTAACTCGTTTGCATTTTACCTGCCTTATTTATTATTAAACGGTCATGTATTCTTTATGCGTGAAAATGTTCATCAGCGGTTGAAAACGTATATTTCATAAGTAAAGGGTTTTTTATAGTCAGCTAATTTTTCAGTTCCGTCTAAGTATCCGTCTCGGTATGGTGTAATTTTTTTTAATTTACTTCCTAGCAACCAGTTACTATTTACAATGTTTTATTCGTAGACTACCTAATGTGACGCATTAATCTAGTACAAGAACAGCATTGTAGTACTAGGAACGCCTATTCATATGAGTAAATAAAAGAGTTTAGCATATTTTATACATCGACTTATACATGTTCTATTTTATTCTTTCTATCTCAGAATTACTCATTTATTTTTTTTCAATTCCCACCGTTTACTAAACCTGCATTTAACTAATTCCATTGTTGCACTTTAAATTTTAAATAACGGTAATGAAAAAAAGAAGTTTATGAGGTACAATAATAAGAAATTAAAAAATTATTTTTTTATGTTTTAATCATCTTTCACTTTGTGTAGCACCATTTGGTTTTATAGCCGACTGACAAAGTTTTAATGACCAGCATTTTGAACTGCATAACCCAGCTAAGGAGGTTATTTTAACATCAATGGATTTTTATAGTTTACCGACTTCCAAGATTACGCCTGTGTTAAACTCTAACGACCATCACAAACTTCTAATAAACGAGTAATTCTATGTACGAATAAAAATATTCAGTCATAACGGTTAAGCTATAAATGTAAGATTAAAGCATTTTCAAGTAAATCTTTTGGTTATTTATTGATTGAAAGCTTAAAACAATTAAGCCTTGATTTGAACATTCTAATATTAAAAATGTATAAGTATTATTTTCATACATTTGAAAATCAAGAAGGTTGTATTAAAGAGAATGTAATAAAAATAATAAACTACCAAACTGTAATCGAACCTAAAGGCTACTTTAAGGCAACGTAAACAAAAAGAATTCTTTGTTTAACGATGCTTTTCACGAGGAAATATTTACAGCATTAACTGATCATAAATATGTGCTATATGTTTTTACTGCTATTAATCTTCACAAAAAAATTAAATAAAAACTGTTTCGGTAGTTTAGGCCATTCGTCGGGGTGGCTTAAGAGTCTAATTTTTTATTATAAAAAATTGAGTTCCATTTAGGAAGAAACCATTTTTTCCAAAACTGTAATTAAATCTAGGTTTGTTGTGGTATTATTCAATTATTTATTCACATTTAAGAAATCTATTAGATAGATAACTAGGTTCAATCCAGCTATACTAATTTTTTCTGCATAATTAAATATTCTTATTAAATATATTAAGTGTTGATGAAACAGACAGAACCTTCATGAAAAAATATACAAAGAAGGACACTTTATCTCTGTACGTGTTTAGCATTTAATGAGCGTTAAAGTTTCAAGTTAAGTAAATTTAAGTTAACTGTAAGTTAAGTATAAGTTTCAATAGGTTAGTTTCAGTAAATCGATCGTCTATGAACAACACGGAATACTCGTATAATCCAGTCTTCTTTTAGAACATTTGTCTAGCGACCAATTCAATATGTCTTTATATACTTATTGAAAGGAAGTTTCAGGTTTTGCCGTGTTAGGTTTCCTGGAAACGGAATTAATTATTAATTTCTTTTAGCTCAAAGTTTTATTCAACTTTATATTAATTTAAACCCATCTCACAATTAAATTTCCTGAAATTTTTCTTCAGCTGTAACGATTTCCTAGAAGCTACGTTAAGATAATAAATATACTTAACAATTTTTTGCGTGAAATAATTCGAGCGTATAAATAAAGTTAGTGTGTTTTATGTTACGGTGTATTTGATATACAGTAGTATATTTATGTGAAAAGAGGTAGGTAAAAAAAAAAAAAAAAAAAAAAAAAAAATCAATACACTTTAGATATATGTATACCGTGTATGTTCCGATAGATAAATATATATATATATATATCTTACTACAGTACGAATTATAAAATCCGGTAGTGAATCCATTCTCATTTCACTTGTAACATTAATTAGCGACTGCTGAGTGCTGAATAAAATTTAATTCTGTATCCTCTAAAGACACCGAACCTTAAACAGAAAAGCTATATTAAGAAATAATCACTCAACTTCCCTTTCTTTAAGTTGTTTGAATGCGTCAACATCGGAAAATGTTCTCGATGAAGCCTTCGTCTTAATTCACCATACTTTTACAACCTAGTGAATAGATTAGTTTTTCTTTTTTGAATAAGAAAGAAATTATTTATGAAACGAATTCATTTAGCCTGCACGTTCCCATTTCTTTTAATCTTAAACAATAAAAATGAATTCTCAGTTTTTTATTTATTTTTTCTATAAAAATAATATTTAAAAAAAATTCATATATACAACATATATGAATTTTTTTACTTTCATCACGGTTACTTTTACGAACTATTTTACCCTGGAAATGATATATTTATCATTATATAAAAGACTAATTTTTTTTTTGTGTAAAGACATATGTTACTTTTAAAAGAAATGATATCCTATAATTTAATGTCACTTCAAAATGATATACGAAGGCGAATTTCATCACTCCATTACGAGTTCTTCCTTTATACCTTCAAAAGGAAAATTAATTAATATACTTTACCCAAATAACTTGAAGTAATCTTTATAAAATGTGTCTAATTTTTAACTGAAGTCAAAGTTTCTTTGCGCTATCGTTTTTTATGTCTTACTGTGTTTATTTACTTTATGTCTGATTTAAAAAAAAATTAGTTTAAAAAATATCTCCAACTCTTAAACAAATATAAAAGGTTGTATTCCTTCAAAGTAAAATCGCTAAATCTAATTAATTCTTATTTCACTGAATATATTTTATAATAGTGAGCTATTTATAAACATCTTGTTTTTTTATAACTTTTTAAAAGTTTGACTATTTTAGACTATTTATTACATATTCAACGTAAGGAATTAATTTTTTATTTAAATAAAATTAATATTTAAAAAAATTGTGCGCTCATAAATTTTAATTCTTTAAAAATTACTGTAATTGCTATTTATAAATCCTTAAATTCGATTTAAGAAAATGAATTTTAAAATACCAAATGTAACGTCAACGATTTCTATTCTGAGTATGACTACATATTTCTTATTTTAACAGGTATACGGAACCCCCATGCCTTTATTTAAATCTATATTTTAATACATTTCTATATATGTATATATAATCATAATAAAGTATATTAATTAATATATTGCGTGTGATAAGTACGCGCAAAAATGGGTGTACTTCTAAATCTTTTCATTCCTGCTGCTTGAGTAAAATATCTAAAATCAAAGAAATTAAAATATAATATATAAATAGACTACTGAATATGATATGTAAGAGAAAATTATTCGTTACAGACAACGAAACCACGCAAGTAATAAAAATCTACATTACTTGCTGCTATTGGTACTTATGAATTTTATTGCTATAGAAGCCATTAACATGGAAAGTACATATCGCCTGTGAATGTGCGAGTATAAGAAAAATACACGGAAGAAACTATGAGGACGCCACAAACCTTTGTGAGTACATAGTAACTTCTGCTAAGTAGTAACAAGAAAAACTTAACCAGTTTGGCCAGAAAACATAATAGAAATATTTTCTGATTAACTTTAATTATTTTTTTTAAAAATAAATACTTATATTATAGCATGTTAACATCATTAAAACGGCGATTATTATTACTTCATAATCATACTGGTAATCTTAAAATAAAGATGATTTATAACTTAAAAAATTATTGAATAATAAAACCCTATTACAAAGTGTAATCGGGTTACTTTGAAAAACGTTTATGAAAATAAAGTAAAAGTTTTTAAAATTTAGCAAACGATTAACTCATTAAAAATAATAAAAACTGTCATATCAAATTTTAAAACTCATTCTATATGTTGTCAGTTTATGTTGATAAGATGAAATACCGGTGGGCTAAATTTGATGTCAATTATTTATCGGCACTTTAAGATAAAAGCTGTAAATTTTCAATGGGTCTACATTGCAAAAGACGCGCGAGGACCACGGAAAACCATAGAGGTGACTGTCATTTTGCTCGTTAATTACTCATCTTCTTAAAGCATCAAATATTATTATGAAATAATCATTTCCTTTAAACTTAATTTACAAATTATTAATCGTAGATAAATTGCACGCATCTTCAACTCAAATTTGACAAACAGTAATAAAATTAATTTTAAATTTAAAATTAATCTACACATGTATTTTCATATTTTTGTACACTCGGTAATTTGATCGTTAGTGCTCGACTAACGCACTGAAATTTTTTTCTATTCTAAAAGTTGATTTGTATAACTAAATTTATTTCATATTATTTATTTCATTTTTCACTCTTATAACATTTTTACATTGGAATCGTCTATTAAAAAAAAAGTCATTCTATTCCATAACCTTAAATTCTATCTAGTTTATTTCATTGGTAAATAAAATCATTTTTGTTCAAAAATTATCTGTTTCTAAGTAGAAATCATACATCAAGCTACAAAATCAGATATAAAAAATCATGAATTATGTTATTAATTTACTGTACACTAAAACTGTTACTTTTATATCCGAAGAAAATTATATCGTTTTTTGAAAAAAACTTAAAAACAATTTTAGTTTTTGTGTTTGTCATAAAGACAACTGAAAAAATTTTTTTAAACGTATTTTTTTAAACGTTTTATCGTACAGTATTTTTTTTTTCTTGTCAAAAATTTTTTAATATATATTAATCTCATCGCTGGCCCCCATGAACAAGGACATAGCAAGTTATATTTTTCAATTAGTCGACCACATTTTGTTGATTTATTTTTTATTTTAAGATTTTTTCTCTCATCAGGCTCTAACACCGGTTACAGTGTTAGCTCTTATGTAGATTATTGACTATTAAATTTAGTTAGATATAATTAATTAATTTTTTCATTTGCTGCTCCCACTTTCTTTATTTTTAATACAATTTTTGGTAATGAAGAGATAAAAGCTAGTCGAAGGAATCAGAATTATTCATCATTTTAACATGTAAAAGAATGTCCGTAGTAAAGATGTTTTTATTAAAAAGCATGGAATAATTTTATTCCCTTGTAGTAATTTACACTATTAATGTAGGAGTTACAATTTCTTTTTCTTTTCAATAATATAATAATAATAATAATAATAATAATAATACAATTGTTAAATCATGCCAAGAACACCGGTTTAATTCTCATTAACTCTCTGGCACCGATTCAGAGTCGAAACAGGAGAGATACCCATGACAAGGGTCGCACCAGCCGCCGCCGCACCTCGATAAGGGGGAAACAGTCCCATTGATTAGATTTAGGTGGTCTTTGCAGTTTTGTTTTTACGATAATCTCAGAAGAACATGACTTCAAAGACTCCATAGGGTTTCAAAACAATTACCTTCTTAACAGGCTAATCTGAAGGGTTATATAATTGAATTATTAGTTGGAAGCATTATTTCATGATGCCACGTCATATCAAAGGCCTTCTGCAGATCAAAGAAGACTCCGACATAGTGTTTCCTTGTGATGAAACTGTTGTATAATTGATTATTTGATTAATGTTTGAGTGGTATTCTCGAAATCCTGGTTTATGTAAGTATAAAAGACATTCTCTTTCTAAAATATAAACAAGTAGATTATTTATCATTTTATTCGAATATTTTTCCAATAGTACACGTCAAGGAAATAGGACGGCAACTGTTGGAACCGGTCAGATTTTTCTTGAGTCTCCGGATGTTCTGGGAATTATCTTGAAGCCGAGTGAAATATTGCATTGATTATAACAGCAACATCATTTTCTATAACTCCAGTTGTTTCATATCAGCAGTGAAGCTCATCCAATCTGCCGTATCAAATAACCATCTTTTTAAGATGGGATGTATTTTCGTTAAAACATCAGATTTTCACCAGAAAATAATCACTTCTGTAGAGCTCTTCTGAAATCTTGAAAATGAACTTCAGTGCTATCGATGCACTTATAATTGCTCAATCTATACTGGATGTCGATCCGTCCCTGGCATTGCAATAACTTCTTGAGCCATTATTTAATATAATAAAGTCAGAATATAAAAGAAACTTTTCCAACTCTTTTCTCCAGGAGGTCAATTAGATCCGTCCGCCAAATAGGATCGTATGCATTAAAATCACCCATTAACAGCATCGGTCCGGGAAGCTGGGCAATTAAACGCGTTATGTTATTATCCTTCCAATGGAAATTCCGTAAGTGAATGCTGCACATAGAAATTTGCAGCGAACGCTTCATTATGGTTGCTAACACATCCAGATTTGTATTTATTTCAAACGCTTTGGTGATATCTTCAATCGACGTTAATATGATTACTCCACCTGTAACTATTATATTTGGCGGTGAATCTCGCCGATAATTATTATATCTTCTTAAAATAAGATTTACATCTTCATGAAAAGGAGTTTCTTTCAGTCAAACAAATAGAGTTCACATCATGCACCAAGCGTCGAACCTCATGGATGTTTCACAAACAACCATTGATGTTTCTTGCAAAAACGATTCGTTTATATTAGAATATTATTTGTGAGTATGCATTTTGGTCAGCCCCGTTTTTATCTTTTTCTCCATTCTACAAACTTTATGTCGAAATTATCTCGTCGCCCGTGAAGCTCCCAACTTCCGAGACGGAGTGCAAGTTAGTGACGGACGAGTACGGGTTGGGATGTAGGCGCCGATTCAGAGTCAAAACAAAAGAGACACTCATAAAAGGATCGCACCAGCCGTCGCGCCACCTCGATAAGGGGAAAACAGTCCCCCTTGTTTGGATTTAGGTGGTCTTTGCGATTTTGGTTTTATGACAATCTCAGAATAACATGACTTCAAAGTCTCCTTATTGTTTCGAAGCAATCACAACAGGCTAATCTGAAGAGTTATGTAAACGAATCCGAACTTCAAGTTTATCTTCCTTCTTATTCTGCTCAGTTGCACTTTTGTTTCTACTCGGTACAAAAAACTGCTGGCTGTAACTTGAACATATCGTCATTTTGAGAGAGAAATCTCATTTTTATGAATTATTCTCTCTAGATTGTAGCCAAAGTTGGAGTAAGATTGACAAGGAGCTGGTTTGCAACCTGCATTAACAGTTGGAGTAAAAAAAGTGGCCGCTACCTGAGCATATGTTGTTGTTGCTTTTGGTTTGCGGTTGTTTACCATTTTTTTGGCCTCGAAATAGCTGATCTGTAATGTTTTCTTTTCTCGAACACTTCCCTGTTCTTTGTAAACAGGACAGTCTCTTGATCGACAACAATCCCGTCTTTTGCATTTAACTCAGAGAAGAAGATCCTTGCAAGGTTCCCCTTCATGATTTTCTTCACCACATAAGCATATTTGCAGTCTCTCATATCGAACAACGGTTTGACCACATCTCTGGCACCTGAAGATGTCATGAGTTGCGGCACGAAAGCTAACACATATAGATGGTGTATACCAGCGCCCGCTTTCACCGACAAGGAAGGTCTATTAAATGTTAGAACATTAGAGGCAGAAGATAGAACGTTGCCATTCCTTCTCACGTCCAGCCTTCGGCATAGAGTGCTGAAGGCTGCTATATGTAACAGCTCCTTCACAATTTCATTCTCAGAACAATCGAGTAGGTCTCAATAAACCACAACACCCTTTGAGGTATTAAGATTACTGTGAGGATTGACGTATACAGCAAACTCACCTGTATTTCTTAAAATAAAAATTTTCTGCAGCTGGATATCGTTGGTTGTCTCGATGTACAGACCGTTAAAGTCTTCCATATTTCTTTTCCTGGGCCACCAGTGCAACTAGTTATTTCACGAGCGATTAGAAAAGAGTTTATCCTCGCAAAATGTCCATCTTCCTTTGTAATCACCAGCTACATGGGTCTGTGTGAACAGTTCTTGATTGTGATTTCCTGCAGACTCTTCAAATCACTACGAATTCTTCCCGCATCAAAACTCTTCATCCGTTTCGCTTCCGATGACACGGCTGGTTCTAAACGAGAGTATTTATGTGAACTCTCTACCATGATAGATCATTCAACTTGTACGATAGATTAACCCCTTCTGTAGCAAGGCTAGCCGCGGAATGTACCCCCCCACTCCTGGGCTACCAACTCTAGAGGTCCGATCGGGTACTTCGATGGAACCGGTATATGTCCTGGCAAAAAGCGGATGCGCAATCTTTGCATTGACTCCAGGTCCCTACTCATCGAAGCTTTCAGGGCTCCCATGCAGGTCATACACGGGCATCTTACTCCATACTTGCCATCACGGGAAGCGGCATGTGAACAACGGAATGATCTCTGATCACCTGAATCGCATCGACCGTAGCCGCCATGTCGCCAGCTCTAAAGGCGGTATAAGTCCTTTCAAAAACGTTTTCAAATATACATTTTCTGTAGACCTGAAGATGGAAGTCGGGTCAAATGAATTACCACACTCCGAGAAAAATATTCGAATTCCCTGTTAGCAAGCTATATGTATTGTAGTAATGTACAATGCATGTAGCTGGCTACACATCCGTGGATGTGGAACGTAGATGGTATGTTCCGGATGTGCGGAATGTTTACCTCAGGCCGTTATTATTACTATTTACATTAATTCATTTCTCTGAAAAGTGATTAATCCGACCTTTAAAAAATTCCATTAATTTTCCGTTTCTTAGAAGACTAAAATATCAATTTACTGCGTAATTTAAACATTTTCTTACTTTATAATTAAAATCCATCGGCTTGGAGAGCGCATGAGTACTAATATGTAAAAAAGAAAACAAATTACGTAGCAATTCATTACAATAATTTTTAAGCCATTACATAGTAATTCATTACAATTATTTTTAAGCCGTCATCACACGCAATAAATATAATCTATGTATCTGTTTATAAGTTAACCAAGCAGTTGCATTCGTATGCTTTACTTTTAATTTGGTTACTTTTATAATAATATTTAATTATTATATTTTAGAAGTAAGATTTCATAAAATAACAGGTAAAATTGTCTTTTGTCATTATTCATTGTACTTTGAATTTTAAAAAAAATAATATTGTTCTTGTGGTATTTTTAAAAAATGCATCATAAGCTTTTCGTAACATTGTATTTATCCTTGAAAAATTACCTTGTAAAATGATAAATATCCAATGAAAAATTTATTTATTTATTTTTTTTTTTTTTATGAAACGATCAGCTACGATGTCTGATTCGATCATAGTGAGAGATAATCGATGTTTAATTATTTTCTACATAACGAAAAAAGTGATAGGCAACGATTGCTGACAGTCGAATGCCGCAGTGTTTACGACTAATAACACCATACGATTTTATTTTACATCCGTTCCTCCGTTCATGTAAAACATAACATTTATCTGAAACAGTTTTTTTTCAATCGATGAGATTTTAATTTGAATAAATGATTATTCCCTTTATTAATAATCTAATAAACTAATTCAACAAATATTAATTTTTTTGAACATTAAAATGGATGGTCAAATTTACGTTATACTTTTTGTCGACCTCTTAACAATTTTTTAATTATGTACTAAATTCCGTATGGATTTAATACTAAAGAGTAATTAAAAATTAATTAGTATTTAATAAAAGGTCTTTCAGATTACGACAAAAACTATTTTTAACTACACTAAAACGGCGGAAATTAATGAATAATCTGATGGAAATTCTGTTGGGATTATGGACCAGAAAATGATGCTAGGATTAAATATAATAATTACTGTATGTAACAAAATATTTTTTTTGTTTTTAACACCTCAATCCTTTATTTTTAATGGCTACTTTAACTAACCTACATACGTGATGTTACTATCCGACTTATATACTCGTATATCTAAATTATTAAAAATATAATTCATGTAAAGTTTTGAGCTATATAATGAATGAATTTATTATAAAATAAAAGACTAATTTCAAATGATAACCTAATTTAAAATGCTAATTATAAATGTTTATTTAATAAGTATTAAATATTAAACTCAGATTTAGATTATTATGGATATTAGATTTAATTTTAAAGTATTTTTTGTAAAAATGAACGTTTATTTTGATACAGATACATACATGTTATTCGAAGGATTGACCATTATTTGTTAAAACTTTTCCCCTCTTTCTGGTGAAAGATAGATTCCTGGTCGGAAGAACCCGTCTTTTGAGGCTGCCCATGAATCGAGCGATTTTTAATATCTTTAAAAACTGAAGTGCTAGTCAGACAGGTGGTTCTGTATGGAACGAATCAAGTGGAAATCAGAAGGAGCAACGTCTGGTGAATACGACGAGTGGGGTAGAATACCCCATCCGAGCAGTTTTGGCGTTTTCAGCGGTTGTCAGACTGGAGAATCACTTTGTCGTGTATTCTGACGTATTCTGGTCGTTTCTCTTTTAATTCTCAATTTAACTGTACTAATTGTTGTTGGTAATGATCCTCAAAAATGGTTTTACCAAACTTTAGAAGCTGATAATAAACCACACCCTTGTGATTTCACCAAATACAGAGCAATCAATACCTTCGAACGATGGATATTCGGCTCAGCTGTTGATGTTGATGGTTGACCAAGCTTTCACCATAATTTTTTGCGCTTGGAATATTTATAATGTATCCATTTTTTATCGCACGATACAATGTAAAAAACCCTTCCTTTGCTATTGAAAGTGAAATTCGTACGTAAGAAAACACCTTTCTATGTCCTTTAGCTTCAGTTCATATGGTACACAGTTTCTTTGCTTTTGAGTCATTCATATCGACTTCAAACGTTTAGAGACAGCTACGTCGATAACATTTAATGCTTTCTTATATTCTTTAAGCGTTTGACATTGATCTTCGTTCAGCAATGCCTCCAATTATTCGTCTTTAAACTTTTCGGTTGGCCAAGACTCTCCTTGCCTTCCAAATCAAAATTTTCATTTTTGAATCGTCTAAACCAGTGCTCACAAGTTTAGATCGATAGAGCATACATTATAGCCATAAGCTTCGGATAGCAACCGAAGACTTTCAGGTGCCGATTTCTTCAAATGGCAACAAAAAAGTAACATTTCCCACAAACTGCGTTTCGTTGCAGCAAAATTCTACATATTCAATGCGCCAAAAATATGTTTTTACACTTCGATCAAATGATATATATTGCTTCTTAAAATCTAAAGATAGGGTTTTTATATGCAGGTGACTGTGCCCTTTGTGATGGGTTTTTTTTTGGTTAGTATGAACCAAAACAATCAGGTGCTATATTTCATTTTATATTCATAAACTGTAATTCTTTAGGAAATTAAAACTTGGTAACATCATGTAAAAAACATTTCTAAATTTTATCAAAAGAATTTTTCATTACATCAGAAAAATTTGAAAATAACTTTTATTGAAAAATATTATACAGTTATGGTTTCTCATTTTTACAGTACGAAAAACAAATGAAATTTTAATATCCCTTTTCTCTGAGTATCATTCTATTCACTGTTTGCCCGTATGTGAATCATTCAAAGCGTTTCACGTTTTTATTTGTATCATTTATTTTTTTTATTCACCTTTACCAGAAGAATACTTTGCATTAAAAAGAAAAGATAAAATTTAAGTAACATTTCAAAATATCTCGGATCAAAGTAGAAAGTTTTATTTACTAAATATTTCAGAATTAACTATAAAATTTAACAAATATTTTATATTATTTTTCTTATTTGAAAATAAATAAAATTTAAAAAGGTAATTAAATTTGATAGGAAAAACAATAAAGAGGAATTAAGAAAAGGGGCTCTAACAGAAGCGAAGAATTTTGTTATTTAGGTAGTAAAATTAGGGTAGTTACCTAGGTAATAATTAGGGTAGTAACAAAGGGCGGACTCACAAGCAGATTGACCCAAGCAAGGAGAATTGAAGAAAATAAGTTTGTTAGTATCAAATATAACTACGAATTAAAATAAGATTCTTGAAAAGTAGTGTAGTAATTTATTGGAGTGAGATGCAGGAATAATTGAGAAAAAGAATAAAAGCCTTTGAAATATGGTATCACTGAAGGATGTTGATAATTACGTGTGCCGATAAATTTTAAATGGTCTAAATAAATAGCAAAGACTGAAAATCTGTGACAAAATTCTATCCAAAGAAGAACAAGGACGGTGAGCTATGATTTAAGACTTCCATCACCAAATCTAGTTAATTTGGTGATGGAAAGAAATGAGGAAGATAAACCTACAGAGGAAAACAACTGGAGATCCGGTTTAAACGAAATAGGTAAAGGATGCCGGCCTCCGTGGCGCGAGTGGTAGCGTCTCGACCTTTCATCCGTAGATCCCGGGTTCGAATCCCGGTTAGGCATGGCATTTTCATAGACGCTAAAAATCATTCATCTCATCCTCTGAAGCAATACTTAACGGTAGTCCCGGAGGTTAAACAAAAAAAAAGAAGAAAAAAAAGATAATTGAGGATTCAGGATGTAGTAAATATGTTAAAGTTAAAAACTTTGTGCAGATCAGAAAGGAATAGAAAATAGTACCAAACCGATCAAAGAATGGTGAAAGAAAAATTATTTGTATCCAGTTAGATAGGCAACAGAAAATATTAAATCTCGTTAACCTTTTTTTTAAAAATCTTTTAGAAACAGAATGAAAGACTTAATGGTGGACCGCTCTCTACGAATCAAAGGAGTAACTGATGTAGGAGATTTACAAGTTTTGATCATCAAATTTAAATTTGTAATACATTAAATAATTTGGTTTCAATTAACCAAAAAAACAAAGTTATTTATTTGCTTACACAATTTAGCAACTACAGAATAACCGCCTGATTACAACAACTAATGAAAAATATTTTTTTTAGTTTATAAGAATGCAAAGCCTGAAAGGGTTTCCTGTCTGAAAGGCAGGAAAAGGTTTTCAAGTAGTCCCCGGCGAGACGCAATGAGGTAAAGCTGAATCAATTTTTTTTTTTTAATTATTTATTTACCATACAAACTGGAAGCTTGTGTATGGGAATATGAAATGGAAATTTTGCAGCCTATGAAAAATATAATGCTTGACCGGGATTCAAACCCGGGACCTCCGGATGAAACGAAGATGAAAATAACAAAATTAATGAACAAGCTCACATTTAAATACGTAAGATCTTTGTTCACGACATTTAAATAATAATAGATAGTTGTAGTAGTATTATAGATGTATCTAGTGCTGTAAAAAATAACTTGATCTGACACTGATATCCGCGTAGAAAGTAAAGTAATTATCATATCTTCGATATCAAATAATAAAGTTTTCAGTAAATAATAATGAAGATAAAGTTAGAAATACCATGATAGAATTTCGAGAGTTGTATTCCACCAACGTAACAGAATTAAAAATAAAGCCGAATAAGATAGATTGATCAGTTAAATTCAAAGAAAGCGAACCTATTTTAAAATATAATATAATTTGTTTCGCTTATTCACGGATAATCGTTTTAATATTGCTAGTTCCTTTAGGAAACAGGTTTGAAACCAGAAATTTGTCAAGAAATGAATAGTATCCAAAGAATAAGTGAATTTAAGCGAACAGGTGAGAAAGAACGCTGAGGGTGAACGAAATATAAGAAAATAAAATAAATTTAGAAAATTAAGGTCAAATATCTAAAAGACAAAAAATTTCAAACGATTTAAAAACACAATCATACCTTAACTCGGCAGTTTAAATGGATTAAATAAGAAAACGGTATTTCTAATTTAGGAAGTAGTGACTTAGAGAATTATCTTGTATTTAATGAGAATATATCAGTTGGTAAAGAAATTATCATACCCGTAATTTCATCAATTTTTTCAAACAGCATCAAAACTTTATATATAATAAGGGTATGCCATATAACAAAGATTGGTAATATGTTAGAAAGAATTTGCAGATTATTCTACAACGGAACACTGAAAAATAAAAATAAAAAATCGTTCTAGAGATAAAATAGCGATCCAAAAATATTGAAGAGAAGAAGTAGTAAACCAATTTTTAATTAATGAATCAGTCGAAGAAAGAAGTCCCTAAACAATTTGTAATAACCAAATTAAACGATTTTATAAATTTAACGCCAAGATGAGATCATACAACTGTACATCTATTAGGTTATTTTCATCTTTTTAAAAAGTATTTAAAAGAACTTCAATCAATAAGTTAAATATTGTCTGTAAAAATATAATAATTATCACAGAAATTCAAATACTTTATTAATTAAAGGAAATTTTAAAAACCGTTCAACTTGTACAAATCATTGCTATAATTTTTGATGCAATGGTTCGAAGAAAAGTCTTTTAAATTTCATTAAACTTTTCTACGTGAATTTTTTATGTCCTGAAAAACTTAAGAAAATATGTAAAAGGTTTAAACAATGACTAATTTAGATCATAATTATACATAGTAAAACATTATATATGTTGATATACATTAAGAAACAAAGGAAATAGTTTCAAATTACCGGTTTCAATTTGCCGAAATACCAAAAGAGAAAGTACAATATCAGTTCCAGATTTAATTTCAAAACGTATTAATGATGTACCGCCAATAATTAAAATGAGTTAGTAATTAATACTTCATGCAAATGATAAGATAGATACTGATAAAATTCAGAAATGATACATTGTATCAATACATATATTTCATAAATATTTTCATAGTTAACGTCTCATTCAGAGAAATTTAGTTATAAACAAAATTAAAAATCTAACTTTGTAACCTTTAAAAATAAATTTACCAAAAAGAAAATTATTTTTTATGATAGATAAAAGAAATACGCCAACAGTAATAAGTCTGACATTCTTCAGTGTAACGATCGAGCGTAACCTCTCTTGGAATGAAAGATAAGTCGAAATATTTTTTCTGTAAGGCAATATATTGTATTTATAATATGTAAGACAATATACTCATATTTCTTGGTAATGAATAAATTTGGTGAAGCTGTTCAATAAACTAGAGTTTATAAAAAAAGGCCTAAAAAAATTTCTTCATAAAAAAAACAAAAAAAAAAAAAAAAAACAATTTTTAGAGAGTAATTCGTAATTGTGCAAGATAAAATGAAAATATATTTAAAGCGTAGCATAAAACGGCACTATTTTAAAGAAAACGTTCATTCATACCAAATTTCGTGGGTGAATTACTATATGATATCGGTATTTATGATGAGAAAAACCTTAAAAAATTGTGAAGAAGTTTTTATCGGAAAATGTTTTAATTACATTAAAAAATGCCAACATATTTTTGCTACAGGTTTAGGATTAGAGTTTAAGTTAAAATACTTGTTTCACCTTCTACTCAGTCCCGATTCACCAGGGTACGCATTTTAAAAAAAAAATAAAGACTGAGAAAAACACCAATATCTAAAAAACAATTTTGAGTAATCGAGATTTCATTACATTAGATTACAAAAAAATATAATCACATAAACTCTTCTATTAAATCAGCCTGTCTCTTATAGGAAAGAAATGAAAATTTACCTCAGAAATACTGGTATTAAGTGTCACAGATATTTTCTGAAGCGGGCTGATCTTAATACTTTGGGCTTAACGATATTGAAACTTCATTCCGTGTTACAATAGTCATTACTTACGGTGCCCTTTTTTTTGGTGTATCCGATATTCCTCGTAAATTTATATGTCGAATTCACTGGAACACACGAAATTAATATTTTTATCTAGTCATGGCTTGCGTTCACTTATGAAAAATGTCATTCAGTTTATGTAAAAGCAATTTCCTTTGATTGGCACATTGTTGTTTAATTTACCGGGCTCAAGACATTCTATTTTAATTAGCATCTGAAGTGCTAATTATAATAGAGGGAAAAACAAACGGTGTTACTCTTACATACATCTTTTTTGGTCTTTTATAGGTTTAATGGCAAGAGCGAATATAGGTTTAATGGCAACTTTGGTTGTTAACAAAGATGTTGTTATATTATAATTTTTATTGGAAGTCACTCATGTTCGATGTTTTAGCATGTTCGGAAGTCACATTCTTTAGTTTCTATGTTTTCTAACTATAAGAAACACAAAATGAACAACAGCTCAAATAATTATAAAATTATTGAAGAGAAATACGAAAATTATAATAACATAAAATACCTAAAAATAGTACATATATATTGTATCTATATACATGCAATCTTAAGAGATTAAAAATAATATTTTTATGATGTTTTAACAAAATAATTTTTTTTAATTTCATTAAAAAAAATTAATTATCCCCTAATTTCGCTGAGACAAATGTGTAATTTTTATTTTCATGATTTTTATTTCCAGCATTTTTACCATTTGAAATTATCGCTTAAGAACTTCTTCAATTTACAGCTATGATCTAAAACTTCATAATTTTACTTGGGATTTAGCATATATTTAGTGTTCTATTTTAGTCAATATTTGAATACTGCAAACGAATTAATAATAATAATAATTATAATGCTAGAATCGTTGACTAGAGCAGGAAATGAGCGATGATCGGACGGTTAATCATAGTCTGGAGTGTGTTCGGGTGGGCGTTTGTTTGTGATGCCAGTAAGGATCAAACGGGTAATACCGAAAAGGTAAACGGTACGTTTTCTTCTTAGTAGAGTTATTTTCTGTAAACGGGAAATTTCATAAACAAAATGGACAGAAACAATAAATGTCGAACAACTTTATGTACGCGAAATATAGGTTATTTGTCTGGCTTCATTCAGTATGATAGGGGAAAATACTAATCACATCAAACGCTTATCGAAGTACTCGTGTAAGTACGAATATTCATCTTATCCTCATGTATCTGTATATCCCTTACATAAATGTTTTATGAATGACCAAATTTAATCGAATGTAATACTATTTTTTAACTAAAGTAATTATTACTATCGGTTATTACGTAGTTATCATTAATGATAGTGGCTAAGTACCCGATATAAAAACTGAAGTCTTAATAACGAAAAAGACACTTGCGTTTCAGATTTTCTTATTATAAAGAAATTTATAATAAATTACATGAAATTAAAGTGTGTTCTGGTTTACATAATTTTATTAAGAGCTCGTTTACATAGAAAGGAGCTTGTCATTGAAATTTTCATAAAAGCTTAGGGAAACTTTTGTACCTTTTATATTTAATGTGCTTCAACAGCACAGTCTGTTATATTATGTAATATATGTTAAGATTGATATTTTTTTCTACCCTCTTATCAAATTTCAGGAAGTTTCGACCATTATTTCGATGACAGTGGATTGTTAGAAAATTGTAATCACCAGAGATCTTATTGAAATATTTTATTAACAAATTAAATATAAAGATTAAATTAATTTATTAACAGTTTAATAGCCGAAATTAAAAAAAAATGTGGTTATCTGTAAAATTCAATTATGTTTAAACTTTCATAAATTTAAAAACGTACTTTCTAAAATTTTGTTTAAAAACCAGTGGCTTACATTTTGCCACTGTTTAGATTACTGTCTGTTACTAAACGTTAATTGTCAAAAATATTAGTAGAAAAAAAAATAGTGAAAAAATCCTTGGGAGAATAAGATTCCTTTTAGAAAAGTAATAATTATTTCATTAATCTTACAGAAATATTAATACTGCATTGATCTAAGGGAGTAACATATACTAGGCTTTAAAAGAAGATATTTGATTGAAATATATTTTTATTATTAACAGAAGTTGCATTTACAATATTGGCTATTATAACAAACAATATGGCTGCTTACTATAGTAAGTTTTTACAGATAATAGAAGACCAATTTGTGTAAAATTGGAATCTTCTCAAATCATAAAATGAAATATTTATATAAAAAAATTGCAAATTTTGATGGACACGAGATTCGTCCACTGGGAAATCTGCAAACTACGTGGAAGATTAGATTCTTATATTAAATATATTAAATTAATAACAAATTTATTATATGGACGTTAAATTTAATAACATAAGCTTATATATATATGTGCGTGTGTTTTATATATATATATATATATATATATATACATATAAAGAGAAAGAGAGACAGAGAGAGAGAATATTATTTGTAGTTTTTATATAATTACATGGCTGCTAAGGTCATAAACTATACTTACTTATATATGAGTATATCAAACACCACATGCATGGCCTAAAGGACATACCTAGCTAGAGTGTATTGACTACCAAAGAATTAATTATATTTCTTGCTACTCTTCTTTACTCGCTTCTTAAGACAGGAGGGAGAAAAAGCATTTTTCTATCCCCCCACCAGAGGGAAACTTTTTATATTAATGAAGCTCTTTGGATAATTTCAATTTTTTAAATATTAATTTTTCTTTTGTTCAACAACTAGTATAATTACAAGTAGCTCTCCAAGTGGAACCATAAGTAAGTCTCCTGATGAAAAGCACGTAATAAGGGGGTTCCGAAGGAACTTCCAAAATAAGTAATTCACAAAAATAGTTACAAGTAAACTTAAAGACCATTATTAAAAAATCTTTTGTTGTCAAGTATGGTCTTTATTTTTATTTCATCATTTACACTCTAGCAAAGGTGCATAATATTTCCCATTTATCATTTTACCCTTCTGCAGAAAGCCGATTAAAGTTATGCCACAAACATTCCAAAAGAAAATTGACATCAACTTTTCTACTGACGGGACTTGTTCGACCTACGATTTGTTTCCCCGACTGCAACCCACTGTTTTGAGTGTCCTTTTGTTACAGATAGGAGAAAGTGATGTATCCAAGTTTCATGAACTGTTATAAAGAGTAAACTTTCTTCTCAATTACGTTAAATAAGCCCCAAATGGGGCTTAGAAATGTTTACTTGTTCGAGATTTTGATCAATTGAGAGTAAACGCAGCGCACCCATCTTGATGACATTTTTGCGTTTGTAAAATATTTTGTTGTATATTGTAATATTGTATATTTTGTTTGTATTTATGTAAAATATTGATGCGTTCGTTACTTGAGATTTTCATTGTCTTAGCGATCTAACGCACTTTAAATTTTCTACCTTCATCACATATGATGAATTTTTTCAATATCTCTGCAGTTGTAAACTCAACAGGTAGTCCGGAACATTCACCGTCATTTGTGCTCATACGACCTCTTCAAAAATAACTAAACCACGGTAAATTTTTCTAAATGATGGAGCTGATTTGTCATTATACTTATCCAGTTTGGATTTAGTTTTCTGACTATTTTGATTTTCAAAAATAACGTTTGATCACCATACGAAAGTCTCTTTCGTCAGTTTTTCATAAACCATAATATTTGATAAAAACGACTGTCAAAAAAAAAAATTATGAATCTATTTGACTGCACACTCCTAACGGAGATGCAGGAAACTAAGAACGAACTTACCAACGTATTGCGAATGCTACCTCTTGACTTTGCATCGATTTATAAAAATATTAAAATACAAATAAATTGAAGCTTATGATAATGCCTATAAAAGATTTATTCGAAATAATTATACTGATCCCGTAAGGGAAACACCCACCATGTGATAGCTGTGGTCGCCAATCCACCCTCTCCGTACCTAGTTCTTACGGGATTTAAAGGAGGTCATCTTCAAAACCTCGGCAAAAGGCATCTCTCAGCCTTGTTCTTGCCTCAGCCAGAATGCCACCGATGAGAAAGTCGCATGTGACATTACTATCAGTGTACTACTATTCCTAAAAAAAAACATCTTCCGTTAGTATCAAACAAGATTGAGTAAAAAAAAAATAAGGAAAGGAACTGTTTGGAAATAAAGAAAATATTTTTAAAAATATTTCACCATTTAGCGCAAAATTAAATTTAAAAAATGAACTACTTTATTTAGAAGTGCTCTATTTTTAAGAAATATGAAACTTTAATTTTAAAATGAATTCTGTTTAAAAGTTTTGTGAATTATAAAAACCAACAAATAATCCTACCTAGTTTTATTAAACAGGTTGTGATTGCCTTTATATTTTTGAATTTAAGTTAAATTACATTCTCGTTTAGAATTTTACTTTCCTTGCATAATATTTATAATTATATAATACACCCACAATAATGGTGTGATATATTGAAAATAAAATAAATTGAGTAATTACAAATTAAATTAAATTTTGTTTAAAAGTAAATATAACAACTGAATGCCCTGAGGTAGATATTCCCCACGTCCGGAACACAACATCTACGTTCCACGTCCAGGGCGGCAACAGCTGTACTCAAGTACATTACATATAGCTGGCTAACGGGAATCCGAGTGTTGTTTCTCGGATATGCATTTTTCGGCCGATTTACATCTATAGGCCGAATTGCAGGACTGGACTTTGCGGCCACCTGCAGATACGAAATTCTTAACGATTACGGAAATGGATTAATACCGCCTTTAGAGCTGGCGATGTGGCGGCCACGGTCAAAGTTATTTGCAGGTGTAACGGAGACCTTTCGTCGTCCACATGCCCCCCGCGATGGCAAGCATGTAGTTAAGGTGCCCATGTTCGGAGCATGGGAGCCTTGAAAGCTTCGGTGTGTAGGGGCCTAGAGTCAGTGCAGAGACTGCGCATCCGCTCTCTGCCAGGACATATGCCGGTTCCACCGGAGTACCGGAACGGACCTCCAGGGTTGGTAGCCCTGGAGTGGGGGTGTACCCCGGCGGCTAGCCTTACTACCGAAGGGATTATTTGTTCATGGAAACTGAACAATTAAACGTGGCAGAGGGTTACGCAAACACCCTCGTTTAGAACCGGCCGTTTCGCCTGAGGCGAAACGCCGAAAGAGTGCAGAAACCAGAAGGATTGAGATTGAGGCTAGAAAAAGCTTGCAGAAAGCTTTTTTCAAGAGCAGCATTCCAAAACCTAAGTATTTGGTTATCACAAAGGAAGAAGGTAATTTCTCGAAGGTGAGTCCTTTCCTCATCGCTCGAGAAATAAACAAATGTGCTGGAGGCCCTGTTAAAGAAATAAGAAAAACTTTCACGGGACTTCATGTAGAGACTGTTAATGATGTACAGTCTCAGAAGATTCTAGGACTGAAGAAAATTGGAGAACTAGCTGTACGTGTTGATCCCCACGGCACGCTCAACACCTCAAGAGGTGTTGTGGTCTGTCGGGATCTTTTAAATTGTTTGGAGCAAGAGATAGTAGAGGAACTGGCAGCACAAGGAGTAATAGAGTGCCGTCGATTGAACATGAGAAGGAACGGTGAGGTTTTACCCTCAGCTTCTCATGTCCTCACTTTCAACCGGCCTATTTTCGGCGCCGGTTTCAGGCGCCGATCCATTTCCGTCGTCATCAGCGGCTTCGGTGGTCTCCGATTCGGAGACCGGAAGCTACACCGGCGACGAACATGCTGCCGTTCTCCGCGAACATGCTGCCGTTCGCAATATGGAGAAGAAGCGAAAAAAAGGATTGCCGAAAGGAAAACCCAAACAATAATTTAATTAAAAATTAGTGAGTCGATAGTACAGTGGAACATCAATGGATGTTTTTCAAACATCCATAAGCTCCAACGCTTGGTACATGATGTAGACCCGATTTGTATATGTCTGCAAGAAACGCATTTCCGCCGAAATGAAAAATTTAAATTAAAAGAATTCGATATGTTTCGGCGAGACGAACCGCCAAATGTAAGAGTTAGAGGTGGAGTAGCTATATTAACATCGACTAGAGCTATCACCGAAGCGGTTGTTCTAAACACAAACCTACAAGCGGTCGCCGTTAGAATGAAGCGTCCGCTTCAGATCACTGTTTGCAGCATATACTTGCCGTATTTTGATTGGAATAAGGATGACATAGCGCGACTAATTTCCGAGCTTCCCCCACCTGTTTTACTGGTGGGTGACTTTAACGCTCATAATTCTCTTTGGGGATCGGATCGAGTAGATCCCCGTGGAAGAGAACTGGAAGGGTTCCTGATGAATTCAGAACTTATTATTTTAAACGACGGATCAGGAACCTTTTTCAATGCCAGAGATGGATCGACGTCCTGTATAGATCTTGCACTTATAAGTGGATCGATAGCACCGAGGTACAGCTTACGTGTCATAGACGATCTGCATGGAAGCGATCATTTCCCGGTGCAAATTGTAACTGATGTTACAAGAACAATATATCCCATCCCTAAAAGATGGTTATTTGTAAAGCCAGACTGGACGAGCTTCACAGCTAGAACGATACTCCCAGAAACAACTGGAGTTATCGGAGACGATGTCGACGCCATAACAAATACAATGATTGAGTCGGCATCGAGATATATTCCCAAAACATCTGGGAAACTTACGAAAAAACCCGTTCCATGGTGGAACGATGAAATAAGTGAAGCTATAAAAAGAAAGAAAAGGGCGTATAACGCCTTTAAGAAGCGTCCTAGTATAGAAAATCTTGCTGAATTTAAGAAATACAGGGCGTATGCAAAACGTGTTATGATAGATTCGAAAAAACGATCCTGGCAGCAATACGTGTCATCCATCGACAAAACTACTACTGCATCAGATGTTTGGAGGAAAGTGAAGGCGATTTGTGGGCGTAATGATTTTGCTCCCATAACTAGCCTTCAAGATGAAGATGAAATAAAAGACACTCCATATGAAATTGCAGAGCTGTTATCCAATCACTTCGAAAAGGCCAGCAATACGACCAACTACGAGGAAGGTTTTCGAACCAAAAAAGAAGAACTCGAAGGTCTACTAAATTTTAGAACTGAGTATAATTACTCATATAATGTACCATTTAAAATGGAAGAATTCGCGAAAGCGTTGGAAAAATTAGGTAACACAGCTGCTGGTCCGGATGAAATCCACTATAATATGATCAGGCAGCTGAATACCACTGCAAAGCGTAGATTATTAGAACTTTATAATAAAATATGGCGAGATGGAACGTACCCGCAGCAGTGGAAAAAAGCTCATGTTGTTCCAGTACCAAAGAAAAATAAAAATTTAACAGACCCCAATAGCTATCGTCCTATTTCTTTGACGTGTGCTATGGGGAAAATATTGGAGAAAATTATTAATAATCGACTCGTCTGGGTTTTGGAAAAAGAAAACCTGATATCACCGTATCAAGCAGGTTTTCGGCAGCACCATTCTACCACTGATTAAATGATCAGCTTAGAGGACATTATATTTAACAGCTTTATTACAAGGAAACATTGTGTCGGAGTCTTCTTTGATCTTCAGAAGGCTTTCGATATGACCTGGCGTCATGGTATAATGCTCCAGATACATGAATGGGGCATTCGTGGCAATCTGCCCATACTGCTCAGCAACTATATGAATGACCGTACCTTCCAAGTACGCGTCAACAATGAATATTCATGTGAAAGAATCTTGGAAAATGGCATACCACAGGGTTCGCCGTTGAGCGGTACCTTGTTTACCATTGCCATTAATAAATTGATATTAGCCATTCTAGTAGAAATCAGCAAAAGCGTCTATGTTGATGATCTGGCAATCATGTATGCCAGCAACAAGACTGCTATGGTGAGGTACAAATTGCAACGAGCGATCAATGCTCTAAATGAAGTTGCAAGGAATAATGGATTCCAATTCTCACCAGAAAAAACGTGCTGTGTACACTTTTGTAGGAAGAGAATTCCTCATCAAAGTCCTGCGTTGACAATTGATGATAATCCAATACAATATAAAGACAGCGTAAGGTATTTAGGACTAGTATTGGATAAATCCCTTACATGGGGATTACATATACAGGACTTGAGTGATAGATGCAAAAGAGCCCTAAACATTATAAAATGTTTATCGAACTTAAATTGGGGCTCAGAAAAAGAGACATTATTGAGATTGTATAAAGCATTGGTTCAATCTAAACTAGATTACGGATGTATCGTATATTCATCCGCTAGAAAGTCGCACTTAAGAAAGTTAGACGTAGTTCATAACAGCGGAATAAGATACGCAACAGGCGCTTTCCGCACAAGTCCGGCGGCTAGTCTGATGTCCGAAGCCGGAATAATGCCACTACATTATAGAAGAGAGATCCTTTTGTTAAGATATGCAGCAAATGTATGGGCTTTCCCTGCTCATATAAATAATAAATTGTTTACGAATCATCCTATGGCTGCAGTATATGAACATCGTGCTACCTATTCCAGACCAGCCGGAATTAGGTATCACGAATTAAGAAGAAAATATGAAATTGCTTTACCAGAGACACTAGCGATTTCTACTAGAGAAATACCGCCATGGCTTTTGCCAGCGGTTAATACAAGTTTGGATCTCTCTCAAGGAGAAATAAAAAAGAAACCAGCAGTGATCATCCAGCAGGAATTTTTTGGCAACCGTCAGTAGTTACGAAGAAAATATTAGAATTTATACTGACAGTTCTAAAACCGAACATGGTGTTGGATTCTCGATATATGTAAATGAAGAAGCCCACTTTTGGAAACTGCCAGATGTGGCCAGTGTCTACACGGCAGAACTCACTGCAATTCAGCAAGCTCTTCGCTACACTGAACACTATTGCGAAGAGAGAGTGCTAATATGTTCCGATTCATTAAGTGCACTTGTCGCAATTCGGAACAAGAACATTAAGGATGTCCTAATTGCAAACATTCTGTCCATTTTATACGTTCTAAAACAACGAGGACAGCGATGCGTATTTGTATGGACTCCGGGGCATGCTGGTATTACAGGTAATGAAAGCGCAGCCGAAGCTGCCAGAAAGGCAACAGTCTGCGATGATTTGGATGCATTTCCTGTAAGAGTGGCAGATGTTAAAAACCGTCTAACAAACATAGTAAGAAGCAAGTGGAACGCTGAATGGAGGAAATTAAATACAAAATTAAACTCAGTTAAAACTTCTCCTTAAAAATGGAAAAGTGACTTTAAGTTGACTCGCTGTGAACAAGTAGCGGTGACCAGACTTAGAATCGGTCACACGCGATTAACAAATTTATATTTGTTAACCGGCGAAGTGAGACCAATGTGCGGTGTTTGTAATAAAACACTGACAATTAAGCATCTAATAGAAGAGTGTACCATATATGAGGACCTCAGAAAGAGGTTCCGTCTTAGAAATAATATTAGTGCTGATCTGGATAATGGAAATGAAGAAAATATAGTTGCATTTTTACACGCCAGTGGACTTCTTAAAAGTCTATAAAATGAAAGTTTAAAGCTGTGACAAAAGAAACTCTAAGCGGTAGTTTATATATATATATAAAGAAAAAATGGTATTGATAAGTTTAATTTTAATTTCATATGTATGCATATATATATAAGGGAGTCTCGAAACGTGGCACGTATAGTGACGGGAGGTAGCCCTCTTGCCTAGGCCATTTTGGCTCACTTGCATTCAAGAGCAGTGAGTCGGGGTGTGTCCGATGATGGCATGGGGTACCCTCAAGGGTGGATTGAGGGCGCGAGGCTGTGCATGCCTATAGCCTGTTTATAAGAAGGATTCAACTGCCACGGCACCCAGGCGCGACTGATATACTGCTCAACGGCGGTTCTGGTCACCCCGAGGGTGCTTAAACAAACTATAAATGAGACTCGTAGAAGAAAGAAAGAAAGAAATGGTATCGATAAGTTTAATTTTAATTTTAATTTAATGGTCTTTTGAGAACCTATCTCAAATTTTAATATTGGGGCCCTTTACACCCCATAAGTGTTTGTGATTGTCCTTGTCTTTATGTCTTAAATGTTTTGTGTAGTTTGTGCTTTTAAATAAAATGTAAGGGCCCTTTACACCCTTACATATGACGATCCAGATGGTGATAGTTTCTTTTAAAGATTGTGACGAGGGCTAATGACCTTAGCAGTCGATGCCCATAATAAAAAAAAACAAAAAAAAAAAACAACTGAATAATAGACATTTTAAAAAAATTATTGTTATTGGAATTGGAAAAGACTGTATTTTTTTCATAAGTACACTAGATCAGCACAATTTAAGCTAAACATTTTTAAATAAATTTTGGTTTCATCAATTTTTATCTTTCTTTCCAACCACTCATCTAACTTTGTAAATGTTGGCAGTATTTTAATTTCTGCTACGTATCATTGTTAGTTTTCAATACGATTACTGAAAATGGAGATAATATTTCTTCTTTAAATATCCACTATCGCCGAAATAATTACGATATTGCTTGAAATTTGATGGGAGTAAAAATAAAAGTTTATATTTTAACATTATATTAACTAAATATTTTTCTCAATTGTTGTTCCGTAGAATTAAAATAAACCATGAAAATCCTGAAGTTTTCGGCAAATTTAAATAATAATTCGTCCATTTCCGATTAAATGAATACTTAATAGTAAAATAATATATAACAAAAGAGGCTTTGTTTTGGTACATGGTCATTTTTTTATGTAACAGTTACAAAATTACCTCAGCTCAAACTCAAGTGCCTTCTTTTTTTAGCTAGACTATAGAAATCATAGCGCAAAAACGGCGAAGAATAAAAACTACGAAAAACGGTGAAGAATAAATTTTTCCTTCATATAACAACATACATTGACACATTTGTGTTCATTTTTATTAAAAATTAATTTAATTTTAAACCGTAAGAACATCCTCATTTTATTTCCACAACTTTAATTACTTTTTACCCAGAGATCTACTTTCTGTAAGCATCTGTATGGCAATAAAAATCTGTACAATTGGAACAATAATCTCTGTACGACTGGAACCTCAATTATTTCTTTTTGCAAATGGAAAAAACTTAATACTTAATGATACGTTCCACTTATAATCGTCTGGTACTGCTACCTAGCGAGAGCTAGAGGTTCCCGGCAAGCTCTGATCATAGGGTGTTCTACGTCATGATGCCGCAAGGAGTGGTCATGATCGTATAAGTAACCTGTATTCATCGTTGCCCGAATCCTGCAAAGAGCAGTCGTATTTTTAATTTCGTCCGGATGGACAATTAGTGTTACTAGTTGCACACTTGATAATGTTCAAGTCTAGTTATGTTAGCATTTATTGTTCTTAATTTAGTTTGTCGTTAGTAATTATGTCAAGAGTAACGACATATTAAACATAACAATTCAAAGGAAACAAGGAGTTGTTTCATTTCTTCATCATGAAATACAATCTATACTCGCTCTAAAATCTACCACAACGTTTTATGGTTCTCCGGGGCGGATAGTTAAGTCGTCGGATCTACCACTTAATTATTACAGTCTCTTCGTTTATTTGATGAGGAAATTGCTCTTTGGTAACATATTTTTTACAGGTTATCCTGACGTTTTCCTCAGAATCACGAGAAGCGCTTGTAAAATGAGTATGTTCTTTTTATAATTAAATGAAGGTAGTAAATTTCTAGAAGATAAATCAAATTTCAAATTGAAAAACCTTATAAAATGTAGGGTATGGAATAAATAATTATCGTTTCATTTATAAATAGGAGTATTTCTACCGCGTAATAATGTAAATTTTTCTTTTGTTAACATTAACCAGCAAAAAACCATTGTCCCCATTGTAATGATTTTGTTTTTAAATTAAGTATGTGTAATTCAAGCCAATTATTTTTTTCCTTCAATCTGACATTCTATTTTGCAATCTCAATCAAGTTTATAAAAATGTTAGCCCTCTTCCACAACATCTGTTCAATGCTTAATCTTTTTTTCTCACTGTTTTGTTTAATTATCTCCTTTACGAATTTTTATAATTTCATGCCAATTCTCAAACAATCTTTGTCTCTCTTCTGTTTATTTTCCTGTCTCACATACACACTCAACGATTATTTTGTGTTTTTTTTTTTTAGTTTATTTTAACCTTTTCATACATATAAATTGTTATTTATAAAGCTTTTGAAAAATACTATTTGATGGATCTTTCTGAAAACTACTTCAATAAAGAAATATGTTTTGGTTTAAAAAAATAAAGAATGTTAAAGTAGATTAATAATTAAGACAAAATAATTTTAAATTATATTTATATGTCATTCGTTTAATTTTGAAATGTAAGGTATAAAATCTTTACTTACATTAATCTTTAAGTACATAATAAGAATTTGATTGTAATCTGTTTCTGTTCATTTACAACTTTATTTTTTTAATGATGAATAAATAAATCTATTTTCATACAAATTCATTTTTAATCCTTTATCAATTATTTTTAACAATTTTATAACTTTTCCATTTTATTTTTATATAATATTTTATTTTCCCTTCACTCTATTGTTAGAATGAAACAGTCCTAAGTAGGACTGGCCCAAAATAATGATATAGAATATATTAAAAAGTTTCAAAATAAATATTTTCTAACTAATAACTGATACTAATATAGTTTTTTATTCATACCAATACACAAGTTTCACTAGTAATACAGATTTTAGATAGCTTACATATTTTTTCGAGGTATTGTACTCATCGGAAAGAGCAGGGAAGAGAGGTATTCAGAAAGTTTTGAAATTGGTTTCGGAGCAGAATTAATAAATAAAATGAAATGAAAAATGAGGAATAAAGAATTTTGAAGAGAATGAAGCAAAACGGTTTGTCTTATGAGGATGATGAACAAGATAAATAGAGGTTGCTCTTTACTCAGTCTGCATAATGATAACGTGCAATCTATAAAGGAGCTGCAATAACTGACTGGCACCAGAAGCAGGTTAATTGGAAACAAAAAATATTTATTTTGTAATAAATACTTTTCTGAAAAGAATCGGTTAACTACAGTTAAAAACAATTGACTAATAAAACCATCTGATATGTATAACAGCTAATTAATCACCAATAAATTCATGTGATCCGACTGGCCTTATCTACAGTTTCGTTAATGATTAAAAAAACATCCCACTTCAGTTGTTGAGAGGCCTGTGTTTTATTAATACAATTTAAATTTAAAAAAGGTTATAAATAAATAAATGTATATATGTAATTATTATTTTTCTAAAATATTTAATCATTTTGTATTGTATGATTGAAAATTCTGTTTCGTTAAATATGTAGTTAACATCTCCCACACTTTTATATGTTTTGTTTTTACTAAACTTCTAAAATATTATGTTTGTTTTTGGTTTCTGTGAACTTTATTATCATTTTCTTCAAAATCAAACTATTTACAAGTTTCCTTAAAAACGTTTACGTGTTTATTGCCCATTTGACAAAGTTATTTTACGCCATAAAATAGTGTATTTTAAAACTCCATTCTTATCCTAATATTTTACCTAAGATTTTTCAAAAACTACTAAAAATACAGTTGTAGGACCTATTTATTCAATTTTTCAGATTAAATTTCATAGAGCGCTACTAAATTTACCCTTCAATTTGAACCCCAAGGTTTACAGTCCGCCTTAATCTTACTGAAGGTGCTGAAATCCGGGCGAAGTTCGTCAGCTGACATTCGATAACGAAGCGTTTCTTTACTTTTGTAGCGTTATTATAATAAATAATTATATGTTATAATTTGTACTCTTAAAAAGATAAATTAAAATAAAATAGAAGCATCTTAAGGATAGTAATATTAATAGGTAGATACGTAATTATGATATGACAATGATTTTCATTGCAACAATTAAATTTAAAAAATTCATATGCATTTGCATATAAATTATTTAAATGTAGTCGTATTGATATTGCATAGAAATTGATTCTGTTTCTTTCTTTAAAACATTTTGAAGAGGAGGGTGAAAGAAGATAGTTGACCAGTACAAAATAATTTGCGTAATTTCATAGTTATTAAATAATAATATATTAATGATAGCTTTTTGAATTTACTGTTAAGATTAGTTTTCGTTTTATTAAATGATAAATAAAATTTTGCAGTTAATTCAAAAAGTTTTATAAAGCTTTGCTAAATATACCAGCAGGCGTTTATAATCTGATGGTTACATTTTAGTCATCATGTTCTAACGTTTATCGCAAAACGTGTAAAAATTTTCAATAATTATAATTTTTTTAAAAATTTGTGATAAAAATAAACAAATTGCATATCATTTTGTATCTAAGAATTAATATCTCAATACTGCAATATTGCGCACGCGCAGTGGGTAATGAGCGCAAGCAGAAATTTTTAAGTGGTAAACTGTGTATTTTTAAACTGTTCTTCAAAATCCTAAAAATGCTTGAAATCAAGAATGAAAGATAAACTACACTTTACTTGGACTTTACATCAATCATCACTTTATTTTACCATTTCATATTTTTTTCGTAGTGATAAAAAATTATTAACGAAAAATGGCTGACATAAGGCAACAAGTTCTCGTATTGTATTACTTTTGCATTATCGACCAGAATTGTGATATTGTAAACTGTTATATGGCTTCAGTAGGAAACCTGATCATCTCTCTATTGTTAGCCGATATATTTAACTTTTCTACAACGGAATAAGTTTCGTTTCTCTTTCCTGCATGAACAAATTTTATTTAAAAAAACTATTTTTTTTTCTTTCAGCTCAGGAATAAAATTACTTTTGTGGTAAATCTCAAGAATCAATTCAAATGCATACTCTGATATTTAAAAAAAAAACTTTTTTAGACTTTTTTTAAATTATTATAATTTTTTAATAAGTTGATTACGATGTTGCACTTATAAGTGCCATACTCGTTGTTCCAGTAATTTTAACTTTAAAAATATGTAATTTCCAGTTGATTTGACGTATTTTAGTGTTACGCGGCAAATATAGTTTTAAAATAACAAAGTAATATCTAAATATATTTTACATTCATTTAAATACACTTTTATTAATAGAATTAAAAAAAAAAACAATATCGCGTATGTCAACAACATTTTCATTTTTAAAAGCCAATATATAAAGAGATATAGTGAAGCGTAATGAATATTTTCTGAAGCTAATGGGAAAACAGTGGAAGGAATTAATCAAAATTGTATACTTGAACTAGTAAATAATATAATACTCCTTCATATATCTTAACTTACATTTAAGCACTACCGAAAAGGAATATAAGTGTAGGAACGCGCATGAGTAAGACTGTAACGTGTTCATCTAAATTTTAACTAATTTTAGAACTATGTCTAGAAGAAGATGCGGTTTCATATTGGCAGTATGCAATGCTTTTACGATCATACATACTAAACTAGAAATTTAATCAACATAAGTCCGTGGAGTACAGTTCGAATAACAGTCTGAATGTATTGGATAAGTAGGCTTATACTTTCTTATATTTTTACTGAATATATTTTTAAAAAACGTCATAGTGAATCAAAAAAAATAAAATGTACAGAAGGAATTTATTTTCAAGAGAAATAATTTTTTTTTAAAAGGATGTACATAAAATGTGAGTATTTATAAGGTATTACCTTGGTTAACTTTGTTATAAATACTTTGTTATACAACTTTGTTATAAATACTGAGACAGATATACATTTAACTTAAGTCAGTAACTATGGAGATTAGAATTGGTTTAAAAAAAAACCGGAGGAATCTATGAAAACAAACTGGAAAGATTACCCTCACTGAAATCGGAATTTGGTGGAAAATATACGTTGCAGATATTCATTTTAAATAGCGCCAATATCTTCACTGAGACTGCAGGGATGTTTGTCGCTAGCGAAATACGCGCGGTTACTACAATTTCCTTCAGGAAAACAGCCGCATCTTCATACAAAAGACTCTTCCCACAGTTTAATGGTCGCATCTTTCGCAGAAGTAGTCGCGAAAGAACACATCATCCAGGTAGAACAAACACATAGGTTCTGTCATTTACAACAAACGCGCATCCAAAGCTATAATTCTTCTTCGACCTATCGGTGTATACTACTGCGTCTGTTTGTCTTGGATAGAAAATGGTAAAATGTTTACAGAAAGACGATAGGAGTTGTTAATTTTTTGTTATATATGGTGAGATCATAAATAAAATTTATGGGGTCGAGTCTCCACGAAGGATATGAACAGGGATAAGTTGCGAAAATGGAAGGTGTGTCAAAATTTAAAAGGTACATTAAACACAGAATACGAACACCCATTGGCGCTGTACCACGTGGATAGTTTTTATATACCGTTGTAAATGAGTATTTGCAAGACTTCTTTAAGAACTGGGTGATTTGGTTGTCCTTCAAAACGAACAGAGTAAGTTACTAGCAGCTAGTCCCGTCTATCCCAAAGTGATGGTTCACCGCAGTTAACAAGTATGCTTGCAACAGTGCTTGGTCTAAACGCACCTGTGATAAACGAAGAAAAGCGAGTGGTACAGCAGCCAGCATGATAAGCACGGTATGACGTGCTGAAGAGGAGGCGATAAAACCATAATCCATAAACCAGAGACCGAACTAAAGAATAATAAAAACTTAACATTCATGATCGGTCGGCTCCCACTTGGTGTTGCTAAGGACTCGTACCATATCTTGAATTTTTAAACATCTCTCTTTTAACTGTTTTATGTGTTTGACGCGCATAAGACGACTATCGCAAAGTAAACCTAAAAATTTAACGTCAGGAAAGATAGCAATTGGCTTTCCGTTGGACTTGTGAAGTGAAAGGGTCTCGTACACGGAAAAAGACTACATTTGTTTTCTAAGGTAAGAACGTGAATCTGGATCGAATTTGAAGGCGAGATATTGCATTCTGTACTAGTTTCTCAGCTGTAGCTGTATCGGGTTGTGATATTCATAGCAAGATTACCAACAAATTGATAATATAAAACAGGTGCCTGCACTCATTTAGTAATACTGCTGATATCTATACTAAACAAGATTGCACTTATACACTTCCTTGAGGCACCGCACTTTACAAGGTAGCACTACTCGACACAGAATCTTCATCACGAATGCGGGATATATGGTCATTTAGGAAACTCCTAATAAAGGCAAGCATATTCCCCACAACTCCCTATTCTTTCAGGGTGTAGAACACCTCATCTTCAGGCTGTGTCGTACGGCCTGCTGATGTCAAAGAAAATAGCAACAAGTTTTTGGCAGATAAGAGTAGCATTCTGGATAGTTGTTTCCAGTGATACAAGATGAGCAATGGAAGATCTCCGAGGCGAAGCCAGATTGTTCTTCATTGAAGATACATACATCTGAGTGTGTTTCTCTAAATACCAGAATGGGTTCCCATTCTCTACATCACATCACTTTGCACGACATGATTCTCAGACTGGTAGTCTGAGGAACATGCTTTGTCTCTACAAGGTTAAAGTACTAGTACTATAATGCTTCTGACTACCATTCTATGCTACTATACTGGATCACCAGTCACATTGTAGTAGACGGGTGGGAAGACTTACGAGTAGAACAAACCATAATATACGCAATGTGTATATATATATACACATTGCGTATATATACACACACATGTATATTAAGGTGATGAAGTGCTGAATTGGGAATATTTGAGAGCATTCTGAGACGAATATTATCAGGTACATGGGTGGTATCACGTGAGTTTTTTTAATGCATGCGACAACTCGTTGAATGTAAAGGGAGCATTTAATTCGCCAACCGAATCACCAACTTTTAACGGTAAAACTTCCATTTGTATCTTATATCTCTGAAATTTGTTAATATAAGATGAAGTTATGGACACCGAACGAAACAATCATCAAGGTTTCTTACGACTACACAAAATGGCGTAAGAAGTTCTCCTTTATGAATAAGACAGAGGACAGACTGTTTCTGAGATCCGAAAATTGTACGAAGCTTCCTCCACACAGTAGATGTAGAAGTAGAGCGTAAGATGGTGTCCTCGTAATTCCTTTATGACTTTTTCCTAGCGTCTATGAATATAGGACGACATATCACTAGAGTTCTACAATATAAATTTAGATGTTCATTTAAAGGTCTGCGCTTTAACTGACGCAGTGCCTGCCGTCGTTTCCTGATCAGGTTTTGGCAATCATCACTCCATCAAGGAGTGGAGGAACGTCTTGGCTTTTCTGATGTTTGTAGAATGAATCTACTAGCATTGTCGAGTACGCGGGAGGTCAAAGAGGTAAGTTGATATTGGGCGTCAGTACTATCGTCATATTGTGATGGGAAGGTTTTAAGATAACTGTTCCAATTTGCTCTTTCAACATTCCACCTCCGTAGTCTTTTGTTCAACACGCGGTCGGCCCCAAAAGCAATGATACTGCCGTAAAAATCGTCAAAAAAATATCAATTAAGATGAGAGAGTAAACTCGGTGAGCATTAGGAGAGAACAATGTTGAAAAAAGTACCAGTCGTTAACGACATAAAAGTAAATGATCCATTATTCAGCAGACAGATGTCGACGTCCTGTCTCACTCTGTTTATGATATTTCCTCGAGGGGAACAGATTTTGAGTTCCATGAAACATGGTGGGCATTAAAGTCTCCTACTATTAACGATGAAGATGTAATTTGGACGAGGAGATATTGTATATCTAGTGTATCAGTCTCGGAGTTTGGTGAGAGGTATAGATTGCAAATATGTTATTTTAATGGGGCAGAGATCTCTATGGCGAATGCGGGGATGTGGGTAGCCAGTGGTATCCTTGTAGCTGATACCCCATCCTGCATTAAGATAGTAACCCCACCACTTTCTTTACTATCAAGGAGACCGTCATATCTCTCACAGAAATACCCTCTGAGAGTTACTGCATCTTGTCGTAAACGGTGTATTTCTTGGGAGCACATCACTAAAGGTTCATGCGCACGTAGCAATATCGTAACATCTTCAATGCGGGAACGAAGACCTCGAACTTCCACTAGATGATTTTCATAACTGAAGGCTGCTATAGGTATTTTTTTTTATTATGGTCTCTTTGGACCGCGTTGAACTTGCAAACAGATGTCTTCCCTCTGTTTTCCCAGTACAATTTCATTTCATCTCGTTCAACTTGTTTTTGTTCACCAGTCCACTGCCTCCCAGTTCTTGTCTTATCTGTAAGTTTCCGGAAAATGTGTTTATTAATTTTATTTCTAAACTCAGTTCTGTTACAATCATCGCCTTCGTTCAGTTGAAGTTCGCTGAGATCCTTCTTAACTTCGATGACCCAATCCGTAGTCGCTTTCATATTTGTTAAAAAACTAAAGTCGCGCTTCGTTAACCTATCATCCGTCATCCTGAGTATATGACCGTAGAACTTCACCCTTCGTTTTCTCATCGTCGACGTCAGCGGTTCGTTGTTCCCTTTATAAAGTTCTTCGTTACTTCTTAATCTGTAAGATCCGTCTTCTAGTTTTCTTGGTCCCAATATTTTTCTCAAGCTTCTTCTTGCACGTATTTCCATTTCCTTCAGTTCATTCTTTTTCCTGAGTATCAAACATTCTGATGCGTAGAGTGCCTCTGGTTTGAGCACGGTGGTGTAGTATCTTATTTTTGATCCGTATGATATACTCTTTTTGTTGTAGATATTCTTTGTTATCCCGTATGCTCTTTCTAATTTCCTGGTCCTTTCTGTGTTACCTGCCTCATCGAGTCCATTAGCTTGAATAATTTCTCCAAGATATTTGAAACGATCGACTCTCCTGATATTCCCTCCTTTTGTTTTTATTTCTTTCTACTTGTGATGTCGGTATTCCATGTATTCCGTCTTTTCATAAGATATCTGTAGTCGTGTCCTTATGGCTATTTCCTCTAGTAACTCTATCGATTCTCTAGCCTCTTCAACATTTTTTTGTAATTATTGCTGTATCATCTGCAAAGGCCAAATAATCCACCTTTATTTGGTTTTTACCAGCTCCTAGTCGTATTTCTTTTAATCCGTTTTCCTCTTTCTTCTTCCGCCATTACCTTATTATTTTCTCGAGGATTAGATTAAACAATATTGGCGAAAGCCCATCTCCCTGCCTCAATCCCGTTTTAACTTCAAAGGGCTCTGATATTTCTCCCATAAATTTTATTTTGGACTGCGTATTTGTCAACGTTTGTCCTATTAATGTTTGCGTCTTCCTGTCTACTCCGAATTCCTTGAGCGTTTCCATCACTGACTGTGTCTATCGAATCGTATGCCTTCTTGAAATCTACAAATGTTACTACGGTGTTAATACCGCTCAATGCTTTTAGTCTTAATATATTTTTTAAATTGAAGATTTGTTCCACGTACGATCTTCCTCTTCTGAACCCACCTTGATATTCTCCTATTTCATTGTCGACTTTTTCGAGTCGAGAAAGTAATGCCTTCAAAAATATTTTATAAGCTACAGGAAGCAGGAAAATTCCTCTGTAGTTGTTTATGTTGGATCTATCACCTTTCTTGTGTAGTGGGTGTATCAGCGCCGTCTTCCATTCATCTGGTAGTGTTTCTGTATCCAGATTTCTTCAACCTTTTTTTGAATTTTCTCAGCCATAATCTGTCTGAGAAATCTATAGGTATTTATAAATATATAGATTTACAGATATATAAAAATTATGTATTGGTGATTCTGTTTTTCTGTTGTAAATAACTCTGTGTGCAGATTATTTGTCGAATATTATCTGGTGTTTCTTTTTTGTATTTATAACTTTTAGGAAGTACTTTGCTTCTTTGGGTACTTCATCCTTGATCATATCCTCAAAGAGATCTCGAGATGGTGGTGGTGTTTGGAAGCCCGGCCTCAAAGAGATCTCGACATGGTGGTGGGGTTTGGAAGCCCGGGAGGCCGGAGATATCGTACTAGACGACGATTTTATGATAGATACCTTTAAAGGGATCTTGGTAGTTTGCTGTGTAGATAGTGCAGCGGGAATTTTATTTGGCGGTATAGCGATTAAAGTGATTTTTGGTAAACCATAGCCGGTGTTTCCACTAAATATCCTTCTTCTAGTCTGCAGTCTGATATAGTTCTAAAATAGTTGCTGTGATCAGACAACGTCTGAAAAGGCTGTTTTAATTTACTGCAGGATTCGCAGTGTTTATTACCCGTATTGGCAGGAGCTTGGCTTGACGTAGCGGCAGCAAAAGAGACGTCTGGTTTAACCAGGTTCCGGGAGTTCAGCGTCTTTTTGTATACTCTTCGTGTGGACGGTAAAGATAGTTTCTGCTCGGTACAAATTTTGAGAATTGCCTTTTTTTCTTTAAAAGTTGGGCAATCTTGCGAGTGATTAGAATGCGATCCTTTACAGTTAATACATTTTTGCTCCACCTGACAGTCAGTAGCTTTTGTCCTTCTTTTGCACATCTAGCCCATATTGCAGTATTCGAAAGAAGTTGTGGTATGGTCATACCTTTGATACTGTAAACATCGGCGTTGGTTAGGTATAAATATTTGTACTCTAAATGACAGGTAACCTAACTTTAATTTTCTCCGGTGGCACGGGAAGTTTAAACATTAAAATAAGGAAAGAGTAGGTACTTCCATCCTACACTGACGTTTCATTATTCTGATCACTTTTACCTTGGAAATTTAAGCTTGGAAATGAAGCTTTTCGGCAATTTCACTAATGTCCATCTCTAGAAATTTCTGGCAGAAAATTACTCTTCGGCTAATATCCAAGGTTTATGGCATACCGCACTTATACCTCCCATCTTGGTTAGACGTAAGAGCACTCGACTATTCCCATCACTAAAAGATTCTATTATTATCGATCTGTCTTTCAATTTTCTGACGTTCTTGGGGAACCGCTTGAACCAGTTTATTACTTTATTAATCAGGAAAGTCGAGACCTTATTAAGAGAGCCACCTTCCTGATTATTCCGCGGAATTACAAATCTGCCGTTTGTATATTGCAGGTGTGATTTGTCACCATTTAAAAATCATTAACTCCGGAATAACTATCATCAGACAAAGCTGATCGAGGTCTTTTCACAAGACTAATCTTGGTGGTTTTTTCAGATGGACAACCAACCATATCGGGTTTTTCTGTGGAATACCAATTTTGGTCCCACGAGTACCGGGGAAATACAGGACCGTCTCTGCAAAGCCCACGAGTACAGAGGCTAGAGCTAAATACAACTGGATCTGCCCAGGTGCCAAGGAGGAGATTGTTCGAGACCCACTATGGGTGGAGTCATCTACCCATCCGTACGATAATTTCCACCTTGGATTACGGTTGCGTTTCCTGATGATGTCTCAACACCACCGAGTGTAAATGTAAGAAGAAACAGTGTAAGATATTGTAGTGTAGTTGCATAACAGTATATGTTATAATTTGTGTATTGTATTTGGTTTAATGTATGTGTTTAGTGTAAACTGTTCTGCATCCCTGTCTGTAGTGGGAAGAAAAGCTGCAAAGGCTAGAGCCGTGGGAACGCCAACCCCCAAAATCTTAAAAGTAAGACTCTCCGCCGGGGTCAATTTATTTCTTTAGTTATAAAAGATATTTTAATAAGCAATGTTTTGTTTTGTTACATTTTTACTTTCTCATATTAATGAATAAATTTGTACATTATAATATATAGGATTAGACGGCAGTTTATATTAAAGATTTTTCTTGAAAAAAGGGAGCATTAACTGATCGTTTGCATAATGTTTATCAGTATTTCTTATTGGCGTTATACATTTAATGCTTTTGAGATATATGAGGTAATAGTCAGGGTTGATTTCTCTCACAGTACTAATATTTACTGTAGAGCCAACACTGGGGTAGAGTGAACATGTCACGTGTTGACATATTATCCACAGGGGTAATATTACCCCGCAGGGAAAAGGTTGAATATTACCCGCATTTCGCTAAGATTAAAATGCCGTTGTGCAATGCTAATACAGTTGACTCAGTTGAGAAGGCAACAGAAAACCATTTCACTAATTTTCTGTAAAGACTGATATGAAATTTTAAATTTTGTTAAGGATCTCTATGACACTTCGTGGTTCGATTGTGTTTTGTATCTAAACACAATCGTTTGCTAATGATCCACGAATTATCTTACATAACTCCTTTTAGGTTCTGAAAATAAAAACTTATATTGATTTCAAGCTGTAACAGTGTGATTTATGTGTATATTTGTGTGTGTGTGTGTGTGTGTATGTGTGTGTGTGTGTGTATGTGTGCGTGCGTGCGTGTGTGTGTGTGTGTGTGTGTGTGTGTGTGTGTGTGTGTGTGTGTGTATGTGTTTACGTTCCTTTAACTTAGTAATGATAAATTGAAAACGATGAAAACCAAAAAAAGATTATATTCTTGACATTCTGATATTTTTCTTCAGAATTAATATTAGATTCTTCCACTAATGGAAATTTTTCAAATTTTTAAAACTAGTCAATAGCAAAAACAACTTTAGAAAAACGGAATCCTTGTTAAAGGATTGGACACGAGCTGGAATCGGGTATAAAGGCTATGCAATTTTTCTGAAAGCTATTACGAGTTTTATACCTGTGAAAGGAAAGACCGTGTATCGAGAAAATATTTTCTAACTTAATAATGAATGTAAGAACAAAACTGCGGTAGGCGGTCTTATATTTTAAGAAAAGTTATGTTCTCAGAGGATCTCCGTTTATATAGTATCACGTTTAAAAACTTTAATTATTTCTTGAGATTTTGACATAGATAGATTCTGCCGTTCTATTACAAGAAAATTTGTAAATAAATAAACCTATAGGCAGACTTGTAAATAATGAGAATTTAAAAATATAACCTATTCACGAATAAATGTTGAAAACAGAAGAAAAATTTCTTTAAACTTAAAATTTTTCCTATTACGTAGGTCGTATTAAGTACGTTACTATAAAACTCAATTTTGTTTATTTTAATTGTCAATCAATTAATTTACTATACTTTAAGGACAAATGAAATAAAATTTAATGATAATTTTTCTGGATGCAGTTACAAATCAGAGTGACTAATTTTTTTTTTTATTATACGAGATTTAGACGTATGTTTAAGCTTTTATTATTGAATAAAATAAATTGTTTAAAATTGACTTGTCATGCAATTTATTCCGAAATAATTTTCATCATTTTCCGTTTTGGGTAATAGTTAACGGATTGATACCTGTAATTCAACACATACACGCTCGCGCGCAAACACACACACACTCAATCAATCAATCACTCATTCGCTCACTCGTACACATTATTCGTCCATTCATTATTATTTACATCCACATATATCAGCGTATGAGTTATACATACATATTCAACAGTTCAAAATCAATTTCAGTAAAAACGTTGTTTTTAATTATCGTTGCTCTGTGGACGCAGAAGATCTAATTAGCTTTTTGCTGTCGTAATTGACTTTAATACCAACAAAAACCGGAATTAACAATTTATAATCCGGCAGCTTGTGCAGACCTTGGCTTGAACACAGACAAACATTTTCCATAACTTTAATACAGTGTTCGAAAGCCTATTAATAAATGACTGATACATAGTTTTGAACCCCATTCATAGACCATAGTACCGAAAAATATTTAGAGGATTTAGAGGATTTTTCTACTTTTTATTACTTTCTAATGTAGGATGTCAAACGTGGTGACGTTTAACTTTGTTAAAGAGAATCTAATTTAACAAGTTTGTTATATTACCGAGTTTATACGAACTTAGTATAACAATACAAGAAGTAAGATATGTGAACAATGAATCAATACTAAGCTTTTACCCTAAAATTTGAAATGTTTTTACCCTAACACTTCCCCTTTGCCAATTTTGCATTCGGATCGTACACTTGAATCGAGGAGCATTACCAGTTAATGAGAATATCCATAACTATATTTTTTAGACAATATAGACTTAATAAAATAAATATTTTTCAGCCCATACCTACTGAATTTTATCAAGTTTTAGATTACATTATATACATAACTTCCTTTAGATAGTAAGCAGAAAAAGCTAACAATCTAAATTTTTGCGGTTCCGCAGTTTAAAAAACGAACATTAAGAACTCCAGTACGTTGATTTTTACTCATCTGGAGGGTTAGATGTAAGATGTTAACATATTTAGAAATGAAAATAAATTATAAAAAATTTCTACAAAAAAATTATTTCCTCGAAGTAACTCTAAAAGTTATTGAGTTATTAATGATGTTTTAAATCATTTAATATTAATATTAAATGTTTTTAAATTGTATGCAACTACTTTATTCATTATAAATTGTTATATCAATATTTAGTAGAACATAAATTGTATATTTAATTAATAATAGATATTAATAAAACCACATCATGTCGGACTCATATTTTTTATAGCATAAGGAATTAATTTTAAGAAGTGAAATCTTTTCGATAGTTAAGATTAATTTTCACTCAATTTTAAGAATAGACTGTCAATATAACGTATAAAGTAACAGTAAATCTATAACATAACGAAGAGAATTTTAACATCAATGGAATTCTCCCGTAACTTCAACTGTTAATTTGACTTTTTAAGTAACGAAATAAATAAAAATTTCCTCTTTATTACCGCGTGAAAAATAGAAATTTGAACAACTGAACTCGAAAAAGAAAAAACAAAATGAAAATTTCACAATGTAAAACAATTTTAAAATGCTACTTACTCATCTTCTAATATAAATTTACAGAATAGACTTTACGACCTCGAGGACACGCTTTTACCCGTATTTCAACGCAAAAATTGAGATGATTGATTAAAATTATAACGATGATGAATGGGTGAGAAAATGATAGAACCTTGCTGGGATTTGAACCCAAAACCACTAGAACTTGTAATGAATGTTCTAATTATTAGAACTTAATTACAAGAAGTAAGTTAACATAATTGCTTTAAGTACGTTAACTTAATTATTAGAACTAAATTTACTGTTTAATAAAACAAAAATACTATAACCTTAAGTACACTGTCCGAAAGCCAATTTATAAATGTCTGATACATAATTATTGTTTTAGTAAAAAACTAAAAAATAATAATATTTTAATAACTCTGAATAACTTCTGAATTAAAATAGTATCTTTTTACTGATTTTCTCGGTTTGAAGTTTAGCGATTCATTTTTCATCAAATTTCATTCAAGCGAAAATACGTTTTATTATCTTTCCTTTACGTAAATTTATCTTACATAATTTTTGTCGTTATCAAGTTTTGTTAAACTCAGAACGAACTCGGTACAAACACAGTTTTAAATCTAACATTTCCCAGTTTCTCATTTAGAACTGCTTTTGATCATTTACATATATAATGACGGGCGACAAAGGTATTTTATGCGTCATATGTGTTGGTATGTGTGTAAACACGAGCACGCGACTGTTACATACGTTGTTTATGTATTTTATACTATAAATTGTCCACTATGATTAAATTCGCCAAATACGTCTAAATAGGTTTTTCTCGACCCGTTAATACATTAATAAGTCAGCTTAAATTTAAAGCTGCTAACTTCGATTCCAAATAAAAGGGTTAGTGAACTAATCTATTCACAATTCTTTTCACCTTTTAAATAAATACATCAAAACTATTTAATAAAAAAATCTGGTGGAATATAAATCTACATTTACTTACACAAATGAGTTGAAAACCGTAGTCAAAATCGTTAGATATTATCAACAAAATATGCAGCACTATTGTGTAAAACCTCACTAAAAATGGTACTTGTAACATCAAGTTTATTAAAATTTATTTCCACAATAGGAAAAAGGCGGGCCCAAGGCCCGCCGAAAAAATATTACATGATTTACGTTTCATAACAGGCAATTTTTTTTAAAAATGTTTTTGCCAATTGTAACTAAATAACCTTCATGAATTTAGCGTTCAACAACAAAAACTTTTACAACGAAAAACTTAAAAACATTTCTGAATGTTTTCTAGCTGTGTTCTATCTGAACATTTTTAGCTGTTTCTTGAGTTGTGATTTTTTTAACACAGTTCTAACCCCAGTGTTTTCCTCTTTTATCCCCAAAACACAAATATGAAATAAATAAATATGAATTTATATCATGAAATATAGATTGTTCGAACGAATGAATCGTTCGAGAAGTATAAATCGTTTGTGCGCTGCGCGCAGCTGCCCGGAGCACCACATGGTTCGCTCTATGCCAATAACAGCTAAAATAAGAATATGAGCACATACATCAAAGAGACAAACCCATGCATCATAATTTTGATGGGAAAGTAGTAATGTGAGCACATACATAAAAAAAATAAACAAACCCATGCACCATCCTTTTTATGGAAAAGAAAAGACAGTAACCCTAAAATTATTAAACGAAAGTATAATCAGAAATAAACATTTTGGATTACATTTACTAGTTATCTCTTCTAAGGTAAAAAAAAATGAAATGACTTAGAGAAAATTTCAGTATGAATGATATTTTTTAATATAAAAATATATATATATAGAAATAGGTAGCTGGAATATGACTTAAATTGAAAGAATTATTGAACTGTGATGCAGAATATGTTGTAGAGATTGGAAATTGCTAACGAAAAGAAAAACATAAGACCGTTTTTCAGTCAAATAGTTTCTATTCTTTCCTCAGAACATCTTTAACGGAAGACCATATTTAATCTTGCAATTTTTGATAACACAGGTAGCATAAACCACTGTAAATAAACAAACAAAAATTGTTTTTCCTATCTTCAGTAACTTAGTGCAGCGAAAAAACTTCGCATTCCTATACTGTGATTATCATTACATTATTTTCAATCTTTAATGAAGAGACTAATTAGTAGCTTCAACTCTTAAAATGTAGGATCATTAACTTCTTATCTACAAATCTGTCTTTTTCCTTGCATTATTTTTATTTCTTTTCTTCCCTTCGAAACTCAAAAAGACTTTCACTTACATATTCATCTCACTTGTCTCTTTCTAACAAGAACCTTTTATTTATATTCATCTCACTTGTCTCTTTCTAACAAGAACCTTTTATTTAAGAGCTTCTTGAAATCGATACGGATGTATGGGATTCAGCTCTGGGAGGCTACTTGTGATAGCAATGTTTAAGTTATCCAAAGTTCACAGAAAAAATATTGAGGAAAGTGACCCAACCGCCTTGGTTTGTCAGAAATTCTGTAAAAAACATGAATACCTGGGGATGCCGTATGTTCGGGATGAAATTGTCCATTTCAGTTCGAAATATATGATTAGGTTAAACAGAGATGTAGATCTCTTTGCTTGAATCTGCTAGACAACATGATGATATTAGACGATTGAAAAAGGTTCATGTGCTGGACCTTAGTGATGTTCATTGAAAATATTCTATTTTCCTGTTTTTTTCCGGTACTATTTCCTGTTACTATTTTTGTTTTTTAGTGTTTGAACGCTTATTTTTATTGTTATAACGCTATTACTCTTGTTTATCTACGTGTGTTTATTTTCTATCTGATAAAAAACATTGCGTGCGAGCTGAATGTGTTGGACACATGTGGTCCATTGTTTGGACAAGTTGTAGAACTTGATGATACTGCTTTAGACATAATGAGTGTTTATTGAATCTTAGTTCTTACTATAAGTATGTTTATTAACATGGATGTTTCTGTTATTACAATCTTTTACTGTTTGTTTCCGTGGGGAGTCATCATTTGATGGCTCTTTCTCATGTAATATTTTGGCATATTATTTGTTTATGGTTTCGTCAGGAGAAACCGATTGTAAATTTTTGTTCTACAGCAAAAAAAACAAAAAAAAAAACACAATATTGCAAACCACTACAATTTATAGGGTATATTAGTATTGTTATATCTTTATCGATAAGTATACTGGTTTATAATATAATTAATAACGCCAATACGTTGAGAGTTGCCTTGTTTCATTACCTGACGTTTTCTTAATAAATTGTATACTTTTGTTTTACTGCTGAGATTTCTTCAAAAATTATGAATAATAAAAGTACTTTATTTTAACTATTTTTGAGCTTTATTTTTAGCCTTTTAATCTATCTTGACTTTAAGCCAATGTGAAACCGTAGAAAAAATGCTAAAACTACGACCTGTTACCAGCTTACTAAGTAATGGTTTCCTCGTTGTTCTCGGAAAAGCTTAATAGTTTTGGGACTCATATTATTCCGTAACGAAATTAACTGAAACTAAATCATGGATATTTTACGATAAGTTCTTTTATTCTTTTACTCGCTGGTATTGGTTTAAATTGATGACAACATGAGAATTATGAAGATATTAAGACGATTAAAATATATATATAATTTTATTTTCTTATAAGTATGATTTTTAGTTTCTAAAAACTGAAAAATTACTTTATATTACTATAAAAAGTTTAAGAGAGTATGTAAATTCATTTCACGTTTACTTTTTAGAATTTTTCACCAAAACTTATAATACGGTAGTTTGTCTTATCTTTTAAGTCTAACAACAGTGTTTACAACACAAGTATCTCATTAAATATTTATCTGAATATCCTGTTTATTCTGTCGCCACTGGTACCATTAAAATCTTAGGGCGCTTTAAAATGACTTAACATGTAATGTATGATAAACTAAGATGTAAATTTCTATTACGCAGCGCTTATTCCTGGAGTAGATTTGGTCTTAATCTCCTCGTTTTCATAAGTAGTATATTGAAATCGACCTACGATGTACGCATTCATGAAATAACGCAATGTTTCAACATTATCAAGACTGAATTGTTCACTGGTATGCAAGACTTTATAGATTTTGAAATATTTAAAAATCAATTAATCTAGCCTGATATAAAATAACTGGGTAGATTGCTCTTAATATCAGTTTCGAAATAATTAATTTAGAAGCAATAAAATGTGTAGAACTTGATCATAGTTATTTAATTATAAAAAGTAAATAGATAACTGCAAGATAATTCAGGAAACAGGCTCTTAATTTTTTTTTTTTTTGTTAGCGATCCAATTTCATCACTAAATTTCATTCAGACGTCTCCTACAGTTCAGAATTTAAAATATAAAAATTAATAAGTAATCGCGTAACTTATAAGTTGCGAAATTCTATATTGAAAAATCGGTATACTTTATAAGTGCTATAGAACGCTCTCACCCCACAGAAAATGGAACTAATATTTGTTCAGATTAGCAACCTACCGATCAAATCTTTCATTAAGATATTTAGGATATGACCAATAAAAATTCTCCGCATCATGGAACCGGAATAATATCTTCAATAAAAGTTAAATTAAAAATGGTAATCGGAGCGGTTGTTGAAAATGTTGAATTCTCAAAACGAACAATTAATGTACCCCCAATCATCCAATTAAAATTGTAATTTTAATATTCTATAATGTAAAGAATGAAGAATTACAAACTGCAATATATTTTGAAAAATTCTTATTATACTAAACCCATGCGGATGCCATCCAGATGGAAAACTGACCACTTAATTTCTACCGCAGATCTTGAGTTGTCTATCGCAATGCCTTGCTTGCCTAAAGCATTGTGATTTATCTTTTCTAGCTGTAGAAAAGACATACGACACAGCCAGCATGTACGTTATGTTTAAATATATACATATATCACTTAAGGGATATTATTATATCACTTAAGGGAGTAGGATGTGAGCCAATAAAACTTACAACCAACTGCTTCGATTCCTCAAGAACTGAATTTTTCATTCGACTTGGAACAGACCATTAATGTCATGAAACGGCGCAGAGTAAATAACGCTAAGCGTTATTTACTGAAATAGCAACATATTGAAATGTTGACAGTATAACAATAATACTTAATATTTATTGAAATAGATTTATTTCTATTTAGTAAATCTTAATTATAGCGAGAATAAATGAAATTTTTAAAATTATTTTGTTAAAATACATCTAATATTTTTCCGCATGTATTACAGTTCTTATTGTATTGGACTTATTACGAGTATTTTAAGAGTCGAATACTATAAGATACTTATACAAATAAAATTTATTTTCAAATAATTTAATTTTTTTACTGTATAGGAGTGAGTACTTTGGTCATGCAAAAAAAAATCATGCAATTACAAGTTTATGCATACTAAACGTCCTTGTATGCTCTTTAAAACTGAGGATTTCAATTATCTACTTCGGTATTTCAGGAGTTTTTATTTTAAAAAAATAATAAATTAAATACATAGAAAACTAAAAAAAAAAAAAAAACTTCAGAATCAAGGGTTTATCCTAAGACCATCCTTCTATTTGCCGAGCTTCCGGCCTGAAATAAGGTTCACCTCCGATACAAGTAAACTGCTCTCTCTACCATTATTATCTGAAATCAAAACGTTCTGCGACGAACCTCAATGTGATAAACAGTTCTTATTCAAACTAATATGAAAATTATAATATTTTACAATGATACAACAAATTAAGAATATTAAATTAAATAACATTTAGACCCAAATGTTATCTGGAAAAGTATTCTAAATTTTTAATTAAATTTTTAAAATACTAAATTCCATACAATAAGAGTGGAAAAAAACCGTGTGTAATTTAACAAAATAAATTGATTAATGGAAGATTAGTATTTAAAAATGACGGTTTGTTCAGACAGGTATTAAATTAAAAATAAACATTAAACAATCAGCAAAGTCGCAATTCAATTAATTCTAGATATTTCTTATTACCAATTTAATAGAGAAATTATGTTTTTATAACTGTAATTATTAGATATAAGTTTATAACTGTAATTATTAGATATAAGTGATGATAATAATAATTTAATTTATTATCTAATTAATCGTTTGTTTTATGTATCTGTCAAAAACGAACGAAAATACTTATTATGACATCAGTTACTAACATCACATCATAATGTTTGTTACGACATTTCATAGAGATATAAACGTTTGCTATCGACTGATTTTAACTCATACTCCTGATAACGATGTGACTAATCAATCGAAAGCGCTTTCAGGATTTTTTTTTTAATTACACTTAGTCGGTAAGAGGTGATTTTGAAATACTATTAACATTTTTATATTAATTACACCAAATAATTATTGTCAAGTTTGATAAATAAAATATAATATTCATTTAATACGTTTAATTTTATTTTATCAGTGTAATTTTATTTTAAATACCGTGTAATTTTATTTAACATTGTAAATATAAGAATAATATTGCAAGTAATTAATGCTACAGCAAATAATGTTACGCATAATACCGAATAGAAGTACCTACGTCGCAGGTTTTTATTATACAATGTAAAAATTAATAATAAACCCGTCAAGCATTACTATTTGATGATGACTGAAATTTATGCACCGTCACGCTCAGTTTTTACGGCCAAGCCTTTTTTTTCAAATTAAAATTTGTTAATAGAAGCTTAACTAGTGCAAACCAACCGGTTTAAAATTTTTAGTCGGGGAAAAAATTTCTATAAATCTTCGTTAAATCAAAAAATAATCTTATTATTTATTTTAAAATAAGAACTTCTATTAAAAAATATATATATATATAAAGTTATAACACACACAGGATTTAACCTGATGCCAATTACAAATAACAGTTCAGGTATTTCTTTAAATTGTTATTCGATTCAAGATTTCAGATTCAACTAGACATCTTTACAGTGACAAACCACAAAAAAAAAACCGAAAAATAGACGCTGAACAAAGTAGTATTTGTGAAGAAAGTAGTTTACTCAAAACGATTTTGAAGCTTTTAAAATTTTTTACACCAAGAAACAATAAAATAGTAAATTTTTGTGTAGTGTGGTCTTTTCTTGTAGTTTTGTATCTCTTCTTCACAACGTAATGAAAAACACATAGATTTATTATAACTTAACGATGAACACTGACTTCGTTTTTTTAACCGAGTCAATTTTCTTTTTGTAGATCTAACTAATTTAAAGAAACAATACCGGTATTACGCAGCACAAGTATATCGATCCAAATCCAAAAAAATATGGTTACTGATCGGGATTAATTTTTGGACTGTTATCGTATTTTAAAAATAGCGTACCAAAAAAAAATCCAGCAAAAAGGGTAAGAGTATTTTACCACATCATCTTCTAACAGATATCGTTACGAGATTTAAAATATCCATTTTTTAGGATATCTTGTTGATGTTTAATAGCCACAATTTATAATCCCAACAATTTCTGTGATTTTAAACAAATTTAGTCGTTCTTATAACAAATTTATTTTAATCACGATCAATATTCTGTATTAAATACAACTCATTCGATCCGTTTAAGCAAGTTGAAATTACTAAATAGACTACGAAAAATATTGATTTCTAATAGGCGATGTTGGGTATATTCAGAGTTGTTTTTCCTGTTGAATCTCTGCAAACATGTTTTAGACAGAGAACTTTTCGGACAAAATTTAATGACTTTCATTATAAAACTTGGTAATGTCGCGTTTATTAAAGACAGATCCAATTTATATTTTAATGAGAAATATTCTCTTATAATTACGTTTTCTTTAGGGTTAAAAATATAGGTTAATGGAAAAAAATTATTTTTTTTTTACTCCTGTGATTTGGGATAAAAATCTCGTATAAGTAGATTATGTTATTATTTATAAGTATAACTTTAGTTATATATTTATTAGTATCAAGAAAAATAGTAATTTTTGAATAAAAGTTTACGGATTTGAGTAATTTATCCAGAAAATAATTTTTTTTTTTACTTTAATACTCTATTTTTCCTGTTAAACCTCTTAAATTTTAAGTGTAGTATATTTTTAGCAGTTTTTAGTGAATTTATTAATAAAATTGATAATTTATGATTAAACAATACCAACCCTAGTCACAAAAAATACCGTTGTAATTTTGTAAATTCATTTAAATCATCAAAATCAATTTTTAGCTTACAAAACTCAAGTGTGAATAAAAATGAAGTAATGGTTAGCAGAACTTTATTTTTTAACTAACGTTGTTTCGCTTGTGATTTTGTAAATTATGTTTAAATTACTATTTATAAACTATTTAAGAATTTTTGCAATTTTTTTCTATATAAATTGAATAAGTTACCAACTTATTTGACTCTCCATTTCCATTATTATGAAAATATTTTTATTACACCTATCATGTAACATTGTCATATCATAATAATCTACTAATATAAACAAAGATAAAGAAAAATACCGAAAACAAACCTTAATTCATTTTAGTGAATTGATTCTAAAAATTGCATATTTTTTTCAAAATAAATAGTTAATTTTTTAAGCTACGTAAAAATTAGTTATGATATCTGCTGGCCAGCAATTAACCAAATCACAAAAACATTCCTCTTTAAAATAGTGATAAACTATGAAATTGAATACATATTTAGAAAAAAATCAATATAAGAAAAAATCATGCTTTAAAATTAGTATTAATGCTTTAATTTAGTTATATTTTACTTGTTTTGTTTGTAAATATAATTTTTTTCTTTAAGGAACGACTACTAAGAATTAAGGCTTTTAAAAAAATCTAAACTTTATTTCACATCAAATTTGTTGCAAAATTACAGAATTTTTTCGTATAAAATAGTTTGTTATTATTATAATACGGTTTGTTAGAAAAATGTCGTTACAGGTAAAGGATTGAATTAAATATTTTATTTTATTTTCTACTCGCCTTCATATAAATATACAATTCGTAGTAAAAAAAAAAATGTAATTAATTATGCTTTACCATATCTATCTCCTAGCTTAACGGAAGTAATGTAGTTCAACGTTTATTAAAATTTACACCTTCTCTTATATTATATTGAAGTGCATTATCCTTTCTCCCCTTTTTAATAACTTTAATAACTCTTTTTAAAACCATTTTTTTTTTAACACAATTCCCTTTTTTGTTCAGCTGTTATTATCTGAAATTACTATAAACGACTTTTCTTCTATAGCTCTTTTAACGTTCACAGTTTACAACGATAAGGCTGAATCGTAGAATAAAACTCTTGATGAATATTTAATTTCAGACTTCAAAATTTTATAAAAATACCTACATTGAATTATAATCAATAAACCTTCGGTAACTTTTATTATGAATATTTTTCTGTGACTAATTCACCGTCTAGAGATGGATAAATTGAAATAAATGTTTTAATACACCCAGCTAAACCATTCGAATTACCATTAACTTCCGTATATGAATAAACACAAGTACATATACACGCGCGCGCACACACACACACTTTATTTTTATCTTTTCTAAATGCTGCATAAATAAGGTTAGCATAAAAAATTGAATTTTATTTGAACTACTATTTCCAATAGTAGTTAATACCAACTTAGAAATGTTTTCGTTATTCTATCACAATTTTTTTACATTCCTAACGTGTTTGATGTTAACAATAATTTCATTTCCGTTTTCCCGAAGCATTATTTTTATTAAACGTGTTAGTAACATCTATTACTCTCACTTTATCAAATTCTGTATAAAATAATATTTTACAAAAGTGTTATTTTAATTAATATGAAACATATGTTTCTATTTTCTCTCACACAAAGTTGCAATTAAAAATAAATAACAATTCTTTTCATCTAAAGGAGTATGTTGACTTTTTCGGAGAAGTAAGAAAATTCACTCACACAGAGTCAAAAATATTATCTCTTCCAATCTTAACTTAATCACTCAGTTTTTATCAGTGAAGATACTCAATTTATTAAAACCGCTGACAAAGTATTGCAAAGAATATCCGGTTTTTTAAATCGGCTTTTTATAATCCGTATTATAAGGTTATGCTTTAATTTAGTATTAAATAAATTAAAGTCGAAAATTAAGAAACGTCTATTGTTCTAAAATCCCCTTGAATCAAGTTGTTAAAAGTCCCCTTGAATCAAGGGGACTATTTAATATTAGTTTAAATTAGTATTAAATAAATTAAAAACAAAATTTAAAAAAAAAACTTTCTTTAATTTTCTAAAAATTGGGGTTCCCGCAATAAAGGAGACTTGTTTGTGAGTTATGGTTACAAAAACAAATTTTATACTTTGATAATTCGGAATTGAGAAAAAACCTTTGATTTTGAAGGCTCCCTTACTCCATTAGAGTAATTGTGTAAAATTAATTTAAAAAAGAAGTCCAAAAGTGGGAGGTAGCTCACTTTTGGAAAAATTATTCAAAAAAAATTACATCCAAAATTTAAAAAACGAGTAAATGCGATTTTTTAGGAAGTGGGCGGATATATTTTTTATACTATTTTTTTTTTTTTTTTTTAATATACTAGATATCTGGGAAATGAAATATCAATACTCTCACATTTTAGAAATAGTGGGTATTACGTACTAAGCTTTCAAACTTTTCAAAAATTCAATTAACGACTTTTCGTTGTCACAAACAATAGGAATAGAATGGGGGAAAATTTTTTATAATTATTTAAGGGCTCATTGATTTATAAAATATTCTTTAACAATTTCCCATTAAATTCATTTCCGAAGCAAGAAGCGGAGTTAATGAGAAAAATATTTCATATTTCAGGGGTGGGGATGAATATTAAAAAAACATTTGAGCAACTTGTCATCCTGATAAAAATGGCTTCAACATTTTGTAAAGAAAATGTTTTGATAAACTGCTGCAGTAAAATTTTAAAATATGTTTTACAAAAACACCCCCGCCTCTTTTTTCAAGTTTTGCAAAAATGTAATATATAAATTCACCTTAGAACAGCATCTTCCTACCAGATTTGAAGAGGGAATTTGAAGAGGGTTTTTGAGAGGTAAAACTCATAGTCATATGAGTTTTAGAGAGAAATTGAAATGGGTTTAAAATAGAAGAATGGACAGATCTGTCAGAGTTTGTCTTTATTTTCTGAAATACTAAGTATGTTATAAAAACTCACCGGGTTGGTCTACTGGTGAACTCATCATCGCAAATCAGTTGATTTCGAAGTAGAGAGTTCTAAGGTTCAATTAATAGTAAACTCAGTTACTTTTATAGGGATTTGAATAATAGATCGTTGATACAGGTGTTTTTTGGTGGCTGGGTTTTTAATAAAGCACAATTCTCGGGAAATGTCGTTCTGAGACTGTACAAGACTACAATTCATTTACATTCATACATATCATCTTCATTCGTTCATTGAAGTAATACCTTATGGTGGTTTTGGAGGCTAAATAGAAAAAAAAAGGAGCGTTAGAAAAATATATTTGCATAACTGATCTATTTTAATTCATTATAAAAAAATCTGACAACACAGTTGTAGGACTTTACGAGTCCGGAGTTATTAAGCTACAAACAGGCCACATATATACCTAAGTACATTAAAATTTACTTATAAAAACATTTATTTTGGGCTTAGGGATAACGTTAAACATTTTTTTTACAATTCCACTATAAAAAGTTTGGAATTTATTTTGGCGAAGTCTTGTTTTTTGTAAAATGTCCCCTTGAGGCACAATTTAATAAAAGAGTGATTTTTTTTGTTCATTTTTGAAATCGATTTCCATACTTTCCCAATAAAGAGAAAGTATGGGAATATAATAATATTAACTACAATAGCCGGGAATAAAAAAACAGGATTAGTTTCATAGTTAAGAGATAAGAAACTGTAGAAATAGACGTCAGTGATTTCATACTAGTGACTGTTTAACTTGGATTCACTTGTTACTGCACCATCAAAGTGTTACGTGTTACGAGTATCATTGCCTTCTGCTACGTGTCACTGTAATTGCACAGAGATTTGTGTTTATACTGTTACAATCTGCAATCGTCAAAGTATAGCGAATCAAATAATATTTAAATATCTAACTTATTCGTTATTTTATTATCTAGAGATAAAAGTGACGGTTATTTTGATACGGTCAAGTTTAAATTACTACAAAATGATAACAAGATAAGCTTTAGAAAATCTACAATCAAATTGTTGTTTATCTAATTCTTGTTAATTCTACAATTTGACCTAGAAAAAATTTAATTTCAAGATTTTTTAAAAAAACACCAGTTTTTTATTCCTTTATGTTTAGTATCAATGGAATTTATTAAAACGAAAAGAATTTGACTGTAAATTTTGAAAGTGAAATAAGATTATCACTCAAAACCGGATATTTATATCGACATCTGTAGGATTTTGTCGATCCGATTGAAGGAAAGCCCAAATTAGTCTCTAGAACCTTCACAAATTATGTTAATTAACTTTTTATAAAAATCTCCGAAAATAAAATTAAAATTCTCGAAAAAGAATCTAAAATTTCCGAAATCAAAGATTCAAAGATTAAACTGATATTTTATCAGTTTATTATTAAAGAAGAAGGTACAAAAATAACTGCTAACCTAACGTAGTTTGTTAATAAGATTTACAGCGTTTACCGCTTTTCAAATGTAGCAGAGATTTTTGTTAAAAGTCTTCCATAAATAGGATATGTTTTAAATAGTATACTCGTATGCTTCTTCAGTGAAATAGGTTAGTATACATTGCTTCTCGCAGTTTCTGCTGTTATTTCTTCCTGCCCTAAGTAATTTGACTACTTTTTCTAGATTTTATGTTCAAACATCAAAAATATCTAAAAATATTCTTCAGTAGACTTATTCAACTCATCGGGTTGGTCTAATGGTTAACTCGTCACTGCAAATCGGCTGATTTCGAAGTCGAGAGTTTTAAGGTTCAATTCCTAGTAAAAGTAGTTACTTTTATACGGATTTGAATGATAGATCTTTGATACCGGTGTTCTTTGGTGGTTGGGTTTCAATTAAGCACACATCTCGGAAAAGGCTGTACAAGACTACACTTCATTTACATTCATACATATCATCCTCATTCGTCCTTTGAAGTAAGTCCGCCGAAAACACCGTAACAGTGGTTTTGGCCGCTAAATAAAAAAAGAAAAAAAAGGAGTGTTGGAATACTTTTCGATATCTCCCTCCCTCTCTACTTTTCGAGGGCTGAATATATTAGTTGAAACGGCATTGAAGCGAAAAGTTCATTTTTTTTATTTCCAATTCACCGTAGTTTCCTGCAGTAAGTTCTTTTTTTGCCAAATCCAACGTTTAAATTCCTAAGTAAAACATAAATTTTGTGGCCTTTTTTAAAATATGCAATTTCAGATTTAAAACTATCAACAAATATATTTCTAGAATGTGCGATTTAACCCTATTTTGACTCTAGTCAAGTTGCTGATCATTTCTTCCATTATTTTGGCAACAATGGGCATTTAAAAAAAAAAAAAAAACATTGCTATCTCCATAACTTATTGCAGTACTGAAATGATTTTTCACATTTATAAACAATTTTACTACAGAAATTGAATAACAATGCGGTTCTTTTAGAAGAATTACAGTTCTGAAGAAATTAGATAAGGTAAAATGAAAATGTTAATGTTATAGTTAGTTTATTATTATAGATTTATTATTATTATTATTATATAGATATTTATTATTATGTAACATAGCGAAAAGGTTTTCACCTTTTCATTAATCTTAAATTAAATAATTAATTTTGAGCTACTAAATAATTTAAAATAAATAATAATTTTATAAATTTTGAATTATTTGATTTAATTCTAATGTCGTCTTCCTACTCCTAAAAAAGTTAATTCACCTTTACAAACAGCTGCATATCAGTAATAATATAGTGAGGGGAGTTTATCTCTGGAAGTGACTGTACCTTTAACGCGGTGAAGTAGCACCCTGAAAACGGAACAAGCCATTAAAGGAAAGTTTTGAAGTGAATTGGTTTTTAACTAATTTTATTATTTCTTTTAAAGATCCGCTCCAAAATTAGGAAATAATTGAAATTCTGCTGTAGTATGGAAAAATTATCTCCTTATTATCACCAAAATATAAAGATAGTAATTTTTTATATAAAACCCTGTCATTGCCAAAATATTAAACGGAAATAAAATTTGACGAGGGTCAAGACAGAAGTCAACACATTTTATATTAGAAGAATGTAGAAGCCGCACTTTCTACAAGTTCTGTTTGATCAAGTTCCAGAGAGCCCATCTCTCCAGTATCTAGTGGTTAACTCGTCGTCGAAAATAAGTTGGTAACAGTTAATTTTTGAAGTCAAAGATTCTGAGATTCAAATCCTACAATATTGTAGTTGTTTTTATACGATTTTGAATACCAGAGAGTGGATACGGGTGTAATTTGGTGGTTGGGATCCAATTAATCACACGTCTCAGTAATGGCCGGCCTGAGTCTGAAACAAGACTATTTCATTTGCATGTCATATATATCATTCTCCTCTCAATGAGTTGAAGGGGGGTTGTTTATTATTCACTAGTTGAAGACAGATTGCAACATACTCGTTAGAAAAATAAAAAGTAAAAAGTTTTAAACATAAAAAACAGCGTGCACAAAAAAGAAATGCGCAAAAATCGTGTTTCCCTCGTTTTCCTCAAGTATGTAAACGTCGCGTTTATTGTTTGAATAAGTACTTCATTAACAAATGTAAAAATGAAAAAGTTTTGTTTTGATATAAATTATAATTTATTACTATTTTTTACTGAGAAAGTATTGCGGTTTAAGTTCAGGTACATTTTTCATTCGCCAGATTTTAATGACAAATAATATTAATTAATTTTTTATGGATTCTAATAATTGCCACCAAAATTTTCGTACGTTTCATATATATATAATGTAAGATCATTTTGTTTTTATTAGATTTTATGACATTTAAAAATAAATTAAATAAGATAAAAAATAATTTCCGTTTGACTTTTATGAAAAAAAATATCTTAAACAACCGTCGTTTAATTTTTTTTCGTCATAAATAAAGAATAATAATCAGAAGTTATTTACATGTTTTATAGAAAAATATGGTTCAAAATAATTGTATAATAATTAAAATTTAGGAGAATCTTGTAAAAAGAAAAACTAGGTCGGTGTGCAATCCATTAAATCATCCAAGTTCAGTTAATTTTTTGATAAAAGGATGTAAAATTGTAGAGAAAGTCAATGATTAAAATATATAAAGCAGATAAAAATTTGAACCTGAGATTAAAAGTTGCCAAAAAATAGAAAGAAGTGGAAATAATACCAAGCCACTTAACCAAGACTGATGTCTTCAAAAAAACAAATTATATTATCGGTGAAGTTAAAATTCTTGTAGCATTATTATGGTAGTTGCTGTATACTACGTTTATATGACACATTTTTAATTTATATCTTGTGAAAAAATGTTAAAATCGTTAAGAATTATTCCTAAATCCTTGAGTTTTAGAATTAATCCGTCCTTCAAAATAAAAAGCGATTACTTAGTCAAGTGTGAAATTACTACAGAGGGTTCTATTCATATGTTTACAAAACGCTTGTAGATGATTAGTTATTAATTTATTTTAATATTCAGTGTTTTCTTTATAATCTAGAGACTGAAATAGAACCTCTTTACTTTATTAAAATATAACGGTTGAATAAGTGATAATTGTAAGATCATCACCGCTTTGTTTGATGTAATTTGTTTTGTTAGTTAAATTGAATTGTAATTATTTCTTAAATTATTTTATCTACATTTTATTTCTACGTGGCTTAGTACGTAAGTTGAATTAGGTGTTCCTAAATTAAGTCCAAAATACATACTGAGCAATATTGTAACGTTTTAGTTCTTAAATAAGTTGTTTAGTACGAAAAAAGATCTCTGCAACGAATTCATTTTCCAGAAATAAAGGTTAATTTTATCATTAAGGAAGGGTCAACATTTAAAGAATAAATTTACTAAAAAAAAAAAATCTTCAATGGTATCATCAAACAATAAGCATATTTTTTCCCGTTTGGTGTAGAAAGGAAAACAGGAAGGTCTGTTAATCAACAGAATAATGAAGAAAAAAATGTAATTACAATTATCTCTTAGAGAAAACTAATATTTCAGCAGATAAAATTTATTTAACTTATTGAATTTTTAATTCCGAGATGTTTATAAAACATATAGTGACAAAAAAAAACTGCAGAAGACGAAGAAAGAAGAGCTTTACTTTAGAAAAGAGTGCGGTAACGATGCAGGCTGTCCACGTTGGTTTTTAAATCGTATATAAAAAAAACACTATAGAAATTGATGAACTATTTAGAGTTCAGTAACTATTGAAAAATAAATCATTAATTACATATTGCTTTTTGGGAAAAAATAAAAAAGAGTTAAAAGAAATACTGAGTTACACGCATTTATTATTAAAAGATAAATTTAGTTTAAAATTAAGTAAGAGTAAAAAAAGGAAATGAAGTTTAGCAGAAAGGGCAATAATCAGTAATTAAGGTAGAAAGTACATCTACCATAAGTGAAATAATCTTATTTTTAGGCGGTAAAATTGCAATAAATATACGAAGTAGTCGTTACAATAAAAGCAAACTTGCACGAAGTTGTAAAGAAAACAATTAGTTTACAGAACCATCTATTAAGAAATACAGGATTTCGTAATTTGATAATAGCGGGAAAGTGTGATTCAGGACTTTGTAAATGTTATAACAATCAACGAATTGAATTCATTTTATTTCATGCTGCAAAGCATTTTATGAAGTTTGGATACTGCAAGTATGTCTATTTTTTTTAAAGCTGATTTGGGATCTAGTTATTTGTAGTACTTATATGTTTCTTCGTATTTTTGAACAAATGCGTGTTCAATCTGGCCGATGCAGCATTCAGTGCCATGATTGCAGTTTAATTTACATGCACCTTGGCAATGTATTAACTGTGATTACGTTCAGTATCAATTATAACATTTTCTAAAATAAAGGAAGATAATATTAAAACAAGAATAGTTAAAGGAAATAATACAATAATTAAAGGACAGTGTCAAGTTATATGTGAAAGCCACATCACGCGTATAAAAGGGTCAGTTGTATCGGATTTTCTATTTTGAAAATATTCTAATAATCTGCCGTTGATAAAATGAGATAAAGGAAATTGAAAAATTTGTTATTTTTGGAGAGATCTGCAGTGTAAGAAAGTCCGGTTATAATTTGCAAATAAGTGTGAGAAGTGTATGCTGTCTTATTACAATATTTATTTTTTGTTGTAATGCAAATTAGGTCTCTTTAAATTGTTCCCCAGCTAATACGCGATGTAGACATTTTTTTCATCATATATTTTAAGGATATTGATATTAATTTCAGGTAAACTGATGAAAAGTGAGTTGAATAACGAGCTACGTTTTTAAACTAATTTTTAATTTATATTTGCTATAAACAGTCAAAACATTTTAAAATTCTGACGTTCGCAAAATATGTCTGGATCCATTTTATTTTTTTAACTCCTCGATCAATTTTGATCAAAGAAAACTCAATCGTGAAGACCGGATTAAAATATCGACTTATGCCCACCGGTTTTTATGTCATTATAGAAAGTAGTCTATAAAACAAAGAACGGTTGTTTTTCTTTCATTCTGTAACTGGTGTATCTAGATATATTAAAGTATGCCACTTTTATATTATGCTGGTGAAAAATCAAGCACGACTGAAAACCTACGTCTACAAGCTTTTAATTTATAAAGATAAACCTTACAAAACTATAAAAAAAATCTGATGTGGACACCAAATGACTTCCTTGTATGCCTATTAAATTACATATATACATTTTTTTAAATTAAAAGTGCATAAAATATTATTTCATTCATAACTTCTGAAATTTTTAATTGTTATTGTTATTATTTAATTATTATTCATTGTAATTTTTTTGTAATCAGAGGGTAATAATTCAACACATTTGAATTAAAAAAAAAAAAAAAAAAAGATGAAGTCTGATTTGAACCGATGTGCCTTCCCCTTCCAAGATCCAAATATTTCATTAATTAAAATTTCATTTGTCTTTAAGTCTGGAATCAATGAAAATATGTACCACTTATGATCATCGTTGAAAAGATCTCAATGAGGGCTTATTACTGCAGTTAAGAAAAAGTCCAAAACCCATTCATTCATTTTAGATTTTGGGCTTTTTTGAGCACTTTTAGTTAGTCAGTTGCAATCTAAAGTGGAGATACAACTAAATGTTACAACAGTCATAAATCCAAAATTTTAATAAACCACGGTTAGTCGCTTCTGAGTTATGCGAGATACATACATACGTACGTACAGACGTCAAACCGAAATTAGTCAAAATGGAATCAGGGATGATCAAAATGGATATTTCCGTTGAAATCTGAAAACCGATAATTTTCGCGATCACAATACTTCCTTTACTTCGTACAATGAAGTAAAAAAAACACTATATTATTTACGAAACCGATTTTCTAAAAATGATGCAGACGTATTGAGAAGCATGAAACTAAATATCGTAAAAAAAAACAAATCCTGTAAATATGTAAACTTCTCGACTTGAATTAAAAAAATAGAGCAGAATGAAGAGAGTAAAAAATGTAAATTATTCCCGATTTTCATGCAGAGAAAATCGAGGGGTACAATTAGTATTTTAATTATCAAAATAAACGAATTTAATATGTCAGAAGACGTATTAGATTCATGTATGACTACGTGGTATGATTTACGTGGACTTTATCGATTAAGTTACTAATAGAACCCATTCTTTTTCTTATTCTAACTTACACCATCTTTATTATTTGTGTATGACCTTTTTTAAATTACCAGCACATAAATTTTCCCAGATATTAATAACGTAATTTGTTACTTATGTTGACGTTTTAGAACCAAGTTAAAATAATTAAGGTTTAGAGGAAAATAAATTCTATTAGTGAAGAAAGACAGTAGATGGCATTCTAGCTTTACTTTGTTTAAGTTATAATCCTACTAATTTTTTCCTTATCTTTTATGAATTATGTAAATACTTATTCTTATTTTGAAGGACACAAATTATATTTAAAGAAAGAAAAATCATCAATCCATAATTGACCTCATCAAATATACGGCGATTAACATGAAAAATATGGATTTTCCTCCTCTTCACTGCGGCACCATTTAATTAAGAAAAAATTTAAACCTCTCTGTTTAAAAGAGAAATTTAAAATTCAGAGAGGTTGTAAACCTCTCTCTATGTCATGCAGAGAATGAGTATTATTATTATTACAATTACTTATTGATTCTAAATTTAATTTATTTGTCTAAATTTTAATTTGTAATTTAATTTTTTTATTTCTTTCGGTAATATCCTCTTCATCCAACAGAATATATCAGTGAAGGTATTAGGAAAAAAATTTTGATGAACTTCATAATGTAATAGATAATAATTAACCAAAATTACCATTTTTTGAACGAACTGGTTTCCATGAAGTATCTATCTGGAAGTCCGATCTTGACATCTGGTTTTCTTATTTTTATATTGACCATTGTAAATTTTCTTAATTGCGCTTGAGGTTTTATTTTGATTATTTACAGTCTTGTAAGTTGTAATTTTTATTTTTTTTTTTTTACGTGACAAACATTCAGCTGTATACTGAATTGAACAAACTACTGATGTATTTTTTCATTAGAAAATTTCAGAAAAATCTACTCGACATCCCAGAAGAAAAACTTTTTGTGGGCAGTGTGAGTTGGGAAAATTCTAACAGTGTATTTGTAAGTTTTTAGTAAACCAGATTCATTTTCTGTCACATTTTACATAATCAACAATTAGGAATTAATTTTGGTGTAATAGATACAAAAGAATACACTAGTAAACATTTTTTACGTGAAGTTTTAAACGAGTCAATAGTGTTTTTTAATTATTTTTTTCGAAATTTACGAATAAATGAAATGAAATTAAAATTTTACATTTTAGTAAAACCTTTTATATTACATTACAAGTTTAACTTCAGTCTTTCTTATTCCGTTTCAAATGACATCATAAGTATAGCAGTAGGTATTTTTCAACTCTCAGATTCAGCGTTTTTTGCGGGTACAGTTTGAAAATAAAAATCGGAGGAATGAACTGGCGTTTTTATAATATTTAAAATTATTCGTTAAATTTTATTTTTATTGAATGCCACTGATCTTTTTTCTTTAATGGTGAATTTTAAATAAATAGAAAAGAAAGTTTTTAAAAATTAGTGTAGGAATAGTCCACAGTGACCAGTTATAATTGCTGGTAAATTATTTAAATTTAACAAAAAAAATATTGTTGGTAATAGTATTCTAAATGATTTTGTCAAATTTAAAATTCTTCACTATTATATATTCCCATTTTTTCATAATATTTTACGAATGCTTTATATCTCCAAAATTATAACTCTTAGTGCACAATTGATCGAATTCATTAATATCGGGGTTATGGCAACGTTGCCAGATATTATTCAGGCTGAAGTAAGCATCATAACTAAGTACGATTAAATGCTCATTTTAATACAAGTGAACACAGTTTCTATTTATTATCGTAAACTTTTCGTTCATAAAACTACTTTAAGTTTAATCCTTAGCAGTATAATATTCTACTCGTTCTAATAAGATCGTACTACAAAATAAAGTCTTTTTGTTGCAGGATAAAATAAAAGTTTTTTATTGTAATAATATAATTTTAATTTATTTCATCCTTTAGTAATAATAGAATAATGTATTAATAAACTACCATTATGATTAATTTATTGTTACATCAACACTACAAGATTAAATTCGGTAGAAAAATGAATAAATTTAAAGAAGGAAATAGTTAAGGTTGTAGAAGAAAGGAATGTAGAAAAAAATGATAGAAAAACTATGTAGCTTTTGAAAAATAAGAGAAAATTTTGGGAAAATGAAGGTTATACGTAGTAGTATCAAAGATCCAAGCGGGAGAACTCTGTTAAGGAAAGAAGAGGGAAGTAATACGGGTACGAATACATTGTTTTTTTTTATGTCATCAATCATTTGACTGGTTTGAAGTTATTCTCAATTCCTTTCTATTCTGAAATAATCTGTCAACCTCACCGTAATTACCGCATTCTCCATCTTTAATCTTATGCGATCTAATCTTTGTCTTCCTTTACAGTTTTACTTCTAGATATATTCCAATCATTAAAGTAACAAAACCTGGATATCTTAATAACAAGCATACCAACTAATTTACAAAATTTTTACAAGAATTATTTTTATCAGGTAGAAAATGAACTGTAGAGAGGGTAAAAGGTATTAAGTGACAGAGGTGATAAAATAAACCGATAATTTTAGAGAAGATTATTCCACGATTGATATTCTTAAAATTATGATAATAATTCTTTGTATCTTTAAACTAGCATAAATTTATAAATATATTTCTTAATAGCATACATACATATAAAAGAATTTACATAGAATAAAAAAATATTCATATATTACTTAACTGATATTTGTACTTGAAATTTATAAAAATATATCAGAGAAATACTACCTTTCAAACTAAAGTTAGCAATTCTTATCCACATACGCCAAAAGCTGAGAGTGGATCTATTAACTGGACATAAAAAATAATAGCTGAAAAAATATTTTACATAATAGATATCATGAGACAGATGATAAAAAAACACGAAATATTCAAGCCGTATTCAAACTAAATCAAATGAGTTCGAGTAAAAAAAAAATGTTTGGTAACCAAGAAACGAATTATGAAAAAAGGCGAAATGGAAAAGAAATGAAAGAGGAACATTGCCAGGAAAGAAAGGTATTCGACTTCCCCACCTAGCTCTTCTAAACAAACATGATAATGTTGGTTGCGCTCTGACGTCAGATCTCAAGTAACCAATTATTATATATCCTTCTTTTATAAGTAAACGAAGATATATCGTTAAAACTGAGGTAGTTAGGAATATTTCGAAACAAAATGTAAACAATATTACTTCTTGAATTTCTTGCTATGCAGGATTTTCTAAAACTTTATCCATGGATAATATTTCCAAGAGCACTACGCGTACCTTATACATGTTTCTTTGTGTCTAAAATGTTTAGATGCTTTGATTATACAGCTTTAATTATAGACCTCTATGCAATATTTAAGAATTCAATTTTTTGATTTTTTGCGCACCTGAATAATAAACTTCCCCCTCCACTTCCAATCGCCTATGTCATTAATTTATAATTTAACTGTCGAAAGACATATAGTCACTTCCTGACTTCATTCGTAATAAACTGAATATTCTACGTCCAGGTAAATTTATGATAGATTATTAACAATAAATTCTTTTATACACTTACCGTTTCAATCTCCTTACGATCATTAAATCGATTCAGATCGCTCATTTAACTTTCATGGACTTATATTTGGTCCGATTTTAATTACCGTTATCGGTCAAAGATAGAGCCATAAATTTTGTTCGTTGTTAATTCTAAGCATTACTTTTAAAGAAAATGGCCGGATCATCGGCAAAAAATGCATTATTTCTTTAATGTTGATTTTAGAAATATTGCTTATGTAAATGAGAGAAAGTAAATGTTCAAACGTGTTCCTCCCTTCACCACCCTGTAATAGCAGTAAAGATTTAAACCTTTTTATTGGTACTGGAAACGTCACACAGCGATACAATTTGTATACTCAACTGCTAACCCCAATCAAGCTTAAATTTTGAATTAGTTTTTCATCATCCACAGTAAATATTTTTAGTCAAATCTTAAATCGTTATTAAACACCTTTTACTGTTTATCAATTGCCTTCTGGTTTATCCTAATTACTGCAAATATCGCATCGTTTACGTTGTTTTTTATAGAACAATATTGTTTGTCTGTCATTATGCTGTATTTATTTAAATCTTTTAAAAGTGGCTCTTTACTATTTTTAATGTTTATAAAAAAAGTAATTTAATTTTTTATATTTTAATATACATTTATTTATTTAATTTGATAATCTAAAAGATTTATATAATAATTGCATCAGGAATTAATGATGTACGATGATATATCATTAATTCCTGAAATACTAGCAGTTTGACGATTACGACTTAATATGTACTTAGTACGCAATATTTACGGGAATTAAGGCATAATTTTAGAGTTCAATAAAAGCGTTGATTTTATTGCATAAGAAAGCAAGAATAACCATGAAAACTGCTACAGAATTGATTTATAATCTCATACTTTCAAATTATTAACTAGAGAATTTTACTAAAGGATAAACTTCAAAACATGTAAATAAGTAAAATTACAAGTGTTGTAGTATAACCTGGAATTGAAGATGTTATTAAGGGATAAAAGTGAGAACTGGACAAACTAGTCAGAGGGGGAAAAATTCGTCTAAATGTGAAAGATTAATTATTTAAAAGATTTGTCAATTTTGCCCATATGGAAATTTAAAATTGATAGTTGGGCTCTGAAAGAGGGAGACCGGGATCGTTGGTTACCTGCTACAGAAGGATTCTGTAAATATCAAGTCGATCGTTAGAATTACGTAACAAACAACTCAACAAGTAAAAGAGAGAAAAATTATTTGGAACAAGCTCATAAAAAGGAGAAACGAGTTAATTTATCATGTACTACGATATTCTGAAAATCATTAACGAAAGAATTATAGAGATAAGAACCACAACAAAATATGTAGCAAGTAATAGTTGACAAATTTGTACAAAAGTGGAACGTTTAGGTAAAAGGTTTAGGTAAAGTGATACGTTTGATGGAAGAGAATGGACTTAAGAAACAAAGAATAAACATTAAGTAACGCAGAACAAAGAAAAAATTTCTAAACTTGGTGTGGCAAAATTATACTAAAAATTAGGTGAGTTGATAGAATACGAAATAAATGTTTTAAGAATAACTGGAGTTTGTGATAGAATTTTGTAAAAAAAGAACAACTTTAATGGACTTCATATTAAAACATCCAAAGTCAATGGATTTTATTTTAGAAAATATGTTGAGCATATGCAATAATAAAAGAAAAAATAGAATGCATAAAAGTGAAAAATGAGAATATATGAAGGAGCAGTTATATTGAAAACAAGTGATTGGGATAGAATAAACAGAAAAAGTATACAAAACCACTCGAACGGCTTATGAGAGAATGTTTCTTTATGCCTCTAAATCTGCCGCACATCGTTTGATTAATTAAAATTACTTTATGTAAAATAATAGAACGAGTAATTTTTTTTTTTAAATTGAATTGCATGTCAACATATTAAAATACAATAATATATATAACATACATAATAAATATACATATTTCATATGCTGACACTAGTTAGTAAATTCTAAACTTAGATGTATTACGTAAACGTTTGTAAACACTTGAATATCCTAAAATAGTACTTGTGAGACTTGATCTATTATTGGATTAAGTAGTCTAATTTATGTAGTCATATCACAGCTGTAACTTTAGATAATACGCTGTCATCAGCATACAGATTTTAATGCATAGTAATATGCTTTTAATATTTTAGCTGTATACCAAGGGTCGCTTGTGTACTGCCTTAAGTCGAGCATAAACAACACATTAAATACTTCATCTAAAGAAAAAAATGGAAGAAATAATAACAAATACAATCCTCTAAAAAATGATAAATAAAGATCATATTACAGTATGACTTAATATTGTAAATTTCAACGTGATGAAGTAAACACGGAAATTCATAATATAAGCACATATGCGTGTAAAAGCTTAATGCTAACCTTACTTGTTTTATTATTACCGTGACATGTATTTTACATATTTGATTATAAATAACCACACTGAATTTCATTAGTGAATGCTTCAATTAATTTCAGAGACTGGCATCCAATATTAATTTGCTACATTCAACGACAGTCCCATCATCAGCAGGCTTTATGTTAGCTTGTCCTCAGGCTTGTAATTTATTGCATGAAAAGATTAACGGACTTTTTAGATCTTAACAAAATATTTTCTTTGAAAAAGGCTGGAGTTTGCTTTAGCACTTATCCTTTGTAGGATGTTATGCGAAAAACAAACATCAGATCAAATATAATTCAGTTAAATAAGATGGTTAATTAGCGGTACTATGTTTCATTATAAATTTTAAATATGTTTATTAATTAGAAATTCAAGAAAAGTAATATAAAACTTGTATGTCTATCTTTATCTCTAATTTTATTTTATTTTTAAAGTATTAGGGTTAAATTAAATATTAAATTCTTTCTATCGATAATTAAATTTCTATTCAGAAGGATTATGGTAGTTTCTAACCAGATAACTTTATTGCTGTTATTAAATAGTAATTGAATAATAATTTGTAAATGTCATTATAAAAAGATTACGTTGGTTTCTATGCAATTTATGCCAACCGCAACCCCTATCTGTTATTAATGATACCATTTCTGCTAAATAATGGATATATCTTTCTTTCACGGACATATTTTATGGCTATTCATGTTCTAACTTGTTGGTATACTGAAGCATTGTAATTTCTGAAAGTTAATATTAAAAAATACTTATTAAAATATCATAATTTTAATCTTTCTTTAATCGGAAACAAAATCGCGTATTATGTCCCCTTGAATAGCTTTTTCTTCCTTGATGTGAAGGTATTTTTTGATAGAAACAGTGTAGTAAAGCTGCTTGTTATAACGGTTTGATATCACAGTCACAACGGCAATACAAAGCTAATTGGTTGGCTGAAACAAAAATTTAATATTACATTACATATTCAATTCTACAAGGAAATACTGTGTAGATAAACGATTGATTCAAATTAGATGAAAGCGAGATAATAGGATAGTTAATAAATTTAATACTGATCCAGTTTGTTTCTTTTTTCTCTCCTCATTCTCAAATTAAAACGATTTCTGCTTTTTAAATTTGTTTTACATTAAAAATTTAACGATCACTAGTATAATGTACGTTTAAAATATAGCTATTTAACGTCAAATATATTTCTATATTTACTTTTAACTTGAATAAATATTAATAACAACACGTCTTTATTCATAAATTTACAATAATGTGAAAACACAAAATTTATAATTGCTTGATAGTGGTCTTGATACGACGACCGGGGTAGGAGAAGGTGAACCAAAACAGAAAAAAAAAATTATAATTTTTTTGATTTTGCTCAAGGTCTTTTACTAAAGTCGAAGGTATATTCCATATTTTTTAAGGAATTATAAATTATTTGCATTTATTACACATATATACAAATTATATTTGATTGAAAGCCGTAAGTATATAATTATGAAATTTTGCATATGTTTATGAAAAAATTACCCGAGTATTATAATTCTAAAATAATTTTGCTAATTTAATTTGTACATGAATAGGAAGGAACAAAAGGTTTCTACTTAATTCAAAAATGACATATGAGAATAAATCGATGTTCGAATAGAGACTGACAGTTACACAACGTGGACCGGACAAAAAATACTTCTACATTCGTTCATTAATATTAGCTGGAAGAATCTTTAGATAAAATAAAAGATAGAACTTCATTTGATGTTTAATTCCGCTTACTTGTCTGAATAAAGAGTCAATAATTGATTCGTGATTGAATTCTCCTCCCGGAAATTTTAAAGCAAAACAGAAATTGCCTGTTCAGACTATGAAGCAGATAGTGAAATAACAGGTGCTTCTATTATTTCAGTTGACGGGGTCGTCTAGACAATCCTTCGATATTTTAATATAACGTCTAATATATTTTTGTGAAGCATAATTATTAATCATGCGAACAATTATGACTGATCATCGTAAAAATAAAAAAACAATAATCATTTGTTAATATTTTTGTTATAATAAAAAATTTGAATTATATTATTTAATAAAATTAACGATTTCAACAAGCGTTTGCTGGATATTAGAAAATCTGTTATTTTACATAAATATATTTACTATACATTGAACCACTACGTAATTTTTTCTATAAGAAAAAGAAAAATGTAATACCTTCCCCATAATTTCTGGGTCATAATAATGGATGATTATTATTAGACATCAATTAGAGAATCTCATTTTTTATTTGCAGTCATATTAATTTAATTAATTATTATTAATGGTTAATTCACACTGCATTGGATCAGTTTAAATTATGTCAAATTACATGAATATATAAATTTATGTAAAGTCACTACGAAAATACAAACAACTTGCTTGATTTAAAGGACACAGATTTTTATGAATTTTTTATTATTTTTGTTAGTTTCAGAATTTATTAATTTTTAGAATTTTTGTCAGTGTTTGTTAGTTTGTTAAAAAAAAGAGGCTGAACCATTATCAGTCAAACTTGCAGAATATCTTTATCTTAACTGAACATAAATATATAACTACATTAACTAAACATAAGTAGAAATTTTAAAAGAAGCTAGGCGAATACCTAATAAAGAAGGTAGACTACTCGCCTATCTTTTAAAATTTTCTCTTGAAGATTAATCTCTTCTTCAAAAGGGTTTCTTTTTAATTTCCTCATTCAGAATTTCTTAGAAAGAACAAATACTATTAACTCACAAATAATATTATAAAATACGGTAATACTATGCCAATATATTTTTCTAATCATAACTTATTTTGTTACCAATATCAGTTATATTGAAAGTTATAACTTTATTTTTCTAATCACATTGTAACAACTTATTCTCAAAATATTCTGAAAAACAACATTGTTTGTTTGAAAGCGAGATAGAAATGTAACTTCAGGTCTCAATTATTTTAATCTATTTTTAAATACAAATATAAAACGAAAATACTTATAAAAAAGCAATAAGATAAAACGTCTTTCAATAACATTATGCAATTATAATATGTCTCTCGGTAATTAATTTTATATATTCAATTCATATTTGGTGAGAGTATGAAAGAAACTCTTCTGCTTACGCCTGTACTATCACGTTTCTGAGAGAAATTAAGCAAAAATGTACCTTCTTTAAACAGAAATTTGGTGTAGTGTATTGCTTCTTAGATAGTTGCACTGTGTTGCCAATTCCAATCTTAGCAAGAGAAATAGAATTGAGGAAACGGAAATAGAAGAACGGCAGACAAAGAGAAAAACAAGCTTTACTGTTTAAATAAATGAAATATGAAAATATTAATCATAATGAAGATATTGAGCACGTCAGGACATTACTTTCAATAAACCAGACTAAATGTTTCTATCGTAATGATTAACCTCCTACGTATTAAAACCACAACCTAAGACAGAAAATGTAACCAAGTCAGAAAGGACATAAAGCACAAATACAATATTGTGTATTTTATATTTCAGTGTTATGGCAGAACAGCCTCACGGAATCAACAGCTGACTGTTGGTCAGTGTTATGACCAACAGCATCACGGAATAAAAAAACAATATAAAAGAATTGCGTTGAACACACAATATACAATTTGAAGTTGACATATTGCAGAAGATTTGGTGTAGCTCTTCCCAAAATATTTTTATGATTTGTATCGTACCACTGTGGATAAAATCCCATAGAAAAAGTCTGGGAAAATCTACAGCGGTATGTGAAAGCAATTAATTCGATTTTTTTCTAACCTCCAGGACCAGCTTTAGAGAATGAGATGAATGACAAGTAGCGTGTAAAAACTCCATGCCTGACCGGGATTCGAACCCGGAACCTCCTGATGAAAGGCCGAGATGCCATCACTGGTGGCATAATTCGATTTTTAAAAATAATGAGAGGTGAGTATCCAAATAAAGCCCCATAGCGCACAATATTTCTCTGCTGAGGTGAAGTAATATTATATGCATAGCGCACGCACTATTTCACAACAGAAAGGGATATACTAAATCGTCTGCTTTGACTACTAAAATAGAAACACTATCTAGTCCAGTTTTTCTATGGCTGTGACTCACATTAAGCGTCTAATGTACGGAAATCACCAGTTACGAGTTGACTTAACTAAAAATAATGATTAGCGGTATACAGTTAGTCCGTATGGTGAGCAGAGTGACGGTTGTGTATATCTTAGTGACAGCACTCGGCACATAAAATGCAGTCGCTGTATTATTTATTGAGCCGTAAAAATGTTATATTCAAAATCACTATTAGAAAAATAGATATACGTAATACGATCACAATAGCATTAATAACTAACCGCAACTCAATAAAGATGTTCTAAACTCCACTTAAATCACTATTAATAAAATTCATTAATGAACTCGTTCATTGAATAACAGTATTTTTCAATTTCAATAAAAACGAGTTCCCTTGAAACGTTTTATTCATTCTATTGATTTTATACAAAAAAGCCAGTTAATTACCTTTTTTGGTCGAACGACTTTTATCTTTATTTTACATAGTCAGTAAGCTGATAGCCTATGATAAACGAATACAGCGTCTAACAGATAACTTCTCATGATCAGGTTTTGCGGTCCGGATTGTTAAGCGCAATCGGTTCATACTGGTCAGATAAGAGTGTATAGAGGGAAGAGACTAAATTTCTTATAGTTGGCTTTCGAGTTCAGCAAAAACGGGGAATAATGTAAATTTAGAGAAGAGGTAGAATAATAAGGATCTGTAAATGTACTTTACAATAGTTTCTATTCTATTTATTTAACATTATGCAAGCAGATCTTCTAGAGCACGAAACTCTGCTCCGAAGTATTAGATTGTTAAAAAAACAACTCTGAAAGCTAAACGAGTATAAGCGTAAGCGAATTATAATATCGTTTATTGATGTTTAATTAATATGTCACCTCGTCAATAGTTAACGTATTAGGCTGTATGCATTATTGTTTGCATACAAAACCTTTTTTGTGATGAAGCGCCAGACTAGAAACTGCAGTTTTGGTTATGAAGTTTGTAAGCAGTGCAAAGATATATGTTCCAGCAGCTATATATTAAACAATTCTATTAAGGAATGAACAATCTACGATCAAAATATTTTAATGGAAATTTTATTAAGGAATTTAATCATCAAATAGGAAAATTAAATCAGCTGACACTGTTTAAGGATGATTTACAGGCTAAAATAAGATGGTTTTAGAGCAATTTTGTGGGGATGCGCACGCAGAAAAAAGTGTCTAAAAAAGAAATAATTTAAGTTTTCATTTTTTCTACATTTATTAAAGAAAAAAAAACATCCATTACAGTACTTTAATCCTGATAAATTTTTTATCTTACGAATTTTAGAATAAAGTGGAATAAAACTAAATTTTAGCTCCGCATAAAGTTCAAACATTTTGATTTTTAGGAGTATGTTCTGGAATGCAATAGAATAATTTTCTTCCTCTATCGAACCAAAATAATACTTGATATTTATTCTACGCAAGGAGCGTATTTTGTAGGCACTTTTTAGATTTTTGAGAAGAAACTGAATTCATTTTTTTAAGAGGGAGAGATATTTAAAAATAAAATATATATGTCATTTCTAATTTGAACAAAACTTTATGAGAAGAATTTTTCAAAAGACTGTCGGATCGCCGGTTTAATTGAGGAAAGACAAAGTCCGAAATACTTCTGTGAGTAAATTTAAGTAATAAAGTATCATTTTTCACAAGAATAGACCACGTAAAAGTTGCATATGAACGATTTGACATTTTGTTCGGTCATGTATGAACTGCCTTTTCGGATTTTTTTTATCATATTTGCAGTTTACCACTTTATAACTAAGAACATACTTTAATAAGAAACATACTTATAATTTAACAATTTTCTTTGCTTTTTGTTTGAATAATTTCCGCTTTGGTATAATACCTTGCTTAGAAGTAATTATTCTGAATATAAACCGCTGATTCAACTAATAATATATAAAGAAATTGTTCACTTTATGTTTAAATGTCATCCTTTAATGTTTCATGAATAGTAATTACATTGTTACTTAATTTACGATTAAATGAATAGTGTACATGTTTACTGTATGAATGGTTAATTTAGACTGAGCAACACAGAAATAGTAAAATAATATAAATAAATAATGATGTAAATATTGTTACATTATTAATATAAAATATCAGTGTTAACAAGGCTTGCTGAATATAGATGAATTCACTTATTTTACAACGATTAAGAAGAACTTTACAGTTATATTTATTTACCTTTTCAAAATAATAAGAAGGAGATGGTACGTGAGTTTTAACACTTTTAATATTTTGGATCAGTCATTAGCATTAAACATTTTTAACTCCATATTCGTTTTCTTCAAACCTTTTGATAGAATTATGCACGGAAAAATTCCTTAAATCTTTGTATTTCTAAGATACATAGTTATCAAATTGTGAATCAAGAACAGAATTTTTGAGTTTTTGTGTAAATCCTAGCTAGATCAGGTGTTTTTACGTATAAATGTTGTTAAAATATATTTCAAACGAATTGAAAACATTAACACAAACAAGCTAAATTTAGAATTATTTCAAAAACATCACATTTTTTTGTTCAATTTTACCTCATTATAATCGAACACTACGAAAAATAAAAATATTTTTTTTAAAAAAAGAATGTCGCACTTATGAAATGAACACAATTATGCAAGTTTACTTTTCACGCACAACAAGAATATTTACTGTTTACTGATAAGACAGTTGTAATACAACGATAATAATTATACTTTGTAGTACAATATAGAAATTTATTAGACTTAATAAATGATAGAAATTAACTTCCCGAAATTGACTTCTTTTTGTATTCTAAACCATTTTTTTATCAATATTACGTTATCATTTCTTCATAAAATTCTATTGACCTAAGAGGTTTGAATGGATTTTAATTAAAGAACAAATTCCCGCTAAGGAAAGGTTATTACTTCTGTAGTAGCTGGCTACTATTTCCATCGTTAAAATGAAATTTTAACTCTCTAAAGGAAACCTTTTTAGAAACAATGTCATTACTTACATCGGTTTATCTTTTACAGAAAGGCAAATAAAGTATGTAGATTTATAACCTAAGGTAACTTGCAATAACCATTTTAAAGAAAAATGTAGGGAAAATATTTACGTATTTCAATATTTCTGTTAACATAAACGTAAAATACTTGAATAAATTAAACCCAGTTTTATTGTAAGTTCTTATTAAGCATGAAAAGTTTTAATTCCAGTATTTAAAAAAGGGTAAATTATTGGTTTATGCTATTATTTTATAATATTAGAGGACCTTTTTTAAGCTTTAACAATGTCGTACGTGAACCAGAAAGTTCAAAAGAGATCTGAAGTATTCTCATCAAAGTAATTTTTAATTCCGTTAATGGAATGCATTTAGACAAAAAGACCGCTTTGTTTTGGTTTAATTATGACCAAAATGAATCTTACTGAATCCTTTTGAAATTCCTACATACGATTCATTTAATTTTTTTTTTTTTTAAATTAAATTATCACAGGAATCAAAGGCAATATGAAGTTAATATAGCAACAAGTTAAATGACATTTTAAAATTATTAATCAATAATGTTAACGTTACCGTTTGGTTGTCTAATCAAACAGAAAACTAATTTCATTTTCTTTCAAAACACTGTATTTAACTTTTGTGACAGATATTTTATGAATTAAATTGAATATTTTTTAGGAAAAAGTTCTATTATATGACGTAAATTACATAAAGCATGAAAGTACAAAATAAAATAAAATACAAATTTAAGTTAAAATAATTATTAAAAATGTTGAAATTGTATTCGTTATTAATTAATTAAATGACAATAATTAAGAATTATTTTAATAGAATAATAAAAAAAAATAGTAATATCTTTATTTTGTAACTGATTCTGTGTGTTTAGTCTCATAACAAGTTTGTAAAGTGCTTGTTCGATCGCATTGACAATATACGGTTCAAAAACGTGTCGCTGAGCTCGCAAACTCAACAGTAATCTGTAGATTTTACTTGCTGATTAAAATTTAAATGTTTGCTTTTTTAAAGTAAAATTAATTATTTTTAACGTGTTTATTCCTCATCCCAAGAAGAAATTTAACTAAGAACTATTTGCAAACAGTACTTTGTGCTGCTACTGGTTACGTAGAAAATTAATGTTAACTAAATATAAAGCAAACACATTTGGTAAGGAGGAAAACTTTTTAAATATTCCTTTCCAGAGGAAGAATATTTAAATTCCCAAAGGAAGTAGTAGTTTATTTCTTCCCAAAGGAATGAATATTTCAACTACTTCCAAGTACTCCACCCAACTTTTATTTTACTTGAATTTTTTGAAGTCAAAAATCAATCTCACTCCATGATCTAAGTACTTTTTCGTTGAAATCCTTACTTCAGTATCTTTTTATCTGGTCAATAAAACTTTTAGCCAAACCACGCGATCAGGAATTTTAGAATTTGGCATGCAGTTAAGGCCTACGTATTCAGATAGAGAAAAAGTAATATAAAAAAATCTGTTTCTCAAAATATGCACGTCTCAGCTGCAAAATTTGAATAGAACTCACAAATAAGTGAAGATAGAAAATAAATTTATAAATGTCTTTTGTTTTTTAAAACCGATTTTAAAATTAAAAGAAAAAAAATTAAATATTTATTATTAGAAAAATTTAATCTAAAAGAGTTTCTTAATTCTTAATAAAATCAAAACACAGTTAAATAAGATATCTGTTATGTTCTATCAATTGCAGTTTAGAAACAAATCTGATTAGAAAAAAAATAACATGTCTTGATTTTTAAAAAAATTGAGTTGAACTCATTTAAAAAGCAGCGAATTTTATAATTTTTTTATCCATAAGAGGAAACTTGTTTATTCAAACGTTGTTTAAGCACCGATGGTTGTGAAAAGTTGTAGTGGAACTTTCCTTAATAAAAGTTGTAATAAGTTGGAGAAAAGTTTATTCGGTAAACAAATCGCAGAACAATCTTCGTACAAAGTCGGGCTTGGATATCCCGCCCTAGAGGTTAGAGGCAGGCAATGAAAAGATCTACCCGGCGGACTGACCTGTTGGACTAGACTTATGGCCGGCGGACGGGGGAGGCCCGTTTGAGTAGACAATCCCCTGGGCTGTTTTTGCTTTGTTGTGGATCCGGCCCGGGAGGTAGGGTAGAAAAAATCTTCGTAAAGGAGCCTTCTATGGATGATGATATTTTTTAAATACTAAATAATTATTATGGAGCTTTTAATTTTAAAATTCTTCTTTATTAATTAAAGAGTAACATGCAGAAGACGGGATCTTCATTAACGCATTTCTCTTTTCAAAACCTCTCTTGAAAATCTCCAGATGTTCCCTTTATATCGCAAAGGCTAAGTTTAATTGAAATCAATTTTCATAAAAATGTTTAAGCTACAAAGAGGATTAAGATTCCTCTGGCGATATCATAGAATAATTTTTTCTTATTAATTAATGAAACAGTGGCCTGTTCTATTTTTCAGGTGTTTTTTCTTCCTTGCATCACCTGAATAACATCATGCGTAGAACATCAAGCGTAGGGCTCAGTAGAGCCTAATCAACGCCTCTGCAACAATTTAAAGATCTTTCTCGAAATTTTGTTGTTTCTTGAAACTTTTCTCACTTTAAACAATTTTCTAACACTATTTAGCTGTTATACGTTAGTTTCTACGGTTACAATTTCATTACATACTTTTGCATCAGTATGTTCACTGGAGAGATTGAGTATTTTTTCCAAGTATTCCATTAAAGTGAATATTCTCGATTTTTGTGAATTTCCTTGTATTTTTACTCTGTAAACTAATCGAGATACAAAAGCCTCTCAAAAAAAAAATATCGTATTGCAAAAATCTTTTACTAGTTGAAAAAGCAAATCAGCTTCGTTTTTCCTTTCCGATTAAATTTCGTTGCAGTTTTTTAAATTTCTCAGAAAAATTTCGATATTCTTATTTAGTACTCAGTTTCGCTGTCTTTCTCTTTTGAATTTCTTCCCTTCCATTTCTTCAAACTAGTTCTCATTCTTCCTCCTTTCACCTTTACAACTTATAGTACTTTTGCACAGTATTCTTCTAAACAATCCTTAAACTATCCTCTTACATGAAAACCATAAGATATTTCATAATCTCGAGTTGATAGCTGAATCTTTTGGAATCATCCTTGAGTTGACTATCCTCTACTTACTCATAATAGGCTCTAGTATTAAATCTTTTGCTGATATTTAATACTGTACACAGGTAGTCGACTGTACAATTTTACTAGCGCTAAATAAATTCTGCATAGATCCAGTGATCCTAAATGATCATATTTCCAAAACATTGTTTTCGCTTCTCTAGTCTACCAAAAATGGGCCGTTTAAATTTTTGTATGCTTATAATGTACATTTAAAATTTTTTTATTCATGTACTGACATGTCTTTAAGTTATAATTATCTTTATGACTTTCTCAACTGCGACGCTACACGGCCGTATACACTAGTACTAGCACTAAATCGTGATTGAAGAGATAGATTTTACAGAGATCCTTTCCACATTTTGCCATTTAAAGCGTCTATATAATAGTTTTATATCGTTCCTAGAAATTTTTACGTTCATGATAGCTACATACATAAACATATGTATGTTCTCGATATTTTCCTCGTTAGGCATATGATAGATAGTAATGGATATGATTTTGAATTTTCCTTTTATTCTAATACAGCAATTCTTCTTAAAATATAATTAATACTTGGAAAAAGAGATTTTTTTATGGCAAAACTAGTACTGGAAAGATGAAGTATACTTTCTTCCGTTGCATCGTATATTGTAATATTTCCTTGAAACAACCTTCCCCCTGTATAAAATATTTATTGTTAATTATAATGAACATTTTAAAAAATGTACCTTCTTCTCTATTGCTGTGGCTGCTCCTGAAAATAGCTAAATATAATGTTCCTTACTTATCTTAAACTAAATAAATATCCTTAACCCAAAATAAAATAAAAACGGAAAACCTTTTTCCGTTCTCCACTACAAGCAAGTGCAGCTCAGCCCTTTCAGTTGCCTTCGCTTCTCCAGTATTATAGGGGCATGCAGTATCATTCTTCTTTTTAGCAAAATGATGGGTGACACCTCCTTAATGCCATTAATAGGACAACGAGAACTTAATTACGAAATAATTAATTTTTTTCAAAAACGGGCCTACAACAGTTATTATACTTTTAGGTATATTTTCTGAATTTATTTCTTTGAAAGATAACTTCAAGAACAAAATTATTGAATCAAAAATATCTTCATTTAAATTCAGAATCAATATAATTTTGAAACTATTAAGTTAAAACAGATGTTGGTATAGCTTTGGCAAATCTTTGCATCCGGTAGGTTCTTAATTTACCCGTATTCAGATGATGGTTATATCGATAATTATTTCAAGAAACTACAGCTGCGATAACCTACATGCCAACAGTTATCTTAATGGAAATGCTATCGTGACACTAAAAAAGGAAGTTATTTCTTTTAACTCATAGTATACTTTCATAGCGCTACTATTTCAAAATGTAACCTAACTTTTCTACCAGTAGACACAACGTACAGACGAATATGTATATATATTAAAATAAAATAGAATGTACTACATCCGGTAAATCTTGTTAGAATTGAGAATGATTTTATAAAAAAAAATTAGGAAATTTATTAACTAAAATCTATGTGATCAAAAAATACCGTAGCTCCCTTCCTTGATCAGTGTATTTATTGTCTTTATGTACGCAACATCACCTAACAAAGAAGATTTTATTCTGAACCCGATGTTAAATTCAAAAATGAATGTTATAAACGTTTGGAATTATTAAAATCACGTAAAATAAATCAGGTTTCTAATAAAACCAGACCTAACTTTGCATATTTATCGTTCAAGAATACGTTCCAAAATACAAAAAAAGTTGTCAAAACTACAAATACTGATATTTTACTAGTGAATTTTCTTTCGTGAAGCCTTTACTCCAAATGAAAATTTCTTTCACTTGATAACGTGAATCAATCAAAAAATTGTTTCATTTTTAAATTAAGAATATTATTGACTTAATCGTCTATCCATTTGAGGTGTTAAAACATTTGATTCTAAGCTTAAACAAAGTTGATCCCTAAATTAATAATTTTAATTAAAATTTTATGCAATTTTTTTCCTCGCCCCCGAATCGGATTCCACAGTGAAGCATAACACAATCCGGGGGAGTGTCCTTTTACTCTGATAAGCCGGCTGGATCTTAAGTATTAATGTCTGCCTCTAACTCCCAGAGTAGGGTTACCAGGCCCGACTATGTCGTTCCTGTTCTCCCACCCTAGGAGCCGCGACTCGGTCTTTATGCCTTGTTTGGCGCAAACGAGAACACCCAAAAGAGTATTCGTGCCGGGACTACGGTCTGTTCTACAAGAAGACGAGTGAGTTCCCGTACCTCATCAGTGCTGCCCATCTGTGCATGCACAAACGAATAGCAGCTCAGCAGGAAGCTGCCCCTCATCCCCTCGTTGTCCTCCATGAAGTCTAATTAATTAAATCTAATTTAATTAATTAGATGCAACTTAACTCTTTTATCACCAGGTTATCCTAATGATGACTTTTTCTGGGCAACTACCAGAAAGCCCCCGACCGTAGAAGGTAACTGCAAAACAATAATATTATATTATCAAAAATGCACATCCCAAAATAATTTTGGAATGTGGACTATTAATACTGTTAACTATCGATATAGTTATATAAATAATTTAACACCAGTAATGACGTTACAAAAACGCTGGATTCTGATTGGTTGAAAAATCCAAATTGGCCGTGAGAGTCATGCCGGCAGAACATATAAATATGTAGTACTGATTTCTTTATTTTCTAAAATTATTTACTAGAGTTTTTTAAATGTAAAAATTTAATACAAGTTATATAATTAATTTAATCGCAATGAAATGAATTACTTTTTATTGAGTACGAATACATATTCGATTTATAGGTAAATATTTAATTAAAAGCTGTAGGATGAGTAGTAGTGTAATATTAAAAATAGATATTAGTTTTAATAACAAAACAGACAGATGAATTACTGAAAATTTTGAACTTAGATACTACTTAAAAATTAAAGTTATAATTGAGATAACTGCTAATATCATTTATAGTTGGAACTAAGCATTTTGTAAAGTGCGTGTACATCTTTTTTACAAACTTATAGTGATCTATATTACAATCTCGATATTGCTATGAGTTATAAAGTATATCTATGTACCACGAAGTAAGACTTGTGAAACAATTTAAAACTTAGACTTAAAACTTTATTTAATAGCTTATTTAATCTAAATTTAATGAAACTTTATTAAAACAACATGAAAATTTTTAATTCTGATGTAGGAAACTTTTATAAGTTGAATTAATCTGCAATTTCTAAATTGAAAATTAATTTTTTTTTTACAATCAAAACTTAATCATTACTTGTAGACATTTTAATTTTCGTCATATTTAAAAAAAAAAAAATAATACGATGCAGGAGTTCCTCTACATCTTTTCGTAAAACTAATTTATTAAATTAAATGTAAATATATTTCCCAGTATCTGGCACGGCTCGGAAACAACAGTCTCTGTGTTATTTTTAGAGGCGTCCGGTAATCAGAAAAATGTGAATTCAGTATTTAGGTTATTAAACAGAAAAATAAACCACTTTGAATAGAACAACAGTATTGTGTATTTATTTCGTGTAAATTAAAATTTTTAAAAATGAAGAGATTCATAAAAACAAGTTTTGTCAAGTTTATAAGACTAATATCATTATCACACAGAATGTAAAAAATGAATGTAGGCGGGAAAAAAATCAACCGACAAATGATCTGTGTCTATTTCATAATAAATTATTTATCTGAATATCCTAGTTAAACTATATTTTATCCCTCAATATTTTTAACATAAAGCAAAAATCTAAAGTAAATTTGATCAAAAAAATTACCAAAAACTAAAATAAACTATGTAAATTATCATTTTTACTCTTCTTTCATAATTAATGCAATTTTCAGTATAGTTCAAGAAAACACATGAACGGTAAAGAACTAATAAATGATAGTAACTATGAACCGTTCATCACGAATCTTACCAAGTAAAAAGTATAACTTTTCGTGGTATCACGCAATCACATTTCCTTCCGAAATGGAAATAAAGATCCAAACATAATGAATAAAATGTGGTTAATTGTAAGTGGATTTAGTTTTTTCTTGTTAACAGCTTCTGTAGTTTCTCTAAAACCGATATTCTAGAACTATTAATTCATGAACTACCTCTTTATAAACAACTGGGTCTATTTAAAACAAAAAATCTCAATTTTTATACAATACTAGCTCTACCCGCCACGCTTCGCTGTGGCACATTGTGGTTGCAGGGATGAGAAATGAGAAACAAAACAAAGCATACGTTTCATAGAAGTTTAATTTTGCAATACTTGTGGATATACAATTTTTTTTTTTCCACTGTCTGCGTAGATATAAAGGCTATCTGGTTAGCCGACTCGGGAACACACGCATACAGTTGCCCATGTGAGAAGCAATCCGCATCTAATCTAAACCACACAATTCTAAAGACAGACCTTAAGCTTTATTGATTGTGATTGCAAATGCCAATCTAATTTGGAATTGCAATTCTTTAAATTAAAATGGTGTATCGGTCGGGATTATGGGTATTCGAGGAATGCGGACATCTTCACCTTTGAAAGGTTCCGTTAAAATCGTGCTTCCACTACGTTATTCATCAATTTCTTAACTGCAAGTCGCGTACCGTTGCAGAGTTTTGGCTGATTAATATTCCGCAACAGGATAATTGTCGTTTTTTGATTGAACCGTTGCTAGAATCAATCTAATGAGGAATGTTTTCCCAGTTCCTCCTGGCGCATCCAAGAAGAAGGTCCCTTAGACTCCGTCATTTATCATTTGCATTATGCGATCATAAATGCCTTTTTGTTCACGCGTTAATTTGGGAATGTTTGATTGGACATATTACTAAAGATTACCAATGTTGTAACTCTGTTCACGGCGTAAATCCACATCAAATGAAGCAATCGCAGCTCGGGTGGGTGCTGGCATTCCCAATTGACTAAGAACTTTATTTGCAATAGCTGAATATTTATCAATGCTTCGTTGTAAATGCCTTCTGTAAATTCCATGATCATATTGGTATTTTCTAGGCGTACTCTATGCAAAATATCCTCAGCCATATGCGATCGATATCTTTCCCATAACTCTGTGGGAGATGAAGGGAAGCAAGCGGTCAATATAATTGCGAATAATGCGCGAATTTGGTTTGGATGTGCAGTGTTGCACGCGTCATTAATACATATATCCCACTGTTGGTCGTTTTCTAATAAATTCAGAGCTTGGTGAAAGGCGCAGCTCAATCACGACACGGTCACTCAAAAGTACCTCGATTAAAGTGAATATTTAATTCAGATTGTATAATAATCTGAATCAGATGCAAGTGGATACGTTTTTTTTTTTTTTTGTTAATAAACAATGTAATTGGGAACAGGTATTGTTTCACATGTGACTGCGGTTGTCGTTAGCTAATATGGCGAGTGTTCCCCTCGCTTCCGGCAGATGGCGCGGTCACTGGTACACAGCTGACCGTTAAAAAAACTGTTTTCTTGCGGTCGCGGGTATGTAACTGAAGCAAAAAATAGATAAAAACAATCTTTGATGCGGGTTATATATCGTGCTAAAATTTGAGCTCAATCGGTGCAGAACATTTTGAGTTTTTGAAGCGTACACAAACGAACTTACCATTTATATATATATATATATATATACATATATAAAGGTTTGTGGGCTGCGAAAAAAAGCACTTAAATCGTACGAAAAAACACATGATTTTAAATGCTTACAAAAGCAGCGTAATGCTTACAAATTACATAATAATCAAACGGCGTTGATTTCAAATGTTAATAAACTGCTAACGTAAGTAGAAGTTGTGCTGCTTCAGTGTACAACGTGATTCTTGAGTATGAATCTACTAATGAATTACGGTCTCCAAAGAAAACTAAACCCCGCAGGTCAATTGAGAAAAAGGTGAGATTTTGATAAAAACACGATTCGTAAAAAAATTACACGAATTTGAATTATTTAGAAATAGTTTAGCGGTGTATTATGTCCTTTGGAAGAGAATTCGGTTATTGTCTTCGACAACGCTTCTTATCATTAAACGAAAAGAATTCCAGCCCTGTTATAGAAAAACAATGATATCAAAATGTGGCTTAGTTCAAAAGGAATAATTTTTGAAGAGGTTTAAGTTAATGTTAAATCATTGCAAAGGGTTTCGCGTATTAAAAGTAATTATAGTCCGTATAAAATTGGTTTGACACACAACGCCATATTGGTAAGTCGTGTTTTTATTCGGCTCCTAACGAATATGTTTGCCGGCCTCCGTGGCGCGAGTGGTAAAGTCTCGGACTTTAATCCGGTGGTTCCGAGTTGGAATCCCGGTCAGGCATGGCATTTTCATACGCTATAAATCATAAATTTTTTGGTCATTATGTAGGGATATTATTTTCTGTGTATTTGGTTATTTCGACTTTTTTTGTTTGCATAGTCTTAAGTCTATCTGGGCTATAAGAAAGTTAGGTGTTTTAATTTATTTACTGTAAGTCATCCTTCTTGGTGGCTTTTCTTTTTGTTTTGGTGTTTTATTTTTTTTAATAAAATACAGATGTTTCAGCTGTTAAATATAATTCAAAGAAATTTGTTACTTAATCAGTTGTGATTTTGTTTACATTGGCAACGGCCATACGGGCTCTTTGTGATTGGTCGTTGTGTTTGACAGCGGCCATCTTGCATTGATCTGATTGGTTTTTCTTTGTTAACATTTCCATCTGATTTATTAGCCTCTTATTTATTAAAAAACTGTATAAATTAAAAATAGATAGATAGATTTATTAAAAATAGATGAAAACAATCTTTGATGCCGGTTATATATTGTGCTAAAATTTGAGCTCAATCGGTGCAGAACATTTTGAGTTTTTGAAGCCGTACACAAACGAACTTAACATTTATATATATATATACATTAAATATTAAATATTAAAATGTTAATTTAATCCCATTAATAATTTTTAATATGTTAACACCCAATTAAAGTGCAAAATACTAATAGATTTTATCATTTTCCTTGATATTTATCAAAATATATTAATAAATTATCTTAGATACCTTTAGAGATGGTAATAATTGAAGTGTTAATAACCATTCACAAAATTATTCTTTGAGGATTTCTTTATTGAGCTTAATACTACATTGTTACATCTACACCTCGCTCATTCAATAATCTACGTATTATTTTGTTTAGTTGACTTAATTATGGAATCAAACACGCATCAATTATTGAACTGTTTTTTTACGATGACGAGGTTCAAATGACAAAAACATGATTGAAACGGAATCTTTTCAAAGATCAATATAAATGAGATGCTAGCTTGCCATTACATCAATTTTAACCAAAGAATCAAATACCACCTCGCGAATCTCGTCATCCTTTGAGGAATTTAAATTTTTCTCTATTTGTTAATTAAAATACGCAATTCATGTAAGTTATAATATGAAAAATTTACTTTTTCATTATACAGTATAAAAAATTTCTGTTTCTGTATGAAGTTACTAAAAAGTTGTTAAACGTGTAACCGTGATAAGAATTAATGTGTAGGGTAGAAAATATTTATTATCTGTTCGGGAATGATTTTTTCTTCCAACTTTTAATCACTTGATGTCCACGAAACAAAATTTGATTTAGTTCTTTAAAACTCCTATTCTCTTAAACCGGAATCTATAATTTAATTTAGATAACAATACTTAAACATCATGATAGGATGAAAAAATACGATTTTATTGGACTCTATTGCAATAAAAGTTTGTTTTATGTTAATAAGATAAAGCAGAGGATAAAATTAATTAGTATATAAAACTAACTGTATTAATTAGTATATAAAATTGCGAGATAAAAATTAGTTCTTCGCAAAACTCACTTTTTACATATTTTTATTTATTTATGAACTAAATACAAAATTCCGGGTAAAAAAATACAGTTACTCCACGCAGGCGGCTTTGTCAACCGCAGAGGGCTGGATGGACATTCAAAATTTAAAGATTTTTGAGCCCAAGACGAGGCTATGCTTCTCAAGGGTGCAGACAAATTATTGAACAGTCGTAACCTCCAAATTAAATGTAAAGGCTGTATAATCAGCCCTTAATTGTATGCATTGGTGTTTTTAAAACAACCTCATACGAGGCTACCACCTTATTGGGAAAGGCTCTCTCAATCGATTTAGTGGTGAAAGTTCGGGCGGCCATGTGGAGATTGCGAAGAGGTCGGGAGACCAAGGTGTCCGAGGTGTCTTGGGATGCGGTGTCTAGCCGGGCCAGTATCGGAGCGGAATGGTGATCACAATGCACCGGATCTAAATTTCGTTCAATTGCCCATCACCAGCCTGCGAAAAAGGCTACAGGGCCTCGCGATGGAAGAATGGCAGCTGGAAGGAGACATCACGACTAAGAGAAGATCCTTTTATAAGTTTATACAGGATCTGGGGGGATGGTATGCCTCGAGCTCGTTTTTAAGGGAAATGGGAGTCCGGGTGCTCACCAACCACTTTCATTTAAACCAATATCTGTTTCGGTCCCGCCTGACAGCTGATGAGCGGTGCTTCTGTGGAGAGGTCCAGTCGAATGAACACGTGATGTTTGAATGTCCTGCTCTTGAGGGGGCCAGAGACCGGGCCACCCTGGAACTTAGAGGTCAAGGAGAAAATTGGCCAGTCACAAGCGGCGAGTCAATGTGGTGAGAGCCGCATTGTCGGACCATATGGGAGTTCCTAGATGCGGTTACTATGTTCAACCGACATCAGTAGTTTACCTAAGGGAAAAGACTCTTACCGCACTGCTGTGTGAAGCTAACCTAGAGATATATATGGCTGACCACCAGCCAATAAAGGCTCCAAGCGCTTTAATATGATGGATAGGTACTTGCTGGCATTCAGCGACCTAGGCGTAGCGAATTGCTGTCTTGACGAAGCAAATTTTAATTTATGGATGTAATATATATTTTTAATAGTTGACGGGGTACGCTTACCCATTTTAGTAATTATATGACAAGTGATCGGTTGGTACACGTAAGCCGGTTGAGTATGGCACCGCGCTTAGTCCGCTCACGCTGTTAGGTAAGCTCTAGAAGCTATTTAGGACACTGGTCGCTAAACTGTTTCGAGGCTCGGTAGCCGTTTGTGGCACAAATATTCGGTCGTATGCTTTAGGGCGACCGAAAGAGTGGTGGCGGAAGAAAGGCCAAGCAAACCAATCCGGCAAAAAAAAAGTACAGTTACTCCGAGAATAAAATCATGTTTAGGAAAATGAATACGAACTAAAAAAAAGGAAAAACAGCAATTGAAATTTGTGATATTGTTTTCAACTAAACCGTTTAGTCACGTTTTAAACCTACTTGAACATCTTTATACTTACTGCTGACACGACTGCTGTTGATGTCATCTAACAAATTCTTGGTCTTTCCTTCTCCAGTTAAATATTCTACACTTATGCAGTAGAATTCCTCTCATAAACAATTTCTATATCACTCCGATATCTCTCATGGACTCCGGACGAGTGTTCTATATACCAGCAAATATAAGGTGAGCAAATTAAATTACTGCTTCTTTTATTTTCCCGATTCTTTATTCTGAAGTTTAAATAAACCAGTAAAAACGTGACTTCCATCCCAACAATAAAACTAATTAAGACAGGAATTGAATTGCGTGCAACTTATGTTATATTTTTACTCCGTAAAAATAACTTATTTAATATTAATATTTTTTAATATATATTTTTATCCGGAAGTCCTGAGGTCGAATCCCGGTCAGGCATGGCATTTCACGCACTTTAAATCATTCATCTCATCCTCTGAAGCAATTCCTAACTGTGGTACCGGAGGTAGAAAAAATATATATATATGTTATTGTGGTCCGCCTGAGGAAAGAAGACGTCTTAGTTGTTATTTTATTAAAACAAAAAACGATAAAAGTAACAAAACGATTTTCTTTTAATTTTATAATTAAAAATCCTTTTTAATAATAATTAATGCATTTTCAAAAAAATAGGAGAACATTCGGTAGAAATTTATATGAAAATTTATTCGTTAATTGTAAATAGTTTGATTTAAAAGTTTTTGTTTCAACGAATTTATTTATTTTTTTTTAATAATTCTTTTTCAGATCAGCTGGAAACGTGGTTTTCCTTAAAATTTGAGACAAATATGATTCTAATTTGTGGCACATATCAAAAAACTCGAAAATGTATTTTCTTTTTTTAATTTTCACGTAAAATTTCAAAGATTATTTGACGACTTGAATCCAGTAGAATCCAAAACTGTATAAACTTTAACATGCTAACAAAAACATCAGAATTTTAGGGAAGTAATTAGTTATGAATTGAAAAAGTAAACGTTTCGCTTTAACAATAATTTAAAACTTTTATATTCAAAAGAAAAATGTTGTAAAGGATTTCTTTCCGAGACCGACATGTAAATCTTTCTGGGGGTTTACGCCTATGAAGGGATCGTAAAATATCAAATGTTGGGGGAAGATTCTTACCACATTTTCGCTATTAAGTTTCCTTAGCTATTAGAATTTGTTTCTATTTGCATTTCCAAAAAAATTGGGATTCCGCTCCCTGAGGGGCCCTTGAGGATTAGTTATAAAAGAGCTTCGTGATTTTTCAGCTCCTTAGACTTTCTTTATTTTACCTTACAACGTAAACAATAGAATGAGTTCAATGGTTTTCACTAGATTACTTCCTTTAATGTAAAAAAAAATTTCGAGATAGATCACCAAGGAGGCCTAATATCTTTAAAAAAAACCGTTGTCTAAAAAAAACCGTATCTCAAAACAAGTTTTGAGACACATCAAAACAAAATTATTCTTATATTTTTAAGATTGATGGATTGATGGATTCTTTTGCTAGATAAAAATATTTCAGACTTTATCTCCAGTGGATATAATATGAATTTAAGAATTTATTCTCAGCTTTAGGTGATAGTGAACAAGAAAGGAAATTACCTTTTTTTCGGATGAATCCTTTTATATGTTAAAATTCGTATCTATTGTTTCCATTTGTATTTTCAAAAAAAGTTTTTGAAACTCCAACCGAGGAGGCTAGTTAAATCTGCAGATTTTTATCTTTTTTTTTCCTCCGCCATGCCTTACAACATAGGTATTCATCACTTATTTGATGCAAGGTCTCCTTCGTATTACATAAGTGATATGAAATCAGTAGCCCCAACTATCAAAAACAAATAATTGTGAATTTTTAGTTTTTCCTTTTTAACTGGCAACGTAAATGATTCTAAGCTGTAATTTTTTTCGCAACGTTCGTGTATTGGTTATAATTTTTTAACAAAAACTTTTGTGGCCTTAGACTGCAGGAGAGAGCACAGTCCGATATGGACAACAGTTCATTGAATGGAACCGGTTTTTTCCGAAAAAGAAACTTTGAAAAAATTGTATCCCACAAAAAAATCGTATCCCAAATCTGTGAATTTTCACGTCGTTTCGATAGTAGGAAACAAAAGAGTTCCTCATTGTCTAAGTAATCGATCATAGGCCTCCTTGTAGGTTACAATTTGGGTGAATGAGGCGTGGACTTAATATTATATACATACATTTGTTTGTTATTTTAGACGTTTATGTTATCCCTTACTAAGTGCTCTGTTTTACGCTTTTATCTTTCATCTTTCTCCTCAGTTCTAAACTGGAAAATTAATACATAATCCTTAATAAAACCGATACGTCTTTCGATTTTTTTTTAAAATCATTTTAAAAAATTATATAATAGAATTCAGAGAGATCAGGTACTTAAAAATTAAAGTCTTATTTTAAGTTATGACAAATCGTAAAATACGAATAAAATAGTTGCAGATAATTTTTCTGTTTAAAAAAATTAAAAGAGTATTCGAAAATAGAGAAAATTTTTAAAATCATTTTTCCTCTTTTCATTACAGTTTCCTTTTTTCTTATTTTTTCTGTTAGAATAATATTACATTGCTTCCACTTTGAATAAATTACAAATTGTCTTAAGTAAGGAAGATTCAAAGTAGACAGAGAGAAATTCAAAGTAATAGAAATACTTCGAATAACCTCTGTAGTAAGGATAAATACCAGTCAGTGCATTTTTTTTTCATTAAATTTATTGGTTATTTCAGCAATTGAATCGTATATAAAAGCTGAAAGAATACGCAGAATTTAAATTTTAAAAAAATAACAAAAATTATAGTCATTAATTATTCTCTTAATATAATTATAGATATTGAATCTTGAAAAATTCAATTTAGAACAATTCTCAAAATATAATTTTACTCTTTTTTATATGAATGGTTAAAAAAATGCTCAGGTGTTTATGCATACGTTATGATGTAATAAGTGATCGCTGGAATTTATTTACTTGTTAAATATTTTTTTCTGATCGACTAAAATGAAATTTTAAATGTTTACTCGTATCTATCATACTGAAAACGGCATTCGTATAACTATGACTTCGTATCAATGAGAGAAATTTCGTATTTTTTCCAAAATCAAATCATTTATTTCCTACATATTTTTTACTTCACCGCATTTCGCAACCCTCTATCCTTTTCCTTTCTATTTAATCTATTGTACGGTTTCAACTACTATGCTCCATCGAATACGACAAAGAATTTCTTCGTACTTGCCACGTCCATCATTGACAATACTATTCACTTATTTATTAAAAAAATCTGCTTTCCTAGTTAATCTGCTTTTGATAATCTACTGGCCAACACTTTGAAATTCAAAAAATAAAATCCTTTAACATTAATATTTTGCTCGAGGATTATTTTGTTCTTTATTAATTTGTAAAATTATATTTTATTTTTATTTTCTTACTCTTTGTATGGGACTAAATCATTCCATCCTTTCATTGCATTAAGAAGATTTACAAAAAAAAAAACTACAAAATTCTTGGGCAGTTCTGCACAAGAACGACTTTTCGTTATTTTATTTTGTATAATTATTTTGTTTAATTTTTTTTTGCGCAAGAAATATAAAAAAAGAAATTAAATTAAATACCAAAAGAGGTATAATTTTTTATTTGTTTCATATTAAAATATATTTTCTGTTTATAAGAAAATTAAATTATTATTACTGTAATTGATGAAATAATTAAAAATAACGAATAGACTCTACACACAAACATCAAGGAACTCATTCATCACTGTGACTCATTGTATAAGTACGTATGAAAAATACAACATGAAGTCAACATAAGCTCAAATTGAGGTTATGTGGTCTGCCGTCCACTTGAGCGTAACTGAAAAATAAAAAATCTTCAAGAAATTTTCACATTCGCATCTTCAGATGTGCTACTACGGTATATCTAAATTTCAATGAAATTGATCTAGTAGTATTAGATATTTTCGAGAAAATATATATGAGGAAATTACATTTTAAATTAATGGTATTTGTGTACTCCTCATATGTCGAAATATAAAAAAACTTCAATCTCACCCCCTAATCCCAACGTACGATAATACCTTACTTTTCATCGAAAAGTCTGTAAAAAAATCTGACCACTAATAAAAGACTTATTGAAGTAAATTAATATCAGCAGACTCGGCAATGCTTCGCTATTGTTAGATTTGAGTATATATATATATATAGATTAAATGAAAACAATTGAAAGTTTGATAAAACATTAAAAAAGTGAAAATTATGGAACTTCACAAAATTTCCCCTTTCACTTTTTGTCTTTTCACTATTTCCCGATTTTCTCATTCCCTGTTTCCCCTTTCCCTCATTTCCCCTATTCCGTTTTTATTTTTCACTTTTAATTTTTCCTTTTTTCCCCGCGCGTAAATCGGTCCAGTAGTTTTTTAGTGTATAGCGGACACACATACGAACATTGGTTTATATATATATATATATATATATATATAGAGAAGAAAAAAGTCTGTATATTTGTTAGTTTTTTTTTTTGTAAATATCTCGACACCGGCCCCACCTAGTGGGTATAGTTTTTGCAAAAAAATTCTCTTTTCACGTAACAATTATATATTCAGAATATGAGTCAAATCGGTCCATAAATAAAATTTTTCTAAATATCTCAACCCCAGCGCCATCGAGCGGATCCATTTTTCGGAAAAATTTTTCTTTTCACGTAAGTAATATATAGTCTGATATCAGCCAAATAGGAACATAAATACATCTTTTAGAAATATCTCGACCCTAGTGCAACCTAGCGGATTCAATCTAATTTAGAAACCTTCGCGGGCGTGCGCACAACTCATTAAAGTTTCATCGTAATCGAATGAATGGTATACGAACGCATACGGGACAAACAAACATTCATTGTTTTATACATGTAAAAGATTTATATATAACTTTATAATTTTTTGAGTTTACTTTTACTTTCAAGAAATCGACCTTTAAAAAAAACATTTAAAAAAATTAAACATTTCGTCCCCGGACGAAATGATGATAAATTAAGAAAAAAATATTACGGAAATTGAAGATAGATATTACACGCAGTTAGAGATAATTTAAATATATTAATGTTAATATATATATATATATATAATGATTATTATTATAATTATGATTATTATATAATTAATATTAATTTAGATATTACGTGCAGTTATACGCAATTCATTATTGGTTATTGGTTATCCCTTCTTTAAATATTAATTTTTACCTTTTTATTGCAGAGTGATTTTAATTTTTACTACCAGTACAGCCTTGTAGTTAAGGAAGTACTATGATCCCAAAAAATTTCGGTTTTCAGATTTCAACGGAAATATACATGTTGACCATCCCTAAATCCATTTTGACTAGTTTCGGCCTGACGTCTGTACGTATGTACGTATCTCGTATGTATCTCCCATAACTCAAAAGCGGTTAGCCATAGGATGTTGAAATTTTGGATTCAGGACTGTTGTAACATCTAGTTGTGTACTTCCCCTTTTGATTGCAATAGAGTGGAGAAAAAGTCTCCAAAAAAGCCCAAAATCCAAAACATTTGGATTTTAGACATTTTCTTAACTGCAATATTAAGGTTTCATTGACAGCTTTTCAACGATGCATCATAAGTGGTACTTTTTTCATTGGTTCCAAAGTTATAGCCAAATAAAAGTTTAATTAATGAAATATTTTGATCTTACAAGGGGAAGGCATATCGGTTCGAATCAGACTTCATCTCCTTTTTTTTAACTTTTTTTTTAAATTTATATATATATATATATATATATATATATATATGATTTATTAATAATTATTAACTTCTTATTGTAAAAAAAAATTGACAGTAAATAATAATTCAATAATAACAACAAAAAAATGATAAAATATCAGAAGTTACTAATGAAATAAAATTTTATGTACTTTTTATTTTAGAAAACGTGTACATGTAATTTAATAGGCGTACAAGGAAGTTACGTGGTGTTCACATCAATATTTTTTTCGATTTCACTTATTTTATTTAAAGTATAGTAACACACAACAGTTGAATTAAACAGTTTTCTCAATTTATGTTCTTTGTTTAACTTCTTTAACAATTTAAAAAGTAGGACTTTCACGCGAGATTTAATTGAAACAAGTCGTTTAATTCCCTGAAACTTACGGAAAATTATAATTACAATTAAGGCAAAATTAAAATACGCTCGATTTATCGGTAGCTAAATCGATTCACATAATCTTCATTAAAGCAATGGAGAAGAAATAATTGAATAACAGTATCGGCAATAGTTAGAAGCGTAGGCTAATACTAGTCAATGCAACGGTATAAACATGTTTTCCTCTTAATATAATTACACTTAACGAACTTAACCGGCTTCTGCCTTCCTTATTGTGTGGATAAAAATTTCAGAAATTCATTATATTAAATTTCAAAAAAATTACCAGTGATGAAAAATAACTTACTGATGTAGTGAAGTTTTAATTAGATAATTGCATAAAGTGCATTACCTACTTCATATTTTATAATTTTTCTCGCGTTTCTTTCAACCTTTTTAAATTGATACCTAGAGAGAAGAGAATCCAATTAAAAATCTTAACACCATAAGAAAATTAAAAATTCATGAATACAACTCCCTCCACTCAACCGTAAAACAAAAGAAAAAAAATGTAATTCTTAATTCTATATTTTAATATTATTTACTTAAAAATCAAGAATTATTGTAAATATTCATCTATTGACTTATGGTGTAAAACGATTTATTTTTTACGTTGCAATAATTATTAAACCACAAAACTATTTTAAAAATTTGTTACATTAAGTATGCTTTAGAAACACGAAATACTTTCTACAGAATGTCACTTTTATCTCGTTAGTAAAGCATAATATTTTATTTCAAAGTAAATTATGAAATAATTTTACTTATCATAAAATAACAAGGAAATACATTCAAAAAATAATTGAACTTTTATTAACCCTCTGTCACGAAATTAAAGTTATATCCCTCTCGCTAAATATTATTTGGATAAATAAAATGTCAACCTTATTATCTAAATGGTTCACATTTGTCAGTTGCTGGCACAGATTAAGTTACTAACATCACCACTCTTCAGGTTAAAAAACTAAAAAGCAAAAGAAAATAATTTTTTTTTTCACAAATAAACTTTTAAAAAAATGAATTTAATAAAATAAATGTTTTAGAATTCTATTTGTAACACCGGAGGAAGATACTGAGTGCCGAAAGAGCTGTTGTGCTGGTTTTTAAATATTTTGTGATTATAAAATAAAACATTTATTTATTTTACTTTGTTTATATGGATTTTCACCAAGTAACGGCTTCATTCATCGATTAATTAAATAAATTAAATTTAATTAATTTAAATAAATTACTTTTTTATCATTTGAAAAAATAAGAAATATTCTTTCAACTCAGTGAATGTTTATAAAATATTTTATTACTTATTAAATTGTTATATACTATTGCTGCAAATAATGACTTCAAGCAAACTACAGCAGTACTCTTTGAAAGTCATACTATTATGGCACAATTAAAGTTAATTGTTATACTCGTACGTTCATTTAAGTTAAATATTTGTTTGTTTTTCGTACATACGTATTATACTGCAATAGTATAACAATTATGCTGCTTGATAAAAAAAAAAAATCAGATGTGGACGCCACATGACTTCCTTGTACGCCTATAAAATTACATATACACATTTTTTTTAAAATGAGATGTACATAAAATTTTGTTTCATTAATATCTTCTGATTTTTAAAATTTTTTTTTTAATGGTATTATCATTGAATTATTATTTATCGTAAAAATTACTTTACAATCAGAGGTTCATAATTATTAATAAATTAATATACTTAAATTTTAAAAAATGTTAAAAGAAAAAAAGAGATGAGATCTGATTCAAACCGATATGCTTTCCCCTTGTAAGATCCAAATATTTCATTAATTAAAATTTTATTTGGCTATACTCTGAAACCAATGAAAATAAGTACGACGTATGATATATCGTTGAAAAGCTCTCAGTGAGAGCTTACTAATGCAGTTAATAAAAAGTACAAAATTCAAATCTTTTTCGACTTTTTATGACACTTTTTTGTTCAGTCGACTACAATCAAAAGGAGAGGCGCACAAAAAAAACAAATAAAAAATCTCAACATACTGCGGATAATTGTTTTTGAGTTATGTACGTACGTACAGACGTCACGCAGAGTTAAATTTTGTTAAATTATATTTACAAAATAAATAAATATAAATAACCATTTATTAAAATTAATAAAGAGACTGTTCATTTTCCACCGAAATCCGATTGATAGCTTTGTTTTTAAATAAAGCTGTAGCTGCGGAGGCGTTAATACGTAAATGTCTAAATTTTTCCACGTTACTTCTAATTTTCAATTAAGATCATTTTAAAAAAGTACCTCCTGCATTTTTTTTAATTTAATAATTTTGAAGTTTCATAACCATGTTATAGCTTAATTAATCAATTAATAAAAAAATTAAAGCACTGTAAAAAAAGCAACGTTGTTAAAATTTTAGTACAAATTTTTATCATTTCTCATTCTTTATTTTTTTACATCTATTTTACCAAATTTTAAATAATTGTAAATTAAAAACAATTTTAGAACATTTTTTATCAAATTAATCAGCTACAAAAATTATAACTTCAATTTTTTAAATACACTTTAAACTATAATTATTATACGTAAATTATATTTTAATGTTATAAATGTTATAATTTATTTTACAGACTGACATTTTTATTTTCAAAGAGCCGTTCAATACTTCATAAGTTGCATAGAATCAAATGAGAACTGACAATTTAAATTTGTAGGTTAAGTTGATTGTTATTGAATGCAGGTGTATACATCATTAAAATTCATGAAAAATCATGTAAAATACTCACGTCAATACTGCATCTTACAAATTTGCACAATGTATATTTTTTAATTACACTTTAAAACGTTATTTAAATAAATAATATTCTCAATAAGCGCGCAATTCTAGTAGACTCGGCAATGCTTCGCTATTGCTAGATTTGAGTATACATACAAATAAAATGAACACAATTGAAAGTTTCATAAAACCTTAAAAACAATGAACATTAGGAACTTCACAAAATTTAACCTTTCACTTTATAAAAGTCACAAGGTAAATAAATCCAAATGGCAAAACAACAGCACTACCTATCTGATTTAATTCACACCACTCTCTAATCACAGTATTCGGTGGAAAATAATTTTTTAACTAAAAGGGTTGTGGCTGAAAAATCATTACAATTAATACTCAACATTAAGAAACTTACAAAAAATTACGGAGCTTCATAAAATTTAACCTTTCACTTTATAAAAGTCAGAATGTAAATAAATCAAATTGTCAGAACCGCACTACCTATCGAATTTAATTCAAACTACTCTCTAAACACAGTAGACTGTTAAAAATACGAATTTTAATGTAATAACAACATTAAGCTAGACGCAAGTAACTGATATGCGAAAAAGCAACAAAATAAAAAAAATTTCCTAGAATCTGATCGCACCACCAACTACCGGTTCTGACTGATATGCCAAAAATTAAAAAAAAAAATCTAAAACGCGATCGCAGCGCTGCCTACCGGATTTAATTGTGAACCTTAACCGTCGCAAGATCAACAACACATAAATAAATAAATAAATTAAAAAAACATTTTCTATCGGATCAAATTGTGAATCTAAACCATTCTCGAATCAACTTAATCACACACACAAAATTTCATCAGTCCAGCCGTTTAGGAGGAGTTCAATTTCATACACACGCACAGGAGAAATATACATATAAAGTTATATAGCTTTAAAGATATATGAGAAACGAAAAGTAAGCTGATTTCTAGTGCTACTCAGATGTCCCACCTCGAATCTTTAGGGAAAGACGTAAAATATCTATAAAGCAATGTTAGTGGAATTACCTTCTAATGAGCAATTCTAATTTCCGATAAGTTAATTTTATTTATTTGTTTGAACACTAAAGAACGGCTTTCCTGAAAATTTTCTTATTTTGATATTTGTAAATTTTATTTTTTAACATAAATTTTTGTAGCTTTCTACTATAAGTTTACACTAATTTTGTGTTTTTCTGAACCATATTTTAATAATTGTTTGAATTTAAACTATAATCAATTTCATTTTTATCAATATACATCTTATCTAATGCTAAAACATTGAAACCACCGACTAATTTTGGTCTGTTTCTTCTGTATAACTTTTCAGTAACTTAGATTAAATAACGTTTTAAACCTTGAATGTATTTAATTAGTAGGCAAATAAGAATTGTTTAAATTAAAAAAAAATACTATTTTTCAATATAAGGATAATTTTTTATTCATTATTCTAATAAAGAAATTGGTAGAACACAGGTAAATTGTGGTACAATGATAAAATTTTAAATATTATAAACTGAATTAATTTTAGAATATATTATTAATTTTGTCGATATACGGTTTTTTGTAGCACGTCAGTACTGTAGGCTAATTTTTTCCTTGAATTCATTTTCTTTTTTAGTTAATTGGACAAAGGTTATATAACAATTTTATTTACAGTTATTTTTTGAAGACTCCTACAATTAATTCAAAATTTTCTTCACCAAAAACTAATTAAAAATATTTTCACAAAATACAGTAAAAACCTTATTTGAAATTGTTACTCGTACAAATTATTAACTGTTTTAGCCAGTTTGAAATACGTATATATACATAGTTTTTTAAAATCAATCTTAGATTTCAGCAATTCAATATTAGTACGAGTGTATCTTATCAAACTGAATATAAGATAAAAAATTAATTAGTGTTGTGAGTTAACTGAATTAATTACTGACAGTAGCAACGTTACAAACGCTTACAGAAAACCCAGTTTTAACTGAAAATTATAATTAAAATTGGGAGGCTGTTCACTCCTAGGCAATAGTTTTAATTTGTTTTCAGTCCCTAAGGTTGTTTGCTACAGCAAAGTATAATCTTCGACTGAAATATTTGTATGTTCGGTGAAATACCATTACGATGGACTAGTTACACTGAGAATAATAAAATAGAAACTTGTGCATGTTGCCAATTGCATCAGTACTCCTGTCAGTATACTGACAAGAATACTGATTCACTCCGCTACTTTAGATTTAATAGGCAAAATCATTTTACGTGTGCGACAAAAAATAACACATACTTCGGTGTGACAAGTTATCCATACTTAACGACTGACACTATTCTAAGAAATCTTAGTAAGCGTTTGTATTATAATTCTAAAGTGGCAATTTATTAATAATACGTTTTAGTTGTTTACGCATCTTTATACTGATACTATTATTAAATTCCAAAACTCTTCTTGCAAAATGTATAGTGTTTTAATTTTTTTTGTACTCTTTAGCTTAGGAATTACTGCAATTTTCAATAATTTGGGCTCAATTTTAGAAAAAAACAAATGGAATTTTTGCTGACTTATATTTCTTAATAATTTATTTTATTCAGCTTTTAATTCAACGTTCTTATTAAAACTATGGCTATCTCTATCTTGTATGAAATTTATGAAATGCAACAATAACAAAGATACAAAAATGTTAATATATTTGTACTTCTCATTCGCAGATCAACAGACAGAGCTCGTAAGAGATGATTATATTACATTCAATAGTTTTTTGCGCATTTTCCGGTAGTTTTGTTTTTAATGTAGTCTATTACGGTTAGCAATTTAAGGTTTTTGTGTACTGTTCAGTTAGTGACATAAAATGAAGCGTTCATGATAGATAAAAGCATAAAGGTTGGTGTGTTTACAGAATGTCCATATTAGACTCATAAAAAGTACCGAATATTGAGCCACCGTACGTCCATAAGGATCTGATAAACGATTTATGAATAGTAATTTTTAAATGGTGACAGGAAGTGTCGACTTGCAGTCCAGTAAACAATATAACTGGCGAAATTTAGCGTTAGCATAAATGGTGAACATGAGTTATGTTTTTCCACGTTAAAATTTTGTTTAGAGTTAGATTCAAATGAGGATTCGGTGGATGGGAAAAAACTCTTGATGGGGGAGTTAAAATTTTAAATGAGTCATTCGTATTGATTTCACGACAATTACTTTTATTTTTCATGTTTTATTTCCAGTCAATATCGTGATTTCTTCTGTAGAGTATTGTCATAGCATCCGCCTTAGTACATCAGAAAAGGTTAGAAAATTGGTGGCGTTATATAAAACTTAACTTAAAATTAGACCTTGTAAAACCCCTGGAAATCTGGTAATAGTTTAATTAAAAGGGATCCTGTGAAACGAAAAAAATCTATTCTGTAGAAATGTTTCTATTATTAAATAATGCGAAGAATACCTCCTTTTCTCGGAAATTTTTACTATCTTATACGAAGTAAAGGAAGTATTGTTATCGCGAAAAATTTCGGTTTTCAGATTTCAACGGAAATATACATGTTGACCATCCATAATTCATTTTGACTAGTTTCGGCGTGACGTCTACACGTACGTACGTATTTATCTCCAATAACTCAAAAGTGATTTGTCTTAGGATGTTGAAATTTGGATTTAGGACTTTTGTAAGATATAGTTGTGCACCTCCCCTTTTGATTGAAATCGACTGGACCAAAAGTGTCCAAAAAAGCCTAAAGTCCAAAACAAAATTGGATTTTGGACTTTTTCTTAACTAAAATAATAAGCTCTCATTAAGAGCTTTTCGACGGTATATCATAAGTGGTACTTATTTTCTTTGGTTCCAGTGTTATAGCCAAATAAAATTTTAATTAAAGAAATATTTGGATCTTACAAGGGGAAGACATATCGGTTCGAATTCGACTTCAACTCGATTTTTTAACTTTTTTAAAATTAAATATATTGATTTATTAATAATTATTAACCACTGATTGTAAAAAAAATTTTACAATAAATAATAATTCAATAATAACAATATAAAAAAAATTATGAAAAAATATCAGAAGTTATTAATGAAATAAAATTTTATGTATTTTCATTTAAAAAATAATATCTATACGTAAAACATTATGTCTATATCTTATTTCTAAATTTTAATTACGTAAATGTAATAAAAAAAATATCCAAACAGAAATTTTGTAGATAATTTTATCTAAGAAAATGAAAACAGGATGAATTATAAACCAGGATAGCTTACTTTGACTAGGATCCCCTTGTACGATTTTGATAATCACTAATTATTCCGTTGAGGAAGGCGTTTTTCCGAAATTTTAAAATTTATAATCATAAGACGTATACTTAAAACAGGTACTGCCACCAATGGAAATAATTACCGTGCGATTACATTTACCTCCACAATAGGAATGTAATTTGAAAGGGATACTTATAATAGAATATATAATATTCTGAGATTTAGTCAAGGCATTAAAAGTAAAATAAAAACTTGGTTTTAAAAAAAGAAGAACGTTCAGTCCATACGGTATCTGAGTTCATTCAGTTCGTATTGAATGAAATAGATAAGGGCGATTTCACTTAAGGATTTGTTCTTCACCTTAGCAGAGAATTTGATTTCATGAATCGTAGTGCTTTGCTACATAAACTGTGGTCTATACGAGTTTAAGAAAAATCCTTAGACCTTTTCTAGTTTTATTTATTTAAGAGAATCAACAAAGTAACTAACCTCTCTTAAGACCTTATCTTCTGATAAGCTTTAAAGCGAAGTTAGCTAAGATTGCTATTTAAATTCGTGGTGTCTGCCAAGGGTCTATACGTGACCCTTTGTAATGCATTATTTATTTTAATGATATAGAAAAGACTTTAAGTGGAATCGTGCTGACGATACTAATATAGCAGTAACTAATAAAAGCTACAATGATTAGGAGTCTCCAACTTTGTTTCATTAAGTTTGTCATATCATTTAATCAGATAAACTGTAAACTGTTTTGTAAAACCCACATAAACAGACCTTATCACTTTTGGGAGATAAGATTCTTATCATCAAAAGTTTTTAAGAATGAAAACAATTTGAACCTTAAAATAATGTTTAGGTGTCACGCCAATGAAACATTCTCGTAAAGTAATCGATAAAGCAGGTCGTCGTTTAACAAGCTAATTATATCTTTTAATAAGATTATTTTTCATATTCAATTAAAAATGTTTGACTTTTATTTAACATAGAACAATCTTATTTCTTTGCTTATGGGATGAAAATACGGAGAACATTCAAAAATAATTTCAAAAGATTGTTTATTCTTAAAAATTAAGGGCGATTCGGTATATTTTTAGATTCAATCTTATAAAAAGTTATTCGTTAAAGATTAAATTTTAACAATTTATCTCTTGTATATATTTCGTAAGGTTTTATTATAATAAACAATCGAACAAATAAATTTTACAAATTTAAAGATCTCTGTAGTATAATGCCAGAGGATAAAATGAAAAACAATGAAAAAAATTGTTTTGCAGCCTCTTGATCATAACGATCCGTACAAAAGAAAACAATGTTTTTTAATAAGTTTCCTTTGTATATTAAAATTACTAGGGCATGTAAAAAATGTTAATAACATATTCAAACAATTCTTAATTAATAAGTCATTTTATGACTATGGTGGATTTTAACGGTATAATATTTGTGAGAAACTGTGTGTTGGTATCTCTCTAAAATTATTATTGAGTATAAACTGTATAATAAACTAAATTTATTATACATTTTTATGTTTTTGACATGACGTTGTGATTTTTATGGCAATAAAAACTATTTTTAAAAGATGAATTCTACAATCCAAATCTTTCATGCAATGTTGATTAATTAAGAATTTGATAATAATAATAATAATAATAATAATAATAATAATTTTTTTTTTTTTTTTTTTTTTTTTTTTTTTTTTTTTTATTGTGCAACAGAACAGTTACAAAACCTTTGTATGCCACACAATATCACATAAAGTCACAAAAGAACACCCACATATAAATTAAAAATATAATATTCAAAACACAATAATAATAATAATAATAATTATGCAGTCAAATACAAAAAATAATTAGAACTTTAAAAACGGTAGCTACGGAGTGTTAATAAAACTCATAGATGAAAACATCCAAAAACAAAAAGACAACATTACTAATACATTCCAAATAAAACAAGTTATAAGCAATAATCCTTAAAAAAACAACAATAATTTTAAAATCATGAAAGTGAGCATCACACCAAGGACAATGATCCATCGCCACGTAACCCTCTCAAATTTTTAACGAAGGCTGCTTCATCTTCCCAAAAGCTTAGCTTATCCTGGAACTCCACTGCAACACTGGTACACCGCTCAATCGGAGACACGGTGGAACCAACCGGCGTCACAAACTGCCTAAAAGACCTCACTGACCTGGCCTGGTTCCGCAAGACAACATGATAACGCGTCGGAAGTCTGTTGTGCAGAGCTTTATAAAAGAAAACCAAGTCAAAGTACGTTCTTCTATCAGATAACCTGGAAAGGCCTAATTGCCTCAACATATCCTCTCTATTAGCACCAACAAAACAATCTCCAAACTTAAAACGCATCCAGTTCAAGAACCTATCCTGAACACCCTCAACCAGATCAGAGGCAAAATCCTGCAGTTAGTCAAAATTAAATCCAAACCATTATTACAGAAGGAAGGATCCGTTGATTCATGTGTAAAAACGTCCAAGTTCATCATGTCAACAAAATCAAAAACCGATCGTGCTTTACATTTAGCATAAAACCCAATATTTGCAGGAAGACTTCTAGTAGACCAGCACACCCCAGATACATTAAAATCGCCTACAATACAAATATCAAAATTTAAAATATCTACGTGCCTATACAGAAAATCAAAATATTGGTCGAGGAGAATTGCAGCTAAAAATGGAGCAACATACATAACACAAACCAACAAATTCTTCATGCCTGGTCGAATTAGCTCAACCCATACAGCCTCAGGAAACGCCTCGAGGTCCTTCCTCCTCGTACACTTAATGCTTGATTTTACAAGAATAGCTGAACCACCACCACGCTGAAGCAAAGTAGCAGCATAATCTCGGTCAGCCCGAAAAACATGGTAACAGTCTGGAAACAGATTGACATCACAGTGCTCATCACTAAGCCAAGTCTCAGTCAAGGCAACCACGTCGAAGTGAAAATCAATCAAGGACGCGAAAATTTCATCCTGCTTAGTCCTCAAACCACGAACATTTTGGTAGATCATCCTCAATTTACCCATCGCTACCGAGCTGCAATCCATCCTCCCGTGAACCTTTTTCTACAAACACTGCATCAGGCCTCAACGGACCATAAAATGGAGCCAACAGCGTACCAACAGGCCAGATCTCAGGACGAACCAAGCTGTCAAAATCCGAAGCACAAACTTCAATTCGAAACGAGCTATACGACTCGTACCTAGTCTTCAGACGAATACACTGAAGATGTTGAAAGTTGTGTCCCCCAAGCAGCTTGGTGATATCACCAACCCCGGTTGAAGAGTTAAACCTCGAAACAAAAAGAGCTTTAGTCCTGGGCTTAACCAAATCACAGCATACGTCGCCTTTCCCAAAAACAGCATTTCGAGACCTCACCCCTTTCTTAGGGTTAGACGGAGCAATGGAACCCTCAAGAAAAGACCTCACTTTGGGGCCTTTACGCTTCTCAGAGCCAACCACAGTCCAAACAGATTTCTTAGCCACATCATGGGAGGCTGCAGTCAAAACATCATTCACAGGGTTAGCGGATTTATTTACAGCGTCAACTGTAGCAGAAGTAAGTCCCTCAGCATTTTTGTAACCCACATGCGAAGCGTTTCCGGATGACCCCACTGCATCCTGAATACACCCAGCATCAAAACTCCGCACTCGTGTCATGTTGCTATTCCTCTTAGCCGCATTAAATACAGAAGTAGCACAGTGAGATGGCAAGGAGAGGTTAATATTATCATCACCACAACGAGGTCTAACTGGATCAGGAATAAGGTTAGCAGGCGAAAGAGAAGAAGAACCAGAGGAAAGAACATCCCTGTGTAAACTTCCACCTTGAACAACCATGCCAGACACGACTACACCTCTTATTTCGCTAATCGAAGACTTCAATTCAGAATTCTCATATCGAAGACGTTTAAGTTCAAACCTTATATCATTAAGTTCAGACTGGAGGGCACGAATTATTTCCAGAACTCCCTCGTCAACAGCAGACCGCAGAGATTGAAGCAAATCCTTATCCGCAATGATATCGCTCTGCTTATAACAGCTATCACAAACCACCTTGGGTGGATTCATTGGAAGACCCGTATCATTCAAAATACATTCAACACCCTTAACAGACAGCATATCTCCCCGAATAGAACCACCAACAGTGCCATTATCAGATTCAACGTTGTGTCCAACAGAAGTGTTATCATCGATAATGACGTGTTTCTTTATGCAAGAGCCACATTTAAAATTCTTGCTCTGAGAATACAATCTAACCTAATAATCTAATAATAATAATAATAATAATAATAATAATAATAATAATAATAATAATAATAATAAATAATAATAATAATAATAATAATAATAATAATAATAATAATTATAATAATAATTATAATAATAATAATAATAATAACAATAATAATAATAATAATAATAATAATAATAATAATAATAATAATAATAATAATAATAATAATAATAATAATAATAATAATAATAATAATAATAATAAATAATAATAAATAATAATAATAATAATAATAATAATAAATAATAATAATAATAATAATAATAATAATAATAATAATAATAATAATAATAATAATAATAATAATAATAATAATAATAATAATAATAATAATAATAATAATAATAATAATAATAATAATAATAATAATAATAATAATAATAATAATAATAATAATAATAATAATAATAATAATAATAATAATAATAATAATAATAATAATAATAATAATAATAATAATAATAATAATAATAATAATAATAATAATAATAATAATAATAATAATAATAATAATAATAATAATAATAATAATAATAATAATAATAATAATAATAATAATAATAATAATAATAATAATAATAATAATAATAATAATAATAATAATAATAATAATAATAATAATAATAATAATAATAATAATAATAATAATAATAATAATAATAATAATAATAATAATAATAATAATAATAATAATAATAATAATAATAATAATAATAATAATAATAATAATAATAATAATAATAATAATAATAATAATAATAATAATAATAATAATAATAATAATAATAATAATAATAATAATAATAATAATAATAATAATAATAATAATAATAATAATAATAATAATAATAATAATAATAATAATAATAATAATAATAATAATAATAATAATAATAATAATAATAATAATTAATAATAATAATAATAATAATAATAATAATTAATAATAATAATAATAATAATAATAATAATAATAATAATAATTAATAATAATAATAATAATAATAATAATAATAATAATAATAATAATAATAATAATAATAATAATAATAATAATTTTTTTTTTTTTTTTTTTTTTTTTTTTTTTTGAGGAGGGAGGTGGAAATGCATTTACGCACGGAGTGTCGGGCTCCCGCTGATGGTATTATCCAATCACCATCAGCGGACTACCGACTAAAACCACCCCCCTTTCTACCAGGGCTCGACCCGGAACCGTTTATCACATTACTTCCGGTCGAGTCCTCCTACACTAGCCTGTTTGGTGCTACCTAATTTTCAGGACTGTCCAGGTCAGCCTTTTTGGCCCTGAGTATGTTGCCGACGAATCGGGCTACGCTTTCCCAGCTGCCCAGGTCACGGAGCATCATCGCAACCACGTTGTGGGGACTCAGTGCTCCGTGATCCGCCTCTAATGTCCCTCGATCTGCCGCCCACCGAGCACATTTGAAAAAGGTGTGCTCGGCGTCGTCCCGTACACCGGGACAATACAGGCAGTCGGGGGACGGCGCTTTCCCTATGACATGGAGGTAAGCGCGGAAGTACCCGTGACCCGTTAAAAATTGGGTCATGTAGTACTCCACTTCTCCATGCCGTCGCTCCGTCCACGGTCTGACCAGAGGAATAAGCCTTGCGGTCCATCGTCCTCTGGTCTCGTGGTCCCAGGTCTCTTGCCATGCGAGGAATGTGCGAGTGCGTTCCTCGTTGGCAATGGTCACCCGGTCTCCGCCTGCCCGCCGCCTTCCGTAGATCGCCTGGCGCTCCCTTGCTAAAGTAGCAATGGGTATGACGCCGGCGACCACAAGTACTGCAGGCTCGGAGACCGTCCGATACGCGGAAGCGACTCGCAAGGCTGCGGTGCGTTGCACCTGCGCGAGCCGCTTCCGGTTTCTCGCAACTCTTAATGCCTGGGCCCACACTTCCGACCCGTATAGCAGGATGGAATGTACCGTGGACATCAGCAATCGCCGTCTGCTGGCCTTCGGTCCGCCGACATTCGCCATCAGCCGGCTGAGAGCAGTTACGGCTCTCGCAGCTTTGTCGGCGGCTGTACGAAGCTGCTCAGCAAAGCTGAGTTTCCGGTCAATCATCATACCGAGGTACTTTGCGGCCGGCTTGGTCTCGACAACCTCTACCCCGACCCGCAGGGAAAGAAGGGTGTCGATACGTTTCTTCGTGAGAACTACGATCTCCGTTTTGCTGAGAGCTAGAGACAATCCATGATCGTCCAGCCAGGCACCGACTCTGTGCATGGCCCGACTGAGCCTCAGTTGGGCGCGCTCCACGTCGCGATCTGCGACAAGTAGCGCAACGTCGTCAGCGTACCCAACCAAGGCAGATTCTTCAGGCATCTCCAGCCTCAGCAAGCCATCGTAGACGGCGTTCCAAAGGTCGGGGCCGAGAATCGGCCCCTGCGCCACCCCTGACGTGATCGTAGTCCTACGCCAGCCTGCTGCGGTCTCGTAAATGAGACCGCGGTTCCTCAGGTATGCGTCTACCATTCTCAGAAGGTATTGAGGCACATGGAACGAATGCTCCAGGGCCCGAATCATATCGCTCCATCGTGCGGAGTTGAACGCGTTTTTTACGTCCAACGTAACGAGAAGGACCACACGTCGCGAAAAATGATTGTGGTCCTCTGCTCGCCGCACCGCCTCAACAACCTCCTGAATTGCGTCTAGGGTCGATCGACCCTGCCGGAAACCGTACTGGTTAGGTGACAGGCCACCTGCCTGATTCATCGCCGTAACCAGTCTTTTCTTTAACAGCTTCTCCAATACCTTCCCAGCTGTGTCAAGCATACACAATGGGCGGTAGGAGGACGGCGACTCTGGGTTTTCTTTTCCTTTGGGAATTAGCACAAGACGCGCGGTCTTCCACCTGGCGCTAAAAGACCCAGCCTTCAGACATGCATTATACATGTCTAGTAGAAGACGGGGCCTGCAGCGCCCCACTAGTTTGAGCACCTCGGCCGGTATACCGTCGGGACCAGGGGCTTTTCTACATTTCAGCGACCGTAGGACTCCTTCCAATTCCTCCATCGAGAAGAGCGAAAAGTCGCCCACGTCGCTGAAGTCCCGCTCGGCATGGACCGAGTGCGCCGGGAACAACGTCTTAACGACGTGTTCCGCTTTAGCTTCGTCTAGTGGAGCTGGTGACCGCGAGACCCCCAATCGCCGAGTTACTATCTTGTAACCTAGCCCCCAAGGGTCTGCATCCACGGTCTCCGTCAGTTCTCTCCAGCAGCGTGCCTTGCTCACGTTGATGGCTCGACGGAGCCGCTTCTTTGCCGTCTTGTACTCGGCTGACCTGGCGTTCGCGTCTATGCGATTCCTCGCACGTTGCGCCACTCGTCTTAGTCGAAGACACTCCCGGCGAAACCCCGCAATCTCCGGTGTCCACCAGTACACGGGTCGCTTCTGGTGCCTCGGCCCCCCGTGGGGCATGGAGGCGTCGCATGCAGAAGCGATCAGCCGCATAGTCGCAGCAACTACGGCTTCAGCGCCAGCGTCCCCCCCGTTGGCGAAGTTTTCAGGGGCTACCACCCCTGACGAGATCTTTGAGGAGAATTTATTCTCGTCAATTTTGTTGATGTTATATCTTTTCGCCTGCTGTGGGGGCCCCGGGCGCTCTCGTGTACCATCTAGGACTCTAAAGGAGATGTATTGGTGGTCGCTACCGGTATAATCCTCGAGGACTCTCCAGTCCTGGACGAGCGTGACCAACTCTTCGGAGGCGAGGGAAATATCAGGAATGGTTTCCAAATATCCTGGGCGGCGGAACGTCGTCGTGTTCCCTGTATTGAGAATCACGAGTCCAGTACGTGCCGCCATGTCCAGAATGTATTTCCCTCTGGAGTTGGTATGCGCCATACCCCAGTCTACCGCCCTGGAGTTGAAGTCCCCAGCTACCACCATCTCACCAGTGGCAGCGAGGATGACATCCTCCAGCGCGTCAACTTTCCGGCGAAAGTCCGCTATCGAATCATTTGGGGTGAGGTAACAGCTAAAAATCGTCACCTCACCGCAGCAGATCCAAACGAAACCCTCGCCTGCGCCGTGCCTCCGAACTTGGGCTCTGCTGCGATACGGAATCCATATCGCGGCAGTCCCGAGCGAGTCTCGGAAATAATAATAATAATAATAATAATAATAATAATAATAATAATAATAATAATAATAATAATAATAATAATAATAATAATAATAATAATAATAATAATAATAATAATAATAATAATAATAATAATAATAATAATAATAATAATAATAATAATAATAATAATAATAATAATAATAATAATAATAATAATAATAATAATAATAATAATAATAATAATAATAATAATAATAATAATAATAATAATAATAATAATAATAATAATAATAATAATAATAATAATAATAATAATAATAATAATAATAATAATAATAATAATAATAATAATAATAATAATAATAATAATAATAATAATAATAATAATAATAATAATAATAATAATAATAATAATAATAATAATAATAATAATAATAATAATAATAATAATAATAATAATAATAATAATAATAATAATAATAATAATAATAATAATAATAATAATAATAATAATAATAATAATAATAATAATAATAATAATAATAATAATAATAATAATAATAATAATAATAATAATAATAATAATAATAATAATAATAATAATAATAATAATAATAATAATAATAATAATAATAATAATAATAATAATAATAATAATAATAATAATAATAATAATAATAATAATAATAATAATAATAATAATAATAATAATAATAATAATAATAATAATAATAATAATAATAATAATAATAATAATAATAATAATAATAATAATAATAATAATAATAATAATAATAATAATAATAATAATAATAATAATAATAATAATAATAATAATAATAATAATAATAATAATAATAATAATAATAATAATAATAATAATAATAATAATAATAATAATAATAATAATAATAATAATAATAATAATAATAATAATAATAATAATAATAATAATAATAATAATAATAATAATAATAATAATAATAATAATAATAATAATAATAATAATAATAATAATAATAATAATAATAATAATAATAATAATAATAATAATAATAATAATAATAATAATAATAATAATAATAATAATAATAATAATAATAATAATAATAATAATAATAATAATAATAATAATAATAATAATAATAATAATAATAATAATAATAATAATAATAATAATAATAATAATAATAATAATAATAATAATAATAATAATAATAATAATAATAATAATAATAATAATGATAATGATAATAATAATAATAATAATAATGATAATGATAATGATAATGATAATAATAATAATAATAATAATAATAATAATAATAATAATAATAATAATAATAATAATAATAATAATAATAATAATAATAATAATAATAATAATAATAATAATAATAATAATAATAATAATAATAATAATAGTGGTTCCGCACTCCTGGTTGATAGAGGTCTTACGTCTCTACAAAGTCGATCCCGTTATCGTTGAGTGCCTAAGTGTCGTTATGGGTAAGTGGTGCACAAATCTTTTGTTGACTATTCCAGATAAGAACCCCGTTAAGGTCGGAGTAACACAGATCAACCGAGGCATTTTTCAGGGCGATTCCTTGAGCGCTCTATGGTTTTGCTTAGCGTTGAATCCTCTGTCTGCCATCTTACAGAAGTCCAAGAAGGGTTTTGCTCTTGGGCAGTACAGTTTTAGCCACCTCATGTATATGGATGATATTAAGCTTTTTTCTGACACTGAAAAAGGGATCCGGCAACTTGTCAAATTAGTCGAGAGGTTCAGTGTCGACATACGCATGAGTTTTGGTCTTGACAAGTGTAGGGTCAATGCTATGAAGAGAGGAAAATGGTCGCAGATTGAGGCGTGTGAAGTGCCGCAGATGGATGCTCCTGCACTCATGAATGCAATGCAGCGTGGTGAGACATATAAGTACCTTGGTTTCCTGCAGGATATTGGAATTAGCCATAGTCGAGCGAAAGAGGACCTTACATCTGGCTTCAAGAGTAGAGTAAGAGCCGTCATGAGTTCCCAGTTGAGTGGTTCTAATAAGGTAAAGGCCATTAACATATTTGCCGTTCCGTTGATTTCCTATAGCTTTGGCGTGATAAATTGGACGCGGACAGACCTTGAAGGGCTTAATAGAATGATTCGTGTATCGTTCACGCGACACCGCTCCCATCACCCGCTCAGCTCTGTCGAGCGGTTTCACCTGTCCAGGAATAGAGGAGGAAGAGGCGTTGTGGATTTGCGGGAGGTTCATGCAAAACAACTGCTGAATCTCCGGAAATACTTCCTAGAGAAGAGCCAATCCAGCTTGCTCCACGGGGTTATAGTAAAAAGTGACAGTAATCTAACCCCATTGCGCCTCGGGGATGAGAAATTTCAGCCCCTTGAGGATAACTTCTCCGAGATTAGTGTGATGGATAGGTGGCGTTCGAAGGAGTTGCATGGGAGGTACTATGCGGCGCTTATGGATGAAGCGGTTGATCGAGATGCGTCTGTGGCCTGGCTGAAGTATGCCGAGTTGTTTGCTGAGACGGAGGGCCTTGTATTTGCTATACAGGACAGGGTCATCAGCACACTCAGCTACAGAAAGCATGTCGTCAAGGATCCTGCTGTAACCATTGACCTGTGCCGTCTCTGTGGATCGACCAACGAGTCCATCGAACATGTCGTTAGCGGGTGTCAGTTTTTAGCTCCAAGGGAATATACAGTCCGACATAACAACGTGGCGAAGATACTTCATCAGAGACTGGCTTTGGACCTGGGTCTTCTCTCCGTTTCAGTCCCGTATTTTAAGTATGCTCCTCAGTCTGTATTAGAGGACGATCAGTATAAACTGTACTACGATCGTACTGTTCTGACGGACAGGACAGTGGAGCATAATAGGCCAGACATCGTTCTGACCAAGAAGCAGGAAAAAATCACCTTCCTGATTGATGTCACAATCCCATTGTCCACCAACATAGTGAAGAAGTACACGGAAAAACTAGTGAAGTATAGGGATCTTGCAGAACAAGTCAGGGAGATTTGGGACCAGGAGAGCGTAACAGTGGTCCCGGTGGTTTTGGGCGCGATGGGAGAGATTCCACGTTCTCTGCGTGGTTCATTAAGATCCGTTGGAGCACCAGCAAATCTGTTCCGACCAATGCAGAAGGCTGTGTTGCTGGATACATGCCGCTTGATCCGTCGGTACATCACAAGCTCGAGCGATAAGATAACGCCTGTTCTTGAGGGGCCACCTGATCGTCATCAGATGGAACTGCAGACGGGGGACAATGGCCGTTAACATCTGGCAGTTCATAAGTTGTTATGTCTGGTATTTTATCTTTCATTCTTACATTTTACCCATAGTTTTTTTTTTTTTTCAATAGTTCATGCTACCATATACAATGCACGTCAGATCAATAGTTATAGCTCCTGCGCCTTGCCTATGGGCCGGCCAGGATGCTTTTTACTGGGCTTGCCCAAGAGAATAATAATAATAATAATAATAATAATAATAATAATAATAATAATAATAATAATAATAATAATAATAATAATAATAATAATAATGCCCTGAGGTAGATAATCCCCACGTCCGGAAAATAACATCTACGTTCCACGTCGAGGGCGGAAACAGCTGTACATATGTACTACTCTTAATGGTGACTAACGGGGCTCCGAGTGTTTTCCCTCGGAGATGGAATTTTCTTCGGCCGGATTCCATTTACAGGCCATAATACAAGGACTGGATTTTCGGCCCCTGCAGATATGAAAAACTTTAATGATTAAGGAAATGGATTCACACCACCTTTAGAGGTGGGGATGTGGCGGCCAGGGTCGAAGTGATTGCAGGTGTAACGGAGGCCCTTCCGCTGTCCACATGCCCTCGCGATGGCAAGCATGTAGTTAAGGTACCCATTTATGTCGGTGCATGGGAGCCCTGAAATCTTCGGTGTGTAAGGACCTGGAGTCAGTGCAGTGACTAAGCATCCGCTCTCTGCCAGGACATATGCCGGTTTCACCGGAGTATCGACCGGACCTCCAGGGTTGGTAGCCCTGGAGTAGGAGTGTACCCCGGCGGCTAGCCTTGCTACAGAAGGGATTGAACACCATGCAAATTGAACAAACGTGACAGATGGTTCACGTAAACACCATCGTTCTGAATCACCCGATTTGCCTGAAGCAAAACAAAGGAAGAGTTATGAGACTGCAAAGTTGGAGAAAGAGGCTATGAGTATACAGTATACAGAGAGCTCTGTACAAGCATAGTTTTTGTAAAACAAATACTTCGTTATTAGTAGAGAAGAAAGTAATTTTTCGATGATAAGTGCTTTCCTTATCACTCGGAAAATAAATAATTATGCTGGAGGCCCAGTAAAAGCAAATCCGTAAAATTTAAAACGGACTGCGTGTAGAGATGGTTAATGACAACCAGTCACAGAAGATCTTTGGGCTAAAGAAGATTGGTGAGTTTGCTATACGAGTCGATCCTCATAGCACTCTCAATACCTCAAAGGGTCTTGTGGTTTGTCAGGATCTACACAGTTGCAAGGATCAGGAAATTGTAGAAGAGTTGACATCTCAAGGAGTGATTGAAAGCGAAAGACTGAACATTAGACGAAATGGCAAAGTTCTTCCGTCTCCTCTCATGTTCTCACTTTCAACAAACCAACCCTGCCGGAGAAGGTGCGTGCAGGAATACACAGGTTGGATTTGCGGGCTTTTGTGCCGCAACCCATGAGAAGTTTCAGGTGTCAACATTTTAGCCACACCGCTGCTCGGTGCGAAATGCCAAAAATATGCATGTGTTATGAGGAAATTCAAGAAGGAGAACCATGCAAAGATCTTCCTTTCTGCGTAAACTGTAAAGGACAACACTCATGTAGATCGAGGAATTGTCCTGCTTACAAAGAAGGTAGCTGTGTAGGAAGTCAAAACCCTGCACAAGGTCAGCTACATCGAGGCGAACAAGATTAGAAACGTCCGCAGGCCTAGAGCAACAACAACTTATGCTCAGGCTGCGGCTGCTGTTTCTGCTCCAACTGCTGTTGATACAGACCAGTTTCTCGGTAAACTTGCGTCCACATTAGCTATTATGATTGAGATAATAATTGAAATAATATTCGTATAATAGAAACCATAATACAAGCCGAAATAATACAGATACCAAATATACTTATAGTAGATTATAAAAAGCGATCCAAGCATCAATTCGTTTCACCCATTAACAAAAACACAACTGCATCAGACGTTTTGAAGAAAGTGAAGGCGATTTGTGGGATACAAACTTTACTCCCATAACTAGCCTTCAATATGAAGATGAAGTTAGAGATAATGTAAACAAAATTGTAGAGTTACCAGCCAATCATTTCATAAAGCCAGCAAAACGGCTAACTACGAAAAATATTTTAGGACAAAAAAAACAGAACTTGGAGATCTACTAAATTTCAGAACTGAAATAAATTATTCTTTAATTTACATTTCAAAATAGAACTTGTGAAACCGTTGGAGAAAGCCGGCAACACAGCTGCTGGTACGGATGAAATTCATTATGACATGATGAGGCTGTTGAATACCACTACAATACGTAGATTGTTAGAACTATATAATCAGATATGGCGTGATGGAATGTACCCGCAGCTGTGTAAAAAAGCACATATTGTTCCAGTGCCAAAGAAAGATAAAAATCTGACAGACCCCAATAGTTACCGTCCTATTTCTTTGAAGTGCGCTATAAATATTTGAAAAATGATAAATAATCAACTCGGTTGGATTTTAGGAAATTAAAATCTTTTATCCTCACAGCAGACGGGTTTCAGGTAACACCATTCATCTACTGACCAAATGATTAATTTAGAGAATATAACAGCTTCATCACAAGAAAACATTGTATTGGAGTCTTCTCTGACCTGCAGAAGGCATTCGGCATTATGGAATAATGCTTCAATTACATGTATGGAACATTCGCGGATGTCTGACGGAATTACTCAGCAACTTTTTTCCCTATTTTGCCTCCGGTAATTACCGTTCAGATAATACTTTAGATGATTAATGAGGATGATGTGTAGGAGTGTAAATGAAGTGTAATCTTGTACAGTCTCAGTTCGGCCATTCCTGAGATGTGTAGTTAATTGAAATCCAACCACCAAATAACACCGGTATACATGATCTAGTATTCAAATTCGTGTAAAAATAACTGACTTTAGTAGGACTTGAACGCTAAAACTCTCGACTTCCAAATCAGCTGATTTGGGTAGACGCGTTTACTACTAGACCAACCCTGGATTATTACTTACTCAGCAACTGTACGGATGACCGTATTTTCAAGTACGTGTTAACGAATACTGGTCAGAAAAAATATTAGAAAATGACATACCACAAGGCTCGCCGTTGAGCGGTACCTTGCTCACGATCGCCATTAATAAACTGATATTAGCCATATTAGAAATCAGCAAGTGTCTAAGTCGATCTGGCAATTGTATATGCCAGCAACACTACAGGTGTGGTGATGCACAAACTGCAACGTGCGATAAACGTCCTCAACGAAGTAGCAAGGAATAATGATTTAAAATTTTCACCAGAGAAAACGTGCTGTGTACACTTCTGTAGGAAGAGAATTCCTCACAGAAGTCCTGTTTTGTCCATCGACGACCATCCAATAGAATACAAGCATAATGTGCGGATTTTAGGTATATTACTAGGTAAATGGGATTACATATACAGGACTTCAGTGACAGATGCAAAAAAAGCCCTAAACATTATTAAATGTTTATCCAACATCAATTGGGGCTCAGATAAAGAAATACTGCTTAGGCTGTATAAAACATTGGTTCAATCGAAACTCGACTACTGATAACCTTCATCCGCTAGAAAGTTTCATTTACGAAAATTATATATAATACGCAACAGCGGAATAAGATATGCCACAGCCGCTTTTCGTACTAATCCGGTGGCTATAACTTCAATAGCTGGAATAATGTCACTACATTATAGATAGGTATACATATAGATAGGCCTTTCCTACCTATATAAATAATAAAATATTTAATAATCATTCTTTGGCTGCATTATACGAACGTCGTGCTACCTATTCCAGACTAGCCGGAATACGGTATTGCGAATTAATAAGAAAATATAAAATTGCTCTTTCGGAGACATTAGCAAGTTCTACAAGAGAAATACCGACGTGGGTATTACCAGGGTAAATACAAGATTGGATCTCTTCTGTGGAAAAATAAAAGAGAAACCAGAAGTAATCATCCAACAGGAATTTTTATCAACCGTCAGTAGTTACGAAGAATACATTCAAATTTATACTGACAGTTCTAAAATGGAATACGGTGTTAGATGCTCCATATATGTATATGGAGAAGCCCATAATTGGAAAAAGCCAGATATAACAAGAGTTTACACGGCAGAACGATTTGCCAAACAGCAAGCTCTTAGCTACTCTGAAAATTTCGAAGAGAAAATGCTTATATGTTCCAATTCGTTAAGTGCACGTATTGCAATTCGGAAAAAGAATATAAAGGACGTTCTTATCGCAAACATCCTATCCATTTTGTACATTTTAAGTGGAAAAGACATATTTGTTTGGATTCCAAGACATGCTGTTATTGCAGGAAAGAAAGCGCAAACGAAGCTGCCAGAAAGGCAACGGTCTGTGATAACTGGATAGAATTCCGGTACGAGTGGCAGATGTTAAAAATTGTCTAACTAATACAATAAGAAACAGGTGGAGCAATGATTGGAGAATATTAAATACCAAACTAAACGCAGTTCAAACTTCTCCATATAAATGGAAGAATGACCTGAAGCTAATTCGCTGTGAACAAGTGGCGGTGACCAGACTCCGAATCGATCACACACGAATAACAAATTCATATTTGTTAATCGGCGAAGAAAGACCTATGTGCGGTATTTGTAATAAAGCACTTAGAGTCAAGCATCTAATGGAAACGTGAACCATATATGAAGGCCTCAGAAAGAGGTTTGAGCTAATAAATAATATTGCTTCTTATTTGGAGAGTGGAAAAGAAGAAAAAAATAGTCGCTTATCTACCCGGCGTGGACTACTAACAAGTTTATAAATAATTTCAAGCTGTGTTATGGAATCTCTAAATAAAATAGTTTAATTCTATGGATAAAAAAAAGAGGGTCTTGAAGCGTGGCACGTATAGGGCTGGGAGGTAGTCCTCCCAGCCCCCCCCAAAAAAAATATTTATATAAATATATTATAATATGATAATAATAATAATATTATTATTGTTATAACTAATAATAAAGTAAAAGCAACATTTTTATTGTAAGTAATATTCTAATTGCAATAATCTATAATTTTTTTTTATTTAAAGATGGTATTTTAAATGTTAAAAAAAATCAGGTTTACCTACAACAACAAAAAATGTGACCAGTTTTAATAGTAATAATATAGCGTCACATTTTTCTAGCTCTTCCTTCTTTGTAATTTTATATTAATTTTTTATAATTATACATTTTTGATTTTATTTCAATAATATTTTAATCATCAAGCAAAAAATATAAAGGGTCTTTTCGTCAATAAAAGTAAGGTCAAATAATCCTTTATTTCTATTAAAATTATTTAACTCCAACTGTGGACCGATTTTTAAAATTCAATTTTTTTTTTCTTTACAAGGCTGTATTCTTGCTATTGCGGAGTTGATTTCTAAATGTGTCATTTGTTATCACTTTCAATTGTTTGTACTGGTTAAAGAATTAAAGAATTTATTACTTAATCGTAACTTCCCCCTCGAATAATATTATACTATATATTATTTACTTCTTATCCCTAGAAAAATGATGTTAATTACAAACAAGATTTTGTTTAGTTTTATCGAATTTTTCAAATTTTTAATCCTTAATAAAAATATTAAATTTTATCTATATATATAAAAATGTTAAATTCGTTTGTGTACGGCTTCAAAAACTCAAAATGTTCTGCACCGATTGAGCTCAAATTTTAGCACGATATATAATCCGCATCAAAGATTGTTTTCATCTATTTTTAATAAATCTATCTATCTATATTTAATTTGTACAGTTTTTTAATAAATAAGAGGCTAATATCAGATGGAAATGTAAACAAACGAAAACCAATCAGATCAATGCAAGATGGCCGCTGTCAAACACAACGACCAATCACAAAGAGCCCGTATGGCCGTTGCCAATGTAAATAAAAGTAACAAATTTCTTTGAATTATATTTAACAGCTAAAACATCTGTATTTTTTTAAAAAAAACCACTAAAACAAAAATAAAAGCCACCAAGAAGGATGACTTACAGTAAATAAATTAAAACACCCAACTTTCTTATAGCCCAGATAGACTAAAGACTATGCAACAAAAAAAGTCGAAATAACCAAATACACAGAAAATAATATCCCTACATAATAACAAAAAAATCCTTTGTTAGATTATTTTTTTACATATATATGACCAAACAATCGTTTTTTGGTCATTTAGCGTTCTTTTCTATGTAAAGGCAAAGAATTCACAAATAGTAACACTGAAACCACACAACTAAGTATTCGTTTTTTTTTTCTAACCTCCGAAACAACCGTTATGTATTGCTTCAGATGATGATATGAATGATTTATACCGTATGAAAATGCCATGCCTGACCGGGATTCCAGCTCGGAACCACCGGATGAAAGTTCGAGACGTTACCACTCGCGCCACGGAGGCCGGTAAACATATTCGTTAGGAGCCGAATAAAAATACGACTTACCAATATGGCGTTGTGTGTCAAACCAATTTTATACGGACTATAATTACTTTTAATACGCGAAACCCTTTGCAATGATTTAACATTAACTTAAACCTCTTCAAAAATTATTCCTTTTGAACTAAGCCACATTTTGATATCATTGTTTTTCTATAACAGGGCTGGAATTCTTTTCGTTTAATGATAAGAAGCGTTGTCGAAGACAATAACCGAATTCTCTTCCAAAGGACATAATACACCACTAAACTATTTCTAAATAATTCAAATTCGTGTAATTTTTTTACGAATCGCGTTTTATCAAAATCTCAACTTTTTCTCAATTGACCTGCGGGGTTTAGTTTTCTTTGGAGACCGTAATTCATTAGTAGATTCATACTCTAGAATCACGTTGTACAAGTGCTTAGCTATTGCAAATAAAGTTCTTAGTCAATTGGGAATGCTAGCACCCACCCGAGCTGCGATTGCTTCATTTGATGTGGATTTACGCCGTTAACAGAGTTACAACATTGGTGATTTCAGTCATATGTCCAATTAAACATTCCCAAATTAAGGCGTGAACAGAAAGGCATTTATGATCGCATAATGCAAATGATAAATGACGGAGTTGGGGTGACCTTCTTCTTGGATGCACCAAGAGGAACTGGAAAAACATTCCTCATTAGATTGATTCTAGCAACGGTTCGATCAAAAAATGACAATTATCCTGTTGCGGAATATTAACCAGCCAAAACTCTGCAACGGCACGCGACTTGCAGTTTTAAAAATTGATGAATAACGTAGTGGAAGCAACGATTTTAAAGGGGCCTTTCAAAGGTGAAGATGCCCTCATTTCTCGAATACCCATGATCCCGACCGATACACCATTTTACTTCAAAAGATTGCAATTCCAATTCGATTGGCATTTGCAATCACAATCAATAAAGCTTAAGGTCAGTATTTAGAATTGTGTGGTTTAGATTTAGATGCGGATTGCTTCTCAGATGGGCAACTGTATGTTGCGTGTTCCCGAGTCGGCAAACCAGATAGCCTTTATATCTACGCCGACAGTGGAAAAACAAAAAATATTGTATATCCACAAGTATTGCAAAATTAAACTTCTATGAAACGTATGCTTTGTTTTGTTTCTCATTTCTCATCCCTGCAACCACAATGTGCCACAGCGAAGCGTGGCGGGTAGAGCTAGTATCTTAATAAATATTAAACCGATTTTCGTCAGACAAATTTTATTATCTTTTAGATTTTCTAAAGATTAATTTTAAGTTTTTTTCATATTCCTGCAATTTCACTTTTAACTCTTTTCAAATTCTGTAGTATGATAAGAAAAGGTGTTTGTTTTAATTGGAATATATATTTATTTTCATATCAGTGTTTAGGTCGTAACCAGTAATGTCAGTTACTTACAGCAACAGCAAGTATTACGTTTTATACTTTATTACTACGATATCTTGGTTCCATTTCAGCTTATTTATTATATGATCCCAAAAGGGAATTTCTCTTGATTTGTAAATTTATTTCTTATCTTTTCCAACATATACAATTTTATTTTTTAATTTCAAATACAGTAGTTTGATATTTAATATTTTCAAAAATCGTCCAGTTTCCTGAGCGTTTGTCCAGTAAGTTTCCCAGCTATTACGTAAGTGAGGTTCGTAGGTTCAACTCCAGCCGTGTAACGTGTTTGGCAGGAAGCATATACTTCCATATATTTATATATATATATATATATATATATATATATATAAAACATTAAAAATCTTTTGACTGATATTTAAAAAAAATTTAAATAGAAAACTAGACTTATTAAAAATAATATATATAAAAAATTAACTTGACATAAAAATTGACACTTTTTAAATATAATTAATAAAACTACAATAATTTTCTATACATTTCATATATTTTAGTACAACCAAATAGCCGGTTAAATAGTTATTGAAAAAATTGCAGTTAAGTATTGCAATGTGAGTATTTTAGTTGATAGGGAACTGGCAATAAAAAAGTGAATAACTCTTGGACTAAATATTACTTCTAAAATTTAAAATTACTGAAAACGCGTTGATTTATAATTTAAGTTTATCATCTTCTTTCTAGAATGAATAGATAAATATTTTACATAAGTAAAGTAGACGATATTGTTACTGATATGACATTGCTAGGGCTTTAAACGATGTCCGTATGAAGTATGTCCTGATAGAAATGATGTCTTGGTAAGGTTGAGAATTGCACTAGTAAATAAAAAATTTCCTCCTAAAACTCTCAGTAAATCAACAAAAATGTTTGGTTGGAGAAGTGTCAAAAATTTCGTTTACTGCGAGCGGAAATTTTTGTAAGCTTTGGTGTTCGGTTCTAGTGTAATTCACCCTAATGCGCTTTTATGCTTTCATATCAGTGGAAGTTTCACTATACTATAAATGTAATTGTGAAACAATTAAATGTAAAAATCCTGAATTTCTGAAGTATCATTGGCTATTGGTCTTCAATGAAACCCTCAGTACGGAAAGTTAAGTAAGTCGTGAGTTGGTTTTAACTTTTAATGTTAAAGAAAAGTAAAAAAGTAATTTAACACTCAGTTTTTTTTTTAAATTTTAATTAAATAATCATTATTGTTAATATATCGTTTATATATTCTACATTTATATTTTTTGTTAAAATAGGGGGGAGGAGAGGAAATAAATAAATGTATATATATAAAATATAAAATATTTCGTCGAAATGTATATATATTTCTCGAAATATTTTTTCTAATCGGTCCCATTCAGCTATAAGCAGCCATTAAATAATTTGGGCTAGAATATATGCTTCATTTCATTCTATAAATAAAAAGCTATTACATTTTGAAATTAATAAAAAATATATTTTTAAAAAAATATTAAAATTATGCCCATTTTATGTTTTACACAAATTGAGCACACTTGTAGTATTTTCATTCTACATAAAATTACCCTGGTCTTAGTAATTATAGGAACATAAAAATGTTAGTTTATTAAATAAGCTAGACTTATAATAGGAATTTACAAAACGTTCTAGCGATTTCCATGGATTGTATGTTTAATTTAAACAGTATTGTGCATCTATAATTATTTATTGATTTTATACCTACTTTAAGTTAAAGTCTAGTAGTATTTAATAAAAATATTAATAAAAGTGTCTATTAAAATTGTTATTTTAATTGTCAGTAATTTTTATGATAAATGTGCGTTTACTCACGTATTTCATAGAGTACAACAAAGATATATATATATATATAATAAATTATTTTACATGTAAATTCAATTTCGACAATATTTTAAAATAGATGTAAAAACTGAATAGATATTATTCAAAATATAAATTTTAGTATGAAAGAAAATCAACATTTTTTAATAATGACAAAATTAAGTTAAAATTATGTTTAGAAAATAGTCTTTCTGCTTTTTGAAATTAATTAATTCAGAGTTATATTTAATTTAATTATGTAAAGAATAGGTATTCGGCGTCATTTAAAACTGTCTAACAGGGAAACTGCAAAACAGCATGTCAGTTTAAATACACTTTTCTTCATTAAGTGAGGTAAATTTGAGTGATAATGTAAATGTCTAAAGTGAAAATAATTCATTTTTACAATCACCTCATTACACGCTTTTAAATTTTCATCCTAAATTTTAGAAAAAACGTTACGTACAAAATTCATCAAAACAATGTATAATCACTCTTTATAAATTCTAATATTTCTTAAGTTTACTAAGAGGTTCCAAACATCATAAAAACCGATAAAATAAAGAAATCGTTATCTTGTAACCAAGTTATATTTATAAGATGTTTTTAATTAGGCTTATTCACTACAAATCGTTTTCAGTCACCTTTGCGACCGATCATCTTCAGTGATTGGTGCTACTGTTTTCATTATAACACCCATTGATATTACTGCTTGAGTTTTGACTTTTTTAATTTTGTAATCAAGTATGTCAAAAAGTGTTACAATGAAACTGTGTCCGTTTATTTCCTCTATTGATGTTGTACCTTTAAGCGTTTCATAATGTTCAATTGTGATAAATGCGATCCCATTTTAGGCTATGTATTTGAAGTTAGTTTATTCATTCCAAGACCGTAGTGATTGTTTGATGATTATGTACTACAAAACTTGAAATGGAAACAAGTTTGGCATCTTTAACATACCCAAAAAACATATCTTAATGCACTGAACGTAATAAAATATATAAACTCACTACGATATACTAATTGAACTGTCATAGGTTAATTAAAATCCAACAATTATTGGATCGTATTTTAAATGCATGATTGCTTAATTAATAAAATACTAACAATGATGAATCAGCTGACACCAAGAGAAGAAAAACGCGCTACTGCAGATGACGAAAAAATGACTGAAAATCTGTTCAGTAGATTATTACAAAAGGTTTATTCATAAAATTGCTTCGGTTTGTCGTTTCAAAAATTTACAATATTTTACGACTTTCATCAAGACTATCATGAATAAAGACATAACAAAAATAAAAAAGAAGAAAACCGTTTTCTTCTAGCAATTATATATATTATTTAAAAACTGACAAAGATAAAAATTAAAATAATAAAAATTTAGTATCTTTTCTTTAACAACCGGTAAGGGATCATGATATTTCTTTCAATTACGGGTTACGTGAACTGCTTAATTAAAAAAGGGTGCGTTTTAAAACAAGCTATGAATTTAATTTTAGGACTTAACACTGATGAGATAATGCTGTTTTAAAATTAGGTTTTCCCTTTCATTTTACATTCTTTTAATATTTTTACAATATTATATTTACATATAAACTACTATTTATGTTTTAATTATTTATAAGTAGCCCATTTAATTTATGAGTTCATCTAAACAGTAGGCTGCAGTATATCTTCTCTAAAAAAAACGCTTGTTCTGTGTACGTATTGCGTTCGGAGGAGGATGTAATCCCCACCCGTAGACCGATACCGCGGACAGATTATGTCATCTACAAAACGTCGACGAGAACGTCGGTTTGGGGATAATTTAACATTTCATAGCATCGCTGTTTATATCGGCCGGCTAAAAATGATTCTACAATGAAAATGTTCAGGTTGATAATCGATTTCAGATTATACTGTCACAGTCACTACTCTTTTTATTATCTATAATTCTGCTTTGCTCCCTCGTCAGAGGTAGACGTACTGAAATGAAGGAGCCTGCGCTGTTAATAATGGATAAAAACAATTGAGGAAGTGAAGTGTTAAAATAAAAATTAGAGTTATCAAAAAGTTGACTCGAACTCTAACTCGTAAAATTTCAAACTGTTTTACTGCCAGAAATAATCTAAAATTCACTTTTTAAATGAAATAAAAAAGATGTGGTTGAAAAGAACAAATATTTCCACTGATTTTTATTTGTCAAGAAAAATAAATAAAAGGAGAGTTTATTAACTGAATAAATGCTTCTATTTTATATTTATTTATTTTTTATTTTTTCTATTTTCGTAGTACTGTTTTTATAGTGCGACAATGTTTATGAAAGTGAACCTGATTCTTTAGGTAATTTATTATAATTTTACAATAAAGTTGTAATTTTCAGAATGTATAAATCCTTCATTTAATAGCAGATTGTAAATATAGATTTATACATTACGTTTAAGTTTCGTTTATTTTTATGTCGTTGACTACTTAAATAATCAGTCCAGTAACATGAGGTACAACGTACGAAAGGCGATCACTTAAAGGGGCACACTTGATCTACACTTGCACCTGAACCGTATACGTGTGACCTTGTAGCAAGGATAATTTCATCGACCCGTACCTTTTACTTTACAGTAAATAAATACAGTCCGTAACATTGTTTACAAAAAAATATCGTAAATAACATGTCATAAATATGACAATTAAGGGTGTGAATGCACGTTTATTTATCAGATAACAATTATTAGGTTTCAGATTATATCAAACGCAGGTTTTTTTTATGAAAACGAACAAGTATTCTGTACATTAATTTCTCAAACATGGTACCGCTGATATATTAAATGAATAAATTAACAATTAATGTAATCCACCTTACCAGCACGTTGATATGCACTCTAGATCTTTCAGCTTACTTGGAAGCCATATACTAGTAGGACTGGGACAGTCATGACTGTTTTAAACTTTTTAATTTTAACTATGATTTTTTAAACTTTTGACTTTAAATGTATTAACTGCTGATGATGGCTTCCAAGTTAGGTAAAGATCTAGAGTACATATCAAAGTGGTAAGGTGGATTACATTAATTGTTAATCTATTTATTCTGTATATATTTTTGGCCTTTCTTTTTTTTTTTGTTCGGAACGCATATATTATGTACAATTTAATATTCGTCTATAAAAACAAATTTTAAGATTAGATGCATTGTGTGTGTTACATCTGTACTTGTACATATATCGGTATTGCATTGTCTATGATTCTCTTGTTGTAAGCGATGATACGGTCTGTATCATCTATGAAAAAATGAATGGGTTGCCAAAACGGCCCATGTTTGCGACAGATAACATAAGTAAATAATACGTAAGTAATGTGATATGTCATCAGCACAAGACTAAATGAAAAGCGTGTAATAACGTGTAACTGGAAGAGTTGATTTTATTAATCGAATGACAACAGTATGTAGGTTTTAATAGTGAAACCTGTTGTATGCTACTGAATTTTTTCCATACACATATGCTTAAAAACCGAGACTAACGCTTTCAACATTTTAAATAAGTTGTCTACAAGTAAAATTTCGTTTTTAACATCGCTAATAATTTCACATTCGCACTGGACGATTCGCTACAACACAATTGCGTTTTTAAAACAGTTTTTTTTATCTTTCCAATAAAAACATAAGGCGCGTTGGTTTGTTTATTGTATATGCTAACACTTTTATTTTGGCTGCTATTGGCGCAGAGCGGACCACTTGGTGCGTCGAGCGGCTGCGCGCAACCGTTGTTGAGCGTTACCATCTAACGGAAAAAAATTGACTAACAACTCTATAATAAACATTTATATTAAATTTAAATCAAAGATTAACAATTCTTATCAATATCTAAATTAATTATTTATATAATTACTATTAAAACTTATTAATAAAAAAAGGGCTAATTAGTTAATATTTAGCAGTAAAAAAAGATTCTTTAACGAATTATTTTAAAGTACCTTACAAAGGTCAGTGGGGAAGACTAAGAGAGCGGAAGGAGGGGGAAATACTCAGCCGTCCGGTACACAACGTGGTCCGCTCTGTGCCAGTAGCAGCAGCTGGCCCGGGAACTAACATGCAACCTCACTCGAACACACACAGGACTAAACGAAGAAGGATTTCTATGATCAGTTTTAAATCTAACTTTACAGCTTTTGTTTTACAGATAAATTTATTTTTTGGCACGTACGTTCATTCTAAATAAAAGAAGAAAGTAATAACCTCAAATAATATTTATTTACTATCTATTGGAAGAAAATACCTAATATTACCCGATTCAAATCGAATAAACTTTACATTCTTAAGATAATGACTTTTCTGACCTTTCTGTTTCTTCATTAGATCAGATCGACATTGAAAAGTAAATACTGCTGTACGAACTGTTACATTAGTTTGCACGAACCACTTTAAAAAAATAAATTAGAAGTAGTAACATTAAATTAGTTTCTAGTTTTAATTAACGTTATTCTTATAATATTTTATTTATTTATTTTTAGAAAACTTTAAAACATAATTATTTTTTAAAAATCGACATCAAGACCACGTAATCTGATGTACGTATATAAAATTTTGAGATTCTCACTGTCCCTACCGATGCCGTATGTTATATATAATTTACAGAGTGTCCCATATAAAACGCAACCCATCAATCACTCATCCATGATATTTCAAAAGTCAAGCTTACTCCCTTACTCGTTACTGAAATGGAATCGTCCAACATCTGAACATCGTGGCGACGCAGTACAACACTACCGATAGTAACAACAATATAATCATAACGTTCTGTGTATTGCTAGAGACAAGATGGTGTTTTCGCTAGATCAACGTGTTTTCATTGTTGAGTCGTACTTCAGTACGAAATCAGTGGTTACAGTGCAAGATTTGTTTCGCCATAAGTACCCAGATAAACCAGCTCCTAACAAAACATCAGTATTAAGGTTAGTTGCAAAATTTAGAGAGACCGGTTCTGTTAACAACAAGGAACACAAAAGATCTGCGTCAGTGTTGAATACAGATACAGTCACTGAAATCAAAGACCGATTACTCACCTCGCCAAATAAATCGATCAGACGTTGTCTGCTGAAATTAATTTGTCTAAATCAACTGTTCATCGGGCGACCAAACAATTACAATTACGACCTTATCGCATTTAAACGGTTCATCAACTTCTTGAGCCCGACAAAGAAAAACGGCTACAATATTGGCAATGGTTCCGTCGATTTCTGCGTGAGGGAATTAATGTTATGGATTCGTTATTTTTCACAGTTGAAGCACGGTTTCATTTGGATGGCTACATAAACAGCCAAAACAGTAGAATTTGGAGTGCTGAAAATCCCCACGTTTATCACGAAAAACAATTACACCCACAGAAGTTGGGCGTGTGGTGCGCGATATCGCGGAAGAAAATAATCGGTCCTATTTTTATCGATTACACCATTAATGCAGAACGATATCAGGATATTTTATTTCAGTTCATTGCACTCTTGGAAAAGGAAGACAGACACTGCTGGCTACATGACGGTGCGACATCGCAGTACGCAGGTTCGACGTCTGATTTCGTTGAGGAATTCTTTGGTAATCGTGTTAACGGTCGAGGCTTGTGGCCACCAAGATCTCCAGATTTGACTGCGGCGGATTTTTTTCTATGGGGTTACCTCAAAGAAAAAGCCTACAGCAACAAACCACAAACACTTGAACAGTTGAAAGTCAATACTGAACAAGCTGTATTAAATAGCCAGCCACAAACTTTGAAAAAAATTGCAAGAAACGCTGTAAAAAGAATTGAAGCTTATATTCAAGAAGATGGCGGTCACTTTCAACATTTACTCTAAATGTAAGGTAATGGTGGTAATAATAAAAATTACATTTACATTTACACATGCCTTTTTATGATTTCAATACCTACCAATATAAGGTTGGGTTGCGTTTTATATGGGACACTCTGTATATTGGGTCTGAAAGGTTTAAGAGAAGATATCTAGATTTTTGTTGATTTTATTAACGGTGCTCCATATCTTGTTCAGAAACTCACAGAAGACCATATAACATCACCTAACGTGACGCATACATATAGAATATCACTGTCCTTACCTACGCGCCAGCCGGAGAAAAGTCTTTTTGTAAATTTTCAGACCAATTTTTTGTGTCTAAAAACATTTTTCATCGGCATGGTACCACCGCGAAAAGCAGCTGCGTCGATTGTAATAAGATCTATATCAATCGGATTAGTAGGAAAAAAGGTTGTGCGCGAACAAACATAAAAAAAATATAGTGATCGAATATATAACCTCCTTTTTTGAAGTCTGTTAAAAATAATGTCAAAAAAGATTCCCACTTGTTAATAGTTTATAAAGAAAAGTCTCTTCGTAAAAATTAGTTAGTTTTAAATAAGAGAAAAATTATAAAAATTAGATATTGCTTCCCAACCCTTTTATCATTTATAAATTTTCTTTTAAAATTAATAAAATAAGTTTCTTGTAGAAGTCCATTCATACACAGAGGAATATGTCAATTGTTTGATAAGAAAAAAAAGAAGAAACATAATCAGTTCTACTTCATTCTATTTAACCAATTCATTTCCGACACTATTACTTCAGATCATATGCTGGTACAGTCATCATATTTTATTACATATTTTCTCTTTTTCAAGTCTTAATAATACCTTATTGATTAATGCTAGTAAAGTTTCTTTTTAATTGATCTTAAAAAATTTCTCTCTCTTTTTCTGTGTAGTCTCCGGAACCACCATCAGGTATTACTTTAGAGAATGGTATATTTAAATGTTAATGAAGTGTAGGTTTGTACAGATTCAGGTCGACCATACCTGAGATGTGTGGTTAATTGAAATACAACCACCAAAGAATACCGGTATCAATGATCTAGTATTCAAATCCGTATAAAAGTAACAGCCTTTAGTAGGATTTGAACCTTAGAACTCTCCACTTCGAAATCGGCTGATTTGCGATGACGAGAATTATCCTTACAAAAAAAAATACGAGTTGCTTCTACTGGCCGCCAATTTGTAGAGGAAAGGATGAGTATTAAAGAAATAAAGAAGAAGAAAATAGGAAACGTTTTATTTACAAAATTACATAAAATGATTAATTATTTTTCATTCTCTTATTTTTATATTATCTACCACGTTTATAAATATTTTCTCTCCTTGTAAAATTGACTACTCTCTATCATTACATAAAATTCTTGCATTAAATCATACTGTGGAACACGTATTCGGTGCGTATCAATATTTAAAGCCTAGAAAGGCTTCAAACTTTTCCGGAAAGATTTTAAACTTAGAAAAGTTTAAGCTTTTAATTAATCAGTGAAGCGCCAGTCTATATATCAAATGACACTTTGATGGTAAGTTTAATAGAAGGCTACGTCCGCTTAAGAAAAAAAGGCAAACTGTTTTTCAAAACCAGTAATAAGTTTAGTATGTAGTTTACTAACTTTATACAATGACAAACTATTTAATTTTTTTTTTTTGTGTTCAACAACAAGTGTAATTACAAACGGCTCTCCAAGTGGGAGCCATGTGTAAGTCTCTTAACAAAAAGCACGTGATAAGGTGGTTCCTAAGGAACTCCTAAAATAAGTAATTCAAAAAAGTAGTTAAAAGTGATCTTAAAGTCCAATATGGAATTTCAAGGCCAGTGTTAAATCTTAAAAACACTTATCTTAACACCTCACAGTCCACAGATACACAATATTACTGGATTTGGCGTTGGCAAATTTCAAAACGTCATGCTTCCTTTACATCGTACAAGGAAGTAAAAAAGATCGCTTTATAGTTCATACGCAAAATTAATGCACTAGTCGACTTTAAGTATTAAGAAAACAAATAAATATTATTTGTAGAAAACTTAATAAAAAATTTGTCAGAGTTGGTTAATTTAATCATACTCCAAAATGTGTTAGAAGCACTGAAATATTTCGTATAATTAATTTAATACACTTTAAACGTTTCTTTTTCTAATCCTAAGTAAAAAAAAAAAAAAACATAATTAATTTAGACAGATATAATATACTGTAATAAAGTAAATTAACTTAAAATTACCCTTCTAAATAAAACATACTGATGAAGCTTTTAGAATGATTTCTTAGAACTTCACTAATTGTAATTTTTTGTGAAAAAGTTATTAAACATCAGGGTTTAAGTCTTGCTGTACTTTATAAAATGAAGCTCAGTCTAAGTAGTCCTTACGTATGGATAAAATATAGGTGGAGTTATTTTCAAAATAATTTCACTTTGAACGCATCGTTCTTATTCTCTTTAAAACATCAAGAAAAGAACGAGACGTCTTACTCTTGTATTTTGTTAAGACCTTACTCCTAGGCAGTAAGTAGATTGACCTACGTGCTGACTAAAATTAATACAGGAATCACAGTACATCGGCTATTCCGGCATTTCAGAAATATTTTTAGCCATATAAAAATATAAATCATAATAAAGAACGTGTACGCGCAAACGCTGATAAAAATTAAGCGTAGGATGTAAGTCCAGATTTCCTTAAGCTATCAAAGGGTTACAATGAACACGAAACAAATCAGACCTCTTAGTTTATATATCAAGCCACCAAGTATTTTTTTATTGACAACTATAGAGTACACGTCCGCATTGAGCGGAATGCGTATGACACCTAATTTTTTAAAATTAAGTCTCAGTGGAATCTCTACCTGATTAAATATTTGAACTGAATTCGTGATATTAATATAAATATTAAGTAAATTTATTTAAAGAAAATAGTAACTTATAAGTGTAATCTTAAAACAGTTACACATAAATTACCTCGATAATTGTCACTAACGTATATCACCGCCGTATCGTTACTATAAATGTGTCTGATCTGTGTAGTACGGACTGTTGTCAATACTATATAATATTAATTTAAAGAAAAAATCCAAAGAATTAGTATTTAACTGTTATTTTTATTTTATGCTAAAAATTCTGAAGTTAATTTTTATTATATTTTTTCAGGCTTTCTAAAAAAAGTTATAAATTGAACGAGTTTAATAATTAATTAAATATTTATTTGGGACAAAAATATTTCTAGAAATAGATTTTTACTGATGATATGCCTCAGAAAAAAAGTAGACAAGAGAGTAACCGTCGAAAACTGTTACGATGATTCATTTTAAAAAAAATTTATTTAAAATGTATTTTTCATGAATGTTGGCTGACTAGATAAATAATTTAATATCCCTTAAGCATAAATAAAATGCTTTGAAAACCACCGTCAAACTATGTTTATTATCGAATTTTCATGAACCATATACGGAGAATTACACACCAGGGAGTAAGAAACAAGAGTATGTTGGAAATATAACTAAGTTTTCATTAAGGTTATTGAAGTGGCAGTACCATTAATTTATTGAATACATCAATCAAGTTCCATTTTAATTAATATTTGACTTCACTCGACGTTCTACAACTTTAATTTTCTTCCATATTAAGCTTCTGAATCCGATTAGTAAAAATCCAAGTGAAAACTAAGAAAATCATTTGTAATATTTCATCGTTTGATTTTAATGAGTTTAAATTACTTGCAAAACTTTTTGAACGATCAGACCATATGAGTAAAAAAGATTAATCTCAGTTAAAAATTAAACATTTCTTTAAGAATGAATTTTTTATTACCTGGTTACTTTTAATTTCCTGCTCTAAATAGAAAAAAAACATTCACAAGACTTTTTTCATTGCAACCTCTCAAATTTTCATTTAGATATTTACAATTCATTTCCGTATAATATTACTCCCGAAAACATAAGAGAAGTTAGTCATGTAATAAACACTGAATCATACTAACCTGATGGTTATTTAAATTTGCAGTTGTGTTGCATTAGACTTTCTTTTTAACCGTTAATCATACATTTATAGGCTATAACTGAAGGAAATTATTATCTACCACGAAATGATCCATCCAGATTTTTATATTGCTGTGTTAAACTGGTACCTTGGAGTCCAAAAATACAAAATCCTTTATGAGAAAGAAAGAAATTGTGTGTGTGTGCGTGTGTATGTGTTGAAAGAGAGAGAGGGAGATAGAGACAATTAAAGATAATTTGTAAATGAGGAAAATAGAAACTGAATGTTTTTCCTCGAATACATGTTCATTTCAGTACTAAATGGAGTGGCGCTTAAAAAGCTACTGTAATTACTGTACCGAAGAAACAGTAAAAATAATTGGACGTTTTGAGGGGAATTACCCTCTTATAACTATAAAATGAAGATAAACGGGGAATTTTTTTTACGTAGGATAACACATGGCTATGTGAGAAGCTTCTTGCTACTCTAATAAAATAAATTAAGTTAATGCTTTTAATATCAAAAAATAAAATTAAAAAACCTTGAAATTTTCACAAAATATAGTTCCCTAATTCATTCTTAGTTATAAAAGTAGTTTACAAAAAAAAATTGGAACTTTTATTTTCAGTGTATTGATATTGTACAGCTAAAGAAGAGTTATCTGATAGCAAACATCTTAAAAGTGATTTCATAATATCCACAAAATTTCCGAGGTTAAGACTAGTAGAATTTCCAATTTTTTTTGTAGTTTTCAGTTTGTACGTCTGTCAGTCCATGAATCAATACATTGTTTGAAACATTAATGTATTTTTTTCAATTTAATCTATTAGGTTTATATTTTAATGTATTTGTTTTAAGTTTACACTTAGTAAAACTGTTAAATTTCTCCCAGATATACCCAATAATTAGTAAGAATATGTAATTTATTATGAAATATGACACGATATTTTTATGCTTATTTAGTATTAAACCTATAAAAACCTATCCATTGTCGAAAACCTTATATCGAACGTTTAAAATATTAATTATGAAGGTTCAACTTAAAATAATACTATTATATATATTTCTTTTATAATCGCTTAAATTAAGAACTGTTTATTTTTAATATCAATTATCATTCAAATCAATCGTATGGCTAAATCATAGTAAAAGATAAGGATGTATGAGAGTAAAAAACACAAACCAGATAAACTATCTCTTTATTCTTAAACAAGTTATTATGATTATTTTTTTCCATTTTTAAACGTAAAATTGTAGCAATTCCAAATCATTATAATAAAATTACATCTTAATTCGTACATCATAATTTAATTCGAGACGAATGTTTCAACAAGAAAGAATAAAAGGAATCTTTATTTGCAATTTCCAAGCAAACATTGTCTAGGCATAACCCCCATCCTAGCGTATCTAAACGAAAACGCAGTCAAACCAAATAACCTATAAGTGAAAACTTTTCGACAAGTTCGGAGAGTTTTGCGCTTATGTAAAACATCAACTTTAGTAGTTTTGACAACAAAGAAATTGTCCTTTCGGTTACGTAGTTTTTCATTCTTCTGAGAATATTTTTAACGTAGAAAAATTTTAATCTAAGTTTTAAAATAACAGAAATGTTCTTTGTATTACTATCCGGTAAAAAATAATAGCTCTTTCTTTAATCGGCTTAGTAAACTTGTATCAAACATTTCATAAAAATTTACTACTATGGATTCTTAGCAACGGAATCAAGATTGCTAAATTAACAGTTTATTTAATAATGCATTTAATGTAGGGCTTCTAAAATCTTTTACGAGAAAGGTATTTATTTTTAAAGATTTAAAGTAATTATCAACAGTTAAAGTGGTTTTTAGATCAGATAAGGGTAGGAATGGGTTGCACTTTATTATTTTATACGCTGAATCTGTTCAAATATAATCTGTTAAATCAAAATAGTAGATTAACATAAATAAAAATTATTAATGCTTAAATTCTGTTAAACAGTCACCAGTACCAAAATTTATTTTATTTTTTAAGCATTTATATTTGTATTCTACGTGAAAATAAATATATATACCCCTATATAAATAAATCCATTATTTAAAAAGTTAAATTTTCGTTCACAAAGTGTAATGAAAAACTTAACGATTCACTTTCGGATTCTACGTATCAACATGAAAAAAAAATCTAAGAAAAACTGCCGATTTCACCTTCGTTTTCTCTTTACCGCCAGTTTGTGTTTTTTAAAGAAATATAGATATAAGATTTAATAAAGAAAAATTGCAATGTTTAGTCCACAACTAAACTTTTCTTATAAATAATAATTTGTGATTTAAAGTAATTTCAAAATGGCGCCGACGTCAATTTTTTGCTTTATATCTAGATAGTCGTTAGTTTTATCAAAATATGTTTTATTAGCTCTCTCGTTTTCTGTTTAGCCTCCGGATCCATCGTAAGGTATTACTTCAGAGAATGATATGTATGAATGTGAATGAAGTATAGTCTTGTACAGTCGCCTCAGGTCGACGACTCCTGAAAAGTATGGTTAATTGAAACCCAACCACCAAATAACACCGGTATTCATGATCTTGTATTCAAATCCGTATAAAACCTTTACTAGGATTTGAATCTTAGAACTCTTGACTTCGAAATCAGCTGACTTGCGATGACCTGGTGGCTGGCTTTATTAGCTTGAATATTCAGCCTTTCATTAAAAACAAATGAAAACGTATTTTTGAATAGCGATCGAAAAACTGCCGATTGCAGAAAATTTATGACAGATTTCACCAGAATTCATCTCTACTACTGTTAAATTAATTTAAATAAGTTAAAATTTTTTTCATACTTTCGGCATTTTTATGGCTAATTATGCCTATTGTATATAAACTCATTTGTAAAGCACTACTTACATTCAAAAACGACGGTCTTATTTATGTTATTTTTTTTTAGTATTTTATTAATTTACAAAAAATTAAATAAATTCAAATATTATTATTTCAAGGATATATCCATAACTTTTGGTGTTTCTATGAAGTTGAAATTTCTCTGAATGTAATATATCCAGATACTCTTTGCCATCAAATTAATAAAATGAATATGAAATAAATCACTTTATTTGAAGTGAACGCATACAGATCCATTGAAAACTTACTAAATGTATTTTTCTATAGTATTCTGTTAATTTCTAATGCTAGTATAACTTCATAGAGCGAGATAATCAGTGTTTGTTAGTGAAGTAGATTTTTAATTTTCTTATTTTATACACTTAATACTATTTTTTCTTTCGATGAATTTTCCATTACTTAGACTTTATTTATGTGTATCATATAACAAAGTACTTTAATTGCTTATACAGTATGGTTATCCAGGGATTTAAAACAATTACATGTATTATCATAAAAAAATTTAAAGACTAACTGATAATTCACATTTAGCCGAGATATTTATGCTAACAGCAAAAGAAATTTGAAAGAAAAGAAGAGAAATGAAATGGCTGATTTAAATGAACATCGTTGAACTCAATGAAGTTTATAAGGCTGTAAGAAAGAGAATTAAGGAGGAGATCAAGAACAGTAACGAAAGACTTGTGAGGACAACTATGGAGAATAAGGAAGGCTATAAAAAGGTTAAACAGAGACTTTTGTTGGGCAACTGTTTTCTCTAACTGAGAATGGCAAACGACTAACAAACAAAAGGGGACATTCAAAATCACATAAAAGAATTCTATTAATGCCTATAGAAGGTGAAATACAAAAATTTTAATATTCCAAAGATTAAGCAACGCGTACCAGATATCCCCCTCTGTGAGATTAGAATATATGAAGAAGGGCAATGCAGTAGGGGACTATGGACTGACTGCAGATGTATTAAAACTGACAAGAGAATGAAAAAAAACATCTGTCTAGCTCAAATCTTTATCCAATAGCTTAAGGATGGATTTATTCTAAGCCAGTGGAACAAATCATTAATAACTCTCCTACAAAATAAAAAGGTAGGACCGAATTACCACCCAATATGTCTTCTTCCAGTTGTGTACAAAGTCATCACGAAAGCCATTAATAACCGAATAAAAAGATTAATGGATGAAACCCAACCAAACGAGCAATCTGGCTTTTGTATTGCATTCAGTGCTACAGACCACATCTAGGTAATATGTCAAGTGATAAGTAAATTGAAAGAGTATGCCTCTTTGTCTAACACTCATCGATTTTGAAAAGGCATTCAACTCCGTCAATCATTCTGTTGTTATTATAGCCTTACTAACCTTGGGAATAGTCATAGACTATGTTAAAATACTGAATAATATCTACAAAGAGTCGTCAGGACTCGTTATGTTGGAGAAAATACTGAAGAATTTAAATTTAAAAGAGGGGTGAAACAAGGTGACTCAATATTCCTAAAGATATTACAGTGGTCTTAGAAATGACATTTAAAAAATTCAAATGAGATGAGAAGCGTGTAGCGATCAAAATTAATCGAGAACAACTAACGAATTTAAGATTCGCCATTGTCATTGTGCTGTTTGCTAAAAATTTAACAGAATGCAGTCTGTAAAAAGAATGGCCTCCAGATTACCTCTTCAAAAACAAAAAAAAATAATGTGTAATCATTGGGTAACACATGAAAGAACTACAGTGGAGGACAATGAATTAGAAAGTGTTGAACAACATACCTACTTGGGACAACTAACAAATATGAATAACTCACTACTTCCAGAAGTCCAACCACATATAAAACTGGGATGGAGACATTTGGATGTAACTCAACTGTGTTCAAGTCAAGAACGCCTGTGACTTTAAAGAAACAAATATTTGATCACTGTGTCCTGCTGTTACTTACTTATGATCGTGAAATGCAGACATTATGCAATACAATAAAGAGAAAATTAAAATCAACCCAACAAGGAAAGGAAAGAAGCATGCTGTGACTAACTGGACTAAATAGAAAGACAGCAGTCAGGGTTAAATCTATTACAAAAATAATAGATATGCTGTTGTATATAAAACATTGAAAGTGGCAATGGCCAGGGTACATTGTAAGGAGGAGAGGATGGCTGTTGAACAGTTTTGGTGATGGACTAGTCCCTAAGATATCTGACTCGGCCAAGAGGAAGATCGATGGGATAAAGAAATCAAAGAGATTGCCGGAATCAACTGGAAGCAGAAGGCTCGAGATAGAGAGACATGGAGGGAACTGGAGGCAGACTTTGTAAGAGAGAGTGATTAATAGGAGTAAATGAAAGAGATTACTTCCACAACGGATTGATATGGCGGCAAATTATAATAAATATAAAAATTTCAAAACTAACTTTGTGCCTAACAATTGTGAATATTTTTTATTGTTCATCTGCTCATTTACAGTCATTTGCAAGCGATGTAATATTCTACTTCAAGTGCAGAAGCTAATGCTAATTTTGTTTGTATTCATAGATCGTTTAGTATTTCGTCAACATGTTAATCGATATCAGGAACGGCCGTCATCTACTGCTCCACTAGGCATCAGAGCTCAGCGCCTTTTCTTAGCTCTAAATATACAATTACCTCCATTTCTTACTGTTGCTCCATGTTATTACCTAATCATTTACGATTTCTTAGGGCCGTCCGTTATATTCAAATACCTGAGTATTCAGTAGTAGCTTTTAGCTATTTTTGCCATTTGGCGTGTAACAAATGGTAACTTTATTGTTTTAATTTAGACAATTGATGTAATATTTCATTTTGATTTTACTTGACTTTTTGGGTTTTTAATTTTTAATATTTATTTACGTACTATTAAAATACTGTGTCCGGGCCCTGATAACGACACTTCATTTGCGCCCTGGAAAAAAATGTATTTCGTCAATGCTATCGTTTATCCTATTACTGCAATTGTGTAGGATATTTTTTCCGTGCAGCAAAAGGAGATGTTTTAAAAGAGCTGAAAGCGAATAAAAATAAGCAGCTAGTTAAAAAGCTACTAGTTTGTTAACTAAAAATATTTGTCTTTCGCAGATAAAACAAAAGCTCTCAATAAGGTTAGTAGTCTCTAGTTGGGCAAATAATGAAAGAAAGGTCTCCTCGACATGTTGTCAGAAAAGCACGAAGTTTGCGTAAATGAATATACAAATTAGAATGTTGGTACTTGATTTTTAATCAACAGAAGGGTCAGAAAAGTACGAGGTTGTTCACTTACCTTATTAAGTTATACATGAAGGAAGTTATTGAAATATGAAGAATAAAAGCACCTTTAAGTATGCGAACAAATTTGAAGTTTTTCTTTTATTGAAGTTTCTATTCAGGCGACCCTTATTTTCTTGGAAAATTCAGAGAATGAAGAAAATAAATATTGAATAAATACGGAAAATGCTATATTCTACCAAATTCGTAAAGCGGCAGATACATTGACCGTATAATATCGAAACTGTTAACAAGACTTTTTATTTTATGATTAAGAGCCTGTCAGATTGAAGATTATGTTATTTATCAAAGATGAAATGATTTAAGTAGTGGCTCCTTTCAGTTATTTAAGTTGCTGAATTTTACATCAGCCTAAACATACCATGTGGGTAAAGATTACCCGCATTCTACAATTATATGGCACTTAGAAAGTGTACAAAAAAGAGATCCAGTGCAGTAACAATCTTTAAACTTTACGACACAGAGGTTCTACCTTCTCAGTTTTAGAAATGTAAAGAATAGATAATATTAACGCAATAAGAACTCCGATACAAATGACTGAGAAGCGTTTCTTCAGAAGATTAACAGACGTAACAACAATAGATCTCAATTTCAAGAAGAGATCCTAATATTTACAGCAGAACGTGGTAAATACCAGTACTCAATTCAACATGGACTTAGCGGACGATAACATAAAGCAAATCCAAAAAAACAGATATATATCGTTTACCAAAAAGATTGTTTTGTCCATATGCACATATGGAGAGTCGTAGGGAAAGTAGACCAAAGTTTTTTTATAAAGTATTAGGTCATAATACCTAATCTCTGAAGGAAGAAAAAGAATATCCTATCTTACAGTACCTATGTGTTTTAGTGCTATCGTGTAAGTGTATTTATAAAAAATAAACAGCAGATAGGAATAACGTAGTAGTTGCTTGAACAGTAGAGAATGATGAAGCCATAGCATTTATTAATGCGCTTTTTGGTAGGCTCATACATCGCCTCATTCCATCCATTCTCAGAGATTGGCTAAAAAGTAAATTGACAAGGACAATTTGCTATAGAGCCTGCTAGATCTTGGAAAATTTAGTCGTTGTTAAGAAAGATGAGTGTTGCATATGATAATTGTATGTTACGTAGGGATTGTTAGGATGATGCTAGACAAAGTTATTTCAATTTGTTTGTAAAATTTCTTTTTTTACTTTTAGAGAAGTTTTTAATCAGAAAGAAGAGCTGAACGTAACTGTAATTTTCAGAAAAACCCTAATTATTTTTTTTTTTTTATTTTATTGCTACAGATAAAGATAAAAATAAAAATTTATTGTAAATTTTAGAAAGAATCTTTTCATATCTTAGCATATTATACAAAACTAAAGTAATTGAATACTTTATCTCGATTTTAGTTGGTGTGTTCAGGTATTACTCCAAATACCAAGAAAGTTAATTTTTACAAAAAGGTTCGGGATGAACTAATCCTGATAAAAATCATTTCTCTCGGTTTAAAATATCTGCAAGAGGACTGCACCCTCTCTATGAAAATTGTTTTATTCAATATGCTTAAAAATATTTATGAGACAAAATCACGAAAATCACTTCGCAAAACATTTGGAATTTTTGCCTCCTTCTATCGGAAATCTTTACGATCTACTCACTGAGGATATATTCAAGCAATGATTTTCGAGAAACAAAAATTAAATACAAATAACCTTTGTCAAAAATATTATGTTTGTATTTCACACCGGGTATATTTCATCTCAACTGACGGAACTGCTGATTTATGATTTCCACAGATTGAGACAAGACTTTGACCTTTGCCTACTGAATAATGGATCACACACATTCATGTCCTTATCATCTGGTACTGTATCTAACTTTGATCTTTCCATATGCTCACCGAATGTGCTCTCTCATTTTAATTGGTCTGTTTGTGATGACTTTCACGGCAGTGATCATAGACCAATTATTATTGGTTTCGGTGTAGACTGCGAGATTAAAAGAAGGCCACGGAGATGGATTGTTGAAAAGGCAGATTGGAACGGATACCATAAAGCATTCCAATCGCAGTAAGACGATGGAGCGAACATCCTCGACCAACATTCTTCTTTTACGTCCATGATACTTGAGAATGCCAACAGATATATCCCACAAACATCGGGTAATCCTAGACGTCCTTTCGTTCCATGGTGGAACGATGATCGCAAATATGCTATTAGGAATCAACGGCAGGCACTACGCAAATTTAAACGTAGGCCTACAACAGAACATCTAAATTTATACCGCAGAGCTAGAGCGGTGTGCCGTCGGGTATTCTTGGACGCTAAGAGGAATTCATGGACGAAATACGTGAGCACTATCTCACGCACTACTCCCACGTCTACTGTATGGAAGAAATTCGTGCAATTTTCGGATCACCGAAACAATCTATTCTCGGTCTTATTGATGAAGGAGAACTCCTTTCATCACCCTCGGAAGTGGCAAATAGTCTAGCAAATTCTTTCCGCTCGGTGTCTCTCACCTCATCATATAATAACGATTTTCAAAGGTACAAGATACAAATAGAAGTATTATCGTTAAACATTGGTGATTTGGTTGGTGAATTAAACACTCCACTCGTATTTAAGGAATTGTTACATGCACTTAAAAACTCACGGGACACTTCCCCTGGACCGGACAACATTCGCCGTTCTATGCTTTCACACCTTCCTAATTCGGCACTACAACAACTTTTGAATATTTTCAACGGTTTATTCTCCGAACAAGTCTTCCCACCCGGCTGGTCAGAAGCATTTATTATACCAGTACTAAAACCTGGTAAAGACCAAACCAACCCCTCAAACTACCGCCCTATTTCATTAACAAGCGTTTTGAGTAAAATAATGGAGAGAATGGTAAACCACAGGCTTACATGGTACTTGGAGAAACATGGCTTTCTATCGCCAGAACAGTGTGGTTTCCGACAAGGACGATCTTCCATTGATCATTTAGTGTCAATAGAAACAGCCATACAAAACGCTTTCCTAAATCGCCAGCACCTCGTCGCTATCTTCTTCGATATAAAAAAGGCGTATGACACAGCCAGGCGACGTGGTATTCTTAACATTCTCAAAGAATGGGGAATCAAGGGCAATATGCTTGCTTTTATCCGGGGATTCTTAAATCACCGAACGGCTCATGTTCGTGTGGATGATTCGCTCTCAGATAGTGTCATCTTGGAGAATGGAGTGCTCCAAGGTAGTGTATTAAGTGTCACCTTATTTTCTGTAGCCATAAACGGTATTACCAAATGTGTGCAGGCTCCTGTCCCTATTCCTGTTCTCCTGTTCCTGTTCTCTATTTGCTGACGATTTTACAATTTACATTGCAAGCCGTTCAACACCTAAAGCAGAGAGACTACTGCAGAACACTATATCTCACCTTGAAGCTTGGTCCAAGATTACTGGTTTCACATTTTCATCCGAAAAAACAAAATGTGTAGTTTTTACTCGGCTATGAAACCCTTCTATTCCGCAAGTTTTTCTGAACGGAGAGACTATAACTATTTCTACCTACGTCAAGTTTTTAGGTTTATTTTTTGATAGCCGACTTACTTGGGTCAAACATTTAAAAGAATTGAAAACAAAATGTTCCAAACTTCTAGATATGATGCGAGTCCTTACTAACACCAACTGGGGAGCCGATAGGTCATGTATGATACGTTTTTACTATTCCTTTGTTCGCTCCTGTTTAGATTATGGTTGTGTCGCCTACTCTTCAGCTCGTCAAACCGTGCTTAAATGCTGGATAGTGTACATCATGCTTTCCTTCGGCTTGCCACAGGCGCGTTTAGATCAAGTCCTGTCGCAAGCTTACTTGTAGAATGTGGTGAACCATCACTTTGGGATAGACGAGACCAGCTTTTATTATCTTATTTTGCTCGCCTCAGAGGACAGCCAAATCACCCGGTTCTTGAGTCAGTCTTTAGAAATCCTAATCTAGGAAAGTATGAGGACCATCCACGTCGTACTGCACCTGTAGGTGTCCGTACCCAGAGTCTGCTGCAGCATATAAACGTTGACAAACCGTCATTCTTTCCTACCTATCCTTGCTCATATCCTCCATGGAGAATAAACCTTATAAATTTTACTTTTGACCTTACGACATACAATAAACAATCAACACTACCTATTGTCTTCCAGCAAATGTTTCAGTGTGTTCTCTCCAAGATGAAACCAGACGCGGTTGTATACACTGATGGATCGAAACAAAACGATACCGTTGGCTGTGCATTTGTTGTCAATGAAAGAACTTATATGTTTGGTCTACCCGGTATTACGAGTGTGTTTACCGCTGAACTATACGCTATAAATAAGGCTCTAAACATCATTAACCCTAAATATAGAAAATTTCTTATTTGCAGTGACTCGTGTAGTGCTCTCCAAGCCTTTATTCCACGCATCCTATCGTCATTGAAATTTACAACGCAATCGCTGAGTTTAATAATCGCAACACAGAAGTTAGTTTTTGCTGGGTCCGAAGCCACGTAGGGATTTTAGGTAATGAACATGCAGATTCCGCTGCCAAAGAAGCATGTAGCCAGCCTCCTTTCACCATCCGAGTTGCTACTTCTGATTTTATTAATTATGTAAAACAATCACTAAGAGCAAAGTGGCAAGGTGACTGGACGGCTACTGTAGATAATAAACTCCGGCAGATTAAAAATTCTGTGTTGCCATGGGACTCCTTATGTAGAAAATCACGGCGTGAGGAAGTAGTCCTCTGTCGGTTGCAGATAGGACACACCAGGGTCACACAAGGGCACCTGAAGACAAGGGAACAAGCACCCCTATGCACACGATGCAACTGCCGCATGACTGTGCACCACATACTCGTGGACTGCATATGTTATGTGACGTTGCGTCGTAAGTTTAAATTACCCAGAAACATCCGTGGTGTCTTGTACAACGACAATGAAGTTTTAAACCGGATGTTCCTTTTTCTGCGTAGTGTAGGGTTAACCCAAAAAATTTAACATTGTCGGGTATATAACTTATTCTAGAAAAGTTTTTAATAGATTTGATTTTGTTAACCAAGGAGGGAGCCTTTTACACTCCCTATCCGAATCTGTTAAATTTTATTTTTTATATAGTTTTTTTTTATTTATTATTTTAGCTTTTATGTTTTAATGACTCAGTCTGTGATATTAGTTTTAAGATTCTAGTGATATTAGTTTTAAGTATTATTTTTTTAACTTAGTTTTAAGTTTTATTTCAGTTTTAACCTAGTTTAAGGTTTTATGTTTGTGTTTTTTTTTTTTTTAGCTTTTATGTGTCATTTTTGTGCTTTTGTTATCCGAGAATGGGCCTTTTACACCCATCTCGGACTTTGTTTAATTGTTTTGCTTTTATTTTTTATCTTTATTTTAAGTTTTAGTTTTAGGTACTAGTTTTAATTACTTTTATTTATTTTTTTTTCATAAAAAAAATACCCGGGCGATGATAACGTACAGACGTTTTTCGCCCTCCACAAAAAAAAACAAAATGTTTCGCTATTGCTAGATTTGAGTACATATATATAGCTTAAATTGAACATTAAAAAATTGAACGTTATGGAAACTCACAAAATTTAACATTTCACTTTATAAAAGTCAGAATGTAAATAAATCCAATTGCAAAAACAACACCATTACCTATCGGATTTAATTCAAACTATTCTCTAAACACAGTGTTGGTGAAAAATAACTTTTTAACAAAAAAAGATATGGCTGCAAAATCATCACAATTAATATTGAACATTAAGAAACTTACAAAACATACGGAACTTCACAAAATTTAACATTTCACTTTATTAAAATCACAATGTAAATAAATCCAATTGTCAAAACAGCACTACCTGTCGGATTTAATTCAAATTACTCTCTAAACACAGTAGTCGGTTCAAAATACCCATAACTTTTTTCTACTGGTCACAGACGAGGATTTCAATAGCGTTAAATCTTCTTACAACGCACACTTTTTTGCAAAAACCCTCCTGTAAATCGATCCAATAGTTTTTTAGTCTATAGTGGACACAAACAGGAACATTGCCCTTTAATATATTTAGAAGAAAAAAGTATGTTTGTATATTTTTTTCGTAAATATCTCGACACCGGCGCCACCTAGCGGGTATATTTTTGCAAAACTTTTTCTTTTCATGTAACTAATATATATTCTCAATATGGTCCAAATCGGTCCATAAAAACAATTTTTCTAAATATCTCAACCCCAGCGCCACCTAGCTGGTCCATTTTTCGCAAAACATATTTCTTTTCACGTTACTAATACATATTCTGAATATGTGCCAAATCGGACCATAAATGGATTTTTTCCAAGTATCTCAGCCCTAGCGCCATCTAGCTATTCCATTTTTTGCACAGGTATTTCTTTTCATGTAAGTAACACATATTCTGAATATGAGCCAAATCGGACCATAAATACAATTTTTCAAAATATCTCGACTCCAGTGCCACCTAGCGGGTCCAAACTAATTTAGAAACCTTTATGGGCGTGCGCACAACTCACCAAAGTTTCATCGCAATCGGATTAATGGTATAGGAACGTATACGAGACAAACAAACAAACATTCACTTTTATATATATAGAAGATGAGGACTCTATTCTCCGCCTAAGGAAAAATGTTTTTATTCATGAGAATGCATTTTGGCAAACAATTTAAAAATTCAAAAATTAAATTTCTTTTAAAATAAAGTATTAGATTTAATTCGTTAGGAGCTATATTGAAATTTCAAATGGAAATTTATTATATATTTCTTCGATGTATTTCGGTGTAGTATAACGCCTCCAGGGATAATTCTCATTAAAAAAATCTAATGTGGACATCACATGACTTCCTTGTACGCCTCTTAAATTAAATATACACATTTTTTGCTGCGGTTCATTTAAATTTATTTCATTTGAAAGTGTGATACGATCCTCCAATTCTTTTATAAAGTGGACAGTTACACAATTGCTAAAGTATTAATTTTTATTAACAACAATTATTTATATAATTAATTCAATAATCTTACCTGAAATATTAGGAGAGAGTAAAAGGCCCTTCATTATTCTTTAAAAAAATGTATGTCTTATATCTATCACTATGTTTTTTTAAATTCTTATGATATAACCATCAACAAAATGAGCTCTCAATGAGGGCTTATTACTGCAGATAAGAAAATGCCCAAAATGCAATTTTTTGGTGGAGTTTGGGCTTTTTGTACACTTTTGGTTCAGTCGATTGCAATCAAAAAGAGAGGTACACAACTAGATCTTACAACAGTCCTAAATCCAAAATTTCAACATCGTACGGCTAATTGTTTTTGAGTTACGCGAGATACGTACGTTCGTAAGTACAGATGTTACGGCAAAACTAGTCAAAATGGATTCAGGGGTGGTCAAAATGGATATTTCCGTTGCTATCTGAAAACCGAAATTTTTCGCGATCACAATATTCCTTTACTTCATACAAGGAAGTAAAAATTACTTAGGTCTGCCATATACAACAAAAAATAGTTAAAAAATGTTTTAAATATTAAATTTATTTAAGGGCTGGAGTACCATAAATTTTTCTCATTATCGATAATGTTATTTTATTTTGCAAGCAAAATTTATATGCTTCCTTTCTGCTGTTATAAATTTGTGGTGCATGTCTTTTTGGCATCGAGTATGTTTTTTGTTTAACAGAAAAAAGTGATTTTTGTATTGTTGAAAGAAACATCAGTAATTAATTACAACTGTACCGTTATTAGTCCTCATAAATTTTGAACCGCTAAAGTTGTCAGAAATAAAATTCGTTTAGTTGTTTAGAAATAGTTAGGAAACAGCCCTTTTATACGGATTTGAATATTAGATCGTAGATACCAGTGTTCGTTGGTGGTTGGGTTTCAATTAACCACACATCTAAGAAATGGTCGTCCTGAGACTGTACAAGAGTACACTTCATTTACAGTCATACATCCTCATTCATCCTCTGAAGTAATACCTGACTGTGATTCCCGAAGGCTAAACAGGAAAAAAAAGAAAAAGGTTGGTAACTGCCGTTTACAGAGGTGGTAACTTTGCCGTATCTATTTAATGCAGGATAATGATTTGTCCTTCAACTTGCCTAACCGCATTTGCATTCAGTTATTGTTAACGATATGAAATTTACCCAATTAGTATCATTGCCGTATTTTATATCGTCTACTGCGAAATATATATACTCATTTAACTTTCTTAACTTCTACTACTATTGCTACTACTAAAAATCAGGAATTTTTGTAATGTAAAGAACTTCAGGTAGAATAACGATATAATTTATCGTCGAACTAAATGGATCAAAGAAAGAACTCCTTCAGCATTAACTTTCAGGCACATCTGAATTCGACAAATCTGTAATTTAAAAATTTTTAGTTAAAATGTTTATGTGCGGTATACCACCGCTATTAAACAAAAATAAAATTTACCTAAAAAAAGTAAAGTGAATAGATTGTCACTAATCGTAATATTCATCTTATGTAACTAGTTATTTATTTGGCAGAAAGACGGTAAAATGTAATTATATTTTTGATTGTCTCTTAGTTTGTAGGAAATTCAACCAATTCTTACTTAACCAGGACTGAACTGCAAGTAATATTTTTTTTTTTTTCAGATTTTCTCCAAGGAATCCCATCTGTTAGTAAAGTTTTTACATCTTCTTAGAATTGATTCTGTATAAGAAAAAAATCAATATCACAAAAATTTCATTAATATTTTGAATGAAAAGTTTGGTAAAAGATGTTTTTTGATGTAGTTTTTTTTTCGTGCAGCTCTAGAATAATGATGCAGATGAAGTAAATTAGAAAATTAAATTTATAATGAATTCGTGGTCCCAAAAATACCTCTTTGATGCAATATTTGGCGCTGAGTGAATTCGGATAGACTGGATAAGCAAGATACAGTACGTTACTGTTTTGTTATCCGATGGTACTAGGCTGCTATTTTATACATATTACATATTTGATTTATTTCAATTTTTTTTTAAATATGCTAATTAAATATTATGTATATTTTAATTTAAAATAAATATGTATCAAAATGTATAGGTTTCCTGTATATTTGTTATTTATTTTTTAATACAGATAATTTTAAATTTTCATGCCAACACAATAGTTATATGTTCTGTTGTGTTACAATAGAACATATAACTGATCTCTTTACTCTTTCTACTGACATACTTTTACGTAGCTTAAAAATAAATTATTAAAAAAGTAAATAATAATATTTTTTTTTAATTCGAAAAATATTTCATTTATTTCTATTTTATTAATAAAAAAATATTTTTTTAAATATTTTTATTTATAGTCGCATCACCAATTAAAATCATTAGCGACTTATCGGTGTAATGTAACAGTACCGGTAAATGCGTGATCTTGAACAAACTCAGGCCGACCATTCCCAAAAGTGCTTCAGATGCTGGAATACTGGACATCGTAAACATGAGTGCAAGGGCCCTGACAGAATGGATCTCTGCTTCAATTGTGGAGGCAGAGACCACAAGATTGCTGAATGCCGGGAGCATAGTAGCTGCCTGGATTGTGGGAGCCAAGAACACCGCACCGGAGGCTGGGGGTGCTCAAAACATTTAAATGCTTAGGGTGATAATGGTCAACGCAAACAGAAGCACCATGTCTCATGATCTGGTTAGTGAACTGGTCATAGAGCAGAGGGCTGATTTACTGATAATCACGGAGCCGAACAAGTACCTTGTTGCTAGATCAGGCTGGATGGTGGATACAAATGGTGACGTGGCAATTATGGATGTAAGTGGCAGGATAGCATGGAGATTGACGTCCAGATCTGGAGGCATGTTGGCGGTGGAATCGGATTCAACACTAGCGATTGGTGCCTATGTGTCTCCAAACTGTGACATACATGAATTTACTAGAAGACTAGACATAATACAAGGAGTAGTAATTAACGCTAGGAAGAAAGTCATTATTCTAGGTGATTTCAATAGTAAAGCGATTGCAGCAGGGAGTGCATCTAGGTGATTTCAATAGTAAAGCGATTGCAGCAGGGAGCGCATACACCAATCGCAGAAGTGAGATCCTTACGGATATGATGGGGGCAATTAGCTGTCATTGTGTAAATGTTGGCACCCCTACATATGAGGCGAGAGGACACTCGTCAGTCTTGGACTTAACAATCATAGACGATAGATGGAGTAGGGAACACTGGGACTGGCGAGTGTTACCACATGATGTGGCGAGTGACCATCATGCCACTATGATTACCATAAAAGGCTCAGACTATGTGACTAGAGAGAAAATGCCCTATAGTAGTTTTACAAAGGAACAGATCGAGATCATAACATAGAACGGCCGAAAGGATTACCAACATAGAGAATCTGACACCAGTTGCCCTGACTAACGTTATAAGACAAGAAATTGGCAGAGTAGCTCACAGAAGAGCCAATAGACACTCAGTGTATTGGTGGAATATGGAGATTGAAACACTGAGAGAATTTCATAATTCCTTATGAAATGCTTGATGTTGCCAGCCATGGATTAGAAAACAAGACATTTCCAGAAATCTGGAAGGAATCTAGGGTGGTGTTTATCACAAAAGGCACAAATGAGAATGGAGAACCTTTATACACACCATTGAGTCTTTTAAATACCATGGCGAATGTAGTGGAGAAGATGCTCGCCAGCCGAATCTTTAAGGAACTTGAGGAAGGAATAGGCATTAGTGGAAATCAGTTTGGATTCATGAAGGGTCGTTCGACGATACAGGCGGCAACAAAGGTGATCGACTGGGCTAAGGATACTAGGAGCGGCACATGGAGAACGAGGCGTATTCCCCTATTCATAGCTTTAGATGTAAAAAATGCATTCGGTTCTATCAAGTGGGAATCAATAAATAGGGCATTAGTGGAAAAAGGTATCAGTCCTTATTTAAGAAGGCAGATAGGGGAATACCTCTCAAATAGAGAATGCTTGGTGGAGACGCAGAGTGAGTGCCTACGTTTCAATATTTATGGCAGTGTGCCACAGGGGTCTGTACTGGGACCCTTACTCTGGATACTGGCCTTCGATGGGATATTAAGACTAGACTATCAGGATGGGGTACAAGTAATTGCCTATGCCGATGACCTGGCGATACTCATCAAGGGTAAAACAGCTGTCGATGTACAAGAGAGTGCTAACAACACGTTACGGACGATAGATAATTGGTTGAAAGAGAGGGGACTCCAGCTGGCAATAGAAAAATGTAAATATATTATGTTCACAGGGAAGAGGATTTTAGACCGTCCGGCCATCCAAATTGGAAACCAACAAATAACAGAGGTCGAAAATATTAAATACCTGGGTGTGACTTATGAGAGGAATTGCCGGTTCACCCAGCATATAATAGACATATGTGCCAAAGGTGAACAGATGACTAAGAATTTGAATATAATAATGTCTTTGCAGAGAGCTCCAAGACCCTCTAAGCGAAGGGCGATAGCGTCCACAGTGACATCCATGATGTTATATGCAGTACCAGTGTGGTGGCACTCAGTCAGGGTTAAAAGAAATTTGAACAGACTGGTTAGTACTCATAGGAGGCTGTTGCTGGGGATTGTTTCAGCTTACAGGACGGTCTCCTATGAGGCGTTGTGCGTGTTGTCTGGGGTGCCACCAATAGACTTAATGGCCCTAAATAGAATCGAGAGGGCGCAAGGCCTCGAAGCAAATGAAGCAAAAGATAGACTTAGACATAGATGGAAAAATAGATGGCAGGAGGATGGACCAGCCAGACGCACGAAGGAGCTGATTCCAGATCTTGCACTATGGTTAGACAGGGAACATGGTGAGTTAAATTATCATATCACGCAGTTTTTTACAGGTCATGGCAATTTCAATGAGTACCTCCAACGTGTTGGAAGAAGGCCAGGTGCAGAATGTATGTACTGTGAGAGAATTGACAATGCAGAACACACATTTTTCTGCTGCGAGAGGTGGGCAATTAAAAGGAGGAACTGTGGCATAATAGGTATGAGCCCAACAGAGGTCCTAGAGCACATGTTGAGGAGCGAAATAAACTGGAAGAAGGTTACGGAGTTTATAGTAGCAGTATTAACAGAGAAGGATATAGATGAAAGGCGACTAGGTTACTAGTGTAGAATAGGGTAGGGTGGACAGCCTCAATGGTTAGAGACGGCACGCTGAGGTGTGTCGTTCTCAATGATCCACTGAGGACTCCAAGGGTTTAGATAGGTTCCGATGAAGAAGAAGAGTAAGAAAAAACCCGGTGCCACGTTACGGCTATTCGAGGTATGTCGTGGTTTCCAAATGGGCAAACAGAAAATCACTCAAAAGAGCTGACACCGGCGAGCCGACCTGCCATGCCGGACGTTCAGCCGGTAGGCGGAGAGGCTCGTTAGAGTTTACCAGACACTCCCCTGGGTGGCGCAATACCAACCAGTCGGACCGGCCCAGGGGAGTAGAGTGGAAAAAAAAAAAAAAAAAAAAAAAGGCCGACCATTCCCGGACACCCCGACACGCCCCCGGGCCAAGTATACTTAATTGGATGTCTGGCCCGGGTATGTAGGAATATAAATTTAAAAAAATTATAAAAAGCCGACCAAATATATTTGTTTACTTCGATTTTAAAATATAACAGAAAATTAGATTAAAAGTGTAACAATTTATATATATGGAGTTTCTATGAAATAATATCTACTTTAAAAATAACTAATTTATTATAATAAAGATTTTAATAATCTTTGATTTTCTGTTTTTCCCCTCATTAATTACACATATCCATTATAATTTGTTACACGTATAACAGTACTAAGACATTTTTGCCATAATCGTGAATTCAAGGTCCTGCTGCACAGAATTTTTTATACTCTTACAACTCGTTGTAAGGTATGAGCTGAATAATTTTCATTAAGTAACTGCGTTCTATTTTTATTTTTTAATAGAATGTAAAAAATAAAAAAATATATAAAATATTATCACTAGAAAGAAATATGTACAAGTGTACTGCAATAGTTATAACTTCGATAAAGTAATTTTAGAACATTTATAAAATACTAAAATAGTCAAAAGAAAATTAACCAAGATGAAATAATTTTATTTTTTCCTTTAAATAATAAAGGTAATTCTTAACTGTTTCATAATATATCTTATTTCTCAGTGTAGTAGAATTGTACACACTGTTGGCTAAAAGCAGTTAAGTTAATTTTTGTGATGGCTGCATGAAAAATTCTTACAGGAGTTAAACGCTAAGAAGAGAATGTTCAGTTTGTGATATTCAGTCATCTCACAGATTGTAGTTACTCACCCCTATCAGAAATGTAAAATAGCATCTTCATTTGTAGTTAAATTCGAATACAAAACTTGTACTTGTTAGAGATTTTATTTTATACTTCATACATATTTATGCGACTTGCTCACACCAGAAATAGCAACATTGAAGTCTAAGGTATCATCCTTATACCAAGAACACGATATGTAATTATTCATTTATACATATATATACATTAATAACAATATGTTATAAATATATACATATACAATTATATATATATGTATTTATTTATATTCAGAGTAATCAGTTCAAGAAAGACACCATTAGTATTTCAGAAACTATAAGTTTTATGAAAAAATTTAAATGGGGACTTCCCTAGATTTTTCTCTACATTAAAAATACAGTACTACCGTTTTTGAAATCTACGCCCTTTTTGGTAGCTAAATTCATTATTTCAGATGGAAAGCTGATGTTTTTATCGCACTTTTTGGTTGAAGAATAGTATTTTATTCATGGGTTATTTTCTCTGAACGGAGCCGTTGTGGAGCTACGAGAGATAATTGTAAACTTACAAAAACAAAAAATACAATTTTAATGCTAAATAATTATCACCTGTTTTCAGATGCTTGAAAAATTTCTTGAATTTAATAGTAAACTTATTGTTGGTAAATGTGTAGTCGCCCTTAATTAGTTTGAATTATCGTCATGAAGTTAGTAAATATCTTAATTTTTAATACTGCTTACATGTGTTTGTTTTTGTTTTGTTGTGTTTGTTTATCAGTTGTTTGCATTATTACTTCCTTGTGTGAAGTAAAAAAAGTATTGTGATCGCGAAATTTTCGTTTTCAGATTTCAATAGAAATATCCATTTTGACCATCCCTGAAACCGTTTTGACTAGTTTCGGCGTGACATCTGTACTTACGTACGTATGTATCTCGCGTAACTCAAAATCGATTAGCCGTAGGATGTTGAAATTTTGGATTTAGGACTGTTGTAACCACTAGTTGCGCATCTTCCCTTTTGATTGCAATCGAATGAACCAAAAGTGTCCAAAAAAGCCCAAAATTTAAAAAAATTGGATTTTGGACCTTTTCTTAACTGCATTAATAAGCTCTCATTGAGTGCTTTTCAACGATATATCATAGCTGGTACTTATTTTCATTGGTTTCAGAGTTATAGTAAAATAACATTTTTTATTAATGAAATATTTGGATCTTACAAGGGGAAGGCACAACAGTTCAAATCCGACTTTATTTTATTTTTTAACTTTTTTTTAATTTAAATACTTTGATTTATTAATAATTATTAAGCTCTCATTCAAAAAACAAGTTTTACAATAAATAGTAATTCAATAATAACAATAAAAATAAAATACGAAACAATATTAGGAGTTATTAATGAAATAAAATTTTATGTACTTTTCATTTTAAATAAAATTTGTGTATGATATTTAATAGGCGTACAAGGAAGTCATTTGTGTCCACATCAGACTTTTTATTTTTATTTTAATAATACAGTTTGATAACGAAAAAGTCGATATGTTAGACATTTATTTTCTAAGCAACAGGAATTAGAGAGAAATACATACGTACAGCGGTACCCTGGTAAACATCCACATCACCGTAAATTATTTGCAAAATTAATTGGAAATTCACAAAGTAATGGGTCATTTAAAAAAAAATAAATAAACATTGCCAGAACAAAGTTGTTACAGAAAATATTATGGCCGATAATCTGGCCTTCTTCGAAGCATATACTACAGCTTCCATAATGGAAGCAGCTCTGTTAATGATATTTTCATGAGAGCAACTGCCCGAATGTTTACTAATGGTGGCCATTTTGAAAATCTGTTATAATTGACATTAAAAGTTAATTGTAATACCTACTTCCTAGTAAACAAAATTAAACCACACCGTTTAATACTACTTTTAAACTACTTTTGTGACTGATAAATATTATTTATTTTATTATTGCCTGGGAACTCCAGTGGGCTCCGGGAAGTATAGTTCCCACATTTGATAACATTAGAACTGAAAATGGTAAAATTTTGAAAATTATAAAGTTATTCCGTTGACAGTTGTATTAACACTATTTAATATAATATTTTAGAAATTATTTCAAATAATAATTTGCCTGTTAAAGGGTTAAAATAAGTGGGAAGTATACCTTCCACAGCCTGCGAAAGGGTTAATTTTAGCTTCATTTTTAACTTTACTTAATTTTCGAACTTTGAATATTTTATTTGACAACCAGGTATTGATACATTAGGTTTCCGTTTAAAGTAATAGAGATGGTTACCATACCCTTTGATTTTGCAATTGTCAGCCCGTAGCTCCGTAATGGCAGCGTTAAAAAAAAAATACTCAAGAACAAAATAATATTTTCTACCTAAAAATGCAATAAAATTATGAGATTTTTATTTGATAAAAAGAATTAGACCGTCATATTGAAAAAGGCGAGCATTTCGATAATGATAATACTTTATTTTTAAAGAAGGGAAAATCTAGGAAAGGTTCCCCATTTCAAGTTTCTTACAAAAGTTATAGTTTCTGAGATCCCAATGACCATTTTCAGTTGAGCACTATAAAATAAATCTTTTATCATATCCATTATTTGTTAATTATACTAAACAAAAATATGACACAAAGTTTTTTTTATAATATTATAAAATTTCATATCGTCATCGATGACGATGTTATGAAATATCGTGTCTGAAAATTAACTTATCTAAACACTACAAAATAAGTTAACTAAATCTGACAAAAAAAATTTACATCTTTTTGATATCAAAATACCCTTTTAGGTACATTAAAAAAAATTTAAGAAAAATTATTTTTTTCTTTCTATTTATATGTAAGTGATAAAAATATAAGTAGCATGATCGTAAATCTAATTTCATTGGTTTTGAGAATTATCCCAGTCTATGTGAGTATGGAAAGAACACCTGACTTTGACCAACTGATCTTACTAGCATTTAAATCTGGTATACAAGGTCTATTCGCTGACGAAGTCAGCGAATTACTTTCAGGACATAATATTTCAATACTCTAATGTCATGAGAAAAACTTTAATTTTATTTAACGAATTGGACTAAATAATTAAAAAATGATTAATTCAGTATTTTCTTAATTGAGCTATTACCGTTTTAAAAAATATATATAATAAATTAGAGTACTGCATGGTCGAGAATTAAATTTTAAGATACTTTAATATTCAACCTAAGTTAAAACTCTTTAATGGAAAATATGAAAGTAATTAATACTTTTTTCATGAGGAAAATGTATCTTGTAAAAATTAAAAATTTAATTATCAACCATTGCTGAATTCTTAATACTGACCAACTTAACAACTGTGAAATAGTGTTAGTTTTATAACTAATCGGAATCTGAATGCACTTAAGCAAGTAACTATTTTCGGTTTTATACCGGTTAAGGATAAACACTATGTTAAATGAAACTTAATAACTTCAACAGTGTTCGTTCCTTAACAATTATAAAATCACGAATATGTATCACGAACTACGGCGAGTAAATTATAAACTATGAAGGGAGCACTTGATAAGTTATTTAGAAACTAATCAATCGATACAAATATCTATATACCTCTGTTTTTAAGATTAGATGTTCCAAAGGAACGCTGAACTGTACAACAGTGACACTAATTCAAGTGTTAAGATGATTACAAAATCAAGATTTCAATTAAAATCCTTATTACGTCGAAATCCGTTCACAGGAAAATTAATCAGCAACCTATTGTACTTCGGTATAATGTGTTAAGCTGTGATGATTAGGTTGTAAATTTATGCAAAAGATATTCGACAATACATACAGCCTAAATTACCTACTCTTAGTTACTATATTTCTTATTCGGTTATAAGGTACTAAAAATGATATCCGAAAATTTTAAATATTAAATTAAGAAATAATATAACATAAGACCTCAATAGTAAAAGGTCTACATTACATTGTATTTAATATTTATAAACTATTTAAAATATTTAATATAATAAAATATTTAATATATATAAAATATTTAATATTTTAAAATATTTAAAAATATATTTATTTATAATATTCTGAACGGATAATTTATATTATTTTGTCTTATAGTTAGTTCATAAAAATTTATCACAGTAATGTACTATTTCAAAATAAATAATCAGAAACGATTCAGTCACGCACAAAATATTCAATTGAATTTAAAAAGTCTCGTTATTTAAACTCCGGTTAAAACAAGCCTGCTATATAAGTATTATCCATGTTATTAAGGCAGTAATCCATTTCGCTCGGCTGTACTAGGTTCCAGTACTGAAAATTACCAATTATTGTTGAAAAATACATTTTTCCATCATTTATATACCTATCATTTACTTTATGAAATTATTGAAAAGCGACAATAAAAACATTAGTTCCTGCACCTCTATTACCTATATACTTTCAACAGAAATATTTTCTTTTTTTCAAAATTAACACGAGTAACAGAACCATCTGCATTAAACCTTACAACATTTAGACACCAACGTACTAAATATAATTACCAACTTATAATAATAAATAAATTGCAGTTTTTAACCGCGATAGAATTATTACCTCCGAAAAGATAAAATATATATTTAGCGTAAGTTGTAAAACGTAAAAAGCTTACTTTAACATGTTACCCTAGCGACATAAACATCTTATTAGCAGCATCATAGAGCACGACGCTATTTATTACTATAAGCAATGCAGAATAATATTGATTTTATACAAAGATTGAAGGAAATTATAAATTTTACACCGAGTTTCTTAACGATGACGTAGTTCTACAACCTAAATCTTTACAGTGAACGTTAAAATGTTTTGTTGGAAACTTCTATTATCGATAATCGTACATTGCCTGAAATCAGTTTATCGTTTTATCTTTGTTTTCGTGTAAATAATAAATAAAAGATAACACAGTTAACAAAAGTGGAAGACAGTGAAACTTGACGTAGAGAAAAAACTGCGGAACTTAAACGATAATAATTAGAAGAGAAACAAGATTACAGAAGCGGTTCTGGGATTACGACCATCGCTTGCATTTCCTTTAACATACACAAGAGCAACATTTTTACTGAAGTTTTAATATCTTATCAAGACAACCGACCAATCTCCAGTACAATAATTCATTAAAAAAAAATACTTCTTTTTATCACATTGTACTAAATTTATTCTTACAATTTTCTAATAGGATAATTTTACACTGAACAATTTATTCATCTTAACGTTGTAACAGTGTAACTTTTTCTTGTATGTGTTTTTGTGTTTTATTTTAAAATGTATCGTAGTTATAATAAAACAAAAAAAGATAATATTATGCTTTACTTGTTTCTGCTTATTTTATTTTATTTGAATAAAGCTAAGAAGTAACTGAAATAAAATAAGATAAAATATTCTCCTTCGGCAAACAATATGTGAATGTGCGGGTTTGATATGGATAAAAAGAAAAGACAATAATGCTATAGCTATTATTAATCATTTATGTAAATTACACATGGGTATACATTACTGCAAGAAACAAAATTAAATATATATTTAGAAGTACCTTTTCATTTTCTATCTGTATTATTTATATCAGTATAATATAATATAATAAATATAAATATAATACATACGTTGTTATTCATATTATATAATATAAATAATTTGGTATAAACTAAATTTTTTCCATAAAAATGGGAAAACATTAAAAAAATAATTTCTTATGTAAAGAAAAATAAATATTCCGCTTTCATCTTAGTAATATTACCCACTGAAACTAGTGTATTTCTCTTTGTTTTAGCTCTTTGTTTTTTGGTCTTTGTTTTAGCAGTTTTATCATAAATGAAGAAAGAATATTTGATATTAAAATAAGTGTAGAGAAAACTAAATTCCATTATTACGTTTTTTTTTCGGATACACGTATGATTATTTCATCCAATTAGGCGAATTATTTTATAACAATATAAACCCGAAAAATATACTTTACTGGGCAAATTTGTTTTACACAGTAATTTTAAAAATGGAGATCTTATTTGTATATTTTCTTATTCGTACATATTATTTATTTTCTTGTTTTATTAACTCAGAACTACTTATTTTCATTTGTTGTTTATTTTCACAGTTTTTTTGCACATTATTTAGTTATATTTTATAAATGGATTATTTCATTTATCTATTTTTGTAGAGGATTGGTACTTGTAGCCTGATAAACGTAAAAAATGGGTTATCATTTTCTTACTAAAACACAGTATATTACAAAAGGATATTTATGTAGTATTATTTTCATTTTTTTTATTTTAATTTCCGTAGCACATTACCTCTATTTATTTGGCTTTAGAAAAAAACCAGCCGTAAAATATTACCAAATCTTATTCTCAGTAAAAAAAAAGAAAAGAAAAAACGAGAGTCAAAAGGAAATGAATGCAAAAGAAAATTGTAATGTTTTAATAGAAATCTTTTTTAATTAAAGAATGTTCAGGATAAAGAAAAATTGGGTTTAATTTGAAGTAAAAAATGGTAATCTAATTTCAAACACGTTCAAATTTTTTTTTTTAAGTTTTGAACTCTATTCTAATAAGAGATTGTAGAATTTTGCAATACCCTTATAATTCCTGATTCGGTTATTAAAGTTATAAAATATTCCTATAAAAGCAGTTTTAAAAATTCAAAATATTTTTTTGTTTCACTCACAAAATTAGTGTACATTTACACATATATTGTTTTAATTTCAATTTTTTTATTAGAAAAATATATTTTCCAGAAAGATTTGTATGTAACTAATTTTGAAAAGCTACAACTTTTCAGTAACCAAAATTTCTTAACCTCATGTTACCTAATGTATTCTTTTATTAAAGCTTACTTACCCGTTCATTACGAGGATAGAATTACATTTGCATTACCTTACATTTACTTTATAAATATAACATTCGTGGATTTTAGTTTTGTTAGGATTTTTTTTTTACAATACAGTACGTTTTAGCAAAGTACTTGGATATAGTAAATCTAAACTTCGTGGAAGTGTTTATTTAATTAATTAAATTAAAAATCTTATGTAAACCGATATATAAATAATTTAAAATTATTATTAACTATGTAACAGTTTTAAGTTCTTTTTTTATTGATGAAAAGTATTTATTTTTACTCTTACAAATAGCATTTTTATTGTTTCTTCAAAAAATAAATTTTCTCGTCGTTAATAAATCTAACGATATGCTTTTATGCTTAAAATTTATGTGAAAAGTTTAACTTACCTGATGAGCACCGCTGCGCGTAGAGTACTGAGGAAGCACACATCAACTCTGGGGAAGCATAAGCATGCGCGTGTAGCACTACCGAACCTTAGTTCTGACTTTGTTTTGTACGTTCACCCGCTGACCATGATCTGATAAACTGAAGGTAAAAATAAAATATTTTCGACTAAAAAGAACTTGACGTATCATTCACTAAATATTTTAGACCGACTATTGACTGAAAGAAAATCAATAATCTCAACCAGAAAACTCAACTATTTTACTGAGGAATGCGATGCACAGTCTCATGTTCCACTATTAAAATAATATTGGTTTTAATAATGATTGTAATCATTGTTTTCACATTAAACAAGTCACATTAATCAAGTCACATTAAACTTCACGCTTATTTTATTACTTACAAATGTACCTATATTTTCTCTGATCTAATATTATTCTTCCACAATAATTAATAAATTAAGTGTAAGCATAAGTTTAGAATATATAAAAATTAAACACTCGTCTCAACAAAAATTCACATATAAACACTGCAGGCACCATTTCTATAGATAATGTATTAAAATTTTTAATATCAAACCTAAATTCACGATAAAACTTAATTTAGTTCCTGCATAACCAACTACAGTCGTTTGCAGGTTTTTAAAATCCATCGAACGTTGTCTAAAATGTCATCGCATCGTATTATAAAATTGAAATCGACCAATTTTTCGTCTTATTTGAAATGCATAATATAAAATGAATACATAAAATTAAAAAATACGTAAATAAAATTATTAAACAATAAATAAAATTAATAATTTATATATATATAAAGATTTTGTCATAATACATGGCTCTTTTTCCAAAATGGCGGCCAAATTCATTATTTCAAATAGAAACTTCATGTTTTTATTGAATTTTGTATAGAAAATAGTATTTTAGAATATTTCTATCTTGGATATTGTTCTTTTAACCCAGCCGTTACGGAGCTACGCGGCTGATAATTGTAATATCAAATTTGGTGGCCATCTGTATTATTTTAAACGAAAACCTAGTGTATTAGAACTGGTTGTCAAATAACATTTTCAAAGTTCAAAAATGAAATAAAGTGGAAAATACAGTAAAGGTAAGCTTAAATGATTTTTTCTTGAATAGTGTGGTTTTAGTTTTATATAGTAGAAAAGAAGAATTACAACAGAATTTATTGTCAATTAGACAATAGATATTTAGGATTCCTCTCATCCAAGCTGTGTCGTACGCTTTTCACAAATGTAAAAGTACAACAATGAGACGTTGGGAAAGTAGGACGCGTTTTAAATAACAGATTCCAGGAGCAATTATATGATTGATGGATGGCGAAAACCGCGTTGTTCGGGGCAATTAAGGCGTTTCTCTCAAGGTACCACACGTGACAAAGTTACGGTTTACTATTCGTTCCAAGGCATACCTCAGCTCATCAAACGAAAATAATATGTTTAATTCATTTCTCAAATCTCCAATCACAACTATTTTCTACTTGCAACGTATATCTCATAAACTCAGGAAATTACGACGATGTAAGAAAAACTGACATAAACGAGTTTCCAAACGTGTTCACCACATCAATTAGTGCGATGACGAGGATGCCGTTGTCTTCCATTACAGTCAGCAGTGAAGATTGTCCTGAACCACACATGGTTCGAATCGTATTCACTTTTACTACCGAGTATCAGGTTTGTAAACTTGTCACGTTGATGGATCGCGCTACCACTACTGTCGTATTGGCCGAAGAAATCGTTGAATCCGATCCATTCCCAATTACTAATCTGCGTGGGCGACTCCGAGGCAAATCACTATTAGTGACTGAGATAATAACTCATCTGTAATGGCTTACAAAGTAATCTTTGGGCATGCGTCAAGTAAGACGTAGAAGTAGGGATGGATGTTGAAATCACCAATTATTAGGAAGGGTAAAGGAATCTGTTATGTTTGTCGCTAGCGGAGTCCGCATGGCTAATTTTCTTCAATAAAGCAGACACACTTTCATGCCCTCTACCCTTAGTTTGATGGTTGCATCTCTCGCAGACGTAGCCACGAGAAGATCCTTCATTCTGGGGTTGGAGGTCAGTTTGCTGCCGGCAAAATATCAATGGACTTTCTTCCTTTGGTAGAATTTCGAAATCTTTACGGCGAGAACGGCGACCACAGACATTCCAATGATTAATATTTGTATCCATAAAAATGTTGTTTTTCTGTTATATACAAAACTCTGCTTGGAGATTATCTATCAAATATTATGCAGTTTTCTTTTTCATGTTTATAACTTTTAGTAAGTGCTTTGTTTTTCGGGCACTTCATCCAACACTATATCCTCGAAGAGACTTCAAGATGGTGGTGGGTATTTGGAAGCTTGAAAGGCCGGAGATACCGTACCAGGGGACGATTTTTTAAAGATTCCTTTATAGGGATCTTGGTAGTTTGTTGCGTAGATGTTGCAGCGGGAATTTTATCTGGTGATGTACTGATTGAAATTGTTTTCGGTAAATCGCTATTGCTCTTTCCACAAAAATTATCCTTTTTCCTGCCTGTATTCAACCATGCAATAGGTGAAGATAAGAGATCTTAACTTTTCTAACAAAGCTTGAAGAGCAATTTGGTCAGTTCTTTGCATGATGCGCACTCGTTCTACTTTTGCATATTGTTAGAAAGAGCCTGGACAAAACTAAAACCGGGCTGTACAAGATTCCTCATGCTGAGGGATTTTCTGTATTCCCAACGAGCTACAGGAAAGGACACTTTCTGCTCTGAACAAATCCTTAATATAGCCGGTTCCTCCTTATATAGCGGCATTCTCAACACCTTGTTGAATGTGAACTTTACAATTACTATACTTTTCAGGTTCATCATATCCCGTACGGCTACAACATGCACAAATTTGTTCCCTTGTGCAATCAAGTTTAATGTTATCAAAACCCTGACACTGAACGCAGCGTCTTGGGTTTGGTATATACGATGGTACACGGTGAGAGAGGTAGTCAATTGTTATTCGTTCAGGAACAGTTGGTGCAGAAGAGGTTACAATAAGTGAGGGCGCTGGCATACCAACACTATTCTCGAGGATATTGGCATATCAATCTCATAATCCTCTGCACCGAAGTGGCTGACTGCGATGATAACTCTTCTATTGTTTTTGATAATTCAATACCAACCAAATCACGGCAAAAGATTACTCCCTAGCTGGAATGTAGCGTAATATAGGGCTCCGGTATCACTTCGTTTTTCGCTCTCTACCCAAGGGCTAGAAGCTTTTGATTCTGTTCATCATTATTCAGTTCAATCAGCATAGCGCCACTCCTAATTTTTTTAATCGATTTCAGAAAGCCAGAAATGGCTATATGCACTTATTTATTAAAAAGGGAGAAAGCTTTAGGAAAATTTCCCTTCTTAGTTATACTTCACTATAAGAAACCCTACATTACATAACCTAGCATTCTCTGTTAGATTACTTGATTCTTTATCGCTCGACACATCTTCGGTTGACTTCAAGGGGTTTGATTTTTTGAGTCTCATTACTTACAGCCATCTACCTATAGGCACGATAATTTCCATCTAGGATACGGTTGCGTTTTTTAAGGTGTCAATACCATCAAGTGTAAATGTAAGATGTTTTTGAGTTGCTGTGTAAGATGCATGTGTGTACATCTGTAGATGTAGATACATCTGCGTAGTGTTTTTGGTGTAGTGTATATGTAAGTGTAAAACTTTCAGCAGCTCGGTGTGTAGTGAGAAAGGTTAAGGTTCTCAAAAAACTTGTAGTTTCTGGAAGTGATCATCAACTCTCTATAAATTTTCAAAAACATAATTTAACAACAATAATTTAAGACTGTCAAAATTAATCTGAATTTGATACTACAATATTTAATTTGACTCTTTATTTCTTAAGTATGAGAAAGTTTTAGTATATAATTTGATTAACATTGAGTAGATTTATAATGATTACTAATGATGGTGTAATAATTCAAAAGACTTACAAAAATTGTTAATTATTAATTTACTTATTTATATTATAACTTACAGTGCAGTAATTTGCTGTTGATTTAAAAAAAATTATATACACACCTTTATGCGTATCATACAGATACTATATAGTACCATACAGTACTATTTTACAAAATATAGAAATTCAGTACAAGCGCACGTTTGTGGGTTCGTTTGTGTGTGTGTGTGTGTGTGTGTGTGTGTGTGTGTGTGTGTGTGTGTGTGTGTGTGTGTGTGTGTGTGTGTGTGTGACCCCTCTCTCTCAAAGAGAGAGTGGAAATTTCCGACATACAGACAACTTTCTTGTATGAAGAATTTTTTTTGGAAGTAATTTTCACTCGCATTATTTATTTTATCGTGCTGTCGAACAACACCGATATCGATACCAAAGGGCTGACTGTATTTGAATGTGTACTGTATTTCTATTATCGATATCATCGCCATTTGTTCTTTGTTGTGGGTGTAACAAGAAGGTATAAATATAGAAAACATTTCGAAATGAAGCATTCGCAGACGCTTCTACATGTTGGAGATTATAACAGATTTCACAGTAATTTGTTTCATCTCTAAACGTACTCGTTATACCTGTTGCATATAACATGAGATTAATCGTCTACGTTTATTATAAAATAACTCTTAACAATTGTTTATTTCGTGGGAATACTGCAGTATTTATTTACTAACAACATTATGTACGTATTCGTTCTTGACTGACAAGTTGACTAGACGAGCGATACCGAGCAGGATCTTACTGTTGTAATTAGAATAAAGTTTGGAGAGAGGATTTTCTATACACATCTGATCTATTATCAAGAAATTGGAAGAATGATAATGAAGTCTTTTAATTAAATTTTACTCTCTCTTATCTAAAAAAAAAATTCTTATAGTCAACCAGAAAAATTCCCTAATCCAATCACTCACTCCCTTTCTGATGTTCTCGTATGGTAACGTCACCGGGAATAATTCTAACAATATAGTGGCCAGATTCTGATTATTCTCGCCAATAAATTGTATTTTTTTCCAATAAACTGCATGAGCACGAAGACTTTATAACGTAAGGATAAACACGTGAACAGCATATGTACTCTATACTTAGAAACTTCAAATTAACGTATTGTATTTACTTAAATATTAATGTTGTTTTATATGTTTAGTTGTAATAACTACCTTGACTACTTTTTTGTATGAAAAATTAATGATGGAATCAAGAAAAGACTTTATTAACATTTCCCCATTCATTTATTGATGACGTTTTTATTGTTATTTATTTACATCACGTTATCATTTTAGTTAAAAAGGATGCGATTTTTAATGTAGATGCGATTTCTATGTAAAAGTGTAGGTTATGGTAAATTTAGTAATGTACTTACAAATTGTTATTAAGATAAGAAAGGTGTTTATAGACAGAGTTAAATAATAACTTGAGATATTCGGTTTGTTAAAGATTTAATCCCTTTATCATCTTTTTATTTTTGTTTACTTTAACTGTAAGTTTTATAAATGCCTCATAAATATCCCTAATTGAGAATATAACTTCATCATCGCTTCAAGATATATGTTTGGAATTTTTTCTTTCTGTTCCTGTGAAGGCTCAGTTAAACCTCGGTATGATAAAGTTGTTATCCACTTGTTTTGATTAGTGTTCGTAATTTTTCTTATGGTATCTCTTTCCTTTACTTTGTAAGTAATTTAGTCTCTGCTATATCGTTTCTTATTTACTCAACTTTTCTGACCCATCGTTTGTTCTAGTTCCATATTTTTTTCGCTTTGATCTATTAATTTAATACAATTATAAATTAATATTTCTTTTGTAAGTTTTTATATTCATCGTTACTCAAGATATGACCACTTTTCAGGTTATCTACACTATTACAGTCAATCAATTAACATAAATACTTGAATATTTACATGATAATTATTTCACTGATACTTTTTGTGTTACATTTACAGAACAATAAACATATGGGGAACGCTTTGTTTTCGAGTTTAGACTATCGAAATATTTCATTCTGCTCCCAAGAAAAAATTAGATTTTCCTGAAATTCTTGGAACCCAAACGAAAGGGCAAATTTGATACTTTTTAAATGTATTTTTTAACTGAACATTTCAATACAAAGGCATCAGAACACCTGTAGTAGTTTTCGAAAAAAAACACTGTTGCAAAACACAAAACACGAAGCCGAAAAACGCCTTTTTAGTTCTTCCATTAATTAATTTTATAATTGATTTTAATTCATAACAAATTCTGCCACAGAAATGCATTTCTGTGGCATAAAAAGTATTAGAATTTAAAAAGAACATAATGCTAAATATTACTCGTTATATATTAACTTTATATATTTATAAATTTTTTCAGAATAAAATTTTCTAAAAATTTTAGATACACTTCTGTTTTTTTACTTGTCTATGCAATTTTTCATTTTTAAAACATAGCAAACTAATAATTTTTTCCGCTTGATTTGGTCCCAAATTAAGCTTTTTATTCTTGGTTTATTTATAATATTTTGCATAGGTGGTGATTTCTTTTCAATCTTTGTTAACTCGAAACAAAGCGTTACCGAACTCATATTGAGAAGAATATTTTTGCTTACATTAATTTTCCAAATTGACACTTTAAGTATTGCCGTACAATTTCCAAATACACATTTATAATAATAAGTGCCCCATATCATTCTTACAACAAAGAAAAAATCGAAGGATCAAATGGCTTCCTGTCGTCCTCCTCATTGAGCTGAATACATTTGTAAACATGGAAAGGCCAATCCCAGTAAAGTGTAAATAATATTCAGTCCTGCAAGCGAAATCTCAAACAACTTTTACCGCAAAAACTTGCTGTGCAGTGAATATTACTTATTAATCTTATTATTTATTTACTCTTTTAATTAAGCAAAGCTGGAATGAAAAGCTGGTATCCCTACTAAACTGTAATATCGTCAAAAATCTGTAATAAATATTCTGTAATTTCTTCAATGCCGAACTCGGCATTCTTTATACGACGTAGGCATTCCTTGTACCTCGAGTCAGAGATATTTGTCTAGCTAAATAAACAAAATGTAGCATCTATTAAAGGTTGATAAATTTCGCATTCTAAAAGGTAATATTTCATTCATCTTGGAGTCCAAGAGAGTCCGGCTAAAAAAAATTAAGAAAATAAAAGCAGAAAAAATTTAAATCTAATGTTTAATAAAAACCCATGAAAAACAAAAACGTCGTATGGTTTTAATAAGTTAGTTTATTTTTCATTATTTAAAAAAAATATATATATTGTTAACTGAATTTTGACAGAAACATAGGAATCTTTATTTAACTTTATCCTCTAAATATGCAGTATCTGCGGATAGGAACAAAAAGTACTTTATAAAATATGTATCTACAAAAAAGTGTTGTATAATTATCAAACGTGATATGATAAAATAAATTTAAAAAAACATTATATTTATAACCAATTTTATTTCTGTACTACATGAACCCTAAACTGCCATTTATTAATATATATTAATTAATTTGGTTGGAGAAATCATTATCATTGTTTCATTTATTTTTTAAATAAATTTTTAATCTATAAGTTACATATAAATTTTAAATATACAGTAACTTATTTTATATGTATATAATTATATATATATATATATATATATATATATACTAGCCGGTCAAGGATCGCTTCACTTGCCCGACCGTCTAACAGTTTGGATTCCGATGCGTTTATCTTCATGGTTGTGGAAAAATTTCACCTGTATTTGCTAGTTCAGCCTCCAGGCGTTGATTTATTTTCTTTGGTTTCTTGTTCTTGTGAAACCCGACTCGTCATAGAATCGATCTTTTCTTAGAGGACATAATGAAAAAGATTGAAAAAACTACACGGAAGGAAGAAGAAAAATGAATAAAAAAGGGGACGTTATGTACAAAAAAAGAGAAGAGAAGAGGGAACGAAAGAGAAGAAAGTACAAATACTTTAGGACTTAAGGACTTTAGAAATACTTGAAAAAAAGCTAAATTACAGAAGACAGAGTAGTAGTAAATACAGTAGTGTAAATATTAAATATTTTACAGATATTCATTAAAGAAAAAAAAAAATTAGTCATTTTACTTCAATATATTTCTGTTTCCATGGTGATAGAAATATAATGAAGTAAAAGGATTAATCTTTGCTTCTTTTCTGTCCTATTTAAGCTGCAGAAATATTGTGCGCAGATTGAGTTAAATGTGTAACAATCAATACATTGTTTTTCAACAATCGATACGTTGTTCTTCGAGACGGCTTCCCAGAAGTAGGAAAAACGCTATCTAAAGGTTGTCCACAGGGTAGTGTTATAGGATCCCTGCTCTGGGTTGTTGAATTAAAATTCTTTGATGAAGTTGAGGTTAACCAATGGATGCCACGTCATCGCGTACGCGGATAATGTGGGATTTTGGATGTGTGGGCTTTTGCTGGTTAAAGGAGACTCGAGGGATGGATGATATAAAACTCAAGGCAGCCCAGGCTTGCAAGATACTCCAGTTGTGAATTTTGCAACACAAGATGGTGTTTAACTCAGAGAAAACAACGATGATGTTGCTCAAGGGAAGACTAGCTATTACACGACGACCTCGTGTATCAACGGCAGGTTATCGAATTAGGTATGTTTAACTGCAGAAGTATGTAGGTATTATCTTTGATGAAAATCTTCGATAAAAGAAGTACTTTAAAAATGCTGCCAAAAAGGTTTGTACTACTTTCTTCCGTGTTCGGAGAGCAGTTCCCCTATTTGGGGCTTAATTTAATAACCGTGCGTATTCTATATAAGGGTATATGCGAAGCTATAGTTCTGTATGCTGCACCTGTCCGGGCTCATAGATTGAGGTACAAATGTTATAGAAATATCTTTTTGACAACCCAGCGTCTTCTGTTGTTATCTGTGATTGGTGCCTAAAGGAGTGTCTTCCGAGATTTGGTCCTTGTTATTTCTAGAAATAACCACATATATATATAACGCCCATTGATTATTGCAACAGAGCTCCAATTATGTTATGATGCTAAGAAGGTAGGCCAACTTACCTCTGGGCGCATAAAAGAAACAACCAGGATTTCCATTTATGGTAAGTCAGGTAGACTGAACCGCCTGATGGACATTAGACGAATTGAATTTTTCCTGATGTGAGAAGTATGCAGGTAGTTATGTGGACGAAGCTTAACGAACCAAAGTAGCTAGAGAGCTTCCAAGAATCAATTGTGATTTTTATCTGCAAGTTCATTAGAAAACTGAAAGGGAATGGAACATAGTTGCTGGCTTCCTTCGATTCTTAGTCCTGAGGAGGATAGCTAAGGGGGGTCTGATGCTGTTATAGATGTATAGATAGAAAAGCAACCCGGGTAGCTAGAGGCCCACCTGGATTCTTACTTCGCCAAGGTAGGTATTTTGACATCGAGCTTCGGTTAGCTTAGATATTCGCTGTTACGATGAGATGGCTGTGTGGATAACTCTGTGATGGAGCTGTGATGTGGGATAGTGTAAGCATTGAACTCGCTCCTGAAAGCGGATCAGAGCAGAGAGAGATAGAGTACATTTTCACTAGAGGATTATTAAATTGGTGAATCTGTTTCTTGATATTTATGTAAATACAGAGGACTTTGAGAAAATTAAATTGTAAGACAAAATTGTCGTTGTTTAGATCAACACTTGTTTTGTCGGTACGAGGATAGTGTTTCTGGTATTTCAAGAATCAGTCAAGTAATTATCTGAGTGCATATTCTATTTGAAGTTAGACATAGGAAGAATTTTTCTGTAAAAACTTCGGTGTTAGAGAAAGGTATGGGGATCGCGCTTCCGCAAATCGGTTCATTTGATAGTTGAAGGCTGTAAGTTATGGTAGCTCGTCGTGGTTGAAAGAGGCCATACAAAGACAATAGTAGGATGTGAAAATACACTGATGGAAATGTCTGCCGCGGGATTTACATCAGTGGGATCCTGACAGGGTCCAAAGTGATGACTGTGTTGTTATCAAGTTGAGAGGGTCTAAAAGAGATCTCCGGTGAAGTCCAACATGGCTAGGAACAAAGGGGATGGTTTGGCGACCGGGATCGTCACAAGGCGGGTGTCTTCTCCTGCGGGGTCAGGATGTCAATTATACGAACAAAGATGGTGGATGAAATGCAGGAATGAATACTCTCTGATTTTTCCTTGGGGCTTTATTCTTAATTATAGCGAGTTCGGCTCCTTAGAAAAATAACAGAAAAAAATAATTTGAAAAAGGAGTACTGTCTAACTGAAGAGGAAGACAAAGAAGAAAAGATTTAATTATTTTCTTTTAATTTTATTTCTATCTGAAAAATAAAATTTAATAAGAATTAAAATAATTAATATATATGTTTATTACTTTTTTAATTATTCAATCCTTTAAACTTTTTCATTCAAGCGACTCTCACCGCAAGGTACTCTGACTAGTCCCTCTTGAACCTCAGATGTTTTACGTGTGTCACGTTCATGATAGAGTAATTACATGTCATACACAGACTGGAGCAGATAATATAAAGCAAAAAAAAATATAAAAAATACTTACCACTTTTTGTAGAAAAAGTACGGTATAAGAACTGGCTCCACTCAGCAATAAAAATAAACACATTATTTTCAAAATTAGTATTAATATTTTTCTCTGTAGAAACTACCAAAATGTTATGAAATTAATTATTATAATAATTAGTATAAGTAATAATTTTACAAAAATTTCATAGAATAATAATTTAATATTACAAATTTTATAAACTTACAAACTTAGTTTAATTTTACAAACTTCTGTAAAAATGTTAACTATTTATCTTTATAGACGCAGAAAAAACAAATTTATTTTAAAGCAAACTTTTTTTTAGCTTTTATAATTTCAGTTAATAATAGTTTATCAACCTTTAAAATTCTTCGTGGCTAAACGTAAATCAGTTCACATAAAAAGAATATCAAAATATCTTAAAGATAATTGAAAAACCTCCTCATAAAAAAACCGTGAACAGAATATGCAACAATAATAAAAGGACATTTAATTGTCCTTATAAAAATATTTTTTATGAACGCTCTGTAGCACAGATGAACTTTCCTGATGCATCGGAGGTATCAGTTTGATTTCTGGCTAAGATCTGAAAAATATATAACGCAACAATCTTGACGTAATCACAAATGACCTCAGTTGATTTATTAAAAAAAAGATGATAATATCTTTTACGAATGATCGAATATTTTTTTTTTTATTTTTAAAGTTAATTTATTTTACCCCGGGTTAATTACAGCTACTCATCTCTTAAATAAGAAAAAGAATAAAAAAGATTCTTCATACTTGCGATATTTATTTAATTTATCAGCTATCTGAGTTGTATTATTTGCACACGTTAACCTTTATTTATTCATCTGAAATAAGTTAATTTAGGTAAAGTGAAAATAAATAATGAAGTAATTATAATCACTGTGTAGATGAGTTTAGACATTTTTTCTTAGTGTATTTATCGAGTTACAAAATTTTTCCTTAAATTTTTGAAAGTTTGTTTCACAAATTGAACATTATAATTATAATTTTTTTTACATAAAATTATGGAAAAACATTAAGCAGGTTTCAACCGGAACTCATTCACTTTTAATCATAAAATTATCCTTCGTTTGCAATACTCATTTTATAATTTTGAAAAGACAATTCAACGATGAACAATATTATGTTGAATTTATTTTTATTACATAATCCTTTCTCTTACTTTTTAAGCGACTGGGGATGTTGCCATGAGGTTAACAGCTTGCGACTGACTGCTACGCTGTAGAAGTGCAATGGTGCAAACTCACGCCAACATTTTATGAGGGAAATTATCAGTGTAGGGCAGCTCTATAAACGTCTCTTTATTCTTTCTATTGTTGTATTCCTAAGGAGATAAGTAATCTGCTATTAGGTTTTAAATAATTTAATTTTCCTCATAAACTACCAATTAGTTCGTTCAAAAATTAAACTAAAAGACCATGGAAAACTAAAAAATTCAAATGAAATTGGCTTTTGGTCTTGTATAAAAAGTTAATAATACTTAATCGCTTTAACCTAAAAGGTTAAATACTATCGGCTTTAATACTAAGCCGATAAGTAACCTATATTAGATGTTACCGCGTAAGTCGGGGTTATATATGCCGAAGTCTTATTAAAAAAACCGGTTTCCATAGTCGAACGGTGTTAAAAAAGCGTGATGCAAATTCTTCGTCAGCAGAAAATCTCAAAGATAAAATCAAAGAATCTATTGTCAATATTAAAACCTTCTTTTCAGACTAACATACTCCCAAAATTCAAAGATATGAGTCTTAGATATCACAAGGAAATCAATCAGAACATCATTGTTAAAATAGACTGTATTTTACTCGGACACGGGTGTGTAAGGCTATGAAATTTTTTTCTATTTGAGAATAATGAACCGGTTTACACATACGCATTTATTAATTATGTTACCTCGGATTATTTTACATTCAAATATTACTGTACGTGAAAAACTGGTGAAAATGCATACTAGGTGAAAATTTCCTCATCTTCGTTTGTCAAAGCAAAATATGACCCACGCAAAATAAATGTAAGTTACTTTTGTAAGTCAATAAAATTAAATATCATTGGAAAAGTTTTTAAATGAGTGAATAACACCAACTACAATAATAATAACTATTGTTTTTCCACAGTAATACACTATATACTACAATCTTAAGTAATGATATAAATTAACTCCCTCTATGAATCGTGAGACCTTACCGATGGTAAAGGGGCTTGAGTGCTCAATGATACAGAGTAGCTGGACCGAAAGTGCAACCATATCGAAGAGGTATCTGTTGAGAGTCAGACTAAGGAATGATTCCTGAAAGAGAGCAGTAGCTCTTTCAGTAGTTGTTAAGGGCGTAGATCAGGACGACTTAAATGGCCATATCAACATCACTCAATCATCTGGGTACTGTGCAGCTGAAAGCAATGGAAAATTACAGCTGTTTTTTTTTCCAAGAAAATATAACTCTGCATTTTCAAATAATAAAGGTGGAGGCGCCTTCCTTGGTAAAATATTCCGGAGGTAAACTAGTCCCCAGTTCGGATATCAGGGTGGTGATTACTAAGGAAGGGGTCACCAGAAAAATTAAAAAAACAACATTCTACAAGTCGAAGCATGGAATATTAAAAGTCTAAAAAAGGTATGGTAGGTTAGAAAATTTAAAGAGGGAAATGGATAGATTAAATGTAGATGTAGTAGGAATTAGCAAAATTCGGTAGGAAGAAGAAAACAACTTTTGGTCAGGTGATTTTAGAATAATTAACACAGCTTCAAATAAAGGACAGACAGGAGTAGGTTTCGTAATGAACAAGAAAATAGGGAAGAGAGTGAAGTATTTCAAAATGCATAGTGACAGAATCATTGTAAGAAGGATAAAATAATATAATAAGGGTATTGTAATAAGGATTTTTATTGAGAAATAAAAAACTGTCCTTTCACATAAAATTTTTCAGTGATTTATAAAGAAGTGAAAAAGCAGTATCAGAACTGCGTTCCGGCACCAATGCACCCCTGAATATCGTACTGACTGTATCAACATTTAGACAGTGACAAGCACACATTTAATTACATTTATGCCGCGTCAAAAGAGTCGTTGAAAATATCGGGTGATTCAAAAAGGATTCACAACTTTAAAAACATATCAAAGTTTACTGAGATAGCTTATAGATTCAGTTGAGGTCTCATTTTATAGAAATACACATCAAGTTTGTCACCCAACATCCACTTTGATTTGATATATTACATTTTTAATGCAATATACATTCCACCTGAAGTCGATTTCATTCCAGAGTGTGGCCTGGAAATCCGCGTTACTTCTGCTACAGTTTCTTTAATTCGAAGGCTTAGCTCAACAAGGGTAGCAGGCAAAGGTGGTACATCATTAATGAAACCCCTCAAGAAAAAAAAAGGGGCAAACAATTGTTTTGAGAGATACTTTCACATTGTAAGTGTTTGTCAAAGGTTTGTATTATTCTCCTTTTTTTCTATATCATTGTGTTTTTGCTGATATTCAGGACAAGTAATTTTTTTGGGGCCTCCTTTCTACTTTCAGCTAATTTTTTTTTTTTTTTTTTGGGGTGATAAGAAGATTCACTAACACGTTTACACTGAATAATATTTTTGGTGAAAAAACAAATGTTTTTTTGAAAAACATTTTTTAGTGAAAAAGAATTTCACCCAGAAGAACAAAAATTAATCATAAACTTAGATAAATAAAAGTAAAGTAAACTGTAATATTTAGTGGTATCACAATATGGATAATTGCTGAAATGCCTGCCACATAAATCCAAACATTCAGAAATACAGCTATTATAGAAATACATAAAAATAATGGAGGATAAAATATGACCAAGAAGAACTTTAATGTCAGTGAGTAGAAGATATAAACCAATTACACATAAAGTAAAAGAATATAATCAAAAATAATTAGAAAGAAGAAACCTTCCGACCTAACTGATATGACAGAGGGTTTTGAAGGAGGGAAAAACTGAGAACAAATTTGTAATACTTTCCTGGCATTGATAATCAAATATTGTGGTTATAATAACTAGAACGGCATTATTGATTTTACATATATAGAAACACTTAATGAATTTCTAAAAGAACAGAGGCTAAAACTAGCTAATATCCCTATAAACTTGGTACCGCATACGATGAGCCCAGACGGGCGCAGCGTAAAACATAATGGCCTCGCAGACTCCTCTGTAAAGAATACGCATGGTACGGAAATTCAACCCCCAATCGGGATGGACAACACTACGGACGCCGAAGAAAGCATCAATAGCCTTCTTCGCCATATACTGCAAGTGCTTCTTGCAGAGAAGCCTTTCATCAAGGATAACAACCAGATACTTCTGAAGAATGACATACCTAATTGGAAGGCCGTCCATCACAACTCGCGGGTGGCGAGTTGCGGCTAGGCGGCCCTTCAAAAACATCATAGTGGTTTTCTCCGCACTGAAAACCCTTATGCTGAAGACTCCACATCCCGAGAATCTTGCGTGCCTGTGCCGCTTTGAGCTCGATCTCAGCACGCGAACCGCCCTCGACCAGCAGCAGCCCATAGTCGGCATAAGCCACGACGCGACAACCGCCAGGCAAACGCAGCAGCATGAGAGAATCAAACTCGACGATCCAGACGAGTGGACCTAGAACACTGCTCTGTGGACATCCTTTAGACAGGGTCTTTCCTACTTGCGAACTGCCGTCGCGAAGGACAACAGTTCTGTCGCTGAAGTAACTCGAGAGAATCCTAATCTTATCTCGCGTGCAACCACCGAATCACAGGCAGGGTGCGAACAAGGAGTTCCACCGTAATACCATCATATCCGGGGGCTTTATTCCTAGCCAGGCTACCAATTACTACGCGGATTTCCGCCTCAGTATTTTCTGAAGACACAGAGTCAGTGTCAATTAATCAATGTAACGAAAAAAATGATGTTAAATAAATTTATTTATAACATTTAAATAGATAAAACATGTCATTTATGAATACATATAGAAAATTTATTTTTTGAAGATCACATCTTGCAGGTGAGCTCCGTCTCTGCGTACTCACTCCTCAGTCTCGTAGTGAAACTCGCATGGTTCGACTCAACATTTCATCAATTGCTGTTCAGATCTTGGCTTTTAGTTCTTCTATCATAGCAGGTTGGCTATTGCATACTTTGCTTTTAAGGTAACCTCAAGAAAATATTGCACACTGACACGGAAACCTGAGAGACTATGCAATGTCACCATTTCTCGAAATTATACGGTTGTCTAGAAATTGCCATACAGCAGTCAAAGATATTCGTGCTGTGTGTGATACTAAGCGTTGACAGTAACTTGATGAAATTTCTGTAGATCTTTCACAATAAAGTTTTTCAGCAAGGCGACATATTGATCTGATGCGACTGTAGACTATAAGGCCTCCTCATTTTAAAAAAATAAGGGCTTATTATGTCGTACGATGACACAGCACAATACACAGTAATCTTACTGCATAGCGGGTGCTGTTGTAGATGTGTAGGATTCTTCTGAGCTAAAACCGAAAATGTTGTTTATTAAGAAATCCGTTAAGGTGGAAATAGGCTTCGTCCGACATTCATTGTTAATGAAGTCATTGTGCTCGTTCATCTTTACAATCATTCATTCACACAATTGTTGGGGTATTATGTGATCGTTTGGTATTAGTTTCTGGATAATGGTAAAGAACCTGCAATTTGTACGGATCGTAAAGTAAGTTCTGTAGCAGTATCCTTCGAACACCTGAACTGTACGACTGTAAAGATGCATGACACGACTGAATGACAACGAATTGTGGGCTTCTTATGACAGCAATATTGTCTGGCATACGAACGGTCAGCACACCGCCTGAAGGGTTTCTTTTTCATTGCTGAAACTGTTTCCTAATCATTACTTATCTAATATTAAGTACATGTGATCACAGTACACGATCGCGGTGTCCTAAATTAAACTAGCGGCGAAGCTTCGATGACATAACAATGTTGCCTACCAATACAAATACCCAGGATAACTAAATGGCAAGATAGCGTGAGCTGACTTCTGTACGTTATTCAGTTGGTACTCGTTCTAAAATTTCCCCTTTCCCTAAATCATCCTGAATCACAGGTGGTTTTTTTGTTGCTTCTGTCAAACAAAAACAAAATTTTCGCTGAAAAAAACAGCTTTTTGTACAAATGCTTGGGAAAAATAGGTTGAATTATTTTTCTATAACATTGTTAAACTACTTTTCTTGCTTTTAAAACAACAGTTAAATTTTAATATTTTTCTCAACTCACGGCTGCACGCTGCAGGCTGCAGGATATTTGACGCCACCGTTTACCATATATCATTTAATCACAAGCTTTGACAACTTTATGACCCTTATATTTTGCACTTTTATATTACTATATTTTCATGAATAAGATTTATTTGGTCTTTGAAACTGTTCAATCTTATCAGATGTCTTACAGGTTAACCCACTGGGTTGGTCTAGTAGGGAACTCTCCGTCGCAATTCAGCTGATTTCTAAGTCTAGAGTTTTAAGGTTCAAATCCTAGTAAAAGCAGTTACTTTTATACACATTTAGATACTAGAACACGGTTACTTGTGTTCTTTAGTGATTGGGTTTCAATTAACCACGTATCTCAGAAATGGTTGACCTAATACTGTCATATATATCATCTGCTGAAGTAATACCTCACAGTGGTTCCAGAGGCTAAACATAAAGAAGAGATGGCTGAGATTTAATAAGAGGGTGGTTGGCGTGCTGAGATTGAGCTCAGAGCGGCACAGGCATGTAGGGTTTTGCGGTTGTGGAGTCTTCAGCATAAGATGGTTTTCAGTGCGGAGAAAACCACTATGATGTTTTTGAAGGGCCGTTTAGCTGCAACTCGCCATCCGCGGGTTGTGATGGACGGTCGGTCTATTAGGTATGTCACTTGTCAGAAATATCTGGGTGTTATCCTTGATGAGAGGCTTCTCTTCAAGGAGCACCTTCAGTATGTGGCGAAGAAACAGTGGTCCATCCCGATTGGGGGTTGAATTTCCGTACCATGCGGAATCTTTATAAAGACGTCTGTGAGGTCATTATGTTGTACGCTGCGCCCGTCTGGGCTCATCGTTTACAACACCAAAGTTATAGAGACATTATTTTACGAGCCCAGCGTCTTCTTCTGTTAGCGGTTGTCGGTGGTTACAGGACTGTCTCGCGAGAGGCAGTGACTGTGATCGCAGGCATCAAACCTGCGGATATTTCGGCTACGGAACGTAGCCAGCGGTATGTTGCTAGGAAGGCTGGCCTTCTTACTACTGGGCGTATGCGTGAGATCGAAGACCAAGGTTTTGACTCTTGGCAAGATAGATGGAACACTTCTTTGACAGGTCGTTATACGCATGGTATATTCCCCGATGTTAGAGAGTTGCGAGCAATTAGCTGGGTATCCCCCAATCGGCATACCACTCAGTTCCTTTCAGGACATGGTGCGTTTAGGGACAAATTGGCTAAGTTTAGGTTGGTTGATTCCGGCTTCTGTCCGGACTGTAGGGTCGATGACACTGTGGACCATGTCCTCTACATATGTCCCCGGTACGAAGCTGAACGTACCAGAGTTACTGGGGAACTCGAGAGAGTAAACTCTGTTTTTGATCTACGAGTCAACTGGAGGACTCGTAGAGAGTGGAAAATATTTGCTGGCTTCCTTCGCTTCCTCGCCCTGAGCAGGACCGCCGAAGGAATTTAGTAGGTGATAGGAACCTGGGTGGCTAGGGACCGCCTGTGCAGTTGACTGGCCGAAGGTAGGCGCTTAGACAGCGTGCCTCGGTTAGATGTATTGGTGGTATGCATTGAATCAGGCTGTCGGCGGAATTGCGGCCGCTGCCAACGGGCATGGTTATCCTTGCCTGGGGAGTGCGATCGCACTCCGACGAGGGCATTTATGAGCTAACGACACTGTCGGCTGGGCGTCTCTGGATACTGCTTTGGTGGTATGCAGGGGAGTCTTGACGGCGATTTGCGAAAGATGGTGAATATCACGCGGGACTCCGTGATGGCGCTGTGCGGGAATAGGCGTTTATTCTCCTCTCCCGGGCGGACCGGAGCGGAGTCAGATAGAAACTCATTTTGAGTAATAAGCGGGGTTCTTAAGGGAACTAGGTCTAAATTTCGCTGTGTGAAACTTTAGTGGGAAAGTTTGTTATAGAGGCTGTTAGTAGGGGGATCTGAGCCATTCAGTAATTGGCTCTTTAATAGTTAGGACTGGGCGCGGGGTCTTCATTCCGCGGTTAGGCTTCTAGCTTAGTTCCTGAGGGCGACGTGGTAGCTGCAGGTGTCCGTTGTCTTCTTCTGAAGGCATAAACCTAAAACTATCACGGGGTGAATTTACCGATGCAGATGTCCCTCTGCATGCTGAGATGTGGCATCTCAGCGGGTCCTGAACTAAACGCTGTGGCATGTGATCAGTTTGAGGGCGAGAAGATGTCCTCCGTTAAAGCCACTACTGGCTATGAACGGAGGGGGTGGTGTAGCGACCGGACACGGTACGAGGCGGGATCTTCTCCCCTCGGGGGGAATCGAGATGTTGCAGCAAACAGCAAACAGTTAATCCACTTTATCTGTTTTCATTAACTTAATATTCCTTAAAGTGAGCTGACAGCTCTGTTTTATCATTCAATCTGTTTACTATGCAGTATTACAACTGGACAGAAAATCAGTTAGTTTGTACTGAAGTGAAATAATCGTTCGTTTTTTTCTCTGAAACAACAGTATAGTCAAACTGTTTGATATTTTCCGACACATCACTAGTACTTACACATATCAGGTTAAGGAGAGGAGTGTGCCCCCAGATGATTTAGCTCTAGTTGAAACAGAAGATAACATCCACCGATGAACAAATTCTGAACCGTCGATAATATTGTAGAATATATTTATCATACAAATATTAATTTATACCTAATTCTTTGAAATTTTATCATCTAACAAATTAATTATTGATAAATATAACTCAATTTGTGTTTTCGTTTATATTGTTCATATTTTGTACTTTGTGTACATATTATGTGAAAAAATGGTTTTTCACAAGCATAAAACAACTTTCTTCATGTAAGTAAAACAGTTATAGATGTTTTTCAATATTTATGACTTTATTGTTTACTGAAAATTATTAATTTTCTTTATACGAATAGAAAATTACACATGAATAACCCAGATATTATCTAAAGCAGATTTTATCTAATAAAGATGTTAAGGAAGTTATGGAACAAATCAAAGCCACAGGCAAAAACTATACCAAAAAGAAATAATTATTTGGGATAGACCCCCACTACTCGGAAATCTATTTTTCTCTAATTACATATTTACATTTATGGTCTGCCACAAACAAATTTATTTAACCATAATTGAGATTGTTTGATTTAGATATTTCTAATTACAACCTTTTATTAAAAAAAAAATTTTAAAACAGCAAACTTACTTAGCCTTTTAGGCCTGAACTTAAGAATCTGCTAGTTAAATGATAAATGGGAGGAAATCTGTTCTGTATTTATGACATAATAATAATAATACTGGAAAAAATATATTTGTAATCATTTTACTAAAGATTACAGATAATCAGACTACAGATTACAGATTACAGATTACAGATTACAGATAATATTAAAGATTACAGATAATCAGACGATTTTTTAATTCTATTTTTAAATTTCTAACCAATCTTTTGTAATTATTAGGTCAAGAATTAGACCTTTAAGATTAGCAGACATAGAAAATCAATCCCTAAGTCATCGCCTGCTCTTATAATAAAAGATTTTGAAAGAATAGATATTTGAAATGATTTCAAAGAGACACTAAACGAAATGTTACGAATTATTAAAGAATATTATCATTTCAAATGACAAAAATGTCGCAAACAATAAAACAAAGCAGCAAGAATAATGAAGGATATTTCAAGAAAAGCTTTTTGATGAATTTAACTGACAGGACAAATAAAATACAAAATAATGAATTGAGTAGCCTACACAAAAGAATAAAAAGTAAAGTAATAGAAAGGATTTGTTTTAAATAACTGAAATTCTAGCAATCTTTCCCAGCACTTCTTGCTTACGTATAAATTATTTCAAAATATAAATATACAATACTCTTATTTAAAAGAAATCAATTGTTTAAATTTATTCCTCTGAGAATATGCTTTTCATTAATACCGATAAAATTATACTTTTTTCATTTTTGTGTTGAAAGATCACTTCTTCCGTCGAAACTGTTACGTTAACCCAGCGTTCTGTAATCAATTTTTGTAATCTAAAAGCGTTATTAGGAGCCGAAATCTATCGACGATTTTTTGTGCAATACGAGAACAGTAAAATTACTGTTCTCATAGACACTCATGAACTCATAGACACTTTGTTATGGTAAATACCATAACAGAGTGTCTATGAGTGTATTCAAAAATTCAAAAATGATCGCCCAAATGTTATGAAAAAACAGTCCAACACCGTTTAACGGTTGCAGCTGACAAACACTTTGATAGCATTCGTGTTTTGATTTTACTTCATTAAAATTTGTGCAAAGTCGATCCAAGGTAAAACTCACAATGCGCTGTGACATCTATCAACAAACTTTGGTCCGCTGTGAATCGAAAGTGAAAAAAATATTTTACTACTAAAAAGCTAATTTTACACCAATTATAATGTTTCCTCTTTTGATTTACAACTAAAATAGAGTATTAAATCCATACAATTATTTTACGATTTTAATGAATAGGGAATTTGAAAAAATAAAATATAATTTCAATCGAATATTTTATTTACACGCCTATTAAAATTTTGTAAATTATATTAACACTTTCCAAAAAAACTTTTAATAAAGGTTTGAATGATTCTGAGCAGTGGCTGGTAAAAACCTAAAGTTTTCAAAAGGATTGACACTTCTTATGAATAATAAAAAAACTGGTTTTGTGATTGGTTTAGATATAGTCTCTTCTGAGGCCATATTTTAACTTTAGAATGAATTTAAATATGATCTAAACCGTAACAAAACCAGTTTTTTAGACAGTTTTTCGGTGTATTTAAATTGGCTTCACCGATGATGGTGGTGAATTAAAAGGGCTTTTTAGCCCAATACGATCTAAATATATTCAATGTACCTGGTTAGTTTCCCACCTACACAGGTAATGTAGATGGGCGTCAGTTATTTGGCGGAGCTAACAACTGTTACTGTTGATGGGTTTATTCCTGCCAATGTCTAACTGGAAGGTGGTGGATGATTGCACGAGCGACCATCGATTGATTACTTATGAGATTGTTGAAGATTCGAATGAGCGCTACTGATGTAACGGTCCAGTTCAGCGGGGTCATTTTCTATACAGGCAAGCGGACTGGAGGAAATTAATTGACTTTCTTTCGGCCAAACTTCGAATCTTGGATCGGGTCTTTTGGCCTGGGGTGTTTGGTACTACCTGGTATAATTATGGACCTGGCGGTGAGTTTTTCGTCGACTTTCATCGACGCCACTGACTGCTCGATTCCCCGCAGTTCAGGTCGAGAGAGGCTTGCCCTATGGTGATCCAGGAAATTGTCAGCCCTAAAACAGGTTGCCTATCGCTTAAGGAGAGCGTCTCAACATGAGGGTGATCCTGAGCGGCGGGCAGTCCTTGTTGCTGAATTTCAGGACCACAGAGCTCACTGCTTTCATAACGTTTGTACGGCGAAGAAAAATTCATAGCGTTCCTTTGTTCATGAGCAGGAGAACAAGGATCCCCGGGGAGTCGAATATAGGATTTTGGAACAGAAACGAAGGAATGACGTTCTTCTGTCTGCTCTCTCGACCAGGCTTGGTGTGATCTCAGATTCGTCTGGAATCTTGCACAAACTACTTGACGATTTACTGCCTGATGACGACGAAGCTGGGGAGACCGCATACCATTTACGGGTGCGGCGTGAGGTTGCTCATTTTCGTAGAGAAGCATTGTCTTTGGAGATTACCGAGGCCGAAGTACGTCAAGCCATCTGTAGTTTAAGTAGGAATAAAGCCCCGAACTTCGATGGAATAACGGCGGAACTCCTTGTTCGCTCGAGAGGGGTAAGCAAGAGAATTATCACACGTTGTTGCGACGTCGACGGGACACCCTTGTTCAACAGCGTTGCGGTAGATTTTAGAGCGAGGGTGGACTGTATGTGTTCATAGGTGATAAATGAAGACAACACCTCGTTGATTACTTAAGGATTGTTTAATTGTACGCCGTCTTGGCGGTTTAAAATAATTTTGTAATGCAACACTTGTAACTTATAACTTAACTTTAAAGGTAGCAAACATAAGCTAAATAAAAATTAAAGTAATGTTCATTCGAACAAGAATTGAGAGAGTCCACCCGGACACGACCGCCTTGGGTCAGGTATGAGTGCAGACTAGTGCAAGACGCTACGTATCTTGCTCGAGGGAGCAGCTTGTGACGTAGAGTGACGTGACGGTCTGGTGAACATAGTTTGCTGTGAGCACCAAGCCACCGCTAGGTTTCAGCAACCAACTGCAGGAGGGGGTGAAAACGTAACACACCACACACCAAATTATAATTATAATTTTTATAAAAATTACAATAAAATGACGTTTAAAGAAAAAAACCATTAATTGGATTTAGAATGATTCATATCATCCCAATCATCTAAATTTAGAATAATAATCAGTTTATTAATGGCTCTTTTTATGGTGGTATTATTTGTTTTTACGTCGACTAGTCTATTGAGTCCATCCTTGCCTGAATGTACTTGAACTATTACTCCTAATCTCTACATGAGTGGAGGAAGGTTATGTTCCTTAATTATAACCAGATTACCAACGCAAATGTTGGTATTTAAAACCTTGCACTTACTTCTCTGTTGTAGAGAATATAAGTAGTCATTAGACCATGCCTTCCAAAAATCCTTTAGTAATTTTTGTGTAAGTTTCCACCTAGTCAACTTATTTACGTTAATGCCTGAGAAATCAGGGTCAGGTAAGGAAGTTAAAGGAGCAAATATTAAAAAATGTCCAGGAGTGAGTGGAGCGGGATCAGAGATGTCAGATGAAGGTAAATATAATGGTATTGAATTTAAACATGCCTCTATTTGGCTTAACAGGGTAGATAATTCTTCATAGTTGAGAACAGAATTTCCCATGACTCTTCGCAGGTGAAACTTCATGCTCTTCAGAGCGGGTCCCCATAAAGCACCCTAACTAGGAGAGTATGGAGGAATGGTCGCAATGGATATTGTGACTCTTTCTTTTGGCAGTTGACCAAGTAACTGACTCAGGTTGAGCTCTGAAGCGAAAAGAAGTTCAACATTTATGTATAAAGGAGAGAATTATGATTTTGGTATTGACGATCCAGTATTTTGTCTGAGTGAAGAATGAATTAATTGTAATCCTCCATGGGATAATCTTAAATGCTCATGATAAATAATCAATCGAGTTAGACCCCTATGAAGATTAAAATCATAGGATGCTTAGCATTTAAAGACAATTTTGAAAAATTTACATTAAGTCCAATGCGAATAATACCATTTTGATCAAAAAATGGGTTGAGAGAAATTTGCTTTTCCTGGATATAGCAGAATTTTTTCTTAAATCGTTTAATTCCTTTGAAAAAATAATTCTTGAGTTTGGCAAACAAGAATTTCTAACGTACATTTGGTTTCTTGAGGAGAAATGACAACATAGGACTGTTTTTATTTTGCAAATTGTGGATGAATTGACGACAGTATGAAAATATGTTTAGTGTTTGTGTGAACAAAGAAAATGGTTTTGAAAATTCTTCAACTTCTGTAGCTTTAAGAACAGCTGAAAACACATTAGTTTTGCAACAATTCTCTTCCTTGAACGAATCTGGCGGAATCATAGAAATAACAGATTGATTGGATGGCCAGACATTCTCTTCTTCCTTCAGAAAAGACGGGCCAGTCCACCAGAGTTGTGACAAGGTTAATGCATCTGGCATGCAACCACATGACAGGATATCTGCGGGGTTTCTGCTAATTACTATAATTATTTAAAATAATTACTAAAAAATTAATTTATTTTTGTACATCATATACACGTCCAGCCTCCAATGTTAAATAACTGAATTCTAATAATGAATTCAGCTAAAATTTAAAATTTAAAATTTTTCCAATTTATTTATTGTCACTAGTGTATTCTTTTTTTTGTAGTTATGAATAAGAAATTTCATAGGGAACAACATAGGAAAATTATTCTTGTAGAGATAAGAATATTATCCTATAATGGTGGATTTTAAATATTTTTGTTGTGCTAATATTAAAAGCTGTTTTATCCTTTAATGGTTTTTAAATAAATAAAACTACACAAAATGGTGATAATGTAATAAGACATAAAGTACTGAGTAATAACTTATGTATCGAAACTGAGCACAAAGAAAAACTCTTTCCTACACTAAAGAAAAATTTCTCAAAAACTATCCGATTAATCTATATTATTCTTTTATGAATAAAACCTATTAAATTCCATTTTTTGAAAAATTATCATTATAAAACCAAAATACTTTTAAAACAGACAAGAGTAGAATAATTTTAATCTTTATAATAGCACCAACACTAAAAAAATACACAAAAATAACAATCCTATATGTTTTACATATTTTTCCAAAACAGGTGTAATTCATTCTGAAACTGATATTTTGGTACGCAGAACTGATGTGAAAATTTTAGATTTATTAATTTGCTCTGTTCTGAGAAACATTCCTTTCAAGAACAAGAATATAGCTTTTAACAATGAAGTTTTCTGGTCCCTTAATAAATATCTTCAAACAGGAGCAATTTAAAGTTATAAAATAAAGGAATGTCATGCAACAAATACTCAAATTCCCGTGGAAGTAATCAGAATATTTTAGTTTTAGAACCAGATTCCAAGAAAGAGATGTATAGGTACATCAGTTATACTTTAAATAATTCTGTAGTATAAATGAAATACCCTGTGTAATACTTAAATACTCTAGAAAAGAAATACTAGGCACATTAGCGGATTTAATTGATTTTTATTTTAAACTACTGTTTTTTAAATTATTATTTTTAACCATCAGTTTTTTTTGGAACTAAGTAAAGCTGGCTCTGAGTTTTGATTACTATAACAACTGAATAGAATAGGTATATAGACTTACACAAGAAACAAAATCAGTAAAAAAATTATTTGTTCTACTCTTAAATATTAGCTGCTCATACCATCAAGTTTAATATTACGCACAATTTTATTTTTAATATTCGTCAGTGAATTAACATATGTGATTACAAAAGTCACAGTAGATAATATTGATATGGTCCAGAACTAATATAAAACAAATCATACAGTTTTTTCATCTTCCAACTAAAGAAATTGTGTAATTTGTTAACACTAGTTTATGAATTCTACATGGAAAAAAATTATGAAAAAATGTGAAATGAATTTTTTCACTGTTGTATACAAGGAATGTAATAGTTATTATAACTTCATAAACAGTTAAAAAAAAGATCTGTAGAATTAATGGATGTACAATGCACAAATTTTAGAGCTAGTAGTAAAATTATCTTTACCTGCTCATTTTAGTTATTTTTTTTATTAAAATTTGTAAAATTGATATCTTTGCTTGTCAAGTAATTTATTACATCATGTTTCAGTGTTTTTCCATGACTGCATTACTTTTGCATTGTTATGATCCTAGACATCCAACCATCTTTGATCAAAACTTAACTCCAGGAATCTTAATCACAGACATCATAATATCATCTGGATTTTTACTTGCATATTTATTGGAAAAAAAGGTTTCCAAATTTTTTGTGAGTACTGTCAGTTTTTGGATTACCATTTACCTGGATTTAGTTTATTCTAAGTATGTAAAGTGCATAACAAAACTAGTCGTGTGTGACCTGATATAATCAAAATATCAGAGCTTTTTCTTGTGGTAATATCAGAGGTAGTGGTACTTATTGCCTTCTTCACTGAGCAACATGCTGTTTTATCTCAGGATACAAAGTTAAATTGGAAAGTAAACTAAACCAAAGATGCTGACTGCTTACTATGTCTATACTTTCAAGTGAGATGTGATAAGTGATATAGAATAATTTTTTCCCTGATTCAAACAACCCTTCCCCTCCAATCATGCATGAAATGAGATTTAAGATCATCCCACTTCCAATTAATTTAACTCTATATGATGATAGATCACCTAAGAAAAGTTTAATCAAAAAACTATATTTGTGCCTCACTTGCAACGTAAGAAGAGCTGATTGGCTTGTTTATGTATCTATGAAGCAAATTGATTTACCATCTTGCTCTGTAGTAATTAACTGGAAATTAACATTTTTACTGATATGTAGAACTTAATTGTTTCTGTTCATCCAGTAGCACACAGTTATGTAAAATATATCATAATATCAGTTGTAAAATAATTCAACTCGCTTCTTAGTCCAGTCAGCATCACCGTGAACAAGTGAAAAGCATTCTTAATACATACAGAATTTTGATTTTTTAACTCTATAGGCTTTCAAAATATAAAAAATCCAGTAAATGTAGATTTTTTGACAATACAATTGCAAAGTAAATTTATTTAGACAATTATTATAACAACATTTAAAAACTTACAACCTGTGATGAATATTTTTTTTTAACTAAAATATTTTAAAGAGAATAAGACTGTTTTTAGTTATACAGTATCATTTTACATTACCTATGGATAAAAAACACACACTAACTAACTAGGTAACTGAATAAATAACATTTTAATTTGAAAGTATTGCGTTTACAACACAGGAATCGAAAATTCAAATTTCACAGTTTTTGTCAAAGGAGGAGACCATTCTGAGGTGGATCACCTACTTAAGGCAATAGAAAAAAATCAGAAACACTGTGGACAGGAAGTTTGGAGTTGTTATGGACAGGACAATAACTTGTGAATACACGAGGGAGAAAATAGAAAACTGGGCACATTCCTAGCAACAAGAGATGATACTGTTCTTACTGGAAGAAAATCCTAAAATCATGGAAGCCGAACAAAACAAGGCAACAACGATAGTATTGAGAAAAGAAGGTACCACATATGTTGACCTCCTACACCAAGTAAAGACAATGGTGGGTATTGAAATGGCTGAGAACATCCTCTCTGTCAGACAGGGCACAGGGGATGCAGTGGAAGTGTGCCTGTGTGATGGGGAGAATAATGCACCCAGTTTGGGACAGAAAATCAAGACTTAGGTACCAATGGTGGAGATCAGACAAAAGTGCAACCAGCAGAGTGTGGCCATATATGTAAAGGATCTAAATGCAGATATGAAGCTTGATAAAATATTAATGGCTGTAGAGAAATTACTTGGTGGACAATCTGCGGCCAGGGTCACATTTACGAAGTCAGCCTATGGTAACACACAACATGCTTCAGTGGTGTTACCATGGAGAGATGCTCAACGGCTGACCACCTTCCACCAATTACTTGTTGGATGGCAATCATGTAGGGTTGGAATCACACAGCATGACATGCACTGCTACAGGTGTTGGGGCAGCGGTCACTTTGCTGCGTCATGTAAAGGACCTGACCAGACTAACTGTGGTAGCAGTGGTCATAAATGTGCAAACTGTGAAATGGCTCCCAAATGCCTATTATGTGGAGAGAACGACTACCAGACTAGTAACTGTGCCTGTAAAACCCAGAAATTAGGTACATCCAATTGAATGTGAACAAGGACATGGCTGCCATGACCTGGCATGGGAAAGTGCAGTGATCAGACAAATGGACTTCATCCTAGTTGCAAAACCTAATGAAAGTGTGCTAAGCAGAGGTCCCTGGCTGGTTGATCAGGATGAAAACGTGGCAATAGGAATAGTATCTGGGAGATATGCTGTTGACCTCACAGTGATCCGCAAGGGTTTTGTAGCAATGGTACTGGTGGACTATGCGGTCATCAGCGTGTATATATCTCCAAATAGTGGAATTGACCAATTTAAGGAGTTCCTTTCTGACCTGGAAGACTGTGTTAGAACTAGAAAACAGATTATTCTAGCTGGGTACCTCAATGTAGAAAGCGTAGAACTGGAAGCAACAGGTCGACAGATCAAGGGTATGAGTTAGCAGCACTACTGTCATCCCTTAGTATGGAAGTGGTCAATAACCCTGACGTCCTGATGTACATGGGAAGAGGGACTGGATCAGTGCTTGGTATTATCGTGGTATTGGAAGGCCTAGTTCATAAGGTAGTAGAATGGCAAGTCAGTGAAGAAGAATCTTACAGCAACCACAGAGCAATCACCTTTGGGGTCGAGGATGAGATACCATGGCAGAGAGACTTGACTTGGCACTGAAAGCCCATGGAAACACAAATGGTCAGGGTAGTTGAAACCGTGGAAGATATAGGAGACACCTGCCCTCTAAATCCAGTAGTTTTAATGACAACACTGACGGAGGCACAGAATGGGTGCACAAAGAACCAGAAAGTGCAATAGAACAGTGTACTGGTGGTCGACTAATCTCATGATCCTGAGAAAAGATGACCAAGTTAAACGAAGAGCAGTAACCAGGATAAGGAGAAGAAATAACACTCAACCAGGTGTTCTGAATGTGACGCAGGAGGCTTACTGAGGAGAATGAAGATCGAGGTGGACAGCTATACAATCCAGAATGGCAGAAGCGCCAAATACCTGGGTGTGTGTGATTGGACAAATCCAGGAAATTCTCATTTCATCTCAAGGAGGTCGCAGTGCAACCGAAAAAGGTGCTGGCAGATTTATGAAGTATCATGGCAGCCCGGAGTGGCCCTAGAGTAAAGAAATGTAGTTATTAAATGTAGAGTATGAAGCTCTGGAGTGAAGAGGAATGTGGAAAGACTGACCTCACTCCAGTGCCATGCAAACATGAAGATAACATCGGTGTATCAAAAAATATCGGGGGTCGCTGCAGAAGTAATAGCTAGAGTACCGCCTATTCACCTATGCACTCAAGAACTAAAGAGAATCCATGAAGGAACACCTAGAGCAGAAGAGAAGGACTAATGTTAGAAGAATGTCAGACCGAATGGGAAGCGTCGAACAAAGGAGAGTGAACGAAGAGGCTGATCCCTCATTTACAATCGTGGCTTTAGAGGGGCTTTGGAGAGATAGATCACTCTCACACGCTTCTTTCAGGTCACGGTGAGTTCAGGGGCTACCTGTACAGGTTTAGAAGGACATCAGACTGCATTTACTGTGGACAGGAAGATATACCTGAGCATGTATTCTTTTACTGTCAAAGATGGGAGGGGGTCAAACAACTACTGTACCTAAGTAGAGTGACACCCGAGAATCTTGTGGAATACATGCCAGGCGAAGGAGTCGGTGGGGAAAGGTGGCAAACTTGGCAACATGGATTCTAACAAATAAAGGAAGAGAGGCGAAGATGTGGGGTGAATAGTGGTAGGACTTCTGGAAGAGACCACTAGAAGGAAACTTGTTTACCAGCCTTTAGATTTAATAACTCCTGTTGCAGTACTGTAAATAGCTTTGATTTTTCGTTAATAATAATGTTGTTCTTTTGCCGATAGTAGCTGCAAATATAATTGTATTTGGTTTTGATTTTTATTCTGTGTATAATATATTTTCTATATTAATTGTTTAGTAATAAATTCAATCAAGATGTATAACATAATTTTCTGTTGGTGCGTCATGGGAGAAAAAAAAGGGGGGAACTAGCTCAAAAAAATAATGGAGCCAGTGGGTTGAAGCATGGACCCGTGTAGGGTCAACGAGGCAGCCCTCTTGCTGATATAGTTCTGGCTCAACAACACACAAAAGTTGCTGGGCTGGGTCGGGATGCTTCCAATGAAGCATTTGGAACCTCAAGGTAAGAGAGGTGGGTGCGCTGGACAGGGGAGGTATGCGTGGGGTGCATACCCGAACCCTGAGTAGATGTAGTGATGGGAAGGGTAGCCCTTCAGGGGAGAGACATCACGGCATCCGGAAGCAGAGGTCGGGAAGTTCTGATGAACATCCTGATGCAGCATATTGAAAAATGAAAGAACATTAGAGAAATGAAGACAAAATGTATCACAAGTGTGAATAAAAACTACTGTTAGAGACATGGATGACATAATGATCACTTGAGATTTTAGAAAAGGAATAACAAATTGGTAATAATGTTAGATAAGATTCTATTTTTAAATCAGAGTTTGACATAGCTCTAAGGGATTTAAATAGAAATAAGCCAATAGGGATCATCCCTACTCACCATGATTGTACATATACATAACATAATATTGTATACATAAAGTTTTTCTTAAGTTTTACATGTGGAATGTGTACACTTTATACAGTTCAGCATGGGTTCTAGATAAAAGGAAAATAGAAGTCTTTGAGATGTTATAGATGTTCAAGAATAAAAATGTATATTAAAACCTGAAATGAACAGATCTAAGTCTGAGAGTCGGAGAGGGGGAAGGTTGAAGCAGAATTTGTAAAGAGGATGAGATAGATTTGTGGGTCATATAATAAAACATCCTTGATTAATTGATTTAGTAATAAAAGGATTTGTAGAGAATGACAGATGTGTAAGTTATACCACTCTCTTTATTTATCCAAGTAAGTGTTGTGTAAATACAAAACAATTTCAAGCTTGATGATTTTTCTTTTTAATATATATATATATATCTTCATTTTTTCAGGTAATTTTTTTCAACTCAATTTTTCTTTGCATTGTATTATATAATCTTCGTTGAAGAAATATCTGTCTGCTTTGTTGAAAACAACAATTTTTTATTCAAGCTAATAGTAATAAAGGTTAGTAGATATAAATTAAATTAAATATTTTTTATACTCACAGTGAAAGTGTATGAAATGTGTAGCGAGAGAAATTCAGAGATGTTTAACACCAAGGTTTAAAAGAAATTATTTCGCAGTTACTAAATTAGGAGAGATGTAATTTCCTAAGGATTTGGCACCATTGTTATTAATACAATTTGTGTAAAATTAAAGTTTCCACTTACCAACAATTTTCAATATATATGTCCTAGTACTTTCGGAGTCACTACTCCATCGTAAGGGATTTCATAGAAGATGTAATTCAAAATTCATATGTGTAACTTCTCAATATATAATTACATTTTAAATTAAGTTTGTGTTCATAATAATCAATCATCAAAAAAAAATTATAATTTACATGTAAATAAGAAAGAAACGTCATAACATTTACGAAGAGTAACGAACATAACAATTTTAAAATATAAATTATATATAAAGAAGTTACACATATGAATTTTGAATTACATCTATGAAATCCCAGATGATGGAGTAGTGACTTTGGAAGTACTAGGACATATATAATGAAAATTGTTGGTAACTGGAAACTTTAATTTTATAGAAATAGGAGAGATGTGTATTTGTTTATGATAATAAAATAGTATTTTTAAGTATGTGTATGTCATCTTTTGGATGGGTTACAGTTTTCACAATCTGATTTATAAAATGGAGTAAAAACACAAAATGAAATGTATTAAATTATTTTTTATTTAGTAAAACTGTTAAGTTTCATCAAATCTAATTTTTTCCTTTATTTCAATATTTTTTTTTGTCTTCAGTCATTTGACTGGTTTGATGCAGCTCTCCAAGATTCCCTATCTAGTGCTAGTCGTTTCATTTCGGTATACCCCCTACATCCTACATCCCTAACAATTTGTTTTACATATTCCAAACGTGGCCTGCCTACACAATATTTTCCTTCTACCTGTCCTTCCAATATTAATAGACTATTCCAGGATGGCTGAGTATGTGACCTATAAGTCTGTCTCTTCTTTTAACTATATTTTTCCAAATGCTTCTTTTTTTAACTATTTGCCGCAACACCTCTTCATTTGTCACTTTATCCACCCATCTGATTTTAACATTCTCCTATAGCACCACATTTCAAAAGCTACTAATCTTTTCTTCCCAGATACTCCGATCGTCCAAGTTTCACTTCCATATAAAGCGACACTCCAAACATATACTTTCAAAAATCCTTTCCTGACATTTAAATTAATTTTTGATGTAAACAAATTATATTTCTGACTGAAAGCTCGTTTCGCTTGTGCTATTCAGCATTTTATATCACTCCTGCTTCGTCCATCTTTAGTAATTCTACTTCCCAAATAACAAAATTCTTCTATCTCCATAATCTTTTCTCTTCCTATTTTCACTTTCAGTGGTCCATCGTTGTTATTTCTACTACATTTCATTATTTTTGTTTTGTTTTAGTTTATTTTCATGCGATAGTACTTGCGTAGGACTTCATCATGCCACTCATTGTTTCTTCTAAATCCTTTTTACTCTCGGCTAGAATTACTATATCATCAGCAAATCGTAGCATCTTTATCTTTTCACCTTGTACTGTTACTCCGAATCTAAATTGTTCTTTAACATCATTAACTGCTAGTTCCATGTAAAGATTAAAAAGTAACGGAGATATTCCCTATCATCCTTGTCGGACTCCCTTTCTTATTAGGGCTTCTTTCTTATGTTCTTCAATTGTTATTGTTGCTGTTTGGTTCCTGTACATGTTAGCAATTGTTCTTCTATCTCTGTATTTGAACCCTAATTTTTTTAAAATGCTGAACATTTTATTCCAGTCTACGTTATCGAAAGCCTTTTCTAGGTCTATAAACGCCAAGTATGTTGGTTTGTTTTTCTTTAATCTTCCTTCTACTATTAATCTGAGGCCTAAAATTGCTTCCCTTGTCCCTATACTTTTCCTGAAACCAAATTGGTCTTCTCCTAACACTTCTTCCACTCTCCTCTCAATTCTTCTGTATAAAATTCTAGTTAAGATTTTTGATGCATGACTAGTTAAACTAATTGTTCTATATTCTTCACATTTATCTGCCCCTGCTTTCTTTGGTATCATAACTATAACACTTTTTTTGAAGTCTGACGGAAATTCCCCTTTTTCATAAATATTACACACCAGTTTGTATAATCTATCAATCGCTTCCTCACCTGCACTGCACAGTAATTCTACAGGTATTCCGTCTATTCCAGGAGCCTTTCTGCCATTTAAATCTTTTAATGCTCTCTTAAATTCAGATCTCAGTATTGTTTCTCCCATTTCATCCTCTTCAACTTCCTCTTCTTCCTCTATAACACCATTTCTAATTCATTTCCTCCGTATAACTCTTTAATATATTCCACCCACCTATCAACTTTACCTTTTGCATTATAAATCGGTGTACCATCTTTGATTAACATATAAATAGATTTTAATTTATGTACCCCAAAATTTTCCTTAGCTTTCCTGTATGCTCTGTCTAATTTACCAATGTTCATTTCTTTTTCCACTTCTGAACACTTTTCTTTAATCCACTCTTCTTTCACTAGTTTGCACTTCCTGTTTTGCCGATAGTTCCTTTTACTTTCTTCATCACTAGCATTCTTATATTTTCTACGTTCATCCATCAGCTGCAATATATCGTCTGAAATCCAAGGTTTTCTACCAGTTCTCTTTGTTCAACCTAAGTTTGCTTCTGCTGATTTAAGAATTTCCTTTTTAACATTCTCCCATTCTTCTTCTACATTTTCTACCTTATCTTCTTTACTCAGACATCCTGCGATGTCCTCCTCAAAAATCTTCTTTACCTCCTCTTCCTCAAGCTTCTCTAAATTCCATCTGACACCATTCTGACACCTTTTCTTCAGGTTTTTAAACCCCAATCTACATTTCATTGTGCTATCAATGTCTGCTTCAGGGTAAGTTTTGCAGTCAACGAGTTTATTTCTAAATCTTTGCTTAACCATGATATTATCTATCTGATACCTTGCAGTATCGCCTGGCTTTTTCCAAGTGTATATTCTTCTATTATGATTTTTAAATTGGGTGTTGGCAATTACTAAATTATACTTCGTGCGAAACTCTATAAGTCAGTCCCCTCTTTCATTCCTTTTGCCCAGCCCGTATTCACCCACTATATTTCCTTCCTTGCCTTTTCCAATGCTTGCATTCCATTTTCCAAATACTATTAAATTTTCATCTCCTTTTACATGTTTAATTGCTTCATCAATCTCTTCGTATACACACTCTACCTCATCATCATCATGGGCGCTTGTAGGCATATAGACGTTAACAATCGTTGTCGGTTTAGGTTTTGATTTTATCCTTATTACAATGATTCTATCGCTATGCATTTTGAAATACCCTACTCTCTTCCCTATCTTCTTGTTCATTATGAAACCTACTCCTGCCTGCCAATTATTTGAAGCTGAGTTAATTATTCTAAAATCACCTGACCAAAAGTCGCCTTTCTCCTCCCACCGAACGTCACTAATTCCTACTACATCTACATTTATCCTATCCATTTCTCTTTTTAAATTTTCTAACCTACCAACCTTTTTTAGACTTCTAGCATTCCACGCTCCTACTCGTAGAATATTATTTTTTAATTTTCTGTTGACCCCTTCCTTAGTAGTCCCCACCCAGAGATCCAAATGGGGGACTAGTTTATCTCCGGAATATTTTATCCATCATTGCTATACGGAAATTCAGAGAGCTACATTTTCTTGGAAAAAAAACAGCTATTTTCCATTGCTTTCAGCTGCGCAGTACTCAGAGGACTAAATGATGTTGATATGGCCGTTTAAGTCGTCCTGACTTACGCCCTTAACAACTACTGAAAGAGCTGCTGCCGTCTTTCAGGAATCATTCTTTCAGTCTGGCTCTCAACAGATACCTCTCTGATATGGTTGCACCTTTGGTCCAGCTACTCTGTATCACTGAGCACTCAAGCCCCCTCACCAACGGCAAAGTCTCATGATTCATAGAGGAGGTAATTTCAATATTAGTATATCATAACTTATTTTTCTCTGAATTCTTTGTTTTCCTTCCACCTAAGAGTAAGAATAAAATGTAATATGTAACTGAAATTTTAATAGAATTATCAGGTCTTTACAGATCAAAAAATTATCAATTTTAAGAAATGTTTGACTAATATTTTTTTTTTTGAAAACATTGTTAAATGAGGTTGCAATCTGCAATTTTGATGGTATATAATTTGCAGTAAGAATGCAAACGCAACTTGTAAACATTTTTGAAGATTTTAATGTTGCTCAAGAAAATAAATTACATTTATTGAGCTAGTATTTAGAGTTAGGCAATATGTAGTTTCTTCAAACTCTCTAAAAGAATTGTATATTTCTTTGATGATATAAAACCCACATCACTGTAAAATCATCATTAAATTAGTTCTAATATTTCAAAAATTGATGCAAAGTGACCACTACAAGTAGCCATCAGTTTCTTAAGCTTGTTCCCTTTGGAACTAGTGAAATAAATTCAGTATATCGAGAGTTTGTTTTAAATTTGAGAACTGATAATTTTAATCTGATATGCATGCTGTCAGTGTAAAATAAATTCTTTACATACTAGTAACATTGTTATCTAGTACATGTTTAAAGAAAAAACTGTGCAACACTTCAATATTGTATAAGCTAAGATCAAATAAGTCGTATCTAGCATCCAATGTTGGGTTGTGTGGTAGAGAACACATAGAACCAAATCAAGCATTCTAGCTTACTATGTTTACTGATACCTGGTAGGGAAAGTCCTCCAGTCATAAGGATACTGGATGTAAAAAATCATTTAAGTATGCAGATCCACAATCCTTTTGTATTTTTTACTATATTGCCTGTTATTTAGTAAGAAGGCAATCTTAATGATAATTATTAAGAAGAAAAAAATAGAACAGAAATCAAAATACGCTAAACAGTAAGAAAGAATTTTATCCAAATACTTTATTAATTCCCTATACTTTTTATGAATTAGTGCCTACTTCTACAAAATTAATTTCTAGATATAATATAAATTTGTTTTATATAATACTATATATGTATGCTTCATAAAAACCAATACCGATATTTCATCAGTGATATTCATATTTATGTACTTTCATTGCTTTTGCATTTGCAGTTATTGGCCCTTTTATATATGCCATCCATAGATCCATTGAAGTACCAAATAAGTATGATCATGTATTTTGGCACAGAATCAAAAGTGTCTAAGGAATTATTTGGATGAAATTATTTCTTACTTTTTAGCACATTTTGATGTCGGTCCCATTTTTTAAAAATATTTCATAATTTTTGGTGTCTAATTAATAACCATAAGTTATTCAGCAGAGTTAATGAGTTCCTTCTTAATGATATAATTCAGCTGCCTCCAGTCAAAACCATTGGATTTGTTCAACCTCCTTGGTGTGAACCAGAAATAAATTTTTCAACATCATGGAACCACCGCAAAAAGCAGCTGCATTAATTGTAAATAATTTTGATTCAGATTAATAGAAAAAAAATTATGTGCAAACAAACACAAAAAAAAAATATATGGGTCACATACATATAACCTCCTTCTTTGAAGTCTGTTAAAAACAGAACAGAGACTTGATCTTTTCTACTTGCTGATCAGGTAAGAAAACAACTCGAAATTTTGGTAATTAGGCAGCTCAGTCTGAGTTCCTGTTTCCAGCAATAATGAACTCCCTAAAGTGTGTAAGAACTTCATTAACAGACACAATTCACACTCAACACACTGACTATATATTCATCTGTCTAAAAACAATTGTTAGCATTAACATCAATTGATGCCACAGTGAGGACCGCTGCAGCAGTCTCTACAAGATGAAACAGTGATTGAAAATGTTATAAAAATAAAATACCAGAACTTTGAAAAATTAATATTTATTAAATTTGGTTTGTGATTTAAAAAATTTGTTATTTTAATTAATATTATGATATGGTAATATAATGTTATTAATATCAATTTTGTAATTTGTAATTTTTTTATTTATAGGCCACTTGTGAAGTATTTGAACTTGTTCTTCACATAACCAAAGTAGCAATCATAGTTGTAACAAAAGAACTGAAACTGAATTTAGCCGTTAATGTTTAATTTAATGTTGTTAATTTAATATTGTTACATTTTTAAATATTTTTAATTATGAATAAATTTATAATATAATAAATTAGTTGCATTAAATTTTTTATAGCGCTAATTTAAATAATTTTATGAGCAATAACATTTTTAAGTTTCTCTTGAAATTGAGGCTAATGCATTACAGTTATGCAGTATTTCATAACACAATTATACTAGCTTATTTATTTAGCCATCCAAAGATTAGCTTGAAAAAATGTATAAAATATCTAAATTATGTATACATTTTTCTGTTTTGGTTGAGTTTTACCAATTTTTTATGCTTTTGATTAAACATGTGGTCTTAAATTATAATTAAAAAAAGTAATACAACTCTCCTAGGGTAAAGTAACTGTCTACATGTTTTTGAAAATTTTACTCCATTGGTTTTTTGTCTCATCGTTTAGCACTGGGCAAAAGAAAATGTGTGTTTAACGTTAACCTGCAACAGGAATATAAATTTTTGAAATTGTGTAATGACAGTAAAAATTAACATGTTTATTGTACATTATGTACCGGAGAAGTTTCTGTTGCACGTAAAGGAAAGGGTGATATTTGAAGACCATGTGATAACAACCAAACATAGGAGTGCTATTAATGCTACTGCTTCAGCAAACATAAGAGATTTTTTTAAAGCATAAAATGGGAATAACAACAGTGATCTGCAGTGTGCGCTAAAGAAGCTACATTTTCGTACCACACTGCTAGACATGAACTCAGTTTCAAAACATCAGACTGCACATCGAAATTGGTTAAAAAGTTGTATGACCCAAAATTTTCATCTCTAGTATTAAAACCGAGGGAGAGAATTATTGTTAACGTTATTTCGCCATTTATATTTGATAATGTGTTGCATTCTTTGGAAAACATTAATTATGTAACAGTAACAATGGGTAGCTCAAACAGAAGTGAAGTAAAACTTGCTCCGACTGTTGTAAGATATTTCAGTCTGGAGGAGGAAATTCAAGTTAAACTTTTAAATTTCGATGAAGTGTAAGGTGAAACTGCTCAAATTTTGACTCTGTATCTTTCGCAGTGTGTAAAAAAATACAAACTGGACGAAAAGTTGGTTTGTTATACTGCTGATAACACCAACAGTAATTTTGGTGGTGCGAAGAGAAAGGGGAATGAAGATGTTTTCAGAGAAGTTCAAAGTGATTTAGATAGACCTATTTTATGAATTGGTTGTTCAGCTCACATTTTACACAATTCAATACAAACAGCATGTGATTCTCTATCCCTGGACATAGAAGTTATTGTTATAAAAATTTATAAATATTTTCACATTTATACAGGAAGAGTAACGAAACTTGGAGTTCTGTGAATTTGTGAAAACATATTACAAAAAAGTATTATCATATACATAGCAGTACAAGGTTCCTTGGTTTGTTTTCTGCAATAGAAAGAATTCTTTCCATTTTTTGATGCCCTAAAATCATACTTATCTTGTGACAAATGCCCAAAATTATTTAATTTTTTTTTGAAAATCTAGAAAGTGAACTGTTATTTAAATAATGTAGTTATGAAATTGGAAGCTAATTCTATCACAGCAACAGAAGCATTTCAGACATATTCTGTCAACTTCAGGAAAGAAAAACCCACAAATTTATACCATCTCCTGCCAAAGAATTGCTATGCACTCTAAAATAATGTTCAGGAACAAAAGTTCTTCTCAAGCGTAAACAATTTTTATAATTCTAGTATCTCCAATACTTAGAGTTGTGGAAAACCAGTTATGATAAAGTTAGTTTCAGTGGATAAATTTATGGACTGAAATTGTCTGGTCTGATTTAGAAGAGAGTGCACAAATTGTTAATGAAATCATCATTATTTATGGAATCTTTTATAATTTGATGAACGTACATAGTTGAACAAGGTTATTCATAATTCAAAACCAAAGGGTAGGTTGTGGTTCAAGTTCTGAAAAAGTACCAGATACTATTGATAAGTGGAAAGCAATTTTTAAGATGTTTCAAAAGACTGATATTTCATGTTGCAATATTACTAAAATGGCTGTTTGCAAGTCTTTGCCTGGGACATCTGTTCCAGTTGAGTTTTTTCAATTAAGTTTTTTAATTAAATTCTTAACAGTTAAGCCACAAAATAAATATAATTTTAATAGAAGTTACGAGGTGAATGGGCAGAAATGATTTAAAAATTAACATAGTCATCACAGTGTAAAATTAACATCTTTATTTATTGAGTAGTAAAGAGGTCCATTTTGAATCAACCTTTTGCAGTTTTTATGTTTTTTTCACTGATTTTACTGTAGTTCCAGGAGAGGTACAAAGGTGGAAAAATTTGTTACAAAGTCATAGTTTTTAAAAAACCAAACTCATCTTACAGCTGGTCATCACCATTCCTTGTCTGTTCCAGTCTGTTCTCAGCAACTTCACAAAATACAGTTTCATAATTAATTACACTCTTAAGTCTAATGTTTGTCTCGGATCATTTTGTTATTATATAGTTTAAACTTTGTTCTCAATACTGTATTAAATTCTTATGAATTTATTCATCACTTTACCTTCAAATACCTTTTGTGAACAAAAAAAAAAGAAAAATACCAAAATGTAGAGATATACTGAAGTAACTCCTCTACACTGCTTACAATATTGTTGCTATAAATTATGTATGTAAATTACAATATTAAATCACAACCATTTACAAAGAATAATTCCATTTTACATCATTTTAAATTTTAACTTTATTTATTCAGTTTCTTTTTAGAGCTTAAATTAGTGTTAAATACACCACAAAATGAAGGCGTATTTGTCACATATGAACTAGTTTATCAGAAAATGTAACAAGTATATAAAATCTTTTATATACCTCCCCACCTTTTCCAGCAGCAATGAGCAATATCAGTGTTGAGAATTGGCAGCAGTAGAGTCCAATTATGCTGGATTAATTAAAATGTAAAGGGTCCTGCAAAGGAAGGAACTTTTGTGTTTTAGATATACAGAATCTTCTGATAGATGTTTTTATATATTTAAAGTGAGATTTTTAACATATGTTTTTGGAACTAGAGCTTATTATGCAAGTTAGAAAATTTTAATAATTTAAGATAAAGGTTTAATGCTGTTGTCATTAAAATCTATGACAATTTCTTTATTATTTCATGACAAATTTGTAAAGAATATGCATGATCCTTATGCCTAATGCATGATCTTACAAATTTATGTGGTGCTGGGGAAGGAAGGAAGATTGGAATAGAGGAGGTAAGAAGATGTATAATTTGAAGGGAGAGATAAAAGCAATGGGGTAAAAAGAAAAATACAGATAAGAAAAACAAAGGAAGAAGCACAAGGAAGGACCTTGGGGAGGAATCCCAAAATTCTATAGTGATTCATCTGTGGTCCCATATCAAAAGTATTATTTTTATCTAATTTGAAAACTGTTTCAGTTATTTGAAATGATTGGAAAAAGTTTGTATTTTACTGTATCATTTATTCCATATTTAATTTGAGATGTTTATTATTGTAATTTAAGTTATTTCATCACAATTCATATGGTTACTTTAACCAGACTGAAGAGCATGAAACCAAATGCAATTAAACAAAAATTTGCCTTTGGTCTCACAGGAATATGCAATAGTTACTCATTATATGTTACACACTTAGATATATAATTATGTTTAAATGATGTATAAACTTTATATTAGAGTATTAATGATGAATTAGATTTTGAATATGTTGTACAAACTATTAAAGGGGGTTCTTGACATGAAATTACATGAGTTTTCTAAAACTGGAAATCAAACCTGGAAATGAAAAACACTTAAAAATTTAAATAAATTAATGAATCTAAGAAAAACAAATAAAAAGGTTAAAAAGAAAACAGTTGAAAATTTCTGCATTAGATTGATTACATTAAGTAATAATATTTATCCAATAATAATAGAATAATATCCTGTTTCATAAAATGGGATGAAGAAATGAAATCAACAAGTAAATAAGGGTGAATCCCAGGAAGCATAAATTTTCATTCTCATAAATTGGTAATGTTTGATTTCAGTAAAAATTTATACAATATATTTCTTCTTTTAATTTGATGATGTCATTTATAGAGATAACCTGTGGAAATTTTGTTACCATTAAATGTACAAAACAAACAAAAAATTGTAATAAAAATAAATTTTGGTAAGTAAGAAAGAAAAGCAAATTTATGCAAATAAATTTTACAAAAAAAATCTATTTTATAAGCCCACCAGGCTGGTCTAGTGGTTAACTTGTTGCTGCAAATCACTTGCTTAACAGCTGATTTTGAAGTTGAAAGTTCTGAGAATCAAATTCTAATAAAAAAAATTCCCTAACGGCATGCCGGAAGGCAAAGGGAGATTTTACCGGTGCTAAGTAGGGGATAAAGAAGATTTCACATTAAAATTAAGAAAAACTTCAAATTTACTCAATATGACAATAGTTGCATATGAAAAAAGTGTCACATGTTTAGCATATGACAAGCCCATCTCCTTAAAATTCCAGCAAAATTTTGGTCATCCCTTGCCGTAAGGGTTGGTCATATCAAAAATTGTTTCAGACAAAAGTTTTAGGGAATGTTTAGAGGACTAACCACCACTTTAATCTGATTCGATATGGTGCCTATTAAGGGAGGTATGATTTTTGTCTTCAAAACATCATTTTTTCTACCCACTAGGCTAACGGTTGGTGATATCAAAAAACTTTACTGAAAAATGTTTTAGGCCCTTATGTAGAGAATAGTAGGAAATTTAAACATTATTCAATATTTTACTTAATAAGAAAGTTAGTGATATTTTGTTTTTTTGATAAATTTTTTGAGTGATTTTTTTGATAAAACCCCCCCATTTACATTCCCATGGTCTGATTTTGGCCATTAACAAACTCGACCAAGATTTTTGGACGAGTTATTTTTAAGGAACAATTTGAAAGTGATTGGCACAAAATTACAGAAGTTATTGTGTCCACAAGAAAGTAAAATAAATAAATATATATATAAATATACATATAAACTTTTGAGCTGATGGTGGTTTGGGGTCGGGGGGATGTGAAATGCAAAAATAAGTCGAAATTTTCCAAAGTCGAATCATGGTACCCATTACAATAGGGAGCTTTCTTATGATCTACCTAAAACATTAGATTATTCCAAAAATATAAAGAAATAAACTATTTTGTAATTTGGAGGGTTTTACCCATTTACAACCCATTAAAACTGGATAATTCATTCCATCTGAAAATAGATATTTTATGTAAAAATAAAAACAATAATTTATTTTTAATTAATAAACATCTTTTACCGATTTTGAATAAAAGTCCATTTGAAATTATGACCTTGTTTATATTAAATCGGACCTTTAATTATTAAATATCATGTCATTACTTACAAGTCATTTAAATATAAATTAATGCGTTGATAATTAAAGTGTAAGCTACGCTATTCTATTCGTATTGTATTTTAATATAATATAATATTAAATTGTTTTTCAAATTATAATTTATTATAAGCTAGCTTTCTTATAAGTTATTATAAAACAAAAAACAATTTTATTACAATGCAGACCTGTGATATTAAAAACAGAATGTGATCAGATATTTTAACTATTTTCTGTCTAATAATAATAATTTAAAACTTTTGGGATAAAATCAGATAAAATAATTTTTTTTACATAAAATGAAACTATAACACAAATAATGCTAATAATCTAATCCTTAAGGAGGTTATTTTAACAAGAGTGGGGGTACAGGAGGGTATTGTGCTTCCATGTGCCTGTCCTCATATTATAATTATTTTCTAATATGTCAAATAATTTGTATTTTTTTAGATTTTAATTTTGATTTATAATTTTGTAACTTAAAATAAAAAGCGTACAGTATTTGTTTAAGTATGTAAGTAATCAAAATAGTTGATGTTTTACATTAACTTAAGTATACTGAAAAAAATACAAAAACACCTCCAGTCAACCATTACATTATTATTAGTATTATTGCAAAAATATTTGATTTTTTTTTACCTTTAAAATCCCTTTTTCTCCACTGTTATCCATTTCAACTTTTTTTCTGCTGTATGTAACTGTTAGTATGCATCATAGTGTTAGTTTGATAGTTACAAATTAGTTGAATCATAAACTGATTTGCAGTTAGTTTTGGTCCTGAAGAGTTTGAAATTTTATTTGTGATAATTTTTCTTATTGCTTTGATATAAATTTGAATTTTTGATTGTGCACTCTTTCTTGAAAATTTCTAAATTTTTCTAAAATTATTTTCTCTTTCTAAAATTCTCTATTATGATTTCAGTTTTCTTTAAATTTACTAACCATTGTACCAGTCTTCTTCAACACTGTGTGATCATTATAAAAATTTATAGATGTATAAAGGTACAAATGAAAAGGTGTAAATATAGAGGTTTATGATATAAAAGTATTAAATGACAGTAAAAAGTAATATTGAATACAATAAATCTGTAAAAACAATTAGTTAACCAAAAACAGAAATGAAATACATTGAAAAACATTTACATAATCCAGTGTTTATAGAATATCCCAAGCTGTACAAACTGTTAATTTAATTTTCATGAAAGATAAAAATTGCAAAATGGTTGGCATAGTTTTAAGGAACATTAAAAATGTTTATTAGGAGGATAGTATAAGTAAGGATGTTTCATAGATTTTCAACAGTTATATATTCAAAATCATTTGAGGGAATCCAAGTGTGATTGGGTATACTGACAAAATAAAATGTCAAGGAACTGACTGATAAATGGGGAATGACAAAAATGTTGCCAGGTATGTTTTCATATGTTTTGGTACAGATTTGATGAACTCAGTACACTAAGCAATACAAAACTTACAAAAATACTAATTCTATAATAAAATAAAACTTTTTTAAAACTTATTAATAAAACCTTATTAAAAAAATACTTACTACATAGATAAAATATGTTAGTACGAATACATATTTGAACATTAACCTTTCTAGAACAGGCAATATTTCAATAAGAGCATCTATAAAAGTGCTTCTAGAAAGTACTGTTGAAGGTTCCATTTACATTTAAGGTACTATGTGCTCAATTTTTGGTTACGTTTTGGATTATTTGATTACTTTATACTCATAATCATCATGTATAAGCTATTACTGGGTATATTATTTCACTGAGAGAATATTAAATAAAATGTTTACTCACTTAAAGCATACTAATATGTAACCAATGTAATTTGCAAACTCATAAATGACAATTTTTTTCTATTTCTAATTTGTATGTTGCAAATCTGTACAACTTGTGAACAATAAGCAATCCATAGCCCATGAGTTGAGGACAATATTTATTACATGTAATCTTGTACAGACTCAGGTCAATGTGATAATTCCTGAGATTTGTGGTTCAAAGTACATCATTGTCTTCTGTCTAGTATTAAAATCTATATAAAAGTAACTTACCTTTACAAGGATCTGAATCTCAGAACTTTCAGCTTTGAATCATCTGTTAAACAGCTGATATTCAAGAAACATTTTATCATTAGACCAACCAGGTGGGTATATATAAAACAATAAATAACAAACAATACTTGTTTGTTAGTTGGTCAACTTGTTTGGTCAATTTATAACTGGATTAACCCAATTCACTCCCACTTACTTAATTCACCTCTGAAAAGTAAATGTAAATCAATAAGAATTTTGACAAACTAAAAACATACAGACTAGAAATAAAAATATCTGCTATTCTTTGAAATAATTTTGTCTTGTGATAGGAAACAATTTTATAGTGAATTAGGTTGACACTGGCTATCTGACACTGGTACAGATAGGTTGAGGTTTGACAGAGAATTTGTGAAGTGCATTTTATGATTTTGCACAATTACTTTTTCAAAAACTCCCATGTCTATATAATTTATTTAATTGGTAATCTCTCCATTATTAGTTTAATATTCACTAGTGTTGTTAAAGGTTTTTTAACTGCTCAATTTTTTTAATAAAATAATAGAAATTACTGCAATGTGAGGCACAGAACATTAAAATAAAGATGATGGAATATGCTGGAAGTCAGAAATTAAATAGTAGGTATTATGTTTAGCAAGCCATAAAATGATAATTGAACGCTATTATTATATTTATTCTACGTGAAAAATCTGTTTTCAAAATTCAAAACTGTTACTATAAACTTTGCATTCATACCATAAACTATTAATATTTTAAGATAGGTCAATTCAAGTTGTGTAAAATGCCAATTAAATGGAGTAGATGGTATGTAAGTAAAAGTAAGTTATTTATCCTGCATGCAAAGAAAATAGGGATTTCAAGATCTTTAAGTAACAATTATAAGATATACATAATTTTAAACTCTGTTTAGTGAAAATTGGTGTGCACGGCATGTCAATTGAAATTTTGTAATTATTGTGTTATGAATGTATTACACTCTAACCAAATGTTTCTCAACCACCATTCTGTAGACCAGTGCCAGTCCACAAGATAATGCTACTTGTCCTTGAACAAATTAGCCCACCAAACAAAAAATTAAACTTTAAAAATATGAGAAAAAATGAACATTAAAAAATTCATATAACGGTAATATAAAATTTCTATATTATAACTATTTATTAATGTTCTGTATATACACATTGGCAAATATTTATTGACAAAGATATTTTAAAGAATATTTTATAGACAAAATATTTTGAAAAATATATATTGCACTATAGTGCTTCTTCGACAGTACCTTTGATGACTTAGCTATGTGCATATTCAATTTATTGAAAACACTACATTTCCAATTACATTCTTTACTTTACACAGTCGACTACTAGTGTTATAGTGAATTAGTTTACTTTTAATTATTGTAAAAAACACAAATTTTTATTCCTCTTAAAATAAGTAAAAAAAAAGGGGAAAACTTTACATATAATTTTTTTCTGCACTGAAGTTCTGCTTGGGGAAATGAAAATATAGAAAAATTGAATGTCCACCAAAGAAAATAATAAATCTGTTTTCACAAGACACTACAAAGATGAGTACTTGAAATATGGTTTTATACTTTGGCCGGATTCTGTGGAAGATAATGTATGTTCAATGTGCAAAGCATTTCAATCCCTCCCAGGTTTTCATTTATTTACCCCCTACTGATGTGTTTCAACACCACAATGGAAGCAACACATCATGTTGTAGTAGTCTCAGCAGGTTGAATTTTTTTTTAAGAATGAAATTTCTCCCACAAAAAACATACTATAGAACAAAGAATAGTTATTTAAATATATCCTTTATTATATCACAAACTGGAAAAATCGAAATTGCACTACATTGTAAAAAAGAGAATAAATTGGGGGTTTGAAAAGATTAATAATTTCTTATGTATTTTTTACCTGTTTAATTTACAATAAATCAATAAATAAAAACAAATGACAACTGTATTTTAGTTAAGTATTTTAGTCAAGTATCTATTATAATATGATATAAAGTAGAAGAAGGGTTTTGTTTGTCCGGGAACAAAAAAACTACTCGATCAACCGCAACAAATTTCTACCCATGCTTCTTGGCATAACTGAGAGGTTTATAGATATATTTCATCTCGAAAATACATTAAAAAAATGTTAAAAAGATATGCTTCAATGCATGCATACGTAGTATGTTGACACAAGCTTTAATGAAGTGAATTAATGAACTGTGAACTGTGAGCCCCTATCACTGTGTGAGTTGGGTTTGAACTTAATGATTTGAATCAATCGAATGAATAATATTACAAAAATTATAGAAATATATTTACGTTTAATAATATTAAATAAATTTCTATTTAATAATAATGGGCTTCCCGTGGGGACTGCTTGTGAGGCTAGAGTGGTGAGGTTGTTTGTAATTTAATTTCTTTTTCAAATTTCTAAAAACCAGAATTCTTTAATTGTTAATTATCAGTATTATTCTTCCAACCACTAGGATAAGGAACAGTGTGAGGGTCCAGGGTGCGGAGCTCTCTGAAGAGAGGGAAATTACCTCTGCGGCTGTGCAGGCTGCCGGTCCCCCTTGCAATACGTTGATGGTGAGCGAAGCAAGCTCTGTGGCCGTGGGATAGGCCTCGTGGAACCGTTGACTTGAGTTGGCTGTGGGGTTCGCATGGTATGACCTGTGCCCCGAGAGTACAGGTTCTGGCTAGACGGGCCAGCTAGTTCTTATACAAAATTAATGAACTAAATTATTTTCAGGACTACCATAGCACCATCTTTTTCGTGACATATATTTATGAAAAAATAAAACGATTAATAAAATTCATTATTTCAAACTGATTACGTTATTACACCACCATCGGAACAACACTGAAGTGATGTAGCGACACTACAGAAGTGAAGTACGAAGCAACACTGGATCATCTTTTGTAGACTTAACGTGTTTGTAAAGTGCTTTAGCCAGTCAGTGAAAATGTTTGTTTGTATCCATTCGGATGGGTGACATCAACTAATTGCTTTCAGTGGACCGCCTTTCATGAGAAGCACAGTCATATTTTTCCTCGGAAAAATTAAGATCAGCGTTATGAAGGTCCACCTGCACACATGCAGCAAATCGCTGGCGCAAGAAAACCTCATTCAGCACACATTCTTTTCACAGATTCTGTAGCGATTGTAATTTTTATGTTATCGATGTTCATCAAAGAAAAAATGTTGATTACAGCCATCTGTATCTTATTCTAGTCCCTGAATATTCTCCTTTAATTAATCTATTATATCCACCCTACTCTTAGTATAATATATTAATTTACTATTTTTGTAATTCTACACTGTCACTGTACTAACATCAATTTTGTCATCTTAAAGAGTGAATGGCAGTAGTACATTTTTGTTTTTCATATACCAACAAAAGTGCGTGTTTTGTGATTTAATATTGTAATAGGCCAGTATGACGGACCAGGTTAACGGATTTCTTCCAATTAAAAAGAAAGAGAAAATAATAATGAAAAGAAGAATCTAGCAAGAACCAAAAGGTTATTTTCTTAAAATAACGGGTCCGTTAACAATTTGTTTTTTTGAAATATAGACATTGGTATCTCCATAAGCTCTTGTTCCACCAGAAGAGTTACCGGACCGGGAAAAGAATTTATAGAAAAACCTAAGGACGCAAACAATGAAAATTATTACGCCTCAACAAATGAAGGGACGAGTCGGGTACTGGTCTGCAGGCTAGGGATATAAATACTGGCAGAGACCAAAATATACTATTATCCTGAACTATTATAAATACATTAATAATTGGGAACAGGCTCAATAGATTTTGTTTTAAATAACTAATAAAGAGAAACGATCTTAAATTTTTATCACCTACGTTATCAGTTACCAACAGGAAGATTCATGGCAAAAAATAACGTATGATCTTAGGAAATAAATAAATTTAAAAAAAATTGGATTTTAGATTTTATTTAAATCATAATTATAAAAGAAACGAGATCTCTTTTTTAGTCATTATAACTTTATGTTTAAAAAAAGAATCTGATTTGGACCCTACATGCCTTCCTTGTACGCCTTTAGAAGCGTTTTTGTTTTTTTTTTTAATGAAAAGTGCTTTATTTCATTAATAACATCTGATATTTTTTCTTTTTTTTTATTATTGAATTATTATTCATCGTAATTTTTTTTTACAATCAGAGGTTAATATAAATAATTTATAATTCAATATATTTAAAATAAATTTAAAAAAAGTTAAAAAAAGAAAATGAAGTCTGATTCCAGCCGATGTGCCTTCTCCTTGTAACATCCAAATATTTCATTAATTAAAATTTTATTTGGTTATAACTCTGGAACCAATGAAAATAAGTACCACTTATGATATATAGTTGGGAAGCTCCCAATGAGGTTTATTACTGCAGTTAAGAAAAAGGCCAAAATCCAGATTATTTGGATTTTGGGGTTTTTTTAGACACTTTTAGTCCAGTCGATTGCAATCTAAATGGGAGGTACAAAACTAGATGTTACAACAGTCCTAAATCCAAAATTTCAACATCCTACGGCTAATAGTTTTTGAGTTATGCGAGGTACGTACGTATATTCATACGAACGTACGTACATACAGATGTTATGCCAAAACTAGTCAAAATGGATTATTACCAACATAAACTTCTTAAAGAGGTGAATAAGAATTTTTTAAATTTGCAAAAAAATATTCAAATAATTAAAAAAGAAATCTTTCCGAGAATAATTAACAATATCAACTTTATCCAATCCATTGAATCATACCCAATCAAAATACCAATCCATCGAAATGCCTACAAATTTTAATTCCAATAGAAGCGTTTAAAATTTCAATTTAATTTTATATAGAGCTACTAATTTAATTTTTGTTATCATTTGATAATTTCTTTACTATTATTTCATTCATTTATTTTTTTATGAATTAATGTAGTATTCAATCACTGTTTTGTTAATCCATTTGTTTAATGCTTTTCTAATGTAAGTTTTCCTTGACCCTTCCAGGTAAATACTGAAACAGATCTTTTTTTGTTCATGTAGCATTCGTAAGTTTTCATTCTTGAAATGAGTATATAACAAGATGTACAAATCGGTATAATTAAATATCGATCTGAATGAAATATTTATCTATTTAATAAAAGCCCATTGTTTAGAATTTAAATAAATAATAAAAATATTTTATGTTTACTGTATACTTATTTTTAACTGAGCTCATCGACAGTCGTCAGTGTGTAATTACATAATAATTACATGAGAATAATTGAAATCCAGTTCTTGGATGTTAATTGTTATATGTTTTCAAGAGGGAGTCATGTGAAATCCGAGAAGATTTTCAAGTTGTGAAGAGATTTTATTTAAACACCCAACATATTTTGTTCTTAAATTAATTAGTAAACTATGTTGTAAGATAACCACAACATTTTTTTCTTGTATCTTGTCTAAATTATACGATATGAAGATAATTTTTTTATGACCTCAAAAATGATTTGTCTCGTGCTTTAATTAGGAAAATAAGATAGATGAAAAATTATAAATGAATGTCGGGCTAGATACTTGTCTTGAGACCAGCCGATCTAGAAGCCAAGTTAACTAAATTACAACAAATTTCTTAAGAAAATTATGTCAACATGGCAAAATAATTTTTTGCCTTATTTAATTTTTTTTAAATTTTATTGCATGTTAAAGATTCTAAGTATGTCGATGTTTATTCTAATGCCTGCACTATCGATGACACCAAACTATTAATAAAAATAAAAATTCTTACGTTTGTATTATTTAGTTTCTATGGGCTTTGTTCCTAACATTTTACTGAGAATCAAATTCTCAACAAGTTTTGTTTAAACACCCACTTAACAAACATATTTTACTCCAAATATAAAATAGTGTGTTTTTCGACCCCAAACTTTTGGTCTTTTACCCCATATTTCTTGAAAAATACAGTTCTGGGACATATTTTTTCAATTTTTCAGTTGGGATTTCATATGAAATCACTAAACTTACCCCTTAATTTTGGGCCCAAGAATTAGAGTCTGGCTTAATTTTATCGAAGGCGAAATCTTTCGCTAACCGACACTCGCTAACGAAGCGTTTCCGAACCTATGTTTACGTGAACTTTTGTCTTTATTTTCGCCAGTAGAACATATGCTGAAAGTTTACTACATTCTTCGTATATTAGGTATGTACTTGTAATATTGCTGTACTTCTAATATCTTATTCAGAGGAACAGAAACACTTGCTTACGGTCTCCATAGCAACATCTATGTTATTTCAATACCGTACGCATATTAATAATATTGTTCAACGGTTGTACAGTAGCAACTAGAATTTCTATCTAAGTTACTGAATTGTATTGCTTAAAAAAATAATTTAAAAATGTAATTAACCTGCAATATAAATGTGAACTATATAAATTAAAACAAATATAAAGAACATATTTCCTTAATTCTGTAATTAATCATAACTACATTAAATAACATTATCTTTTAATATGATATATGCTCAAATTCATTCGTTGAAATGAGACTGTTTGTTTGTGATGAAGTTGGATAAATTTTTACTTCGTTATTTTCCTCCAGGTAATATTTTCAAAACAGATTTTCAGAACATGGACTGATACTTTGTAAAATTGTTTTTTCACAGTATTAACAATTTACTTGTGTAATTTTAATTTATAATTTAAGATAACTGTATAAATTCATTTACATAAAATACACATAATACATAGAACTATGGTTTTGTATAAATTTTATTCAATTTTATGAGTCTTTGTGCATTTATTCACTTTTTTTCTTGTCAGTTACTTAGACCAGTACCACTAGACTTGTGCAATTTTGTCATGTTGAATTCTTCCAATTGTGCTAACACATCAAACATTGGCCACTTCTGTGAAAAAAGGTATTGCTGACCATCACCCATCCTCTACAATATATTAGCCTTGTACTCCTCTGCAAAAAATAAAAAAACAACAAATTTAAATAAAACAAAAAATTTTTTTACATTGTCGAGATATCAATTTTCTTAAGAAATTGGTACAACTTAGTAGTTTAAAAGTTAACTTGACTTCTAGTCCGCTGATCTTAGGACAAGTATCTAGTCAGATATTTATTTATCATTTTATCTATCTTATCTACTAGGATTTATATGATAGCTTTTGTTACACTACTGTAGTTACATTACTGCGATACTAGTGTAATTACATTATTGCAACACTAGTGTAATTAAAACAATCATTTGGTTTAATTAATTGTATATGAACATGACTGTTTTAAATTTTGTTTATTTAATATGACTATACCTTTCTTTAATCATATCTTTGGATTTATAATAAAAAAGTGTATTTGTATTAAACTATTCAATATTTTTATTATTCTCTCATCCCCTCTCTCTCTCCCTCTGTCTCTCTCTCTCTCACTCCCCCCCTCACACACTCTCTCTCTCTCTCTCTCTCTCTCTCTCTCTCTCTCTCTTTCTTTCTCTCTCTCGCTTGTAGATCTGTCTTATGACAGGTTTCAATTGGTTGCTTTCCACCTCTCTCAGTTCTGAGTGTCATCCTTCATTTCTCTATAACTTCTGTTCTTAATATCCTTCACCATTCCTATTCGTCTTTCCTTCAATTATCTTTCTTAGCAGTCAGTCTCTTTGTAACATATGTCCCAACCAAGACACTTTCCTCTTTCTTAATGTTGCCGTTAACTTCCTCTCTTCTTCAATCCTTGATAACACACCTTCATTCCTTATTCTATCAGTCTACCTCACCCTCAACTTTCTCCTCCATAACCCACTCTCAAAGCTGTTCAAATATCTTTCTTCTTTTTGCATAATAGTCCACCGCCATACAGCACCACACTTCAAATGTAACACTTAGCAAACCTCTTTCTTAATTTAATCTGTATTATTTTTTCTGTTAACAATCACTTAACCTTTTTAAATGCAGCTTTACCCATTACTATCCTACTTTAATTTATTTCGTACAACTTCATACCAATTCACATGTATTTAAAGGATTTTTCTTGTTATATATTCTTTCCTTTCAACCTATGCTAACTGAACCTTCTCTTTTGCCACCTTAATCACCTTGATTTTCCCATGTTAATCTTCATCGCTAGTTCTTTTCCTACATATTCCACATATCCTGATATATTATCCACATATTCTACATATTTCCTGATATTTTCCAACATATCCTGAAGCTCTTCCTTAGACTCTGCCAACACTGCCGGGTCATCAGCATATTTGATCATTTTTATTCTTATTCTTTCACTGCCAACCGCAATACCCGATGCCTTTTCTATGGCCTTTTCTGTTAACTTTTCAATGTAAATACAAAAAAGTACCATGGCAAACAGTAACCCTGTCTCACTTCTCTTCCAATAGTTACTTCTTCTGATTCGTCTTCTCCAAGCCTCATTACCATCTTCTATTTGGTATAAGTTCCTTAATACAAGTAAGCCTCTTGTCTTTCCAAACTATACCAAGGTCTTTAAAGATTTGTAGTTAACACATTCCAATTCACCCTATCAAAAGCATTTTCCCAATCACCAAAAACAAACATACATATTTTAAACACACATTTTACTTTTCAAGAAGATGCCCATAGCTGATATGTAGTAAGACAGTTAGTTGTTAGATGGTGCCACTAAAAGATGAAAATAAATAAATTAAAATCTAACTTTATATATATATATATATATATATATATATATAATTAGTCATTTATATCAATTTATTATACAGTGCACCTTTACGCAGTGCAAATTTATGCAGGTGTTAAGTTCTGCAAAATTTCTGTGTATAATGAAACTGTGTAAATTACTGGTGTACATTTTACTGTTACTTTATTTTACTATTTTTTATTACAGTATCATTGTATTATTTTAATGATATTACAATACAATATATGTATTTAAAAAGAAAAAAATATTTACTATTTATTTTTGCCTTTCAGTGATGCCATCTAACAACTAATTGAGTAACTACAGCAACTGACTAATTATAGATTGGCTGCTGGCATCCTCTTGAAAAGTGCTCATTTTATTATTTCGGATTGAATAAACTATTAAAAATTTAAATCTGAAAGATTATCTAATAGAAAATGAAAAGCGGTACGCATTTATTTTCTATGTAATTGTAATTTCATTAAATTATCATTATTATAATAGCACATTGAAGAAAAGGAATTATAAATGGAACAATGTAGAGAACTAATAATATGAGATTTAATATATGTAATATTTAATAATATGTAAGATTTAATAATATGGAGATGTATTTCTCCTTCACTGATGTTTTTAAATAGCACGGCAAAATAGTTCTGAGATCTTTTAGAAAGCGAGTCATTATTTTTTTACTGTATGAAAGACTGAATGAAAGAAATGTTGGGGATTGGTTTAAAAATAAATATGAAAGAGTTATTAAATAAAGAATAATAACATTGTACTGTACTGACAATCGCTTGATGACTAATATAATGTTACATTTAACTGTATCCAGAAGGTTCTGAATTGGAACCTCAGTTAGATTTGGCAAATTTCACACTGTATAAAATTCTACCTCTTATGCAAAAATAACTATTGTTAAAGTAAGTGGGCTTTATCCTATTGCTATTTCTTGAATGAATATATAAAACAAATAAAATTATAGTAATAATTTTACTGTTATGCTGGTAACAGTATAATAATATTTAAAATAGTAATAATAATCTTACTAATAAGGTTTTTTGTTTAAATCATGCAAGTGATATTTTTAGTTTTTAGTTTAACGGTTAATGATTGGTTTTTTCCCCACCATGGGTAGATATCTGTCTCTACCCGAATCATTTTCAGTCGATGGCAGGGTAGTAATTTTTTGTTTTTTAAGTTTTGGGCTTCCAGTTTCCAGTAAGTCTGGAATTCTTTATATATAAAGAATATTATAAAGATATAATATATAAAGAGTCTGTTTCATTATATATATATATATAATATATAAAACCTCAGTTATATATAATTTTGACATAAACCTTTGACGTTGGAAACCAAAATTTGATTTTGGCACGTATGTGACAAGATTATTTTTATTACCTTATTCATTGTCAGTATCTTTGTTGTGGTATGAAAAAAAAAATTTTAATGTAGAAAATGAATAAGAGAAATAATACACATGCAGACTTTTATTTAAAAGTTTATCTGTAATTTCAAAATGGATCTTACTTTAATAAAAAGGTTTCTTGTATTGATCAATAAAAACCATTTTTTTTTTTTCTTTACACCTTACAAAAATATTTAAGTCTCTCAATTATCAGTTTGGCAGTTAGAATAAAATAAAGAAACATTGCAAATTGAGTTCTTGTATATTGGAATATATTGTCCAAGGTATACTGGTAACATTGACCCTTGAGTATCTGTGTTAAAAGATATAATGAACAAAGAACAGGTGTCAAAATAATTTCCTCAGGTTTTTTCACTTCATAAAAATATTAATGTGGCTTTCTGATCATTATTGTTATAACACGTTGTTTTCTAATAAATTTATTTTATTTAATTTTTTATTAAAATATTCTTATACACGCATTAATTGGCAAAAGAACTGTAGCGTAGCTAAAACAAAATTGAGAAAAAATAAATTGCTAAGAGATTTAAGTATACTTTTGCATTTTTTGAGTGACTGCCAGTGTTATCCACATTAGAATAATGAAATAAAATGTGGTAAAACTGTACTAACTTAATATTAGTATCATCGATACCAAGATCATAAGACTAACCAAAGATACGTTGGTGTGTCACATAACCTGTTTGCTTGTTTGCTCTTATAACAAATTTGTCACAGTGGTACTAAAAGGCTTTCAAATTTCTTTCCAATTTTTTATGAAATAAGAAAAATATTTCATAAAAGTGAACCAGAAATGGATTTAGTAGGGGTAAATTATGTTAAATTTCAGTGGGTTTTTTTTTCCCCCAGGAATATGTCTTCAATACACACAAGGTGGAAAAGTTAAAAGTAAAGTGATTGATTTCCTGGATCTGACACCACAGTAAGTAAAATAATTAAAAAGTTGAAACAATGGAAATATATTTATTTATTAGTTAAAATAAAATTTTAATGTGGTAATGTACTGCCTAGTTTTATAGTATAAAGATTGTTTAATTCTCAATAAACTTGGGAATTAATTTAAGAAAGAATTAATAATTTTTTTTGACTCAAATTAATTTTAAAATTTGCTAAAATATTATTTGAGGTATAAATTCCAGTATTTAAAATAATTTTGATCATTATAAACAAAGCAAATTAAATATATAAATTTAAGATTGGTAAAGAGTTAAAAAAAATCTGGCCCTGTAACTCTTATAGCCTATGTTGAGGCTTTTAACCATTTAATTCTAATTACATCTAATCCTTAAATCCTGGTCTGAAAACTAGGTTATACACACTTCAAAGTCCCCTTATTCTTTAATATTCATAGAATATTTTCACTTACTTGAGTTTTATTTAATTACAGAGATACTGGTTTGGTCTCGAACAAGATCTTCTTGAATCTAATGTTGAATCGAAACTTACTTAAATTGCCAGTATTTTCAGAACTTCAGATGATCTTCATGGCTTCTACATCTTGGCGTTTTACCAGGAAAGCTATCTGCTTTCCTTAGATTCTTGTAAATGTATCAGACCTATCAGATTATGTATTGACCCCATGAGACCTAACTCCTCTTTATTGGGATATAGAATTTTTAAGGTTGTCTGAGTTTTTTCTTTTTAACCCCTTCTGGATTGCTGTGGTCTATTTATTTTATTTAATTTTTGAATGCAAAGAAAGTAGCTTATTCTTAATGGAAGTGTCATGGTAATCAGAGCATCTACTTTTTTTCAACCAGAAGTACTTAAATGTACTCCAAACATTTTTTAGTTAATTAATGTATTCATTGGTTACTCATTAATGTATTCCATGATTCTTTTCCATTAATGACTTAAGTGTGTAGCTATACATACAATCATACGTCTATTTTTGCCACCTTGTATTGATTTGGATTATATTTTTATGATATAGAAGTGTATTTATGTAGAGAAAGAAGCTACATACATGTATAAATTGCATAAAAGTAATCTTCTTATGAACTTTTAACAAGGAAATGCAGAGTCATTATCAAAGCAACAGTTGAATTTGTGATTCATTCTGTAAACATATGTTATCTACACATGTTTTTAGAAATGTTAATACCGTGCATAATTTGTATTTCACCATCTTCATCTTCCCTGTCCCAACTTCTCAGCAACTAGTATCAGCTGCATGAGAGATTTTTATATGTAGTTAATTAATTGGGGTTCAATATGTTAATATGTAAAAGCAGTGCTACCAGTGCATTACTTAGTATTAATATCGTTATTAGTAACATGGATCTAGTATAGTTGTTTTGTAATGCAACCTCTTCTACTTACTTACCCCCCTTATGTTTATAGTCTGCAACTTCTACTTGACGTGATAAGAATTGAATAAGTTCAATTAGTTCACAAGGAAGAGGTAGTTAAAGAATTAAAAGAACATAGCTTATGAAAACTTGCACATATGCACAGTTAGTTCAGCTCACATTTTCTTAATAAGCTCTTACAGAAACAGACAAAAATTGCTTTAGTAATTCAATAATCAAAACCTTTTTTTTATTTTTTATTAAAATCAAAGAATCAAATTTTAAGCCTAATAGAACAATGGTCAGTTGCACCATCTGTTTGTGACTGTCAATTTTTTCTATTTACACATATATATTACACGTTTAGTAATAATTATGTTTACTACAATGAATAATTTAACTTTTTTCAGGACAGATGTCATTGAGCTGGCTCATTCTGTTTCTAAGAATGAACGACTGATAACACCATCAGTAGAAACTGAGTTAATTGAATCACTAAAAAAATTACAACAGAAGCTTTTTAATAATGAGTTGCACTTCCAGAAACATAAGACATTAAAATCACATCTGCTTCCGCTTACTAATGTAGCATTTGATAAACTTGGTAAAAAGTAAGAAACAATATAAACTTTACATTAATTATATTTTTTACCAATTACAGAAGTACTTTATTTAACTAATTACAGTAGAGATTTAATGCACTTGTCATTTCTTTATTTGTTACACTAAACCATTTAATTCCTGAGTCTTCAATTCTAAACCTTTTGTTACCAGTACCTATTTCTCAAATTTTTACATGCCACTTAATATTTGTCCTTTATATTTTCCTCTTAATTAATTTAGATACCTTGAAATATTACCCACCAATCTTTTATGTGAATTTTCTGCAAGTTTATTTTCTTTTTCTCATTAAATTTTTTCATTACCGACAATCAATCTCTACAACTTTTTATTTTCCTTATATGAGAAAAATTAAATATGTACATAGTTTCCAGGCTAAAGGTATCAAAAGGTAATAGCTTATATTAAAATACCAGTAAATATAATTTAATAATATTCTTTTTTTTAATAAACACAGTAACAAAGAAAAGTTTTATGTAGGTTTATGCATCGCATATAAAATCCAGTGTCGTCACTAACCGAGACTTTTGGATGATTTCCAGTTTGTGAAAACAAGTCATATCCCACTGATGAATAGACTTAGATATAGGAGGATCTCTATTCAGTTGACTCACGTCATTGAACACTCGTAACTGTTTGAAACTTCTTTTTCTGTTTAGCTTCCGGAACCACCGTAAGGTATTACTTCAGAGGATAAATGAGGATGATTTTATATATATATATATATATATATCTAAATGTAAATGAATTGTAGTATTATACAGTCTCAGGTCGACCCAACCACCAAAGAACGTTATCTAATATTCAAATCTGTATAAAAGTAAAACTACCCTATGTAACTGATTGAAACTACCCTAACCAAAGCACACACTGAATCTTCTGTTGGGTTCACATCTTGAATGATTATAATTGCTCTGTGAGTCTGCTTTCCTGCGCATGTGAACTTACATTGAGAGTATACAGAACAAATTATGGAGATATTTACTGTAGATTGAGCCTAAGATTTAATACATGTAGATATTTTGTTGGGAAGCTCTTGCTTATATTAAATTGCTTTCCCGTATTTATCTTATAATAAATTTTCATTTTACAATCTAAGCAGCAAAACCCTTCTGTCACTAGAACAATATTTGAAACCAATATTGTTCCTTTTTCATTTAATAATACCTTCCTGCATATTGCACTCAAAAATATAAATATATATCAAAATTTTAACCAAGCCTTTTTTCATTGGTTTCCCATATATTTGAATAGCTACTATTTATTACATTTTGTTAGTTTTTTCCAATATTTATTTTAAATTCATCAGTTTTTGCGTTTATTTGTCATCTAGTAAGAAAAGAGAAAACATTTTCTCCTCTGAATCTAGACAACTTTTAACAATATATTTTCAAATAAAATTTATAAAACCAGATTTATTAAAATGAAATTAACCATTTTCCAAAGTAGTAAAAACTGCTTCTAAAAGATCTTATAACTGATATTCAGTTTATTCATTGGTATTGTTATTGTTACTGATACTTGTCAGGTGCTTATGTCCCTTACACTTAGTATAAAAGTGCATATCAGATCTAATGATCTGAGTATTTTCATTTTTTTTTCATTTTGTTGTTGAATGTGGTATGCTATAAATATCAAATTGTTTGACTGTGTTAGTTGATTATTTTCATGTTCTATTTGCAAAATTGACATTTAATTGTGTATATGTATTTCCTATTTCAGTAGGCGGTATTATATGAAATTCTGGTCACAGGTACAATGTGTACACTGTAACTGTAACTGACTATTCAGTCTATCAAATATAATATTTGTTGCAGTGACTAAAGTTAAATTTTCAATTCTTGCAATTTTAGCATAACAATGTAGTTTTGAAAAATTCACTTTTTGGAAGTATTATTTTGCAATTTAGAAAGCAAGTCAGTCATTGTATTATTAGTCATACATCTCTTTCTTTTTTTTTTCAAAAGTTGTAACTAATCTTTTGTTCTTGTCAACAAATTTAAATAAAACAACTACAACCCACTTTTTTCAGTTATTGTGATAATATATTTAATAACCACGTATCAGTTTTTTGTCTGTTAACTGGGAAGCTACTGTTCTGCCTATTATTTCTTAATGATTTATTATAATAAATGATAGCAGTTCTGAAGTTAGGAAAACTATATCATATACACACAAAGTGTTATTCTAGGTTATTGAAATAAACTGGAAAACAAAAAAATGATCAAAAATCATTTATTAAAAAAATAAATTATGAAACTAGATGACCTGTTTGAATTTTAAACAATTGACATTAGTAAATACCAAGTGATTTTTATAAAAAAGTGAATAAATAAATAAAAAGATGTTATTGAACAAATAATGACAAACAGTACTTATATATTAGCCCATCGACCAATAAATTGCAAACTTTTGCAAATTTTTCAATAATATAGTTTCTACAACGTTATAGATAATGTAAATTTAATAAATATTTAGACATTCTTTTATAATTTTTGTTTCTAATAAACTAATTTTGTAACCGTTTATAAATGCCTACTTCAATAATAATCAATAGATTAATAACTCTGTTACGCAATTGGTTTCTATCCTCAAAATCACCAAAGATAAAATAAAACCCAATGAAATAACAGAAATATATAAATTGAGTAAAAACCAAAACACCAGTTTAGGGTGACTAAAAAGTTTTAAAATGTGTCGCAATAAACTGGGATTACGTAGTTGGGAAACTTAGACTTTGTCAGTAATGATGCAGAAACTTCATTATCAAATAACAGCAGGACCAATAATAGAATCTAACAGCCTTTTAGAATTTTAAATTATACATTTTAATTTCATTTTTTTTTTTTGTAAAAGTTTTCTATTATAAATTATTAAATTTAATCTATCTTTTCATTAAATTTTGTGCTTGGAAACAAGTACTACATATATTGGTTTAAGGTTTGCACATAGGCAAGACTGTATATATAGATATAAACTATTTAATGTTCATTCTATCTCTACCCTTCTAAGATAAATTTTTATTTCATCCAATCCTATATAAAAGAAAGCAATAAATCATTAGTTAAGGTTTTAGTAGTTTAGTATGTTTTAAGCTAACTTTACAATTTCAATGAGCTTTTGACTGAATGCTTTCAATTGAGGTTGACTAAAATAATATTCTTAGTATATCAATAGTTGTTTGTACTTTTTACAATTATTTGATAAACATAGTTAGAAATAAATATAGCTTTTTTCATAAGAATTATGTAACTGTACTTTTATCTCTTTATTATGATTTTTGCTTTTACAAACTCCATTTATTATTTTCTGATGACAATTTTTTTTTTCAGTTTTTACATAAACAATTTTTGAGTGTTACCTTTTTTCATAATCTATTTAGTATAAGATGAATACATTTCATGAGTTTTCCCAGAATGAAAAAAAATATATATTATATTGAACTCTTTTCTTAGTTCCACATAATCATCAGTCATATTTTCTTAGCTTCAGTCAGAACCTGCACTCTCTACAACATTGCTATCCAGGAATGACACGTACAGTTGTGGTATGGCTATGAGGGAATGTATTCGTAAAAAAGACTTACTGTTTGAATACCCTCAGAAAGTGACTCATATGTAATTCATTATATTATTTTCAGTATAAAGGAGATAATATCATGACTGCAAGTTAGGGTAAATTCTTTGTTTTGTGTCAATACTTTTACTTTTGATTTTTTTATTTTACTTCTGCTCCTGCTTCTTTCATGTACAGATTAAAAACTCTCATTAATCACATCACTGCATTTTAGTGTTATTACAAATTTTATTTTATTTTCACTTTATGCCAAGCTTTTTCTAAGCTTAAACAGGAGAGATTTGGTAACATTTTTGTGTTCAGATGTTCTTTCTGTCACAGCCTATCAGTGGATATCCCTAGCTCATCAATCGATTATCAGGTAAATATCATTCTTTTATCATGTATAAACTGAGACCACTCTGATATAACCATATTCCTGTGTAATTAATTAATTCTGTCAACGATCTATGCCAGAGTATTCATATGTGTCTTTAATCTTGAAGAGTCAAATTCTGATAAGGCATAGCATTTTTTATATGCTACAAAATTAATTTTTTTTCATTCCGTTATAAAAAAAACAGAAAATTAACTTTTTTTTGCATCATTGTTGTTTCAATGTTAATAAACTGATAAACTTTTCATTTACTATTTTTCAAGTCTTATTTTCTCAAAATTTTTATTAAACCTTTTCCATTCTTGTAATAATATTGGTAATTTGAAGTAATTAAGTAGTTGGGATAACAAAAACCCAGAACAGAACCATATCAGGTAAGAGTTTTGCATAGTGTAAAAAAAAATTTTACTAGTTAAAGTACTCAAGAAGCAAAAACGTTGGTTTAGTTTGGTGGAAGTTCTTCCTCTTAGTCCCTCTCATTGCCATTTTTTTTGCCAGTTTTCAATATCTACCACTTTCAAGTTTCATTTATATTTTTATTTAAATTAAAACCATTACCTCAAAAAAACATTCTCCATAGATTCAGGTAAATTAAAAAATTATAATGCCACAAAATAAAACTTGTTTTAAGAACAAAAATAATATAATAATCTAATTATATGAATGCTGTTTTTTTGTTTCACTGACATAGATGTTTAACTGGCAGTTATGATAGAACATGTAAATTGTGGAATATTGAATCTGGAATGGAATTATTAACGCTCACAGGTCACAAAAATGTGGTATATGCAGTTTCTTTTAATTATCCATTTGGGTAAGTAACTACATTTAAGCAAAATTAATAAAGTCCAGAAGGAAATAAATATGTAAAACACTGATGCAATAGGCTATAGAGGGGGAGCAACTCTTCATAAAAGATAGAAAAGAACTTTAAACATTTTCAATACAGGATAATGTACACATTTTTTTCAGTACTTTACAAGTATTAAATGTCTATCTATATGGAAATGTCAAATAATAATTACTTATGCCAACCTATTTTAGGATGATGGAAACTCAGAAAAATTCATTGAATAATGTGATGAAACATAATATCTAAAATTTAAATAGTTAATTTAATTTTAAAAGTAAAGTTTTACATCAATGAAGCATTTCTTCCAAAGGTACAGACTAATTAGCAGCACTTTCTTCAGTGGAATTGTCTGTAGGTTGTATGTTCTTCTGTTATTAAGGATGTCAATCTTAATATGGTTAGGGAATCCCTAAAACTTAGAAACAATTATTTAATACCTCATATAAATTGAAATGTTGCACTGTTTTGTCAAAATTTGCTTGTTTATAAGTTTATTTTATTAAATGCATTGAAATATCATGGTTTTGTATACACATCTCATACATAAACAAGTAATACATAAACAAAGAAATTCATACAAAAAGCAGCAAAAGCAGCAATCCATACAAAAAGAACACAAAACACTTTTTGTATAACTCAGAACATTATGACTGATGAGAAAGAACAGTGTTATGTTTCTGTTGCTAATTTTTAATAAATTATGGAGCCATTTAAAAATTCTTCTAATCAATTTATTTAAGATAGAATTGAAACATTTTCTTTTAAAAAAATGATATTACTCTGTTGATAAATTTTTAAATAATACTACTTAAAATTAAAAAATAAAACTGAATTTATAAACACTTGCTTAAGGAACTTTCATTAATGATATAAATTTTAAATAATTAATATGGACTTTAATCAAATATATTTTTCATTTTATAATTGTATATTTTGTGATGCTGCTTTTATTCAGGTTTTACCACAGTATCTCAATATACCAAGGCAAATGCTGAGGCAGTTCCTTTTTTTATCTGTGGAGAGCTTATCTACCCATTTCTAATGTAATTATTACAATGTACAATCATGGTAATGATCAAAGTAAAAGATTCATCTTCACATGAACATCATTTTTATGTTATAATTTATTACAAAACCTGCCTATTATTTTAATAATAGAAATAGAAACATTATAACAACTATCTGATGTTAGACAAGGGAATTAGTGACTCTATATTAAGCAATACAACTTTTAAACCAGTATCATTATTTTTTTTAGATTTTACAGATACATAAGAATCTAAAAATTCTTGTGATGTAATCATTAAATAAATTCCCAAATTATTTACCTTTTCAAAATCTTAAGATTCTTAAGGCACTTTATAAGGAATAAAATTGTTATTCATTTCTGTGATCAGCTTTGATTTTAGGTCAAAAACATAAGAAACCATCAAGTTTACTACTTTTAATAATGCCTTAAAAATTTCAATGAGCTCTTTTCACCAGGGAAAGTGCAACCAGGTCATAATTTTTTTTTTACAAAGCATTTTCAGACATATGCTTGTATGAACTTTTTTCCTTATTTTAAGCTCTAGAATCAGTTCACAAATTATTACACAATGTACTCCTATCTGCAAAATAAAACTATAGATTTTTTGAAAAAATTCTGTGATGTCAAATTTTTAGAATAATTTTTTAATTCAGAGCTCCAAAGTACATAAAGAAACAACAATATTATGAAAATTTTTCATTACAGAACTTTTCATTCTTTCAAATTCCATAACATCTACAATCAAGCTGTGATCTTTTTTTTTATTCCTACCTTTTTACTTTTGCCATCTACTCCATTTTTTTTTTCTTTACTAAAAATGATCATCTGAAATATATGATGTACTCAACAATCACATAATAAGCAAATTGGACACTGTACTGAGGAAATTTCTACATATGGAATTTAAAACTAAATTATGTGCCAATAACTTAAAATAATTAATGATAATCACCACGATTGTTACATGAATCACGTAAAAAACAAATGTTTGTAAATGTCCTGGGATGAATTACTGGTGTAAAAAATTATATCTGCAGATCTAGTTAACCTGATAACAATGTCATGGACTGATTCAATGCCATTTTACAGAAAGAAATTTATGTAATTTTAAATTAATTAGTGTATTTGGTTGGAAGGAATAATAATGATGATACATTTTTTTAAATTGATTCATCTCCCCCACCCCATACAAAGAATCCGTACCACCCTAGACAAACAAGGTGATACGCAACTGAAACACTAAAGGGAAATGAAGTGCACAGCAGAACAGTCAGATGACCTTGGTATGCTGTGAAACAAAGACAGAAGCAACGAAGTTTAACTAATTGAAACAACAAATTAATTGAAATAGAAACTGTTCTATATTTTTTTATGTATATAAATATGTATACCTCCTATGGGACATGCATGATGATAATAATGCACATACAATTTTGACAATCTCATTTTTAAAGCTCCTTTCTTCAAACTCCAAAAATTTATTCTGTCCTCGAAGAAGTGGCCAATCTCCTTACATTTCTCAATCAGTGAAAGGTCCAATCTTATCCTGGGAAGGAAACATTTAAAATTTCTTATCAAGTGGTCTGGGATTCTGAGTATGATATTCAACTCTATATTATATTTACCATGTAGCCATCAATAAAAATACATGTCCAATACAAGTCCTAAACAGTTCTTCTTTCTCAAGCTCAGTTATACTGAACAATTTCTAAAGATCTTCTCTTGTAATTCTAGGTAGTAGGGATGATCAAACCTATGGCGAAGCCATGATAAGGATACATTTCTTGGATTCTTTTGGTAGGTTAGATTATTGCCTGTTGCAGTTCTAGATAACAGTAGAATATTCAAAGTAACATCTAAGTATGGACTTGAACAGCAAGATGAAAGTATTAATGTTTACAAAATCTCGAAAAATCCACTTTTAACTGGCTAAGACTTTTTCAATTCTTGCCAACTATGAGCTGCCATGAGCTTCTTCTTCAGTCTGCCTCTCCATGAGCAATTTCTCATCAACTAACATACCAAAGTCCTTCATTGCCAATCACTGTCTCAACAGATTCAGATGAGACTCAGTATGATATGATCATCTTAATTTTATCCAGGTTGAGCAGCATGATGAGTAGACCTCACTTGAAAACATTATCAATACTGTTCTGCAGGATGGAATAAATAATAATCACCCAAAATGATTCTATATACTTTTAGATCACCTACATATAGTAGAAAATCACAAGAAACAGCAAGCAGCACAATAAACCTCACAAATAAAAAAGACTCAAGATTGGATCCTTAATAAAACCTAGACTTCATAGAGCATGACAGGAGGGATGATTTTCCACCCTACCAAACTTTAAAGTTTCCTCCTGTTAGGTATGATTTTGACCACTCCGCATATCTCTCATCACAGCCAACCAGTAGAAGATACTAAGGAACCTTGTCAAATGCTTTTTTGAAATTGAAATAATCACATCGACCTGCTTTTGCTGTTGAAGTGCAGGACCAGTGACAGATAGAGAAAAGAAAGGTTAGATGCTGTCAATTAACCACACAAGGCATCAGGAGAAAATAGTGGAAAGTATAGAAGCTAAAACACCACAGAGATCCTTAATGACAAAAGCTGGTATCATTTCAACTCCCATTCGTCTGATTCATTGTTTGCAAAATGTCCTGCACAGATATAAGGAGGGAACAGCGTAACTGCCTTGTTGACATTTTCTAAATTGATAATCTGCTCCTTGTTAAAGTCCTGGTGAATTGACTGGAAAAATTCTCATCAGATATATGTTTGCCATTATTCATGGGGTGCAACTAACCTAGAATCATTCCTGTGGTCCAAGAAAAACTTCCAGAATTTAGATGGGTTTCACCCAAGACCGTTTTCCACAGCCTGCGCATATCTCGCCTTATCCTTGTGCATGGTCAATTTGGCAAGGTGTTGTAAATCAGAAAAACTACCACAGTGCACCTGAAGACCTGTTCTTTTGTATCAATATGCGCTCGCCGCTTCTGTTTAAGCATGCAAATTTTTTTTTTTTTATACAAAACCAGGCTCAGTATTTAGAAGACTCTTTTTTGCTAGAGGATCATGTTTATTGATTGAGCAAGCGATAATGTCTTGGATTTTGATAGCGGTTGAGTCCACATCCTGATAAGTAAGTAAATCCTGGTGCAAGTAGAACCTTACACCATGACATACAAGATATCTCGTGGTTAGTACAAGATAATATCCCCTTTTAAAATTTAGATGCATTTCAGTGTCAGATAATTTCAGAAACTGAAACTTCATGACATAATTACAAGACGTAATCGAAACGATTTGGCTTAATGAGAGTTTTATTAATGAGAGAAAGATCTATGGCACACTTGCTGACCACGAGGTCCAGCATGTTTAAGTTATTATCGCATAAAAGAACATTTAGGAAAGCAAAGTCTAGAGATTCAATTATAATAGCGCCTTTGTTTTTGACATAAAAGTTTGTGCTTGTAAAAAAGAAACAGGTTGGCCAATCCTTTCGTTGTAAATTAAAATTACCAAGCATTATAATGCCATAATAAAGGATATTTAGGATGGTGAGTAATGGTTTGAAGTACGTACCTGTTGAAGACATTTTTGGATACAATAGGCAATAAATAATTATTATTGATAAGCAGGTTTCTTCCTTGCAAGAAATTTCCACTCCGATCACCTCATCAGTAAATTCCAAATATGATCTTCAGTTGCAACCGATGCTCTTATTTACACAATCAAAGCACCTTTACTTCAAAAAAGTAATAGTTTTGTTATAGATGTGGTCAGCTTGAAAATCATTGAAAGAACTCTGAAAGAAGTAGACATCTCTGTAAACATCAGTCAACCACGTCTCTGTCAGAGCTACAACATTATAATCAGTGTCGATCAATGAAGCAAACGGTATGTCACTTTTGGTTCTTCACCTCCCAACATTTTGGTCGTAGATGGTGAAGTATTTCATAAAACGGTTGCAAAAAAATCATCCTCCATTAGCTGCACCACCTTTACCATCTTTGCGCACTCAATAAGTTTACAAAAGAAAGAAGCCAAGATACCATGTGGCCAGATAGCCGGGTCATTGATTTTTTTCACACCCCTATTCAAGGACTTCCACATGGAATGAACTGTAGATATCAAACTTTGTCTTCAGGTTGGAGCATTTCAGAACAGAAAATTTATGGTCCATCACATAAGTAATATCCGCAGTACCAACAGATGGATTAAATCTGAATACAAACAAGGCCTTCTACTTTGGATGAAATAGCTCATGCTTGGAAGCATTAGATCCAAAAATTAGCATTTCTAGTCGCAGGCAAGAAACTTGAGGGCTCCACACTCCACCAAGCCAAGCCACTGTCGTTAACGGCTTATAAGTTTACTGTTGAAAAACCCTGCAAAAAAAAGAACAGTAAGAGAGCACAGGAAAGATGAACTAACGCAGTATGAGATTGAACAACATTATCGGTCGAGAGGCCAAGAAGCAATATTATAGTATTATTATTATATTGATAATAGTAATAATAATGCCATGGACGAAATCCCACTCCACGTTCATGCAATAACATCTACGCAGACGTCAGAGGCGGACAACAACACAGTATTTTCATTTATGCCGGTCAACGGGGTTGCTCAGGAACTGCCCTTGGAGTACAGGATTGACGGTCCAAGCTGGTTGTGGTTGTGCTTGTGCTTCTCGGTTTCGCTGTTTGCGGCAGGGTTGGGAGGTATGACCGTGATCTGTATTTTTGCTGACGATGGGCGGGTAGCGGACTGGGATTGCTCATCCCATTCCTCTTCCCGATGTGGAGCCGGATTGAGGGTGAGCTTAGCTCTGCGAAAGTCTTGCGCCGATTAGTGTGAGTCTGTCACTTCCGCCCTTGCCAGGGATTGTCACATGACTAAGGGTATCAGAACACTTACTGCTACGTACAAGCACTGGGATGTCAGTATAGTAGGTCAAGCAGTACCTGACTCCCCAGCCCAAGTTAAATCTGTGGGAGGTGGCTGACTGAGGAAACGCAAGCAGGATCAATGATCCAGGGAATACCACTCACTCTGCTTGTACCTTGTGAATCTTAACTGATGAAACTTAATATACGGAAACTTCAACTTCCATGATTTCTGTGACAGAGAATCCACATAAAAACCCTGTTCCAGGAGAACCTTTGTCTTTGCAAAGGTTTGCAAAGATTAAAGCATGTATGCTGAATTACTTAGAGTTCAGTGATATGGAAAAAGGATTAAACCAAGTTTTACCAAAGGTTAGTGAAGTGATTCCAAAATAGATTTGATGATAAAGAAAAAAAATGGAATTTTGCCAAAATAAGTCCTTTTGTAATTGTTCATAGACTCACAGAAGCAGCAGGAGGACCTGTTAAGGAATCAAAATAGATTGTGATAGGATTGTTTGTTGAGACTGTCAACGACCTACAGTCATCACAGCTACTCAAATCAAATGAGTCACATATAGCACATTAAAAACTTTCAAGGGTGTTGTTTGCAGAGACCTGCTAAACTGCACAGAAGAGTTCGTCGAAGAGCTTTATCAATAAGGAGTTGTTGCTTGTAGAAGATTGAACGTACGACGAAATGGAGAAGTTGTACCCTTCACGTTGCATATCCTGACATTCAACAAACCCTGAGAAGTTAAAGGTTTTCATTGATGAGATTTTAATCCATTCATCCCAACTAATTGTGGTGTTTTGAGTGCCAAAATTCAGACACATAGCAGGATGGTGTACAAGAAAACAAATTTGTGTGTGTTTGGTTTATAAACAAAAAGCAGCAATGCAGGAGGTTAAAACTGCATAGGTAAGGAATTAGGATGCTATTAGGCATCTTTACATCCTTGTCACTTTATTTTCTTTGATATGGTTTTAACATCCTTTGACATGTCTTCTTCTGGATGTTTGACAAGACTAGCTTCTGGCTAAGTTAATAGTGTTTTTATCAGGAAGGAAAAGATATTCTTTTTTTTTATTATTATTATGGAAAAGGACTAATGACTATAATAGTTATGGTCAAAAAAATAATTATAATACAAAATAGATTTCTGAAAAGCTAGCAAAGAAAGTAGATAAGGAAATATTGCATTAAACTTAATTTGTTTAGTTTAAGATTAAATAATTACGTGAAGAAAAATTTTCAATTCTGATTATTAACAATAGTTTAAAATGCTTTACATAAATTTTTCATCATATATGAAATAAATATATTTGAATTCTTCTCCTCAACTACTTTTTAGCACATCATTTATTTTCTAATCTCTTTTGACATTTATCTCAAATTACTTTTTACTTGAAAAAATAAATTTACTTTTTTGAAATCAAATACTGAATAGGATAGAATAATAATTAATTATGTAGGTGAAACTATATACTGATTAGTTAAAATTTTATTATTCTTTATTTTATTTTTAATCTCTTAACAATCTTGTTTTATTTACATTTTTTATTTAACTTGCAGCTTGTTTTCATTTCAGCACCCAATGAAATGAAAGTATGTGTACTACACACACTTTACATGTATATGTGTGTGGAATACCTTGGTTGGCCATTAATGTTGTATTTGTATTTATTTTAAAATCATTTAAATAATTGTATTTAAATTTTATTTTGTTGCTTATTTGTAGGTAATATTGTTCAATATAGTTTTATTTTTAAAAAAGAGATTTATACATTACTCATTTTTATTAAGAAATAAAAAATATATTAGAACAAATTAATTTTATTTTTTAGAACATTAGTAATTTTTTGTAGTTTTTTTTATTTTTATAAAAGTTAACTAGATTTTGTCATTCTAATAACAAGTTACTACTACTTTCACTTTTAATTTTTATTAGAAAAGCACTCTTTGCTATTTATTAACAGAAGTTATTTTAAACTATTATTAAAATTAGTTCTTCAAAAAAAATTCAAGTAGACATAAAATGAATCACAGTTAGAGAGTTTCTGATCATATTTTTACTGTATTTATTAGAAACCTTATTCTTAAGAATGAAAAAGCAAAAATATTTTGTAGGGACAAAATTTTGACAGGATCATTTGATAAAACTGCAAAAATTTGGTCGGCAGACACAGGTGAATGTTATCATACCCTCTGGGGTCATAATGGTGAAGTGGTTATGGTTCAGTTCAACCCAGAAAAAGAAATGATTGCTACTGCCTCAATGGATATGACAGCTCGGCTCTACAGCCTAGCTACAGGTTTGTTTTTTAAACATTTTAAGGTTTTTTAAAATTGTAGTAAAAAGAAGACCGTGATCGATCCTATTTTTCCAATGTTATCAAATTTAAATACAATTAATTGACCGAAATGCAAGTAAAGTTATTGCACCTAAAATTTTTCTCTACAGTCATTTAAAAAAAAAAAAAATGAATGCTTAAATGAAAAGAAAAAAATAATGTTTTCAACTTAGTGTAACAGTGATCCAGATTTTGGCTGAAGAAGCAAGCTTAAAATTTGTAGCTTTAATTACCATTTATTTGGATTACTAGCATCCTGCTTTTTTGTTTTGTTAATCGTATATAATAGTTTCCTACAGAAAAAAAAAACTAAGCCTAATTTATAGAAACTTAAACATAGATGGTTTTAAGTTTCTATAAAAGTGGACATTTACTAAATAAGCATCTGAGTATTGTCTATTTGATAAATTTACCGATTTGATTAAAAATTCAAAGCCAAAGAAAATCCCAGTTTTTATTTGATAATTGGTCTATTAATATACCAATGTTCTTTGCTTTTCAAGAACATGAAAGTGTTCATAAGTATAATTGTCAAAACACAATTTGGTATAGGAATAAAGTATATGTGTCTGAAACCTATCAATATATCTTTTTTTCCTTAAACTTTTATTGATGTTTTAAGTAATTTAATTTTCTTTCATTCGATGTAGGCATTGGAGCATTGCGTAAATGTTAAAACATTCTCATTCTGTCAGTTATTCTATGAGTAAAAAAATAAATATTAAATAAAATAATAAGAGTAAAAAGATTTTTTTTAATGATTTCTTCTGATTGAAGATTTAGCTACTACATGATTATAAGTATAAATATGTTGATTTATACCTATAAATCAACTAATAAAACTGAGTAAATCCTTATCTGGTTTTATTAACAAGGTAATTACTGTTTCTAAAATTTTGATTTTATATTTTAAAAGAAATAAGAAAATACTTTTCAGTTATTGTTAATGTCTTATACACTTAATTCTTAATTTGTTACTTTCTAATTTTAAAATCATTCTGTAAAGCTGAATTTCCATTAAATTGTTTTGACATAAATAAGAAATTTTGAGATAAGTTTTTGACATAAGTGAAAAAATATTTTCTTAAAGTTTACTGAACTAGTGCAACATAATATAATATTTATATTAGTGAATATAATATTTTAAATGAGGTTAATTTTCTCTTTCTAATTAGGGCAAGAACTGTCTGTTTTGCATGGCCATTCAGGAGAAGTAATCAATGTACAATTCAGTAATAATGGAAAACAATTAATTACAGGATCGTTTGATAAAACAGTTAGACTGTGGGATATCCGATTGAACAAGTAAGATGTAAGAAAGAAAATATAGTAAAATTAAAGAATATATATATATATATATATATAGTTTAAATATACTTTCTATAAGTGGTATTTCATTTCTAATAAAATCTTTTTTTTCTTGTCTTCAGTCATTTGACAGGTTTGATGCAGCTCTCCAAGATTCCCTATCTAGTGCTAGTCGTTTCATTTCAGTATACCCTCTACATCCTACATCCCCAACAATTTGTTTTACATATTCTAAATGTGGCCTGCCTACACAATTTTTCCCTTCTACCTGTCCTTCCAATATTAAAGCGACTATTCCAGGGTGCCTTAGTATGTGGCCTATAAGTCTGTCTCTTCTTTTAACTATATTTTTCCAAATTCTTCTTTCTTCATCTATTTGCCGCAATACCTCTTCATTTGTCACTTTATCCACCCATCTGATTTTTAACATTCTCCTATAGCACCACATTTCAAAAGCTTCTAATCTTTTCTTCTCAGATACACCGATAGTCCAAGTTTCACTTCCATATAAAGCGACACTCCAAACATACACTTTCAAAAATCTTTTCCTGACATTTAAATTAATTTTTGATGTAAACAAATTATATTTCTTACTGAAGGCTCGTTTAGCTTGTGCTATTCGGCATTTTATATCGCTCCTGCTTCGTCCATCTTTAGTAATTCTACTTCCCAAATAACCAAATTCTTCTACCTCCATAATCTTTTCTCCTCCTATTTTCACATTCAGTGGTCCATCTTTGTTATTTCTACTACATTTCATTACTTTTGTTTTGTTCTTGTTTATATTCATGTGATAGTTCTTGCATAGGACTTCATCTATGCCGTTCATTGTTTCTTCTAAATCCTTTTTACTCTCGGCTAGAATTACTATATCATCAGCAAATCGTAGCATCTTTATCTTTTCACCTTGTACTGTTACTCCGAATCTAAATTGTTCTTTAACATCATTAACTGCTAGTTCCATGTAAAGATTAAAAAGTAACGGAGACAGGGAACATCCTTGTCGGACTCCCTTTCTTATTACAGCTTCTTTCTTATGTTCTTCAATTGTTACTGTTGCTGTTTGGTTCCTGTACGTGTTAGCAATTGTTCATCTATCTCTGTATTTGAGCCCTAATTTTTTTAAAATACTGAACATTTTATTCCAGTTTACGTTATCGAATGCCTTTTCTAGGTCTATAAACGCCAAGTATGTTGGTTTGTTTTTCTTTAATCTTCCTTCTACTATTAATCTGAGGCCTAAAATTGCTTCCCTTGTCCCTATACTTTTCCTGAAACCAAATTGGTCTTCTCCTAACACTTCCTCCACTCTCCTCTCAATTCTTCTGTATAGAATTCTAATTAAGATTTTTGATGCATGACCCATTATTTGACGCTGAGTTAATTACTCTAAAGTCACCTGCCCAAAAGTCCCCTTCCTCTTCCCACCGAACCTCACTAATTCCTACTATATCCACCTTTACCCTATCCATTTTACGTTTTTAAATTTTCTACCCTACCAACCTTTTTTAAGCTTCTAACATTCCACGCTCCGACTCGTAGAATGTTATTTTTTACTTTTCTGGTGACCCCTTCCTTAGTAGTCCCCACTAGGGACTACTAGTCCGGAGATCCTAACGGGGGACTATTTCTAATCTAGTTTGAAATAAAAACCTTCCATTCAGTAAAAAAAAGAATAACTATTTTTAGTTTTGTTTATGCCAGTTTGGGTCCTACATCCATATTCATTATGATGTAATCATACATGAATGATTTTTCATTCATGTAAAATCATTCATGATTTTACATACAAAATTATAGTATGCCATTATTCACGGCATACTATAATTTTGAGATTGATTGGATTTTGCAGGGTCCCCAAGTTAATTTTTTTATTGTTTTACCATGGTTGCTTTAACTTTTAACAAAATCTCAATGAGACTCTAATATAGGACTCAAAATGACCAACAATTGAGCTAGAAGTAAATCAGTAAAATTCGAGAGGGAATAACTCCTGAACTGATGAAGATGAAGATCCAACTTCATATCTTTACCCAGAATTTAAATTTCCTGCATTTTATTAGAAGATAATTAATTTATTAAAAATTAAGAAATAGTTTATTTAGAACCAAGCAAGCAAGTTTTTTAGTGTGGCATTTAATACTGCATTTACTATCCTGAACTAAGGAAAATTTGTATGTAAAATATTGTTGCACTTCTTGATAAGAACTGATGATTAATGATGTGTGATGATTGATTTATATTTTTTAATGAAAATTTATGTCTGTTAAATTCTGTATTGCATTGCTGGAATTCTTTTAGTCTACAATAATTTTTTTTAAAGAAATAATTGTCATCACAGGAAGTCCTAATGTGTGTTGAAAACAATATAAGAAATAAACTTTGAAGCATATGAAAAGTGCCTAGAGTTAATGGAATTTAAACCCCATAACCTTTCAAATAAAAGACATATCACCATGAAGATCTGCAAGTAACATACAAACAATGTATTCTGCAAAAGTATTTATGTATGTTTTATCAACACTGTCAAGGAGAGAGCATATAAAAAAATCTATCAGTGGGTATTACCATTTGGGTAGACTGTAGCTAGCTTTACACATTCAGTCAAATAAAACAAAAAATTCCTCACTTGGTATCTAACTCAAAATTACAGTATTTGCAATTTCCTCATATTTTCAAGATGCTTATGATGAGAGGTACTTTATACTTCATTTACTGGAAAGAATGATTGTGAAATAGAATTCTTGATGCTTCGTGTTAATTCAGTTTATCACTTTGAACTTGCTTTGTTTCACCTTTTAATAATAAAGTGAGATAAATGAAGTGACAGATGAAAAAATTCCATTTCTGGCAGCACATTGAACCCAAGACCATCTGACCTAAAGACCAAGTATTGTAATTATTACATTAATTAGTCTATCAGTTGGAAGTTACAAGTACCTTATTGTATTAGAAGAGACCACAAATGTAACTTGTCTGAAGTCCTTTGTTATAATATGACAAATATTACTTAACCAACCATACTTAAATTTAAATAATTTTATATTTAAGAATTGTATACCTGATTATACCTTACCATAATATATTTCAACAATAAAAAAAAAAAAACAAATGAAAATTGCTACTTTATAATGGATCCTAGATCTTTATTTAACCTAAGATTCTCATTTGCAAAGAACAAATTTTATAACTGAAAGTTAAAGGATTTATTAGATGCCCATTTTTGACTGTTTTATCTTAATGAATATTGCTCATGTAAATTATCATGTTCTCGATAATTCATTACAGTAAGTGGAATGAGTTCATGTAGTTTGAGAGATATAACACCACACGAGTGTGTTTTTGTATTAGAGCTGACAAAAAAATTTTATTTTTTTAGTGGTCAATAGTAAGAGTGCCAAAAATTGCAAAAAAAGGTTAAATTAATAATATGATTAGAACTGTAATTAAGCTTAAAGTCTGCTCTTAGTTGGTATAATTAATTTTAAAGTAATTTCTGATGCTAGTAGTATATTTTTCATTCCTAGACTGTTATACTTTTCTAGGAACAGTTAATTTAATTTGTTACATTACCATATAGCATTTATTGCATGCATGATGGAACATGCAAACCCAGAAATATTTAAAGACACTTTTTAATGTTTCTGAATATAGAAGAAATGGATTAAAGAAGAAGATTAAAGATTAAAGATTAGAAGAAGTGGATTAAAGAAAAGTGTTCAGAAGTGGAAAGAGAAATGAACATTGGTAAAATAGACGGAGCATACAGGAAAGTTAAGGAAAATTTTGGGGTACATAAATTAAAATCTAATAATGTGTTAAACAAAGATGGTACACCAATATATAATACGAAAGGTAAAGTCGATAGATGGGTGGAATATATTGAAGAGTTATATGGAGGAAATGAATTAGAAAATGGTGTTATAGAGGAAGAAGAGGAAGTTGAGGAGGATGAAATGGGAGAAACAATACTGAGATCTGAATTTAAGAGAGCATTAAAAGATTTAAATGGCAGAAAGGCTCCTGGAATAGACTGAATACCTGTAGAATTACTGCGCAGTGCAGGTAAGGAAGCGATTGATAGATTATACAAACTGGTGTGTAATATTTATGAAAATGGGGAATTTCCATCAGACTTCAAAAAAAGTGTTATAGTAATGATACCAAAGAAAGCAGGGGCAGATAAATGTGAAGAATACAGAACAATTAGTTTAACTAGTCATGCATCAAAAATCTTAACTAGAATTTTATACAGAAGAATTGAGAGGAGAGTGGAAGAAGTGTTAGGAGAAGACCAATTTGGTTTCAGGAAAAGTATAGGGACAAGGGAAGCAATTTTAGGCCTCAGATTAATAGTAGAAGGAAGATTAAAGAAAAACAAACCAACATACTTGGCGTTTATAGACCTAGAAAAGGCTTTCGATAACGTAGACTGGAATAAAATGTTCAGCATTTTAAAAAAATTAGGGTTCAAATACAGAGATAGAAGAACAATTGCTAACATGTACAGGAACCAAACAGCAACAATAACAATTGAAGAACATAAGAAAGAAGCCCTAATAAGAAAGGGAGTCCGACAAGGATGTTCCCTATCTCCGTTACTTTTTAATCTTTACATGGAACTAGCAGTTAATGATGTTAAAGAACAATTTAGATTCGGAGTAACAGTACAAGGTGAAAAGATAAAGATGCTACGATTTGCTGATGATATAGTAATTCTAGCCGAGAGTAAAAAGGATTTAGAAGAAACAATGAACGGCATAGATGAAGTCCTACGCAAGAACTATCGCATGAAAATAAACAAGAACAAAACAAAAGTAATGAAATGTAGTAGAAATAACAAAGATGGACCGCTGAATGTGAAAATAGGAGGAGAAAAGATTATGGAGGTAGAAGAATTTTGTTATTTGGGAAGTAAAATTACTAAAGATGGACGAAGCAGGAGCGATATAAAATGCCGAATAGCACAAGCTAAACGAGCCTTCAGTAAGAAATATAATTTGTTTACATCAAAAATTAATTTAAATGTCAGGAAAAGATTTTTGAAAGTGTATGTTTGGAGTGTCGCTTTATATGGAAGTGAAACTTGGACAATCGGAGTATCTGAGAAGAAAAGATTAGAAGCTTTTGAAATGTGGTGCTATAGGAGAATGTTAAAAATCAGATGGGTGGATAAAGTGACAAATGAAGAGGTATTGCGGCAAATAGATGAAGAAAGAAGCATTTGGAAAAATATAGTTAAAAGAAGAGACAGACTTATAGGCCACATACTAAGGCATCCTGGAATAGTCGCTTTAATATTGGAAGGACAGGTAGAAGGGAAAAATTGTGTAGGCAGGCCACGTTTGGAGTATGTAAAACAAATTGTTGGGGATGTAGGATGTAGAGGGTATACTGAAATGAAACGACTAGCACTAGATAGGGAATCTTGGAGAGCTGCATCAAACCAGTCAAATGACTGAAGACAAAAAAAAAAAAACAAAAAAAAAGAATATAGAAGAATGTTTATAAATATATTGAGGAATATAAACGTTTAACAAATATAGAATATCATAAAATTTATATTTATGGATAAATCTATAAAAATGGTTTTCTATTAAATTAAATGTTAATAAAAACAGTTATTTTGAAAAACTGTACTTTTTATTGGATTCTGACTAAGAGCAAATCCTCTTTAAAATAAACAGATTTACAGATATTTGTAAAATTTAAAACAAATGGAAATAACCATAAAATAGTTTTAAGATTTATTTTTCTAAATTAATACTACATTTTTTATTCTATTTAATGTAAAATTATGAGGAATGTTTTCATTTCTTGTTGAATATATTTTGAGAAGAGATAACTTAAGTGTATTTTATTGTGTTAACAAACAGCATAGGTGAAAAGTCCCTTTACATGTTAATAGCATAGTACAGTTAGATATGTAAACATTGTTATGAATACAAAAAACATTATATTTCAACATTTATGTCTGGTTAACATTAAAATTTATTGTGAAAAACATTTTTACAAAGATTCAAGATTTATTTATCACCGTCAGTGTGTACTTCCTCCATGTTCAATGCAAATGTTGATGCGTGGCCATGTCCTTGTGTTCATCCACTTCAGCATATTAGGGTGATCCTTTGAAAAGCCATGTGAATTCTGTCTTTCAGTTGACCATTACTCACGTATCGTCGTTTACAGACAGCTTCTTTTATTATTCCCCACAGCATATTGTCTGGTGTAGTGAAGTCTGGGCTATATGGAGGCCATGGCAGTGGTGCTGGAAGGTTTGTAGATCCACATTCAATCCAGCAGTTTGGAAACAGTTCATTTAGCCATGTGTAGATGCTCACAAAAAGTGCCTCATAAAAGTGTGGATTGTGTTTTGGCCAAAAAAAGATGTTACAAATTCGTGAGCTACGATAAATCGCACACTTGCCAGAGAACATAATGTTTTTTTTGAATATTTGCATGCAGGAAGTGTACAAGCAGCATTTCACATACATGCACATGTTGTTCCAAGTCACGATCATTCAACTCATTCACCAAGGATAGTCAAAAACATGAAACATTCAAGTCTTTCCGCATGTGGTCTTGCATAGTCGATCACAGGATGCTTAATTCTGCTGACCAATTATGGGTTGATTTCATTGGCGATCGTTCAGTTGACTGTGCCATAACACAAGTTTCGATGCGAGTGGTGGTAGGCCTTCCGCTACGTGGCGCATCATGAACACTTCCCGTTGCAAAGGTTTTCTTCTCCCATGCAAATAATGTTGATCATGATGGCAGGGGTTTTCCAAACCACGCGGCGAAATCCCTCGTAATGGTTTGTCATTGTCTTCTTTGTATTCTGACATTACTGAACACCACAGAAACCACCAAACTCTCCTCGACAGTGAAAGCACTTGTTTCCACCATGGTTTAAGATGAGACTGTCATGTCCTTCCCACACTAACCGAAGTGACATGCACAGGACTCAGTTTATGGTGGGAGATAAAGAGTCAATCTGCTCAACAGAAAAATAGAAAAAATAAATACAAAATATATAATATTTTATATATAATATATAATAAATAAAAAATAAATACAGAAAAAAAACCAGAAAAATACAGAAATATACAGTTTTTTTTTATTGGTTTTGTATTCATAACAACGTTTATCTACATGTCTAACTGTACTATGCTATTAACATATAAAGGGACTTTTTGCCCACACTGTATACATATACTTCCTTAAACTTATATAAATCTTTATTACTTAATTGCAATTTAAGGGAAGTAGGAGTACTTTTTGGCCATGATGGAGAAATTAGTAATTGTTTATTCAGCTTTGATTGCTCCTTGATAGTGAGCTCTTCAATTGATAAAACTGCTAAATTATGGGATACACGAATGTTATCATGCAGATCAACTATTGCTGGACACGATGATGAGGTTAGATAACATATAGTTTACGTAATTTAGTTTTAAAACCATTATTTCAGTTAAAAGTAGTTCAAAATTTAATTAAAAAATATTATGTTAAAGTTAATTTTAAATTATTGTTTTAAATTTTTAACCACTAGAGAATTTAAAATCTTAAGAGGTATTTAATATTAAAATGTGTAACTGTGGTATACATTCTAGCAGAATGATTTGAACTCTTTGTCTTGCAGAGGTGGGATCAGTTTTCACTGTTATTCACAATAAGAATACACTTCTAAGAAAAATAAGATCATTTCTATGGTCTTGTATAGGCATTAGACTTTACAATAGTGTTTTTCTGCATGTTCTTATTGTACTGATCCTAGGTTTGGTTCACCAAACCATTACATCGTACCATACAATGTATACTTGCAGTATTTTGTGTTCAGAATTTTAGTTATTATACTTCAAGCATCAAATAATATCTTTACAACTCATCTATAATTTCAGATTTATATATATCTTGATATGTATCTTATTCTCTAGTAACTTCTAATCATTGTAAGTTTTTGCTAGATCCCTGGACACGTAGAAATTCTAAATAATATAACTTATGCTACCATTTTAACCAGCAACAGACTTTGATCAGCAGATTTATTTTGAAAGTAACAGAAGTGATAATGCCCATTGTTTATAATGAGTTACAATACATTAAAAATTACTGTAGAAAGACAATAATGAGACATTTACTGTAGAGAAATAATCCTTTGACATTTATGGTTTAATGGATGGTTTCTTTTGTTGTTTGGTGATGATCCCGTTTAGATATTGATCCAGTTTACTAGTTTAAAACTCATTGAAAATTTAGTTTTTAATGTACAAATTCTAACCAGATAGTAGAATTAACAGTAATTCTAATGATATGTATGTTGGGCTGCATTTGGTATTATTATTCTGGCCATGTTGACTGATTTTCTTCAAACTTGATGGACAAATACTACCTTTGAGGGGAAAGAATGTATCCAATTTTTTCCAAAAATTGGAAAAAGGAATGGTGATGTTTGGGGTGAAATAAAATTTTAAATATTTACATGGGCACTTAGCAAATTTTTTTCTTACAAAAGTTGTTGTTTTTACTAGATTACAAATTACCAAGCTTTTTTTTAATATTCACCCCTTCACAAAAAATGACATATATTTTTATTTTTTTAACTATAATATCTTGCTTCAGAAACAGAATTAACTGGGAATTTTCTGCACCTATATTTTCTGCTTCAGTAGGTTTTCAAACCATTATAAAATGATTTTTGCCCATTCCACTTCAGTGGTCTGCAGTAACAAAAAATATTTTTTTAATTTTTTAATCTTTCAAAGTTACCAATTTTATTTAAAATGTAAAATTCTTAATTTCTGTTATAGTCCTTGCTCTTTAGTATTTCTTGAAAAAAAAAAAATTAATATTTATTAAAAACAAAAATTAGAGTGAAAAGTTTCACCCCTTCCTAGAAAATTATAACTTTGTTTATTTAGAAGATGACCGATCTTTTTATTTTTTAAACTATATTAAAAAGTTTTTTTTTTTACATTTATTATCACTAAAGATTATTTTCTTAAAAATCAACTTTTACCCAAATGCTTCCTGATGAGTACAGGGCCGCCAAAATGAAATTTTTTTGCAGTTTCAAATTACAACTATTACTCAAAATGTATTTTGTTAAACAATAAAATCACTAAAAATAACTTACTACCCCTTCTCTTACCCTGATTGGGGAGCTCCCAAATTAAAAAGAAAATTGAAAAAAAGGTTTTTAAATTAAAATTTTAAGTTATTTAATATCAATTTTAATGAATAATTTTTATTAATGGACCTGCAGAGCAAGGAAAATTAAGCAATTCATCACTGGCTTTTGTAATTTTTGAAGTGTAATTGACACTATGGTCAGTAGGGATCCATCAGTCAAAAATGTTTAATGAAACTGTCCCTTGTAGTGTCAAATTTCTTGATTTATAGGAACCAATTTATAAAATGTATATTTAACACTTTGTACTTTAACCGTCACTGCTTTCAAATTTCATGTTTCCCTCTGAGATGTTCTAGGTACTGTGGCGCCATCAAATTGTAAGAGTTACTGCATTTCATGGATCTTCATGTTTAATATGTTATATATCATAATTGTTTCTTAGCAGAAATTGTTTTCTTATTTTTTGGCGCTTGGAAAAATGTTAATTAAAATAAGTGATGCTTTTTGTTTAGATTTTTGTTATTCATTTCAACTTAAAGGTTTTTTAAACTCAAAATATTTTAATGATTAACTATTTGTAGAAAAAGTGACTTTTATTACTATTATTTTTTTCTTTTGCAATAGGGTTTTTCCCATTTTCCACAAATTGTTTTGCTCTAGGTGGGTTTTTCTAGGTTGTTAGAGATTTTTGTCAAATAATTTATAATTTTGACGATTTTTTTTTAGATAATCTGTTTGTAGTTAAGTTTCTGATTATAAACATCAATTTCTGTGATAAATCATTGAAATGAAAGTTTTTAAATGCAGTTTAAATACCTAGGTTATATTTTTCTTTGATTTAAATAAAAATTCTGCGTAACATCAAACAGCAACCAGGAGCAATGATAATTACTAAACCTGACTGGACTTTAATTTTTACACAAATATATTATAAATTTTTTTGTTTCAGTAAAAATTAGTAACTCCTTAGGCAGAAGGAGTTACTAATTTTGCCACTTCCCTTTTTTGGCACAAAAGAAAAAGTAAATGACAAACTTGCCCTACTAATAATTAGTCTTTAGTATATGGATTTAATTTATTGTGTCAGTAAATTAAATCAGCATAATAATAATAATAATAATAATAATAATAACTCTATCAACATCTAAGTGTCGTAGATGATTTATGTTTTAGAATCATTCCATCCTTGAGCTTGGGCACAGCTTCGACAACTTTAGCATTCCTCATTATACCACTTCCCTGTAACTGATGTCGTTGTTACTGATGGTGGTGTACACTTCCTTGTCTTTTGAGTTTCTGACGCAATTTGTTTCTAAAACTGCTCTAACACTAAAAAATATGTTGTCCCTCACTCTCTTCTTCACTGATCTGGATTTTTGAACAGGCACAGTTGTCTTCTCATCTTTGATCACCCACACTTTGTTGTGAGGGTTGGTCGAGACATCATAATTGTACAGCTGGGTTTCATCAACTGTCACAATATTGTTCACATAGAGAAATTTCTGATTTTCAAATTTTTTCAGCCATGAAAGAAGCCATGAAAGATTACATTCCATTCCATCTGAACGTCAGTCAAGTTATGCAGCACCCAAGTAGTGCAAAGTTTTCTTACTTGAAGGTGATCTCGCAGAATAGCACAAACTGTTGGTGCATTAATCCCCAACGGCACCTATGTTGGTGGTAGGTCATATGTCTATCTGTATTAGCATTTTTTGTACTGCAGCAATGTATCTCTGTCACAGACTGATCTTGGAAGGTCCTCAAGGCCAAAATTTACTCTTTCAAACTCTCAGTACTGACTAAATATTATGAGTGACAATTTTCTCCAAGCACCAGAGTCATTTCCTTTAAACACTGAACTACACTTAACCCATGTGCAAAATTGCTCTGAATTCAGTTTTTGACCATGATGACATCACTACCTCTTTTCAGTAACCCAGTTAAGGAGCAAATGATACTGAAATAGTGACTAGAGCAACTACAGTACAAACCTATTTAAACACATTCTGATTTGTAAAACCACCAGTGAAGATCTGTTCCATCATATTGCAAAACTTTTCTAGTGCCTTGTGTGTTTATTTATACACACACAAGTATATATATATATATATATATATACTTATTCAGCCATTCCACAAAGTATAAAATTAATGAACATTACCTTACTTTTTTCCACATTAAAGTGTTTTCGGGCATAAGCCCACCTTCAGTTATGATTTTTTTCTTCTAAATTTTATTTTTAATTCTGTTAAACACATTCTTCAAGGAAGGTGGCAAGGTGATTGGACTGCCTACAGTATATAAAAAATTCCAATATATCAAGGATACTGTGCTGCCATGGAGCTCTTCAATCCAGAATAACTGCCAAGAGGAGGTTATTATTTGGAGTTTACAATTAGGGCATACTAATCTTACACATAGACACCTAATGAATGAGACCAATACACCTGTTTGTGTTCACTGCGACTGCCAACTAACAACACACCAAATTCTTGTGGACTGCATGTGTTATGCGATATTGCATCAGAAATTTAAATTAGGATCTAACATCAGAAATATACTTGGAAACAATATGAGGATATTATCAAATATCTCGTCATCTCTTAAAGCTGGACATCTACATTTAATTATTTAATATTTATTTTAATATGTTTTTTTAGTATTTTATATTGTGCTTAAATTTTTCCTGTGTTAATAATGAACCTTTATTGTGCGTGATCTATCTAAAAAAATAGAATTAGATATTATTAGATAGACATAGGATGACCGCTAGTCTTAACTACTAGTCTTGTATTAATAACAATAGGACAATAGATAAAACAAGTATAAAGTTCTTTTACTGCAAATACCTTTGCTGCTCATAAATAAAACCACCCTATTAATTTATGAATGAAATTTAGTACATTAAATCCTTCACTTGTTGTCTTACAACAACTCACCGAACCATTCCTTGTTTTCGTGTACTGGAGTTATTCGTGGTGTCACCTTAGTTGCATTGAACTTGCACTCGAAATTTGCTCCTTCACTGATCTCCTTGCAGAATACTCTTGCGGACTGATTCGCAGAACTCACATCAGCAAACTCATCGGCAGACTCCCATCTCGCAGACGCACATCACAGACTCTCATCTCGCAGATGCACATCACAGACTCTCATATCGCAGACTCTCCTCATGGAACTGACTTTTAACTGGTCTTCGCCGGAGTATTTATACTCCTAGCCTCTTTACCTGCCAGACTAAACCCAACTCGAAGCGTAAGAACAATCGACCAAGCCGTTTCATCACCATGCATTCCTAACCTTGGTTCAGTAACTCCTTTCAGGGAATGTTTAGTGTGTCAGTGGGCAATATTGCAAAATACAATTGTTAAACGGACCTGTTATCTTTATTAAAAGGGTTTCTTTTAGCCCCTTTCTGAATACTCCTATTATTATACTTTTTACTACTTTCTTCTTAATTGGCAGGAATCCGTTACTCAGGTCCATTATACTGGTCTTGTTACATATGTTTGCTGAAAAAGAAGTTCAACATGTAACTAATCATGATTTATTAACCTCATCCTGAAAGGGGGATTATGGGTGATTAATACAAATTGATATTTTTTTCTTAAATATTAGATAACTTAGAAGTAAATTAAAAATTAATTTTGTTCCTATACTATTTAAGATATAAAAAGAAAATTATTTAAATTCCCAGCTTTTAAATAGAAAATTGAAGTTCTCAGGGAGAATGAAGAATATATAGGTACAGTAATATATTTCAATACTGGCTTGAACTGAGAAATTTGTAATCCTACAAGTGTGGTTACTGTTCATTTGTTTTGCATGAAAGCAAACTGTACTTTTGTAAGCTATTCATCATACAATTTTCAGTTGGTATCATTCAAACTGAAAAATTAATTGCTTCTGTAAAATATAGTCAAATTATGATCCCATTTTTACTCTGAGGAATAATTTTGATGCTATGTAACTTATTTTTTAATGTTACATAACAAATAAAAATATATTAAATCATTGACTGGATCTATTGGAGTGTTTTTCTTAAAAGATAAATTAACCACTATATTAAAGTTTTTAAAAAATTACCTGCCAATTATAACTAGTTAATGAATATTAAATTCAGCTTTACATAATATGAATTACATGTAATTTTAAACAAATATTATTACTTTGAATTTTGAGGTCTTGGACATCTCGCTCAATTACAATGGACACAATTTAGTTACTGCTAGTGCTGATTGCACTGCATGTGCTTGGGATATTTATAAAAGTACTAAACTTATTTCTTCTTTTAGAGGACACTCTTCAGAAGTCTCAAAGGTAAAATCAAATAATTTAATATTTATACTATTCTAATAATCAAATTGTTGCATTTGTATTATGCTACTAGTGCAGGTTTAAATTAAATGTTGCTTAGTGATCTGTGACTTTGTGCAAGTGGGAAAGGATTACAAATTAAGATTTGAAAGTACTACAGATTGATTACTTTAAAATTTCCCAACTTTTATTTAAAATTCTGTCATGGTTATAACATTAAACATAAATTAGGTCTCTAAAAATAATAAAATTCTAATATTACTCTAATAATTGCTCTGGCAAGCAAGTAGAAGGCACATTAATAGATTTAGATAATATTTTGCTACAAACAGAATAATTCCCGATGGAACTACTCTGAAATATAAGAAATAACCATATATTTAAAGGAATAAAAGTTGACCTCAATTTTTTTAAATTCAAAGTGGTAATGATCTGAAGGTTAGGATCTTATATGTATGAAAATAACACATTAAAGGCAAGACAGTGCTGGTTTAGAAAAGAGAAGTAAAAAGTGTATTAGTAACGTATCTAGAAAACGTAACTTATGGTTAAATTCAGCAGAAAAGGCTATATCAAGTCTTAAAGCTTTTAGACTATGAATTTTGTCTCATACAAAAATTAGAGAAAGTAGGTATAACAGATGTAGCCAATAACTGGTTTAATCAATATATTTTATGCAAAAAACGTGTAAAGATAAAATGAAAGATAGAAGAAGAATTACCAACCTCAAATTGTTGGCATATTAGTCGCACAGGTTTAATATATAGGATAAGTCTTTGTGATAAACAGATAAGAATAATCTAAAAATAGAATATCACTAATAATTTCTTATTTTACTCAAAATTATTTTGGATCATCGTATAAACAAAATTTAGAGAAAGAATTTAGATGCAAAAGAAAACCATTAAATTTACATCCTGACCTCCATAGGGAAAGACACCAGCTTGTGATCATCCCAGTCACCACACCAACTCTTAAGGTAAAGCCCTGATGGGCTTTACCTTCAATAAAGCCCCTTTAGAGGGTCATCAGTTTGGCCTCTGCCAGTATGCCAACGATGTAAATACCTCAGGAGACATTTTCATCAGTATGTTTATGCAACTCAATATCGCCTTCATATGGACTCTTCTAACCATGACCATCTACCATAACTTACACAATCAACTATCAAATTAACCGATTTTGTGGAACCACGATTCATGCACCTTTCTCTAACATAGAGTATGAAACAAGGAAGTACATTGTAACAAGGAAGTATGAAAAATACAGGCAATTATTTAAAGATTTAAAATTAATGATATAACAAGTACATTAATAGAAGTAAACAGAACAACATTAATTGATATTAGCCACCTTATGTAGGACTAATGATTTTATATAAATTACCATACAACACTGACATCTGTGGGAAAATATTTCATAAAATGTTTAAAGCAGTTTTTAATTGGAATGTTTTTAACACTGCTGAAAATTTCCTTTTCTCCCCAATTATAACTTTGTAAACATAGTTTTTAGGATTAGAGGTTTAAATTATTCAAGTTTAACATTTGGTTCATTTTATATACAGGACCAAATCATCAGGAAATATTTATGAATTTAGAATATTTATTTATAAATAACCAATATTTATGGATAAATAAGTATTACTGGATATTAATATCTAAATAATACTCTTGAATATTTATGAAAAATTACAGACATAAGTCATAAGGTGGTACCTTCTTGTAAGTTGGCATCAGGATAGGTATTTGATTTAAACAAAACCTACCTACCTACATCACACAAAATAAATTATTTAAAATTGTGAAAATTATTTGACTATAACAGCTTGAAAGCCTGAATATAGTTTAAATATTTACTCTTATCTGTGTGCCATGTTGACTGTTCCCTTCTAACTTTAATGGTCCAAACGTAATGGTCGAAGTACAATCCATAACAAGAAATTATATAAAGTAACTATCCCACTAACTGAACCTGAACTTGAACCTTGGTCGCATACCTTCACAAACAGTTTGTAATAACTACTGATGAACATTAATACCAATCATTCATCTATTTGCTGGAATTTAATGTTTGAATTGTAATGAATGAAAGGTATAACATTTATTCAATTATTTTAAACTGAAAAAAAATTAGATTATGGTTTAGCATTTGTTTTATAAAAACAGACTTATTTAAAAGAGTGAAAAGACATTTTTTACAAAATGTATGATTTGTAGTGTAATTTAGTTAAATTTAAATGTATGATGTATTTGTAATGTCATTAATATGTGAATAGGTGTGCTTTAGCCCAGGAGGTGGATTAGTTTTAACAGCATCTCAAGATCAGACAGCGAGAATTTGGAATGTAGAAAAAGGAACCTGCTTACAAATATTGGATGGCCATACCGATGAAGTATTTTCCTGTGCTTTCAGCTATTATGGAGATACTATCATTACCGCATCAAAAGATTACACCTGTCGTGTATGGAGGCATATTTAATCCTTTTAACAGAAATAAAGAATTTAATTTTTTAAAATAAAATAACATAATTTTGAAAAAAAATGATAAAATATCTTATGCAGATGTAAAGTTTGGCTGAATGTATAGTTGAATTCATATTAATAAAGATGTAGGACAAAATTGTATCATTTAATTATAAGCTAGATTAAGGTTATAAGGATATAAGAAATTGCACTAAATCTTTCATATTAGTAATTTAAATCTGAAAAATTTTCTTGGTGCAACTTTGGTTCATAGGCTAGTTCTTACTTATACATAATTTATCAATCATCATGGAGAAAAATTTCTGACAACTTTTAAATTAAAATTATATAACATGATTTATCTTTTTATTTGTATAATTTATTAAAGATTAGAGATAAATTAAATGTCAATATGTGCAGATTGAATGTTTTTCTGCTAAATATCTTAATGACAAATACATGTCAGGGAATGATGCTAAATTTCTTCTTAAAAAAGTAGTTGTATCAGTGATAGCAATTTATTTGTATTTTTCATCACAAGCAAAATGGAAATAACTAAAACTGTTTTAATTTTAAAATAAAAAAAGTAGCCCATCAAGAATAAAGCTGCACATTAAATTCTAATTAAAATATATTGAAAATTCTAACTCTGTGTCAATTGAGCATTCTCAATTACTTATTCAGGGGTACATTTAACTCCACTCTTTAGTCTGTTCAGACAAATTATCAATGCTATTTTATTATTCATCAGAAATTTACTGAAATAAATCTGTAATAAATAAATTGTAAACTCTTCTATAACTCTTTTCAAACTTCATATTGCATCATATTCATATTCATGCATCATATTCATGATGCATGTACACAGAATATACATGAGTGTACAAGAGTTACACCAAGTATAACTCCAAGCAAGCAAGAGTGTATTAACCAAGTGGAAAGTAATGGCATGGGCAAACTGGATAATGTGTGTTTTAGTAATGAGTATTCTCACCTTAGCTGTTACAGCAGTAGTCAAAACTACAGCTGTTAGAAAACACAAAATCCACACATCTTATAGGAATTGCCGCTGCACTCACAGAAGGTAGGGATTTGGTGTGCGATTTCTCAACGATGAATAGTGGGCCAAATTTTTTTTATAGAACCCATGACAGTCCGGCATACCAGGATATAATTATGCAATTTGCAGCTGTTCTCCAGCTCAATGAATGCTATTGTTACCTGTAACAAGGTGGGGCAACGTGCTATACATCCATAAACAACATGGAATTTTTGAAAGAAAAATTCTGTAATCACATGATCTCAAAAGGTGTGTGGCCCCCTCATTTTTCTGACTTGATCATCACCAGACTTCTTTCTCTGGGTTTTTTAAAAGACATTTTTATTGAACAAAACCATGTACTCCATAAGAACTGGAATGAGCCATTACTGCAGAGATGAATTACATTAGCCCTGATGTCCTTATGAATGGTGTCAAAAAATATGTAGTGAAGGATTTAGACCTGCTTCAGGAAAATGGTAGATATTTCCAACACTTGCTGTAAGTCATAACCAGTTGTGCATAACTTAATTCCATGAATCAAATCAAATGTGAGTATGTGTGTATTACAGTGCATAGTGGAATCGTATTGTGTAGTATAATGATGTGCACAATATTTACAACATAAATATGTGGTGCACTACAGTATACATAAATTTTATTTTCATTGTCCACTTTCCAAAGTGTCAAATAGGGCAACTCCCTATGAATAAAAAGTTGAAAATCAATGAGAATGCTTTTCTGATTCAGTTCCAAATTTCTGTTGCTTCAGTTTGTATTAAAAATATTTCCATTTTCTACAGTAGAGTAAATACTGTGGCAGACTTTAGTTAAAATATTTAAAGAAATGCAACAGTGAGCAACTTTAACATTAAAAATAAGAAACTAATTTTTTATCTTGTTACATTGGTGTAGGATGACACTAGGTAGGCAGTCAGATCTTTCAGCAAATATTTTTTCTGTGGAAGTGATAATTCAATTGTTTATTGCAGATAGAAATATTGTATGGGAGTGCACAAAAGGCCACAAAGAAATTAGGCCTTTGAACTGCTATAATATAATAGCAATTCAAATAGCCTTTGAATTGTTATTTTATTATAGCAATTCAAAGGCCATTCAGAGGATATGAAACATTGAATCTGTTCAGATATTAATAGAATTTCTGTGGTGATTCTGCTGAGAATGATTAGTGAATTATGCAACAGACTTAACAGTGCATATAACAAAATTGTCATCTGAAAGATGTTATTTTTTATGAAATTGGATGCTGTGTTGCCTACATAATTTATAAGGTTTTACGACTAAAATATTTTTACATGTTCAGAAATAAAGTGAATGCATCAATATATTGTCCATTATACTTGTAAAATGTTCCAAATAAAATGTCAGTGGATTAGTTTGTTTTTTTTCTTTTTTGTATAAATAATCTTGCAAAGCAATGAAAATTTAGAATTTAGTCTAATTAGATACTTCTATTTATAAATAAAAATTTTAAAGTAATAGATATCGAAAAGCAAAAACAGTTTTCAAGATGTGGTAACTTTACTTGCTACTTTTTAAACGTTTTTACAATTTATGTTTAATGAAAACAACATTTGACAAAGTTGCTACTACTGGAGTGGCAACTGTGATTAAAACCTTTATACATTTGTATCATTATAAGATCTATAACATAAACACTGAGTTATAAATCACGTTTTAGAATAAACTATACTACAAATAAATTAAACTGGAGTCTAGCGAGACAGTAAATAGACATAAGTCTAATTGCATGAGTGAGATTTTGACACTGTTCATGCACATGCTCTACAAAGATTATACTGAGTTGAAGCAGAGAGTTACATTAGCATTAATGCTGTTAATGAAAATGCATTTGCTTTAATGGGTTTGTTTAAATTAGATTCACTAGCTGTGAAGAGAATTTTTAGACAACGCAACAGAAATCAGTATGCCTAATCAATGAAATGAATAAAAAGTAGCGATTAAATATGTTTTTATGGGTGAGTATAGTAAATATGGCTTAATTAAAGTAAATTCTGGGTGAGTAAATAATGAAAGAGTTTACTTTTACTGGTTGTCCTGTTTTCCAGTAAGTATTAAAACCATTTTCTACTTTTGCATCTTTTGAAGTGAATAAACTTTCACTAAAATTGGAAAGTAAATAATTTTCCATTTAAGTATTTACATGCAGTTTCACGTATTCGTTAACAATAATTTTTTTCCTCAGTGGCATGGTGAAAATTTATACATGGGGTATGTATATGCATGCACGCACTGACGCACACATACAATTTAACAATAATCATTTTCATTAATGAAAAATAATTCTTGTAATTTGACAATTTTAGGCTTTCACATTTCCATCATTAATCTTCAAATCAAATACATTTAAAATTATAATTTTTCATAGGAATTTTTTTTTTATCAGCAGTTTCATTATATTTCACATGCAGACTTTAACAAATTAATATCGTAATAACTTGTTAAAAAAAAAAATACTTTTCTAAATGTCCCATCCAATTCAACAATTCATCTTTGATTACTTTTCTGCACAATTGTATATTCCAGAACAAGCAACTCTTACAGTCATTTATAAAGTCGATAACAAAGTTAGACCATACATCATTCAAACTTGCTTTTATCAAACCAGAAGTTTGATAAGTAGTTAAACACGAAATATCATCAAATAAGTGAAACCAAGTGTATCAAATGTTAAATCTCCCAACAGCCTTCTACATACAATATGGAACATCAACAGAGTTCATAACATATTTATATCTAACTTATTTTAACTTGTCTAATACAGATTTTAACAAAGACCTTGACATTCACTGGGTTTTGTTTTTATTCGTTAGTACTATAAATAAAATAAAATCATAATAATAAAAAAAATTTTTTTTTTTTTTATCTTCAGTCATTTGACTGGTTTGATGCAGCTCTCCAAGATTCCCTATCTACTGCTAGTCGTTTCATTTCAGTATACCCTCTACATCCTACATCCCTAACAATTTGTTTTACATATTCCAAACGTGGCCTACCTACACAATTTTTTCCTTCTACCTGTCCTTCCAATATTAAAGCGACTATTCCAGGATGCCTTAGTATGTGGCCTATAAGTCTGTCCCTTCTTTTAACTATATTATTCCAAATGCTTCTTTCTTCATCTATTTGCCACAATACCTCTTCATTTGTCACTTTATCCACCCATCTGATTTTTAACATTCTCCTATAGCACCACATTTCAAAAGCTTCTAATCTTTTCTTCTCAGATACTCCGATTGTCCAAGTTTCACTTCCATATAAAGCGACATTCCAAACATATACTTTCAAAAATCTTTTCCTGACATTTAAATTAATTTTTGATGTAAACAAATTATATTTCTTACTGATAGCTCGTTTAGCTTGTGCTATTCGGCATTTTATATCGCTCCTGCTTCGTCCATCTTTAGTAATTCTACTTCCCAAATAACAAAATTCTTCTACTTCCATAATCTTTTCTCCTCCTATTTTCACATTCAGTGGTCCATCTTTGTTATTTCTACTACATTTCATTACTTTTGTTTTGTTCTTGTTTATTTTCATGTGATAGTTCTTGCGTAGGACTTCATCTATGCCGTTCATTGTTTCTTCTAAATCCTTTTTACTCTCGGCTAGAATTACTATATCATCAGCAAATCATAGCATCTTTATCTTTTCACCTTGTACTGTTACTCCGAATCTAAATTGTTCTTTAACATCATTAACTGCTAGTTCCATGTAAAGATTAAAAAGTAACGGAGATAGGGATCATCCTTGTCGGACTCCCTTTCTTATTACGGCTTCTTTCTTAGTTCTTCAATTGTTACTGTTGCTGTTTGGTTCCTGTACATGTTAGCAATTGTTCTTCTATCTCTGTATTTGAACCCTAATTTTTTTAAAATGCTGAACATTTTATTTCAGTCTACGTTATAGAATGCCTTTTCTAGGTCTATAAACGCCAAGTATCTTGGTTTATTTTTCTTTAATCTTCCTTCTACTATTAATCTGAGGCCTAAAATTGCTTCCCTCGTCCCTATACTTTTCCTGAAACCAAATTGGTCTTCTCCTAACACTTCTTCCACTCTCCTCTCAATTCTTCTGTATAAAATTCTAGTTAAGATTTTTGATGCATGACTAGTTAAACTAATTGTTCTGTATTCTTCACATTTATCTGCCCCTGCTTTCTTTGGTATCATGACTATAACAATTTTTTAAAGTCTGACGGAAATTCCCCTTTTTCATAAATATTACACACCAATTTGTATAATATATCAATCGCTTCCTCGCCTGCACTGCACAGTAATTCTACAGGTATTCCGTCTATTCCAGGAGCCTTTCTGCCATTTAAATCTTCTAATGCTCTCTTAAATTCAGATCTCAGAATTGTTTCTCCCATTTCATCCTCCTCAACTTCCTCTGCTTCCTCTATAACACCATTTTCTAATTCATTTCCTCCGTATAACTCTTCAATATATTCCACCCATCTATCGACTTTACCTTTCGTATTATATATTGGTGTACTATTTTTGTTTAACACATTATTAGATTTTAATTTATGTAACCCAAAATTAATTAAATTTAAAATTATTAAAAAAATAAAAGTTTAAAATTATAATTTAAGATTATGATTCTAATAGTATTAAAATCTTAACATTAAAACAGAACAGACCAAAAGGAAAAAACAAAATTTTCACTTATCATTAATATATTGCACAGGTTTGTTTTCAGATGGATTAGAGGAGTGTTTCAGGGAAGCTCCCCTGTGTCATTTGATTCTTCATATTAAATTATATGACACTACACACTTTGATTCATCTTTAATAATTCTGAATTATCTTGTATAATTTCCTTTTTTGATCAAATTCTTCAATCAATGCACATTAAAAGAAAATCTTCTGGTGACCCAGCATGTAAACAAGTTAAATAAGGAGAATTATTTCTTGTTCCAGTTGGAAATGAACAACTTCCCATGAATGCAAATGATTCTGCTCTCAGTGTTGAAAATCTAAATGAAATATACACTAATACAGAAAGTAAAATAAATGCTAATAAAGATAATCCAAATAAAAACAAAATGGAGTCGGAACAATTAATGAATCCAAGGAAATGGAAGAGGCCAAAAATACTGTATAACGATACAGATGAGTCTTATGTAGACAGAAACAAGAAAATTAATAGAAGCAAATTTTTGTAGAACTTTTTTTAAAAATTGTTACCAAACATCGGTCAAGAAGAGAGAGAAAAACTATTTTGTTGATTTTTTACACTGGTAAATATCTTAAGCAGAAGATCTATTCTGGTAAACGTTTGAAAAATGCAGAAGTGGTGAAGCCAAAAATCGTAAAGAGAACCCTGTCATAAACTTACAAACATTTTTGAGTACTAATACATCTTTTCAAGAATGTAAAAAAATACTTAAAACATTTCAACTCAAAGATACCTAGTGTTTACAAATTAATCTGATGCTACAGCCAGTCGATGGCAGAGGTCACAGAAGCCAAATAAATAAACTATACATTTCAGGCGTTAATAACCGAATGGGCATTTCTGTACCATACAAGTAATTATACTCAAGCAGAGAATCCTAATAAAAGATATCTCAGCTTAGATTTAAATAATCAAAAGATGTATGTTCTATGTTGAGAAGTGTACACAAGAAAAAATAAATTCAATAAAAGAAAAAATACATTACAAAGAATTTTCAAAAACCTTTATCTTATATTTCAAACCAAAAAAAAAACTTATTCTCAAAAAAATTATGCCCTAGAAAATAAGATATGCATAGTCAAAAGAAGTAAAAAAAGGTATCAATGAAAAGGAGATAATTAATGTAAAGGAGTATTGTGAGTAGCAGAATAAGTCTGATGTTCAGTGAACAAAGATAAAACTCAAGCTTAAAATGTTTTCACAGTTGATTTGCAAAGAGCAACACCCTTTCCTAAATCAAATTGTTCTGTTGCTTATTTAAAACAAAAAAAAAATTAATATTTATTATTTTTTTGTATCATAGTTTTAATACTCATGCTGATACACGTAAGTTACAGTAAAATTCTGATGCATTGCATTCCATTGGCTACGTGTGATTCATCACTAAACACTAAGAAATCCACCAAAATGCAATGGAGCTGCATACTTTGTCAAGTGTAAAGAATAATTAGTTAGTCGTTATACAAGGCTTGTTCAAAGAACGTCGTCCTGTATTAGAGTTTTACATAGACTTTCATGATGTAAAGTTCTGATAGTAGACTCGTTCGATGCACATCCTTAACCTACTTAATTCATCATTAGCATGTATGCAAAATGATGTAAAACCATTTAAATGTATATTAAATAGTTAACAATTAATTATTAACAGTTAAATGGATACTAATTGTATAAAAATAAAGTTTGTTTTTTAAAAACAAAACTTGTTGAGTTTGAAACTTAACTTGTATATATGAAACAAAATACAAGGCTTGTAAGGATCCCAAGAATTAGGTACTCGTATCATTTGATACTTGACAGAAGATTTGTACAAAACTGTAAGAATGGCAGAGAATAGTAAGCCGTGTGATGTAATTAAATTTATAAACACTGATTTTTTATCAGCCCAAACTTTTAAAGCTGCTGTTATTTAACAGGAAGATTGATGCAGTTAGAGCACTGGTGAACTGGTTGAAAATTCAGTTTATTATAAAGGGCTGCCCGATAAAATACATTTTAAACATATGTTAGATGAAGAATTTCTGATTTCATTAACTGACCTCAAGAATTCGCATCAAATTGGTAACCACTTCAGTTTTCACATACTCCCCAACAGAAATTACACTATGACATTAGGTCTATGACAAAAAAAGAACATATTAAATTTTTTGAAGTTCATTCCTCCAGTTTTCCATCAGTATTATCATTTAGTTGTCATTGAAAATTCTGATACTCGGACAAATGCTAGCAGAAATACTTATCCACTAAATTAAAATTAAACAAAAAATACTAACAACAATGATGATGATGATGATGATGACTGATTTCATTGATTAATTAATGTTATTATTATAGTTTCAATAATTGCAATTTTGTATGATTTAAATTTTATTTATATTAATACCCTTTATATCATCAAGGACTCTCACAATTGGATACTTTATTATCTACAATAGAGTATTCTTAAACATTTGTATATACAATTACCTTAGGTAAAGTATATACAATTACCTTATAATGTAATTGTATATATTTTTATATAATTACTTTTTATTGTATTAAAATGTAATTATTTTAATATAATAATTTAAATTAAAGTGCTAAAAAAATAAGTTAAGTCTCAACGGACCTAAGAGTAAAATAATATCTAAAATTATCAAAAAAATTTCAGTGGACAGAACAAGTAAATCACAATATTTTACTTTGTTATAAATTTAATAATTTTGTTTCAATTTTCTGTGTGTAAAATTTTAAATAAGATTCTCTAACATTTATTCTTATTATTGACTTAACTGATTGGCATCTGAACCATTCATATATTATTATTATTAGTGAAACAATATTGATAAAGGGATGTGTAAATCATGACAAAGTAGCTCATTAATTTTATTATCTTTATTACAAATATAAGGTCAATGTTTTATTTGTAAATCATTTTTAAGGTTTAGAAAATAAATAACATTACATAAATAAATTTATTTCAAATAAATTTTATTATATTTATATAAATATTTAAGTAAATAATCAGGAAACTTAAATAAAATATTTTTGTCTACTACTACTCAGTTATAAAAGTGTCTAATCATAAGGCACAGTAATTATCACAATTTAATGAAAGTACCAACATTTTAGTTTTTATCTAAACATATAGTCTTTTCATTTTTAAATAATATAACCCCTGCTTATTTTATTTATAAACACAACATAGTCTTAAATAAATGAAAACTACAGACATATATACAGATTTTTATAATATCAACATACACTTACTTATTAGAACATAAGCATCTTAGAACTACTAACAAAAGTCACTAACACTATATCAATTAGAGTAGTATTATTTTAAAATGAATTACAAAATGTTGTTTCTTAAAACTTAGCCTAAGTAATGTTATTTATTAGTATAGCTCTGAATAAATTGTAGCATATTTCTGTAATTTAGATTAATTAAATAGACTAGAATTTTTTTTGTCAAATGTATTTTCATATAAATAACTATATAACTATTACAATAACTATAGTATGGTTGCCACAGTCAAAACAGGAATTACCTATTCTTTGATAGTGTCACTCATATTAAAGGTATTGTAAAGGTTGCTTAATTGTGGTAGTATAAAGTATTATCAAGATGTGCTTAATTTGTCTTTTCTGTATACAGATGAATCACTTTTTTAATCCATAGGAAATGTTTTGAAGTCTAAAAATGTTCTACCCATCTGAACAAACTTTATGTACATAATGTGTTTATTGAAGCAACACACAACACGAGAAAGTTTGGGTTAAATTGTGGTATGGCTATTGTGATAATAATCCTTTATTTTTGCTGTGTTTTCTATGATAATCAATCACAAAAGTTATTTTAAACTGCACTTTTTGTGACAAACTGAACTAAATTTAATAGATACAAGCTTTTATAATTTTATTGAAAGGTACTTTCACTTACTCGTGTAAACATTTTGAGTGACAGACTCAATCACTGATAAATTAGAACACTGAGAATTGAGAATATGAATCTGAAAAAATTTGTTCAGTATAGAAATTAAATTATTGAGTTATTATAAAGTTGTAACATTTAAATAAGTTATAGTTTTCAAATTGGAACTCATCAAAATTAACTATGGATCAGATTTATAATAATAATTCAGTAATAATATTTCATCATATAGTTAGAAATATTTTTAAGAATATTGTCTTACTTATCTAACTATTTTGATATTTTATTTGGTCTACACAATAAGTGACCATGCTTTTAATGTCGGATGTGCTTATAAGAACATGTCTGGGATGGGTTTAAGGCAAATGCCTTATACATATCCCAGAAACACTGAGATTGATATAAGTGATGCACAAATTTCTGCTGAGAAACAGTTGGAATGGTCTGGTTTTAATTAGTAAATAGTCCAATAGAGTTCTATCTCTGTATAACTTTATTTCATACTTTGATACTAAACTTTGTAAAAAGTTAATAGTTGTTAGTTATGTGACCAATTAGCACATATTAAAAATCTGATTAGTTGTGGAACTATAAATAACAAATTTGAATAACTAAGTACTAAAAATGATTAAAGTTTATATTATTGAGTAATGTGTGAAAGAGAAGAAGATTCCAAGGTCTTCCTGTTACAAATTGAAATCTGCACTTTGAACTTTTGGAGATTATCTGCATTAAATTCAATGATGTGTACACTATCTGTGTTCATTCTTAAGTAAATTAAAACTAAAATTAATTATGCTTGAAAATATTTCAACTAAATTGCAAAATGTTATTAGAAATATTTATTATTGGTGAAGTTTGCAATGATATTGAACATTTAAAATAAAATTGAAAAAATAAGCATTTTTAAAATCAAATGCTCTTGAAATAAATCTCTTCAATTAAATGTGATCTCAAAGATATTAAGAGCAAGCCAGCTCTACAGAACAAAGTAAAAAGTTTATAATAAATGTTCTGAGTCTTATAATGAAAAGACATCAGAACTGAAGGTGACACTAAACAACTTTCTGACAGAAAAATTAGGAGTGAATATGGAAATCTTTTAAAAAGATTTTATTATAATTGGAAAGGCCCTATCTTCATAAAGATTTTATAACTCATAAAACACTTAAAATATTAAACACATGAAAAATGCTGAAAGGAACAAATGTATTTCTGAAGATTTTTCAAAGAAAGTAAAAAATGCTTGAGGATTAATTTCTCCAAGAATGCTAAGTTTTTCCTTGGGGAAACTGAGCCACCTGTTTATCTTGTTTGTATCCAGTTTGATTAATTTTTTGATTTATTTTTGTTTTAGATCTGAATAATTCAGTGACCTTATATTAGATTTCCAAGATAAAAAGTATTCTGATTTGCTAGATATATTTAATCAACTAATTTAGTCCTTATATTGTGAAAATACTGAACTGTAATCTATTTAAGAATTGCAAGTATTAAGATATCCCATTTTCAAGTAGTTGAAAGTTAAAATTAGCATCAGAGAAATGCCATTGCATATTAGTAAAGTATTGCAGGAACGAACTATATTTTAGTAAATGCAGTAGTTTGAGAAACTATAAATACACTGCTCAGTAGTTCAGTGGTATCAGTTCTCTTTGGTTCAGAGATGTGGACCCGTAGGTATTTAGATAATAAAAACAAATGGAATTATAAAACTGTCTGCAAATGGCAGAAAAAAGTACCTAATTACATAATATAGGGGGGGAAGCCAGATGGTACCCTGTGATAATACAAGTCTTTAAACTTTAAAAAAGCTTTAAATTGTTGGATTAAACTTCTCCCATGTCAGATAGAATTGCCAAAACATACCATAATCAGATCAGGGATACAGACAGAAATATATAAATTAAATTTTCTATAGTTTTGTAAGTTGACCTATTGTATGAGATGCTGTCTTTAAAAATAAATTATTTGTCTATCAATTTTTCTTATAAGAAAGCTAAAGATATTTATTTATCACTTTACATAACAGAAAAACTAAAGAAACTAATAAAGCTTGTCTCAATAAGAGAATTTTACAAATACTAGAGAATTACTACATGTATTTTAGCTAATACAAACTTATACGAAAGCTAATTTAAACAAATTCTTAATTTTATTAATTTTTATGTAAATAAGTTTAATTAAAATATGTTTGATGATTTTTTTCCTTGATGGTGAGTGAGAAATCTATTTTTATGGCCAGTTTAACTAAATAAATTTAATATAATAAAATTGGTTATAATAATTTTGTGTATTATTCATTATATTTTCATAAAAATAAATTGTTGGACTCTACACCTATGCATCAAAATTTTTAAATTGTGAAGAAAAAATATAATTTAAGTGACATGAGAACCATGGCAACACTGACTGTAAGTTAGGATAATTTTTGTTGGCAATATTATTCTTCCCTGGTTTTAATGGTAAAGTGAGTTGGAGAATATTAGACTCATCTTGAATCTGATTAAGAAACTACAGTATTATAGGTATTTAATAAGTATTTTCAGCTGAAGTTAAAGTTATGTATATAAGTAGTTCAGTTATTTTTATTTATTTTTCTTTATTTGATTCCACAACCCTTAATGGGTATTTCCTCAACATTATGAGAATAAATTATTAAAGTCTTTATTAATCTTTAGAATATAAATGTATACCAGGGGTAAAAGAATAATCTACCTGTCTAATAAAACTGTTATTAATTAACACATGCACACACACACACACACACACACACACACACACACACACACATTCTTTCTCTCTCTTTTTTTCTCTCTCTCTCTCTCTCACTCACTCACTTTTTTTTCTTCTTCCCTGGGCCGGATCCACAGTTAAGCATAATACAGTCCAGGGGAGTGTCCATATACTCAAACAGGACTTCTCACCTACTGGCTATATCTGGCATAACATGTCAATCCGCCATCACACTCACTTGTTCATTCACTCATCACTTATTCACCACACAGTAGATTAACTCTATTAAAGTGGTTGTGTATAATAGCTGTTAAAACAGTTATGTATTTATATACAGTGAATATTTATTAACAATATTTCAACTGTTTTCTTTTTCTTTTTAATTTAATGATGAAGGTTTCTTAGAAAATGCTAAAATGACAACTTTCATGATTATCATACAAATTTCAGGTACATTTTACAATTTAAATTATTTTTTCATATTTAACAAATTATGATTGAAAAGTATATCACAAACTATTATTAAATGTCCGCTACTTTAAACAACCCAAAAAAGCTTTTTGATTTTTCAAAATCTGTTATTCTATTTTCTTCTGTTTCCAACACTTTCAATTGATCTCCTGTTTTTAGGTGTACAAGACTTCCTGAATAACATGAATTACGCTTGTGAACATTTCCAGAGTTTTCATGTATAGATGTTATTTTGCACTGAAATATTATATCATTGTTTTTCAATACATAGAAGCCACAGACATCACGTTCATCATAAAAAAACACCTGAAAAAAAAGACTGGGAATTAATATTTTTTTTATAAATACATATGAATGCATGCAGACAAATATATACAAACATTTATTTATGTGTATATATGCGTGTGTGTGTGTGTGTGTGTGTGTGTGTGCACATGCACACATGGGAGTGGGTCATGCGCATATACATGGAGTTTATACATACTTGCCCATATATATATTAAAGATATTATGTTAATAATATAATGTAAAATAGAACATAATTTAAAGTGATATAAATTGATTAATGGTTTTTTTTTTAAACTAGGGTATATTTATTTGTTTATTCAGACCCTACTTTAACTTAGTCACTTTCAGAACTAAAATTTACAAAGAATATTATGATGTGCTTACTAAGCAGTATACCCTAGCATATTCTAATTTTTATGGTCTCTGTTATTTAAGCAGTCAACTTTTGCATTTTTCATTTGAAAAGGATATTTACATGATAAATACTATTGTTACAAACGGGATGTTGCTACTATTTAATAAAACCTGTATTTACAGATGAAATTGTTCCAAAGTATAATATGAATAAACATTAGTTTTACCTCATTTGTTGCTGTATTCTCAAACCAGCTCAGTTAATTGACTGCTGTTTTCTTCATTCATGTCGATTCCAAACCAAAAATACATATACACTTCCTCTGCTATCATTCTGCACTTTAGTTTTGATAAAATATTATGAAATTTGTATTAACCTGGTATTCATAAATCACCTTTTGCCATCCACAGTTATCTACAATTTTTCATGTTTTATTTCAGCAATCAGATACTCTTACTTTTTTACTTCATACACTATCCTATTATTTCTCTCTCTTGAGTAAGGAAGTACTCAAACATATTTTTTAGGGATTCCTACATTCAAACACATTAATCAGTCACCTGATTATTCTATAGTTTTGTAAAACTATATGTATAATTGCAGTTAATTTTAAATCATCAAACCTGGATATTTATGGTTTCTAAAATTATAACTTAATTTAATATTTTATTTACTAGCATGATTTCTGGCTGATTAAAACTTTTATATAATTTGGATTTATATTCAACAAAATTAAATTGAAATAAATTTTTTAATATACATAAGTTTACTTCACAAATGACCTTTCTTTTGTGTTATGAATAATTTAATTTTAAATTTAAACTAATGGAGAAAAAATCTGATGTAGACATCACATGACTTCCTTGTATGTCTATTAAATTACATATACACATTTTTTGCTGCACTTCATTTTAACTTATTTCATTTGAAAGTAAAATATAATCCTCCAATTCTTTAATAAAGTGGACAGTTACACAACTGCTAAAGTATTAGTTTTTATTAACATCAAATATTTTAAAATTAATTCAACAATCTTACCTGAAATATTAGGATAGACTAAAAGTCCCGTTATTACTCTTTAAATAAATGTAGGTCTTACATCTATCTAATACTACGTTTTTAAAATTATTATGATGTAACCATCAACAAAATGAAAACAGAAATGAAACAGGAGAAGGTTACTAAATTTCATAGTGATATTTATTATCAAGTAGACTGAGACAAATGCATAAATTAAAAAAATTATGTATTTATACAGAAAAGTGGAGAACCAAGAAAATATTACAAATTCACGTATATCATATTTCATCATCATTTTATATACAGAGTGATTCACGGGAACCGGATATTTTTAAAATAATCATAAAAAATTGACTATTTACTTTAAAAAAGTTTTATTGGTATTGAAACACTTGTTAAATCAAAGCATTTGTTACTTACTCATGAACGAAAAATTGTGTCCGGCACGTGATGTCCATTTTGGGTAATACATTGTTGTAGCCTTTCACGATAACTGGCCTCAATTCTTTGCAGCATGTCTTCATCAAGCTGGGTGACGTGATGACGAATTGTGATCTTTAGGTTCTCCAGTGTACGCGGTTTATTGCCGTCGCAATTTCAGAAACCCCCACATAAAAAAATCAAAACTACTCAAGTTAGGGACCGAGGGGGCCAAGGAATGTCGCCGAATCTGGAAAAGATCCGTCCCGGAAACAAGTTACGGAGAACAGCCATCGTTGCCCTGGCTGTGTGCGCTGTAGCTCTATCCTGCTGGAATAACACATTTTGAAAATCGATTTCCCGGTTTCGTAACTCAGGGATGAAAAACGTATTCAACATCGCAATGTAACGATCAGCTGTTACAGTTACGGCAGCGTCATTTTCTTCAAAAAAATATGGTCCAATAACACCGACCTTTCCTATTGCACCTTTGGGCTATGAAGTGGTCTCTCGTGAAGCTGATGTGGGTTTCTTTCTGCCCAATACCGGCAATTCTGTTTGTTGACGAAGCCATTCAGATGAAAATGGGCTTCGTCACTCATTAACAATAACAAATTTTCATTTTCTTCAAAAATGGTAAGCATTTGTCGACAAAATTATAATCGCTGCGTGAAATCTTGCTCGTTTAACTGTTGCAGGACGGCTATCTTGTAAGGATGGAAATGCAGGTCTGTATGCAGAATTCGTCTTACCGTACTTGTGTTCATTTGAAGCGCTGCTGAATGCCTCTGAATAGAGCGGCGTGGTCTTCTGACAATGGCTTCCCTTACTCGTTCGATGTTCTCCGGAGTGCTAGCAGTTCGTCGGGGACCCGGTGGTTTTTTCTTCAATATTCAACCGCTTGTTCGAAGGTTGTTTACCCATCGCAATATTGTGTTACGAGACGGGTCACTTGCATTACGATGGATATTAAACTGACAGCGGAAATCTCGCTGAACAGCAGTTACGGATTCGTCATTTCGCACAAAACTGTCATACGCGTACAGGCGTTGGTCTAGCGTCCACGGCTCCATCTCAACGACTAAAATGTAAATGCTATGAACAAAGGAAACGTCAGACACCAGCCACGTACCCCTCCCACCACGAACGCCCGAGTACAAAAAACTTCAAAAACATCCAGTTCCCTTGAATGACTCTGTATAATATATATTTATTTTTTTTCATTAAATTCAATGAAAATAAAAAACACGAAAAGGTTACTAAATTTTTAGTTTACTTTTTTAACATGTCATAACTGGGTTTAAAATGAATATGGTATTGTAGGGTTTTTGTCTTCGTATATTAATTCTGAATTTATAACAATTGTTATTACAGTTTGTGAATTTTCAGTAGGTCCCACATCTTGTCTATACTTCGGTTTCAAAAGAATGACATTCAAACTTTTAGGTAAAATTGCAGAATAACGAGCAATGTTTGGTGGAGCAATGTTTGTTCCACCATTTAAATATACTGAATCATTGTTATTATTGAAAGTATTTTTGTAAGCAAGAAATAATGATTTTTATTAAATCAGCATAAAGCACCAGTAAGATCCATATTACTGTAACTAACAAGAGGAAGGCATGGGCTTCGGGATACCAACTTGAACCATTTTATGTGTGTGAATAGTACACTGTTTACTTGTCATTATCACAAAATACTAGCATGCAGTATTCAATTATACTTTAGAAAAATTGCCCTAAAAATTTCCTTAGCATTTTATATTAGTTTATATATTAATTTTTTTTCAGATCGCTTAAGTTGATATGTGGAGTGTAAATGCGAATGTGTCAAAGCCATGAACACATTGGTTCAAATCTGAGTTAATAATTACTAATAAATTAATATATATAAATTTAAAAATAAGTTAAAAAAAAAATATACTATATGAAGTCGAATTCGAACCGATGTGCCTTCTCCTTGTAAGACCCAAATAATTCATTAATTAAAATATTATTTGACTGTAACTCTTGAACCAATGACAATAACTACCATGTATGATATATCATTGAAAAGCTCTCATCAAAACCCTATTACTGCACTAAAGAAAAAGTTCAAAATCCAAACGTTTCAAAATTATTTAAAGGTATAATTTTATTAATTATAAAAACGGTTTAGGTTTATTTAAAGGTATAACTGTATACACATTTCTGGCTCAGTCGATTGCAATCAAAAGGAAAGGTGGACAATTAGATGTTACAACAGTTCTAAATACAAAATTTCAACATTCTACGGCTAATCGCTTTTGAGTTGCAAGATACATACATACATATGTACGTACAGACGTCATGCCGAAACTAGTCAAATAGATTCAGGAATTGTTATCATGAATATTTCCATTGAAATCTGAAATGTTTTGTGATTACAATGCTTCCTTCAGTTCATACAAGGATCCAATTAGCAAAAAAAATTTGATCCAATTAAAGTACCTTTTATTTTTCCTGAAAAATACAAAAACTATCTGTATGCATGTTTGTACCCAAGACTAAAAACAAAAAAAACATTCTATATCTAATTGTAGTGATTTAAACAATTAATTGCATTAAGAGTAGAATACTAATTCTAAATAAGAGTAGAATAGGTTGTGAACTACCTGTGCATAAATAAAATATAAACCAGGATTATTTTTTACAGTCAGAATGCCATCTTTCATTTCAAAACTTGATTTCGTTCCCATTTGAAGCTCCCAGTCTTTCAGATGTTTTCCTGGATGGTATCGTCTATTATTCCCTAAAAATAGTTTATCAAGGTAATTGTTATAATGATCACATGTAACATATATAATATAAATTAATGGAGCAAGTGCACTTTTTGAAATGTTCCTAATAACAGAAAAACAAGAATACATTGAACTGAATATATATTGAACTTACATGACATCCATAAATCATAGGTATCACACATTTTGAAGTGTAAAGAAAATATACATCATTTTTGTACTAGACTGCATCACATGTAATAAATTAAAATTCAACAATGTTTTTTAACTGTGTTTAAGATATAAATTGTCATATTTCAAGGAATATTGACATAATATCAAGAACTTTTGTTATAGAATCATTCATAGAATCATTAATTGCTGTTAGCAATATTACATTTTTGAGGTTTTCATGACTGTTGGTTCAGTAATTTATTCAGAATATGGAATGAAAAAAATTCAGCAATTAAAATTTAAAATGTGACAATCTTTGTTATTTATTAATGGAACAGTAAAACTGAAAAAGAAAAGTGATACTTCAAAAAAACACCAAGTGTCATTAGTAGTAGTTCAACATTATATTTACTTACAAACATGTAATTACAAGTATTAAAAAGAAACTTTAAATAGCTGTTAAAATAAGACACATGTTGATGCTTCAAGAATTTAACCCATGAATTAAAAGCTTTGGTGAAGATTGTATAATGTAAATAACCTAATTTAAGAGATGAAATCTTTTGTTTTTCTTTCACATTTCATAACAAATACTAAAACCATACACTTTAAAATATATAAGTGTTTTTATCAAAGAATTAATAATAAAACTATAGGAATAATCTTTCATCAAACTGTTTGTTCATTAAAACAATGTTAATGGGTTTCCTATTTCTCCAATTGTTTTAGTAAACAATTGTAACAAATTAGACTTGCATAATAAAAATCTCAATGAATAATATATGTATAAGTATAATTTATTTGGTGTAAAAACTATCCAACATGCTATCCAGTACTGAGAATATAGTACAGAGTATAATTTGCAGTAGTACATAAAAGAAAAGTATGACTTCACTGTGTTTACAGTGTTTTAACCTAACATTGTTAGCAATTTTTATTATAAGGAAACATAATATTACACATTATATTTTTTTATAATTGTGCACATCATTTAAGATAGGTTATATTTTACTACAGTGGTATTTTTATAACAGGATAATATTTATGCTGAAATAAGTATAAATCTTTGTTTGTCCTTTTTAACACTTTCAGTAAAAAGAAAACCAACTTAAAAAAGAATAATAATATTGTTCACACATGTAAGGTATATGTTTATTAATGGGGAAGTGTGAAAACAAAACCATGAATTGGACCATATACATTCAATAGTCAAAGACAAGTAATAATTTAAGACCTTCTAATTTGATTCATTAAACTATGTGATGAATGTCAGAACATGGCGCAAAAGAAAAAAATACAGTAATTACATCAGATTTCACATTAAGGTATGGAATAAAACATTTATAAAGCTTGCTCAGAGGCTTGTAGTGAGTTGTAAGATATTTCTTACGAAGCAAACCAAAGATAGTTCAAGTACCTTCAGATAATTTTAAATGCAATTGCAAAATAAACAAATTTTTAGAAAATTATAAGCATATAAATTCTTGAGTCTGATTTTTAAAAATAAAGTAGAGCAAAGGCAAGTAATTATGAATATAAAATTAAAGTACTCATATATATATATATATATATATATATAAAAAGAATATCATAAAAATAATAACGTAGATGAAACAAATAATCATACATAATCATAATAAGGTTAGCTTATGTAAAGTAATTAATTTATAGTTATCCTGAACTTAATACCTCAAAAAACAAATGTATGCTAGCAGGAAGATAGAAAGGAAGAAAGAGATGGGGAAACAAGCAGAAATTAGGTGTTTGCGTGATCATTCAACACACATTCCTAAAGATAGAAAAGAGATAAATAATTATTCTAATTCATCTGAATATTTTTAACATTTTGAACAGAAAGTAAAAATTCAGTACAGTTGCTAAATAAGATTTCTATGAAAAATGATTTTGTATGTCCCTTTAAACCACCCTTATGAGAATAAAGCTGGAAAAAATGGTTTTGTAAATACTGAAACATTATTAAATAAAAGCAACATATGAAGGAGAAAATTTTATTATCAGGTTGTTCATACATCCATTAATTGATTGGATTTCAATTTGTCTTAACTCAAAATTTGCTTAGTGATTTACAGACATAAAATCTTTTCTTAGTCTCAAAGTGGCAAAGAAATGCTATAAATGGAGCCACAAAATAATTCTTGGCCAAGTAAAGAACAAATACTTCAGCTAGTTTATATAAAAGGGAGATAAGCAGTAAGTACACCATTATATACATTTTTCCTGAACTGAGTAAATTCTAAAATTGAAAATCCCTCTTAATCAATCTATTTACTTTGACAATAAGAGCTGTAACAAACCACTGAAATATGCATACTACTCTTATATAAAATAACAGACTGAGATTCATAATAAAAATAATTGATTTTTTCTGATCTGACCAAATAATTAATTACCATAATTTAATATTAACGGTTTTAAAGAAGATAAAACAATAAATAAATAAGCAAATTTATTATTTACCTTTACAATGATCATGTCTTATGTGATCATGTCTGCAGTGAGATTCATCAGGTACGAATTGAGCATACCGGTACTGAATTGGTGTACTAGATTCACCTCTCTTGTGCCTATAAATTCTGTTAATATCTTCCTTTAACTCAGAGCTGAGAAGCTGTAATAAAACATAACATCTTTATTCACATATTGATATTTATTCGGTTGAATGTATATTTACATAATTTAATAAATGAAAAATTGCATTTATGTACTAATTATGATCAAAAACTTATGAATAATGTATATTAATTCTTGTTATTCACACATAGATTAGCATGACAAAATGTGATTTAAATTTCTACAGATTAGAAAAAACTATTCTCTATTCAAATAACAGTAATATTGGTTGGAAATATGTGGATCAATAATAATAGTTCTTCTTTCAGAACAACTTATTTATAAAACTATGATGCTTCAGAATTGAATAATGTGAGAAAGACAAGATTTGCTTTATTATTGTTGGTGTTTAGATTAATAGTTAGTTAATTAATTTTATAAAGTTTAAAGTGTAATAATGTATTAAAAATGACTTTCCAGAATGTTCTAAAAATGTTTATTGCTGAATAGCTGCTAACGTTTAGAAATATTAGTTAATTGTGGCATAGATGGTCAGAATTTTATTTTTTTATTAAGATATATAGATTGAAATGTAATGGTTCTGTAAATTTTTTGGAAATAAAAAATTTGTTCAAAAGAATCATAAAGTGGCGCATCATATTTTTTGTATTATCTACGCTACACTGTATGTACATAAGTAAAAAAAATCATAAACATGTTTTACTTAAATTTTTCTATTACAACATATTCAACAACCATCATTGTTAATAACCATTAGCTACTCTACAAAAAAAACTATATCCACAAGGACTGCATTATATCTTTAATGCTATGAACAATGTAAACTTAATAAAACATAAAACATATGAACAGACATAGTTTAAGTCAAATATAGTTCTGACCATGAAATATTTTTTTCCTAAAAAAAAAATGGAGAACAGTAACTTAGGGGGAACTACAATTGCAAATGCAAAATAGCAATAGTCATTAAACATGACTGATATCATTAGATTTGCATTTGGTCTTGTTTCATATTAAAAAAAAATTATTTAAATAATTAACATACTCTTTTGAACTTGCCTACGTTTAATGCAGCCATTCATCACACGCATTTTCTTAAAACATTCCAGTTGTCATATATCTCAAATTTTCAAAACATTTGCATATTTTACATAAAATTCTGACAAGTAAATTATTTTCATCTATTTTAATTATTATTTAAAATATACATATGTAAAATTAAAAGCAACGTTTAATGATTGTTTCGTCTACTCCCAAGAAATTAGGAAATAATGAGCAGAAAACAAAATTTTCAAGGACCACTAAAATTTTAATAATTATCTGTCTTCCAGTCATTGATAATTGGTGCCCATTACTTGGTAGATATCATGGACAGGGATTTTTATCTTACTGGCTGCTTTAATTACAATAAAAGTATAATATTATGGTATATTATATATTTTTTTCATGTAAATTTTTTATCTTAAACAATCAAATTACATTTTTGTTATGAATGAAGTAAAAAGACTAGCATATATAAAGTAAAAATAAAAATAAAACTATTTTTTCATGAAAACCACAACTTGGACAATGAAACTGTATTGGAATATATAAATTTCATTAATTAAAAATTAAAAAATTGAGCAATAAATAAATGAATCTTGCTGGCCATGCTATGGTCTTTTTGTGGCAATCCATTTATCTGGGAAGTGAATATTTAAAAATTCTGCTATTTCCTCACTGTTGTATACAGATGTTCCACTTTGTTGAACCATCAATTGTAACATTACCATATCAACAGTCAACAGAAAATCTCAGATAAACTAGATTCTCTTATAACTAGATCATGATAACAAACAGACATTACTTTTTGTGTTAAACTATCCTTGTTTAAAAAGTTTGTTTCATCTTCCAGATGATATTAATAGAAAACTGGAGTTATTTGTAGTCTCTAGCTATCCAGCAACAAAAATGAAGCTGACTTATTTGACATCCAAGTGACTTGGATGTCAAATGAAGGACTCAGGAACAGGTTTTAACTATTCTAAATATATCTGATTCAATTTCCTCTATCAGAATTCTGTTATTATGAAGTACTTTTATCAAATAACCCTTATTATTTTATTTTATTTTTTTGCTTCTTTTTACCTAATGTCTGACTAAATAATCTTTCTTTTCTAAACAACGGTTTTTATTACTGAAACATTTTTTATTTCTAACATATCCAGTTTTTCAATAGTTATAAAATTCATTTTTTTTTTTTTAATTTAAAATAAATTCTAGAAACAAATTTTTCAAATTAAATTGAAGGATAAGTAATTCACTAAACAAACAAATTAAATTTTGAAATAATTTAAATTAGCACTTGATTAAGAGTAACTAATAATTTTTAAATACAATAATATTAATTATTTAGTCAACTATCGAAGGAAGTACTTATTGTACCAAATTTAAACTGAATACATCAGTTAACGAATTCATAATAATTATTTTTAAATTACATATTACTGAGGTGTATTATCAAATAGTTTAATTTTGATGAATGTTAGTTTAGTAGTTCACATTACCGGTACTACAGGTGTCAGCCGATAGAAGCGAGCTTGATGTTTTGGGTTAAGCTTGTAATGACATAGCTGCACGTGCAGATGGTTTGGCTCAACAGTAGTAGTAGTTCTGGAGATTATCAATCTACAAATTTTACACATAGGCCTATAAATTACTTTTAAGTGAATAGTATTCTCGTACTTTTCATACATCAAAAAGTAAAGAAAAGTAAATTTCACAGCCTAATCGGGGAAGGGGTGAAAACTTTCGATCGCACTTCCACTAAGGGTGTGATCAAAAGAATTATCGTACGTTTCTTCAAAAAGTCAGTAAAAAAGGAATTGGCTGCTGAATGGATAAGAATTCACAGATGTTTATGACAAAAAAAAATGTGTACCTGGCTATTCATTTTCTTTCTAACACCACTTCGTATTTTTCAAAGTAAAATGTATCTGAAGATCAGGAATAATTCATTATAATACTTGGTGCACATGTTTGCTCTTCTTTATCCAATAAATTAAAAATTACTATATTAACACATTCACAAATTTAAAAATGGAGGCCACATAGATTTGTTAATCTTTTATGCATAGGTAATCATTAGTGTTATTGAAATAAGTTTTATTACATAAAATCTTAAACCTTTCATTGAAGCAAAATTACCACTTATTTTTGAAAATCAGTTGTCAAACACAATTGAGTAATTGAACGAGATTGATGACATAAATTTCAGTGAAATTTCACCTCCACTGCCATTAAATTAATTAATCTGAATAAATTAAATTTTTTCATACGAGTATTTTCTATATCACAAAATAACTAACTGAAATTGCAGTGAATTAGCTAATGAATGAGTGAAGATAACTTATCATCACAAAAAAACAGTAGTATTTAGTATAATGCAATTAATAAACAACAGATTTATTTAAATTTGAAAAGAATTTAAACAACATTAACGTTAAATAGACATAAATAACTGCATTTTAATTTTACTTTCAACTTCTTTTCCGCAAATGTTTGAAGTGGTCTGCTTTTGATGGGCGTTTGAAATGGCCTCTATTTGTCAAAGTACAATGTCGAACCAACGTTTTAACAATTGCCTCATTCTTTCAAAAATCCTTGATATGGGTCTCTTGATATGTATCTCTGATACATCGAAAATCTTCCTTCATTTTCTGCTGTAGATCTACAACACTGGGCATTGGTGTACTGTAGAGAATACTTTTTAAGTGCCCAAAAGTAACCCAAAGATAAAAATCAATTGGGTTTAGATCAGGTGATCTTGCAGGCCTAACTATTGGTTTTGCGCAACCAGTCCATGTTCTAGGGAAGTGATCGTTCCAGGGAAGCACTGGCAGACATTGATACTGAACTGTAGTGGGATATCATCATGCATTAACTATATGTTATTCCTGGTAAGCAATTTCAGTATAATTAATAATATAATTTTAGTGTAGTACTCCTAGTAGCAATTTTTCTAGGATATTGTAATAATTCTAACTGTTCAATCATGCTGGCAGGAAAGGTGAACCAATCAGTGAATCGCCTATGTACAAGTCCAAACAATTATTGACAATGATTCCTGAAATCTTGACTGCATAATGATATTAGGATTTTGTTGTGCATAACGATGGTTATTGAGAAAATTGATGATTCTACTTTGGTTAAATCCAGCCTCATCAATGAACATTATTGCAATGAGGAATTATAGATTAGTTGTCACTTTTGGTAAAATTACCCCAGAAAATGATCATCTCGGCAAGTGGTTGTTTTCATTAATTGTTAATAGTCTTTGTACGTGATACAGCCACAGTTATTGGCTTCACATAATTCTCCAAACAATCATATGATCAACGTAATTTGTAAAGTGACCCTTCTTACAGAGTCATTTGGATTTTCCTTTATGCTTCAATACTTGTTCTTCCAGCCCCAGTGTTCTTGTGTTTCACAATCTTTCCATGAACTCTGAAGGTTTAGAGAAGTTTCCAGATTCTCTAAATCTTTCATACAGGATTACAAAAACTTTTCACTTGGCAAATGTGATTTAGAAAATGCTCTGTATAGAGACGGTGGCCACCTTGATTCTAGTACGTTTCTGTCATTTCAATATGGGAATAAACTTTCATTTTCAAAAAGTAAACTCAAGTAAAGAAAACTGGTTATCAAAACATTTTAAGTATTAATCGTTTTTCAAAAACAGAAAAAAAGCAATTATTTGAAAAAAAAAAAAATTAAATTATAAATAAACAATTCCTATTACTAATCATAGTATTACTAGAAAACCATACTTAATATGACACCTATAACACAACATAAATAACAACCTTATTACAACTTACAGCTGCATAACTATGTTACTGTTATTGCTAAATTTAATATATATTATTTATTAAATACTTCACAATTATTACTTCAAATTATTAATAGATCTAACATTATCATTAAAAACTAGAAATGATTACTGACATAAATAAAGAATTTAAAAAATTGATCGTGCCACCATTTGAGAGTTTTAAATTTTTTTAAGGTGTTTTTCATTTATTAGACAAAGGTTGTTACAAACATGGTTATCAAATATTATAAGGATTACTCAATCACATCTTGAGATATACACTTTTCTTTAAAAAGTACAAAATGACAGACAAAAGGAATCTCCATTTTTCATAAACATTTAATTAAACAGTTAATTTCTATGTATACGAGTAGAATCCAAAAATGAATAGCCAGGTACACTTTTTGTTACATTCTATACAGAAGGAAGAGAAAATAAAAATGATTCGTTTAGAGGAGCTTATCTACTAAGATATGATATTGATAAAGTACTGAATCATTAAAAAAATAATGGAACAGTGGGGATAGATGAATATATAAAATCAAAACTAAAATACTGGTTAGGTAAAGTAGGATTCAACAGACCGCTCAAATTAGAATTCACGATTTATGATAATGTATAAATCCCCTGAGATTTCAATTAAAGTATAATAATTGAAATTCTAAAGATACAAGAATCATAAGAGTTTGTGACTATAACAACAACTTATATCATTCAATATGAGATGAAAGTTTACTAAATTAAAAAAAGCAAATCCTGATAAATGTGGGTTTTAAAACAAAGGTGAGTACAAAGATGCAATCCTGACACTCAGATTAGTCTTGGAAGACAACCTGAATAATTCACTGATTATTGCCACATTATTAATTTACTTCTGCCAACAAAAATAGTAATCCTAAAAAAAAATCTCCATCAAGCTCTACAGCTCTTTGGCGAACAAGAAGGGGTATGTTAAGCTTCCAATTTTTATAACTTACTGACCTGCCTAAAAGATTTTCCTACAAATTTATTTAAAATAAAACTAAAAGGTTTTCTTTAACAAAAGCCTTACTCTGCTGATTAAAAAAATATTATAAGAAAAATCAGGCTTTTCTTATCCTTTGTTTAGTGAATACCAACAACAAATACGTGTGTAAATAATTTTGATTAATGCTTTTTAAAAACGGTTTAAGAAAGATTTTTGTACTTATTTTATTTTTTTAATATCTTCATACATTTACTTAATAATCATTTCATGTATTTACTCCCTTTACGGACTAATATTGATTTTAACCATTTTTTTCTTTTTATTTTATAAATAACTGTACGTTTTGTGATGCTGTAAATTTTTTATTACAGTTCCTTGGTTCATTCAGGCAAATATGGGGTTAGTTCTTATTTTCTGTCCATGGACTTGCACACCTACATGTTCCTTTACATGATCTGTGTTAGTATTATTATATTCAAATTAAAATAAAATATTTATTTATTTGCAGTAATTGGATTAAAAAATTAGTTGAAGTATTTCTAATACAGGTAAAAGTGGAATAATCATATTGTACATTTATGTTACATTAAATTGTTTACAAACAGCAACAGAATTTGAAAGTAAGATTCTGAAAGCAAATTAACAAGTCAAGAGAAATCAGAAAGATTCAAATTATAAATGACGGAGATATTTTATGATGATTACTTTCTAAATATTTTCTATTTTTTGAAACTAAACATGAGTTAGAAGAGATAAGATACTGAATAGTATAGATTATCAGGCAAGAAATTTAATTTGAAAATAAATAAGTCAAATAAATGTAATGAAATATGGCATATAGTTAGATAATGGTAAATAAATATTAAGAAAAGAAAACATTATACGGATCTTGTCCATTATCTGTCAAACACTAAATTGAATTGTTAATTAATTAAATTACTTAAGCTTAATTTTTCATTTATTATTCACCATAAAATTGCTTAATCTGGAGGCCAATACGCATCAATATCAGTAAGGATTTATTATTAGATGTCTATATAGCACTGATGCTATACAAATTCACACAAAAATAATAAAATTCTATTTCCGCCACACTGTTTCTTGTTTCTATTAAGCTGGATATAAGGTACTTTTGATGACCTGGTTATGAGCTTCTGATGTTTGGGGACCAATTGGTAGCAATTGGTCCACACTTCTATTCTACTGTAAATAAAAAGCTCTCCAGTTTCGCGACAATAACCGCCAGATGACCATTATTGGAGAAAAGAGCGAGGGGTGTGGTTTTTCCTTAATGGGAACAAACTTTCGTCGATTTCTGCTGTTAAATTTGGGCCGCTGATTAGAATGAGATTTTGTAATATATCAGGCACATATTTCACTAAGTAATTTGACCAGTCGACTCGTATTTTATGATTTATCTCTAATTTTTGTCGTACAACTTCCCGATCGTTGAATATTTAACCCTACAATAAATGAACGAATTGTTTTTTCGAAAAGCCAATTTAATCCCGTTAAAAAAGAACTGTTAACAGTTTTCTTGAATTCACGAAACTGCCGTTTGTTGCAAATCTAGCGTTGCCTATCATCTGTACGATGAAATTTCATTTCAAGTCCGTTTTCAGAGATACGAGGATTCTTTAAAATACTATTATTTAGCAAATGTATTATTACATTTTCATTACACTCAGTTCGATCTGCCGTAAGCAGAAAATCCATTGCTCTAAACCGTTCACTTATCGAATACAAACCGACGTCTAAAGAAATGTAAGGAATCAGTAATGTTGTGTATATTTATATACACAACATATATAATAATAACTAATGTTTAGATTACACTGGAGTCATAACAAATGACACGGTAAGCCATCACAGATTATAGCATTATTACATAAATAATATTGTGAAAAAACACGTTCATGTGTTTATATACATAGTGCAAGATTTATTGCACTCAAAATTTACATCTGAGTAAAAATTATACCTGGATTTGAATTAGCAACTTTCAGTGGTGACAGATAACGGAAAATGATATATAATATACTAGAACTAGAATTTCATTGTTTAGGGAGGAAATCATAAACAGTAGACAACAGAAGAAAGATATTAAAAAAAGTTAGCATAAGAAAGGAGACTTGAACCGGAAAATAAATTTTAGAAAAAATGAAAGAGGAAGATACAGTGAAGCTTTCTGATTTATCACCCATTTTGATACGATGGACGTAGTAAATATATAAAGTATGACCTCAGTTGATCGAGTGGCGGTTTCCGACGTTTTCATTTTTCATAAACCCATAAATATTCGCTGTAATATTTTATTAATTCCACGTTACATTTTATTACAAGTGTATAACAACTATTACAAGTACCGGTAATCATTCTTCATTACATTATACATTTTACTCGTATATGAGGCATACACCTTTAGTAAGTATTTGATAGATAAATTCATAAATAAAAACAAATGTGTAGTACAGTGAGGTAATTTACATAGTGTATTATTATTTACTGATCAGAATAAATTATTTATTTGTTTACATTAATACTATACGAACCGTAAATAAAATACAATTAAACATTGTAAATAAAGTACATTCATTTGTTTAGTACAACTTTGAATAGATACATATTGTACGGTGAATAAACTGAGTGTAAGCAAGTTAATCACTTTATTAGGCTGTTGTATTAATAAAACAAAATCTATCGGAAATGTTCATATAAAGCAATGCTTCGGAAGCGTTGTATTATCCAATAGAATCACGTTATCGAATAGTTTCCTCGTTACATTTATCCATAAGTGTTTTATAATTATAAAAATCCTACTAATAATCATTCACGGAATTTCGTGGTAAGAAATCAGTTAACAAGTACACTGCATAATACTCATAATAATAAATGTAGAGATCGGATAGTTTTATAAATCCTTTTAATTTTAATTTTAGTTGAGTTCTGTTTTGAACAAAAATTCAATCCATTCTAATGTAAGTCCGGGTCCTCCCGGACTTACATTAGACATAATTCCTATGAATTAATTTGTATATTGCTTGCTCTCTGCGTGCCCCGAATCAAGATAACGTCATTAAATAACTGTTTACTTTTGGGATACATATCAAACAATAAAAAATCACTATAAATGTAAGTAAATAATTAAAATGGCTCATTCCACTAAGATTCGAAACAAAACGGAATCGTATGGTTGTATCCTTTGACAAAGAAGTTGGAAGCAATTAAGCCTAAATATATTGATGAAACTACTAAAACAAAGAAATACTGTAGAATTTATGTCGGTTGGAATCGAAACAAAACTCTACACTGAATATTTCTAATCTGAAGTATAACTGCCGCAATGAATCTTAGAGCTTGGACAACGATGGCTAGTACAATGCCTGTTATCCAAACTGAAAATATTCAGTTTAGTTTTCACGCACAGAAGCAAATTGCTTTCTTGTAAATACGAGAAACAACTTATTATTTCTTTCTTATTCTTATTTCTTTATTATTCTTTCTTTTTCGTACAACTTATTATTTTATGTTACTGGATGGTATTTTGGATTACTTTGAATATTTTCTAATTCTGCTGTTTATACTTTATAAATGATTAAATATTCTGCCATAAAAAGAAATGTTATTTCTTTTTGTGTATTTTTAAACGTCATAAAAACGTAGGCCTATCCTCAACAAGTACTATAATTATGTCGCAGACAAACGCTAAATGATAATTTAGCTAACAATATAATTGTCTGACATATATTTACGTAGTTATAATTTATCGTGGTTTTGTTTATTCTAAAAATAAACACGGACAAGCCAATTATTATAACTCAGCAAATGAGTCACCTTTCTTAGACTCATATCAAGAAACAATATAGCTACATTGTTTGCTATGTGCTCATAAAAAAAATAAATAAATAAAAAAATACCTATTGGCTTACGTTATTGAATGCTTAAGTAAAATCCAATTAAGTTTTCCTGTATTTTTTGCTCCTATAAGAGCATTTGTGCAAATTCCATTTCTTTATTCTACTTCTGATTGAGAAAAGTAATTAAATTTTATAATCGGTTGTGTTTGTTTAGTGTTTTATAACTATGAACGAACATAAGTCTCTACCGTAAAAAACAAAATAACTAAAACGGCAGGCCTGGGAAATAAAAAATACAAGTATATGAATATAAAAATATTATGTATTCGTAACACAATCGTACTCATAATACCAGTTGAAAACGAGAAGGTGATGGATTTCCGAAGTCGGAAAAAGAAAATAAACGCCTGATTCACATAAAAAAATGTGAAAGAAGAATAACAACTGCGTGTGGTGTGTCACGATCCCAATTCCCAAAGAGTAAAGACTCCCCAAGACTTCCCAAGGAGTCACGATCCCAAAGAGTTAAAAAAGAGAAAAAGCGGTGTCTAGAAAGATTAGCTAAAAATCTGGGGGAGGCTTCTTTTTGACTTTCTACATGACTTTTGGAGGCTTCTACATGACTTTATCACGTGTGTGGTGAGTCGGAGTATAAGAGAATTTCATGGGATTCATAAACTGCCAACAGTGAAAAACGTAATATTAGTGCTTAAAGAAGCAATTGGTTATTAATGAAAAGAGACGCTTGAGCAAAATAATAAAAGAATTGAGCTTTAGGTGAAGAAAAACTGAAATTAACAGGAAGGTTCTCATTGAACGTCATGACATAAGGTTTAAGCGTATTCAGTATCTGAATGCTGTAAAAATTTTGCAACCGTAAATAGGCCGATAGTGTGTCTCGACATGTCATATATTATCTTCTCACACTACAAATAAACCGTGGTGTAGCGATTCAAGTGACCGGCTGAAAGTTCCTATTTCAAAAGGCAGCAGATTTATTATGGTGCACGCCGGGAAAGAAATAGTTTTTATACCAAATGCCTTACTAACTTGACGAGCAAGTTTAAAAAATAGAGATTGTAGAGGTCAATTTGAAGCGGAAAATTAGTTAAATGAACAGAAGATATATTAATTCCAAACCTTTCCGATAATTCTGTGGTAATCGCTTACAAAGCAACCTATCACAATGCCGTTTTAGAAAAATCACCAATTTTCAATTCAAGAAAAGAAAATATGATAAAGTGATTGCAGAAGCATTCTGTTCCTCATTCTTCCTCGATGATGAAACCGCAGTTGTGCGGATTTGTAAAAGCAAACAGGGAAAAGTTTACTGTTTATATGTTTGTAATTCAACATGCAACGTCGAAGCAATACGTTCGTTTTGTATGAGCTCCGTAAAATAGAATTTTAGAATTTGTATATTATTTTATACCAATATTTTTCTTGGATAGATAGTACAGTCATTCAAGGGAACCGGATGTTTTTGAAGTGGGTTGTACTTGGGCGTTCGTGGTGGGAGGGGCACGTGGCTGGTGTCTGACGTTTCCTTTGTTCATAGCATTTACATTTTAGTCGTTGAGATTGAGCCGTGGACGCTAGACCAACGCCTGTACGCGTATGACAGTTTTGTGCGAAATGACGAATCCGTAACTGCTGTTCAGCGAGATTTCCGCCGTCAGTTTAATATCCATCGTAATGCAAGAGACCCGTCTCGTAACACAATATTGCGATGGGTAAACAACCTTCGAACAAGCGGTTGAATATTGAAGAAAAAACCACCGGGTCCCCGACGAACTGCTAGCACTCTGGAGAACATCGAACGAGTAAGGGAAGCCATTGTCAGAAGACCACGCCGCTCTATTCAGAGGCATTCAGCAGCGCTTCAAATGAACACAAGTACGGTAAGACGAATTCTGCATACAGACCTGCATTTCCATCCTTACAAGATAGCCGTCCTGCAGCAGTTAAACGAGCAAGATTTCACGCAGCGATTATAATTTTGTCGACAAATGCTTACCATTTTTGAAGAAAATGAAAATTTGTTATTGTTAATGAGTGACGAAGCCCATTTTCATCTGAATGGCTTCGTCAACAAACAGAATTGCCGGTATTGGTCAGAAAGAAACCCACGTCAGCTTCACGAGAGACCACTTCATAGCCCAAAGGTGCAATAGGAAAGGTCGGTGTTATTGGACCATTTTTTTTTGAAGAAAATGACGCTGCCGTAACTGTAACAGCTGATCGTTACATTGCGATGTTGAATACGTTTTTCATCCCTGAGTTACGAAACCGGGAAATCGATTTTCAAAATGTGTTATTCCAGCAGGATGGAGCTACAGCGCACACAGCCAGGGCAACGATGGCTGTTCTCCGTAACTTGTTTCCGGGACGGATCTTTTCCAGATTCGGCGACATTCCTTGGCCCCCTCGGTCCCTAACTTGAGTAGTTTTGATTTTTTTATGTGGGGGTTTCTGAAATTGCGACGGCAATAAACCGCGTACACTGGAGAACCTAAAGATCACAATTCGTCATCACGTCACCCAGATTGATGAAGACATGCTGCAAAGAATTGAGGCCAGTTATCGTGAAAGGCTACAACAATGTATTACCCAAAATGGACATCACTTGCCGGACATAATTTTTCGTTCATGAGTAAGTAACAAATGCTTTGATTTAACAAGTGTTTCAGTACCAATAAAACTTTTTTAAAGTAAATAGTCAATTTTTTATGATTATTTTAAAAATATCCGGTTCCCGTGAATAACTCTGTATAAATGTTTGTTATTTATTTTGCGTTGTTTACGGGGTATATTTCCATTTTATTAGTTATTTATAAATTTTGTTGCTTGGGTAGCCAATAGTCCACCTAGACTATATTTTCAGGCCATATTACCCGGGACCTCATCCGGAGGTCCCGGGTTCGAATCCCGGCCAGACATGGCATTTTTCACACGCTACAAATATGTCATTCATCTTATCCTCTGAAGAAATACCTAACGTTGGTCTCGGAAGTAAACAAAAAAAAGTAGGCCATTTTTTTTTAGATGGATAGTTTATTTAATTATTATAATGGCCTCCTGGGTTGGGAATTAATCAGGACTGCCTTCCTGGTCCTTGTTTATTATTTACAACATAATTAATTTAATTATTATAGTTTTTTTACATTTATATAGTTTATTTTTGTAATATCTATTTGTTTAAAACAACTGTTGATTTGCTGACATTTTGTTTGTTTATTTTTATAGAGGTTTGCCATTGGTCGGATCTTGTTAGTAAACAAACATCGTACTGGTGCTTATATTTTCGTTGATTGTTTCTGTTTCAGTGTTTTTATTAGTGTTTTAGAGTTTTTGTGTTTTATGTTATAATGTTCGACCAGGAAGGCAGACGACAGGGTAGGCCCAGGCAGAGTTTGAAGTCGAGAGTTCCAGCGTTCCAAGTCCTAGTAAAGTCAGTTATTTTTACACAGATTTGAATACTAGATGGTGGATACCGGTGTTCTTTGGTGGTTAGGTTTCAATTAATCACACATTTCAAGAATGGTCGACCTATGAATTCATTTACACTCATACATATCATCCTCATTCATCCTCTGACGTAACGGTAATTATCGGAGGCTAAACAGGAAAAAGGAAAGAAAGGCCCAGGCGGGGTAAACTCAGTGAGGTCGTTGCTTAGGTGCAATTCGACGATTCGTCCTCTTCTTCTGGACAGGAGGAGCCGCAGGCTGGGGCGTCAGGAACGTCTGTACATGCTGGCAAGGGTGTTTACATGCAAGATTTTGAGAGAATAGCTGGGGAAGTCGGAAATTTAATTGTGCTCACTAGGGCATTTAATGAAAGCCTTGATGAGTTGCTAAAGATTATAGAGAACTCTAGGACTGCTCGAGGAAAAAATATTCCTAAATTAAAGTAGCTTAAGCTGATCATGATTGCCCTGGAAGAGGGGTATGAGCGGTTATTTATACCTCCCGAGTCTCAGCCGACTCGGGAGGTTGTGGTGAGGGAGACAGTTTCGGTTCCGGCTCAACAGCCGATTACAGTTCCACAGCGCAAACGATACGCAGATATTTTAAAAGAAAAGCCCGAGGCAATTCTGTTTCGAAAACAACCGGAGGTGGTCTTCGTAAGTTTAAGGGAAGGGGCAACAACTAAATCCAACAAGGAGATGGACAAATTCCAAGTGGTCCTTAAACAAAAGAGGTCGAGTTTGAAGATTATTAATATTAAAAATCAAAAAAGGGGTTAGTCGTCATTGCTTTTAAGGAAACCATTAAGGTTATTTCTGACCCTCTACAGTTCTGCAAGTCGGTATGAAAGTCGACCCTAAGAATAAGAGGCGCCTAAGAATCATTGTTTATGATATAGATCGATGACTATCTGAGGATGAGTTGATGACTCACATTGGGGAGCAGAGTATTCAGATAGACGAGGCTTCTTTCAAGTCTGAATGTCGATTATTGTTTAACAGGGTGTTAAACAATAATCGACAGAGTGTTGACTGGGTATTGCCTACCCAGTAATATCTACCGTGGTATGTAGGTAAGTAATATTTTATTTAACAGATTCAATAAGGAGAGCAGGTTGTTTATAAACTTCTGTTCTAGTCGAGTTAAAGAATATTTAAATGTCCAGCGTTGTTTAAATGCTGCTGGAATGGAAATAATGCTAAGTTCTATAATCATCCTGCGGTATTTGCTCATTGTGGCGACGAGTGGCACTAGCGTGGCGAGTGTTCTAAGAATCAAAGGGTCCGACTTGCATTAATTGCAAGCGCTCTCAAAAAGACCACAAGCACCCTGTCAATAGTAAATTGTGGGGGCACTATCTGAGAGCTGTTGAAATGAATTACAACTCAGTATTTAACAGTTAGATTTGGTCAGTTAAACGTAAAGATGCCTACATTGTTCAAATTGATCTTGCTGAGACAGCGCAAAGTCGAGGGTTGGATGTTGTTCTGTTACAGCATCCATACTTGGTATCTGGTCAATTACCAAGTTTTTCTCGTTGGAAGAGATTTTATTTTGGTTCAGATAGCACGTCCGCTGTTTTCTGCAGAAGAGAGGTTGATTGCGTCTTCATTCGGCAGCTCTCAAATAATCATCACGTTGTGGTCCGTGAGGATGTTCTGGACTTGCATCGTATATTGCAAGAGCATATTTTCAGTATAAAGATCCTGCTGATCGTCATCTTGAAGTCAGGGATAATATCCTTTGATTGTCTGCTATTAGTCTAATCCTTATTGGTGCGGATGTGAACGCTAAGTCACTTTTGTGGTATAGCGGTTTCACCGATGATGGCGGTGAATTAGTAGAGGGCTATTTAATTCAGCATAGTCTTCAGGCATTTGATGTACCTGGGAAGTTGCCCTCCTACGCAGGTAATATAGACGGGCGACGGTTGTTTGGAGGAACGAACATCAATGTTACCATCGGTAGGTATATCCCTGCCAATGTTTGTAACTAGATCATTGCTCAAGCGGTCATCGATTGATTTTTTATGAGATTACTGGTGGTTTGAATGAGCGCTACCAATGTAACGTTCTGGTTCAGCAGGGTCGTTTTCTGCATAGACAAGCGGACTGGTAAAATTTGTTGATTTTCTTTCGGCCAGGATTCGAGTTTTGGATCGGAGTTTGGAGGTTTTGGATTTAAAGGACCTGTCGGCAGTGTTTATTGACGCCGCCGAAAACTCAATTCCCGCAGTTTTGGTCGAGAGAGACTTGTTCTATGGTGGAACAGGAAATGAATGTAAACGAAGTGTAATCTTGTACATTCTTAGATCGACTATTCCTGAGATGTGTGGTTAATTATCAAAGAACACTGATCTAGTATTTAAATCTGTGTAAAACTACCTGCCTTTACAAGAATTTTAACCTTAGAACTCTCGATTCGAAATCAACTGATTTGCGATGACGAGTTCACTACTAGACCAACCCGGTAGGTTACATCGGCAAAGCTACTAATCCGTACTAACGTTTTTTTTTTTACGAGTAGTCAATTTAAAGGAACTTCAGTCAGAACAAAATTCTGCCATAAAAACATATTAGCATCACTCGATATTACCTTGTTCACCATTATAACAAGCTTCTGATTCTATATGGATTCAAAATCACATAACTGTCCTCTTTTGCAATAACGTAGGATAGATTGTTAATAGACACATTTTCATGTTGATTATTAGTACAATTATTATTTGAGTCGTTTGATTTTATAACCTGAGGATAATGAATGCGTCATGAATCTTAAGTCTGTCAAGGCTCGTGAATTGTCAGAAGAAAAGAGACGTATTCTATTTTTTTTATTCAACTGTAAAAAAAGATATTCTCAATAACACTCAGAAAAATATAAGTAACTTTCTACTGTTCTTCTTATACCCATGGACGTCTATCCTCAAGGGAATTCTGTATTTTTTTCAAAATAGCAGATCAAGCAGTAAAACGTCATGTTTTTCTAGCCAGCGCCTATAATCCTGAAATGCAGTATAGACTGGAAATTAGGTATATAAATCTTGATTTCGCAATATTTCTTCACTAAAAACGTAACGATTTTTGCTCAAAAAGTGTTAAAAAACCCCTAATTTTTATTACACAAAATATAAAATTTACTAAATTTCATACCTTGTACTAAAATTATTATTTGAGATTTTTTTAACGTAAATCTTTATTTTAATTTGCGAATGAATCACTTGTGTAAATTAATAAATAGAAGTTTTCAAAAAGTTACTTTGAGATTATATTCTTCATTTTCCTATTAGATAACTTATATTTTTATCTATTACTGTTTTATTGTATTGTATAATTTATTTTTATTTATATTATCAGTTGCATTACAAGTATTACAAGTTGCATTACTATAAATAATCAATAGCTGACTGTGCGGGTAGTCCACAAGATGTAAAATGTCTGCAACATGCTCTTATCTGTTGATTTTATTTACAAATTATTTTTAATATTACTGATTTTAAGAAAGAATAGTGATAGGTTAATAAAAATTAAATAAAAAACCTTTAATTTTTATCTGTGAAGTAATGGAATATTTCACAATAAATAAGCCGACTTATCGGTACTAAAATGTGATGAATTTTGGATAACAAAACCAGAAGTCGTTTCCCTTTTCATTAATATATTTACGTGCGATTTCCTTGACCCTAAAAAAAATTATTTATGACTGTTGACTAACTGATAACAAGTACAAATTTTCATATTCAGAACCGATCAAAAACGAAAGGAAATATTAAGTACCGATAGAAGGGTTAATATTTTCAAAAATATCAAAGCGGAATTAAAAAAGAAAATTTATCTTTTTTTATTATACAGGATATACGTTTGCTCTTTTATTTTAATTTTCCCGTAACCATTTAAAAAACACTTTTATTTAAGTTTTTAAATTGAAGGAATCGTTTTAATATCTGTAATCTTAATCTGCAATCTCTAATCTATTTAATAACTGTAATATTTTTCTTATCAGGCAATCAATGCTTAATTATTTAATTTATTCTTACACTTTGTCAAATAGATAATGTGATATCTTGATTTTAAAATTATATTTATTTTCTAGATGACCTATTTGCAGTTTATTTAAAAGTGGTAGATTTCAATAATTTCTTTTGTTTTTTTTTTAAACTGTGTAATTTTTTTATTACGTATGAATGATGGACTCAGGTTTGAATGCTTATTTAAACATCGATAATTAAATTTTAGTGTGTGAACGAAAAATCAAACTTTCTTACTGGTTAACTGTTATTTATAAAATATTTATGAGTTCAGTAACGAAATTTTGCTTATCCTTTCTATTTTTAGTTTAACGAAGAAAAAAAGAATAAAAACAGAGACTTCTATCTTTTTTTTGCCTGAATCATTAAGATGTTATTTGGGAAAATAGGGCAGCGATGGAATTACTCATTCAAGTGTTTGTTTCATACGCATAATTCAATAATACCACAATAACTGATTTAACGAACAAGTTTTTTTTTTTTTTTAATATTCTGGTATGTTCATTGAAGGTCCTTCATTAACGAGATTAGACTACTTGAAGACAATCTGCTACTGAAATTAATCTTCCTCTACAGATTTATTTTACAATGCACGAAAACTTTGCCACTGTATAGATTTAATATTACTATCATTATTCATCGTCAAAACAACTTCTGTACGATACATTTTCATTTTTACAATGTTAATTTTGATGAGAAATCAACCATAGATTTTGCTCAATAATATTAATTAGTGTCGAAAAAATATTATTCCCTTGAATTTTGATATGACAATAACTACGGTTTTTTTATCAATTAGTTTGCACGAAACAAGATAATGTTTGTAAATAATATTTCTGAAAATAGTTAAAGAGCTTAGTGAAAGGGTAAGGTGCTTAATTCTACAAGAAAATCGCTTTCCAAGCGCACTATGCATATTAAATGTCAGAAATCGATTTTATAATGTACTCAAACATTTCTGTGAAACTGAAAAAAATATTTTACGTGATTCTCTGAGATGAGAGGGAGTTTATTATTCTTCTAGACAATAGATTTAGTATTCCGTTACCTTTTCCTAATTGTATCATATTGCTGATTACAAAGAAGAATTAACTGCTTCTTTTTTAGTACGATTGTAATTTCCGGTAATATTTTCCAAAACTTACACATTCATAAATACAAAAATAATAGAAAATTTCCAACAAATCTTACTTATCAAAAAGGCATTTTTCTTAACATAATGGCATTTTTACTAATTAATACTAAATTGTGTTTCACGTTGCAAATTCTTCTAGGCTACAATACAACATAAAAACGTACCTTCTCTTGTATTTGTTTCTTTGATGAAGAAAGTTTTTGCATCTGATGAGTTCCAGATAAAGAATGAATTGCCGGTTTGTTTCTGGCGTAACTGGATTTATGTTTCTCACTGAACATTAATAAAAATAAAATAAATTATACGTGAATTAGTTGAAAAAAAAAATTATAATTTATATTAAATTTGTTGCATGACTTTGTTGCATATGAAGAGAAAATTTTAGTTTTTGTTGGTTGTACATACTTTAGTAAAAATTGACTGAGAAATTATGAATTGTTTTTGTGTCAGATACTTGGTATTAGGCAAATAAAAATTCATAATAAACACTGTGTTGTTTACTTCATAAACCATTTATATTTTACACTTTGAATACAAAATATATACATTTCTTTTAAAATATGTATTAAATTTTTTTTTTTAATTAAATTAAATCTCAAACTTACTGCACCACAGGTGTCGTTCTAACTGTGAACATTACTTGTTGCTAACAAGGAGATAAATGGAGAGGATTGTCTATTTCTGATATCCGATAAGTCCAGAGTGGAAAGACGCTAAGCTATAAGTCATAAACAAAGTGCAAACAAATTTACAGTTAGTGCCATTAGGACTCCGTGCCCTGTTTTACAGCGGGCATTTTAACATTATTTTAGGTGGCGACAAATTGGCACATGGTCTTCAAGAGTAAGACGTGCGACAAAGAGTATTACAACAAAAGACTTAAAACAAAGAGTCCAGCGAACCGCAGACTATGAACCTCTAAATAACAAACTCGGTTTTTAAATCTAAGGCCTAGTTCAATCCACAGTTTTATGTGGCCTCATCAACATTTACACACACGTCTTTCTTTCTTATTTTTTATGTATTTATTTTTATTTTTCTGTAATGTTTAAAAACTCATTCTTTTTGTATCTTACGCACTCTCTTGTGTTATCTTATTTGTTCAGTGCAAAAGAATTTGGTGTATCATAAAATCTATTACTTTATTCATCAATAAATAATGTGCATTTAATCTATTAAAACTAAGAACTTAAGAAACTTTAAGAACTTAAAAAATTAAATTCAAAAATATCTGCACATAACAAACTTAGTACTGCTACCGTTTTGTCTTACTCGTTAGCATAATTGTAAACTTTTTTCTTTCTTTTATTCCTTTCAAATTTACCTCTACCCTTATTACTTTTTGATTTGATATCTCTTAGATTCAGTAAAGGACTTGATCGATCAAGTACTTCCTTCTCGTGTGTGCTATTCCAGGCCGTATACCTGTTTGTGGTCGAGGTCAAGTTCAATGACCTAATGCAATTCCAAAGTCGAACACTTTCTTCTTTTGTAATCTGGATATTGAATATTCAGATGGCCGTAATACAATTTTTTCTGTTTACAAACAGAAAAGGTATTTTTTTATGCTGATAAAAAATGCAATAAAAATAAAAATCTATCTTCATTAATAAATAAGAAATTTGGAAAACTAATATTCTGCAACACCTTCCTCCTGAAAACTTGTTAGTTTTACTGGAAAAAGTCGGTTTATCAAATTTATAATTAATTATTTTAGTTCATAATTAATTTGAACTCAGGATTTACAGACTGTAAAAATCGACAAGTTTAGAAAATAAGTTCAGAAGAGCATCGATATATTTCAGACTTATTGGGGTGATTACCAATCAAAATTGCAAGGAAGCCTACAATAAATTCATTATTATATATTTCAGTAAAAGAATTATTTTAGGGAATTGTTTTCGCAAACAGTGTTCATTTATTACATTTTTTTTTATGTTTAATAACTTAATGAACCGATTAAAATTTAAGAAAAAACATATACATATACTCACATCCTTCTTTTCTTATCAGAAGATACATTTTCTAAAACATTAATTATTGATCTCTCATCAGATATTTTAGCGCTAGAATGAAGAGTTGATTGAAAATTTTCGCGTGTTTTTAAACTATTTTCATGATTATTATGAGAAATAATATTTTTAGCTAATAAATTTAAATTATAAAAGGATTCCCTTTTTGTGCGTGTATCATTTTTACTGTTATCTGATAAAGTTAATGAAGAAGAGGCAATTTTTGAAGGCGCTGATACCGGTACAGGTGTGTTATCGTTATAATTTTCTTCGTCATCATAACTCTCATCCTCATCATTATTTGGATCGTCATATTCCGTGTATTCCTCTTCATACTCCTCTTCTTCTTGAGCTTCTCTTGAACTCTCACTTACGTTCTGTAAAAAAAATAACGATTCGTTTGTAAAACGGTGATTAAAAATGTCATAAAAATATTTTGAGATAAAATACTTTCACAAATAATTTTTAATTGAGGTAATTAATTCTTAGATTACGTAAAATAATTCTTAAATAAAGTATTAACAAAAATACACCAAAATGAAGACACTTTATTCTAACAACATATCTCGGAGATGTCTGCAAACACGATCATAAAATAATACTACAATTACTGATATCTACAGAATAACAACAAACAAACAGTTATGAAACTTACGTAAGTTTCAGATAACCTACCCGAGATGGCATATCTAACAACATTTAATTTCTCACTAAACATTTATTTAATTACAAAATTTAAAAACATTTTTATATGGATAGGCTAATAAGGTTTTGACTGTTTCGATTGTTTGATGTTGAACACTATCTGGAAGCGTACAAAAGGAAATCTAACTCAACACGTTACAGGAGGAAGCTCTAAAATAAGACCGAGAAGGCGGTAGATAGGTTGTGTTAAAAAAGACTTGGAAAGCAGGACAGTAGTGCGAAAAGTTTTCAGGAGGTGTACTGAAAGATTACAATGCGTGATCTGAGATCTGCAATCACAGTATGATTTGCAAAGAAAATCAGTAAAAGGAAAGATTAAAAATAAAAGTTACAGAAAATTATTAGTAAGTGCATATTCACTGTGTATAAGTCGGTTATTCACTGCACTATTTAGTTAAGATAACAATGATATCTAGTGATTGAAGTTCTCCGCGCCATCACAACTGCGCACAGTGAAAATTCCATAATTCCGTACCGTCTATATGTCTAGCCGACTTTCCTCAGAGGCATATGGATTACGAGTATTCAGGGTTTATTCTTTAGTTTCTATTTACAGACTTCGCTTTACCAACGTTACTTTTACATAGTTATTGATCACATATTAATAATATAATTTTAAGATAAGACCTTATTCTACGTATCTGGATTATACAGCAAGGTCAAATCTCTAAAATTTCCCTTGCGGGCTCAAATCTGATGTGTGAAGAATTATCATAAATATCAACATGTCCGGAATTTTACACAATTATCATAAAAGTAAAGTCTGTTATAGATTTATTTTTCAAGATATTATATTGTAAGTTATTCAAGTTCGCTTACTAATTTTCCTGTACAAACGAGGGAAGTATTGAGATTTTAGGAAAAAATGTTGAATGGTTTTTTGTGTAAATTACTTCTTTTGATTATCTCATGTAATATCTGAATTTCATAATACAAATTAATTAAATATTCAAAACAATATAGTATGTTCCGAAGATATGTTTACTGTAAAAATACTTTGACAGTGATGGAGAAGCACATAATTAATTAATTTATATATCTCTATCATCTCTCTTCGATTTCAACCAATTTCTGAAAAGTGTGTGTACGCGCTCCCGCTTGTGTGCATGTATTTGCGCACGTGTTACATATGCAGAGGGGGACTTTTATTTATATTTTATTTGAGTCCAGTTCAGTTCAAGAAGACAACTCGTCTATTATTTGGGATTTAAATTCTTCTTATTTTATTGAAAGGTCGATTACATTTTAAGCAAATATGAGTAAACAGTGTTTCCAATACGTAAAAATGTAACTAAATTTTTAATAATTTATTTTCTATTAGTTTAATCATATTTACAATTAAAAATTAAGATAAATTACTCATTACAAATAATATTTTATATAAATTTTGTTAATAATCTCCAGCGATATATTAATCGCCCTAAAATATAAAATAAAAATTCAGAGAACTAAAAAATTTAGAATTTCAGAGAAACTGGAAGAATTCTAGAAGCGAAATTCATAAGTAATTGAAATTTATTGTATAGGTTGGTAAAAATTATATGAAAGGATAAAATACTATGACAACAAAAAATGAAAGTAATTCATACTTGCTAAAAATTATTAGAAAAATTAAACGCATTCTTCAAACTATGGAAGTTACCCATTTTATTTAGCTTATATGAATAATTTTTGCCTTTAACAGATCGTTAATGTTAACACAAGTATACTTCCGAATCAGATAGAAATACAAGAACCACAGATTACAAGAAAAAAATCTGGATATAAATTCAAATATTCTTAACAAAACAAATATCAAATATAATAATTTTAATAATGTATTGTTTAGAGGAGCCAAGGATATTTAGAATTTGCGGAGAGAAAAGTGATCGAGTTGGAGAAGCTATTCATCTAATTACGTACTTATAAATTGCTTATGGAAGGCATATTAGTGTATTTTTCAAACAATGTTTTTTATCAATATCAGCTAACTTTTTATCTTTTATTTAAAAATAAACCTTCAGGTATGTATTATTTTAATATTTTCTATTAATAAACAGAATACTGGAAGGAATCGATAAGATCTAGAAAAGGTACTTTTCTCTATAAATCATCTAGATCATCTGCAGGAATAGAATCCTAACAGCGGCCGCTGATTTCTACTATTCCAATTAAAACTGAAAATTTGAAATTACGAATGTTTCTAAATTTTTGTACAAAAATTTCTAAACCAAAGTAACCGCTTTTAACTAAAATTTAATTAGAAATAACGCATGACTTAATTTAAGATTTATAAGTTCAGAAAAGTAGTTTTTCCTGAAAATCACTATATAGCAAATACATTTTCATTCCATGCCGTATTCTATTAATTCATTCGAGCAAAATATCATTAATAGACTGGGAAAGCCTCAAAAGGGGTTGTTTTATTTTGTCCTGAAAATCAGGATCCTTGCTGACAATCGAATCCGAGATTTTCAGATTTAGTCAGTGATATTATTGACTGATCCTTCTTCCTAGGCAGTCTGTTAAATTATTATTTAACTACAATATATGGGGTTTATTTTTAAGAAACGGGAGGTCTAAAGAGTAACAGATTGAAAATATAAAACCTTTCTGCGGCTTTCTTTGAGGGCATTTTATCTACAAAAAAAGAATTGCATTTATGAGCTCTAATCAGAACAGTAAAAGTAAAAAAAAATTTTTTTTTTTTAAAATGAAAATAAAAATGTCATCCTCTGAAAAAAAGAAATTTAATATATAAATAAAAAATTAAAGAAGTCACAGCTGTTCAATTAAACGAAAAAACTATGTTTATTTTGAAATGAAACATTGTCTTGATGTCTTCCATCTGTGTCGTGATACAGGCAGCACTGTAAAACAAAACATTAATAATAATTCAAAATTGGATGGGTCTCTTAAATGAGTAAAAAATAATGTCGAATTTAATTTTGTTTAAAAAAACATACAAAAAAATTTTATTTTACATTTTTTATCGTAAAAAAGCCGTAGTATGTATTTCATTTATGTTTAAAATGTAATCTCATAATTAATTAAAGTTTTGAAAGTTTTATTTATTTTTTTTTAGTTTTCTTTATAATCTAATGCTGAATAAAATTATGGTACTTTTCCGTTTCTCCACCCCAAAAGTTTGCAAGTTTTTCAGTCGAAAATAACTCAAAATAGCAGGAAATATATTGATATTAACAATAACCAGGTTGGAGAAATAACCCAATAATCCGATATAACAATTTATATTAGCATTTTTTAACCCTTTATATTTATTTATTTTATAAATATATTCTAACCAAACTTTAACCTACGCGCGCTTCGCTTACTATAATCTTGACTAATTAACAGTAATGTTTTGACTATTTAAATAATAAATTCAGTAATTATTGCAATTATTTGTTATTTAAATAATCAAAACATTACTGTTAATTAGTCGAGTTTAGGGAGCAAAGCGAGTGTAGGTTAAGTTTGATTAGATTATATATCTAATAATTATAAACAATAATACTCATATTTTTAATATGTAAAATATGTTAATATTTAGAATGTTTAAAATGACCTGTATAAAACACCATGTTAGTGTGTTATCAGGTTAATGTTATTGTTAATATCAACATTTTCTGCTATTTTGAGTTATTTCCAGGAGAAAAAGTTGCAAACTTTTGAAGGGGGGAGAAACGAAAAAGTACCAAAAATATTATTTTCGTTCACTAATAAAAATTATAGAACATCATAATTTTATTACCAAAAAGAAAAATATTACTAGTCTATGAAAATTGTTATTCAGACATTCTGCTAAACGGTAAGTTCACAATGTAACATTTTTTATGGAACACTTTTATTCCCATCTTCAGTATGAATTTTAAGAAAATATTTCAAATCAAAAACCAATATTTATGAGGATAATATTTTTAAATTTACTGTTATAACAACCGTAGATTCAGTAAATTTGATGTTCCTTTGACTACTTTAATTGTAAATAGATTGAAAGAACTTAGTATTTAACTTTTAAAAACGTTTGTAAAATATTTCCAACACAGTAATTAACCACACATCTCACGAATGGTCGACCTGAGACTATACAAGACTACACTTAATTTATATTCATACATATCATCCTCATTCATCCTCTGAAGATTACCTTAATACTTTAGAAATTCCGAAGGCTAAACAGAAAAAGAAAAAAATAAAGTAAAACCCTAAAAAACGCAGGAATTCTCACAGCTGTAATAACAGGTGATTAGCGGCGACATTTAGCGCTTAGAAAATTTACAAAGTTATATGAAAAAATCAAAACTGGATGATCAGCTTACTGAAGTGTTAAAAAATAAGAAAAAATACTTCATTTTTCTAAACTGATTTATCCATACTAATGTCAGTAATTTTTATTAACTGAATTATGGTCGGATCGGTCAATAAACTGTATTTACAGTTACACAAACGTTGTCATATTTGCAGGATAGAATCTGCTGACTTTTCGTTAATTATAATTAATTTAGGTGTTTGAAAAGCAAGTAAGCTTTTCGGTTACTGTTTTATAAAAAAAATTGTTGTCGTAATCATTTTATGTAAAACAGGCCAAAGGTCTGTATTATAAATGAAAAAGCATTTTACAAATAAGAAAATGAATGCTACAGGTAATTGAGAAAATATCGCAAATGTCCTACTTTCCCGTAGTAGTCTCAAATTTGCTTGCTTTGTGCCGGCTTTCCGAAAAATTATGGGACGCTAAAATTTCCTGCTAAAAAGTTGCATAAAATTTCGAAATTTCTAGATAATGAAGGCTATTTTAAAATTTCCTAAAATAAAAACTTTTGAGTTATTCATCCGTTTCACTAATTTTTCGTGCACGGTCACTTACGGTCATATTACTCATGTTTATGGCCGATTGCTGAAGTATAACATTACTACATTTTTCTTTGTTAATTAATCATATTGTTCTATAATCATATTACACAAACGAAAGTTTTTTTATAAAACTAATGCTTATATGTTGAATTTAACGATATTGATTTTAAAGATTTTTGGGTTGATCTAAACCGATACTTGAGTATTTTTTTCACAATTTCATAAAGTGCCGTTTTTCTTGGAAAACTAGATAAATCTACGTAATTACTTGATTGAAACCTTATCAAATCGGAACTTTTTAATTTATGGAGAAAACGTAAAACTGTAGACGCTTTCCAAGAAAAGTGTCTTCCTTTGACACGTTCCTACTTATAAAATTAAATGCTTTTCGTAAATAATATGTAACCCAACTACTCCTTTCAAAATACGTCAATCTCTATCACATCAACCGAGCTCAGAATTTGTTCACTACTTTCGTTACAGTAATCTTTATAAACATCGGATATAAAGAAATCTTTCAACGTACATGGCTGATTTATAAACGACTGTAGAGTATTAATGACGCACAGAAAAAAAAAAAAAAAAGAAAAAAAACTGAATTATGATGAAATTATATTATATTATTATTATTATTATTATTAAAAATTAATTATTTAAAATTATAATAATAAAAGTTTAAATAAACCAAAAAGATTTTAAATAGAAAAAATCTTAAAATTTGATCTGTGCTCCCCCTGCAATATTGCTCCCAATGTATTTTTTTGGGTCACTTGCACTACTACTGTATCTAGAAAAAGATTTTTAAAAAAAATCGGTTAAAATATATGCAATAAATAAAAATATAGCTTTTTAGATTTTTGGGAAAAGATAATTTCCCAAAGAGGTAATCTTTTTAAAAGAGGTAATCTTTTTTTTAAGTGGAAGATAAGCATGCACGAATGTATTAAGCTTAAAAGTGGAGTTATATTGGCAAAATTTTAAGAAAATTAACCCCAAAAAACTACTCTCCTCTCGATATATTAACCCCAAAACTTTTCCAACAAATTTTCTCCTATACAAAATTCTCTGTATAAAATTTCATCAGAATCGACTCATCCAGTGAAAAGTTAAGAGTTAAGCATGCCATCAGACGTAAATACTTACATTCGAACATTATCTCCCCTTCTTGGGTCCTTGGATCATGAAACGTCGAGAAAAGGTAAAAAACCCTACCATTTTTTGACTGATTACAATACTTTCCTTCTTGCAACAAAACTCTAGTGCTATGATGTCAGGAAAGCAATAAAAATGAAATTATAAAATATATAGAAATAGGCTATCCTGCAAGCGCTTCCGTATTTTACATTTTGTAATTTTGCTTTTTCGTATTCTGTTTTATATTTTAAAAATACGAGACCCCTAATGTATACAGTTTTTGAATATATCCATCTCGGCCACAAATTCATCGGGAGATCGGTGTATTTTTACTCAGGAACATTACAACCATCGATTTTGCTTACATCAGCTTATCCTGTACAAAATGCTTTTTCTACTGATACCAAAAAAACTAATTACATATGAAGTAGATTTCCCCTTAATTTTTTTTTTGTGGTTGAAAATTCTACCACGTAAGCAACTTAGTAGTAGTTAACTACCCACCGGGTTGGTCTAGTGGTGAACTCATCGCAAATCCGCTGATTTCAAAATCGAGAATTCAAAGGTTCAAATCCTAATAAAAGCAGTTAGTTTTAAACGGATTTGAATACTAGATCGCGGATACCAGTGTTCTTCGGTGGTTGGGTTTCAATTAACTACACATTTCAGGAATGGTCGACCTGAGACTGTACAGGAGTACATTTCATTTACATTCATACATATCATCCTCATTTCATCCTCCGAAGTAATGCTTTGCGGCGGTTCCGGAGGCTAAACAGATAAAGAATAGTAGTAGTTAATTACTGCTGTAATTAATAGCAGTTATCTAATCCTATAATGGAATATAATATAGGTCTAATAAATTGTTAATCTATGTGCACCATCTTCAGATACGTAAATTTGCTAGCCAAAATGAGTGATTTTATTTGCCACCAAAATTTATAATAAAATGATAATGTAATTACTTAGTATAAAGAAACATCAGTAAAATCGTTTGTTTGAAACACCAATAAGAAAATAATCCAAGAACATTTTTCCGAACAAACAAGGAAATCAAATTGGCGAATTTAAACACATTAAACCGTACATTAAAAAAATAGGTTATTTTATATACATATTTATCCACAATTCCATACGGTACGTAATACCAAATAAAGATTTTAATGACGTTATAGAATACTTACGATTTTAAGGTAGTTTAAGGTAATAGTATTTCATCCCGTAAAAAAATCGGTATAACTCTCAGCATTAGTTGGTAGTTTTTTTTTTTTTTTTTTTTTTTTTTTGTTACAAATGTTGCAGAAACCTAATAGACAATTTTATTTTCGATTGTAAATGCACAAGAATTTTGAAAATCTATAACTATCTCATTGAACAGATTCTACCAATCCAAATCGAATTCATCTGAAGAAGATTCACTGAAACTTTAATCTACTTTGCATAAAAATGTTATCATCTCATAGAGTATATGTAAAATAATAACTCTTTAATTAACTACAGTTTTAATTATTGTTGATTGAATAAATGCTACAAGTGTTCCAAGTTTTTTACGTTAAAGTCCGGGGTCTAAGAATTAAATAAATAAATTTTATTTTTCATAGTTAACATTTTATACTAATAGAAATTAAAGTCAGAGTAATAATTATGGAAATTTTTTAATGGTAATTATCAGGCACTGGGTTATACAATAAAGAAACTGCTTTTTTTATTGTTTATTACCACGAAACCAGTTTAAGTTATGTCGGTCGCCCCCGACAATTCTCTTTAATAATTATTATTTAAAAGCATATTCATAAAAATAAAAAAAACTTTGCACTTTGTTTCAGTTTATTTTTTATTTTCTCTTTTCGAATTAATTTTAGCGAAAGAATGATTTAACTCTTGATGAATCTTGACATGTTTATTTATTAGAGGATAACTTATTACCACAAATTTTATCATATTGTTTTGAACGATGATATTAGTTAAGAAAAAAGAAAAAATATACACTATAATTTCTAAAAATATAGAATTTTATTAAGTAAATTGTTAAAATTTTTTAAGCGTAAGAAAACAGCTATGCCGTAGTAAATATAATTTTTTTTAAGTTTTCTTTTTTTGACTATTTCCGTGTGTTAACTAGCATTCCGGATTCCATATACAGAGTGTATAACGAAGTTCTCCCGGGACTTTCATAACCTGGAAAAAGTTCGCAAACATATATTCTAATATGTTTCATTTGCGATTTACGGGTAGTGAAAGTTTCAGCTACTACGGTGAAATGAGGTCGTACTGAAATTCTTAGGACTTTAATTAAGGTGCATAATTAGTGATTTCTTATGGTTGACCTGAAAAATTCAATAAAATAACTTCCAGAACTGTATTTCCAGTAGTTTTTGAGAAATCTGGGGTGAAAATCGATAAAATGGGGTAAAAGTCCTGTTTTTTATGTTTGACGTTCAATCATATTGATAAATGAGTAATAATAAACACATAAAACTTTTAAATGAAACTTGTACCTAATGTAATTCTAGATAAAATGGTGTAAGATAAATCGAATAAAACAAAGAAAAGTTATAAAAATTCGAATTTTATTTAGAAACAGTACGAACTTATTTAAAGTAAACAAACACCAAATTATTTTTGGTGATGTGAAAAATTTGTAAAAACAATTTACTGAAGAGTGATGCTAAAAAAATTTAAAAACCCGGAAATTACACAAAAATTGTAAAATAAAAATAAATAAAGATTACTTAGGTAATAATTTTTTTGTTAATTAATGAAATACAATAAATTGTTTGAGAAATTATTATTTCAATGTTGGCAATAAAATAACATCAGTTGACCAACAATTGCGCAATACTGCGTTACGTTTAAATCATTCTGTAGGGTACATCACGATTGTCGGGTACTGTAAACTGTATTGTCGTTAGTGAAGGTTTTCTGTGAATTTTAGTTTGAACGTGATCGGTTTGTCATTATAGTAATGCCCAACTTATTTACCACAGAGGAATAAACTGACATGGTATTCATTTTGGGTGTGTGTAATGGTAATGCCACAGTTGCTGCAGTAGAATGTGAAATACATTTTCCGAATCGCAGGATTCCAGATCGCAAAACAATTAGCCCGACCTTTAGCAATATTTAGGAAGCAGGTTCACTACTTGGTATTTGTGCCAGCTACGAACGATCTGTCCAACACGACGCTGTTATTTATGAAATCATTATCAAAGCAGTCCAGGTGTCAGTACACGACGTCTTTCTAACCGGATCGAGGTTTCGCATTCGATATTTGGAGGACACTTAAAACAAGCATTCTTATCATAAACATCCAGTTCAACATCTACACCTAGGAGACGCTGCGCTTCGCTTGGACTTCTGCAACTAGTGGAATACAAATCGACAAGCATGTTTTGTTTACCGACAAGGTAAATTTCACTCCAGATTAAGTCAACGACTTACTCAATGAGCATACATGGGTAAATTCTCATGAAACAGTGGAAGACAATTTTCAACAACTATTTAGCGTTAATGTATGGTGCGGCTTTCTTCACAATTAGCTGCTTGGACCGTTCATATTACCTGGCCGCCTAAATACTGAGGTCTACTTTTACTTTCTTCAAGAAGAATTGCCGCAGTTGCTTGAAGATGTTTCTTTAGCGTTGAGACGTAAAGTATACTACTTCCAGCACTATGGCGCGTCGTACTTCTCTTGTGCAATTTCGACTGGCTTAAATCATCATTTCCCTGAGAAATGGATCGGTCGGTTAGGTCCAGATTGCTAGCCACCAAGATCACTTGATTTAACACCTTTAGATTTTTCTTACTTTAAAAAAAATAAAAACAGCGTTTTTTGGTTTTCATTTATTGGGTTTCACCCAGGTTTCTCAAAAAAATACTTAATTTACGGTTCTGGGACCTATTTTATTCGATTTTCAGGAAAAATTTATTCTAAGTTTTTCTTTGTCAAGAATAAACATACCACTTGAAAGAAATTTTAGGCACACTTAGCCTTTTTGAAAGAATTAATATATTGATCAAGTGCATTTGGTTATTAGTTAAGAAATAATACGAATTTAACATCTCGCCGGTTAGCAGCTACGGTAACTGTACTGTGATAGAAATTTTTAACGGGTTTGAATACCCATGTTAACGGTCAACAATTTTTGGAGGGTTTGATAAACGAAGTCATGTCTCTAATATGGCGGGCTGTATTTGGACGATAGCTACTGAGTAACTGTAAATAAGTGTACACCTTGTTGATGTGAAAAAAAAGATGGAAGTCTGATAAAATTTTGTTGCAGTTGATCGAATAATGTCCCTAACAAAAAAAGGACAGTTCTTTGCTAACCATTTTTTCCGTTAAGTTCATTCCCTTGGATTTACTCGATGTTAGTAATAGAATTGTGTGATATAATTCATACATACAAATTTGAAGTTGTGTCGGAATACTTTTTTTCATTAGTTTATAATTTCGTTTTACACAAAATAGAATCGAATTAGCAATTATCAGGATTTTTTTCTATTTGCACTCAAGAAAACCGAACTCCCTTTAAGTGAACTTACTAAATGAACTGATATTAAAGTAAAGTGTAAGCTGCGTGCAGATATTCCTGCTCGCTATGCAAAACGTTTTGATATTTACTCTTTCAGAAGAATTTTACCTAATAAAGTAACTGGGGAAAATTAGAATCCATAAAATTCGCGTAATCTATAAAAACTTTCTTAAAATATTTTTAACGAATGTCAGTCTCGCGTCTGGTGGGGATCGTTCGTCTATTGTAATTAAATTCTTGAGGATGCACATTCAAACGTTTTTAAGGAATAATAATAATAATAAAAAACTTAAGAAAAGAAATTAAAATGAAAAAATTTAAGCTACGTTACCACGTACTTTTATTATTTGCCAAAAAAATTAGCTCCGAACATAACTTCCCAGTTTTCTATTTAGTCATTTATAATTATTATAAACAATTCGGTTCATTAATAATGATCAAAATTTTACTCTCCCTTTCAGCAACTTCTCACTCCACACATCTTTTGCCGTTCCTATTTATTCATTTTTACAATGTTTATTTTTAAGTTTATATTTTATTATTTATGTATTTAAAATTAATTAAGCTAGAAATTATCGACCAGTTAAATATGTGTTCATGTGATTAAATTTATTTTTATTCATAATAACCGTACAAATAAATGTACGAGTAATATATATATATAATATAAAACATTAAGAAGGCATCCTCATTTTATAAAAAACGCCATTTTTATAAAAGGTTTTTGTTTAAAATGATTAGTCAGTAAAACGTTAATGAGACTTAGAACTTAAAAGAACGACAAAGAAAATGCAACCAATAAACAATTATTATTAAAGCAGGTGTAATATAACATTACAGTAGTATATGTATTATTTTTACAAGAGTAGTATATGTATTATTTTAAATATAGAGTAAGGGTCTCTGTTTTAATTTCTTTTGCTGTATGACAAAACTACTGCCTCAATTACCTAACCCGCACGACTTATGGGATTATAAGCTCTCCGTAATAAAAATGTGCTGTCAGCAAACATTTTATAAAGTATTTCAGTGTCATTCAGTATTTTCCTTGAAACAGTAATATCCTCGAAAGAAGTACAGAATGCAGTGCTAAAGGCAGTAAGGAACTGATCAAATAAAGATATTCCGAAAATGAGGCTTTTTAATAAAGTAAATTATAACTTTTACAATGTTATTATCATACTCTGAGTTATACTAGTACATTATTAGACTAAGTGCTTCTAATGTTCTACTATTATTCATAGAGATTTCAAATTCTGATAGACCATATTTTTTCCAACTTAAAATTAAACTGGATTTAGTTGTTGATTATATTTTTATTTTTTTATTTTTTGTTTCGATTCCAACAGGAATGTGATTAAAGATGATTGAATTGGATCAGTAGAAAAAGATGACTAGCCCAGTTCAGAAATTAAACGGAAAAACGGTATTTTTAATCCAATTGAGCCACCTAGGTAACTTCTTACTATAATGAAATTGCTTATTTTAGAAGTTCAAGCCTATAGTATTTAAAAAATACGATTTTAACTGAACTAAATCAAAATAATAAATCAAAATAATAATAATAAATCAAAATAAATAATAAATCAAATAATAATAAATCAAAATAATTGTATTTTCTGCTTGGAGTTAGTGATTAATAACATTACGTTCCTAAGCTATTTAAATTTAAGACAAAAGATAAAAAGTTCTCTTCTTATTTAGATTAATATGTATGGAATTAACCGTCCATTTCTCAACAGTTACATTACCTCAAATGTAACTTGATCGTAGTTTATTTCTTTTCATTTTTTAACATTTTTTCATGTATCACGATTAGAGAGCAGAATCAATTAGCAAAACTTGCAGGACTAATATGTCTTATCCCGAATAAAATGTGATTCCACTGCTCTCTAGTAAATTTTATTTTACTTGTATTCATACTGGTTTAAATAAAATGTTAAACGTAAAAATTTTTAATAACGTATTACTGGTTTGTTTGCCTTATAAAATTTTTTTTGGAAGTATTTTCTAATGTTAGCGGCATACCGATCAGTATTTGGAGAAAACCGGAAAAAAATGGATTCGCTAATAAATTGAGTGAATTGTGTAAAAGTTTACTTAAACCTAAAATAAATTTTTTATTTGGATGCTAAACCTGAGTCGTTAGAGATAAAGATCTGTTCTCTGTATAGGTTGCAAATATTTATTTCCTGCGTACGCTGAAAGGTAGTATACTTACGATATTATATTTAATTAATTAAAATGGAGGATGGAAGATTCGAATTTCTATTAACAAAAAAATTCCAAAGTACAATCAAAGATGGAAGAAGATTGAGGTTGAACGATGTCAAAGTTAAAGATAAGTAGCTTTTTTTTGATAAAAATATATTATTTCTGTGAGAAGAGGAAGAAAGTGACAGTTGCGTAACAAATCTATGACCTAAGCTGTGAGAAAAAAATGATTTCAGTTGAGTAATCAACTGAAATTGGGAACTGAACCATTAAAATTTTTATCATTGTTCGTAAAGAGGTATAAATCCGTGTCTTAAACTGTCACTGTTAAAAATAAACTAAAATAACGTAGGTATGCAGTTTTAACCTGTACAAACTTTTCGAGTATAGATTTGATTCTTTACGTTCTACTGTCACATTTTTTTAAAGCGACTAATATCGATCAGTCAAAAACCAATTAACTCGCATTGTCAGCATAAGTTGAAAACCACTAGCGGTTAAAGAAACACGTTCTTGTGCAACAATAGTACATTAAGCGTCGCAATATCAATCAAGGTAGACGAGTGTAATTTACAAGACTCAGCAACCGGTATTTCTTATTAGTAAGAACGTATTTTTCTGCACAATTTAAAAATAAACCAAACACATCGTTTAGTTCTAACCAGCTGATAAGAATTTCTTTGAAATTAGATTTCAATTTCTTTATAAGCAAGGTGACCTATTACTATTTATCTAAGGAATGAAGGATCTTGCGGAGAAGCATAAAATCAATTATCTATTACGACTATATTAACTGACATGCAAAGTTTTTCATTTATCTAAAAATTACATCTCATAATGCCTTAATCTTATGGGTAAACAGCCATTCCTGGAAAACTTTTAACATAAAACTAATCGTTAAAAGTAATTTGAAAATTTAAACATCTGGTAGCCATCATAAAGCGGTGAAATTTCGTATGTATATTCTTAGTATACCAAGAATAATAAATAAACTAATAAAAATAGGGACTTTCATTCACACATTTAACATATCGTCGGTAACCACCCTCTTCAAACTGACCCCCTCCATTTAGTAGAAAACGTTTTCTGATCGATGCTCCTTTATTGTCAGAAGGTTATTATATATAAAAATAGAATTATCAGTAATTAACTAAATCTACAGAAAGAGTTTTCATTATTTTTGTTTTTATCGGCGAGAATGGCAGTTAACTACGAAAGACTTTCGTAAAACTGCGAATTTTTGCAAAATATTTTGCTTAAGTACAACTTAAATTCTCAGGTTCACGAATAGCAAAAATTACCATATGTATCGGTCTGTTTGTCTTTCTACTGAGTAGCAAATGTATTCACTGCAGGAAAAGCTTACAATTCCTTGCTTATAAATTCGCATTTCTTGAAAGATCAATATGAACTATAATAAATTTGTTTATATCGTAAATAACTTTAAGGATATACGACAGTAAACTAAAACAGTAGATTGCTAGGCTTATTAGGTTACTGATTATTATATTACTGGAATATTTTTCAGCAAATTCAAGGCAAAGCTGGTACCAAGTCTATGAATGACGAGTAATTATGTTCACTTAGAAAAAGGTGCGGTAAGTTATTCAATCTGTATCAAGTACAGAATAAGCAAACTATTTTTATTGTTGAAACTAATTTTGATTTCAATTGTTTTTTTCTAATGAAAATATGCAGGGAATATTTTAAATAATTCTCTTAACGTTTAATCGACTTAATAAAACAATGAAATAAAATTCTCCCGTAGGAAGGCGGTAGAATACCGTAAGTATAATAATAAAAGTTAATAAAGACCAGCTGTAGAAGACAAGTCTCAACAATCTACAACATTATAACTTTCAAATTTTGCCCAAGTACTGGGTGGCCAGTACCTCCCCCTTAGAAAATACGAATGGCTAGTGATTAAGTCATATAAAAATATACGATACAGGAAAAATATACATTTGTATTTTGGCCAACAAGCATTAACCAGCCGGATCAAACATGGCCGGAGGAAAGATTAAAATGTAGTATTATCATAAATAAATGTTGTTGTTTCACATATAAATTTATCACCTATCTGTACTTAGTTATACGTGAATTATTTCTTATACGAGAAATATTTTCTTATATATTTTTTTATACTGTTGAAATATTACAATTCCAGTAATTGAACAAAATATTTTAGAAATAGTGCTAAGCAGTAATTCATTTTTAATAAATAATCAAAATGTTAATGAGATTAGATTAATTTGACTGAAAATATTTTTTTAAGACATTAGTTAAACATCTTGTAATTTTAAATGGGCATTTCCTCCGATAAATTAAAAGTTTCCGTTGGGCAGTTGTTGTCATCTTAATAAACATAAATTAAAGTCATTAATGCCTTAGCCGACACATTATTATGATATATTAACTGTTTATTAACACTTATGTTAGTATGAAATATAAATCTTCTTTTGTATTAACTGACACGGACTTGTGGTCTACTCTGACCGCACAGTTTCGCTCTACACCTAGAATAATATCCTTAATCTTACTCTGTAACCGACGGCGGATTCTAGACTGCAGAGGAACATTGTGATGTACTCAAACGTTTTTTACATCTGTCACGTTCAAAGATCGTTGCTTTGTGCTGTTGTATTAAACCTAAGTAAGATGTCCCGCCTAGTAATATAAATAAGGAATGGCAGAAAGAATGTGGTGGTGCATTTTCAAGAGACAGATCGCCTGACAAATCATATTACATTGTGTTCCTTAATTTATAATCATATTTCATTCTCTAGTTAAATAAAATTTACATGTAATAAATCCACCGTATATTATGTGGTCATCTACGAACCACTTACTGAAATTTAAAAGTATAAGTGTTAGGTAGGAGACTGTACAACTGTACAAACAAGTAAGAAAGCAAACTCAAGAAGATAGAAAAAGTTGAATTAGAACGAATACCAAAGTACAGATACAAAGTTGTAAATATGTATTAATTGCGTGATTAAAGGTTCACGTAAAAAAAAGTTGTTAGATTTTTTTCGTAAATTAATTCTTTAAACGTAAAATATTCCACGCAGATTTTCAACCGACCGCTTCATTAATTATTTGCAGCTATTATGTAATAATCTTCAATGCTGTAATATTACAAATATATTAAACGTATATTGCATAAATATATTACATTTTTAGTGACGGACAAAAATAATAATTTGGTATTTTTTCTGTTAAGAGTATTTTACCAGCATTTCTTATAAGGGCAGTACTTCGAAAAATTGTTGGACTTGATCAACCAAAATCACGAACACTAATTTTGTAGATATATGATGCAAATTTTTTTCCATGCCGCGACGCTTTATTAGAGTAATACGCTGAACTGTTTCTTTTTTTCACAAAGGTAAGATAAATTCAATTTGCGCTTAAACGATCAACTTCCAATTAACACAGCAACCTTTTTATAAAATCCAGTTAAATAACAGGGGTATAAAAATCGCACTCGTCAAACGAGGCGTGTACATTTTTAAGTTTACGCCCCGTTTGAAAAGTGCGATTTTTATTAATAATTATTAATCATTATACTACTGCCCAACTTGAGTTTTGTTAGTATAAAACAAAATATTTTATTCGATGCTTTGTGTTGTTACTGACTGATCAAAACACGTATATACAAGACACTTGTATATACGTGTGAAAAACGTATATACGTTAAAACAATGAGAAACACGCAAGATGGCAGATAGATTAATGACAGTTCATGTGATATTATCAGCTAGCTCAGTATTTATAATGTCAATTACTCAATTTTTTTTTGTGATTGATCAACAGTATCTCTTTGTAAAAACCAGTAAAGTAAGAATATTGAATAATGTTTTGAAAAGAATTAGCAGCATTAATTTATTTCGAAATATTTCTGTTTAGTATATCATTAAAACCAATAATTATTATGATATGAGATTTTTCATTCCATTCCATCTTAACTGAAAATTTATCTTTGTTGGTATAATTTCACTGGCCGGGAAAGACCTGCAAAATCTACAATACCTATTAGCTATTCTAGAAAAATGTTTACATAATACCTGAGCGACCTCTTTTAAGATAGTTCCCAGCTCATATTATTTTTTAAAAACAAAATTTATATAATCACATGATGATAATTTTTAAAATTGTTTGTTTCATAATTACGCAGTATAGGTTTAATATATTCGTAATATTACAGCGTTGAAGATTATAATATAATAGCTGCAAATAATTAATGAAGCGTTCAGTAGAAAATCTGCTTGGAATATTTTATGTTTAAAGAATTAATTTACGAATAAAAATCTGACAACTTTTAAACTGTAGAACGGTGCATGTAATTATAATTTCTCACTGTTTATAATTTATCGCCCGGCGCCAAACACCGGTTTAGTTATCAATAGAAAAATAATCATTTATTTTATTAGTATTTAAAAGACGGATGAAAATAAAAATATTAATGAAACCGGTATTATCTCTCCTTTCGCCGCAGTTTCTTGATAACATCTGATTAGATAGATCAAAAGACTTTGTTTTACAGAATACAGTATTATGTAACCCCAACAGTCGGTTGCTTTACAAGACACTAACTGTTTAAGATTTACATTCACATTCGTAGCCTACTTATACTTCTGTTTAAAGTTTTGCGGTAAATATTTTAATATTTTTCAATTCTATCAAATTTCGGCCACACATGCGCAGAATTGAATGTGAAACATATGTCTTTGTTTTTTAACGAATAGACGCGTTTGTGTACTGGAGCCGATTTTTAGAAAGGAAAAAATCCAAGGTTGATTAATGTAAATCGAGTACTAAGAATTTAGATAATTTTAAGTCGCCTTTACATATTTATGAAGGGTAAAACACAATGAATATTTATTTAAGAAAAAAAAAAGTATAATCATTACACTAAAACTAAAGACGCGTGGATTCCAGTCCCACCTGACCTGTCACAATAACTTAAGTTGCAAGGTTAAGTTGATCTTTCTCCAGAAAAAAAAATCATCCATATTAGGCAAGCCGCAAGATGGATGAGTAGTGTCAACGAGGAGACACAGTTCAATGTTTCATCCAATTCGTTTATTGTAGTAAATCTTCTACAAATCGAAAGTGTTTCTTCAATTTTTAAAATCGTTGTTTGAAAGCGCTGTATTTTATAAAGACGCTAAAAAATACGTAATCAAAAATGATTTTTATTCGTTTTTAGTTGCTTGTTATTCTTCATAACCAAATGTGAACATGAACCGCAGAAAACGCAGTTCATATAATTTGTTTATAAACTTATCAGAAAATTAGGATCGAGCACCAACCCTTATCTTCGTAACCTCTACGGTTAGGAAACTGCAAAATGGTGAGGAAGGTATTTTTGTGATTAAACATACAAGTAATCTACAAGAAACTCATCTCTTACGAAATTAAAAATTCAGATGAAAGTTTTATATTTCCCAAGTATATAGCATCAGTTATATTTTCATAAACTTAAACTTACGTTTAAATTCTTCTATTTAGATTAATATTTGATACAATGGTCCAATTTATTGCAGGAAATTTTTAAATATATTTTCTTGATCCGTCTACTTTGTAAATTGTAAGTATAAAATTACGTTACCTAAATATCGAATTATGCCAGCAGTGAGATTAGTATACTGATCGGTAGCATCTTTTTCTATAGAATATTTTTTAGTAACAGATTTCAAATCGACTTATCTTACGATTGTAAATTAAAACCACACAGAAAAAGATAAAACTGTTTCATTTTTCGTTGTTTTTGTTATCTAAAACTAAAATTATTAAAAAATTATAGCTTATCTACAAAATTTAGATCTTCATAAAATTAGATAATTGTAGTCTAGCGATGTAATCCTGATGATTGTCGCATGCCGTTCACGGGAATGTTGACAATTACTAGTTTTGAGTAAATCAGCTGATTTTGAAGTCGAGAGTTCTAAGGTTCAAATCCTAGTAATGGCAATTATTTTAATACGGATTTCAATACTAGCTCACGGATACCGGTGTTCTTTGGTGGTTGGGTTTCAATTAAACACACATTTCAGGAATGGTCGACCTATGAATATGCAAGACTACAACTTTATTCACATTCATACATATTAACCTCATTCATCCTCTTAATCACCGTATGGTGATTCCGGAAGCTAAACAAAAAATGAAAGAAGTTCTGAGTAAATTGTCCTTGCTTTTACATACCTAAACTACGACGTGAATAAAATAACTAAAAAAAGCTTCAAGGAATCATCAATTATTAACATTGCAAACAACCATCTTAAGAGAGAATTGCAATGTCACATGATAATTTTCACAAATAAGCTATTAAAAAAATCATACAAAACCTTTACATGATTCAAATAACTGTACTTACTATAAAGAAAAGTGATAAAGAATGAGAATTATTTTGATTAAAATGGGGAAAGATTGTAAAAACAATTCTTACATTTAAGTATGTGTATGTTTCTTAGGAGCTATGTAGATGACTAAGGAAAATAACAGGAAACTACAAATTAAAAAAAAAAATTAATCAATAAGGAAGTAAAAATCGAAATTGTAGATGTTATTTTATATGTTGAATAATTATCAGGCTTTAAGAGACTAATGAGGTAAGGAATTAAAAAATAAATGAATTTGATTAGTTTTAAAAAGTCTTTAAATATTTAATGTAAGAATTGAATATTCAAACTGTTCATTAAATCTAAATAATGCTATATTTTCTAAACTGAACGACAGTTTGTAAGTAGTAAATCTTATTGTAGTAAATTTTCTACAAAATGAAGTGTTTTCTTCAGTTTTGGATAGCTTTCATATGAAATCTACCAATTGTAATGGGTACCATGATTCGACTTCCAACAAATTTCGAAATTATATATATATTTTTTTTTTTTCTTTTTTCTTTCTTGTGGACACTATAACTGCTGTAATTTTACGCCAATCACTTTCAACTTGTTCCTTAAAAATAACTCGTTCCAAAATCTTAGTCGAGTTCGTTAACAGCTAAAATCGGGGTGAAAATGGAGGGGCTTTTTCGAGAAAAAAAATATCGCTATAACTTTTTTAAGTAAAATATTGAATTCGTTTAAAGTTACGATACTATTCTTTGGATAGGATCAAAAACTTATCCAAGTAAAGTTTTTTGATATCAACAACCATTGGCTCAAAGGATGGAAAAAGTGGGGTTTCAAAGACAAAAAAGAATCATACCTCCTTAATAGGCACAGTAACTAATCGGTTTAAAATGGTCGTTAGTCCTCTAATCATTACCCAAAATTATGTCTGAAACAATTTTCCATATGACTAACCCTTACGGCAAGGGATGACCAAAATATTGCTGGAATTATAAGATGGGATTGTCGTATGCTAAACATGTTAAAGGTATTTTAACATGCACCATTGTCATGCTGAGTAAATTTGAAGTTTTTCTTAACTTTAAGGAGGAAATCGTTTTTATCCCCTACTTAGTACCGGTGAAATCTACCTCCGCCTTCCGGCGTCCCGAAAGGGAGTTTTAAGATCGTACGAAGTCATTCTCGTTTTTTAAGAGTGCTGTAGCATAATGTGCACTAACAAAAAATTAGTAATACAAAATTAAAAATTATTTCAATCATCTTTAGCTGTTTTTTTTTTGCAATACATTTCTGTCTTATTATATTTAACCGGAATGTTAAGATTTGATGATTCCTTATACCTTTTTTTTTTGTTTTTTGTATCACGTCATAGTAAACAGATATAAGGACACCCATACTGCAACGAAGTTAATTCTTTTAAAAATCAGCATAATAAATACTCCGGAATAATCCTACAGATCTGTTCCGTAACTACAAAGATCAACATTATTTAAAATGGCATTATCAACTAAATTAATTGATCTTGCTATCTCTTTTTTGAAAAGCCAACATTCGTCTGTCAATTGCCCAGTTCTCCTAGATTTGCACTGGTAGTCTGTTCTGCATCATTCAATCTTTGTGCTGCTTCCAAATTCAATATTTTTTTAATTCACAGTGACTTTATTTGTAATCAAATCTTTTCAAATAAATTTCCACCTATCTTTTGCTACACATCAACATTCCATAAAAATAATTTTAAATGGAACCAGAAACTTTCCATCAGTTTTAATTTTTATGAAATATAACTAATCGGGTTAAAAATGGATTTTCTTACTTAAATCGTTAAATGCTGGTCTGTAAATTCATAGATTAACAATTCATTAAAATAACTCTTTTATTTGAGGTATTTAATATTTGTTTTGTATGAAAAACAGATGTTAATATTAAGGTAAACAAATTTTTAATTAATGCACCATGACAATATCAAGAAATTCATAAGCAACAAAAAGCAAAGGAGAAAAACTGCACTGAGTCTGCATAAGAAATTATTTTTATCTTTGTTTGAATCTACCGCATTATAAGATCATAAATTTAAACTGCAGATGAAATAATCCTAATACAACAGTAAAATTTACTTTTGATTTAGTCTTTCATAGTGTTATTATACTTACGTCAGTTAGTTTCTACGAATAATATGATAAGTGAACATACAAACGTACGTAGTTATCTGTCAGATGTACTAAATCGGTTAAGGATCTAAAGTAGCCTTGTGATTATGAAAAAGGAGTTTTATCTCTTTCATAATAGGCTAAATTAAAACTCTTTAAGGTCATCCGTTGAATAAGTTTAAAGAGTATAAACAACATTCAATAAAAGATTAATTTATTACTTACTTTATTAACTTTATTGTAATTTTAACTTTTAAATAATCGTAAGATATAATTTACGTTAAGAAAAAGATGAATAAAGTATATACGAGTAAATTATGTCGTGAATTTTATGTGTGAGGAATGCGTTTTTCATAATAATGAAAGCCCTACAACGTTACTACCACTCGCTTAGCTTATTAAACATTGAGAGTCGGATATGCAGGAGTCGTAAAAGCTAAAATATCTCTGTACTGTAAGTAGCTGTAACTAACTGATAACAAGTCAGTCGATCTAAAATTATTATTATTAATTACCGACTAATTTTGGTAAATAAATAAAAATATTACTTAAACGGTTCGTCATATTTATATTGCTGGATATGTAGAACAAATTTTCTTAACATTTGTTATTATTTATTATACTGTATTTACAAACAATTTCTGAAATATAATTTTTTTTTCACACGAAAAATTCTAGATGAATCAGAGTAGTGTATCTTTCAAAAGTATCAAATATACCATTTAAAAATGTTCTGTAACTTTTTAAAAATCCATTTTAATTTGACTGGTCGTTAGATTATTGATTTAAAAACAAATTACCTTTATCAGCCTGCCGTAAAATAACTCAGAAATTAAATTTTAATAATACATGAAATAATAATTAATTGAAGACACAAGAATCTAAATACTGATTTATTAAAATATTCTAATTAAAGTACAATGTATTGGTTGGTATTAAATTTACTTTTATTCTGAACAATTATAAACATATTCTATCATTCAAAGAAATTTAATGTATGCTGCAATTTATAAGGAAATGAGATAATTACTTACGACATTGACATTTTAGCTATTGATAAGAAAATTATCTTTTTACATTATTTATTATGTTTAACCATAATGCCCATAATTTTTCGTAACAACATATAGAAAAAGATAACCTAATAAAAATTAATTAAATTATAAATTATCATTCTTATTATAGTCACATTAAAATTCAATTGAATCTTTTTGTGTGACGTCATCTTTATTCTTGTTATTACAATTTGGTGGTAGTGAAGAAAAAGTATTACATTCCATTCACTATTCCCGGTTTTATTAAATTCCTCTAAAATGATAAGAATAATAATAATTTGTGTACTTTAATTAAGAAAGGTTTTGTATCTGTGGTAAAGTTATAGGGTAGTAATTGTTTGTTTTATGTACTCTTTATCCAATCTAATCTTTATTTGAGCGTTTAAAAAAATATATAATGAAAGATAATATTATAATTAAAGAATTGTAAAAATCCGTGCATTATATTAAAAAGTGTCATTGAACTTTTGTTGTCTTTCCCACTATTTGTAATTATTATGTTTCTTTTAGATGATGGTTTATCAGTATGTTATTTAATTTATTTAATCGTGCTATGATTTTCAGGTTTCTCCAGTAGGGAGATCTTTAAAAAATCAGATACTTTTACGTCATCGTTTTCTAATTTTTTTTTTAGCCTAATTTTAACTATTATATCTCTGAAACATTTATCACAGAACGTTTATCTTCTTTTTCCATTAAAATTTATGAAAAAGTACTGAATTTTTCAATCTTAGTTTCAAAGTTATTGAAAAAAATGATGAAAAAAAAATATGCGTAAAAATGGTGAAGTCTTGGAGTTGGTCGCAAAAATAAAATTCTGAAAACTATATTTAAGTTTAAAAAAGAAAATATAAATATGTATTTATAAATCGTAATATACGGCATCATATACAAAAAAAAAAAATTCTAATTAATCTATTTTTAAAATCTTTGAGGTCGGCTTACAAAAACCAGTTATCATGAATGATAAATTCATTTGAATTAAACTTATAAATTCACTCCAACTAACAGTTAAATATTAATCCTTTAAAGTAATTCTACATTATATATTATGGACCTGAGGAGATAATCCGAAAGCCCAGAATATTCTATCTACGTTTCACGTCCAGAGAGGCAACAGCTGTACGTAAATATAATAATATAGCTTGGTAAAGAGGCTCCAAGTGCTTTTCTCAGAAATTTTAACTTTTCTTTGACTTGATATCGATCTACAAGTCACTTAAAGACTGGACTTTTCGGCCACCTACAAATCATCCACAATTGAAAACGATTTTGAATAGGAACTTAAACGATCTTTAGAGCTGGCAGTTTGACGGCAGTTTAACAGAGACCCTTCCGTTGTCCACTTGCTCTCTGCGACGGCAAGAATTTAATAAGGTTCTTATATATGCCGATACATGGGTGCCGTGAAAGCTTCGATGAGTAAGAGCCTGGAGTCAGTGCAGAGATTGCGCATCCGTTCTCTGTCAGTACATATCCCGGTTCCACCGTAGTACTGGACCGGACCTACAGAGTTAGCCGATCTGGAGTGGAGGTGTACCCTGGCGGTGTTAGCCTTGCTATAGAAAGGATTAACTGATCATACAAACTCAACAATCTATCGTGGAAGAAGATTCACGTAAACATCCTCCTTTAGAACCAACCGCGTCACCGAAAGAAAAACGGTAGAAGAGCTATGAATCAGGAAGAATTCGGCATGAAATGAAAAGTCTGCAGAGAACTGTCTTCAACAACAATTCACTAAGTACCTTGTGATCACGAAAGAGAATGGTAATTTCTCGAGAGTAAGCCCTTTTCTTATTGCTCGTGAAATAACTAATTACGCTAGAGTCTACGTAAAGAAAATACAGATAAAATTTAACGGTCTTTTCGACGAAAAGACCAACGACATCCACTCGCAGAAGTTTCTTGAATTAAACAAAATAGGTAAATTTGCTGTACGAGCGATCCTCACAACCCTGAGCAGATTGTTCTACAAATTGTTCTGAGCAGCAAATTGTGGAGGGAGAAATAGAATGCCGACAGTTGAACATGAGAAGGAATGGTGAAGTTCAACCTTCTGCCTCTCATATCCTCACTTTTAAAAGACCGACCCGGCCGGAGAAAGTGCGCGCTGGACGTGCGAGATGTCGTGCCGTAACACAGGAGACGCTTAAGGTGCTAGCGATTTGGCCACACCGCGGTTCGATGTTAAGAGACCAAAAATATGCATGTATATTGAAGAGACTCATGAAGGAGAACTATGGAAGGATCCTCCAGTCTGCATAAACTGCAACTACAAAGGACAACATTCATGACGATCAAGAAACTTGATTGACATAATACGAAGAAGAAGTAGGTGTTCAGGAAGTTAAAACATTACAGAAGGTCAGATATTTTGAAGCTAAAATTTGAAAAACAGTCGGAAATCTACAGCAAAATCAACAACATATATTCATGGAGCGGCTACTATTTCCACCGAAAGTTAAATATTTAAATATTTATCAAACATTGGGGCTCAGAAAAAGACTCATTACTGCGATTATACAATTCATTGGTTTAATCAAAGGTTGATTACGGGTATATTGCATATTCATCCGCTAGAAAATAAGAAATCATACATAACACCGGAATCAGATATGCTGCAGGTACTTTCTCTACAAGCCCAGTGACTAGTTTAAAGCCTGAAGTCATTACATTAAGTAATTTCAATAAATTATAGAAAAGGAATCTTACTATACATATGTGCTGCAAATATTTAGGCTTCTCCTATCCACGTAAATTTTAAAACGTTAATAAGAATCCTTTGGCTACATTATATAACCGCACTACCTATTCCAGAACAGCCGGGATACAGTATCATGAATAAGCAACAAAATACGGAATTACTCTGCTAAATTCACTACCAATTTCTACGAGAGAAATTCCACAATGGTTTTTATCAACTGTAAGCACAAAATTAGATCTCTGTTACAGAAAGACAAAAGAGAAACTAGCAGTGATTACCCAACAGGTATTTTTATCAAACATCAGTAGCAATGAAGAATATATAAAAATTTATATTGATGGTTCTAAAACTGAATATGGTGTTGGAGCTCTACGTAAATGGTGAAGTTCATTCGTGAAAATTGCCAGATATGGCCAGTGTTTAAACGGCAAAGCTCATTGCTATACAGCAAACTTTTCGTTACACAGAACATTTCTGCGAAGAAAGAGTGCTTATATATTTCTGACTCTTTAAGCTCTCAAACTGCTATTCGGAACAAGAACATTGAGGATATCCTTATCACGAACATCGTGTTCATTTTGTATATACTAAATCGAATGGGACAGGGAAGTGTATTTGTATGGACTTCAGGGGATGAAGGTATCTCAAGAAATGAAAGCGTAGAGGAAGCTGCCAGAATGGCAAAAATTTGTGAGAGTTTTGATATAGTTATCCTTTGTGTAATAAATGCTAAAAATCGTCTAACACTAGTGGTGCAGTGAGACGGGAACGCATTGGTACAGGATTTGCGGTTGCTAAATGTGTCTTCCTTTTTACTTACGATTCGTGTTCACAAGTTTTTAATTCTATTAAAGTTTTAACTACCTTACTATGGAACCATGTAAGAAAAATAAAAAAACAAGAAACACTACTGTTCTTCAGTCACCTAAAAATGGAAGCATAACAAGAAAGATCAATCTACCTCACATAATGAAATATTGTTGGGCCATCTATATCAGAACTGTGTAATCTACCATCAAATGATGAAAATGAACTCCCAACTGTAAGTAAAATGACTTCTTTATCCTTATCTGTAATCAGTGACGGTGATTAATAATATTCATCACTGTCACTGAGAACTGACGGACTAGATAAATATATGGACTAGAGAAATGTGGGATCGAAAAAAGGATACGTTTCCTTAGCCAGAGTTTTAAATTAGGCACTAATCAAGAAAGTTTCTCGGTTTGGTGCATTTTCAAACGAACATATCGCAATTTGAAAAGAATGGTCTTCATTCAGAGTCACCTTCAATGGGTCCACAAAGCCTGTCCAGCTCACTTCTTTAAGAAAAAAGATTTATCTCCACAAACAGTCGGCAGGTCACATGACAGCAGAGGCCATATCTACTAAGGTAAAATCGGAAACAATTGTAAGCGCTTGTGACAAGATGAACGCGTCTCGTTTTGAATCTACTATAGAAATAGTTAAGTCGCTATACTACCTGGCAAAAAAGATGATAGACCTTTTTCTGATCATCTTGAGCTTTTGAAGCTTCAACAGTTTAAATGGGATGGACAGTGGTATTGGATCACTCTCTAGATTTAGTGCAACAGAAATTGTTAATCAGGTTTCAGACGAAATGAAAAAAGGATCACCCAAAGGTTTGGAATATTTCAGGAAAAATTTGTCATAATTGACCAATCTACAAGCCTGGAAGTTAAATTTATGTTGATTGTTTATATAAAGAGTGAAACCAGCAGAACTTCAACCAAACTTTTATTGTTAAACTGATTGAACTGCCAACTCAATCTGGTGTTGCAGAAAGGTTTGCTCAAACATATCCCAATATCGTTTTTGGCACTCCATGAACCACAGGATAAAGTTAGCTGTGAGCGATCCAGTCGATGATGAGGGGGCTGTTAATCATTTTCAAATTTTTGTGGATAAATTACACACTCTTTATAGCAAATCAACTAAAAACTAACGGGAATTAGCCAAATGTGCTGATGAATACGACCTGCAACTAAAATTGGGCATTTATTAGTTACAAGATTGGTAGCTAGTAACATTTAACATTATTGGTCGGTAACACCGGTATGATATGGATATCAAGCATTTTATTCTCATTCCAATAAGACTAAAGATGATAAAAGTAGAAAACCAATTGAATGGACTTTATAGGGTGGGTTAATCTTACGTTATCTCAATTCCTATCTGATTTGACAATCTTGTATAACATATTAGCCGAACTTTCAATGATGTCAGAATGTCTTCAAAGCAGAAAACTGACGATCTTCTACGCAGACAAAGTCATTAAAAGAAGTATACGATATTTGGAAGTCCTTAAAGACAAACTTGAGACTAACTGCCTAGAAGCTAAGATAGTAGTAAGTGAGAGTAACTTTTGTGACGTACCTGTAAAAGATAAGCAGCAAATATTTACTAATAACAATCAACAACTGCTATGAAGTATAATAAACAATTTTAAAACAAGACTTTTAACTAGAAGAAGTAATAACGAGCCATCAACAGTAAGTGTAGGCCCCGCTAATCATCAAGAAAAATACAATTAACTTTTTCAGGACTGAAAGTGCTGAAAAGTAAAACAGTTGACCTTTAAAAAACCCGTAGGATACGAATACGGCGAGTCTGAAACCTTTGTGTCAAATTAAGTTTAAATACAAATTAAAAAAAAACAGCTACAAATATTACCTGGAAAACAACTCTGTTGTTCCAAAGGATTTAAATCTACTGCTAAATTGCTTCATGCTTACACCATGCACTTCTAGCGAAGCGTGATTTCAGGCACATGAACATAATTATACGCACTAGAACTGAACTGAACTGTCCACTCCACATGTTTGTACCCTGATATTGATTGACCTTAATGGTCCAAGCATTCAGAATATTCTATTCAATGAAATATTTCAATATTCCAATATCCTCAAGATTTTCAGCGTTCCCACACTGGAAAATTTGCTACTACACCACTATCAGAAACATATCACAATACTATCAGAAACACTCGAAATAATTAATGAAAAAGAATAAACACGAAATTAATGCGATTACAACTTCTCCATTTAAATGGAACAGCGACGTGAAACAGACTCATCGAGAACAAGTGGCGGTGACCACACTCAGAATCGGTCACACGCGAATACCAAATTCATATTTATTAACCGGAGACGAAAGAACAATGCGCAGTGGGACAGACCACTTACTGTTAAACATTTACTAAAAGAGTGTACACTATATGAAAACCATAGAAAGAGGAACGAACTAAGAAATAATATTGCTGCTGATTTAGAAAATAGAAAAAAAAAGTAGATGCTGATCTACATGCCAGCAACGGATTACTAACACGTTTATTGTAAGCCTTTAACTAAGTCAGAATGTGTTATGTTTGACTGAGAATCCTCTATGTTGAAGCATTTTACAATCTGATCATAAAGTTCTCAAATTTGTGTGGTATTGTCCAACATTCTTTGTGTATTTTATTTTATTGATGTTTATGTTTTACATTTGTTTTTTTATTTTATGTAAATGTTAGAGCCCTTTTAAACTATATTTGTTATTTATCTGTCTTATTTAAATATTTCAATGGTAAGTATATTGTTTGTGTTTTTATTAAAATGTAAGAACCCTATATACCCTTACATCTGACAATCCTACTGGTGATTTTATTCTCTTTTTAAAGAATATGACGAGCACTAATGACCTTAGACGACGATCCCCATAATACTTAATAAAAAAAAATATATATATATATATATATAGTATATGTGTGTGTGTGTGTGTATTATTATCTGTTAATTTAACTTACAATATTTTTATGCATGCAAGCTAATCTTTGCATGTGCGTATATTTGTGTATGCGCGTGCATGATTTTTTTTTTGTATGGGAGAATAATCTAAAAAATAATTCTTAACGAACAACCGTAAAAAAGCTCTTTTAACTAAAGAAAGACGAAAGTGATATATTCAGTTTTTTATGTACTGCAAAGTGAACTTACTGCTTGCAAATCGGAAACGGGATCATTTATGTTCGTTTTCTTTTTTAAGACGCCTATGAATTATGGCAATCATGACCATATGTACTTTTTTTAACCGAATAGGGGGTAGAGTGACAGCCAAATAGTCTTGTTAATTAATTAATAGGTCTGCATATAGAACAAAGAAGTTTTTTTTTTTAACATCTAAGACATAACTAAGTATAAAGTTGTCGCCAATAAGACCATTTTCACACGAAATAGCTAATGAGTAATTGTCAGGTGTTGAATTACCACCTCACAATGATATTTTGCAATGCAAAAATATGTACGAAATCTAGTTTTAGTTTTATTTTAATTCTTTTATCGCTTAAAGTATTTGATTTATAATTTAACCCAACAACAATTTATTCATTTGAACTAATAGGTAGTTTCATGTCAAACTAATAGAGAAGTCGATGTCAGCTAGTACCGAATGACAATTAATTTTTATTGCTTACATATTTTTTATACAAAGTAACAGTAAGACACTTTTGATTTCATCTCAATTCAATTAAATTTTAATTTTTAATATACAAGATGTAAGAAAATAAGATTGTTAAGTTATGATCACTCGTAAATATAAGTTAATGGAAAGGAAGACGTAAAAACTTTTTAAAAAATTAGTTACAAAATAAAATAGGAAAAATCAGTATTTTACTTATTTGTTAATCTCGTGTTTAGTTTTTCTGTAAAGCTTATTTGTTATAAACTCCATTTTTTAACAATGTTTACATCGTTAATTTAGTGGTGATTTTATTAATTTCATATTTTTATTCATAGTTTTGTAATAATATGTTTCAAGCAATACTGACATAGCTTTTTGTTTAATTGAGCATTCTATGTTTAATTAAAATTAATATTAAATAAAAGGAATCGAGCCGATGATATAAATTTTTTTGCCAGTAAGAACGACTCTGAAAAGTTTCTTAGAAATCGTCATGTCAAATAACAACCGACTAATTAATATTAACACGAATTGAGCGATAATAATCTGAACAGCAAATTTTAAATTAGGATAAGAACGCATAGAATTAATAAAGAGAAGAAAAAGTAGAGGCAAGAGCAAATTAATGTGAAGTTCTGTAATCGACGAGTTTTAATCTAAATGGAATTTAGGAACAATTGTTAAATATGTCGTTTCATTATCTTTAGATTTACACTTAGTACCAAATCTGTGGTAAGTATAGATACAGACTAGGGTTTGTAGTAAGTACGAGATAAGATTATAATTACATTTCATGAAAAGTGTTCTATACTCGATAAATTTTGTTCTCTGAGAATGAGTAATTATATACTATGATGATAACCTATATAAATTTTATGTACGAGAAGCTGAAAATTTGCCCTTTAAACAAGATTAATCAAGCTATTTATATTTTCTGCAATGTTTATGGTCAATGAAGAAAGCAGTTATCTATTTCATTTCAAAATATAGTACCTCACAAAAATTAATTTATATCTGGTGTATGTAGCCGAAGAATAATGTATTTTACCTCGGTTTTGTTTTTTCTGAGATGAAATATTATCTGAATTTAACGATATGATTAATAGTATGTTATCAGAATAATAGTAAGATGCAAAATAATTTGTAGCTGTGAGAGCAATTGCAAGGCAATTTTTTAGTTTCAATAATTTTGTTCTAAATTGAACCGGTCTTAGTTTTATATGCAGTCTTTGTTATTATAAATAGAATAATAACGGTTACAAAAAATATAAAAAAATTTATATTTGAAATGTTATAATCTTTTACTATTAACCTATGAGTTCTTTATCAAACCACAATCGCATGACTTTAAATGAAGCATAAATAAAGCATCCCTCTTTATAATAAAAAAAAAGTTGTTTCAGATCTAATTCTCATAACGTATGGGGTAATGCAGACGAATAAATAATTATAATACATAAATGTAATAATATATGAATAATCAAAAAAAAAAAAGACAAAACTAATTTTATTTCATAAAAAAACAAAATTTAATTTACGCATTAAAAGAACCACGTAGAAATATAAAAAGATAAAATAAATTAATTTGTCCTTTTTTCCAGGTTTTAAAACTTTTTTTTAATTAAACCCTTATAAAAAACTTTGTTTCTATTGAAGTATAGTAAATTGCGAAAATTACATTTCTATGCAAAAAAATAATAAAAATAAAAAATATATATATTTATATATAAAAATATATAATAAAAAATAATAATTATAAATTTATTTTTATAAAATAAACTAAAAAAAAATATTTAATAAAACCCACTTATAAAACCTCTTTAAAAACGGTTTTAATGCACTAAATTTCCACTTTTGAAGTCAGCGCCAAATTAAAAGCAACTACTGATAATACAAACAATGTATTTACTGTTAATTTGATATCGACTTCAAAAATTCGAAAGTGAAAGAAGAATGAAAACTTTTTTTTTGAACAGATTTTTTAAGACTGTTTTATTATTATTTTTTTAAACTTAATTTTTATTTACATAGTTAGTTTTAGTTAAAATTTAGATTAGGGGTTCTTTGTAATGCGGTACTATTTTTTAATCTTAAAATCTCCTACTAAATTTCTATGCTAAAACACTTGGAATGTGAGAATACATCTTCAAGCCATAACATCAATACTAAGCAAATAATAAAATTATAAGCAGCAATCACGACAAATAAAAAATTAAAATTATCTTTATATCACACAAGAAAATAACATCATATTTCGTAAAAACTATTCCATTCAAGTTTTCCCCTTTACAAAACAAAACAAAAATACAAGTAAATCTGTAAATTCAGGCTTAAACTTACATACATAAAGAAATGCATGCGGTTCGAATTGAGACCTCCTATTATTATTATTGAAGTTAGCTAAACAGCCGATTAAATCTTTATCAATATTATTATTAAATACAATGTACTTCTGCGTATATTTGAATAAGAAAGATGGTGGTTGAAATGGTGGAAAAAATCAGCCCCTTATCGACTTAGAAATATCTAAAATAACAAAGAACAATTTTCGTTTAAGAAATCAAAGCTTTAGTGGTAAGTGTACCGACAATTTCATTTAGCGCAATAGTTATTAATAATTAAAAGGAGGATCATGCTAAATCACCAAATATTTAATTACAAAAAATGCCCACATTACAGACACCACTAAATTATGTCAATTCATCTATGGAATAATAAATAAAGTATTGTGTTATAAAAAAAAGGAAAATTTGATCTCTGATGACGAGTTTGCAAACCTGTCACCAAGAAAAAATTAGAAAATTTTAGTCTAAAGATCCTCATGGAAATTAAAAAAAAAAAGAAGATAATTACCGACGGATAATTGTTACCGAATCAGATAATATATCTAATTCAGCTTTTCAAGCTCTTTTATTTGATTTTCCGCTTAAAACGTTTTAAGCAATAATGGCTTTTGCGGCCTGTGAAAAATTGCATTGGCCATCTGCCAATACATTTTTTTAAAATAATTTTTAATGCAAGTCTCAGTTTGTGATTAAGGTGAACTGTTTGATACCTGTTTCAATAGCTAATATTTAAAAAAATTGAAGAAAAGTTAATGTAAAGTAACCTCTTTTTTATTTATCTTTTATCTCAGTTAATGTATGCTCAAGTGAAACACTCAAAAATATTTCTAAAAATGTGTGTATTACTTCTGATTGTTAACTTATCTTTCTTCATTGTCCTCAACCAATCTATGTTTTTTTGGACGAATAGGTTGAGTACCACTATCACCACTTATCCAGTAATAACGACATCAGCAAAGAAATAAAATAAAATAATAAGCTAGAAAAAAAAAAACTAGAATATTTTAAAATATAATTTAAAAAAGCCAAGAATATAGCTAAATAGGAATACATTACAATAATGAAAAGTAAACACTATTACGACGTGGGTGAAGTGATATTTGAAATGAAACGAAATAGTAACAGAAAAGTAATCGGGGAGTAAAATAAGATCACCTCAAACAGTTGTGAATTGAATTTGTAAGATTTAGTATCAAACTCTTTGGCAAAGATATAGCGCGCCAAGTGCAATGTAAGTTTTACTGTCTGAAATGTTCCATTTTTTTTTTTTTTGAACATCATATGGATTAAAATTAATGACAATAAAATTTTAATGAATGAATTATATCTTCTTCTTCATAAATATTCTTTCTTTTAATAAATAAGTTACGTCCGTCCGAACATTTAGTTCAACATTAATGAATACATAAATAAATAAACAGTTCTATAGAAATAACCACACCCACTGACCGCCACGGTCAATGAGATTCCTGTAGTGCAACCGCCGTCTCCAAGATATTCTTATTTACAGTAGATGCGTGTTTATAAAAGAGACTTATTGTATACTAATAATAGTAATAATAATAATTATAGTAGTTATAAGAAGTAGAATATTAACAGATAACTATGCGCATTTCATAAAAATTAGGAATGAATTGTGGAAAATTCATGATATGCTTGTGGTCATTATAGATTCGTCTTCTCAGCAAACACCTAATTGTATCATCAATAATTTTAGACTTTTATTGCCCCCTCAAAAAAAGTTATTAATTTATACGCACTTGGGTTTTTATAAATTGTAGAAATGATTCATTCAGATTGGATTATTAAATTTGGAATATAAAAGATATAGCTGGAAGCGGTGTTACTTAACCATCATGAAAAAGAGATAAAAAATGTTCTAGATAAATAGATCAAACAAGATAAATTTATAAAAATTCACATGAATTAAATTCTGGCCTAAAGTATTTAACCCTAACATAGTATAAAATCGTAAAAGTTTCTCAAATGATAATTATTTGAGTTATTTTAGCAGAATATTAATTTTATTTAGTCATACATGGAAAACAATCTTCATATCGGTACTGAAAATTCCTTATTTAGAAAAAATAATTGTAAATCGATAGGCAGTAACAGTAAAAAGTTACTTTAGAAAATATTTTTTAATGATATATCTGTTTTCCTCATATACCCGAATAAGACTTAAAAACGTTATTTCTATTTTTATAATTTCCGATTAAAGAAAAAATATAAATATCTTCATTATAATAAATTAAAACAATCAGAAGTTGGAAAAAGTTTTTAAAAGTAAATTTTTCAGACTTGCATTGAGTATACTTTTAAGTTCTAATATTTTCTACTTAAATATTTGAGATAAATAAATATATATATATATATATATATATATATATATATATATATATATATATATATATAAATTTAAAAAATGATCATACAGTAAACTGAATTTTCCAAGCAAAATATATTTTGTACATTTTACCAACTTTCAGTCCTTCGTTAAAAAAATCCTCTATCCAAAATTTTAACATATAATTTTATGTATGTGACTCCCTTATTTAATGGTTACTTACATCTTCTTCATACTTTTAAGTAACTGTTTTAAATAAATATTTTTGGTTTCTCTAACAGGGCTGAGGGGACCGGTAAAATCTATTTTAGAAGGGAGATGAAAAGGTTTTAAAATGATTAGTTTAGGCGCTAGAAGTAATATAGAGGATATTTTATTTGCCTGATCCCAGAAATGTAAACCATATTAAGATTAAAACTCTTCTTGAATTCTGAAGTGAAGTTTAGGCTTCTAGTCAATTCTAAATGAAGGCTTCATTATGTGGACTGGCTTAATAATAAACGTTTAGTTGAGAGAAGCAATTTTTTCTTTTTCTAGTACCACTTGTTCTAAATTCTTTACCTGTGTTATAACCGTAAGAAAGACTGGAATAGATACGTTGAACAAAAAATTAATCTATCCCTTTCTGCGGGAAATAATTCATTACGTGCACTGTTTCTACTCAGTAGGCGAAATAAATGATTTTACGACACGAGATAATATAGTTAATTGATTATTTGATGCCTAAAGTTTTTATAGTGTTAATTTTATTTTTTATTTTTTACATAAAATTGTTTTTTAATTCATAATAATAATAAAATATCGATTTAAATTTAAGTAGAAATACAAAGACGAGCACAAAATTAAATACCGGCAGCTGACGGACAATTCATCTGATAATGTAAATCTTTATACTCGTATAATAATTTCAGTAAGTCTATATCTGCATGAGCTTGTCGCTTTTCGTCATTCATTAATTTTACATTGACATTCATTTAAGTAGAAGTATAGTATAGGCCATCGCGTTTGACTGACTGTAACTAAGAAAAAAAAAACAAATTATGCCAATAGCTTCTATTTTTGATCATCGCATTATTTTATTCTGATGTCAATTCATGGTGCTATAAAAATTGATTACCCAGCTACGTAAAATAAATATTACGCGTAACGTTTCGTTGATTATATTTGGAATTGGACTTATAAAAATAAATAATTCTATGCAAGCAGGGGATGAGTATATATGGGATTAATTTGACTGTTTTAATCTGTTGACAGACTTGATGAATTGTTACATAAATGTTGTAGATCTAATGATGGGACAATTAGTGTTCAAATCAATTACTGACAATCGACTACAATTCAATGTTGACCGCATGACAAGTGTTGAATAATAAGAGAAACAGATTGTCTATATTCATTGAAGACAAAAATAGAGCAGCAGGGATAATTACTCGTTCTACATATTGTAGAATCAACATACAAGAACAGCTTTTAGTCGTTGCGCCACAAGGTTTTTACAGATGTAAGTGTTGTGATACTATCAAAATTCAAAGCAACATAATTTAAGATTTGTACCCTTAAATAGACATTAGAGTTACAGCAGAGAAATAATTGTTTTACAACAATATTATTGTCTCATAATGGCGATTAAAATGGTATACAATTTGAGAACAGTTCCCATTAAAAATATATGAGTTAACTCCTGCCCCTCCTAGAAAGACTAGGAGGCTCAACGCTAGTATTGAGTCCTTGCTTCCATCTAGGTATGGTTTTTAGGGACTAAGAGGAAGGGATGGTCCCATCCGTATTTAACTCACCAAAATATTTTCCCCAAGGGTTATAGTTGTTTTGCCACATCAGAATTTAAGAATTTATTATCATAAAATTGTATTGGAATTAATATGGATTTATGGCATATAAGCCTAAGATATATAAATACACACGCGCGCGCGCAATTTTTATTCAACCAATTCTGGATTAAGCTATCTCAAAACGTCAAGAAATAAAACAAAATTCAAGTTTAAGTAGGCCTGTTACAGGAGTCGGGAAAAAGTAAAACTAAAGTAAAAGCGGAAAGATGATAATTGTATGATTTCTACTTTCAAGACCGTCTATTAGATTATAGGGGTTTCAAGGATATTAAATAACTCCTGCAAATGAGACGAAAAATTCCATATTTTATTTGTGATACTTAATGAAATTTTAAAAAATAACAATAATTTTCTCTACAAGAATTTTTTTTAATTATAAAATAATTTGTGGTCTATTTTTTGTATAGATTTCGAAATTTTCATAAAAAGTATCTATACATTGATTTAATTTAAATTTATTTTAAATTAAATTGATTTTTCATATTTAACAAAGCAATCGTATATAACAAATTTATTTCTATTTTTGTTAGTTTGATGTAAATTTCGTTTCCTAATCTGGATATATAATAATGCATTGATTAATTATAACATTCCTACTACATGATAAATTTATATATTTTTTAATTATTTCTAAGCACTTTTATTCACCGATAATAAAAATCTACAAGATCTAATTTAAAACCTAGAATTTTTGGTTTGAAATATGTAGACAATTTTTAGAAATTGTCATGTACCCACTCTTTTACCTTTAGTGAGATGAATCCTTTTATAGCCTAACCTTTCCTGAAAATCGGTACAACTTTTCTGAGACTGCACTATCATAAGCATAGTTATATAATACACGCATACCTAAATGCTAAATAGATTTATTTAAATTTTATTCCGCAGTCTGTTAAAGATGAAGAAATGTCACTTTAAAATTTAAGTAATGCGTCTGTTTAGTCGAGTTCATAAGTCGATATTAAAATTTTATACGTTTAAAAAATAATTTTTAAACTCACCATAATTTTAACCTCATTTGCAAGAAGATCCGATTTACATTTGTTAAATTCATATAACCGGTTTAGCTGTTGACAGAAAAGGTTAATTCTTTTACCTCAGTCATTATCTTTTCATCTAAAGGTAATGTATACTTTTTGCTTTTAAACGTAATAACAAAAGCAAAACCGGCCTGCAGTCACTAGCTAATTTGATACTAATAAACGGATGAATTTATATTTGATGATGTTAGAGATTACATTAAATAAGGCTGAAGTATATTCCACAAAAATCCAGACACCAAAAAGAGAAAATCTGCTAAAACCTTAATAAAAAAATTGAAAATTATAAAAAATAAAATAAATAAAACAAAAGTAAAAAATCGTAAAAAATATGCACGAATTAAAAACTTTTAGTACCAAATATCATTTTTGAACTATTTTCTGAAAGGAAGGGTTGTTTGACTAAATCGTTCGTTTCTTTTTTTGATACAATAAGGACATAAAATTTTGTGTGGAGAGTCATACAGGAATAGTTTTTCTGTATAACAAGGGAAACACAACTTTAAATTTTGAAGGAAAGGAATCTCCTTACTATATGGAATGTATTAGTATTCTGATAAAAAGTTAGTAAGATATGCAAATATGATATAATGCAGTAAACTCCAAAATAAAAAGTGTTCGCCACTGAAGAAGATATTTTTAATCAGTGTAAGTTAAATTAATTACAAAATGTAAAATATTTTACAGTGTAATAATATTAACTGCAGACAGTAGAATTAATTGTGGTCGATGTTATTACGGTTCTTCCGCATATGAACTTTATACTTGCACTGGCTACAGAAAATATGAGGGGGAAATAATGTAGGTCAAGTATAGCCTAACGGATTAAAATACCTTTCCTACCATACCGCTGAAATAAAACTGTTATATGTTTAATAGCGATTAAAACAGTACAACGTTAAAGAAAAGTAGAATGTAGAAAGCCATATCAATTTAGTAAAATAAGCTGAAATATGTTTTATCTCTTACTACCGATTGAAAGAGAATCAGAATCCAAGTGAATATAAAAAGTAAAACAAGTGCAAAGTTGAAAGAAAGTACTAGCTGTACCGGTTGCAGCAGTTTCTATGGGATTACTGATAGACAGTGGAAGAAATACGTTACTATTTCTAAACTGTCACTAGCCACCCACAGCGGTTTGAAAGGGTGAAATCGTTACTCAGTCGATAAAGTTTTATTACCGGTTACAGTATGCAATAAACTTAAAAAAATAAGGATGTAATAGTTCTAACCAACTCTGTAAGATTAGAATATAAATTTGGAAAAATGTATTTTTGTGAATGGGTTAGAAGATTTATGTAATACTTTTAAATCAAATTATTCAAACGTTTCAAATCATAATTTGCTTTAGCGAAATATAGTTCCATCTATATTCACTAAAAAAAAGCTAAAAATAAAAAAAAAAATATTAATTATTTTATTCAATTATTTTGTTTTTATCATTTGTTAATGCCTATTAGTGTAATGAATATCTACTGTAAGATATCCAAAATGTCAGATCCTTTTAAGAACTTTTTAAGAAACTGTATTTAATGAACGATTAAAAAAAAAGATTTTATCGATACGTAAACAATCTAGATTTTCGGACTGATACAATGCCACTTTACTAAGGTGTTAGAACCAACTATAACAGAACATCTAATAAGAAGAAAACAGTTGTGTGTACATAAAACAACTTTTAAATATAACATATATTTTTTTTAATTTTCTGGTGTAAGGTTAGAAATCAATTCCATCGAAATAAGTACCCAACAAATTATTTTATCAATACCCATTTAATTACTATCAATTAGTTTATTAAAAAACTCTTGCGCAGTTCTGCGCAAGAAGACTGACTTTTCGTTTTATTGTTTCCTTTTAAAAAAGTATCAACTTATTATCTAAACTTTTACAGAAAAAATTCAAGAACGATTAAACCAATTTTCACCAAATCTTCACTTGCATAACTTCAGATACACTACTTAAGCTTATCTAAATTTCAGTGAAATTGATAGGGTAGTTTTGGAGATTTTTGAGCCATAAAATTTTATACATCGGCATATATACATATATTTTATTTTATTTTCATATAAATTTAAGTTTTTTAACATTCATATTTGAATTGTTTAATATCGTATTATATTTTTGTTTGAAATTACTATTTTTAAATAGTTTTACTTGATTTTAAGTAGTAATAATAAACACCCGTACCAGTAAGTATACGTTTAACCTTCTGGAATTTTAAATAAATTTCATTTTTAATAGTTTAAACCTTTAAAGTCCCATTTTGTACATGCAGTGAACAATTTTATAATTTAAACTGTGTTTAACCGATATCTTCAATATTTAATAAATATATAATATGTGTATAATAAATGCTGTGAATTATTTAATGTGTAATAATCATGCAAATTGTATGAAAATATTTAATTAATTATTATGAAATAAATAAATTTGGCTCGAATTATCATTTGAAATGATAGTTTTAAAAAATTAACTTTTTTGTAGTGGTTTTTATATGTGTCACCAAGCAAGCTGGAAAATTTAAACATTTAACGAATGACATCTTTTATTGCTCTTTTGGGTGAGAACAAAGGATGGAGGAACTCGGACGGTAAGAAGTAAAAATAATTCACTGTAAAAAATTACACTTGTAATTTAATAAGCCCCATTTCTTAAAAGGATATATTATGGGAAAAGATTAAACAAATTTTTTTGTCATCCACCTCTCCATTAATTGAAGACTTACCTACTTAGATACTGGAAAAAATATAGAAATTTTTCAAATTTTATATTCGAAATAATTTATTTTAAAAAATTCAAAATTGCTTATAAACTTGTGAATTCACCTAGGATGTCAGTCAGTATATTTTTGCTACTGGTTTACGTATTTATAAATAAATATCGCTGCACTAAAAAACTGAAAGTACCTAATTTGATGTACTGATTTCAAATTTTGTACAAATATGTCAGAGCTATTCTCTTCAAAAACAAAGAATTTTCCTCTTTTTTCTTAATCCAATACAGAAAAGTAAGATTTAAATGGAAGCAGAATTTAAGATATTGAGAAGTTTTCTATGGTTAGCCTTTAAGAATTAGAAAATAAAACAACTGACAGTCAGAAAAAACAAATATGAAAGTAAGTTACATAAACTTTTTCGCGAAGACTGTTATTCTTCATAAATATACGTAATCTAATTTACGATTTTAATAAAATATTATTGTTCTATTGACTCGTTTTCTTTTATTAACACATTTCTTCTTAAAATTATCATGCAAATAAAACATTATTAATTTTTATGTGGCCGTTTGTCAGTTGGCTACTGCCAGATAAGTTTGGATATTAAGCGATTATAATCACTAATGTGATCTGAGGAGTCAGAAGACTTTTAAAACACGTGTGGAGAATGAAAGTAAAATGTACCATAGTTAATTAGCGCAACATGTTTGTAATAAATTAGAGGCCTGTTTGCTTACACTATTAAATTAGTTTTAATGAAGAAGCTAATCTCTTCTAAAGATGTTTGTTTTCGTTAAACATATAATTCCACATAGGTTACCTATCGCCTAATACTACTTCAGGATATATGTTATTATTTACTTTACCTGTTTATAATATCCAGCAATTTCCTAACTCCATCGAATTCCTGCGGTCAGAATTTTAAGCTACCTAAAAATCTGTACACAAACTTATAAGCTTACAAGCTTACGTTCATAAAATCAGCTAGTAGTGTCTATTTAAAAAAAATGCTATTTTCAACGACTGAAAAGGTTTAATTTACTGATAAATGTGTTTTTTTTTTCATTTACAGGTCTGTGAACTTTGAGTAATTCCTTAAGTCTCAATAGAAAGTACTCTATTAGCGAGCGTCCAATGATAAATTTTCTAAAGAGGTTTGGTCAAAATAACAGAAATTTTAGTCCAAAACTCTAAGCGATTTAACTTATAGACCATACATATTTCCTTATCATTTTACAATACAAACTGTCCGTATAAAAATGCAGTTAACTAGATTCTTTTAATAATTTGACGACTTTTGTTGTACATTACTTCAAAAATAATTGTATCACTGGTTAATCTGTTGATATTACAATAAAAGGACAGATGAAAGACTTTCTCGATAAGGGAGCGATGTTTCCTTCCTTTTTCCACGAAGCAGAGATTAATTACATATCCAGCTATGGACATTTATTATTAGAATATTTTTATAATATATCCACGAATATTACAATATAACTACAGAAATAAATCGTCAGGAAAAAATGTACTAAACTAAAAAATTAACCATTAAATAGAGAAAGTAACTGAAAAAGGAAGTATAATTTTATCAAATATTTACACTAGTATTTTATAAATTAATATACGAGATCGTAATAACAGTTTTAAAATTAATTGTACTGAAATCAACAAATTTAATTTTATATTTATATAAATACAAAATAATATCGTTATTTTAGCTAAAATTTATTTATTTACATAAAATACAAACGGTAAGGGATAGAGGTTTTTAACACAAAACACTACTTTACATATTAGTATGTGTGGAATAAGTTTTCTAGTAATTTTTATGTGCTATGGCAAGATAAACCAAAAGGAAGAGTATTTAAATTAGTATTCCAAATACTTATCGGACATAAGTATTTGGAATAAACTGTTGCTATTTAAATTAGCTATCAATAAGTTACCCGTAAACCTTATATTTTATTCTAGGAATAAAATAAATTTTTTTCGTTTAATTATTTTTCATATAGTTTGACATAAAACAAAGACTTTTGAGAAATTTACTTAAGTTCAGTAAACTGTATTAATAGACAATGTATTAGAGAGGTTTTGAAGCAGTAAATAGATGAAGTACTCCTTCAAAATTATTTGCAGAGCTTCTAAACACCTCACTTAGTAGCGATTAAAATTATTCACCAATATCTCAGTCAAAATTTCATTACGTAAAGCTCTTCAAATCATATAAAGACCCTTCCCGATTAAAGTAAATGTAAATTCACGTAAGTAAGCTGTGACGTATTAATAAAATTACCATGACAATTGAAGCACAGATATTATACTTCACAAGAATAAAATAAAAAACAGAATGAATAATAGAATAAACAGAATAAAATAGAATATGATCTATTTTATTCTAAATGAAAAGTTACTTTGTAATTACAATAAATACTGCAGATGAATGTTGCAAAGTTTTATTTACAGCATTAAACTTATTTTATACCTATACTCTGACATTCAGTTTATCCCTTCGGGTGAAACGTAATTTATTTATATCACGTTTATCTCGAAAACCTATCTTCGGAGATTGTTCATGAAAGTGAGAAGGCTCAAATTAACTGAGCGATAATATTTGAAACCTACCTAAAGAAAGGTTGGTAAATTAATAATAAAACTGGTAAAGTGATATGGACAATAATGTTAATATTATAGAATTATATTCGTTTTATATAATAATTTCAATGTCAGCTTGTACTCTCCGTTTTTAGAATTAATTTTATGATTTTTTTTTTTTTTTTTAATTTTACAAGTAAAACGATCCGGTCTTAAAGTTTGTAAAATATCGACGTTATGTTCAATATTTCTCATTTATGATTTATTCAATAAAATTTCTTCAACATTTCTAGCGACCTACGCGATTTGGCATCAAGAATCCGTTGTCGACAATTCTTTATCCTCCCGACTTCTTTCTCTTTTTTCATCATATCACATTATCTTTCGTTTTGTTCTTTTATTTATTTTTTAGCAGGTTACCTTAGTAACTGACAATCGTCTTTGAGCAAGGTTTTATTTTCCACATGAGACAACAATGCCGTTTTATTTTTGGAAAAAAGAAAAGAATAATACTGCCGCTTTCATTCAGTTGAATTGTATGATTTTTTTGTAGCCATCTGTTTTTCTTTTATTATAGATCCATTTTATATTCTTTCTTGTTACGATTTAACTTATATTTGTTCCGGTTTTACATTTATTACGTGATATAATTTACTTTTCGGTGATTAATCATACTTTAATTTTATTATATACGTTTTATAAAGAATATGAAATAATATTTCAATTCTCGTATATATATCCATGTGCGCGCTCACACTGCTGCATATACATTCAATTATTTATTAATTCTTAACAAATCATCGCACAAGTGCGTTGATTTTAGAATGTAGTGGAATATTTATTCAGAAAAAAGGGGAGTAAAGCAGACAAGATATGACAAATAAACTAACATTAACAGCTTTGTTAATAACAAGGTTTTATCGCCAGACGTGTTGACATGTTTGGAAGCTCCGCTTCCGTCAAAAAACTAAACGTTATAATGGACTCCTAGAAATAAGATTGCTTTTTCTACCTCAACTCGACTGATGGAAGAAATTTTTCATCGTTCAAAAACGAGAATTTCATCATCAGTCGCGGTATTCTTTAAACGCCTCCTTTAATATCGTCTATTTCGTTAAATAATATCATTTTACACACTGTTGAAGTTAAGTAATTTTTCATGTCTGGAAAGAAATGATATTATGAATTAATGATGTTAAAATGTTGTGCATTTGTTGCACTAGGAACACATGTGACGGAGTAACAATTGATGGCACTACATTAAAGTGGGATGTTCTTTGTAGATAACGTTTCCTTATTTATTTTACAGTTCGACTGGATCCCTGCTGTTAATTTTACTAATTACTTGTAAGCCCCTACATGTAAAAGTACTAATTAAAATTTTGATTTGTTTCAACGACGATCATTTGTACTGTAAAAAATTACCTTATTAAAATAATTAACGGTAAAATCTATTAAAGTAGTAGCTGTTGATGCCCGCTCATTCATAGAAAAAAAATTGAGGTTTTCATGATAAATAAGCTAACGCTGACCTATCTATTAATTTTCCATTAATTGTTCTACACTAAAATTTTCATGTAAAATATAAAACATAATTTTATCAAAACATTTATTAAAGAATAATTTAGTTGATCGTGCTGTATATGCTATCGTGTAGAATGTGCTACTGTCTAGACACAGAATAATAAATATATCCTGAGTAAGTCGTCTTAATGAAATTAAATTCCGAGCTACACCATTAACGCTGGCATTTAGATCCCATTCAAAATGGACTTACATTTTCTGAAATCCGAACCTAGACTCTTCAGAAATACAGAACAGCTGTTTAAATGATTATCGGTGATAAATCTGTCATTTACACGTTGAATGGGCCAAGGAGTCTGAATAATTTCAAGAAACTATTGCTATCCCCGTTTGTAAATAAAGATTTCAATATTTTTTTTTTTACAAGCAAATCAGAAGTATATTTGTGTATAAACGGGCAAAGTTAAAATGTTACAAAATAACAGTAGAACCAAATAAAAAAATAAAGAGATAAAAGGAAATAATTAATTAATATGTTTGTTTATTCACTTCGGAAACTACAAGCGGAGGTCCATTTACAAATACTGACTTCCATTTTTTTGACACATATAATTTTGTGAAGTGTGAAAAATATCAAATCTAAGCAGGATTCGAACGCAGGGCCTTTCAGTGAAAGACAGAGATGTTATCATACGCTGCGTGGTCGGGGGAGCAGTGATGATTCCTATTATTATAATGTAATTTAGGTTTATTCAGAGAATATTTTCATTGTTTTCAAACAAAAAACTGCCGGAACTTAAAATAATTTATTTATACTCTTAGAGAATTTAATATACTATCAAAAAATTAACTGATGTGATTGAGATATACTTTTTACTTCTTAAAAAGTAATTCTGAAAAAGTGATTCTTTTTCTTTATAAGATTGTAATTGTTAGTCGAGCCAGTGAAAGACAAACATCAGATAAGTAAATGTTTGTATGTGCTCAAACATTTCTTTATAACTCATACACACATGAATACTCGTTTAAAATGCACTAGATGCCGTTGACTCTGACCATTTATGCATTTATAGCTTGCGGCATTGAATTTTAGATCGTCTACCCTTGAAAGAGAAATACAAATTGCTCTGCAATGTCTGGAGGAATAGTACAATGGCCGACGTGCGCCGATTAGTGATTATTTAAATTTGAATAGTCGTTTAACTGAACTATAAGCACTTCTTTATTCATTTATTTATTTATAGTTTGTTAAATTACCATAGCAACCCTTTTATCAGATAAACGTTTGATAACGAACATATTTTGTTTGTTTAAAAATCAACTTACGGAATCAAAAAAAAATTATAAATAATCATTGATATTTAATTTTTCGTATAACATATAATTAAAAAAAAAAACAAAACAAAATATACATCATCTCTTTTCTGTAGAATTATACGAGTGTCTGTAGTTGCAATGAGATTATTAATCTTATTTAGCTAATTTATTGTTAAGAATCTTGGAGATTAATTTAAAATATCTCTTTTAAATTATTCTTGGTTCGTAAAGATGAAACCGTATATCATTTTTAAGTTATTTTTTATTTATTTCCTTGTGATCACAAAAAAGACGTTGGCATTGTTTTTAAATTTTTAAGAAATTAAAGTTACGAGTTGTCGTAAACTGAAGAATCAAGAATAATTTATCTATTAATTTAGTTTTGTTATGCAAAGAACAATATGTCATTCATACTCGTCGACAAGACGATAGTACAGAAGAATGAAGTTCTTCTGGTATCTTAGTTTGTATCTTTTCTAGACGCGACTGGAAAGTCTTATATCTGAACAAAAAATTTACCCTGACTTCTATACTAGAACGATCGTGGAAGTTAGACGGCGCCGTTCAACTTTTCAACTCGGGTCATAATCGATTATTTATTAATGTGTATTAAAACCGGTATAAATTTATGGAATCCTAGCATTCTGACTGCTTGCCGTAAAAGTTACATTATTGTTTACAATTTTAAAAAACAATAATTTATTTGTATATTTTTTAGAAACCGTATACTTCATGGTTTGAAGCAGAAGAAGAGACAAATTAATGGTAAAACTGTAAAGAGAACTAAGTTGGTGGGCTATACGTGTCTATTACGATATCCAGGTCTTTTTTAATCTGGAAATAGAACATTGTTTAGAGGAGAAACTGCAAGAGAAGAAAAATATTAAAATAAATGAATCAGATAATTTAGGACGTAAAATTAATAAATATTTTGAGATTAAAATATTATCGCAAAACAGTAAAGAACTAGAATACCGCCTTATGATCCCTCAAAGAAAAAAGGAAAAGGTATGAATAGTAAAATATTGTGCATTCAACAAGCGGCATTTTCATGGACGATATAAATTCTATTTAAATCTTATATTGAAAAGATTTTAGTAAAATGTTGCCAGGAAACTAGCATATCATCTCAGACGAAAACGAGTTGAAAGACCTGCTACTTTTTTTGTAAAGGTCACAGAAGTCCATGTTAAGATTTGGCGCTTATCCACAAATTTGTGCATTTAATTCACGTTAATGTTCTTTGTTTATACTTTCGGTTTGATAGTAAATGATAATTTTTTAATAAAAATATTTAAGAGAAGTTTTTACTACGTGAATATGTTTCTATATATAGCCTAATTGTTCTTTCTGACAATATCTATCCATTTATTCAAAAGTAGTTGTTGCACTTCCATTAAAAAAGTGAGAATTTTTTACTGACCTCTATTTTTCAGATTAGTATGAATTTTTAATTTATTTTACTCAATTACTCAATTTTACTCAATTTTACTCAACAAGAATGTCTGAGTACGTTTGTCAACCAATCTGTATCTGCCTTGAAAATCATACAGAAAATTTAAATAAAGTCCGAGAGTTATAAACGTTTGTTAAAAGTACAGATGCGATTCTTAAATATGCTTATTTGAAAAGTTTATTGAATCTGAAAAATAATAATAATAATAATATTAATAATTATAATAATAATAATAATAATAATAATAATGATAATGATTGATAATGTTAATGATAATAATAATAATTTTGAATTGTTAGTGTAGCCAACAGAAGAAAATTAGAATTTTAATTTTGATTACGATCATGTAATTACATTGCATGAAAAAGAAAATCTGTTCATAGTAAGATTTTTTTTCTATTTTTTATGACCAGATAATTATTTTTTTATTCTTCCAACGCTTTACGTAGGGTATTAAGAGAAAATTCTATTGAAATTTTCTGGATTTTCATTTATTCTCCTGCCCATAAAAACATTTAAAAGAATGGATTTTTTCTTGCGTGAAACTTCTCTACCTTTAGTTCAGTAAAAGCCAGTACCTTATAAATGTCGACCTGAAAAAAAAAACGAAAATAAACGTACTCTATATTTTATTTTGTAATTATGTTACGCTGAAAATTTATACACCATTCCTTTCAATATAGGATAATAAAAGGTGAGCGTTGCTTGCATGTGTTTTATTAAATCTTCTCAGTTAATAATTAATTCACTACAGGGAACCTGAATGTTTTTGGGTGGGAGTATGATAATGGAAATTTCTAACCTACATAAAATGCCAAGCGAGCGGAATTCTAATCAGGATTCGTCTATATGAAAAATAGACCCTATCCTTTTTTCACTGAGGTCGACATTTGATAATATAAAAAATTATTTTAGGTAAAATTATATCGATGATACATAACTGTGTAATATTTAATAAGTTCCCTTCAATGAAATATTTTTTAAACTTTGAAAGTATTTTTTAGTTATCTTTCAACAAGACTTAGATGAAGATAAACAATTTTTAGTCATGATTAAAAAAATAAACTAATAAAAATGATTTCATTTTGATGCTTTGCTTGTTCGCATATATATATATATATATCCATTATATAAAATAGAATAATGTGTGTGTGTGTGTGTGTTCGCGCGCGCGCATAGACATTGGATTTCTATATATATATGTATATATATATAAATTGAATTTATAGTATAAATTGATTAGAACTTTCAATTGTTATCGCTTAAATTACTGCATCCGTTTTTATGTTACAATTGAATAAAAGTACTTATAAAAATAGTAGTACTCTCTGGCTGGTTCAATGATCACTTTATCATATTCCATTTGTTATACTACAACTATTTTAAACTCTTTTTTAATGACTTCTTCATCGTGATTTTTTGGCATGAAATTGGAATTTTGACTTAATCAAAAAACTGCTTGAAAACCTATCTATTTTTTGAGTTAGATATTTTATCCAGCTCGTATTGCTGCTGCAGACTACCCAGCCTCTCAGTCTTACTTTGCAATTACGTTAAGCTGAAAATTTTACTCATCCATTTCAATATATGACAATAAAAAGAGAGCGTGTTTGTTGTATGTGTTTTATTAAATTTTCTCAGTTAATGATTAATTAATTAAGAGATAATTAATAAATCACTAACCCCTTCTTAAGTACTTTTCACCCTTTTTAAAGGGTTAATAAGTACTGTTCAGCGGTAAAATTTGTACTGATTTTAAGACTCGATCCTTTATTATTATCAATAATCATCAAAAATGTGTAATATCTTTAAAAAAAAGAACTGTTTATCGAGAGAAGGAAAGAAGCTGAAATTAATATTATGGAAACTAAATATCTTTTTGGACCGAAACTTTTTTTTAATATCATTTATCCGTAGTCATAAAACATTAAAAATAATATTGAATATATTTGTCATAGTCTGGGTTGCTAACCATCTGAATTTCATATCTTTTAAGAAATTATAGATATGTGATGTGGTAGACTGATAAGGAATCAGAAATCTTGTTATCCTTTGAATCTTTTATTATATTGGTTCAGACTATATGTCAAGGTGAAATAAAAAAAAAAGAATCATTAAAAAAACTATTTTCATAATTTTCAAATCAATTTTTATAGAAATTATTGAAGTTGCATCAATATGACGAGAAATATCAGCAAACATAATTCACAAAAATATTTAATATAAAAAGAGAAACTATATTATAATAATGAGGGTTAGGTAGTAATAACAAATTTTATATGGATAATATAAAAAACATTTAAGTAAAAATTAATTTATCTTTTATTAAATAAAAAGGCGTTACAATACTACCGGATTAAAACACGAAAGACTTCACCTTCAATTTTATAACAAAATAAAGAACCTACGAATAGACGGCGGTAGAATTGACAAAAACACAGATTTTATGGGTATGTAATAATTTTTCCTGAAAAGTGTGAGGAAAAGTTTACACAGCCATCCAGATTAAACCTACCGGGTTAGTCTAGCAGTGAACGCGTCTTCCCAAATCAGCTAATTTGGAAGTCGAAAGTTCCAGCATTCAAGTTCTAGTAAAGACAGTTACTTTTATACGGATTTGAACACTAGATCGTGGATACCGATATTCTTTGGCGGTTGAGTTTCAATTAACCACTCATCTCAGGAATGGTGGAACTGTAGTCTTGTACAGACAAGACTGCACTTCATTTGCTCGCATTCATTCTCTGAAGTAATGCGTGAACGGTAATTCCTGGAGGCTAAACAGGAAAAAAGGAAGAAAGCCATCCAGATTAAACTGAGGAAAAATAACAAAATAAAAGCTAGCACCTCAATTCAATTTTTAACAACTAGAGTTTAAAAAAACTACAATATGTAAACTTTCCTTTGCCGTTTGGTTCTTCAGTACTTCAAAAGCCTCTATGCCAAAAGCAGTTTTAACTTTATTAAGGTCTGAAAGAAGCGGTTGTTGACAATCCAGTCGGTGTGAATATGTTTCTTATAGATTCTCTAGGTAAGCAAGCTCTGGCCCGACTGAGGCGGTGCTGGTGGTGACTGGGATGCCGCCACTTCAGCAGCTGGTGGCGGCTCGTGCGCAAATTTATCAGGGTGTGTCTAAGACCGATGCTAACAGAAGTGTCTACAGGGATTGGCAAGCCAGGTGGGATGCGTACACGAAAGGGTTGTGGACGCACTGTTTGATCGCGCACATTCAGCCGTGGGCCAGGAGGAAGTTTGGCGAACTGGGATTCTGGCTGACACAATTATGACCGGCCCTGGAGTCTTTCCTTCATACCTGTGTGGAGAAGAAGAGCTGAAGACCCCTTCTGCCCCTACTGTCGGGAGTTAGGCACGCCGGAACACGTGATAATCCAGTGCCCGGGGTGGAACGAGGAACGCCGCGACTGTACTGCCGTAACTGGGCATCTCAAGGTGGGGACCATCGTTGGAACGATGTTACGAAGTTCAGTGGACGGAGTTTGTGTCGGGAATATTGCAACTGAAATATCGGGAAGCGAGGGGGTGAGGGACAGCTCCGTACGGAGCTGCCGTTCGCCCGTGCTTGCACGTGTGTGGACGGCGGCGATGAAGTGTGGGGACTCTCGGACCCCTGAGCTATATGACTGAGTCCCGGCGGGACCGTCCCTTCGGGGGTGTTCCCGTTAGAGGCGAAGCACAAAGGATCGAGTCCCGGTTGCTGGGTGATAAAGGCCGGGAACGGCATAGGGTGAAAAAAAACTACAAACTGTGATAATTGTAACTAATAATCTTCTTTTTACATTTGAAAGATCTGGAAGAAAAATATATGTCTAATAAATACATTGTATTTGTGGAAAACGACGTAGATTACACAATATGAGAGAAATAATACTGAAATATCAGTAATCCTCACAAAGATATTTCAATCGCTTAGGCTAAACTTGAATATACTGTCAATTCACAAATAGGGTAAAACAAATTTAACTCCTGCGTGACTTACGAAATTTCTGCGATATAGAATTTTCAAGTACCTTTAAAAATATGTTATTCAAAATTATGAAATCATAAGTTTCACTTGTAGACTGAAAGAAAGAATTAAGTATAATTTAAACAAGAAGCTCCTATTCGACCCATTATTGCTAAAAATATTTGTATTATCTATTTGATACACCTTTTCATATTGTTATTGTATTATTATCATTTTTATGAGTTGTACCGTCTTTTACTCGTACTTTATAACATTATACAACCAACAAAGCATACAAAACAACACACTATTAACTCAAGCTGATGTAAAGGCGTATGTCTAGTCGCCAACAGTTTCTCTTCAGCTAATAAATGTGAATCAGCGACTAAGGTGCCTGCTGGAAAGAAGTCATCAACTTAGAAGGTTTACTTTCTTTACGTATAGCCTGATCGGTAGCTTTACATCACGACATAGAAACTTGAATATTACAATCGCGCACGACATTTTCTCAATAAAACACTGTTTCGTCCAATCACTACATGAGTTGGGTGGTAAACTTCTACTATAAAGAATACAGTTTATAGTTATTGTAGTACTCACGTAAACATTATCTGATAACAGTGTAATAAAATTAAATTATTTAAGAATTTACACTTTATAGATAAATATATTTTAAAATAAATTAAGTTAAGAAAATACGTCTTTGTTTCACATTAGCTTGGTGCCTTGAAATAAATATACGAATAAAACAAAATTATGTACTTTAAAAACAAATTTAATTAATTTGGTTTTTGACTTACCTTAATAAAAAATTATTAAAAGTAATGAACTTTCAAACCGTATCTATGAATAAAATCACCATTTGTATAATTATAAAATACATGTTATATAATGGTCTCGAAAGATTTTAATTTTTTTTCTTAAAATGAAGCTGGAAAGTAACTGTGTAAGGGTTCACTGTATTATTGATTAAAATATAAGATGATTGAAATTATAATGACAGATTTATATATATAAAAGATACACAAAGATTTTTTTTATTTTTCTTTGTTTATGTTAAACCTTTCTTTTAGAGATTTACTTTAAACAAGATTTTTTAAGAAAAAATAGTCTATAAATCATTTGAAATATTTTAATAGAACTAAACAAGAAAATAGAATATCTTTCAAAAATAACTTAAGGAAGTATATTTTTTAAAATACACTATTTGGAAAAAATAGAATGTTATAGGCATTGCTAATTGTAAAAGTTTAAAAAAACGTTTAAACCTAACAGCTGGATTCCATTTCTTTTACTAAATAAACTAACCGATACTTAAGTTGACCAACATTATTTACTAATACAAGTAAAACTGGTGAAAAGTAGTTCCATGTTGTATATAGTTAACAATTTTTCTAAGAAAAAAATCGATTCCAGTGAGTTCACTGACCCTTATTTTGAATGAATTTATCATTAATTTTTTTATGTTAACTTCTACATTTCAAAGGAAATTAATGTGTTTTAATACCACGAAAAATGCAAACTGTGATAGTTTATATACGTTCTGTGAACGTAAAAAGAAGGTTGTTTTAAATTGACTTTCGTAAAAGCCAAATTCTTTGAACGATCGAGATAATTCACAATATTTTTCTTTTCTTTAACGTGAAATTTTATTAGCAGGTCAATATAATTATTCTGTGGACTAGAAGTCTGTTGATTTTCTTTAAAATCAATTTCGTGGATTAATTTATAATATAGACCTCAAAGCTCATTCGTGCGAACGCCATCTGGAAAATGGCTCATGAAAAATGTCACATTTAACTAGAATTCAGTCTTTCCTTACGAAAGACAAATTATTTGAGGCTAATCGCTCAAATAGTCATATTTTCCAAGGAAGACTGGTTTGATGATTCTTATTAGATAAAGAAGTAATAAAACATATAAAAATTGCATTAAAAAAATATATTTGTTAAAATTATTAATTTATAAACGTTAGTCAAAATCTGAACAAATTTACAAAATGATCGGGAATAGAGCACGTCTAAAATGGAACACAATATTACCAGCCGCTTAACTCCTATTAAAAACATACCGATTTGTTTTTAATATACCAAATAAATCAGGTCAAATTAATCTTTATCCAGAATTTCAGAAGTCAGTTGACGTTAAATATTGTTTATCGATCTATTAGTAGGTATCAATTGTGTTCAAACTTAATATTTCTCTCATCCTCTCTCACTTTGTCCTCTTCCTTTGTTTTGGTAACATATAACACGAAATTAATTTTATTAAATTTAAGTTCTTTTATTTCAATGATGCTTTTTAATTTTTTTGTTAGATAATACTTTTACGTAACAAAAATGAGTTGTTATAACATGTACTAATTTTTCTTCATTTCGTTTTAGAATAATTATCATAATAGACAATAACATAACATTTTAAAATAGAATAGACATGGATTAGAGGTCCAAATTTATAACATTCGAATCCGGTTCAGAGCTTTTAATTAAGTCATATAGAAACCATGCACATTCTAATAAAATAGGTTAAATATTGGTACAAAATATTCAAATTTTATAAATTTCTTACACAAAATTAACAACGAATCGATTAGCTTCTATCAGCCTGTATTCTTACTCCTAGCTTGTTATAGTTTATTAAGAAATTAAAATAAAATAAAAAATGTTTAGTGTGTTACATTAAATATTAAAAAACTCTTGCGCAGTTCTGCTTAAGAAGACCGATGTTTCGTTAATTTAATTTGGTTTTAATATTTTAATTTGATTTAAAATAGTTAATAATAGATCGCAGATAAAGAAACATCAACTTCCAACTTGCAGCATCGTAACAAATCACGTTTTTAACTTGACTTGCTAAAGTTTTTTCGATAATAAATTGAGCATAACTCAAGAATTACAAAACCAATATACATAAACTTTTCACACGTGTAACTTTAGATAGACTACTGCAGCATATCTAAATTTCAAAGAAATTGATCAAGTAATTCCGGAGATTTTTGAGCCACAAATTTTATACATAGGACTATATATATAAAGAAACCCCAATTTAAGCGAATGGTATTTTCGTACTACTCAAACCTCAAAACCACTCCCACCATGCAATCGAAAGTAATACCGTACTTTTCTTCAAAAAGTCGATAAAGAAGAGGTACACTATTATTATTTTTAGTTGGTATAATTATGGCATATAATTTTAAATCGCTTCTTGGCCTCTGGCCCCGTACTGTAAATTTTGTATTTACACTATCGATGGTGATTTTCTGGCAAGAGCGTTCTACTTCCCGTCGTAAAGGCTGATAACGATCGGTGGAAGTTAGTCAACCTGCGTTGCTGTAGAGCTATTAGCTAGCCAGTAGCGTAGTGTGTTGCAGGAGGGCCACCGTCAGAAAAATATGGACATTTTCTTTGGTGTTATGTCCAATTTTCATAGTTCGTGAGATCAATTTATTATTGCGATCCTTTGCAGGTTCGGGAAGCGATTTGCTCCTGAGGTCTTGCATTAGGGGCTTTTACCTTTGGACTTTTTCGAGCAGGGTTGTGTAAGAACAGGCAGCCTTGCTCGGGACTAAACTTGCTAACGCTCATCTGGTTTTGGGTAAGTTATAGGTATCATTTACACTCTATCGCAGTGCCTGGCGGTGCACTAGGTGTATTAGTTGAAAAAACGCAATGGAACAATCCGAGTGGGGATTGCTTGGAGGACGTGGTGGATCTGGCCAAGGACTTGGTGACCAGTGACCCCTTCACGTCGAGAAGGTCTATCGGAAGTTCCCCGCCGAGGCTGCTGGTCTCCGTTAACGATCCTGGTCTCCACTAGAGAGGCACCCCTACCCTCTCGTGAAAAGGTGGGCTTGCAGAAAAAACTTATGGAAATCTCTGCCTCAAAATGTGTGGGAAAAACAGTGTTTGGAACCAGGCAGGGTAAGCACGGCACTGGAGAGAGAAACAAGTCCGAAGGGCGTCCCCTTCCAAAGTCGGGGGTGACTGAGATTAGTGGAGCGGTGGTCGGCCCTAAGCCGGAGGCTTTCGGAGTGAAGCCGTCTTTAAGGAGTTCTAGCTCCGGGTCTGAAGGTTTGGGTCGGAATGAAGAGATGAAGACCGCTTGAGCTCAAATCTTCTCAAAAAGGAGTCGCGGATTTCGGTCGAGTTCCGACAACTAGTGGATTCGTACCTTTCTGAGTTAAGTCTGTGGGTTGCGGATTTGGTGTTAAAAGTTTAGAGCCTTCAGAGCACAGACCAAGCCCCTTGATTCAGTCGTAGCACGACTATCGGGTAAGGTGGACCAGGTTGTGGAAGAAGTCAAGGACTTCAAACCGGCAATGGAGAGAGTTCTTGGTGAGATCGGCACCTCTTTAATATGGATGGAAGAGAAGGTAAAAAATCTCCTTTGCCGCAATAACAGCAGCACCTGGGCCTAAGCGGGTTAACTCCCCGCCGCCGGCTCAGAAGCCAGCCATCAAAATAAACGGGCCACTGTTAAGGTGGTTCTGGAAAAACCTGGTCTGAGGGCTTTGTCAACAATGACCAAGCTAACACTAAAAAAGGTCCTGTACCCGAGGAAAGAAAAGTTTCAGATTTCTTGGGTCACGAAAACAAGGGACCATGGCGTCGTGTTGGAGGTGGTAAGTAAGCATTAGGCAAAACGGCTGCTGAAGGCTGACGTTCTAAAAAAGGACGTGCTGTAAGCTCAGTTGCTGGCAGAACAGAAACCAAAGATATTGGTTTATGACATGCCAAAGGCAACAAGAGTTGAGGAGCCCGAAATCTTCAAGTCCATACACGGCCAAAATCCAGCTTTGGATATAGCTGTCAATGAGTTCCTTAGGAAACCAAGGTGGTTCGGTAGCTGGTGAGAAAGGAAGCCCTGAAGAGTAACTAAGAACTGGAGACATCGCCAAAGATCTTGCAGATCTTGGTGGTCGGTGGTAGGCTGTTTCATGGGTGGACTTCTTATAGGGTGGTCGACCATATTGAAGTAGCCCGTTGTTTCAAATTTCAGAGCTTTGGTCACATCTCTCCCCGCTGCAGAGTACAGTCGATGTGTGGTCACTGCCTTTTTAATGGGCAAAGGGCAGCTAACTGCCGCAATAAAACTGCACCTACGAAGTGCGCTACCAATGCCTCAGTAAAAGGGTTTGATGCTGGGCACCGGGTGCATAGCAATCTTTGAAGGTCGCACGAGTTAGCTCAGCGTATGGCAACGCCTGAATGGGGGGATAACCACCGCCATGTCAAATGCCTGTGCCTATGGCAGTTAAACTTGCATTACGCCCGAGCTGCTAACTTTGAAGCCATGAGGATTCTCGAGGAGTACAATCTCAAGATCCTTTTGGTCCAGGAGACGTACACGGTCGGGGAAACGTGGTGGTTCTCTGAACTTAAAGTGCTGCCCGCAGGGTTACCTCTGTTAGAAAACGGTACCAGAGCTGCAATAGCATCGATGATGCGCGCGCGGAATATCTCCAGATGTATCCCCATGTTCGGGAGAACATGATTGTGCCATCAAGGAATCCAAGGTCAAATGCTGGCAGGACCTCATGTGTGAGGTCAAGAGCAACCCTGACAGCTCGGAAAATCATGTTAACGACCAAGGCCATAGCTTGTTCTGTCCAGTGTTCGATGCAGGTTTGGTAGTCGAAACCATATTTTAACACCTGCATTACTTACCAGGCATTCCTGGATACTCTCTTTCCAGATACTCCGGAGGGTGAAGCAGAAGTCGGCGTTTGGGCGGGTGGTAGACCCTTCTCTAGCGTACGGGCTATGGATCCCGTAGATATCGACCGGGTGGTCTCCCGAATACCACTGAGAAAGCCACCGGGGATTGATTAATTTGACCCGGACATTATATACCATCTCCTGCCTGTCATAAGAGAGCCACTTGTCAGACTTTTCTTGGGACACATAAGCTAGGGTATCTTTCCGACTTGTTGAAAGATTGCCTTGGTGAGGGTGCTTTTAAAACCTGGAAAGGATCCGAGTGAGGTCGGCAGTTATCGGCCCATCAGCCTCTTGCCGGCTGTCGGTTTTATCTGCTGGAAAGGCTGGTTGTGGAACAACTCCAGGAAAGCATTGAGATGAACGGTTTTCTAAATCGAGCCCAATATGGCTTCATGAAACAGATTGGCACCAAGGATTGCATCTTAGCAGCTCTTACCGAGGTGGAAAGCACCGACTGTATGTTTTGGCTATTTTTACTGACATAGAGGCAGTGTTTCCTTCGTTGTGTTGGAGTTCTATGCTATTTGAATTGGAACGCCGCAATGTCCCCCCTACGGCCGTTGTAGGTGACTATTTGTCTAACCGCACGGCTCTGTTTAAAGATGCTCGCTTAGTTGAGGAAAAATCCGTGACCAGGGTTCCGTTCTTGGTCCTCTGCTGTGAAACCTGGTCTTTGACGGATTTCTGTGATTAACATTTCCAGAAGGGGGTCACGGCTCGGGCTTTTGCCGATTACTGGTTCTTTTTATTTCGTGGCAATTCTTGACCGCAGCCGGAAGAAAGAGCGCATGTAGCCTAGTCAGCTGCAGAGGGCTAGAAGGACAATCAAAATTTAAAGATTTCTGTGCCCAAGACAATACTTCTGAAGGGCGCAGACAAATTATCATACAGTTGAAACCCCCACATTAATTATAAAGGCTGTGTAATCAGTCGTGTAAGAGTAAGTACCTATGTGTTTTGTATAATGAGAAGTTGCTGTTTAGCAACCATGTCTAACAAAACAAGTAGCGGCGGACTCGGTTTCTGTGTTACAAAAACTTAAAAGAATTGCTGGGAAAGACTATGGGCTGTCGGGCCCTCAATTATACATGGTGTACCGTGGTGTCTTCGAAAAAACCACCACTTACGCGGCAACTGTATGGGCACATAGATTAGACAGGAATAGAGCACTTAATCTAAATTTAAGGAATAGCTAGCGCAGGGCCTTAATTGTACGCACTGGTGTTTTTAAAACAACCTCCTACGAGGCTACTACCGTATTGGAAAACGTTCTCCCAATCGATTTATTGATGAAAGTTCGGGCAGCCATGTGGAGATTGCGAAGAGGTCGGGAGCCTAAGGTATTGGCGGTTTGTAAAAGAACATGTAAAACACGTTCTTTCAATAACAATGTAAAAGAAAGTCAATGTATTCAAGACGCCGCTTTGTGAATTCAGAAATCTCAATTTTATTTTAAAATAAATTTCATCACCATCTACATGTGCTGTGTACTTTTAATAACTTATTAACGATCTTTACTGCTAGTTGTACGTTAAAAATAAATTTATTTAATTAGGATGTTTCACAAAACCGACGACAAAAAACGTTTTCACTGCTTCCACTGATCATAACTGTCATAATTCTAAGTTATACCGGTCATTAAATCACAGAAATTCTGTGAAAAAATTTAAAGTACTCATACATATCTCTTCTGTAAACACTCCCACTCCCGACTGCCTGCATCAACAAGAGCAGAACTCAAATACCTTAGTTTTTATTCACCCGAGTTAAACAAACAGATAAAAATAAATCATCAAAATAAACATAAGAAATAGCAAAGGGGAAAAAAGCAGTCGCCTTATGAGAAGTTATGCAACTTGTCGATATTTCCCATTGGTGTGTTGTGGGTAAACTACTGTTTAATGTTTCAGTAATGAAGATCTTGACGTAAATTGGCTCTCCCTTTAATACATCTACACATATAAAACATTAAATAAAACTTAGTAAAGGATAGTACATCGATTGTAGTAATAATAGACGTAATAAAGTAACATTGAATTTTACTTGCATTAAATTACAATTTTTATTTTATTTTATCGACTAAATAAAACAGGCCGTATTATTGTTTAGATATTGAATGGTTGTCTGATTGCAATTATTCAGAACAAATTTAACCATCAGATTATAAGCTTAGATCTTTCTTAAACCTTAGACAGGGTAGTTTGAAATTTCCTGCTATCAAACTTTTATATGTCACGATAGCTTAATTATTTTTACAATGATGTACAAGAAGTTATAATTATTACACAATATTTAAACAATATTTTGAATATACTTTCGCATTTGTTAATAAATATACAGCAATATCTTTTTAATTTAATATTTATTATTATTATTTTATTTTATCTGAAGAAATATTAAAAAAACATCTATTTTTTCCAGGTCGCAATGAATTATCCGAAAGATCCTTTTTCATCGATTCAATTACCAAAAGAGGTCTAGGTTGTGAAAAATTCAGAATTTTTTTAAAGTAGGGACTGCATCAATTTCACTTGACCGATACAATCTAAATGAATTAAATTCATACGTAGATAATATAACGCTAAATTGTTTGCGACAGCACAGCGATTAGTTGCTCGATTATTTGTAATCCTTATGTTTCAGCTGGTCCCGAAAATAATGATTACTACTGCATATTATTTCATTCAATAAAGAAAAGCTGTTAAGACTATCTAAACAGTTAAAATACTTTTAACTATCTGAACTAAAAGATAGCTGAGACTACATTTTAGTAAGAATTCCAACGAATTCTAAGGTAGTAAGATAATCTTATAAAACTGTCTGAACTAATATGTAAGCATTAAAAAAAAAAATAATGAAAATTAAAAATTCAGATATTTCATACTTTTAGGTAGATATGTTTCACAAAACCGACGACAAGAAACGTTTTCACTGCTTCCACTGATCATAACTGTCATATTTCTAAGTTATACCGGTCATGAAAAAAAAAACCCGGTCATGTAAACCTTTTTTTACTTACCTATTGTGATGAATGCCATGATTCGACTTCCGGGAATTTCTACATATCTTCGCGTTTCACATACCCAGACCCAAAAACCACCGTCACCTCTAAATTTTAGTTATACATTTATATATATATATATATATATATATATATATATATATATATTTCACTTTCTTGTGGAAAAGATAACTGCCGTAATTTTACGCCAATCACTTTCAAATTATTCTTTAAAAATAACTCATCCAAAAATCTAGTAAGATAAAATAACCCAGCAATTGCGACTCCTCCGGAAAAGGGGACGCATTGCTCCCTCCTTACAGGTAGTGCCCCGTTGTGGCGTATTCCTGCTAGCCTATTAAAGAGTTAGCACCGAAAGGACTTCAGTGGACGGTCTGAAGGGGAATTACGTCGGGAGGACAGGCTTTATAAGCCTAGCCTTCCGCGGTCGGCCCATAAAATGGGTTCGATAACGCTGGTTTAGCAACGGATTGGAATGCAATTAAATCCGTCCTTAAAATACTAAATAAGAATAAACAAAACTTGAGAAAATTAGAACCGAGATTTAAAATAATTCTTTTAAAAACCAAGCCCGATTAGAATGATCCAGCAGCAAGGGACTCTGTCCAGGTTCTGCGATGGAGTAGGGAGTAATAAACTCCTGCCAACTTTGCATTCCATTCCATTCCAAAAATCTTGGTTGAGTTCGTTAACGGCAAAATTCGGACCATGAGGGTGGAAATGGAGGGGCTTTTTCGAAAAACAAAATATCGGTAAAATGTTTTTACTAAGTAAAATATCGGATTCGTTTAAAGTTACTACTATTCTTTGGATAAGGGCCTAAAACTCATGTAAGTAAAGTTTTTTAATATCACCAACCACTGGTCCAGGGAGTGGAAAAAATAGGGTTTTGAAGACAGAAAATTCTTACCTCCCTTAATAGGCACAGTATCGAATCGGTTTAAAGTGTTCATTAGTCCTCTAAACATTACCTAAAACTTTTGTTCGTAACAAGTTTTGATATAACCAACCCTTACGGCAAGCGATGACCAAAATATTGCTAGAATTGTAAGAAGATGGGGCGTGTCATATGCTTAATATGTGAAAAAATTTTTCACATTCAACCATTGTCGTATTGAGTAAATTTGAAGTTTTTCTTAACTTTAAGGTGGAAATCTTTTTTATCCCCTACTTAGCACTGATGAAGTCTACACTCGCCTTCCGGCATGCTGAAAGGAATATTTTTTTACCTTGATGTAAATCTTCCACTGGGAATACATCTGATAAGAGCGAGAAAACCTAATTGAAAAAAATAGATCCACCTATTTCGGTCTCCCCAGTACTTTCTTCCCTGAACAAAACGTCAAAGTACATTTCTAGTCGAAGTATTTTGACTTATAAATACACAACAGCATTCTTCGTACAAAGAAAGCATTTTCTTCTTCGAAAATATTTTCAAAAAATATGATTTTTAACTTGTACAATCCTAACAACTATTTTTCATGTTTTAGGACATCAACTTTAGGAGGGACTCGTTAAAAATCATAACTTATTAGAAATATTATTTTCAAGCCATTCAATAGGTTAATTACATTTCATCTTCCCAAATTTTTTAAATTTAACTTACAATAATATTAAAATTAAAAAAAATACTTCACTATATAAATTTGATTTTAGACCACCACATTTTAATCTCCTTCGGTTCTAATCAGGTTTTCCGCAATCAGAATTTGTTGCGAAAAAGAACAATTCTTTTTCTTACTACAGTAAATAATCATTACTAACAATAATATTATCATACTACCTCTGGATATAAATCTAATGGCAACTATTCAGAATATAGAATATTTATATTAATTTATAGGTTAATATTTCTATATACCCTTTTGTATTTTGCTGGCGTTATAGCTCTAGGAGCTATGCTGGAAGAAGGAAAGTATGGTAATCAGTCAAAAAATGGGGTATGGGTTTTTTTGCATTTCTTGACGTTTCATAACCCAGGAACCGCAAAAAACAAAATAAAAGTGGTGGGGGGGGGGGTAATGTTCATACGTTGGTATATGAATATATACCTATATGTATGTATATATATATAGGCCTACTTGTGTTGGCATGTTTGACTGGAAGAAACCAATTTTGATGAAATTCTGTGCAAATACTCGTGTACATGAGATAATTTTTTGGTAAAATTATGAGGTCAGTATCTCGATGGAATAGGATAAATAGTTTTTGGGATCAATTTTCTCAAAATTTTACTAACATAACCACACTTTATATTAACCTCAGTACATGCATGCATGCTTGTTACCATTTTTTTAAACGGTCCCAAAATTCCCCGTTCCCGTAGTAAAGGTAATAAACTACCTTTTTACTTATGCATAGTTTTTTACAGAATTTTCTCTTCCTAAACATAGCAGTAATCCAAGTGACCCAAAAAAATACTTTGAGGGCAATATTGGGAGGGGGATGAAGCCGATCAAAAATATAGATTTTTTTGAATTTTTTAAAACCTTTTTTGGTTTATTTTTATGTATCATTTTTTTCATTGTATAAGAATAAATAACCAATGCCAGAAAAGGGTTACAACTTTGTTGTCAGCTTCTTAATGTATTGATCAGTTTTTGGTTGTGTGTACTATTAAGAAAGAAAAGGAGGGGACTTCATAGTGCCATTTAGGCTTTACGTAGCTGATGGTGATATTGTAGACATCATATCAGTTTTCCAGTAAATAGCCATCCATAAATACATAATTAAAATAATTATTTTAAAGCTAAAAACATTGCGTTACAGTATATTGACACTATTTATAAAATAAACGTGAAAATGTGAATGTACGTGTATAAGCGGTATTTCAGCTAGCGTTCCAACAAAACCCGAATAGGGAAGAACAACTTTTAATGGAGTAAAAAAAATCCAATTAAGATATTTTATTTTTAATTCTCAAGCTGATATATTTACCTCTTTAAACAGCCAGAAAAGCAGTAGAGTTGTCTTTATTGTAATTATATTTTAATAAAAAGATTTGGTAATTAAGTGAAACATATTTCTGTGTAGTTATTAAAGATAATTTGTGACCACTCCTTGAATAATATAGCATTAAAAAAAAGTAAGAGTTATCATTTTTTCTTTTACTTTCATCATTTGTCTCGAGTTTGTAATTTTCAACTAGAATTTTATCCTGCTTTTGAATTTTTACATTACGATAAATTACAAGAAAGTGATACAAAAAAATTTATTATTTAAAAAAATACATATAAGCATTTGCTTATACGTATTTTTTAATAAGTACTTTTTCACTGCTTTCATAATTTGGAGATATTTTTAGTCAATAAAAAAAAATATATACTTTTAGTGCACCAATAATAAAAATATTATAATAGCTCAATGCTTAATTATTACTTAATAGCGGCTAAACACTATAACTGTGATATATAACTGACATATAAATTGATACATAACTGTGATTAACGTATATTACACTTTTATGGAACTTTAATGTCTACAATTAAACAAAAGCATTTCTATATATATATATATATATATCCACATAAATTATATTCTATATGAGAATAAGTTTACAGTATATAACTAGTCACCAAAACTTTGTAGTTTTTTAATTACTACATTAGTCTACATTTAGAGCTTATACTGATACTTCATTTTTAAATCTAACTGATTCTGTAATACAACATAGAATTAAGTTCAAAATATAAATGATTTTTGTTTGTTTTTTTTGTTTAACCTCCGAGACCACCGTTAGGTATTGCTTCAGAGGATGAGATGAATGACAAGTAGCGTGTGAAAATGCCATGCCAGACCGGGATTCGAACCCGGGGGACCTCTGGATGAAAGGCAGAGACACTACCACTCGCGCCATGGAGGCCGGCCTCCACGAAATATAAAAGATTATTTGCAGATTTGCATCCATCCTCAATTTTTTTCGTTTTATTGTAAAAGTAGTTAGAGCAATTGATTTCTTGTATGTTTTTTTATAAAATTGCATCAGTTAAAATGTAATAATTATATCTTATAAAAAACTGAACGTTAAAAAAATCTGGTGGTTATTTAGGATTGCATGAATATTAGATGTATTGGTAGATGATTTTTTACTTTTCTGTAAGTATAAAAAATATTACCAAAAATTGCATCACTCCTAACTTATTTTATTTAATTTGATTAATTAGCTGTCCTACGGAAATGAATTTTGATTTTGGATGTAAAAATATATATAAATATTGTATTTAGTTACATGTCTAAAATTATTACTTAGTATATTATAATTATAATATTAATACTGTTAATACTGGAACCTCAAACGTGCATTTAATCACGTATTTTACGAGATAAATAGATGAGAGAAATCATAAGTTTAATAAAACAAGACGTAGCGGGAAGCAGAACAAATTGATTTAGAAGCTGACCGCTAGTTCAGTGGTTCATAATACATGAGGCTTGATCCTGATAGGGTCACTGAAAAATTATATTTATGCTTGTAAAAACTGAAGGGGTGAAAATAGGAGTTAAATTTGGGGTCAGTGTAATCAGTAACTATTTTATTTGTGATCTATTCAAGATGTTCTAATAATATCTGGTTCCCAATAGTATTACTATATCGTTAGGAATAAAATCATGATAAAAAAAAAAAAACTGAACGATTTTGAAATATATAATCTGCCATCTTTTTAAATGAATGTTAATCGCGATGATTACTCGGTTATCGGTTATCGGACCTAACACGAGATGTAGATCCCTCTTTAAATTGTATAACCGTTCTCTAGAATAATATGGATCAGGCTTTTTAACAAACGTGAGGAACGAAGTAATCTTTCACCATCTTCTTCATTGAGCCGAATGTACTGCTGCATACTAGTACTCAGCTGTACAAATTTCAAATATTTACTCCAAAAAGTGAAACTTTTACTGTTTCCACTACTAGAACTAGCTGGGAACATCAATCCTTACGGAGAAAGAAGTTCTGGTTAGACTTGTTTGCACCTCGGATAGATTTCAGTCATAAGAAAAAATGGGACATATAATGAATGTAAAGGAACAAATTTTTCCCCCTTCCTTTGGGAAATAATGCATTATACATTTTTTTTCTTACTCAGAAGGGAAAAGTTTTCTAATCTCAAAGTAAAAATAGATTCTAAAGGGTCGCCATGTGTTCCCATTATTTTCTAAAATTAAAGCTCATTTGACAATGAGTGTATACCACTATTTTCAATTTAATATCCACAAAAAAATATATATATAAAGAATGAAAGTTATGAAACATCATATATTTAGTAAATAAAGTTACTTTTCTTCCATTTCAATATAAATTTATTAATAACAAAAACAAAATGTTATTTACAGAGACGGATTATTTACTGTACTGATACGAGTAGTAAGGCCGTGAAGATAAAAATTTCAGAACAGTTTCTAGTGTAATTTTATACATTAAATTGTGATTTGGATAGCAAATGTTATTTTGCTAAAAAATAAAAAAAATAATTTTTGATTTTTTGTTTCTTCTTCTGCACAAAAAAAGAAAAGAGTATAATTTAATTCGAAATTTTTATAGCGATTCCATTATTTTAAATAATCCCTATCCTTTGCATTAATTTCAAATTATTTCACAAAAACGATTATACAGTATGTGTTTTTATTCACGCACGTATATAAGTAAATCAATAAATTTACATCTGCTAGTGGACAGAACAACGAATTTGATTTTTATGGTATTAAGAATTCAGTTGTTTACTAAAGAAAAAGCACAGGTAATTCACATTTGAAATACTATTTGTCGAATACTGTGAGGTATTTTGTATCATATAAAGAATGTGATTACAAAACTTATGCATTTTTCTCTTTTAATTATGTGATATCTATATAAAAGTTGGAATAAATTACTTGTTTCACCATAAATCTTCGACTAATTTTGGTTTCTCTTCATTTTTTATTATTATTAAAAATAATTTAAAAGGATAGATACAAATATTACGGGATATTTACTGTAGGAATTACAATTAGCAGAAACTGATTATGATTAATCAATTCAATGATAACTGAATATATAACAACTTTGTTTAGATAAAACGGAATCGATGCTAATCTTTTGTAAAAACACAGGAATGTAAAAAAACATTCAGTTAAATATTAAAAACATATTTTATGAGAAGAAAGAATTATTACATTTAATTAAGGGATTTATTTTATTCGTCACAAATTGCAAGAAGTATTTAAATATATTAATTAATTATATATATTAATAAAAACTTTCAGACTTTTATCTACAGATTCGGTTCAATAAAAGGTATATCAATTACTTATTCAATTACATATTTATTTCTTCTGTAACAATCTTAATTTGTGTATGTTACTCATGATACGTTTACAAACGATCGCTTCACGAGTTCTTTTACATGAGGTTTTTTTTTTAGTTTGTTTCTTTAATTTATTTAAATAAATTATGTTTATGTTAATGTTAAACACCCATTAATTTGGTTACATTCCAAAGTAATTTAAAAACAGATTTTAGTAAACTACCGCACTACATTTAAAAAGCAATTTTAATAAATTATTTTATAGTCATTATAACATTTGTTTGAACGTATTTCTGCTGCCTTTTAACTTATTTGCCCCTCAATTGTGATCCATTACGATTTATCAACGAGTTTTAAATTCATTGAACTCACGATTATTGATTTCAAGTGGACACTAATAGCAATAAATGTCACAGAACATTACCAATAAATTTATTAATTACTGCATAAAAATAGTTAAGAATTTTATAGCAGTATTATTTTGATTTTTGTAATCAATTTACGTCCGTAATTAAAATGTATAAACAAAAAGTTAAAAATATCATGTCTATTCTCGGATAATAATTTATTATATAATTTTATACACCTTTCATTGTAAAGAATAAGTATTAATAATAGAAAAAAAGTTATACAGCCTATAATATATGCTGTTAGGCTACACAAATGGCATTAATTACTATAACTTCCTGCCATCAAAGTACAAAAACTAAAAACACTGTAATATATTCCCGTGACAGCTACAATTTCCGATTAAATTTGAAACAAAAAGTACAGTCGTAGAAAAATGAAAAATGATTTATGAGTAAACTAAATAAGTTTAATTTGACACCACAAAAAATATATAATTGTTAAAAATATTCGATTATTATAGTAATAACTACAGTTTTCAACCCAGACAGTTAAAAAAAGTTTTATAAATGCCAAGAATGTATGGATACATAGTGTAAAAATAAATTGTATTTATAAACTCTAAAAATAATTCTACCCTTTTTAATAACAGAATGAAACGTTTGATTCTTTTTTAATGACTTTTTTTTATCTCTATAAAGATTTGTTGTATCTAATTAGAGGTATAAGTAGATGACGGATTAAACGGGAGGACCCAAAAAAAGTAAAACTTGTTGAATTAAAACTCGAACTTCTACTATTAATAGCTAAATTTCTTTTCAAATCAGTATTTTAAAAATTGCCCATTGATTTACACATATTAGTAGTACGTACTTCTAATTTTTATAATTCGAATTCATACTTTTAAATTTCAATGATATTAAAATCAGAATATTATACAAGCAATATTTATACAGAAAAAGACACTAAACATTAAAAAAAAAAACTGAACTGGCAATATGTACTAACAGTGAGCAAAAAAAATCGCAGAAACACATTGCTCTCTTCATGTTGAGATAAACTACTTTATTATAGCACGAATGGCCGGAAGGAAAGATCGGAGAAGAATAGATGCCGTTTAAAGTAGAAGAGAACTCAAATGTACAGGAAAATTTTAGTTTTTATTAGACGTATTACAATTAGACCGAAATATGTTTTATTTATCTTTGGTTGTAATTTTTTCGCATTTGTGTATTCGTTTTTTTTTTCATAAATGTTCTATCTTTTTGTGTTGAAACATACAAAGAATATACATATATAAACATATAGCCGTATAAGCTATATATATAGAGCCTACAGAAAAATAATCACTTAAGTGTGTGTTTGGAGTAATGCAACATCTACTACTCTCAATTTTATTTTTTTAAATTTGTAAAAAGGTACCTTACATATATTATTTATAAAAGAATTATAGACATGCAGTCATTTAAAAAATATTTGCATAACATGTTTATTGCATTATACATACTTTTATATAGATATATATTCAGTGATTCCCAGACTGTGCGCCACGGCCTCTTTAAAGGGGTGCCGCGAAATATTGTAAAAGCTTCATAATTAATTGAACGAAGACGTTTATAATTATTAATTTAATGTTAATAAAGTAAAAATATAATGAAGATACACGAGTTTTATTTATTTTTATCTCTTACTTACCAGTAGTCATACCTTTACTTATGGTAGGGCGCCAAGGAAAAAGTTTAACTGAAAAAGGGCGCCGCGACTCGGAAAAGTTTGGGAACCACTGTATATATTTTTTGTATGTGTGTGGGCACATTCAGTTCCAGACGATTTGTTTCCAGAGGATCCTCTGAAGAGGACTATAAATTGGAACCGAATACAAATTCTCTCTCGCTCTCTCTCTCTCTCTCTCTCTCTCTCTCTCTCTCTCTCTGTGTGTGTGTGTGTGTGTGTGTGTGTACTTGTCTGTCTGTGTGCTTGTGCGCGTGTGTGAGGGTGTGTGTACGATGCGAAGTATGTATATATCTCATTGTTTCATACCAAGAATATTAATTTGTTGTTTTAAATTATCTGTCCCAAGTTTTTCTTATAGCTGTGATGCACTTAAAGCATCTGAGGGATACAAGAGGGAAGAGCCAAACTTGCTTCTCTAAGAAAAATAATAATCATCATTATAGCCATTTCCTGTGGTAAAAAGAATGAAGGTGTTTGTTATAGGTCTGAATTATACCTGCATCCCACTTCAATCATCACTTATCCGCTAGTAACTGTACTATGGGGAGCTTGTTATTTACACGGCAATGCCATTTTCGGGAGCGACTTGTGATATATATCAAGTCGTTTGTAACAGTTGTGGCATAACCGTACTAAATACAGATTGAGTCAAAAATTAAACTTAAATCGAATACAGATTCCTACAATTCTTTAAAATTAATAAATCCATCTGTTAATTTTTTTTTCACTTTTTAAAATAACATTTATTTAATATAATTCTCCAAAGTACGATTAATCTCGATTTCAAATACAGATGTAAGTTAACATTGTGGTATGCGCTTTGATAATAATTTTTTAAAGAGAAAAAATTTAATACAAATTGTAATTGACTTAAAGAATGCTGAAAAACAGCCTACTGACAGACATACACTAATGTAACAATGCATGCACATTGGGTTTGTCCCGTTGTCCTGACATGCGATCGGAGTGCATGCCCTGCATGAGCCGACCATTGCTATACCGCATTGCAAACAATCCACCGACCTTTCAGATACTTGATTTGAGCGTTCAACTATTTTTTCCGTTCCAACAAGTAAGTTTTTAAACAACACATGCTCTTCAAATCTGTATTTAAAGGTGAACATATTTTTAAGATATAATTGTCATTTTTCACCGATCATAATTAAAGCCTTAGTTAACTTTATTTTTATTACTTATTCTCGCTATTAACCGAATATTTAGGTTTATTAAAATATTTACCTTTATTTAATTTGAATTTTTGTCGAGTAATGAAGTTACAGATTTTTATAATAATTAGATTCATTTATAAATAGCGGTGGTTCTTGGTTATATTAAAGAAAACGAAACGAAAGAAAAAAATTTACACTACATATGTATATGTGTTCTGTATTAATAAAACATATGACCGTTCTCTTTATTATTAACTGACATTAATAAAGAAGCAAATTCTCAATTTGACCGGTTTTGTATGTTTGTAAAATGTATATCTATCCCTACTGTTTACCAAATGGATAGATTTCAATCATTATACGCTGTTTCGTAGAAGAAATTCTTCTGTTTCCTATGTAATTTTTTTTACATAAAGCAAGTGAAAAATATTTAAATTCAACTTACATTCCCTAAATAGATGATCTGTAGATATTTTTTTATCATTCATACTTAATATTATACTATTATATATATATATATATATATATATATAGCCTGATATTATTACAATACTAGCAAACCCGGCAATACTTTGTTATTGCTAGATTTGAGTGCATATATAGATTAAATGAACACAATTGAAAGTTTGATAAAACATTAATAAAATGAATATTACAGAATTTCCCCTTTTCCTCCCCCTTTCCATTTTCTTCTCCCATTTCTCTTTCCATTATTTCCCTTTTCCCTTCCTCTTTCCTTTTTTCATTTTCTCCTTCTCCCTTTCCATTTCCTTTTCCCCGTTTTCCCCTTTTTTTTCTTTTTTACATTTTTACCTTCTTCCCTTTTACCTTTTTCGATTGTACTCTTTTCCGTTTTTTTCCTCTTTCCCTTTCTTCCTTTTTTCCCGCGCGTAAATTGGTCCAGTAGTTTTTTAGTCTACAGAGGACACCCATATTGGAAACATTGAAATGAAATCGTAAAATATTTAGTATAGCGTGTGTCGCTTTTATGCCCAATAGTCTTTCAAAAAAAGCATTTTTAACTGTCATAGGTGTGACATCTTAGGTATATAAAAACACGCGCGTATTCGAATCCAACGTTGCTTCAAAATTTCAAAGCAGTCGGTGAAGAACTTTCGGAGATTTAAGATTTTGAACAAACGAAAATTTACATTTATATTTATATAGATTAAGGATTTTGTTACGAAAAGGTAGTTATTAAAAATCTCTAATCTTACATTGGTTATTAAATAAAAATATAATACATACTTCTGCACTCCAGCGAGCTTTTCCTCATAAAAGGCCATTTTTTGAAGTCGTTTTTCTGCGCTTTTTTCAGATATTTTTTCGATAGGTTAGTTTTATGCCTTTGCATTTCTTGCGAACAATTATTTATTTTACGTGAAACTTTTTTCGTAGGACTCTACGTACTTTAAGTACAGCTATACAATAAAAAATGTAAAATAAGATATTCTAAAAAAATATTATACGTATATAAAACCGACTAAAAAAAAAGAAAGAAAATACTTCTGTTTTCTGTCCGACATCGAACAAAAAGGATAGGGATGAGATGTTACTACTAATCACTTACTGACACTGATCTCTGTAATAGTGGCGTAAATAAATATTATTCATAAAAATTGTATTTATTTCGTCGAAATTATTTTATCAATTCTATTATGTTCAACGAGAACTGATTTCTTTTTCAAACAACTTAATATCAAAAGATATTAAAAAAAAATTTTCATTTCTTCTTCAATTTTTGTCTTTGTATTGAATGCTTCTAATAAAAAATGGCGAATGGTTTTAAATTTGAAACAGGTTTAAAAAGATCATAATTTAACCCAGAACTGAAATCTGTTTTCTTTAAAAGTCGGTTTAAAAAATGTTATTTTTATTTTGCTACAACGTTCTGGATATAACTATGATGTCTTCTTTGGATTTCAGAAAGAAGAAGCCGATTCTCGTTTTGTCTAATACTAATCACTGATCTGGAGCTAAACGTGATGCTTATGTGGAGTCAATATTCCAATTGAGAAAGATGTATGATATTGGGATATTTATAAAAATAAGAGTAAATGGACCTTAAAACTAACAAAAATTATGACAGCAGTCTTCAAAAATTGCATAACTCTTTCAGTACCTTTAATAAATAAAAATATTAAACCTTTAAACAAATATTAATTAGGAACGTTTACAATTAGCTGAAGAAAATGGCAGAGAATTTTTTTTTTGACTTTATGTTAGCTTGTTTATCGTATAGTGTCTAGGTTTTCTTTAGAAAATTACATTAGGATAACATCAATTAATGGATGGATGGTTTGATGTTTTTAACAATGAAAATAATTAATTTAATAAATTTAATTAATTTTACGATGCTTTGGATAAGCATCGTAAAATTTAAAACTGATTTTTGAAAAAGTAAACTTTCAGAGGTGTATAAGATTAAAAATATAATTTTTATTTTTAATTCTTATTATTTTGTCCGAGTATTTTTATTTGATAGTTATCTTTGTTTTATTTTATTAAAAAAAAAATAAACAAACAAAAAAGAGCCCGATATTATATACTTATTTTATTGAGGATAAAAATAACTGTAGCACATTTTTGTTAACTTTTTATCTTGTTGTGGTGGTTTTGCGGTTAAGAGTATCGAACTTCGATCAGCTGATTAAGAGCTAATAGGTCTGCAATCTACCTCCAAATAACGTGCCATAAATTATTTTTCACAATTTTTAAGTTCAGTATTATTCTCATTTTGCCATTGCGGTCTACCTAACGGTGTCCTTCGCAGACTTCTGACCTCAGTTAATAACAATTACTACAAAGGTATCAGAGATTCGTATTACGTTCTATTTCACCTTAATACTAAATTATATTAGTCTGTGTTTTGTATAAAGGTAGGCTTGGAAAAAAGATTCACATTCAGATAAAATAAAATAAATAAAACATTTTGAACTGCCATATATTATTAATAAAATAAATAATACTTCTGTTTTCTGTCCGACAACGAATAGAAAAGACAGGGATCAGATGTTACTACTAGTCACTTACTGACACTGATCTCTGTAATAGTGGCGTAAATAAATATTATTCGTAAAAATTGTATTTATTTCGTTGAAATTTTATTTTATTTATTCTATTGTGTTCAACGATATCTGATTTCTTTTTAGACAATAAATTCAAAACCAGAGAATAAATCGTGTTTCGCGGTTATTAAGATACTCTTTTAATAAAATAAGTAATATTTAAAATGTAGATAGTTTTTTAATCATTTTAGAGATTATACATGTATAACGATTTTGTAGTAAAATCGTATCAAAACATGCAATAACTGTTGGTAAGAATAAAAATGTAAAAATATAAATAAGTGTAGCCTAAAAACTGTTGTCGTTTAAAAGTCCACTTTTATAGGTAATTATAAATAAAACTATTTTCTCTAGAAATTACGAGGCAAGGCCTCATTAACTGCCATTAAAACTCCAACTAATTAATGATGGAAGGGGCCTAAACAACGGTTTCAAGTTTTTTTTTTTTTTTTTTTTTTTTTTTATTACGCTTAGACTACTACGCAACTGGAAGTAATATAGAACTACATTTGTAATTCTAAGGAATTACATTCTTCGTCACAGCTACCTTTTTGTTTCTACATGAGACGTTCATTTGGCTAAAATATCCCCGGATGGAAACCGCTTAAGAAATAATAAAGTAATCGGAAAATGTCAGATATGATTCTTATATTCTACTCTTCGGCTCTTGGAGCTTAGAATATCAGAACTTTAAACAAGATACCTACTTTAGATAACTTAAAACTAGAAATAGAAAGGTTAAGGACGGCATTGTAAGAATTAGCGAATTAAGATGGAGAAGAAACGCAGATGTTGGTTACGAGATTGCAGAGTAATTAACAAAGAATGCAGAAGAAGAAATAACAAGTGTAAAAAAAGTATTACAAACACTGCACCGAGAAAATTGTTAGGATAAAACCCAAAACCAAAGAAAATAGACCTGTTGCCGGTTTTGATACCGACTTCTTGTCAAAAAAAAAAAATTGAAAAGATATAAGGAGAAATGGATAATATAATTATGTAAAACTTAACAAAATTCTAATAAGTAGGATGAAAAAACAGTTAGTATACGGGGATAATGTTCTCTAAAATTAAAAGAACTTGAACAGGAACAAAGGCTTACAGAATTTTACGCAAATTCTAAGTTAATAATTTCAAACACTCTTTTCAAAATGGTCAAGAAGATGAACATGGATGAGGCCAGAAAATAAGAGAAGGTATTAGACTAGATAACGGTTAGGCAGACTATGAACAGTAAAATGCGTCTAAGAGCAAATTTATATTCTGTTCATAATTAAGTTGTAATCAAATAAATTAAAAACAATCGGTACAAAGATATAAAGATAAAATATCAAAGTAAAAAACGAAAATAGGTAGAAGTCACTTATTAGTAGTTTTTTATTATGAGTTAAAAATAACAACGAAATGTTATTGCAAGTGTTAACTGTTCTTGTATAAAACACTCTGTAAACGAAAAATTATTGCACAGCTGTGAGGTAGAATACTGCTGACTGTATTTTCATACTACTGTAACTAATTTGTCAACTTACATTTTACAGATTGGCATCAACAGTATTTACTTTGACTGCTCTTGTACAGAACAAGTAAGTTTTGTTTTAAATTGAGAATATTATACGTAATTATTAATTAGTTTACAAGGTCCAAGAGCAGACTTATCTGCTTTTAAATTATTTGAAATATGCTTCTTTAAAAATAATTAATCTTTACTCGACCTGAACAAGAGGTTCCAGCAACATTTTTATTACTAGTATGTCAAGTATATTATTGTTATTAAAATATATGATATAAACGTACAAAGTTATGCGCTTGAAAGGTATAATGCGCTTTACATTTGTTTAACAATAAATAAACGAAATAAAAATACTGCGTGTACAAAAGTTTAATTAAGTACAATTAGGTAATTTTATTACTGTCATAAATAGATTGTCATTTCATGAACTTTATTTAGAATGTCAGTGTGGGTGTAAATGAGGACATATGTATTAATTATGTGGAAAGACACATATTATCTAAGAAACCGTCGATAAATAAAATAAGTAATTCTGCTACACGTAAATCAAATTCTTAGAAAAAACGTTTTTTTTTTTAAGTAAGTAAATAGGAAATAGAAGTCTTTAAACTAATAAAAATTGCGAAGGATATTTTGAATTAATCACTGCTAAACTAATATAAAGATGACATTCCTGATTTAGAATCAGTAATAAAATAAAATTTTATAAATGAAAATGTATAAAGATGAAATCAAAATATTACTGAACGTAAACGTTGAATTTAAAAAAAAATTATTAAAATAGGTGGCCCTTTCACACTTATTGATGAAAATAATGAAGTTTTTACGCTTTCATTGGGTAATATATGCGTTTATTGATCTTTTATTTTATACTTATATTATTTATTTTCATATAAACTCAAGATAAAATCCTGGACAAACAAAATCTTATATTGAAAAATACTGGCGGCCTACCACGTCGGTTCCTGGACGCCTGCTTTCTATAACCAAGCATTATTCTTACAAATTAAATGTTGCTCTAATATAGACTGTCCAAGATATTGTTGACGTTATTAGAGCTTTAGAAAGTAGTAAGTAAATGACAGAATTGATCATAAAGGTAGATGTTAGTAGAAATGCAGCCGTCTAAGTTGGTCGGTCTAGAAATGGACCAAAATTTTGCTGTTTATTTTTATATTTACTGGGAGCATATAAAAGAGCAAAGCAAAACAAAAATACAAAAATGTGAAGGGTCGTAATGTAAAACGTCTTATCGAAATTATTGCTCATATCATCAGTATCATTCTCTATCGTATCGTACGTTGAGGATAATAGATGCAAATTATTAAAAAGAAAACTAATTGCTCATCAAATATTCAACACATTTTAATGTTTTGAATAATTAAAAAAGTTTTTTTTTTTATCAATGGACAATAATCCCGGGCGTCTGTATTTGGAATGCACGATCATCAGTTAAAATTAAACCTTATTCCATTGATTAGTCACTATCCTATCACTTCATGTCGTGAATAGTTATTAATCTGCTTACAAGGTAGAACTTCTTGAATGATGTGATTGAACTGAGTGTTGTTGATTTAAATAACTAAACACACAATCTGTCTGCTATGATGAATAACCTTATAGAATTTTAATTATTATAAGAGACATTCTGTATAAGAGATCTATCTGTAATATGTGCGTTTGTTGATATTTTATTTTTATTTTGGTTGCTTGAATATGAAATCTCTGGACCAGTTTATGAAATTAGAATGTAATTTTACATTGCCCACAATACATTTTTTCTTTATTATCTATTAGTTGAGTATATCAACCAAGAAAATTAACCAGTTTAAGCGATTTCTTCTAACTAGGCATTACTCTAGAACAACTGCATCGATTTAAAAAAAAGTCAGTATTACTTTAATCATGATTACTAACTTCTACTACGTATATTAACTGGGTTCACATCCTTCCTTTACGAATAAAAATTTCGTTTATTTTTCTAGAGTTTACTAGACTAAATATTATTTCTAAAAACGACTAAATATATGCGTGTGCACGCGCGCATGCGCACATATATATAATTAATTATTTTCATTTCGATAAGGATTCTATACTCCCTCTTGGAAAAAATCTTTATACTAATTATTCACTAAAGTGGGAAACATTTTAAAGAAACATTTCAAAGAATAATAATCAAAACAAATATTTAATCAAATTTGCATACAGACATTTTTAAAATTTTAAGTTTTGTCGCCAATCCTTTTATTGGATATCCTTTTTTTATTCTTTGCTTATAAGTGATGTATTTTAGCCAAAGTATCAGCTACATCAATTATAAAAAATAGAATAACTTTCGTAGAAATCTTTTGAAATTCAGTATGAATTGTCTTCTGATCAATAAGTACTCGAAGGGTCCATAGACAATTTACTTAAATTAATACAATCCAGTTTATTAAATTGTAAAATACTTATTAAAATAGTAAAATTAATCTTATTAAAAATATAAAATATGATGTAATTACGTAAAAATAAAAAAAGAATATTGTTTTTCTGCCAATCCCCCATTAAAGAACAAATAGTGTTACATAATGAATATTATTTCTCACTTTATATATATATATATTTTTTTAATCATTAAAGAAGATAATTTTTTTTTTTTGTACCGTAAGTATATCCTCGCCTAATACGCCCCGACAAATGAAGCTATGGTTTTCTGTGGTTTGTTTATTTGTTTCGTTGTTGTCTTTTCTGTAAAATAAATATTTTTTTTTTCGGTTTTGAGCCTAGGGTAACTTAGGCCTGTTTACCTAGTGACACAGCTGTTACAGACTATTTACATTCGAGTTCAAGGAATTCGTAACCTGAAGTTCACTTTTGATTTATTTAAATTAATTTTTATTTTCCGTTCACTTAATTAATTTCTTTTGGAACAATTAATTTTGTTTCAATATTGTTATTACTCTTACGGCCGACCCTTATCAGTCAGAGGAAATGCCTCCACCAGACAAAGAGGGTTTCTCTGTGGTGAGGCGACGATCCACTAGGAAGAAGTCTCCTAAGGTTCAGGTGAGAGAGGTCGTATTGAACAGTAATGGCAGTAATAGCATGGCAGAAACGATGATTGAAGAACTTCCGCTCGCGGGTCGGTTGTTGACGAAGCGTAAAGGGAGGAAGACGAGTGAAAAGATTACTCAGAGGCAGCAGAGGGCTGTGGGTCTGATTGCGTCGACAAGTAGGGATGTCGAGGAGGACTTTCTGGCTCTTCCGGTCCGGTAGGACGACGTCATAGATGGCGGGAAGCGTCCTTTCAAACCTTCGGGTAAGCGAAGGCTCTGTGGTTTCCCACAAGTGAGGGAAAGAAAAAGTAGAAAGCAAGTTCCTGGAATTCTTTATACTTGCCGGAGAAAGTCTCCGAACTAGAGAGGTCTGCATCTCTTTTGGACGTCTCATGTATAGGAAAAGAGGTGCCAGAAGGAGGGAAGCGTACAGATCACAAGAAAAAGTGCCTTCAATTACGGAAGAAATGTTTAGTAGATAACATGACTCTATTGTTGCATAAAGTTAGGGAATTGAGCTCACTGGTCTGACTACATACGACCACTAAAATTGAAATCAAAGAGTGTTCTGAGCATATGAACAATCATGTTTGTATGTTGGAAGAGTTCGCAGATGTTTTGAATGAAATACCTGTGCAGCCTCAGGAAAGATCATCTAATCGGCTGAGCACAGCGGATGAGGCTACAAAAACATATTTTATTATCACTGATATGGCGTCGCAGATTGGGGTTCTACAACGAGCTGCAACTTGGTCGTCGATTAACGAGCTTCGGCGAGCGATTGATTGCGGAGTTGTGGAGGCAGACATTGAACGGTTAGTTCTTAGAGGCTGGCTTCAGGAGGTCTTCCTACCTTCAACTCTACTAGAGGACACCGCGGAGTTACCAGAGAATGCTGGTTCTGCTTGGATTATAGTCATGCTGTTGGGAGTCGAACACCCGAAACACACACAGGTGTTCGGTAAGGCTCCATGGATTCGGGGCCTGGCCCGAGCGGGCAAATTGAAGGCGGGCCAGGTCCTTGTGGAGCAATCCGCTGTACATGATCTATCCGGAGGGGATAATGGATAATGGATGTAAAATTAATGTGAGACGGACTGACTTTGCTTTAGTGGTTGATTCGGCAGTTGGGGACTGCGAGGTGGCCCCGGGCATTTGCAGGTCCGTACCGTAAGTGATTCAAGATAGGCAGGATCGACTAGTCTGCTTTTGTGGGCGCTCGGGTTGTCTTGAGCAGATTTTACGGCATTCCGTGGAGTACATGTGTTGGCGGGTGGAAAAAACATTGTGTGTCTTTCACGAGTACTATCAGCATCGTCGTTAAAGAGCAAAAAACCTTCCGTGGGTCCTCCGACAACGTTGGTGGTTAGGGCAGAAGATAAGACCTATGCTGACTTCCTTCGATCCGTCAAGAGGGCAGTGTCGCCAGGTGAGGTCGGGGTCCTCTCCGCACAAAAGGGGCAGGGGGAGGACCTACATCTCCGGGTGCAAGCTGATAGTGGTGCGGCTGAACAAACTGAGCAAGGACATCGCCGAAAAGGTTTAGGGTTCCACTACGGCTCTGACGGGAAGAGGCGGCTGGAGGGTCCACCTTGTTTTTAAGGACGTGAACGTACTCGCTACGAGGGACGAGATCCTAAAGGAACTTCGTCAGGTTACAGGGGAGTCGATTTCATTACTATCCATGAGGCCGGCATTTTGGGCGAAGCAAACGGTTATCTTGGCAGTACCGCCCAATTTGGCGGACAAGCTTCTGTCAGATGGGCGAATTCGAAATGGGTGGTGGCCCGCCGGGTAATGAGGCGCACCCTTTGATGTCTTATGTTTTCGGTGCTGGAAGCTGGGCCACAGGGCCAAATGTGTCTCTGACTAGATCGCAGCGGCCACTGCTTTACGTGTTGGCGAGCCTGGTCATTTGACGAAAAGACTGTAGGCAGGATCCTCGGTGTCTCACATGCAAATTGCATGCACATGCGCCTGGAGGCCGTGGATATAAGGCGGCTTTGCCAATGTCATGATTCCGGTGGACTTTGCACAACGAAGCTGCGGTATCTGTAGGGGACAGCCCCATCCGGAGAGGTGGGAGGCTCCGGCGTCCCACCACCAATGAACGGGTGTGAACTCCTTTGCAGACACCATTGGGGAGGAATACAAGACCGTAGTTCCGGTGACGGATTCCTCCGGGGTTCTCCATTAGAGGCTAGGCGTCAAGACCGGAGTCACGGTGGGGAATCCCTTGTGGTTCCTCCGCTAGAGGCATGGCATGTAACACAAGACCCAGTCTCGGCTACCTGGGTGAAGCCTAACGCCCTACCGAGGTAGTTTGAGACGAAGGCACCCCCTTGGAGCTGAGTTTATGCGTAATTGCGGATCCAGCTCAGGGGTCGGGGAGATTACAAGAAAAAAACGAAGATGAAATGGGTAATATTGTACTATATATGAAATATTTCACTCAATGTTACCAGGTATAGAACACACCATCTGATTTAGAAGCCAACGTGTTAATCATTGCACCATCTTCATATAGATTCTCTATTACATTATATTATTTTGTTTCTTCTATTTACAAAAGTCTGTGACAATTTCGAATTATTATTTTACTTCTCATTTGAATGAGCGTCATTATTTTGGTAGCTTTCTTACTGTGGATATATTTCTATAAAAAATATTTGTCAGTTTGTAGAAAAGTTAAAGAAAAATTCGAATACTATAAAAATTCAATTAATTTCACAAATTTAATTTATGAAATTATTTTAATTATTATTTTAATAATTTCAACGACTTCATAAATCTTTAAGATTATCTGCCAAAAGACCAGATAAATTCCAGTTGTAAATTAGTGCCGTAAATATTTAAAAAAGTAGGTTATTATTATTATTTGTCCTTTATTTTATTATCTAGTATGTATTTATCTATATTTTGTTTGTATTCAAAATTAATTGAAAGGTGACATTTTACTGAAACTAGTTTATACGACAGACAAATATTTAGCCATAATAAAAACGTTTTTAGCTTAATCACATATTTTTAAAAAATCTCGTCCTAGTTAGCATAAAAAAACACATTACTTAAGAAAATATTTATAATAGGATATTGGTATTAACCGTTGTTTTTACTTTATAACATAATGTTTTTTTTATGCAGTGCATCCTTTTCATAAAACAACTTCAAAAGGAGGTACTCGATTGTCATTATCATACGTTTATAAAATTATACTTTATTACATAATTAATTTAATTTATTCAAATCAATGGAATTTGCTAAAACTAGGATTACTATCCTAGGTTCGTAGGACAGTTACTACTGTTCAAATTACTAGGATGAACATTTGGAACCTAAAAATATTGTATTATGTTTTAGTTCAATAACTGTACCAAAACGTTCTGCCTATGCAGGATGGAAATCTTGACTATCGTTTATCAAATCTATTAAGATTAAAAAAGTTATAGTTACAATAACTAAGAAAAACCTAGAACCTGGTTTATTAGTCTTTAGAAAAAGTGGTTTTCTAACAATCCGTCAATTACAGATTTGGAATTTGTTTAAGTATATTGCTAAATATAAAACTAATTTCAGAATGGTTAATAAAAGTAATTACAATTTAAAACAGGATATCATTAATAAGTTTGAAATATCGTTCAAATTTAATCGTAAGAAGATAATTAATCTACCTTAACATTAAAATAAACCGACTGTCTTTTAATTTAATAGACAATTATAGGAAGTAAAGAAAGATGCAAGCCGAGTGACGTAAATTTATGACAAAGAATTTATACAAATCTTTAGAAATATTTTCATTTTTTCTTTTTTTTTGGTATCAATTTTAGTATGATATCATTTAAGATATAATATATAAGAAGTAATGAAAGATACCGAAGGCATGTCAAAATTTTAATTCTTCTGTAAATTTAAAATCAATGTAAAGTAGAAGTTAATAATTTCATTTTTCCACATTGACTAGTACTGCCATTAATTAAGACCATTATAAAACAAAAATTAAATTTGTAAAATAAAAACTGAGTTAATATTTTTTTTCCTTCTGATTTTGAATAATTAATTCTTAGTTAATGAAATTTGAATGCAAAACTTTCAAGTTAGAATACCGAGATTTTCTTTCTCCCTTTTATTAACTAATATGGACGTAAATTCTTCTTATTTTTAATTTTAGTATATTTGTTTTTGTTTTGGGTTATTTATTTTAGTACTTTTGTGTTTTTCGTCATCTACTTTATTATATATAATTATTTTAAAGAATTTATGAATACTAAATAATTGTAAAGGTAGTCCATTTGTTTTATATTCTGCTTTATTTTTGTGTCATTTTTTTAACCGGTACATTTTTAAATTTCATTACTTAAAATTTATTTCGTTTCATTTAATTGTTTTGATGTTGGCAATAATTATTTAAACTACAAGTGCCACCAGCGAGCAAGCAAGTTTTTTTTTTTTTTACTTGTGCTGATGGCACCGATAAATTAAATCTCTTTAACATTAATGTTTTTGTAATGTCTTTTTTCAAGACTTTTATAACTAAGCAAGTAACTCATATACTTCCTTATTACATATATATATATATATGTAACAGTGTCACTTGTGTAATAATACTTCTACTTTCTTAGAATTACATGTAAGATTTTATTTTGTAAAAATAGATAAATTATAATACATTTTTGTATTACGTGATAACTGAAGTAAAATGACTAAAAAAATCTATACAAATGCAATACTTTTCACTATAAAGTAGCTGTCATTAGGAACTAGCTTACTATTTAAATAGTACAAAAGTCGGAGCAAGATTGTAAGGTAAACGTTGTTTTCCTTAAATAACTGTGTTTTTTTTTTGTTTATTCCAATCAGTTGTGTGAAGTTTCGACTAGTGTTAGATTTACTGATTTTCTATTAATAGAATAATTGTTCATTATGTTGATTCTAATAAGAATTGCTTGTAAGTATGTAGGATTACGTATGTAGGATACGTATTTATGTAGGATTATGCATATGCAAGCCTGTATACGTAAACACACGTCATTATAGCGCAGTCTGTATATACAAAGTGTCCCATATAAAACACAACCCATCAATCACTCATCCATGAAATTTCAAAAGTCAAGCTTACTCCCCTACTCGTTACTGAAATGGACTCTTCCAACATCTGAACATCGCGGCGGCGACGCAGTAGAACACTACCGATAGTAACAACAATGCAATCATAACGTTCAGTGTATTGCTAGAGACAAGATGGTGTTTTCGCTAGATGAACGTGTTTTCATTGTCGAGTCGTACTTCAGTATGAAATCAGTGGTTGCAGTGCAAGATTTGTTTCGCCATAAGTGCCCAAATAAACCAGCTCCTAACAAAACATCAGTATTAAGGTTAGTTTCAAAATTTAGAGAGACCGGTTCTGTTAATAACAAGGAACACAAAAGATCTGCGTCAGTGTTGAATACAGATAAAGTTACTGAAATCAAAGACCGATTACTCGCCTCGCCAAATAAATCGATCAGACGTTTGTCTGCTGAAATTAATTTTTCTAAATCACTGTTCATCGGGTGACCAAACAATTACAATTACGCCCTTATCGCATTCAAACGGTTCATCGACTTCTTGAGCCGGACAAAGAAAAACGGCTGCAATATTGTCAACGTTTCCGTCGATTTCTGCGTGAGGGAATTAATGTTATTTTTCACAGACGAAGCACGGTTTCATTTGGATGGTTACGTAAATAGCCAAAACAGTAGAATTTTGAATGCTGAAAATCCCCACGTTTATCACGAAAAACAATTACACCCGCAGAAGTTGGGCGTGTGATGCGCGATATCGCGGAAGAAAATAATTGGTCCTATTTTTTTCGAGTACACCATTAATGCAGAACGATATCAGGATATTTTATTTCAGTTCATCGCACTCTTGGAAGAGGAAGACAGACACTGCTGGCTGCAACATGGCGGTGCGACATCGCACTACACAGGTTCAACTTCTGATTTCGTCGAGGAATTCTTTGGTAATCGTGTTATCGGTCGAGGCTTGTGGCCACCAAGATCTCCAGATTTGACTGCGGCGGATTTTTTTCTACGGTGTTACCTCAAAGAAAAACCCTACAGCAACAAACCACGAACACTTGAACAATTGAAAGTCAATATTGAAAATAAGCTGTATTAAATATCCAGCCAAAAACTTTGAAAAAAGTTGCAAGAAACGCTGTAAAAAGAATGGAAGCTTGTATTCAAGAAGATGGCGGCCACTTCCAACATTTACTCTAAATGTAAGGTAATGGATGGTAATAATAAAAATTACATTTACACTTACACATGCCTTTTTATTATTTCAATACCTACCAATATAAGGTTGGGTTGCGTTTTATGTGGGACACTGTATATATTATACACTATCAGTATATCTATATCATATCTGTATATAGATTATACACTACTTTCGATAATTTTGATTAAGTAATTTCTTTCATATTTATGGAACAGTACGCTATCTTGTTTCTTTGAGAGAGATTTAAAAAAGCTGTTGTTTTCAAACAAGACTTTTTTATCCTTATCAAGGACGATATAGTCATATCGCTATAAACTACTGTCTTGAAAATAACTCATCCAGTTGTATAAATTTTTTTTTTCTAGTAGCCTACCTAGCCGCCCTTCTAAAAAAATAAATAAATAAAAAATTAAATAAATTAATTAATAAAAAAAAAACAAGTAAATATATCTTTCCTTATTTAATTCAATTTCGAATCCGAAATTCCCTGTTTAATAAATCAAAAGTATACCGCCATCAATTTTTCAAGTTTCCATGAATCTTATTTTAAGAAAAATAAAAACTAATATGATCACAAATTACAAATAACACGAGAGTGATGTGAATTAAAAGAGTTCGTATGTTATTTATTACCTTCTATCACCTTAAATAATGAACATCACTTATAGTGTTCTTGTATATTAATTAAAATTAAACTTATACATTAAATAAATATAAAAAATAAAAGGTTAATTAAATTTAAAAAAAAAAACAATTGCACTATAAGTTTTACAAAATATATTCATTTTTCTAATTTAGATTTTGACATTTTAAAGTTAAAAGAATCAAAATTAAAAAGTTGAAGACGCCGTCAAATTATAACTAAGCAAAGCAACTACCATCAACCTAATAACTCTTAATTTGATCCCGATTTAAAAAACAAAAGTCTAAATAATAACGAAGATTGTTAGTAAAAAAATCAATCCAACCAATTCCTATTAAATTTAATAACTTGGAATGCATTTTTCATAAACATAATTAATTTTTATTTAACCATTTATATTGTAACCAGCAGACGGTTGTTTACCATAAAAAGAAAAGAATTAAAACGCTGGTAAAGCGCTTATATGGATGATTGCCAAGAAGAATAGCTACTTATCAAGCATGTCTCAGAACTGGCTATGAAATGACACAACCATATTTTCATCAGTTTAGAACACCTGTATAATGTAAGCATTAATATATATACACATGTAAGTGTTCGTGTGTGTGCGCGCGCACGCGTGTGTTTTTTTCTTTTCGATATTACAACCTTAAGGGAAATTCTATTCTTAACTTTATTACCGACTAAATTAACAGAGAAGTATTTTTCAGAGACCTGATACAACTAAAAAACGTGAACTCTTAACATGACTTATCAACTTTATGTTAACTTACAGTACTTTATACGGTTTCGTTTCGTTTCGTTAGCGGCACCTGAGGCCGGAGACATGTACCGAATGTAAGTCAGATAGGATCTAAACGTAGCAGCAGACAAGAGAAATATTAAATTTGTTATGTTATGAGTTATTACTACCCAACAAATAGTTTTACTTCTGATAATTCAAAATAAAATACAAAAGATTTCTGTTAAAATTAAAAGTGATGGATGTTAACCCTAGCCCATTTCTCTGTAGATTTATATGTGGCTTAATTTATCGCATAACATTTTTTTCTTTTTTTTTTATTAAACGATTTAAAAAGAAGAGAAGAATCTAAATTTGACCTTTATGTTTATTAATTTTTTTTAGGCATCGTACTGTTTAACCAAATTTATCTATCTTAAAACTCAACTATTCGCTTTATTCTGGTGGTCCCATTTTAAGACTTTTTTCCACATAATTTAAAAACTACGTTGAATACACAGATGACTGAATATTTTTCATTTTTTGTTGATATCATTGCTTAGGATATCTATTTAGTATTTATTTTAGGATATTTAGGATAGTTTGCAAGGAAAATTAGAAAAATTAATTAAAATAGTTAATATAAAAAAAATAATTCATATTCTTTCATTTCTGCGAGAAGCCTTAGTTCATATTTCATGATACCCTATAATCATTTTCTGTCAACCTCCATAAAATTTTAAAGTAACTTAAAAATAACTCACTTTAAAAAGCCTATTATAAGTATAAATGTTTTTTTATTAGTATACTTTTAAGTTAGCGTTAAATTAAAGGTTTGTGAGTTGTTGGTAGTAGTTTGGATAATGGTTTGATTTAATGATTTTGTTAACGTGTCTACCTAATCTGTGTGAGGAGATTCAGTGTAGTTGATGACGAGTTCAATTGATGTATCTGGTTTTTGTATTTTGAGTTGTGGTTTTGAGGTAGGTGGTAGGGGAGTGTATTTATTGAAGAAATGTTGTTTGTGTAGTTAATTATGTGTTTTGTATGATTGCTTGTTTTTTTAAATCGCCAATGAACTGAAACAAAATACTATCTCATAAGCCTAGCCTATATAAAAACTGATAAAGGAAACTAAATAATAATAATAATAATAACAATAATACGTGATGCACTGCGTAATAAAAATTACACATTAATTAACAAAAACTAATAATTTAATGAAACAGCGATTCTGCGCCAAAATTTCAAAATAAATAAAATGAAACCTTAATAACACAAAATACACACTTAATTACCATCACAAACAAACGTTTCTCAAACAAATACACCTAAATTAAAAGACAAACTAAAATACAAAAACCAGACAAACCAATTAAACTTGTCATTAACTATCCTGCAACCCTTCAACACAAATAACTAGGTAGATGTAAGGATGGAAACATTACATCATATTTAACACTAGAAAATACCTTACACATAGAAAGTATAACACAAAATAACTTGCCTACAAAATTAAGAATATACACAGTACAAACTCAAACGTTGGAATCCTTTGATGCAACCAATCTGTAGTCTAACGTATTTGTTAAAAAAACATCAAAATACTAAATAAGTCAGTAAAAAAAACACCTCCGCCGTAACATAATTGACACAACCTATAGTTATAATATTAAACCCAGCCAAAACGCAAGAAAATTTTTTCACATACAGTTAATATTATAATCAACCATCGCTGTCGATGAGTTCTCCCCTTTCTACACTCTCGGCTAACATCTTCACAGTGCTCGCTGAAAGAAATCAACTTCACCGTTATACAAATGACACCATGCTCCAGTACAAGAAAAGATAATATCAAAACCAAGATTGAATCCAAGCGAACATATGAACGTACAAACATAAATTGTACAAAGCAATGCATGAAAAGAAACAAATGCAATACTCAGTAAAAGTAAATGCAAGTTGAGGAATAAAACTTATGCAATATCCATATTTTATAAACACCGCATAGATTGAATATATTCCTCGATTACGTACCTAATAGGATCCTAACTTTATTTTTTATGAACACCATTAACAGTTTCAGTTTCTTCACTGAGAAGAAGTTACATAACATAAAAGTGAGTAATTAATTTAAAAGTTTATCAATAATTTTAATTTGGATCTAATAATTTGAAAGTATTATCATATTCATCATGATGTCAAGGAATTGAACAAAGATTTCAATCTTTAAATTAATGTTTTCATCGTTGTGGTAAAATTTCTACCGTTGTACCTCGTTCACTAGAAAATTTCACTGAATAGGCTTATCATTATTCTTGGATAAATATTCTTATTTAGGAAATGAAAGTCTGTTATCGGTTTTTAAAGTACATAATACTTAAAGGGAGGGGAATATATATGCACACATTTGTACATACGCGTAAATATCTATAAATAGAATGACTGATATAATGCTCCCAGCAAAAACTACTGAAGATAAATTGATGAAAATTTGTGTACAAGTTCTTACGCTGTTAAGTGGATGCTAAGAAATGATTCTTTGAAATTCCGAATTTAAAGGGTTAAAAAATTGGGTAACATTAAATTTTACTATTTTTTTTCAATTTCTCGGTAAAAAAATGAAGATCAACTTGATTAACGGTAGGTTTAATCTTCATGTGAATAACTAAAAACCAACTTCTAGATTTTTTGAAATTCCGAGTTTAAAGGGTTAAAATGGGGTAACATTAGATTTTACAATTTTTCTTAATTTCTTTGTGACGAAGAAATCAACTTGATATACGTAATCTTATTATCATATCTACGTATCCTAGTAACTTATCTACGTATACAAGTATTCTTCATGTGAATTTCTAAAAACCAATTCCTAGATTTTTTTTAAATTTGACCTTAAAAGGAGTAAAAAAGGTAAAACAATTTTCGAAACAATGATTACAAACTTTCCCCATTTCGTAATTCAAAATCATTTTGAATTCAAAATCATTTTTTGAATTTTACTATTTTAAAGGGTAATAAACAAACTGTTTTTTTTTTTCGGTTTTATGCTATTGCTATTGAATCAATCTTTATAAGATTTGGTATCATTGTGATGGTAATCTACGTTTGTAATACTGATTATGTATTTCGCGAGAAAAACTGCGACAATAAATGCTAGCGACAATATATGTGTGTGTTACAAAATGAGAAAGAATACATTTTGAGTTTTTATTTATTTTTCATCTTGCTTAAACAACAAGAATGTGTTATTTAAATTTACAGAAAAAAATTTTTGTTTTTATTTTGGTATAACCAGTTTCGACCTCTATAACTTGAACAAAATAATAACATAAAATGTGAAGTTAACTAGTATTTAAGTTATTCCATCATCAAATTTCAGACAGCTTTTCTATAATTATTTTGGCGATAGAGGGCGTTTAAAAATTAATTGATCTCCATTAATCTTACTGAATTATTTGACCGAAGTAAACTATTTTACAACAGGAATTCAAACGTATAATTTTCTATAAACTGTATTATATTTAACAAGAAACATGAATAAATTTATCATTTTAATTTTTGTTCTATTCCTTGTGAGAAAGAATAAAACAAGTACACTTCACGACTACCTTAACTGAAATTAACACTGTAAATATTAAAACGTCAATTAAGGCAATAATCACGTTTAATTTTAAAGAAATTATCGTTTGGTACCACAAATACTTAAAAATTAAAGTAAAAAATTAAAATTAAAAATACGTAAAATTAGTGTTAGTTCATCTCACCACCACCATCATCATCATCAATGGTATCTGCCCGAAGGCAGCTCCCTACATCATGTTCTTTTATATATTTTCCTTAATTCCCGACTAAATTTCTGAGATCATTATAGCTTCCTTTTTCTTTTATTTTCTTTCCTTCTCTTGTCGGCTGCTTTCTCACAGCTGAATGCAACTTCTTATATCGCTTCCCCGGAAGATCAAAACGTGAAGCGGTTTTACTTTATGAACATGAACAAGAAGAATGTGCCGTGACGCTAAAACTTAGCGAATCAATAGGATGTGAAATTCGGTTGCATTCCACCTACACGTAGATCAAACACCGCTAACATAGGAAATAGACGCTGTTTTCACCTGTTCTTAACATAAAGAACAAATGTTTCTGTGACTTCCTAGTATAGTTCTTAGACTTCGATCTGTCCGGCTTGGGAGGCGCTACCACTAGGTGTTTCTTTACCGTCAGAATTGCTCTCAGGAATCACGCGACTCCAACAACTTCAAGGTTATAAACACTCATGCACGCCCGCGTACACATAGGCATACACATAGACGGCAAAATTTAATTGTAATTAAAAATAAATCAATAGAAATAATGAAGTTATAAATGAAGTAAAATTATTTTTTTAAATAATAAAAAAATTATAATAAAATGAACAATTGAAATTTAAAATGAGTTAATATTTTCATTTGGGAACTGACTTTACTTTCTTCGTGAACACGCTATACCAACACAACACAAACTCTTAATTCACAGCATAGCTTTAAATGAATTAAAGACCTCGGAATTCAGGTATATTAAAAAAATAAGCGAATAACCGTGCTTTTCCGTGGCTTTCTGCAAAGGAACATGACGTGTTTCTTGTTGTTTAAACAAGTTATTAACAAGATAATGTAAAATATAGAAGACTTTAATATTTTACCTTATGCGTTTAATTTCTTTCAGTTCTAAAGTTATAAAACTTCGAAATCGGTTTTTTTTTTCATTTTTAGCCATACTCTAATTGCTATTACTCTTTACATTTTAGGAATAATCTTATTACTTCTGTAATAAATTATCAATGAAAGTCAAACTTCAGCGATAATCATCGGATAGTTCGTTAAACTAAAGCGTTTCATACTACTATTATTTCTTGGTAGGTATTCATCTTACAGGATCATTGTTTCACCGTTTGTTTTAAAATAATGAGACATCGAGTACAATAAACCAGAGACGTAATTAAAACTTAAGAGTTTAATCAAGGTGTTTCTTTCCAAATGTTATACTTTTGTAAACGAAATACGAAAACATTTAACTAAGTTTTATTACTGAATGTTTTATCATTAGAAAACATAAGATTGTTATTTCGTGTACGGTTTAGAATCGAAAAGCTTGTTGCATATACGTAACCGGTTTATCATCAAAGAAAACGCTAAAACAAAGAGTTACATTTTCTAACCAACAGAATAAAAAGTTCATCCAAGACAGTCGCTTTAAATTTCTGCTAAAAAAGCAAAACATTGGTGTAAACTTAAATGTACAGGCTCAAAAAAATGATCTAATATGAAAACTAACAAAATTTTTGTTGTGCTATTATTATTATTTATTTTTTATTTTATAACATTATTAATTGAAAGTAGTAACAAAATGTAATATTCCAATTTTCTTTCAAGCGATCACTTTATGGAAAAATATGTTAACTTTCACTTACATATTATACAATATGTAGTGAAGCATAATTACTCCCAAAAATGGCATAACCATTCTCAAAAATAAAACTTCCGTGCCAGACTTATAAGGGAAAGTGAAAAGTTGAATAATTTTCCGGTTAGTTAGTTTTCCTCTACTTCTGTAAATTTATGATACATTAGCAGAATATTTTGAGTTCACTGTCGTAATTTATATATAAATTAATTTTATGAAGGTCAAGTCACAGACACTTATACTTTCATTCACCTGACTTAGCCGAGCTATTCATACGCCTAATTAAAAAATAAAATCAATTATTATTCATAAATTAAATTTGAAAAAACAAATTCAGACATCAAATTTATAATTAAAATATTCAACTCATGCATCATATTATACAGTAATAAATATTAAATAGCATCTAAATTTAATGTTTACGTCATTAAAAAAGTCAATAGCCGTAATACTTGAAAAGTATATTTTATGTAAAACAAAATATTTATTCTGACAAAACATAAAAAAAAAATTAATTAACTAATCCAAAAAACCAATATCTAAAATAGAACAGATTACTGACCAACAGTGAATAATTTAACAAAGAATCAGCTATTTAATCTGAACATCAGCGGTTTGAATATTTATAATACATCAGCTGAATAAAACAATAAAATAGAAGTTGAAGTTCTAAAATAGAAATAGAAGTTGTCCTGATAATGTCAGTTAATAAAATCAAAATCTTTTGTGAACTTAATAAACAAAAATTTATTTTACAAACATTAGCAGACTGACTTTTTTTCTCGTTTTTCTTTTGTCCCGCCTCCCAGAGCCGGACCCACGTTTAAGTATAAACATAGCTCCGGGAGGTTCCATCACTTCAAACTACCTGAAAGCAGCCCTGGACCCGGCTATGTTGTTTCCAAGGCCTCCATCCTGACAGCCGGGACTTGGTCTTTTGTGCCATGTCTCTAATAAAGGGACCCCAAAAAGGGGTCCCCCTACCGGAATTACGGTCTTACAGTGCCTGGCCTCAAGCGGGGAACCCCAAGAGGATCCCCAGCGGGACTACGATGTTCCGGTGCCTTGTATGAGGAACCCCGAATGGATCCCCAATCGGGACTTCGGTCTTTACTTCCTCCCCGCCTTTCCGGGAGGAGTCCCGCCCGATCACCGAATGTGAGACGCTTGAGCATCCCATCCCTCCCAAACGAGGCTATCCGACACCGGAACCGTCGAGTGTCCGAGAGCAACTACAGCCAAATCTCACGCCCCAGCCTCCGGGGGCTTGCCCATGCGCCTTACAGGAAGGACACCTAGCCTCCCGGCAACAGTCCTTCCTGACATTGCCTGCCTTCCCACAATTAAAACAGTCGCCGTAGTGGCGACTGTTTTAGTCGGGGCCATCACATGATTTCGCCGGGTGCCCCGGACTCCAGCAGCGGTATTTCAGGAATCGCCGCACCACCCTGCAGGCTACCCATCCTGAATGACTTGTAATAAATAATTTATTAAAAATTATTTGGATTACTTATTATTATTGTTTGTTGAATTGATCAAATCCTTTGAGAAATCATAATAAAATCGATTAACTAACATTATAATAAGATATTTTTAATGCTGTATCTTTAAGTAATTTGTAATTGTGCGTATACGAGTAATCAGATCGAGGCAGTTATAAATCTTGTGGTAAAATAATAAAAAATCAGGAGAATCTTGTACAACCGTTTACAAAAACATTCCGGAACATTTTTCGAGATCTCTCTTTATTTTACTTTTTTAGCGGATTAGCGTAACTCATTCTTTGCGTGATGAAAAAATACATTTCCTAGAAATTAAACCCAAATTTTATTATTAAGTGGCCATCACAAAAAATAATTTATATCGTAGTTTGGCCTACCGGAACGTATTTAATTATATTAATGTATCATTTTAATCTATGTATCATTATATTGGTTATGTCATTATCAATCTTTGTCAATAAGTTTGAACTAATTGATTCGCTTCAAAATAAGGGTAAAAAAGTCGATGGTGGCTGTGTTTTATTTCCAATCACGTCTCTACTGACGTGGTAATTTCATTTCATTTTCTTCAAAAATCGGAAGACGAAATATCTTTTATGTTTACTTAACTTACTCAACTTTACGCCTATATAAAATAGATAAAAAATTCTAAAAATATGCTCATTAACTCTCAAAAAATTGTTTTTTCACGTTTTCTTTACTTAATTTGTACCTTTTTGGAGAGGCGGTTTTTCATATTTTGGCCATTCTCCAAGTAATGGGCATTTCAATCAGAAATTTTCATTTCATTAAATTAAAAAATAATATTACATTTGTTTGATAAGCCAAACAGGAAAATTTATAAATAAAAGAAAGTTGGGTTAAAGTGGGCTATCTAGTCCAGGCGCGGCCAACAGTTTTTGCTTCCGGGTCGAATTGGAAAGAAAGTTTTTGAAATTTTCGTATTTTCCATTGTTCAATTTCTTATAAAAAAAACTAATATTTAAAAAATTTTCGCGGCCGGATTCGGCCCGCGGGCCGTATGTTGGCCGTGCATGATCTAGTCTAGCCGTCCGTAAGGAACAGCAACCTGCTGGAAATTCAGAAACGTCTTTATATTTGTAAAGTTTGTCATAGAACATGAAGGTGGTACGTTTAAGTCGAGAATGTTATTTCATTGCGTGACAGCTATTAGAATTTTGTAATGGTAAAAATCTTCTCAAATTTCTTTAGTAAATTAGGATTTTTTAAGATATGATTTAGTTACTTTCTTACGTGTTTTTAGCAACTTTCACCCCTCGACATAAATTAGTCATACCTCTATTTTTATTTAACATTTTTTATATGGGAGAAGTTTAGTGAACTGTCAAGATGAAAGGTGAATTCATTAACCAGTTAAACCTTGTATCGAGAAGAATGCACCAGACTAAACAATCGAAAATTTTATTTCTGAAATTCGTAATTTTATCTTAACAATTATTTACAACCTGAATGCTTTTTGTATATTTTATTTTTAATTTTTTTTATTCGTTTTTATTGTTTTATGACTTTAATTAATTTTGAGTTTTTCATTTACAAATTTAAGCGAAAATTAAATAATGATATTTACTTATATTTTATTTTTAATGCTAATCCTTACAGAAATGTATAATTGTTTGTTAATTTTTCGATTAAAATAACTATTTTTTTTATGCAAGTTATGATTTGTTGTATGAAATTTAATTTTGTAAAAAGGTTCTCTGGAATATTAAGTTGACCCCAGATCCATTACAGAGCTGCGGATGTTAACAGTGACAAAAAAAAGTAAATACAAAAAAAATTTAATTTTAATTAGAAAGACTAAACTAACAAACTAATTATTACAGGTTTTCCTAAAATAAATAGTAAAAAAACTATATCATTAATTATTCCTTAAACCAAAAAGGGCTTTAAATTACCAACAGTAAAATTTTTAATTAAAAGTAACCATTATTGTGATAAAAAATTAACCTACTGATTATCTCTTCGTCTTCAAATATTAAAAAAATGAAATTCAGTTCAGTAAACAACTTAAAGACAATAATTTTCTAAATAATTTAATTAACATAATCAGTTAATCGATAAGAGGCCAATTAATATTAACGCTCACCGGTAAGTAGGCCTCATCATCATCATCAGTTTCTTACGATTCAGGACTTTTAAAATCTATACTAAAAACGGATTTTTATTATTTGGTTTTGTACGTAAATATCGGTTTATTTTTTCGATTGATTTCAATTAAAGGCATTGTCTTAGGGATGATCAGACTAAGCCCGAACAAGATCTATTTGCCGTGCTTTTAGGTTAACAACATTTACTGTAATATAAAAAATGGTAATTATCTGAAAAATAATTCTAACAAAATAAACAGATTTTTTAGGTACGAAAAGATTTCAAATATTTGGGATTAGTATTCTTACTGGGGAAAGGAAAACTAATTTGGAAAGACATAGACGTTATCTAGACCCCTCGGATAACAGAAAAATTGATATCAGCGTTATTAATGAGAGAATATTGTAAACATACTGAAAGTACGGATAAAGAAAAAGGTACGTGAAAATCGGAATTACAGAAGGTTACAGATACTAAGAAAGATGTTTCATCTATAGAAAACGACATTTTGAGAATACCTATGTGTATTTTTTAGTAAAAATGTGGAAAATTAAAAGAATCGTCTTTGAAAAGGTGATGAAAGATGTAACCAATGTCAAGAAAATGAGACTCCTGGTAAAAAAGAATGTTATCTTGCATGAGAGAGTAAGGAAAATTGTAATATTTTAATGCTGTTTGTATATAATCAATGTAACTAATTAGCGATTATAGAATGTGTGTGTTTAACAAAAGAAACTGTTTGTGCCGTTTCTATGTTACAATTAACGATCAAAATATAAGGATGGTATAAATATATTTTAAAGTAAATAATAATTATTCGTTAATTAAAAAACAATTAATCCCGAAAAGAGATTAATTGAATTTGACTTAGGCTGTTTATAATTCAGTCACATGCGATTAATTATTAAACGTTATTTTAATTTTTTCTTAATTTATGTGAAGCCATAAAGATATAATTAATGAAAGTTTTGAGTTTCAATCAGATTCATCTCGTATTACAATGATGTCACTGTGTTGTCATAAATAGTGGATGTGTGGCACATGTCCCACATGTGTCAGTCCGACAATATATATTGCCCCCCCCACATAATCAGTAAAATAAACGCAGATGCGACCAGTAAATCAAGTTTTCCCTTAAATAAAACGGCTGACTTTTATAAGCACATTAATGTCTATTGTAAGAAATAATAATAACAATAACGAACCGAGTAAATGATTCCCATCCATCGGAATATCATCGTAACAGATGATTTTTGTTCGAAGGTGTTATTACAGTTTTAAAAGCGGAGTAATTTAGAACGGATGAAACAAAACATTTTAAGAGAAAAGTAAAATAATATATACAATATAGACATAATTGAAAATACCCACATTTCACGGTTTGTTTACCATTACGGAGTAACTAACAATCAGACCACTTATCCATCTTCTCTACACAGATGTGTAATGGATTTTAACAGAAATGTAGCATCTATCTGTTAATTATAGTACTCAGTTTATTCTAGAATTACCTTCTATTGTATCGAGATATATGCAGAATCGTTCTGCTCAATATTATTCACCGGAACTTTATACAAAATATGATGAAGTAAAATTTAAGATAAGAAATTTTTACGGACCGATTCTGGTAATAATCTGCGTATTACTTTAATTATAATCACAAAGAAATATTTTTAACAGCGGTATGCTATATCGTTTACATTACCGATTAACTAAACAATCCATTTTTTATAACTTCCACATTCAAAAAATGTAAATTATTCACAACAATTTAGAAGAAGCTACCGGCGAATCTGTTTTCAACGTATGTGAACCAAAAAACTGAGGGCAATGCTCAAATTGCATAAAAAATTGGTGTCCGGCATTTAGAAAAAGTTAATTTGAATAATTAAGAGTGCTGAACTCGACGTAAACTCTTATTTCACTTTCTCATAATCGTATGAGTTCGTCATTATATGAACAGGATATCAATCTTTTTGCTAGAGTATACATTTTGTTCAAGGAGGTATTTATAGCAGACTCACATTCTTTGAGTACACAGTGTTCGAAAGACTTCGCTCGAGCACTTGTGGACTGTGTTAAGAAATTAGAAAATTACTTTCCATTTTGTAATATAAAAACTAATTCGATCCACCAATGAGGATTTTACAGAAAGAAACGGAAAAGGATAAATTGAAAGAATCTCCTTTAACACAGGAGATGAAAAAAAGACCTATGGTTTCTAAATGTATTTTTAATTTTCCCTAACGAGTTACAAAGCTCATTTGAGTAAGATGGAAAATTTGCCAAATTATCGAAAGATCTGGCTATTTCCAGCTGAAAGAAACAAGACTATTTTTACTCTCTACGCCCTAACGAAATAAAACCCTGCTAGTTTTTTATCCAATATTTTTCTTTTATTAATGAATGCTGGTGGAAAAATTAATAAAAATCCATCCCCTATACGCTTTTTAAAACAATCAACTCGCCTATTATGTCAGAATCAATTTTTTAACGAATAAGATTTGTTTTCTATGAATTCTATTAAATTTATGACACATCGTTGTACTGCTCAGTTTTCACTGACATACATAATTCTTAAAAGAACTTTCTAAGTTTCCATATGGCAAGTTTTTTTTTTTAGATACGCCTAATTATTTTTTTGTTATAATAAAAAAGCTGTAAATTAGAAACTAAAATATTTCTAAGTTTGTAGACACGAATTTCCATGTTTACAAACTCTTTCTTTGTGGAATAAAAAATTGTTTACACCTTTTTAGAAAAAAACAGTTTTTTCCTAACCTAAAATCATAATACCAACCATAGGAGACAGGGTTAAACACTACAACTATTATTAATAATAATAATAAAAGAGGTATCAACAGAATTAGAAATTACGTAACGGTACAATGTTAGTGGGTTACAGCGGAAACTTGTAGGAAAATGCATTCCTGACCCGATATGCCTAAGGTGCTGTTCATCCATTATCAAAATGGAACTGGATACAGCGTAAAATAATAACTGAAAGTTTAAATTATTTTGAAATAGCACATACGGAAGTGATAAAAAAAAAAATTCATGGTATATCGTGAAGTCGGAAATTTCGCCTCCAATATTTACTTATAATTACTATTTAGAATAAATTAAATAAAAAGAATTTCATTTAAATACATTAAAGTATTGGACATGATATTATTTCAACCATTCTGATTTCTTTTTAATTTATTTTCAATTCCGTTTTATCGCTAGATTAACAATTAATTAGTCAATAAATCGTCCGACTAACATTTTTGAACTTCATCCAAAGAGTAGGTAACGTACATAGATAATGGTCTTGAAAATACAGTCGAAGGCTCAGGTGTTAAAAACAAAATGCGCCTGCGTCTTTGCATAGCTATGACACTTAAGCACGAACGGTCGGTTGGCATTCTAAACGGGGCACACACCTCACTTTAAAATAAGCGGTCTAGCTGTCAAGTTTATTTCGGTATTCGTTTTAGGATATCCTTCCAGAGAATGGATTTACTGAACATCCCTTTGAACGATCTTATTTATCGCTTACTTCATTTCGAATAACCGACTAGGGATTCATTTTACAGCCAACAAATCAACAGAGAAAACGTCTTGCCGTCATAATATTTTTTTCTCTTTCGATGTAGTAAAATATTCGTACAACAAAGAATTTATTTATCTTCTAACTAGTTGTATTTTAAACACTAGACGCTGTTATACACTTACATTCACAAATATGGATAAGTTTACATTGTTGCTGCAGCTAGATCTTCGTTAAGAATTAAACAACAAAATTAATGTTATTCCATAAGAACTAAAGAAAGCAAAGAAAAAAAATTCCTTTTTAATTAACGTTTTTATTCATTCTTTTTATGCAATAAAACCACGTCTTTAATCGCCTTAATTAACGGCCAAAATTTTTCACAAAATTTTGTTTCTTAATAACAGTATAATTTTTTTATACTTAACATCTACATTTCACATACGAATACTGAGTACTAAAATGTCCTTATGCACTTAATATGGTTATGACTGGTGCTGAGTACCAGTTATTTTTTATGTATTTCGGAAGCTCTCCCTAAGGTTCTCGATCATTCAAAACTATTGCAATAAAAAGTAATCTTATTTATATTTTTGTAAAAATCTGATGTAGACAGCACATGACTTACTTGAACGCGTATTAAATTACATATACACATTTTTTTAAATGAAAAGCACGTAAAATTTTATTTCATTAATATCTTCTGATATTTTTTTTATTGATTTATTATTTATCGTAAAATTCTTTTTACAATAAGAGGTTAATAATTTATTCATAAATCAATATATTTAAATTTTAAAAAAAAGAAGTTGAAGTATGATTCGAACCGATGTGCCTTCCCCTTATAAGATCCAACTATTTCATTAATTAAAATTTCATTTGGCTATAACTCTGGAACCAATGAAAATAAGTAACACTTATGAATATCGTTGAAAACCTCTCAATGAGGACTTACTGAAGTTAAGAAAAAGTCTAAAATCCAAATGTTTTTGGATTTTGGGCATTTGTGGACACATTTGGTTCAAAAAAAAATTCACAACTAGATGTTATAACAATTCTAAATCCAAAAGTTCTACATTCTACGGCTAATCGTTTTTGATTTACGCAAGATACAAACATTCGTACGTACAGACGTCACGTCAAAACTAGTCAAAATTGATTCAGGTTGGTCAAATTGGATATTTCTGTTGAATTCTGAAGACCAAAATTTTTCGCAATCACAATACTTCCTTCACTTCGTACAAGGAAGTAAAAAGGATAATCTTTGGCTTATGCGTGAGTACGAGATGTAATAGTTATAACAAAAAACACTTCAGACCGGAATTCAAACCCAGATTATAGTACATTAACTCCTGAACTACTTTGTGAGCCGGTTAGATTATATAATAATAGTGATTAAACGGCTCTTTCTTAAATCGCGGTTTTTGCAAGAGAATATTTCACTCAATTTCACAGCCTATATTTGAATAAAATAAAAAAATAATGTAATAAATATGAAAAGTGTAATACTGCAATACAATAAAGAGTAAGTAAAAAAATTGTAAGCCTCTTTATTTTTAACAGAGGTCAACAAGACCACAATTAGTTTGAGAAAAATTAGTAATACATTTAATTATTAATTTTTTTTTTTCATTTTTCCCGAAAATATTACATGTTTTTACAGGTAATCTGATGCTATGTGATTAAATGAAGAGTAGTTTCTTAAGTACAGAATTTTTTACTTTCTAAGTAACATCTTAATACTTTAAGAAATCATTGTAATAATTTAATAATAGAATAATATTATATCTGTCAGTGAAAGAATAATTAATTATACCATGAGACTTTCAACCGACTACACCAGGTGTTGAATTTTGTATTTGTGTAGATCGTTTATGCCGGAGTGTACCTCCAGAAAGGCTACACTGATTTTAAAAAATTAATCAAATGGGCTTATTTCAGATCCTTCAACGACTCTGGAAGGATTATGATTCCATCCTCACACTAATTTTTTTTTCAGTCAGGAGACTAAAGAGCTCTACCACCTCCGCCAGACCCGCTCTAACGGCTAGAGCGAGGCTCAAACCCGCTAAAAAACCTCCCCAAGTCGCACAACGGCCGGACTAATCCGTGGGGCATGTACACAACTCTTGTCCCGCACACCCGCGTTAGGTGTGCAAAGGACCGGGCACACCTAACACTGACATAGAACAGCAGCGACGACGTCTTCAGGAGGCCATTGACAGACGACAACTCCGAGGAGCCCCTGCGGCCCACCCCCAGTGTATGGTCGCCCATCACCATCCGCCATCAGCATGTCTGTGACAGCCCGGCAGCCGTTACGTCTTAAGTAGTCAGCGAACTCCTATCCTGCCTGGCCCTCTCCACCGCTGCCTTCATCTAGATCATGGTTGTCACAGCATTTCTGATCCTAGCACATGATTCTCTGTCTCACTAGTTTATTAGTTAATAAATAATCATAAAAATACTAAATAAAACCAGTTACAATATATTGGAAGACGGTTTATTAAATCCATAAATATGAAAACTAATACTTGGAGACAATAGTTTAAATAACAATGATTTACATTAATAGATAAACAACAGGTTGGTATTTAATTTTAAATTTAATACATTTTGAATTCTCGTGAATAAATATCAAAATGATTAAGATACTTTTCCTTAATCTCCTGATTAAGATTATTACTTACTTATCTTGATAATAAAAAAAGTAATGATAATTTATACTATTTGAAAACTCTAATAACTATTTTCCAAGTTAGAGAATCTACTAATCAGGAAACATAAGCTTCTTTTTCTCTTTTGCAGTAAAAATTATTTTATTTACTTCTTTGACAGATTTTTAGGTTGACCTGAAACCGATTTAACGAAGATTGTCGTCTGGAGATTTTCCGTTGTCAGTTTTATTAATTTTTGACATATATCAACTGCATATACAAAGTATATAATTAAAATAGTGTAACTATTGTATTACACCCTTATTTTATTTTATTATTTGTTATAATGTTTATTACTTTCATTATATAAAATTTCTTCCATCTTATTACTTCCTTGTACGAAGTAAAGGAAGTACTGTGATCGCGAAAAAATTCGGTTTTCAGATTTCAACGGAAATATCCATTTTGATCATCCCTGAATCCATTTTGACTAGTTTCGGCATGAATTCTGTACGTACGTATGTACCTGGCATAACTCAAAAACGATTGCCGTAGGATGCTGAAATTTTGAATTTAGGACTGTTGTAACATCGAGTTGTGCACCTCCCCTTTTGATTGCAATCGAATTGACCAAAAATGTCCAAAAAAAGCCCAAATTCTAAAAAAATTTGGATAGTAATAAGCTCTCATTGAGAGATTTTCAGTGATATATCATAAGTGGTACTTATTTTCATTGGTTCCAGAGTTATAGGCAAATAAAATTTCAATTAATGAAATATTTGGATCTTCCAAGGGGAAGGCACATCGGTCCGAATTCGACTTCATTTCCTTTTCTTACACTTTTTTTTTTTAATTTAAATATATTGAGATATTAATAATTATTAACCTATGATAGTAAAAAAAGTTTTACAAAAAGTAATAATTTAGTAATAACAATAAAAAAAATCACAAGTTATTTGTGAAATAAAATTTTATGTTTTAATTTTTTTTAAATGTGTATTTGTAATTTAATAGGTGTATAAGGAATTCATAAGGTGTCCACATCAGATTTTTTATAAAGCAACCTTCAAAAGATTTTCATTTTTTTTATGAACTAATTTTGGCTGTATGATTCTAGTTAATTCTTATTTTGTAGCCAGTTAAATTAACTACTCAACAAATAAATAAAACTTTACGTGCTAGTTATATCGACTGTATTATAAGCACGTTGTCACGTTACTGCAATTGATCAAAAGTGAAACTGTTACATATTTGTAAGGTGAAAGTAACTAAATAGGCCCCTTATCCTCATTTATTTCTACAAAATCATGATCTCATATTTTAATAAGTTTCACGTTGCAATCGCTTTTATTCTTGAATAGTTGCAATTATAAGATCTCTTGCTAATAATATGTACTTAAAAAAGAAAAGCATAGTTAACGTTATTTAAGCAGCATTCACTTATTTTTTTACCTCTTTTCTAAGGTATTAAATTTTACTTGAAAAATAGTGTACCTTAAAGAAGATTAATTTTTATTTTGATACCTAATTATTTTTTAATGGTATATTATTTATTACAAGATTGTTATTAAACACATCATTTACCAGTATTATTTATATTTTAAACTCTATTTTATTTTAATTGACTGTTAAGAGTGTCATTAACGCTACCTCGAACTACGCCATCGAGTAATGAGTAGTTTTAAATCCCGGTCAGGCTTGGCGTTTTTGCTTCCTTGTACGAAATAAAGGAAGTATTGTAATCGTGAAAAATTACAGTTTTCATATTTCAATGGAAATATCCATTTTGACCATTCCTGAATCCATTTTTACTAGTTTTGTGTGACTCTGTACCTCGCTTAACTCAAAAACAATTAGCGGTAGAATGATGAAATTTTGGGTTTAGGACTGTTGTAATATCTAGTTATACATCTTCTCTTTTGATTGCAATCGACTGAATCAAAAGTATCCAAAAAATTGCAATATCAAAAAATTTTGGATTTTGGACTTTTTCTTAACTGCAGTAATAAGCTCTCATTAAGAGTTTTTGAACGCTATATCATAAGGGGTACTTATTTTCATTGGTTCCAAAGTTGTAGCCAAATAGAATTTTAATTAATGAAATATTTGGATTTTACAAAGGGAAGGCACATCGGTTCGAATCCGAATTCATAAACGTATATTTTTTAACTTTTTTTTTACTCTAAATACATTGATTTATTAATAAGTATTAACCTTTGATTGCAGAAAAATCTTTACAATAAATAATAATTCAATAATAAAAATTAAAAAAAAACAAATATGAAAAAAATCAAAGTTATTAGTGAAATAAAATTTTATGTACTTTTCATTTTAATTCAAAATGTTTTACAGAGGTTAATAATAATTAATAAACCAATATATTTAAATTCAAAAAAAAGTTAAAAAAAATGATATGTATATGAAGTCGGATTCGAACCGATGGGGCCATAGTTACGGATCCAACACGTTCTCACTTACACCACATAAATATATGAGCGACGTGAAAGAATATAAAATTCTGATACGGACACCACAAAAAATGTGATGCAATGTGGTTTCCACCACAATGCAATTGTGTATCTGTACACTTTATTAAAAAATTGGAGGATCGTAACTCACTTTCAAATCAAATAAGTTTAAATGAAATGCAGCAAAAAATATGTATATATATAATTTAATATGCGTACAAGGAAGTCATGTGGTGTCCACATCAAATGTTTGATTAGATATTTCATCTCTCGCCTTCCTCATAAAAACAGTACTTTTATTTATTGCGAAGATGTTGTTGAAGTAAATGAATAAATAGATAAATTACCGGGTCATCCGACTTCATAAAAAGTGGGTTTTTTATTCATGCTCGAATAAAAAAACAAGGTTTTAAGTAAGTAATCGCGTTTTTAATGAGAAATAGATTTTTAGGTTCTTCGTACAATTTTTTCTGTGAAACTAATTAAATTGACAAAAAGGTTGACCAGCTCAAAATATTTATTTATTCCCGTTACATTTTTCTATTTCACAATTTATATTCAAGAACCATTTACCTGAACGCTACGTATAAAAGATGGAAGATACTGCCTGTTGAGCACGTAGTATAGTTTAGACGCAAACATAAAAATGAAATTATAGAAAAAGTCATTATATAATCTTACACAGATTATAGCTCTTATTTTACAACGTTGTATACTTTCAGCTCAAAACCAACAGCTATATACAAAGGTGTCTTAATCTTCTGAAGAACAGTTATCGTACGATCCTTTTGATAGAAATTTGAAATAAAAACTTATCTTTCTGTAATAAGTGAAGGATATATGTAATTCATTTAATGGTGAATAGTAAATCGTATGTCTGATAATAAAGAAGTTGAAATTGTTTTGGGCAATATCGGAAAATCATATATTGCTAGTTATAGGGCTATAGCTCTAATTAGTTGCAGACAAATAATTGTCTGCAACTAACTACATATAATAACTAGCTATAGATTTTAGCCCACCAGGTTAGTCTAGTGGTTAACTCGTCGTCACAAATCAGTTGTTTAAAACTGATTTTCGAGGCCAAAGGTTCTGAGATTCAAATTCTACCGATCTTAATACCATATAGTGGATCCGGTGTACTTTGGTGTTTGGGGATCAATTAACTACACGTCTCAGGAATAGTGGGCCTGAGTATGTACAAAACCGCATCTTATTTAACATGTCACACATATCATCCTCATCTTATAAGGCCGTGGAAAGGAATTTTCCACTAGTTTAGCAGACTGCAACACCCACATTAGGAAAATAAAAAATAAGACTCGATTTCGAAACATCACAAACAATATATAAAATTGAATTGTTAAAATTCTTACTTGTCTAGTAAGGAAACATGACATACATGTCATTAATTGGTTCTTTAAGACTAGAAAGAACTTGCTGTATCTTCGTAAGTACGATTTTTATTACCAAAAAACTTACTACGTGTAATACTCAAGGAGAAGAAATTTACTGCGGAATTTTCAGTTTCGTCTGAATTTAGATTAGTCTTTAAAAATTGTTTATATTTAAATCTTGCTAAGTGGTTTAAAATAATTTGTATTATGAATCGGTTAGAAATACAGATATTCAGTAATCAAGCAAGTTAATTATTGACTTATCTATTAATTTATCTTTCAATTCATTGGTTAGTTTTTTTAATATAATTGCTTATTATTATTATTATTGCGTTACATTAGTACTCTTCAGACGATCAGATTACCGTGAAATAATAGTCTGCAATTTTTTTTGTAAAAAATTATTTTGTTAATAATTCTGTTTGAATTTTGCTTTATTTTGGGTTAATTGTACTGCGTAGTAACAAAAAAAAGTATAATATATAATGTAATAAGTAGAATTAAAACCAAAATTATTATTAGTATTGATACAACTATTATATGCTATAGTTCTAAATTTCTTTTTTGTCTTTGATCATTTGACTGGTTTGATACAACTCTCCAAGATTCCCTATCTAGTGCCAGTCGTTTCATTTCGGTAAACGCCTACATACTGCTTCCCTAACAATTTGTTTTACATATTCTAAACGTTGCCTGCCTGCACAATTTTTCCCACCTACCTGTCCCTCCAATATCAAAGCCACTATTCCAGGATATCTTAAGATGTGGCCTATAAGTCTGTCCTTTCTTTTAACTATATTTTTCGAAATGCTTCGTTCTTCATCAATTTGCCGCAATATCTCTTCATTTGTCACTTTATCCATCCCTGATTTTTATCATTCTCCTACAGCACCATATTTCAAAAGCTTTTCTTCTCAGGTACTCCGATCGTCCAAGTATCACTTCGATATAAAGCTACGTTCCAAACATATACTTTCAAAAATGCTTTCCTGATATTTCAATTAAATTTTGAATTTTTTTTTTCTTACATCAATTTTGATGTAAGAAAATTATATTTCTGACTGAAAGCTCGTTTTGCCTGTGCTATTCAGCATTTTATGTCGCTCCTGTTTTGCCCATCTTTACTAATTCTACTTCCCAAATAACAAAATTCTTCTACTTCCATAGTCTTTTCTCGTTCTATCTTTATTTTATTTCTACAACATTTCATTACATTCTTTTGTTCTTGTTTATTTTCATGTGGTAGTTCTTGCAAAGGACTTCATCCATACCATTCATTGTTTCTTCTAAATTTTTTTTTTACATTCGGCTAGAATACTATATCATCAGCAAATCGTAGCATCTTTATATTTTCACCCTGCACTGTTACTCCGGATCTAAATTGTTCTTTAACATCATTAACAACCAGTTCTATGTAAAGATTTTAGCTTTATATATAACAGCTCAACCGAGGAAAAGAAAACAACGTAATTTCATAAATAAATTATTTTTACATAAAAATATTACAACCGATAATCTCAAAAAACTCTTACTTTAACATTTTAAAAAAGTATAAATTTTTTCAACAGGGTCGGTTAAAAATTTAATGTTTCTTTTAATTGACTTCATATATTACAAGATCTGGTATCTTAATTGCAAGAGAGCAAAATATCAAATTATTCAGACAATGAATGTATCAAATATCTGTATATCCTACATAATCAAAATAGTCCCTCCTATATAACTGACTGTAATCAATAATCTGTCAGGGTATATTTAGGATTTGGCTGACTTGTAACAATATACTCGTATTCAATAAGATAATATAAATAAGTATTTAGGGCGACTCTAGAAGAGATGGAAAGAAATATAGCTAGTAATAAAAATAATAATCGTCAAAAAAAGTAAAATCATAAGAATGATTTTGAGGGTGAGGAAGAGGAAAAGAATACGATCCCTTTTAAAATTGAATAAAATGCAACTGAGTAAGACTTAAAAGATTTCTTTTACGTTCATTAATACTACATTAATATAATGCATTCATATTAACTGTGAAATAAAGTGAAACATTAGTGATCCAGTACGTTCTTCAGTTTTCAACGGTTGTTTGTCGAGGACGCATGTCATGAATAAGTTACTGTAAATTAGCTTGTATACCCATTACGCTTTCAACAGCTTAAAAGTAACTAAGAATGCCAAGATAAACAAATGAGAAGTTCAAAATTATTATTAAGATGGTTCTTAACATTTGTTGAATACGTTAAGATCTAGTCGATTGCCTAATAGAAACTTCAGAGGAAGATGAAGAATCATTTAATTGGTGGATGAATGTGGATTTGCCATTCATACTGAAAATGTACATAATTAAAGTATCTACTGTGCCCCGTGAAACATTGTATTTTATCTGGATAGCACTCAACACTCAACTCTTTGAAATATTATTCTCCAGTTAATGGTGGACCTGCCTACCTTCTTTCAGACTATGATAATTTATTATAATTATGCGTATTATTCTTTCGTTATTCACCGTTCTATCTTAAGTTAATGAATTTTAATTAAACATTTTCTTTAATTTTTTTCAGGTATTTGTCGGTCTTTGCCGTTTTCTATCAGAGAAACCAGAAAAAATATAAAATATTCAACGTTTGACAAGACGGTTTTTAAGTTAATAATATTTTTTGAGTTTTTAAAAAACTGATCTCCACGCCAGCCATTGACTCTAAACCGATCCATTCTTGTTTTACATATTTACTGATACAAACAAAAAACATTGCTTTTATACTATTATTTCCCCGTCACGGCTTCATCCGCGATATCAGCGGGTGAGATAATTTTTTTTTAATAGCAAATTTATTTATTTATTTATAAATAAAAATTATTTAAATCAAAATATTTTTTTTTAGGTTTTCATTTAATGCTGATAAAACGGTAAATAAAATTTGTTATAAAAAATATAGAAGGAATATACGATAAACAACAAATTATTGCTCAACGCTTAAATACATATGGCCCTCATAAAGTGCTGTTCGAGATATTTTTATTTCAGAACTTCCTTATAAACAGCATTACAATTTTTTTGTGCTGCTAGAATGAGTAAGCTGTTTTTTCTTTCTATTATCTGTGTATCCTCGTTTTCCTCGTTCCTCGTTTTCTAGATGTTACCTTTGTAATAGATGACGCTGTCGAATGTTAGTGGTCAGTTAACGATAAGGGTTCATATGCCTCAAAATGACCAGTGGATAAATTACCAAAGAAACACATTCTTAGTACAAGGTGAACGTTGCGGCATCGTTACCGAAAATAGTATAAAATTCATCTCTGCGGTAAACCCCGAATACAAATGGAAATAATCTACTAGCAGCTACAAGTTCACACAATCCACTGTACGTTGAAACTTTGGACATTTCAACGAAACATTGATCGTAGCTCAAATAGTTGTGACCCCAATTATTTTCCGTCATAGTTGAAAATTCCTCCCCATACTCCACCATATGTGATGCAATTATTTCCCCCCTTTGGGTCGCCAAAAGCTGTGCATATTACATAGATAAGAAAGAGATCGAAAAAGACATGGACCATTTCCTACAATTGGTATAATTTTATGAGGCAACGATCCTCCATTAACATTTAAATAATTCATGCGAAATTTTATGTTAAATTAATTAATTAATTTTGATGCACCTCTAGCATTCCCGTCGTGGCTTCGCCCGCACTATATGGTTAATTGCGTTTCCCATCGCGGTCAGGAGATATTTAGCCGGTGATGACTCGCTTCGCTCGCACTTACCATCCAGCTAGAGGGTTCTGCCCCTTGGACTCCGCTGTATTCAACAAATTCATGCTTGTGGGAATAATAATGATAAATAAAAAAAAATCTGAAATGGATACCACATGACTTCCTTATACGCCTATTAAATTACATATACCCAAATGTTTGGTCAGTACAAGACCCGAAACTTTGATTGATCTATGAATGTGGGTTTCAAAACAGTCAGCCTCAATCTTAAAAAATATTACTTATTACTGGTTACCTGTACTTTATACGAGTAAAAATGTATTTTTCCTGGTTCTTAGCGTTACCCGACACACATCCATAAGAAGTGACCGTACTTTTTTTGTCCTCATTTTTTTTTTCTTAATTACTTTTATTTTATGTTTTTTAGTCACGTAACAGATAGAGGTGCAGCCAGTAGCGCCGCACATATAGTAACAGTGGCTGTGTTGGTTGAGCCACCGCGTGCCCCTTAAAAATTCGTAGTTCAAAAATACCGAAAATGGTTTTCAGATATTTATCTGAAGGGTATTTCCATCCCCCCGTATAGTGAATATCTCGTTTTGTAGAGTCGGAAATGCGGAAAATTTCCTATCACTGTTCAGAAATTTTACCTTTCTTCACCCCTTCCAACATCGAATTTCGAAAAATCTAAAAATTGGTTTTTAGATATTTTCATGAAAATAACATCCATCAAAAATCAAGATAAATTTTCATTTGTTACCGAGAAATTAAAAAAAATAGCCGGATTTCAAAAAAATCCAAAATAAATTTTTATTTTAACCCTTTAAACTTGGAATTTAAAAAATCTAGTTAGGTAATGTCATGAAAATTACACACACTACAAATCAAGTTGATATCTTCATTTTTTATCAAAAATTAAAAAAAAGTAGTAAATTTCGTTGTTTTTCCATTTTAACCCTTTAAACTCGGAATTACAAAAAATCCTTCCTTAGTGTACACTATGCCATAAGAGAACGTGTACACAAATTTTCATAAATTTATCTTCAGTAGTTTTTGCGGGTGTCGATGAATCAGTCAGTCAGTCAGGACAAGTTGCTTTATGGGTTCAGATATATGATTAAAGTTATGCACATATAAGTAAAAAGTATTAATATATGGAGAAGATAGGGAGGTAGGAAAGGGAAAAAATAGGGTGGAGACTAAGTTAAGAGTAACAGTAAGAATAACAGCATAGTAATAATAAATAAGGAAGCCTACTGTAGCTAGAAGTAAATTAACCACGACAGAATTCAGTAGGTATAAAACTGTATTAAGAAACACGAACAATATCAATCTTCATATCAAGTAGATCTTAGAAATCAAACATTTTCCAGTCTATTTCATCTATACCAGAGTTTATAAATTCCTTGGGGGGAATAAAAATATTAACACCGAGGAAAATATGGAAATAAAATACAACAAAATATCTGTAAAAAAGATTACTGATTATATGGTAAAAAATATTGGGCGCAGGTATTTTTATGCAAATTATCTAACACCTAATGATTAGGAGACTACTATTTTTAATGTCTTCATTCAAAGAGGCAATTACGAAACGTAAGGGTTTCTAAACCTTTTAACTAAATTACATGATTAATGATGAATAAAGGATGCCTCAGGTGTCAACAAGTCAAGATAATTGTTCAATATTATACAGTAAGTGGCCAGTGATGCCAGATTTTATAGTACATTACATCCACCAAAATATTTATACGACATTACCTAAATACTGTTCCGAACTGCTTAACTCTTTTTTTTAATCAGTTCAGCATTTTAAAAGAATGATTTTATTAAATATACTGCGCGCCTTATGAAAATAATGTAAAATTCATTTTTAATAAGCTTCACAAAGGAAGAGGTTCTCATATATACTTAATCATATATATATATAACTACTTTCAAAAAAACATTAAAGCAAATCGGTTGGGAATCTTAGAATAACAAAATAATATACACTTCTGTATTCAGTGAGACTTAAGTTACATAACAGCAGCCTTTTTATGTCAATTGGTTTATTCCCTTTTGAATATTTATCTACTCGTACAGTTATTTGCGCGTCCCTTTATTGTCTTTTCAATTTTTAAAGACAGCTTTTTTATATAAGTTTTTTTTAATTCCCCGGCTAGATAGTATATTGTTTAGCTACTCAATTCACAATAAAAAGGAAGTACGCTAATAGCTCCAAATTTTACTTAGCGGGAATTTTGCAAATCTTGACGTTTCATGACATTTCCTTAACAAAAAAGCAAAGTTTTAGCGTTGAAAATTTTCAGAAAATATATATATATGCGTATTTACGCTGGCATGTTTTTTGCTTTATTTCTTCAAACTGGATGGATGATTTGGATGAAATTCGCCGCGATGATTTCTGTACATGGAGGTATTGATGCTATTTAATTTTGGTTTACCCCTTAATTGGTCAAATGCTGAGGGAGACACAGTCTTTATTGATACCGTATCAGATAATTTTATTCGAAGGGTAGATAATTTTTTTTCACAATTCTTTATTTGCATGCTTACATAATTTAATGTTAACTCAATTTTCAACCTGACTAGTAGTAACTAAAGTTGCATAACTCTGGAACAATAACTATGGAGTGTATCCATACTGTAATTGAAATAAATATTAAAAATATAAAATGTTTAAAAGTAAAACTGAATTTTTTAAAGAAACTGCTCTGAGAAGTAAAAATCACCTTTTGAATTCTGTTTCTTTAAATTTGGACTTTTGAAGTTTGTACCAAAATAAAGGTTAGGGATTTGTTAGTTGTCTGTATTTAATGTACCCTTGATTTTAGTGAGGTTTTGTAAGTCGATTATATTACTTTTCTAATTTTAAAATTTTTAGGAAATTGTCTTAAATAACTCAGTGTGTTCGAATCCTGTTCATAAATGATATTTTCATACGCTACAAATCAATCATCTCATCCTCTGAAGCAATACTTAACGGTGATCCCGAAAGTTAAAATAAATAAAAAATAAAAAAAAAACAGTGTGTAGCATGCGATAATTGGTGTCAGTAATTATATACTGTAACACGTTAGGCATTTCAGAATATACTTTTATTTCTTTGAATTTTTAGAAACTTTTCACCTCGCAAAATTAAAAAACAGCTGATGTCAATTTGTTTTACTTTAATTTTCCTTTTCTTAAGGATAAGTTTGTACTGTTTTATAAACTGACCATATCTAAATTTTGAAAATTAGTTTGAAATTTAATCATCAGACTCAGGCGATCAGCACTGATGAAGTCGTGGTTTTAAACACGTTAGCACTCAAGTATAATATAATTAATCATAACTACATTCAACTGATTCGTTAATAGGAATTTTAATATCTTAAACAGTCGTCATTTTAACATGATCAGTGACGACTGTAATCACTTTTTTATTCCAGGCGGCAGGTTAAAAGCAATTCAAGGAATTTAGTCCTTCAAAAGTGCGAGGAAGTTTAATCATTTAATAACTCAAGCGATTTATAAAAAATTCAAAGTTGTTTTATTCAGCAGATTTTTTTTGTTTTTTTTTTAGCATTAATTATTCTTTTAAGTGATTGCTTATTTATCATTCACACAACGTCCGCTCAAACAATTTGTAAAACGTTCTTCCATACTTACACCGTATGTTTTTGAATTTTTGTAAATTATTTATAATAAATAGACAGGTAGCTCATTTTTTCAGACTGCAACTATTAGTAGATTTAAAAATCGAATGAAGTTTGTAAAGTAAGAATTAGCAGTAGTAAAATATAATTATAAAAATCTGATGTGGACAACAAATGACTTCCTTGTACGCCTATTAAATTACATTTACACATTTTTAGGTAGATTTCACAAGAAGATACCTATTGTTATAGATACCATGATTCGACTTCCGGAAAATTTTGTCATATATTCGCGTTTCATATCCCCCAGACTCCAAAACCACCTTCAGTTCAAAAGTAGTTTATATATATATATATCTTTCTTCTGGACACGATAACTGCCGTAATTTTGCGGCAATCAAAGTGATACATAAAATATAACGACTAAAAGTCTCGGTCGAGTTCGTTAACAGCCAAAATTGGACCATGGGGTGGAAATGGAGGGGCTTTTTAAAAAATATCGCTATAACTTTCTTATTAAGTAAAATATAGCTTCGATATTTTAAAGTTTAAAGTTCCTACTATTTTTTAGATAAGTGCCTAAAATTTATCTAAGTAAAGTCTTTTGATATCATCAACCACTAGCTCAGGGGGTGGAAAAAGATGGGGTATTGAAGACAAAAAAAATCATACCACCCTTAATAGACAAGTATCGAATCGGTTTAAAGTGGTAATTAGTCCTCTAAACATTACCTAAAACTTTTGTCTGAACCAATTTTCAATATGACCAACCCTTACGGCAAGGGATGAACAAAATATTGCTGGAATTGTAAGAAGATGGGACTTGCCGTATGCTGAACACGTGAAACCTTTTTTCACATGCAGCCGTTATCGAATTGAGTAAATTTGAAGTTTTTGTTAACTTTAAGGTGGAAATTTTTGTAATCCTCTACTTAGCACCGGTGAAATCTACCTCCGCCTTCCGGCGTGCCGAAAGGGATTTTTTATAATGAAAAGTATATAAAATTCTATTTCATTAAACATTTCTGATATTTTTCATATTTTCTTTTTTGTTATTGAATTATTACTCAGCGTAATTTTTTTTTTACAATGAGAGGTTAATAATTAATAATAAATCAATATATTTAAGTTAAAATAAGAAAAAAAACCGTTGAAAAAAGGAAACGAAGTCTGATTCTAACCGATGTGCCTTTCCCTAAGATCCGAATATTTCATTAATTAAAATTTTATTTGGGTATAACACTGGAACAAATGAAAATAAGTACCAGTACATCGTGAAAAGCTCTCAATGAGGGCTTATTATTGCAGATAAGAAGAAGTCCAAAATCCATATTGCAATCAAATGGGGAGGTGCACAACTAGATGTTACAACAGTTGTAAATCCAAAATTTCAACATACTACGGCTAATCGTTTTGGAGTTATCCGAGATACATATGAACTTATATACATAATACGTACCTACAAACGTCACGCCGAACTAGTAAAAATCGATTTAGGGATGGTCGAAATGAATATTTCCGTTGAAATTTGGAAACCAAAATTTTTTGCGATCACAGTACTTCCTTTACTTTGTAAAAGGAAGTAAAAAATAGTAAATAGTAAAAATAGTAATATTATAAAAGTTCTAATTGTATGACGCGAAAACAAATGTTATTAAAGATTAGCACACACAATTGAAAAATGTAAAGAATCATAAGTCAGTTAGTCGAGTAGTGGTCAATTAGTTAGAAGTTAACTTTTAAACTGGAGTTCATACTTCGTTGAACTATTTGAAAGAAAAAAATAATCCCTACAATTCGTATAGATTTGATTTTTGGAGACCGTACTTATGAAAAAATTACAACTAGTAGTAATTTTTTTTAATTTATTAGTCTGCAATTTTGAAAACTAAAATATACATATAATTGGACATATAATATACAATATAATTAGACAATGGAAACATGGATGATAGGAAAAACTATGAAGTCAACAATAGAAGTCTTTAAAATGCAGAATTATTAAAGGATTTTGAAAATTAAATTGGTTGGTAAAGTACAAAATGAAGAGCTTTTAAGACTTATAGGTAAAGAGAGAAATCTGTAACATAATCTTGTAAAGGATCCAAACTTGACTGTTAGTACGATTATTAAGATAACCAAATTTATTATATTTGGTAAAAGAGGAATGTGCAGAAAGTTCATGCTCTCAAAGAAGACTGATCGAAAAATACAAACAGATTAATGAGAATATAGTAATCGTTTTGGGGTTTAAAGAATAGCACAGAACAGAAAGGAATGCAGAAAAGCATCTATCTACCCAAAAGACTTTTAACTCGGTACATACTATGGCTTGTAGCAATTTACGGATCGACTTCTTCGTAACAAGAAATTCACTAAGAACTGATTTACATATTAAAAAAAAAATAGGATTATTACTTATACAACTGAAAAATTTTTTTCTGGATAATTAATCCAAGTAGAAAAACTAAGGCAAGTAGAGAATAAAATCAAAATCGAATGTTAATATTTACTATTATTAGTTTAAATTAAGAAACTGGACCAAAACCACATAATTACGTAGGATAATTCAAAATAACTTCGTCGCTGATAAGAAGATAATTTTATGTATTTGCCATTTGTTTACGAATCATGAATTAAGAAAGAAGACTTCTTACTTTTTGAAAAATGTTTTGATCAACTTTTAATCATAACGCTTTTAGAAATATCAAACTTCACTTTAAGAGAAGATAAAAATAAACGATTACGGCTAACTCCAAAATAGAAATTAATTTTCTGAGCTAATGAAAATATATATGTACTTCTAAGTAATTTTCCTCCAGCCTAAACTTTAAATTTATTTTTGATGGTTTTTAAATTCAAAAATTTTTAGTTTTATTTTTTGACACTTGATCCTAAACCTTTTCATTTATATCCAAAATTACAAGTTACTTTAAATCCCGTTTTACTTTGGTCAATTATGTAACCTCTCATCGCACAGTAAACTAACCTTTGCCTTTCAACCGGCTTATAAGTTGTATAATATGATAAATATTCATCCTATTATTTTATTAAATGTTGACCACTTTTTATAATAGAAAAAATTGTTGTAGAAAATCCAACAAGTCTAAATCATTCATATTATCGGTACAAAATTGTCCTCAAACTTATTTTAAAAACTTCTACCTGATTATATTACCTCGATAAACTATTGTTTATTAGCTATTACTAAAAAGTTTACCTGTTTTCCCTGAATAAATGAATCATTAAAGAAAAAAGGGGTCTTCTAATATAAAAGGCATTAGAGTGCATTACTAAAAGGATAATTTCAAAAATGTCTTGAAAAGTATTAAATTCTTTTGACGAAAAAACAATTATGTTAGAAACTATGTGATATAACTACGTTCAATATTTTAATAGAAAGATCGGTTCACACTTTAAAAATAACTACATTTTTTCTTCATAGTATTTATTGATTAGCAATTAACTTTGTTTTACTTTCAATGGCATTTTATAATTTATTTTTTATAAGGAATAGAACTGAAAAATGTTGACTTTCACGTTAATAATTCCTTAACAATAAAACTAGTTCTGTTTTACAACAAGTCAACCGATTCTTGTTTAATTCTAATAATTTAACCTATTCTATCCAGCATGATTACAGAGAAAACAAAACTGAATAAATTATTTCACAGGAATATATTTTACGATCATCATGTATTCATACTACAATACTGTACTGTGGGTTATGAACAGGGTGTAGCTGTATAAAACGGACTGAAAAATGTAAGTAAAACTAGTTTAAATTATGTTGATTTAAATCAGTTTTAACTAAAATAATTTTTAAAAGATATATTTACATTATTGTATTATTATCGTTTTTTTAATCTTTTCATCGCAAAACTTATTTTATGTTTATCCCGAATCCGTCTTTTATATGATTTTATACAACTTATAGATTGTATAATTATTTTTTTATAATTATTTATTACCATGATATACTTGCTTATAAGAAATATAGATATCCAGTATTTCTTAAAAATCGTTAATGGGTGAACAAAATACATCACTACTAGAGAGAACTTTAAGTATACAATTTGTTAAATTAAGCTGGAAAATAAGAGGATCCATTATATATTATATGTATATAGGATATGGTATATATGAATAGTATCCATATATGAATATATGAATGGGTAATGAATGTATATAATGGTGTTTCATCCCACTATAGAAAAATTCTCTTCCGTTTTTCCCGATTTTCAGAGGTTATTTAAGAGTTTTCCCTTATTGAGTGGCGGTAGAGTATAACGCGTATTGTTTCTCGTAGGAGAAGGTGCAATAATAGACCGTTTTAAACTGGCTGTTTTTATTTCAATTATGACTGTGATGCGGGTAAGCCATCTTAAATATAAGCACCGCTCAGAGTTGCTTTCTCTGAGAATGAGATATTTATAAGGCTATACATCACCAGCACTCCAAAAAGCTTGACAAGTTGATACACAGTAGTATATTTCAGTATATTCGGCTCAACTAAAAGGAAAAATAGGAAACCACATAGAACCTACTTTAATAAGTCTGGCATGAAATAGTTGTTATTTTTGGGAATATCCACGAATTTCGGTTTTGACTGTTGTCTCACATCAAGTTATATACAACTGTTCTTTCATAGATAACACATATTCATGGGTCTCGTGTAGCTAGTTCTCGTGTAGCGTTCCAATAATTTCCATCTGCAGTAATCAAAATTTCTTCGGAGGAGAATGTGTTGACCAGATAAAACGGAATTGATTGGCCTAATGGAATTAATTAGATCTAACAATCTCAGATGTCAGAATATTTAAATTAGGCAAAAGAAATATATCAAATCATTGCATCAATATAATATCAAATAAAATAGATAATTTAAAATCTTCACTCAAAATAAACCAGATTTGTTATTTCAAAATGCACAGTTCAATTTTTCATAAAAATGAATAAAGATAAAACTAGTAAAAATTAAAAAAAATTTGAATTTAACGCTGAACAAAATCTATTAGATACACGATTCAAGGTTCTTAGTTTAGATTTTTGGTTGATTCTTATAGCTCTTAATAATTAATCTGACTTATGATTTCTGTTCTTTTTATTGAGCTCCATAGTGGGTTTAGGCGTTTCTGAATTTCACGTTTATTCAATCTCTTTGTAGAATAGTATTTTAAATAATATTAGATTCGTAACACAAAGTTTAGGCTACCTAAACACTTTTAAATTATTTTAAAGTATTTATTTTATTATTACCATTCATTGAAATTGTTGGCATGAGAAATCAATCAATTGATTCTTAAGTAATCGTTTATTCTTTCCTTGATTCTTGATAATATACTGGGAATCATTTGTAAACAACTTGAATTTGGTCAAGAACAAGTCTGTCTGACTGGTTCCAGCAGTTTGTTTTTGGAATTAACATTTTAAGTGTCAAGTAGCCGACATTAAGTTTTTTCGGTTGATTTAGACACTTGAATTTCTTGCATTAAGATTTTCTTTAGCAATTATACATCAATATAATATTAATATGCGGTGTGTTCTTTTTGTTGTTGATTGTAGAATACATGCGCGCGCGCACACACACACACACGTTTCAGCATATATAATGCTTAAACATTATATATGTAGCTATTCTTATAATTTAGAATTCAAGAAAGTGATGGCTTTTCCTGGGTACAATTAGTAATAAAATAGCATCTTAATTTTATTTTGATTGACATTTATCTAGTTTTTTCTTTACCAATTAACTAATAAAAAACTCCGTTTTGTATAAATACAAAATTAGCTTAAACTGAATTATATCGGTCATTCAACTCTAGATGTAAGTGAACACAGCTTGCTTTTGTTCATTCACTCATTCATACACAGAATCCAATCGTCCACTCCGGTTAGGAGTCATGTTCCGCTTGTCACATGGGATTATAAGGCGCACCGCTTTATCTTTCTCTTTGATAATTTTCTCATATTAAACGATTAATATGACAAAGTTTCCGCTTAAATTGTACGCGTAATACGGCTTACTGTTTAATTTATTTTAATGGTTAATTGATTTTTAATTTAAGGAATATTTTGTCTTTTCATCTCATTATATATTTAATATTAACTTTTATTCCACGATTTAAAAATGGTTTATTCTTAGAATAAAGATTATACTAATTTCATTTCATCTTTGTCAATGATGATGATGTTTAAAACTTGTTTCATAATAACGGAAAAAATCGAGGGCGATTGATTCTCTTTTTATCTTCCAAACATATTTCTGTTAATATATGTGAATTCATTTCAGTAATAGTTACTGAAATCTTTCCCAAGAATCTGAAGAAAGAATACAGAAAACATTATTTTTTAAACTAACAAATCTTTCTTGTGAGTAATAGTTATGTTTAAACATTAAAAAATTGGTATTTTAAGTCGAATAAAAGTGGTATATTGTTTTAATAATCTAAAATATGAACAGTAATTTAAAGTAACGTTATTAGGCTAGAATTAATTATTATTTAAAAAAAATATCTATAGAAAAAGTAGCTAAAACATTAAATGCTGCTATGAAGAATAGTATTGAAACGATAGCATAGTATCTTAGATCACATAGTTGCTTGCTACTATGGGTATCTGCATGTTAAAACTAACTAATCATATTCTTGCGAGAGTTATTGCTCGCACTAGCGCGAAATTTTAAATAAATTTTACTTTTGAATATATTTCAATTTATTTATGACTTACGCCTGTATTTATTCGAACGACTGTAAACTATTTCTATATTAATTTTCTAACTCAGATTATCAAAATCAGTATACAATTTTTTAATATTTAAAAATAACAATTCCTAACTGAAATAGCTATTATCTGAAAATAGTTAGTAATTGTAATACTGTGAACCAAAACGTCCAAATGTGAAACAATGAGAAAAGAATTAGTTACTAGATAATTACTGTAATTATTAGTTTTTCGTGAAAAAAAACTAAAGGAATGAAGTTTTTTAAAGAAAACTACATTTCTTTAGATTTTCTTCGCTTTTGTTAAGACTTATATTTTCTTGTTCTTAATAATAATAATAATTCCAGTAATGAAATGGATTGCTTAGATTATTAAAAAAGCGATTGAAGAACAAAATAATACGCCTTCGATTTTCTCCATTATTATAAATCAATCTTAACGAAAACCGAGTTCTTAACGACAGTTATTATTATTAAGGTTAAAACTTATTGGGAACGACATATCGCGATTATTTTACAAGTTATATTTTAACTAGTTAATAATGAAACTATCGATTCTATGCACAAACAGAATTATAAAAAAATTATTTTTTTATAATTTTCAGCTATTGCAGGCTTTATAGAAAACGTTTTTGTTTTAATAAACAAAAACATTATTAAATAGATCAATAAATGAATCTATTTATATAGTCAGTAAGAAAATAATAACTGAAAATGAGGAAGATAAAGTTACGAATGTCAAATACATTCTATTCATTTAACAGTCTACATTAAGATGCAAATCTTGCAGATTTATCAGGTCTTAACCTTTGACCGAATAGTCAGATTACAGTTTAAATACGGCATTATGTAGCAAGGCAACAATTCTCTATTTTATAATTTAAAAATAATTATTTCATATCAGTTAATTTATTTCCTTTCCACTATCAATAGCAAAATGAGGTATTTTTATTACTCAGAACAATATAGGCCTTATAAATGAAAAATGTAATAAATAAATAAAAAAACAATAACGATTTTAGTGATAGACTCGTCTCGCTTTTAATTAATAATTAATTAACTCATTAATTTATAATATTTAATTATCTTACTTGAACTAAATGTTTTCATTATTGACTTGGAATTTGTCAAACAAGATTAGTCACTGCTTGTATTATCGGTTGCATTTAATTCTTTTTTTTACATAATTTTGTTTTTAGCTATAGTCGTACTTATTCACAAATTTATAAATGAAACCCATATAAATCTGATTACTCACAATCAAAAATAAATTTAGAAGGCTTTGAGGAGATCACTGCCCAGTGATAGTTCTCCTTTGAGGATTAAATTTTAATTGATTTAAATAAGCGAATACATATTTCATGCTTTATGATATCTCTACAAACACATTCCTTCAGACTTTGTTCAGGATTAGTCAGTGTGGTGAATTATATTCGATAATTACTCTGTTGGGAATACGGTTAAGTTTATTTTTAAAACGTGCATAAGTATGGTAAAATATAATAAATAGGATCCGTAAATCTGAACGTTATGTATTATTTGTTAAATAAAATGTTACATTATTTGGCCTAACAATTTTAATTGAAAACGTGGCATTTTCGATATCACAGATGGTTTTGAACAATAAAGTTGGCTACCTTTAAAAGGATTGAAAATGAGTTTTGAAAAGGATTTATAAACCTGGAGTTTTAATTAGAAGGGAAGTGTTGAGGACCTATAATTCAAGAAGTACCGTTTATTTCCAGTGTCCAAAGGTTTTCACTTTCGAAAAAGATTAGCCTTTGTTTTTCATTAAAGTAGGCTTTCAATTAATCCCTCTTTACTGGATTACGTGAGAAAGAGAGTGATAAAGAACGAGTGTTATTGGTGTGACTTTAAGTCATTAAAATAGCAGAACGGTCAGGAGAACGGTCATCAATTAAATCAGTGAGTACATCAACGATATTCTTAATGAAAAGATCAAGCGTATCTAGATTTTTTGTGGGATATGTAGGCCATTAAACGTATTCTTGAGAAGAGAAATAAGAGAAAGATCATCAGGGAGGCAGAAATGTAAGTTTAGACTTTTAGGGTTAGTCAGACGGAAATCCTCGTTGGGGATGCTTAACGAAACAGTTTTCCGGCTATGAACCTTGGGTAAAGAAACTGAAAGAAGAAAGAAAATATATGATCCGAAACAGAAAGTCTCGGTGGGCAGTACCCTACATCAAGCGTTAAAGGAAAACTAGTGTTAAAACGTAGAAATGGCGGATGCTTGTAATTCTAAGCAGTTACGTGAATCAATAGTTAAAAAAAAAGAAAATTATTGCTTATTTATACTCCTGACTCGTCAAAGCAGTATCAACCGATGATTAAAGAGATGTTTTTGAGGTTAGGAATAAAAAATTATAATTTCAGTGATAATATCAGAGAAAGGTATATCAATTTGTCTTACGTTAAACGTAAGTTAAATTTAATTTTTATACTGTGTAATACATACTGGCGTTCCACAGGAGAATGAGGAGTGATTCTACACGAATTTAAGTGAGGAACATGATAAATCACCTTTCTAAACGGTCCCAGACCTTGATTTATTTATATGAAGATGCTCCCCAAATAAATCAAGCGATCAGCTTCTGTTCTTCACACCTGGCTGTACGGAACTTGTTGGCAAAGAGGAAGTAGGCCTATGAAATATAATGAGTAAATTAGACTTTTTCACTCAGTAAGTTTTACTTTTAGATAACGTTATATTATCGGGTGAAAACAGCAAGAAATTTAAAAGCAAATTTTTAACAAAATAAACTCTCCTTTGATCATACCGTAATTCACTTACGGTATCTTTAGAATTTTACTTTTAAACTTTTAGTAGGAGACAGTGACTCTATCGATCTCTATACCTGCACCAGGAACTAATAAGATAATTAAAATTGACGTCGTAGATAAGTTTTCAAGGAACTAGCTGACGAGAGAAAAATGTAAAATTAAAAAGATTCTGTGAAAACCGACAATTAAAATGACGTGTAAATAAAGTATAATATCTTATCCAAATTTTAGTCGATCTACAATCGAAAACGTTCGTTGATTGAATCTTAACGATCAAATTACATTGTGTTAGGAGCATTACGTTTCGCTAACTGGCGACGTTGTTAATCAGTAATTTATCTTAACCTATTTATTATAGTATCTATTGCTATAATAACCTATCAGTTACTGATTAACATTGGCGGTATTCGGTGAAGATGTTAATCAATAGCTGAGAAGAGTAAGTTATATCGCACATAATAGCCCGTGCAAATTTGTCCAAAATGTATTCGTAACTGTTTCTGAAAAATCTTCTTTTCGCAGTTCTGCACAAGAAGATCGACGTTTTATTTATTTTATTTTGTATAATTTTTTTACTCAAGAAATATGCAAAACATAAATTAAATGAGAATACTAAAAGAGGTATAATTTTTTTTTATTTAATATTAAAATATATTTTCTGTTTATGAGAAAATTAAATTATTATAACCGTAATTTTATGAAGCAATTGAAAACAACCAGTAGACTCTACACATAAGCTTCAAGTTTAAACTCACTCACCACTGAGACTCGCTGCGTAAGCGCGTGTGAAAAATACTCCTATACAAAATCAACATAACCTCAATTTGAGATTATACGGTTTTTTGTCGACATTAAATTGATCATTACTGAAGAACGACTACACCAATATTCACCAAATTTTCACATGCACATCTTCAGACATATTACTACAGCACATTTAAATTACAATGAAATTGATCTAGTAGATTTGGAAATTTTCAAGCCACAAATTTTAAATTTTATACGTAGGTCTATATCTACATTTTTATATTTATAAAGCGTTAAAGAGATTAAATTTTAAGTGAATGGTATTTTCGTACTCATTATATCTCAAAATGTAAAGAAATTTCAATTTCAGCCCTCCCCCATCACACCGTGCGACCGAAAATAAAGCCGTACTTTTTTTCGAAAAGTCACTAAAAAAAGAATCAATTATTTACTGGATATTGATTCTTAAAATTCGGCCGAAATACTATTTAGAAAAAACTGGTATTGACGAGATTACATTGTTTAACTCCATTGTAAAAATACAATTTAATTATTGTTGGCCAAATAATTTTAATGAATCAACTACCAAAGGGGTTTCTGGGATTTCTAACCACCACAAAGCGCTATAACAAAAGTAGTATGATTCTTAAATCGTAACTGTTTAAAAAAAGATATTCTTAGATGGTAATTATCAAACCCCTTTTACAACAAATGCACTTATAAATGGAACAAACGAGTAGTGGAGGGTTAGTTTTCTTAAGTCTTTAAAACACTGAGACGTCGTAACACACACAATTTATTGTTAATCAGTTTGAGCGTAAAATCCTTGTTCTTAACGTACAAAAATATTTTAAACCTTAATGGCATATACTTTTACGAGTCAGAGGTACTTAAACAGAGATGAAGTTGACAAAGAATTAAATTTATACGAAATTATGTAACAATTACTTTATATTTTATCACTGAACGAAAACTGCCTTTTTATTCTCAAGATAAACATCACTGCTCTATAAATATAAAAATAGAGAACACAAAATCTTATTTTACAAAAATAATATACATATTTAATAAAAGCATATTTGATTACGTAATTTTAATAATTTGAAAACAAATGAACATATCTACGTACAGTTAATCTTGTTATGTCAGTCTTCAATATTAAGTTACTGAACAAAGCAAAGACTGGTTTTATTATATATTACACATATAATTTTTTCATATTCATTATTTGCGAAAAAAATAAATAAAAGTATTATTAATTGTTAATTATTTATTCTTATTTATCTATTATATTTATTATTTTTTTAGATTAATTTAATTACGAGTAATAAACTATTTTCAAAAACAAGACAAAAATAACAATTAACAAATAAATAAAAATAAAAATTCTTACGTAAATTTTATGTGGATACAGAAGTTACATAGTAAAATAAATATTGTTTTTTTAATAATAATACTGATTTCAAAAAAGTAGTGAAAAGTTACAAATAAATGATTAAGTTATTGTAGTTTCGACTCTTCAAAGTCTGAGATCAAAAAACAACTACAACTAACAAGTAAATTTAAAAAAGTCTTTATAAAATTTTAAAAGGAGTATTTTATTTTAAAGTTTTCGATTTTACTCAAAAAATGGGTAGTTTAAATAGACGTCGCCCAAATGACATTCGCAGTAAAAGGCAAGAAATTACTTAAAAATGTATGTAACTAAACTAAAGCTTAATTTTTTCCCCTGTTTAGCCTCCGGGAATCACTGTCGGGTTTTATTTCAGAGAATGAAAGAGGATGATATGTATGATTGTAAATGAAGAGTAAATGAAGAGTCTTGTAGAGTCTCAGGTCGACCGACCGTTCCTGAGATGTATGGTTAATTGAAACCCAACCACCAAAGAACACCGGTATCCACGTTTTAGTATTCAAATCCGTATAAAAGTAACTGCCTTTACTAGGATTTGAACGTTGGAACTGTCGAGTTCGAAATCAGCTGATTTACGAAGATGCATTCACCACTAGATCAACACGGTGAGTTAAAACTTAAACTAAACTTAACTAAAATTGTAACTTTAAGAATGTACTTAAAAAAGTATGTAACATAAAAGTATAAGTAAAACTATGAAAAAGAACGAAATTTAAAACTCAAAATTATGAAAAATATGACTTTAATTAACTACTGCTATCGAGGACCTGCGGTAAGGCTGTCTGATATGCAGAAGTATGTATTATATTTTTATCTCAAGTATTTCAAATGATTTTAAGTTTTACGTAAAAATATATTTTTAAGAATAGAATATGCTTAAAAATAATATTTTAAATATTTTTATATATATATATATTAAAGAATGGAATACCGGGTGATTAGTTTGATCTGCCACCAATTTTTTTTAGAATGTCTCCTATTCTAACTTGAATTCTCCATTCCTTTATTAGTCTCCTTATACAAATAAATAAATCAGTCTACTGAGATCCTTTAAGGCAATTCAAACTCATCGTTACTTAAAAGAGCGACCGGTAAATAAATAATCATTGAATAACGGCGAGTGACCAACATTGAATCTAGAAGAAGCTCAGGGTATCTGTATTTTCTAAACCAAGTGTTGGAAGACACCAAAAATGACTGGTCAGTTGTATAGCGGTTAGCTCATCGGCTTCCAGAACAGCTACCTTGGGGGAGAGGGATTTCATTAATCCTATCGCCCTTTTTTCAACTATAATTTTATCCATTTCGTCTTCCTTATTAAAAACAGGATCGCAAAAGAATGTGCAAGATAATATAAATAAAAATAAGAAAATAAAATAACTGAATTGTGAATTTGGTGGTTTAAGTTGAAGACATTTCATAAGTAGTAGGTTTCTAGCGGAAGACAAAAGGGTAATATCATCCACATTCCCCTTCTTACAAGATTCGCATAGATCAAAATAGAGTAGTATCAAAAGTCATCCATTTAATTATAGATTAATTTAAAAATTAGAGTGTGGTCTTGCATTCATATACTGAATTAGATTCCTGAGCTCAACCAGTGACTTTCCGGATCCTCTTAACTTGGTTCTAACAGAGGTTCTTCAAATTGTGTTAATAAAACGTTGCATTGCGATACATAATTCCATATAATATTCCTAATTTCACTCAGACGTCAGGATTTAGTAACCTTTTCGCCGACTCTACCTTTAGATAAGTTCCCTATTATTTCCAAAAAAGTTTGTATTCAGAGACGCTAAATATGCTATAAACCACCAAAAAATTAATGCTGAATATTTTTATCTAATTTTTCCTTACTTCTGGGAAAATCCAAATCTGATTGTAAAATGCATGTGTTTTGCTCTCTGAGATGTAAATAACTCCGATTTTTGATGAAAAAATATATTGTTGAAGATTCTTAAGAAAAACACGCTTCGTTAATTTGCTGTAGCATTCGTTGTTCTTTATTACAAGATTTTACAAAATATATTTGCAAAATAAGCGAAGCTATATCGTTTTGAAATTTTTAAAAAAATAATTAATTCTTCAACACTTGCTGCATTCATTATATATCTTATTATTTTCTCAGGGTTTTAACCAGAAGTAGTAATTTGAATAACGTATCGACGGATAATTTTGTCAGTTCTCGAAAACTTATCTTGTGACAACTTTTATGATGAACGTATTATGAAAAAAGGTACAATTGATTTAAAAAAATAAAATTTATAATAAATTCATGAAAAACCAGAGTGAAAAATGAATCATCAAACAACAGGGCAAGTTAATGCCAAAAATAATACGAGTAAAACTATATTAATTATAATATATATATTTATTTATTTATTTATATTACATATATACATATTTTATAATAATATAATATAATAAATAAAATTAATCCTTATATTAAGTAGCACGAGTATATCATGGGAGATTATTATTTTTGCCGGCCTCCGTGCCCGCGAATGGTACCATCTCGGCTTTTTATTCAGAGGTTCCAGTCTCGAATCCCGGGCAGTCATGTCATTTTCACACGCTACGTATCATTAAACTCATCCTCTAAAGCAAATATCTAACGGTGGTCCCGGAGGTTACTTATAAAATAAAATTATTATTTTTAGAATAAAAGATTTCCAATTTTTGCAAAAATCGTAGTCAAAAGTCAAAATTTATAGATGTTATACATTTGGAAGGAATTTTATAATAATCTGCAAATTTTTAGTGGCAGTCACGAGTATTTTATTATTTAAAACCGGGTGTTCAATTTTTATTTCATTCTTTATGTCTTCTTTTAAACTTATCTTTCAAGTCATTTTTTTCTGTATTCTTTTTTTCATTAATTATTCTATCTGAAACTCTTTCTTTCTACGTAAGGAAAATCTTAAAATATATTTATAATTATATATTAGTATATAAATATTAATATAACTATTTGCATTTTCCCTCCTTCTTCTACTGTTTCTTATTGTTATTGTAATTTGCATCTTTTATTAATGTAAGTATTTACCGATTACCATTAATTTTATTTGCTATTTATGTGTTGTACGTGAGATACGATATCTAATTTACGTTCTGATCTTTATTTTTTTTTATGCGCATAACAAAAGAGCGTAGGGCAAACCGAGGTTCAATAATGGTTTCTAATAAATTGTACTGAACTACTGCGATTTAAAATGTGCATTTATTTTACACATAATGAAACGACTGTTATACATCATTCCATTCGTCCTAAAGGAAATTTATAAACAAGATTTTATATGATTTATAGTCTAGATTACTGGCAAGTCTGAGATTTTAGATAATTGTATCCTTCACTTGAAACGAATACCGGTTTGATCCACCGATCTAAAATTTATATTTAACGTAAGACTGGAATTGCAGATGGGTATCTACTGTGTAATCTCGACCGTCCGACATATTATGTCGATGGACTGACCCTGTAACAGTCATTAATGTTTTTTGTTCTTCTGAAATAAGGGCGAAAAATCATAGGACTTCAGTTGTAACACAAAAAACAAGTAAAATTGAAGAGGAAGTCTGACTAGTGAAACGAGACAATATTAATGAAAAGGGCAAGTTTCATATGCTGTTTTTGGAACATTATAATGAGCTAGACGTGCCAGTGCACGCATATTATTAGGTATGTTTATTGTTTGGATCACGACAAAAGAACTCCACGCGACTGGAAAAATAATTAAACCGTATTATCCGAATTGACTAAAATAGAGTTTAATTAATGAATAACAATTGTGTGTGTATATTTTTTTTTTCAAAAACAAAATTATATTTATATACGTATTTTTTTTTATTTTAGTTAGAAAATCAGTACAGTGATTTATACTTATCAAATAATCTTTTGGACATTTTTTTATTTTACAATTTTTTCATTCTATTTAAAAGAATACATATGTATATAATTAAAATAAAACGACTATTTTTTCCTTATTTTTACAATATTCGTTTAACCTTAAATCTATATTTAAAAAGAACTTGAAACCTAAAATTTATATTAACTTTTGACTGAATATGACGTCACTTACGTGCTTGGGACTCAATTAAAGGGACTTTCCTAGGGTTTATTGAACTGAAGTCTGACAAAATTAAGTGAAAAACTATAATCGTACATAGAGCCGCTTGGGGCGGTAATATCTTGAAATAAAAGACTGTATCTATGAAGTTCTACATTTATTTATGAAAAAAGCTACTGAAAATTCATTCGGTTGAAACAGATATAATTAATTGACTAAAGGTTACAGTTCAACCGTATCTGGAATTCCTGTTTGCATCCGCTAAAAAAAAGTAGCTCGATAAAATCACAGATCGTGATACTAACGAATGCTAAGAATATAATTATTACCTGAAATGTACGAAGCCAGTAGATTAATTTAAAAATAAATAAATTCATTACTGAATTTTATCTTTTTAATTAAAAATTGTAATATTCCTAAATATATTTTATTTTTAAACTAATTTAGAAGCATCTTTATCGAAGTAAACATGTTTATACTAAGCTTCCATAGAAATAATACGATTGTAGCTAAATTATACACATCTGCCTTCCTATTGTCATCCCCTCTTCCAATATTAGTTAACACTTACAATCGTAGGATTTTCACTTTTCGAAAAATAAAAATGAATGTTTATATACTATCACTCACAATCACGCTGGCCTGAATAGAAATGAATAATTTTCCCGTATAATAATAAACGAATTAAACATTTATGGCACATTTAAAACAAGGAAAAGGAATAACTACAAATAATTAACATTTTATTTTATGAAATGTCAATTTTATATAAATGTCAAATTGAAAAGAGAATTATCTGAAAACTTTAAAAAATATGTTTTTTATTTGTAAAATAGACTAAATAGACTAAAATTTGCTATGTTTTTGTCAACGGCGGTCGGCGGTGAAATTTACTTATTTCTGTAAACTTATGAAACAGAAAACCAAAACAATAAATACAACATATAAGTTTACAGCTATTAAAAACGTTGCATTTATTAAAATTATTCCAATGTGTCGTTTCAATAACTTATGGATAAAACAGGATATTCGGCTAACATTTGGCTAACGTTTAACGTTTGGCTAACGGCTAACGTTTAAGTGAAGAGGTGTGTATTAAACTCTGCTGTTTTAACTTATGACATCGTAAGTCAAAACTTTGCATAGATATGATCATGCAAAGAAAATGAACCGTTGTCTACCATTCTATGTATTTCCTTTACCAAAGTTTCATGGAACTGGCGTTAAGTAGACTTCTGCATCATGATTTTGTGTTATTTCGTGAAGTTAGTTGTATAGATTTGGGATACGCGTGCAAACATTCTGCAAAACACCGAAAAGTTTTTTTTTAGAAAAAGGTTTAAATATGAATATATGTAAAACAACTGATATACCTTTGACTGTTATTTCCATCATTCTAACTCATAACCTTGTTTCTCAAATTTACACGTGGAAACGGCTATAACAAGAAAACTTCCTTAGACAGTTAGCAAAATTTATTGAACATCATGAATAGTGTTTGTTTCTGCACTCTTATTTACGGATGTTGTTTTCAGCAGGGACACTAGTTCCCCTTATGCGTATTTTTAGAGTTTATGTAATGATTTTTTTCAAGAATGTAGCTGAAAATGTAATCAGATTACCTCCTTGAGATATACTTTTTTTGGTGGGGGTTAACAGATTTTCTTAAATGTTGTTTTCCTAAAAAAGTTGATATTTTAATTGAAGTAGAGCTTATATAAAGAAACACCGAAGTATAAGGTCAGTAATTGGATTTATATATTCCTACATTTTGATTTGTTTGATGAAAATATATTAAAAGGTTTTCAAGATGTATGAATGCATTTTGTGGACAATTGAATAAATTGATTTTTTAAAAGTTCTCTACGTTTCTGTTGCAGTATATTTTAAACTAAAACCTGTTTTGGTTTTCTTTACATCTATGTGTACATTACTGTGTCTGCGAGTTATTGATAAGAATATTCTGGAAGTGGAGATGTAAAATTAAAATAAATATACAAATAAACGTTCCTGTAAGCTTATCTTAACCGAATTAAATAGACTAATCATATTTAATTAATTTTTGGCGAGGTGTAACTAAATCTTTTGTTTTTAATTTTACTTATCGTTTAGTAAGTTTTTTAAGCAGCAGATACAGACAGGTTTAGCAAATAGATCCTCGCAATTTAGATCAGTTTTGCCGTTTATGCTCCCAATAATGTGAAATGTAACAGCACAAAATACGTTTTATAAATCCTAAACTTCAGTAACACTTTTCAGGGATTTCGAACAAACTGGGTTTCCATCCAGGCGAAAAACAAAACACACTTTTAAATGTGTAGAATGCTTTTGTATAGTAAACATACAAATTATATTAAAGATAAATAAAAAATCCCTTTCGGCACGCCGGAAAACTGAGGTAGATTTCACCGGTGCTAAGTAGGAAACAAAAAAGATTTCTACCTTAAAGTTAAGAAAAACTTCAAATTTACTCAATAAGACAATGGTTGCACGTGAAAAAATTTCACATGTTTAGCATACGACAAGCCCCATCTTCTTACAATTTCTGAAATATTTTGGTCATCCCTTGCCGTAAAGGTTAGTCATATCAAAAATTGTTTCAGACAAAAGTTTTACGTAATAAGGACTAACGATCACTTTAAACCGATTCAACACTGTTCCTATTAAGTGAGGTATGATTTTTTTTTGTCTTGGAATCTTTTCCACCCCCTGGGCCAGTGGTTGGGAATATCAAAAAACTTTACTTAGATACGTTTTAGACCCTTACCCAGAGAATAGAAGGAACTTTAAACGGATTCGACATTTTACTTAATAAGAAAGCTATAGCGATATTTTGTTTTTTCGAAAAAGCCCCTCATTTCCACCCCCATGGTCCGATTTTGGCTGTTAACAAACTCGACTGAGATTTTGGGACAAGTTATTTTTAAGGAACAATTTGAAAGTGATTGGCGAAAAATTACGGCAGTTATCATGTCTACAATAAAGTGAAATATGTATATATATATATATAGATAGATAGATAATTAGATGAATATAAATTTATATATATAATCTCTTGACCTGACGGTGGTTTTGGGGTCAGGGGTTGTGAAACGTGAATATATGTCGAAATTTTCTGGAAGTCGAATCATGGCACCTGTTACAATAAGTAGCTTTCTTATGAAATCTACCGAAAATGCTACAATTCTGACCATTTTTATAATTAAAATTAGGAAAATGATATATTTCGACTAGGATTAAGAATATTCTATTTGCTTCGAGTGTATTGCTAAGTCTCTGTAAAAGTTTCATTAGATTTTATAGCAAAAAAGTTAGATAATGTTATCAGCTGTAAAATAAAGTTCGTTTCTATCTATCTATCTATCTAAGTAAAATGCTTCGTTGTTGGAGAAATTATTTTTCAGTTGATGACCACGATTCAAAAACTATAATATAGAGTTATAAAGTCGAATAACGATCGTCTTCTTCATTGGTAAATATTTAATGATCAGTAAGTATTTAAGGAACACGCGTAAAAGATATATCAACGGAGAAAAAAAAAAAGTAAAAAAAATAGCTTAAAAACTTCATTTTTATTAAACATATTTAAACTAGGAAATAAATAAAAACTTACAACACTCAATGAGTTTCTTATCGACATTAAGATTTCCAAAATAAATATTTATCAGTAAATATTATTTAAGTTTTGATAATTTTAATTCAAGCTGTAAATCCCAGTTTCTTTATTACACGAAATAACACTATGACTCAAAGAAACTACACTATCTTAAATTAACAAAACTGGATAGTTTATTAACATATTTTATTTTTAGTGCTATATAAATAAATACATTATAAATTTAATATTAAATCTGGTTTAAATAACTTTTTCTATACTTTTCCTCTAAAATAGTATTTTCCTTTTTTTCCTCTAGAAAATAAATAAAAATGCACTATTCGTTGAATCTTAGTTAAAGTTGAACTTTATGTTATTTTATTATTATTATTATTATATTTTATTATTTTCATTGAACTTAACTTTTATTTTCTTGAACTTAAGAAAAAAAGAACTGGCAGGGAATTCGAAATAAACATTTAGGAAATCAACGGTCCGACTCCTTCACCGATTTCGATTTTTAAATAGTTATAAATATCCATTATAATAAAATATAATAAACCTGGTCAGAACATGATATTAATAATTCCTATCAATTTTCGATGATGAAAAGCGAGATTTTGTAACGATACTATTATTATTTTGGGAGACACGTTAAAACTTGTGTCTGTTGTTCACAAAATCATTTTACGTATTTTAAGAAATAATGTTATAATAAAAACCTAAATATGGGTTACAGTAATTCCCGGAATCAGTTAAGCTAGATCCAAGTAAGAAAGACTGAAACTTTCTGTACTCATTAATGAAATATTAATTGTAACAAGTTTTATAAAATATAATTTATTAATAAATTAGAAAAAAATTAATTTATTCGATCGATATAAGAACTCATTACTTTTTTTTATTTCGTATTTCTTATAAACAGTTAAAAAATAGATAAGAAATGAAAGCGTTATAAATTTATGAACTATGTATTTGTACTTCGCATTGCTGTAAACTGTTTGTGGTTTCTATACGCAACCATCATTGTAGACGTGCACACCGATCACATTTATTTGTCATCGATTTAATTTATAATACCCATGCAATATTATAATTCATCGGTAACAATTACTGTTTCTTTTTATCTCTGTGAATACAAAGGTAGCAGGTGAAATTCCTGTAAGTAGACCTGAGCCGGTTAGACGAGCCACTTCTACACTTTGCTTTTGTTTTAGAGCGAAACGTGCAGCTCCCTGCAAATTGGTTTAATTAATTGAGAGTTGCACTTCGACCAATTTTTTTTTTTTCATTTTATTTATTACCATGTTTTATTATAATTTAAAATTTGTCCGGGGGTTTTTTAACCTTTTCTTACAATACAGATTTTATAAGAAGAGGCTAAATTAAAATTCCAATAATTATTATTCCTTTTACGGAAGGACAGGTAATCATAAAAATTTATGATGATTTACTTTTCAGCATCTCATGACGTTCCACTTAACGTATTGCTAAAATCCCATCGATGACAAAGTGATCGGTGAAAACAAAGTAGCAAAACATCTGATCGGAATTTGGATATTTTCTCATAACAAACAAAATTAAAATTTCAATTTTCAATCCCTTATTGTAAAGCCTATTAATTTTAACTTTTTAAAACATCTCTAAAGAAAAATTTCATTGTTAAACGATTTTAAAAAAAACCGCTTCCATAAATGTGTCAATACGTATTCCATATATTTATACTATGAACCAGATTTATAGCATAGTAAATTTGTTAGGTATATATATTATATATATATATATACAATTTTCTTTAGGTTGCCATACTACTAACCCTTAATTTGAAGCCAAAGTAAAAAAAAAATTGAAAACATTTTATTTTCTATATCTTAGTCTTGTGATGTAAGCTTTTAATGTTGTAATACTTTTTTTATTTAAACGATTACTTTATTTTAAACTTTTTTAGATTTATTATTATTTAAAATATGAATAGGTTTACAATAATATACTGTTCGTACGAAGAAAGTAGTTCGCAATAAATACAAAGGGTGAGAAATCTGTGTTGATAAAAATTTTTAAATAAGGATGCAGAGATATGATTTACCAAATATGAACTAAGGTTGTTTGAAATGCTCAATGCATTCATTTTTTATCTCGTTGTCTAACTTTCTTTAAAAATGTTTAGCGTGAAAATTATATTGAATATGAGAATAATTTTAACCAATATATCATTACGCTAAAACAATTAAATTCTAAGTAATAATTATAAAGAAACTAAAATATCATCTTCGTATCGTTTATTACATAACATCAAGTTTTCATTTACCTTAAATTAAATTACCTGGAAGAAATGTACTACGGGACTACCAGAAAAGCATCCTATGAGAATATTTCGGCGGTGGTTCAGAGAAAACTGATGGAAATGAGTGAATTTATTGTCATGAGTGAAACTTCAAATATAAATATATATAATTACTGGTCAAATTAAAAATCGCATCTTTATGCGATTTTTGGTTTTATAAATTTGGTTTATGAGTAGCTATCAAGAAATGTATTTATGGAGAAAAGTATTACAAAGAAATGTTGATAATACCTATGATACTTGGTATTTAAATTTATTTGATAAAAAGTTATTTATTTATTTATTCACTTCTCAGCTACTATCTGAAGCTATAGATATCATAATTTCTTTTTTGTGGTTATGTGCGAGATGGATTTTCATGAAAAATTTAAGCCAGACCAAAATACGAATATTGAACCTTCCGAATAAAAGTTAGAGATGCTGCCACTCTTCCTTCTAGGTCGGTGAAATGTTAGCGGGCAGATCTCGTCGGTTTACCGGATAAAGGATAAAATAATCCGGAAAATTATCTATGTTGACAGAATATATTTGTCAGGAGTTAGCCACTTTTGAAATTCTTTGCGATCATTTAACTTTAACAACTTGACAGTATATAAGTGATTAAGAATCAAGAATTTGTGCAATCAGTTCACAAACCGACACTCGAATGTGACTTTCGCTTTTTCCTTTCTTATTTTGTCAGTCTGTCAAAATAAGAAAGGAAAAAGCGCAAGTCATAAGAAAAAAAAGTCAATATTTTGAAAATACTGGAATTGTAACAGTAAGTTGTGTTTTAATCATCAAATATAAAAAAAAAATGAAATTAATATTGTTATTCACGACTCTACTGGTGAACAGAGCGGCTTGTAAGTTAATCGCGAGTCCTGCTCTTGTCATGGTCACACTATCTTTTTTAGCATTAATTTTCATCATCACAATTATCGTTGGGGAACATATTTTTTGAGACGGCAAAATTAAAAATTAATAACTTCAATACTGAGTATTTTGTTGTAATACAATTTTCTCCTCTGGGATAATTCAGAAAATAATCCAGTACTATCACGTCTTTAAATTTGTTAATAAAGAAGGTTTGTCTTACATCTTCTAAAATCCTTTTTCGTTTATTAAAAATTGTAAACGAAAAAGATGAAAACGCGTTTATTAAAGTTTTAAGTTTTCTTTCGATTTCCTTTTATTTATAATTTCTAACTAAATGTATTTTTTATTAATTTTGTTTTACATGCGCATCAAAAAAGAAAAAACTAAGGAACGTATGGGCAAATAAACCGCTAAGTATATCACCGTAAAATTAAATTGACTTATTAAATAGAATTTAAAAAATTCAAATTACTGTCTGTTAAGCTACAGTTAACAGCCTTCCTGCACTGTTTAACAAGACTTCAGCAATCCCAGTTATTGTTTGACGGTTGGTGTTATCCAGCCTAAGGCCGGTTATTTAAATACAGGAACCCAACAACCGAAAAAAAAATTGTTAGTAAAGGTTTTTTGTTCATTGTTCTGTACACATTTAACCGATCTTAAACTCTGCACTAGTAATACGGTATATGTAGTACAGCTGTGGATTTAATGGCAATGAATCTAATTTTTAATTATCAACATTTATTAATTTTAGAAATACAGTACCAATCTTTAAAGTAACTTTTGATTAATCATTAGATATTAAACTATTTGTAACATTGGATTATAGTAAATAATTAATTTTTTAAGGTGTAGTTTTTGTACGTTAAACGTTTCAGTAGAACCATAAAACCTAAGAAAAGGTGTTTGTGTGTATATTTATATATATATGTATATAAATTTCTGCGTGCGCGCGTATGTGTATATTTTTTGCATTATATACTTGCATAAAATGTTTAATGTAATATAAATTAATGAGATAAAGCATAATTTTACATAAACTAAAAATAAAACAAAATTGTCGCTTTTTACTTAATTTGTGCATTAAAGGTTAACTCAACGGGGGTTTAAATGCTTATAAATTAAATATACATTCTGTAGTATGGTTTTATAACGGGTCAAAATAGCAGTAATTTTGCATTTTGTACAATATGAATAATTTATTACGGTTTGCTCTACTGAATTTTTAATCCTTTTTAGTGCATTTAAAAAAGTACGTAAATTAAGTTTTACAAAAGCAAAATATGAACGAATAATATACTTGATTTTTTTACCAAAATAAGGATCATAAAACTTATTTTGATTTGTTGTAAACAACGTAAGTTATTTACTTATTTTTTCATTTACTAAAATTCTGAAGATTTTCATAACGTTTATTGTAAATAATGTTAAGAAAAAAAATTTATTTGTTTATTAATAGAAACCGATAACTTTTAATAATTGAATAACAGATTATCTAATTTAGTTACAGTTATATTAATAAAATATATTAAAATATTTTCAGTAATAAAATAAATGAAAATAAATTGATGCAATAAATAATATTGGATCTTAATTATTGTTATTCTACAAAACTTTTACATCGTTTACTAACCAAGGCAACAACTGTACTGTTGAGATGGCGAAGGTTATGACGAAGTACTATTATCTCTTGCGTTAGGCCGTGTACTTTAGAGCGAAGGGTTGAAATTTCACGGGTGGTTTTCAGTTCGAGGAATAATATAACTCCTCCTAACGTAAGACCGATGACCAGACTCAGTCCGATGGAAACATACGCTAGCTTCCTGTCTGTCTCTCCTTCACTCTTGCCCATTGCACGCGTGTTCCGCACTACTGGGTCATACCGTCCGCCACAAACCGCGGCTTACTCCGCGCAACTGACAGGGAGTAGATTAAAAGGGATGCGATTATCAACATCTCAAGTGGAGGGGACAGTAGGGCAGCTCCCCGCCAATATACCCGCCAAAACAATTTATTTCCTCGCTATATATCTTGCGTTAAAATAATAATAATACCGTATGTAAAAATAACAAAGCGACTTACCCGGCAGTGTCATTGCCACCACGGGTTCAAGTTCATCCCGTTTCATACTCGTATTTTTCAATTACATTGTTTTCTACCTTATTAAGAAAAATTAACACAAAAACGGTTCACAACGAAAATAAAAATATTCTTAAAAGATAGAAAACCCCAACAAGATGTCACTAATTTAATTTAATCTTTATAAAAATAATTATGGAATATTCAGTCTAGCCTTGAATCCTGTGTGCATAAAATAACAACTATAATAATCAATTATCGTGTTTAACTTTTAATCTGAATGTTAGAATATAATAGAAGCATTCAAACTAAAACCATTTTATTAGTAGATTTTCATATTTTACACATCGTAGATTTTGAAGATAATAAGTTTACACACTTAATGACGTATAAACAAACTACCGAAAGCTATTTGTCGTATGACTCAGTATAATAAATGAAACATGAGAAGCGGATAATAGATTTACAAAATCTTTGAAAAGTATAGCCTGTTAGTATTTTGAGATCCCGTCAAACATTCCGCAGAAAGTAAAATATATTTTTTGGATAATTTTTCTCATATTCCCAAAGGAAGCCCTGTCAAATGTTACTTAGAAAAAGTTTAAATATCTCAAAATTAATCACAACTTGACAACTTTCATTCATTCATTCATTCATTGTCGTTACACATCATTAGCCACATTGCTGAAATAATAATATGTTTTTAGGTTATCTACATTTTACTAAAACGCGTAAAATTAAAAACTATAATTATTTAATGAAGTGCAATTAGCCTTTAAAACTTCGTACAAGGAAGAATTCTGTGTTTACAACACTTCATATTGCTGGTATACTTTAATAATAAAAGAGAATCACCGCCACCAGTTATCTTGTTGTATTATACAGTTGTAGTCTTTAACGTTACGAACATAATTTGTACATTCTAGTAGATGGTGACACTCAAGGAAAAGAATTGCTCGATTTGGGATTACGTTTAATATTTGATTTGGCAAGTAATAAATGTAGAATGTATTCTCCTATATATTTATTAAGTAAACAACAAATGAAGCATAAAAAAAGTTCCTTTTATATTTACCTGACTGTGTCAGGAAGATAATTTGTTTGGATTGATTATTTGTTTGTGCCTGAATTTTCAAAACGGCTAAACCAATTTACATGAAGTAGAAATTGGGTAACGAATCAGATTGTATATAAAACGATTTTATAAAACTTCAAAAATCATGAAAACATTAATATTTTCAGTCGTCTTTGCGACATCCTTCGTGATGGTGCTGCTGTTTTTACAATGGCATCAGGTTATGTTACTGTGACCGGTTTTTTAAATTGTGCAGACACGTATTAAGAATGTAGTCGAATATTCTGTTATTAAAAAATTATATATATATTAATTGTTATAAAATTTTGTCCATTATTGTTTTGCACTAATTCTACCATATTCCAAGTAGGTTGGAAAATTTAAATTTTGGATAGGTCTGCCAACAAGAGTCATAACAAAAATAATACAAAAATTCCTTTAGTGATCCTAAGGGTTAAGTTAATCTGAATGGCCACAAAACATGGAAACTTTAAATCTAACAGGAAATGCTCCTTAGGCTGTAAGCTATTGGTATGAAGATTTTTTCTCTCATTCATTTCCTTGAAGACGGCCAAACAAATTTTTCAAGACCTCTATATTTTTCCCCACTTGAAGTGAAATAAATAGATTTGTCAGGGATATTTTGTTTACTTTAACATTATTCTTGATAATATTTACTTCAAATTCAAGGCCTTTTTCTCAAAACCAACTCATTTATATCATCAGCAATTAAACTTGTGTTCAGTATCATCCATACATCTTCTAAATTTATTGAAATCAACGCTTGAAATTCAGCAGAACGTGTAATAACTCCAACATTCTATGAAAAATTCAACTCAGGATTTTCCTTAAATCATTCCTAAAAAGGCAAAGCAGAGTTCGAAGGTAGATTTTAAATTACAATTATGTTTTGAATATAACTCCAATAATACCTTAAGAAAGACTATCCTTTTAACCACCCCTATATGGGAAGAAAAAATTGGGAGGAATTCCCTAATTCCTATTAATAACATGTTGAAAACAAACTTGAAATTCAACATAGATATTCATCATGAAAACAGTGTTTTGCTAATTCACATTCAATAATTCTTAAGAGATTAAACTGGATAAAGAAGTTTTTTATTTTCAGTTTAAGAGTATATTCCAAAAACAGGAACAGTAAAATACGAGGCGATGTACTATTTATTAACAGTACACTGGTATATTGGTCAATTGATTTGTGTGATTTCCTGCAGTTAACTAGTGCAGTTTTCTCAACTCAGAACCCATAGCTAGCTGTGTCTCTTCTTCATGTAAAAAGTGTAATTGAGCTCATTACAAGCATGTATCACGAGGCCGGAATGTGTCTAATTGAAATCCAACAGATGGCAAGTGGAGTCTCTAGCATTAAAATACAACCAGTTCGACTGTATCTTGATCTATTTATCTCCTAAGTAAAGACTAGCAAAACATTTTCATCCCTTTATAAATATATATTTATAAAAGTAAAAAGGCCTCCTCTGCCTTATTCATCATTAATTTTTCCTTTTCTCAAATATGAGCACTTAGAAATTAAAATTTGGCATACTTATTCCTAAAGAGGTGTTCCGAAAAAGTAAGTAACAACTAGACTGATTTATATTCATTACTGGTTAAAAAGGTTGAACTAAACAGAAAATGTACTTTCTCATGCAAATGTGAATTTCAGTTAATTATGTACTAATGAAAATATTAATAAAATAAATTTTGATATCATTTGTAATGAATGGCTTGTAAATTAATAAATATAAAAATTATTGTGAATAAATAAATAAAATGAATTTATAATGACTCATTAGAAATTTGTGTGAGAAATGCTTAGGAATTATTACTGAAAAAATCAAGTAAAAAAAGACTTATTACAGGAAAATTAAATTTAATATTAAAAAAAAATGTGAATGAGGTAGGCCTATATTGACAAATTTTCACCTGTCTTGTGCAGTATTTGTGAATCTTATAACCCAATTCTGGGCTTGATTTTGGATATCAGAAACAATATGGTTTTATGGTGTCTTTTACAAAGTAAATTAATACTTTATTTATGTGGGTATTATTTAATACATATTGATTATAATGTTGAATTTTCATAATCCTTTTTTTGTTAATTTTGTTGGTTCCTTAGTTATTGGATAATTACATAAAAATTTAAATATAGTTTTTGGAAACCTTCATTGCAATCAATAAGTTTCTTTACTCCTACCAATCATTTATTTTGTTACATCTTTTTTTTATGCAGTTATTTTTTTTTAATTATGTTTTTCCATAATTTAAACAAAATTATAAATATATTTTATTAAGAGTATTAAACACTAGTAGTTTTAAATCATAAACGATAGTATTAAACACCTACAAACATGATTTTCTACAGATTTTGATCTCACTAACAGCACAAAGCTCATTTCATATTCACTGGATTTATTGGACTCATAGTACCTCTTACTCCTCAGAAGCACGTTAACATTTCTCAAGTCATAAACTGACAGCAATATATCATTATTTTTACAACAATTAACAAACCCTTCAATCACATTTTTTAAAACTAATTTTTTCGCCTTTTCCTTTCCTTCAGTTTATACTTTTGTTATCATAAAACTCAAACTTGGATAACAAATTTAAATCTATTCATTACACTACATAGTTAAAAGTTTTATTGTTCAGTTCCATCAGCTCTCCAAAGACATAAAATATTACGGTGCTGAGAGTGGCAAAAATTTACTAAATTAATCTATAATGAATATAATTATGATTATTCGTTATAATATGATTGTTATTATACAACTAATTAAGCTGTGCATTAGTAAGCAAACGAAACAGCTTTAATTTCAATAAAATAAATTTTTAAGCATTCCTTTTACAACACTCGTTTAGATTATCCTAGTTAACATTTTTTTACAGTGCATTCTGTACTTTTTCAATAATATAATTGGGATAAGTATTTCTATGACAACATGATATCAGTTATATTCCATGTTTGGGGTGACATAATAGTTCATTTTCAAACACTGGACTTAGTCCATTGCTACACACTTTCTAAACCACTTTGTTTAATTTTGCTCGTATATAACAAAGCTGGTAATTCATCTTCTTCACTGTTATTTATCTCGCTTCATCTAACCAATCAGTAGATCTCATCTAACCAATTTCATGCAATTTACTCTCTTTAATATTACTGCAATCTGAGTTGAAGTTATCATTAATTTTTACACTCTTTCCTTCTTCAGCGTAAGAGTAGAAAAGGTTTTTTGTATGCTGTTCTTTTTTTTGCACTAACCTTTATTACTAAAAAAAAATAATTGAAAAAACTACTTATGTTGAAGAATTCCTTAAAAGACCTTTCATGATTGACTGTCAAGGAGTCATCTATGGCGGGACTAGATCCTGAGTTTCAACCCTAGATGTGATCTACTGAGGTGTGAAATTCCTCCTGTTTGTTCCTGTTATATCTAGGCACACCTCATGGAGGCTCAAACCAACTTTTGTTAAAAGATGTTATTTTGGAGAAAGGTTTCAAAGTCTGATCCTAAACATTATGCCTTGACCTATTATTATTATTTATGTAAATTTTACAAGGCATGATTATAAAATTAAGTGGTTTTCTCAAGTAATAGGGATGAAATAATTTTGAATTTCTGAAATTTTCAATTATCCAAGATTAAAGTAGAAATCTATAAAGGATTAAATTGGTTAAAAAATTATTTACAAGGAAAAAACAAAAAAGAAGAAAAGATTATTTAATCTAAAAGTAAATGAATTTTCAGTGTTAAATTATGGATCATTAGCAGATACTGAAAAGTTGTAACTAAATTTTAAAAATGTTAAAAAGAAATAGTCTATATATTAAAGAGATTTGGTAAACAAACTAAAAAATATTTGTTTTTTTTGCAATTACTCAGTAACTAATCTAGTTAAATACTTCATTGGAGTTTTAAATCACTCATTACATCAGGCCACAGGCCACTCATTATATCAGATAACCAGCATGCACTAACTATGCTCACTTAATTATGAAAGGCATTTTAAGGCAACATAGCTTTTCTCATATTCAAAGCCTCTCCTAAATGGCATTCAAATTGAGATATCTCAACAACTAATTCAACTAATAACACAACTAATAATAAAGAATTCATATGGGTCTTAAAACACTCACCATGTCAAGAACCATCAACTGAACAAATGCCGACTTCAATCACTCAATTCCTAAATTAACCAGTAAGAAAGCACATTAATATATTCTCTGATTGGTTTAATGGACTAAATAACATAATAACTTTATCACTTATATGAGTGTGAATACACTGATAACAGAGAAAAAGAGTGAAGTGTTGCAATTTTCTACAGAATTTTTAAACAGCCTCAAAATGAGTGGTTTGCTGCACATGTTGACTTTTAAAGAAGGTAGCTTTGTAATGTTACTGCAAAATTTAAATCCAATGAAGGGATTATTGAATGGAATGATACTGAGAGTTATCTCAAAAATAATGACAACAGTTTGGACATGGAAATTAAAATAGGTATGAATAGAGGACAACAGAACTTCTGCCTACATTCGAATTAGTGAATCTCTACAGGTCAGATGTATTACTTATTGCTCCACTTTTTTTCTTTGTTTGACTGTTCTTTTTTGTGTTTTTTAAGGTTTGGACGATTAGCAAAGTTTTGAGAAATTTTACTGGATGTGTTTTAAGTATTAGAAGATTTCTTGATTGACAGACAAATTTTTTATTGAGAGTTTGATACATTCAACCTTATTGCCAGTGGCATTAAGGTATAGAATAGAGTGTTTTGTGGCTTTGCCTGTTGGGCAAGAAACTTTATTTTGTAAACAAGAACTTAGTAAATTTTCTTCAAATAGGAGTGAGTCTTAGCAAAATTTTTCTAAGCAGTATTTACAAGGGGAATTCCCTTTTTACAATATCTTCACAACCCTTCCTTCTCCAACCGCAAATCCTCTTGGTTCTCGACCTATCCTGACACCCTCGACTCTCTCCTCAAATCCGACCCCGGATTTGGGATCAACAGTCATGTGGGGTGTTGTAGGAATTGGAATACGGCCATGATAACAGTAGTGACAAGATGAGGCATCGTAGTTCTCTCCCGTCTCCGGGATCAGTGAAGAAAGGGGTTCCTGCATCCTCAGAGGTACATTCGAAGTGACAGGAGTTTAAGGGCACGAAAAGGGTTCGGCCATTGTCGTCTGAAGGGAAGGACCCTGTTCCTGGAAGATTGAAGAACTTGGCAAACCAGTTAAACCTAGTAATTTATGTGCCCTGCGGCACCATCTGGGTGCGAAAGGGTAATCAGGAGGAGCTGCATGTTAGAGTAAAAGGTTTGTGCAAAATGCAGAGCGCTTCAACTCGATGTTGAGAGACAGGGCTGAAGACGACTTGCAAGTTGATTTCAAGTCTCACGGTGGAGGACGGTTGGTGGTCCACATCAAGGATGTGATCACAGATACCACAGAGCAGCAGGTTAAAGAAGCTATCGCTCAGATCCTTGGTGATAATGATGAGTTCCGCATTACATCGGTGATGCTGGCTGGAATCAGGATTTATGTGCCTGGCGAGTCTTGGATGATGAAACAGCAAGTGACCACTTAGCAACGCTCCTGGAGCTTCGGGATCCCTTGTTTCGGGTCAGTGAGTGGGTGGTGCCTTACAAGCTTTCCGGCGACAGGTGGAGGCAGTGGTTTTAAATGTGGCAGCAAAGATTAGAGACGGGTTCCGATTATCATCGGAGGTTCTTAAGGAGAGATGTCTGCCTTCCCGGTTCATCATGAGGGACACAGGCCCGCCTACTGGTGGACGCCGCATGTCGCGCGGCTTCGCCGTGAGTTACAGCGACTGAAAAAAATCAAGCGAGGCTCTGACGTAGAACCTGACCGGTTTATGAGATGGTCGCTCACCAACATATCAAATGCAGGAGGACTTTAAATTTTGAGATTAAACAAGCGAAGCGGCAAAAGTTGCTTAAGCTGTGTGCATACCTAGACAGGGATCCCTGGAGCAGGCGTACCGCATCGTCACCAAGCGGTTTGGGAGATGCCTGCCTGCCTGCTCTGATAGATGAGATATCCAGGAAAGAGGTGGCGAGGCTTTTCCCTGTGGTGAACAGGAGACGATCGGACCCTGTGAGTTTGAGAGAAGATGCCTTACGCTCGGAGAGGTCTCGTCGGCAGTTAATAGGCTGCGGGACAACAAGAGTCCAGGTCCTGATGGTGTGCCGGCCCGGGTCCTCAAGGGCCTGATGCAACAGATTCCCTGGGACTGTTGTGGAGATGGTGAATGAGGGGATGAAAAGCGGGTCCTTCCCAATCTGTTGGAAAGAGGCCACGTTAGTGTTTTTGCCGAAGAGTTGCTGGGATAACCAGGCTGAAGATTTCTGGCCAATAAGCCTGATCAATAATATAGGGAAGATGGTTGAGCGAGTACTGGCGGATCGGATTGCCGCCGAGTTGGATGTTGGAGAGGGCATTCACCTGAACTAGTACGGCTTTGCCATTGCACCGGAGAAGAGTGAATTTATCACCCTGACGGGTAGGAGGAGGGTTGCCCATATTGCCTTAAGAATAGGCGAGCACTGTTTGCAATCTCAGACTACAGTCAAACACCTAGGTATCACCAAAGATAAGGCGAGTCGGTTTACCAAACATGTCCTAGATAGTTGTGATAAGGCGGAGAAGACCCTGTTGTCTTTGAGAAAGCTGATGACGTCGCAAGTTGCTCCGAAAGCCTCTAAGCGCAAGGTGATTATGGTGGCTATGATGTCCTCCCTGTTATATGCAGCACCGGTTTGGGGAGTGACGGGGAACGACGAAGAAATCTTCAGGGACTGCAAAGCATCCACTGTAAGGCTTTGTTGGGTGTGGTCTCGGCCTACATGACCCGGGAACTGCACAGTCGGGCTGGTTAACCCCTCTCGGGGATTGAAGGCAGGTGATAAAAGATCCAACCGGCAGGCCGACCCATCATGCCGGACGTAAGGCTGGGTAAGGCCCGTTAGAGTTTTAAAACAGTCTCCTGGGCTGAGCTTTACTTAATTGACCAGAGAAGGGAGAGGAACAAAGCTACTTCTGCCTTGAATCACTTTGACACCGCCTGACATTACTGTTCCACTTTCTTTTAAACTAAGACAATTTCCTATACTTGATTCTACCTACCTGAAGAAGGTGATAGGCGTGGATAATTGCCCTATCACGCATAAATCTTTTAAAAATTTGAAAGTGGAGATGTGAACCTAAGGGTTGATGCACAGCTAATGCTGTCTGAAAGGAAGTCTTGTAAACCACAAAGTAAATTATCTATTATAACTTAATTTATTTACTGATGCTGCAGAGTATATTTCTACCAGTGAAACAATAAAAACAAAAACAGCTGTTTAAAAAACTTTGTTAGGATTTAGATGTACAATTACAGTTTAATGATGATAAAATAATTAGATTGGTTAAATGTAACTGTTAATGACTTTGTTTAATACATAGATATCACAATTTACTAAACAAACAAAGCTCATGTTTATTTTGAGTAGCTCTGAAAAATTAGATGAAAATTGTTAGCATGTTTTTTGTTGCATTTATTTTAATCAACCAAAATAAAAGGAAAAAACTTTACTCTTGTATTAAATCATTTCAAAACAAGATTTGAGAAACAAATGTTACAATAATCTACACACTGGGAATTTGTATGATGAAAAGATGTGACATGTTCAGCATTCACCAAAAAGGAAGTAAAATGCTAAATTTTTCTTTCTTTAAGTATATTACTTTTACAGTGCATAATTTATGTGATTTATTTCTTAGTAGACTATAAGAAATATATATAACATATTGTACCCTTTTCAAAGAGACCATTATGAGCACTAGTAACTGCACTTCCTCAGTGTAGTTTTTTGTTTATTTCAAGTAAATAATGATTTTAAATTCTTATTGCTTATTTTTTTGATAGCTCAAGTTTTCCAGGTTTACTATAGATAGAGAGGATTTTCCCCTAGATTCCAATTCCCCTTTTCAATAAGCTGAATTTATCACCGCACATCAATATGCTAAATTGGCCAAAATTCAGATGATATTCACCCAAGTGATATATTTATACATACAAGTGATATATTTATTCTGTTCACATGTTCATCAAAGAGTTAAAAAGTTAACCAGATAGTGAACATAGTAAAACTAATTCTGAGTAGGACTCTTACAACCTTGTTTTACCTGCATCACAGTCATAAAAAAGGTATAAATAGTGTAAAGGTAGTTAGTGTTAAATTAACATTCCTTTATATATTTAAATATACACTAGCATCCCTGTTGCACTAGCATCCCTGGTTACTTGTACTTCCCATCGTTACTTGTAATTTTGCATTTCCCATGTTTACTTGCATTTCCCATCACAATCACTTTTTTAATTTTTTAGTTAAGTAACTGGAGGCAGAAGTGAGTTGGTTAGTAATTGGAGGTGCAGCCAGACAAGTTGCAAATAAAGTAAAATTGGCAGTGGCTGTGTTGGTTGAGCTGCTGCACTGTACACTGTTGCACCCTTTAAAAAATCAACATTAAAAAACCGAAAAATGGTTTTAAGATATTTATTTGAAGAATATTTGCACATACAAATCTACTGAATGTCTCATTTAGTATAATCAGAAATGGAGAAAATTTGCAATCATTGTTCAACATTTTTTTACCTTTCTTCACATCTATTAAGTCGAATTTCAAAAAATTTAGGAATAGATTTTTAAATATTTACATGAAAATTACACACACCAAAAATCAAATTTATATCTTCATTTGTTACTGAGAAATTAAAAAAATAATCAGGTTTAAAAAAATTGAAAAGTTCATTTTAACCCTTTAAACTCGGAATTTCAAAAAATCCTTTCTTAGTATACACTTACACCATAAGAAGAACATGTATCAATTTATCTTCAGTAGTTTTTCCTGGGCGTTGATGAATCAATCAGTCAGGACATGTTATTTATATATATATATATATATATATATATATATATTGCTTTTATTTAGTAGAAGTTAATCAATGTATTTTGAATGACAAATTTAAAATAAGCTACATCAGAGTGTTTTGTATTCTTGGATGTAAAACATATTTTTATAAAATAACCTGGCAAGTTACAGTTATATTATCAGGTATTTTAGAAAGTTAGGCTATTTAAGAAAAGTTAAAAAGGTTATTTTAGAAACTTAGGTTATTTTAAAAAGTTATAATAAATATCATAAACAGCAACAGGAAAATTTTTGAAGTCGAATGATTTTTTTTAATAACAGTTAAGTTAGAAAATAGCTGTAAAAGAAAATTTATTGTTATTTAAGTAGTGGTAATTAAATTTACAAAACTTAGATATCATAAGGTTTTTTTATAAATAATATCTTTATTCCTGTGTTACTTAGTAATGCAGTTAGCTAATAATATAGCTACTGTATTATAATTTACATAAATTGTTAATTATCACTTCTTTGATATAAAATAATATTTAGATCTATATTATTAAAACAACAACAGTCATGCAGCACAAAATAGAAAAATTTAAGAAACTTACTAAATTAATTTTCACATGGTATTTAATACTGTTTTTATTCACTTCTGAATAAATTGGTAAATTCACTTCTGAATAAATAAATTGGTATATACCAATTAAATTTACAAATCTGATTTTTTTATACTGTATTATCACTATACAAGTGACATTACTAATAATTAGATTTTTACAATTACTTGAAATCTAAATTGTATTTTTTTTAAATATTTATTGCACAATGAAATAAAAAAAAAAATGCTTATGAGGAGACTAAAAAAATAAAACCCTTGTTAAAAACATTGTAGATCTTAACATGTGATGAACAGTTGACATGACACCTAATTGCAGTAATTTAAAACAATTTAACTGCCAAACACATTATTATGTTCAATTAACGAAGTGGTTCTGTCAGCCTGATAATTTTTCAAAATTAATTTTGTATACTTTTGTTGATCTAAATATTTCCTAACATATTATATACTTCTTGCCTGTACCAGTGTCTGGGTGAGAAGTTATTATAGTCTTGACCAATTTTAACAGCTAATTTTATGTTGCTGCAAGATTCAAGTTCAAGACTATATTTTATGATAGTAAATATTATTTGATTTTGAATAACCATATTGCAAGTTTGTTTTGCTCACTGCAGTTAATCAAGACTAGTCTGCCTGAAAAATCATAAGACCAACTGCCAAACTGTATTTTATAAAATATTACAGTAATCAGTTGGTAGAATTAATATGTGTCACTTATATAATTTATTGAAAAATAAAATGTTACTGTCTAATGTCATAATTTTCATAGAAATATTTGATATAAATGGTTAAATAAGATTAAAGATTAAATTGCTATTTTCTTCTAATCTAAGAACTCCCTCCATAAAATAACATTTTTCATCAAATGTGGTTTTAATTCTATTATGATTTATATTACAAAATTAATTAATTATTTTTATTCACTTCATTTCTTTAAAAAAGTATATATATATATATTTTTTTTTTTTTAACTGATTCTCCATTAAGTTTAGTTTATTGTAGTTAACAAAAAAAATACATATGTATTCATTTGTATATGTATTTTCTTTTTTTCAACTTCTTCAACAGAAATGTTATCTAATTTTTAATTAATACATACCTATAGTGCACTAAAAACATTTTTTCAAAGCAAGTGTCAGTTTGTAAATGTAATTTTTAAAAAATTACTAAAAATTGTTTTTAAACTAACCTAAACTTATTCATATCAAACAACATAAAAAAGTAATAAAAAAAATTGCATAATAAGTGCAAAATGATATTCAGATATTTGTGCAAAAATGCTATATACAAACATTTTTGCACATGTAATAAATATTATGATACTTTTGCCTTGATTACTACCTTAATAATGTGTACAGTATAGGATTTAATAGTTAATTGATAAGAATATATATGTCTATAGTGATGCTAAATTGTTGTATTGTTCATATTTTATTTAGATCCTGAAATTATATTGGTGGTAGAACTACAATTATATAAATATAAATATTCAATTAGCATTTCATATGTTATTGCTAGTTGAGTTAATCTAAATAATGTGTACTACCTGTAATAATTAAAAAGAAAATTGATTATAAGAAACATCCTGATATAGATGTCTCTACAGGTTGGACAGATGTTACGAAACTATTGTGATAATGAAATTGTTTACAAAACTATAATGGTACTGCCAACTCACTTGATTTGTTTTATAAGAAATATATATGGTCAAGTTGCCAGTGACAGTAGTTATGAAAAAAAATTACAACTATAAGCTGGAAAAACATGAAACCATGGATGACTGACTATTGATCTAGCTAAGCCTTTGATGATTAGATGAATTGAAGTTAATCTTCATCAAGGGATTTAAATGACGTAAACTATGAGACAGTTAAATTAAAAGGAAAATTGAACAAATATAAGTTAATTGGCTCGTTAAAGAAAAAAAATTTAATTACTTTCTAATATATTTATTTGAAATCTGAAAAATCAAGGAAAGTAATGGGAAAATATTAAAATTAAAAAGAGTTGTTCTACTAAATTAGTGTAGTCCTATCTTATAATTCAATACGTAGGAATAAATTAGATATTGCCTAATTACTTTAAAATTTTCTGATGAATCTTGCAGCCAATGTAGTGGAACCGGATTCAAATACTTTTTGAATCTTGTTATAATTTTTTTTTGTTATAATTTTTATGGTAGTCAATTTGTTATTAGGAGTGAAAGCTGCATTTTTGGTCTCTGTGAGAAGGTAAAATGCTCAGCAGATAGGTGTGTAAGTTTTAATACATTTTTTTAGCTATTTTGAAGGTGTGCTTTTGACTACTTTGTGTGATGAGTTCTAGGAAGGTAAGTGTTACATTTGTGTATGATGTGAAGAGAAATGTAACTTCCTTAATAAAAAATACTATAGCTTAAAATCTGTTAATTAGATTCACATTTACTAACAGATACAAAGAATTTTTATAAGCAACTAATTAATACAACAAAATCAACTCTTTAAATCATCTTTAACCCCTCCCGGGGATTAGAGACAGGCGATAAAAGATCCAACTGGCAGGCTGACCTGTCATGCTGGGTGTAATGCCAGTAGCCAGGAAGAACTGTAGTCAGAGTTGGATATGCGCACATAATGTTGCCTAATGTATAAATGAAATTCCACCGGGTTGGTCTAATGGTGAACGTGTCTTTCCAAATCAGCTGATTTGAAAGTCCAGAGTTCCAGCGTTCAAGTCCTAGTAAAGTCAATTATTTTTACACGAATTTGAATACTCGATCATGGATACCGGTGTTCTTTGATGGTTGGGTTTCAATTAACCACACATCTCAGGAATGGTGGAACTGAGACTGTACAAGACTACACTTCATTTACACTCATACATATCATCCTCTGAAGTATTATCTGAACGGTAATTACTGGAGGCTAAACAGGAAAAAGAAAGAAAGAAATGTATGAATGAAAGAAATAATGTGATGAGGTGATTAATATTTTATTCCATCACTGATCACATTAGTTTTTTAACAATGATTTTTCTTTTAAAGAATCCAGGTTGAGGATTATTTATGATTCTTTTCAAAGATTACTTCTATGATAACTATAATTTCCATCTTGCTTCCTTCTGCATAATCAGTAGTGAACACAGAAACATGCAGAGGGTAAAATCTGTGGATTTATAAGTATCCTGAAATAAACAATTGAAGGAAAATAAAATCTTTTGTAATCACATAATTAAAAGTTTTAGCATTACTCAACAACAGATGACATAATTTTTGGTTAAAAACTATTAAAAATTTAATTTCAAACTAACAAACATGTTCATCTCTAAGAATACTTTTGTAAATCCATGGAAGTATGTACCGACAATTAACTCTGAAAACCCTTTGAAAGAGAAAGTTAATCTGAAAGTTCACAGCTAAGAATTTTTTAAAATCTTGTAGCATGTTGTTAAATACTTTAAATACTAAAACTATAATTTTAATATTAAATGTATATTTAAAAGAAAAAAGTGAAGGAATATTTATCAGTTAACAAAAAAATAAACCTTTTTTATAGCAGTTCCATCTTCTAGGCATAATACATATTACTACAATCTTCATGAAAATGAATGTGATTCAATTTATTCTAAATTGAAGATGATTTCTTTGTTTTTGTTTATGAAAAAAATTATGTTACTCAGTGAAGTTAAAATAGACCTTTTAAAAGTTCAAGTATTTAACTTATAAAATGTACAAACCTGTTTTAAATTTTCATTTATTTTATCTGAAGTGTCATTCTTGGATGTAATTCTAAGTGTATTTTTTGTTTGTATTTTGAAGCTTGATTACAAAAACCTAACAATGACCATAAAATGATATTGAGTTAAATTTAAAAATAATGTATGTTTTTTTTGTGAATATAATGGGCATTGACTAGTATGGTCATTAGTACTTGTCACAAATTAAATAAAACTTTCCCTCCTTCATGAAAGCAACTAGTAAAATTACCAATCTTGTCATGCAAGTTACCTGGAAAAGCAGACTTTTTTCAAAACAATAAAACCCCAGAAAACATTTCATGACAAGCGTGTACAGGGGCCCTTGTCACGTAAAATGTACAATCCATTTCTGTAGAAATGACGTCAAATTATCAAAGCGGGTATAAAGAGCCTCCAGCTATTAAAACACATCCTTAAAGAAATTCATCATCTACATTAAAACACAAAACAAGAGAAAGCTTTTTGTTTTTTAAAATTATCGTCATAATTCTCCATTGCACTGACAGCTTCATAGTGACTCGCAAATTTCTTGGCTATGTTCGAAGGTGAGTCAAGGAGCCTATCTCCATCTTTGATACAGGTAACTTGGTAGGATGATCCATTGAATAGTGCTTGACTTTGCTCCATAACTCCATAACATTGACTTTGCTCTGGCAAAGTTGTCTGCCCTGACATAGAGGAGACATATTTTTGCCAGGTGGTCCTTTTTTCAGTTAAAATAACTCTTTTGGTGCTAGCCCTGACATTTATCACATTTTAAACATCACTGTTGATGTCTTCAGTTAGATTCTGAAAATGGACATCTCTAGCGAAGTTAATCCAGTCATCTTTGCCAAAAACCCATCTCTTATATATGTGATACAATTTAATGGGTGTATTTAATGACACCAGGATTAGAAAGTGATCACTTTCATGTAAATCTTCATTTACTTTCCAATCTAATTTATGCGCTACAGCGGTGCTGGCAAAAGCTAAATCAATGCAGGATGAAGAACCATCCCTGGCACTGAAGAAGGTTCCTGTACCAGTATTTAATAGTATGAGATTTGAGTTTGGTAGAAAAACTTCAACTGATCTTCCCACGAGGTCCAAGCAATTGGGTCCTCAAAGAGAATTATGAGCAGCAGGAGGTAATTGTTCAACTAGGTTATGTAAATCCTCTTCTCTGCAATTTAACTTATGCACATACACATTGCACAAAGTTGTGTTGACTGGGCGACAGTGCATGTGTGTAGCTACCATTTGTATATCAGTGCATAGATGAACTTCTTTGAAGGCAAGAGTTGCTAAAATGATAGCAACTCCTCCTCTTGATCTTTGATTATGTGCTTGATCAAGCCTAACTATGTTGTATCCTTTCAGTCTCAAAGTATCTGTATTCCTTAAATGCATCTCTTGTAAACAAACGCATAAAGGATTTAACTCTCTCATTAATAGCTGTAACTCACTCAAATTTGACAAACATGTTCCATTGCAAGATCGACTCATTTACAGAGACTATTTTGCAATTTAAGATTTATCATCTATGTTTTCCCTTAGGCCATTCACCATACGTCCTCTACCTCTGAGGATAGGGTGTCTGAGGCCTCATGATACCAATCCACATGGGGAGCATATTACATCTAAATCCATCTTTGATGTACTCCCCAAGGTGGCTAAAATGCTAACCCTCTCTTTTGTAGGCTCCACAACTACTTGAACTTCTATTTCTTTTATTATCAATCACTGACTTGTCTTTCTGATTTTCCTGAATGGGGACTTTCTCTATCTGACTTGACTTGTTTCATATTAAATTCTAAGTTTCCCACTGATGATCCTTTCAACAATATTCGCCAAGGCTGGTGCTAGCTCAAATATAACGTCTTTTGGTTTCAGAGAAGTTACAGGAGCTGCTACCACCTAGGCATAAGACATTGATTTAGACAATCTATTATGAATTATTTTCTTTTGTCTCAAAGTAGCTGATTTTCTGTACTGTCTTCATTTCCTGGATGGCTACCTTCTCTTTAGACATTGGGCAATTTCACGATCTTGCCAAATGTTGCCCATGACAATTTACACAGACATGTGGATCTCTGCATGGTTCATCTGGATGTAGTAGGTATCCACAAGCACAGACCTGTTATCCTGTTCAGTGAACAGCCGTGTGTTCAAATCTTTGACACCTGAAGCACCGCAAAGGAGTTGGAGTAAATGAACACACTTCCAATCTGTGAAAACCAGCATTTATTTTTTCAGGAGACTTTGGCTTATTAAAGCTGAGGATGTTTGATACTTCTCCATTGCATCATGTATTTAATCATCGACATGCTACAACTCCTTGTTCATATAGTTCTACTACATAGTAATAATACAGTGCAGTGTAATAGGTCTCTGGACACGACTACTCCTTTCTATGTTTTTAACACTGAAATAAAGTATTTTGCAACATTGACTAGTATTTGTAACTGTGGTTATTTGAGTAATCCTGCATGTATTTTGTTTTGTCATCTTCACTTAAAAAGACTGTTCTTCTGAATTTCATCATGATAATTGTATCTAGAAATGTGTTCAACAGATTACTTGAATCCAAGCAAGAAAAATTGTTTTACTTTTGCTTCAGTGATTTTTAACTCAATAAGGTAAAGAATCTTATAAAAATGAAATAAAGTAACTGCTCTACTGTTTTGTTGATTTAAACTGCAGTGTGTGTGTGTGTGTGTGTGTGTGTGTGTGTGTGTGTGTGTGTGTGTGTGTGTGTGTGTGTGTGTGTGTGTGTGTGTGTGTGTGTGTATGTGTGTGTGTGTGTGTGTGTGTGTGTGTGTGTGTGTGTGTGTGTGTGTGTATGTGTGTGTGTGTGTGTGTGTGTGTGTGTGTGTGTGTGTGTGTGTGTGTGTGTGTGTGTGTGTGTGTGTGTGTGTGTGTGTGTGTGTGTGTGTGTGTGTGTGTGTGTGTGTGTGTGACTGATTGGCTGATGTGGGGAAAATATGCTTGTTGGAAGAAAGAAAAAAGGAAATCCATGATTATTGAGATCGTTAAGTAAGTATACTTTTTCATAAGATTCAGTGATTTTAATAATTCTAGAGTTGTAGTCTAAATTACCATCAAGTCATCTAAATGATCATCAAGTAATGATCAAAAAATTATAGTTCATTTAATGGTTAAATGAGATCCATCTTGTTACAGAAAGTTCAGTATTCTGAATTTATGTCAAAATCTGAATATTCAGATAAATTACATTTTTTTTCAATTGATAAAAATCATGTTTGCATTTTGTTTTGTTTTCACCCCCTCTTGCCGTCGAGTGCTGAAACCTAGCAGTGGGTAGGGTGCCCACAGCAAACTATGGTTACACCACTCTATGTCACAAGCTGCTCCCTCGGGCATGTACGTAGTGTCTTATACCAGTCTGCACACATACCTGACCCAAGGCGGTATCCGGATGGACTCTCTCTATTCTTGTTCGCATGAACATTATTTTAAGTTTATTTAGCTTATGTTTGCTATCTTTAAAGTTAAGTTATAAGTTACAAGTGTTATGTTACAAAATTCTTTTAAACTACCAAGATGGCGTACAGTTAAACAATCCTTCAGTAATCAATGAGGTGTTGTCTTCATTCATCAACTATGAACACATACAGCCCACCTTTGCTCAAAAATCTATCGCAACGCTGTTGACCAACGGCGTCCTGTCAACATTGTAACACATTTAATGTTTATTTATCTAAATAATTAATTCTTCTTTATTAAATATTGTTGATTATTATGGTACTGGTTTCTTAAGAAAAAAATGTTCAAATGAACAGAAAGATACAGTTTGCATCATGTATAATTTAGGTGTAATAATATTACATTACAATACAGTGTACTGAAACCAAGTACTTTCTTTTTTAGACATTTTAACTAATACACAATTTAAAAATGGTTTTAATTATATTTATTATATTGGTACATATTTTAAAAAATCATGATTCTGAGTTCATATTTTAGGCTACTTCATGATTCCAGTAATAACTTTCTTTTAGTATTCTGGCACTTATATTGTTATAATAATAGTAATAATTTTTAGATATTAAAATTATTAAATTTATGTAATTATGTATTTTAATTTAAATTATGTTATTTAATAGTTACACCTGTAACTATTAATATATATTTATATATTAATTAACTATATTTAAATTTAATACTATAAAATAGATAAATAAACATAAATTTTTATCATTCTTCATAATAGGTTACAACATAGTTTACAGAAAATAGGCTAGACAAAGCTTTGTTTTTGTCATTACACAATAATATATATAGTATAATAAAATATTACAGTATATATTAAATACTATACATTATAGTACATATAATAGTATATAGATAGAAGATAATACATTGCACATGGTATCAGAAATCTGTAGTTATGCTACTCAAGATGAAAAATTAAACTGCTCAACCATTTGCCTGGATGGGTAAAGGGACAACAAGATAAAGCCCTTAAGCAGAGACGTATCACAATGCACAATTAATTAAGTTTATATATAAATGCGAAGGTCTGTCTGTTTGTTTGTTTGCTATAGCACCATGTGAGAACCAACTAACTGATTGCTATTAAATTCTCAGGATTCATTCATGTTATCCCAGGAAAGGTTTTAAGCCATAGAACGAGACTAGCTCCCTTATGGCAAAGTTGTGAGTTAAAGATAATCATTAAAGAATGCCAGCCTTCGTGGTGCAAGTGGTAGTGTCTCGGCCTTTCATCCAGAGGTCCCAGGTTCAAATCCTGGACAGGCATGGCATTTTCACAAGCTAAAAAAATTGTCACCTTACGGTGGTCCCGGAGGTAAAAAAAATCATTAAAGAAGAAAAATTAATCCTTTTACTCCATTATATTTGTCACCATGGCAACAGAAATGAATGCGGGTTGGCTTCTCCACAGGTTTAGCCTCTGCAACTTTTCTTCCCACTACCACACTGAGCTGCAGAACACTTTACACTACACCAAGAACATTACACAGTTTACAACATATACTGTTAGAGAGCCAAATTGCAGCTTTCTACACTATTTCTTCTTACGCACCCACTCGGTGATGTTGCGATACCTTATGAAATGCAATCGTAACCCAATGTGGAAACTATCAACATTGGATGGGTGACTGGCTCTACATAGTGAATTTCTAACGATATCCTCTGGGCACCTGGGTAAACTCAATTGTATTTAGCTCTAGCTCCAGTACGTGTGTGTGCTCTACTAGAGTAGTCCGTTATATCGCTGGTACTCATGGGACCAAAATATGAAGTCCACAAACAAATTCTATGATGGTTGGTGGTCCATCTGTAAAAACCACCAACATTTATCTTGTGAAAAGATCTCGATCATGTTTATCTGATGATGATAACTGTCCCAAGGTAAATAATTTGAATGGTGACAAAACATACCTGACCTTTACAATACCTGAATCTCAGATTTGTAGTTTTACGCAATATTCAGGAAGGTGGCACTCTTCATCAGGTTTCACCTTTGCTGATCAATAAGGTACTGACAGGTTCAAGCAGTTTTGTCAAGAACATCAGAAAACTAAGACAGATCAATTCTAATAGAGATTTTCAGTAATGAGCAAAGTCGATCACTCTTATGTTTCACCAATATGAGTGGTACAAGTATAAGTGCAGTATGTACTGGAACCTTGATTACTAACCGAAGAGTAATTTTTTGCCGGGATCTTCTTGAGATGAACGTTAAAGAAATTCCTGAAGAGCTTCAGCTTCAAGGTGTTACAGAGGTGAGGAGAATAATGAATTGTCAGGATGGGGTGGAAGAACCTACTCCATCTCTTATTTTAACCATCAACCTTCCCACACCACCGGAGAAAATTAAAGAGGGATACCTATTGGTTAGAGCACAACCATTCATCCCTAACCCACGACAGTTTTTCCATTCTGAAAAGTATGGTGATAACACAACTTTTTATCCGAACACTGCAATCTGTACTAGATGTGTAAAAGAAGGGGCCAGAAGGACTGTCAGGAGGAAGAAAAATGTGCAAACCATGGGGGAACACATTCAGCTAGATCTTGAAATTGCCCAACTTTCAAAGAAGAAAAAGCAATCCCTAAAAATCTGTACTGAGCATAAACTTTCTTTCCCAGACTCCCAAAGAGAATATAAAAAGATGCTTAACTTTCGAAACCTGATTAAACTGGATATCACTTTCTCTGCTGCGACGTCAAGTAAAGCTCTTGTAAATGCAGACAACAAACAATGCAGATTCTGCAGCTCACTGCAGAAGCTTGTTTAAGTGTTATCTGATCAGGTTGCTTCACTTAAGGCCACTATTTCAGAGCTTATGGAAATGAACAAGAAGTCGTTAGTCACAGTTAGTGAATCAAATCGTAGGATCCCTCAGAAGGTCCCTGTCCCCAAAGTTTTACCCGTGCGGGCAAGAATAATAACAGCTGGTGATAAGCCATCTGCTGAGCTCCTTGTTAACGGAGCCCCCACAACCACCCCCTCAGGGATGTGATCTATAACATCCCTTTCATCAAAATTCATCACCTCATATACTGGAGAATATGGTTGAGAAACTGCCGAATCCGGGACATCGGAGTTTCTTACCATCAAAACCACAAGAAAAACTGGATCACATAAACTAATTTTTATATATTTTCCTAAATTTCTATATCTATGACTATCTCTACTTATGAGCATTACTCAGTGGAATGTTAGAGGTTGTCGGTCCTGCATTGAGGCTATTAGAGTATTGGCGCGTACATATGAACCACTAATCACGTGCTTCCAAGAAATTCATCTTTTACAACAAGATGCAATAACATTCAGAGGCTATTTTTATGAGAGATGTGACTGTCTAACAGACAATAGATAAAGTGGTGGAGTTGCTATTTTAATGCAGAATGCGATGTCCGAGTTCAATGCTCTAGAAGTTCAATGCTCAAATCTCCTCATGCAAATTCCATCGAAGTCGTTAATTGTACGAGACTTCAATGCCCATTATATTTCCTGGGGCTCAACTTTCAGCTCCTCTCGAGGAAATATGGTAAACAGACTAAGACAAAGTTTAGACCCCCCCTGAGTAAGTAAGTAAACGAACCCCCCTGAATGGATAGTTATAATAAAAAAATAAATTTGATTAAAATCCAAACACATAAAATACTGTTAAAGTAAATACATGAAGATACGAAATATGTAGAATAACTACAAAATAGTCACAATTCATTAAGGGTTAATGAATCTTACTTGAGCATCATGTACGTAGACAATAAATGGGTTACAGAGAGCTCAAGTAAATAAAAAAGAAGTTAATTATTTTAATTTTAAAATTCATTGACAGAGTAATATTGTTTCTGAAAAAGAGAATTTTTAATTTTATTTAAAATAAATTAATGGAAAGATCTTTCTTTAAATGGTTTGATAATTCATTAAAAATGGAAATGGTAAATAGCAAAAAGGGCATTTAGACCCTTTCTCATAAGTTGAAATATTGTGTTGAGTTACATGAAAACAATTCCACTGTTTGGTTTACTAGAGATGGATATTGTTAGTTTTTTTAAGAAAAGCAACAATTCTTTTTAGCTAAGATTGCACATTCATAAATATAAACACTTGAATAAATTAATGTTTTTAATTTTTTAAACATAGTTTTACAAGGTTCATATTTAAGAAATTATATTTCAGGTGAGAATATGTGTCAAGTTAATATTTAATAATGATGATAAGCTTAGTGTTTTACTAAGGTAGTTAGTAAAACACCACCCTCCGGGTTGGTCTAGTGGTGAACGCGTCTTTCCAAATCAGCTGATTTGGAAGTCGAGAGTTCCAGCGTTCAAGTTCTAGTAAAGCCAGTTATTTTTACACAGATTTGAATACTAGATCATGGATATCGGTGTTCTTTGGTGGTTGGGTTTCAATTAACCATACATGTCATGTATGGCTGAACTGAGAGTGTACAAGACTACACTTCATTTGCACTCATACATATCACGCTCATTCATCCTCTGAAGTATTACTGAATGGTAGTTACTGGAGTCTAAACAGGAAAAACAAAGAAGAAAGTTAGTAAAACACTACTAAGTGAGTGTTTTACTAAGCATTCTATACTCAGAACAATAAAACTTGATTCTGTTTGCAGCAAAATCAGTTTGATCATCGTAACAGATTTTATCAATTTATAAAACAAAAAATTTCACTTTATGAGCAACAGAACTAATATTGCTATCATGAATACTATCCATGCAATCGGTAATGTTATGTCTGTCTAAGATGCACAACGCAATACTTTTATCCATAATTAAAGTTAAATAGTAACAACCCATCCTGAGAATAATTTTTTTTAATTGCTAATATGGATGTTCAAGTCTTTCAGATAATTACATTCAGATATTCAAATATACTGCAGTTAGAACTGTGTCATCTGCCAAGGGGGTAACAATGAGTGGTTCAAGAATTAGAGGCAGGTTATTAATAACCAATAAGAAAAGCAAAGGACTGATGAACTTCTTGTGGCAATCTGCATACTACAACTTTAAGTTAGAACTTATATTTACATGTGTATTCTTATCAAAAGATGAAACTTCAACTGCCTGTTTGAAAATGCCCAGTGGTTAGCAGCTCTTTGTTTGTTATGTTTTTCATTAGTAAAAAATGTACAACTAAACAGAATGCTTTACTAAGATTGCAAAAAAAATTGAAAATAAAATATTTTTGTTACCTACACAATTTAAAATATTTTCTAAAAACTGGCCATAACTGTGTCAGTAAACAATTTTTTGCTACAATCCATGCTGAAAGTTTACTTTTCAAGAAATGTTATAAGGATATTTTTCATAATTTTTTTGAAATACTTTAGAAAAAATGGACAATAACAAAATTCCTTTTAACTTTGTTAATAAAATGCTGATTTTTCTTAAGGAGTGAATTACAACAGAATTCTAAAGAATTCCTTCTTCTTGGAATTTTACTTTATCAGTTTTAAAGTTCTGTTTGACTCAATCATTCATCTTTAAATTTGCAAAAATGCCTAAGTGATTTACTAGTATTATCAGTCTCTTTTGAATCTCCTATCCCTCTCTATCTCATTCCAGAGGTATTCGCTAATCTCAGTTACACTAAAAATGTTAATATCAAATTAGAAGGGAAACAGAATGTTATAACTTTGGCTATGCACTGAGTGTCTAGAACTATAAACAAAATGCAATGAAGAAACACTGAACCAGTGCTTTCTAGTTCTTATAAATAGTTGAATGCGTTAAACATTGCCTATTATATATTTGTTACAAGTCCTGACGTAATCACAAAATTATTTAACCAATCAATATTCATTTAGCTGAAAATATGTGCTTAATTTTTGCAAAAAAAAAAAATTGAACAAAGGGCATCCCATCTCACTAATGGACTGGGCAATGGACAGTAAAACGAACAGTCCAACTGAAAACTGGATGGTTGGCAACTCTAGTGAATCATGTTTGTTGTCAGTAGAAAAGAAGAAATAAAACTATTTCTATTTTCTTAGTGTGTACATTGTAATCCATTCAACTAGTGTACAATAAGCAACCCACACTCATTGCCAATGAGATGGGATTAATATGTATGAGATGTAAATGAGGTGTAGTCTTATACAGACTCAGGCCCACTATTCCTAACACATGAAGTTAAATGAATTATAAGTATAAGGGCAATAAATAATCTACTTTTATTTAAAATAATTTTACCTGACCTTATACCAAAAATTAAACTTGTAGCAATGAAGCTCTCTGCGATATCTGTTTGGTCAAATCCCTAGTTTGGTGTATAATAGGTTTTTAAGTGTAAGGAGGCCATACAATTGTTTGTGTAAATATAATTTTTTCAGCAACCACGATAACTGATTCTGTTTATATATTTAGAAAATGTTCATTCCAAGATCACAGTTTGTATCTTTGAAGCTATAAGAAATTTAAATTGGAGTTCCTTCCCTATTTTTTCAAATGTATTAATAATATATGTGCAATTCTGATGTCCAAAATTTTTCCAGGATGGCATAACAAGGTTATTCTTGGATAATTATTCAAACAATTTTTAAATGGCATTCCCTATTTTTTTATGACCTCTTTAGGGAGAAAATATCATTGTATTTCTAATCTTGATTTCTAAACATTTTAATTTTTTTCTAAACCAAACCCTTTAATTGCTACGGCCATTTAAAAAAATAATTTCTACCATTTTGGTAAAAAAATTTACTAAACATCTACTTTTTTTTACTAAGATATATCATTTTAGTACTTTTTACTCTTATATGCTTTTCTTTCTAATCCAATTAAAGCTGATGAAATTCATTACCAGTAAATTTAGAAAATTTTTATCTTACTGGCTTCTTTAAACAAAATACAATAAAATAATATTAACTGCATTTACAAAATGCAACAAACATTAAAATAGCTCTTTCTTACTATTTTTAAAATGTTTATTATAATTGCTGCAATTTTTTACTTCTGTTTCTAAATCTCAAAATGTGACATCATATATCTTTACAGCTATGTGTGATGTTATCCTACCCTAACAAAGCACATTTGTATGTAAGTCTGTCTGTGTGTGTATCCCCCTTAGCTGAGAACACGCTTACATGATCGAACAAACTGCCCATCCAAAAATTTTTTTTTTTTTTTTTCTTAAATATTTATAAACAATAAGTAAGAAGAAGCAACACCAACAAATAAGAGCAAAAGAAAGAGCATGCTTACATGATTGAACATACTGCCTGTCAAATACTTGCTCATAATCAATTTTTTTTTAATATTTGTAAACATTACATAACAGCACGGAGACGTAGACATGCCCTGCAGCTAATATCACTTCTAAAAATATATCATTAGTAATACAAGAAGTGTAATATAAAAAGAAAAATAATACTAGAAGATTGAAACTTAAATCCTCAAATAAAGCTTGATCTTGATCAGATTAATTTAAATATGATTAAAAAATGAAAACAATTTTATTGCAATATTTTTTATGGAGAAAAAAATAATTAAAGTACAGAGTAACAATAAGATGCCCACTGTAGACTAGTGCTTAACTCATCATTCCAAATTAGTTGTTAAGCAGCTGATTTTTTAAGTCGAAGGTTCTGAGGTTCAAATCCTAGTAAAGTTTAATTACTTTTATAAGAATTTGAATACTAGATAGTGAATACAGATGTACTTTGATAGTTTTGGGATTCAATTAACCACATCTCAGGAATGATTGGCCTCAATCTGTATAATTTTTTTTTATGTTTTCAGGACAAAAAACACTTTTGTGTTATCATCAGCTGGATATGATATGTTTGTTCAACAAAAACTTTAAAATTAAAAAATAAAAACCCGAACACGCAAAAATACATCTTCAAAGTAAGGAGCATGTAGCACCTGCTAAAAGCAAAGTAATGATACAAATATATCACTTTATATATTTAAAAAAAAAAAAAATCGGAAACTGCATGACAGCAAATGGCATGAATATTTTGAACACACTAAAGTAATTTAAATATATTAATATAAACAGATAGTTCTAAGAAATCATAAGACAGAAGATAACAACACCTAACTATCCCGTAGAATAGGTGACATGTTAGCACCTAGTTTAAACTTGTGGCGCAATGCTGCTTAACAGACACAATCCACAATGATGTGGTGCACTGTCAGTCAGCAGTAGCAGCAAGCACAAACTGGTGCATCTGTTTGAGTCATCAGATATCCATGAATGAGGCTAGTATGCCCTATTTGCAAATGGCATATAATAACCTCCTCTCGATGGTTAATTCTGCATGAGAAGCTCTACAATGAAATAGTTTTCTTAAGAGGGCAAAGTTTGTTGTTCATGGTAGCATCCCACACACTTTGTCACTCATCATGATTTGTCACTCATCATGGTTTTATACACTTTGTCACTCATCATGATCCATCCCCTTCAGGAAACAGATAAGGTCATTAGAAGTGATATGATCAGTGAAAGAAGGCTTCTTTCCAACCTCCTTTGCAGCACTATCTGCGCGCTCATTGCTTGAAATTCCTGTATGATTGGGGTTCCAGCAAAACCACAGTGTTGTATTACATTTAGTCATTTGCAAAATGACACAATGAATCTCATAGACAACAGGATATCTAGAGTATACATCATTAATTTCCTGTAGGGCACTCATGGAATCTGAGCAAACAAGAGCATGTTGATATTTTGAGATAATTATATGAAAGGCCTTCTTGATGGCACACAGTTCAGCAACAAAAATACTGGTAATGTTGGGTGGGCCAAACATATATATTCTGTTGCTAAAAACAAAGCCACTACCAAAAGAATTAACGTTTCTAGAGCCATCCGTTTAAACTGTAACATCAGGTTTCATGCTACGTATAATATTGTAAAATTTGTTCTTTATGATAACCGAATTTGTGGTCTTATTATTATATTGACAAAGTTCAAAACAGGAATTAACGTGAGAGGACTGCCAAGGAGGGTAATAACGTGGAGCAACAGTAAACATTGGAAGCAATTGCATACTTAGAGCTGAGAAAAGGTGTCGAGGTCTTACACCTAGCGGAGCAGTATATCTCAGCTCTTCCTGGAACTGATTAACATGCTGGTCTGAGAATATCACATCAAAGGTTGGGTTAGCTGGTTGCGCTTTAATGCGAGCCACATAGGAGCATATCATTTTCTGCCATCTATTACAAAGAGATAGCTCACCACTAGCAGACTTACCACGACATTTGAGTAAAAAACATCCATGTCAAGAAAGCTGAACGAATGATGGACTGTATCGAGCATCTTTAGTACGCTGGCTCGCGCCGACGAATAAGCTACGCAGCCGTAGTCCAAGCGGGATCAGACCAGAGCTCGGTAGAAGCGCAAAATGCATACACATTTGGCTCCCCAACGGGTATTAGACAAAATTCTCAGCATATCTTAGCATTTTTAGACAATTTACCTTCAGCTCCTTCAAATGTGTTACTCGTGTTAGTCGTTTGTCAAATGACATACGTAGAAATCTAACCCACGTGCATGTTTCAACAGGTTTACCACATAAATACAATTGAGTTCCCTCAATTAATACATAAATTAACATAAATACATGTTCCCTCAACCTGGAAAAGCAAATGTGCTTGGTTTGCCCAAGAAAAACGGGAATCCAATAGATTTTCACCACGATTCTAAGCGGGTTATTGTGTTTTACAGCAGCCTCTCACCTGTAGCTAACGTTCTACAAGCTACGTAAATATAAAAATTATCTACAAGTAAAGAACACATTACCGGTTTTCGCACGCACTTTGTTATACTGTTTATCGCTACGGCAAACAAAGTAACACTTAGGGAACTTCCCTGATTTACTCCGTTTTCTAGTGTGAAAATTTCAGATACCAACGTTCTAACTCGTACCGGAAGGATCGACTACTGAGGAAGCCGCTGATAAATGCGGGGAGATCACCTTGTACACCCCATTTATTAATTTTAGTAAGGATTCCTCTCCTCCATGCCGTGTCGTACGTCTTTTGCAAGTCGAAAAATGCAGCCACTATGCGTTAGCAAAGTAAGAAGGCGTTTTGAATAGCAGCTTCCAGGACAACAACGTGATCAACAGATCACGTCTTGGTGGAAATCGCATTTTTCTGGGGCAATCAGCGAGTTTTTCCCAAAACACCACACTAGACGGCGGTTTACAATTCATTCCATCACTTTGCCCAGGGTACTGGTGAAGGAGATAGGACGGTAACTTCTCGGGAAGATTTATCATTACCAGTTTTCAATATGGAGACAACCAGTGCCTCTGACCAAGAATCTGCAAACACCTGTTCAGAGAATTCCCTGTTATAAATACACGAAATATGTCGTAGTACATTATCTGGGAGGTGTGATAACATACTGAGCCTGATATTATCATTTCCGGGGGAAGTGTCACAAGAATTTTTCAAGCCGTATCTTACCTCTTTATAATAAAATGAAATGTTCAATTCATTTTGCGAGTCTCCATTACCAAAGGAATATTTTCTACCTGCAACTTATATCTCATAAACTCAGGGCAGTACGATGATGTAAGTAAAACCGCCCTGAACGACCGTGCAAATGTGTTCGCCACATCTATACTCGCGGTAAAAAGGTCCCCGCCGATTTTCAATCCTATCGGTTGCGATGAATATAACGATCGAACAATGGTTCGAACCTTTCTCCACACAACAGATGATGGTGTCCGAGAAATGTATTCGACGTAATTCAACCATGGTTTTCCTTTGACACACCGAAACACTAGACGGCAAATAGCCCTTGCGTTGCGGAAGGCTTAGGGCCATTCATTTATCGGTCTCCGATTGAAATTACGTAAAGCCCTATGCCGACCTCTTAGTGCACGCTTGCAGTCTTCATCCCACCAAAGAACTACAGCCCGCCTGGGCTTTCCCGATGTAAAAAGGATGAATTCAATTGCTCTATCGAGAATCTGGCGTGTAAACTTGGCAAGTTAGTGGATCGCGGTATCGCTCTTGTCATACTGGTTGAAGGAATCTTTGTACGCGCTCCATTCCGCTTTCTGAACTAGCCATCCGTGTCGCTGACTTTGAGGTAAATAACAATTACCGACCGAGATTACAACCGATCTATGATAGCTTCCAAAAACGTTTTTGGAAATACACTAGATAAGACGTGGAAGAAAGGTTCCTGAACACGACAGTTGGATGAGCGAAGATGTACCTGATGAAGATGAAATAAAAGTGCACGATCCATTGTTCAATAAGCAGAGATCTAAGGCCTGCCTCAATCGATAAACTGTATTGCCTCGAGGAGAATTTGACAGTGAGCCCCAAGAATGGTGATGGACGTTAAAATCGCCAGATATTAGGTAAGGTGTAGGAATTTAGGTAAATAGAATGGATAGATCATCCTCACTGATATCATAATTTGGAGTAAGATATAAGGTGCAGATACTCATTTGGAATGGCACCAATATTTTCACTGAGACTGCAGGGATGTTTGTCACTAGCGGGATACGGACGGCAATAACGGGACAGAGATGAGTCTCCTGCAGACACAGTACCAAAGGATTTTATTCCTTTATTAGGATTTCAATATCCTCACGGCAAAAACGGAAACCGAAAACATTCCAATGAATAATATTCGTAGCCATAGGAAATATTTTTCACATATTAAAATTGTGTGCGGATTACGTGTCAAATACGATGCGGCTCTTATTTTTTGTATTAATGATTTTTAAGAAGTGCTTTGCTTCATTAGGCACTTCATCGGCTTCTACATGCTCGAAGAGACCTTGAGATGGTGGTGGGGAGTTTGATGACTGGGAGGCCAGAGATACCGCACCAGGCGTTGATTCTTTTCGTAGATCCCTTCATTGGATAGTAGCGCATTGTAGTTTGCTGCATTGTTGGTGCAGCAGGAGTGTTATTTAGTGATGTACTGACTCTGGTCTCTTTTCACGAGTAGAAATTGCGTTTTATAAAGTCTTTTTCAGTGCTATTTTTGAGCTGGTGGTCGAGTGTGTACCTTCCCCAGTTTCACAATCTTGCTGTCTGAGAACAGTTACATTGGTTTTGCGCCCTTATTGTTAGATTCATAATCCTTTTCACGGGGATTCATAGATTTTGGCGCAGGATTTGCTCGAGCACCCGCCTCATCGCGGCGAAAAGAGTGGCAACGACTACTGGTCGCAAGTCCCTGTTACGAGCAAAGGGGCCTTAACCCTTAGTCCTGCTCGCGCTCTTTTAGAGCGGGGGCCGTAATCTGTAACTGTGTACTGATCTTTCATTTGACACATTTGTCCAATAGCGGCGAAGAGGAGCAAAGAGTGACAGGAGAATGCAGGTCTCCAGCTGCCGGTGGCTTGCTGCGGGTAGTCGTCACGCTTGTGAGCTTGTGCCCAGTATCTGTGATAGAAGGAATACAGCGAGCATTTTGTTCGTATACTGTTAGGTCAGGACATCTCCGATCATGACAGATGTTAGTGAGGTAGGTACGAAGCCTAGTTGGAGTTGGGGCCTTTTTCCTTCGACCTCCTCGAACACTGGTTCCGACAACGATAGTTCAGAAGTAGATATAGGGAAAATCACCCGAAAGGGCATGAACGCACTTATTGAAGTTTTTGCAAGCTGGGGCAGGCCTGTCAGTTCTGCTCCATCGGCCCGTGATGTTTTGGCTTGGGTGGCTTGTCTTTCTATTTAGCTAACCCCAAATGTACTAGTGCAGCTACCAAGAAGAGATTATTGTCTCGGCTCGAATTCTTCCGAGCATCTTTCGCAACTCTCGTCGGCGGTTTCGAAAATCTTGCCTCGAAGCCTAACGAAATAACCGTAGCTCAGAAACCGTTCCCGGCCCCGATGCAACCGACTAGGTATGCTAAGATGGTCAGGAGTAGATATGAAACCAGCCAGTCCTCTATGAAACCCGAGATTGCATTTGTTAATAGGGCGGAGGGCTTGACTGTGTCCAGCAGTCAGCTGAAAAAAGACCTCCGGTTGCCCTTCCGGGAGACCGGAAAGGCCTTAAAATCAGGAACATTAAAAAGACCGGCAAGGGATTAGTTATGGCATTGGATGACACAGAGACTATTCAGGCAATTAAAGATTCCACGGCGGTTAAGCCATTTAATTTGAAAATAGAGCCCAAGAGAACGCGTAGGTCCCGTATTATATTCTATGATATTGACCGTAACCTGACCAGCAAAGATGTCTTGTCCCTCATTGGGGAGCAGAACACTGATTTGGATGAAGCCGCTTTACGGCGGGACTGCAGGCTGGTCTTTAAAACGGGTACGCATGATACCCAGAAATATCAGGGGTCTTTGAGGTAAGTTCTGGTCTCTTTCAAAAATTTACGTCCGCAGGCAGGCTATTTATTGATTTAGGGTCCTGCCGACTAAAAGATACGTGGATATCCAAAAATGTTACAAGTGCTGCAGATATGATTACAGGGCTAAATTTTGTAAGTTTGCCTTGGTATATGCCCATTGTGGCCAGGAGGGCCACAAACGTGACGATTGTTCGCATAGGTCCGAGGCTACGGCCGGTGCTAACTGTAAGAGGTTGCACAAGAATCATGAGCACCCAGTGCTCATGAATGTGGCTGTTACATAAGTGTCGTTGCGCTGTACCTTACTTCCTTAGATGGTTAGGTTTGGTCAACTAAATGCCCAGATTGTCCAGGTTATGTAGTCCAGGTTGAGTTAGGTGAGATTGTAGAGAGACGCAGCCTTGATGTTGTTCTTCTGCAGCACCTATATGTAATTAGGCGCTTTTACAGCTGGAAAAAGTTTTGTGAAGGGCATACCTGTATGTCTGCTATTCTGTGCAGGAAGTCGGTTGATAGTATCTTTATACGACAGGTTTCTGACGCGCATCATGTTGTGGTCAGACTTGCCATTCGCGGACAGAACCTTATAGTTACTAGTTCATATTTCCAACACAAGGATTCCATGTTGAACACCTAGCGAGATGGGATAGGATCTTTCGTATTGTGGACAATAGTCCAATCCTTATTGGTGCCGATGTTAATGTGAAATCACTTTTCTAGCAGTGGGATCACTGATCATACCGGTGGCATAATTGACAGTTTCATCGCACAGCACAATTTTCAGGTCTTTAATGTTGCAAACCAGTTGGCCACTTACGTCGGTACGGTTAACGGACGACGGGCCTTTTCAGATACAAATCTTGACATCACCATTGGTAGGGAGATCCCTAGTATGGTCCTTGACTGGTCTGTGGTCGACGACTGTTCTAGCGCTCATCGGCTGATACTATTCGAAATAGTGGATGAGCTGAGCGATGGCCATGAGGGACAATTTCCTGTTCACCGGAGGCGCATCCTGCATAGGAAGGCGGACTGGCCGAAATTCTCCTCTTTGTTGAAGTCCAGACTGGAGATTTTTTCTCGAGATCTTCACGGCCTGCCATTAGATTTCCTGGCAGAAAATGTCATTTCTGCGGTGGTGGCAGCAATTGAAGCCGCCATTCCTAGAGACACTGCCCGGGAACGTATAACTGATTGGTGGTCTCGGAATCTGACAACAATGAAGAAGTCTGTGAACCGACTCAGAAGGGCTACGCAACGAGAGGGTGATCCCTATCGGCGTGCGGCCCTAACTACAGATTACCGCAGAGGGAGGACTTGGTACTTTCATAGCATTAGGTCCTCCAAGCGTAATTCCTGGCGCTCCTTTGTTCAGGAGCAAGGGAATAGAGACCCTTGGACCGTTGTGTATAGAGCCCTTGGACATAAGCGCAGGAAAGGTGTCCTCCTGTCAGCTTTATCAACCCGCGAGGGTGAGGTAATTGATTAGTACCGTATCCTTAATATTTGGCTGAATGATTCGTTCCCGAATGACACTATGGTGGGTGAGGTTTCATACCACCGGCGTGTCAGGCGGGAAGTCGCGATTTTCGAGACCGTCATACAATCTTCTGAGATCACTGAGGCGGAAGTGCTACAGGTGATCTGTAGCATGGCATGGCACAAGGCCCCCGGATATGATTGTATCACAGTATAGCTCCTCGTCCGAGCGCTTCCAGTGGTCCTTAGTCTCCTAACTAGAATATATAATAGGTTGCTCTTCACCGGCTAATTTCCGGCTTGTTGGAAACGTGAAGATTCTGTGTTGTTGTTCAAAGGTGGCGACAAAGATCCCACTGTTAACTCTTCTTACCGTTCACTAACACTCTTGCCCGTAATTGGCAAGGTTTTTGAGAAGGTCCTATATTTGCGTATTAATGTTGGATTGGCCACTGATCATTTGCTAATGGACAACCAGTATGGTTTCCGACCGGGCAAGGGCACTGAGGCCTACTAAAGGTGATGGATATAGCTTCCTCCAGTCCATATAAATATGTATTAGGGATTTTTCTGGGGATATCCGGGGCATTTAACCATTTATGGTGGCCCTCTGCCCTGTTTCAGATGCAGAAGCGTAAGTGTTCACAAAATGAACTGCAAGTGCTCTCAAGTTATTTCAGCAATCCGACCGTTTCCCTGCGTAATGGCGGCTCAGAGGTTCGTAAGACCTTAACTAAAGGATGCCCTTAGGGCAGTGTTCTGAGTCCCCTTCTTTGGATCACAGAATTCGATTCGAATCCCCCACAGGTCACTACACCCATGTATATTTCCTATAGTGTCTAATTTAGATGCGATTAGATGGGTCTCCCCCAATCGGTATATCAAACAGTTTCTCTCTGGGCATGGTGCCTTTGGGGCGAGTTTGGCTAGGTTTCGTTTGGTGGATTCGAGTCAATGCCCGAATTGCGGAACTGATGATACAGCGGAGCACGTCCGCTACATCTGTCCTCGATACGAGGTCGAACATTCATGAGCTGTTAGGGAACTTCAGAGAATACTTTCCTTTCTGGATCTCCGTACCAATTGGATGATTCGCGAGGAATGGTATTTAGTGGCTGGTTTTCTTCGCGCCCTTGCAAAGTGTATTTCTGCAGAGGGAGTTTGATCGAGGTACTCGAGCGTAGTAGGATCCCGGCTGGTTAGGGTTCCGGCATAGACATTGGATTGGTTGGAGGTAGGTGTGTTGGCATCGTGCCACTGTTATATTGGTATTGTTTGTGATTCGATTTGGGGCTCCCGCGGGTGGGGTGGCTGCGCTGCCGGGGTATAGTAGCCCGTGCAATCGTAGGCGTGGTTTCCCTCCGCCGGTGGCGGTCCTGATCGTGACTTGGTAATGCCACGTGAGACACCTAGATGGGACTGGGTGGTGGTGTGGGGTTTGTCACCGGCTGCTGCGCGGACCGGAATGGAATGGAATGCAAAGTTGGCAGGAGTTTATTACTCCCTACTATATCGCAGAACCTGGACAGAGTCCCTTGCTGCTGGATCATTCTAATCGGGCTTGTTTTTTTTAAAAGGGTTAATTTTAAATAGCGGGTCTAATTTTTTCAAGTTTTGGTAATTTTTTTTTTTATTTAGTTAATTTAAGACGGATTTAATTGCATTCCAATCCGTTGTTCAACCAGCGTTATCGAACCCATTTTATGGGCCGACCGCGGAAGGCTAGGCTTATGAAGCCTGTCCTCTCGACGCAATTCCCCTTCAGACCGTCTACTGAAGTCCTTTCGGTGCTAGCGCTTAATAGGCTAGCAGGAATACGCCACAACGGGGCACTAACTATCAGGAGGGAGCAATGCGACCCCTACTCCGGAGGAGTCGCAATTGCTGGTTTAATTTCATTTACTTGTAAGTGTTAAAGGAAAGGTTGTGTAGAAGTTCTTCATCCACTTCTGTTATGGCTGCCTTTCAGGACGCATCTCTGCTGGGCTCTGTTCCGGACTCCAGTCCGAGATGTTGAGACGAGTAGAGGATCTTCCTTCTTCTTCATCTTCTTCTTCTCCCTCTTCTTCTTCCGAAGACCTCTTCGTTCTTCTTTGGCCTGCACTTTCCAAGAATTGGTAGGAACCGGAATGAGGTTGCGTTCTCCTTGTTAGGTGTCCTAAACTGGTCGACTTATTTGGGTGTAGGTCTGAATTTCTATATTGCGTATAATCAAAACACAATTTTGATTGGTATGACTGTAGCACTGATTAAACTTTAAACTCGTTCGTTTTATGAGGCATTCACAGTCACGAACGGTGTTGTCAAATCTGTGCTAGGCACAAAGTCCGCGCTTCTGCGGTTTTGGTTAGTTAGTTTGAGTGAATCATGTTAGGTTGGATGTGAAGATGTCCGTTTGAGGCCTACGAAAAGGCAAAATTTGTTTTGTATTTGCTGATGCAAATGTCTGCCGAGGCATTTACATCGGTGGCATCTCGACCGAGGCTTGGCTGTTGACTGTGAGATGAAATCAGTTAGAGGATCTAAAGACGACCTCTGGTAAAGCATCTCAGGGCTTGGAACGGAGGATGTGGTGTGGCGACCGTTAACGTCACAAGGTGTCTTCCCCCTACGGGGTTGGGATGATGTACTGACTGAAGTGGTTTCAGTACACAACTGTTAGTCTTTCCACCATTGCTACTTTTCTTGTTTGAACTGTTATTTAGCTCTAAAATAATGGTTTTGAGCGAGGCCACCTGATCAAATAAAACCTGAACAAGCTGTTTCCGTTCACTGCAAGATTCTCACTGTGTATTACCAGCATTTGTATGAGTTTGCTTTGATGTAGCAGCTGCAAAAAAGATATCTATTTTTGCTGGTTTCTGGGAGTTTAACATCTTCTTATACTCTTTTTTCGCTGAGGGAAAAGAAAGCTTCTGCTCAGTATACATTTTTAGAAATGTTGGGCATTTCTCTTCTTTTTCTCTTCTTTAAATGTTGGGCAATCTCATGAGCGAGCTAAATGTAATCCCCACATTTTTCTTCCTCCTGGCATTCAGAATCATTGTGGCTTTCTTTGCCACATCTAGCACATATTGCAATGGTAAAATAAGAAGTTGTAGTGTGGTCATACCTTTGACACATCTTTTGAAACAACGCCTAGTGTTGGGAATGAATGGTCGCACTCAAATAGACATGCAACCCACTCTTATTTTCTCTGGTGGTATGAGAAGGTTAAATGTCAGTATTAGAGAGGGAGTAGGTTCCTCTATTCTGTTCTGACATCTCATAATTCATCTCACTTCAACAACACCTTAGGGAAGAAGTTCCTCCGTAATCTCACTTACATCTATCTCCCAAAGATCCTGACAAAAGATTATTCCTTGGTTAACATTCAAGGATTTATGGCATACCGCTTTTATGTTAATACCCCCTATATTAGTGAGATGCAACAGTAATCAACTCTGTTTGTCACTGATTGTCTCAACAAGTATCATGCCATCCCTCAATTTTCTAACATTTTTAGGTGAACCACTTGTGCCTGTAATAGCTTTATTTATCAAGAAAGGTGAAACCTTTTGAAGGCAACTGCCCTCCTGACTGTGTTTAAGAACTCAAATTGTACATCCTTATACTGTGTACGGGATACATCAACCGTTAGCCTGTTCTCATCAACAGCAACAATTTTATTCTGATCAGACAATACAGAGTGAGTTCTTATCACTTGACTTCAGGAGGTAGTTTCTTCAGATAGACCACTAACCATCATAAGGGTTTCTTGGGGGTTTATTGGAAATTTCCACATAGATCCCACAAGTACTGGTGTTTGGAAATTTCCAAATAAACCACTCCAGCAGAGCGCATACTTACTGGAGCTAGAGCTAAATACAACTAGGTTTAACCAGGTGTCCAGAGGACATCGTTCAAAACTCACCTTTGAAATAGTTCCCTTGGGAAGCCACGCAATGCTTCAAATGGTTTTCCCACTCAGTTGTTGGAACTCAGAAACCGGAATATCCTTCAGATGGTTGGTTACATTTTTTTAATGTTTTCTACTGTTCCAAAATGGTGCCCTTTGAGGTGTTTTTTTTAAAGTTAGGAACAGGAAAAATTCGTAGGAACTCAAGACAGGTGAATAAGGTGGTTGAGGTATTACAGGAATGTTTTTCTTTGCCAAAACTTCATTAATTGAGAGTGCAGTGTGACTAGGTGCATTGTCATGATGCAGCATCCAGTTGTCTTTGATGGCTGGTCTCACATGGGCAACTCTTTTCCACCGTCTTTCAAGAATTTTTCGGTAAACATATTGATTTACAGTCTGTCCTGTAGGCAAAAACTTCTTATGGACAATGTTATTACTATCAAAGAAACAAGTTACCATTGTTTTGATTTTTGATTTGCTCATTTTTGTTTTTTTGGGACGTGGTGTGTTTGAAGTATGCCACTCCTTGCTCTGGTGTCTTGTTTCTGGATCGTACTCAAATATCCAAGATTCATCACCAGTAATAACATATTTTAGAAAATCAGGATTAGGTTCAATATGCCCTGGATCAGAGCACACTTCCACCCTGTTGTTTTTCTGTTCAACATTTTGGTTTTCTGGGACCAATTTTGCACACTTTTGACATGTCCAATTTGTTTTTTTTTAAATTTGATTGACTGTGGTATGGTTCAAATTCAATTGTTCTGCATTCAGTTTTGACAGTTAATCACCAGTCGTACTGTATCAAGTCCCTGATTCACTCAACATTGTGTGACTTTTTCATGTTAACAGTCTTCCAGAACATGGATCATCCACAACTGCTTCCTGGCCATCTGAAAATGGTTTAAACCACCTAAAAACCTGGGTTCGTGATAGAGTGTCATCTCCATACGTCCTTTTCAATTTTGAAAAAGTTTCAGTAGCATTCTCACCAAGCTTAACACAAAACTTGATTGGTCAATGATGCTCATAATTACTATCATTCATTTTTGTAATGCACAACAAAAACTCGTTTTACTAGTTTGTTTACTTCTCAAATGGCAACAACAGACTAAAAATATTAATATCTAATATAAATCAGATGTTCATGTAACCATATGTTTACTAGTAACTTTACAGTGTTGCCACTCTGACTGCCATTGAAAAACTAGTGTCATTACTTTATTTACAGACCTCATATGTACATACATACATTCATATATTTGTACAGACATCACATCAAAACTAGTTAAAATGGATTCAGAGATGGTCAAAATGGATATTTCCGTAGTAGACGACACATACGCATAAAGTTTAAACTCAATCACTACTGTAACTCACTGCATAAGCGCATATGAAAGGTACACCAATACAAAGTTAATATAACCTCAAACTGGGGTTATTTTGTCTCTTGTTGACCTTAAATTGGGCATAACTGAAGAACATCTCAACCAATCTTCATCAAATTTTCACATGCACAACTTCAGATAGACTACCACAGTATATCTAAATTTTAATGAAATTGATCTAGTAGATTTAAAGATTTTCGAGAAATTTTATACATATATATATATATGTATAAAAGAATTACATTTTAAGTGAATGGTATTTTCATACTTCTCATACTTCAAAACATACAAAAATTTAATTTAATCCCCTAATCCCACCTTGCAATCAAAAGTAATAATGTACTTTTCTTCAAAAAGCCAGTAAAAATAACCATCAAAACTGGTTCATTTGGTAAAGAGTGAAGCATGAACACACATAACACAAACACATAGGTTAAACTGAAAAACTGAATACTGGTATACAAGACATACTGTTTTATACACATTGCAATGGTAAACATTGGTAAAATTTTTTACTACTTTACATTATTCATTTAAAATAGGGAAAGTTGTGAAAAATGTTTATCATAAAGCAAGAGCTAACTCAAAGGTAAAGTTTTTATGATTTCCTCTGTTGTAATGTGTATTGGCTTTGATTTTTAAAAAGATTTCAATTTTTAAAACCTCTCTCTTTTTATGAAAGTCTGTTAAAAAGTGATAATGTATGTTAGATATTTGTTGTAGTGATTAGAAATCAATCCTATCCTACAAAATTTTCACAACTTAAAGATGAATTTACATTGGAATAAAAATAACAGCTCTGTAGAAGATGCAAGTATAATCATAAAGGAATTGTTTGAGCATAGTGATCCATATACATGTTAAAATCTCAAGAAAAAATACTAATTACATTTACAATTATATAGAAATCAATATTGATTTACGTTGTACTGAAATGAGTTCAGCGACAATTTGTAAAAAAAAAATACTTTTTTTTATGATTTTAATACACAAATAATACTTATGTACTCATAAATTCTTCTTTACTTTGTGATATTATTTTTATGTCATGTGAAGAAGGGTGTTAAAAATTAAAACAGATTAATTTGTAAATATTTAATTTATATCAATGGATTATATTCAAAATTAAATATTATTACACTATACATACTTGAAAGTAACCATCACCTTGCATAAATCGGAAAATCTACACATTAGCTTTTAATTAGCTGTACTAAAAATAACACACTGTCATCTCATACAAGTTGTGTATCCAATTTTTTGCTCTAATAAACATATAAGGTAATTACAAAGCTCAGTAATAACAATTATAGTAAAAATAATAATAATAATTAAAAAGCTAAATTATATGAAATCTTGTTCGCGATTTATTTATATGAATTATATCTCATCTAAATTCTGATACGTATGCAAATGTAAAATCACCTTAAATTTTGAAAATAGCTCTATTCATGTTAGACAACAATTCTATTTGCGTGGGAAAAATAAAGAATAAATTTGTTATTTTGTTTCCTTAATTTTTGTAAGTAAATTTGAATTATAAATAATAGGCTAATGTATCATTGCAATATTTCAAAAATAGATAGAAATTTTCATTCAAAATTTTATTTACTTTCAACGACTTTGAACGATAATTGTGCCACATGTTGACCTACTGATTGCTGTTGGTTGTTGTGCGGCCCTAACCTTTCATTAAATCCTGAGGATGTCAGGCATCGGGTTTTGGTGTAATCGAACGTTAAAATTTACGATCGAAAAAGGAATAAGACCGAATGCTGCAAGGAGTTTAATTAATAGATTTACCAGACAAGTTAACAGTGTTCCTCATAACAAAAGAATGTAAGTTACTTTTTGTATTCTACAAAATTTATGTTGTTTAAATGACCTATGTTTGTTTCGTCAAGGGCGTTAGATTGTAAGGGTTATTTTATTTTACTTTGCGCGTATGTAATTTACAAAAATATATATATATGTATGAAAGTATTTGTTATTCATATGAATTTGTAGCATAGTTTCGTATTACTTGATTAAATAAGTGGAGAAAGTGACATAAAAAAAGTAATTTCGTCATTTTCATCAGTGTACTACACTCGTTGAGTTAGATATTTTAATTATATTTCGACTCGAAATTTAATTAAAATTTGTTAAAAATCAAGGCTGTTTAACGAATTTAATTACCTCAGTTGATTTGGGCTGTAGTATTATACAATGATGACGATTTTAACATTTTATTAACGATTAGTTAACTTCATAACTTGATGTTACTTAGTCCAGTTTATTTCTTTTAAAACATAAAGTTAACATTTATCACTGCTATAATAGTTGTGTACGTTTTTGTTTATTAAATTGTAGAAATTATGTTTTGATACCCCTTTGCAGTGTAATTATTTGTAACCACATGGTTAATAAAAATTAAAAAGTGGAAGTTGTGCTCTTCAAAATATTTTCAGCTTTACATGGCACTGATATTGGCATTGTTGATTTATGAAGTTGGGAACTTATTTCTTTCTGTGAAGCATTCAATTTATAAAAAATATCTTAAATTAGACTGTCAATTTTTTATAAGTGATTTTCTAAGTTGATGTGTAATTTTTTCAAGGTTATTTTGATCCATCTTTTAGTGAATCAGTTTCTTGTAGTGACTAATGTAAATTATATGGAAGTTTTTCATTTAAAAGATCTTTTGGTATTAATTTTTCTGCTCTGTTATTATTGGTTTTTCTGCTGGCACTATTATGATATTAATGACTTCAGTCTCCAAAAAGTTTATAAAACTGCCTTATTTGATTTAATAGAGGAAGTACTGACTAGTGTAGTAAGAATATTGGCAACCTCTATAAATAAAATTAATTTAAAAAAATATATCTGTTTGAGATGTTAAAAAAGATTAAAAATTGTTTAAGCTTTAAGTACAGTAAATTATTTTATTTACTGTGCAGCAGCAAAAAATTAATTAAATCTCAGTATTACTTGAATTGTGTAAGAATTTGGAAAATATTCTTATTGATTTTATGAATTTGCCAAATAATAAACCAAAAGGTAGTAGGCAATTATTCGTAGAGTGTACAGATAGAATAAATGGTCAAGCAAGAGAAAAATATGAGTTACAAAAACAATCATTTGTAAATAATAAAAAAATTATAATTGAATCATGCTTTGGCAGAAACAAATAAAATACTTCCTGTGCCAATCATTGGTGTAAAATAAACTGAAATGAAGTGCTTCAATTTTCAAGGTTATCAATTAAAGAAATTTAAGGGCTATTTTGAGGAATGCAATGTATGTATTTAGGGATCATTCAAGTATTATATAAGCATTTTGAAGGGGGTTCACTCTTTATCTACTTTTTCTGACTAGCACTTAATAGCTTATATAACATAAGCTGGAGAAAACAAAATTTACAAAAGTATTTATTCAAACATTTAAAATATACTCTAATAAATATAAATTGTTTTATTACATCTAGAACGTTCCAGAAATATAAGTACGGTTATGTTTCAGTAGCATTTAGTTATTGTAGAATTCTGGAAATGTTTAAGAGAAATGTAGCAGCTTTTGTACAACAGGGTAATAGTGGACTCAATTGCCAGTTTGTAAAAACTAAACTTCATTTAATTTTTTAAGTATTCTATTTGGTAATTGGATCATTCCATATCAAATCAACAACCCTCACAACTTGACCTTCACCAGTTTCAACTGATTTTTCAGTCACTCAGTTTTTTGTGTGGGCCCCCATAAAAAAGTGAACAAATTGCAAAAAGCACGGTTCAAGTAATTACAAAAAACTTTTCTCAGCTCCTATAAGACCCAGAGAGGTCATTTTAAAGCCCTTGGAATGGGCTTTCATTTGATATATCACTAGGCAAGATGTGACATTAATAGGTCAAGGTAGCCAACAAATTTGTTTGACCTCGAATATATCCAAAAGTATATTTTTTTTTAAATTTGAAAAAATATGGTAATTGTGAGCCTGAGCATCCTCAACCTTAATCTTTTTCAAGTTGAAGTATGTTGAAAAATATGTTATATAGTTAATAAAAATACAAGTTTCAAAAGTCAGAAGAGTGACATTACCTTAGTATTCTTCCTCAGAATCTTTAATGGCAGTAGTGTTGTTATCAGCTGTTATGGGCAACTCCATCATATAGTCAGGATACAGTGAAGCAACACTAGACCATAAATGATGAACTTGGGTCTTGTAGTCCTTGTATTTTCTTTTGAAAAAGAACTCTGCGAGATGCCCGTGCAAGTGATGCTTACAATTTCCTTACCAAGGAACATTTGAACTCACTTCTCGCCATGTACACTCGATTGTCTGTATGAGCTCCCATGTCTGGATGTATGAAATTACATTTATGGTTCACTGCTAAATGTTGGTAGCCCTTGTGTTACAAACAATTTTATGTCTTCCAGCAATCGCTAACAATTATTTTATTGGTAAGACTGTACTATTGTATGTTAGGCAAAAAGGTGGCGTGTCCACGTGTTGCAACAGGAACCAATAATACTGCTTTTTTTTCTTGCTCAATGCAATCGAAAACCCCAGTACCATTAATAATTCTTCCTCTATTATACTTTCAACATTTCCTAATATAGCTTTGTCGATTTCAACAATTTTGTTAGGTTCTCCTATCGGTACTGGATTGGAACAAAACAATTGAAAGAAAACTTCATAGAAATAGTGACCTATCCTTTCCGACGACTAATATATGTTTTTTTGTTCTGTACTAGTTCAATTGTCCCATCATATTCCAATATAAGAGATATTTAAGTTGAGGATGTTCAGGCTCACAATTACCAGAAATATTTTTTGCTTCCCAATGTGTTGTACATATGGTAAACATTTCATAACGGGATTGCATTGTGATCATGGTGAAGTAAAATAATGACCTTGTACGTATTCACCACATAACTGCAAACTGTATAGCTTCCAAAGATATTTACAGAAAAATTACACAGTGTACACTTCTTGCTTTGAGAGATTACAAACTCTTCCTGTTGGATTTACTTTGGGATCTACTTTTTAAAAAACATCACTCCTATGTACATTAAGAACATTCTCAAAGTCTGGGTAGTGGAAGGAAGGTGAAGGTCCATGTGGACGTAAGAACTTCATCTTCACTGTTTGATTTTTCTCATTTGAGTCTGGAACACAGCCCAGTCATCAGTGTCTATCATATCTGCAGATAAAGACCCCAACAATTTCTGTGAATTCAAGATCATCCTCAATATTTGTTGTGTTTGCTACTGTTGAGTTGTTAGAAAATGAAAACACCCTCAGTTGCACCTGATCCTTGTTCAGTGGAACAAAAGAGTGGAGTTTCTGAGTACCTGGTATAGTTCTTGCTGTCATTGTACTCCTCTTCAAAGCCTCTTATTTTCCTTTATGCTGTTCAGTTGTACTGTAATGGAAATGTATCTCGACTCAATGTGTTCATTTGCCCAGTCATACAACTGTCGTGAAGTCATGATCTGGTCGTTGTAGTCAATTGAAGACTTGCTCTAGTTGTAAGTCTTCTAACAGTCCCTTGCATGCCATCAGATGCGCTTTTGCCATGAGATGTGGCAAAAAAATACCAGTCTGCTTTCATCCCAAAGTCTGATTCATGGTAACAGTGGTTGGGAAAATTGAGTATTTTTGTACTAAGAGGCAGCACCATCACTGTAGTAATAGATCGGGTTTGGTTTTGTGGTAAAATGAGATTGCGTGAAACCAATTAAATATTTCTGAAAAAAGTGCATTGCACCTATGATGTTCTTTTTTCAACTTGTATCCACTGTTTGTAGGTGATGTTTTCAATGCAGTTGAGCTTGAAAACTTCCTCAATCCTTCCCTTGACTTCTTCAAACCCAGGACAATTTTTGCAATTTTCAAAGCAGCAAGCTTCAGTTGGATTAGCATACACTACATACATTGTAATATCTTTGTAAGACTTAATTGGCCTATCACCTTCTCAGTTCTTTCATTCTACAATGCATAACCATAAGTTTTGCATTTTAGTGTGTTGTACATACACAAACACTGTGGATTTCACTTGCTCTTGCAAGAACACAGTATTTAACCTGAGTTCACAGAACTTTGTAAATCCTATTTTAAACAATGGATACCTCTATTTATAAAATGCAAAAGCTTCACGGAGATTACACTGAATTAATTTTTTCTGAATATACTCTCATCTTTCATTTATCTAAAGAGAAATATAATCTTTTTTCTCAGGCACATTTGTCTTATTTTCTCACTCTCATAGAAATCAGTTACTTTTTCTGCTGTTTTAAAATCTAAAGTTCTACAAAGTTTATGATCAGGACATGATATGATACCTTTTTCTTTAACCAGGCTTTTAGCTTTCCTTGCAGTGTAGTCTGATAGTCCAAATTCATCTTGATAAATTAGGACTAGCACAAATTCCCAAAGCTTGGACTAAAGTCCCAGCTTTTAGGTAGCGTTTCAATATTTTACTTTTGAACACTACTGCTGATTTCTTGAGCTTTTCCTGAGGGTATTTTCTCTCGCATTGTCTTTTTTTCTGTATAGTGATTCATTTAAAAAAATCAAACTTTTGTTCAGAACATTTACAGCTTCATTTTTTCTGGGGAACACAAATGATCTAATCGTTGAAATTCTTCATCAGAAGTAGATTCTTCAGCATTATTTTAGTAGATGCCTCAAACTATTTGTGGCAGATATCACAGATTTTATAACCTTGTTTAAGAAAAGTAAATGTTTGCACCAAGTTCTTTCTTATACTTCTCAGGGTTTTCTTACAAGAATTGTGACTTGAATTTTGAAATGGATTGCAACAGTACATTTTACTTGAAACTGTAGAAGTTGATGGTTCCATGCTGGTCACTGTACTCTGGTCAAACGCTGTGATGAATTAATCATAAAATTCCAAACCTGTAGATAAAGGCAAGCTCAATTAATAAAGAATGACTGAAAAATCTGAAAAAAATATTTTTTTGCATCACTTTATAGGTATGATCAATCTCTTAAGTACGCCACTGTACCTTCTGTTCCAAGAGATGATCTAGACTGAATATTACTTTACTTGTCTCAACAGGATGAAACATGTATATTCTTTTGCTGGCGCTAGGAGTGGATGTCATGACATGCTACTCTTCTCCATCATCAAGTGACCCAGTCTGGAAGGGGAGGGTTTTCATTGATTGAATCTCAATTAGCAATTGCTACATAGGGGGAACAATTGGAATATTTTGCTGTACCTGATTATTACAAAATTATTTTTAACATGATCCCTTTGCAATCCCGTTATGAAATGTTTATCACAAGTACACAGTAGGAAGCAAAAAGTTTTTTTCAAATTTAAAAAATACACTTTTGGATATATTCATGGTCAAATAATGTTTTTTATGGTCTCTAACTATTAATATCACAAAACCTTGCCAAGTGACATATCATATGAAAGTCCATTCCAAGAGTAGTTTTAAAAATATTTCTTTACTGATAAGGTGTTATTAAATGATTTTCCAACTTAACGGGATACCACATTTTTATGAAGAAACTAGGAGTTACTGAATGTAACTTAAACAGTTTGATTATTTGCATCAAACCAGTTGGCCTCCATGGTCCCTTGAATTAATACAGTACTGCTACTGGTGGGTCACATGAAAACTTAAATATTCCGATCATAAGTTAATACAACTTTGGTGATGAGAATTTAAAGTTCTGCTAGAGTTACTTTAAATAACCGTTACACAATACTGACCCGCTCAAGGGATGTTGGATCAAGTAAAGAAAGAGTGTAAATGATGTTAGAAGATATATGAACAATTTATGTAATTATAAGTTACTAATTTTTTTATTTCTTTCATTTCCATTTATTTTTGTTTGTTTAAATAAAATTTGAATTTATTAAACTTTTTATTTATTTTTAGATGATTTTGCTTTATTCATTTTCTCAGAATTGATGCAACTTCACGAAAGTTTATAAAAAAAGATTGCATTCATATAAGTATATACATTACTTATGACAGGCAAGGAAAACAATCTTTAACTGTAGTAGAATATCAGCCTTTATTTAATTAAATGAATAATTGAACTAAATAAAACATCAACTTATAAGAAGAATAAAAATTCATCTTTTGACGGATTTATTACTTTATATTATATTCTGGAAGTCTCCTGGGGTCTAATACAGCAGTCTTCATTTGGGGCGTATAGGTAACTGCACCCTTTGTTTAGTGTTTACCCATAATTTGTTACATTTCTGAAACACAAGGTTAGGTATTCCAGCATACAATTTTCACCCATCAGTTCATACCAAAGATGCACAGACTAAGACGTCTTAATATCTTTAGTAAAGATCTAGTAGAGTTTGACCCATACCCGTAAACCATACCCATAATGCGACATTTTCCAGGTCTCTTTCGGACAGTAGGCACCCGTTATGGTTGAGTTCCATTTAATTAATTCATTTAAAAAATTTTTTAAATCAATCACTTTAAAAAAAAAAATATTTTTTGGCTACTACAAGGTGATTAGTTATCATATACCAAATATCATCAAAATCAGAAATAGTGATGCACTGATCATTTGTAGAATTAAAATGGAATACCCTCTACATTCACAATCCCTCAAGAGGTAAGGTATTTTTATTCAGAGTGGCATTGGTATGTTACAGGTAATGGCTTTTCTTTGACCAATTTGAAATATATCTTGTAATAAAAAATGATTTTTGTATAGAAAGTAGAACTAAGACTAATAGTTAGCAGTCACATTAAAACAGTTATTTATTGTACTGTCAAGGTCAATGATTTATGATTCATATTCATTTATCTAATGTCAGTTAATCTTAGAATATTGTTTAATTTTTTTGTTAATAACTTAATCTAATTAAATGTATGTTGTTATTCTGTGTTCATTTGAGATTTTTCTTTAGTAGTTGGGTAAGGTAGAACTGATGTAAGATAGATATGTATATATTAATTTGATGCTCTACTATGATTTTGGATTTTTACTTATATTATTGGTTTTAGAAAACTTGTAACGCAGAAACCAATTTGTGAATCACATCTTTTGACTTATCAATGGAATACATCATGCTACAGATCTTTTGCTTCAGGAAATTATCCTCCTCATATGAAAATATTACTTCCTGCCCTTTCTCCAACTATGGAAATGGGAACTATAGTAAGCTGGGCAAAAAAGGAAGGTAGGTTTTTATTAATGTTGAAGATATTTTTACCACATATTTACAACTGTTATGATCATTTAATTCTGTTGAAGAGCAAACTATTCTGACCAGTTTTGATAATCTATAAACTGACTTAATCTTGAAAATTATTTTGCAAGAAAAAATAATCAGTAAAAAAAGTCAGATTAAATCCGTATAACTGGTAATGTCCATAATATAATTTAAAAACCTTTGCAAAATCTTTGTTGAGTCGCATTGGTCTAGTGGTGAACTTCACTACTTGACTTGACTTTATTTGATTTTTGGTATAGCAGTGAACTCATCACAAATCAGCTGATTTCAAAGTCGAGAGTTCTAAGGTTCAAATCCTAGTAAAGACAGTTATTTTTACATGGATTTGAATACTAGATTGTGGATACCAGTGTTCTTTGGTGGTTTGGTTTCAATTAACCACACAGTTCAGGACTGTACAAGACTCCACTTCATTTACATTCATATAAATCATCCTCTGAAGTAATACCTTATGGTGGTTCTGGAGACAACAGAAAAAAAATATTTTAAAATTATGTTTAAAGAAAGGTTTGAATGAATGAAGATGAATTGACAGGCAAGCACACCCCTGCACCAGAGCTGGTGCAGATGTGTGCTTGCCTGCTACATTGAAGGTCAAGAGTTTGATACCCAGCTACAGTCTGCAAATGATATAATCAATTAATTTCAATGCAGTGATTGTTATCTAGTAGTTAATGGGATAAAAAAGTAAAGAATAAACATTAATTTGATAACATTCATTTCCTTTGTAGTTTTCTTGATTGGTAGGTGATGTTATCATTTTTACTCACTTGTAACATCAGTGATTATCAAATCAACCTGTATGTATGTGTTGTATTTGTTGATTTTAGAAAACTTGGTTAATTAATCCATATTGTGTGGGTTATAGTTATTTACATCAAAGGCTTTTATTGAAATGTGCTATAACCCACAAAAATAAAAATGGTAACTTAATGATGATGATGATCTCTACCATCATCATTGAGGTAGAGATATTTGAATTGATCTCAGAGAATATTAAGAAACAAGTACCAACAAGTTTGCAATAACAAAAAAGTACCAACATTTGTGCATAATTGTGCTTCATATGACATCAAATTTCAAAATGTAATTTTCAGATTTTTTAAAAACATTGGGTTGGGGAAAATCCTTACTTCAGATTTGTTTTCAACATTAAAAATCTGATTGGTATTTTCTATCACATTTTAAGGAACAAAAATTGTGCTTTTATTTGTTATTAAAGGGTACATAAAGTAGGAAATATTATTAAATAGAACGGATGGGGACTGCTATGTTCTCAATGCAGTGGAAGATGCTAGTAAATTTTGGTTGTAAGATACTGCATTAATTTTGTTAGCAAGCAAACAGTAGTTTTGTTGAATGTTTTGTTTGTTTTATTGTATTATAATTATGGTTAAAAACGTCTTTGTTAATTATTTCCAGAATGTTAATCTTAAAAAAAATTTGAGTTTATTAATCATATTCTTCAATTATCATCTCATATTATTGCATTAAGCTGTTCTCTGGAAACTGACTTACCTGAAGATCTGATGGACAGTTTACTCTGAAAAATCTCTTCACAGGGGCTGTCTGTCATATTTAGAGAGATTTGTCCAGGGAGTTTATAGTTATCATAAGAATCTTTAATGCAGTTTCATTTCTTTGTTTCTTTCAGTTGTTCTTACAAGAACTTTAATAACTGTTCGATTATGATTAATAAAATTAACTTTTTTTAATTCACCGTAGAGCTGCCCATGGACAGAAAGACATATCTTTTTCTGTGTTTTGTATAATGAACAAAATATCATTTTCTATGATGAACAAATAACATAGAAAAAAGATTATCTTTTTTATATTTTGTTTATCTTTTAGCGCTTCTTAAGATTTATTACACTTTAAATATGTGATTCATCTTAAATTGTAATTATTCATAAGGTTTTTTATTCTGGTTAAGATTCTGTCTTGTACTCAATTATATTAATTATTATTTATAGTAATGACCTGGAATTTTTTACTTTAAGGTGATAAATTGAATGAAGGAGATTTGTTAGCTGAGATAGAAACTGATAAAGCTACAATGGGATTTGAAACTCCAGAAGAAGGATTTTTAGCTAAAATATTAATTAAAGCTGGTACAAAAAATGTTCCTGTGGGAAAGGTCAGTTGGTATGATTACATTTTTAAATCTGTGTTTGAAGTTATGTTTACTATCAAAAAAATACTTGTAACTGTTGCCATTGTAGAAGTATATTATAGTGGAGACAATGAGAGTAAATTGTAGTATTTTAAAAATAAACTTTTATAAACATTTGACAAAATTTCTTATCTTTTGTCTGATGGACAAGCGTGATGTTAATGTTGTATTAATTTTTAGTTTGACAGTTATAAACTATTTCTTTCCTACTAACTAATCTATTTGCAAAGCAATAACATACTTATGCCCAATTACAGGTACTGTGATAGATGAATTTTATAGCAGATAAAAAATACTATCCCTGACTGAGATTTGAATCTAGGATCTTCCAGATGAAAGGCAGAGGCACTGTCACAGAGGTTGGCAGTGTTTAATCAATAAAGCCTTTGTGAATGTGTAATTTAGTTCACTTACAGTGTTTATAACTTTTTTTTTGAAATTGTGTAATATCCATTTTTAAATGATTCTACAATTGTGAAAATGTTATAGGCCTAAAATTTCCTTTTAGCATGTCTAATTATTACTAAATGAATGGAAGAAAAGCACATAAAATAGTTAAGATAATAATTCGCATTATTCATTGAGAGAGGGACTTTGAAAAAATATTTACGAGAAAAAAATTATCTCAACAAAATAATTATATTTTGTTGCCAATCTGAAATTTCAACTCAGAACGTTTAACTAGTTGTCGCATACGATCACATTTTTTTAAATCATATTGTTGGAAGTATACTTCTTAATACATTGGCTGTGTGTTTGTATTTTAAATAAGACTTATCATAAATCTATGAAAGTTAATAATTAAATGTTGAGAGTCATTAACAATATAATTATCCATCATGGTATAAATATTTGATCTTCGGAATAATATTTTTTACACTATAAGTTAAAAGAAATATTGTTGAATTCTGTCATAAATTACGTATCTTTTTTTGGAATAATTTGCATATGTTATGAATTTTTACTTTAGTAAAAACAGTTTTCATAGATTTTATAAACGAATGTCATAGATTTTTATATAGTCAAATTTTTTTTATGAAAACCTCTGAAAAGTTAACAATAATTGTAACAAAAGCTCTAAAAATAAACATTTTAACTCTTTGACTGCAGACCACACAGCAATTGCATGGTTGTGATATTGCAAAATGGTGGTGTAGAGTACGCAGAGTCTGCGTGATCTTTTTTTTGTAAAATAATAGTCTGTAAGATTCCGCTTGCCTTACATAGTTAAATTTTTGTTGATTCTACATTTCGTTTGGTATTTGGTGTTTAATTTGTGTACATTTCACATTGTTATGGTGTTCATCCATTTTTTACCAGATCAAAATTTCGATTTCCAAACGTACTCCCATGTAGATTTTATAAAATTATTTTAAGTTTATTATTTTATAATGTATTTATTTTCTTTTTGCAGTATCAATTCATAAGTTCTAGCAGATGTGTATATTGACTTTTTATATGACAATTTTTTTTTAATATTGTATGTACGAGGTGTATTCAAAAAGTAACGAGAATTTTTAACTTTTGGAAAGGATTTTATTTATTTGTTTAAATTAATGTTATCTCCTTCAAAATAGTCCCCGTTAGATATTATACACTTAGGCCAGCGCTTTTTCCAATCCCCAAAACACTTTTGAAACTCGCTCTTTGGAATAGTGTTTGGCTCTCTCAGCTATTCGCTTTTAATCTCACCTATGCTTGTAAAACGATGGCCCTTTAAGGTTCTCTTTATTTTTGGGAATAGAAAAAAGTCACACGAGGCTATGTCTGGCAAATATGGCGGCTGGGGTATCATTACAGTGTTGTTTTTGGCTAAAAATTGATGAACAATCAATGAAGTGTGAGCAGGCGCAATATCATGGTGCAAAAGCCATGAATTGTTTTGCCACAAATCCAGGTGGTTTTTTTTTCAGATTGCTTCACACAAATGGTATTAAACTTGTATGTAATACTCATCATTGATCGTTTGACCTTGTGGCAAGAACTCATGATGCACTATGCTGTTAAAATCAAACAACACTGTGAGCATAACCTTCACATTCAACCTTTTTTCGGTCTTGGTGATCCAGAATGCTTCCAATGGGACAATTAAGCCTTAGTTTCGACATCATATCTGTAAACCCAAGTTTCATCACCTGTTATGACACATTTCAGTAGTTCTGCATCATTGTTGACTTCATTTAGCAACTCCTGAGCAACTTAAATTCACCGCTGTTTTTGTTTGAAATTCAACAATTTTTAAACAAATTTTGCTGTCATAAGTTTCATACCCAAAACATCTAAAAAAAATTTCATGGCATGAGTCAATTGATATCCCAACATCATCAGTGACTTCTCTGATTGTGATTTCGACAATCATTCATAATTATTTCCTTCACTTTTTCCACATTTTCATCGGTTGTTGATGTGCTGGGGTGTCCGTGGTACTTGTGATCTTCAGCATTTTCATGACCTTGGAAATGCATATACCACTTGTAAAGCCTTGCTTTACTCATAGCAGACTCAGCAAAAGCAATATTTAACATTTTTAAAATATTGCTTCACTTTATTCCATTCTTATAACAAAATTTAATGCAAATTTTCTGATCTATTATTTATACAAATAAAAAATCGCCAATTGTACTAAAACACTTATTCTTTTTTGACAACAGTCAAAACATCCAATATGGCTAAAAATGTATGCATACTCTTTATATATGTTTACCAATACAACAACAAAAAATCCTGAGAATCGGATTAATACAACCTGCAAAATTTCAAAATTCTCGTTACTTTTTGAACACAACTCGTACATAGAAACGTACTTATGGTCTGTGTGTCTGTACTTAATATTTTTAAAATGTGCATAAATTTTCATCATTGGTGTTCAAACAATATTTTTCATTTTTAGATTTAATTTTGAAGTATTTATAATAAATTCAGTACGATGGTCAGAAAATTTTTGTATTTTATTATAATATTAACAAATAAATTGCCTTTTAATTTTATAAAAAATGTTTAGATTTTAACTTTTTAATATGTTTTATTGAATAAAATGTAATATTTTTGTTATTTTTAAAAATATTTTGTAAATAAATAGACCAATTGTAAATTATACTAGTAATTGCAAATTAAAAAAAAAATTAGTAAATTTATTATAATGAATGTTATCATATTTTTCATGTTTTATGAACAGCAAAAAATATTCATAAACTATGTTATACATTACTTCTTATTACTGTATTTTCACAATATATTATTAAAGACGAATTTACGTATATGTGATACCACAGAAGTAAAATCACTTCATGAGGCGGACCACGCAACTGGTGCATGGTGAAGGTTTCCCGAGTTTTCCGCCTTTATAATCACTTTTACCAAGAAAACAAGTCAATGCAGAATCAAAAACACTGATTTAACAAGAAAATGAAAAAAAATTCTCATCCAAAGGGTTAAATTGAAACATTTTTAGTCATTGCAGTACTAAAATGTTAATTTACAATAATTGCTTAAAATTTTGAAATTTATCATATGAACATTTTGTTATATTTTTATTTATGTTAAATAAAAAAATTACGTAAATTATGAATATTTAGTCAATTTAAGAGAGAGTTAAGAAAAACTCTGCCGTGTGTGTATATATATATATATATATATATATATATATATAACCTGATCAATATATATATATATATATATTGATCAGGTTTTTCTTTTTTCACATGTTTCAAAATTAGTTATGGTTCATTGTTTATTGGAAATATTAAAATATACTAAATTATATTAATAACTCATATTTGATGGAAAAGCAACTTTCCAAGAATCACTTTTGTTCTATCATTGTTTATCTGTGACAACAAAAATATTTTTATTGTGTAAAAATATTTTATTAAATTTATTATAATATGTTTAAGATGAAAAGTTGCTGTAATTGAGTATGTGAATAGATAAACATACTTTTTGCAGTCCAAAATTCCAGGATTCCTTTGTTTATATTGTAAAAAAAAAAATAGAAAACTAGAAACAGAATTTTGAATGTTACAGCCAGTCCTGTAACATTTTATAAGATACTTGGTTTTAACTAGTAAAACTATTTCCTATTTACTGTATAGGTTTCAAAGAGAATTTGTAAAATTATAATGTAAAAGTTATAATATAAGTTAATTGTAAAAGTTATCTGGCAAAAATTTACAGATTAATATTGTTACATGTTTGTGGCTTGATCAGAATATTGAGAGATTGACAATTGAAAATGTTTATATAATTACAATTTATTGGTTTAAGAACATAAGTAGAACAAGACAAATCAGTAATAATAACAATAATAATGACAATAGTTATAAAAATAGTAATCACAACCACAGTAATAATCAGAATTCTGATTTTAATATAACAGCAAACAGTAATAATAAAAATCTAAACAAATATATAATAAACAAATATTAATTATAATAATCACAACAACAACAACAATAATAGTAATAATAATAAATAGTGATTACATCCAAAACAAAATTTAAAGTAATCGTCAGGATTTATTCACAGGTAGATAAATAATGAAAAACAGAATTCAGTCCCATTGACAAAAGACATTAGCATGACCGCTAGTCTTAACACTTAGCATCACACTAGACTTGTATTAATAACAATATTACAATAGATAAAAGACAAGTATAAAGTCCTTTCACTGCAAATACCTTTGCTGTTCACAAATAAAACTACCTTAACAGTTTATGAATGAAATTTAGTACATTATCTCTTTCTCTTATAGTTTAACAGTAACTCGCCAAACCATTTCTTGTTTTCATATGCTGGAATTACTTGTAATATCACATGTTCCATGTGATTAGGGTGCAGAATACTCTCGCTGACTGACATCTCGCAGAATTCATATTTCACACACTTTTATCTTGCAGACTGACATCATAACGTCTTGCTTAGACTGACTTTGCAATACTAATTTCAACTGATCTTTCCTGGAGTATTTATAATCTTATCTTCTTTACCTGATGAACCAGACCCCAGTTAAGCATGAGAACAATCTACCGAGCCCTTTCGTTCCCGTGCATTCCTAACTTGGGTCCAGTAATTCTTCTCATGGAAGAACATCTATTTAGGTGTATCAGTGGGCAGTATTACAAAACACAATTGTTAAATGGAGCTGTTACCTTTACTAAAAGTGTTCCTTTCAGGCCCTTTCTGTTCCTCCCATTATTATATTTTCTACTGCTTTCTTCTTAATTGGTAGGAATCTGTAACTCAGGTCCGCTATACCGGTCTTGTTACAGTATAAACATAAATGTTTTTTTAAAAACACCTACCAAGAAAATATGTGATGTATCCTCAGTGTGCCTCTCCTTAATATATTTAGTGCTTGCCCAAAAAAAAATCTGAAATGTCTTCCATCAGAATTTTAATTTGGCCACTTAGTATTAGTATGTGAGACAATATTATTACCTTGACAAAAGGAAAATTAAAAAAGCTGTCTTGAGAAACTTGCTGATCATAATTGAGTGAATGTGAAAATAAAGTGCATGATAGAAAAGAATAGTGATAAAGAAGGACAATCCCGCTTTCCAAAGTAAACCCAGAAGTTCACAATGGTATGAATATGTCAAAGTAACTTTATTTTCCCTAATATTAGATCTAATTTTACTAGCCCACATAACATAACAGAAAATTGTGGTTGTAGCTAAACTTTAGTAAGTATATTTGTTTTATTATTATTATGATGTTTAAATAAATAAAAGAAAAAGGGAAAGTATGCATCTGATAATTATTTATTTTAATTTAACTACTTAATACTTAAAAAAAAACAATACACTGCATCAGTTTTGATACACTAAGTTAAAAATATTAAAAATGCAATGAAAACCACAACATACTGCACTGTAATAAAAAGTGGGCTTTTCCTAGTGCTGTATTGTTATAAAAAAGCATTCATAGTTTGTTTTGCCTCTTCATAGTCTATGGAATGAGAAATAACCAAGGGTGCGGATTTGTGTGGATAACTGTAAACATGTTAAAGATGATGGGGTTTTAAGTGGTTTTTTTCAGTAGTAGGTTTTTGCTAATAATATTATTAATTTTTGATTTGCTTTATTACTGCAGGAAAAAAAACATTAAATAAAAATTTCATACTTGTAGTGTAATAGTAAATAATATGTACATTTAGTAAACATGATTCCGTAATATATTAACTTAGGAGATGTTTGAATTAATATGGTCGTTGTCTTTATTTTATAATTTGTCAACTAATTCAGGTGTTTTGCGGAATGTGGTTAGAGAAATACAGAATAATTTTTTAACCACAGATATAATTTAAATCACAGTTTTTAATTATTGTCTTTTAAGATCACTTATGTATCAGTTCCACTGCAATTAGGTGATTTGTAACTTATTACTTAATAATATGTTATCTTAGTTATTATTTATAACCTGTTTAAAAATGTTACTTATATGTTGTATGATTTTTGTTCTGAAATATATTTCACTTAATCATACAAAAATTATGACATCACATTTTCAATTCTTCATAAACACTGAAAATATTTACAACTTCCCAATAATTTCCTATATTTAGTAATAATATGTTTGAATTTTAAAAGTATCAGTTCATTTTATGAAATAGTATATTTGGATTGGTTCCGTTGTTTACTTAGCCTTAATACACCTATCTAACACCCAGTTAGTGTAGCACATTTAAAGTTGAAATTACCTCAGGCCTCTAGATGAAACTGTTACTCTTTTTTGAATCTTGTCACAAAATCTAAATAATGAATAAAATATTAGATGAGTTAATAGTGCAATTTAGTATTTATTGGTGTTAATTTTAAAAGAGCTATGGAAAGGAAAAATTGGCTAATATCTTTATGTCATAGATGATATCTTGTATTCATGGAATCATATCTTATATTCATATCATGAAACGATACTTTTTTATTCGTAGATGATATGGCGTAGATGAAATTTGAAACACAAATTATTTTTCTCATTGGTATTGAGCCAGAGAGTGGAAAATCAGTTATTACTTTAATTTAATAATTTTATCAAACATATTTTAATGTTAAAGACCATTCTCGTAGTATCAGTTTATTAAGCTAAAAATTAATTTAAATTTATTCTTCTAATGATAAAAAGCAAAACGTTTCCCACTCTATTCTTTCTTTCTAAGGAAGAATGATTTTTTTTAAATTTATTTTTATTTTCTTTTGTCCAGATGTTATTTTTTTTTTATTCGGCGTATCATAAAACTACAGCACCATATTTTGAATTATACAACTTTTCATGTTATTTAAAACCATGTTAGGGCATCACTCTTTGTTGTGTTGTACGAGTTATTTAGCATTCTTTCTGAAAATTGGAAAATATAAAGAGAAAGGTAAGAACATTCGCTATTTGCTTGTTGATGGAATTCATCATTTTTCATTAATAAATTTAATAATTTGTGATAGAAGTTTTTTTTTTTTATTAAAAACTATGATTAATTCTATTTTCTGCATATTTGTTTTTAGTTGGTTTGTATAATAGTAACAAATGAAAGTGATGTAGCAGTGTTTAAAAACTTCGTAGATGACAGTCCAGATGTTCCAGCTGCTGCTGCTGCTGCTGCTCCTCCTCCTCCTCCTCCTCCTCCTCCTCCAACCGCCCCTCCACCAACAATTCCAACACCACTTGCTCCACCTTCAGTTGCTGTTCCTTCTCCTATCCCAACAATCAAAGAAAAAGTACAAGCTGGTGGCAAATCTCGTATATATGCCAGTCCTCTTGCCCGAAAATTAGCTGCAGAAAGAGGAATTAATTTAGAGGTAAGTTAGGTTTAATGTTTATTTTCATAATGATTTTTTTTTTCAATAGTAATTAGTGATAGGGACATGACTATTTTATAAGTTGTAAAGCTGTATTTGCTTCCTCTCTAACATAGCAACAGCTGTGAGGTTGTGTAATATGCATGTAGCATTTCTATATCTCACAGTGTCTTATCATCTAATTGTAAACAAATTTTAACAATTTTTTGTTTCAAAAGATTTAAAAAAAATAATAATATTGTTGGAAAATGCATATCTGTTTTTGTGTAATGAAAAAATTACAGATTTTTGAGTGGCAAAACCACTTCCGAGAAGGTTATGTTAGTATTTATGACAATGATGTTTGTGGAGAACACCTTTCTACTGTGATACAGATATTGAATGTGTTTGAAGTAATAGAAATAAATCAAGTAAAAGAGTAATATCAGAAGTTTGAATATCTTTGGAAGATACCAAATTCTCCACAAATATCTGAAAACGTGACTTATTAGTAGTTAATAAATCTCTCACTTTTGCATTCGCACTTTCAATGGGATTGTCATTCTGGACACTAGTCCTGTCACTTCTCTGTTCATTGTGAACATTTAAACGGCCTTCCTTAAACTCATGACACCATTGCCTCACTTTTCCCTCACTCATTATGGTAGTTCAAATATTTCACACAATTGACATTGAATTTCAGCAACATAGTCCTTTTGTGTTTAGAAATCTAATCATTGATTAAACTTCATAACTAGTGGGATTTGTAATACCACACTTATTTTAATACAGTCTCAGAAAGGCAAACAATAGTGAATGACAGCATTATGGTGGTTACATGCCCAACATACCACTTAAAGTTACTGTGCATAGGTGAATTAACCAGTGTTGCCAGTCACTATTTATAACTCATCAGCTCTTACTTTTGAACTGTACCTTATATCTCTCACATAGCCTTTGACAAAGCCTTTGAAGGAGGTTTCTAAGGATGGATATCAGTAACGTTTTATATATGTTAGTGTAAAGCTGTCAAACAAAATTACCTTGTAGGAAATATGAGACTTATACACTTGCTAATACTCAACAATTTTTATAAAGTAATCATATTCTGGAAATCTTTTAACTATTGTGTACTTAACTTGTATGTGCATTATTACAAAAATATTGCCATATTAATTACGATCCCCTGAGCAAAAAATGCACATTCATATTTTGAGATGATTCTTTTTTTATTTTGTGGAGGAAAATCCTCCAATTGTTTTTTTAATTTCCTTCTGTATGATTTTAATGGAAGATTTTTTTTAATGAAAAATTATGTTAACTGCATAAATTATTTGAATAAGAGGTTTTGAATTTTGCAATTTTTTGTCATCATTGCTTAGTAATCAGTTGTTATAGCTTATATTTATATATATATATATATATATATATATATATATATATATAATATCAAAGTAATATCGTGCAGTATTAACTCTAGAATGTGACTGTTAGCATTCACTTTTTTGTTGTTTTTTTTGTACATTATGTTGTTGAATAAAATCATTTTCTTGAAAAAGAGTCATAATTTTTATCATAAAATCTGAGATACTGGCATCAAATTCAGTCATATTATATATTTGCTGACAACTTATGCTTTGGTAAAATATGGTAATAATAATAATAATAGGAATAAAAAATCATTACTCTTCAATCATTAAAATTAGTTGGCAAAATTTAAGTATAGTAATAATATTCCTGAATTCCAAACAGTCTTAGTTGGTTAAGGTTTGGTTGCAGTTATGCTACATTGTTTCTCTCAATTCTTTTTGTTATTTTTATCAGGCTTTATTTTTAATTGCCCTTGTGTTTATTACAAGTGGCTTTTTTATATGGGTAGCTTTTTATTTTAAGTCAAACCTAATTTTAAATAAAATTAAATTTTTGTTCATATCAGTTTTAAAAATGACTTAAAAATCAAGAGATTAAAAGTTAATATTCTTCATATTTTGAATTTATTAGTCACAATCATATTAAGGGTTAGTAAGTTTGTAGTTGTTTCTTTTTAATTTGGAAATGAATTGAATTCATCAAATTTTCACATAAACAACTTCAGATACACTACTACAGCATATCTAAATATCAGTGAAATTGATCTTGTAGTTTTGAAGATTTTCGAGCTATAAAATTTTATGCATAGGCCTATATATATATATATATATGTACACCATATATATAGTATTTCTAAATTAGTTATACAAAAGTAACCTTTAATAATGAAAAAAGCAAATAACTTACCTAATTGTTTGGTACATCACTGGAGGATATCTTCATTCCTGCTTAACACTATTAGTTTACGACATTCTCATGAGGTGGTGCATGTAAATGAATATTTCCATTAGTCATCATGGAGTTGTATACTGGTGCAAAGCGTGCTCAGTATTGTTTATAGTTTCATGAATCCAAATCCAAATGTTTATTAGTCATGAATTGTTTCCAAATATTCAGGGACAATTCACGATGAAATATTGAAAGCAACCACCTCAAAGACAGTTTGTTACTGCATGGTGTAATTGTTTCATTGAAACAGGTTGTGTATTACATAGGATATCAGATCTGGGGTAGACCTTTTAGATCGATTGCTGTTTCTGAAGAGGCAACTTATACTTTGGTAGTCTAGGTAAATTAATGGAATGCACCAGTTTAGAATTGACTTGGTTAACAGAATGGAGGGTATTGTGTAATCTACTGCCATTTAAACCCTGATTACAACTGATACAAGCTCTGTGATGTGATAAATTAAAATGAACTGACTTTTGTGTAAACATGTTAAACAAAATAGAGACTGAAGATATTTATCTTAATAAGATAGTGTTCAGTGACAAAGCAACCTTCTATACTAGTGGCAAAGTGAATCAACTTAATGTTTGGATAAGGGATGAGTGGAATCCATGTCGCATAACTTCATGTATGGGAGTCGCCTAAGGTAAATCTTTTTTGTGTTGTATGCTGTCACAAAATCTTTTCTTTTTTGCCAAATCAACTGTAACTGGCATATCATACCTGGACACGCTTGAACATTATCTAATGACACAATTACATGATAAGAGCACAGAATTAATTTTCCAACAAGATGATGCGCCACCGCATTATCATCGTGCAGTTGTTGCAAATCTTAGTAGCAAAGTGTCGATTTGGATTGGTTGTGGTGGAAAACTTTCTTGGCCACCATGATCGCCTGATTTAACTCAGTGGACTTCTCTGTATGGAGTTGCATTATAAAAGAGTATTTGTTCCTCTACTTCTAGGAAATGTCACTGAACATTTGTAAATCAAACTTGAAGATATACTGTATTCAGTTTGTATTAAACATTTCTGTTAGTTTTTTACTTTTTTCATTAAAGGTTACTTTTGTGTAACTAATTTAGTAATGCTCTATATAAGGAAACCCCTAGTTAAATGAATGGTATTTTCGTACTTTTCATATCACAAAATGTGAAGAAAATTCATTTTACCCCCACTCCCACAATGTGGTCAAAAGTAATACCACGTGTACTTTTCTTTTAAAAGTTCTAAAAAAAAACCTAGTTTTACTATTGTATTTCGGATTTACAATAATCCACATTGTGATTTAGTATGAAGAATCCAAAAAATAAGTTTTGAACATAACATGAAATATAAAAAAAACAGTGAAAGCAGTATTATTTTCAGAAATCATTACAGCAGTGCAACATCTTTTCTTTCTTAACTAACACTGTAATCCACTCTTCTGACGCATTTACTGTGACAGAGTTTTATTATTATTTTGACACAGTATTGGCATTCTTTCACTCACTTGGTAAAGAAATGTTTCTCTATGAATAATTCATTTTATATAAATTTATGTTTAACATGTTCACTATGGTATAGCGTATAAATGTGCTGTAACAGGGAGTTGCTGTGTGCTTGTCATTGTTTGCGTAATTCCAGTACAATGCTGAATGGTAAGTTATTTAACTTAACTCTTGTGCTGTATGGGCCTCATTGTTGCCATATTGTACTTGACAACTGTGCATTGTGGCACATAATGTGCCCGTAGGTAATGAATATTTTATTTCTCCTTATAGCTAAAAAATATTTTTTTAAATGATTTTATAGTCTACAATATCTCTCTGAAAATATGTGAACTAACTCTAGTTGAAACAGTTCTTTTATACATGTTCTTATTTAGCGTCTATTCGTAATAATTATTAGGGGTAATTTTGCTGGATTGTTCCGTTCCAGCATCATTTCTTTTATTAAAATATGACAGATTTTTTATAAAAAATATTTTATTGTAATTTATAATATTAGTTTACTAAAGATGAAAAATAGAGTTAAAAATTTCAGACTATATGGATGATAAAATAGCATTCAATATTTGTGAATTTAAAAAAAACTTTTTTCACAAAGATATCACAAAATAATATAATGTTGAAAAAAGTAATTAATAAAGTCAAAAATAAATCAATTTATTAATTATTTAATAATTTGGATGATGTTTATAAGCAGCAAGGTACATTTTATGTGAAGCAATTCAGATTCAATTATCTGCAATAAATTCTATGTTTCTCCCAGTGTTTATATTATGAAAATATACATTTGAATGGATGTTTTTTGAAAAGAAAAATATTTCAACATATATTTCTTTTAAGAATAATAAGGTGACAAATCAAAACAGTGAGTAATGGATTAGAGTAAATCCGTATAAAAACTACACTCACAGTACAAAACCTCAGGATGGGTCAATATGCGCTGTAACGCATAGTATTTAATTACTAACGCATCATAGTTGCCTGTACAGCAAGATGGTTAAGTTCCCTATTTTATCTGCTGCAGTGAATGAGTTAAACTTATTTTATTAAATTGCCTTGTTTATATGTAATTTTTTTCTTATTGTAGTGGCAGGTTTTTTGAGGTTATATATATATATATATATATATATATCAGAATTTTATAAGATTTCATTAAACATGTCGCATTAGGATTGATGTGGTTTGATTTATTTTCAGGTTACTTTTTGTTGTAGTTTATATTACTTTTGTTATTATCATATTGAATTTTGTTTACTTGATGAGATTTAGTACTTTGCTTTTACAGAAAATAATCTTTTGAAAAGTTTGATTAGTGAATAATACAAATTATATTTAACAGTTGTTAACTAAACATTGAATCTTTTCTTTGCAGACTATTGGTACTGGCTCTGGTTTATTTGGTTCAGTTACATCGAAGGATATTGCTAAAGCATCTGTAACCGCACCTTCAGCTAAACCTAGTGCTCCCTTTACAGATAAAAAGGTTTCTAGTATCCGCAGAGTTATCGCACAGCGACTTCTGAAGTCTAAAATAGTAAGCTTTCAACTGAATTTAATTTTTATCTTTAAGTATCGTATTAATATAAAGGAGAATTTAAATAATTTTTTGTATTCTTTTCAGTTTTTATACAAAACATCTGGAAAATTTGCTGGTGGTTTTGCATTTAGCTAAGGTGAACTGGCCTAGTCTTAATAGATTTTTTTTTTTCAAGAGTAAGCCTGCATAATAACCAATATGGTCATTTATTCATTTATATGGATTACTATTAATCTTAAACACAAATGCATCATTACTTTTGAGTACTACATGTATTTCATGAACAGCAAGTATGTGTGTGTGCACATGTGCATGCATGTATATATGCTGATACCCCAACAGATGAATTTCTTTCTATGCTCACATTTCATAACCTGAAAGTCCTTAAAATGCCTATTGATCAGCTTTTACATTGTTTTTTAAGATAATTGTAAAACGGGAAATTGTCTTACTTTGAGTGTGAATCTTAGTTCAGAGTATAAACACTAATAGCACTAGTTTCTCCTGGTGTCATAGAGCAGTGAATAATTTTGTGAACCTATGAACAAGCCTTAACAATAACATTTCACACACAGCTCAAAAGTCATTAACTCACACTAGTACACCCATTCTCAGGAACTAAACATTTATGCTTGTGTCCACTGAATTGTTTGCTGTCTGCCAATTCTGTTCAATAGTTATTGTTAAGCTTTTATGTTGAAATAAAATAAATATGCAAAGATTAATAGAATTTATTCTTCAGTAATAAACTTTGATAAAATCTACTTGTAAAAATGTTTTCATTATTTTATCATTTATTACATGGAATTAAATTTTAGTATCATAAATCCTTTTTTGATGTTGGTTAATGAAAGTTTTATGTTAAATATTGATAGAAAAAAATGATAATACCTGGATTGTTTTTCTATTTATATGTCTCATATTTTTATATTGGTTAATGAAAGAAAATTTCACTTTCTACATCATTTTCTGACACCTCTAAGATTATAATGTTTTTTATAGAACACAGTTTTCACAAATGTTAATTTTCTCTTTCTTTCTCTCTACTTTGCACTTTGCAGATACTATTACAGAATTGCCTACTCCAGTTATTACTCCAGAATTGCCTGTTGTAAAATCCTTATTATTTTACTGCACTTGTGAATTAAATATATTAAAAAAAATATTAATTTACAGATACATGTTAAAAGAAAAAATTCATTATAAAAAAAAACACAGATTACATACTTAAACTTTATGCAACATTTAATAGTAAATCCAAATATAACGATTCTTATAGTAATAATGATTATTGATAGTTATTATTATTACTACATTTTACTGTTGTTTTCTTTAAAAACAAATTTTTTTGGTGTGCGTGTGTGTATTTATAAATCTTTTCTTTCAGACAATACCACATTATTATTTATCAGTTGATATAAATGCAGAACAAGTTCTAAATTTTAGGAAACAGATAAATTCTATGTATGAAAAACAAAACATCAAACTTAGTGTAAATGATTTTATAATTAAAGCTACTGCGTTAGCATCTAAGAAAGTTCCTGAGGCGAATTCTTCATGGATGGATACACATATTAGAGAGTAAGTTAATTGTTTCTTATTTAATTACTGTAACATATGTAATAAATAGTAGGTACATGTATCGTTATTATCTGCCATCTATTTTATAACTTTGTAAATAAGATATACTAACAAAGTTTTCCATAGTTAATAAAAAAAAATAAAGCACTCCGTAAATAAGGGTGGGTTTGTTTGTTGTATGTACTCACATTTTTATTTTAGTTGCTATTGACATAGAGCAGACCAATGGGGGTTCGTTGGTGGCTTTGTGTAGTGTATACTTTTTGAATGATTCATTTGTTCAAACGATTTTGTATAAGTATTTCAAACTAATGAATCATTAAACAAGTATAAATCATTCAAACAAGTGAATTGTTCATGCACTGTGTGCAGTCGCTGCATACCACGTGGTCTGTTCTGCACCAATAGCAGCTAAAATAAAAATGTGAACACTTACCAAACAAACTCTCAAACAAACCAAATGCACCATGTGTTTTTATTAGAGAGACTAGAAAAAACAGATTTACAGCTCGCTGTGAAAATTTTACATGGTTTGTTATTATTAGACATGATTTTGTTAAATATTTTTGTCAGTTGTAACTAAATAACATGCATAAGTTTAGTGTGGTAACAACAACAAAACATTTACAACAAAAAGCTTCAAAATCCTGAACATTTTTAGTTGTTTCTTAAGTCGTTATTTTTTAACTCGGCTCCAACCTCAAGTTTTCCTTTTTTATCCCCAAAACATAAGTATAATCAGTCTCCATAAAAAAGGATGGTGCATGGGTTTGTTTGTTGTATGTGCTCACTGTTTTATTTTAGCTGCTACTGCTGCAGAGTAAACAATGGTGGTGTGCAGGGCGGCTGCACACAGGGCACGAACAATTTATACTTCTCAACGATTTATAGTTCTTGATACAAAAGATTTATCTTAAATTATATTTCTGTTTTAGGAATAAAAAAGGAAAACACGGGCTGGAGCTGTGTTAAAAAATCACAACTCTAGAAACAGTTAAAAATGTTCAGAATTTTAAAACTTTTTGTTGTTGTTAATACACTAAATTCATGAAATAAAGACAACCAAAAAATAACATATTAGGTCTGGTTTACCAATGATATTATTCAGTTTCTATCTTTCATGTTGTTCACCCACGTCGCTGATTTTGAATGGCGCGCCATAACTTACGTAGAGTTTTACAGCAGGTTTCTGCATTTATACTCATTCCACATGGCACAAAATCAGTCAGCAGTATACCAAACCGATCACAAAAGACTGTGGCCATCCATTTGTGTCCATATGACTGTGGTTTAACCTTTGTTGGTCTGGTTGGTGGTCGAGGATGATGCCATTCATTTTGACTGCTGTTTTCTCTCTGGCGTATAATACGAAATCCATGTTTCATTGTCAGTAACAATCAAATTAAGAGACTCCATCACCCTTTTCTGTGTAGCGCTTAAAATATTCCAAAGCAGATCCCATTTGGATTTTTTTGTGACATTCCATTAACACGTGCAGCAACCAACGTGCACAATCCTTTCTGAAGTGTAAATGGTCATGAACAATGTGACTGATAATAGCTCTTGAAACATAAGGAAAAAGAATGGCCAGGTTGGAAATTGTTGAGCAACGATCTTTTCTGATTTCATCATTGATACCTTTCATCAAGTCCTCGGTGATTGTCGAAGGCCTTCTGTTATTTCTAAACCTTTCACTCCATTTTTGGACATTTGCTTCATTCATTACATTATACTGTACACAGCAACCAATAATTTCAGCTGGCTTAATGTTTTGATGGTTTAAAAAACATATGACTCCACTTATTTCATATTCAGCGATAACATCGATTTTCATATTCATTTTATAATGTAATAACTCACTTGTAATCAAAGGTACTACAACGCAACAACTTACAGACAAAATTGCAGTGTGTATATTACTAGCTTGGCTTGAACGACACAGGTTTGCCAACCTTAAGGAGAGAAATTTCCCAGCAGTCTTTACTTTAGAGATATCCCTCATATATTTAAAACTCATCCACTAGAGTATTGACTGAAATTGAATTTTTGAAATGTTTGAAAATTATTTTTTTTTAAATATAGATTGTAGAATCAACAGTAGTTAAATTTAAAAATGTTTGTGTCATTTATTACCAATAATCATGGAAATTTCAACAAAAATAATGTAAATAAATTTTAATAACATCTAATAAATTAAAAGAATAAAAATTTGAGTAATTGCTCAAAATTGTCATTAAAAATAGCAAAAGGAAAAGATCATTTGTTAAAAATGATAAATTTATGAAATGTAGGTGTACGGTTTCATTATTAATTTTATTGTATTATAAAGTTGTGGATTTTAATGACCAATTCGTCAGTCCCATGAGTGACTATGGGTTGCTGAATACATGGGAAACGTTATCGACTAATAACGTATATGGTATTTTGCATTCTTTATTAAAAGGTTTGTTGATTTAATTTATGAATATTGACCAATATCTGATTTTTCCAGTTAGGTTTTTTGTTAATTTGTAATGTTCTGTTTGTTTTTAATTTATATCTCTTCGGTATATTTATTGCTTTTATTTTTATCTTAAGATTTAAATTCTTACAGTAATTAACTTATGTAATGAAATTGAATATCTGTATTAAACATTATTCTGTATTCTTACAATTTAAAATCCAGTTTGTTGGAACTTTTTAAACATGTTAAAAGTAACAAGTAACCAAAGTTGGCTTTCAGATCTAAGGTTTTTTAATTTATTGAAAATCTTTTTATTATATTTTTGTAATTATATTTTTATTCTATGCATTGTAATACTTATTTATACTTATAAAATTGCAGAATCTATTAATGAGGAATTTTTAATTTTATTTCTTGTAAGAAGAGCACTTTTTAAAGCATCAAAATTATGGATAATTGAAGGAAGGGATGGCACACTACCTATTCATGTATGAATTAGTTTTAATACAGAATTATCAAAATTGTCTTCTGATTCACTTTCACTATTTTATTTAGTTAAATAAGCAAATATGTATTTTGCTATCTTATCACGTACTTTCACATGTAGGACATTCTATGAAAATCACTCAACAGTCACAAGAAAACAATTAAAAATGCATGAACACACACACAGCGTGAATTGTACAGCTTATTAAACAAACGTAGATAGAATAGAAGGAGTGAAATTTTTCTTGAAGAGACAGAGCATGCTAACTTAAATATATTTTATATGAAGATTATTATAATAAGCACTTAAATTAGTCTAATATCAATAATCGTCATCAGCAGGGACATGTCGTATACAGTGTCACATTTTGTTTGTAGTAAAAATTTAAATGTACATGCTTAATATTGACAGTAATTATTGTAAAGGAAAATATGTACAGAAACATTTTTTCCATTATTCTTTTATAATTTTTTAAACCAGTCAATTGAAATAGCAACTTATGATTGTATTGAATGTAGGTACTTAAAAAAAATAAAAATACTTGCAAATAAAAATTTTCTAAATGTTGTAAAAAGCTGAATAGAGAAACGCGCTAGTAAATGTGTAGCTAATAATAATGTGTAAATTATTGATTCAACTTTTTTTTTGTGAATCTATTTTTCATGTTTTGAGCCAAATACCTTAAAATTTTAACCTTGTTTATTTTTTACATACCATAGTTTACAGATAATTATAGTAGCTTGGTTTTCTGCATTACTCCTAAATTCAAATGATTATAGGATGATGAAATAAATATGCGGTGCATGTTTGTATGTATGTGTATATTTCATTCAGAAAATGAAAAATTTTTTTGATTAAATAACTTCAATATGGAAGGTCATTACAATTATAAAAAACGCATCAAAATGAAAAAAACTCGCACAGTTCTGCTATAGAAGATCAACTTTTTGTTATTTTATTTTGTTTCCATTTGCCTCGCTGAAACAAATAGCCAGTCAGTCATGACCCTCAAAGTAGGTAACCCTACCTGAATATGCCAAACAATATTGCTAACAATAAATACTGTAGATAAAGAAATGTCAGCATTCTAACTTGCAATAGCATAACGAACCATGTTTCTCTAACTTACCTCACTCAAATTTTTTGGCTTTAATCTTCTTCAAATTTCAAATGTACAACTTCAGATACACTACATATCTAAATTTCAGTGAAATTGTTTAGTAGTTTTGGAGATTTTCGAGCCACAAAATTTTATACATAGCCCTATAAATAAATACAGAGTGGTCTAAAAGTCGCAGTACAACCTATTGTTTCAGAATTTGTAAAGAAAATGAAACATTTGAATACACCAAGTAAATTAAGTATGAGGGCCCACCTTTGGGGCATAACACAACAATGGCCTCCATTTTGAATCGCCATCCAGTAATTTAAATGGGAAGGGGGTCATGTGACATATCAGAACAGATTGAAATTTTACCAGGAATTCATTTCTGTATCAGATTTCACATAGCTGTTACGGTGTAGGAGTTATTGGCATCCAAACTTGACACTGGAGAGCTACACGATGTGTTTAATATGTTGACCATTTTGTTGAATGCATAACTTCAGTTGCTTAATCCAGTCAGCAGACATTTACAGAAGCACTTCTGGTGCGATTTCCAGCATAATTCTTTGTTGCAGATGGTAAACATCATGACTCTTCTCTGTGTAAGCAAGTTGCTTCAAATGCTCCCACAAATAAAAGTCCACAGGTGTGAGGTCGGGTTGTCTGGTGGCCATTCAACTGGTCTATGCTGACCAATCCATTGCCCAGGCAACTGGGCATGGAGCCACTGATGAACATTTAGCTCAAAGTGTGGCATAGCACATCACGTTGAAAATTGAAGGGAATGTTCCATCTTCATTTAAAAGGGAAGGAAAGACAGTGTCTCTCAGCATGTCCAAGTACCGCTGGGAATTAAGGGTTCCATTGATGAAGATTGGTCCAACCACTTGGGTTCCTCATATCTCACTCCATACCATAATTTTAACATCTACAACAACACTGGATGGATTAATCCAGTATGGATTTTCATCACACCAATATCTGTGATTCTGCCGGTTCACCTTGTTACTGAATAGGGTACTCAGTGGGAATGTAGGGTTGTTCTCATATTGACGTAATGCCCACGTACAGAACTCGACACATCTGTGTGGGTCATCCTCCGAAAGTTTTTGCAGCATTTGCAACTTAAGTGAGTGCCACTTGTGGCTGTGAAGAATATGCAGAATGGAGGAACAACTAACATCAATTTCACTTGCAAGAGGTCGAGTGCTGCATTGTGGGCTCCTCACAAAGGCAGCCAAGGGCCAAGACCATCGTCGATGTCTCATCTGTGGAAGAAGATCTGGAACGACCACTACATTGCCTGTCAGACACATTTCTAATTTCCTTGAATTTGTATATGAGACATGTCTCATAATTGTTGGTACCAAATGTTATGTGAAATTGGTGGTCTCTTTGTGTGACACCTGTTAAAATCTCGCAACAACTCAACTGCTTCACTCACCAGACATGAGGATCACCACAATTCACTCTTCCTTTGTCAAAGCCATCATACATTTCGGGCAAAAGAATAAGATTTTCAACCTTTTATATGCCAATAACCCCTACACTGTATCAGTTACGTGAAATTTGATTGCAGAAAGGAATTCCTGGTAAAATTTCAATCTATTTTGATGTATTACATGACCCCCTTTTCATTTAAATAAATGGACATCAGTTCAAAATGGCGGCCATTGTTGTGTTATGCCCCAAAAAGTGGCCCTTCATTCCTAATTTATGTTAGTGTATCCAAATGTTTCATTTTTTTACGACTGCTGAAATAATAGGCTGTACTGCAACTTTTGGACCACTCTGTATATTAGGAAACCACAATTTAAGTGAATGGTATTTCATACTCTTCATACCTCAAAACAAAAAGAAAATTCATTTTCATCCCTCCCCCACACTCCCAACAAACAACCGAATTGAATACTGTACTTTTGATTAAAAAGTCTTTCGCAAATGAATGTGTACTTTTTACATAAGTTACATAAGTTTTAGTTTTGACAATTCTGTATTACTGCAAATTCTTTTTAAATTTTGTCTGCTCCATATAGTTAAAACACTATTAGTAAGGAACAACCATTGTCGTCTAATTATATTGTTATATAAGAAATCAAATTAACATTTAATTTTTTTTTTAATTAATACTTTTTACAATGAAATGGTTAGGTAAACAAGCTATTTCAGTGACAAAATGTTTTTTAATTGATATAATTCCTAGAAAAAGATATTTAGTGCTTTATGTAATTTTGATCAATTAGAAGACAATTTACAATCATCTGACAACACGCAAAAGCTATGTATGGATGTATCAGTCACAAACATTGATTATAATTCGATATGATTTCAAAAATTATTTAATTTGATCTTTATTCATAAGGTTTATGTCTTCTAGCTAGAATTCATGAGAAAAGTGATGAAATGTAAAATGTTTTATAAATTTCATAATGATTTGATTGAATTGTTTATGAAGCCAATAATCACCTGAATTTTACATTTCACACCTTTATTATTTAACTGTTTGTAATTAATTTACTTCATTCCCATGAAAATATGTTGTAACAATTTTACATATTTGTAAGGACTGTTATAATTGTTTAACATCCTGGTATTTAAAATACCACTACAAATTTTTGTTTCAGTCATTTGGGTAGTGCTATTAATGAAAAGTACCTTTGTTAAGTTAATGAAAGGATTAAGAAAAAGGAGCATACAATGTATTGAAGTTAAGCACCATTTTTAGAATGATGAGAAGAATAATGCAAGAATAAATCTTAATTTAATTATAAGACTGTCAATCAAATTGAATTGAAATCTATATATATATTTTTTTTTTTTATTATAACTCATTGATAGTTTGTAATTCAATTGATTGATAGTCTTATAATTAAATTAAGATTTATTCTTGCATTACTGTTCTCTTCATTCTAAAAATGGTGATTAAATACATTATATATATATATATATATAAATCACAGAATTTTTAAACTCTGGACAAATGACTTTATATTGTATAAAAAAATTTAATAAAATGTATGACAGTGCCCATCAAAAGAAGAGAAGAAGCTATTTTTTAAAGCTAATTTATTTAATTTTGTATTTATGAAGTCTTTATGAAAAATCCTGCCAATGAAGATCATACAATTCTTTTTTTTCAACATAATCTACTGTTAAGACTTTATGGCATATAAAAAAATTTATAGTTTTGTGTTCAATAATATTCATGTGTACAAAAAAATGGATTAATTACAGTTATTTACATTTCAATATGCATGTATTGTGCTAATAGAAAAATTCTGAAAATGTTTGCAAATTTTCCTGGCATTTCCAAAAAGCATAACTTTATCGCTTCCAGTGAAAGTTGAAAGTCATTTTTACCCATGAAGCATTAAAGTTGAAAGTCATTGTTACCCATGAAGCATTATTATTTTTATTCTTTTTTCTAATCTAATTTTAAACCAATAAAAGGTGAAAAAGTTTTCACAAATTCATCCCTTAAATTCCTTCTTTGGTGCCGGGTATCGTATTTTTTTCTATTTAAAAATTTTCCCTCCCTTATTTTAATTAAATTTCAGAACTTCATTTTTTAAGAAATAATAAAAACTGCAAATGAAGTCTTAGAGTGTTTTTGAAATCATATTCTCAGGTATGTTCTTTTCAACGTATAAAAATTTCATGATCTGAATAAATGTAAAATCAGAATTATCTGGTATTTTTATCTTGCTTTTGCTGTAAATTTTATTGGCTTTTCAAAGGCGTAAATATCTATGTTTGGGGTTAAGGAAAGTACTTTTGAAAGTCCTGATGAATATTATTCGGCACTAGTATGATTGGTAATGTATTCTGAAATATTTTTACAGGTACCATTCTGTTGATGTATCTGTTGCTGTCAGCACAGAGACTGGTTTAATAACACCAATAGTTTTTGAAGCTGATAAAAAGGGGCTACTTCAAATCAGTAATGATATTAAAACCTTAGCAGAAAAAGCTAGACAAGGAAAATTGCAGCCTCATGAATTCCAGGTAATTGAAATGTGTCTGGTTTGGAATTAATATTTTAAATGCTAAACATTTGGTAATTTTATTATTAAATATTTAAACAGTAGAAATTTTCAAGTAAACTGTTTTCACGTATCTGGTTAAAGTAAGCATTCTTTGCAAGATCAGATATTGAATATTTAGGCTCCCTCTGACATAATTTGCTTTTTTGAATTCAAGAACACACTTTTTTCATACATATCCATTAACAGTTTTTATAAATCGGTTTGAAATTTGATTGGTGGATGGAATTTACCACATTATTTGATTTTTATTGTTTTTTCTTTTAAATTAACCATTATAATACATAAATTCACATTATACATGTAAGAGAACTTTATAAACATTGAGTAAATGTTATTCTGAGTTATATTGAAGTAAATATTCCTAATAAATATGCTATAAATGTAAATTTGATATATATTGCATTTGAAAAATAAGTTTGCCATATTTATTCTCGTAAGTAAGTGTAAATGAGGAAAATATACCCTTTATACCCATCACTTACTGCCCAAAAAATTATCCATGATTTATGCAGATTTTTAGCTCTTAAAATTATAGTATCCCTTTTCAACCTACATAACTGACCTGATAAGGTTAACAGTTCAACACTATTATTGAACCCACATAACTGCATTTAATTTAATGTCACTGTGGTTGTTAATCAAGCTTTACCTCATTTTCCAAGATATATTCTTAGGATTAACCAAATTCCAATCTTCTAATTACTGATAAGAAAATAGTTAATAAAAAAAAATACAAAAAAACAAAAAAAAATACAAAAATATATTTTATTACATATAAAAATTATTTTTTAAAAAAGCTTTTATTTAACTAATATTAATATTAACATTAATAAAAAAAGGAAAAAAATTAGAAAAACCCTCTAAAAAGTAAAAAATTAAGAGTTAAATCAAATTGAGAATTTTAAACAAAAAAATATAATATATTAACAAATATAAAAATGCACTGAAAAGTAAAAAATAAATTATATAAATATCTAATAATAAACAATAAATAAATGTAATAATTATTCAATTTTAAAATTGAAAGTAATGAAAATATTTAGTTAAATAAAAGCATGGCGCAGTTTTTATAATTTATTTAAAACAATACAACATTTTTTTTTACAGCAATTAATTTTCATTTTCAATAACAATGCGAGGAGGTGGAAAGATCTGCTGGAACCTCTCCAGTTGAGACTGATTAGCTACAAGTAACAATCTGGGAAAATATACCCACTCGCTTTCTTTGTACGTGTTCTCACATAGTTGAAGTTCATCTTCGAATTCTGTTTGTAATCTAAGCCAAATTGAACGCACTCTTTTCGATAAAAGTTTCATTTTAATTAATTATGATTTTTTATTTAATGAATTCATAATTACGATTACAATTATAATAATGATAATAATTAATAATTTTTCAGATTATCGTCAAAATGTAATAACTTTGTGCAAAATTTCTAAATTTAATTTTTATTTTTAATCTTGTTAACCCTTAAAGGTCATCTCGGTGCAAATTTGAACCATCAAAGAATTAAAACTTGAGTTATTTTATTACAGATAAATAAAGTATATACATATACTAAACAACCTCATTAAACAACACATATATTTTAAAATACAGCAAATGTCTATAAATACTTATTCGAAAAGATTGTTACAAAAACTGCGCCACGCTTTTATTTAACTAAATATTTTCATTACTTTTAATTTTAAAATTTAATAATTACTACATTTATTTATTGGTTATTTATTAGATATTTATATAATTTATTTTTTACTTTTCAATGCATTTTTATATTTGTTAACATATATTTTTTTGTTTAAAATTCTCAATTTGATTTAATTCTTATTTTTTACTTTTTGGGTTTTTCTAATTTGTTTCCTTCTTTTTATTAATGTTAATATTAATATTAGTTAAATAAAAGCTTTTTTTAAAAAATAATTTTTTATATGTAATCAAATATATTTGTGTAATTTTTTTTATTTTTTTTTTTATTTTTTACTTTTTAGTCTTAATGAACAATGAACTTTTTACATAAAAAAAAAATATTCTTAATAATATTTATATCTGAATATTATTGTTTGTTTTATTAAGACTAAAAAGTAAAAATATTTATTTTTACACATCGAAGTTACATACGTGTACCAAATTTCAATCATTTTCATACGATAGTTCATGAGAAATGAAAATTAACAACTAAATGCATGAATTTAGCGTAAGGGTAGCGCGTGGGGGCGGGATTATTCCTAAATCGAGTTAAATAAATAAAAGCTTTTAAAATGAAAGAACTTTTTTTTAGGAAATGTTCAAATTATTATTATTTTGCTTTCATAGTTTCATGCTCATGGCTGCATTGAACCACTAAAATTTATGTTTTTTCCAAATTTATAAAATCAACTGAGTTTTCAATAAACAGCTTGAAATGGTTGTTGAGGCTGAGTGATTTGTTTGAATTTTAAGAAAGTATTGTATCTTAACGATCTCTCAGAATAAAAAGTCACAAGGTTTCAAATCTATAGGTGACATTTTCTGTTAGTATGTTAGCAGCAAGAGAGGACACCTCATCACAATGCTCTTCAAGTTAGAGATTACCTCGATCACATTTTTCCTAAATGACAGGATCTTGAAAAAATTGAATGCCCATCACTTTCATATGAAAAATCCTATTGAGGTAGTATCTAACTTGAATAGCATAAAGAAGAACATAGTGTTTTGTTTTGCTGCATAGCTATGGACCGCCAGTGGCAGCAGGTTTGTTAGCAGATTGGGAATGATAACATTTTGTAACATCTCAAACTATGAATCACTTGTTACACTTCCATTAAAGAAAAAAATTCTAACTCCTTTATTTTATAATTCTTCATCAAGTATAATGAATTCATATAGATTATGTTTTTTTGTGTAGTTAGGTGATTTTCATCAAATCAATAAATAATATGATGGCTTACTAGGTCATTCAGTTCAAGCTTTTAGAAATGTTGGTGTGTTAGTAATGGAAAACTATGAAATCTCACGGAATTCTTCATTGATAGCAGTGATATTCTTAAATATTTCTACAAACAACAAAGCATAAGAACTTGTTCCTCTGTGTTAACTTATGTCTTTCAACAGCAAAACCAAAATTTCTGCCTGTTACAAAATATTGTAGAATTTATATCTGAATGCAGGGGAAACTGATTTTTAGCTGATTGTGTGTACACTTGTAAATTAAATTGTTTTTTTCCTTTAACATGATAGTAAAATAAAGTATGAAATGGCCATGGAATCAAATATATTGGTAATGCATGAAGGGAAATATTATAGTGGCAGTATTCTGACTTTTTTAAAATATTTTCAAAGGTAGTATAAAGATATAAAATGGTAAATGGAAAAATATTGAGTCACACTGAGCAGAAAGAACTTAAATAAGCAATTTGTCAGTCCTTTTAATTAGTCTCGATTGCTTTGGGTTGTGTTGATATTACTCTAGTTTTTCTAACCCATATAAAATAAATGTAAATGTCAATCAGAATATAGTTATACCATGTGTTTTAAAATGAATATCAGAGTTTTAAAGCTATGAAATATTTTTCAGCTTTCATGAAATTTATACATGAAATGAAAGAGCAACTCAAAACAGTTTTAATTGTGTGCAAGCTCATAAACTGTTTCCTATACCTTCTGTTTAAAAGCGATAGTAGCAAAGATGGTGAACCCCCGAACAGAAAGTGTTCTGTGTTTTGCAGTTCGCAAAGTGTGAATGTGTAATTACCATTCAATGTGCATTCCGTTGTGATCCCCCGAGTGACAATACCATTTGTATGTGGTATAAAGAGTTCGAAACCACTTGCTATATTTGTACAGGGATGAGCAGAGTACGACTGAGTGTGTCGGAAGACAATGTTGAACGTGTAAGAATATTTTGTGCGTAGTCGTAGGAAATCCGTTAGGAAGACTAGCTGCGAATTAGTAATTCTAGTGACATCTGTGGAGGGTTTTAAGGAAATGCTTAACAACTGCGTCCATATCATTTACGGTTGTTATAAACTCTAAAGCTACAGATTATGGTTTACATGCTACCTTTGCAAATGAAATGATGCATCGTGGCAATGAAGACTTTCTTTATCGTGTTGCATTCAGTGATGAATCAACATTTCGTATTGAAAAAGTAAACTCTCATAATGTACATATCTGGGGATCAGAAAATCCTCACAAAATATTGTATTGTGAACAAGACTACCCAAAACTGAATGTTTTTTGTGCCATATCCTGATGGCAAGTTTATGGGCCATTCTTTTACGCAGAAGCAAGTGTGTTTATAATGAACTATCTTAATATGCTACAACTATAGCTCTTTCCTCAACTGCAATGCGGACCACATAACTTTATTTGGTAACAAGGAAGTGCGCCTCCTCATTGGCATAATGCCATTTGAGATTGGTTGAATAAAATTCTCCTTAACCACTGACCCCATGCGATTTTCTTCTTTGGGAGTTTATAAAGGATCAAGTGTATGTGCCACCATTAGCAGCTGACTTACCCGACTTAAAACACAAGATTGAAGCAGCTGTCGCATCTATTACTCCAAACTTGCTGGTTAAAGTATGGGATAAATTCTCCTATCGCCTAGATCTGTGCGATGTGACAAATGCTGCTTACATTGAACACTTACAGGAAAAATTGTTGGAGTTACTTTTTCATTTCATATATAATTTATCAGTGTAAGTAAAACATAATAAATATTACATAACTGTAAAACCCTGATGTTCATTTACAGTGTTATGTAAATAGATGATCCAAAAAGATTATGCAAGAAGTACTAACAATTTTGCTTGTATTTATAAACAAATCAGGAGCAGTAATTTTTTACTGCCAGAATTACTTTTTCTCTGTATCATAATATCACAATCAGGGGAGTAAAAGTACTGAGGAAATTACATTAAAGACTGGAAGTGATTGAAGACAATGAGACATATAATGATTCATTTTCTTTGTGCTTATTTATTTTGTTTTTTGTGTTCTTTCAAAATCTTTTCCCCCATCATTCCTTTGTAACGGTATGTTTATTTCACTTATGTATTTTAATTTATCAACTAATTGAAATGATGTTATTGTGTAAATAATAAAATGTGGTTAAATGTTCAATAATAAAATGTTATTGTGCATTATGTTCTGATTTGTAACTTATCAGTTATTAATTAAAAACGTCAAATATCAAATAATTTTTATTTAATTACTTTTTTGTATGATTTTTGCATCATAATTAAAATTAAAAATATATTAAATCATTTAATATCTCACAAGTTTGACTGAGAACTTAAATTTTATAAGTATAATTTTGTCTAACCTGGAAGGTACACACAATTAATTGTCTTGAATCATTGTGTGTTTGTACTGCTATGGCACAGGTTAACTCCATTCCCAAAATTAACATCAAAGCATTATGATAACTGGTTTATTTGTTTTTGTTTTTGCTCTTACAGAGTATGCTTTATTTTAAAATCATCTTTTCTCATAATTTCATTGTTTCATTTCTAAGATTCTACTTTCTGATTCAATTCAGGTGTCGCATTACCATCATATTAAGTAAACTTTATGGCTTTTAGTATTCATGTATAATAATTTTATGTTTTAATTGCCTATAAAAATAAAAAAAAAGAAGAAATACTTGGTACAGTTGCTTAAAAGTATATAATTGCTGATATATCAATTTGTAAAGCTTTAGTCTAACTTGATATTGTAAATTAATTATGATTATTTTTATAGGGTGGTACGTTTACAGTTTCAAATCTTGGAATGTATGGAGTAAAAAATTTTTCAGCAATTATTAATCCTCCTCAGTCATGTATATTGGCAGTTGGTACAACTCAAAAACGTCTTATTCCAGTTAAAGAAGGGTATGTATGAATCTTAAGGTATATTTTATGCTACTTAATTTGTCTATAAATTTTATTAGATTTTCTATTGACCGTATTCTAATTAGTTCAGTGATTGAAGAGGTCAATAGGAGATGAACCTGTAATTGGATGAGCCTGTCTACTTATTAATCTCCTCATGTACAATTTGACTATGTTTCAAAGACTATATATAAATTTATATTATATGCTATATGTTTCAAAGACTATATATGTGATTTATAACTTCTTAGTGATTTTTTTTTATTATTCTTTTCTAGTCTTTTTTTCAAGAAAAATTATTTCCCCCCTTCCGTTACCCAATGAGAAGAGGTTCATATGTTTGACATTTAAATAAGGCATAGTGTTGTTCAGGCCAACCATTCCATGTGGTTAATTGAACCCCAACCACCAACATACACCAGTATCACTGTCTAGTATTCAAATCCGTATAAAAGCAACTAACTTTATTACGATTTCAATCTCAGAACCTTCAATTTCAAAAATACGATTACCATGTAAAGTGTGATAACTTTTATATTTTGTTTACACTAGTTTATGGCTTACTTTTTCTATTGGCTATTTATAGTAAAAAAAAGATGTTATTAATTTCATGATGTTTAATGTATAAAACTGAACTTTATGAACATTTTCATCTTTTACAAATTCATTAATTTCAGGACCAAAGCAGTGGACTTTTTATCTGTCACTCTCAGTTGTGATCATCGTGTTGTGGATGGTGCAGTTGGTGCTCAATGGCTTTCAGCATTCCGCAGCCTTATTGAAAATCCTCAGACTATGATTCTGTAGTAGTTAATTGAATCTAGCTAAAACTATCAGGGTTTTTTTTTATTTAACAAAGCTTACAGATATACATTGTTTATCTGTAGCTAAGGTTATTGTGTTTGTTAGACTGTAAGTTAAATCTTTGAACTCAAAGGAATTCCTTAAGTTATTTTTTTAACGTAGCAGCTCTTGTAATACATCATAGTCGTTACAGTGTGTTTGTTTGTCTTGAGTGATTGAATAAAAATTACTTTGTTTACTATCAACGGATATATTTATTTTTATATTTAAACATTAACAGTGAGGATAATGTACTTGTTTAGATTAAGAAATAAATTTGAAGAAAATGGGTTGACTTGTTACGTACTAGTTACTATCATTTATAAGGTCATTTTTATTTTTGCACATTTTAATATGTTTACAAAGCTGTGTTTGCTGCATAAAATGTTAGTTCAAATCAAAGTTTTGATATAAATGGAGTTGAATATTTTGCAACTATTCAAAATAAAATTTTCTTGTTTGATAATAGCTTAAATAAAAATTTAGTTTTACTATGAAGTTTATTGTGTTTTTTATCTGTTCCAGAAAAAATTATTCTGTATGTTTGTGTAAAAAGAAAACAAGTTTGCAGTTTAAGTAAAATACAATATTTTAAATTTTATTATTTTTTTTTAGTAAATTTAATTTTTAGCAAAATGAAAAAAAATTATAAACAATTATCTGTTTAATTTTATTCCAGAATAATTCAGATTATTCCTTTTCAATCTTTTTCATCTGCTATTGTTTCTCTTATTCTTACCTTTTCCTGCTTTTACATCTGTTGATTTTTGTCAGATCTTCATTCTGTTACTGTAGGTTGTTTTAATTAGTTTTATTTGTCTTATCTTTTACTGATTGTTTGTCTTTTTGTTGTTATTGTTTTGGTTTTTCTGTGTTGTTTGTTGTCTTCATTCTGAATTGGTTTCCTTGTTTCATATTTTTCTATTTCTTTGTTACATTTATTTTTATCAACATCATTTTTGTCTGGGTATATATCTTCAACTGCAGATAACATTCTGATATCTCTATAAAACTGGAAGAATTCAAGCAAAATGTTTGGTAAAAGATTTATTAGATCGGCTTTATTTTGTTCACTTGTTAGATTTGGCTTTGTTCGTAATCCAATAGAAGCAATGTAGTATCTTCATTTCTTCTTTTGAAATCTGTACAGCTAAATGGCTGAATTCTGCCTACTGTGTATTCAAAGTAAATTATCTCTGGCTCATTTTTTCAATATTGCAGCTATTGTACTTGTCACCAGCCAAAAATGTGCATTCCTTGATATTTTCTTTTCAGATATGAAGTTTACTTAATACAGAGTTTAAATCATCTCCAGTCATTTCTCTGACATTGAGTATTTTTTTACAAGTCTCTCACATATGCTCCACCCATACGGATGATTAATGCTTATTCTGTAGTTTTTTTTTTAATTGATAGTATGTGAGGGCTTGCATTCCATGTGTACATGTGTCCAGCTATTAAAAACTTTTTTGGAGTATAATGAAAGTCCTTGAATGTTCCAAAACCCTGGTTTTGTAGCGTAACCTTACACCATTTTGTAGAAACATGTGTATTCTTGTTTTGGTCATTACAAGCATCCAGATATATGGTGCATGTTTTCACTCAAGAACTGATGATACTTTATGTACTATATTTATAAACCTACAATCCAATCTCATTGTTACTTACCTCTTCTTGCTAAACCTTGATGTTACATGTTACAATAAAACACAATCATCATAGTTGTAAACTGTCATGTTATAAATCTGCAGCTGATGCTTATAAAAACCAAATTTTTAATTAAATAGCAGGCATGTGAATTATAATTGTTTTTGTTTCTATATTCATGGTTGAATCTATCTTATCAGTCCTTTTTTTATTCAAATGCAAATTCTGCCATTTCATAGTAGTTATCTTGGACAAAAAATGTTTTATTTTCATTGCAGTAATCATAGTTCATTTAGCATAACTTTCAATTTTTAATTTTTTTAATTGTAGGTTTAACAGAGAGAATTTATTCCAGAACTTACAGTAAGATATAAATCCTGAGCTGCCTTCATATTAAGTATTTTTGTATCCCGCAGAAATGCTATGGCAAGATGACACAAACACTTTTCCACGATCTCTTCTTGAATAGTTGATTTCATAGCCTGGAATTGAGGAAAGAAATTTTCAACCTTTGGCATGATCTGTTGGTAAAACCGTTATGGGAAATTTTCATCTACCATCCAGCTGGAATATTCCATTTGTCGTAGCCCTTATTTCTGAATAATATTATTGGACATTCTTTGATTCTCTTCAGATGTTTTCAAAAAACAATTCTAGCGAACTACAGTTTGTTCACTTTGATCCCAGTGTTGTACTTTATAGTGCTCTATCTAAAGTGTTTGTTCTTATTTTCATTCCCAACTCTTCTTCAAAGTTTTTTTAATTGTATTAAGGATGCAATTTGGACTGTATCTCCTATTATAATCATTCATTCTACAATAAAATCTTTATGAATTTCAGCTGAAACTGTTTCATAAAAAATCAGTAAAAGTGATTATTTTTTGCTGAAAAAACACACCAACCATTGAAAATAAATTATTTCATAAAATCAAATTGCTGTATTATCAGATTCTTAACACAGTGTAAACTTTTTTTAATAAGATATTCTCCACATTATATAAATGTTACTATGTTAATAATTGCAGTTAAAATATTATTTATATTTAGTAGTTATAATATTCCATCAGATTATGTAGTATGCTAAGTTATCATGTATTCACATGTTTTGTGATTTGCACACTCAATAGACTTTTGTTCCAGAGTAGGACTTAACAAATTTTATCCAGCATATTTCTAGTTTTAGATTTGTACTATAAACGACACAATGAATAACTACTCAGAGAGGAATCGAACTTAACACTTTGTATCTACATATAGATCTTGACATTTTCATTGTACTTGCAGGAAACTCATTTTTTCACTTTTTGAATTAACATTTTTTGCTTGCAAACACAGACTAAAAATTCACAGTGGCTCAATGCATGTATTCTATTTACAAACCTGTATTGTTGTTCAAAAAATGTTTGTACATTATTTGTATTATACAAAAGATTTTTTTCCTACTTTTATTGTTCGCTTTTTGTTTAATTTTTTATTTGCTTGTTAATTTATTTTTATGGAACAGTATACAGTACCATTTTTTCTCATTTTTAGTAATCTAGATTTTAATAAAATTATAATTTTTTTAAGAAATACTATTGCTTGTGTGTGTATATTTGTATTATATTATGTATATATATATATATATTAATAGGTATGCACAATTTATACAAATTTGTAAAGCTGTCACTTTTAGTACGACTAGCATGTATAAGCTAAATTTATTAAGCAAATTTAAAAGTTATATTTTATAATATTTATCATTAATTATATTAATGAAGAGCCTTAGGGTGTTCATAAATTGTTATTGTGTATATAATGAATTACGCAGAAGAACTAAAATTGTTTTCAGTAATTATTTGTTACTTAAGTGTTAAAGTGTTTTTTAATCCCATTTAACTTTGTATTAAGTAATGAATTAACTATTATAAACAACTTTGCTTTTATTTTGTTGTAGTAAAGTAATTTTTTTTTACTTTGGGTTAAATAAATAGATTTATTTTTTTAAAGTGACGTGTGACTTGATACCCTGACTTTCTAGCAACCGAGTTTAAAACTATACACTAACATTCCAGATATGAAAACATATTTTTACCAAAAAAGTACTTGAAAAGTATAAGTTTTGTTTTTTAGTCATCTTTTTAGGGTTTTCTTAGACCCTTAATCACAACATCCATTCATATACAAATTTGAATATACATTGCAACTGAGTGATTCAACCTGGAAATAAGACATAGAAGTAACAACTGTTTAGTATATATTAAAGAAGAAAATTGTACAACATAAAATTGTATAATTTATGTAAATACTTCTTAAGTTTTAATAATAAATTCACACTATACTGTTGGAATTTGTTAATGGCTAATAGTCATATAGTCAGTACCACTTAAAATAATAAATAAAATTAATTTTGATGATCATTATAAAGACTTACTTTTTTTGTCTTCAGTCATTTGACTGGTTTGATGCAGCTCTCCAAGATTCCCTATCTAGTGCTAGTCGTTTCATTTCATATTCTAGATACTAGAATCTTTTGCTGGAACAATTTTCAGAGAAGTTTTCTGATTGTAAGTCTGATCTAAAGTTGTTTTTTTCTTTCATAAAATGATGATTGTTAGTAAGATGTTGTTATGTATTTTTAAATTTTTATTATTATTCTACTGTTTAAATTACATGTTGTTTACTGAATTTTTGTTGTTATTTATTGAACCACATTTTAAGACCTTAAATAAGGGAACATTTTTTTATAATGTGTGCATTAGCTTAAAATCAGTTTCTTCAGAACTACAGCAAACAAACAGTTTTATTTTATGAAATCTTTTCCAAACTAATTAAAAATATTTAGGTATTAATTTTGCTAAATAAATTGAGTGTAAATGTTATGTTTTCTGTATAAATAAAGTTATGGGGAAAAAATAACAAATCTGTTGTAACTGGCAGCACACATGCACATAGAGAACTTGGAATTTATTAAAAATTAGTCTGTTGATGTCTTAAATTCTCCGTAGGAAAATTAGTTTTTGCTGTTTGTTTCAAGGAAGATTTTTAATTTTTACTATGATCATCTTTGCTACAGATTGTCATCTTGACCTTTTGTTTAAATCTCAAATGATTTGTTGCTAATAAATTGTTAAGAATATTTGTTACTCCAAAATAACAACCAGATTAGTGTTAAAGGCTTTTTTTGCTTGTCACAATTGTTTTCTTTGAAGTAATTTTACCAAGTATGGCTGTGAAGAATAGTGAAATTATTACTTTTATAACTAATTATAAACCTGCATTTCAGTGTCTGAATGCTGATGTGCAGTGGTAAATTGCATTTAGTGAAAAAGCCAACAGAAAACTTTACTCATAATTTCTCTTCATTTTCCTTCTACAACCACTCTGGTAGTGGTACCTAATTAATAACTCTTAACAAATTTGAAAAATAAATCATGTTTGTAAGAATTTTATATGATATTGAAATATTGTTTTTTCAAAAGATATTTAAATTTCAGAATAATTTGGTGTGGTAACTTTTTTTGATAAAGTATTTTTACAAATTTTTTATGTTAATATAAAGACAAATTCTCATTGATCAAGAAGTGTATGCAACTAAAATTATACTTTTATGGTGCTAAGAGATAACATCTGCTATTCTTGGCATACAGGTGGTTCCAAATTGTACAGTAATCTCTCAGGAGATGATCCTATAGCCAAAAATAAGAAAAATGGTTCATATAAACATAGATCAGAAAACTTAGTTTTGGCTCATGAAACATTTAGCCCTGTTTTTTGCTCCTCTGTGAAATTAAACCATACTAAAATTCTTGATGAACAAATAGAGTGATAATTTTTTATGCTTCCTTATGGTTCTAATTTGATTATAAAATTAAATAAAAGTGGTCCCAGACCTCTATCTCGGTTAAGTTTAAGAAAAATGGAGTAAAAAATAAAAAGGTTTTGTCTGTAAATACATTTTTTAGGTTTGGAATATAATAACTTTTTTTATTTACCAATAAACAAATAATGATTTCGGGTTAACTTTATAGAAAAATAAATTTTAGAGAAAATTTATATAAATAATGTCTCTTATAATCAAACATAAATCTGAATTCAACGTCAGTTAGAAACAAAATACACAAATTGGATCGGAAAAGTGGTATCATTTTAAACAGAACAATTTACATACAAACGCCAAAAATTATAAAAATAAATTTGAAAGACATCTTTCAAAAACAAATTAAACATTTATATTTTTTCATATGTTGCCAACAGCTGATTAATAATTAAATTTAGTGTCCAGCATTTGAATAATCATTTGAGCGGAGTTTTTGCTGCTACTGCTCAGTCAGTTATTCACAGTGGGTGAAACCACAAATTGTTTTCATTTGGAGAGTTGATGGAAATGTTAATTCATTGTAAAGTAAATAAAAATGGATGTATGCTGTGGGATTTGCATGAATACCGGGAAAATTATCCATATCAAAGAGTCATTCACACATACATACACTTCCTCATGCAAACATACACACATACATACACCCCCTCACACACACATACATACACCCCCTCACACACACATTCACTCATACATACATACACCCCCTCACACAAAATAAAAAATAGATAGATTTTAATCTAATAAATATAGATTTTATAAAAATAGATATAGATAAAATATAGATATTGACATTTTAACAAAATGTCAATAAGTTGTTTTATATATATATATATTTATAATTTAATTATGTAAGATTATAGTTTTATATATGTAAGTCGTAATTATTTTCTTGAAGATGGCAGAATAGCCTAAAGCACTTGAAGAAATCAAATTAGAATTTGGTAAGCTGTTTTAAAATTATATATAATGTGCAGTAATTTTTTAAATTATTTAAAACTGTAATTTTACATGACTTTATTCAGTTAAACAAAACATAGTATTATGATTAAGAAATTAAAAGTTAATAGGTGTTAGCAGTGTATATCTGAAACTACTTGAAAGTTATGTATATGTTAGGAAAGTAATTGTCGAAATATCTGGTGTAGATATTAATTATAATTAATGTATTTGTCTTATCCACCTGTATGTATTGTTGTATCCTGATTTTTTTTTTTTTTTTTTTTGTTAATGTTCTAGCTGGAGTTTAAAAACAAGTCACTATTAAGTAAGAATTTACAGTTTGACTCATATTTTTCACAAATTTTTACTTATTGCTGAAATTAAATAAGCTTTACTTTGCATCTTTCAGCAAATATTGATGAAAAATATTGATCAAACTATATTTAGCATTACTTTTTCTCCCTTAAATAAATTATTGGTTTAACTAGCTAATCATAACTGCATTTTTCAAAACTTCACAATTTTTGAAAATCCAAGTAGACATATTTTAAAATAGTTATATATTCCCACAATAAAAAAATTAAGTCAAAGGAAAGAATGTATATAAATTTAATACGTAAGTGCAAAAAAAAATTAAATTATAATAAATAATTAAAAAATTAAAATTAAAGATTCTTAAATTAAACATGTGCAGTAATTTTTTAAATTATTTAAATGACTACAAAAGAAACACTCATCACACAATTTTTATAGGTAAAAAAATTAACTCATGAGAAGATAAAGAAGATATATATCCTTTAGGATCAATAGTTAAATCTATAATACAAAACTCTGTGAAAAAAATGGTAGTTGGGTTCAGATAGAAATTTAAAGAATCAAAGAACCCATATTGTTCCTACTGCAGAGGCTTCTTGTTAATAGTTACTTTCAAGTTGAACAGAGTTCCATTAAGGTGACATGGTATTTATCACAGCAAATTGTATCTCATTAATGTTAAATAACCAAAGTAACATTCCTTGTTAGATTCACAAATTTAAAAACAATGATAATATTGACTAGAACATTTTATGAATGGTTCCTGGGTAGCATTGAAGATCCTTTTCTTTTTCATCTTCATTTGTGGCTTTGGTTTCATTTAATGGGACATGTAAATTCACAAATTATACAACATTAGTCTACAGAAATCACTATAGTATCCGAATAGTGAATTACTGGACTGATATTCTTAGAAAGCACTATGAATACTGATAAGTATGTTCAATAAATTTTTGTATCTTCTGATTCCTAATAAACTCGTGTACAGTTTTTTCAACAAAATGTGGCCACTTACCCACACATCAAGACAAAATGTATCCTGCTTATATATTATGTTTTACTGAAGAAAGGACCTTTAGTAAACTATGGAATGCCCATTTTCCAGATTTATCACTTTGTGATTTTTATATTTTGGCCTCGCTAAAAGGAAAGATCTGCCAAAGCAACCCAATCTTGAGGAGTTAAAGAATGCTTTTCAATGCAAAATTGCCAGCATTTTAAAGAATTTGGAAAGGTGTTACTTAACATGATATGACATGCAAAAATATCTTATCACTGCCAAAGGAGGGCATTTTGAACATATTCTTTAAAATTGTAAGTATGGAGATTTATTCATCTTTAATGAGATTATTTTACTAACCTAAGCTGTAACTGTTTCATATCCATTCACACTTACCACAATTTAAAGAAAATAAAAACTCCATAAAAATGATTCATTATTATTTTAAGTTGTAAAGTACGACAAATTAAATGAATGTTGCTAACAAAACATTGTAAAACAAAATAATAATTTCAATCATTAACTTAAACTAATGAAAAATATTTAAATACAAAATTTAATTGACAAAACATGTTCATATATGCTAAATTAAACACCCGCCAAAGTATGGCAGATTTAACTGTGCCACTATACAGTACTATAAAAATTATTCCTTTTTTTTGTCTTCAGTCATTTGACTGGTTTGATGCAGCTCTCCAAGATTCCCTATCTAGTGCTAGTCGTTTCATTTCAGTATACCCTCCACATCCTACATCCCTAACAATTTGTTTTACATATTCCAAACATGGCCTGCCTACACAATTTTTTCCTTCTACCTGTCCTTCCAATATTAAAGCGACTATTTCAGGATGCCTTAGTATGTGCCCTATAAGTCTGCCTCTTCTTTTAACTATATTTTTCCAAATGCTTCTTTCTTCATCTATTTGCCGCAATACCTCTTCATTTGTCACTTTATCCACCCTTCTGATTTTTAACATTCTCCTATAGCACCACATTTCAAAAGCTTCTATCTTTTCTTCTCAGATACTCCGATTGTCCAAGTTTCACTTCCATATAAAGCGACACTCCAAACATATACTTTCAAAAATCTTTTCCTGACATTTAAATTAATTTTTGATGTAAACAAATTATATTTCTTACTGAAGGCTCGTTTCGCTTGTGCTATTCAGCATTTTATATCGTTCCTGCTTCGTCCATCTTTAGTAATTCTACTTCCCAAATAACAAAATTCTTCTACCTCCATAATCTTTTCTCCTCCTATTTTCACATTCAGTGGTCCATCTTTGTTATTTCTACTTCATTTCATTACTTGTGTTTTGTTCTTGTTTATTTTCATGCGATAGTTGTTGCATAAGACTTTATCTATGCCGTTCATTGTTTCTTCTAAATCCTTTTTACTCTCGGCTAGAATTACTATATCATCAGCAAATCGTAGCATCTTTATCTTTTCACCTTGTACTGTTACTCCGAATCTAAATTGTACTTTAACATCATTAACTGCTAGTTTCATGTAAAGATTAAAAAGTAACGGAGATAGGGAACATCCTTGTCGGACTCCCTTTCTTATTACGGCTTCTTTCTTATGTTCTTCAATTATTACTGTTGCTGTTTGGTTCCTGTACATGTTAGCAATTGTTCTTCTATCTCTGTATTTGAACCCTAATTTTTTTAAAATGCTGAACATTTTATTCCAGTCTACGTTATCGAATGCCTTTTCCAGGTCTATAAACGCCAAGTATGTTGGTTTGTTTTTCTTTAATCTTCCTTCTACTATTAATCTGAGGCCTAAAATTGCTTCCCTTGTCCCTATACTTTTCCTGAAACCAAATTGGTCTTCTCCTAACACTTCTTCCACTCTCCTCTCAATTCTTCTGTATAGAATTCTAGTTAAGATTTTTGATGGATGACTAGTTAAACTAATTGTTCTGTATTCTTCACATTTATCTGCCCCTGCTTTCTTTGGTATCATGACTATAACACTTTTTTTGAAGTCTGACGGAAATTCCCCTTTTTCATAAATATTACACACCAGTTTGTATAATCTATCAATCGCTTCCTCACCTGCACTGTGCAGTAATTCTACAGGTATTCCGTCTATTCCAGGAGCCTTTCTGCCATTTAAATCTTTTAATGCTCTCTTAAATTCAGATCTCAGTATTGTTTCTCCCATTTCATCCTCCTCAACTTCCTCTTCTTCCTCTATAACACCATTTTCTAATTCATTTCCTCCGTATAACTCTTCAATATATTCCACCCATCTATCGATTTTACCTTTCGTATTATATATTGGTGTTTCATCTTTGTTTAACACATTATTAGATTTTAATTTATGTACCCCAAAGTTTTCCTTAACTTTCCTGTCTGCTCCGTCTATTTTACCAATGTTCATTTCTCTTACCACTTCTGAACACTTTTCTTTAATCCACTCTTTTTTCACCAGTTTTCACTTCCTGTTTATAGCATTTCTTAATTGCCGATAGTTCCTTTTACTTTCTTCATCACTAGCATTCTTATATTTTCTACATTCATCCATCAGCTGCAATATATCATCTGAAACCCAAGATTTTCTACCAGTTCTCTTTATTCCGCCTAAGTTTGCTTCTGCTGATTTAAGAATTTCCTTTTTAACATTCTCTCATTCTTCTTCTACATTTTCTACCTTATCTTTCTTACTCAGACCTCTTGCGATGTCCTCCTCAAAAATCTTCTTTACCTCCTCTTCCTCAAGCTTCTCTAAATTCCACTGATTCATCTGACACCTTTTCTTCAGGTTTTTAAACCCCAATCTACATTTCATTATCACCAAATTATGGTCGCTATCAATGTCTGCTCCAGGGCAAGTTTTGCAGTCAACGAGTTGATTTCTAAATCTTTGCTTAACCATAATATAATCTATCTGATCCTTTGCAGTATCGCCTGGCTTTTTCCAAGTGTATATTCTTCTATTATGATTTTTAAATTGGGTGTTGGCAATTACTAAATTATACTTTGTGCATAACTCTATAAGTCGGTTCCCTCTTTCATTCCTTTTGCCCAGCCCGTATTCACCCACTATATTTCCTTCCTTGCCTTTTCCAATGCTTGCATTCCAATCTCCAACTATTATTAAATTTTCATCTCCTTTTACGTGTTTAATTGCTTCATCAATCTCTTCGTATACACACTCTACCTCATCATCATCATGGGCGCTTGTAGGCATATAGACGTTATCAATCGTTGTCGGTTTAGGTTTTGATTTTAACCTTATTACAATGATTCTATCGCTATGCGTTTTGAAACACTCTACTCTCTTCCCTATCTTCTTCTTCATTATGAAACCTACTCCTGCCTGCCCATTATTTGAAGCTGAGTTAATTATTCTAAAATCACCTGACCAAAAGTCTCCTTCCTCTTCCCACCGAACCTCACTAATTCCTACTACATCCACATTTATCCTATCCATTTCCCTTTTTAAATTTTCTAGCCTACCAACCTTTTTTAAACTTCTATCATTCCACGCTCCGACTCGTAGAATGTTATTTTTTTAATTTTCTGGTGACCCCTTCCTTAGTAGTCCCCACCCGGAGATCCGAACGGGGGACTAGTTTACCTCCGGAATATTTTACCAAGGAAGGCGCCTCCATCATTGCTATATGAAAATGCAGAGAGCCACATTTTCTTGGAAAAAAAAGCAGCTATAGTTTTCCATTGCTTTCAGCTGCACAGAACTCAGAGGACTGAGTGATGTTGATATGGCCGTTTAAGTCATTTTGACTCACGCCCCTAACAACTACTGAAAGAGCTGCTGCCCTCTTTCAGGAATCATTCCTTAGTCTGGCTCTCAACAGATACCTCTCCGATATGGTTGCACCTTCAGTCCAGCTACTCTGTATCCCTGAGCACTCAAGCCCCCTCACCAATGGCAAGGTCTCATGATTCATAGAGGAGGAAAAAAATGTTTTAAAATTAAAATTATTCCTATGAGTTTTAATTTTTTTACTGTTTACTAGTGGGAACTACTGTATACCACGAATAATAACTAATTCTCTATTAAAAAAATATCCATTAAATTAAATCTATAATCATAAGCATTTGTATAAAATTAGATTTGCAAATTATGAGGTACAACTGCACTTTAAGTTCTGTTTTGGGAAAAGTTTAATTTTTCTTTCAAACACTTTAAATTTCACAATTGATCGATTTTCATTCTTTTTTTAATCTTAACTTTCTTGAAGCTTGTCAATTTCCAATTGCTTTTTATCACCTTATTTTTACGTACAATGTAAAATCTCTTTGTTTAAAAGAATCCATGTTTGTCCAGAAAAGAATCCAGGTATATATGTAAGAATGGTACTTATCTAAGATAAGCTTGTTTTAAAGAATAGGTGATACCAACATGTACAATGCTTGCTATAAGCTAAGTAGTTTGATGTGTTGAAATATGATTTGTCCATTGCAGTCATAACAGTTATGTAAACAATGATGGTGCACTTTTATTTATTATTTATTAGTTAGTATAAATTTTTTAGTTCTGCATGTATTTAGCCATAATGTAAAAATAATTATATTTATATTATTTTGAGAGCATTTATTGCATATCTTATTTAATATGCAATTGTAATTAAGATCTTGTTTATGATGAAGGCAATTTACTCCATATTTTATCTATTACGTGAAGAAAAAATCCGGTAGTACTAATTAATTTTTACAAAATATTTGAAAAGAAAGAAGTCAGAGTTGTAATTGATAAACTAGTTTTCTTTTATGCCCTGAAAATACTTCTTGCCCTATTTGGACTTTTTATAAAATCATTCATAATCCTTCTCAGTCCCACCATCCCCCACAAAGGACATTATTTAGATTTAGTATTTTTCCAGCAATGTTGGCAACAACTGGATGTGTTTCACTAATTACTCGGTAGATGGCAGCACCTTACAAACATCAAACTAAACTTGTCACATTTGTGCTTGTCTTGATCTAACGTTTACAAGATATTAAAAATTTCAGTACCATATTGTCTAACGTGTGTAGGTTGTTTATCAATAATTTTTTGCAATATTCAGTGTTTAAATTTTTTTTTTGTCTACAGTCATTTGACTGGTTTGATGCAGCTACCCAAGATTCCCTATCTAGTGCCAGTCATTTCATTTCGGTATACCCTCATACATTCTATTTCCCTAACAATTTGATTTACATATTCCAAAAATTCCCTGCCTGCATAATTTTTTCCTTCTACATGTCCCTCCAATATTAAAGCAATTATTCCAGGATGCCATAAGATGTGGCCTCTAAGTCTGTCTCATTTTTTAGCTGTATTTTTCCAAATGCTTCTTTCTTCATCAATTTACCACAACATCTCTTCACTTGTTACTTTTTCCACCCAGCTGATGTTTAACATTCTTCTATAGCACCATATTTCAAAAGCTTCTAATCTTTTTCGTCATCTCAGTTTCACTTCCATATAAAGCTGTGCTCCAAACATTTACCTCCAAAAATGTTTTCCTCATGTTTAATTTAATTTTTGATGTAAGCAGATTATATTTCTAACTGAAAGCTCATTTCACCTGTGCTATTCGGCATTTTGTATCACTCTTGCTTCATCCATCTTTAGTCATTCTACTTCCCAAATAACAAAATTCTTCAACCTCCATAGTCATTTCTTGGCCTATTTTTATATTCAGTGGTCCATCTACTTTATTTCTACTACTACATACTGTACTATTTACCATATATAAACACTTCCTGTTTATAGTATTTCTCAATATTCTATAGGTTCTTTACATTCTTCAACACTATCATTCTTACACTTTCTATGCTCATCCATCAGCTGCAATATATCCTCTGATATCCAAGGTTTTCTACCAGTTCTCTTTGTTCTGCTGATTTAAAAATTCCTTTTTAACATTCTCCCATTCTTTTGTATTTAATCAGACCTCCTCCTCAAAAATCTTTTTTATCTCCTCTTCCTCAAGCCTCTCTAAATTCCATCGATTTATGTGACACCTTTTTTCTTCAAGATTTTAACCCCAATCTACATTTCATTACCACTAAACTTTGGTCGCTATCAATGTGTTCTCCTGAATATGCTTTGCAGTCAATGAGTTGATTTCTAAATCTTTGCTTAACCATGATATAATCTGTCTGATGTATCACTCGACCTATTCCATGTGTATATTCTTCTTATGAACTGGGTGTTGGCAATTACTAAATTATACTTTGTGCAAAACTCAATAAGGCTGTCTTCTCTTTCATTTCTTTTGCCCAGTCCGTATTCACCCACAATATGTCCTTCCTTGTTTTTTTTCTGATGCTTGCATTCAAATCTCCAACTTTTATTAAATGTTCATCCGCTTTTATGTGTTTAATTGCTTTGTCAATTTCTTCATATACACATTCTATCTCATCATCATGATGGACACTTGTAGGCATATAACCATTAACAATTATTGTCGGCTTAGGTTTTTATTTTATCCTGATTACAATTATTCTATTGCTAAGCTTTTTAAAATAATCTACTATCATCTTTTTTATTATGAAACTTACTCCTGCTGGCCCTTTATTTGATGCTGAATTAATTATACTAAAATCACCTGACTAAAAGTTGTTTTCCTCATCCCACAAAACCTCGCTAATTCCTACTACATCTTTATTTAACCTACGCATTTTCCTCTTTAGATTTCCTAACCTACTGACCTTTTTTAGACTTCTAACACTCCACGCTCCGACTCATATAATGGGGTCAATCCATTTGAAATTACCCAACGGCGATTGCTTGACCAATTCAAAAAAAATTGAAATCACTCACTTATTTCCTACACTTCTCAGGACCTTAAAACTATTTTTAAATTTTTTATTTCAGCAGTTTTCCTGTGGCAGCCATTTTTGTTACGGTGTGCCTATTTTTGTGATTGTAAGGGTTTACGGAAAAAATTATAAGTAAAAAACTATTGCTCCTGGATGAATGAAACAAAAAGCAATTTATTCACATTTTCTCAAGGAAAAATATTTGTCTAAGTGGTTTATTTACCTGTCTCTCTTCATTCTATCAGAAAATTACCAATGAAGTTGAACATGAAAAACAGCAAAATTTCACTTTTGGTAATTTTTTTCAATAGGCAGGGAGGGCATACACAGTTTGAATTTTTTTTATATGTAGGTATATGTTAGTAGTTTTACCATAAATAATATTAATGGTGATATACTTACCTACCCCTAAACTTTTATGAATTTTTGAAAACTAATTTAAAAAAAAAAAAAAACAAATTTTGGCTTTAAATAACTCTGATGGGGTTGGTGTTAAAAATTTTAAATTTGCACAACTTACAGTGTTATTGTAGGTATTCATGGCAAATAAAAAATTTTCTTATGTATTGTACAAATAAAAAAGTTAAACCCTCTCAAAAATCATGAAAAACTGTTAAAAGCGACACCATTTTGACTCACTAATAAGTGCTCCAAGGGGGTTTCTTGGCACTTTAATATTTTTATACTTATTATTATAGTTGAAAAAAAATTGTTTGAACCATTCAATTGCAGAGTTCATGTTACAACAGGTGCTTGAAGTCATTTTCAGTTGTCAGGAAAATTCGTATTGCAACATGGTCTTTATACTTGTTTCATCATTTAGTTTTGGAGTTACAGACTGGTCAGTCTGACATTAGTCAGTGACCTGTTCACATCATTATCGAGTGTCTCAAATTTCATCCTGTGTTTGGAAGTGTTTATTAAATAAATTAATTTTACTTAATAATATTATATTTGCAGATTTTAAAATCAGTTAAATTTTTACATTATTTTCAAGTAATTTCACATAAAGCAATGGAAGAACAATGTTCCATAGAATTTATGTGAATGAAGAGTGTCATAAAACAATGTTTGGTTCAGTACCAAAAGAACTCATTAAAATTTGTGAATTTAATGATAAAATACAACAACTTATTTTTTTACCTGTTAATTCAGATGTCACTAGTGTTTGTAAATATCATGAAAAAAACGTTTTTGTCAAAATTCAGTCACCTGTATGGACAGTTCTATTGTGACACTTTGAGAACTCATAAAAAAAACACAGTAAAGAAACACTTAAGACAAATAACATTAGAGCAAGTTCTTAAAGAACACATTTTTCCAAATTTAAATTTAGTTCCTGGAAAGTCTCTTTGTGCTAACCGTTTCAAAAGTGCAAAATACTAGAGAAGCAAAGTACAAATATTAAACAAGATGCTATTCATTGATTTCAAATTTTACCCTGTTCTATTGTAACACGACTACCAACGCCTGGGCTATGCACAGGTAAACAAGATTATTTCTGGTCATGAGACCCAGTGCCGGATTTACCTTGGACGAGGCCCCAAGCAAATCGATATTTTGAGGCCCCCCAACCCCCGGATAAACTTTTTGTCTTCTCTCTCCTTTTTTTTTAATAAAAGAAAGATCAAATAAATATTTATTTTATGTACAGTACATTTACAGTTTCTTCCTACTTTTTTCTGCTGCAAAATCTTGAATGACATCATCAAAGTTCATTTTGTGAAGCTTTTCTTTCTCGATAAAAAGTAAACTCAGGTCACTCACTTTTTCTTGACCCATAGATGATCGCAAGTAGTTCTTCACTTGTTTTAAAGCACTAAATGACCTTTCTCCGGAACAATTAGTTATTGGCAGAGTTAAAAAAAGTTTCACGAGACACTCTACATTAGAAAAAGCGGAAAACAACTCATCTTTGAAAATGATGTCATACAGATCTAAAAACGTTTTAGTGGGTTTGTTTCCGTGTTCCTGTTTTACGTAGGTGTGAAAATTTTCAATTCCACTTACAATGTTCATATTAACATCATTTGGATAGTCGGCGATCAATTTTTCAACGCTTTTTGTAATATCTTCGTTCGACGCGTTAAGATTGACAAAAAATGAAAATTTATCCGCGATGTTTGTATACGCAAATGCGCGTTGTTTCAAGTTAGTTGACAGAGAGTCGATCATGACGATAAATGATTTTATTTGAAATGAATCACTCGGAGATAAATTTTCAAGAGCATCAGAGGCGGGCCCATCGTTACATTGCGTTCTGCGACGTCTTCTTTGCGTGGCCGACTTATATTCGGCACCAGGAACAATTTTTTTTGCTGCAGCTTCAATTTCGGAAAATTTGTCTCGGGAGTTCTGTACATATGAAATTAGTAGTGTACAAATTGGCGCACGTTTCAAGTGAAATGGATGGGTTTTGTAAAGTAACCGATACTTTCTCAAATTCCTGAAGGACGGATTGCCAAAAAATCATCATGAAAACAAATTCTAACGTTTCCATACTTTTCAATAAATTCGACGCTTCGTTGCGCGTTTGGCCATCGAAAGAACAATTGCTTAGAAAGTATTAGCTATTTTATCGTAGTTTTGAGCTATCGCAGATACCGATTTTGAGTGTGCATTCTTCCGAGTTTGCGATAATTTTTTTAAGCTCAAAGCATTTGGGCCTAAAATGTTTTCGAGAAAAGACCATCTTTTTGTCGAAGCTACATAAAACACATAAATTGCTTGCGCGATTCCGAAAAAGTTTACCGCTTCTAAACACGAGGCAACGGGAGCTTGTCCAACTAAATTCAAGGAGTGTCCAGAACAAGGTACGAAAATTGCCAAAGGGTTTTCTTCTAAAAGCGCTGCTTGCATTCCATTATAAATTCCACTCAAGTTTGACGCGTTATCGTAAGACTGCCCTCTACACAAATCAAAATTGAGTCCACCGTTTACTAATTAATTTAATGTAGTTTTCGCTCAAGCACCTGCCCGTGTGGCTCTCTATTTCAAGAAAATTCAAAAAACGTTTTTCTACAGGTTGACCAATTTCAGAACACACATAACGCACGATAATAGTCAACTGATCGATGTGGGATATGTCTGGCGTGGAATCAACTGAAATACTAAAGTACCCCGCTTTAACTATATCATTGAAAATCGATTTCCGAAGTTTATTCGCCATTAAATGAATTAATTCATCGCAAGTTGTCTTGGATAAATAAGATGTATTACCACTGCCATAATTGCCATACTTATCGATGTGATTTTTTAAAAACGGATCAAATTGTGCTACAAGTTCTAGTAAGCTAATGAAATTGCCACACCGTGATTCTCCGAACCTTTCATTCGTTTCTCTGAAAGCTATACCTTGCTGCGCTATATTTCGAATGACTGCAAGAACCCGCTTCAAAACTTCTACCCAGTATTCTCGTTCCTTATCTAATTGTTGGGTTAGATTACATGAAACGTTTCGCTGTCTTTGCCTAATTAAAAACGTCAGTTGTGCATCTCTATGTTTTTGATATCCTTCGTGTCTTTGCACGTCGTGACAATTTCGCCAGTCAGAAAACCTACCAGCGCTGAAACGAGTAATGCCTGGACTAAACAATAAACAGACAAAACAATAAACATTGCCTGTTTGCGGAGAGTAAACTAACCATTCTCTCCGGTAACGTTCTCCGTTCATTTTAGACCCAAAAAAATATTCGCTGTACAGTGTCGTGTCGTCTCATTAAACACTCGTGTAGAGTTGTCAAGTGGCCCATCAGAATGATGACATTCGCTGGGACCTTTACGAATCCAATAATCAATATCAATTTCTGACAATTTTTGCCTCAGGCCAACGTCGTTACCGCGGTTAGGAATTTGCAGATCGTTTGCGAGTGTCTCGGTGTCTGCTGAAGAATCCGGAACGTCATCTCTCCTCGTATCGTTCGGGCTTGTACTCGTACTCGGAAGATTCTTTTCAATCGGCTGATTTTCTTCTAGAGGCGAGTAATCGGGTTCATTTTTAAAAAACTGTGTTATTTTGGGAATCTTTTTGACGGATTCTTCTACAGCTGCTTTTTTTCGTTTCTGGAAACCACTCTCGAATCTTTTCATGATTTTGTGGCATTAATCTATAAAAACAAATGTTAGTTAACATTAAAAAAAAATTAATATTATAATTGTTTTAAATTAGTAAAAACAAGTTTTGCAAAAATTAAATTTAAATTGTGTTGCATCATTTTTAGAAACCTTATTCAGATTTAAATGTGCTATGAAAAACTCACCAGAAAACCCGTAATCAATTAGATAAACGATATTTAATAAATGTAGTCGAAGATGTATACATGTGCCCCGGAAGTTCCAATTGCCTATTGTCCTACAAAATTTCATTTGATAAACATATAGGCTATGATAACAGAAATAACCAGACACAACCTGATACATTTTTTAATGAATTTTATCGACCTTAATTTTTCGTTTGAATTTTTAAATAGTATGATTCGAATACATACCTTGTGTCTTTGACTCAAGCAACAAAACAAGATGCTTCAAGAATCTCTGCCGGTTTAGACAAAGACGAATAAAACGTTTGAGCAAGGCGCCATCTTTTTGTTACACATGAAAATGACGCGCGGGAAAAAATGGTTAGCATGACAAACCAATTTTAAAATATACTGTCATAATCTATGCTATAAATATAAATGAAGCAGTTACATAATTGAAAATAGCAATTACAATTATATATAAGTTATAAAAGTAATACATAAAGTATTATAAATATATTCTTTATTTTTTGTTAATTTTACTTTTATTTTCAAAATATTTTACTTCGAGGCTCCTGTCAAAGTGAGGCCTCAAGCAGCTGCTTGTTTTTCTTTATGGTAAATCCGCCACTGATGAGACCGAAAATGTTAAGATGGCAAAATACATATCTAAATAAGAGTGTTGGTCTACATCTATTTTAAAACTTACCTAGTGAAATAAAAGTACCATTCTATAAATTTATTCATAATAAATGAGCCAAATTTGATCAGTTCTACCGAAATGTAATCTGTAAATATATTTCCTATGAAAAAATATTTGTTGTACTTCGATTTAATTAGTTTAATGATTATCTTCCACATAGATTCAGCATCTACATTCCACGTTCCAGCTGATCCCTAAGATTTGAGTTTCATACTTCTTTTATTGAGTATCAACTTGTAAATGAGGAAATATAACGAAAATTTGTATGCAGTCGAACTTAAATCTTGTTATCAAGAGTGAAGAACTTAAATAATTGGATGTTTTAGCTTTTAAATACCAATACATAATTTAATTCCGGTCTGTTCTAATACCAGCCAAATCAAATGCGAGAAGGAAGCTCAAATCATTAAATATAAAAGACTCATAATACTAGATAATGAACGTATTTAAATAATTTAATGCAATTAAATTATACAATAATTTTAAACTCTGTTATCTGAGATACCATGAGACTTTTAAAATTCTATGTCTTGTTTAGTAACTGTGTACAAAATTACAATACATTTATTGTTTACAAAACGTTTATTTTTTTAATTTATTTATGCGCAAGAATCAGTTAGCTATGACAACAGTTGAATTCCAGAAACAAAAGCTCTGATACAAAAAGAGACAAATAGGTTATAATATAGCCACATTGTTTTTAAATATTTATATTAAAAAAGGAATTGAAGGAAAAATTCTTAAAAGCACGTAACAGTTGAAAGTGAAAAATAAAGGTTTTGATACCCTCTTTCTATGAAAGTGTCATTTTAAAATGAGATTAAAAAAAAATTATTACTTATTTTATGTAATGAAGTTAAAAATGTGGATAAAGTAATACATCAAAAGTAAATTAGCCCAACTGTGGAGAATTTTCATGCAAACATGAAATCTGCTAATATAAAATAGTTCTCAGGATAAAAAAATTTAATAAAACTGTATTATATAATAATATAGTACTTTACTGAAAGATTCCATGGATAGTAGGAAATAAAGAAATACAAAAATTAGAATCTTTTTAGATATGTTACTTAAAAATCTAGTTGAATTTAGAGGATTATAAATCTGAAGGAAGAAATTTTGAGAAAATTTGGGAAAAAAGGAACTTGTAAATTCACATCAGAAAAACGAGGTCGATGATTTCTTAAAGCTCACATAGCTTTAAAAAAATTTAGTAAGGAAAGAATCGTAGAAACTGTAATTGGAAACAAGATTTAAAATACATAAAGCAGAAAAAGTAAATATATAGGATATAGAAAATACTTTAAGCTTACTTTAGAATGAAAAGGAATACAGAAATAAATTGAATCGGTTGTGGGACTGAGGATAAAAATTAATTTATTATACAAATATCATAAATCAGCATATGCAACAAGCCAAATAACAAAAATTGTCTTTTTTAAGATATAGTTTTGGCCTAATTATTATTATTTTAATTGTGTTTAAAGGTACTCAACTGAAAAAACCACAAGGTTTTTATTGGTTGTATTATAATATTTTTATTGCATGGTCAAAAGTATTACGCATGACTAGCTTAGTAATTATATACTATCGTCGTTGCATTAAATATCTCATAGCTCTTCAGCTCTTGTGTAAAACCACAATAAAAAAATTAAAAAAAAATTTATAAACATGTGCGTATGTTTTTAATTTTTTTTTTTTCAAAAAACGTGCTGTTTGTGACCTTCTTCAGAACGCTACCTCGAGGATTATCTTAGCGCCATTTCTTGTTCAATAAGAAAATTTTTCTTAATTCAATATTATTTAACTTAATTAGTACTGAGTTATGATTTAAAAATATCTGTGAAGACATGCCAGTAATGTCTTTTAATAACTAATTGGCAACAATGTTTTGTAATCGTTCGATTTTCAAGGTTAATCGCAATATTTATTGAGTGGTGTATCACTATTATAATTTGCCGACAATGATATTATATTAAAAATGATTGATTAAAGTAGCGATATATATTTAAATTTAAATTAGAATAAATTTACATTTATTTAAAAAATTCGATAAATATTGGATATAGGTATAAACATTTTTAGCGATTATTTTTTTCCAGAAAAAAAATTTTAACTGGCATAAAAATGTATTAATATTTTTAAATCCAGTCACAGTAGGATTTTTAGAGGAAAAATAGTGTAAAAATTAGCGATTTTAGACTTCCTCATCTTATCATTTTTAAGTAATTACTTCCACCGCGAGCGGTAATTTTAATTTGAATTGCCTCTTTACATTAAACACCGTAAGAACTTTGTTTTAATAAATTGCTGTTTTATTTTAATGTTCATCGCGTTACAATTTAATATACCGTTACTAAATAAATCCTTATTATCTGTGAACATAAAATAGGCTACGTTTCATGGTCTTTGAGATTATATTCGCTACTTTTCTGTAGTCGAGATAACGCAGGTTAATAGAAGATTAATTTTATCTCTCGGTCGGTTCGATTGACTCGCTTTCTCATGAAAAGGTCACCGAAATTCGATCGGATGCCAAATTTAAAAAAAAGAACGAGATGAAATATTTACTCAAAATGTATAAAAATGGCAGCGTAGAAGATTCCTTGAAAAAAAAATTTGTTTTATCTCTTCAAAAGAATGCTGTAAAATTTCTTTACAGATTATAGGTCACTTGACATACGTCATCATCATACAATTCATCTTATTCATTAAATAAAGTTCATTTATTAGTAACGTTTATGTAGTTATTTAAGAATTAACACAATCTGAAATTATTTTAAAGTGTAACTTTGTCAGTTACCATAATCTTTTGCGGATATGTTTCCTTACTTGATCATGGGGAGTAAAACTTCACCCCTAATAAAAATGCGTCCGTTTTCAACGATGAATATACATTTTTCTAAAGTCGGGTACATAATGAACGAGCGATATAGATCTTGATAGATCCAGTTACCAAATATCCATTTATAGACTGTGGTTAGATGTAAATATTTTGCAGTCAATGTACTGCCAAATTACATTTTATAAAATGAACACTGTTTTTTAGAACATAAAATGGACAGAAAGTAACGTTTATTCTTTTTTTTTCTGGAAAAGACACCAGAAAAAATTTTTCTTTATGCAAGGATTAATATAAAATACTTCAAACATTAGGAATAAATGTCTGCAAAAAGGACTTTCAGTATTATTTCAAATACTGTTTACAAAAACAATAAAAAAGTGTTAAAGTTTTATACATAAAAAAAAAAACTATTTTAGGTTATGTATGTTACTTGAATCTATAATTAAGACTTATCAAAAATTAAGTAAACTGTATAGGTTTGTGAAACTCGACGAAAAGGATAAGAATAGAGAATAGGAGTAAACCAAAATAATCTGGTAATTTTTTAGTTATTAGAATTGAGGCAAAAACTATTATGTAAGTTGTGCAATCTACGTACACCACATTGATCGTAAAGAAAGGAAATAACATTTTATTATGTTTCCACCAGCCTTATTTTTTCTTGTACAAGATTCTATTAAAAAAAAAAAAAACTATAAAATTCTTCAAAATGAATTTTTAAAAATATTTTTTTTTTCTTAAAATTTTGTTCTTATAAATTTACTTTATCTTTAAGGGTTTCTTTACTGTTATTATTTTGGAAGTATGTAAAGTCGTATTTTAACGAGAAAGAAGACAAATTAGATTATTAATTAGTGAATTATATTTAAAATCAAGAATCAAAATTTGAATAATACTTATTTACGTAAATCCTTCAAACAAATTTTATTTATTGTATCGTTTACTCTCAGCCGATTACGAATATGTTCTAAATTGAAATCTAAATTTCCTCAGAAGAAAAACAGAAACTTGATGTCACATCGTCAGAAAATTTATATCCAAAATACAATAATTTTTTATGAAGTGACTTTTCTAGTAATACATGTAGTCTTTTGTCTATATGCAGAATTTTCTTATATTTTCACGAGGGTTAAAATATCAGATAAAAAATATGTAAAAGAAGGTATTGAACATTTATTAGAAGAAAATCTTTAATCCCAAACCAAATTTAACGAGAAAATATTAAGGAATATTATTTTTTACAAGATCTTAAAAAAAAAGATTTAATGTAGGGAAAGAAAATAAGAATTCAAGTTTTTATTGTAAGTCTTTTCTTGATAAATTAATTCACCACAGAAGCTTACAGAAAAGTTTGTACATGGATATACGGAAATGGAATTTTGTAGCGTATGAAAAAGCAGCGAACCCGGGAACGAAGACGAAACACTACCACTACTCCACGGAGATCGGCTTAAAATTTTAGATAATTTATTTTATTAAAAATCTGAAAAATAACTAAGTGCAATATTAAGAAACGTTTTTCTGAAAAATTTCAGATTCCAGAATTCAAATATAACTTTAAAAAGAATATGGTAACAAGAAATTAACTGTGGAAAAACAATATAAAAGATCGATTACTAAATTAGTTTTCCTTAAAAGTTAGATTTTTCCACTTTAATAACAAAAAAATGGGCTGAATAGCAAAGGTTTAATTTAACATTAACCATTTGGATATTTAAGGAGGCGATCAAACGTATATTAACGTGCTTCATACATCTTCCTCTATCCGGGTTATTTACAGTTCAAAGGTGGGGAAGCTCATCATCATATTTTAAGTGATTTGACGGGCATAAAAAAAGTCTATGAAGTAGAAAAATAAATCTGTCGAAAAATGTGTGTTTCCTCGGTGTAGCGAAATAAAGGAGGATGAATTAAAAAATATGATCACATAATCAAAATATTAAATCTTCATCAAACAGAACTCATCGCGTGCTGATTGAAAGCAAATTAAATTTTATTATTAATTGTTTTAAAATAATGTTTATTCTCAAATAATGAAGTAGTATTAGTAATTTAGTACAGTAACAGCAGCAATAGAAAACTAAACAACGTTCGTATATTAGCGGATCCCCAAAATTATTTGTTAGAGCTTTCAAAAAAATTGATTGCTCATAGAATACAAAAATTCAGGATTCTAGTGGGTTAATAGGTGCCTCCCACCATGAGCCACTAAGAGAGCAGGATTTTGGTCATCCCCCTCCTACATCTTCTGATGTCACAGCCACCAAGTTGTGACGTCAGCATCTTGTTACGACATAAGGAAAATGTCGTAAGAAACTTTTCCTAAGAAAAATCTCTTAGGAAAATTGTTATAAGGAAAAGGTCTTAAGAAGTATGCATGTAAAATATAAAGTATGGACGTACCGCGATGATGATGCGTGTGTGTACCTGCGCGTGCGTGCGCCAGCGGAGCTGAGTGGCACGGACGTTTACGCTCCAAGGTTTGGCGTGCGACTGAAAAACAGCTGATGAACACCAACTAAGGTTGAGCGTCTTTTTTAAACCGGCGTTACAGTCGTACGCGCGAAAAGTACCACGCCCTGGTGACCAATTGCAGCGCTCGGATTCAAAGCGGTGCATGCGCACTAACGAGTCCGTTACGGCTGTACGCGCGTACATGTGACCTCGAACTGTAACTATGACTTTCACGCCTTATTTTCTCGCAGTATATATGTTTAATAAAATTATTATCTGAAGTCTGTGTTTATATGTGTGTAAATAATTACAAAACCTATTCATGCGCAGCAACCAGTCGGTTACAACTATACGCGCGGAAAGTGCCACACCCAAGTTAATAATTAAACTTTAAGAAAAATATATCCCACAGGGTTTCCAACCTAATTATTTTTTAGTTTAAATATTCATTTTAATTACTTTATATAATATTTCAAAGGTTGGTAGCACCGACATACAGTTGCTGTAGTCGTGGCTTTATAATGTGTGACGTTATAACAGCCACCTTATGACGTCTTAAGAAAAGTGTCTTAAGGAAAACGTATTAAGATACATGTAAAAACATAATAGAACTAAGAAATAAATAGATATAATAGGATAACAAAAATAAATAGATATATGTAAAAATAATAATCGACGCACCTCGAGGATGATCCTCGTCGACATGGATATCCTCACTGTCATGGCCGGTGAGGAGAAAGTTTAGCATATATAGAAAAAAGATAATGGACTTTATATGTTAGTTTCTTATATGCATAAGTAATAATAATTATTACACTGAACTTTGTATTTAATATCTTGGTTATTACACTACGATGCACTTGCACAGTGAACTAAGATGCACTTTTAAGTAGCACTGATGACACAAAACTTAATAACTATAAGTATTTGTTAGAGCTTTCAAAAAAATGGATTGTTCATAAAATATAAAAATTCAGGTTACTAGTGGAGAATAGGTGCCTCGCACCACAAGCCACTCAGAGAGCAGAATTTTGGTCATGTGATTGAGATCCCGCCCCCTCCGCCATCTTTTAACGTTACAGCCGCCATGTTGTGAGATCAGCATCTTGTTACGTCATAAGGAAAATGTCTTAACAAACATTTCCTAAGAAAAATGTCTTAGGAAAATTATCATAAGGAAAATATATATTGTAATAAGGAAAATATCAGAAATAAAAGAAGCGGCAGAATCTAATAGAATAAGTTTGGAAGAAATAAATGACTTAATCTACTGTGGGGCGGTAGCTGTTGTAAGAAGCAACTCGAAAAAAATGTTAACAACACCAAAGTTAGAGAACAAAAATGTTAACCCACCTTGGCAGCAAAGACTTGAAAATAAAATAGAAAGATACGAAAAGAAATTGGAAAATTAGAAGCGTCAGAGGAGAAAAACAACAATTCTGAACTACCATCCAAGAACAAATGGAAGAACATCTGGTCGAGTAGTACAGAGCATAATAAAAATGCCACCTGGATAAAAGCAGAGAATAAAAAATGGAGAAACATCGAAACAATGAATTACAGTAATATTACACTCAACGGTGTGAGGGAAGCAGTTAAGCACATTCAGAATTGGAAGTCGCCAGGATCGGATAAATTGCATAACTTTTGGCTAAAATAGTTCGATGTAGCGTACTCAATATTAGCAGAGACATATAGTGATATAATCGAACATCTAGAGAAAACACCTAAGTGGTTAACAGAGGAGATAACATTCCTTTTGCCTAAAAGTAATAACACGAAAACCCCATCTCAATATAGACCCATAACAAGCATTCAGACAACATATAAATTATTGACAGCAATTATTGCCCACAAAATATACAAGTACCTAGAAACCAACAAAGTTCTCCACTTGGAGCAGAAGGGATGTGCAAAAGCCGTGAGGGGGAGCAAAGCTCAAATAATCATAGATACGGTTACCACGCAATAATCCCAATACACTAAAAGAAATCTGTGGATGTCCTATATAGACTATAAAATGGCATTCGATAGTGTGCCGCACTCATGGCTGACGAAGATCTTAGAAACCTATCAAGTTGATGAAAAGATGATTATGTTCTTGAGACAAGCAATGAGTGCGTGGAGCACGAAACTAATCGCAAAGAGTGCAACAAGAAAAATACAAACAGAACCAATAAATGTAAGTAGAGAAATATTTCAAGTGGACGCCCTAAGCCCGCTCTGGTTCTGTATGGCTGTAAGTACTCTCAAGCATGCTAAAGGAGTCAAAGTACGGTTACAATATAAAATTGCGAGCAGGAGATTACAAACTGGCACACCTATTCTATATGGACTATTTAAAGATTTATGAAGGGACTGCATATCAGCTGCAGCAACTGCTCAGACTTGTTGAAATATTCAGCGAAGACATTAAAATGGAACTAGAAATAAGTAAATGCAAAATAAACGCCATTGTGAAGGGAAAGTTCCACCAGGCGCAACATTACGATTTGCAGACCCAAGGTAGCACAGAAGCGATGAAAGGATATGTACAAGTACCTAGGATGCGATCAAACAATAAAATTGGAGCACAAAGCCATTAAGGAAAAATTTAAGAAAACGTATGAAAAGAGGTTAAAATTAATTTTAAAATCGGAACTTAATGGGAGAAATAAAGTGAAGGCAGTGAACACATATGCAGTACCAGTATTCACGCATGCATTAGGTATAATAGAGTACAGTGAAACAGTTAGACGAGTTTAATAGACTCACTAGAAAACTATTCTACAAGAAATGTCCCACCACATCCACTCGTCAAAAGAAAGATTCATGCTACCGAGAAAGGAAGTGGAAGAGGAATACTCGACATTAAAAATCTGTTACAGCCAGAACGAAAACTTAAGCGATTAATTCCATAGCAAGCAACAACTCTTCTATCAAGCCATCGTAGCGGGAGACCAAAACTATACGCCATTAAACCTAACCAACAGAACTAACAACATAGAACACAAGAAAGAGAGCAATGCAGATAAAATTCTAGATTGGGGAAGAAAAGAGCTGCATAGGAGATATAGGCACCGTCTAACAAGGAAGGAGTTGACAAAGCAGCTTCAAATAATTGGCTTGTGCAAGGAAAGTTATATTCCGAGACGAAGGGATTAATATGTAGCATACAGCATCAAGTAGTAGCAACAAGAAATTTTAAGAAATTTATTCTTAAAGAAAACATCAACAACAAATATAGACTATGTATGCAACACAATAAAACAATAGACAATATAATCACTGGCTGTCCGATTCTAGCTCTGAGAGTAGACCAGGAGGCACAACGTGGCAAAAATTGTACACGTAGAACTCTGCAACAGATATAAGTTAGAGTTTCAAAATAAGTCTTATTATACTTATGAGCCAGCCTCCTTTTTGGAGAACAACAACGCAAAAAAGTTTCTGGAACCAAGGAATTGTAACAACAAAATCCATCAACTGTAATAAGCCAGATATAGTAGTAGTTGACAAAATCGAAGTAGTAACTTACCTAATAGACGAAGCCATCCCATCAAGTAACAACATCAACATTAAACAATGAGAAGCTGCAGAAATATACAGGTTTTGCTTTTGAAATGAAAGAAATGTGGGACTAAAACGAAGTTTATATAATCCCAATAATTATATCTGCGGAGGGAATAATAACATTTACTTTGCACAACAGTCTTGAAAAACCGAAGATCCAGTGGAAGACCCACTCGCTAATGCAAAGGAACTGCCATGTTGCCCGAAAGGCACTTAGTCAACTATAGCAAGCCTAATCTCGTTGGCATAAATTACTCCAAGTTTAGGGAATGTCACCGGCAAAAGAAAAAGCTGTGAAAGTGTGGAACAATAATAATACAAATGAATTATTTATAATATATATATTAATTAACCTTTACCGACAGACGCAAGGCACTGTTTACGCTTTGAAAGCTAGATCACAAATGATGTAAAGTTGAGTAGGCTTTCAATAATGTAACGGAAAGACGTTTGAATTTTAACGGACGTTTTGTTTATGTTTACAGTTAGGTGATGCAGTCAAGAAGGTGTGGGATGTGTGAAAGCATCAGTTACAGTTAACTGATGTTTGAGGTCGCATGTACGCGCGTAACGGACTCACTAGTGCGCATGCATCTACTTTGAATCTGAGCACTGCGATTGGTCTCCAGGGCGTGAAATCTTTCGAGCGTACGACTGTAACGGCGGTTTAAAATAGATGCTCAACCTTAGGCCGTGTTCATCAGATGTTTTTCAGTCGCGCACCAAACCTCAGAGCGTAAACGACGCGTCGCTCCGCTGACGCACGCACGCGCAGGTACTCACAAGCATCATCCATCGAGGTACGTCTATACTTTAATTTTTTACACACATTTATCTTAAGACGTTTTTCTTAAGACATTTTCCTTAACAAAGAAATTTTCTTATTTTTTTCATTTTTTTTAACAAAAATAAGGCAGGTCCTCAATCACTTAACCCAACTCTTGCTCTCTGATTGTCTTATGTCTCGAGGCGCCTATTATCCTACTACTCACGGTTTTTTTTAAAAGGTCAACGAAAAAACCAGGAATTTTTTTGAGAATTTCATCCATCTCCTATCGACTATTTTATGTTCTTCTTCTGTTTATGTTCTTCTTTATACAGAACACATATTTTTCTTTAATGAAGAGACCAAACTATAATAAGAATATACTAAACTTTTTTTTTAACTTTTTAAAAGTTAGAGTTAATTATGATCCGTTTTTTTAATAATTATAATCCTCTTATCATTGTGCATTACTGATATAAATTTATTTTGATTTAAATTAATCAAAATTTTCTCTAACATCTACACATCCTGTAATAATTTTTTTTTGTATGTGTTTCCTTCAATCAATATAAAATAACTTAATGATGGTAGAATAACAAAGCAAATATTAGATGAACTTTAATCATTCTATTAGCAACATTAATCAAAATATTGCAGTAAACTAAAACAATCTTAAATGAAAAAAAATGTATACTGAACTACCGCATCTGATAGAAATGGAATTTAAGAAAGAATTAAAAAGTGACAAATATTATATATATATATATATAAAAACTCTACCCGCCACGCTTCGCTGTGGCACATTGTGGTTGCATGGATAAGAAATGAGAAACAAAACAAAGCATACGTTTCATAGAAGTTTAATTTTGCAATACTTGTGGATATACAATATTTTTTGTTTTTCCACTGTATGCGTAGATATAAAGGCTATCTGGTTTGCCGACTCGGGAACACGCAACATACAGTTGCCCATGTGAGAAGCAATCCGCATCTAAATCTAAACCACACAATTCTAAAGATTGACCTTGAGCTTTATTGATTGTGATTGCAAATGCCAATCGAATTGGGAATTGCAATCTTTTAAATTAAAATGGTGTATCGGACGGGATTATGGGTATTCGAGGAATGAGGACATCTTCACCTTTGAGAGGCCCCGTTAAAATCATGGCTTCCACTACTTTATTCATCAATTTCTTAACTGCAAGTCGCGTGCCGTTGCAGAGTTTTGGCTGATTAATATTCCGCAACAGGATAATTGTCATTTTTTGATCGAACCGTGGCTAGAATCAATCTCTAATGAGGAATGTTTTCCCAGTTCCTCCTGGCGCATCCAAGAAGAAGATCCCCCCAACTCCGTCATTTATCATTTGCATTATGCGATCATAAATGCCTTTCTGTTCACGCGTTAATTTGGGAATGTTTGATTGGACATATAATTGAAGATCACCAATGTTGTAACACTGTTCACGGCGTAAATCCACATCAAATGAAGCAATCGCAGCTCGGGTGGGTGCTGGCATTCCCAATTGACTAAGAACTTTATTTGCAATAGCTGAATATTTATCAATGCTTCGTTGTAAATGCCTTCTGTAAATTCCATGATCATATTGGTATTTTCTAGGTGTACTCTATGCAAAATATCCTCAGCCATATGCGATCGATATCTTTCCCATAACTCTGTGGGAGATGAAGGGAAGCAAGCGGTCAATATAATTGCGAATAATGCGCAAATTCGGTTTGAATGTGCAGTGTTGCACGCGTCATTAATACATATATCCCACTGTTGGTCGTTTTCTAATAAATTCATAGCTTGGTGAAAGGCGCAGCTCAATCATGACACGATCACACAAAAGTACTTCGATTAAAGTGAATATTTATTTCAGATTGTATAATAATCTGAATCAGATGCAAGTGGATACGTTGTTTTTTGTTAATAAACATTGTAATTGGGAACAGGTATTGTTTCACATGTGACTGCGGTTGTCGTTAGCTAGTATGGCGAGTATTCCCCTCGTTTCCGGCAGATGGCGCGGTCACTGGTACACAACTGACCGTTAAAAAAACTGTTTTCTCGCGGTCGCGGGTATGTGACTGATGCGAAAAATAGATAAAAACAATTTTTGATGCGGGTTATATATCGTGCTAAAATTTGAGCTCAATCGGTGCAGAACATTTTGAGTTTTTGAAGCGTACACAAAAGAACTTAACATTTTTATATATAAAGATTTGTGGGCTGCGAAAAAAGTCCTTAAGTCGTGCGAAAAAACACATCATTTTAAATGTTTACAAAAGCAGAGTAATGCTTACAAATTACAGAATAATCAAACGGCGTTGATTTCAAATGTTAATAAACTGCTAACGTAAGTAGAAGTTGTGCTGCTTCAGTGTACAACGTGATTCTCGAGTATGAATCTACTAATGAATTACGGTCTCCAAAGAAAACTAAACCCCGCAGGTCAATTGAGAAAAAGGTGAGATTTTGATAAAAACGCGATTCGTAAAAAAATTACACGAATTTGAATTATTTAGAAATAGTTTAGCGGTGTATTATGTCCTTAGAAGAGAATTCGGTTATTGTCTTCGACAACCCTTCTTATCGTTAAACGAAAAGAATTCCAGCCGTGTTATAGAAAAACAATGATATCAAAATGTGGCTTAGTTCAAAAGGTATAATTTTTGAAGAGGTTTAAGTTAATGTTAAATCATTGCAAATGGTTTCGCGTATTAAAAGTAATTATAGTCCGTATAAAATTGGTTTGACACACAACGCCATATTGGTAAGTCGTGTTTTTATTCGGCCCCTAACAAATATGTTTGCCGGCCTCCGTGGCGGGTGGTAACGTCTCGGACTTTAATCCGGTGGTTCCGAGTTGGAATCCCGGTCAGGCATGGCATTTTCATACGCTATAAATCATTCATATCATTATCTGAAGCAATGCATAACGGTGGTTTCGGAGGTTAGAAAAACCAAAAAAAAAAAACGAATACTTAGTTGTGTGGTTTCAGTGTTACTATTTGTGAATTTTGTTCTTTGCTTTTACATAGCAAAGAACGCTAAATGACCAAAAAACGATTGTTTGGTCATATATAAAAAAATAACCTAACAAAGGATTTTTTGATCATTATGTAGGGATATTATTTTCTGCATATTTGCTTATTTCGACTTTTTTTGTCTGCATAGTCTTAAGTCTATCTGGGCTACAAGAAAGTTGGGTGTTTTAATTTATTTACTTTAAGTCATCCTTCTTGGTGGCTTTTCTTTTTGTTTTGGTGTTTTTTTGTTTTTTTAAAATAAAATACAGATGTTTTAGCTGTTAAATATAATTCAAAGAAATTTGTTACTTAATCAACTGTGATTTTGTTTACATTGGCAACGGCCATACGGGCTCTTTGTGATTGGTCGTTGTGTTTGACAGCGGCCATCTTGCATTGATCTGATTGGTTTTCCTTTGTTTACATTTCCATCTGATTTATTAGCATCTTATTTATTAAAAAACTGTACAAATTAAAAATAGATAGATGATTTATTAAAAATAGATGAAAATAATCTTTGATGCGGGTTATATATCGTGCTAAATGTTTTTTTTTTTTTTTTTTTTTTATAATAAATACAGATGTTTTAGCTGTTAAATATAATTCAAAGAAATTTGGTCGTTGTGTTTGACAGCGGCCATCTTGTATTGATCTGATTGGTTTTCCTTTGTTTACATTTCCAAATTAAAAATAGATAGATTTATTAAAAATAGATGAAAAAAATCTTTGATGCGGGTTATATATCGTGCTAAAATTTGAGCTCAATCGGTGCAGAACATTTTGAGTTTTTGAAGCCGTACACAAACGAAATTAACATTTTTATATATATATATAAAATTACGTACTCCATAAATAAAATTATTAACGTAGAGAAATATTTTAAAATCTCTGTTTTTACTTGCTTTTTGTTTTTTATTTACTGTGAATTTCTAGACTGTAATTTCTAGACCCTTTATGTTTACCAATTAGGTCGTTTTTTACATCGAAGAGGCTAGGACTAATTAATGAGACATTAAAAAAGCTCCAGGTTTTGATTTGATTACTCATATCATGTTAGTAATGCTTTCGTTCAAGGCCATTCGGTACATAAAAGACCGTACATCCTCAGAACTTGTTTCCCATCTGAGTGGAAGACTCCCATCAAGTAATAGTCTCGAAGCCAGGTAAATAATTAAGCTCATAATCTTACTTTTTATAGACCTATAAGTTTTCTGCCGATACTATCCAAGCTGTTTCTCCGAAGGCTGTGGTCTATCTTGGAGGGAGAGGAGATTATATCAGATCTTCAATTTGGGTTCAGGAGTGGGCACTCTACTATTGAACAGGCCCATAGAGCTGTTACCATCATAACCAGATGGTTAGAGGAGAAAAAGTACTGCTCAACAGTGTTTTTGATGTTCAGCAGGTCTTTGATAAGGTCTGGCTAACCGATCAGTTTTATAAGCTCAAACAGAGCCTCCCTCAGCTATTTTACTGTCCTGCGGAGTTACCTTGATGGGCGCTTTTCTCAATTTAAGTTCAATCAGAAATTATCTGGATTCTTCGATACGAATTCAGAAGTTCTTCAGGGATCTATTCTAGGACCTGTTCTGAATTTGATTTCCACATCAGACCTCCTGCTCCGGATTACGTCACTGTCGCATCGTTTGCAGACAACACGACAATCTTAACTGATGATGAAGATCCGACTCAAGCCTCTGCTAAACTACAATCAGAGTTAGACGAGATCGGCGCGGGCCTGACAAAATGGAAAATGAGGGTGAATAAGAACAAACCGAGCCATGTGACATTTACGATGAGAAGGGTTGATTGTCCACGGTTCACCTGAATGCTATCTATAACTCTCACACGGATCAAGTACGGTACCTTGGCCTACACTTGGATCGTCGTCTAACGTGGAAGGTGCACATTAAAATAGGAAAAGAGGAAACAGATCGACATCAAGTATAGGGAATTAAACTAATTGCTGGGCAGAAACATACAATTACCCTTTCCTAATAAACTGTGATCTATAAAGTTATCCTTAAACCTATCTGAACGTATAAGATCCAGCTATGGGGAACGACAAGCAACAGCAATATTGGAATAATTCAGATTCTAAAATAGATTGGTGAAGACCGTAACAGAGTCGTCGTGGTTTATTAGGGATAGAATAATTCATGACTATCTACGATTACTATCTGATTACGAAGAGGTCCAAAAATTTAGCTCGAATATACACAGATATTAGACAAACATGTAAATTACCTGACTTTAAATCTATTGGACAACAACGATGACATCAGGCGACTAAAATGTTTCCATGTGCTGGACCTAACGGATTAAACCAGAGGAGCGACCGGGAGAAGAAACCTAAAATGGGAACGCAGGATGAGTCTGTCACTGTGTAATGAATGTCACTTTAATAGTCTACAAATTATAGCTACTTCTATTACTGACGAATATTTGTTTTATTTATAATGTTGTTTTCATAAACTGGAATGGAATGGAATGCAAAGTTGGCGGGAGTTTATTTCTCCCTACGGATCGCAGAACCTGGACAGAGTCCCTTGCTGCTGAATGATTCTATCGGGCGTTTTTTTTTTAAGGTTTATTTTTAAATGACGGGTCTAATTTTTCAATTTTTGTCTTTTTTAGTATTTTGTGTTTTAAGGACGGATTTAATTGCATTCCAATCCGTTGTTAAACCAGCGTTATCGAACCCATTTTATGGGCCGACCGCGGAAGGCTAGGCTTATGCAACCTGTCCTCCCGACGTAATTCCCCTTCAGGCCGTCCACTGAAGTCCTTTCGGTGCTAACGCTTCATAGGCTAGCAGGAATACGCCACAACGGGGCACTAACTATCTGCAGTGAGCAATGCGATCCCTTCTCCGGAGGAGTCGCAATTGCTGGTTTAATTTAATTTACATGTAAGTGTTAAAGGAGAGGTTAGGTAGAAGTTCTTCATCCACTTCTGTTATGGCTGCCTTTCAGGACGCATCTCTGCTGGGCTCTGTTCCGGACTCCAGTCCGTGATGTTGGGACGATTTTCATAAATTAGTACTGATGACATTGTTTTTATTTTTATTTTTGTACGTTTTACCTGTGATTTGTTTCTGGAGCTATGTTAAGTATTGAACTTTATACTTATACAAGTGCTTTTTCTGTATATTTTAATGAGGGGTTTGGTTGGGGACCTCTCGTCATGTGGTTATCATTAATCAAATTTACTTATGGTTCCCTATGAGGTATCGATTTTAAATACTAACACAAAAAAAAAAAGCAAATTACTGTTGAATAAACTTTTAGACAATTATTTCGATGCTGTTCATTTCATACCATTTTTAAAAAAATGTAAAAAATGTATGAGTTAAATTATTTTTCATTATGCATTAAATTATTAAATTTTAAAGTTAAAATTTTGTATTAACTAAATTCGTTTTTTAATTCAAAATAAGTAAAATCGATTATTTTTTCAGTATTTTAGCAGTTAAATGGCCAATTAATTTTAAATAACTATATTAGTAATATTTCAAATATGATAACACAGAACTTTGCATAACGGGGACTGATATTTTGTTAATAATATCTCGAAATGTTACTTTCATAACATGAAATATTTTGTTTGATAAATTTTGTTTTACGGTAAGCCAAGGTTATTAAAAATAATGTTAATGCTATTATCTTACTCACATCATGCAGGTAATAATTATTTTTAGATAGCCTATATTCATTAAAAAGTTTTATGTAAATCTTTGGTATATTACAAACGAATAGTAAATCAGTTTAATGATAATTTTACAGGGATTTGACATTGTTAGCCCGCATGTGTACATCTACATTTAGCCAATCCCAGTACATCCCGGTCAGGCATGGCATTTTTCACACACGCTACAAATCATTCATCTCATCCTCTGTACAGTAATGCTTAACTGCGGCCCCGGAGGAGAAACAGAAAAAAAAATCCCAGTACATCTAACTTCACAACAGAATTACATTGCGTGTGTGTCTCTGTAGCCTAGATCGATCAGATTTTGCGCTACAAAGTGTAACGATGTATTGTGTCAAAAGGCACGCAATTAACATTAAAGTAAACAAATATTGTTTGCGAAGAGGTTAGGTGTTGTTTTATTTGATTCGAAACAACACAGTTCCCGTTCTAGGTTGTCATTTTATGTAAGCAACATACAAGACCTATCAAATAAAAAGCTACCGACGAACCGACTGTCCAGTAAATTTTTTTTCCTAACATCAGATTTTTATTTCTAGACAATCAGAAACGTAAAATTCTCCTCGATAACTCTATGTAATAGGTTTCCCCAGCATGTACATAATCAAATGCATCGACTGAGATGTAGGATGAAATCTGATTTAGTAGCGAGTGAAACCGGTAGTTCAACTAGCTGTATCATTTTAGTAAATGAATGATTACTCGAACGGGTAACCTACAAAATTTTATTAAAAAGCACTGAATAAATATAACAAAAACTTTGCTTCATCGTCCCAGAATATTCAGGCACTGAAAACAATAAGCCTCATTCAATTATAAAATTTAACATCAGCATTTTATTAAAATATAAATTTAAAAATATTTTTAAAAATTATTAAAACTGAAGAGCCTATTAATGTTGCAAGGAACTGCTCACATTAAATCAGCGGGTAAGGTTTTCAAATTTCGTTCCTGAATTTTATGGATTTAAATGCAACATATTAAAACTTTTTTTTTTTTGACTGATATATAGTTTTATTTATATTAGTCTACTTAATTGGAAATTCAATATAAGAAAGGCTAATCTTTATCTTGAATCTGTTTCGAATAACATCTACTTGGTTTCCACGCTCATGAACCTAACGAACTGTTCATTATCCTTTTTTCAGATTATTTAGTTTGTTTAAAAGCTAAAACTTTCTGTAACCCATGTTCAGGAGACACTAATCGTCAGGTTACTGTCATTAAAAACAGATTAGATTTATTTAATATCAAATTTTCAGGTTAGTTATCATATTAATCATCAGATGTAAATTTCGCTACTTAAAAAAAGAGAAACGGAGTCTTCAAATCTTATACTTGTCTAATCACCTGTTTCATTGTGGATCACTATGAAGCGATTGTTTTCTACAGTAAAAGATTGATTAATTAACTGGCATTTCTCCCGTCACCACCCCATTCGGTCGTCTTAGAGCATAGACCAAATGTCAGTGCCAAGATACGGCTACTGTGCCTCTAAAACCGTTTAGCGACCTCGTTACATAAAAGCTCCTAGTGAGCTACCTATCAGCGTGAGCGGATTAAGCAGGGTGCTATTCACCACCCGCTTATGTGTCCCAACCGCTCACTTGTCAAACTAAATCTAGATCGGGGAGGCGCACACCTTGCTACTAATTACTAGAAGTCATTAAAATTAATAAAATAAAAGACAGCAATTTAGGCTGTAACGCCTCGGTCGCTGTATGCCAGCTAGTGCCTGTCCACCATTTAAAGCGCTTGGAGCTTGTACCTGGCTGGTGGCCAGCCATTATCTCAGGAAAAACTTCCCACAGCGGCGCTATAGGAATCAGTATAACCCAGATTAATTAAAAAAAACTCTAGCGATGACGGTTGAACTTCGCATCCTCATCGAGGAACTCCCACACGGTCCGACAATGCGGCTCTCGCCACACTGACTCGCCGTTTATGAGTGGCCAGTTTTCCCCCTGACCTTTAAGTTCCAGGGTGGCCCGGTCTCTGGCCCCCCCAAGAGCAGGGCAGTCGAACATCATATGCTCGTTCGACTGGACCTCCACGCAGACACACAACTCATCAGCCGCTACGCAAACCCGAAACAGATATTTCTTCAAATCCACATGGTTGGTGAGCACTTGGGCACCCGTTGCCCTTAAAAATGAATTCGAGGCATACCATCCCCCCAGATCCTGTATAAACCTATACAAGGATCTTCCCTTATTCATCGTGTGCCATTCAAGCTGCCATGCCTCCATTGCGAGGCTCCATAGTCTCTTCCGCAGGCGGAAAATGGGCAACTGAATGAAATTTAGATCCGGTGCATTGTGATCGCCGTTCCACTCCGGTTCTAGCCTGGCTCGAAACCGCATCCCAAATGCCTCGGCTTCCCGACCTCTTCGCAACTTCCACATGGCTGCCCGAACTTTCACCACTAAATCAATTGGGAGAGCCTTTCCCAATACGGTGGTAGCCTCGTAGGAGGTTGCACTGGTTGTTTTAAAAACACCAGTGCATACTATCAAGGCTCTGCGCTGGGCACTCCTTAAATTTTGAAGCAGTGCTCTATTTCTATCCAACCTATGCGCCCAAATTGGCGCCGCGTATGCGATTATGATCTCGAAGACACCTCGGTACTCCAAGTATATTTGACGGCCCGACAGCCCGTAATCCTTCCGAGCAATCCTTCTAAGTTTGTGCATCACAGAGACGGCGTCCGCCGTAACTTGCTTAATGTGGTTACTAAAAAGCAACTTGTCATCAAACAAAACACCTAGGTACGTATGAACCCTTACTCGGCTGATTACACAGCCTTTATACTTAATGTGGGGGTTACAACTGCTTGATAATTTGTCTGTACCCTTCAGAAGCATAAACTTCGTCTTGGGCACAGAAATCTTTAAATTTTGCATGTCCATCCAGCCCTCGGCGGTTGACAAAGTCACCTGCGCCCTATTCTCTAGCTGCGGTCATGAATTACCACGAACTAAAAGGAGACAGTCATCGGCGAAAGCCTGGGCCGTGACCCCTTCTGGGGATTTCAACCCCAGAAATCCATCAAACACCAGGTTCCACAGCAGGGGACCGAGAACGGAACCTTAAACAGAGCCGTGCGGTTAGACAAATAGTCTTTTACCACGGCCTGCAGGGCTTCGGGAACATTGCGGCGTTCCAATTCATAGATTACAGAACTCCAACACAAGGAAGGAGATACTGCCTCTATGTCAATAAAAATTGCCAAAACGTATTTGCAGTCGGCGCTTTCCACCCCGGCAAGAGCATTTAAGATGCAATCTTCGGTACCAACCCCTTTCATGAAGCCATATTGGCCTCAATTTAGAAAACAGTTCATATCGATGTTTTCCCAGAGCCGTTCCACAACCAGCCTTTCCAGCGACTTGCCGAGGACCGGTAAGAGGCTGATGGGCCGATAACTGCTGACCTCACCAGGATCCTTTCCAGGTTTTAAGAGCATCCTCACCAAAGCCACCTTCCAGCAAGCTGGAAAGCAGCCCCAGCTTAGGCACCCCGAGAACAGTCTGCCAAGCGGCTCTCTTGCAGTAAAAGATAGTCGAGATTGCCAGAAGTTGTAACGGAACTTCGTTTGCAATTACAATTCTTTTTCCAGTTTGTAGTCGGTTGAAATGATGAATCGCATACATACTGTAGTACTGATATTAAAACATATCAGTTGGAAAAAAATTTATTGAAACCGATCATCGAAAACAATTTTTCAGATTCCTAAAATACAGGTTAAAATTGTACTTTTAAGAATAGTTAAACGATTTTTTTTTTAACTTGTTGTTAACCTTAATTATTACCATCGATTGGTCTATAAGACAGAATTATCTCGAAGACAAGCTTTTTCTTCTATTGTAAGTTTTATAAAAAATATTCGATTAAAAATATTTTATAACCGATCGTTTTGAACCGTTCTTCTTTCAATTTTAAAACGAATATTACGAGTATTATGAAATTCATTTACCATTCATACAAGCTGGTAAAACGTAATTTAAAAATGAATCGCCTCTGATGTAGGTTGTTATTTCATTTTCTGTTTCCTTCTTGTTTCACATTATTATATTTATTTCATGTAATGTCATGGAAAAGTAGCTTTTCTTATGGTTTTGATGCTTGTAAAACATCTGGAGTACAAGGGCATCAGTCAGACTTGTTTTCTTTGAAATTAATTACGTTCATTATACATCCAATTCTTGGACAGAATAAATATGTTATTTTAAGGATTAAATTTCACCTAAATTTCAACGGCTTTGCATGCTGTTATGCAACCGTATTTTTGAATCGGTAAAGAAAACAAAAAGAAACCATTTCATTCCTCATTTTCCCCTTCTAAGTCTGGCTGCTGGAATGCTTGATATTCTTAAAAACGACAATGTCTTAGTTTTAAGTGACTTTTTTCATGTCAGGTAGCCTCTAACCGTTACGGTTATGACACAGCATACATACATTGGTAAAGAAAATTTTTAAAAGTAAATGTGCTATTAACTCATGAAACCTCATGATTAGTAAGTAAACATCCTGCAATAAATTTGGTTGTTTTATAAGAGGCTAAAGATATACAACTATTACCGTATTTATTCGAGTACCCCTAGCCCGCAAATAAGCCCCGCACCACGATTTTCCGGACCGAAAATCTAAAAAAAACTCGAGTATATACAGGTATTTTAAAGAGCAACAGATATGATAAAAAATACGTAAATACGAAAGTATTCAGAAAGTAAAGCATTTAATTCGTTCATTTAAATTACAATATTAATATTTCACTAATAATTAATTACCGTAAGTACTAGTTTAGTTCAGAATCAGAAGGCCAGTAAAACGAAAAGAAAGTATCATGTTGAAAAGGATCATTTCAATACACTTTTTAATATGGGATTTTATTTTTAATTAATCACTGTCACTGTCAATGTCTGTAGAAGAGTTACCGGTAGTCTCCACGTCCCTCTGCCCCCGATAACTATCCATTATTAGCATACCGGTATTTTTTTTTTATTAAGTAAATCTCCTGATCACTTTTGCCATACACACCTGATCCAATCTAAAATGAAGGTTTCGTCCATCCAACCTGATTCCTGTGCTCTGATAATAACTCCATTTACCTGTACGATAGGAAGAGTTTTTCTTTTAAAAACAATGTACGGAAGTAATTTTGATCCATCAGCAGTAATGCAAAACATAACTACACCTTTCCTTTTTCATTACCACCAGTGCGAATCATAACACTTTTTTCAATTTTTTGTTTACGGTTTTGTCAAATGGCATTTCAAAATATATGAGGGTTTGATCATCGTATCCATTTGAGAAGGCAAATAGCCTTTATCTTTTCTAAAATTTATTATGTATTTGTGAGAATGTAATATTTTTTCTTCATAAGCGTCTGGAAGTCGTTGAGAAACGGCCGTCTTTTGTCTTATTGACAAATCATTTCGTGCAAAAAATCGTGTTATCCATCCACGGCTTGCTTTAAAATCAACTTTATTCAATGATTTAGCGATTTCAAGAGCATATGATTGACACATTTCTGTCGTGACAGCATAACCGCATTTGCTATTTTCAATAACAAAGTCATACAATTTTTTTTTATGTCTGTGTATTTTGGTTTTAAGCCACGAAAAGCCCTTTTATTACCAGTGCCTTTCACCAGAAGTTGTTTCTTCTTACGCCAGTCTCGAATGCAACTTTCATCTACGTCAAATTTTTCTCCTGCCGCCCGATTTCCAATTTTGTCAGCCTCTTCTATAACGCGCAGTTTTTCATTTACTGTAAAAGATCGTAGACGCTGTCCTTTTGTACTCATTTTAATGCCATAATTAAAATAAATCACCGTATTTTAATACGGTACAGATAAAATGCACATAACCGTCCACATATAAAAACAGTACAATGACTATGGCGAATAGACAAGACGACGATGGGTAACTGATACTGTAACTGTAATGTCATTAGAACCGGATGCAGCTTATACAGAATGAATCAGTTTTATAAAAATACCGTAACTTCGTTCCTATCGATAATATGAACAGGGTGTTAATAATTAAGGATGTATTCTGTATAAGAGGCATCCGGTATTGATAAACGAAGGCCTAATATAACTACATTTATGTGATTGAATTTAGGTATTTCTAAGAAAACTTTACATAAATTATCCTGGCTAAAGGCTATGTTTCAAGTAAGCCCCGCAACATAATTTCTTCTCTCCAATTCCAAGTAAAAAAGTGCGGGGGGTACTCGAATAAATACGGTATTTGATATATATATATATATATATATATATATATATTCAATAAAAAGATATGTTAATGAAAACAGTAAAATCTATTATGAATGATTACTTTATTTTTACAATTTGACCGAAATTTAATAACCCGTGTTTTCTGAATATTTTAATTATAATAAAAAACCTCAAAAAGGTGTATTATTTAATAAATTTTGACTATTATTGTACTAAGCAGAGATGCATATTAAGAAATACTTTTAAGGATCCGACTACTTCAAGAATGCTTGCCAACGTGGAACCGTCGGTCAATATATCGACCTTTTCTAGATTCTAATTATCATGTCCAAAAGCCATCTGTTCATTATATCCAGCCTTCATCCAAATGAAAACTTACCCACGCATAATCAAATAAGGTATTAGATATGTCTGACAGTGCTAGATACATTTACAAAATTAATTTTTTTGTGCTTCAAACATTTTAGCTCACCTTCTCTTTCATTTCAGATTTAAAAATAAATTATAATTTTTTTCTTATCAAGGACAATAAAACGAATGCGAATGGTTTTTTTTTTTTATTAATGTTTGCTATACATCTGAAGAAGGACGCTTACTTTGATTTATTATTACCAACTGATTCAGTGTAGGAATAGCACTCCTTAGTTTATTCAAATTTTATTAGCTTTTTAAGCTAATATTTTATTTAGCATAAATGTGAAAAAATGCTTAGTCGATAAAAGCATTTTTTCACATTTATTCTACTGACATTTTATTCTTAAAAAAATCACTTGCTATAATAATTTACCGGGAACAAAACGTTTGGTAATACGGAAAACAAAAAAAGGATTTAAAAAAGAAGGATAAAAATTTCATATAATGTATAGGCGTAGGGAAATTGCAATGGATGACTGGAAACTTAAAAAGGTAAACGAAACAAATATTGTGCAAGCGCTAAACACATCTTGAGAAAACAATCTGTTTTCAAAAAAAAAGGCTAAGGGTGTTAGAAAGAGCAGCATTTTCCTCGACCTCTGGTCCGCGGACTATCTACGGTCAACGATGATAGAACAGATGATCCGCAGGTAGGCTTACATTTAAATAAATATATATATTTTTGAATTATCCAAACAAACAAAATTAATAAGTAAAGATTACCGAAATAAAATAGTTACATATACACGATACTGTATTTCTGATCGCAATAATTCCATGAACACTTCAATGCAGTAAACAAGATTGCGACATTTCCAGGATGTACTTGTCACGAACTTCAGTGAAGGAACCAGAATTATAACTGTTAGTGGCAAAATGACAAATAATAAAAGAGAAGTAAAGCGAACAACAATGTTTTATCGCTTCCGCTTTTCCTTGTCGTTTTATTAGGTTTGAAATAAATATGTGTTATCCACATTTCAACCAATCACTTGTTTATTGTTATTTATTACTGGAGGATTTCCTCATCAATCAAGAATCAGTATACCTTAACAAGTGTTAAGTGTAGTAGGAAAAAGTGTGTCGTTAGTTAGTTTTTATGTATATTTCGGAAACATTTTTTAATAATGTAAAAGTGATTTAGAATTGTAAATTTTAAAAGAAAAAAATGAAACAGACGACGCAAACCCTAAATAATTATGCAGTAACGGCTAGTAAATCTGATACTATTAAAAGTCAAAGAATAAACAGTTCAAAGAAAGAATGCCGTAGGAAATAAGACAGTTCATATTTAAAATTCGAGTTTAGCGACAGAACGAATTTTAATTTTTCTGTTATGAAATGTCGAAGAAAATGTGTGCATGAAGTCTGTGAAACTCAGACGACAGTTAAAAAATAAACATAATGAAAAAAATAAGCGATTCGAAATTTTTTTTCAGCGGCGCTTAGAGACAAAAAATCACGGGATCAATAAAGTTTCGGTTGTCTTTTCAATTAATAACAAGGCACTGGAAGCATAATATGTTTTAAGTTTTACACATAGCGAAAACAGGAAAACCTTATTCTTTAGAAAATTGACTACTTTCATTTATAAAAGATGTGTTAAAAAATATGTTTAGCAACAAGGTACCAGAACATCATGATTTGGTTAATTTTCAAATGACACTGCAGAATAATACAACAATTTGGCGGAGGACATAGAATAGAAATTCAGTTAATCGAAAAACTTCAGAAGATCTCATGTTATGAGTAACAAATAAGTGAAACTAATGATCTTACATATTATACATTATTAAATGCTATTTAAGGTATGGATGATATCAACAATCTTGGCGATATTATGTTATGTAGAACTTTATAATCCCAAACTACTGGAGAAGAAAATTTTCATCCTCAGAAATTATATAAGATAAAGGAATGCAGAGGGAAAACTTCTCTGCTTCCGTCCGGATGGAACTCACGACCTTACGAGTAAGCATAGTAGTAGGATTACTTCAAGATCACGGAAGTAGCTCCGGATGTGAAATGAGCACATTGTTTTAGGTTGGAAAGGCTGGCCTCCAAAGGATTGCCACCAGAATTTAAAACTATGCTAAACAACGCTACATACAACTAAATTAGCTACAACATATTAGCTGATCAATTTTATTTAGGCTCAATCGTTAAATGACAGGTTATTTTAAGTACTCTGCAGTGAAATAGATAGTGAATGTATTCACATTTGATGGCTCACGAGAAAAACTGTTCTTATGGATTAGATATGTAAAAACTGACAATTGAACGTTTTCAGTGATTCCAACATCTTTCCAAGAAATCTATTTAAAATTACAGAAAAATTATATTTTTTTTAAATTACGATTTCGTGGAAAGTGTTCATAATCATCTCAAAATGCCAAAACAAAAATTTGTTAACACATTTCCTGAATAACCTATATTTAAATTCTTTGGATTCACGATTTTTTCAAACTTAATAATCGCGAAAACGACCTTCCATTTTCGAAAAAATAATAGTTAATCGAGGCGATAGACTGCTTAAAGTGCAATCCTGTAATCTTGGATCGGCTCGATTTTAGATCTCGCTTCCTGTAGAAGTGATTTTCCCGTATTACCTGAAGACGCATAGAAAATCATCGTGCAATTTCCTACAACCAATATTTGCGAGAAGAATTTTCATCTCTTCTTTAAACAAAAACAACATTGTATATGAGCCAGTCCTCGACTGAAGTTGACCAATATTGAACCAAATAGCAACACTACTTAAGCCGAAAAATTCAAACTTCTCCTTAAAAGTAATTAATAACACAATTATGGTTATATTATTAATTTGTTTAATAATAATTAAAACTTCTTCAACGATGACACGCTTGTAATTTTAGTTTCAATTATATATTGTATGCATTCAAAACATGCTTTAGATTTTGTTTTAAACGGCACATATGTCTCAAATGCTAGTAATACGCACATAGGTTTAGAAAAATTACATAACTTAGCAATTCATAGAATCGTTTTAGCCTTTTTACTTGTTTTTGGGTATGAAAGGTTAAATAATTTTGTAGTACTCGTAGATTAATCAGTATTAGTCACTGATATTATTATGATTCAACAGCGAAGGATCCCAAGAATGTTGATTCAGAGCATGTTCTACAAGAAAAGAAATTTATGTTAAATAAAGCATAAATGGGTTTTTACTGGAAGTAAAGATTGAACAGAAAATTTCCATGGTAGGGACGGAATACGGAAAGGAGATAAAATTTTTTGGTGACTAATGCAGCAAACGAATCTTTAAAATCGTTTTTAGACTTTATTGAAACACGACTGCTACGGAGGAACTAATTACAATACACAGCTTTTTTACTTTAAAATGCTTTATTCGAAATCGTTAACGTTTCAGGAAGCAAGCTATTCCCGATTTGAGAATGAGCAAAGAATCTTTAACTTCCCGCTAACAGTAGAAAGGAGAATCACTAACATTAATTCATTAATCGTTAAGGGCAAGTCGGAAGCCAAGAACCATAAAAGGCACTATTTTTCATTATTTATCTATATTTAATCGGTAACTTTCACGCTAACCGCACGGTAGTATGGATGATACACAAATTTTTAACTTTTAGTTCCTGACTTCGTGTCTCGTGTTAAAAGATATTTACAAAGTAAAGATCCTCCAAAGAAGACAATTTTACTGTAGGATGATGCTCAAAGCCGCTTAAGCGATGGTACACCTTATTAACGGATTTTCATCTTAATAAATTTTAGTATCCGGCGAAATAAAAGCTATTTTTACTTTTTAGACGTTACATCGGATTAATAGATATGTCAGAGTTTAAATGGGATATTTAAGAGACATTAAACAAAAATTTTTGTCCAATTATTAAACATAGATACCGAGAAAGAGCAAATAAAAAAATTAAGATACAATTTAAGAGTTCGTTCTAAACGTTTAACATGTGAAAACACAACAAATCATGTTTTACTATATTATACAACAGCTGAAACAAAAAGTGTAAACACACACGATCCTCAATGAAAAAGAGTATATCGATAGTTACAGAAGTCGAAGAGTGCGATTGTAAGAAAATAAAATCAATGAATGGATTTTTTTCGTTGACAACTAATCACTTAAGCGTTAAGCGTGTGCGTAGAAATAGAAATGCATACCTACGCGTGTGCGTAGGTATGAAAGATGTCATTCCTGACCGGAAATCGAACCCGGGACCTCCCTAAGGCTGAGAGTCTGTCGTTCCACCATGGAGATCGGTGTAGTAAAAGTCTCCATGTTAATACGGAATCAAATAAAGTAACCTTTTTACATAAAACGATAATGAAATTGTCATACACATAATAGTCCGTTTGAGTTAAGAAGAAGAAAACAATGGCGAAGATTAAGGCCAAGATACACCACCAGTAAGCTACGCAGAAGGAACGGCAATACTTATGAAACTAATGACCTACTTGAAACAATGATATTATTTTCCTTTCGTAGACTTAGTTACCATATGGAAATGGTTTGATTGTTATTCGCAGTTATTTAATAAAAACATGCTTTCTCTGACAGGTTTCATAAAATAAAACTTAAGATAAATGTTATTATGTACTGTTATCTTAGTGTCTTTAACTAAAGTGCAGTAATGCGCATTTCCTACTAAATATTGTAGTACAGTTGACTGTTATTTTATTGGTTTTTTAACCTAAAAATATGTAAATTATATAGAGTGGTAAAATATTTATTATTAGATTTAGATATAGCTCTATAACTAAAAGTAGCCTAAAACCATTATTAATTAACCATTAATTCTGGGTAACCCATAATTATATTTAATCCATTAATTGTGAGTTCGTACTATTTTTATAAGGGTTCAGATTTTCTAGAACAAGGATAGCTTTTTTTACTTTAAAATGCTTTATTCGAAATCGTTAACGTTTCAGAAAGCAATCTATTATCTTCAGGCTAGTCTATTATCTGAGGTTTTCGGTATCTGAGCCGACTGCTCCCCACCGATTGGCAAAGAGATTCTACAGTATACATATTATTTGGAATGTCATAATGAGGGTTTATTTGCCTTTTCCCTAAGGTTGCAATTAAATTTAAAAAAATAAATGTACACTAGGGAGATCGTAGATATTCATTGAAATTATTTATATAACAATAATAATTGATGATTAATATCTCTTTCGTCTTAACAAGTTATAAGAATAATTTTCAAACTCCTGGTTTTCTTGGTAATGTAAAATTTTACGCAAAAACGATGGCGAAGACCGTTTATAGAAAAATGCTTTTATTTTTCTAGTTATACGCAATCAAAATTGCAAAAACGGAAAATTCACGGTAGTATTAAAACGAGATAAAACGATCAGCAGTAACTTTTTTTATTTCGTATTTCACTGATAAACATAATTTTTGTTTCCTAACATGCGATACGTAATTTTAATCTGTTTTTTTAATGCTGAAAACGAATAAGAACTCAGAATCTTTCTATCACTCACCATTTTTGAAAAATTTTCAAATTTTAATTAAAGGTTTTTTCATTTTTCAACAAATAGGTAGCATTTAAGCTCCTATATTGTATTTCGTTAGCCATTTTTTATTGTTTAACTTTGTTAACATAATTTGTAAGCTTTAATTAAACAATGCTAAACAAAGAATTAAATCATATCATAGTCACATTTTATGACATCATATCTAATACTGAAGAGTGAGCCTTCATGAACAAGATTAAACCATGTCTGTGCAGGTCAAAACACGTAGCTGAACACACAACTGTGTCATAATGCCTCGAAATTGTGTAAATGATGTGGATGCCTTTTGTTATGTATGTGGTGAGTTTGCCGTAAAATGAAATAGAAAAAAAACATTATACCTTTAATTAAAAAAGCACATCATTTGTACATCAGGCAGAAATTTCCGAATGTAAGTGAAGGAAAAATTAAAGAAGAAATATTTGTTGGTCCTCAAATGAGAGAGTTGGCCAAAAATGATATATTTAACTCGATGTTAAATAATGTAGAAAGTTCAGCTTGGGCTTCATTTAAAGACGTTTGCAAATATTTTCTCGGCAAACAAAAATCCGACAATTACTACGATATTGTTAATCAACTTCTTACTTCATATAGAGCTATGGAGTGTAATATGTCTTTGAAAATATATTTCCTCCACTCACATCTGGATTTTGTTCCGAACAACCTCGGAGACGTAAGTGACGAACACGGTGAACGTTTCCACCAGGACATTTCGGTGATGGAAAGCCGCTATAAAGGGAAATGGAATAGTAATATGCTAGCCGATTACTGTTGGACATTAACTCGGGATGTGCCTGAGGCTATTTATAAAATAAAAGCGTCAGCGAAATCATTCTAACACGGGTATGGCCATGCAAAATTATAAATTTTACAGATTTTAACTATATTTTCCCTTAATTTTTCTTGAAGCGTAATTTATTTAAAACTAAGGGCGATAGAAAAATTGTATTTACAGATCTGTAATGTACGAAAAAAACAATTCAACAAATGGTATCACACTTAAAATATTTATTTTTTTCTATCAGTGTTATCTTCAGAATTACATCCAATAACAAATTTTTAACAGTTAATGTTGGAATTAATGGTCTAAATATTAATAATAACAGCCTTCACAATAATAAATAACATTAATAACACACAATAACTAATAATTTTCAACACTACTACACATTAATTGACTAACTGATATTTAATTATCACAGTTACCCTGCACTCTGTACAGTCCAATAATAATTTTGTAATAATAATTATAAAAAAAAGTTTAGATTCTTGCCCTTCTCAAACAACAGTTGAAGACGGAGCGCTAATTTTGTCAAGGAGTGATAATTAACTAAAAGGTTATGACAAAAACTAATCGGTAAAATAACAACGGAAGATGATGGTGACTGGTTTAAGAAGCTTATCTACATCAAACCGTAAAGCACTTAATCCAAGCTTGATGGCTAATTGTAACATCATGAGTTGAATTTTGTTCTCAGTTCGCTCTTAAATTACGAATTTTGAATGTAATGCGTATATTAATTAACAAAGACAAATAACGCTTTTAATTAATTTCTGAAAGATTATTTCATAAATGAAATCTTAATATATAAATTTTATGAATAGATATGTATTTACGTAAAATAACGATTTTAGTGACCCACTTCCTATTTATTAGATAACAGTCGAAATAAGGATGATAAAATATCGACCGTTTAAGAAAAAATTTGTTTGAATATTTGTTTATTTTAACCGTAACATGACCCCTCCAGAACCGTGACGTCGATGAAAGTACACGACCTTGGTGTGTACAGATGGCGACCTGTACAAACGCTTGTTTCATTCGGCTGCAGCAACTCTAAATGACAATGGTGAATCTAAGCTTCGTTCTTTTCCTGCTCTGCGGGGTTCTCATCAACGTACAAATCGCAAGTAAGTATTATTTAACGGTCGTTACATGCATTACTCCTTTCTAATTACCGGATAAAAAAATAGAATTATAAAATTTAAATTAAAAAAATGACGATTTCATCTTAATAACAAATAAATTATACCGTATCCCTATTATTTTAATATTACCGATTATATTAATATTAAGGAACGTGAAATTATAAAATAATTTTATTTACGTATACAATGTTCCGCGACTAAATTATAATAAAGAGCATTCAGTTTATTTGTACTTATTTTTATAATTAATTTACCGGTGACTTAAAAAACGGTTAATATTTCAGTATACTATTGCAACAAATAATTTATTCTCTTATTTAATTAACACAATTAACTATTTTTACTCGTATTTTATTTAATAAAATTAAGAATATACTTTTATATAGTTAAAAAAAAATTTCATTAAAGTTTTATCAAGGAGAATAGAATTAGCACTACAAGACGTTTACAAAGTGGAAAAAGAAAATATATTTCTGTTAGTAAAACGTTTCTGTCGCTTGGAAACATTTAAATACAGTTATCTCCTCAGAATATAAAAAGTTTCGTAAAACATCCTATTTTTAGTGTGTGTTTAAGAAACATGCGTGTATGCGTATTTCTTTCTTTCTATTCATGAAGTCCGAAAAACCGGTTTTCCAATCTTATGAATATATTTTTATCGATAATCAAGGTGTATTTAATCAGTCAAATGCGAAAAGTATAACTATTTTTTTCATAAAAACGTTCCGATTTTTTTTTAAAGTTATTAACAAGAAAAAAAATTTAAAAAAATTGTGATGATTTCCATGGTGTTCTTAATTCAGATCAAATACAGGAAATTCAGAAGCAATTTTCAAAAAAGACAGAAAACCTGGTAATCCCGAACATTTTATCGGCATCGACAACATAACACAAACAAAAAAGATTATTTTGATGATTTTCATCTTTTTAACTTAACCGGATTTGTCGCTTTGAAACTTAAAAAAAAAGTGGAAAAATACAAATCACAGAAAATAGGACTAACAGTAATTCTTTCTCGATATTTAGCTTATTTTTAATCAAAAAATAGCTTGATCGACAAAATACGACCAGATTTCTGTTAATCTGAAAAACAAAAATCCTAGAAGGATTTACCCCTCGAAATTACCCAAATAACAAATTGTCTCACATGTCCTACTAATACAAATGCATTACCTATATATAAATGAAAATTAAATGTACAACGGTATAACCGGATAAAAGTTTAGTAAATTCAAAGAAGTTAATTCGGTAATTTCCAGCGCTACAAGCTATAAAATAAGAAATTAAAAACAAGTTACATAGTGCATTTAAAAAAAACACTTTCAAGCTGTTGTTTATTCAGCGCAACACCAAGTCGTAATTCTCCATTGGCATTTATCTTTTATACTAGTCAAAATTAACATTTAGAAAATTTTGCAGTCTGTATCATAATATTAATACACATTATCAATTGAAGCCTCATGAAGTTTTCTTTTAACCTTTCGATTGTGTTTTGGATCTATATATGGCATACCTAACATTGCGTTAAGGATGTAGGAACAGTATCATTGGCAAGGATCAGTAAGTGTTTACGTGTAAATATATGTAATAATGTCTATATCTATTATTAATGTTTTTTTTTTTTTTTTATTATTTTTTTTTATATCTAACATATAAATGCCAAAGTTTGAGGTAGTTATGCCTCAAAAAATGATGTTAATTCTATTATTATACAATTAAATAAATAAACAATTATAAACTATACACACTTTTACTTTACCGTTCAGACAGCGCTATAGCTCTAGAAAGAAAAGTACTGTAATCGGTCCAATTTGGGCATATGCGGTTTTCACCGGATCTTGACGTTTTAACACCTAAGTAACGCAAAAAGCCAGATGGAAATTTTCCGGATGTTAATTTTGGCCTCCAAATCACCTTTTTCCTTCAGAACTACTGGACCGATTATTACTAAATCTGGTCAGATTACTTCTATATATAGGGGCATTGATGCCATTAAATTTTCAACTTAAAAGGTCAAGGGGGTGTGGCTGTAGAGCAAGGTCACACTTAGTATCGCGAGATTTCGCCTAATTAAGGTCATCTTTTTCTCAGTCACATTTTTTAACAATTAAAAAATAACAATATCTGCTAAAAAAGGTTTTTGCAAAATCGCAACCCCACCCCAAAACACGCCGATGTAGTTGTCTACTATAATGTGACGTCACAGGTAAGCGGTAGAATTAAATAAATGAACAATACTTAAACTGTAAAAATGTAACTCGGCTTGGCTGGGTCTCGAACTCGATCGCTCGGTTGACTCGGTACCTGGTGGGTTAAGCCTTGCGGCTACACCAGACTACCGACCGCACAAGCGAAATTAGTTCTATGTAAGTCGTGAAATTTTACTGGTTTAGTTAGTACCGACCGTCGCCGCTAGTACCGCCACACCCGCGCGAATTAAATACGGTATGCGCACGCGCTTTAGTTAGAACCGTTGAATTAGATAACTGAAAAAAATATTAAATTTAAATAAAATGATAAGTATTTTAAACGAAGTTGTGTGTGTAAGTCGTGCATCAGAAACAAACCACAAAAGTAGGACATTTTTATCATGAGTGCTTTTTTAGTATTTACTGCTTCATCAGGTGAATAAATAAACCGATTAAAACAATTATTTTAAATATTGAGAAAAAATAATTCTTTCTTCAGTCACAAATTAAAAGCACTCATAAGAGGAAAAACACTAAAGAATCAGTAACTAAAAATTGATTACCAACAATAATTTATTCTGCTGCTATCGTAAAGTTCAATTTCATATATTTCATTTTATGTATATAATAAACAAATGTGAAAGTTTTTGGCGGTTCTGTCCGATTGCAACAGCATCACGTACAAACCAACGGACCGATTGCTTTCAGATTTTTAGGACACATTCGTGTTATCCCAAAGAAAGTTTCAAGCCATAGATCGAGGTCCTAGCCTCCTTCGGGGTGAAGTTGTGAATTTTTCCTCTTGTACGAAGACCTAATACCGTTTTTGATTTCGTGTTTTGACATAAAAATAACAGACTGAACGTTTTATAACACATCCAGTTTTCATCTCTCTGTGTTGACTCCCTCCCGACATATAGGATAGATAGACATATAGAACAAAGCGTGCCCTGACCGACCAGCTAGTTCTTTAATGAATTATAAGCTTACTTTAAAAAAATTATCTCAATTCAATTAAAATAATTTAATAAAGTAGTATTAGATCGAATTAAAAAATCTTTACTTCCTTTAAAAATATTTTGAAATAGGTATCTTACAACAAAATTACGTAATTTTGTAAACTAGCATCTTGTGACATGTCTATCTTCAACGATTTACCTACCAGTTAAAAATTTCAGGACTTACGTCTAAAATTTTCAGTGACAAAAACTCTTGTTTGGCCCCACTACATTCTTCAAAATAATATGTATGGCATAAAGCAAAGTAGGCGAAGAGTACATGTATAGCCTAGTTACAAGTTCCAAATTAATCTAACTTCTTAAATTAGTTACAAAAAAAAAAAAAAAAAAAAAAACAAAGTTTGGGAAATTATTATTTATAAAGAAACGTTTATAATACAGATTAAATACGCTAAATAAATGCTATAACTTAACACAGCATTAAACATTATTTATAAGCAAATAATACAGCATGACAGTAAACTTTGGTAAAATTTAAACTTACATAATCAATTTAATTTAGATATTTGAAGGATCTTCTCAGTTAGAGGACAATTTCATACTCCTAGTTCCCAAGCTTATTAACCTAGTAACCCTGAAAACAGTGATCCAGAACCTAGCCTTTCCTAAATACGAGTATAATAAAACTTGCACCGAAAGGAAAATTTCTCTTCGTAATAAACTAAACCTAAAGCCATAAACCTAAAAACGGTTCATTAACAATTTTCATTATTTTACATTCTGTAGCGAAAATAGAATATATCTTATGTTTTCAAACAACATTCTGCTCTTCAGAAAAATTCATTTCTCTCGTAATATTATTTCACAATAATACAGCTTGTGTTTTTTTTAAAGACTTTATTAATTGAAATAAAAATCCTAGAACAGTATCGAAAAGAATTTGTTTGATATGTGTTAGGTTACTTACAACTGAAGTATTCATCGGAAAGTAGTATAGTAGTTAATTATAAATCAGGAAGAAGAATTATTGCTATCTTACAAATATTCTTCGAACATTTTATAGAAAATCTTTCGGTGTATTGTATTTTACTGAGAGTTTTTTTTGTAAGAAAATCGTATTTAGATTATCCACAAAATACATCACGTAAAATTAATTTCCCAGGGATAGATGCTAAAAACTATCATATGTAAACCGATTTTTTTTCCGTTTGTACCGTACGCATCAACCTTAAATAAAAGAATTTTTCGTGCACTTGGTACAAACAACTAAAACTAGATAGCGAAAGTGATTCAATACAATTTGATCGACTACTCTTAAGTTAATGGATATTCCATGAATACTCAAGTTAAATTTAACTCATAAAAAATAACATTTATACGGAATAAAATCAATCGTATTCTTAAATAGTATAACTAAAATTACAACAAAAAAAAAATTATCAAAAGAGATCGATACATAATTATTCAAAAAAAAATTTTTGTTATATCTCAAACCCAGGTTCGAACTTAAAAAGTCATTATAAAAAGGCCAAATTATATTTACTTGTTAATTCTTTGTTTCTATGTACGCTTCTTTATGCATTTTGTTTAATTACAAATTACAATTTTATAGATTTGGGATAACATAACTCAAAAACTTATTGAAAATAACCTTATTTTATGAATATTTTACTAAAACAAAAAAAAACCTTCAGGGCAGTAACGAGAAGTTACTGAAATAATTAATTCACTGTATTGTAATGAAGCTTCCTGTTTTTGCTCTGTTTGTTTTCGTTACCTTTCACATAATACTTTTCCATTACTGTTTCAAAATCATGTCGGCCTGATGCAATTTTTACTGTAATTGAAATAATCTCGTAAATAATTAGTCTAGTCAGCCTAATAATTGCAGTTAATACGGATTCAATATCAACCTTTCATTTACTTGTTACATTTTTTTTTTATTTTTTTCCAATACGTATACTCGTATTATGAAATAGTGCATTAGATGATTAATAAAAAATCTGTAATAAATTTATGAACTTTTTAGCGATTGTAATAGAAAAAGAAGCTTCTCAATTCGACCCATACGCATTTATTTTTTAATTTTCAAGACTTACAATTTATCAAATGGACCGATTTAGTGGTTTTTGTATTTTTTTTTTTATTTTGTGAGGAACTCGTCGGATGTCCCGTTCTAAGTCTTTTAACATCTTTTCATACTTTGACAAGTTGTAGGTTTTGGTCTTGGTGGTCCCTTGCAAGTAACAAAAATTTTAATGTAGCCAGGATGGGTTTTAGGCATTTCTTAAGTAAAATTAAATTTAAAAAAATGTAAATAAAATTAAAAAATAATATAACATCTAAAAACCTGCATTAAAATAATAATTTTCCCCGTTTCCTTTAGATTTTGATGGTCCAAAATTGTTAACTCTAAATTAATAAGTTGATGGTAGTTGGTAAAAGTAGTTAAAAAAAAAAAGTTAAAAAGTTGAAAGTTAAAAAGTAGTTATAAAAGTAGTTTTTATTTTTTGAGGTAATTTTTATTTTTACACGTAGTTAACATTTATTTATAATTTTAAAAACCCTTTACACAAATAATTATTGCGGATGATCAATAGCAGACCAGATTCTTTTTCAGTGAACTGTAATCGTTATCGATATGTATTGACTATCAGTGAATAAAGAAAAATTTGATGTGGACAACACATAACTTCTTTTTTTTTTTTGTTTAACTTCCGGACCACCGTTAGGTATTGCTTCAGAAGATGAGATGAATGATTTGTAGCGTGTGTGAAAATGCCATGCCTGACCGGGATTCGAACCCGGAACCTCCTGATGAAAGGCCGAGACGCTACCAATCGAACTACGGAGACCGGAATCACTTCCTTCTACGCCTTTAAATTACATTTACACATTTTTTTTAGAATGAAATGTACATAAAATTCTATTTCACTAAAAACTTCTGATATTTTTTCATTTTTTTTTTTGTTTATTATTGAATTATTATTCATCGTATTTTTTTTTCACAATGAGAGATTAATAATTATTAATAAATCAATATATTTAAATTAAAAAAAAAGGAGATGAAGTCTGATTCGAACTGATATACCTTTCCCTAAGACCCAAATATTTGGGTCTTGAGCACAACTATGTGTTACAACAGTCCTAATTCCAAAGTTTCAACATCCTACAGCTAATCTTTTTTGGGTTATGTGAGATACATACGTACGTACAGACGTCACTCCCAGACTATTCAAAATGGATTCAGGGATGGCAAAATGGATATTTCCGTTGAAATTTGTAAACCGAAATTTTTCGCGATCACAATACTTCCTTTACTTCGTATAAGGATGTAAAAAGAAATAAAAAAGTTGCTAAAAATTGTCTCAAACTTTTTTTTAACTTTCTAATTCAGAAAAACAAAATATACAATACACTTTACCTTTTCTTGTTTCAAGAATCATCGAGAGCTAATGCAAGCTATTAATTGCCAACAACATTCAGCTATTTATTTACGGTACTTTATATTCTCTTTTCCTAACAATATTTAACTTTGTAGTTACCTAAGGGAGCCGCTTTATTAAACTGTTTTTGGCCAATAGCATTTTTTGTAAGCCCATAATTTTATTTTATAGTAGGCTACTTAATGAGCTGGCCTCCGTGGCGCAAATGGTAGCGTCTCGGCCTTTCATCCGGAGGTCCCGGGTTCGAAACCCCCGGTCAGACATGGCATTTTCACCCACGCTACAAATCATTCATCTCATCTTCTGAAGCAATACCTACCAATGGTTCCGGAGGTTAAACAAAAAAAAATCAAAAAAAGGCTACTTAATGAGGTGGTCCTTGTTGAGCAACTAATCCATTTTTTGGCTAGTTCACTCTTTATTGTTGGCGATTTGTTTTCTCGTTATTTACAAATTATTCGATGCAATTTACATGTCTCCTCACAGGTTTTAATTTTAATAATTTTTCCGTTATTTGTACAATGGACCTTTTTACACTCTACTCAGTAGTTCTCCAACTGAACACGTTCTTCATAGAAAGAGGAAAGTCGGAAGGAAGATATCAAGTCACGAATGTCGTTAATATACAAATATTTAACTGTACATTATGTGTGATATACATTCTTTATAAAAATAAATAAATTTTAATTTTTCCTTTTGAGCAGAGACATAGCAGAAAACGCATTTTTATATCAAAAACGGATAATTTTATTTTACTCTTTTTATCAGTCTTTCTTTGACTGTGACGCATTAAATCATTTAAGATACAGAAGAAACTAACCTTAGTTGCTTTTTCTGATGATATTGATATTCAATATCAAGGGCATATATGGTAATTGCCATGAAAGTTCACGTATAGGGCTGAATATTATCTGGATTTCTGTGGACTCTATATGGTGATGTACAACAAAATATTCGGTGAAGATGGCAAGGGAAAATCATTTCAAGCCTCCTTTACCCTACTAAGCATGGCACAGGAACTTCTTATTCTTGAGAATAGCTATGTTGTTTTCGAAAGTGAATAGTATCTGATTAGATACCTACAATCTTAGACAATGGTTTAAATTGCAAGATCAAATGTATGAAGTCATTTTCTCTGAATCACTTAAGTGGCAGCTACTACCACTTTACGAGGATCTAGTAATATAATCCAGAATTATTAAAGCAACGATAATAATTAAATAAATAAATATATTATGATTAAACTAAATAAAAGAGTAGTGGATGCAGTCGATGATATATTAAAATAAAAATAATCATGCTTCAAAGGTAAGACGAATGTGAATAAAATGTTCATACTGGTAGTTCTAGTCCTTTAATGTCAATTTAGAAAATAACATGTGGATTTAAACGTTGCAATATCTACTGCATAAGTACAGCCTTTCTATTTTTAAATTAAAATTATTGCATCAAAATAATAATAATAATAATAATAGAATAGTAATTCAAAACAAGACCGCTTAATTATTATCCTTTCATAGGAAAGGCACGGAATCGCCTTTCATTTGGAAGAATCTGGATTCGAATCTTATTCACCTTTAGAATTTTTCACACGCTACAAAATTCATTTTATATCATGAGAAAAAGTAAGAGGAGGCTTTAGCTGTAATCGTGTATAAGCGTTTAATTAACGGATGGAGTAAATAAATAAACATTGCTATAAACCAAATACGATAATGTATAAATTTTCCGATTCGACGCTGTGAAGCACACCTATTTAAATATAAAAATAAAATATGAGGCAAGAATTTATATAAAAAACGTATCGATCTAGATGTTAACAGGCTGCAGTTTTGTCTCGTGTTTTTATTTTTTGAAGGCTTGTTTCTTTGTGCCCCTTTAACTGTAGAACGGCTGCACTGATTTTCAAAAATAGGTATTAAAAATATTTTTGAATAACACGAATAGTAAGTGATGTTTTGAACAGAATAAATCTTTTCCAATCCAAAAACCCAAAATAGTTTGGTAGGGTTCCATTACAATACTTTGTAAGAAAAATAATTACTAATGTTAAAAAATATCTGATTTATTAGGCTTAATTGTGAAAATATCAGCAAAAATAAGAAAACTGTTTGAAATAAAAGTAAAGATCATCTATTAAATCAATAAACTGTAAATTAATATGAACTGTTTTGAAATATATTTTCAAATGAAGGTTCTTTTAAGTAATATTTTTAAAAATAAAACTTTACTAAAAAATAAAAAAAAGGTAGCGTTTTACAATTTAACATCTATAATTTGAGTTTATTTTACATTAAAAATATTCTGCATTTTCATGAATAAACTACGAAATACTTCGTCAATATTTTATGATTTATAAAGGTTTAATTGGAAAAATAAAAATATTTACAACTTTTTGAAATATCACTTAATATTTAGCTCCTAGAGCCATTTTCCGGGCGGAGAATCCTTTTTGAAATAATTTAGTATCTGTAACATGCTTTTTAATAGGCTATAAAAAAGAGCAAAATTTATGCATTCAATTCAAATATAATTTTACATTAAAGCTAAGGTTTAAGCGTTTTTAAATATCAGACCATTTTGATGATGATTCTTGTTTTATTTTGTAGAGAAAGTTCTTCAAGCAAACTTGATCTAGATTTTTAGATAAGTAAGGATTTTTTTATGAACAGAGCATTGCATTAACAGATCTTCAAAGATGCTTAGAAGCTATTTTTTATTTGTTCGTCTCATCGTTGCTCAGTATATAATTATTATGGTGAAATGATTTACAGCCCGATGTCATTCTCATATTCAAAGTATTTTCACAGAAAAATTCAAGAAAACTAGTTTGAAAATGAACATATATAAAATATATCCTTTATTAAAACAAATCTCAAAAGATTACCTACTGAAAGTCGACACAAAGTTAAAAACAGTAACTTCAAAAAATCAAGATTTACTGAAGAATTGAAAAAGTATTCATTTTTAGTTTAGTGGAATTTCTTTTAAAGTCAGATATTGTTTTTGTTTTTTTTTAAGTTCACTATATTTTATGTTTTTTTATTTATTTAATTTTTGAAATATAGATAACTTAAAAATTGCTGCCCCCATCAAAGCAAAGAAAACTGCTTTGTAATCAAAAAAGAAAAGAAATGCTAAGAAACAACAAAAGACTGTTACTGAACATGAGTTAAGGATTTCCGAAATTAATATTCTCAAATAATCAAATGTAAAACTGTTAATATAACTTTGACATTCGAATTTGAAATTGACAGATTTATGTGTAAATTTTAATTTAAATTTATAATTTTTAACTGTATAACTAAATGTTACATTATGTTTTATATCATGTAATTTGTTTGTAATTTTTTATTAATATCTGTGTGACATTACACTACTTACTGAGGCATAGCTGTTCTATGATTGAATAAATCCGAATAAAAGCAGTTACTTTTATTCAAATTTGAAAACTAGATCGTGGGTACTGGTGTTCTTTGGTGGTTGGGTTTCAATTAACCACACATCTCAGGAATAGTCAACCTGAGAGTATACAAGACTACACTTCATTTACATTCATACATATCATTCTCACTCATCCTCTGAAGTTACCTTACGGTGGTTCTGGAGGCTAAACAGAAAAAGAGAGCTGTTCTATTTGATGTACAAATTATAAAAAAAAAAACTTACTTTTTAGTAAATGTTTTCATAACTAAGTTTTTTACATTAATTTTTAACATTCTGCTTATGTTACTGTAATAAATCCTTTCTGATGGAGGAGTTCAAGTAACATTAGATTTATTAAATGAATTTTTTTAAAAGAATTTACCTAAAAATTAACCCAGGTATAATTTTTAAACAGTCTACTTGAACAATGCATTAACTGTTTGAGAAGTCAACTAATGATGATAATAATTCTGTCACTGATTATGAATATAATCATGAAGTACAGAATATTCAACTTAAAAGAGGCCCCATCACTTAGTAACTTACACTAAATGCATATTTTTAAATGCATGTATTGAGTAAAATAATGTAGAAGATGTTGGTACGACTGGAGTTGGTATGGGGAAGGTGTTTATTGCCTGCACATTTGAGTATTTACAGTCTGTGTTGTGCACTGGCTTTTGAAAAAGGTTGTGTAATCTTATGTTGTTTGTTAAATTACTGAAGAACATGTATTCGTGATGGAAATTTATTCAAAGATGAAATCTCATGTTATGTTTCGGTGAAAATTTAACGAGAAATTTGAAAAGGAAGCACCAGTGAAAAGTGTTATTCAGAAATTAGTTAAAAAATTTCATGAAACAGGTTTGGTTTTAGACCAGAAATGTGCCTGACACAGATCTCAGTTTTAACAACAAAGGTTGTACAGCACATTAAAGCAGCAGTTACAAGATCTCCTTATTAATCTTTGCAGAGACTAAGCTGGTAAAAGAACATTTCACTAGGTTCAGCCCACATTACAGCAAATTGAATGCTGAAATGTCATCTGCATTGAATACAGGATTTCATGAGCTAACAAATGCTAATTATGCTAAAAGTGTTCACTACGTCAATGGTTCAAGAACTTCATTCGAAGCAACATTGGCATTTTAGATCAAGTGTTTTTCACAGATGAAGCTTGGTTAACCTTGGTTGGTATGTCAGAACTACCAAACCTGAGATACTAATAAAATCTGCATATTTTCTTTGAACACTGCCTGTGACAGAAAGCATTTATTTCAATATTGTGTTGTAAAAAATTTCATCCTTTCAGTTATGATGTAAGAATTTCTGCTTTATTCTTGAATAAATTTAAATTATGAATGAAACATTTAATTCTGATTGATTAATTACGAGTAGTTCAGTATTTGTATTTTCTAAAAAATCTGGGTCTTTCCTTTGTTCATCATCTGATAAATCTGAAAAACTTTCAACATCAGCAGCTTCATCTTTGTACAATTCCCATGTTTTTGATGGTACTGGAATTGGAAACTGTGAACTGAGGAACACTGGTCTTAATATCTGCGGGAATATCAGTATTTTTAACAGTATGTCTATTCTTAGCTGTTATCCTTGATATTTTTGTTATACAGAAATAGCAGTTCATGAAGTGATCCTTCAATTCTCTCCAAACCATTGGATTTGCAAATGTCATTAGATGAAATTCATTCAACCAACCAAACAACAGTGTTACACATGAATTGCAGCAAATATGAGGATCCCAGGACCTATCCTGATCACCTACTTTACATCCAAAATATAGTTCATAGGATTTTTTTTTTACCAGTGGAGTTATATTTCTCTTCTGAGACTTTAATGTTACCTCACCACAAATGTAGCAGAAACTATCTGGATGTTAATGCAATTGCGTGGTATTTTTGTTAAAACGTTCACAACAATATGCTCACAAACATGTATTACAAAACTTTATAGACACATTAATGTAGTATATCATTAACTTTACAGGGACTTTACACTTTATAGGGAGAAATAAAATCACAAGTTGGTAGGAAAAGTAGCTGCACCAGTAAATGTTACAAACAAGAGAGCTCGCACTTGATTGATGTAGTTGAGAGTTTTCTTAGTCAGCAAGATGCATTGTTTATTGTTTACAATATTACAACCAGCAATGATTCACCAAAACAAAATTCAAATATGCTGTGCATTGTATGACTAATGGGTGACATAATTACATTTATAAAAAAACAAAAAAAAAACAGTGTAATTATTGATCTAATTTTTTAGAATATTTTATCTAATTATACTTTCACCCAAATATCTGATTAATTGAATAAACATTTCAAATTACTATTTCACTTCCTTGGGAATTATGGAAGGTTTTACAAGGTTGTGTAAATTACAATCCACATCCAAGACAAGAGTGGGAGATCCTCTATCAACATCACGATGTAAACCATGTTAGTTTGTCATTTATTGCCACAAGACAGCTTGGATGTATGTAGCAAGGCTAATCAAGAAGGTGAATTTTTTAATTTTAGGCTGAACATAAATAGATGAACCTAATCTTCTGTTTTCTTTTAGTAAGAATGAATAGTGGTAGAGATCCAACCCAATACCTTTTTTTAGCTATGAAATAGCTTATCAAGTTTTAAAACATACTGAAGAACCTCTTTTAATAATTTAACACCAGCACATTATAAAAGACAAGTCACTCAACCTGAAATTGTTGCCTTCAAAATACACACCAACTTTAAATATGCAATGTTATAAAATAAACCTTTAAGATAAAAAATTATCTACTCATAATACCACTCATCACTCTTTAACCAAAAGCACTAACACTTTAGAACTAATCTAATTTATGTGGAAAATAAACTAGTACTTTTGTAAAACCATTTTAGGAAGTGATGAATGTATTACTGGAAGTATTCGGAAACTGTATGAAGAACTGAACTGCATTCCTGAACATGATGAAACTAATGGTTGCATCACAAGCTACAACTGCAGTAAGTAGAAATAAACTGATGTTACATTATTGTTTTTATTTTCATTCTATATTTATTGTCGACCGTAATAATAATTTACAAAACCTCTGTAATTTAAAGATAATAGGATAAATTTAGTTGTAAAGAAATTAATATTTTTAAAAATATAGTGGAAAAAATATTTAACCACAGGTAAAAAAGTGCTTAATTTATGAAGCATAAAGAAATCTTTTATGATTGTAACCAGTGGTCAGCCAATAGGTATAACTGATAGCATTATAGTTTTTAGATGAGATCTCTGGTTTGATTTCCAGTTAGACTTTAGAATTTCTTCATCTCTCTCATAAAAATATATACTGTTGTAGTACTAAAATAAATAACTATTTAAATTTTAGACTTATATTCTGATCTCTAGAATCCTAAATTTTATTTTACCATATATATTCATATTCTTCATCGGTAGTCTTACAAATTAGCAACAGTAAATGAGTATTGGGGCAGGCTTTCCAGACACTGACTAAAATAAATTGTAAAAGAAATCTCTAACTGATTGTGAGGCACAAAAGCTTAGAGAAACAAGCAAATTTGTAAGTGACTTAAAATCTATTTTATAGAAGAAAACCTCACAATAAAACATAATGTAGTCATGCATGTCCACAGTGACATAATTATTTAGTGGTGTTTTTCTGATGCAGATGGTTTTTAACTTTCAGCCAACTATTTTCAAATTCAAAATACTTGTTATTTTTTTATGCAGTGAAAAGGAATCAAAGCCCCTGAGGAGGAAGCTAAAAGTTTTATATTTATAATGTGTGATTATTTAGTCTCATGTATTACTTTGTCATTCATTTGTAATTTCATCTTCTAATTTAAAATAAATATATAAACGCACATTGAAGGTCATAATTACAGTAAAACAATTAATTGATTGATAATAAATTGTGATTTCTGCTAGAAGACAAAAATGTAGTGTTTTATGATTTAATACTATTTTGAATTTACTAATTTTATTATTAAAATAAAACTTATGTCACTTCATAACTCACCATCACTCATTGAGTGACTGAGTTATTGAATGGTTTTGTAGAACAATAAAGTAGTAATAAGAAATATACAGTGAGCATTACACATTACACTGTGCCATAACATTTACAATCACATCTCATGAAGGTATGGCTGATAGGTTTATTTCAGTTATGGGTGAGGTTGTTCCACTAGGAAGTCTTATTTGTCCTCAGGCAGCTCATTAAAAGAAAAAGAAAAGTTAATCTTAATCCAACAAATATGAAGCTGATCAATTCAAAATCATCAAAAATGTATTACTTCCATCTGGATAAAATGATCCTAATCTTCTGAGGAAATGTGAGGAGGATGGGCATCTTATGCCTTTAATTTGCCTCTATGTGGCTGTTTGTCTTGTACTGCCATTCTTTTGAGAATATATTTAACATACCACCCCTTTTCCTTATTCTATTCCTTTCATATCATTTGCGGTTCTATAGGTTAAATCACATCTTGCCACATCCACAGTGAGCAGCTAAACCATAAAGAGTCAGTCCTTCATCATTGGTATAACTAGTGAAAAAAACATATGAACCAACCCAGAAAAAGTGTAATGGCTGACGAGCCTTCAATAAAACCAGATCTTCTAAAATACAAATACTTCATTGAGGTTACATATTACGCATTATCATTCAAGTAAAACTCTTCTTCATACTACTCTAACATATTTTAAGTTATATAAAGCAAATTTATGGGAAGGAATATGCATGTCAATCTGTAACGCCAGGTAAAAAATATGTTAATGTTAATTACAAAAATTACCCTTACAACTTGTTATTTCTGCCCATTAGTGTACCCAAGCAACTAATATGTAGAAAATGGAATTTAATGCTCATTGTTTAAAAACTTTTGAGTTTTGTACATACAATGAACTTTCTGTTTTAATTTCTAAGTTTGTTTACACTTAAGAGCTCATATAATTATATTCTTCAGATCTTTCTTTATTTAAATTAGTGCAATAAAATATATAGTCACGTTTGACTGAAAAACCTACATGCAAAGATTTGGATAAAGAATCAAGTAAGACACATAGTGTAACTTATATTACAGATTTCCTCTATATTTACAAATCAAATTTAATTACTTCTAATTAATGTATCATAATTTTTTTTTACCTCCCTTTTTACTTTTAAACCTTAGACTTTAATATAAAACATCAAAGATCATATAATTTCTGGAGTTTCGAATCAGTTGGTTTTGGGTTTGATTTCCAGCAAGATCTAGCATTTTTTGAGTGATTGTTTCATTAATCTCATGTGCCTTGTTAAAACACGTTTGTCCAAAGTTGTAATAATAAAAATAGAATGTTCAAGTTTGTAGAGGTCATAAATTCATCATCCTTCATCCGATTTGGAATCGGCTTCCAAATGTCTAATACATTCTCTTAATATCACAGCTCTTTTAAAATAATTAGACTTTTGAGTCTGTTATCTTCTAGTACAGTAATTAAAATAGGTTTCTTTACTTACAGTATAAAATTGTTTTCGGACCATTTTATTGTAATGTTAACTTATCATCAATTCCAATCATTTTATTACACATTTTTAAGTAATCTGTTTACAAAATATGTATATTAAAAAATTATAAATCATTTATGAGTAAAATAGATTACAAAAAACCAAGATTTTCTGTGGCACATATGACACCATATAACTCTTTTGAAAGGACCCTCCTAATATCTTGATTTTAAGTATTCTCATAAGAGATTTTACTTAATCCACTTAATCATTGAGCTTGTGACTCTGAACACTTATAATTTATGCAATAGTATTTCACAAGGATCAACATTAAACGACTCTTAGAAGTGAAGTAGGCTGTATCTTAAATAGCTCCATATTGGACAATAGGTACAATTCATTATTTCAACATATTTATTGGTTTGTTACAATAGACTTGAGAATGAATTTATTTATAGATACTAAAATATCTAGAAACTCATGTAAGTATCTCTGAAGTACTTCTCAATCAGCTTTGGTGATATTTAACTTTCCTTTGTAATTCAGTACACGCTGTAGAGTTTTTATTCCTTCTTGGTGCTTAGAAAATACATCAGTTATTTTGAAAACCATCAGGAAAATTTGGTTTGATATCTTATTAATATCAGGACCAAATGTCAGTGAAACTCAGTCATCTGTGAAGCATAAACAGCAACCATAAAAAAATTTATCAGTTCTTCCACATATGTGGTATGTCAGAACCCACATGATGACATGTCCTAATTGTCAGGTAACACAAGGTTCCTTATTTGGTTGAGTTGTCTAATTTCCTGTGTGAATGCAGAGTTCTCACTATGTTTTTATTGTATTTAATTGTCATAAAAAGACAAAAATAAAACTTCAATTAAAGCAATTTTCAGCTTTCATCATGTCTTTTAAGTCACTGTTTGCTACAAAAATATCAAATGTAAATATTTGCTTTTAAACATAGCACAAATGAGAGTTTAGTTACTGAAAACAAGAATCAGTATTTCTACTTCCACTTATTATTATTATTACTTCTAAGTTATTATTTCTAAAAGCTTTATTTCCAGTTTCACAATTATTTAATTTTTTGTTTTTGTTTAAATTCTATTTGTAAAATGTAATCTCAGTTTCGTTATGAAATTAACAATTTTTTTCTTTTATCTCATCAAACATTAAGCAATAAAAGTATTTCTACTTCACAAATTTATCAGTTTTTGCAGCATTTTTTTTTGTTGTAAATATCCAAATTCCACTGAAAATAGATATTACAAATTAATATAATGCAAGTATTATTAATTATTTACTAAAAATGACTTATTATAAAACAAGCCTTATAAGAAATATTTAATTATGATATTATAAGCGAAATCCTCTGTGATATTCTGTAAGTAGTAATTTATTATTACATTTAATTGCACTTATAATAAATTTAAAACTTGAAAAGTAAGACACCTTATTAAACAAAGATATGATGGTATAAGAATTGTAATTTATTTTTAAGGTTTCACAAATGACCAGAGAGCAGACAAGTGCTACTATCAAGGAAGAGAATTTTCAGATGGAGATAGACTGGAACATAATGACTTTAGAAGTAAATGTATTCCTACTTGCAGCTGCTTAGTACGTGATGGAAGGTATTCATCCACATTTCATATTTTTTAATTACTTTAATCATCTGTATTATATAAAAAATAATTATACGGTAAATTGTTAGAATATTTTTTTTCTATGTATTCATATATGAGAAACTTAATTAAGCTAGTCTGATCTCATCTTCCCATTCATTACATCGAATGGCAAAAAATATTCTTACCAAAACTCATTCGATAAATTTATCCTAAATGTATTAAGTAGGAAGTTATATCTCAACCTGAAATATTCACAGGAGTCCAACTACCTTTTTAAATTAAAATTAATTTTTTTTTTTGCAATTTACCAGCTGGGTGGTCTTCACTTTTAAGAAATTAATTCAATAAAAATTAAAGACATAAAATTTGTTATAACTTTTAAACATTTTAAACAGGACCTTTTAACCTGCTGGTGAAACTTTTCTTTAATTTTGGCAAATTCTTTTTTTTTTTTAATTTTCTTCCTTGAGTTGGATTCTACAAAAAAAATTAAACTTAAATTTGAAAAATTGTTTGAAAAATCTGATTTTTAAAAGTTGATGCTCCCTCCTCCTTGGAAACAGGCTGATTTGTAGACAAAGAAATGTCAGATAATTCAATTAGTAATGGTTATAGATGAATTAACTTTTTTTATTCATTTTATACTTTTAAAACATAAAAATAAAAAGGTAATATATATGAGAAAAGTAATGTGAAATTGGTAACACTGCAAGCGATCTGGCAACGCTGTGTCTACTGGTCTGTGCTAGACCGGTTTGTTCATCCCTTCCACATGCTCAGTACAAGTTTCAACTCCATTCAGCCAACACATTATTTTTGACATCACCATCAATGAAGTTGTGTTTTTGTTGTGTGTTACAAAAATTGAGCATCATCGGAATTTAGAGCAAGTTGTGCACTCAAGTTTTATGTTAAACTTGTGGAATCCGCGAGTGTGACCTTTGAAAAATTGAAACAAGCCTATAGGGAACATTGCTTATAAAGAACATAAGTTTTCCGCTAATCATTTTTACAGGTACAAATCATTTTTGGAAGGCTGAGAACACGTTGAAGACCAACCTCGCTCAGAGAGACCTTCAACTTCAAAATCTGACGAAAACATTAAGCGTGTGAGGGTTCTTGTGAGATCAGACCGTTGTTTAACAATAAGGATGATGAGTGAACAGTTAAACTTAAACACTTTCACCATACATCAAATTTTGACAGACGATTTGGACATGCGGAAAGGTTTGTGTAAAATTGGTGCCGAAAAATCTCACAATGGAACAGAAGGACAATCGAAGAAACGTGGGCGTTGATCTTCTTGAGAGGATTGACAATGACCAAGAATTCTTCAATCATGTGATCACAGTTAATGAATGCTGGATATTTGAGTACGATCCTGAAACAAAGCGGCAAAATGAAGAGTGGCACTCTTTGTCATCTCCTCGACCGAAAAAATGTCGAATGAGCAAATCAAAGATCAAAACCATGCTGATTTGCTTTTTTGACAGTAGGGGTATTGTGCATAAACAATTTGCTGCTCCAGGACAAACTGTCAACCAAGTGTTTTACAAAAGGTGTCCTTCAAAGGCTCAGGAAAAGAATGATTCGCATGAGACTAGACATTGCAGACAAGTGGATGCTTCATCATGACAGTGCCCCGTGTCACACAGTCATTTCCATCAGGAATTTTTGACCTCAAAACACATTCCTACGGTTCTTCAACCCCCCTATTCACCTGATTTGAGTCCTTGTGATGTTTTCCTTTTCCCAAAATTGAAACATGTGTTAAAAGGTTGTCATTTTGGAACTCTGAAGAACATTCAAAAGACTGTGGCCGACCAGTTAAAAGCCCTACCAGTTGAAGCCTTCCAGCGCTGCTACCATGAGTGGAAATGACTCTGCCAGTGTAGCTGCCCAAGGGAACTACTTTGAAGGGGATAATATTGTTGTTTGAAAAAAATAAAAACTTTGGTAAGTAAAAAGTCAGTCTCGTTACTTTTCTCACACACCTTGTATAAAAATTTGAACCTGTCTATGACTCAAAATATTTAGACATTGACATACACTGTCATTTGATGTGACAAGAATACACAAGAAAAATAAAGAGAATTTTCAGTTAGAATAGATTAAAGTAATGATCTTAAAAGTAAATTCTTACCAACCTGCAGTTGCAAACAAAATAACAGAATAAATAAAAAAAAAAAAAAAATTGTAATTTGGTTTTTTTGTTATTTTTTATGGTTATAATATACAATATTAACAATAAATGGAAATAGATATTTAAAAGAAACTCATGTGGAATAAGCTTGTTCAGGACATCACAAAATTAATTAGATCTAGTTAAAGTCCACAGTAATACATATAAATTAGCATTACTTAGAGCTCAACAGAGAAAAATTGTTTTTATAAAAGCAGATTTTATAATGTAATTTAAAAAACTAAGATATTTTAAATAATTAACCTAATAAACTAAATATATTATTAATAATAAATGAACAGATTACTAAAAATTATAACAGAAGCATAATAAGACTCTTTCTCATATATTTTGTTATGAAAAAGAAGTCCTATATCTGGTTTATGAAACTGGATATTGTTATTTTTTTAAAGGATTACTATTTTTTTCATATGTTGCAAATTCATTAAAACAGAAAAGTAATTTTTAATTTAATAATTATTAGTCTTATTTATAAATTCAAACAATAATTTAATGAGAGCCCATTTTCATACCTGAAAATTTGGTCTGATTTCTGAAGGAGTTGAAAATATATTATATTCTGTATAGAAATATACATAGGCATAATAATTAGATAAGCTCAGTATTTTATTGAGATACTACAAAGAAAAACAGTGGGTTTATCTTTTTTTTTTTTTGCAAATGAAATCAATTTGATTATCCCAGAAACTGTTTTTCTAGCAAAACTTCCAAAAATATGCTTTCTGTAAAATAGAAGTTCTACTATTATCTATACTAACTACTATTATCATAAAGATAAAGAACTGTAAAGTTTTACTATTATCTGTAATAGAATGGGGATATTATCTGTACAATTATCAATGGTATGAATTACTTGAAGATCTAATTGCTATTTTTACCCACAATTAAAATTAATTATAATTCACTTGATGAATGATTTTTTTTAATACTATTTATTACCTTTCGATACAGTTATGATGATGTCATCAGTGAAGAGGGTAACAACAATAAAATTATGAGATTTTGAGGGATATCATTTAATATTACAGTAATTATTTTAATTATAAAAACAACAGGGGCCAACAATATTTTGAAAAATTGAACTTTTCATACAGTGTAATGAGGAAGTATGTTTTATATGGGAATTCTTATAAAAAAATGAAATATCTGGAATCTGTTTATAGTTGGTATACAATTTTAACCAGTTTTAACTTCCCTGATTCTATTGTAAATAAACTTTTTTAAATATACTTTACTGAGGTTATAAAAAATAGAAAGGAATTCTTTTAGTTATTTATATTATTTGAAATATTTGCTTTATACCAGAAAATAGTTATTTCAAGAAAATATATTTTTTAAAACCATATTGGAAGGTCTGGCAGTAAGATTTATTTAATATTTTTCAAGAAGCTTTTAAATTTTATTCTGAATAATTTTTCTAAAGAGCATGGAAAATTATTTAAAAATCTAAAATCATATGCAGAATAAATCATGTAACTAACTACATATCAGCCTCATCCACAGTTTCATACAAACACATAATTTAATTGAAATAGAGGTAGAATTTCCATCTATTAGAATAAAGAAGAATCTATTACTTTTTTAGTGATAAAAGTTATACCGGTACTAACCAGTGACTATCAATTTTAGAGTCTAAGTGCTTGAAATACAAGTATATTTTTATAAACTGTTACACAAATAAAGCAGTAATTCAAACTGCCCTCATTACTAGTAGTAGTAGTTATGGCTTTAATAGCATAATAGTTAACAATTAATTACAAAATACTATTGGAAATAATTTTTTTAAAGTAATATGGAAGAAATATGCATGCAGAATACAATCTGAAATTAATGAGACTGGCATTTTCCCTTCACAGGCTCCCAGCTTTTACAGTGTGGGAGTAGCAACCCCAAGAACCTGTGCTGTGTGCAGTCTACTTTCATTTATACAAAGGCTGCAGCAGTGACATTCAAATGATAAATCTAAAAAGCATACAAACCACTGAACACTTTTTAATGCAAATTTACAGACCAAACAACATTAAAATTATTCCTCATGCAAACGTAATAACAATAATTCTTTTTAAGTATATAAGTTACTTATACAGTAGTGTGCAAATTAATCCAAATTCATATAAAAACTAACTTTATTTAGAAAACACATAGCTGTAAAATTTGTGAATATCTAGTAATTAATATGTCCTTTATTCTTAATCACTTCATGTACATGATTAAGAATCAATTTAACCCATGTACTACACATTTTTTTTTATTTCTTCATCATGAAACCATACCAATATTATATCTTTAATGAGGTCCATTTTTGTGGTACAATTCATTTTTATGAGTTGTTTTTTGATTGTAGCAGAAAGATTTTCAACTGGATTAAGTCTGGGGAGTGGCCAAGCCATGGGAGCACTTTAATGCTTCATTTTTCAAAACAGTTTTACACATTCTTTTAAATTATAGTGTCAAATTTTGCTGGAATACTCTGTTACCTTTTGGTAATTTTTTTGAAGTTGTGTCACAACCCTTTCCTTCAGAATCTTGATATATCCATTACTTTTCAACATATCACCTATTGGGAGTAGTGGACAAGGGCTTTCAAATATGAAACAACCCCAAAACATTTTTTGTGGGGATGTTTAACAAAGTGCTGAATATGAGCTGGTGATATATTTTCATTTGATGCTTTTCTAACACATAGAAACCTTTGTCCCTGAACATAAAAAAATGTGACTTGTCAGAAGCATAACATTTTTTCAGTCTTACTGGTCTAGTTAGCTTGTGCTTTGGCCCACAATAGCCTTTTTTGCCCATTGCTGGTGTTAAAAGCTTTCCATCCAACTGCAAAAAGTCGATGTCAAACTGTTGTCGCTTGTAAATCTGTTCCACTGAATGCTAATTCTCAATTTAACTCCCCATCAGATAATTATGTATGAAGTTTATTTTTTCTTACATTAACCAATACTGTGTTGGAGTAGTGTTCCTTTCTCGACCATATTTGTCTTTCCTTTGAGGTGAAAAGGAACTAGTTTCTTTAAATTTAATTAACTCTTTAAGGACCGCTTGACGATTTTCGTCAGGTTCATTTTTATACTGAAAACACCGACTGGAGATTTTTCGACAATCTCATTTTATGCAAGAAAGATCTGGTGAAACTTCGTCTGTCAAAAAGTCGTTGGTTCTGATCACATTTTTGGTGTCATCGCAGTCCGCTAATGAGAGGTTACGTTTGTCATTGTTTAAAGTCGCAATTATCGTTCGGATGGTAAACAAAAATAATTATTATTTTGAACTTAATGACTGACAGTCGTTAAAGTTCATAACAATTGAGAAACTATTACAATACGCTCGTAGTCACTTAAACTTAAAATTTAATTTTTGACGAATAATAAAATGACGATCAGTTGTTATACATATAATTCAGTTATGGTAATATTATCATTTTAATCATAATTATATTCCTCTTGAAGATGGCAGAATAGCTGAAAGCGCTAGAAGAAATTAAACTGGAATTTGGTAAGCTGTTTTTTAAAATTATATATTGTTAGCACACATATGCCGAACTTAATATCGGCGGGACGGCAACGGTAGCAGCTCAGATGTCGGGGACACAGTACACATACGCACTGGTACAAGCGTCACTCCCGCCGCGCAGTTCTCCCACCATAGCAGCGCTGTGGCCCCACCACTCTCAGGCTCCAATAAAAGAGCGTGCACGAGAGTGAATTTACAATTCATCTAAATAATTTATAAAGTGTAGGTCCAAAAATCGACTCTGACGTCCTTTCCTTATGAGAGGACGCCCCCTTAAATGAAGGATTTCAGCCCACTCTATGCTGAAATGGAGCGCGTCACGGAAGATAAGCTTATTAGCACATCGTTCCGTCGAGCCCCTACCGACAAACCCTCCATTTGATCGGAACGCAATCCAAACTTCACAAAACGAATAAACGTCAGCCACTATTAATAACCGTCAGTCCATTAGATCATCCAGCAGCAAAGGACGTGAGTCCGTATACTGCGAAAAGTAGGAGGGTATTGCACCCTCCGACATCCTTGCGTTCCGTTCTGTGAATTTACAATTCATCGTCGACCACCACCTGGAGAAGACCAAGAAGAAGAAGATGGTAGAAGAGAGAAGAAGTTCCCTGGTCGCCTCAATGTGGGACCTCCCAGCGGTTGCCAACATCCCCACCGGAGCAGCAGGCCTGGCCGGCTTGCCGAGGGAGCCGCTGGACGCTACCTTCCCCCTCCAGCTTGCCGGACTTCAATCGCCCTGGCTAGCGGACTCAGTAGCAGGAGCCGGCCCAGCGTGGGATCGCTCGGGTAGAACCGCCTCGGGCGCGTCGGTGAAGACGACCGACGCCGACCCGACACTGCAGGGCTCAGAGAGCCACCACTGCCGCTGAGGGGAAGCCCAGTCTGATTTCAATGGACGAGCACAACTCCCCAACTACAGCCAAGTCGACTTTGCCGGAGATCAGTTTCCGGACCCAACTGCTCTTCTCAGAGCTAGCTCAAAAATCGTCCCTTTTCAGGGCTATCACAAGGTTATAAATTACATCGAACCGTTGAAGCCAATCGACGATAACAATAGCCCTTCTCAGGGCTACTACTAGGTTATACAGTGCCACGTGTCATCGAAGCCATTCGACTTCAATATAATACTCAACGACTGTCTGTGTTTTTATTTATAGAGAACATTCAATCGTGTCGTTTCGTAATACATATATATAGTTTGTTTTTTTTTTAAGTTGCCTGAGAAATCATAGTTCGCTCAGAGTGAAAGGAATGCTTTTACTTCTTTGTACTTCGTACAAAGAATCACGAAAAGCTTCACTTTATAGATTTCAACGGAAATATCCATTTTGACCATCCCTGAAACAATTTTGATTAGTTTCGGCGTGACGTCTGTACGTACGTACATATGTACCTCGCATAACTCAAAAGTAATTAGGCGTACGATGTTGAAATTTTGGATTTAAGACTTGTAACATCTAGTTGTAAACTTTCCCTTTTGATTGCAATCAACTGAACTAAAAGTATCCAAAATCCCCCAAAAAATGGATTTTGGACTTTTTATTAACTGCAGTAATAAGCCCTCATTGAGGGCTTTTCAACGATATACCATAAATGGTACTTATTTTCATTGGTTCCAGAGTTATAGCCCAATAAAATTTTAATTAATGAAATATTTGGATATTACAAGAGGAAGCACATCGGCGAAAATCCGATTTCATTTCCTTTTTTTTTAATTTAAATATATTGATTTATTAATAATTATTAACCTGTTTATACGTGTAAAAATTTTTATTATAAATAATAATTCAATAACAAAAAAAAATGAAAATAAAATTAAAAAAATATAAATATATAAAAAACATATGTAATTAAATAGGCGTACGAGGAAGTCATATGGCGTCCACATCAGATTTTTTAAATTTATTTAGTTATTTTTATATCACTGTGTTTACTGGTGTATTGCATAGTAGGTACGTAGATGAACTGAGAACACTGCGCGGTTAACATTGTTTTTAGTTGTTTGTGACATTCGGATCGTAATACTATACTTTGGCGGTCGGATCGTAACACTATACTTCATCTTAATGTTTTGTTTCTTTTTTCCGGCAATATTTATTAGCGAGTTGCTATAATACGCAAAATGAGCGTTGTATTTCGAACACCGAGTGAAATCGGGAACTTAGAAATGTTCAATCTGATAGTAATTTGTGTACCGACAGTTCTAAGCTAAATTTAACTAAAATTAATCAATGTCTTGCTAAAAATCATGAAATTTCATGTTTAACACAAAACAGGATAACGATTCTAAAGAATCATGATTCCCATAATAAAATTGTATTTTAATTTTGGATTAAGTGACTTCAGTCATTTTTTTTTTATTTCCGTTTTTAAATTCTTTAATCTTTAGAAAAATCTTCGAATAAGATATGACCACAAAAACATTTTCAGTTAATAGTGAACAATTTCTAGATTGCAGGTTTTCCTACAATTTAAAAACAACTGCTAAAAAATTTTGTAAATTTTTTAACCATCTCCAAACCTCAGTGTTAAAATAGCATTCACTGTTTCTAGACCAACCACACTCAAAAGCTATTTTTCGTTATGTCATACTTGTTTGCTCTTAAAGACAAACAATTTTCGAAGGCTTTCTTGGAGTTATGTCCATCAATATGTATTCAAGATACAACGAATAAGAAATATGATTTTATAATAAAAAATGAAATAAACTTTCAAAATATATTTGTATTATCTGTATATATAAAAGAACATGTCTTGACTGAGTGATTCAACACCCAGCAAAATCGACTGAAGTTAAATTGTTGCAAATTTATATACATATTCTTACGGTGTAAAAGTACATTAAGAAAGGATGTTTTGAAATTCCGAGTTTAAAGAGTTAAAATGGAGTAATAATGAAATTTACTGCTTTTTTTCTCAGTAATAGATGTTATCAACTCGATTTTTGGTGTGACTAATCTTCATGTGACTATCTAAAGACTAATTAATTTCTGGATTTTTGAAATTCTAAGTTTAAAGGTTAAAAAGTATTTTAATTTTTTTTTACATCCGGTAATCTATTTTTTAATTTCTAGATAACAAATGAAGGTATCAACTTGAGTTTTGGTGTGTGTAATTTTCATGTAAAAACCAATTTCTACAGTTTTCGAAATTTAACGTTGAAAGGGGGGAAGAAATGTAAAAAAATCTGTACAATGCTTGTAAATTTTCCTCATTTGCAAATATACTAAACGAGATATTTACTTGACTGGGGCTTGCAAATACTCTTCAGATAAATATTTATAAATGATTGGTTTTTTTTTAATTTCGAAATTTTTAAGGGTGCGACGGTGTACGTCGCGGCGGCTCAACCAACACAGTCACTGTTTCTGTATGTACAACGCGACTGGCTGCATCTGCCTACGATTACTTAACTAAAAAATATTTAAAAAATTAATTTAAAAAAAAAAAGAGAAACAAATTAGACACTTCGTAGCAGTGTTTGTTGGGTAACGCTAAGAACCGGGCAAAATAATTTAATTTAGCCGTACTTCGTACAGGCAATTTGTTATAACTAATATTTTTATTATGGAGAAAGACTGTTTTGAAACCCACATTCTTATATCACTCATAGTTCGGGTTCTGTATTGATCAAATCGTTGTTCTGAAGAAATTACATTACAGTGATAGTTTTTATAAATTGAAGAGGCTATAATTTTTATTTATCATTATTATTCTCACAAGCATGAGTTAAATGAACACAGAGTGGCTCATGGGGTAGAGTCTCTTGGCAAGACGGGAAGGGCGAGTGGAACGAACCCTGACCACGACGGCAAGTAACCATATAGCACGGTCGAAGCACTGGTCTGTAAGTTATATAAATAATTATGTTATTCATAAATGAAAAAATATTTTAACTTATGGTTAACAATAAAAAATTTAATTTAAAAATAATCAGTCAAATAATTAAACATATATTAAAACCAAAATTAAAATAGTAATATGTGGACCTACTATTAATAAATACTACTGCTATTATCAGTAGTAATAGTAATACTATTAATATTAACTATTCAAGAATAATAAATTAAACTATTTGAAAATATTCTCCATAATATATATTTATGATAATTTTAATTATGAATGAAACCTTTTATTTTAAACAAGTAGTATCATAAATTAAATATAAAGCAATAACTAAAATTAAATTAATAACAGCTGGTTTTTTAAAAAAATTAAATAACAAGAAATATAAAAATGGTAATATATAAAACATTTACGTAAAATAAATTATAGATAATTTATTACGTCACATTTATAATTAAACTGGTTTGCTTTGTTTAATAAACTTTTTTTGTAAAAAAAAAAAAACGTTTTTGTTACAGGGCAGAATTTAATTGTGCACATTATGATTGTGCTGAATTTTTTCAACCCCCTCTGAAAAAAAATTGCATGAGAACATATTCTCATGATTCATGTTGTGCTGTAGGAGTGTACTGCAGTAAGTATAAAAAATTATGACTTATTATTTTTAGTAGTTTTTTAAAAACAGTTAAGTAGAGTTTGAAAATTTACATCATGATTGCATGGGAAAGTCATCAGTATTCTATATTTGTGACGAGCAAAAAAGAATGGAATACCACGGTTAAGGGGGGTATTTTATCCCCCTGTTAATTGCAAAGCCTGGATATTGGTTCCTTGCTGTTGGTTCTTTCTAATTATCAGGTGGTTATTTAATTTTTAATGGCAGTTATAAATCTGTTTTTATTTAAAGATGGATGGAATTACATTCCAGCCCTTTGTAGATCAGATTTTGAAATGTAGTTTTTACTTGGGTTATTCCTTGGAAGATTAACAAGATATTTGCATCTTTCTCCTGATGTGATTCCCCTCCAGTCCATCCACTGAAGGCTTTTCAGTCTAATAGGAATCTGCCTGATGGGGCCCCAGTTTATGGAGGGTGCAATGGACTCCCTTCATGGAAGGGGTTATTTATGATGCAAGGGGTCAGTGCTACTTACAAAACATTTTTTATTATATAGATGAATTATGTTTAATAATATAGTAAATAATCATTTAGTAATGTTCTTGAAAGAATGATGGTGTAGTCTCTACTTTTTCGAAGTCGATAGAAAAATAGATAAAAGTTTTACATATTATTTTAACTAATGTTTTATTTTGTCATCATCATTAAATTTTAAGAAATAAAAAAGGTCTAAAAAAATTCAATAATCAAAGAGCTGCCTTCTAAATCCCAGAGGAAACATCTTCATCTTGTATTCATAAACTTCTGGATTTGAATCCCAGCCCAGTTGGAATTTTTCACAACTATTTATTTACTTACATTCTTATAAAAAGGAACAGATTAAAGTAGTTTAATCAACTTATAATAAACATTTAAACATTTTCTTATTTATTTAAATTTGGGGAATAATAATGCCGCTTGAAAAGAAATTATAATTTGAAAAATATACAAGAAAAGTTGCACATTAAAATGATCCAAATTGAAATTATTTATTTAAGTATTATGATTGCTATGGGGCCCACCACACAGGCCATAATTACAGTTAAGTTTTTTTAATTAATGATGTAATATTATCGGTGGGGGAATAAAATACACAATAGTAATACACAGCTCTTATAAAAAAATAGAAGGAGAAAATAGAGATAAAATAACATTACAGTTTTTGAATAGTTCTAGAAATTATTTAATGCACATGTAATATACAAATGACATGTGTTTTGGAAAGTTGCAATGTATTTTGAAGTAGATTAAAATTAGTTTGTCTTATATAAAAAAGTGTTCAGTAAACAAAATCAACTATCATTTGCATGAAATTTAAATAATGTTTTGCAGAGAAGGAAAATGAAGAAGAAACAGCAGCAACTTGTGAATATGGTGGAAAAGTCTACACTGAAGGTGCAACATTTTTTCCAAATGAAGAGCCATGCAAAAAATGTATTTGCAAACCTGGGTTTAGTGGTAAGTTTTCATCTAACTTTAGTATACAACATAAATTCCAAAAAATCCCTTTTAACATTCTGAATTCATGTAGTACATTCATACCTGTAAAGATATTTGTTTTTTTTTATGATTAAGGCTTTCTAAAAGTTTGAGATTTCTGTACCAGGATTTATTAAAATCCAGCAAAACATGTCCACATGTAAAAATAAAACTCTGAAAGTGTCAGTTATAAGACTACAGATGATTTAGTGGCAAGAAAGTTGTGTGTGAAATTTTAATCATGATCATGATAAACAATAGTTTGCAATCTTTTGCTTAAGATTGATTAAAACAAACTGTTATTAGAAGTGAGCATGAGATTGTAAGAAAATACTTCATCATAACATGGCTCAAATCTATATGACAATCTATCAAAATGTTTTTAAAAAGTTATCCTAAGTCATTGAGATATTTTTTTAAATAATTATATTAATTAAAGGTAGTGTTTAATTCCTGAATGTACCTTTTAACTGTTGTTGGAAAAAACATCTTAATGATCTATTTCAAATAAATAAAATTATGTAAAATAAATTAAACTGAATAAAAATTTTTATGGTGTTACATTGCAGGTCCAGTTGTAAAAGTATAGATATGTTGAACATTCCTTAAAATGTTACTATTAAAATCTTTAAAAAAATATTTCAAATCTAAGTACCAGATTTATCAATTCACACCACTTGTAACACATTAATGGTTTCTAGACTTTAACGCAAAATCAAATATGATTGATATAAACGGGCCTCATAGAGGCAGCAACATTTACATAAGTAATGTTTCCTTGTCTTGAGGTCTTGAGAGGAAGTGAGGTGTGAAATATTAATAAATGTTATTTAAAAATGCCCAAATAGTGTAAAAATGAAAATTTTAGAATCATTATCATGCTGTATTTGTAGACACTGATTATTGCAAAATGCTTGTTGATTAATGGTTATAAATGCTTGGGTAATAATTTTTACTTTAAGAATAAAATTATTCTGAAGATATCAATCATGGATTCTTATCACTGTTGTTGACTAGTATTTAAGTTTGCATAACATTCATAAAAATTAAATTGGGCCAAGAATGACTTTTCATATAGCTTATTGTAAAACCGAGTTGAAAGCCAAATTTATGCAAGCAAAATATGGAACTTAACAGTAATGTAGGAAAAAACTGAAAAAGTGAATTACAAAACAGCAATTGAAAAAGAAGATGTAACTATAGACTTTGATCAACCGATAATTAATCTGTGAAGACAGAAAAGGTGGTGGTATTGCATTACATAAATTCAATGTCAAATTTCTCTGTAAATTTTCTTATGATGTCCAGTTTCCCAGTAGTGTACTATTTTGATCTTTTTTCTTTGGTGGTCATCTCTGAAAAAAAAACAATTCTGTCTGTGTTTTTGAATGGTGAGAAAGGATTAGTATATTCTAGATAGTGACAATAAGTTCACACAACAGCCTAATCTACATATGGCTTTTAATACATGAAGAAAGATATAGATAATTCAGTAATTACACAAATTATATTAATTGTAATACCAGTAACTTATAAAGATACATTGGTTAATAATGTATCTGGGAAAAACATAGATTTTGATATACTTTAACTTTAATACAAAAAATAATATTTAATAATTATCTGTGCTATAAATAATAAAATAAGCATTACAAAGGAAAAGATAAATAAATTAATTTCTTTATTATTACACTTCTGTCAACTGTTTGCTTAGATCTTCTGTTCAATTACTTCTTTTTCTTCATTAGATAAATAGCTAGCTTAATATTTTCTATAATCATGCCACAGTTGCTACACTAAATTAATATAACTAGAGCTTTATTTGAAGAAAACAGTAAGAATTTCTACACCCTCTTCCATCATTGTTTCTTTTGCTCCTAAAGTACAGTCACTGGCATGTGATTCTAGAATCACTTTTATCATTGTCTTTATCTTTTAACACTTTGTCTTGAATGAATTTGAATCAATACCAATTCCTATCTGCTGATCTAGCAGGAATCAATTTTTATTTGTTCGTTGTTTCTTTTTTCACTTCTACCTTCATCTTCAATCGTTCCATAACACGCTAGTAATACATCCAATTGAGTGTAATCTAAACATTACAACTAGTCTTGAGTAAAAGTTAGTTATTTTTACACGGATTTGAATACTAGATCGTGGATACCGGTGTTCTTTGGTGGTTGGGTTTCAATTAACCACACATCTCAGGAATGGTCGAACTGAGAATGTACAAGACTACATTTCATTTACACTCATACATATCATCATCCTCATTCATCCTCTGAAGAATTATCTAAACGGTAGTTACCGGAGGTTAAACAGGAAAAAGAAAGTCTTGAATAAAAAATATTTAATGCATTAAATCGGATGAAACAAATGATGTAGAAGTGGTAATGAACTATTGCAGACATTTGCTGTTGTCACACTAAAGATAGTAACACAGTAAATTTCAAACATTTTCTGTTTTCTAAGAAATACAATTAGCAGTTGTCTCTGAAAAGTGGTTGGTGCGAGACATTTCAGTATATAAAAATTACCAGTTATTAATCTAAAATAATCAAGTAAAGATAAGTTCTAGCAAGTTGTAAAAATTGAATTATAAAGTTCATTTCAACAATAACATTTTTTAAGATTTTAAGATAATAACTTTATCACTAACCCATTAATTCTGCAATAGCTTGGTACAACTAAAGGAGTACCATCTTGAAAACAACCAAAGTCATGTTTACTAAGGGATTTTATAAATATCATCAAAGTTAAGATGCTGGATGCAGTTAATTTATACACTGCACATATTTATTAGTGCTTAATGAGCAAAGCTGTTAAAAAAAAAATTATTATTTTTTTTTTTTTTTAGGTAGTTTAGAATCACCCTGGTGTGAAGAAGTGTTTTGTGAAATAGAAATTCACCATGCAGAAAGCATCAGAGATAATTGTGCTCCAGTTTATTTTGGAGATAACTCATGTTGCCCAATCAATTTCCATTGTGGTAAGTAATACTACTGTTATTATAATTTGTATATTTTTATGGAAAAAATAATAAAAAATATGTTCATTACATAAAGTTCAAAACTGACTTTACTCCAGTCAATTCCAGTTCATAAATGAATCCAGTCTGTAACATTTTGGTTATCAACTTTACTACAAGATCCAGTCACTCCTTTGTTGATTATTTTATCGTAGATAACTTTTACTGCTTCTTCCCATTATTTTTTCTTACTTTTTTACTATCCACTTATAACGTAGTCATCTGTTGTGATGATCTCCTTTAGTTATTCTGTGTTGAATAAGGGAAAGGACAAGTAAGAGATCAAATTACAGAAGGAATAAAAGAGTGAATATATAAAAGCAACATCAAAGGCTGCAAATAAAGTACAACTTTAGCTTTACGATAGTTTTCTCCCAAAATTATAATCAGTTGTAAAAAATGAAAAGTATTAAAACTGTCAAATATTTCACAATAAGTAATCTCAGTTAAAACAATTGTAATGTTTTAACCAAAAAATGTTTTCTAAATAAACTGTTATGTAAAATAATTTCTGTGTGTATAAATTACAAGAATTTTACTTTTACTCTAAGATGACTTTTTTGAAAAAATGCCAAAAATTAAAATAAAAATTTTTTTTGAAAAAATAAATGTGTTTTTCACTCATTAATTAAAAAAAAACTAGATGTACAATAAAGTTGCTTGCAGAGTTAAAGTATAACAACTAAAATTTTACTTTCTATTATGTATTTTAGAAATGCTATAAACAGGAAGTGCAAACTGGCAAAAGAAGAGTGGATTAAAGAAAAGTGTTCAGAAGTGGAAAGAGAAATGAACATTGGTAAAATAGACGGAGCATACAGGAAAGTTAAGGAAAATTTTGGGGTACATAAATTAAATTCTAATAATGTGTTAAACAAAGATGGTACACCAATATATTTTATGAAAGGTAAAGTTGATAGATGGGTGGAATATATTGAAGAGTTATATGGAGGAAATGAATTAGAAAATGGTGTTATAGAGGAAGAAGAGGAAGTTGAGGAGGATGAAATGGGAGAAACAATACTGAGATCTGAATTTAAGAGAACGTTAAAAGATTTAAATGGCAGAAAGGCTCCTGGAATAGACGGAATACCTGTAGAATTACTGCACAGTGCAGGTGAGGAAGTGATTGATAGATTATACAAGCTGGTGTGTAATATTTATTAAAAAGGGGAATTTCCGTCAGACTTCAAAAAAAGTGTTATAGTCATGATACCAAAGAAAGCAGGGGCAGATAAATGTGAAGAATACAGAACAATTAGTTTAACTAGTGATGCATAAAAAATCTTAACTAGAATTCTATACAGAAGAATTGAGAGGAGAGTGGAAGAAGTGTTAGGAGAAGACCAATTTGGTTTCAGGAAAGGTATAGGGACAAGGGAAGCAATTTTAGGCCTCAGATTAATATTAGAAGGAAGATTAAACAAAAACAAACCAACATACTTGGCATTTATAGACCTAGAAAAGGCATTCGATAACGTAGACTGGAAGAAAATGTTCAGCATTTTAAAAAAATTAGGGTTCAAATACAGAGATAGAAGAACAATCCTGAACAAACATGTACAGGAACCAAACAGCAACAGTAATAATTGAAGAACATAAGAAAGAAGCCGTAATAAGAAAGGGAGTCCGACAAGGATGTTCCCTATCTCTGTTACTTTTTAATCTTTACATGGAACTAGCAGTTAATGATGTTAAAGAACAATTTAGATTTGGAGTAACAGTACAAGGTGAAAAGATAAAGATGCTACGATTTGCTGATGATATAGTAATTCTAGTCGAGAATAAAAAGGATTTAGTAGAAACAATGAACGGCATAGATGAAGTCCTACGCAAGAACTATCGCATGAAAATAAACAAGAAGAAAACAAAAGTAATGAAATGTAGTAGAAATAACAAAGATGGACCGCTGAATGTGAAATTGGAGGAGAAAAGATTATGGAGGTAGAAGAATTTTGTTATTTGGGAAGTAGAATTACTAAAGATGGACGAAGCAGGAGCGATATAAAATGCCGAATAGCACAAGCGAAATGAGCCTTCAGTAAGAAATATAATTTGTTTACATCAAAAATTAATTTAAATGTCAGGAAAAGATTTTTAAAAGTATATGTTTGGAGTGTCGCTTTATATGGAAGTGAAACTTGGACAATTGGAGTATCTGAGAAGAAAAGATTAGAAGCTTTTGAAATGTGGTGCTATAAGAGAATGTTAAAAATCAGATGGGTGGATAAAGTGACAAATGAAGAGGTATTGCGACAAATAGATGAAGAAAGAAGCATTTGGAAAAATATAGTTAAAAGAAGAGAGAGACTTATAGGCCACATACTAAGGCTTCCTGGAATAGTCGCTTTAATATTGGAAGGACAGGTAGAAGGAAAAAATTGTGTAGGCAGGCCACGTTTGGAATATGTAAAACAAATTGTTAGGGATGTAGGATGTAGAGGATATACTGAAATGAAACGACTAGCACTAGATAGGGAATCTTGGAGAGCTGCATCAAACCAGTCAAATGACTGAAGACAAAAAAAAATTATGTATTTAAAAACAAAGTTATATTGAAATATTTTCTAATACAAAAATATAGTGATTACTTATTTTTAAGAATTTCTTAATGGTGTCTGAATATAAATAATGTAATTCTTTTTAGCTCATGCCTCTTCTGATGAAACACAAGAAACTGAAGTGGAATCCACAACCATTACTCAAAAAGCAAATGGTAAGTAATAACATCAGTTTTCTGTAACTTTCTGAAAAATTGAATACCAAAACACAAGGTGATAGTTACATTTATGTAAGCCTATTGTGTTAATACCAATGAAGTTTTTAACAATGAAGCTACCACTGTGTGTATATAACACTTAATCAACAAAATAATATTTCTTAATGTAAAAAAAAAAAAAAATTAATTTACACTATACAGAAGTCAAATATTCTCACTTTTAATATTAAATTAATTTTATCACTGGTATGAAGCAGATATCTATAAAACATTTAAATTTATTAAATTTAATTTTAAAGTTGAAAACAGTAAAACCAATATTTTAAATTGCTGAAAAGAGATAAGTACAGATAGCAAATTTTGACAGAAATGGTATTAAAATAATACAAGCAATACACCAGTAAACTGAGGTTATAAAAATACTGAATGGAATCTCATATGAAGGAAAATAAGTTTAACCATAGAAAACAATATTTAAATTGTGTTGTTTGAAAAAATTAAATGTATGAACACAAAACCATTGCTGTTAATTATTAGATTTTTTTTTAGAAAAAGTGTGCATAATATCTTTTACAAATATTTGTATGTATAAATTGTACCAAAAATCATATTGACTAAAAAACCTTTTTTTTTTTTTTTTTAAATATACTATTAATAATGGTATAATTGTAGTGGGTTTAATTAATATGACTACCACAAAGAAACAACTTGAAAGATGTTTAAATTAGTGGTATGGAGTCACCCACATTTTGGTGCTGTGTAAAGGGGTTCATTACAATTTCACTCTATCCATACAAGGATATAAATTTTAATTTATATTTTATGGTGGCTTAAATGAGTGTATTGTATTTACAGAAATTTTCTTGCTAAAATGAGATAAACAGTGTAGAAGAACATATGTGTATATTAACATTTGTTTTAAATTGACAGAAACTTTTAAACTATTATAACAAGGTTGTGGGGAAGAACACATAATCTGAGCTGAGTGTTTTAACTGTTTCAAATTAGGCAGTATAAGAGTTGAAGAGGTAATGGTAAACTGCATCCTTACAACCTGATAGTTCTGTTAACACCTGTGTGTCTGGAACACCTCAGGGAGTAGCATCCTGAGAATAAAAAGGTAAAAAGAAATTGGCAATGAAGAAAGTTATTTTCATAAATCATTTCCACAAGTACCCAAGTAAAAGAACAGAGAGCGCAGTTTGAATTCAAACTCATTTCAATACATTTGGTCAATAAATCTAGGTATAAACAAAATGTAAAATACCTTTTATTACTCTGCCAGTGTGTGGATTCTTGAAAAAAAAAAGAATATTTTATGATTTTAAATAAGCGAGTCAAATGTAAAAAAACTTCCACCGGGCTGGTCTAGTGGTTAACTTGACATTGCAAATCAGTTGTTTAACAGCTGATTTTTGAAGTTAAGGTTCTGAGGTTCAAATCCTAGTAAACATTAGTTGCTTTTATATGAATTTGAATACTAAACAGTGGGTGTACTTTGGTGGTTGGGGTTCAATAACCTCATATCTCAGGAATGGTGGGCCTGAGTCTGTACAAGACTAAACCTCATTTACATGTCAGAAATATCCTCATCTCATTTGGCTGAAGTAGGGTTTGCTTATTATTCATGTTACACAGATAATCATAAAAGAAAAGCTGTAAAACATTTTTTAATTGATCACACCTACTGTTCTACTGTCCCTTGAGATAAACTGAATACAATATCGTCTATCAGAAATATACTTCTGTGTAAAAATGTAAATGATTGATGTATGTTCTGACTTCTTAAAATAAAATTAAGTTGGTTTAATGAAAGTGTATATAGAGTGAGCAACATAAAACCGAACCCACAATGAAACCGCTACCCAACACTATTTATGAAAGAATTTCACACAACTAGTGCAACTAGTAGATGTATATTTTATTACTGACTGTTACTGTCGTTTGTCAGGTGGTTGCATGTCAGTGTAGTATACGTTTTGTTGCAGTGCAGTATTGTAAGGGCATTTGTGTTTATGTAAATAGCCTTATTCAATCCAGCAGAGGATAGCTATAGTTGAGGCCTATATTCGTTCTGGATTGTTTGAAAAATCACGTCAAGTATTCGTAGCAAAATTTCCGAATCCCTGTACCCCAGCAAAGAGTAGCACACACAATTTAGTTAAAAAATGGCATACAACAGTTCAGTTTCAAATGCAAAACGAAATAGGCACTTTCCAGTATGACTTCACAGGGCATTGCCGATATTGAAAGAATTACTGCATCCAAAAAAATCACTACGCAAGTTATCCAAAGAATCTGGAGTTAAATACTGATCTTGTCATAAAATTCTTCATGAATTAAAAATGAAACCATACTGCATTACAACTGAGACAGACAACCCGAAATGACTTAATTATTGCAACTGGCTTCTTGAAAACATTGTTGGTGGACAGATAAACCTGATGTTGTATTTCATGTCAGATGAAGCATGGTTTCATTCATCTGACCATGTTAATTTACAGAACATAATCTGAAGGTGAACATTCAACCAGAAATCAATGTAAATTGACAACATTTTGTGTCAGACAACTCTCAATATGATCAGTCAAGCACAAAAGTGCATCGATGACCAGGGTGGTCATTTTTAACATCTTCTGTAGCAATAAGGTAAATAAATACAACATTTAAATTACATTTTATGTTTTTCTTATTTAAATTTATCTGTATCATTCATAAAATTTAATACCAACATAACCTACAGATTCTGCAGTGGTTACATTATGGGTTTGGTTTTATGTTGCTCACCATGTATATTTAGAATAGAAGGTGCAAATTATTTATTAACACAAAATGTCTGCTAGGTATCCTGGGTGTACTTTATATAAATCTTGGAAAATGCAAAATTATATTTTCATTTACTACTGAAACAAAAGATACTAATTTGTAATTTTACATTTATATTTAAAAAAAAAACACATATTAAATCCTTAATATATATTTAAGGATCATATAAAGGGCATTCTTGCATATTAAACATGTCCTTTTATCAGTTAAGAGTTTCAACAATTTTGGTTAAAATTATACAAAATGTAATTTCTTATAACAGGATTTTACACTGATAAGAAAACAAACTGTGATAATCGCACTTCTTAACGTATAATTTAAAATTATCAGTAAACTGTGCAAGTGCATCAGGATGACCTACATACATAATATCTAACACAAAAATGATTATAATATAATATAACTTATTACTTTAAGTATTTATGAAAAAAACTTAAAATTTTTAATATATTTTATCTGCCAGCTTAATAGTAATAATTATCCCAAAATCAATTTTTCACACCTGAACACTGTGATCAACACAATTCAATTTGAGTTTTGTATTGTAATGGGCTAACTAGAAAATTATACAAAAATTGTAATTGTTTTATTTATATTAGAAATTTAATTTTCCAATTCATTCTACTTAAGTTCATAAGGAAAATAAATATATTAATTAGATTACAGCAACCATAAAACAAACAAAAAAAAACTACTTTAGTATTGGTGATATTATTTTATTCAATAAACCTGTTTATACACTTTTATTATTATTATGCTTTTACGGCCAACATGGGACCACTTAAGTCAATTTTAGTTGGATCTTTTCTGAGAAAAGTGTGTTATTTTACTCTTTTGAGCTGCCCAGTATTTCTTCATCCGTTCAGATCTTGCTTTCTTTTCTTCATCCGTAAACACCCTCTTCATTGTATTTTGTCGTTTGTCTGTCTTTTGTTTAAATCTAATGCTTTTGTCTTTTAGCTTTGTAATTTTTCCAGTTTTATTCTGTAGGTCAGTCAGGGAAATTCCCAATTCTTTCATATCTTCTCTAATTTCTTTGATCCATCCTACTTCTAGCTTTTGGAACCAGAGCTTTTCAATGATATTTCTTGACAGTCTTGTTTCCGGTGTCCTTATGAGATGACCAAAGAAAGAGATTCTTTTTTTCCGCATAGTATCAGTAACAGGCTCTATTTCTCGATACACCACCTCATTTGGCACAATCCACCATTGGCCTTCTTTTTGGTGTTTTTTATTGATACACGTTCTGACAATTCTCCTCTCTATTTTCAGAATTTTATAAATTCGGTTTTTCTGAGTGATTTTGAAAAGGGCCTCGCTTCCGTTGGTGACTTCTGGCTGAACTACAGTTTTATAATGTTTAAGTTTTATTTTAGCAGAAAGGCATTTTTTGTTTAATGTGGACCAAGTTAATTTTTGGGATTTAATCATTTTATTTGTCCTGTTTTGTCATGTCACTTTTTCATTTAAATTATAAGTTATTATTTCCCCTAGATATTTAAATTGTTTTACTATTTTAATTTTATGATTGTTTACCGTAATGTGCTCTATTACCAGAGGATCTATGGCCATTAGTTCAGTTTTTTCGAAAGAGATATGAAGCCCTATCTTTTGTGCTAGGTTTTGAAAGCTCATGATTTGTGTTTTGGCTTCTTGAATATTATTTGCTAAAACAGCGAGGTCATCTGCAAATCCTAGGCAATTTAGTGTGATGGAGTTTTTCTTAGTACCCATTTTTATATTTTTGGGATTTATTTCATACCATTTTCTCATGACAAATTCGAGGGCGCAGTTAAAAAGGAGTGGTGAGAGGCCGTCTCCTTGCCTCAATCCAGTTTTTATGTAGAAGGGTTGAGAGAGTTCACCTCTGAATTTCACTCTGGACTGGGTATTGGTTAAAGTTAATTTTATCATGTTTACGAGTTTAGGGTGAAGGCCCAGGTTTCTCAGAATATTCAGCATGGATGGTCAGTGTATACAATCATCAGCCCTTTTAAAGTCGACGAAGGTGATTATTAGTTGTTTTTTCCATCTTTTATATAAGTCCATCATAAGTTTTAAGATATTATTTGCTCCGGGCAAACTCTCCATGGCCTAAATCCCCCTTGGTATTCTCCAAGTTCCAGTTCAAGTTGGTCTTTGCATCGGTTGTATATGATTCTCGACAGGATTTTGTATGTGCAATCCAGAAGAGATATGCCCCTGTAGTTTTCCGGATTAGTTTTATCCCCTTTTTTATGTAATGGATGAATGAGGGCTGTGGTCCAGTGTTCTGGAAGTTTTTCTTCGTTCCATATTTTCACGAGGCATAGATGTAGGGAAGTTCTGACTGAATAAACTGATGAGTGTTTCCAGAGTTCTGCAAAAAGCTGGTCTTCTCCGCTTGCTTTGTAGTTTTTTATTTCATTTAAGGCTGCGAGAACTTCTTGAATTGTTGGCGGGTTGATATTTACTGGTGAAGTTTTAACTGGAGTTTCAGTGTCAATCTCAAAAAGCTCTGGGGGGTCGACACAGTTGAGGAGTCTATTGAAGGTTTCTGCCAAAATTTCAGCATTTTCTTTATTGGTGTGGGCCATATTTCCTTTTTTTCCTCCCAGCATAAGGGTGGGTGGTTCATATCTTTGAAGAGCCTGACCAAAAATTTTATAATAGTCTTGGGAGTTAGTTTTCTTGGAACTTTCTTCTATTTGCTGAATCAAGTTTTTTTGGGCTTGTTGTTTGGTTCCTCTTATAATTTTCTGAGTTATTTTCCTTTGTTTGGTGAATTCATGGTTAGATTCTTCAGTTTTCTGGGTTTGGTGGTTGATCCAAGCCAGGTGTCAGTCTTTGAATGCTTTGTCACATTCTTCATTCCACCATTGGTGTTTTTTTCTTGGGTTTATAGGGGCTAGTTCTTCAGCTATTTCTTTCAGTTGGGATGTCAATTCTTTTAAATTATTAGTTAATTTGATTTTTTTTGTTGTTTCTTCAAAGATGGCATTGCTTATTAATTTATGTGGATCATAAGCTCTTTTGTTTTTAGGTTGGGATTTTTTCTTTTTATGCGAGGTGAATTTTATTTTAACTTTAATTAAGTAACGGTCCGATCCAGTATCTGTTCCTCTCAAGACTTTTACATTATAAATCTCCTTGAGATAATTCCGGTCCATACAAACATGATCGAGTTGCCATTCCCCTTTTTTCCAATCTGGGTGTTTCCAAGTCTTCAATTTGTTTGGTTTTCTCATAAAATAGGTGGATTTTGAGATCATATTATGGTTTCTGCAAAATTCGACAAGTCCTTGGCCGTTCTTGTTAGTTTTATTCTGGGCATGCCATTTTCCAATAATATCACGATATCTTCGTTCTTAACCAAGTTGGGCATTAAAGTCCCCTATTAAAATCTTGGTGTGGGTCTTATTTATGTTGTTTGCAGTTTGGTCAAGAAGTTCCCAGAATTTGTCCATCTCTTCTCTATCTTTTTTAAGATTGTTTTTGTCATTGGTGGGAGCATGGACATTTATTATGGTGTAGAATTTATTGGCTGATTTTAGGGTTAAGGTTGAAATCCTGGGGGAGTAAGACTTAAATTCTACGACTGAGTCAATTATTTTAAGATTGATTGCAAATCCTGTTCTGAACTGTGGGCATTTCTTCATCACACGTTTCCCGGGGATTCCTTTGTAAATTCTGTAACCCTGAGATTCAAACGGCTCTTGATCGGTGTTTCTCATTTCTTGAAGTCCTGCGATTAGGATTTTTTGTTTGTCCATTATGTCTGTTACAGTTTTTAGTTTGCCGGGTTGAGTTAGAGAATTAATGTTGTGAGTGGCAATGTAGTTTATTTGCTTGTGTTTTATCCTCAATTTTGAAGTTGTGTTGTTTTTGGATGTTTCCAAACACTCCGATTCGTTGTTATCTTTTAAGAAGCTGCCCACCGGATCCGAATGCAGCCTTCTCTGGTATTTAACAGACGGTGGATTTTTTCTTAAAAGACCTTCCATATTTGACTTTCAAAGGCAAGTCAGCCTTGGGTGGGAATAAATTCCTGAGTTACAACTCTGGATGTGATCCAGAGAGGTGATTCCGATTTAGTTCACCAGTAGAAATCTCCACGTTTCTAACATGACGAATCAACGTGGAGGCGCGAACTGATTTTCTCAATTGAGATTTTAAGTATGGAGAAAAGTTTAAATCGGTTCTGGAATCATTTCGTCTGTTTATACACTTTAATAAGTAATATTCAGTTATTTAGAGGAAAAACGATTTTTTTACTAATAGCTATAAGTTGACAAAATTCACTGAATTGTATTTTAGTAAAGCAATAATGTCCCTAATAATAAAAGTACATATTAATTATGAAAATATAAGTCAACCAACAGATTATTACAAAATTATGAAAATGTATATAGTAGAAAAATAATATTCCATTCAATTCTAAATTACTGTGCATTATTTTGAATCCAACTTCAATTTTTTTTATTAACAAGATGTTACGCTGCCTTCTTGATAATAACTGGCAATGATATTAATTTGAAATATAACCATTTTTTTAACTACAAACTGAACCAAATTTTATAATAAAATGTTTTTATAAAACTTACTTCAAAATGTTTCCATATACTGATGTTACTGCAGGCAGTGTTTTTAATTAAGCACACAGATAGTTCAATTGTGATCAAAAAGCCTTTTAAAAGTAAACTGTGCTGTTCATTTAGTAAGTGATTATATTTGTGTTGAGTATTTTTGTATGTTTATTATTACCTCATGATGATCAAGTGGGGTTCTATTTTATTTTGTGAATATCAAAGGATGGTGAATTTGTGTCTAACAGAGTTAGCAAAAAATTGACAATATTGCAGAAGTGTTAATTGAAGATGCTGTTAAATTGGAAAGCCTTTTAATTAAAAGGCTGCTTGACTATCCTTCCACTTCTTTTATTATATCAACAAACTATTAAACAATATTATCATCTTTAATACTAATTTAATCTTTGCTCTACAAAGTGCGTTACAAGTTATTGATAAATGGAAAAACTTTTGAAGTGATTTATAGAACTATCTGTTTCAAGAAAAAAATACCATAAATATATTAGTAATGATTTTATGATAAATAATGAATAACATTTAAATAGTGTGTGTTATAATACAGGTGATCATAAATTATTCAGCACATTTTAGGTGCTAATAAAAAAAATAACAAAACAATATACTTACATGCATGTTTTATTGTTGAACAGGCCATTTCAAATAGCTTTGTTTACAACACTTATTAACATCAAACAAGTTCCACATGGGCACCTTTTGTGTTGAGTAAAATGTCTAGATGATATTTAATTTCATGCTGCACAGTATGAAGAATAGAGTTTTCAATTAATTAATTATACCTTAGATTCTTTTTTTTTAGTTCATCAATCTTGACAACCTTTGTTGCTTAATGTCAGGGGATCAAGGTGGTTATGGAATACATCCAATCCAATGTTGAAGAAATTGTTCATGCAGTTAGTCCCTAACATGTAAATCTCAGTATAGCAGTGGAAGTAAATGTTGGGTTGCCAATTTTCAGTTTGTGGTATTGCATACTCCTGTAACATGTCTGGGTACAGCAGCATGCAAATTAATCTGAACAATGAATTTTTTGTTTATTTCTATATTGTGGCTACACTGCTTGACCACACCCATTCTTTTAGTTCTCTGTATAATGTGAGGTAATTGTTCTTTGGTTATTTAACAATTTTCATGTTATGTCAAAGATTATTTCATTTCTTATTACAAAATCATATTTTCGTATCTTTTGTTCTGTGTATCTTGAATATATAATAATGGGCAACTCCAAGAAAGCATTCAAAAATTCCTTTTCTTTGTGAACTTACCAGTATGGTACAATGACAAATAGCTTCTGAGTGTGGTGGACTAGGGACAGTGAATATTATTTTTTTTAGATCTAAAGAAACTGGTTCCTTTTCATCTCAAAGGAAAGACAATCACAGTATTGGTTATTAGTGAGAAAAAATAAATTTGATCCAAAATTATCTGCTGTGGACATAAATTGAGAATTAGCAGCACTGGAACAGATTTACACATGACAACTATCAGACGCTGACTTCTAGCAGCTGGATGGAAATCTTGTACGGCAGCTTTTAACAGCAGAAATGTGAAAAAAGCTATTGTGGGCCAAAGTACATGCTAACTGGACCAAAGAAGATTGGAAAAATGTTATGTTTTCCGAGTCACATTTTTATGTTCTGAGGCACAGGTTTCCATATATTAGAAAAGCATCAAATAAAAATATATCACTGGCTCAAATTCAACAATCAGTTAAACATCCCCAGGAAAAGTGTTTGGAGTTGTTTTACATTTGAAGGTCCTTGTTCATTAATTCCAGTAAATTGTATGTTGAAAAGTGATGGATATATTAAGATTCTGAAGGAAAGGGTTGTAACACACAACTTCAAAATAAATTCACACAAGGCAATGGAGTGTTCCAACAAGATTTGGCGCCATGCCATACTGCCAAAAAGTGGAAAAATGTTTTCAAGAACGAAACATTAAACTGCTCCTGTGGCCCAGGTAACTCCCCAGACTTAAACCAAATTGAAAATCTTTACACAATATTAAAAAAATGACGCTTAAAAGTGAATTTTACCACAAAAATGGTCCTCATTAAAACAATATCAGTATGGTTTCATGATGAAGAAACCAAAATTAACAAAGACATTAATTAATATATTCACAAATTGTAAAGGTCTTTTTTCTAATTATTTTATATTAAACAACAACTGCGTTCGGATTTATTTATATGCTACTGTAAATAGTCCTAAGCAACCACTGGCTCAGCGAAGAAGATTTGTCTGATCACTTCATAACGCACACCAAACGTTAATTTTTGGGCTATCGCATTGTTTTTGTTAAATGACATGACAGTTCTCACTAACCCAAATAGTCACTTATGATTGTTAATGTGACCAGAATCACGAAAGGTAGCTTTGTCAGAGAAGATTACTTTTTCTAAAAATGCTTTATCTTCGTTCACTTTTCTAGAATGTCCATGGCAAAATTGTAACGGCGTTATTTATCAACCACGTTAACTTTAACAGGGTCATCTTCAATTGCATGCGCCAATATAATTTTTTATGAAAGTAGTTATAGGTGCTACTGCAGAACCTTCACCACTGTCAATCATAGTATTACCAATTCCAAACTTGCACTATGAGTCCATTTACCTGGGCTTCTCTAAAAGGTTTCTCTTATTCAATCCACAACTTCCTCAGCAATGGGAGTTCTACCAGAAACTGCTGATACCAATGTTTAATAATTTTTATTATGAGGATCACAGCTGTACTAACGAAAACACTTGTTCATGTCAGTGAACAAAAATAACAGATCCACTTTCATGAAACCATAGTACGCACTTTGCTCTCTTCTGCACTGTAGCAACTTTTCAACTGAAAATCCCTCCCAGTTATTACATATTGCCAGTGTATTCATTAAAGGTCATCAGTAACTCTAGCACCTTCATTAATGTTTGAAAAAGATCAATGTGTGCTACATTGTTTTGTTAATTTTTTATTGACTCCTAAAATAGCTATATTCAACTGATATTTTTATTTATAACTGCATTATCATCAAGTACAAATATGTTTTCTCATTGATTACTGTTTTCTTTTTTAAATTATTAATAATCATTTAAAAAAGTATATACAATTCACAATTTTGTTACGAATTTAAAAAAAAGATGTATTATTCACATTAGTATAACATTACAGTTTTTTCTGAATTACTAGGATGTAGAATTTAGTTGTCTTATGTACTTTTTGATGATAGATGCTGGAATTTTTAAAATAAAAACATCAGTTGAAGATAAATTAATTGTTTTAACATACCTATTATAACTGGGAGTAAAAATGCTCATCAAGGAAATAAACATGATTATAGGATGTCTTAATAATTTACATAATATATAAGTTACTAAGTCTATATTACACGTGGACTACAGAACCATGCAATTTTAATATTATTTCTATATGATAAGTAAAAAATTGATATTCTTTTAATTTCAGATAACACACCCACGTGTAAATTTGGAAATTCAACTGTAGAAATTGGTCGGAAAGTAAGAGGTCCAGAGGAATGTACAGAATGCTCATGTAAAGTGCCACCATTAATAGAATGTGTTGTTAATTCTGAATGTCAAGAAGGGAAATTAAAAACGGCTAATTAAATTAAAAAGAACTGATATCAACATCAGTTCTGTGAACACTGGGAAATATTCTTCAAAGATTGTGTAACTGCATCTTAATTTAATAACTTTTTAATTTTTACTAATAGGAAGTAGGTGTAATTGACAATTAAATAATTAAGAAATATTTTGATTTTACAGTTATAAAATAAAATCAAAAATTGACAGGAGTAAGATATGTGATATAGTAAGAGAAATAGTAATATTATCAGAAAGAAAATATGACATTATCAATAACGAAATATACTTTTAGCTTTGTATAATAAAGTTTATTTCGTTCCAGTTTATAATCTGCATGAATACATTTAATCTCTAATGTAGTAAAAATAATTCCATTTTCTGAGTAGGTTGGTATGCTTATTAATGAAGAATAAATTCAATAGTGGGGAATGAAAATTGAAGTTATTATAGTAATATATCAGTCTATCACATAGCTGAAGATACCATTAATACATACAAATTGTTAAATAAATGACCAAACTAAAAGTTACACATTACTACGATCATTCCATTACACATAAACTCAGATAAATGTAACATATTAATATTTTAATTAAACCAAAATTTAAATGTCATTAAAATTGAAAGATAGTATTATTTTAGTGGATCAGATTTATAAACAGTAAATGGAAAATAATTTAACATAATAAAAAAATTTTCAAGGTTTTCAAATATTTAAATAATAAAGGAAGAATATAAATATTTCTGATAGATAACAAGGAAACTCATGATATCATATCTGATACATAATAACTTAAGTCATGAAATCATCAAGTAACAAGTTGTGATAAGTTTAAAGTTACAACTTATTCTCATATTATTACATCTAATAACGTGCATCTGTAAAGTCTGTTAACATATCATTTCATCTATTAAATAGATAGGTATCTAATAAATTATTTATCAATACTATGTCAGTAATAACTCATTATAATTCCAAATAAACATTTATCTTATTTATGTAAATTTATGCTATGTTCATGAATTATTATTTTATATTACTATCTTGCTATACAATTATAAACTTCACTGAATAAAAAAATATATATAAAGTGTTAAAATTAATTTATTTCCTCATCAAATTATTTGATTGTAATACGTATAAATATGATTATCATGCACAATTAACAGTATTTAATTGGTCTGAAACATAGGGTTCCAAACTCCACTTATAATATTTAGTTGCACTTTTGGAAATCCAATCTCAAAAAAAACATAACTATAAATAGAAATAAACAGTTTTAATTTTATGATTAACAACATAATGTTAACAAGATGATTGACAATATGATTAACAACTATATTCTTAGATAACTCATCTTCTAATTGGTGATAATATGAGAATGGTAAGTCACCTAATTAAAAAAAAATGTTAGCTCAACTTTCTTTGAATGATAAGAGTAGTAAGTTTCTTCTTCTTTGCAGGAAAAAAGAGGTCAACAGAATTACAAATGTTTGAGGCATGGCTCAAATGTTATGCACAGTTGTTCATAACTCAGATAAAGTAAATATTCCAAAAAAGTATGTTTATTTCCTACAAAAATTTACATTTATTTTTCTATGTGGATATCATTTACAACTATACATTTCTCCCAACAGTGACCTGTTTTCTCATTCTGTAAATGAAGAATGCTGGTGGTCTTTCCTTGATCCACGATCTCACTTTGCGTACTTCAGTTCATCACCCATGGTAAAATGTATACCCTTAATATTCGGTTTTAGTTACAGAAAGAAGTGAAAGTCACAGGGAGCCAAATCTGGTTAATACGGAGGTGTGAAAAAGGTAGGTTCAAATTTCAACTTCACAAGAGTCTCGACAGTTGCTCATGATGTATGTGGCTGAGCATTTTCATGTAGAATTATCAGCTCTGTAGATTGTCAAACATGTCTCCTCAGGGGTTTTAACATCTCTATGTATCACAGAGAACTTACAATCGACCCAACTTCCAAGTAGTCAGTCACATACAGGTTTGGAATCCCATAACACTGTCAAGAAAATTCTTTTCAGAGGGATGTGTTTTGAATGAGGCAAACCATACTCTTGGTATCCCATGCTCTATTATTTTTCTTCTGGATCGTAATGATGGACCCAAGTTTTGTCACAACACTGAAAAGGAAGTCATCTCTCTTGTCAAGATAACATTTCAGAAGCACTGTTCACAAAATCCTTCTTAGTTTTTGTTTGTTCTTTTCTGTAAGTTTGGATGGCCTCCACTGTGTACAAATTTTATGAGCTGGTCATTTTGAATCAATTGATCAATCTCCTTTTGGTGCTTCTCATCAGTCACAGAAACTGGTCGACTACTGCCAGTTCATCTTCAACATTTGCTTTACCAGCTCCTGATGCACAAAATCTTTTTGTCCACCTTCTCACCGTAAAATCAAGTTTCATTACCATAAATGGAATTTAAACAACAATGAATATTGCTAGCGATTTTTTCTGCAGTTAAAAATTCAATCACTGCATGTTGTTTCAAATGCAATTATATAGCAGGTTTATTTAACTCTCCATAACAATGGCAACTAATAGAAGATGAGAGGGCATTGGTCAATGAGTTTTGGAATACCTGTAATAAGGGTATGAAACTATGAGATGGCAGGATCTGTTGCTTTGAACATTTTGTTCACTTCATTATGTTCCAGTGTGCATTATATTTTAACTTTTCTTTGTAAAACAAAATAATTTCCCAATAGCAGAGAGAGAGAGAGCAGTACAGATATGTCATTTTTTAAATGACATATTGAATGAACTATCTATCAGTTTTTATATTTGAATTATCTCTCCAAGGCTTTTTTTCCCTCCCTGCCACTAGTAAATCATTTTGTTTATTTAAAAGTAAACTCCGACACCTATTAATACGATATATAATGATGTTTTCACATCCTCTGATGTGTTGTTAGTTAAGAATATGAGAAGCTATTGAATGTTTTATGTGAGATTTATTAGTAATTTATAATATTTAATATGTGATTAATAATCATTTAAATATTACTGTGAAGTTTAAAGTTGATTTATATATAATCTTTCTTATTTTACTTAATTATATATTATGAAAGCATTATTTATTTTTTACAATAGTTTTGTTTTTCTTTTATAGTTCTCTAAAGACGTAGCAGATAATAAGTATCAGATCTCTAATTTTTGTTTTACAGATACAAATAAAACATGTTTTAACGTCTATATAAATAAGCTTTCAAAATGTGGGTATCTCAGATATAAAACTCTCTCTTTTCATCTCTTTATATTCCTGTATTTTTCCTCTGGCAATTATGAATTCAGAAGTAAAACTAATTTTCAAATACATGTACGATTTCCTAAGATGTAGTTTTTAATTTTTTTGAGAGTAGATGTTTAAAAAGTAATGATTCAATTTATCTCTAATTAAATCATTACTTATTTAATGTATGAAACAAAACTGAAATGGATTATATTTCTTTACTATTATGAGTTTTGGAATATTATTAGTAGGTACATGAAACTACAAGGTGGAAGGATCTGTTGCTTTGAACATTTTATTCTCTTGTTACATTCCAGTATGCATTACATTTCAGCTTCCCTTTGTAAAAAAAATAATTTCTCAGTGGCAGAGAGGGTAAAAGAGCCTTGGACAGATAATTCAAATATAAAATTGAGAGGTATTTTGCTCAACATGTCAGTTTATTACTGACATATAGTTAGAAACTTATCATGTTTGTTAATTCAATATGTTAACAAAAGATTAGAATCAACTATGTAATTATTATTTATTTATCAACTATATAATTAATAATTATCAACTATGTAATTATTAAATGTAATAAACTACTTCGCTTTCTTACAGTAATTCACTCTACTTACTAGTATTCAATAATTGAAAGATTTTCAAAAGCAATTAATTTATACTAACATCATATTCACTGATACATTTTTTACATCTGCTGTTGTTTCATTTTATTTATTTAATTTAGTTAACTTAATAAGTTTATTTTAAATTTCATTTTATAATTTGTTGTATTATAGAAGGGGCATATATCAAACCACAATTATAATTCTGAACATTTTGCTGAAAACACAAGAATTTGGAAAATTTAAATAACTTATCAAACGTACTTTATAAATATTACTTTAAAATGGTTTGAGAACTTGCATGCAAAATTGATATTTAAAACTTACAAATTAAATTGCATGATTTAAAAATATTAAAAACTACAAAAATTAAAATATAGCTATGACATTATGAAGACAATTTTCAAAGGGGTTTATAGAATACACATAATTTTTTTGATTTTTGAATAAAATGTGACTAAACGTGTAGAAAAAGACACGCTCAAACAGTGAACTAAGAACATTCATTCAAATATCTGAACTATGAATAAGGTGGTAAAAAACTGATTGATAAAACAGAATTCCCCATTATACATTGAAAGAAAATTAATACTATTAATAAAAGATCACTTCAGACAAAAGGTAATACAAATAAAAAAAAACACTAATCCAAATGAGGATCAAATACACTTTCAATTAAGAATCTTTTTTTACTTAAATAATAAAATTCATTTTCAGATAAAACTGAATTTTTTTTTTTATATTTTACATTAACGTAGAGAGTTACATTTGATGGTGGTAGCAATAACAGTAACAGAATGAAATTATATTTTGCTATATCAATTTTAAGATATTATGTTTTTTAATCTACCTATATGCTATGAAATCTTCAGTATATGCTTAAAAAAAAGTTCTGCAACATCTAAAATATTTTTCTTCATTTCCAAACTAAAAAGTTTTACAAAATTTGTAATTCTCTATAATTCTCTTTTCTTTTTTTTAAATTACAGCAAGTAAAAGATTTTTATTTTTTTACTATATAGAGGTTGAGCATTTTTTTTTTTACAGTAAAATTCATAAATATTGTTATACATGAATGTATTCTAGCATACAATTTATCTACTTTTTAATATAGAAAAAGGAAAAGCAGGTAGCTGTTCCACAATTTTTTTTATAACAAGATGTGAGAACAATGAATAATCAAAATAGCTGATTAACTGGATTTAAAATCTGTTAACCAAAACCCACACCCAGCATAAATACCAAAATAAAAATTTACTTTTATTGAATTTAAGAATCATATTATTCTTAAAAATTAATTTACTTAATCTTTTTAACTTCTTATAAATCTAATAAAATTCATATTATATTGTTTTGTAAAATTATCTTTATTTTATTCACTGAAAGAGAGGAATCATTAAATACTTATGTAAGCATGAACTTTAACTTTGGAAACAACAACTGTTGAAAAAGCATCCTTTATTTATTCCTTTTACACTTTGTTTCCAGAAGCACATCAAGATATGCAAAATATTCTTTGTTTTTCTTATTATGATTAAGTAAACTTTTATCAATATGTATGTATAATAGATGTGACAAGAGTATTAAAAATGACAATGTAAACGTTCTTGATGGCAAAAACTAACCTAAAATTTCATGTATGTAATTTCACGTATAATTATTTATTTAAAAATTATAAATATAAGATGAATTGTTAAATGAAAGTGACATTTTACTGATTTTTTTGTATTTATAAATTTAGTGAAAATGAAATTGGTAATTTGATTTTCTTGACAGTAGTGAAGATGACAATAATTCAAGTTATAAAATGTATATTACTTTTGAACATTCTTGCGGTTATTACAGTGTAAGAATTTATGTGATTAAAGTACTAACAAATCTGCTAAGCAACTTATACGAGGAACAGAATAATTTCAACATGAAATGAAAGAAATTAAGTTTTTGGACAAGCTGTTTCTAGCAGTGTGCCGCTGCAGAATTCTCCTCCTAGTGTAAATTATAATTTAGTTTTACTAACTTAAGTCTCCTGAAATTTCAGGTAAAAAAACATAAAAATATAACATAATTACTTTACTCTTTTGATAGTGAATTCAGAGTAACTCAATATATTCCAGAATAAATGTTCAATTTAATTCTAAAAAAATTTCTTAGTTTCTAGATACTTAACCTTCTCAATTTTTTTAGACATACTGTTACATTTACATAATTATAAATCATTAAAAATTTAAGCAATTACAATAAAATGGTAGGTAAAATTACTATGTCTATAACCAAAGTATCCGAAGCCAGTAAAAAAAAAATTATCTGGAAAATTTACTTATGAGTAAAATAAGCTTATCAGTAAACTTTATCAGCCAATAAGGATTAAACCTTATGAGATATTAGTAAAATGAAAAAAAGTCAAATCCAAAGAAGACTGAACCTGGACTCTTAGAACATAGAACAATAACAGTTACTTTCATTATACTTTAATTAAACCACAATTCATGGTTCCTATAATGTTGATCTACACTTTCAGGAGTTAATTAAGAGGTGTAAAAAAATTTACACTTTAATATGCATAATTTTTAATTAAAACTCTTCACTGTGAAACAATAAAATAATGCACTAGGATGGGGGAATTCTGAATGTTTTTTTGGATTCGATGAAAGATAGCAAACAATCTAAAAGCAATAGAATGTTTGTGATTTGAAAATTTTAATAAGCAATGATACACGCACAGAATATTTAAGATAATTTTGCACTCTTTAATAATGTTTTGGTGAGAATTTTGTTTAAACAAAATTACTAAAAATAGTATTAAATATATCTAACATTTAACTTTTAACTATTACATGAGACAGTACAGAATGGATTTAAATTACATGGAAAAGTAAGACGAAAACAGGATCATGATGTACTGATTCAGGGAAGCATCACATCATAAGTAGGAATGAAGCGGATGGAGGTAGTAAAAAAAAGAAGAGAAATATGTTACCATATTTTAAAAATAATAGGCTCCTTCACTTCATTGATTAAAAATTTAAGGTATAAAATAAATAAATATATTTAAAAAAGTAATATAAATTGTATTTTTATTTAAAATAATCCAACAACAGTCGTATCAAATTAATGAAAAAGAGCCAAATGCTAAGACCTTGTAAGTTGGTTAACGAGCAATAAGTATTACAAGTAACAGATAGTAAAAATTTTCACAAGTACATTAAAAATAAGTAGGCAATAACAAAAGCTAATTTACACAGTATTATTTCTTACTTCCTCTACCTCTTTTTCCAGTACCCTTCTGTTTGGAAGTTGATGGTTCTTCTTGTTTTTTAGATGTCTTCTTTTTGGTCTATAAATTAAATCAGAAACACAAACACGTATAATTAAATCACGTTTATTAAATACATGAGTATAATTCTCAAGACAATTATATTAAAATATGAAATATAAAAAAAATAAATAAAACCCTATAAAAAATAATAAAGCTTAAATAAAATAATAAAAAAAGGAACATACATTTTTAACAGAATACCATATCCATGGCATTCAAGATATACCATAGATAACTTTCACTTTCCAACATGATAAAATAGATCTTAAAATGAATAATCTCATAACTTTCAGTATTTTAAAATAGATACAATTTCTAACTCTAGTAGCCTATTACTTCATGAACAGTAGCAGCATGGCTTCCTGAAAAAGTGGATATATAATTGGCAAGAATAAGACAATGCAGAAAATATAAGATTAAAAAAAGAAAATGGGGAAGACATGAAGATGAACTGTCAAGTGCAGCAGATATGGTATGTGTAGACCTATAAGATCAGCCATTGCAGAACGGCTCAGCAACTACATAGCAGAGTTCAATTTGATCAGAAGAGATTAATTATCATCCCTGTATAACACAGAAAAAAAAACTGCAGGAATTATTCTAATACTAAATACACATGAGAAAAAATTTACAAAGATCCTATAGGAACTATAGGATGTAAAAGATGTATGTTCACAGTATGTCTTCACATACTGTGTATATAATGAAATAAATAAATAAATGTACATACATACAGAATTGAATAAAGAGCAGTTGGACTTTTGGTAAGGAAGCAAAAAATATACACTATGTTATGGGCCTTCCTATATATTAAGAAACATATAATCACATTAGCTGAACATGAATGTGGAAAGAGGTGGAGACTAGGGAATTTAGTAAAGTAGAGATGGTATATAAATATGTAACACACACACATATATATATATATATATATATCAGATTTTAATATAATTTTTTTCAATCATCTAACACAAAGTGATTCTTCAGCATAATGAAAAGATTGTATAGTAATGGGAAAGTTAAATTAAAGTTCAACTTAACGGTCCTTAAACTATAAGGGCCTTGGGAATCAAACCTGACAAGTCCTCAAGAAAGCTCAAAAAGTGATGATAATAGCATTCATTGTTATTGTATGATATTTGTTGATAAGTTGTATGTTTCACAACTCAATAATCATATTCTCTATACCCATTGCCATATACTGTATATAATACTGAAATATAATACAGAACCTTTATACTTACTTTATTATATACTTTCTGTATATAATACAGAAATATGAAGGAAGTCACCCATTCTACCACTACCAGTTTGGACTACCATTAGCCAGTTTGGAAGTTCAGGGGTGGGTTAATTCTTTAATAAAAAGGAAAATTATTGCTATTGCTATAGTCCTAGATACAAATTGATTTTTTTGATAAATTAGACAGCTCTCCACATACTGGCTGAGATAGAAATTTTTGTTAGTTCTATTCTTGTTAACTAGTCTGGATCAATGCTGAGTAATCAATGGATCTAATGGGTAAGGAGGTAGATAGGTAAGCAACAGTAAAATACATTTCAAGGTTAAAAAATAAATGTTATAAGAATTTCATAATGGTGTTAAGATCTGTGTGTTAATTCTTACATAAGCAGAATGAAGAGACAAGTAAAAAGCAAAGTACAAGTAATAAAAATGAGTTTTTTAAGGCATTTACTATGGAATCACAACTGACTGAATTACAATTGAAAGGATAAATGTGTGCAGGAGGGGATAAAATCAGAATTGAAGAAAAACTGGAACCATTTGGGCCTCTGAAAAGAATGCAATTTGGAAAGCTATAAAACAGAATTTTTAAAGCAAAAGCAGAAGAAAAATCATATCAAGACAGAAAGACAGCATGAACAGGTGACACCATGAGTGAAGACATTAAAAGTTCAGAAAGTCATAGTGGAAAATAGCATCTCTTGGCTAATAGCTAGAGAAAATGATCCCAACCAATAAATCCTGGGAAATGGGGATGGAAGAAACAAGTGGTGGGGAACGAGAAAAGTGAATAGGAACAACAGAATTTATATCACAAAATTTACCACGTTTTAATCCTTTATTCACCATGAAATGTATTCTTTTATTAAGTTCTATATTAAAATGTAGGCTTTATAACAATTTTTAAACTACCAGCTTCTGTAGATACTTTAATCTAGATATAAAAAAAGAGAATCAACAATTCAATTATTTCATTGAAGATCATTTTGGAATACAAATGAAGATGAATCATCATTATCAATTACAATAAGAGATTCATTTACTGATGTCATATTTACACGGTCAAGATCGATATTAAACATTATATAAGTTATTTTAGTTATCACATACCTACTATTTATTAGAAAAAAGAAAAAAAGTTGAATATAAGCGAAGAAAAAGAAAAGTTGGATAAATAAAAGTAACTGAAAAAAATTGTGTATATTTTTATATTTTGCAATAACATATTGTATATTAAAAAGATTCTTGATAAAGGAATGTTAAATATAACAAGTTGTAATTTAAAGCATAAAATTAAATGTTAAATTAAAGAATCACTTTAGAGAAAATCATTTTTTTAAATAATTAATAAAGATTTAAAGAAAAGGTTAGGGGGAGAAACAATGATTTTTTTTTCTTTCAGGCTATTTGATAATAAGGAAAATATAAGAGAACCCTCAAAAGTCAGGTTAACAAGCTTTTTAAATTTGTAAATAATTGTTGCTCCTCAAAATGATACGTGTCCTTATGATAAAACATATCCTATAAATTTTGTTGCCATTATTATTATAATTATTGGTCCTGTGTGCAGCTCATGAATATTTTTTATTTTCAAAATGAAACCATTGATCTTTAAAATAATTAGTTCTGCAAGACCAATATATGAAAAAACTGAAAGATATTTAGTGTCAACTGAGCAGATTTAACCTCTTCCAATAATCAATACACTAACATAATTTTTATTTGAAATGCAGATAATCTTTATTAAAATTGATGAAAATTAATTAATAATCTGCTGAAAAAAAATCATTAATCTTACTGTAATATTGGGTTGTATATAGGCAATATACAATAAATTGAAAAAAAAAAATCACTAGATGAAAAGCATTACATATAAAAAAGGCAAAATTGCAAACAGTCAAAATGTTTGTAGTTGAAGTATTACACAAACAAATGAGTAATGAAAATAATATGGTCCAAATGCAAGTAATTTGTACCTTCTTATTTTCATATGTATTGTATGAAAGCTCAGTGTAAAGTATTATTAAGTTTAGATTTTGTTATTTAAGAAATAAAGAGACAGGTGATTTTTATATTTATTTATAACACCTTTCTTGTTTACAACATTATTTTTCTTACTTCCTGTAAAAATGTAATGTTAAAACAATTTTATTGTAAATTAAAACATGAAATACCTAGTGCCTGTTTTCTTCACATCTTAAACAAGTTAAAAAAATTAACACACCAATTGATGAAAAATACACATTTATAACATGTATCAACAAACATCTATATAAAATTATCAACATTCTTTCTGTACAAAAGTGTAAACATACAATATAGCTGCCATACAATGTGACAGATTCAATATTTATTTTATTTTTATTTTCTTATGAATATTCTGGAAGTCTCAAAGATATCCCATGCAGCTTTCTGGACTCTGGGCCCACTGGCAGCTGCATCCCTTGTTGGGGATATGTGAGTGAAATGTAATCTTGTACAGATTAAGGCTGACCTGAGATAAGTGGTTAATTGAAATTCTACCACCAAAAAACAACGGTATCAACAATCTACTATTCAAATTCGAAACCTGAGAACTCTTGACTTTGAAAACACCTGATTTTTGACGAGTTTTACCACTAGAGCAATCTGGCGGATAAACTTTTCACAGATTCAATGATTTATAAGTATTCCCAGAGATCATCAAATATTAAGTTTGTTGTTGCCCTTTTTTAGTGGCTAATGACCATAGCAGTTAATGCCATCAATGCCACAAAAAAAAGAACATAAGATGAAACAATGTAATAACAAATCAAAGTACATTATGACAAACCAAACATTTAAACACACATGAACTGGATGAACATTCACCTACAGACATGAAGAACAAATACAAGCATTACTCAATATACACTACTTGTTATATAAGCAATATTTACATCAAAATCAACCTTCACAAATTAGTTCATAGAAATGGCACAACATGGATAATTTACCTACAGCATCTAATTCATAAATACAACGCAAAATTTAAAAATACACTAAATCTGACAAAAATATAATGGACAAACAGCACAATGGATATCAAAAATGCTATTTGACTATAAATTAAATAGGTTTTAGTCCTTAAGATGTAAGAAGCCATTGAGAATAGCCATTTAGAAACAGACTGGATTGTACACTAGGAAAACTTTTTTTACAGTACATACAAAATAGCTTGATAATAGTGTTTGAGAGGTCAAGCAGAGGGAAATTTTTTCTTATGTTCTCAACAAGCATTGAAGAGAAATTTGGTTATTCTTATGATTCTATAAATTCCCTTCTTATGATCCATACATAAAGCAAATTGTTGATTTTTATGTGTAATGGTTTTCATCTAGCAATGTTTTTTTAATTTACTCTATGTAAGTCCTCTCTCAGCCCAATATGTAAGGTTTAATGATTTTTTTCACCAGATTATTAGTTGATTTTCATCAATTTCATTTATGATTATTTTTATTTCTAATTAAGGTTATGTTGAGCAATGGACATTTTATTTTGGCTTTTATCTTTACTTTTGATATTTTGTAACAACGGCTGCTTAAAACTTAAAACGTTGAAGACATTTTCAAATTATTTTTTTATAATTAAATTAATTTACAAACCAAAAAACAATTTATTCTAAAAAGGATCAAATTAACAATATAATTTTAACTATTTTAAACATTAATTAAAATAAATCTTGTTTTGAAATCTCTTCATATTGAATAAATATATTTTACTAACAAACTAAAATAGAATTATATCTATTCTTAATAGGATAGTTGCTTGCTGCCATTACATGACAAATCATCATCAACGTGGAATTAAATAATGCTCAACTGCATTATTTAATTAACATTCAATTTCAATTAATGCAATATTTTTAACATGGTTACAATATTGTTCCCACTTGGAGTGTCCATGGTTGCAAATTTATCTTGTAGACATTTCTTGATGAATTCTCAAGTATTATCAACGTTATGATTGCCAGCATGCCATTTATCTTTTGACCATATTTCTTCAATAAGGTTTAATAGAGGATGATATGGTGGCAATCTAAGTAGTGAATGTCCATGTGTTTTTACTTCACTGTTGCATTTCAGCTTTTCTCGAATTAGAATTTGGAGAGGGGTTTCTACTACATTGTGATAAGAGGCATTGTCAAGAACAACTAGTGAATTATCTGGAAGGTTCGCAATGAAATTTTCATGGACCCATCATTTGAAATTTGAGAAATTCATATCACCATGGTAATTCCTGGATTTATTACCTGATTTAAAAATAAGTAAAGGGTTTAAAACAAATCTGCTTTGTCTCAAGCATTAAAAATATTCAGTCGGTTTCCTTTGTAATTGGTACAACATATTCCTCATTACTCCCACCTGACCAGACTTTAATTGTAGTGAAAAAGTAAGGATGTAAGTTTCATCAACATAAACTGTATTCCAACCATAACATCAATACTGCATTATATGTTGTAAATAATTAATTCTACTAATTCAAATCTATCAAACAAATAATATCTATTACTTGTAGTCTTCCTTCATTTGAAGCCAAAGTTCTTTACAAGAATGTGAAAAGATGACTTGCTTCCTTTGTAATTTATGTCTGTAACTACCTTTCTATAAACATTTGATAAAGTTGGTCTTAACTTTTCTGTAGTATGCATCTCATTTACTATTCATTGAGTTACATCTTGATTAAATTTATCGACCATCGATTTAAATTTACCTTTTTTTTCTATTAATGTTTGGGATTTGGAATTTTGAACTGCCAATTGTTTGGGATTTACTTAGAATCCTCCAGACGGTTACTAATACCAATTGTAGATGCAGTGTTTTAATGGTATCTAATACTGCCACTTCATTTAACTTAAAGAAATTGTAACATTATAGATTACCTCTCTTGTTAGTCCAAAAATTATTTTTCATCTGCCTAATCTGCTTTTAAACTGTGATGATTTTACATTAAATCACTTGTGAATTAAGCTTACAGATTACTAAACACAAGTTTTCTATCAAGTAATTACAGCTGTTTCAGTTGCATTACAATTGAATAACAAAAAATAAAGTGGGAAATTTTAATATATAAAAAGAAAAAATTTTAATATGTAAATTTCCCTGCATTAAAAGAGATGCTACTGTTGTTCAGTAGCATGTAAATTAATCTGAACACAAGGAATTAATTTTTTGTTTATTTCTACGTGTGGGTACAATACAATGCTTGACAACAACTAATGTTTAAGTTGTCAGTGTAATATGAAGTTATTCAGCAATTTTCAGGTAATAAATAGTGTATTGTAAAAGTATTTCATTTTTTGTTACAAAATCATATCTTTGTATATCTTGAATACATAATTCCAAGAAAGTGTTCGAAAATTGTTTCTCTTTCTGAGCATACTAGTGTAATAAGAATAACTTCTGAGTATGATGTTGGACTAGGGACAGCAAATGTTATTTTTAAAAAATTGACCGAAATTGGTTCCTTTTCACCTCAAAGGAGAGGCAAATTTGGCTGTTAAAAAACTACTCCAACACATAGTTGTTTATTAGTGAGAAAAATGAAACTTGATCCACAATTATCTGCTCTGGTTTTAAATCGAGAATTAGGAGCAAGTGGAACAGATGTACAAGTGACAACTGTTAGATGCAGACTTCTTGCAGCTGGATGGAAAGCTCTTTGGCCAGCTAAAAAACAGCTTTTAACAGCAGCATTATGCAAAAAGGGTTATTGTGGGCCAAAGCACATGCTAACTGGACCAAAGAAGATGAAAAATGTTATGTTTTCCAACAAGTCATGTTTTATTTTCAGGGGCAAATATTTCTATATGTTAGAAAAGCCAAATGAAAATATATCACCAAATCATATTCAACAATCAGTTAAACGTCATCAGAAAAAAATCTTTTGGTGGTTCTTTAACATCTGAAGGCCCTTATTGGTTACTTCCAGTAGATGGTATGTTGAAAAATTATGGATAAATCAAATTCCTGAAGAAAAAGGTTGTGATACAACTTCAAAACAAATTCCCACAAGGCAATGGAGTGTTCCAACAAGATTTGGTGCCATGCCATACTGCCAAAAAATACAAACATTTTTTGAAGAATGAAATCAAGTGCTCCTGTGGCCTGACAACTTCCCAGACTTAAACCCAATTGAAAATCTTTGGGCAATAGTCATAAACAACTCTCAAAAATAGATTGTAACAAAAAATTTATTCATTAAAGCAATAATATCAGTTAAGGTTCCAGTTGATGTCAAAGGCCTTCTTGGTCGAGGGTCACCTTCAATTGACTGATGACCACTTTTAAATTATGAAAACCATTTGCAGCATTGCGTACGACCGACTCAGAGCATCATCTTCGTAAGCTTGTTTCACAACTTGAAAAGTTTCTGTGAAAGTTTTCCCCAGTTTCATGCAAAATTTTACGTTTTGTTGCTCCCGAAAAATATACATTACAGAAATCGTTATTAACACTTAAACACATTGCACTCAAATAACAATAACACGAAAACTAAATGAGATATCAACAATCCAAGAACATGTGGTTGCAGAGAAGGTTATGCGGAACACAATACTGCCAACCGCATGTAACTAAATATCTTAAATATCTCTGTTGGAGCGTAATTAAAAAGGTTTCGTTATTTTTTGAACAGACCTCGTATGCAGCTGTTTTTAGCTGCTATATGAGCAACTTCATAGGAAGCTAGAATAGCCATTTCATTGTTTGAACTTGATGAAAAACTCATTGTTAATTTCTTACACTCGTTTAGTTGTACAAGCCTATTTAAAAAATATACATGTGTTTCAATTACACAGTCATATGTCTAGTTTGTAAATGCCGCCACAGTTTTGTTGGTTTCATGGACTCACTTGATATATCTTATATTGTGAATCTGAATTCCAAGAAATTGTACAAACACTTCAGACATTTCTTTAATTGTATGTGAATTTGAAATGCTGTCTTTCCTTTTAGAAGCTTTAGTGAGCCTGATTTCAACTAGCATCCATGCTGTTCAAAGGAAAATTAACTTTAAATCACAAGTACCATATTTTGAACTTCTAAGAGAACAATTAATGCAAGTCCAAATCAACCAAAGTAAACATCTGAAATACTGGAAAATGACCACAAAGTACAAATAAATGCTACTAAAACATTTAAAATTTTAGGAGTTACTTCTGCCAACAAATGACAGCTGGTAGGAAAGAAGAGTTATCAACTCTACCCAAGTTATGGTATAAACATTCCTTTGGAAATTCTTGTGACAAAACTAAAATTATTCTTACAAACCGAGAACATGATAAATTGAAGTTTAAAATAATCTTACTTTGAAAATAAAATTAATTATTATTTTTAGAGTTGTTGATATTCTTGAGGACCCCCTACGGTTCTGTGATCCCAAGTTGGGAACCAATGTTCTTCATCTATAATGATTATATGTTTAGAGCTTTACTAATGTTTCTGATCGCCTGATTTGCAAAAAATTAATTTCTTCTCTAGTCTATGTTTATATTTTTATTAATATTGCAATATACAAGATTTCCTACCAATAATTTATATGTTATCTCACCACTATCATTGCATCGACTTCAATGCTGTCTTTATCTTCTTGTTCTTCTTCTGATTCAACAGCTTCATCGTTTTGAAGATAGAGATTTTCAGTGTCAATTCCAGCATTTCCACCACCTCTACCTTTTTTAACTGTTGTTATCACTGCATAAGGTGACAATCCACTTGATTTATTATATGCTCTAGTAAATGCTGCTTTTACCTTAACAGAAACAATGAGTAATTATGAGCAATTCAAAAGAATATAACTGACAATATTTGTAAACAGGATAAAGTGAAGTTAGCATTACTAAGAGATATTAACAAAAATTATTTTATGTAAAAACAAATAACTTTTAAATATAAAATGATTATAGTTAAAAAACTAAGATAATGATCTTACATTACATAATTTCTTCTAAATGACTTACCTTACTCTCTACTTTATCCATTGGATCTTTTGTGTTTGGCCATTTACATAATTCAGATAAGCTCTCAAAATCTTCTTTTAAAAGATCATAACTCTGTAAAGAATTTAAAGCATCAGGGACACCATCACTGCCATTCTGCACTAATGGTCTCACTATTAAATCACGTAAATGATTTCTATAATCTAGATTAATTGCAACTTTACTGCCAGATACCCTGGAAAAAAATTTCTAACAATATAAAAATTCATCATAACTGTTAAAATGTACTGTTGTTCATGGAAATATTAAATTTAAATCTATAAAGTTTATTTACCTTGGATTTTAGATACATGAACTTAGAGATTTATATGTCTACAAGCTTTTTATTCTGTTTTTTATGAGGCAACTAGCTGCAAAGGCAGCTACAAAGTAGACACGCTCTCCACAGCTAAGCCCTTTGGGTGGGTTGCCCTGTTGGGCGACATCTCAGAATTGGTTTTATTAGATGTACAAAATTTATTACCTACTGTGTAAAAATACTTTTTTTAAATGATGAAAATTGATATAACAAAAGTTAAATTAGAAATTTAACTCTAGAAATTGATACTAACGAATCAAGATTTTCCACTACATGCCTACTTTTTGGTTATAATTCATTACTTAATAAAGAAAAACAATCACATAAAAAGAAAATGTTATTAATATATGTTTTGCATATACATAGATATATTGATATATAATAATATTTCAAATTATAAATAAATGTACAATAATTAGTAAATTGTATTAATATACTGTAAATAAATTAAAAATGTAACATTTGTTTATAATTTCTAATATCTTAATAATTTATAATAATACACCTTGTTTTTTATGAGATAAGATCTGTTTTTATGTGGTATTATGTATAAATCAATCTCATATTTATACAACCTAATAGCTTCAGAATTTTTTTTTTTAGCCGTTTGAGGATATTTTTATACATTATTTAAAAAAAAAACAAAAAAATAATTAATGTTTCTTTTATGAATGTCTTTTAATAATTTTTAGCATTTTTGTATTTATGGGTTGGTTGATGTAATTTAGTGTTAAACGCTAAATTAAGAAGAGGTTTTTTTTAATGTAAAAAGCTGTGTATAAATGCAATATTAATTTATTATGTGAAAAAAGCTCTGTTCGAAGGTAAAGTGTGGTAGAAAAGGATTTATGTTATAAAATTACTTTAATAAATAGATTACCTAATATTTATCTCAAGTCTTTAACAGTTAAAAAATAAATAATAAATAAATGACAAATTTAATTTTTTTAATAATAAAATAAAAAAATGTATATATACAAGTATAAAAGTATAAAAGGTGTATACAAGTATTCACCTGACCACCAAGAGACATGTACTAATGAATCGGGATTTTCCACTAGTTATTGGTACATTCTAGTGCTAAGCTAAGAGGAAAGGACACACACACAGACCCACATACAAATGCCCTTTAGAAGGGTAAGATAGAACACTAAAAATAAAAACAAGTGTGTCGGTGGTTGAACACTCGATGGAAGAGAAGTTTCTTATGCAATATTATATGAATTATTAATAATGCAAAATAAGATATACACAAATAAAAATTGTTTTATTAAGAAATATGAACTAACAATGAAATACACATATTATAAAAAATATTTATTTCATGCATACATGCACAAGCTGTGTAAGAGAGTGACAGCGCGTACTGAATACGCACGTTAGTATCTATATATAACATGCGATAGGGATAGTGGGGGAATCAGCTAATGCGACGACACTTTTTTCCTGGTTGACTCCCCATTCTGAAGCATGCATTAAGATGCTTTGCTTCAAAAACGTTTTAAGACTGAAATGAGAGTGACAGAAAACAAAAACATCAGCAGAAACTTAGAAAGAGTAGAAAACTGAGAAATATGGATTCACCGGTGAAGCAGTTCATTCAGTTTTACTCTTTAAATAGGAAAATTATTTTAGTCTTTGTACTCTTCCTTATGCTAATATTTATCTCATCATTATATTCCTTTCTGTACCATTTCATTCCTATCTATTTTGAAGCTGAATCCAATTTTACATAGTCATGGCCATGTATGATTTGTGTGACTGTAATAAGTATTTTGGCTAAGAAATAACTGTAATATGAAGTTACTTTTAAATGGATATAATTAAACTGAACACCAAGTAACATCATTATTATTACTTTTAATGGACAGTCACAGAATAAGATAATAAAAAAGAGACAAAGAAAATTTTCATAAAAATTAGCATTAAGAACAATGCTGAATTGAAATTTAATTTAAGAATAAGCAAAATAAAAAAAGCTAAGAAGCTGTGGTATATGGTTATGAAGGAGAAATATTTGTTCATCCAGGAATTCAAGTTTGTGATCAATCACAAGGTTTAGCTGTTGTTTTGAATATCTGTAAAGTGTAATATTTCTACCATACATAAAAACATTCATTAATATTTCCTCAGACATCTGTCTGATAAGTGAACCGATTGGTCCATAAACAAAATAAAGAAATTGTTAAAAAGGTTTATTATTTTATTAGTATTACATTTTTTTTAAGCTGGATAATTAGTGAAATGTTTGCCTACAAAAATACCGTATGGTAGAATTTACCCTTTTTTTGTTGAAAATTATTGAAATTGTTTTCTGTTGAAATAAATAAATAAATACATATATATATATATATATATATATATATATATATATATATATATATATATATATATATATATTATGTGTATATGTGTGCACACGAACATGCATATGTATGAAATAAATTACAAAAACAATGGGTACTGCATCATTATCTAATGTAAAATCAATTAGCAATCTGCATATTTTAAGTAAAAACTGTTGTAAATATGTCTGAAATGCAAGAGAATTTCTAATGGCAATAAATATACCTTGTGTACATGTTTCAATATGTCTAATCATCATCATAATAAATGCAATGGTTATTTTAGATAACTTGACAGCAGTCAAGTTGGAAATAGCACAGCCTCTTAACATCTTTCTAGCATAAGCATTCGCATCATGTATATCTGAAAAAGGGATAAACCAATTTTCTGTTGACTTCTTCACTGAACCAATGTGTAGGTGGCTAAATGAAATGGGAAATTTCAACATTTTTAGTGGAAGCCCTGGAGAGTTAATAGTCTAGAATGGCAATTGGCTTCTTGCTACCCAACTTTTGTCTATTCAACCTATCACAAAGCAGTGTGCAGATATACAATTTACTTTTTCAGACAACACAATGAGCCTACATTATTAAGGGTATGCTATTCTAATTCAAATTATGTAATCTTTTTGTGGGTTCATAAAAAAAATAAAGTACACTGAAAACCATACTCTAAGAAAAAAGCTACAAATGTAGCTAAACTGTAACACAGTCATGGAGTGCTTCAAGAGAATAAAGGAATCCTGTATAAAAATTGCCATCGCCTATATTTGCCATTTTAAGACTTCATGTATTCAAATACCACATAAATTTAAGATGATTAATTCTAGTGACTATAGCCTTACTTTACTACTTAACTCCACAAAGAGCCAAACACAAATGTTAAATAACAACAATATTATCAAATTATTTGCAACATAAAAATACAAACTCTAATTAAGAACCTACTTCAGCCTTGTATGAACTAATAACTCCTGCTGTAGTCTATCCATCTTATTTTTTGTTGAATTTTTACCAAACCAAGCAGGAAAGTTGATCTGGCCTCCCATATGACCTTTCAACGTATCACCAGGTACAACTGAACTAAATATTGCCTACAAATTACCCCCACCGCAAAAATAAAACCATTATTACAAAGATAATTCATAAACACACATAATAATGAATAAAAATAAAAAGTGGTATAAACAATTACCTAAAGTATGAGAAATAAATTTTAAACAAAATAATGCTTATAATGCATTCATCATCTTATTACTAATTAAACGATTTAATACTTGAATATCCTAATTTAGCATTATTACAATACTCTTTCCAATAAATAAAAATTCCAGCTAATGCATTGCATTAATATTTGTAAGTATAAGTTATCAGAAATAAAAGTGTATCTATCTTATGTCAATCTATCAAATTTAGTTAAATGAAAATAACTGAAATGAATCTACAAGGGTTATTTTTTTCAAGGTCTGATTGGTCGCGAAATAAAAACCCACGCAAAAATCAGATGAACCTTTGTGCATATGTGCTGCGCAGCGTCTCTAGTATGGCCTTCAATCACGCCGCGTCACTTCGTTTAGTTCTAGACACGCAGCTAGCACGTAAACATGTCTACAACAGTAGCATCTCCCCCCAAGTGTGAAGTGCGTGCGGTAATTCGATTTCTTCAGGCTGAGGGGGGTAATGTAGCTGAAATTCATCGATCAATAAGTAATGTGTACGGTGAAACTTCAATGAGTGACAGCAAAACGCGACAACGGTGCAGGAACTTTAAAGCAGGACGTACAGATGATCATGATGCAGGCGGTCAGGGAAGGAAGCAAGTGTCAACCACTTGAGAACCACTCAAAATGAGAAAATCGTCGGTTCACAATTTCTGTATCGAGTGATTCGTTTCCTGAAATTTCAAGGTCAGCTCTCTACACCATTGTGAGTGAGAGACTTCAGTACCGCAAACTGTGTGCGAGATGGGTTCCCAAGATGCTGTCCGACCATCACAAAACAATGAGAATGGACGCCTCTCTAACGTTTCTCCAGTGCTACCACAATGAAGGAGAAGATTTTTTGAACAAAACTGTCACAGGGGACGAGACATGGGTCCATTTCGAAACTGAAGAAACAAAAGAACAATCCAAACAGTGGATGTGTTCTCATTCTCCAGTAAACCAAAGAAGTTCAAGTAAACCTTCTCCAACAGAAAGTGTATGGCTACAGTGTTCTGGGACCAGAATGATGTTTTCTTGGTGGAATTCATGGAATGTGGCACGACCGACTATCACTGCAGCCTCATACTGCACGACTTTTCAATTTCTACGAAGGGCAATTCAGAATAAGCGGAGAGGAATGTTGTCATCAGGCATTGTCTTTCTCCATGACAATGCTCGGCCACACGCTGCAGTTGTAACAACAAAGCTCCTGCTGCATTTTTGTTGGAAGTGTTTGATCACCCACCATACCGCCCAGACTTGGCTCCATCCGATTTTCACCTCTTTGCTCACATGAAACGCTGGCTAGGAGGACAACATTTTGGCACAGACATCGAGCTGCAGACCAGTGTAGAAACATGGCTGAAAACACAGGCGGCTCCATCCTATGACGAGGGTATTGGAAAGTTGGTACCATGCTACGACAAATGTCTAAATTGGAGTGGCGACTATGTAGAGCATATGTAAGTGTGCTATGAATAGCATATGTAAGTACTTGTTACAAAGAAAAAATTTTTTATTTTCACTGTGGTTTTAATTCGTGACTGATCGGACTTTGAAAAAAAATAACCCTCGTATGTTAAAAAAACTGTAAACAAAATCGAATACTTTATACTGATTATGATTGCCAAGTAAACAAAAAAATTTAGATACATAACTCAAGGACAATTATAATGTCAGAACCAGTCTTAATTAAATGAAATTTAATAACTTTCATATATATTTTGAGATTTAATATCTTTCATACATATATATGAAAGAATCTATTACTGACAGTCCATTGTCAACTAAATATTTAAATAAAAAAATGAGAACCTTGAAATCAAATTTAAATGCAAAAAAAAGTAAAAATTAATATTGATGGAAGTACTATCCATTATCTATTAATAGTTTATGGTTTATAACTGAATATTAAATAGGATTTTTAGTCACACATTACTAAAAGAATCATTAGAATAAATTCAGTAACATATTATTTTTAATAATACAATGTAATATTTATTTAACAGTTACCAGTTTTTAACAAATATAAAATGTAGTAATAGTGTATAAAAGTAGAAGTCTCTTAATTACAGTTGGAACTGCCTCACAAATCTATAAGAATGAACGTACTATTTCTTCGGATTCTACTTCTTTTGCAATATACAATATTTCGGCTTATGAGAAAGGAATGGCCTTATGATTCTATTGCCATTTTTAATAAATTGCCAAATCATATGAAAAGGCTTCCGACCAATTTATTTAAAGATTTTCTTTTACAAAAACAATATTACTCTGTTGATGAATTTTTAACTAATTTTAACATGCTTTATCTAATTCCCATTCAAAACATACATAAATATGTGATCAAAATAACTTTCAATAGTGGCTTCAGAATAGTGAATTATTTTATAGTAATTTTTTATATTTAATCTGTTTAATTTCAACATTATTTCAGGTGTCTATAATTAAATAATTAATATGGACTTATCTATTTTATATGGTCATCAATAACTTAATATGGTCATATCTATTTTTTATCTGATGATTTGTTTTTGTATTTATAATTTATATTACGAGGGTTATTTTTTTTTCAAGGTCCAATCAGTCACAAAATTAAAACCACAGTAAAAATTAAAAAAATGTTATTTGTAACATGTACTTACATGGTACGCTATTTCTCTACATAGTCGCCACTCCAATTTAGACATTTGTCGTAGTGTGGTACCAACTTTCCAATATTATCGTCATAGAATGGAGCCGCCTGTGTTTTCAGCCATGTTTCTACGCTGGTCTGCAGCTCGATGTCTATGCCAAAATGTTGTCCTCCTAGCCAGCATTTCATACGAGCAAAGAGGTGAAAATCGGATGGAACCAAGTCTGGGCTGTATGGTGGGTGATCAAACACTTCCCAACAAAAATGCTGGAGGAACTTCTTTGTTACAGCTGCAGTGTGCGGCCAAGCATTGTCATGGAGAAAGACAATGCCTGATGACAACATTCCTCTCCGTTTATTCTGAATTGCCCTTCGTAGACGTTGAAGAGTCACGCAGAATGAGACTGCAGTGATGGTCGTACCACGTTCCATGAATTCCACATTACACAGTAGCCATACACTTTCTGTTGGAGAAGGTTTGCTTGAACTTCTTTGGTTTACTGGGAGAATGAGAATGCATCCACTGTTTGGATTGCTCTTTTGTTTCTTCAGTTTCAAAATGAACCCATGTCTCGTCCCCTGTGACAATTTTGTTAAAAAAATCTTTTCCTTGATTGTGTTAGTGCTGGAGGTGTCCATTCTCATTGTTTTGTGATGGTCGGACAGCATCTTGGGAACCCATCTCGCACACAGTTTGCGGTACTGAAGTCTTTCATTCACAATGGTGTAGAGAGCTGACCTTGAAATTTCAGGAAACAAATCACTCAATACAGAAATTGTGAGCCGACGATTTTCTCGAATTGCCTCATCCACTCGCTCAACGAGATCATTGGTTGACAATCGCTTCCTTCCCTGACCGCCTGCATCATGAACATCTGTACGTCCTGCTTTAAAGTTCCTGCACCATTGTCGCACTTTGCTGTCACTCATTGAAGTTTCACCATACACATTACTTATTCGTTGATGAATTTCAGCTGAATTACACCCCTCAGCCTGAAGAAATCGAATTACCGCACACACTTCACACTTGGTGGGAGATGCTATTGTTGTAGACATGTTTATGTGCTAGCTGCATGTTCAGAATTAAACCAAGTGACGCGGCATGATTGAAGGCTATACTAGAGACGCTGCGCAACAAATATGCGCAAAGGTTCATCCGATTTTTGCGTGGGTTTATATTTCGCGACCGATCGCACCTTGAAAAAAAATAACCCTTGTGTAATGATGCAATCTATACCATTAGATCAAATCAACTCCTAACTCCAGGACTTATTCTCCAAACTTCAGGTACTGATTCAAGACACCAAAATGAACAAAAAAGTTCACATTGACATCATAAGTCCTTTTTTGCTTTGTTTTCCTTCTGAACGTCAATCTGTGATTTTCAACATAAACGTTTTTTCACGGGAACAGTTAAACTTACTTTTATTAAATTTGGCAAATCTAAGAGTATCTTCTTCTACAAAATAAAAAAATTTGAAAACATCACCTTCAAAAATTTCAAATGGCAGCCATCTTAATTTTTTAATCTTCAATATCTTCGTATTATTTGTTCGATAAAATTTTTACTTCTTACAAAATTTATTAAGAATTTTATTTTGAACAAAATGACACCTCATTTGTAAAAATCCATTGAGATACAATCTGGTTATTCGAAACCCAACAGTATGCTTGTGCACTTTAATGCAATCTGATAATTTTTATTAATTTGCTATTAGTAATTTTCATTACATTTAGTGAAAGAAATAAAAACAGGCAGAAAATTATGAGTATGCATTACAGTGTACAATTATACTGCCAGGTTAATTGTCTACAACAACTTGATTGTTTGTCAATGGAATAAGGCACTAGTCTTATATTTGCCAAATTTAATTAAAGTAGGTTTACCTTTCTGAGATAATTTTTTTTTGAAAATCATAAAATGGCATCCAGAAGGAAAACAAGCTAAAAGGACTTATGTCGATATGAACCTTTTTGCTCAATTTGGTGTCCTGAATCAGTAACTGAAGTTCAGGGAACATATCCTAGAACACTCTGTATAAGTTATTGTTACATACCTATTAAAGTATTACCTATTAAGTATTTATTTACTTATTCCTTTATCTTTATGCTTGTTTGTAGTTACTTTATATATATATATTCTTAAAGTAACTAAAAATAAACATTTATCTCCTTAGGTATAAAAGATTATGTAAACTACAGCACCATTTGTAGTACAATAAAATTAGGATGATTGATCACAGTTAACATTAATGTGAAGTAATGTAACTTTAGACATTACTTTAAATCTACGGTAAAATCTAATTAATGAATCTTACTGCAAATGAAAAAGAAATGCTCATGAACTTCACTTGATATCTGAATAATTTAAAGCAAATTTAAATGAGTTGAAATATATTTCACAATGAAATACTTAATGCATTTGGTGCTGAATAAACATTGCAGCAAATTACTTCTTCACACTAGCTGAGTTTGCAGCTGTGATGCCATATTTGCACATTCCAAATCTCATGATAAAAATAACATACGTGAATATACTTTTACATGTGGGTATGTAGGTTATTCTATTTTGAAAATAATTAAGCTTATAAAGGAAAAATAATAAAACAAAAAAAATAGTTTTCAGAATTGTTTTTTGATGTTTCTTAAGTTTTTTTTTTGTTGAGACAATTGAAAAGTATAGAAAATCTACTCACTCATATTTGTACATATAACAGAACTGTGTTTAGTTATGAACTGGTAGTTTTCATTCTTCATGTAAATATGGATTTGCAAGTGATTTTTCTTATGTACATATAATTTTAGATTGATTTCAAATTATACCTATTACTATTTAAAAATATTTTCATTCACACAATACTGTTTTTGAAGCTACAATCTGTAACGTATTCTTTATATAAACATGAATGAATTTAATAAAAAATTATTCATTACATCATTGCAAATAAAATAATTAGCAAAAACATTTTATTTATTATAGCAATTCTTAGAATTTATAGCAGATAAGTTTTTTCTAATCCTTTGAAGTAGCTATTACATAGTGATTCTATATAAAATTGAACTCCTTATAACTTGACAGTTTTATAATATCTGCAACATCCTAAGAAGTAGCTAACTGATAATCAAAAGTTATTAAGTAAAATTCAGATGAATCAGCCATGTTTAATAAACTATTCTCCATATACTACCAACGTTAGGAATGCTAGGTAAACTTCTATGCATGCTGTTGGTATACATAAGTAGCTAATGCAGAAAGAGATTATTATTTATATTAAATAAAAAATAAATGCTGAATTTAGTTTTCTGAAGTAATTATTTAAAAATATTTACAATGAAGATTTGAATAAGTATGAGGGAAAAAACAAAGGCAAAGAAATATCTTATTATGTAGTAACATTGGGTGGCCACTGGTTTGGGCGATTTGTAATGGCAGTGGCAACATATAGTTGTAACCACAAGTGAAGAGATAAACCCTTACATCATTCAACAACTCTCATTCAGTGATTATCATATGGTTTTAATAAGAACTGACTGCTTTAATAAAATATATTACTATGCTACGAGTCAGTAAACCTAATAGCAAATATGAAAAAATTCTTCCGTTTTATACTAAATCTATTTTTAATTGTATTTTTTAAAAATAACAAATAACAATCTATTATAATCTACCATTATGCTGTTTTGCCCTGGAAAAGAGCACAATTTACTCATTTGTAGAATAATAGGAGAGAGAGAAGATAAAATGGCAAAGGCCAAAAAAAATCTGTTTAATAAAACATTTTCATGAATCAGAAGTTAATTCCATGAGGGTTGTTCAATAATTAAAGGGAAAAATAGCAACACCAGAAAAAACTATTTAATAGAATAAATGGAAACTGTCTGATATTCAAATTGGCACCCCTAACACAGAAAATATCCACTATTTGAAAAGAATTTGATTATAACCTCTTTTGTTTATTTTAAAATGTGTACCATGGAAGAACAGCTTTGATATAATTTTTATTTTTTGTAGGCATAAAACTGGCAGATGTTAAAACAGTAAGGTAAAGTGTAACTACACAAATAATTATTAGTGGAACAGTTTAAATGGGGAAGAACAACCGTCATTATTTTTAATTGTAACAGCAGATCGATGGAAGTTAAGACTGATTTTTTTTAAAATCGCACTAATGATCTTATTCGCAAGGAAAGATGCATAAAAATTTAGGAAATTGCTGAAATTTATATGGCAAGCATTGACACTATTCATTTCATTATCCATGATAAGCTGAATTACAGCAAAATATATTGAAGGTGGCTTCCAAGACATTGACTCAAAATCACAGACATTCAAATTAATGTTTGTACAGAACTCAAATAAATGGTTTTTATTGGGAGGTAATATATTTTTAGATTGCATAACAACTTGCGGTGAATCTTGGATTCATCATTTTGAGTCTGAATCCAAATGTAAGAGTATGGAATGGAAACATCTGAGTTTGCCCACCAGGAAAAAGTTGAAAACCTATTCGTCAGAAGGAAAAGAGATGCTAACAGTGTTTTGGGACTATAAAAGTCAAATTTATTATGATTAATGGGAAGAACAATGTATAATCTACAATGAGTACTATTGTAACAAGCTAAAATTTAAGTAACTTGTAAAAAATATTCTGGTTCTCGTTCAGAAGGCTTATTCTCTGCAGGATATGCCTCCCCCCATATGCCTCAGGATATAGCTTCACAGACACAGGAAGTGATTCAGGAGTTGGGTTGGGAATGTTATAGCCACCTTACAGTCATGATCTTGAACCATCAGATTTTTTTGTTTGGTTCTCCCAAAATGTTTTTACATGGCAAAATGGTTCAACAACAATGACAGGTCAAGAATGGCTCAGACAACTAATCCTTTACTACTGGTATAAGAAAGCTAACAGAAAGATGGTACTAATGCCTAAATGTAGCTGGGGATTATATTGAAACGTAGCATTAGTTTCATTGCCATTGAATAAATAATTATTTTTCTAGTGATTTGTCTCTTTAATTATTGAATGACCCCCAAAGACAATTTCTGTGGGATGGACACCTCTGCACTGTTGGATTTTAACAGCTAATAGCCATATAACTTTAAATTAGCAGAAAATAACTTAATAATCTTTAAAGAAAATATGAAAAAATAAAAGAACTAGGAAAAGATTTTTCTAGGTTAGAAAAATTTTATTATGATTGACATAATAAAACAACTGAAAATATCACTAAAGAAATTTGGGTAACAGAAAACCTTTGTAGAGTCACCTGCAACAATTTAAAAAATGCAGATGTCAGTGTACTAATTTAAACATTTCTACTACTAATATAAATCATACCTGGATTGGTAACAATGACCAAGCATTTGATGACCGAATACGTTTTTCTATGATATCTCCATTACATATACTCTCCGCTGCTTTAGCAAATGCTTGTATTTTCTCAATTTTGTTTAGTCTAGAAAATATTTTGAGTTATTAAAAAAAAATTTAATGTCTGATGGAAAGGGTTGTTACTAAAGATAAAATTTAACAAGCACAGTAACCACTATAAAGAGGAGTAAAGAAAAGAACTTTCAACAAAATGATTTGAAAAATAGTAGTTGTACAATTATTGCCAGGTATTTTAACTGTTTAGCTAAGGTTAAATTGTAATTTAATGAATCATAAAAAACTAAAAGTGAAGAACAATATGTCTGTTAAAAAATCTATCAATTGAATAAGAAGTTATAGGGTCACAGGTCTCTTCAAAATAAAGAAGAAATCTTTGCATGAATTCACATCTGAACATATTGCCTGCCAAAAATCGAGCGATGTTCTTTAAAAATGTTCATTGATATAATGAAATAATAACACTTGGTACACAAGGGCGGTCCAGAAAATAACTTATGTTTGTGCCTAGCGTGAAGATAAATAAAGATAGAGCTGCCATCCTGGCATCAAAACGTTTCTACACTCGGTACGCATCAAGCTGTGATAGCATGTGGACTGTGATTTTTCTACTTTGTTCATTGTGAATTATTGAAGTGTGTGCTTCAGTAGAAAATCACGCAAGTTGTGAGGTACGTTCAGTGATTAGGTTTTTACTGGCCAAAAACTTCAAACCAATTGAAATTCATCGGCAACATTGTGAGGTGTATGAAGATGGAATAATGAGTGAAGGTGGAGTGAGGCAGTGATGCATTCAGTTTAAAAATGGCCGCACCAATGTTCATGATAGGGACTGCAGTGGTTGGCCTAGCCTTGTGACTGATGATGAAAATCAGCGATAAAATTCATGAAAATCACCACATTATGATTATGGAACTCTCACTTCATTTTCCCCAAATTTCATGAAGTTTACTGCATGAAATTGTATTGGGAACCTTGGTTATCACAAGTTTTGTGCAAGATGGATGCCAAAAATCTAAGGCAGCAGATTTCTACAGAGAATGAATTGAAAAGCTTGTGCATCATTATGATAAGTGCCTCAATTTAAATGGCGACTACGTAGAAACGTAGTTTAAGATTGTCCCTTTAAAATGTATATAATAAAATTTCTTTTTTTATTTGGTTGGTTTTTTATTTCAAAACGTAAGTTACTTTCTGGACAGCCCTCGTATAAATCTTAAATGAGTTATTAAAAGTCTAGTTTTTATTAAAAGTTATTTTAATAAATTCACTCTTTGAATAAATAAATCTTGAATTGAATAAGTACATAGTACCTTTGAAATAAAGTTCCTTGAATAAATATTTACCTTGAGTATATAAATACCATAATGGTCAGATGAAGCCTGATAAGGTTTTTTCCTTATACCCTTGAAAATAAGTACTCATTCAATACTTTAAGGTTGGTAACAAACATAGTTTGTGTATGTTATATGAAGTATTCTGAAACACATTTTGACATCCACAACATGTACTAAATTGTCTGATCCTGTAAATGTTTCCACTGTAGAGAAGTACTTTCATCTGATATTAGTACTAAGTTTCCTTAAAAGATGTTCCTCTTGGGAGTTTTCCACATGTTATAGTTATTTGTTAGCCACTGATTCAAATAATCCTTTGACCATTTATTCCAAATGGATTGCATAATTTTTTTGATTAGTTGCCAGTAGCTCAAACAATAAACAGAGATTTCAGAGAAATCAGGAACAGGAATTGAATCCTTTGATTTAAATATTGAAAACAATTCAAGTTTGTAGTCTTGAAGTCTGTTCTATTATTGGAAAATATTTGATTTGGTATACCTCTATGAAAAATAAAGCGCTTTAATGTGGTAACAAATGCTTCTGATGTTAAGTTGGATACTAATTCCAAATGTATAACCTCAATTAAAAGACATATGAATAGGCATATATAAGTTTTTGATATGATCTTTGATCTCTGCCCGCTTTGCAGAATCATTCATAGACCACTATAATTGACAGTGCAAGAACAGAATGGCTTAGACGGAGTAACTTGAACAGACAGTAATTGGACAAAGATTAGTTTAATCTTTTAGCACTGAAAAGAAAGCATTTTATACATTTTTTAATCTTCTTGTTGATAATTCAGAATTTTTCATGTAGAGAACTGTGAACTAATTGAATGCCTCCAAGTAAAAGATGCAAATGTTCATGTTCACTTTGTTAAGTGTGCATTTTGATGCAAGATAAATTGATGTTTATTATTATAAGATAGCTTGGAATTCTGAAGGCGACACCCTACACAAAGCATGCCTAATGAGTCTATAAATGGATTGAGAGAATAATTTACTATCACCCAGATTGGATGTCACTGATTTCTAAAACAAATTAATTTGTGTTAATCATATGAGGACATTAAGAGTATTGCTTGATTCCTTGGTAGATAATATATCAATGATCTTTCAGAAGAATTTGACTTAATATGAATGAATCTGAAAGTAATATGTAGCTAAAAGTAAAAATTAATCTAGATAACGACAAAAAAATCTTCAATAATATCTTTGAATAATGCAGAAGCAACCAAGAATTGATTTCCTTTACATTCTTTAATATCACACTCAGGTAAAGGAATAAAACCATCATAGAAAAAATAATTATTTACCCAGGATATCTATCACCATGTTTAATTACAGGGCAGAATTAGTGATTTGTTATGATTTTTGACCTGAAAAATCTAATGAAATAGGTCCCACACTTGTATCTGCCGTAGTTTTTAAGAAATCTTGGCTGAAAACCAATAAATTGGAGTAAAAAAACCCTGTTTTTATGTTTGAAGTACAATAACTTTGTTAAATGGGTAATAAACACATAAAACTATTAACAAAACTTGAAGAGAATTTAATACTGAACAAAATGGTGAAAGATAAGTTGAATAAAACAAAGAAAAAAAAAATCAAATTTTACTTAGAAACAGTACAGTAGACCACAGTGCATTATTATATGTATCAGTTTAGAATAATGTTAAAAGTTAGCCTACCATTTTCAAAGCATTTCTTGGCACACGTTTGTACTGCTTTTGTTGCTCTTTTCAATTATACAGGGCTGTTTTTAAGTTGCTCAGTGGCATCTATAATGTAAACAATTAATCCTTATGAGAAAATATTTTTGTTTTGTATAAAATATTTTTCATCTATACCCAGATGCAAAAATCTAAACGTGTTAGATCCAGCGATCTTGATAGCCAGACCTCCACAACTGATCTATTTTTCAGGGAAATTATGATTTAAGCATGTGGAAACAGTGCAAGAGAAGTGGAATCATGCTGGAACTAGTAACTTGCATCTCAACGTTAAAGGAATGTCTTCAAGCAGCTACGGCAATTTTTCTTGAAGAAAGTGCAAGTAAATCTCAGCATTTAAGTGGCCAGGTAATATGAACAGTCCAAAACAGCTGATTTTGAAAAAGGCTGCACCATACATTAATGCTAAATCAATGTTGAAAATTGTCTTCTACTGTTTCATGAGGATTTATCCATGTCTTAGAAAGATGTCAAGTACTGACGTCTGGACTACACTGAACTGTACTGATAATAATTTCATCAATAACAGTGTCACGTTGGAGGACAGATCATTCGTAGCTGTTACGAATACAAGGTAGTCAACAACCTGTTTCCCAAAAATTGAAAAAAGTCGCGCTAACTGTTTTAGGATCTGGATTCCTGCAATTCAAAAAATATATTTCATATTCTACTGCAGCAGCTGATGCATTACCATTAAACACACCCAAAATGAATACCATATCAGTATATTCCTCTGTTGTAAATAAGTATGGCATACTTCAATGGTAAACCAATCATGTTCAAACTAAAATTCATGAAAAACCTTCGCTAATGACAGCACAGTTCATAATACCTAATATACTTAATGTACCTTACAGAATGATTTAAACACTAATACAGTACTGTACATTGTTTATCAGCTGTTGTTATTTTATAGCCAACTTTGAAATAATAGTTTTTCAAATAATTTATTGCATTTCTGTCATTAATAAAAAAAAAACATTATCTAAGTAATTTTTATTTATTTATTTTTATTTTACAATTGTGTATTTCCAGTTTTTTAATTTTTTAACAATAAATTTTGTTTTTACAAATCTTTCACATTTACAAAAAAAGAATTTGGTTTTAGTTTACATTAAATAAGTACTTTTCTGACAAATCTAGTAATGTACTGTTTCTAAATAAAATTCTAATTTTTAAAATTTCTTCGTTTTATTCAACTTATCTTACACCATTTTATTCAGAATTAAATTCTCTACAATTTTGTTAAAAGGTTTAATGTGTTTATTACCCATTTAACAAAGTCATTGTATAACATAGAAAAAGAGGATTTTTTATCCCAATTTATTGATTTTACCCAGATTTCTCTAAAGCTACTGTGGATATGGATTTGGAACCTATTTCATTAGATTTTTCAGGTTAAAAACCATAAAAAAATCACTAATTCTGCCCCTTAATTAACGCCCTAAGAATTTCTGTACGACCTCTTTCACTGAGGTAGCGGAAATCCGAACGAAATCTTTCACTAGCTGTAACTCGAAAATGAAGCATTTTAGGACTATGTTTGCCTGGACTTTTTCCTTTATTTTCACAAGTAAAATAGATTATGAAAGTCGTGGGAGAACTTCATGATACATTCTGTATTCAACTTGCATAATGTGAATGAAGTATCAGCAAATTCATGAATTAACTAGTTATAGCGTTACAGCGACATGATAACTACGTACTTTGTTTCTGAGTGCTATTAGGACATTGTTGTAAGTTGCATTGGTTACCTTTGTTGTAATGTGAACTGCTGGATAATGAGTGAGACATGGTTTTAAAATTGAATTTAACTGTCAAATTGTTGATTGTCTTCTATTCTAAAGAGATTCAACTAATTTTTGAAAATTAGGTATTTGTATGAGGGACAATCTTTCCTTCCATAACTTAGTTGGGATAGGGACCAGCTTGGAAGTTAGAAACTATGTTACAATAAGTTCAAATATGTCAGTTGGAAAATTCATGGGTTTAAGTGAATTCATGGATGAACTGATCATATTAATAAAATAAGAAGTACTAGACAAAGACCCTTTGAATTGAATTAATCTCAAGAATATTCTCTACCTATGAATGTCTTCAAAAAGTTTAATGAACATCCTTTTGTGATTTCTGAAGCTTCAGGTTTGCTTCACCAATTTCAAGAATAAACAGTGGAGATTCAAAACAAAGGCATGGAATGTTCTTTGGGCCACAATTCATAACCCCACTCTATAACCTTCACAAAAAAAATCTACATCAGCAGTTAAAAGTAGGTGAATTTTCTACTATCCCTCTCACAACCTGGATTAGTAGTAACAACTGCTATATTTTTAATGAGCAGATGGTCTCGCCAGAGCTTTGAAAATGATGAGGTCATGAATGGAGTTAATAACTGGTTTGATGACCAGCTTTTTCATTTTTCCAATTTTGTAAAAATAGTTCAGAATTAACTACTCAAAAGATTTACTTTTAATTTAAAAAGATTGACAAAGCCTTTTTCATACATCCATGTCATTTATCACTGTTTCTGCATACGTTGTTAATGCAATTTTTATATTTTCTCTAAGCTTATATTGTTCTGTTACAGTATGTCATGAAAAAAAGCTTGTCATTAATTACATTTTATGAACCTCTAGATGTAAAATTTTAGTTTAATGTCATATTAAGTTTGTTTTCTTCTGCATTATTCTTGGCAGTTTCAATTTAATGAAGACAGCCAACATTAATTTTGGAAAATTACAATATGTACTGATTTTTTTCAATAAAGTACTCCAGAGCAAAACAGCTGTTCAGAAAAAACCAGTGTATTGCTTTCTATGCTAATATGAAGGTGATCACACTCTTTCCTAACAACATGCCAAGATTCCTGCCCATTTTAATAGAATCCCTTTTTTCATTCTTTGTAATTTGAAACTATGAAACTGTGAATATACCATAACAGTTACTAAAACAACACAAACATAGTTTACGGTTTACAAAAATTTCCTATCTCTACTGGAAGAAAAAATAGTGATATTTCTAAAAAATAGCTGTAATATTGAAACAGAATGTTGGATAAAAAATTAAACGCAGTTTTTCCCTTCTTTATAACACATCTATTCACACGTTATGGCATATTGAAATTGCACAATTGGGAAATAAGAAATCATGCGAAATTCAAGGTGTTTTAATGGATCATTTGCCATAATTATCATCAGGTTTTCTTCAAGTAAATTGAAACTTAAATATTACACAGAAGAAAAAAAGATTGAATAGGAAATAAAACTAATTTTTCCCCTTCAAGTTGTTTGCAAGTCAAACACCATTCTAAGAAAAGCTTGTTTTCAAGATCAGCACCATAATGTATAACTATTATATAAAAAAGGTTATGAGATTATAACCAATTAAAAAATAACCCTTCAAATATCTTTGCAAATGATAAAAGAAAACAAAACATTTTGGTCTCATTATATTTGTATAAAGTTAAATTTTTGTTGTTTTTAATATTCAGGTATATTTTGGATTCAACTAAGGAATTACTTAAAACTATTGATGTGTCTATTTCTGTTGCTCAATGCAATATTTTATAGTTCACCATACATGATATTTCCATTTATACCATGGGATTTATTGTTCTCTTATGACTTTATTTTTAAAAACTCTCTTCTTACATGAATGGTCCTAAGATAATTGCAAAATATATCTGTATATTATTTTTCAAATCTTATTTGCAGCTACCTGAAAATAATTATTATAGTTAATTTCTCTACAACCTGATGACATATGGTTATTACAAACCCACTATTTTTAGTCACGGTTTCCTGAATTAGCATTAAATTAAGAACAGTAAACTTGTCTTTAATATTAATGGTTTAAATAATTTGCTGCTCAGAATAATATTTTTTGTCTAACCCACCAAAAGTCATAAGAATGATGTCAAAATTTTATGTTACTGTAATGACACAGATTCTTAATGACTGAATTGACTTTTTACATAAAACACACAAAAGCATAAAAACATGAGTAAAATAATAATGCAATTCCTACTTACTTGGCATGTGGTACAACAGAAATATAATTTTCTTGAACAAATAATGGAGCTATACTATAATCATGGAAAAATAAATCACACTTATCATAGAAAGACATAGTTTTTAAATCACTCTCAGAGAAAACTTTTCGCAAAACATCCCATGGTCCCTGAAAAAAATTAGATGCAGTTATGTATATGAGGGTAAATTAATAAAAATCTGCAATGCTGATATAAACTTTATTTCAATAAAAAAAAAATTTATAACATCATTTTTCAAGATAGTCCCTTTGCTTTTCAACACATTTCTTCCATCATTTTGGTTTTTGAGCTCATTTATGCCCTCAAAAACCTTCTTTTTTTTGTTAAGCAACAGACACAAGTTCTAGTTCTTAGTTTAAAGTAAATCAATGCCCTCTTAATATCTTTTAGAGTGGACCAATAGTAACAGTTTGAACGAGTCAGTTCTAGTACTTTATAGAAAGTGAGTTAAATCCTCAAACTTGATTTTCTGAATGGTTTCAACTGTGTGGCAAAACATTGTCAAAATGCCTGCATGCAACAAAACGATGCTTTTTAACAATTTTCGACATTAACTACAAACTGCAGGTCTCAATTTTTCAGTAAGTAATTTCACTGCAACAAGTACTGTTTATTGTTGAGCCCTTTTATTGGCACTGTGAGTTTAAAAAACAGTCAACATAAATTTTCTTGCTGATAGTTGACTTCTGATCTTTTTTGTGGATGTTTCCATTCTATACTTTGTCATTTACTCTCTAGCTCAAAATGGTAAATTTATATTTAATTACCAGTTATGATTTTATCTAAGAAAATGTCACCTTCATTATTATAGCAGGGAAAATTTTATTGCCAGATGTTCAAGCAAATTTGTGTGTACAGCTTAGCGAGTTATTCTAGGACCCATCATGCACACACTTTATGGAAATTAAGTCTATTGTAGATGATTTTGAAGCAGAGCCATGGCTAATTTGTAAACATTTTCCATTTCATCAATAGCCACTTGTCTGCCTTGCAAAATCATGAAATGTATGCACTCATTGTTGTCAGTTATAATTGTAGCCAGATGTCTGGCTCCTTTTTCATTCAATCACTTGTGTGTGAAATTTTTCAATACACTCATATAATCCATTATAGTAAAACAATGTTCCTATACAGTGCAAAATTTTTCAATCGATTTTGGCTCCTGATACACCTTCAAAAGAAAAACAGATTATTGAATGCTGGCTTTCTTAGGTAGAAACAGAAAGTAGAGCAGCCGTGGTCAACATTACAACTATCATAATAAAACTGAGTTAAAGACTTAAAATTTTAACAATGTTAAATCAGAGATAAAGCCTATGCTTTATCTCTGATTTAAAGCTCTCTTTTAAAGGCTATCCTTTATGCACGAAACGGTAGTGTTGCCAACAAAAACATAAATACACAGCAGATAATTATTCACACACCCTTGTTATTTATGTAATTAAAAACTCTAAAAATTTCTTTTGTAACAAAAAATTTAACTCGAAGTTGAAGATACATAATAATATTCAGTAACCCTCATACGTTACCTTAAAATATAGTTTGTCAACAGTAAGCTAGTAGCAAGTGCAATAATACCAACATTTATTGGTTTTATAACTTTCCAAGAACATCCCATCCATCTATTATTGGGTTCAATACATTTAGCTGATTTCAGGAATTCATTCCTTGAAAATGATCTTATTACTTTTGATACTTTAATCCTTAGAATAAATTGTAATATAAAATTTATTTAATTCCTTCAGAAAAAAGACTGACTTCTAAAAAAATAAAACAAAGTAAATAACTCATTTTTTAAATGATTAAATTGTTGATTCCATAAGAATTATATTTAATATGTGGTCAAAAAATGCATTTGATCTAAGCTATGGTTGTTTGTTTAATAAGTTGTTATAGAAAAAATTCAATTTGTAAAGTTCTTATTGCACAAGTAAGTTGAGTTTATTACTTTTACACAGATGTTTATAAAAGATGTCCTCAATTTCAAGTATTATTTAAACAGTGTTATGTTTAAAGTATTACTTATATGAGTATATATTCTGAAAGGATAAATTCTGAAGTTTTTTTTATGTTAAACTCATTTCGATATGTGTACCTCATTGCCATGCCCAAGTCCAGAATGTAATCCAGCTCTTCCTATGTACCCATCAGCATAGGGAGTGTAATGGACGGTACAGTTGCAACAATCATCTCCTGTAGATGGCTGATGTCATGAATTTTCTCCAAATAAGCAATGTTTTTCACATGCCCCACAAAAAAAAAAAAGTCTAGTGGGTCACGTCTGAGCTCCTTGGTGGCCATGCAATCCTCTTTCAATCCACCAGTTTCAAAACTGAATGTTTAATGCAGCATGAACAAGGTTACTGTAATGTGGTGGAGCATGGTCTAGCTGATAGAGAATTAATCCTTCTTCTTTTTCAGTATCGTCAATCTGTGGAAAAATGTAAAGTTCAAGCACATCACAGAAAACATCCCCATTCATTGTGATTTCTACAAAAATGAACAGGCCCACAATATGGTCATTCATCAGTTTGCATCAAACATTAACTTTGAGAGAGTCACATTTATATTAGAAATTTCATATGCTGCCTCTGATCTCCAAATCTTGCAATTGTGTCAATTTACTGACCCGCTAATCCTCAGACTTCACCTGAAACATGACATTTTTCAAGTAGTCCTCATGTTCATCAATGTTGTTAAGCATTAAAGCTGCAAACTTCAATTTTGTCATTTGGTTTGATTCCCTGTAAAAGTTGCATCTAATACGCACATAGTCTAAGCCTCTTACACACCACTTTATATACTGTAGATTTAGGTATTCCTTACTCTTAAACTGTGCTTTGCTAATGACTTTTTTTTGTGTAGTGTGCACAAGTTCTTTCCAATAGGTTGATTGGGCATCAGGTTGCCCAAATCATAATCAGGTAAGTTTCAGCAGTTTAATTTGTAAGCTCCTTCGTCACTTTGGTCAACAGTATTATTCAATTATTGTTAAACGGATATATTTTAATTTTGGTTTTAAAATAAAAGGAATAAAGTAACCTTTTTCCTTGACACCTTTCAATATCATAAAATTCTATATGCCTCAAGAAACATGACATTATGACAAAAAAGAGACTGAATATCCCACAAGCTTTCAATTTCATTTTTTTAAAAGCAAGCTAAGAGGCCCTTTGAGGGAAACAAGGACTGAGTTTCAAAGATAACAGTTCAAATGTATTAATCCCCCACTATCTGGAAATTGAAGGGCATTATAAAACGCTAATGGCTAAAGCAATGTTTAAAAACAGATCTCTGGAGATTAACCTAGAAGTTAACGCTAGGCTGAGTTACACTGAATGTGGTAAACATTATTATGACTATTTAAATCAATTAATTAATTAAATTAATTAACCTAGAAGAAGAAGTATCTGGTGACCATCACTCATAATGAACAAGTATGACCAAGAGGTTTTAACATTTTTAAAATCAGAGTAAAAATTAACATTTTGTCAACTTTTTTAGCAAGTTTTCATTCAGCAGTATTATTCATGATGCTCTTCCATAGTACACTAGATTAAAACTGTAAGTGGTAGAAAGACAATGGAAATAAGTTCTTTATAAATAAATATAAATACACATCTTCATTAGTTTATATAGAAAAAACACATCGATATTAAAATGAAAAAAAAAATTATGCTTACCAACTTGACATATTTTTCTGAATTAGGTAGATTATTATCTTTCTGAACAGCTAATACAGACAAATGGTTTAATACTAATCTTATGTCTTGATTTGTACTTCTGATAATCTCATTGAGCTGATCAGGTGTAACCTTCAGACCTTCTTTAAAACAAATTGTCATCATTGCCCCCTGAAAAATTCAAATATAGGAATACATAAAAACTAACTACATTTTTAAAATAAAAATAATGCTCTAACTGTAATATGATGATTGTGTACTTGCATAATGAATTAATATACCATCCATTAATAAATTAATCTTATGAATCAGGCAGCTTTTGAAAGTCGTAAACTATTTCAAATTGGAGCCATAGTAAAAGGTAAGAATAGTAGTGTCATCAATAGTAGGATTTAATATCTTCTGTAAAAGCTAAATTTTAAATCTGTTACTGGTGCTGCACTATTATTTTATTATCTAATTTAAAAAGTTTGGTAATAATTAGCTAAAGATGCACTGCAACAGTGTAAAAGCACTAAAAACATTAAAATTTGAAGTTCTTTTTTAACATTTATTGGTTCCAGATACTTGTTCATTGAAATTGATAGAATCAGATCTAAGGAATTTCTGGTTAGAAGTGGTGGTCCCCAAATCTATGTTAGGCCCAGTTGGTATTTCTAATTTTCATCAGTGATCACTGTGTTTCCATTTCTCAGTGTCATCAGCAGATGATACGAACATTATCAATCATTCATAGAAAAGACAGAATAACATTTGCTGTTACTGATAGTGTTATTCAGTAGTTAGAAACGTCTCACTGTATTCAAGTAGGCTAGCATTAAATAAAACTAGTCAATAAAACTTAATAATTTTATCATAGAAAGATTACTCCAATGTTCAATACACAATTCAGGGATGTACAAATCAATAAATTCTAATTTACAGAAATGTTATGCATCATGATTGACTCAAATCTTTCCTGGGCTGAAACCATTGGAAATCAAAAAGACTTTCAAATTTGTGTTTTGTATTCAGAGTTTTGTTCTTAAGTCTTTTATTTCACTAACTAAAAATTACTTATATTTGAAACATTCAGTCCATTACGTATTAGTATTACATTCTTTGAAGTCAGTAATGAAGATAACATTTTCATTTGGAAAAAAAAAAACATTAGCATAAATATGAAAGTAACAAGATCTCAAAAAAGGCCATTTGATCAACTTTTATTCTTCCTTTTTTCACTTCACATTCTACAATTATTACCTAAATTCATATCAATACCAAACACCATTTTTGAAAATTCAGACCGTCAGCACTATTTTAATCAGACCTGCAAATAATCTTAATTTACAGCAAAAATAACATATTTTATTAAATTAAAATTGTTTACAACATCAAGATGTAGACTTTACAATAAAATTCACAAAAAACACTAAATAAGTGTGTTAAAAAATTGAGAATGTCTCTTTATTTTTAAAACAACATTTTTATTGAAGCCATCATCTGCTATAAGGTATTATCATTCCTTGAGCACAGATGTAAACAGAAATTTTATTTATTAACAAACGAATTAATGGTATTACAATACTTCTTAAAACCACTAACTTAACAAAAACTGTTGTGGATTTTTAATGGCAGTACTCATTTTTCCTTATTTTCTAAGTTGCAGTGCAAACTGTAACTGTTTTATTGAAAAGCATTACTAAAGTATTTTGTATTAGCAAAAGTATTTTTGCATATTGCTAATAATGATTATCTTGAGTTTAATTACTAGTGTAATTTTACACACAGTTAAAAATGCAAATAAAATACAAATGTCTTAACATTTGACAAATGTTATTGGCATGTTATCTTGTTTGATAAATATCAAATGTTATATTTGACATAAAAAATATATTTAGCCTTATAAAAAATAAACATTCTAATTTTGTCTTTAACAATCAAAAGAGTTTTGGAAAAGGTAGTTACAATTTCAAAAGTTCAGCAATTAGCTGATGTGTAAATGAAATATGCATTTAGTAAGAGTTCTGTGCAAAATACAATCAGTTCCTATTTCTTCATTTGGTAACTCTTGATATACGGACAATTTCTAAGAATCTTGTTGTAACAATGAGGAAGATTGTGATAAAAATGTCTGATCCTTCCTATGAGTTGAATTTAGAAACAGCTGATTAGGAAACCCAGCATACTAACCACTCTATCAACTAACTGGCTGTTAAATTAATCTCTTTACGTCAAATATTTTGAAATCACTGATCCTTTATAGGTAACAGCAGTTTAGTGATCACTTGATTTAGCTTGATAACCATAATTAGGTCCCGGGTTTGAATCCCGGTCAGGCATGGCATTTTCACATGCTACAAAAATTGTCATTCATATCATCCTCTGAAGCAATACCTAACGGTGGTCCTGGAGATAAAAAAAGTAAAAAGTAATAACATAATTAATCTAATTTCTGGCAAAAATGGTTAATTAGGAACAAATGTATATATATAAAATAATGTATAAATAAAAAAAAATATAAAAATATGAAATATATATATATTGTACATAACTCAACTTGGTCCAACCAAATACAGAATTAAATAAAATAAAGTAAAATGACACTCACCTTATTTTTTCATAATATCTACAATAGTACTTTCATGGCAATCCACATCATCAGTTGTAATTCTTCTTTATAAAATGTTATTACCAAATTACATATTAAACTCAAACTGATAATTAAAATATAATATATAAACATAAAATTTATTATATATGATTTAAAAATTAAATTTTTAAATCATAAAAATTAAAACTAAAAAGTTTAAACATTTTCAGATTTATAATTTTAAAAAAATATATAAAAAATGTTAAAAATTAATATTAATTAAAATTATTGAAATTAAAAGTTACATATATAGAAATATGACGTCTTTTATGATAAAATAAAATTAAATAGGTTAAAAACAAAATATACTACTACTTGTTTGGCCAGCCAGTACTATAATACTTACGAATAATAAAAAATTATGCATTATCATTATCTTATCTGAAAATGTGCTGTCATCTATTTCCACCCTTATAAGTGTGTCATTCTCATACTCTGCAAGTTGAATCTCTTCTTGTATTTATATATATAATAATTTTCCAAAATGTCAAAATTTTTATTATTTTTTACATTTCTTTTTTAATGTCTAATATTTAGAAATTAATTTCAATATTAAAAATAGAATGTTTATTATTAATGAGGTGGTCAGCAATATTAGAGAAACCCAAATTTTTACTTTTATAGTGTCTAAAATGCTCAAGAAATCTGGCTTTAAAAAACATATTAGTTTTACCTATATATATATTATTATTATTGTTATACAGCTGTTTCAATATTTTACAAGATGTAGCCTCTTCAAGTCTAGTTCGACAGGTAAGCCTTCAACAGTTCTCGCCATGCCTGTCTGTCCTGCGCCAACCTCTGCCAGTTGGTTCCAGCCACCCTTCTAATGCCTCTGTCCCATCGGTCTGGTGGCCTACCTCTTAGCCTTTGTCGTTCTCTTGGACTCCACTCAAGGACTGCCTTTGTCCACCTTCCATCACATCTTCTCGTGATGTGCCCTGCCCATTGCCATTTCAGAGCTTTCACCGTTTCCATTATATCATGCACTCTCGTTATGGCTCTTATGTCTTCCACTCTTTTCCGGTCCCTCCTTGTATAGCCTAACATTGACCTTTCCATGCCTCTTTGTGCTGTCCGAAGCTTTCCTTTCACGAACTCATTTAAAGTCCAGGTCTTGCATCTGTATGCGAGTGCTGGAAGAACACACTGATCAAACACAGTCTTTTTCAAAACTACTGGCATGTTAGATTTGAACACTGTTGAATGTCTTCCAAATGATTTCCAGTCCATTCTGATTCTCTGGAAAACTTCAGGTCTGATGTCCCCTCTGCTGTTTATTAGCTGCCACAAGTAGACGTATTCTACATTCTCTAGGATGTTGTCGTCAACTACTATCAATCCTGTAGCAGCCCATCTGTTGTACATTACTTTTGTTTTGTCAAATTCATTCTCAGACCAACTTCTCCACATTTTTCTGCAAGATCCTCGATAAGCAATTGCAGTTCATCAACATTCTTAGCCAAAAGTACAATATCATCTGCAAACTGCAAGTTTTTCAGTTTCCGTCCATTTACCTTAATACCTCTGTCAGACCATTCAATTTTGGACATAGCCATCTCAAGGACTGCTGTGAATAATTTAGGAGATATGGGGGTCTCCTTGTTTAACTACCCTTCTGATAGAAAATTCTTTTGTTGGTTTGCCAATGCTGACAAAGGACTGCTGTTTTGTAGATATTGTGTAGCATTTTTACATATCTTTGGTATATTCCTTGTTTAATTAAAGCTTCCATGACTGCAAGATGACTCACAGAATTGAATGCCTTTTCAAAATCGATAAAGGCTAAACACAGTGGCATTTCGTACTCGTTAGCTCTACTAATGACTTCCTGAATGCTGTGGATGTGGTCTATTGCACAGTATCCCCTCTGGAATCCTGGTTGTTCTATTGGCTGAGATCTGTCCAAAACATCATTGATGCGATTCGTCAAGATCTTGGTGAAAACCTTATAGATAACAGATAGCAGACTGATGGAACGATATTTCCGTATATCTTGTATGTTGCCTTTCTTATGGAGCAGAATATATATACAGGGTGATTCAAAGAAATGGGAAATTTTAAAAATTAAATAACATTAATGAAACATTTTTTTTAGAAAATGAATTTTATTTCATGTAATTGTACAAATGTTGCCATTTTAGGATACATACATTTTAATTTATTTTTTAAAGATGACGTCTTGCAGGTGACCTCCTCTTCTACGTAAACACTCACGAAGTCTCTTCGTTAAATTGTTCATGGTTTGACGTAACATCTCAACTGGAATTTCCGGAATTGCTTCTCGGATCTTTGCCTTCAGTTCTTCCGTTGTAGCAGGTCTACTGTGGAACACTTTGCTTTTAAGGTGACCCCACAAAAAGTAATCGCAAGCTGAGAGATCAGGCGATCTGGGAGGCAATTAAATGTCACCATTTTGTGAAATGACACGTTGTCCAAACAATCGGCGTACAGCTGCCATCGATATTCGTGCAGTATGTGATGTTGCTCCGTCTTCTTGAAACCAGGCTGTGTTAAGAATTGGTGGAAATCTCTTTTGTTGTTCCACAACAAAGGTTTCAAGCATGGCTACGTAACGAGCCGACGTCACTGTAATCGCAAGACCGTTGTCATCCTCAAAAAAATAAGGGCCTATAACACTGTAAGATGACATAGCACACCACACGGTCACTTTCTGGCTGTGCAACGGACGCTGGTGTAGGCTGCGTAGAATTTTCTTGTGCCCAGTATCTGAAATTTTGCTTGTTAACAAATCCACTGAGGTGGAAATGCGCTTTGTCTGACATCCACAGTTCGTGAAAAAACTCTTCGATATCATTTATCTTCTGAAGCATTGCATTACAGAATTATGCTCGCACAACTGCACTGTTCGGTTTCAGTTCCTGGACGATCTGCAACTTGCATGGATGGTATTGCAAGTCTTTCACTAACATTCTTCGAACACTTGAACTATGCAATTTTAAAGATGTTGAGAGACGAAGGATTGACCGATGTGGACTTCGTGTGACAGTATCTTGTAAAGCTTGAACATTCTGTGGTGTACGGACGGTTCGCTCACGGCCTGGAGGTTTCTTTTTCATTGTCGAACCAGTTTCCTCAAAATTAGATATCCATGTTTTAATTGCATGTGCTGATGGAACATGGTCGTGCCGTCCCAGATTAAATTGACGGCAAAATTCTCTACACTGTCATTGTTTTTGTAAAACGCTTTGATAGCAAATGCACGTTGCGCACCACTCCAAGGATCCATGACAACTAAATGGCAGGTTAAGTTAGAGAGGCTGGCGCCACTTGTCAAGTGGTACCAATCGCCCACGGCTACCAACACAACTTTCAAAATTTCCCGTTTCTTTGAATCACCTGTATATGTGTGTGTGTGTGTGTGATCACAATCATTACACTTTATTTTATAAATTCCACATAAATTATATGAATTGGTATGATTATTGCTTTTTTAAATATTTTATTATATGGTTATTTGTTTTATATGCAGATTTCAATTTATTTTTATCATAAACTTTGGTTATATATTCAACAATTCTATCAGCATATGAATATTTTAAATACACCTCATCAATTTTCTGTGCATTATTTATTGGTTTTAGGATTGTTTTACTATTAATTTTTGAAATTTGTTTTATATTATTTATTTCTATGTTTAATTTATTTTTATTATTTTGTGTCTAAATGATCACTCTATTAACAATGTTTGAATATGTGTTAATTTTGTGACACCAAGGATGATTTGATTTTTTATGAATTGTAATTTTATTGGTTGTGGGTTTCCTATAAACTGAAGTCATAATAATTTGATTATTTTTATTAATCTCAATACTAACATTTAGATCATTTATTGTTCTATTTATATCTATTTCAAAAGTGAATTTTGACTTTATTTAATCTTTTTTTCTTTATTTAATTTAATTCTGCACTTGGCTGGATCAAGTTGTTATATACAATAATTATTAATTAGTACAGAGGTGATATGGGTCTTGAAAAGGTAATTTAAAAAAATAAAAAATAAAAATATATATATACACAAAAACAATTGATCATGACAAGTATTTGTTTTAACTTATGACAAAGAAAATGCATTACCTGAGATATTATTTAATGATAAATTATGGATTCAAAAAGTAGATTATGTAAATTGTTAAGTTTACATAAGGTTTTTTTTTGGTAATAATGAATTGTAACACATTGGACAACACGTTTATGAAAAATTATTTCTATCAGTTGTAAAATGATACGAGGGTTATTTGTTTTTCAAGGTCCAATTGGTCACGAAATTAAAATCACAGTGAAAATAAAAAATCTTTTATTTGTAAAAAGTACTTATAATTATGCTATTTCTCTACATAGTCGCCACTCTGATTTAGACATTTGTCATAGCGTGGTACCAACTTTCCAACACCCTCGTCATAGAACGAAGCCGCCTGTGTTTTCAGCCATGTTTCTACGCTAGTCTGCAGCTCGATGTCTATGCCAAAATGTTGTCCTCCTAGCCAGCATTTCATGTGAGCAAAGAAGTGAAAATCGGATGGAGCCAAGTCCGGGCTGTATGGTGGGTGATCAAAACTACCAAACGAAAACGCTGCAGGAGCTTCTTTGTTACAGCTGCAGTGTGCGGCCGAGGATTGTCATGGAGAAAGACAATGCCTGATGACAACATTCCTCTCCGCTTATTCTGAATTGCCCTTCGTAGACGTTAAAGAGTCGTGCAGTATGAGGCTGCAGTGATGGTCGTGCCACGTTCCATGAATTCCACCAAGAGCTGCAGACCAGCGTAGAAACATGGCTAAAAACCATGTTTTTTATGCTCTGTTCTATGACAAGGGTATTGGAAAGTTGGTACCATGCTACGACAAATGTCTAAATCGGAGTGGCAACTATGTAAGTACTTGTTATAAATAAAAAGTTTTTTATTTTCACTATGGTTTTAATTTCGTGACCGATTGGACCTTGGAAAAAAAATAACCCTTGTAATCAGGAACAAAAAGAAAAAAAAATTTTTAGTTTTATTGAACGCTGTGATCACACAATAAATCTGTGGAATAACCAAAATGAACTATTCAAATCTATTTGATTCTACTCTAATAATTTTTCTTTTTCTGTGAGACTATAGCCATTACCCATTTGAATTGTTTTAATAAAATTTCAATGATTTTAGATGCATTTATTTCAATAACAATTAAACTTTCACTTGAGGATGATTCTGATTTATGTAATTGTCAGTATACCTGGTTATGAATTAAATAAATGTTTTATAATTAAATGACTATGTTAAATCCAAATTTACGTTGGGTTAAAAAAATCACAAATTTTTAATCTTTTTAAAGTTCACTGAAGATAAAAAAAATGTTAAAACTCAATATATTTTATATAACTCAATTTTTAAACTCTATTTTTGATATGCAACTAATTACCTCACCAACTGGAGTACTTCTTGGATTTTCTTATATATTTTTATTAAATCAAAGCCAATAAATTCTTAGTTAATATTCATTCCATTGTTTTTTAGTTTTTTCATTTATGGTTTGATATCTTCATAAAAATTAAACTCAAACTTTGTATACAATAATCTTTAGCTATAAATTTCATTACATTTTTATTTGCAAAATAGTGTTTAGACGTTGATCTTTTGGACTTAATTTATTTTCAAAAAAAAAATGTTTTTTAAATAATTTTGTTGGTTGCAATTTTAGTACGGTCAGAATGAAGAAAGAATACTTCTTACTTTGATCGGTGTAAATGTTAATTTTATAAATTTAAAATGGGTTTATGAATTTTTTTTTTTCTATTAAAATAAACGGCATGAAACTATATAAGCTAACCATTTAAAGATTATGAATGAAACTTGAATTGAAAAATTTTAAAATGTTAAGGGGGATTAAAATAAAAATAAACAAATAACACCACAAATTTTTAAAACATACCTTTATCTGTTCCACTCTAGGCCGGCTGAACCGTAGATCAAAGCAATAATTCACAAGGCTACGAATTTTAGGATGATTTCTATCATTACACATACAAATGATAGGAACTCGTGATAGCTTTATCAACTGAATGAGTTCTTGAATACCTCCACGGTCTTCATTTCCAGCCATTCCATCTACTTCATCCATAAGTAACACATGATTACTGCTGACTTCCTTATTATTAGCAGCTGGTAATACAAAATATAATAAAATCAGGTTCATAAATATGCTTTTAACATATAAGACAACTGAAAATACAGCTACACTATACTTAAAAGAAATCTACACAGATCTTATTAAACATAGAATATGAATGTTACTTTGATCCTACAGAATAAATGTAGAACAATCACAAAGTAAATGAGTCATTTCCAGAAATATTCTTCCTCTGATAAACATTAGGGTCATCCAAGCAGTCTAAGTGAACTGGATGTGTAATAGTTTCAAGGCAATTATTTTTATATTATTGATGTAGATTTCATAAAATGGGCATGAACAAGTTTATATTAACTAAACAAGTGCAGAACCAAATATGGACTGATATATTAGTAACATGTATGTTGGAAACAATATCATAATTTTGCGGTAATTATTCAACCAACAATGTACAATAACATACTAATACAAAGCTGACTGTATTGGAAGTTGTGCGGTTGATATTTTAAAAGTAGACGTCCTGGCTTTACCTGTTAGGCTCTTCAACCACTAGCTTGGCTTTTGGTGAAATTCCTGGATAGGCAACAGGATCCTTAGTAGTTTCGAGGGTGATTAACTCATTAAGTCCTACTAAAAAATAACAGCCAATTGTCTTAAACTCAAATGTTACCAATCTTTCATACAATACCAGGGGTAAAAAATCTAATTGGTAACTGAGAGCGAAATCTATTTTCTACATACTTTTGTCCTTTATGAAACTACTCTGTTTCACTGTGCATTACCTATGATCAACATTTACCCCAACTATAGCACAAAAAAAATAAAATTTTCATTCATAAGTAATCTTGAAGCACCTGTAATAGAAATATTCTAACTGCTATATCCTACCTCATAAAAAAAGATAGTAAAGAACAGCCTCCATAGTGGAGTAGTATCATCCGGAAGGTTATGGGTTCAAATCCCAATTAGACTTAGCATTTTTCATATCTAACAAAAATTCATCTTTCATCATTGGCTATAACTGGAAGGTTGGCCTGTAATTGCTTAAAAAGATTAATAATAAATAAAAATAGTTTTTAAAAATGTAGAAAAAATTTGTGTGAGAATTTATGGATGGATTCACAGCAATACCAAAATAAGTAAAATGTTATGGAATGGATAGAATTACTGAAATGCAAAAAAAAATTATACTGAAAAATTTAGCATAACTAACATACTAAAAATATTTTGGAATGGCACTCAACAGAGGCAAATCAATCAAACATGAAAGGATAAAAAACTAAAAAATCAGAGGAAGATGTAGGAAAGGAAAACAATTATAGGTACAATTATGGTACTTGCTTGCTAAGATTTTACCAGATAATGAAAGAGATCTTAGCAAAACATACTATGAGGAGCTAATAATTGTCAATGATGCTTTTACACAGTTACAGTCTGTTTCATGATTTAATGATGGCACAACTGCAGCTCATGATATGTAATTCCAATTAATAGTAGAGAAAAATTAAGATGTTTAGAAAATATTATGAAACAGTTCATGGCATATATTACCAAAAGTATACTAATATTAAATTAAAGTAATATAAATGGAAGAACTGCAATCAAGAAATTATGGCTGGATTTACAACTCGATTTGCATTGATTAGTATTCATTACCCATGAATAGGTAGAAAGAAGCAGGTCAAAGTATTGCATTAAATAATTACAGCTAGAATAGAATTCTTTCAGATTTTAAGGTCACTTAGTTCAAAAAATGTTTTCTTCTCCTACACATAATCTATATCTTTCTCCTTCAGTTACAGTATACCCATCTCATTATACTTATCCATTTAAAAAAAATATTCAAAAGAAATTAGAAAGTGTTTTTTATGTTAATAAAAATCTTTCAAGTAAAAAACATTAAAATAACTTTTAAAAAGATACCGGTGAAGTATGGTGCTAATGATGTAGTAGAGAGCAGTTCTGAGACTTCTTCGTGCAATAATTTTTTAGATCTAGTATCAGAAGCATTAAATTCTACTACATCATAACCCAGTTCTTTGCAAACCAAATGCGCTGTTGTAGTTTTACCTGTAAAAAATATAGATAACATTACTTACAAGAAAAGTAATATAGATAACATTACTTACAAGAAAAGTTTAAAACATTCCATCTCGATTAATTAACATTAATCATATTTAACCAACCAGTAATGGGTAGGTCAGCCTTTAACCATAATTATATATGATAATGCATTTATGGAGTTCCTCAAAGAATTTTTAAATGTAATGTAATTTTTATAGATGTGCTTCTTTAAATGTATATTTTTATTAATGGTCATAAAAGTTCTTTTATAAATACTTGTATTTAATTTAGCAAAAGTAAATTATTTTTCAGATAAAAGTTAAAATTTTATTCTTATATAATGCATATTTACAAGACTGAATTATAAAAAAAATTTTTATCATCATGAATGTCGAAAGAAATTTAATCGAAACAGTATGAAGTGTTGTAATTGGTGTTTGTAAGTAACTTTATACTGAAAATTAATTTTTATTTTTAATATATAAATATATCATTACCAATGTAAGAGAGGCATTTTAAAGTCTGTGTCAAAATAAAGGCATGATTTTTTGTGAAAATATCTTTTTCATTTCACAACATAATTTTCTTTCACTATACACTAGTCCAATTATACTCAAGTTTTTTGATCCATTCCTTACAGCATGATTTATCCAAGTCTTCAAAATAAGCATATGCTTTGGTAATAACTTCATTTTGTGTAAATTTCTTTACAGCAAGCAATTTTATATTTTACAATATGATAATTGCCCATAAGTGCTTAGTCTGGCAAGTAGGGGTGGAAGAATTTCATGGCATAATGTGAATAACTTTGCTGTTGCAATCACAGAAGAGTAAGCTGGGAAGATATTGTCTCGTGAATAATCATCATCTTCTTCATCAAATATGGTTGTTTTTGCTTTCTTTCCTCATTTAGTTGATCCAGCAAAGATGCATAATATTGCTCAGTTATCATTTTAACTATCTTCAATAAGTCAATGAAAATTATGCCATGAGGATCTCAAAAGGGCATACCTTTCCTGCTAACAGAACAACTTTTGCCCTCATTGGGGCAAGTTATCTAACTGAAACCCACTCACTGTTTTACTGTTCCTTGGTTTCAGGTTGATAGATATATATCAAAGTATCATCAACCTGTTATGAATGTTACAAAAATCTTCTTGATACACTGAAACAGCCCCAAACAGTGTTTAGAAATGTTTGCTTCTTCATGCTTTTGATCAATTGTGAGCAAAGAACCATTCCATCTTGCGGACAGTTGTTGTATATGTAAATATCCAAGTAAAATATTGTCTCATTCATTGAGATACCAATCACTTTAGCAACCCCACACACTTTTAATACTTTATCTTCCACTACAATATCATGAACCTTTTTAGTATTCTCAGCAGCTATACCATCAACAGGTCATGTGAAATTTTCAGTGTCATTTGTATATAAATAACCACACAAAAATAATCAAAGTGTTTGAAAATTGCTAAAGAAAAGTAATTTAATGTTAAAAAAAAACAAAGTTCAATCACATAAGAAATTTTCTTACTTGATAAACTTAAATGAGTGAATGTGGTTGAAATGTCACTCATTGAGTATTGTATGATAGTGTATCAAACAATACTCAATGAGTGATATTTCTTGACATTGGACAGATTCTCATCAAATACCCCATGTATTTAATGGGGGATGGGTTATTTGTATGTAAACATCTTCTTTTTTTTTTAGTTGAAAATATTCTTTGAAGAATTTGAACTTAACTCCAAAAATAGTTTTTGAAGAATATTCTAGACAACTTAATACTCCAAAAATTTGTGTATGGTGAATAATACATTTTTAAGGTTTTTTTTCTTACTTAAATATATATGTAATATTTCATAAGCTATATGTTAATATTAAAAAATATAAGTGCTATAGTAGTATATAAATATTTTTTTTCTTTGTGTATATATATATATATAAGAAAAGTTTCATACATATATATATATATATATATATATATATATATATATATATATATATATATACAGAAAAAATATTCCACCAACTGGAATATTTTTAGCAACATTACATTATTAATTAAAAGCAAAAAAAAAAAAATTAATATAAAACTGCTACATATTTGTCTACATTACCTTCATTTAAAATAAATCTTCCTTCTTTGACTGTGACCTGGAATTATTTAATGCTAAGGAAAGGTAATAAGCCAATCAATTTGTATTATTTATACATTACACAACAAAAATTTTACAATTGAAACATACTAAGAATTATCAGCTATTGACAAATTTATTCCTGATTATTCAAACAGTAGTTAATGATAACAAAATAAAAATTAAAACGGTCAGTTTTATGATCGAGTGGAAAATTAAAAAAAATCGAGCATGTAATGACAAATAATCAATCTGAGTAATGATTAGATGTTATACTGCAACTTTTTAACAGTAAAGAAAAATTTCCAAGAGATAATATTAAATATTTTTGCAGTCACATGGAATAGTAATCAAATTGTATCAGTACAATGTTAGAGTTCAAATATATTAACTTCAGTATATTGGAAAATATTAAATCATCTGCTAGAATATTTTCTTATCATAATAGTAATTACAATTAATAAAAAACAGTTACTAACCAATTCCAGGTGGCCCAGATAATAGAGCTGCTTTGAAGAATGAACCATCATCATCCTTAGCCCAAGGACCTAAACGAATTAAACACACAGTCTATTATATTATTAATTTTCAAATTAATGTTAAATAAAGTACAATTTACCAAATAATAATAGCAGCAAAAGTATCTTAGACAATAGAAAGGAAATAATTGTAGATAAGCTCTTGAAGGCATTGTCACACCTGATGCCCTTATAAGTATTTTTTTATCTGAGGCACTGTACGATGTCTGTAAGAGAAGCACTAGCTCCCACAAATATAACGGGGTATATATTGGTAGAGCCACAAGATTGCATCCTTAAGAAAGGAGTGTCTGATAGCTAGGAAGGTCCTTCAGAGGAGAAGGGCTGGCACTGATACAGGAGAAGCCATCCAATGGCTTAAAAGATGTAGGCAAGAGATGTATTCTAGCATCAAGAGGTCCAAATGATTAAGTGGGCAGAGCTATATGACAAGGTGAACAAGGATCCCTGGAGGAATGGATACAAAATCATCATTGGAGGATTTGGATGTAAGTTACCCGTTCACAGGCGTACAAATGGAGGTAGTCATAAGAAGACTATTCCCAAAGAACATCCACACTGTTACAAAGGAAATTGTGGAGTAGAAGATTCATCATTTCACAGTCGGAGAGCTACACGTAGCATGCAGTAAGTTCAAACCTGAGAAAAGCCCTAGGACAGATGGGATTTCAGCAGAGGTAGTGAAGGCAGTGCTGGAGGCTGATCCACTGACAGTCTTTGATGCAGTAAACCTTGTTCTGCTTTGTGGAATAATCCCAGGAGAATGGAAGTATGCATGGCTGGTGCTACTGAAGAAACTGAGAAGATGGGATGAAGACCTCTCTGATTATAAGCCGCTAATTTTATTAAACAGAGTAGGAATCCTATTTGAAGCCTTATTGCTGCATAGGCTGAGAAAAGAGGTTGTGGTAAGGGGTGGGCTTTCTGAACACCAATATGGTTTTAGAATGGGGAGGTCCACCATTGATGCATTAGAGAGGGTAGTCTCAACTATTGATGAGGCAGCAGGAGGTTCTAAGTACTCCAGGAAGGTACAAATTCTGGTCCTACTGGATGTCAAGAACGCCTTTAATAACATAAGATGGGATGCTATCCTGGAAGAATTGGGAGGACAGGAATATCTCACTATATTTGAGGTGTATAATACAAGACTACCTGTCCCACAGAAGGATTAAAGCTTTTGTGGTGGATGCGACTGTAGAGCTTTGGATGGAGTGCGGTGTATTTCAGGGGGCCTCTGCTAGGACCGATTCTTTGGAACACGATTTACAATGTCTTGCTTGGTCAAGTTTAATAACAAAAGGGTGGTGGCTGTTGGCTATGTTGATATCTGTAGACTGGGATATACAGAGGCTAGAGGAGAAAACACCATTAAGATGGCCAAAGACTGCCTGTAGGACAAGGGGTTATTCCTGGTGGCCGATAAAACAGAGTTAATAATACGCTGTTGGGAAAAGAAGAATATCCCCAATCAGGATCATGGTGGGCGATGTTGTGCTCAAGCCTGCCAGGTGGGCCCAATGTCTGGGTATCTGGTTGGACTATGAGTGGAAGTTCACCAGGAACATGGAGGAGGTGTCTGACAAGGCTGATAGAACAGCATGGGCCCTAACCAGACTCATATGCTATGTGGGTGGTCCTCCGGCCTTCAAGATGCGGTTGCTTGCCACGATGGTGTCGTCTATAATTATGAATGCGACATCTGTCTGGCAATGTGCCATGAAATATGAGAGATGCCAGGCTAGTCTAACAGGATCTAAAGGAAAATGGCATTGATGATTGCATCGGCATACAGGACTGTGTCTACTGAGGCAGTGTTAGTGGTGGCAGGTGTGCCCTGGTTGAGCTACAAGTGGCAGAAAGGGTAGGAAGATCTAATGGAAACCCAGGAAGTAGCACCTGAGTACGCTAGCTGAGTGGCAAAGCAGTGGGAAGCAGTTGCCATGGGAAGATGGTCTTACCATGTCATCCCTGATGTCAAGAAATGGGTCTGTTGATGGCGGCATGGGGAGGTTAAATTCTGGCTGATCCAGCTGTTGACAGGCCGTGGGGCATTTAATTCCTACCTTTGTAGAATGAAGAGAAGGCCTTGGTACGGAGGTTCCCAGGGGCCAGGGGATGTCACTGTCATTGATGTGCTGAGGACTTTTCGATTCATTCATCTAGAAGCCTGCAAGGACACAGCAGCTCATGAGTAATGCCAAAAAGTGGATAATATCCAGGCTGCTGTATAAGGGGGAGGTTATTTAGCAGGTGTGAGCCCTGCACGTGCTGTCAGAACAGGTCTGGCATAACGTTTTCCTCCCCTACAGAAAAAAAAAAGTCTTGCCAATTTTCAATGTTTCAATCACAATTGTAGTTACACCTTTTAAAATTACTTCCATTCTTTTATCCAATCAGGAGGCACAATAAATAAATTTCCGATTAGAAGATTGGATAATTTTTTCTCGGATAGATTGAATGCACTGAGAATATATTTAAAAATTCCTTCTAAGAAAATGCACAAATAATAGACTAATACGAGTTTCCAAACACAATATATAGTAAGGTATGTTTTGAGGTAACACATTCTTAAAAAAAAAGATCTATGGACATTTTTCAGATTCTTCCCACTTTGACCATTCTTAAAAAAATATAAAAAAATGTTTGGAACATTTTTCTAATTCTCCCCACTTTTGAAACTCCAGACTTCTGTTCCACATGTCATAACCCTATATGTTTGTAGCTAGGCTTGTCTCAAAAGTAGAGTTAAATAAGTTTATTATTGCCTCTAAATATTCCTCTAACACTTTTGTAGAACTCAAAAAGTATTCTGTCCAAAACAGGTGTCTTATTATTCAAATTTTTTAATGTAAATGAGACTAAACTAAATTCAGTTACTCAAATGAGATCATTCTATTCAATTTTACATTTTCTACAAACAATATAGTATATATTTCTGAATAAGTCAAACCCACATAAAAATAATCCAGAAAGATATCTTAATTTAGGTCTCTGGTCTGATGCAATTACTACTTTGAAAGAAGTGCCTTTAAATTCTGTTATTATTTCCCTAACTCTTTAGAATTTTTAACCTTTTTACATCTTTTTGTCTTTATAACATGAAAAAACATTTCTTTCAACACAGATTCTTACATTTCTTTCACTTCTATTATTACTACCTGATTAGATCTGAACCTTTCCTCCTAATATTAAAAAATAAATAAATTTTATGCCTTACTCTACAACATTCCCCATTAAATTATGTCAATCTCCTCTTGTCACCTCCATTTATTCTATTCATCATTTTATCTTATCACACACAACCTTAAGTTAATAATAACAACTTAAAAGGATTCAAGATCCTGCTTTACATTACCTACCATCCGTGGATAACAAGTTAACTAAATCTAATTTTAAAACATTGTTCATCATTAGTGGTCCACTTTTGCACATCTCTTCCTTTTCCCCAAAAGACATATCACATCCAATCAGCTTGTAATCGGAAATTACTTGTTTAAAACTGAACACTTTTTTAATTATATAGTGCTTAAGATCAATTTCACAAAGTCAATTATTGATGCACTGTTACCCTAGATGTAATCGCTCGCTCTATCAATTTCAGTTAGTCCTTCCATTCATTATTACAAAATTAAATGTTTCAGATTTCTATTAATTTACATCTCTTTCTGTTTGACGTTTTATCCACAGAGTGGTGATTCTAACTCATGGATCTCAAATATACCCTCGTCAAGGAATGTCTGTAATTAGTCTTCCATTAGCATCTTCTAATAAAATTAAGTTGTTTTTTCTTCTAATTGTCATTTAAGAACTTTCACATGCTTAAATAATCCACTTCCCAGATTTAAGAATTTTCCCCTTTAAGTATTTTAAGATTAAATAAAAATCTTTGGAGCCAATTTTTATATTAACTAATTTCCCCCTAAATTAATGAACTGTAACAGCCCTACTAACTTATTTTTAATAACCAACCCTGCTCTATCAATATCCGATCTTCTGGCCGTCACCAAATACTATAGCTTCAAAAAACATTTTCCAATCTTTTTGTCACCCACTTCCATGAACATTTCAAACAAGAGAAATATATTATTACAGATAAATTTAGAAATCCCACTTGGTAAAATCTTTATTTTTAATCATTAAAGTTGTACAACAATACACAAACAATGTTTCCATCCCAAACCGATTCTTACCAGCAGGTTAACCTAACCTAATTCTTTGTCTCATCCTTGTTTACAATTTTTTTGATAAATTCTCTAACCATTGTGGTAATGTTTCAATATCTTCTTTCTTTCTTTCAGCTCCATATCATCCATGGTCAATAAGAACATCCATCTGCCTACAATCTACCTATGTTCAAGTAAAAACATTTATCTTACAAAACCTTTTTTCTTAACTTATTTATTTAGTTTTCCTCTGTTTTCCTACTTATACAGGAAAAGTTCATGTTTATGATAAAACTTCTTTATTGTATTTTTCAAGATTGAGTTAAGATCTTCATCATCCGAGAATATGAGCCGTGATTCTCTCTGGTTCCAGTATATGTGACTTATTTATCTAATTAATATTTTCTCTTGCAGATGAAAACTGATGAAAAATTTCATCACCAGCTTAACATTATCCTCTTCATTATATTTTAATTCCTTAAAGATTAAATTGTTTCTCTTAGAACTATTTTCAAACTCATTAAATCTATTTTGTATTAAAATATTGTGCATTTTAAGTTTTCCCCTTTTATTAATTTCAAATTATCCATTTTCACTAATTAACTTACTTAAAGAAATTTCAACAACTTTAAATCATCCTTTGAAACTAAAACACTCAATTTTTTATCTCTATCATTTCTGTATGATTTTGCATTTCTTCCTGCTGCTTTCTTTTACCAATCTGTGTCAGTAATCCTGGAGATTTTAATCTTTTACTTAAGATATTAGGTGTAGAACCCTCAAAATATGTTTTGATACCTTTGAGGCATTTATATTTATCTCTAATACTCAATAATAAATATGATACTAACACTGATAATGTGAAAACTAGCATAAAATACAACCAATTTTTATAACAAATCTTTTGCGCAACAGAAACTGTTAAAAAAAAGCTGTGAAAACATAATAAATAAAATATCTTGGTTAAATTAAAGGTCTTTTCAATAAAATCTATTCAGGTCTAAAATTATTATAAACAATATTTCAACTTTCATTTTGATGACAATGATGACTTCAACTGGGTTAAATTCTCATATGATCATTAATCATCAATAAAATCAGACTGTATTGCCAGTACATAGTTCATCACAATTATATAATTAAAAAATTCATTATATTCAAATTTCAAAATTTTATTAGTACTTATCAATTTAAATAATACAGTGAAGTAAAACATTAGTCCTTTATCTGCTCAAACGAATCTTGTTACAACTAAAATAATTACAGCTGAAACAAATTTCCAATTAAGCGATTAAAGACCACCAAATCCTCATTATCAAAATAACCAGTATCCAGTCAACATCCATCATATGGCCAAATGATCAGATGAAGCAAGCACGCAAGTGAGAAGAAAAGCCACACAAATAATCTATCATTTCACATTCTGGTTGGTAGTAACTACATGTACAAAATTCAGAAATTTTGAAATAATTTAAAATCAAGTATTACTTCTTTTGTAATTTATAGTTAACCTACTTGTCCATGGCATACACAGGATGATATTATAGAGATTGATTTACTCACTGCATTTTGCCTAACGTATGTAATATGTTACTTATATATTTTTTTAATACATTGAAATTTCCATGTAAAAGACCCTCAAGTGACCAATAAATCATCTGTTATTATAAAAAGTATCTGATAATGGAAATACAGTTCAATATACATTTGTATGTATGTAACTAACTAAGTACAGTACAAGTACAAAAAAACCTACTTGTGTAAATAAAGTAAAAATAACATACTATATCATCTGGTAATAAAAAATGTAACACATCTTATATTGAAATTTTAATTAATTACAGAAGTTGGGGAACAATTTAGCACTATGCACTTTATGGAATGATTTGAAAATTATTTTTGTGTTTTTAACTATTTGATTTATTGATAAATTAAACATTTAATCTTTTAACAGTAACTATGTAGTTACCTAAATCTAATTGAAGAAAGAGCAGAATTATTTTTAATTTTGTATACAATAATGAGTTATTTTAATTTGTTTACTTTCAGTTAAAATTGGTGTTTTGATATGATCCTTTAGGATAACTATTTGAAACTTCAGCATCTGATTTATGAATGAAAGATTTTTTGTTTTTCAATAACAACTAAATTGTCAGCACTATTTAAAATTACATTTAAACCAGTGTCAGTTGTTATGTCTTCCTTTTTTTCTTCTTCATCACCATCAGAATCTATAGCATCATCAGCTATACATATGAATGTAGTTGAAAAGAAAATGCAATTTTTAGTTAATACCTAAGTGATTACTAATGCACTTTCATTTTAAAAATCACTGCTAAATACAGTAAAAAAAAAACAAAAAAAAACAATACAATAACAGAGTTATCATTATGTTTTCCTTTCTAATTTTTTTTATCAGCCCTAATTATGAAATTTTCAAAATCACCATTTAAATTTTGAAAACTCTTCATGTATCAACAAATGGCTTATGATAACCAATTTTCATTATTATTTTGATTTTGGTATTGTAACTAAATTTTTTAGCAGATTTTCAATGTGTGAAATTTAATGAAGAGCACTGGAGAAAATTGAGTTTTTAAATGATATATAAAAATTGTTAAGGGTCTTTTAATAATTACAGAATATTTTAACTGTTCAAAATGAAATGTATCTAAATCAGTATAGCCCATCAATAAGGATATTACCAAAATGATAAGACTTTATAATATTAACAAAAGAATTACAAAAAATTTCTTTCACAGTTCTGCACAAGAAAACCGACTTTTGGTTTATTTTATTTTGTTCCTTTTGCCCCACTCAAAACACATATCCAGTAATGACCTTCAAAGTAGTAGGTAATGCTACCTGAATACACCAAATAATATTAACATTAGATACTGCGGATAAAGAAACATCAATGTTCCAAACTCAGCATCAAAATGAACCACTACAGCAAATTTAAATTTCAATGAAACTGATCTATTAATTTTGGAAATTTTCAAGCTGCAAAATGTAAAAATTTTCAAACTAATTGGATCTTAAACCGAGTGTAATTCAAGAATAACTAAACCAATCTTCATCAAATTTTCACATGCACAACTTCTGTATACACAACAGAACAGCATATCTAAATCTCAAGGAAATTAATTAAGTAGTTTTAGAGATTTTCCAGCCACAAAATTTTATTTTTCTAAAATTGATTCTTTTGGCTCTGCACTATACAAATTATATTAATCTGATCAACTCAAGCACAGAATTAAAATAAAATAGAATAGGATGTCACCTACCTTATTTCATAATCTAATCAAGAGTGCTTTCATGAGTATCTCACATCATCAGTTGTTCTATAATTTTTCAAATCTTTCGTTGCAAATTACACATTAAAATTGTACGTTGCAAATTGCACATTAAAATTAAAATCGAGTTTTAAAATTGTTAAAAGATCCTTTTCCAATTAAACCAAAACAGAAATAAAACTAATTTTTTTTTTATATTCAAAATTTTAAATTGTAAATTAAAATTAAAAATTGCATTTACACAAAATATGAAGTCATTAATAAAAAAAATAAATTTTGTTATTAAGTTAATAATAAAAATAAAACAGAAATCGTTGCAGACTATCTAGCCAAAGTTATGTGACTGTACAGAGTTGAATTATTACGAATTATCAATGTCTAAAGAAGTGCTGCTTCCTTAGCAACTTTTATGATTGTGTCATCCTCATATTTGATATGTAGGATTAAATTAAATTTACGTTTATATTTATAAATGTAAATAATCAGAAACATTAGAGAAACCCAATTATCTACTTTTATAATATATAAAGTGTTCATCAAATCTAGTTTTTGAAGGAACTAGTGCTTTTACCTACATAAATATGGTCACAATCATTGCACTTTATTTTATAAATGCCAAAAAAAATTGTGTAAATCATATGAAGCAGTACATGTATTATTTTTTAAATGTTTTATTAAATGGTTATTAGTCTGGTATGCAGGTTTAAATAAATTTTTATCATAAACCCTTGTTATGTTTTCAACAATATCAGTATATACATATTTTAAATACACATTGCCAATTTTCTGTGTGTTATTTATTGGTATTAAATATGTATTATTGTTAATTTTTATATTTGTTTTTTTTTGTATAAATTATCTACTGAAGATTCATTATAACCATTATATTTAGCAATTTGTTTTATATCTATTTCTTTATTTAATATATTATTATTTCCATTATACTTTGTGTAATTGAATGCTCTTATAACCATGATCGTATATGTATTAATTTTGTGGGACCAAGGATGAATTTATCTGTTATTTTGGAGATGATGAATAAGGGCTGGTTTGAACCAAGTGCACCTGTATTAACTGGACTACCAAAAATACATAAACCTGGTGGTATACCTATGCGACCTTTAATTAATTTCACAACCGCCCCTTTTCATCATCTCCAAAATAACAGATAGAATACTTGAGCTGTTAATTTAACAGTAATTTTATCTGTTGTTTCAATAAGCAGGTTGAGGATTTTTAAATTCCCAAATTGTTCGTTAATAATCTGATAACTTAGATTATTTTTTATATATATAATCACTCCATCTGCTTTGTTAATTCTACTATTATTGTCAAAATGTGTATATCCTGTTAGATTAATAAATTTGATATTATCTATTAGTCATGCTTCTGAACATATTATAATATCTGGTTAATTCTCAAGAGCATTTATCATTGCTTCGAGCTTAATAATATTTTTCTTTATACTTCTGACATTAACATGTAGGATCAACAGCTCAGACTTGGAAAAATTTTAATTTTCAATTATTTCCATCATCTTGTTAAAAATTAATTCTTCACTAAGATTGTAGTCTACATTTTCCATAAATAGAATTCAATATAAAATCTCTTTACCAAAGCCAAAGATTAAACAACAGATCTAAACGGTGACTCTGGTTTCCAGGGATAATTGGTATTGTTAATACATTGCTTCATCTCACCTTGTAGCTTTCACAGATATGTCATCAGCAGAATGTTCTATTGATCTTTTTTTGGAGAAATATTTGTTGGCACTAATACAACTGACACATTTTCTAATCTTCATATTACATGCAAATACATTATGTCTGCCAGCACACCTCACACATGCTTGAGATCTTTTGAAGGTATTTTGCACTTTATCCAACTATGATTAAATCCACTGCAGTTTTTACATCTCTTAAAAGTTAAAATTGTCGTACACCTTGCAGTTTTGAAATCCTACAAAAACAGTTTTTGTCTTCATCCTGGCATCACATGTTACTTCTGCTGGGATGCAGAATTATTATTTCATTGCCTATATTTATGAACAATGATAATACTATTTTGTGGTAGTTGATTTCTATTGATAATATCATTGGCGAGTTCTTCTTTATTGACATCAGCCGAGATATTTGTTATTCTTATTTGGGGGTTATTTTTTTCACATGCCTTAGCCATTAATATTTCTTTGTTTTCACTATTTAAGGTTTTTTATATGTCTTCAGAGTCCTGAGCACTGCTACTCTTGACAACAGTAGCCCCATTGTTAGACTTATCAATTTTTAAAACTTTAGCATGCATTTTAATAGCAACTTGCTCTTTCATAATGCTGAAAGATTTCATATTTGATTTTCACATTTCATGTGAAGAGTTTCACATGACAATTTCACCTTTGAAATTGCCATATGTTTTCACAATTAAATGACAATATTCTTGTTTTTTTGGCACATTTACGTATGAATTTTTAGCTTCCTCATGGTTTTTTTCTGTAGCTGTAGTGAAAGATCTTAGGAATTTATTGTGTTCTCTCAGATCATCATTTTGTTTAACTAATTCCCTGTTCATTTTTTTCATAACTTAACTCTGTCATCCAATCCTGACAATCCTCATATTTTTTATTTTGATCATGTTTACATTTTTTGCTTTTGTCACCAGCAATAGATAACACATCCACATCATCATATTTGTCATCCTGATCCATGAGTCGTGTTTCAACTTCCTGAGTAACATTTAGACCATTTATAATATTTTCCAAATGTTGACATCGTATGATTAATAATTTTCTATTCAAAATCCTGGTTCATCATCCTCCTTTTGGCCACATGATTTCAAAAGATTACAGGTTATGTTTGGATGAGTAGCACACATACTATCATATGTCTTGAAACAAAAAAACCTTTTCCATCTTTAGTTTTATGCAAAAATTGAGATTTACAGTACTCAGCATCACACAGAAGACAAATTACAAATTTAATATCTCTACTTTCATGACAAATTTGCTTGTTATAATCTGGAGGTATATCCCGTGCATCTTTATTCAACCAAAGAATCGTGCTTTTCCAAGTAATAATTTAATAATAACAAATAACAATTATATTAAAGGCACAGCCTAAAAAGATTCATCGATCTCAAATATAAATACATGACATTAATCTGTTTTGCAATAAAATTGAAAAAAAATAATTATTTAATAGTAGTTTTGGGGCTACGTTTTGCTTTATCATTTATAGAAACTGTTCTTGAAAAACATCCTATTTCTGAATAACATCAGTTGAAGAAGATAATGAAGGTGTAATAGATGAAAAAGATGAATTGCCTAAAGAACCAAAACTATTATTACTGTTGTTGTTATTATGGTACTTCAATTCTTTATTATGACGCCATTTCATACAATGATTTTGAAACCATACTTTAACAGGGCGAAAACGACTATTAAAGAGCTATTTTCATGAACGACAAATTAATCGCCAAATCTGGTGGACTTACACAGGTTAACTTACAAAAATTGAGTGTGTGGGAACTAATAACCGCCAAATCTGGCAGACATTCCAAGGTTAAACTATAAAAGCACCTTTGTGCAGGCACACAACTGACTGATTTCTAGTTCCTTCCAAGTCTATGCCCAAAAAGACGACACAAAGAATGTAAAAAACACTCATACACACTACCTATCACTCAAAACTAACCATACAATTGTAGTTTGATCTTCCACTCATACAACCACCACCAGCCCACCAACACACAATAAAACACCACTAAAATAGGCAAAAGTCACAAGAGTGAGAGTACACATGTAAAATGACCTTCTCAGTCTTAATTTTTTAATGGATATTTTATAATTTTTTTATAAAGTTTTGTATTTTAGGTTTTTAAGTAAATAATTTTAAATTAAGTAAAAAAAAAAAAAATAATAAATAAGTAATATTAAGTAAATATAAATTCAATAATTAACAAGTTCATTCTAATTAGCACAAAATGAATTGTAATTTTTTTCTTAGTTAATATGAGCCATCTCAGTAGTTCTATTCTTCATTATTTTTAACGTAATTTTCTTAAAATATGGAAAACTTTTTTCCAGTATTTAAATAATTCCTCAATGAATGTTAATATGATTTAAGAAATTATTATAGAGAAAGTGATGTAGCTCCATGTTCCCTGTTTTAAAAGTACGTTAATAAGAAAATCATGAAAATATAATTTAAGATTATTACTTTTCATTTTTAATAGAACTATTAATTTATATTTAGAATAAAATTTTTGTTATTATGGAAAGCATTGGTATTGAAAAACAGAAAAAATAAACGAGAATTTCTTTATGCTTCCCTGTAAAATAAGCAAATTGGAGTGACATTCCTCTGGTTTTCAACTGATAAAATGATTTTTTAATATATAGAAATAAATTTAAAAAAAATATATATATAATAAGCAGCAGCAAGAACAATCTTATATTTTGAGCTCTTGCAACATTTTTTTATTGACCATATACTGAGGTTTGCAACCCTACTATAAATTTAAAATTGTAGTTTTGCACTCATTTTGTGTTTATTTACAGCATATTATAAATAAATATAGTTACACTGTTTGTACACATACATCTGTGAACATGATTTTGTACTTTAATATTATTGGTTGAAGTCACTGACTAAATATTTGAAATTTGAATTTGGTTTACTGTGCTGTCTTTGTTCATCTATTTTTGTCTATTTGTTGTTATCATATAAACTATTGCAAAGGTAGTTCTGTCATTTTAAAGTTGTCCTTGCTGAATTTTTAAATCGTAAATATTTTCAAATTCTTCTTAAGCCTTTTTTGAATATGTTTACAGTTTTTGAAGAAGACTTTAGTTATGATTATGCATTCATTACTTAGTGGTAAGCATAATTTGAACCACTGAATGAGAAGGCAAAAGAAAAAATGAGTAAAATAATGTAATCTTAGTTATTTATTATATATGCTCATAATTTATGACAAACTCAACAAAACAGAAAGTCTGAAAAGTTCCCGAACTAAATTTCTGTAGTCGATACAAGTAGCACCATCTCTCGAACAACCAAGCAAATATGTAGTAGGATGTCTGATGAGTATGTGTACAAAATTTCATCACATTTTGTCATTCCAGCCTTGAGTTATACTCAGCCGTGTATGTTGTGTTCATGTGACCTTGTGCGACTTGCAACATGGAACAGAGGTATGATAAAATTTTCTGTTCCAACTTCAAAAATCTTTAGTAGAAACTTATTCTATGATACAGCAAGCATTCGCTGATGAAGCCATATCTTGTACTACAACATACACGTGGTGGAAGCAGTTTAAAGACGGTAGAGAGTAGTTGGATGACAACAAATGAAGCACGAGGCTGTCAACAGCTGTTCATGATGAAAACATTGCAACATCTTACCCTTTGAGCCGTAGCAGAAGAGCTAAACATTGGTTGAAGGTGATCCCACAAAGTGATTTCTCCAGTGTTTGATGGGCTTTACCGGTGCTGCAATGAGTGTATAACTAGAGAAGTGTTCTATGTACAGGGCTGATGTGAGTAAACTCATTTATTTTTAAATCTGTATTTTTATTTAATTTAGTTTGGGAACTTTTCAGATGTACTGTGTAACTGAAAGTTCTAGTCTGATGATAGGGTTAAAAACGTTGATGTACAATATCAATCAAATGAATAATCTAAAAATTTGGTAGATTTTACTTTGAACAACTTGGAGATAAAAATCAATAAACTTACTTGGTCTGTGAAGTTTGGTTTTCACACTGTGATTCTTTTTCCAATTTTGAAGCCAATTAAGCAGTTTCTTAACATTACTTCTATCACCTTGTTGACCAATCAATTGCTTTATGCTAGTTGGTTTGTACTTATCAACCCAAAGATTGCTTACTTGTATCTGTTTTGGAGAATAACTGTTAACAGATTTGGGTATTTCAATAATTTCTGTTTTTCTATTTTTCATTTTTTGTGGAAATTTATCACTATCATTATTTCTACTTTTAACGTTATGGTACTGTGTTCTCTGGTTCTGTTGCTCTTTATTAACATCATCCAACTTTTGTTTTTTGGGGCTTGAACTCTGAGTACCAGATTGCTCATTTTTTATTTGTGGACTTTGTTTATTTGTTTTTATGACAACTTCCTAAAAAATAACAGAAAACTGGGTTGAAAATCATGAGTTTTAATAATAAATTATGACTTAAACAATATTATTACTACATCAACTAAATTAAAATCATATCAAAACATTTTTAAATAAGTGTAACGCATTGGTATTTAAAATTTGTTTTCAGGTGTTTAAAAAGAGACTGAACCTTTGTAATAGTGCACCAACCAGTTATTAGATTGTATGAAAGCGAATTTTCAGAAACATAACATCAGTAACATTTGATATGTGATGCTTCCATTGTTAATTTTTGAGTAACAACAGTTGGAATAGACGTGATTATTAACCTCCCACAGATTTTTAATAAAGTGAAAATGAAAAATTTTGGGGGTATTCCATTTTAATTCAACAAATGATTAATGAATCACTATTTTTGATTTTGATGATATTTGGTATATGATAACTACCCACCATCTTGTAGTGGCCAAAAAATATTTTTTTACATTTTTAAAAAAGTTTTTCTTGAGTAATAGAATATTTTCTAACTTGCCATCAGGTAAAAAGCCATTTTCGACACATTTTCCATGAGCTGTAGCATTCTTGTTTTACATCGTACAGAGGGTCAATAAGGGCTATTGGGAAAGAGTAAAGATGGAACTTCATCTTAGTGTACTCAAAATTAATTTTGTACATAACCAAATCTTGTAATGTTTACTGAAGTTGTTTACAAATTGATTTTTTTTTTGTTTCAAATTTTAGGCCCAAAATAAATTATGAAGGGTTTAGGATAATAGGCATGTTTTTTACATTTTAACTTTTAGGTACTAGCAGTACTTATAAAAAAAAAAATTGTACTGTTACTGAGTGTCCTTCATTAAAAAAAATGGCTGCCAAATCATAAGATTTTGAAAATGTCTCATATTTGGGGCCCAAAATTCACATGTGGGACAGGTGGCAAAAATCTGAAATGTTTACAGCAGTAAGTACTTTTTATGTACTTTAAAACTATATAAAATTTATTTTGTTACTCAAAGAGGTTGACAAGTAATGAAGACAACAAAACCGCTAAAAACACAGTTCCTTCTAACCGTAAACAACGTATCCAAAAATACTGATATGTATTTTTTTCAGATTATAAAAATTACAACTTAACTCATTAGAATGAATAAATTGATAATACATATTCAATTACAAAATGATAAACATTTCAAATACATTAACAAATTGTTCATTTCACTTTTACCTTATTTTACTTCTGCTAATGGAAGGTATGAATAAATCTTGCACTTTTTGATTACAAACTTCACTAACATAACTTAGTGCTGCCGCCATTTTTTTATTGAGTAGAACTGATAAGTCCTCATTCATCTTTGCTGTAATGTTGTGTCTTCTTCCATCAGTTGATAGAAAAAGCTCTTAAGGCGTGAGAATCTTTAAAATATTTTCCAGTTGAAATTATCTCTCAATGATTTCTTGAATGAAGTACCAGGACCCTGCTGATGAAAAAAGTGTATTCAACATTTCCTCTTCATTTTCATGTATTTTGACTTCGCCTAACCACCACTTGCCATCATATACGTAGCAGACATAATTTTTACATTTCAGCTTTGGTAAACCAATAAAGCAAACAGAAACACTAATGTCCTTCTCTATCGATACTAATGCAAATGTTTCTGATTCAGAGGATGTCCGGACTTTCAGAATACATTTCTGACTTTTTTTAACAATAACTGTGAAAAGTTCTTGTTTCTCGGACTGTTGTGATTACCTGAAAACAAGAACTGAGGTATTTTTCAGTCTCTTGAACATCTTTATTCGAGCAAAAAATAAATTTTATATTTTTAATATTGTCTTTGCAATAATTATACATTCAGAAGGTGTAACAATTTGATTGTTGAGTGTCCTTTGAAGGCTTGTTTTAGTCACAGTCCTTTTTACAGTTTCACCAATACCATCACATGATCCTTTTCCATGATGAGGCAAAAAAGTGCCATTCAACTGTGATTTAAAGATCTTGAAGGTAACACAAATTTATGAAACTAGTTTTGTTTTTATACTGAGCTGAGTCATCAGAAAAATAAAAAAAATTGTTTAACTTGTGGTAACAATGTTCTTACTTTATTTATAACTAACTTTATTTATTTATAACTTTCTTCAGCTTTTGGAAGCTGAAGAAAAATGTAGTATTGTGCTTCAAATACTCGCTAATCACACAGTAGCTTTGTAATTTTCCTATTTTTTTTAAATATATGAGAAATGGATGTACTGTGGCATAAGTTTCTTACCAGTGATATGAATGGACTTCACCCTGTATCACAAACAGAAAATTTTGAGAGAAGTCCCCCGTTACAATACATTCATCCTCCAAGTTTTCCTTTTAATGTTGAGGAAATTAGTTTGTTTCTTTGCAACAAAATGATGCCTTTTTTGATTATTTAAATTTTCGGTAAATTTATCCAAGTACTCTTGAAAAGGAAGAATTTGAGTAGTTAGTTCACAATGGTCTCTTGCAGTAATCTGAGCACTTCATTAGTGCCTGGACATTTTTCACATTGTGACAACATGCATGTTTCATTTTCTATATAACATACCATGGTTGAAAGGAGAATTTTATAATCAAATTTCATTTTTAGAGCAGATAACATGAGTTTTACATTTTGGTGGGTGACAAACACACAAACTGAGTGAGTACCTGAACCACCAACCAGAATACAGAATTTAGGTCTTAAATGAGCAGATTTTGAAAAACAAATTTTTAAATTATGTTTATCTTTGAAGGCTGTGTACAATACTTTTAAGTTACATAAAATAAGCCTTTTTTGAATATTAATTTTCTTCTCGTCAATTTGTCTTACAGACACAATTCTTCTTGCATGATTCTGCTGTGCTCATTATTCCGGTAAAACGCTTGGACACGTTTAATAACATTCATTTTGGTGGGTGATACACACAAAGAATGAGTACCTGACCCACCAGCCAGAACACAAAATTTAGGTTTTAAATCGGCAAATTTTGAAAAACCAATTTTTAAATTGTGTTTTGAAGGCTGTGTACAATTCGTTTAAGTTACATAAGATAAGGCTTTCTTGAATATTCATTTTCTTCTCGTCAATTTGTCTTACAGACACAATTCTTCTTGCATGATTCTGCTGTGCTCATCATTCTGGTAAAACGCTTGGACACGTTTAATAACATTTTCATCAATTACATAACTGGGTTTTGTTTTGCCGATTTGTGGCAAAATTCCACTAGTTTTAACTAACTGTTTGGATTGACAGGCTAAATATTGACTAACACTAAACTCATTTTGATTTTTTTGAATGCTTCAGGTGCTTGGTAATAAACTTAACATAAAATTTTTCCTGGGTTGATGTAACTGCTTTCATTTTATTATTTATTTTAATGATTAATTCTTCATACTCCATACCTAAATCAACATAATTTTGTTGTACTAAACTGGTTTCTTCTGTAGAAATATTTAAATCAAAGGAATCTTTTAATTTACTGATAACTGACACAGCTATTTTTGTAAATATATTTTTAAATTCGTTCCTTTGCGCTGCTCGATAATTTTTGAACCTTAATGGGGAAAATGCCAAGTGCTGAACAAGCTTTATTTACCGACTCAACTCTAACACATTGAGGGTCAAATATAACTTGACATTCCAGTTCGTTTTCTGTATCACTTGTGGTTTTTGAATTTTGTTTATTTCATTTTGTACACAGTGCTCTGCCTGGAATTAATTTCAAATTTCGATTACTTGTTGAAAATGTCAAAGGTATTTCTCAAAGAGATTCCTTAACCGGTTTAGTGTGACAGCTAAATGGATCAGAGAAACTTTTTCCATTAATGTGATAAAATTGATCTAAATATTCAGTTTTATGAAAAGTACAGATATTTTTTGTTTCAGTACATCCACTTCTTAAAGATATCAATGTTATTTGCTGTTCAGTAAAACCTAAAATATCATGCAATACTGAAGATCTATTGGAATCAATTTGGGACATACTGTTTCAGCGTGAACACCAATTGAACACTCCATAATCCGTTGTTATAAAATGCAAGAGTTCTTACAATAACAATACAATTAGTATAAATTATAAAACTACCAATTGCACCTCAATTTGTCTTATCCCAGTTTCTCTATGCTAAAATAAAATTTCTCTATTTAATAAAATTAAAAGTAAAAGATATCGCATAAAGGAGAAGTTCAATGCTAAAAAAATTACTTTATAAATAAATGTACATTACCTAACCACAGCATTAATACTAGCAATAATACAACATATCACACTGAAATCAGAACAGTAACTGAGCCTTCTACAATGTTTACATTCACGACTACACAAACATTCATGTCTATGCATGTCTATTCACTTTCGTGTTTAAACATGTGTGTGTACGAGTCATACTTTAAGCAACAAACTAACTAGAATATAAGCTATCTCATTATAAACATATCTAATCATTTTGTATAGTAGGCTTACATTATTATCTGAAAAAATACATGTTGTGAATTTTTTGGATACATTGTTCAAGGTTAGAAGGAACAGTGTTTTTAGCAGTTTCGATGGCTTCATTACTCGTCAAAACCCTTTGAGTAACAAAATAAATTTTATATGGTTTTAAAGTACATATAAAGTACTTATTGCTATAAAAATTTCAGATTTTTGCCACCTGTCTCACATGTGGTTTTTGGGCCCCAAAAATGAGACATTTTCAAAATCTTACGATTTGGTGGCCATTTTTTTTTAATGAAGGACACTAAGTAACAGTCCAATTTTTTTATAAGTACTACTAGTACCTAAGAGTTAAAAAGTCTAAAAAGTATAATCAAGGGCTTAGTGTTACCTTAAGCCCTTGATTATTTATTTTGGGCCCAAAATTTGAAAAAAAATAACAATTTGCAAATGTAACTTCAGTAAACATTACACGATTTGGTTATGTAACAAAATGAATTTTGAGTGGACTAAGATGTCTATTTTTACTCTTTCCAAAAAGCCTTTTTTGACCTCTGCATGATGTGAAATAAGAATGCTACAGATAATGAAAAAAATGATGAAAATGGCTGTTTTTACCTGTTGGCAAGTTAGAAAATACTCCATTACTCAAGAAAATCTTTTTTTTTAAATATAATAAAAAAAATACCTTTTGGCCACTACAAGATGGGAAAGGATTGTCTCGACCAAAAACACTTTAACATGAAGGGGATGTATTTTTTGAGTGGAAAGGCTTAATCCACTATAAATGTTTTTTACATTCAGAAGTAAAGAATGATTTCTACATGGAAGTTTAAGTGTTTAAGGAATGCTGTATGCAGAAAGGCCTAAGCTATGGGAAAACTAAAGTTGGCTGTTGCAGCATGACAACATGCCACTTCTCAGGGCTAAACATGAAAATAGTTTGTGTTCCTCGCCCATCCTACAGACTTTTTTCTTGTTTCCTAAATTAAAGGTACTTTTGAAAAGATATTGTTTTCAAACTATTAACAAGACTGAGAAAAATATGATACAACAACTGCATGCCACCCTGAAAAGTAGAAAAAAAAATGGGAGAAGAGTATTTGCTAACAATGGGAAACTACTTTGAAAGAGGACAAGCCCATATAAAATTGTAAATACAGTAAAAAAATTCTTACTACAAAAGTTTGGTTTTTCGAATAAACTTCATACGTACTTGATAAAATAAAAATTTTTTTTTACCTCCTCGCTCTCACTTTCTGATAAGTCCATACATTCATTTTTCTTTATATTTGTAGTAATATTATTAATATTTTTATTAGCTTCAACTGGTAATGAATTTTTCTTATTCTTTACATTAACCTTAACAGGTGATTTTCTTTTTCTATCACTATCATCACTATCTGATAATTCTAAACACTCAATTTTATTATCTTTAGTTTTTTTACTTGAATCACTTTCCTTTATTTTAAACTCACTATGGTTTTCCTTAGATAAAATTCTGACTTCTTCAATACAATTAGGCACTGACTGTAAATTATGAATACTTTTAGACTTGTTTTTATCAGTTTTTAATTCTTTAGCAACTGATTTATTTGTAGAATTGTTTTCTGAAGATTTATTCTCAACTAATAATTTTATACTATCCTCATCTATTTGCATTAATGCATCATCAAAGTCATCATCATCATCATGCTTGTCAGTTTCAGTTTTTCTCTTCTTAGAATTCTGAAAAAAATTTGTTAAATATGTAGAAATTCTAAAAATGATAATAATACAAGTAACACATAAGAAAACTGGAGCAACTTAGATGTCAGAAAGGTTTAAGATATAGAAGGATAAATGTAATTTTTACTTTTAAACTACTATAAAATGATAGTACTTAAATGAAAGCATTTTCTCTCTCTACATTTATATATATATATAAATCTTTTTTCATACTTTATGAGCGACAGGCTTTTATGCACACTTATACTCATACGTGCAACAATGTATAAAAATAAAGAAACAGATTTATAAATTTATTGAAAAGCTGCTAACACTGAAATAAAATAATTAACCACATGACATGCAAATATTTCTGATTGCACATTAAATCTAAAGAAAATTTATGAAAGTAACAGCACCATCAAGTACAAAATATCAATTTTGTTACAGCTGCTAATCTTGTATACATATATTTATCTTATTTTAGAAAAATTAACTTTTGTGATGTACAAGAAGAATGCATGTCAACTTTCAACGTTAAATATATTATAGAAAAGAATTACAACATATTATTTATGAATATGCTACCTGCAGAATGTTTTGTATAAACTAAGAGTAGGAGTTCAAAAGTGACCAGTAGGTTCTAAGACAAGTGTCCACACTATACTTACATAACATTAAATCATTTCAGTCCAAATTAGAAGTTCTAACCTGAAAGGTGGAGAGATGTTAAGATTGTTTATATTTAGGTTTAATATACGAGATACAATTTGCACATTATATAAAAGAGTTTAATAAAGAAACAAATATCTTTGGTAAAGAATAAGTAAGTTCTAAATAAGGAGTACACTTTAAAAATCATAAGTTGCATCCTTGACATCAATTTAAAGTAGCTGAATATCAAATATTTATGTATACATAACAATCAGTCATTCACCAATGATAATACATTTCAAAAAGTGATTTTTGAGCATTTAATGAAAATCTTTTGGTTTCAGAGGAAGTAAAACTATCTCACACTTACTAATTGAAGCTCAACCAGTATAGTAACAATTGTTACAATCATGCAACTTCTTTCAAGTAGATTAAGCAGTATAGTCTAGATTGAAAATGTTACTGTTACCCAATGTGAGAAACAACAAATTGAGATTTCAACTTTCGCTTTGTAATCCAGCACTGATGAACTTATTCAAAGAAATTTACGAAAGACTAGGTGTTAAAGAAAAAATAAATATTCTGGAAATTTCAATGCTAGAATTAGTTGACTTTACCCCAATATTGATTTTTTTCATTCATTCAGTGTGTATATAATACATGTTCAAAATAATTTTCAATAAAGCCTTCTGAATTGTGACTTATTTTTATAGTAATCTTTTATATTTAATCCATTTACCTTAATATTATCTTATATGTTAATAGCTTATTATTATGGACTTTAATCACATTTATTTTTCATCATGATAAATATGATCATTAACTATTCAGTGCATTTTTAGGCTTAATAAGAAATGAACAAAGCCGTAAAGGGTGCGTTGATTTTTTTCAAACATTAGTGTCAATATTTGAATTACTGATGACTTTGAAGGAACACACTGGCGCAATGTAACAACTGGGTGGAGGGGTTGTCAGTTAAGCACAGCTACTGTGCAGAAGGAAGCAATGTGTATACTATGGTTTCAAAAAAGCAGATATATTATTACTGTTTGTAGATGTTTATGTTTCTCCAAATAAAGAATCTATTAAATGTTGGTATGAACAGTTTAAGAATACAAGAGGTGTAGTACATAAAAAAGATGTGTTAAAACTCCTGTCTCAGAGGAAGTTATGAACTGAGTAAGATAAACTTTTCAGAAAAGCCTGGGTAAATCAACTCGTTGTGTGAGTTTAGAACTGAGGATACCACAATCTACAATTGTGAAGATTCTGCACAAGTGCCCAAAACTTCATACCTACAAAATTCAGTTGGTGCATGCAATTGAAGATAATCATAAACCTCGCCGATACAATTTTGCCATGGACATTCTTGATAAAGTGAACAAAGATAATGCATCATAAAGAGAGTAACCTTCTCTGATGAAACTACTTCCACGTTTCTGGTCAATTTTAGTCATAAATCCCATATTTTGAGGACCCTAATGCCGTTTGACAAACAAAATGTGATAGCAGGAAGATTAAGTTGGTTTGCGTTAGCTGCATATGAGGTGATTGGACCATTTTTCTTTGCCAAGCCAAGAGTTACTAGCACTAGTTATCTAGAAATGTTACAGGAATATACACTACCACAAATTGAACATCGGCAACCCAAAATTTACTTTCAACAAGATGGCACACCACCTGGGTTTATATGTTGGGGCTACCTACACAAACAATTTCCTCAACATTGGATTCACTGGAATGGACCAATCTCTGGCCATCTCGATCCCCTGACATTATGCCACTTGATTTATATCTCTGAGGGGTTTGCCAAAGACAGGTTGTACGCAATGAAAGTTGTCAACATCAATGAAGTAAAAAGAAAAATCAAAAGTATAATTTATGGAATAACTCCAGATGTTCTTTGTAATGTGTGGCATGAAACAGAATATCACCTAGGCATTTTATACAATACAAAAGGTGCTCATGTGGTACTTGTTTTAAGTTAATAAGTGTTTTAAACAAAACTGTTTGAAATGCCCTGTTCAAAAATAAAACATGCATGTGCAAATATTGCTTTGTTAATTTTTTATTAACATCTAAAATTCACTCAGTAATTTATGATCACCCTGTTTATATCATACACTAAAATGTTTCATTATTTCTCTTAAATTCATAACTAATATATTTATAAACATTTTTTTTTTGAAACTGATAACTGTGTTATAAATCACTTGAAGATCTGTTTCCATTTATTAATAACTTGTAAAACATTTTGTAGGGGAAAAATTAAATTTGTATTAAAGCAGGTAAAATTGTTTAAAAGAAGGTTGCTTCTTAATTTGTTGATCAATAAAATAAACACGTGATAGTCAAGCAGCCTTTTAATTAAAAGGCTTTCTGATTTAAGAGCATCTTCAGACTGGTACATAATAAGATACATTATGTATGAGTCAGAATAAAAGATTAATTTACTTTTGATGACAAAAACTAAATATGTGCAAGACAGAGTCTAAGACCTACAATCATAACTAAATCAATCTTTGTTTAGCATATGTGGAGAAATTCAAAAATAGAAAAATGTATAGAAATTATTTTTTGTAAATACTAAGTAAATAAAGACACAGACAGATACATTGCTAATCTTAACTACATAAAATACCTGACCTTACATTAGGTGTAATTAGACACACATCCATCAGTATAAATGTGAAAAAACGTTTGTGATTAAAGTCAATATTAATTATTTAAATATAAACATATGAAATAATGTTAAGACAAATATGTTAAACAAAAGAATTACTACAAAATAAATCACAAATCTGAAAGCACTATTGAAAATTAGTTTGAGCATACATTAATCTACACAATGAATAGAATAGGGAAAACTCTGAATATTACTTAAAAATTAATCAATAGAATAATATTATTTCTGTAAAAAATCTTTTAATTGTATTTTAAATAAATTGATGGAAAGATTTTTCAAATAGTCTGGTAACCTAGGCATAACTATTATCTTGTAATGTTATCATTTCTTGTTGAGTTAAACGTAAATGGTTTTGTTGTCTGGTTTGGTAAGTATAGATGTTATTATATTTTAAGAATATGGTAATTCTTTTTAACAAAAACTGCACATTCTTAAATATAAATTCAACAATAAGTTAATATATTTAATTTTCTAAATACTGGTTTACACAATTCATACTTATAAACACCAGATAATAATCTTACAGCTCATTTTTATTTGTTAAAAGACTTTTTGAGGGAGCTCCAAGATATGAAAGTATACTTTAATAGAAAAGAGAACATATAAGCATAATAAATACTTAATAATGAAGACAAATTAGGTGTTTTAAGGTGATTGAAAGCAAAACCAATTTGATTTTGTTAGAATCAAAATCAATTTGATCACCTCATGAGAATTAAAAAACCCAGAAATTTTGCTTTACTGCCAACAGAAATACTTGCTTTATCATTAATGGTAATTCTACTCACAAGATTAGCAATTTAATGTACTTAGAAGCAGAATGCTATGATTTTAACCTTATTTAAAGTTACATGGTTATAATAAATCCACAAAATAGTTTTTTAAATTGCAATTGTAAAATTTTAGTTTCTTTTTAAATAATCATCTTCAGATATAGATACAGTTGTTCATCTGTTAAGAGGGTTACAATGAATGGGTGAAGATTTTAAGGCATATCATTAATAAACAAGTAAAGCAAATGACTGGGGCACTTACCTGAGGCACTCTGGGTTCTTGACAAGAGGACCTACATTTTGCATGTACATCCTTATCAAAAGATGAAATTACACCTACTCGTTTACAATTGGTAAGATTTGACTTTAACCAGTTTTAATCAGCTTCTTTGATACCATAATTACTATTTTTCATCAGTAAGAATGTGGAACTAAATCTAATGATTTACTGAGATCACAAAAAATTAACTTAATTTAATTTTTAATTTAAAATTTAAATTTTTTAATCATGCTATATACACAATTTAAAATATTTTCCAAAAACTGGGAAATGACCAATTTCCCAGACAATTTTTCCCCAAAACCATGGTGAAAATTCGTTAATATATTATGTTTTTGAATAAATGATGTTTATTTTTATATTTTTTCAAATACTTCAGAAAATACAGACTTAACGCAAATGGTTACAATTTTGTAAATTAAGTGTTGAACTTTTTTTCAGATATAATTTTTTTAATGTAATATTTCACTGTTTTCATTTTAGTGAATTGCTCTATTTTAAGTATCGAATTTATCAGAATGTTAAACAGTTGTTAATCCTAGAAGCAACAAGTATAAATTTTTAAACAGATACAGCATAGTTCAAAATGCAACTATGGAAAAATTTACACTTGTTTATTCTATCACTAGAAAACCTGCTGCACTACAATACATGTCATGACATATTCTTTCTGATTTGTAACATTAACACATTTAACCTATTTTGATGATAATGTATATCTTGTGTGTAAATTATGCGTGTGATGACAATCTGAAAATATTAGTTTAACAACACTTGATGGTACAAACTAAACTCTTTTTCATGTACCTAATTATCTTTTGTGCTGTTATTACACACTTTTCCTTTTTATTCTTAAAAATTTGCAAATAATCTTTAAAAGAACGTGACACTGCATTTATATAACATGGATTTAGAATGATGAAAATAATAATTCTGCTTTTCCAGGCATAAGGAAAATAGATAAAGATGATAACTTGAATTTTAATATGGATAATAAGAAATAATTCGATTTCAGAAAATTTAATACACAACATAAGGATTTATATGTTAAAAATAAAATTAATTATGCCAGCAAAAAACTTACACTAAATTTTCTCCACTGGAGAATAAAATTACATATACTAGTGTAGATATGTAGTGTACTGTATTACATATACTACTTTTTTATTTTCTTACAGCGCTTCAAAATAATTTGAAAAACAATGATTGTTTCTGACTTAAAATTTTTTTTATTCTTTAACTTTCTTAAAACTGAAAGCTGCTTGACATTGTAAAAGCATGTTTATTAGTAAAAAATAAATCAAATTAACTTTAAAATGTTATGTAATTCTACCGACTTATCACTTGCTCTGCACATCCAAAAATCCAAGCTACTTAAAAAGAAACCTTAACAAAATTCATTAAATAGGACTGACAGTATAGAACCTTTCTACGATGTCGCCCATCACTTAAACTGGAACCTGTAGTTATGTTCTCACAGACATTGTGAATTCATTTTGAGAAGTTGAAACATCATTTAATTCAACTGACACAAACATTTCAGAAAGTATGATTTCACTAATTGGTTGTTCAATTTCTAAATTTGAAGAGAATTAACGAAAAAGAAACAATTTTGAGTTTAACTACATAAGGTTTAACACTATTTTTAATAGTATTATTTTACAAATTACTGGATACTTATGATGACGGTCCAGAAAGTACCTTACGTTTGTGCCTAGCGTGGAGATGTGTGGGGATAAAGCTGCCATCCTGGCGTAAAAACATTTCTACACTAAGTTCACATCAAACTGTCATAGTATGTGGACTATGATTTTTCTAATTTGTTCATTGTTAATTATTAAAATGTGCACTTCAATAGAAAATCCTGTGAGATCTGAGATGCGTTCACTGATTAGGTTTTTACTGTCAAAAAACCAACTGAAATTCATCGGCAACTTTGTGAGATGTATGGAAATGGAATAATGAGTGAAGGTGATGTGAGGCAGTGGAGCATTCAATATAAAATGGCCACACCAATGTTCATGATGAGACCAGACTGGTCGACCTAGCCTCGTGGCTGTGATGAAAATCAACGATAAAATTTGTGGAAATTTTATGGTACGATTATGGAACTCTCGCTCATTTCCCCAAATTTCACAAAGTTTGCTGCATGAAACTGTATCATGGAAGCTAGGTTATCTTTCGTGCAAGATGGGTGCCAAGATTAATAAATACTTGGGAATGGATGAACCACAAATACAGCATTCAGGAAAGGTTCTGGTTTCTGTAAATAGCCTTGTAGAAATGGTACCTAGATACTATACCACGAACAGAGGTAATATTTACATACTCTCTTTTTAAGAAGATATATATATATAAAATGTATATATATTCTATTTATACAGTTATTTAAATCTAGCAAAAAGAATTATTCCTAGAACACAATGTTCATATTAACTGCATTTCTCAAGCATAATTTTGATATGTGTAAAATATCAGCCATTAGTTGGCATGTTAAATATTATATTAGTGATTATTTTTAAATAACTAACTCTTCTCTTGCACAAGAAAGTAAACGTACAGCTAGAAAGTTATTATAGGTGCATTATCAAAATGTTAAACATATATAAATTACTGAAACATAAAACAATTACTATCTTAAACATGAAATTAAAGAAGATCTGCTCAAAGTTTAAAATAAAAAAAATATATGCCCATGCTGGATAATTCAAGAATTCATAAGTGGAATTACAAACATTTTCAAATAATATACAAAATACATTTCTTTTAAATTCCCTTATAGTGAGCAGCTTCATTTTTCTGAGAATTCATTATAAAATCTAATATTTCTTTATCCTAAATATTGTAAGTATACTGTAATGATTTAATGACTCATAATAGCAAATAGTAATGCAATAAAATCTTATGAAGAAAAAATTGTCACCGTTGGTAATAATTAATCAAAAAGACCTTAAGAATATTAATTTATAATAAATAACTTGAATAAAATAAGACCTTTCACTCTGTAAAAACATCAAAAATAAATAAACCCAATTTACTTTAATATTAACCTAACTGAATTAATTTCTAATCTATAGAAATATTTTTAAAATAAGTACATCACTTTCTTCTTTATTAAAAACAGAATAACCAGTCATAATCTACACTAAATTTAGCAAAAAGTTTTCTTCTAAAATTTGATATCCTATGTAGAATTTGAAATAAAACACAACCCATGTCATATCAACAGTAATGAGACAGTCTATTATTATCAAAAGTTATATCAAACATTTTGTTTAAATGGATTAGCCTTTGGAACCGGTGTTTATAATTAACTTTTTTTACATATGGGTAAATTCATTATAAGAATACAACACTCCATGCAAAAATATTATGTTATGTGATGAAAAACATAAAAACATGAATGTATGAATTTAATGGTAACCATATTTTGAATTTATTGCTATGGACTTAGATTGTTTTAAGGTATGGTTCAATGTTGTTATATAAACTGCCAATTTGTAATATAAAGTGTGTTTTAAATTTATAAATATAATATTCTATAGGTAAAATTGCCTGTTTTATTAGCTCATTATAAAAGAAGTGTATATATGAAATAAAGAAATATATACTGTATTCCACCAAATGTGCTTTGAATTAATACGATAGGTAAAATTTGATACTTTATAAATAAGAAATCAGGGTTAAATTTAAAAATGTTGAAAAAATGGCACTGAAATAAAAACAATAAAAGTTGTTAAATTACATGGTCATCATGCAATTCAGTAATTTTCTTACCAAAAACTGAACATCATCAAGCTTCAGACATGTAACAAAAAAAATTCTATTTAATAGAAGTAACAAACTTATCTTGCAGTTTATTGTGCAAAAGTGAATACAATATTCTATATGTGGACAGAAATGATCGGCCATTAAAGTAAATAAATATAAAACATTCGTAAATCATAAAAAAGGCTTGTTGATTTATTTATTAACATCACCAGAGGCAATAAAACTTAATTTAATACATCTTAGATTCCCAGAAACAGAATAATGAAATTTAATTTAAGACATACTGGTTTTTCTTATATTCTGTGAAACTAAAAATTGGGAAATACACAAAATAAATTGCAATTTATTGTATTTGATTTAATACTACTTACCCCTTTTAGCTTCAATTTTAATGATTTCCAGTTGGATATGTTTAGTTTTTCTGTTCATTTATGAATCTAATCTTAATTATTAATGATAGGACCTTTCTTTAATTATAATATGTATTTTAATTTTTGTCCAATTTTAATAATCCTATAAATACATTATTTTTAGAAGAGACAAATTTTAAGTGTCAAAAAATGGCAAGTCTGTTGAAATTTAAAGTGGAACTTTCCATATGAAAGGCAGAGATACCACTATTCTTCCATAGAGGTTGGCAAATTTTAAAAGTACTAACAGATTAATAATGAATGAAATTTTTTTTATTTTTTAGTTCAAATTAAATTTCATAAACATCTTTTATTAGTTTGTAGTCAAATAAATCACAATAAATTATTTTGATAATCATAACTCTTCCAAATATCATTAGTCTTTGATATTCACTGCCATCTTTGTCATGTTTTACTGGAAAAAATATAACTGAAACCTGCAAAAAAACCATACAAAAAAAACACTTGGGGTGAGGTACAGGATAAATTAATTAATTTGATGCACTTCTATAATTCTTCTTTTACACAGAATGTAACAATGAAGTATATCTGGGCAGCCATTTTCAGATTCTGTATCAAAATGAACTGAATTGTCCTACTGAAAAATTATACCTCAAGATTGGATTGAAGAATCATTACATTTGGAACACATTTTTTTTTCTTAAATAAAAAGTTCCAGTGTAAACACTTTTTCAAATTTCAAAATGGTGGGAATGTCAATTTTCTAAATCTTTTATATCTCTGTAATTGATAGTTTAACAAAATACAGGCTGCTTATAAATGATTCATTGGATTTTAAAAATCTGTATTTACAATCATAGTACACATAAAATTATGAATGATACATGAAAATAAACAGAAACTGTTCAAGTTTCAGATCATGTTTAAAGTAATCGCCGACAGTTAGCAGCACAAGCTCAATTTCTAAAATGGTGTCTATGCATTCTGTGTAGAGTATAAGAAATGTTTATCTGTTGTTACCATTCCGGAGACGGTTTGAAATAGAATCTCCAGGCCACCAAAGCATCCTAAGATGGTATTGATAGTTTAAAGACACTGGTTGTTTGTACAAAGGTAAAAACACCGGACACTCAAGTGTTTTGGATGAAGCAGTGGAGAGTCAAGGCGAGTTTCATTTGTAGCCCAAAGAAATCAACTCAACAAACTAACAGTGAACTCAATATTCTGCTGTCAACTGTCTGGAAGATTTTGCGAACTCGATTATGACTGAAACCGTACCGTATAAAGTTAGTGCAAATGTTATAACCAAATGACCTCAACAAATGATATAAATTTTGTAATGACATGCAGGAAGCTATAGAGAATGATGATATGTGTACTGAACAACCTAATTCCCCAAAACTTAATTTTTTTGGCGTAATTTCTAAAACAAAGGTGTATGGACTGATTTTCTTTTTGAAGAATACGACAACGGGTATTTCATACCTCAATATGATGCAATTGTGGTTATTTCCTCAATTGAAAGACGTCTTCAATAACATTGTATTCCAACAAGATGGAGCTCTGTCTCACTGGCAAGCTGAACTACAAGGCTTCCTGAACAAAGAACTCCTGCACCACTGGATTAGGCGACGTGCAGATGATGACTTAGCACTCTTAAAGTGGCCTCTTAGATCTCCGAATCACATTGTTTATGATTTCTTCCTTTGGGGGAATAATAAAGACAGTGCTAAAGTGACACTACACCCAATAATTTTGGTTGAGCTACAAGAATACATTAGAGCTGCATTTATGACCACAATATGGATATGTTAATATGTGTGTGGAATGAACTGGACTATCGCAGAGATGTGTGTTGTGTGACGAATGGAGGTCATATTGAACATTTATGAAGGTATGACTGAAACTTGGACAGTTTCTGTTTATTTTCATGTATAATTCATAATTTTATCTGTACTACTTTTTTAAATACAAATTTTTAAAATCTGATAGATCATTTGTAATCACCCATACATTTTATTAGCTAATGGTAAACCTTTCATTATAAATAAGATAATATTTTACTTTTGAAAATTGATCAAACACCAAGTTATTGCAGAAAATTAAAAAAAGTTTATTTTTTCCTAGTGTGTACGTTGCAATCTGTTCAGCTAGTGAACAATAAGCAACCCTCCCATGACCCAATGAGATTAGGATGATATGCATGACAGAAAATAAGGTGTATTCTTTCATACACTCAAGCTGACCATTTCTGAGATGTGTGTTAATTAAACCCCAACTACCAGTACACCAGTAACCACTGTCTAGCATTCAAATTCGTATAAAAGCAACCAATTTTTACAGATCTGAACCTGGGAACCTTTGACTCCCAGAATCAGAACAATTGATTTGTAATGATGAGTTTAACCACTAGATGAACTGCAGAAAACTGATAAAAATATTTAAGCCAGATTTCATCTTGCCACTATTAATTTAATTAATTTGAGTAAGCTTAAATTTTTTCTACAGGGTCTAGCACAGGTGTGGCCAAACATTTAGCTTTTAGGGGCTACTTTTTCCATAAAATATAGTCTGTGGTCGACTATGGATATGGGCAAATAATTTTAAAATTTTAGAAGATAATTAAAGAAGTCATTATATCGCCGATTTAAATTGCAAACTTCCACTTTTGGTCAAAAATTACATTTTCACACTATTAGAAAGAGAAAAACACCTTATATTGGCTATTAAACACCGCTATTATGCACCTATTTAATTGAAATCACGTGACAAGCAAAAAATTTATGCGTTTTAAGAAAGTTGTGCAAAATATGCTGAATATGAGTTAGCAGGTTTGCAATCTAAGCCTACGATATATTTTTTATTTTATGAATTCAAACAATATTTATTAAAATTTAAAAAAATACAATGTTAAGAAATAAATACGAACAAAACATATTTTTTATTTTATGAATTCCAACAATATTAATTAAAATTAAAAAAAAAAACAATGTCAAGAAATAAATACGAACAAAACAAATTTTAAGCATACAATTTTTATTTGGATGAAACTTGGCATTGCATAAGAGCAGCAAGTTTCTCAAATTTGGCTCATATGAACTTAAAGCAATTCTTAAGCATGACTCTAAATGTAGATCCGTTATTTGCTATCGCTGTTTTGTTTTGATCGCATTCATATAAGAAAATGCAGATTCACATAAATATGTGGAGCCAAAGAAGGCATTGAAACGAGCAACAATTGTCCAAATATTTGGATATTTATCTTTGCTAGTTTCCAAAAATTGCTATCTGAAACCATTGATTTTAGATTTATATCGCATTTAATATTTAGTATTTCTTCTTCTAATTCTGCTATATTTGTAGTATTAAGAAAATTGTGAAGTTTCTGTGCAAGACTTTCAACGTCGATGTCATTAAATGGGTAAGATAAAAAACAGGCAATATCTTCAAGTTCACTTAGTTTGAGAAATCTTCTATCAAATTAATTTAGAAGCATTCCAATAACATCAGCATATTTGTCGTAAGCAACAGTCTTGTTATTTTTAGATTCATCTGCCAGATTTTGATAGTGTTTTAAATCACGACGCTTTAGTTGCATTGCAAGCATATTTAATTTTTCCTTAAATTACTTCATAATGCTAATCACATGTATTATTGTTTTACCTTTACCCTGTAGTTGCTGATTTAATTGGTTTAATTTTTCAGTAACATAACAGAAAAAAGCAAGATCGAGAAGCCATTCTTGATCATTTAATTGCGGATATGAATCACCTTTAGATTGTAAATATGAGGTTATTTGTGGCAGAAGTTCTCTAAATCTTGCTAAAAATGTAGCATGACTTAACCATCTTACATCAGTATGAAGTAACAGTTCATTGTGTTCTTCACCGCATTCATTCAGCAAAGCGCGAAACTGACGACGTGACAAACTTTTAGATCTTATGGAATTTACAATTTTAAACGCAACATCCATAACATGATAGAATTTTAACACTTTTGAACATAATATTTGAGTATGTATGATACAATGATAGTCAATAAAATTTGGAATGTCATCATCACCTTTACACAAAGCAACGAAGCCACTTTTGTTGCCAATCATTGCTGGAGCCCCGTCAGTGGTTATTGATACCAACTTGCAGATTGGAAAATTTGTTCGTGCAATATAATTTTTAAATAAATCAAAGATATCTTGACCTCTTGTGCGATCATGCATTGGAATAATAGTTAATAATTCTTCTGTAACCAACATATCATCGAAAACCATTCGAATAAAAACACATAATTGTGCAGTACCGATATAGTCCGTAGATTCGTCAAACTGCAGTGATAATACAACGCATTTATTAATGTTTTCGGCTCATTCCTTCTGTTCTACGCATAACTGTATTTCACGATAACGACATATTTTTGATTAATGTCATTATTTCAGATTTATTTTTAAAATTCTGAAACAATTCTTCTCCAGCTTTAATGAATGCCTCTTTCTATATTTCCCCATCTTGAAACGGTTTGTTGTGTTTAATCAAAGTTTCAGCAACTTTGAATGAAGCAATCGTAGCTGTCTTCGAATTTGTATTGTATTTTAAAAAACTATTTTGTTGTGCAGTTATTTGTGCCTTCAGTTGTTGCACTTTTGTTTTTCTTAACGCAGTGCCACGTGGATAATCTTCTTCGTAATTTTTATGATTTTTTAGATAATGTCTTTTAACGTTTTCTTTCTTAGACAAAGCTACTGTTGCATTGCAAATAAAACAGATACATTTATCTTTCATCATAGTAAAGAAATAATCTTCTTCCCATTCACTGTGATAATGATACGTTTTTTTCCTGCTTGTACTTGGATTATTCATTCTAAAATAATAGGGTTAAATATTATTTTACAATTTACCTACAAAAGATATTATTACGGAATATTTAAAACAATAACTAACATACTTACTTCTGTTCGCAATCACTGACTGTCACTTTACTATCTAACTCTCTAACACACACTGATACTGATATGCACCCTGTCTATGTTCGCTACAGAGAAAAAGCAAGTTGAGACACACGGCCACACAGCTACCAACTAGCGCCGACAGAGCGCGTTCAGTATTACTACATTGTTTATCTTATCAGGATAAATATAAACAGTATGTGTATGTTTCACAAATAATTTATTATTGTAAGATTAAATTATAGAATTAAGAATTTCAATCATTTATTTAAGTTAGAACAAATTGTTCAACTTTGGCTTCGCGGGCTACTTTTAAAGCCTTTGCGGTCGACTTGTTGGCCATCCCTGGTCTAGCATATAAACCTGATGATTTTTGAGGGATAATAATTAAACTGTGTTTTGTACTATTAAAACATTTAATATATCAAATTAAAGAGGAATTTTTGCAATTTATAGTGAATTACATAAATTTTTTTTATTTGAATATTATGTCACTCAAATGTTTTCCATACTCCTCACACACTCACTTAACCTCATTCTAAAATTTGACATTGCTCGCTCAATCATCACTTGTGGAACTGCTTCAATTTCTCGTTAAATGGCCTCCTTGAGTTCTGCAATTGACTGTGGTCGACTACTGAAGACTTTATGTTTGAGATACACCCACAGAAAAAAATCACAAACAGCCAGATCAGGTGAAAGTGCTGGCCAAGGAATGTCCCCAAATCGGGAAATCAAACATCCAGGACAGGTTTCTCGCAGAACATCCATTGTGATTCTCACTATATGGGTGGTGGTACCATCCTGTTGAAACCAAATTTCATGTCCTTGAAAGTCATTCAGTTTCAGTCGCAGAAATTCATTCAACATGTTTACGTATTGATGAGCTGTTACTCTGCGATTTAACTCCTCAAAAAAATACGGGCCAATTATGGCGAACATTGAAACCGCATACCATATTGTAACATATTGACTGTGAAATGGTTTTTCAAGAATTTGCCGTGGATTATGCGAAGCCCAATAACGTTAATTTTGTTTATTCACAAATCCTGACAGATGAAAATGTGCCTCGTCACTTAAAAGAATTATGGTATCCTGGTGAACATTTTCGAGGATGACCTCGCAAGCTGCTTTGTGAGACACCCAATCATTTGCATTAAGTTGCTGCACTAACATCATCTTATACGGATGGAATTTCAGGTCGGCATGAAGAATTTGTTGTATACTTCGATCAGAAATAGCTAGCGCAGCAGCATGTCTCAAGAATTAAAATACTAATTGTTGCTAACTTATAGTTTTCTTATGTATATATGTTTGAAATTGTATCATTGGCAATTTACAATTAATATTGGTAGTATGTTTTCTACGAGCACAACTGAACGGTAAGAATTATTCCCACTTGCTAGAAAACTCCCTACCAAACTACTTGGATGAATTCCTCTGCTAACTAAGAATAATATGTAGATCATGTGTAAAGTGCCCTACCACATTTCAATATCACAGTTGACCAGTAGTAATATAATTAGTTGTCTGAAAGGTGGATTGGTTGTGCAGGACCAATAGGTTGGATTAGAAGATCATCTGATCTAAATTAAATAAATTTCTACCTTTGAGGATATCTAAAAAAGTATGGTTTGCAGTAGACGAGTTGATCATCAATTTTGATGATCTTCAACAGAAACTGAAGATTTTTGACACGTCACAATTACTAATTTTTAAACCTAATTGATTTACCTGTATTTTGACTCAAATTTTGGTGCTTTTGGTTAACTTTTTATGCTATATCCACATACATTAGTCACAAGTTTCTTTTGGAACCTGGTTTTGAGATATAGCAGCTGAAATTCAGCCAAAAATTTGTTGCAACTTTTGGAAGTCAAAGTTTGATCTTATATATTTCCTTATCTAATTCTTTAATTGGAATGAGACTTTGTAATTTGAAAAAGGGAATAATTATGAGTAGAATCCTGCAGTTTCAAAGTAATTGGAATCTTATGTCAAGAGAAATTCATCACCAAATTCGGTCAAAAGTTTTTTATCATGATTTTTGACCCAATTTTCAAAGGTTTCTCAAATATACCATCTCAGATTTTGTTAATTTTATAATAGATGGAAAAGGCAGCTTTTAAACATAATCAATGCGTTTTGTTTTTTGACTTATATTATAGTGGGTAAGAAAGTTTTCAAAGATAATTAATCTTTTGCATATGACAGATTTTTAATCTGTGAACATTTCTAGTTAATAAAAACAGCTGAAGGTGGAAAAACATTCAATGCTTCAGATTATTAAATTTTTTTAAAGAATGTTCTAAAATTTACAATATCTTCAAAAAAAATTTGAAGTGTTCCAGAAGATTTTGGACTATTGTAGAACTTTCTATGCTGATGTGAAAAAATCTATTTTCTAAAATGTTCTAGAAATTTATAGAATGTTATGGAAAACTCCAATCTACAGAACATTATAGAAAGTTCTGGAATATTCTGGAAAATTCCATTTCTTCGAGAACATTCTAGAATGTTCTTTATTTTGAAGAAGGGGGTATATAAGAATCAGCTTTTTGTGAATTAGCATAGTAGGTAGTACATAACTTCTATAATCAGTTGCGACATTTATTGTTATCTCTAACTATGTTTTGAATTGTTTTAAAATGAGTAAAGTTCTTGGCCCCTGCCATTTTGGCAAGCCTGGCTTGAGCATGGTTCTGAACGCCAAAAGTCTTAAAATTTAATTAAGAAAAAGCTATTTTGTTGCCTGTGAAAGAACTATCAAAAATGCAAAAAGAACATTTACAGCGGTGATCTGGAATTAGCTTTAATGGAAATGCTGACATATGTTCCTATCATAGAGCTCTGCTTTGCTGATGAAGTTTGAATTCCTACAGAAGGGCTGCTGTATCCATTTCGAAAAGAGTCACACAAAGCCAGAAAAAGATTGTGGGCTATTGATATTGTTTCTGCTGACCAATTAAAAGTTTTAACAAATTATGATTTCAGGCCATGTGAAAAGTTATGCCCACAATGTAGGCAAGAATTGGCTCAAAAAGATTCAGCCAAAGGATAATCAACCAGAATCAGAATCTAGTGATGTGGAAATGCTACAGGATTCTGGAAGAATGGATGTCTCTCTGTCACCACTGGGAATCTCTCCTTCGAAGCTAAATATGTCAGCAAATGGGATTCGAAAAGCTACCTGAAACAGAAGGTAAGAAGAGCATAATATGTTATTGCTACTACAGCAGCAGCTGTTACTGATGTAATGCAAATATTAAAGAGTAAACAGTATCAAGGAGATGTAAAGATCCGGATATTATGGTTGAAAGGTCAAAGCCAAACTTTTGATCTTGCCCACAATAAGTTCAGATTTTGACATTGGCACCTAGTAGCTGCACTATAGAAAACAGCTGATAAATTTCAGGTTTCAATGTGAATGGTGAAGCAGGCCAGGAAGCTCAAATCTGAAGTTGGTATTTTGGCAACACCAGAAAAAAATTGAACGATGACATTAGACAATGAGTCCACAAATTTTTTAAAGATGAATTTTCACGAATCTGTCCAGGAAAGAAATATTTTGTTTTAGTTACGATCAATGGTGAAAAAGTCCACATGCAGAAACGTCTACCTCTGTGCAATTTAGAAGAGATGTTCATAGCTTACTGCACACATTACAGCTGTGAAAATTTGCTTCTCAAAATTTTGTGAAAAAAAGTGGCCAAAGTGGTGCATTACAGTTAGTGCTGCTTGGACACATTCAGTTTGTGTTTGTACCGTTCATCAAAATGTTAAGCTCATCATAGCTACAATAGCCATCAAGAAACTACAAGGTATTGATTGAGACAACTGTCTGCAGCTTAGAATCTAAGGATTGTGTGCTACAACATTGTGAACAGTATCCTGGAAAAACTGATTGGAATCCTATTTATTAGATGAGCTTAAAGATTATGACTTGAAGGAACTAATAGAATATAAGCAGTGACACACACTGACAGAGATATATTGGAGACACAACAGGCGACTATTAAAAATTTTATTGAAGATCTTTCATCAAAGGTTTTTTGTCTAAATAGCCACCATTTTGTTTCAAAAATCAAATTTCATATTTAAAACAACCGAAGGAAAATTTAAGTGATAATCATACCATTATCCTAATGGATTTTGCTGAAAACTATTTGTTTGTAGTGCAAGATGCTGTACAGGGATTTCATTGGGAAAACAGCCAAGCTGCACTGCATCCATTCATGGCTGATTTCAATAAAAACGAGCTTCAGAATCTTAGCACTTGCATGGTCCAGTGATTGTTTGTACCATGATATCATTGCTGTTCATATATTTTTGATTGAACTGATCAAATACTTGAAGACAGTGATTGAAATAAAGCACATACACTACTTCAGTAATGGTTCACCTGCTCAATACAAGAATTTTATCAATTGTGCCACCATGAAGAAGACTTTGGGATAACAGCTGAATGAAACTTCTTTGGTACTAGCCACAGAAAATCACCTTGTGATGGAATTGGAGGTAATACAGAATGATTACCAGCAAGTGCCAGTCTTCAGTGACCTATAGAAAACCAACATCAAGAGAGTTATTTGAATTTTGTAAAGAAAATATACCAGAAATCAGATTCTTTTTTTATTCTAAGAGAAGTCGTGCATGTTTAATAAATATTTAAAAAATTGTGCTTGCCGTAACAGATATAATTAGTTGAAACTGTCTCCTCCGCATTCAATAGGAGGCAAGGTACAGCTAATACACTTAACAACTTTGTATTAACAGGAAACAAAAAGGATGATATTAAAAAGTTACTTAATAAAAGTTAATAAAAGTTACTTTGTACTAGAGAGTATTCATTTAATCCATAAACATTATGGAAAACTTGCTCCCTGCGTGAAAGATGCATCATTATCTTTCAACTGTGTTTTCTGTCACTTATAAACTATGGGTCAAAAAACAAACTGCATGGATCTTGCAGCTTAAAAGCTGCTCTTTCTATTATAAAACTAACAAAATCTAAGAAGGTATACTTGAGATATAAGCTTTCAAAGACAGGTAAAAAATCAAGCTAAAAGATTTTTGACCAAATTTGATGATAAATATCTCCTGACATAAGCCTTCAGTTGCTTTGAAACTTTAGGATGCTACACATAATTATCCCCCTTTTTGGGTTACAAAGTCTCGTCCCGATTAAAGTACTAGATAAGGAATTATATAAGCTCAAACTCTGACTTACAAAATGTAGCAAAACCGTTTTAGCTGAATTTCAGCTGCTATATCTCAAAACAAGATGCTAAAAGAAACTTGTGAACATATTTGAATTCAGCATAAAATGTTAACTAAAAGTATTAAAACTCATACCTACAGCATTACTATTGCCTTCAAAATTATAATTCAAAGTTAGAATTTTTGCATGTATTAGTGAACTACCAGTAAGTACTCTCTTTTTAAAGAGATCACAGAAAATCAGCAATAGCAGATACAGAGCTACAATTTGGTCAAATGGCATTTAAGACCACAATGAATGTCCATGCAAAATTTGATGAAATTTGGAAATAATCGACTGGGGACCCCTAGTCTACTTGAATGAATGACCCTATAATGAATATAAATAACTTGACTGGGACAAAACAATGAAATTAAATTACAACTGAAAAGCATTTTAATTAGATTCAGCATAGCATTGGATACAGGTTAAATACTGTTTAAAAAAATGTTATGGAGAGTTTTTCAATACAATAAAAATTAGAAATCATGTAAATTATCATTTCAAAATCAACTAGAAAAAGATAATTTTTTTGAAATTATAAAATAAGTTTTTTTTTGTCAGTGAAATTGAATAAATTACTAATTAAGAAATGACATTTATAACAGGTAAAAATGAAACAGATAGTGTAATAAAGTATTTAATACTATTAGCATTTAATAAATTTTTCTCTTCAGTGGCAATTTTGTCCCCACTGTGCCAATATGTACCATACTATATGAACACAACTGTTCGGCTTATTAAATTTACATTCTTGATATGCTATATTTTTTCCATCTGTGTAGGGAATGATATTAATTTATATACATACATTTTTGCTGTAACAAATTGAATCAAATTTTTTAGCACAATTTTAATAACTTACTTCAAAATGTTTTCAGTCATCTTTGGGATCATTTTTAGAGAATCAATGGATATTTGTTTTTAAAATTTGGTTTGGTTTGTGGCTGCAACAACTTGAAATTTAAAAAAATAAAAATATATATAATTGAAACGTTAATCTTATTATCCTTACTCGAACATTATAAACCAAATTAAAAAAATTCTTCCAAAAAATACCTTGCTCTGTTTCAGTGGAACACCAGATCGTTTTACAGGAGTTGAGCCAAAGACATCAGATGGATTAACTGGTTTCAAATTATTAAAATACTTAGATTTTTCTAATTTTTCCTTTGCTTTTTTACTACCTGCATGAAAAAAAAATTGAATAAGTTGCTTAGACATTACATTAAGTAATATGGATTTACATAAAAAAACTTTTATAAAATATTATGTACAAGTGATTCAGGAAAGATGTATAAAAATTTCAGGACATGTTCTACTAGTGAAAATAAAGAAGAAAGTTCTTAAAAACATAAGTCTGGAAATGGTTAGTTTGTGAATGTTGGCTGGTGAAAAAGTTTGCTCTGATTTCTGCGCTTTGGTAAAATTAAGGCAGATTGAAATTCTTGGGATACAAATTACGGATAAATTTAGTGGTTTTAATGAAATCTTACCTGACAAATTGAAAAAAAAAAAAATGATGTGGACACCACATGACTTCCTTGTATGCCTATTAAATTACATATACGCAATTCTTTAAAATGAAAAGTACATAATATTTTAATTCATTAATTACTTCTGATATTTTTTCCTAATTTTTTTATTTTTATTATTGAATTATTATTTATTGTAAAAAATTGTTTTACAATCGTTAATAATTAGAGATTAATAATTATTAGGTGGTTAATAATTATTAATAAATCAATATATTTAAATTAAAAAAAAAGATATGAAGTGTGATTCAAACTGATGTGCCTTCCCCTTGTAAGATCCAAATAATATTTCATTAATTAAATTTTGATTTGGCTGTAGCTGGAAGCAATGAAAATAAGTACCACTTATGATATATCATTGAAAAGCTCTTGATGGGGCTTATTACTGCAGTTAAGAAAAAAGTCCAAAATTCAAATTTTTTGGATTTTGGGCTTTTTTGGACACTTTTGGTTCAGTTGATTGAAATCAAAAGGGGAGATGCAAAACTAGATGTAACAACAGTTCTAAATCCAAAATTTCAACATCCTACCGCTAAACATTTTTGAATTATGCGATGAGAAACATATGTATATATAGATGCCAAGCAGAAACTAGTCAATATGGATTCAGGATGGTCAAAATGGATATTTCTGATGAAATCTGAAAACCGAAATTTTTCACCATCACAATACTTCCATTTCCTTCACTTCATTCAAGGAAGTAAACAAAGGTCTAAGAACTGTATTATTGGTGGTTTTCGAGAAATCTGGGGTAAAATACAAACCCGCCGGCTTGGTCTAGTGGTGAACGCGTCTTCCCAAATCAACTGATTTGGAAGTCGAGAGTTTCAGCGTTCAAGTCCTAGTAAAGTCAGTTATTTTTACACGGATTTGAATACTAGATCATGGATACCAGTGTTCTTTGGTGGTTGTGTTTCAATTAACCACACATCTCAGGAATGGTTGAACTGAGACGGTACAAGACTACACTACATTTGCACTCATACATATCATCCTCATTCATACACTGAAGTATTATCTGAAAGGTAATTACCGGAGACTAAATAGAAAAAAGGGTAAAAGACAAAAAAAAAATAGTCATACAACATACTATTTTATGTAGGGCATAAAATAACTTATGTTAAATGTGTAACAGGTGTAAAACAAAATGCAGAGAATTTGATTCTGAATAAAATGATATGAATCAAGTCCATAGAAACTAAACACAAACATAAAAATTTCAAAGTTTATTTAAAATAAAACATATTAAAATGTGGCTGATTTTAACTAGGTATCAACAAAATAAAATTTTTAATATTAGAAAGCAAAATATAAGTAAATATTTTAGAAAAATAACAAATACAAAGAGAAACAACAAAACCCACTTACAAATAATTAAATAAACTAGTGAAATGACATCTCTGTATTTCCCAAAAGAAACTACTTTATTGTTATTATATGCCGTAGGAAGATCTTCTATTTTCACTTCTCCTTTTTTGGTAATTTGATGTCCATAAATGCTTGATCGTAATCATACAGTCAGATGGAAAGTTTACTGCAAGCAAGTTTTTTGCTGCTTTCTCAATAATTGCACGCATTGTATCACCCTTCCTTTGTGAGGGAGCATGCTTGTAGAAAATATGGTCTATAACTTTACAAATTTTCTATAAAATTTGTAAAGTTATTTGAAGTGCACACACATACACTACAGAAAAAAGTACTTTGGTTTTGCCTGTCACAACTCCTGCTCATTGTAAGAACTTTTCATGTTTGGTATGATCTTTAATATAATTAAATAACTGAGTCACTACCTCTTTAGAATCACAGTTGCTTCATATTGTTCCATTAATATCCTTCATGAATTGTTCTATTAATTGCAAATGCCTTCTTTAATTACAGATTAAAAACTACGAGACTGAACTCATTTAGCTAACATTTGTAAAAGGACAACACTTTTGCTTTGGGCATTCAAGAATGACCTGTAGATCAAATCTCAGTATACATTCTACACGGTGTCCCATATAAAACACAACCCAACCTTATATTGGTAGGTATTGAAATAATAAAAAGGCATGTGTAAATGTAAATGTAATTTTTATTATTACCATCCATTACCTTACATTTAGAGTAAATGTTGGAAGTGGCCGCCATCTTCTTGAATACAAGTTTCAATTTATTTTACAGCGTTTCTTGCAACTTTTTTCAAAGTTTGTGGCTGGATATTTAATACATCTTGTTCAATATTGACTTTCAATTGTTTAAGTGTTCGTGGTTTGTTGCTGTACGCTTTTTCTTTGAGGTAACCCCATAGAAAAAAATCCGCCGCAGTCAAATCTGGAGATCTTGGTGGCCACAAGCCTCGACCGATAACACGATTACCAAAGAATTCCTCAACGAAATCAGAAGTTGAACCTGCGTAGTGCGATGTCTCACCGCCATGTTGTAGCCAGCAGTGTCTGTCTTCCTCTTCCAAGAGTGCAATCAACTGAAATAAAATATCCTGATATTGTTCTGCATTAATGGTGCACTCTAAAAAAATAGGACCGATTATTTTCTTCCGCGATATCGCGCACCACACGCCCGACTTCTGCGGGTGTAATTGTTTTTCGTGATAAACGTGGGGATTTTCAGCACTCCAAATTCTACTATTTTGGCTGTTTACGTAGCCATCCAAATGAAACCGTGCTTCAAAAATAACGAATCCGTAACATTAATTTCCTCATGCAGAAATCGAAGGAACCGTTGACAATATTGTAGTCGTTTTTCTTTGTCGGGCTCAAGAAATTGATGAACCGTTTGAATGCGATAAGGTCGTAATTGTAATCGTTTGGTCGCCCGATGAACAGTTGATTTAGACAAATTAATTTCAGCAGACAAACATCTGATCGATTTATTTGGCGAGGCGAGTAATCGGTCTTTGATTTCAGTGACTGTATCTGTATTCAACACTGAGACAGATCTTTTGTGTTCCTTGTTATTAACAGAACCGGTCTCTCTAAATTTTACAACTAACCTTAATACTGATGTTTTGTTAGGAGCTGGTTTATCTGGGTACTTATGGAGAAACAAATCTTGCACTACAACCACTGATTTCGTACCGAAGTACGACTCAACAATGAAAACACGTTCATCTAGCGAAAACACCATCTTGTCTCTAGCAATACACTGAACGTTATGATTGCATTGTTGTTACTATCGGTCGTGTTCTACTGCATCGCCGCGATGTTCAGATGTTGGACGAGTCCATTTCAGTAACGAGTAGGGGAGTAGGCTTGACTTTTGAAATTTCATGGTTGAGTGATTGATGGGTTGCGTTTTATATGGGACACCCTTTATTTCACTTACTTTATAATTAGAAACAGCTTCATTCTTAACAGCGTGTGCTCTTTCTTTATTAAACAAATGTTCTTCAAATAGTTCCCTTTCAGATTGTTTCTTAACAGCTGTTAAAAATTCATATCAACATGTTTAACATTGGTCTTTGTTTACTTGTTTGTGGAAAGGTAGGTAGTTGTTTTTTTTTGAGTATGTAAAACACTTGCGCATTATCATCACCCAGAGTAAAATAGATAAAAGAAAAAAAAGGAAAGCAGAAAACTAAATTTGCATTAAAAAAAAAGTAAAAAAATTAAACAAACAAAAACTTACAACTATCACAGCTAAAATAACATTAAAACAAAAGAATAAAATAAAACATATTAAAAAACTACAATATTAAAAACAAAAACTAAAACTTATAACTAATAACAAAAATAAAATATCACAAAAACCTTACAACTAAAATCACAGTCAGAATAATAATAACATAAATTTAAAATGAAACAAAAAAAAAATAAAAACAAACAGAAAAAAATAAAAAAGAACAAATAAAATTCTACTAAATCTAACAGGAGTGTAAAGGGCCCCTTCTTGGATAACAGAAACACTAAAGAAAACAAACTTAAAAAACTAGTAAAAACAATATTATATTTTATGTACTAACTAGTCTGCTGAAGAAATAATAACACCCAGTTTAAAACCTCCTTGTCATTGCCCAGGATTTGACAAATGTTGCTGGGCAATTTAAATTTACGACCTAAGGCCACATAACATATGCAATCCACAAGGATGTGTCGCACAGTTAAGCAGCAGTCACATCTCATGCATAGTGGTGCATTTTCTACTGACATCAGGTATGTGAGTGGCTGTTGTATGTCCTCTCCACAATTGGCAGAGGACCACTTCCTCTCAGCAAATTTTCCTGTGGGAGGAGGAATTCCATAGCAACACAGTATCTGTGATATGATGAAGTTTGTTGTCTACTGTGCCAATCCAGTCATTTTGCCACTTTGTGCAAAGTGTGAGTTTTACCCAGTTAATAAAGTCAGATGTAGTAACACGGGTAATGAAGAGGGTTTCATACGTCTTTAGCAGCAGAATCTGCACGTTCATTACCTGGAATCCACACGTGGCTAGGGATCCAGCAGAAACTCACTTGTGTGTTATGAAGGTTCAACTCAGCAATTGCACTGTAGATTTCGATGACGATAGGATGTCTGAAATAAAAATTTTCTAAGGCTTGGAAAGCACTACACGAGTCACTGCAGATAAGAATATTTTGGTACTTAAGGTTAATGATATTCAGAGCCTTATTTATAGCACATAATTCAGCAATAAACACACTCATAAAACCAGGTAGACCAAACATATAAGTTCTATCATTGACAACAACCGCGCAACCAATGGTTTCATTCTGTTTCGATCCATCAGTGTATACTACTGTTTGGGTTTATCTTGGAGAGAATATAGTGAAACATTTGCTAGAAGACAGTAGGTGGTGTTCATTCTTTATTGTATATCATAAGGTCAGACATAAAATTTATAAGATTGATTCTCCAAGGAAGATATAAGCACAGATACATTGGAAAAATAGAAGCTGTGTCAAATTGCACGGATCTTTTTCCACACACTAGACATGGGAGTAGTGTGTGAGATAGTGTTCATGTATTTTGTATCTTAGTATCTCTTTGTATCTCTTAGTATCTAAGAATACTTGGTGACATACCGCTCTAGCCTTACCGTATAAATTTAGTTGTCTAGTTGTAGGTCTGTGATTAAATTTGCATAGTGCCTGCCGTCAATTTCTAATAGTGTTTTGGCAATCATCATTCCACCAAGGAACGGAAGGATGCCTAGGATTACTCAATGTTTATGAGATATATCTATTAGTATTCTCAATTATCATGGACTTAAAGAGGAAAGTTGATCAAGGATGTATGTGCCATTGTCATACTGTAATGGAAAGGCTTTATGATAACCATTCATATCCACCTTTTCAATAATTCATCTCGCGGTTGATACAAAAGCAATAATAACTGGCCTGTGATCACAGCCATGAAAGTCATCACAAACATACCAATTAAGACGAGGGAGTAAACTCTATGAGCATACAGAGAGGTCGATGTTGGACAATGTACCATTTTTTAAGAAGATGAATGTGTGTGACCCATCATTCAGTAGACAAAGGTCCAAGCCATGTCTCATGTTATTTATCATATTTCCTTAAGAGCAGCAGAAAGATGAGCCCCAAGAAACATGGTGGGCATTAAATCTCCTACTATTAATGATGGCGATGGGATTTGCGTAAGGAGATTTAACAATTCTAGAGCATTGAACTCAGAGTACGATGACCTTCATAGCAACAGGAACAATAAGGGTAGCTAGTGGTATCTTTGTATCAGACATCTCATTCCGGATGAAAATTGAGAATAGCAACTCCACCACTCTCTCTCTACTGTCACACAGTTGTATCTCACAGAAATAGCTGTGTGTTATCACATCTTGTTGTAGAATATGTGTTTCCTGGAAGCACATGATTTGTGGTTCATATGTGCGCACCATTACTCTAATATCCTCAATGCGGGACCGCATTGACCTCTAACGCTCCACTGAATAATGTTCATAAGTAAGGGTAGTTATAGGTATAAAATTTCAGGAAAATATATTTTAAAAATTAGTTGTACGTGATCGTTTTTCTTTTTTGTATTTTTGATGGTAAGGAACTCCGATGCTCTAGGGTTGGGTGGTTCCTTAACCATATCTTCCAGTATACAAGGTAGTGGAGGAGGAGATTTTGAAGAATGGGAAGGCGTAGATGAAATCCCAGAGGAGGCAGTTGTGTGGGCTCCCATTAACAGGGAGCTTAGTAGATGGCTTACCACCAGCTGTGATTATTCCTGCCTGCACGAGTAAAACTATGGAAACAGGGATTTTCAGATGGTTCCCAAGACTGGATTCACTAACTGCGACTAACAACTTTTTCTTCACCTTTGTCAGCTCTGAAACAGTTGCTGTAAGTGAAGCAACTTGATCAGATAACATCTGAACAAGTTGTTTTAGCTTATTGCAGGATCTGCACTGCTAATTACCTATATTTGTAGAAGCTTGTTTTATGTAGCAGTGGCAAGATTTATCTGGTTTAACCAGGTTCCTTGAGTTAATTATCTTTTTATATTCTCTGCATGCTGATAGTAAAGATAGCTTCTGTTCAGTAGAGATTCTGAGAATTGCCTTTTCTTCCTTAAAAGTTGTGCAATCTCGGGAGCAGGATGTATGTGAACAACCACAGTCCGCAGACTTTTCATCTTCTTGGCAGTTAGTGTCATTGTGGCCTTCCTCAGCACATTAAGCATAGATCTCTGTGTTTGAGCAACATATTGTAGTGTGACCATATCCTAGGCATTTGAAACATCATCATAGGTTCGAAATGAAAGGTCGTACTCAAACTGAAGGATAACCTACTTTTATTTTTTCCAGTGGAACTGGAAGGTTGAAAGTCAGTGTTAAAAGTCAGTTGGGTCTTCCATTTCACTCTGCCGTTTCATTATATGTTTTACTTCTACAACATCTTGAGGACGAAGCTCACTAGCTATTTCAGTGATATCCATAATCAAAAGGTCTCGGCAAAAAATTACTCCCTGGCTCGTATTTAGGGTTTTGTGGCATTCTGCACTTATATTTATATTACCCATATTAAGGAGACGTAAGGTAGATCAAATCTGCTCGTCATTAAATGTTTCAATCAGAATCGATCTGTCTTACAATTTTCTAATGTTCTTCAGGGAACCATTTCAACCTGTTATAACCTTATTTAACATGAAAGGCAAGACCTTATGGAGGGAGCCACCTTCCTGATTATTCCGGATAACGAATCGGTTGTTTTTATGTTTAAGATTTAATGCATCAGGATTTAATGCACTCTTCTGCCAGACTATTATCCTCGTTAGTCAATGCTGAATGAGGCCTCTTCACAAAACTAATTTTGGAGGTTTTTTCAGATGGACCACCCACCAACCATCATATTAATTATTTGTGTACTAGTAATTTTAATCCCACAAGTACCGGCAATGTAATGGAGCGCTCCAGCAGAGCACATGCATTATGGAGCTGGAGCTAAATACAACTGGGTTTACCAAGGTGTCCAGAGGACATTGTTCAAGACTCACACTACATAGAGCCATTCACTTATGGGCACAATAGTTTCCACGTTGGGTTATGGCTGCGTTTCATTAGATGTCACAATGCCACCAAGTGTATGTGAAAGAAGAAATAGTGTAGAATGTTGTTGTGTAAGAGTATGTGTTGTAATCTGTGGTAATCATATGAATAAAACTACTGTTTGTATGAAGATTTTAAAATTGGTCTAAGTTGATCCTTTTGCCATACTTCTAAATACAGGCTGAACAATTTTTCTAAATTCCAGTATGATGGTAAATAAAGTTTAGTATTATTATTTTTCCTATAATAAAGTGATTGACAGTCAGAAATGACAGAATATGAAATCTAGCGTAGTTTCTCTTATTTCAATGTCTTTATTTGCAGTTACTTGTCTTCTTTTGTCAATGGATATGACTTCTTATTGATTTTTTCTCTAATAACATGGAGAAAATTTTCAGTATTGCCAAAAATGTACAAAAGAAAGATCTACAAACAAACAATAGGTTCAGAGATTTTGTTGAAGTAGTATTGTAAAGTTCTCTTCTCGCATCTATTTCCATTAGTGTACCATCTTACAGTTTCAATATGTTTTACAAAAGAAGCAATATGTCTTTCCACCTTTGTCTGCTTTGGTCATTATCATCTCTAACCTTCCAAAAACTATTAAAAAATCATCTTTTTCTTGTTTAAGAAATTTACTAGAGCATTTCAAATGGCAATGTTCACAACTGAAAAGATACTTTTTTCTTATCATGAACAAATTGTTCCACATAATTAGTTTCTTCCCAGAAGATTTCAAAAATTTTTCTTCTGTTTCATTGCTGTTATATTATTTCCCACTTTTCCTCTATTTTCTAGACCTAAATCATATATCATATTGTGTTTTCTAATTTCATTTTTGGTGCCGAAAACCAAGTTACAATAAAAACAGTGAAAAACATTTTGTACTTCATTCAGTTGAGTACTTTCTGTTAGAAATATGATAGCAAATTCGTGTATGTAATGCCACAGTTAGTTGCAACTATAGATCATATGTTTTCAAAGTTAATTTTTTTTTTTATTGAGTACATATTAAAACCACAAACAAGCACATAAGTTGCTCTGAGTTTATTGAATGTTATTATCCTATTCGTCATGTTGTGCCTTTGCATAAGTGTTTAATATTGTTTTAGTTAAAGTGAACGCTGTCATTGTTGTGTGTTTTTCACTTTATAAGGATTTTAGGACTCCATTTTTGCATAACCTAACCTCTACAGACATATACAAATTTTTTGCAATGAAGTTGATTTGTGCTACAACTGTATGAGTGATCTGTTTGTTTTGTTAAACATTGGAAACTGCAAGTAACTTGATACCAATCGAGAAATTAAAGAGCATGACAGATTACAGCGATTGGAAATTTGCTGTGAAGTCCTATCTCAAACCTGAGGATTAATGAAAATGCATCTCAGGTGTCTCATCACCTATTAGAATGAACATAATATGGCCATAGCCAGGGCTAAACTGTAGATTATAGTAATTATTATTACATGAGAAATTGCACCATACTGAAGCAGATTTGGGAGAATCTGGAAACAGCTTTCAAAGACTCAGGTTTTACTTGCAAGATCGCTCTGTTAAAACCGTCAACAAGACCAAACTTGAAAATTGTTTGAATTCAGCAGAATACGTCAACATAGAAGTTAAATGCATTGGAGTTTAAAGTTTCGACAGAATGGATCAGCATTCTACTTCTCACTGGTTTACTTGACATATCTACACTAATGGCTTTAGAAAATTCAAAAGTAATTTTAAAAGCTGAGAATGTCAAAACCCATATATTGCATATACCTGATGAAAGTGCTGTGGATTCAGTTTTCTTTATTAAGAATAGTAAATAATTCATTGCACGAGAGCAAAATAAAAGCAAGGCCAAATGTTACAATTGCAGTAATTATTTATTTGTTTATTTATATAGTAACAACAGGCTTAGCCCTCTAACAGATACTGGCTAAATGAAAAATACATTTTTTAGCATGTGAAAAATGCCATGCCTGATCGGGATTTGAACCTGGGACCTCTGGATGAACGGTTAAAACATTACCAATCCATTACAGAGATCAGTAATGGACACATTGTCAACCTAAAAGAGATGACGTGCTTATTCAAGCCTTGTACTTTAAACCCAGTCAATGCAGCCGCTTGACTCGTATGTAAACAGGATATTCTGAATAATGTAAATTTGTAATTAAATTCAGATTTGGCAGATCACATGACTCCAGATAAAGATTGGTTTTGAAATTTACTCCGATTCCTGGAGGTAAGCCAGTGACTCTTGGGACTAAAGATACTGTCACAGTAAATAGACAAGGTGAGATAAGTTTCAAATTATTAGTGCAAAACAAAATACACATGATAACAATAAACTTCGCACTTTAGGTTCCTGTTGGGACAAAATTAGTCTCCACTGGAAAGCTGACAGGATTAGGTTTCAAATTAGTCACAAAAGACAATCACTGTCATATTATAGATAAGAATAATGTTTTAGTGGTCATCACTGTGAAAGTGAATAATATATGTGAAATTGGTCCTTTAGGAAAGCTTGTGTTGCTAAGTCATCTGAGAAAACTGATAAAATATCAAGTATTATTTGCCATAAATGTCTAGCTCATTTGAATAGGAAGGATATGCTGAAGCTGAATGATCTAGTCTCTGATTCAATCTCTTTATGCAGTAGGGAACCTTGCGAAATTTGTATAAGAGCGAAGCAGATCAGGCTATCTTTTCCAATCTCAGAGCGTCATTCTACTGAATTGCTACACTTGATTCACAAGGATTTATGTGGACTGACGAAGAACCCTTTGATAGTTGGATCAAGATTCTTTCTCTCTCTAACATATGATAATAGCAGGTACACAATATTCTATTTTCTAAAAGAAAAATCTAAGATAAAATTTTAATCTAAAAATACAAATTACTAGTCGAAAAGTAAAAGGGTAATAAAATAAAGTTTATTAAATCAGATAATGGTGGCGAATTCATTAATCACTTTTTTTCAGAGTTTATGTGACAAAAATGGTTTCACAAGTCAGACAGCATGTTCTTTTATACTGCAACGAAATGAAGTAGCAGAATGAAAAAATAGGACCATAATAGAAAAGTTCAAAAGTATATGCTCTTTGATGTCAAACTTCTGAAGAATTTTTTGACAGAAGCCATATCAATAGCAAAGTCTGATGAACCACTCTCAGACTTCCATTTTGGGAAATACAACAATATATGAACTTTGGAATGGTGTCAAACCTAGTCTCAGACATCTGATAAGTTTTAGTTGTGTTGGTATGGCTTACATTTCAAAAGAGCAAAGAAGAAAACTGGATGAAAAATGTATCAAAAAAATTGGAATCTCATCAAAATGCAGATTCTCGGCTGATTGCAAATCAGTTAAGAATCTGGGGGCCATATTTGGAAACATGTTATGTGCTTAAATTTGATATAACCTTGGTAAAATCTTGATTGAATTATAAGTTCAGTAGCCTATTCTTCTGCCGCACAAACAACCCTTACAATGTTTAGATTCTATATATAACATTCTTTGACTTACTATCGGAGCATTATGATCTACTACAGTAATAAGCATGTCAGTGCTAACACTTTTTGTTGGAAATGGCAAGATTGGACTAATGACTAATATTTATCATGTAAAAAGATAACCTTAACATTTTGTGTATAATATTGTTTATAGCAATAGGCTTAATTTTTGTTTCATGGAGCATCCACACATAAGTACTGATTGTTTGAGCCTGGGGATCAAGTAATAAGTATTATTTTATATTATCTATTCAACACATAAAAAATTATGTAAAAAACTTATTTTAAAATATTTGGAATTCTTTTCTCCTCATAAAACCTCTCATTCAACTTTGAAGTGAATGTTATACTTGGTTCATCCATTAAAAATATATATATATACCTTTAGTAGAAGGTGATTTACTTTTTGATAGTTTCTTCTTTTTGTATTCATCATCAGACTCCGAATCACTGATGTTTTTTGTAGTTCTCTTCTTTTTATCACAAACAGGATGTTTAGCATCTCTTGGTGATACACTAAAGTATGATCTTATATCCTGAACAAATGAAAATAAATACACTTTATTCAGTAGAATAATTAAAATTATATAAATATAAAAAATTACATCTGCTCACTATGAATTACTTATTTTGAACTAAAGGTACGAGTCAAATTGTGGCATAAATAAGAGTATAAAATAAATAATTCATTACTGGCAATAATGTGTAGGCTAATCAATTTACTAGTGTCTTTAGATGTTAAATAACATTATTCGCAAACATACTGTTGTGGGACACACAAGAATGTCTAGTTCCAAGTGACTGAATAGATTGCTTGGCATTAATGTTTAGCTTCTACTTTGTATGGGCTGTAAAAAAAAGTAATTGAAGTGAAGCTTCTTAAAAGCTGCTAAAAGTGCGGTTAGTGCAGGATTCAGGACAGGAATGAGAAAAATGAGGGTCGTGAATAAGTGTCATGCATAGCTATATATATCAATACTAACATGCATTTTTGGTAAGCGCTCTTTCTATCTCACTCTTATACATGGTGTGTGCATGCATATATGCACATTTTCTCTTTTTTAATGTGTATTTCTTTGTTAGTTTCTTATTAATAAAAAAATGTTACCATTTGTGTTTACTGCATATACATTATTTTGCACCATTAATAATTCATATAATATTGCGTAAGAAGCTTTGCTTTTGTAGTGTGTTGACAACAGACATTAGTTTTAATTTTTTTATTTAGATCAATACTATGTACAAAACACTAATTCTAACATCATGTATTATGTATTTATAATGTACAATCAGATTTAGATTAGTAATTTAGCTGATTAAATGCATAATTCATAATTACTATCCACAATGTCTTACGCTAAAAAAACTAAGTGTTAGAAAAAAAATTAAGAAAATGAAATGAAATTTGTATCAATTGGAATATCACTGGTTGTGAGATATGATAAAAATAGCCCTGGCTCATGTCCTGGTCTTGAATGGCCAGGAAAATGGCTCAGCTGTTCTGTGTAAAATATGATCGGAATGTCATATTCAACTCAGCCTTTCAACTGAAGTTCCCAGATTCGAATCCCGGTCAGGCATGGCATTTTCATACGCTTCAAAAATTGTCATTCATCTCATCCTCTGAAGTAGAAGTAATACGTAACAGTGGTCCTGGAGGTTAAAAAAAACTAAAGAAAATAAACAAATATAATATTTATTTATTTTCTTTTGTTATGATGGAATTTTATAAAGTAGCTGCTTCATCCATCGATTATTTAAACTGAATTATTTCAAGTTGGCTTTCTCATATTTTACCAATGGCCTACGTTCCCAAAACTCTCACAATAATTTATTGTTACTGGCAGGGCACTACTGAAAGCATAACTGCGTCATGTATTCCCTCAGCAGTTAGCAGAGTTTGTGTTATTTGATTTACCCGTTCCAGTGGCTGGGTTAAAATCTTGTTCTGTAGGGCAACTGCAAAATGTGAGTGGCTGTAAAGTACCTTTAGCCTAATAAAGTAATATATTCTTCAGGGTAAATATTAATTAGTGTCAGTATTCATGCAAACTAATTATAGTACTGTAATCAATGCAAAGTGGTTGATGCAATATCTAGTAAATCTAGCCAAGAATAGATGCGATTGTTATGTCATTGAACAGGGGATATACAAACAATATACCCTCCTAAACAGCGAGTTATGTCCTATTTTAATGATTTTACCATAACAAACTTGGTGGTACGAATATGAATCATCTGAATAATGGATTCAAACATGTAGGCTAGTTCAAAATTCTTTTGGGTAAAACTGAAGTAGCATCATATAGATTTTTTCCTTGCACCAAAGTATACAGTATGAATAGGATATTCTTCACAGAATGTGCTAAATTTCATTTCAATCTTTAAAAATGCGTTAGTATTTTGATACGGCAATTCCGATAAAAAAAACTGAATTACGTTATTCTTGTTAGATGCGATCGTTCATCAGCAAAAGATTCAATAACACTTTGTGGAGGATAAATTATATATTAACCTTAAAAATTAAATCATAGAAAAATGAAGACAATTTACACTTTTTAAGTTAAGGGTAAACAAATAAGTTTTCTTTTTGTCAGTGTTGCTAATAATTTATTTTTTGCTAACCATAAATTTAACACGTCAACTACTGGGCAGTGAAAATCTGAAATTTGTTATATCTTCTAATAAAAACAAAAATCCGTACTAACCTTAGACATCGCAACTGTTTTGATATTTATGTAACAAACTTAACCAAACTCTGTAACCATAAACACGACGTACCGCGCAATCTAATTACTACGGCGGTGTTTCAGGGCATCCAATATGATTTCGAGGATATTTACACTTCTCAGATTCACTATCAATGCACACTAATATTGCACAACTAGTTGGATGAAAGTACTCGACCGTTTTAATAGAATTCAGACTTCAAAAAAAAAACAAAATTTGCATAAATACTTTTTCCTTCAAATTCTATGATTAAAGACTATATTAGAGTTGATATACAATAATTACTTGATGGGAAATAAAAAAAAATTAGTCAATTTCCATCACAGAAATTTTTTATGATTTAGTTTTATAACTGGAAAAATAAAGATTGAATAAATCATAATATTAACTAATTCATTGCCTTAGCGCTAATAACAAAAATAAAGATCAAAGATCCAGTGAAAGTATGTTATGACCTTTTATATCTAGTAATCAACTCTTCATCATCTGTTTTAGCAATATTGAAAATAGTGTTATTTTGACGTATCCAATATTTACTTGGGTTAGTAATGCACTGTATTTATTCAAGGATTAGGTAAGTTTCTTTTGTGTTTAATTCATGAATACTAATTTTGTTGGTTTTGGTTATTTAGAAGTATTCGCTAAAGCAAAATTTGAGAAAGTAGGGCTTTCTGTTTGTAAATATATTTATGTGATCAAATTTCGTGGGTTGATTTCAGTGTATTATTTCATATCGTTTTAAATACTCAAGACCTATCTAAACATTTTCATATTTAGTATAAATTGTTATTGGTTTTTTCCGAATTCGTGATATTATTAATTTGAACATCAATCAGTTTATTAAATTTTTGATTAGTTTATTGGGATTAGTACAGTTTCCAGAGTATGTAGGTCTGCTCTATAATGTCACTGGTTATCTATTTACAATAAAGCCGTATATCTTAATTTTTATTTATAAGAAGTTCACCTATTTTATTTCATGAGTGTCAAAAATGAATCCTACATTTATTTATTGCTAACTAATAACTTATTTAGTTATGATTTAAAATACTGATATTACATGTACATTTTACAACTAAGTGGCCTGTTATGCTGTCAATAGGTTATACTTTTTTATATTAAAAAATAGTTAATGCTTATGAAAAAAGTAATAGAGTATTTTTGACAACATTATAGAACAGTGTGTGGTTCTTGTTTTGTTTAAACTGTTTTTTGTTACATTTTTATTTTAATTTATTTTAACATCAAAAGAAATTCAGTATGTTTTGGTAGAGCACTCTTTTAAATTTAATTTGTATAAAATACTATTATTACTTGCTCCCAATGGGTGAATTGCCATAAAACTAATATTATGTGGTTTACGTTAAGTATAGATTTTTTGTTAATATTATTTTCATAAGATTCTGTTTTGGAGGGGAGAATATACATCTGAGATTTGCAGTTAATTTTTTGTAGGTCTTTATTTTTTTGGTTGGTTCTAGTGGTACTAGTTCATTTGTATTAATATGTTTGGATATTAGCATATAATAAAAAAAAATTAAGTAGCCTATCTTAATTTGTTATCTTAATCTTAATTATGCTGTTTATAAAATTAGCAAGCGTAGTTTAGTATAAATAGTTTTGGTAGTAACATAGCTATTTTCTGTGGTTTGATACAATTTTCTTTGTCATTTTTTTTCTGTGTATTATGTTTTACAAAAATTTTCTTTTCAACTACTACTATTTTCTTTTATTTTTGGCAAAAATTATTGAAACTTTTCTCAATTAGGGAGTTCTTAAAAAATTATTCACTCTTGCTAGAAAATTTGGAATCAAACCTGGGAGCTGAAGTTTAGCAATCATTGATGCTAAATTTGAACATTTGAGGCAGTGAGGCAGTTATTATTGCTATTATCCAGTAACAGCAGTGGAATCCCAGAAATCCAGTCTGGTTTTCCAGGTTCGTTCCAGAGAATTCTTTCTAGACCAGAAACAAAATGGAAAGTGTGATATTGAACAGAGCTTTCTGTTAATACTGTTATTGTGTTTAAAGTAAGTAAAACTATAAAAAATAATATGGAACATTTTTTGATCATTTTGAAATGATCGTAGTTGGAAAGTACTGTTCTGTGGAGAACATCTAAATACCTGTAATAAAAGTATTTTGCTAAAACACTTAAAATGTCTCCTAAAAATAGAAGATATTCTGTTATACTGATAATTACATGGTTTCTATTTTTCTTGGTTATCTTTTACCTTGGGGAAAAAATGTTAATCATGAAAATGTAGTTTATTTTAATTTGTTTGTTAGTTTGGAAATGTTGAAAATATAAAAAAAGATATACATATAAATCTATTTATAAAAGAACTGTCCAGAAAGTAAAGAATATTTATTGGTGCACAGTACTTGTGATAAACAATGCATGTGATTTTACACCAATATTGCAAAGGGACATAGTTTTTTTTTGTTACCTCATACATTAATATTCTAATGAACAACTTCATTGTTGCAGTTGTGAAGAACAGTTGCAGAAACTGTTCTGCAACTTATAGCAGAAGAAACCAGTTTAAATTATATAAACTTGATAAAAAGATGGTGCTATCATTGTACTAGGCAAACAACCATTGGTCTGATAATTCTATATTTACCTTAACATATGACCCAATAATTTGATACCTTGTAAAACTATATTACAAACCATTTTTAAATACATATTTGGAGTCTCCCTTGACTCAACTTTACATTCATAAAAGTTAAACATTTCAATGGTTATACAAAGCTGAAATACTATTGTAATGTAATAAACTAAGAATGAGTAATAATTACAAATTATTTATTTGGTATAACAGAAATATTTTTCTAATGTCAAAATTAAAATCATATCAAGTAATTTTAAAGTAAAATTTTTATAAAGTTAGAAAAGAAAATAATCTATCATTAAGAATTTCACTGTTGATTTTTTGCTTCAGTTCTTAAGTTATTGCAGAAGGTCACCCAAAATGATCTTCAATGTTTATTTATGATCAATGAGATCGATCATTCATGTTTGTTTATTAAATATGATCAAACATTCTTTCGCATATGGTTCATTCATAAGCTCATCATAACACACTATTTGCCAGAAAATCTCTACAGGATAAATTTTTTTGCATTTACAAACCAAACTTCACTTAAAATTTTACATTTGGAAGGATTTTATGTTTTTCACACATTTTAAATGCTCAAGAAATCAGTAATAATATATTACTACAAGAAGTTGACAAGGCGAAGTTCATATTCATGGAGGACCGCAGCACTGTTATTTTGTTTGCCTATTGACAGAGATGACGATATAACAAGAGTACAGTCTGGGCCCAATCTTACTGAACAAAGTGACGTGCTTGTCAATCTGTTCTAAACAAGAATTGTTGTCAGTTTAAAATAGGTTATGGTAATAACACAATTAAAAATATTAATTTACATTACTGTGTTCATAAATGAAATAGATTTAACCTGCAGTTAATTACAATAATTTAATGAAGTAAACGTTTCCACTAAAACAGTGTCATAGTTCACAGCATTATATTCAAAAGCTGATAGAAATAATTTGGACATATAAGTCTATGTAATCTGGGTCAAATCCACCAGGTTGGTCTAGTGTTGAACACATCTTCGCAAATCAGCCTATTTTGAAGTCGAGAGTTCCAACATTCAAATCCTAGTAAAGGTAGTTACGTTTATATGGATTTGAATACTAGATCATGGATACTGGTGTTCTTGGTAGTTGGGTTTCAATTAACCACACATCTCGAAAATGGTTGACCTGAGACTGTACAAGACTACACTTCACTTATACTCATACATATCATCCTCATTCATCTTGTGAAGTAATACCTGATGGTAATTCCCAGAAGCTAAATAGGAAAAAAAGTCTATGGAATTGCAACAAGTTGGATATAGCTGCAGAATAATAAATAAAATATTTCTATATTAATTTGCTATGTAATTAAACGATCAGTACTATCTTAATGCAGTTCTTAACCAGTTTTGTCAGTTTCCGTAGAGCTGTCTTCTGTGATAGACCAAAAACCTGTGATTAGAGAGTTTGACTCAGTTTCACTTACATCAGAATTAATTTCCAATTCATCTTCACTTCCTGATGTCTCATCATCGTCCATCCCTGCATTTATAAATATGCTTTCCATGTCATCTTCCGTTAATGCATCTGTTTTCTAGTAAGAATCCATTATCTCCTGAACATTCAACACTAATCTTTAACAGCTACAGTAATTGAAGAAATTGCATCTAATGTAGCGGCTCTCAGTTCTGTTAATGACATGTGAGATATATTGCAATCTCAAATTTTTTTTTTAACTAGATTCCAAATAAATTGAGTTGGGTTAAAATCTGGCTAGTATGGTGGCAATCTAAGCACTGTAATTTCTTTGTTATTTAGTTTTTCATGTAATTAATATTGTGGTTCTGGGCAGTGTAGTTTGACAATTTATAAAAGTTCTTTTATTGTTAGTTCTGGGTCACAGTTAATATTTGTTGGAGCCATTCCTGCGTATATCTTCATTTTTTAATGAATTGAATGACGAAGGTTTATTTTTTTTGTTTATAACAGTAAGGTGCGTTGTCTATGAATAAAATACTATTTGTGATACTCCTGGGATACTTGCTTTTCAATGTACTTCAAAAAATTTTATGTTCATCTCTTTATGATAATCTTCTGTTTTACTCTTGAAAACGTACATTAAAAAAACACCATCTGTAAATCCCATATCCCTACCCACATGAGCCAAAAAAAAAATTAAACAGTAACCTGCACTACTATTAACAAAAACACCTGTTGCATCACTACTTTTTAACTGTATAATGTGTGTGCACCCAAGTGTCATCTAAGTATACAACTGGTCTCTTTTGCTCAGAAGTTACATTTTTCTCAGGTATCTGAGATCTCTGACTGAGAAAAAATATACATTTCGCGATTACATAATCTCGTTCACACAAATTCAGCCTAGTTTTTTTCACTTCCTGAATAGAAAACCCTTCGATTTTTATAATTTTCCTTATTGTTAACCTACTAGTGGTGAAATTCAATTCTTCATGAAAAAATTGTGTAATTTTCATTTAGTAGATATTTCCTTATAGAATTCAAAATGTTTAATAAATAAATTACTTAAGCCAAAACAATTGATATAAGAAATTTATATTTTATTTGCTTGTACATACTTTTTTTAGTACAATATATTTTCATCATGCTTGTGTTTTAAAGTACATTGACTAAGAAAATAATTGCTTTTATTACAAAATAACGGGGCAAAAGATAAAATTCTTTATTTATACAAAAATAGCAGTAATTAAGCTGAACAAAAACTATTTTATTTTTAAATATTGAACTTAAAATGACATCAATTAATACATTAATATTGATAAAGCCTAATAAATAATATACTATCATGTAACACTATTATGATATGTTTCTGCTTTCACACACGCATAATAATGTTTAAAACAGCAATCTAATCTCACGGCAGAAGTCACAATTACTTTACTAGTACCACAGGAATGTGACTGTATACAGAGGCTGTTTTTAAACTTTCTGAATATGCACCTCGCCTTGTCAACTATTTCAGTATTTTTCTTAGACAGAAGCTCCCAAGCTAAACTTCTCAGTTTATACAGGATGTTATTTCTGGCAGAGACTTATCCCAGTGTTGAGGTAGTGGTCCTTAAGGGACAATGTATGATCCCAAGTTTATACACCAAAGTACTTGAGATTCTACAGTGTGGTAACTGTCACCTATCCATGCAGCTCTTATTTTCCAATCTATCCTTCAGGTCTATAGGTAAAATCTAACCGTAATCTTTTTATAATTTGATCTCAGTTGGTTAGGATCACAGCACTGGTATAATTCTTCAAGGGCTTCAATTAGATGGGTAGGCTTTTCATGTCTTTATCCCTTGGTTTATCTTGGACTAATGCAATTGGGTCATCACCATTTAAAAGTTTCATCATTTACAGCTATAGGTTTCATTATTTCTGCCCATATTATGAAGAAATACAGCCAACATACAACACAACTACAGCCTTGTGGCAAATAATTCTTCTATAACTCTACCTGCTGTTTTTCTGATTAAGGAACAAAAAGAATCTTCTTTTCTAGAAAAGGATACCAATGAGAATGATTAATTAACATACTTCTGTTATTTGATAATCTTCTTTAGAAGCTTTAAGATTTACCAAGACTTATATGGCTGTTAGATCAATGAAAGGTTCCAAAGTTGTCCTTAATATACTAACTATATCACTTCCTTCATAACAATCTAAAAAAATGTTCAAAATATTTCAAACACTAGTGAATCATATTCATGAATGTTTTGTAAAACATTTGGCTTCTGTTTAGTCTTAAATTTGTGTTACAATTTTGTGGTGATTTCAGATCCTTTTCAAATAAAGTGTGTTTCTTGATACAGGAAAACTAAGAAGAATTATTTTTTAATGTTAAATTTAATTTATATATATTCTTATTATAGTTCTACATTGTAAATAAAATATATACTTTTTATTGTTATTTTCTTGATTAATTAACAAGGAATTATAACAAAAACACTTGGTTCCCAATGTTTACATCTTACTGAATTACTGATGTTCAAAGTAATTTGGCAGTACAAAGCAGAAAGAAGGATAAAGGCTAGTTTGGACCAGAAAAAACTGGTCAAGCAACTTTATCCTCGCTAGGAACAACTTTATCCTCGCTAGGAAATTAATTCTACCTCCAAAGCATATGACTTCATCGAAATTATCATTTAATTGAAAGTAAATATTGTAGTTCACTAAATTTACTTATACAAATGGTGTTACTAGTCAGTTTAATAAAAAAAGTATATGAATTAAAAATTTGCTAGTGTTTTTCATCTATTTTGTGTAGATTGTTTGCTTTGCCTAATAATAAAGTTAAAGAATCTCTTACTTGGGTTAATTTGAAAGTATAAGGCCGATGGTTACCAGTAGTAACTTAGGTACTTTTAGAGACTTGTTAGGTAAAAAGAGAGTTGTAACTTTCTTTGTAAGTCAAAGTAAAATATAATCTGCTTTTGAATTGGTATGATTTGTAAGTTATATATTATTAGTATTTCTTTAGTCTTAAATTTTTATTGTATATCTTTATGCAAATTTTCAGTCAGATATTTAAATTTGTTATTGGAGATTATTTATAAATATTAGTAGCAATTTTTTTTTAAATTGATAAGAAAAACAATTATTGATGATTTTGTAACTTTAGCCTAGTATTTAGCTGTTTTCAGGATTTTTCTCATTTTGGGAGCTTATAGTTTAATGACTAATGTAAAATGCAACCGATTACAATTTTTAATAGAGAGGTGATAAGTTTTATATAATTGTTTTCCACTTAGTATTCTATTTAATCTTCATCTTATACCAGGTATCAATATAGCTCAGCTCTTCTTACTAAAAATTAAGGATGAAAAATATACTCCTGCAATGTATAAATCTCTTTCTCTCCTTAACTGGTAATCTGTCTGCACTTCTGATGCTATTCCCACATTAATGTCTTTCTTTTTTTCTTTTTCTTTCCTGATGTATTTCTTTTTTGTTTCATTAACTTTTTCTTGTTAGGTACCAGGTTTACATTATTTCATCAGGCATGGAATCTTTGACGTGCTACAAAATTCATTGTCATCCATCATAGTAGCTATTATTGGACATCAGCCAGATATTACTGTTGTATAAGTAAATAAATAAATATTAGCAAATGTACTCTTAGCAAATGTTAGCAAATACACTCCTGCAATGTATAAATCTCTTTCTCTCCTTAACTGGTAATCTGTCTGCACTTCTGATGCTATTCCCACATTAATGTCTTTCTTTTTTATTTTTCTTTCCTGATGTATTTCTTTTTTGTTTCATTAACTTTTTCTGGTTAGTGAAATTACCCATTATTGCTGTGCTAGTAATTGGATTTCTTAGTGCAGTTTTCTATTTTAATAGTTTTTCCCATTTTATTACTTACTGAATTCATTTATTCACCAATACATCTTTTGCTACCCATTGTTTTATACCACTTGTATTGTTTATACCCAATTATATGGGTATTGTTTATACCCAATTGTTTTATACCTTCATCTCAAAGTTTTATTTACCTGTTGATAGAACAATAAATGGAACATAATTTGTAGATGTTGAATATAATTTTATTCAATATTTTCCAGCTTCTTGGTAGTTTTAAAAAGATATATTGTGTAATCATTTTTTTCATACCTGATCATGTACTTCTACAATCATTTTCACCATTTCGCTAATGTCTTTGGTGGAGTGGTAGCATCTCTGCTTTCCATTTTGAGGTACCAGGTTTACATTATTTCATCAGGCATGGAATCTTTGACGTGCTACAAAATTCATTGTCATCCATCATAGTAGCTATTATTGGACATCAGCCAGATATTACTGTTGTATAAGTAAATAAATAAATATTAGCAAATGGCACAGTAATTTTGATTAGTATTTGAACTACAATGTTCTTAATTTAATCTATCTACACGCTTATTTGCATTTTAATAATTTTGTGTAACCAGTAATTACTCGTTTTGATTTCTCTTGATTGGTGAAATGATGAAAAGGTATTTAAAATTATCTACTTGCAAATTCATTTTACTGTTTTATTGCTATTTACACATAAATTGGAAACTTTGAATAAATAGAAAAAATTGAAGAATTAATACATTGTAATCCTTTTTGTGGTTTATGAAGTTTGTGTTAATTATGAAAAAAAAGAAAATCATATACATGTCATTTTGTAATTCAGTTTAAATTTGTTGTTTGTAAAAATGTTTTCAATTAATCACTTTAGCTAAAATTATACAAAGTCAATATCATACTTGCTGCAGGCAGATGTGAATGCTTTCCTGAATCAAATGTAGGTAACAGTTGATTTACGTTAACTGCTGGGAACTAATTTTCCATCATCTGGGAACTAATTTTTTTTTTATTGGGCAAGATTATATAGTATTCTTTTAAGACAAATTTTATAAATTTTGTTTATTGAAGTTGTACGTTGTGCATGTGTTTAATTTCTGAATTACAAGAAGCATATATAAAAGAAAAAATATGTAGTATATATTTTCTAATTTAAGTAACATTAACACTGATGGTCTAAAGCAGTCTGTTAAATGTGGCATCAATTGATAATATTTTATCTTTCTCACTCCTTAATTTTCCAATCTGCTATTGGCAAATACTCTTAATTATTATGAGTCCATAGAGATTGTAAGAGGATGCAGTGTTTATTTTAACTGTGATTTATGATCAGTTACCTAGAAAGACAATAGTATTCATAGAAAAGTAACTATAGCATGATGCTAAATTATAGTTATACTTTTTTTTTAATAGATAAACATGCGTTTTGTAGTATGTGAAAAATGCCAAGACATTTGAGTTTGAATTGTAGTATCTTCCAGATGAACCCAAAGTTTTTATCCGCCATGAAGTTTGGTATATTAAAATTCTTTTTTTATTGTGAAGTATAGAATATGGTATTTAATAATGATACTTGCATTAAGGTCATTTTGGATATGTGACTGCACTTTGCAGAAATTTACATGCAACTTATATGAAAAAATAAAACTCCAGAAAAAAATTGAAGTATAATTAACAAAAACAAATAAACTGGTACCTAGATTGTAATTTTTTGTGGAACTGTACTTATATAATTATCCTATTTTATACAAAGGTTAAAAAGCTAGGTAGGTAGAAGTCAGGCCTCTCCCTGTATTTTTCTGTTCAGCCTCCGGAACCATCATAAGGTATTATTTCAGAGGATGAATGAGAGTATATATATAAATCTAAATGAAGTGTAATCTTGTACAATCTCAGGTTTACTATTCCTGAGATGTGTGGTTAATTGAAACCCAACCATGAAAGAACAAATAGCAGTATCCAAAGTCCTGCCTTAACCCAATAGGCACCTCAGCTAATTGTTAAGCCTAAACAATAATACCCACTACTGTAAACCAATCAACAGGATTGTTTTCATGTTGCTTGTCATAATGCTTTGGTGTTTAAAAAAGGGCCTAATTATTTTTCCATTACCAATTTTAATCAGTTACATACCCATTTCAAAGATCTTCTCACTACTTGATTTAAAATAAAATTAAGATATTTTTTTAGACAATCATTCTACCAATATAAATTAAAAAATCAATTTAAAAAAATATATATATTACATTTCTTTATTGTCATTTCTCATGTACTTACAAATAATTTTCATTACAGCCCACTGAATTATTACTTTTTAACTATTTTAATTATTTAGTTTCCTCACATATTTACTTTTATTTTTTGCACAAAAATTTGAAACTATTTCTGTTCTTTTTTTTATTTTGTAATTATAAAATTAATTATTTTTTATGCTGTTGTGATCAAGGTTTTACCACAACAATTTCCTTGTACCTGTCCATGCAGAAACAGGAAAATTGGAACATTTTCTTCTTAAGTGTGAAATAGTACACCCACCCTTTGATATTAAATGTATTTTCTGCTGATCATAATGAAATTATTTGTTTTATTTCTGTGAAACCTCCTGGAAAATATCAGTGTCTCTATAAAACTTTTTAAATAGAATCTCCATGTCATTTAGCCCTAGTAAAAAAGTAAGCAGCTGCCCTGCTGGTAACCAGGAGGTGCCAGCATGGTGTCATGGATGACAACAGCAGCAGCCAACATGATTCCTACCATCTGTTTTGTACTGCAGGGTTCCGATTCAAAATCAGTAAAATGGATAGTGCTTTAAGTGGTTGTATTAAGTGATTTTAACTAAATTTGAATGCCCTTATTAGCAATGTAATTTAGTTCTTAGGGTTCATTTAATTTTACTTGAAATTGGTTTACCTGAGACCTAACAAAATCAATCTCTGTAATTTAATTGGGCATACAGCCTGTTGTGAGTCTATACAATTTAAAAATAAGAAAAAGAAAATTTGAAAATAAATACACATAGGAAATTTATTTCAAATTATTTATTAACTTTTGTGTAGTATTTTGTCATATGCAGATATGGTGGTTCAGTATTTTTTATTCTTTTTTATAAGATTGAGAGAAATGCATTAACCTAAAATAATATATGTAATTTATAATTGTTGCTAGATATGACAGTAAACTCCTGTACTTTTTTTGTTATATAAGAATAATTGTTGCATTTTTAACTTGTAATTTAATTTTAACGATTTTTGTAGTCTATAATAAAACAAAACGTTTATGTTTTAATGTTTTATTACTTTGTTATTGTTATTATTGTAGTTGGCTACTGCTGGTTATTGTTCAATATGTATTATGTGTTACACTATATAGATGAAATAATAATAATTATTTGGTTGTATGTCTTGTTGAACAAAGATAAGTAATATTTCTTACAGTATGTTATGTTATACTCTGCTAGATGTTATGCTCTACTTCTATTCTCTTTACAAATCATCATTTCCCAGTGAAAATAGTCTTATTATTGTGGTGAAAGTTACTTCTGCTAGTGCAATACTAATTCTAGTTTAGTGCTTGACAGCTACCTATCTTTATCAGAGTAATCTTATTTTTTGTCTCTGTTTTGTTTAATTTTGCAGTTTAGTTTTTAAGTTTTCAATAAAAAATCTATTATTATAATTTGATATTTTTGGTGATTGATTTTTCAAGAAACATATTTATTGTTGTAGTTTTTGTGATTATGCAATTATTTAATAGATTTACATTTATTTTTTATTATGAAATAATATTGTAAAACTAGTTATTTAAAATAAGTACACTAATAAAGTTAATTTATGTTAGGTTGATATAATTTTCCTTCATTACACTTAAATCTATAGTTGACATTTAGGTTATGCATTGCTGTTGTTATTTTAATTTTTATTGTTTTAGGAGGAGGATATACTTTATATTATAATGGAATCGCTTAGAATGTGATAACAATAAAATGGCTTCGGCTAACTCTTCACTAGACAGCAATAGTAATTCAGGTAATTTTAAGTTTATTTTTTTTAAGTATGTTTTTTAAGTTTGCTATCTTAAATTATTTTCTTTTATCTTTATTGAGTTTTAAAATAAATTAAAAATTGAATCTTTATGTAAATTCATTCAATGGAATTTGGTCACTTAACTTCATCTTCGTACTGCTTCTTTTGAGACTTAGAATTTAATGAAATGTTATCAGTTAATTTACATCTGTATCTATTACTTTTATGCTTCTTCAATTAGTACTTAGAAATTTATTGTTTATGAAAACATAAATCATTTTATAATGGTTAGATAATAATCACAAACTTTTTTATATTAACCTAAAACTTTTGTTTTTCTTACTAATGATAGAATATGTGGTTAAATTAACTTAAAATTGAGCAAAATGCAAGGTTTTTTAAAAAAATAATTTTGTAATTATAATGAACAAGCATTGTTTATACACAAAACGTTTTTAGAAAATACTGGATTTTCATGTAATCACAACGTGCAATATTAAATTTTCTCAATTTCCCCTATTATTCTCTCCTGTCTTTATTGTCTGAATAAAGACAGTCTGAATTTTAATATAATTACTTTGTTGAATTTTATTATGTACATACCTTTTTATTTTGAAAAAAGTGATGCAACTTTTTTTAATTTCACATCTAGACTTCTAAAATTTTTAGAAAAAATATTAATTGAATTATGCTTTAACAAATTTTTCAAAGCTAAAAGTGTAGTATATTTATAATTAAAAATTACTCATTCAGTATCTTATAAAATACAGAATTTCATGAATGCTATTTAAAACACTGACGAATTATAAATAAATTATAATATATAAATAAATAAATTCTGAAACCAGAAAACCAGTAATAGAACTATGTTAAAAATAGGATATTTTAATGTTTTGGTTATAATAATAAATTATAAACTGCCTTTACATCTAGTAAGGCATGAATCATAAATCTGTAGTCCACCCTTTTTTTTTCCCCTAAAGTTCTGCCAAATTCGGAAGATGGAGGGCAGATTTCTCACATAGAGACTGACTGTATATTCAAAATTTAGGAATTTTGAATATAGTGTTTAGTGATTTCAGGATTGGGGATCCTTGGAACATTATGAAATATAAAAGTATGGGAGCTAAAGCAATTTTTTGATCCAAAGAAATACTTCGTCTATTTTTATTACAGCTATGAAAATAAAGAGTGTGATTTTTTAATGTATCCTTTACAGGCTTTCTATAATAGATGTACAGACAATTTAATTCCTGAAATGCAACTGTAGAAAAAAAAAATGATGGTACTTTAGTGTTTATTCTTGCCTTTGAAGTAGCTCCCGTTGATCTTTATATGCTGGTTAGGTGTTTTTCATTTCTGGAAACAGGCCTGTTTCAATTTTTCGGAATACTTTTGAGTTCCTTTATCACAAATTGCTAAATATCAATGATGTCAGAAACTCTCATTCTCTCAGTACTGTTTTTAATTTTGATAATTGATGTTAGTCGAGAAACTGTGTCCATCATGAACACTATGAGTATGTGCAGTATTGTAATGGATGATCCATTTGTGTTTGGCCACATTTGTGGTCTTTTGCTCTGAATAGAAATCTTTTCATCATCACCACTATTAATCTTTTCATTAGTCATTAATTGCCCATTTTGCCCATCAGACTGAAATAAATATTTTACTGCTCATTTTTAAGTCTGTCATTTTGTTTTTGGCCATATCTTGCTCATCTTAAGTTTTCTGATGCCACAAGGCACTTGAATTTTTTTTCAGTCTGTACCATATACCACTTTCAACAGATACATTGTTTCAGAGCAGTTTTCCTGATCTTCATAGAACATTTTGTATTACAATATGTTCTAAATTACGACCGTACATTTTTATATCAAATTTTACTCAGAGGTCCTTATTTTTTATTTTTTATTAATCATCTAACAAATGCTTCTGTCAGTTTGTAATTTATGCATGCATTAGTAATTTATATTTTCAAACAGTTTTACTCATGAATTTCCAATCAACAAATCACCACTTAAGTTATTTGCAAGAAACAGTTGAACTGTATAGGAGTTGACTTTTATTGTCAGAACTTCAGTTATTTGTAAAGGTATAGTCGATGTTCATTTAAAGTATTTTATAGAATATTTGTTGTTTTCTTAAATAACTGCGATTTTATTATTTTTTTGTTTTAATGAAAACAATAAACGTTAATATTGAAGTGATTTGGATTAGTTATAATTGCTGAATAGTAACTTATTTGCTAGTAAAATTAATTTGTTATTGAACTTATTCAGTTGGTATTAAAAGACAGTTGTATCACAAAAAAAAAGAAATGGTATAGTAAAGTATTAAACAGTATAATGTCTTATTTTAAATATAGTTTATATTATTTATTTTGCTAAAAGAAACAGTGTTTATAACAGTTGTTAATAATCACTTTTTGTCGATATAGGTTTTGGTTAAAATGATTTATTTTGATTTTTCAGGAAGCTTATTTTTGTGAAGTTTATTTTCTTTCTATTTTATGTTCTGTTTATTTTATACTGTGCTATTAAGTACTGTTATTCAACACAATTGTAGTAAACAGGACCATTGTTGTAAGTTCAGCAGTTTTAAGAGAGAAAAATATAATGTAAGCATAAGATTGCATAAAATATTTAGAAGTATAGATGAAAATATTGAATTAAATTTAGATAAATTCTTGGAAAAAATAAAAATATTTTATTGAATTTTTTTATTATATTACAGAAACCTTGACACGGAGTTTTTCTGTGTCAAACAATGATCGGAACAGAGACAATGCAACCAGAGACTATGAGGGTTTGAAGCAGCAGTGTGATATGGCAATGCATGAATTGCAGTTATTAAGAAGGTGAAAAATTACTCAGATTTTCTTAATCGTCATAATGTATATGTATTGGTAATTTAAAAATCCTATTTTTGTTTACTCTCATCAAAAAGATTTCATGCACTATGAGTGGTATTTTAAATTTACAAAAGGCCTTTCTCTTAAAGCTCTGATCTGAATCACTAGTGATTATTACTCTTATTGCTTAGTAAATCACAGTTTTTAAGCAAACTGAATGAACCTGAAAATTATTTTAATGTACTCATAAAAGTTTTAATTTTTTTACATTTTATATGTTCAGTACTGATTTAAAAAAAAAATGAAACAATGTCATTTTGTTATAAAGTTAAATTGAAATAATTACAAGGATCAGTTTTTTCTTATTTGAGGCAGTCGCTGTGTGTTGGTAGATATTAATAAAACACCAATTGAGCTTGTGGCCATCTTTTCTTCATTCTCATTTACCACATATATTTATTAGTGGCTATAATAAATGTAGATTTTTTAAGAATTAAAATGAAAAACTTAAGTTAATATAACTTTTTCTTAATGATAATTCTAGTATTGTTTTTGTTCTGATAAAATCACTTATTGAGATGTTTGCTGCTACATTTGATTGCAGACATCTTGATAGGAGTAAGTAAGTGATTTTAACTAGTTACTTGTACTTGGTTAAGGCTATTCATGTATATAGGTCTTTTTTTAATCATTACTCAATTTTTTTATTTTTATTTTTAAGTATGAACGACCAAACATTATTGCTGCAATATCCAAAAATAATACAGAATGTCAAATCAATTAAAAATTATGCATATATATTTTAGTAAAAAAAAAAAATAACTTTGAAAACTTAAGCAGGTAATTGAAATTTGAGTAAAAAATTTAGTAAGGGGATGTAAAGGAACCTAAGTCGAAAAGAAAAAAAATAATTGTGTAAATAGCTTTAATAATAAATATACAATAACGTGGAAATAGAAAATTACATTTAGGTTGAACATATATAATGAAAAGAAAGATTATTCTCTTAAGAAATAAACGTTAGTTATATTGAAGAAAAATAAAATAAAAATGGAATATGCTGATTATAAATCTGTATGCTTATTTTTTAAATACTGTTGTAGTTAATTAGATACATTTTTCTAAGTATATGAACAATTATTTACATTGTTTCAATGAAAAATTCACTTGTATTTAGTTAAATAAAACAATAGAATTTTCTGATTATAAATCTTCATACTTGTACTTATTATTGGACATTTACCCAGAAGTGTGACAATTTTTGTATATGCTATGAATGATGAATACAGTCAACTTATACCATGGCTTTATGGTTATACCACCAATTTTAGTAAAATCTTTTATGTCTCATTTTAATATTAAAAATTATGAGAAAATTGGTAACTGCCAAATCAAGGTCGTTTCAGTATTTCTATTATCTGTTTGATAATTTTCTGTTGCCTGTATGATGTGTGTAGTATAGCACTATTGCGCTAAATTATTATCATCGTTATTAATTTCTGGATTACCAGACAAGTTTTTATTTTGGTTCATTAAGCAGAGTTTTGTAGTATAACCCATATTTTGATAATTATTCATATTTTAAATTCTAAAAAAAAAGTATAAAAAATGTTTTTCACTAGACACTAAATTTGAAATTGTCTTACTTAGAGGATGATTTTTGATACTTCATGCAATCCTCTTTTCCCTTGGGTCAGAGTGGTGTACTCAGCACCTATTATTGGTCACAATACTTAAAAGGAATTTTTCTCCATCTTCATGACTCTGACTCAAGAGTTGTTTATAAAATTCAGCATCTCCTTTTATTTTCCCTGCAGGGTCAGTCCATGCCAACTCATCCAATACAGAATTAAAATGTTGCTTATTTTTTTTTTTTTGTCTTCAGTCATTTGACTGGTTTAATGCAGCTCTCCAAGATTCCCTATCTAGTGCTAGTCGTTTCATTTCAGTATACCCTCTACATCCTACATCCCTAACAATTTGTTTTACATATTCCAAACGTGGCCTGCATACACAATTTTTTCCTTCTACCTGTCCTTCCAATATTAAAGCGACTATTCCAGGATGCCTTAGTATGTGGCCTATAAGTCTGTCTCTTCTTTTAACTATATTTTTCCAAATGCTTCTTTCTTCATCTATTTGCCGCAATACTTCTTCATTTGTCACCTTATCCACCCATCTAATTTTTAACATTCTCCTATAGCACCACATTTCAAAAGCTTCTAATCTTTTCTTCTCAGATACTCAGATTGTCCAAGTTTCACTTCCATATAAAGCGACACTCCAAACATATACTTTCTAAAATCTTTTCCTGACATTTAAATTAATTTTTGATGTAAAAAAATTATATTTCTTACTGAAGGCTCATTTCGCTTGTGCTATTCGGCATTTTATATCGCTCCTGTTTCGTCCATCTTTAGTAATTCTACATCCCAAATAACAAAATTCTTCTACCTCCATAATCTTTTCTCCTCCTATTTTCACATTCAGTGGTACATCTTTGTTATTTCTACTACATTTCATTACTTTTGTTTTGTTCTTGTTTATTTTCATGCGATAGTTCTTGCGTAGGACTTCATCTATGCCGTTCATTGTTTCTTCTAAATCCTTTTTACTCTCGCCTAGAATTACTATATCATCAGCAAATCGTAGCATCTTTATCTTTTCACCTTGTACTGTTACTCCGACTCTAAATTGTTCTTTAACATCATTAACTGCTAGTTCCATGTAATGATTAAAAAGTAACGGAGGTAGGGAACATCCTTGTCGGACTCCCTTTCTTATTACGGCTTCTTTCTTATGTTCTTCAATTATTACAGTTGCTGTTTGGTTCCTGTACATGTTAGCAATTGTTCTTCTATCTCTGTATTTGAACCCTAATTTTTTTAAAATGCTGAACATTTTATTCCAGTCTACGTTATCGAATGCCTTTTCTAGGTCTATAAACGCCAAGTATGTTGGTTTGTTTTTCTTTAATCTTCCTTCTACTATTAATCTGAGGCAAAAAATTGCTTCCCTTGTCCCTATACTTTTCCTGAAACCAAATTGGTCTTCTCCTAACACTTCTTCCACTCTCCTCTCAATTCTTCTGTGTAGAATTTTAGTTAAGATTTTTGATGCATGACTAGTTAAACTAATTGTTCTGTATTCTTCACATTTATCTGCCCCTGCTTTCTTTGGTATCATGACTATAACACTTTTTTTGAAGTCTGATGGAAATTCCCCTTTTTTATAAATATTACACACCAGTTTGTATAATCTATCAATCGTTTCCTCACCTGCACTGCGCAGTAATTCTACAGGTATTCCGTCTCTTCCAGGAGCCTTTCTGCCATTTAAATCTTTTAATGCTCTCTTAAATTCAGATCTCAGTATTGTTTCTCCCATTTCATCCTCCTCAACTTCCTCTTCTTCCTCTATAACACCATTTTCTAATTCATTTCCTCCGTATAACTCTTCAATATATTCCACCCATCTATCGACTTTACCTTTCGTAAAATATATTGGTGTACCATCTTTGTTTAACACAATATTAGATTTTAATTTATGTACCCAAAATTTTCCTTAACTTTCCTGTATGCTCCGTCTATTTTACCAATGTTCATTTCTCTTTCCACTTCTGAACACTTTTCTTTAATCCACTCTTCTTTCGCCAGTTTGCACTTCCTGTTTATAGCATTTCTTAATTGCCGATAGTTCCTTTTACTTTCTTCATCACTAGCATTCTTAATTTTCTACGTTCATCCATCAGCTGCAATATATCGTCTGCAACCCAAGGTTTTCTACCAGTTCTCTTTATTCCGCCTAAGTTAGCTTCTGCTGATTTAAGAATTTCCTTTTTAACATTCTCCCTTTCTACTTCTACATTTTCTACCTTATCTTTTTTACTCGGACCTCTTGCAATGTCCTCCTCAAAAATCTTCTTTACCTCCTCTTCCTCAAGCTTCTCTAAATTCCACCGATTCATCTGACACCTTTTCTTCAGGTTTTTAAACCCCAATCTACATTTCATTATCACCAAATTATGGTCGCTATCAATGTCTGCTCCAGGGTAAGTTTTGCAGTCAACGAGTTGATTTCTAAATCTTTGCTTAACCATAATATAATCTATCTGATCCTTTGCAGTATCGCCTGACTTTTTCCAAGTGTATATTCTTCTATTATGATTTTTAAATTGGGTGTTGGCAATTACTAAATTATACTTCGTGCATAACTCTATAAGTCGGTTCCCTCTTTCATTCCTTTTGCCCAGCCCGTATTCACCCACTATATTTCCTTCCTTGCCTTTTCCAATGCTTGCATTCCAATCTCCAACTATTATTAAATTTTCATCTCCTTTTACGTGTTTAATTGCTTCATCAATCTCTTCGTATACACACTCTACCTCATCATCATCATCATGGGCGCTTGTAGGCATATAGACGTTAACAATCGTTGTCGGTTTAGGTTTTGATTTTATCCTTATTACAATGATTCTATCGCTATGCATTTTGAAATACTCTACTCTCTTCCCTATCTTCTTGTTCATTATGAAACCTATTCCTGCCTGCCCATTATTTGAAGCTGAGTTAATTATTCTAAAATCACCTGACCAAAAGTCGTCTTCCTCTTCCTACCGAACCTCACTAATTCCAACTAAATCCACATTTATCCTATCCATTTCCCTTTCTAAATTTTCTAGCCTACCAACCTTTTTTAAACTTCTAACATACCACGTTCTGACTCGTAGAATGTTATTTTTTAATTTTCTGGTGACCCCTTCCTTAGTAGTCCCCACCCAGAGACCGAACGGGTGACTAGTTTACCTCCGGAATATTTTACCAAGGGAGGCGCCTCCATCATTGTTATATGAAAATGCAGAGAGCCACATTTTCTTGGAAAAAAAGCAGCTGTAGTTTTCCATTGCTTTCAGCTGCGCAGTACTCAGAGGACTGAGTGATGTTGATATGGCCGTTTAAGTTGTTCCGACTCACGCCCCTAACAACTACTGAAAGTGCTGCTGCCCTCTTTCAGGAATCATTCCTTAGTCTGGCTCTCAACAGATACCTCTCCGATATGGTTGCACCTTCGGTCCAGCTACTCTGTATCCCTGAGCACTCAAGCCCCCTCACCAATGGCAAGGTCTCATGATTCATAGAGGAGGATGTTGCTTATAAAATTCATTTATTTATTTTTGTCACATAGTTTTAGCACATTTATAGTTGAAAACAGAGGCTATTTTATTTCTAAGATGTTTCATATATTTTTGAGCGGACATTTTGTATAGGTGTGTCATCCAATTTTGGACTTTTTTGAGGTTTGTAGAAACTTCTATTCTTTCTTGTTTTCAGATATAAGTTCAAACAGAAATAACATAAATCTGCATAAAATACTTTCTTTTTTTTAATTTACTATATACTATATTTTAGACCATATTTAGGCCTTTACCAAAGAAAATATTTCTATAAACTAATTGGAAGTTTAAGTTATAAAAACATAAAATCTCAACCTTGGAACTAAATATTTTTGGGAAATAATAGAGGTTCACTTTCAAGCTTTTTTTCTCATATGAAAGAAAAAACTTTTTATGAGACTATTTCTTGAAAAAAATCTGAGGTCTGGGAGCCATATGCTTATTTTTTCAGTCTTAAATTATTGTACTTTACTAAAATAGGTTTTATTTAAACTGTAATAACTCAAAAGAGACACCAGAAAAATCTCATATTTTCACTAAGCCAATTTTATATATGTAGTGAATAGATTGTTAAAATTTTTGGTTTTTCACCCCATTTTTATATTTATGTACATGCTGAAAGACAAAACATGATATGGGAGGAAGTTTGAGGATTCTCCTGAATTTAAGTAAAAATGGTGTGGGGTGAAATACACCATAATAAAATGGTCAGTGTAAAAAAAAAAAATTAATTAAAAAGTTTATATTTTGGCCATATTACTACTAGGATACTCTACCAGTTCCTTAAATTTCTGCTGTTATCACCTGAAACATGAATTACCAATCTGTTTTTTTTTTTTTAATTTGTGTCACAGTTGTGCAGAGTGTAGTACATAATCAAGGAGAATTTGGTGAACTATCTAAAAGATACAGTTATTTTGTAAACATATTGAATCATCATTAATTGACATTAGTAATTTGTGGTAATCTGGTGTGATTTAAACATAAATGTTGATTCATGGCAGTTAACTTTAAACTTATAGTGATGTTCCTTGGCAATTCTGTATCTTTGAAGTGTAACCAAGTTACAGTTTGCTATTGATGGTTGCTAGCCACTCACCTTGTGACATATTTCAGTTGATGCCTTATAGAGCCACTATTATTGAAACTGACAATATATGTGGAGATTACCTATATGTCTGAAATTATTAAATTAGTAATAAATGTTTCAGATATTGGCAGTTATTGAATCACAGCACAGAATGTGTTGGCATCCATCCTTGATATGTTGTAGGGCCATAAATATGGAACTTATAGTCAGTATTATTTAAGCTTGTCTGGTGAATCTGAATTGTAGCTTTCTGACAAACTAGAAAGCTCATATCACTTTACTATCTTGTTTAAAATTCTTCAATATCTGTATTTCTGGATTTACCGTTTAAATAAGTTGGTTGAAAAACAATTGTAATGAATTTGAATTGAGTTGTGTCCAATTTCCTTCAGGAAATCAAGTCTAGTGGTCAAGAGTGATGAGTGATAATGCAGCATTAGAAGATGATGCCATGGAGGAAAACACACTAATGGGCATTCTATAAAGAAATTTTAATAGTATCATCATCATTGCAGCAGTATTAATATCTAATATGCCATTGAATGTGAAAATTAGTTTTTATTATATTGCAAGTATAGTTTATATCTTTTGTAAAAAATGTTAACAGTTTGTGGATGCAATTTATTTCAAAGATTTATATCAGCATCTCAAAAAAGAATACTTTGTTCAGAGTAGGCCTATTTTCTCAGCCATTTTATGTTTACGAAATGTTTCATCAGGAAAATTGAAAATGTTTAACTATTTCTTTTTTAACTAACATTTTTGTTAGATTATGTAACTGTAAAATTCAGTTTATGTCGGCTTTAAAATCTGGTTATGAAGACAGTCATTGTCATTTAAAGTATGTACTGGTTTTCAACATTATAATATTCTGTTTCTTTTTATTTTGTTTTTTCTTTAATATTTTTTGTTTTTATTGAAAAAAAATTGTTTTATTTAATTTAGATATTTTTTTTTACCAATTTTATTTTTAATTTTTAATTGAAAGAAGGAAATTAAAAAAGTTAGAAATTAGACTAAGTATAAGAAATAGTTGAAATCGCTTATTACAGACAACATAACGAGACTATTAGACGATGTGAACATACAATGAAAGAACTTGAGTATTACAGAGGACAACATCATGCTGCTATGACCCAACTGGAGGCTACTGCCCAGGAGTCATCCAGTCTCCGTACCAAATACACTGAACTAGTCACAGATAAACAGAGGCTTGACAGAGAAGTTTCTGAACTCCGTTGTAACCAGCAGGTAGGTCTTTTATTTCTCTGCTTAATTTTATAATAAATACAGAGTAACAAGTCTATCCAGCTGTTCATTTTTGGATTTTACTTATCAAAATGAACAAGCATATATATGGAAAAATGGCAATTTCTTCTTTGTTTTCTTTTTGACCGTGGTTTTGAAAGAAAAGTTTATATTTCAAAATCAAATTGAGAAATAATAATGCACATGTTTACATCAATCTTCTCTAATAAGTAAATAATTATGAAGTAAACCAATCACACATTTCAGAAAAATAGCAATTTTTCATCTTTTATATCTCGGTAATTGTTATTATCAAAATATATTTTATTAGCTAACATTTTATGCCTTTCATTGTAATTCAAAATTACACCTTATTTTTGAAAATCAGTCAACAAACCGCCAGCCAAGTTATTTCAGAAAATTAATGACGTATAATATTTAGCTAGTTTTCATCTCAATCAATAATAGAAAGTCACAAAACTACAATAATGGAAATAAGTTCTCAATTTTATTAATTACTTGTTACTTATTTATTAAATGATAAAATAAACTAAATTTTATCAAGTACAATTACGCAGCTTGCATTATCTTCAAGAAGTCCTGTAACCCTAAACAGTTATATTTATGTTGTGATATTATTTCATATTTTCAACATTTATATACATTTGTAATTCCAAATTATTTATCCAGCAGAAGAACTCTGTTATAACACACAGAGCTATGATTCTTCAACTCCTTGACATGTAAAGCATTTCAAGAGTTATGTTTCTAAAACTACTTCCACCACTCTATGTAATTCTTAATTTGTTGTGTATTTAACATTAAGATATGTAGGTCTTGATTATTATTCCGCACAATCAGTTGTTTGTTGTAATAAGGTTGGGGTTTCTAGTAACCATTTGCTACTGCGATTATGATGCTTGTAAACCATGTCCAAATCTACCATCTTGGAAATAGTTCATTTAGGAAATAATACACTCAAAGATCAAAGTGAGATAAAACCCCATCTTCTACATCTAGGTATGTCTCATGATATCCATCCTTGAAGTTGACTAACATATTAACCATATTTCTAAAATTTGTAAATAAGAATTACCATTCATATATTCTTCAAAAAAATATGGCCTGAACAAGAATTACAATGTCATCCTGGCCCATATTATGATATATAGTGAATTCCTTTTTAACTTGTGGGACACCATTTGGAAATCATGCTAATAAAGTATGACAGTTGTAATATAACAGCCTATATTCAAGTCTTTTTTAATTATCATGTATTGTTGATTGCAGTGTACTGTCTCTAATGTACAAATAAATATAATTAGAGACTTCTCAGTTGAATTGGTGATGGCAAGATTTTCTTGCACTTGGATAGAGCCTTTTATCCACTATGCAGCTTGTCTTTCACATTAACAGAAGCAAGTACAGGTTTTTCCCAATCAAGGATCGTTGCTTTACGAGGCACATACTTGTTAAAGCATTCACAAAATGGAATCATTATTTGTGGCAATGTTTGCTCCCATGTGTCATCATTTACGCATCTAAACATGATACCAAATGCTTTTCAACATTTGTAATTGTGTCTGTGCATTAGCCATGGCTTTATAATTCATACAAGAAAGTGAAAAAAATGTCCTGTGTGATATTGAGATCAGGGATATCAACCAGTCTTAAAGAAATTATTGTCTGCCTTCAAAACAAGAGTAAACATGTTAATTGATGGAAGGGTATCGGGGTTTCTTGGAAGTACTGTACACTTGTAATAAATTTGTTGTATTATTGAAATATAGTTGTAATGAGGGTATTGTTGTGATAGTTACTACTAGTAACAGTTATCAGTTATTTTGATGAATTGATAATTTTAATCATAGTTTATAATAAATTTGTTGTTTATTATAATTGTATAGAATTTATTAAATCCCATTATTTTCTTTTAATGATAAGTAATCTTCACTCAATCATTGTCAAGAGCGGATAATACATATTGGTGTAAATCTATGAGTTAGTAATATTTTAATTTAGTTAATTATTTATAAATAAATAAAAAGGCAACTATTTTATTATATTAATTAGTTTTGTTTTTATTTTTATTGTTATCATATATTTTATTTTTTAAATTTGATTATAGTATAATTATTTTGATAACTGTTTTTTATTTGTTATATTTTTTGAAAATGGTGAATTTTGAAAATTTTCTCCCATATTGAAATTGTAGTCGTGCATCTTATGTATGTGTCTAGACCTGCAGATTGCAATCGAACTAAACATTTTCCTAATCACTTTTACCAAGGGCAGAGATTTTTTTTAAATTCTGCATTTCTGCATAAAAGGTTAAGAGAAACTCGGAACTTTTTCATAGAGCTCATGATTGAGGAAGACCGCAAAACACAAAAACGCACAAGAACAGGTATTGGAACATACCTACGATCTTTCTCAATCCAGAGGACAGCCCAGGAGGAAGGCTTGCATCACATGAACAAGTTAATTGTATGACTGAAGAATTCTGCAAACTCTTAATTGTATCCATATCGTGAACAAAAATACAAATGATTAATGAAAATGAAAACTTGTCAAGTTGACCATTTTGTGAGGTAATTTTACAAAGACGATAACTAATCCACAATTTGTCATTGCACTAATGTACACTGATGAAGTTGGATTTAACTGAAATAGAATCATCAGTTTCCTTGATAACCATTATTGGGCATAAGAAAATCCTCATGCCATGCAGCATTGCAAAATTTGAGCAATTATTTTAATAAATTTTAGATGTGTATCATTGACAGTGCACTGATTGGTTCATGTTTCCTGCTAGCTCAGTTGAATGGCAAGAATTATTACCATTACTTAGAAAATTTTGTACCAAACTTCCTTCCTTCCAAATGCCTGGATGAACTTTTTCTGGTATATAGAAATAACATGTAGTTAATACATCATGGTGCACCTATACACTTCACCATCAGTGTCATCCAGTACTGACAATTACTTCCATGAAAGGTGGATTAGTCATTGAAGATACTCAGCTACTGAGTATTGTCATTAGTTATGAAAATATATGTTAACCATTATTTTTTTAAATAAGTTTGTATGTTTGTGTTTTATCATTTAAATTTTAATGAATTTTGTAATTAAAATTGTAATTGACTCTTTAATATGATTATAAATGGGAAGTGCTTATACTAGATTTGGAAATGTTTTATTCTAAAAATTACTTAAAACTAGTACACACCTGGTTAGTATAGGAACACAGCCAAATCTGAAATCGGACTCATTTTAACATCTCTTTCAGTAATTATTCAGAAATCTTTATGCAATAAAAATGTTTATTTTTCATTTGTGATGTAAATATGAAGAGAACAACAGCAACAATCATTTCATGAAATCAAGTTCTTTTAAGTTTTGTGTGGTAAATTGGAAAACCCCAAATTTTGGTTGTTAACACCATTTCTTCCAAACCAGAATTATTTTAATATTAAATTGGATATAAAAAAAAACATTATTCATTCCTTATACATGCTAAAAGACAGGGAAAAGTGGTGATTGTAAGTTGCCATTGTACACCCCACTTGTTTTAAAACAAGCCATGAATATGTTCAGTTAGTATATTTTACTGTCTTCATTCATTACATCATCTAAAATATATACATATAAGTATGCCTTAATTTTCTGGTATTAAAACCAAGAAAAAGAATGTCTTGTATGTGATTAAATTTTATATTAGATCATCTTAGATTTTTTCTTTTATTTTAATATTTATTACTTAAATGATTAATTAGATAAAGATATTATCTTTTAGATTTTGTGTGTTAACTATGTACTTTATAATTACTTATTCTCATATGCGTCAATTTATACAGAAAATGTGAATTCTATTACATTGCATATTATTTTGTAAAACAGATCAGCATTATTGTATGATTTTATCTAATAAATTTGACTAGGTAGCAATCATTTGTTGGTGTCTGCCGCATTGCACTATGTAAGATATTAAAAAACCTGTCACTGAAGTTTGACAGTAAAAATTGATTTACAACAGAGTGGAAGTAAAATGTGGGGAAAATGTTACCAGCAACATTTTCAATGTGATTGAATAGGTTTTTTACATTTTTATATAGTTTTACTTTATCCACAAAAATTCCTGTTAGACATTTGCATTTTTAAACCAGTTTTAAATTTTATTATACACAGAAGATTGTTTTCTAACAAGGATGTCACTTTTTAGAAAAAAAAAGATTATAATTTTTCAGCTTTTATAAACTAAAGAGGCTGGTGGGTCAATGAGTTTGATCTCTGACACTATTTAATGTTTTACTGGCCATCTGAAAACATGATGTTTTTTGAATATTTACAACATTGCAGTATTTCAAACATTGCAGTATTTCTTTGTTAATAAAAAAGTTGTTAAAGAGCTTGATTCTCCTCAGGAGCATTACTTTTTCTGTCCTTCATAAGTAGAACAGTGTTTGCAAATGAGTAGTTGCAGTATTTTAGTTTTTGTTAAATGAAATGTTGTAACTGAATTTCAAATTAAATAAAACACCAGGGGCCTGAACACCAACAACAACAAGAATGTCTAGTTTTACTGGGCACTGTTGTGGTAGAGGGGCTGAACCTTTGATATAATTCAGTTCTTACAATTGGAAGTTGAACACTATTTTTCCTGGTGTTAATCTAGGGGAGTTACAGAATCTTCACCAAACATAGTAGTGATGATCTCCTTTCTAGACCTGAGAATGAGGAAACTGGAGTTAGATGATTTTTTTTTTGGAAACAGATTTGACTGTTTATTATAATAATGATCAGCCTTAATATGATGAAATCATTGGAAAAGGTGGGATAAAATAATTTACCTTATCATAATTATTTATTCAATAAATACTGTACAACTGAAAAAAGCTTTTATAACATATGTAAAAAATTTTTAGTTTTTGAGATTACTGCAGATACACAAAGATAAACAAAAATTATCATTTACCACTTTATTATAAAAGAATGATTTAAATTAGAATTCAGTTTTTATTATGGGGGTTTAAATTTTATTATGTTTACGTTCTGTTAATAAATTTGTGTTTTACGTTCAGAATGGGATGTTTAATTTAATGTGGGATTTGTCAATTTAGGAGGTAATTGTACCAGATGGTGGAAGCAACGATACTTTAAATCAACATTACATTACTGCACTAAAAAAATATGATGCAATGAAGGAAGAATATGATGCGTTAAGGAAAAGATATGATGATTTAATTGCCTCTCATTCATCTGCTGTTGATAAACTTGAATTAACTCAGGTCAGCTTTTTTTATTTACTGTATATTTATTTTTATTTAAAAAAGTAAACTTATCTAAGTAGCATTGGAAATTTTTTGAAGTTATGAATAATTCTGAATGAGTAACTTCTTACAACTTCATTTTATGCCTTCAGTTCAAACATTCTGTTGTAATCTTTGTATTTTTCTGTAATTTTGTTTATGGCATTTTGTTCTTACTTTACACTATAATTTCGAGTACACTACTCTCTAAGACAACCCTGATAAAGTTATTAAACCATTAATTTACAAATGATCAATTTACCCCAATAATCAAAATGATCAATTGCCCAATAATTTTATTATAATTATCTTTTGGTTATGTTTTATCATCTTTTTACTCTGGTTTATTTTTTTACTGAATTTCACTGCTAGTAATTTAATTATGCCATTTATTATTTCTTGTAGTTTCTGTTTTCAGCGTATCTTACATTTTTTGACCCTTAAAATATATTATTAGATTATTATTTTAGCTCATTTACCATTTTCATTATGTGTGAATTAAAAAGTGAAAGGGACAAGTTACATCATTGTTTAGCTTCATTCTCTGCTTCATGCTGATATGTTTGGTTTTATAAAATGTTTAAAACTGACACCTGAATTGAATTTATTTTGTATCGATTTATATTTTCTGTTCATTAGAAGCTCATTTTATTCTCATATTTGAATTATTCCAGCAAACACATTGCCTAATTACTTTTAATTAAAAAAATAAATTAGTGGACTGTTGTAAAATTGACATAAATGTTCATTTTTACTTATTTTTTTGAAAATCAAGGTGTCAACAGAATGATTAAGACTATTTGCTTTAGGAGAGGTAAAGGTAGAAAGATTTGTTCTGAGCAAATATCTAGCAAATAAATATTTTATCAAAGAACATTAGTTGATTTTTTTTAAGCTTGTAAATTTTTTTTCTAACTATTTTCCTGTAGTAAAAATTGACTGAGATATAGCATTTTGCATCTCCTACCTTTTGAAAAATTTAACTTTTACTTTGTATTTCTGTGATTCACTCAGAATCATAAATAACCAAATTTTTCTTAAAAAGTGGCTTTATTTTCTTAAAAACTTAAAAAAAAAAATAAAAATGTAATTATAAATGTTTTCTAATAAAAAGCAATAAAAGGTCTGGACTCAAATTTCTGTCATACAATAATGAAATGGAACCAAATTGAAACTAATTTCAATCTTTAGACTTTTACAAGGAACTTTTAACTTAAAATGCTTTCAATTACAAGCAATTTCTTATATTGTAATTGATATATAATTTGTTGCAATAAATGAAATTATTTGAATTTTGAAACATTGTATCTGTTGGTAAAGTGATAATTGTCATCACTTCCTCAGTTGACAGAGAATATTATTTTTCCTCTGTAATAGAGTTTGTTATGTGGAAGATGAAAACTGGTATTTGTAGGACCAATTTGATGTTTCTGGTGAAAATAGAATTTAATAGTGTTTGAATTAATGTATTTTAATACATGTGGTTGTTCAGTAATATGGTTGTACATGCATACATATTTAATATGGGATTATAATTTTTTTGGCAGTGACCTTACTATCTAAACAGACATTTTTACAGCATACAAAACTGTTACGTGCACTGATTTTAATGTTGCAATGTATGACTATGTAATTTATTTTATTACAAGATATATATATATATAAAAATATATTCTAGCTTTATATTCTATTTTTAAAATACATATGTTTTTGAATTTGTGGCTAGTTTGTGTTTAAAAGTTCAGTTCTGGTAAGTTTATAATTATAGATTGCAGATTGCAGATATGAGATTATGGTTATATTTTGTTGTATGTTAGTCTTCAATTTTTTTTTTTTTAATCAAAATACATACCATACAAATGTTGTAAAATTAATTAGTGCAAGATGTATATAACTAAATTATAATTTTCAAGATAAAAGTAGTAATCTTATAATTAGATATAATTTTCAGCATTTTGTTTAAATTTTTCTACCCCATTTCATATTATTGTCAGTTGTGTAAGAAAGTTTTAATGTTTGAATTTTATTTATCAAATTGATTAAAAGAATTAATAAAATTTTTATTCATATTAATGTTAAGTTACATATATAAAAAAAATTAATTTGTATCTTTTCAATGCAGGAGGAACTTGGAAGACTGAAAAAGCAATGTGAAGAAATGGTGCAAGAACGCAATGTAGCTGTACGAGAACGAAATGGATTGAAGCAGCAATGTACAGCTGCAATTCGTCAGTGGGATATAGCCTTGCGAGAGCGTAATGAATACCAAGAAGCTTTAACAAAGGTTGATCTAAGAATTGTTTTAAAATTTAAAATTTTATATGTTGCTTTTTTTATTGGAGTTTTGTTTGTGTTTTGTTGTTATTAAGCTGGATTAGTACCTAGTAAAATATAATGATTGACATAGTAATGTTATATGTAGGAAATTGCAAACTATTTTATGGAAGTGCAGTATTATTTCAAACTGAACTGAACTTCATTGTATATTTGTAGTTATCAATCCGTAGATTGTTGGCTATAACTCTCCATATGTCTCTTTGGTCAGCGATTCTCTTTAGTTCAGCATAGGTCCAGCAATCTATATTATTTTATATTTGACTAATATATTCCATCCTAAGACTTCCTCTAACATTTTTCCCTTCTGTAGCACCTATGATGAAGGACCTGATTAAGCTCTCATATGTCTTATAATATGTCCTGTGCACACAGCTCTTATTTTTCTAATTAATGTATGTCCAAGCATAATTTCTGTAATCCAATTGTCAGTAAAAAAATTGAACATTTGTAACCTTTTCAACACAACTAATTTTCATCATCCTATAGTAGTACCATAAAATACAAAAGCTTTGATCCTCTTTTTCTCTGTTTCTCCTCAATTATCCACATCTTACTATCATAGAGGAACACAATCCATACAAACATCTTCAGAAGTTTTCCTGAGTGTTATACTGTCATTTGTTACAGAGAAAAGTTTACACATTTTGTTGAATTCTGTCTTTGGTTGAGGTAGGTCACAACTTTCATCTTTGATTTTCCATCTAGTGTTGTATTACAGATGGGTAAAGCAGTTATGGGATCAGTTGACGAAGGGTAGATGGAGCTATATACTGATCCTAGAGCTCCAGAGATTGCTGGACTATAAGCGTGGGGAGTGGGTATGAATTAACCCAGATACTACTAGTTGTGGATGCTTTAAAGCATTCATGTGAGGGTGGTCATTTAGAATCTCTCCGAATGTGATTATTGCAAAAGGGAGGATACTGTTGTAGAACATACTATTTGTATATGACAGGCTCTTGCAGCACAGGGAAGTGTGCCTGAAAGAATTCAGCGTGCTAAAAAGAAAGGTAAAGTAATTTTGGCTCTGAAGTTGTTCACCATTTAAAACACAGCTTGTCTATCTGCTACCATGTCAAGCCAAGATTATTTAGTTATTAAAAAGTATAAAATGTTTGTCCGCAATCTTCAATGAAAATTACATTTTTCAAATGGTAAGGGGTTTTTTATTTTACATTCACATTGGAAATTAATGATAAATTCAATGGTCAAAGTTAATTGCAAACATCTCTGTTCAGGAGATAGAATCAGTTGCATTAAAAAAAAAAAGATTCTTCTACATTACTCTTGGAAAATTTATAAATAATTTAACTACAGATGTGTTTATTTATATTATTCTGTTTATTCTACTGTTTATAGTTATTGTTTTTGTATCTATATTTTCTTGAGTCCTGTCAAACCAATCACTTGTAGCCTTTCAGCTTTAAGCATGAATTATTGTTAATTATTTGAAATAGGGTTTCTCATGACTCCCTACACACTTAAAAAAGTAAAACTGATGTCCAAATTAAATATTTTTGCAATTTTTTTTTTACAAATTCACCAGACTTGATTGTCATAAATCCTAAGTCAAAGAAAATTCAGTCAGCTTTGATCATAGAATTTATTGTTAATTTCAAATTGAAAAGATGTCAGAAATTTTATTTATTTATTTTCTACTGTTTCTATTTACTGTAACAAATTTCAGATGATTCTGAAATGATAATGCTATTCCTCTGTGATACATTTTACAATTTCCAGACTTTTGAAACATCCAGGTTATTATTCAAACATAGTTTTTGTTAATACTAATAATATTATTATTGTTAGTGCTAGTCATAGTGCTCATTTGGTACTTAGTGTGTTTGGCTGGACTAATGTAGTTTAAATACCAAAAATAGTATTTAGTCAGTGTTTGGCTGAGTTTTTATCTAAATATATAAATCTGAATTTAAAAAAAATTATTGTCAGAAATCTCATAAAGAAATGCAGAAAATAATTTTACACATTTTATAAAGATCTAATAAAAGGATATTTAAATGAATAGTTTCATGTACCTTGTTTTTTACATAGTAATATATTATTGAAATGAATAAAAATGTCTGAGAAATGAGATAATGTTCTTTTACCAATTAATTTTAAGTAGAAAAGGATTCAGTGAAATATTTTTTTATACTCTCAAGAACCCTTTAAATCTGGAGTAGTGTGTCTTTCTGCTTAAAAAAAAAATTAATAAGCCAAACTATTTTCAGGTGATATTATTGATACTTTTACCAAATGTATATGGACATTATAACATTATATTATACTGTACTATATTATATTATACTATATACTAACTGCAGCGGCATGCTGTAGGCACGCCCTCCGCAGCTTGGTCCTTCAGGCTGGCAGCGTCTCAGAATGGTATTATTTATTAGGTGTCCAAAATTTATTACCTCTTGTGTAAAAATGTTTTTTTTTTTAAATGATGAAAAGCAAAAAAAGGGTTGGTCATTGTTCAGTTAAGCACCTTCCTCATTAGGAAATAAGTTTTAGGGTGGGTTACCATCATCATACTTTCTAAAACCAAAATAACTTCAAAACAATATATCTGCTTGCACTTATAAACTCTTCTCTTCAATAAACAAAAATCGCTGTTCGATTTATCAATCTAGATCATCCAAAGTTTCTCTAAAAACAACATTTTTCACTCATTTATCTCTATGCTCTGGAGACAATTTCACTTTCACTCTATTCCGTGCTTTTATTCTTGGTAATGCAGCATACAATGTATGCCCAACATACAACAAGAGAAGTCCAAAAACTTCTCTTATGAAATCATTACCAACCAATTCAAAAGTTTGCTCTTGAGACTTATTAATCATCATACAAAAAGTTAATCACACAGGAAACTGAAGTCTCTTCAATGAGAACCCTTGTGTACTCTTATCAATCAAGGTTATTCTTGTAATACAAACTGCTTCAACATATGCAAGTTCACTCACTACGAGAGCTGGAAGCTTAAATATAAATTAAGTTAATGTATTATATTCAATTTACAAAACAAATAATCATTATACAAAACTAACCTTCCTTGACACAATGACAAAAGAAAAGTTGGCTTCAAAATCAATAAATCGCTAAGGAGGATGTATAGGTTTATAAATTCTTGTAATTTGTATTGTTGTATACTGTTTGATTTGACCCACGTGTTTTGCCTACTTTTTGGTTATAGTTCATTATTTTATGAAGAAAAACAATCACATAAATAAAAAAATATATTAATATATATATATATTTTGCATACATATTGATATATAATAATATAACCAGTATACAACTGATCACCACAAGTCTTGTACTAACAAATTGGGATTTTCCGCTAGTGATCTGTACTTCTAGTGCTAAGCTAAGGGGATAGACACACACACACACACACACAGATAGAGAAAGAGAGAGAGACAGACAGACAGACAGACACACATACAAATGCCCTTTAATAGGGTAGGATATAAATATACAATGTAGTATACATTATAATATTATATAATTGTATAATTATATAATATTGTATGTATAATACATAACTTTTTGTACACTAGTCTTTTTAGCTTGGAAGCTGATTCAAAGCTTCCTAATAATGTTTTTTACTTATTCAGAGCTTACAAATTATTTAAATGCAATCTTTATTTGATAAAAATATGAATGTATTTATTTTTTACTTTTCCCTTTTCCAAATTTTTATGGGAATAGGAGTATGGATTTCATGGCTTATTTGTGATGTTAGAGTATTGTAACATTTATTTTTTTAGAATACGAGGCATATTTTAAGTTCTGTTAAGGTTTAAAAACAAATCAGGAACACATTAACTATTTTTATATATAATTTCCACCATTCCAGAAGGATTTATGTTAATGGGCCACCAATTTTTATATTCCTTCATTAGTGAATGAAGCCACTTATAAAAACAATTACTAAAATGCCCTCTTCATCTTATCATTGTATTAACCGCCTCACTCATATTTCCTTCTTCAAAGGATCATGTTATTATGACCCCATATGGTGATACTGTTGTACAAAATTCCCAATCATTGAAATATCTTTGAATGTCTTTTTAGAAAAAAAATACTATCAGTTGAGAATATTGTGTTCTGTAAGAAAGTTGTTATATTTATCCTATTCAGGTATAATCATCGTGGTTATTCCTGTAAAAATGTTATTTTTACATTTTTAAACACTTAATGGAGATCTTTGCTTCAGTTCATTTATTGTTTTATTAGCAGATTTCTTTTTTATTTTTTTTAGTTTAAAAATTTGTGCATAAAATAAAAATAATAATTTCCATCTTGGATGTGTTTATTGTAATATATCAGTAACTTAGTTTCTATCACAATTTTGGCATATTGTTTATGTAGGTATATTTATTTATTGTAGGTTCAACAACAGCATGAGGAGGCTGTTAAAGAGATTAATCAAGCAATGGCTGTAAGAATGAAAGCAAGTAAAGACCTTAAAAGATTGACTGAAGAAAGGAATGCTGCAATGCAGGAATATTCCTTAATTATGAGTGAACGTGATACTGTACATAAAGAAATGGAAAAGTTATCTGAAGACTTAACCCAAGCTTTTAAGAAAAATAAAGCACTTGAACTAGAAAGCAAAGAGTTCATGGAAGAGGTATTGTTTTTTTATTTACTATCTTACTTGTATAATGTCTGCAACTTGATTTTTTTTAAATTAAGTTAAAAAAATTAATAAACTTAAATATTTAATCTTTTTTCTATTAACGCTGATGAGTCAAAAGGAAAAGCTACTCCCATATGTCATCCACAAACAGTGACAATGGAAGTAGTGTATTTTCTGCTGTAGTTCCCTTTGGAAACTATCAGACTGATTTTTGCGAATTAAAAACCATGATGTAATTTGTTTAATTAGTAATAGATCAATTCAGCATTCATTAAGTTGAAGATGTTGCAAATTATATAACTGTTTCCTTTTTTTGTTTTAGTGATTTACATATGTAAGTTATATTAATTAAAAGGAGACCAAAAATAGTTTGGTATTGTAAAAAAAGTTCGTTAGAAACAAAAAAGAATTGTATAAAAAAAGGCATAAAATAAAATGAATCTCTAATTTGTATTTTTGTGATATACTATTCATTTTCAGATTATTGTAATTGACAGGGGGTTTTTTATTAAGTAAACATAGGTAGTAAGAAAATGTGTGTTGTTACTTAGTCACATGCATAAATATGTGTTTACTCTTCTCAATTTTGGCTTTTTTATGAACTTGCTCTCACACTTACAATAATATCTTTATACTTTGTAGTGTTCCCTGTACATTAACCTACTAATTTGGCTTCTAATATGTATTAGATGGTTTCAGAAAGTTGCAAAATAAATCTATAAAAATGTTAAGTATATGTTTTATGTTTTATATTTTAACAGCTGCCATCTCTTTCAAATTGGTCTCCACAAGAAAATATACAGTTTTCCCAAGCCTTTTCTAAACATCAAAAGCACTATCAAATTCCTTTTCTTCAAGACTGTCCAATACTTTCTGTGATTATTGTTCAGTGTCTAATATAGTGTCAGAACGATAATCTTTAAGATTGCTTCATTTTGGAGAAAAAACTAAGCCATTTGTGTTAGGTAAAAAGTTTGGAGGGAGTGCAGCAATTATCGTTTTGTTTTTTTTGTCAAAAACTGTCATCTTATATGAGATGAGAGGCAAGTTTTTGTCCGGGGTACAATAGTCAATTTCTGTTTTTCCATGGTTCTGGTCTTTTATTGTTACATTAGTAGGAATTTACATCTTTTTGTTCCACTTAGGAACTTCTTCAATCCTATTGACGTACAGTTCTTCTTCACATTGCCTTTTTTTCAGAAGAGCAATACATTTATTTAATTATACGACCCAAAAAATATTCTTTAAAGCCTGTCAAAGCATTTTGAAAGTTTAGTGGCCAAGTTTCATGCAAAGATTTGTTGCAAGAACTTACCTTGCATCAAACTACACTTACATTTAGTATGACGGTCATTCAAGTATAAATCGGAATTTGTTTACAAAGCTTTTACTGATATAAAGTTACAAATAAATTACCTTATTGTTCTATATAGTTTATTTCAACAGAAATATATTTTCTCTACCAGATAGGTAGTATCCTGATCTTATCAAAAAAACAAGATGGTTGTCCCAACGACCAGTCATGCACATAATGCTTGACTGCGGCTTTGTGATCAAATCATTCCTCCTAAAGGTTCTTTCAGCAAATCAAACATGTGAAATCACATTGTGACAAATTTGACAGAGTCTGAGCTGCTATAGTATGTAGCTATGTGTTGTTTTGGAGAAGGAGGTCATTGTGAATCAGTTGCTGGCATCATTTGTTATATACTGCCTGATGCCATCCAACAACTGGCAGTAGTATGCCGCATTTACTGTCTTTTATTTGAGCTGGGATTCAATCAACGGACACCTTTTGAGCCCCAAAACACACTTGCTAGAACTCCTTCAGCTGACAAGCATTTCTTGCTCGTGATTGGTGCCCTCTCACCACGTTTTTCTCCTCCATACTTGTTTCATGTTTTCCAGGGTGTCATGGCTGACTCACATTTTATCGCAAGTCACAATACAGTCTGAAAATGCCTCTCCTTCCTCAAAGCAATTCAGAAGCCACTGAAAGATGTTTTTTCAGATGTTTCTCTGTGCCTTAGTGAGAAAACATGGAACCTATCTTGTCGACACTTTGCTGTATCCAGCTGGAGTGTCTAAACCCAGTAGGTTGGTCTAGTGGTGAACTCATCATTGCAAATCAGCTGATTTCGAAATTGAGAGTTCTAAGGTTCAAATCCTAGTAAAGGCATTACTTTTATACGGATTTGTACGGATCCTCTGAAGTAATACCTTATGGTGATTCCAGAGGCTAAACAGAAAATAAAGAAGCTGGAGTGTGTGACAATATTTTATGCACATTCCCAACACTTATGCCCACCTCTGATGGAATTCTAGCAATGGTTATGTGGCAATCACCTTTCACAAGATCGTGAAATGCCTGAATGTTGTCTTCATTGACGCTTGTCCATGGACGATGCTCATAACTTTCGTTCTCCATTACATCACGGCCACTTTGAAATTTTTTGGCCAATCAAATACTCGAGGTTTTGACAGGGTAGCGTCTTTGAACTGTGCCTGGAGTCGAGTAAAAATTTCAGAGGATTTGACACCTTCGTTGGTGAGAAATTGGAGTATAATTTGTTGTACAATGGACCATGGTACCTCCTGCACAGACATTTTGCTACTGATGTAGAGGCGTAATCTACATATGTGTGGCTGTTTGGTTGCTCCCCTTCACACATATCTAACTAACACCCGCAGTGCCCACCACATTCACTGTTCTTCCTCAGTCCACACAGCAAAATTCTGGTTTATATTTGAATGACCCTTGTACATCACCTGTCACCGACTGGTACTAATATGAGATTATGAAATCATATTTACTAACTCAGTATACAGTATGATTACACTTAGCAGACTGACGATACAGACTTGAGAATAGTGACATTCAATGTTTTGTGTTTGTTTATTGTAATTACAGTTGCTGCAGTTGCAGTTCAGGAATTTTTTGATAGTACCCTTTTGCATTATTTAGATTCGAGATGTTATTATTATTTTTTTTTTAATATCTTTATTTGAAGTTGTAGTATACTTTTTATGAATTATTAACAGTTCTTTTTGTGAAAGATTGATATATTTTAGACTTTTTGAAAATTCATGTTTTATGAATTGGAAAAATTTCAAAACATTTCATTAAAAAATTTAGCTAATTTTGTATTTACTTGTTTGAGTATTAGGTGTATAAATCAGATTTTTGTAGTAGATAGATAAATAGCTCAATAGGCTATAATTAGTAGCCTATTAAGTTTTTTTGTACTCACTAGATTTTTTGATTGTAATTTGTTTTATGTATACTGAAAATGATATGTTGGCACCTTTGTATTTGCCTGCAGAAAAAAGCTTTGTCATATCATATTGAAACTCTGAAAAGGGAAATTGCATCTGCATTACATGATAGAGATAAAGCTTTAAAAGAATGTAATGATCTGCGAGAGAAATTTGGAGAATTTACAGCTAAAGAAGATTCACAAAGAGAAGGATTTAAAGCAAGATTTGAGTATGCTTACAGTAGAGGAGAAAGGTAAGTGGAAAAGTCACTTTTTAATTAATTCTTAATTTACTTATAATAGTATTCATTGATATCCTAACTTTGTCATTTAATTTATTATTCAAGATTTGAGAACTTGCTCAGTTCCTTTTCATGTGTAAGTGTTTCACTATTCCATCCATACAAAAAGAAAACAAACTAACATTAGTTTGAGTTTAATTGAGTTTTGTTCAGTTGTTTGCTGTAAGTTAATGAAACATTAAAAATGTATTTTGTTTCCTTATTGTTATAGTTGCAGTATTATATTTATTTAATATAAATCTATTTTTTACTAGCACTGCGTTATCCACTGTGTATGGAGGGGGCAGGGGACTGTTGATGATATATCTAGGGGTTATAAGCTTCCATTTTAAAAAAAAATTTGGCGATATCAGTCCAGTGGTTGGGGCAGGGGAATTCTGTTAAAGTTTTTGACAAATATTTTAAATATATAATTTATTGGTTAATGTTTATGAATATATCACAGTGTTTTTAGGAACGTAGTCCTCTAAAAGCAGATAACTGTTTGTGCAAAAAATAATTTCAAATATAGAAATCCAAGAATTTATTGCAATGTTGAGTGTTTATGAGTGTATCATAGTATTTTTAGGAACATAGGTTTTTAAAAGCATACTCAAATGTAAAATTCCAAGAATGTATTGCAATCTTTACATTTAAAAAAATAGTAGAAGAGAATTTATTTTCTGCTGATTTAATTGTACATAGATATCATGTAGTGTAAGAAATGATTTCTGATTCTTCCATGACATTTTTTTGCATTAAGTTTTGTTACTGTGCTTGCAGTGTATTATTTTTATGTTTACTAATTAAACATAAAAATAGAGAAGTGATAACGGATAATCTTATTCATTTATTTTCATCTTGCTATTTTAAAAGTATTTCAGATATTGATATTATACATGAATCTATGTTTACTGAATGACATTTACTTTTTTTCATTACAATCATAGTTCTGGTAATTAAATGATTACTACCACTATGGTGCCAATAATTTATTCACATTAATAAAAAAAGTAATAAATAAGTAAAATAGTAGATAAGTAGGAAATAAAAGGTGACAATAACAAAAAAAAAAATAAGCATAAAGATAAAATAAAAAGTTGTTAATAAACTGGAAGCAAAACAAACATTATAAAATTATTTCATAATAGAAAAAGTAAACTGAACCGAAACATATTCTCATTTTTTATGATATATTTCAAAACATTTACCCACCATCAAGTATGTTGATCTTCAGATTGTGGATAATAATAGGAATTACCTTTTATTTTCCTGTACATATAGCCCCTGTCTAGAGAAGGCTGTAAAATAACACAGAGGATAGATAAGCTTGCAGGATTTCAAATTAGTTCAGCTTTATAAATAAATAGGGTCAGGTCAAAGACTCTGACAATTTTTTATAAAAAAAAAAATTAAAATAAGTACTAAACGTTCACTAAACATAAATGAAATGTGACTGGTTTGGTTTTTATATTATTTTAAAGATTTTCTTTCAGTAGAATAATCTAATCATCATTTGATCAAAATCTGATTCATCTGATCATAATTTGCTCATTTCAGTTTCTTTGTTGAGATATTTTTAGGGTTTTCTTTCTGGTTTTACTCAGTTCTATACTTGAATATTCTTTTCTATACATTTTTGAATGAGGTTAATGTGCTTATAATAGTGATCAATAAATAATGAATGGTTTTTTACCGTCTTTCCTTCCATTACTTATGAAGAACTTTTTCAGCATGCCCTCGCCCTAAAGGTCTCAATTGAAATTAATTCTATAAAAAAATTAAACCAAGTAATAGGCTGGAGGATTCTTTCAACATATATAGCAATCATACAATATTTATTTCCATACTAGATTTATATACATTAATCATATATAAAAAACCAGAAGCTGTTAAATTTACACTCTAGATGTATAAAAGTGGGTTTAGGAAAAATTGAGCAATATTTGGTTTGAAGAATGGAAGAGATGATTTGATTAGATAGTCAGTAGTTTGTAACTGAGCCCTGATTGAATTTTTACAATAATTGATCGTAGCCAGCCAAAATGTAGAAGAATCTATACAAGTTTTTGAACAGTCTGGACGACGTACAGAATGAGTGAAATAAGAAACCTTAGTGTTATTGCATTTGTTGGCCATTATAGTGCAGAATGTTATAGTCAAACTGCAAGAAAATAATCTACTGCATTTGTTGAAAATCAACTGAATAATAAGGAATGATGAAATCAGAATTTTGCATTCACTTGTCAGTGTCATTTACTTACCACAACCATGAAGAAAAATTCAGATTACAAAGTTGTAGGTACTGTTATATTCTAGCTTGAATGTTTTAAACTATCTAAAAGAATTGTCTCAGCTGGAAATGATATAGAATTCATAGACAAGAAGCTAGTCAGTTTCATGCAGCAAATAATTTTTAACTGCAACAAAAGACTGATGCTTTTTAAATAAATTTTTGTTTGTGTAGTAGTAATGATACATTTTTTGAATAAAATACAAATTTCTTAAATGAATTTCATTTAAAACCAAAACAGTAAGTCAGTTTAGATCCATCAATAACTTTGGAGGATATCTGTCATATAGTTTATTGTACCTATATTACAAATGTGCATTTTCTCACCTTTTCTAAAAATTCAGCCTTGCAGTATTATTTTTTGTAATAATAAAATATAAATCTAAAATTTTCATATCTTTACATGCCAAAAATCCCTAGTCAAAAGTCGTTTATTATAAAAAATAACTTTTCTAGTGGAAAAATTAGTCTGGTTGCTCAAGAGCAACAAAAATCTAATAATTATTAAAAACATTTTAAAATATCATACTTAACATATATTTAAAAATTGTATTTAATAAAAACCTGTGATTGAAAAGACTTGTCTTCTGTGTTTAAAAAGATTGTTATTGCAGTAGTTGATGGAAGTAGACTGTAATGATGTGCATTCTAAAGTGTAATGCTGTATTATACCATAATACTGTATTCCGAGAGATCTGAAGGATCACCAGGATCAACAGGATATAACTGTTTCTAATAATGTAGTAGGACATTCTGGTACATCCATTATCGGTCATTGATATTTATTGCTTTATGTCCTCCCAGGTAATATGTGGTAATACTGATTATATGTTTTTTATCACTAATTCATTTTGTAAAAATATGTAATACTTAATAATATTTTATTTTTTTAAATTCTAACTAACTTTCCTTTTCAAAAAATTAGAATATATCTTTTAAATTCTCAATTCTTTGAGATGTCTTTCAAAGAGATGTATGAAAGTGTAGAATTACATTTTCAGTTTTTATAATTTTACATTTCATAGTAAAGAGAATACAAATAAACTTCCAAATATTCAGATTTATTAGAAAACAAACTGAAATGATAAAAAATTCATTTATTAGTTATAAATTTCAGAACTTTTTAATTTTCTAATGTGCCTTTATAGCAGTTTTTTTGTAATTTTAAATTATAAAAATGATTAACCTGTATAATTTAACATTCTGTGCTAATAAAATATTAGTGTATGTCAGTATTTTGTGAATGTAAATTTAACTACAATGGTATCTGCAAAAAATTAAAAAAATGCTTAATAGTTTTGTTGAAAAATTTGTATAAACTTAAGTTTTTATGGTGTGGATGAAGGTCTAACATTGTTAGGTAGAATTAAGTAACATAACGTGTAACTACTCTAAGGCTGCAGTGATATGTGGAGATATGCATTGTCTAAAATCTCATGTTTAAACCTCTTCAATCTTTCTTTTCGTTCTTAAACTAATTTTATGAACTGTTCATACATGTTATCTTGTTGCTGTTACAAGTTGTTTGTGTATAGCTAATGAACAGTTTTTATTTAAATTCATTTTCTGTTTTTATTTAATAATTATTAGATAATTAGATTGTCTGTCATAGTTATTATTTTGTGTTTTTATTATTTAAATACATATCTAGTTTTATTTTTAATGTATATTTATAATAGTTAGGCTGTACATGATATAATTTTACTTTTGGTAATTGTTTTAGGGATGCCGGTAGAAAAGATCCTAGAGAATTACAGACTGCTTCAATTGACTTATTTGGAAAATGTCAGAAAGAAAGGATGGATAATTTAGATCAAGCAAATCAAGAAATTGAGAGGTTAAGAAAGTATGCTGATAAACTTCAAGCAGAATTGCAAGGTAATTTTAGTTTCTTTGGAGATAATTTAATGAGTGTTAAATGTCACTCTTTATTTTATTTCTCTTATTATATTGTTTACCATATTTTACCTTTTTTATGATGTTAATTCTGTTAATTTTTTAAATTATTAAAAGTAAACCTGTTTGCACAAAATATACTGCTCTTATATTTATCTTTATATTTTTGGATCTAGTTTAATGTGTACAAATTAACATAATTTATGATTTTCTTTTTAACTATGCGAACTAGTTTATTAAACATTATGTTAGCCATTGATATTTTATAGTTACTTCATGTCTTTTCTTTTCTGGGGTAACAATATAACCTGAGATGTGGACCACCACATCATAAGGGGACAATGATTGTTAATTTTTTTTTTTTTTTAACAATTATCTGTAATTACAATAATTATTTATAATAACGATGGTAATAATAGTAATAAATGATATTGAGAAGTGAATCCTTCAGTATTTTATTAATTGTAATAAAACTTATACCTGTAGTAATTTCAGTATAAATTTATACTGAAGTATAATTTATAGATATGTTCATGCTTTTGAAAATACCTTTTAAAATTATCCGTAAAATCATACCAATATAAAATATATTTTAATTTTTAGTTTTATAATAAACATTTGCAATTTTGGGCAGAACCATAAATCTATAGCTTTTTTGTTTTTTAAATTATCTAATTTTTTAATTATCCAATTTTTTAATGTTTAATTGAAATTACCTAATATTTCTGATTTCTTCAACCCCTTACCAGCTTCTTTTTATTTTTTTTAAAAAATTATGTTATTTTGATTATTTTTTTTATTCTTTTAAATAATTTAGATAAATATGTAATACAAAATTAATATTAAGCACACAAAACAGTTTATTCAAAATTTAGAAAAAACAAAAAATTAACCTTACCTTTACACAAATGCCAGAAAAATAGTTACGAATGTTTTTATTATTTATTAATTTACCCTTAAAATGTTTTTAAATTAAAAATATCTTTAGAATTAAAACTTTTTAACGGTATGGAAAATTTTAAAACTGAGTGCTGCATACAGCTCATCATCACACTCACCACACTGGAACCTTGTATCTCTTCATTTCTTGTGATGAGAACAAACAACGTAACTTCTCAAAGCATTTTCCTTTTTTGATGTGGCTGATACATATTCTGGAAAATGATGTTCCTTCATCCGAAGGGGATCTTCTTCAAGTGACAGCCTACCCTTTTAGGTTTATCATTGTAGTGTTTGTCAGCAATCACCTCAGCTAATGCTTCCCTAAACAGTAGTGATATTAGCCCTCCACACTTTTTATGCAAAACAGGTGGTACATTGAATATACATGTGTTTAGTAAATGTTTGAAATTTTTGTTATACCATATTTTATAGGGAGTAAGCACTCAGTATTTGATTGAGTTTATCAACCCCCTCCCTTGTAAATGTTAAAATAATTTATTGTTGAGGGAATCATTACATTTTTATCTTTTCTTAAAACACAAAACTTCATGCTTGTCACACCATTTCAACGTCATCATTTTCCCTGTCTTTTCATACAAAGTCATCATTTTAGTTTTCTGTAATTTCTGTTTTATAACATCTTTAGGGTACACTTTCTATTTTTTCGCACTGTGCCCACTAGATCAGTTTTACTGTTTTTTGCTGAAGCTAAAAAGGGCTACAATAAACATTATCATTAAAAACACGATAGCTCTTATCAAGTAAATTACTATTATTCATTACAGTGAGTACAACATTAGTTGCATGGCCATAATTTGGATTCTGAATCAGTTCTGTTTCTTTATCTACATACTTCATTAATTTATAAATATGAGGCATATTCATAAAGTAAGAGCCGTTTGGTCATTAATAAAAATTAACTCATAAGAAAAGGTTTTTACTTACTGTTTTAGTTTACTTACTACATATCTACTTCACTTTTCACATAATCACCATTCAGTTCTAAGCACTTTTCATAATGCTGCACCAGTTTCTTTAACCCCTCTGCACAGACGTTCGCTGCCTGGGAATTGAACCAGTTGACAACAGCAATGTTGAGTTCCTCTAGTTCCTTGTCATTTTCAAACCGTTATCCACCAAGCCACTTTTCTCAGATGCAAGAAGAGGAAGTAGTAGGTGCAAGGTCAGGACTATATGGATGTTGGTCAAAAAGTTCCCAATGAAAATATTGAATCTTCTTCTTGGTTAAGGTAGCGTAACATGAGGAAATGCGTTGTTGTGAAGGAGGATTATGCCGGACGACAGTTTCCTGCGTTGTCGATTTTGAATTGCATGTCTCAGTTTGTTGAGCATTTCGCAGTACACATGAGTTGTAATTGTTGATCCGCATTCCATGAAATCAACCAAAATGATGTCCTTTTTATCTCAAAAAATGGTAGCCAACATTTTTCGACTCGAGTGCAGAGATTGCTTAAAGTTTTTCAGTTTTCTAGAACTTGAATGGCACCACTGCATTAACTGTTGTTTCGATTCTGCATTGATGTAGGATATCCATGTCTTGTCACCCATAATGTGGGAAATCAAATCAGTGTCTAAAAACACTCGTCTACTGCACATTCTTTGCTCTTTGTGTTGATCTGTGAGCATTTTCAGTACCCAACTTGCACACAACTTTTGATATCTGAGCTTTTTTGTGACAGTCATGTAAGTAGAGGTGCATCCAACTGCGGAAATACATCAGCCAGAGCTTTAATCGTCAATTACCAATCACATCGCAGTTTTCGGTTCTCTTGTTCAACAATTTCATCATTTGCACAAATAACAAAATTGTAATGATAATTTTTTTAGATTAGATATTTTAAAATACATTCGTTTGTATTTCAGCGAGTTATGTTATTTATCGTATTATTTTATCTCGTACATTATTATATTATTATGTGAATAGAACCCATAATGGTGAATCTTAAGTTCCTGTAATGAGTATTTTTAAAAATTGGTTTTCTTTTAAGTTTTATCAGATTTCTCCTTGTCATATACTAAGGTTTAAAAATGTTATTATAAAATTGTTAGTGACATTTATCCTTCATCTTTAGAATTTCAATTTTATTCAGTATTACACATCACTGATAGTTCCGGTAGTCACAATTTCCTTCAACCATATAGTTAAAGAATTGTTACTTTGGTCTATCAATTAAGCCACACACCTCCATATAGCAGTAGCACAAAGTCTCTTTGAGCTGGTTACTTGGGTGTTTATTTACTTTCCATAAATGATAATTAATTTATTAATAAAATACTGTAGATCACATATTTAGTTTAATAAAAAAAAGTATGTATATTAGCAACAAGTAATATATATGCATTAATATCTGAGTTATTTTGTTTGCTTCTATCACTGAAATCTTGTTAGTATTAAGGTTTTGAATAAATTTCACTGTATTCCATGTTAAGGAAAATAGCACAATAAAAATGTTGTATATTTATTTCATTTTGAATAATTATACTTAATTGTACTGGTCTTACAATTATAAAATCTAAAAGAGTGGGTCTGTTTGTTATGTCAGAATTGGTGTATTGTTTTGCTCTTATAAATTTCTAGATAACTAAGTCGTAAATGTTTGAATTAATTACCTTTAATTCAAACATTAAATTAATTAAAGGTAGTTAAAAGAAGCTGGCCCCGGTTGCATGAGTGGTAGCATCTTGACCTTTCATCTGAAAGATCCGAGTATGAATCCTGGTCAGGCATGACATTTTCACATGTTACTTGTCATTCATCTCATCTTCTGAAACAGTACCTAACGGTGGTTGTAGAGGTTAAATAAAAGAAGTATTTCAATTTTTCCAAAATGTCAGATAAATTATAAGTGAAAAATTAATTGAAAATATGTTAATGTATTTTTTTCTTAACTAGAATCCTTGCAAGAAGCTGAAGTTGCTAAACGGCGAAGGGATTGGGCTTTCAGTGAGAGAGACAAAATTGTATTAGAGAGAGAAAGCATTCGTACGCTTTGTGATCGTCTTCGCAAGGAACGAGATCGAGCCGTATCAGATCTTGCAGAAGCTCTTCGAGACTCTGATGATATAAAAAAGCAAAGGAATGAAACAACAAAAGAATTAAAAGTTCTCAAGTAAGGAAGATTAAATATTGATTACATATAGATGTAGATACGTATTTATAGATGTGTAAAATTATATTACTTGTTGATTTATATGTTTACTTATTTATTATTATTATTATTTTATAAGTTTATTTTTGTTTGTTTTCCAATTATTATTAAATTGTAATTATCATTATTTATGGCTTTAGAAGTGGTTTTAAAATTAATTTTTTCTGATGGGTGATGTACGTTTTCATTTAGTATTTTCTCATATATTCTGTATCATTTGTTAATTTGTGTAAAAGATAGTGGTGGTTATTTATATTACTACTAAGATTTTCTTCTTCATCTTAGTGTTACATTTCTGTTCTTTAATGATTGTTTGTTTTTTTAATTTATTCCTTGAGTTTTTGAATGTCACTGGTAAATTTTAAAAATGAAAATAAAGTACTCTCTATATTTCTAAAATATAATTTTTATCTGTCTATATTCGTAGAATCTAGACTGCAATTTAATTTTTTTTTCGTAATCTTGCTTTTTGTGTGACATGTATTGAAAAACCTCAGCTCTCATTTTTACCTTTTATTTTTATAAGTATCAGTAATGTTTAAAAACTTCTATATCTGTTCTATAATAAAAGATGTAGCACATTTAAAGATCATTATTATTATCATACATTGAGGAATGCATTTTACTAATTTGTAGAGATAGAAACATTTTGCTTATTCGCAGAATGCTTTTCTCTCAGAATAAATATAGCTTGTGCATAATTGTACATAGATTAATGACAATGCTCTAATTTTCAATCTTTTCAAATAGTTTACAATTTACAGAATTTATTTTAAGACTCAATTTAGTTTTAATTTTGTAATACATCATTTTTTGCTTTTAGTATCTGAATTTTTTATATAAAGAACAGTAAGTGTTGTCTTTGTCTATGATGTACTATTTCTGGAGTTCACTGTAAACAGTTTAGTATTTTTGTGTATTTTTGGTTATCTGATATGTAGTACTATGTATTTCTGTATTCATCAATTTAATTTTCAAGGTAAGAAATGCTTATAAAAATAGGAAACAACAATGTTTCCATCACTTTCCTTTAGTGAAAGAATAAGGTTTTGATTAGTTTTATTGCTACCATTTGATATTTTGGTTTTATGATTTTTATCTAGATATAAATAAAATTTTATCTAAAAATATAATATACAATTAAAATTTTAATATGATTTTGTTTTGTTTTAATCTCAGTTTCTGTTATTTGCATGATTTTTTAAATTTATGTATAAAATATTATAATCAGTAGTCAGTGGTCGGCTTACATTAGGGCAAATTCTTCCTTTTTTATAAGTGTTTAACTTTAAGACAGTTATTTGCCTTTAATTTCTGTATTTAGATTAACATATAAGTAATAATTATCTTTACTTATCAGCCATTTGATTAAATGTGTTCTAGACTTTTGGAAAACTATTTTAAAATTTCACTAACTTTAGAAAAACATTTTTTTTTTGAATACTTTTAGTTATTGTCCAGTTTCTTTATCATTAAAATTCAAATTAAACTGTTTTGATTGTTTTACTCTGGCTAATGAAAAAAAAAATTAATTTTGTAACATTCTGTAATTAAAAAGAATCATAACTTTATTATAATATGTTTTTAGTTGTCCTCTTATATTTTAAAGTGTTTTTTTTTAACACATTCTATCTACTTTATTATATTACAAAAATGTACATAATATTATGTAATCAAGTACAAAAAAAGATTCTTAACTATTATCTCTATTTAATAGATTTAATAACCATAAGTAATCAAATTCTAGCCAGGCAGTAATAGCCTGCACTAGCATTAATTATTCACTTTGAATAATTACAAAAGTTCATTTCTCCATGATAGCTTAGAATAGGTAGATTCCATATTGTTCTTTGCAGTGAATTCCATTTCCTGCATGTAATATTAACCAAGATCCTTTGAAAATACCTACAGAAATTTCAGTATTGGATTCTTGTGACTCTCATCCTTTTCATCTGTAAATGAGTGCTATGATGTATATGATATGCATTCCTAAATGTTTTTGTGTCCTTGAGGTATGAAAATCTGCAATATTAAATTTACAGTGTTTCTAGTGCACTAGTATTCTATTGTTTTTGTCCTTATAATACTTAAAAACTAAGTTATAAGGACTCTTCTGAGGCTTGATTTATCTCTAGTGAATGTATTATTGTCCTTCATTTAAAAGCATTTATTGTTTTGTTAACACTCTTACAGGATTTTTAACACTATATTTAACAGTTAATTTAATAAGTTATTTTCTCAGGGTATCAAAGCTCAGAAATTGCACACGTAAAAAAAAAAAATCATTTTTTACACCCACATTATACAAAAATATATATAAAAATGATTTTTTTCTGTTTGTTTCTAGAAATACAAATAAAAGTGTTTCTTGTAATTTAAATGAGTTGTAATAAAATAATTTATTTCAAGAAGGCCTTAATTTAGTGCTGTATTTATTTATTAATAACTTACTTATAAAATTGAAACATCTCAATCATCTCCTTTCTTTAACCAAACTATACTGTTGGCTATAACAGTAACATTTTTTTTTTTTTACCTTTAATTTTATTGTTGCTTATGTTCCTTAAAGAACTGCAAAAATATATCTGTTTGGGTATTGTTTGCTGACACTTTTATGAATAAATATTTCCTTGAAAAACTGGAAGTCGAGTATTGTCTTGTTCATACATTTTACAGTTCATTTTTCAACTAAAGTGGTTAGGTTAAATGTAGAATTTGAAAAGTTAAAGAAACATGCACATGCTTTCAGATTTCCCATACAGTTTAAATCCATTTTTAAGCATTCGGTTTCTTTATTGAGAATATGTATTCTAAACCTGAAATATTCTCAAAAAATGTTTGTATTAATGTATGCATAGTAAATGCTTTATTAAGTTAGGTAAATAAATATTTTAACTACAGTTGAACAATTTTTTATGAAATTTATATAAATAGAAGATTTTGTAACCACCTGTTGCTTTTTCGTTAATACATATGAAGAAATTAACTTACATTATTTTAAATGCAGTTCCTGGACCCATTTCTACCAGGTAAGGTTTAGTTTTACCTTCTAGTTGTTTTAATTTTTATTTATCTTTCTGCTTTTTATTGTGTTGTTTTGTTCTCATAATTAATAGCAAGACAGTGTTCAGGTTATTCCTATTTCAATCCTGCTGCACTTTCATGGGACAGTTACCTGTTAGTGGTTATGTTGTTGTAATATCTATGGCTTGCATGTGATAAGAGTCTTGTTTTTAGATACTTAAAACATATGCTTTAATAAGGAAAAGTAAACATGGACTACAAATACAATTATAACATAAAAAGATTTACCATGTACAGGATTTTTATTTGTTATCAAATATGGAAATGAAAAGTTTGATATTATGAATACATGGTGAAATTTATTCATATAGATATTCTTAATATACTATTCTTTGATTGCCTATACATTACATCAGAAACTTTTATTGTAGGATAGGAAAAATCATCTTAGACTTTTTGAGAAAATCTGTAACTATTTTCCACCAGATGAGGATTTACATTCTTTGTCAAATTTATTATATCTGTTGACATGAAATCACACCGGTGATTTTCTGTTCTGTGATAAATAAAAACTATTATCCTGTCTTCTACAGGAGTATGTAGCTAGCCTGATGTACGTTAATTTATCTATCATGATAAAATTTGTGTATTTTTTTATTTTTATGATTTTTTTTTCTCAGTTAAATGTATTGGTTGTAATGAATATTTCTTTCTTGGAAGTACAGTGAATTCCTGATAATCTGAACTTTTAGATATCTGAGTTTTTAACCATTTATATCAGTGGTTTCCAAACTTTTCCAAATCACAGCACCCTTTTTCAATTAAAATTTTACCATGGCATCCTACCCTAAGTAAAAGTATGGCTACTTGTAAGTAAGAGATAAAAATAAATAAAACTCATGCATAATTTTTTTTTCTTTATTGACATTAAATTAATAATTATAAATGTCTTGGTTCAATTAATTATGAAGCTTTTACAATATTTTGCGGTGCCCCTGTAAAGAGGCTATGGCTCCCTGAGGCACCGTTACGCACAGTTTGGGAATTACTAATTTTTATATTTAAAATTATTTGTATATGAGAGCATTATTATTAAGACACTATTTTCAATCCACTCCTTACTCATATTAGTACTATAAGTGTGTCATTGCCACATTGTATTATGGAAGGAGAATTAGATGATACATGCATGGCAAGCTTCATTTCATATTAAACTATTCTTGAGAATCTTTCTCTTTCATTTTAGGTTGTCATTTTCTTGTAGTCTGTGAAATAGTGTTTATTATGTTCACTGCTGTAAAATTATTTATATATATTGTATTTCCCATATAAAACCTTTTTGTTTTCTGGTTCAGATAACTTTTTAATGCACATATAGACTGATGTTTCATGAAAAAATTTATTAAGGTGATGTCCATATATGATGCATCAAATTTTACAAGGTTTTTAATAAGTCCATGCAAAGTAAAGAAATGGCACTCCATAGTACATTGTTGAGTCATTCTTCATTCTTAAATTCCCCCAGTTCTACTAGGAGCATTCACCAAGTTTCAGACATGTACATTCATAATTCTGTTGCTGGCAATCATTGGAATATAGTCATTGAGTATTAGTGATGTTCATTTATTATCAAATTATATGAAAGTTGTTTAATGAATCTGTGCAAAGTCAAAAGTTGGCACTCATAATACATTGCTGAATTTCCCCAAAGTCTGTTGAGGTTACAACTGCAGAGAATATTGAAAATATCCATTCTAAATGATAGGCATCATCTCAAATGAATGGGCACAATGAATGGTACAAAATTCCTCTCAATTATACTGAAACAGCCCCAAACCATGCTTACAGATGTTTACTTGTGAGAAAGCGCATCATCCATCTTGCAGATAGTTTTCACATTTAGAAGTATTCATGCAAAATATTTGCCCTCATTCATTTGAGATGCTTGTCATCTACAACGGATCTTTAAAATATTCTCTGCAGCTGTAACCTCAATAGACTTTGTGGAACATTCAGCATTGTACTTCTATGATCACTCTAAAAATAACCAAACCACTTGTGAATTCTTCTAATCAATGAAGCTGATGCATCATAAAATTTAACCAGCTTTTCTTAAGTTTCCTGTACAGTTTTGCATTAAAAGTTATGTTTGATCACCACAAGAAATTTTTTTCATCCATTTCACAAATCACAATACTTTATGAACTCAAATAATTGCCAACAACAAAATTATGAATGTATATGACTTAAACTTGATTTATGCTCCTAGCAGAGATGGAGGAGTCTAAGAATGACTTTTTTTTATGAGGTGAAGGAACCCCATTACGGGTGCCAAAGCAATCTTAGGCTCGTTAACAGGTTTCGCAAGAAGTTATTAAGTGCGCATGTATACCTGTGCACTACTGACTAAACCTCCACACTCTAGGCTAACCACCCCTCCTGGAAACTGCTAAAGTAGCATTACTTCAGGATGGGGGTAAACACCCATACACACAATCAGACACCACTAACAATAAAGTAGCACCAAAACACACACACACACACACACACATATCCCAAGAACAACACATCACAACAATACACAAGACAACCACAAGTAAAATGCCTACAAAAGGCACAACAAAACATACACACCGGCTCCAACATGCCCCACATCCACGCAACAGCTATCAACCCACCGGCCACAATAAACACCCACAGCAGACACAGCAATCACCGCACACACTCACTCACCCCACAACTTATAGACAAGCATACCCAACAAAAAGGACACAAAACAGCATTTATCAATATGGTTCTGACGTTCTACAAAGCGACGAGCATGCCATCAGGCACCAAAACAGAGTGCCCACAGCTTCATTGCGCCACAGTGACCTCCACATGTTGGAAACTCCCTAGGCATCTAAGAATGACCTCAACGATGTACTATGAGTGCCATCTATTTACTTACTTTGCATGGACTTATCAAGCACCACTTGTTTATTTTTGGTAGCGTAAATCAGTGATTCTCAGCTTTTTAGCTCCATAACCTCCATAAAGTAAAACAGATGTCCAAACCCCACACAATTGCAGAAAATCTCATATTGCTTGCTACAATTTATACAGTCAGTTTTTTAATCGGCGTGGAAGAAGCAGAAAAAGTGAAAATATTCTGCTATCTAATGGGACACAGTATCAAGGCAAATTGATACATGGCTGCTGATGTCCCCAATGAGATAATTCGCCAAGTGAGTTCAAGTGACTTTTTTGATGTTCAATTTGATGAATCATCAGATGTGTGTCATTTTTCAGTTCTTATGTTTTGTGAGATATGAACGCAATAGGGACTGATCGATCAAAGAAAATATGTTGTTTTGCAAATCAATACCTGTCATGTAACAGGACCACGTCTTTTTGATGTTTTTTGTGACGCTACTTAAAACTGTAATATAAAATGGACAAAATGCAATGCAGTTTGTAGTGATGGTGCAAAGGTGATAATAGGTAAGAATAGTGGATTTCTGAAAAAATTAAAAGTTCATTTTATACCAAAGGTGAAATGGACACGCTGCTTCATTCACAGACATGCTCTTGCTACAAAAAAAATGCTGAAAAATCTCAAAAAATTCTTTGTAAAGCATAAAAATGGTTAATTTTATTAAAAGTCGACTACTACAGAGTATGCTAAACTTTGCAATGAAACGGGCGAAAAAAAAAATTTCTACTTTTCCATACAGAAGTGAGATGGTTATCACGGGGGAAAGTTTTAACCTGGTTTTTGGAATTGCAAGATGAATTAATAGTATTTTCCCAGGTTAAACAAATGCCATTCTCAATGCTTTTACAGAATAATGAGTATATGTTACTTTTGGTTTAGTTAGATGATGTATTTTCGCATTTATGCCGATGTATTTTGTATTTTTACCTTGAATGTAAATTTTTCAACGATGTGATAAAAAAATGTTATTAATGACAAACCAGGTTCATGCATTCATTAAGAATCTTGATATCTGGATTATTCACCTTCAAAGCAAAATTTTGATATTTTTCGACTCGCTTCTGATTATATTGAGAAAAATTTTGATGGCAATAATAGTGCCACCACAGTTTTGATAGCTTGCGTGAGTTAAAAATTCAGGTAGTGGAATATTTCCTGGAAGATAAAAATAATTTCTCGAAGAGATGTGTACTGAATCCATTTAGTGAAAATGTTATTGGAGCTGCTAAGTTACCAGTTGACAACCAGCTTATCAAAATATCTGCTGATAAAACATTACAACTACAATCTTTATTTGAAGATTTAGATATGTTTTGGTTTGCTCATCATAGTGAATATGGAAATTTAGTCGCAGAAGCATTGAATATATTAATTCGTTTTGCCATGTCTTACCTCCTTGAAAAGGGTTTTTCATCCATGGTTGCGCTAAAAACTATAATAATGATTTGTCTTATGTCACTTGAAAACAATTTGCTTTTGTGCGTTTCTAACATAGATCCATGTATGGAAAAGTTTTAAATCAGAAACAAACGCAACCATCCGTTAATTTATTTTCTTTACATGTGTACCACAAATCTAAGTAAAATGTTTATAATAAATGATTTTTTCTCATAAAATGATTTCATTATTGTTTACGTGTAAAGTTACAGGCTAATTTCACAACCCTGCTTTCATATCACAATGGCTACCATGAAGGTTGCAACCTCCAGTTAAGAAATGTTGGTCTAGATGATAAAGGATGTTTTAGATTTGATATAAAAGTAAAATTTATTATCTTCATTTAACAGTTCACTATAATATTATAAATATACAACATAAAAAAAGAAAATTTAAAATTAAATCAGACTGAAAATGAGCTATGCTATGAGTGTAATTATTAATAACAATTCAAAATTGTTTGTTTTCTAAAGTAGGGGGTCGCTGTTTCAAATATTTGTATTAATTTGAGCTTCCTTTGAAGATTATGAAGCAAGTAATTAAAATCAAACTCATTAGAAAAGATATAGCATTACTAGTGTAGTTTTGTTTTTTATTTCCAATTGGCAAGAACATCCAAGACTATTCGTTAACTCAATTTTTTTTTTAAATAATCCAGTACCTTATTGAATTTCTAAGCATTAATATTATTATACTTTTTAAGTTTATGTTTATTCAAGGCAAGACTATTTAAAGTAAATCAGTCTTTCATTAAATCTTCCAACTAAAGATGATTTAATTCATTTTTCATTGTTAAAATATTCTCAGCATACAAAATAATTTTTGATTATAACAGATTTTTGATAGTAATAGAAATATAAAAAAAAAATTGATGCAAAAACTGACCTCTTTGATACATCATAACATCTATTTTTAATGCGATACAAAAATAAAAATTTCCAATATACTTTTTGCATATCATTTGATAAGTAAAATGTATGTTTTAAAACGGTGCCTCAAATCTTAATTTTCAATAAAAGTAATGGTTAACACAATTAAAAGCCTAGGGCAGACTTTTTGAAATTAATCTTTGTTTTTGTGTAAGATCTTATTTTAGTAGGTTGACATTCTCTTGAGTTGGTATCATAATTTTTTTTTGACATTTAAAAAATATTTTGATCAGTCTTTTAATCATATCAAAACTAACAATTTATTGACAGCTTTCCCTTTTTTAAATTATAAATCTGTTATATATGTATATTTATAGATATATCCTAACAATTAATTAATTTTTCAATAGCTCTAAGAAGGAAGTATACCAGAAAACTAACTAAACAACTATGGCCATAGTTGTTTTGGGTGTGTATATATATAATATATATTTTTTTTCTTTGTAGCAACAAATTTGTTTATTTTAATCTTACGCTACATATTAAATGCTTTATAATTCACTTCATATTCATCATCTTACATTTAGGTTTTCATATTTGTTACTTTCAGTTACATTTTATTTTTTTATTTATTTTAACTAGTAGTTTTTTTTTTCAAATAAAATCTGTTAAAATCAAAAAAAGATATCAGAACTTAGTGCAAATCGTTAAGAAACTTTTGGAAACATGAATATTGAATGTAAGGTTAATGAAGAAGTTACTATTTGTGAAAAGATGGAAAAAGGTAACATTAAAAAAAGTGTGATCCTCATAAGCCTTCTGATTTAGAATTACAAGAAAGAAGGAACTGTAATAAATCAGGTTTTAAAAATGTTTTAGATATATGGTATTTTAACAGCATAAACATGCATTGGAATTTTATTAAAACAAAAAACATTTAATAAAGACTGTAAAAAAGTACGCTCCAGTTAATCAGTGTGTTTAGAGGAATTTGTTATATATTTCATTGATTATACACACATGTTACATGTTCAGTGGATACATGTTTCTTATTGTATTACTTAAAGTCTAGCAAAACTTAAGTAATTTCAAAGTACCTTAAATATCTGAGATTTTACTGCATTATTTGTATTACATTTTTACATTTATTCAAAGAGAAATGTTTCATTTCTCTTTGAGTCAGTGTTACAGATTTTTTTTTTTTTGCTTTTCCTTTTCCTCTTTAATCTACATATAAGGTAATATCAGAAAGCATCCAAACTAGATCTAAAAAAACTATATAAGCTTATCTTATTTAAAAATGACTACCATATCCTTGAAATAGTCTCCTTCAGGATATGTAGGACATTGCAATTCCTCTTCTATGCCTCAAAAGCACCAGCAAACTTATTTTACTGCAGGCTGTCTAGTATTAATTATGCTTGATTGTCTGCTATGAAATTGAAAATCAAGGCAAAGCCATAGAGGGCTAGATTTGAGGGGGTATGGGGAGTTTGAAGGAATGTTTTCTGTCAATAACTGTCTCTTTCTTTGGAGATGTGAATGTGTGCATTTTCATGATATAATAGACAGTTTAATTTTTTTTTCATTTTGTAGTGGTGGATTTGTTTTTTTTTAATTTTTTTTAGCTGCATATCTTCTCTCAAGCACTTTGAAAAATCACCAAAAAATCAGAATTCACTGTAACATCAAGAGGAGCAAATCCTTGGTGAACAATGCCATTGATATCAAAACACAAATAAGTATTTGCTTTGAGCATGCCATACCTTCTTTAACCTTGTTGCCCGTGTGATCTTCCAATGAAATGGCATTTCCTTTGTCTCAGTTCATAGCCATAAACCCTACTTATATTGTTTGTGATTTTCCTACAAATTAAATTTTTAGTATTACCTAACTTTTAAAATGTACAGCCTTTATTTTAAATTTGAGGCCTTTGCATTTAATTTTGTGACAACAATCAAAGGACAACCTTTACAGCAATGGAATGGTGGTTTAAATTTTCAGTAAAGACTTGTTGACAGGCCTCCTTACCAATTCCAACGTTTACATTCTATTCACAGATTTGTTAGATCGTAATTATCATGGATTGGTTCCAAATAACGTATTTTTCAGTTGTTTTTTGGTGATTGATTGGTGCCTCGCAGTGATTATCAGTTCAGTCTGTGTTTAACCTAAAGATTGTTCTTCGACCAAAGCACTTAAAAGTCTTGATTGCCGATTGAATGAAGTTCTTGCAAGATTTTATGCAGACATTGTTAAGTTTTATTAGCCATCATAGTTGAGATTACAAAATCATATGTGGTGACTGAAATCATATGTGTATGACATATATCATACATACAAGGGTTATTCAATAAGTCCTTAGAAATATTTAGAAAAACAAATTATGTTGTGTAGATTTTTTTTGATTTTTCAACATAATCTCCTCTTAACTCTATACACATTTCCAAGTGTTTCTCCAACTTTTTTTAAGTCGTTCGAAAAGTAGGATTTCAGAAGGTTTTCAAAATAAGCATCTGTTTGGGCAATGACCTCTTCGTTGGACATAAACTTTGCCTGCCATTTTTTCAAGTTTGGAAATTAAAAAAAAATCATTGGGGGCCAAATCTGGTGAATACGGTGGTTCTTGTGATAATTCGAACTCTAATTCTATAATTTTGGCCATCGAAACTGTGCAGGTGTGCATCCATACATTGTCTTGATGGAAGAGGATCTTTTTCTTTTTCAAATGAGGACGTTTTTCTTGATTTTTTTTCACTCAACTGGTGCAATAACGATGCATAATTCTCTCCAGTTATTGTTTGTCCTTTTTCCCCAAGTAATCAGTATAGATGGTACCACATGCATCCCAAAACATTGTGGCCATCACCTTGCCGGCTGATTTCACCATCTTTGCCTTTTTGGAGCCTGTTCATCTTCAAAAACCCACTATTTTGACTATTCCTTTGTCTCTGGAGTGTAGTGGTGTATCCATGTTTTGTTCACGCCTAATTTATGTATAGACGCAGAAACTCTTCAGGATTGCAACAGAAAAGTGCCAAAACAGCCTCAGAGTTGACCACACAATTGTGTTTATTTTCCGCTGTGAGCAAACACAGTACCCATCTTGCTGAAATTTTTTTCACACCCAATTTTTCATGCAAAACTGAAAACACTGTACCTTGTGGTATGCCTGTGGCCTCAACTATTTCGTGCACTTTGATTCATCGACCACTCAAAACCATATCATGAATTTTGTCAATCATTTTGGGGATGTTCACTTCCATTGGATGTCCCGAATGATGTTCTTCTTTTGTGAATGTACAGCCACGTTTAAACTCATTTGCCCAATTAACATTGCAAATGCAGAATTAGATGCACCATGAACGTCATCCAACTCAGTTTTGTTCTCTTTCGGTGTTAATCCTTTTAAATATAAGTGTTTAATCACCACTCAAAATCCACTTTAATCCATTTTTCTAAATAAACAATAGCTTGTTGCTTCAATCGACTATGACAATGAAACCACGTGATGGATACAGCTGAAATTTTAACTGCACTCTGGTGACAAATGACGCTTACAAAAAGCAAGCTATTTTCATTACTACAAGTGCCATCTCTTGGATTTTCTAAGGATTTATTGAATGACCCTCGTATTATAATATCAGTTTGTAGGCCAAATGAGCAGACTTGGAGAATTTTACTATAAGTACATTTCAGGAACTTTCTGATAGTACCTTGATCCATTCATCTCCTGATTTGGTGCTACAGTGTTTTTGTTTGTTAATGGTTTTTTTTTTTTGTGAAAAATTGTGTTACTGCAACATTACATAATTATGTTTTTGTGTCCTTTGACTATTACTCTTCCAGAAATTGTCTGTTCTATGTCAGGATCTGATATAAATTATTCAGTTTAATGTGTTAACCTAACTTTGATTAAACATTACTAGATACATGCATTGTTTTAAAGTTTAAATTTATTTGCTTTAAAATGATGTAACATCATTTAATTTTTTTATTTTTTTATTTATCACAAAATAATTCTTGATGCATGTGATGTAAAGCACGAAGAAATTTTATGCAATGGAGAACCTAATAAACTGTTAGAGAGAAAAGTTTTAAAGTTATTTTTCAATACAAAAATCTAAAATTAATTATAATATTTAATTGTTAAACAGTCATCATTAGAAGTTATAGAAGAATTATTAAATGTCAGTACCAGTACATACTGATGTTGACTACTTTACATACAGTTTCATTGCATGCTGTTAGCATTTATTAGTGGCTGGTGTCCATAACCATCGGTGCCACTGAAAATTAACGTATATAAAAATAAGGAAAAAATGAATGTATGTAATAACTAATAGTTAAAAAAAAATAAAATGAAAACTATCTTATGAAACATTAGAAAAATAATTTTTTTTTATTGTAAAATAGATTTTTTCCCATTTATTATTATTTAAAACTGACATCTATTTTGTTTGTTCAGCCATCTTTTTATTCTACTTTATTATTCCTTAGTTTACCCTTGTAGTTAGGTGACTATGTCAGATGGTCATGTCACACTTAATTTCCATTTGCATCTTGATTCTGTAGGATCCTTAAACTTACTTCATTTGTTGCCAATTTCTCCAGTTTTCCATACGTATATGTATACATATACATACAGAGTAATTCAGGAGGAAAGGGAAATAATTTGGGAACTGATTCTAGAGCTTGAAATAAGGAAAAATGTTTATAGGCCTACATATATCATACAAACTTAAGTTAAACATATGTCAACATACATAAGTTCATACAAACATATTTCCAAAAATGCTTTATCAAGTTACAGCTAGAAAATATCTTATCTGGATTTCAGTTCTTCCGGTGAAATGAGGTCATACTGACATTTTTAAGGCATAATGTAAGGAATAAACTTGCTGGTTTCTTATGTTTTTGGGCCTGAAAAATTTAATAAAACAGGTCACAGAACTCTATCTCTCGTAGTTTTTATGATATCCATCGTAAAACAAAAATTCAGTGATGAAAAACATATTTTTTTAGGTTTGAAGTACAACAAATAAATAAATGGATAAATAACTAATAAATGATTTATAAATGGCTAATAAATGCATAAATTTTATTATCAAAACTTGTGGAGAATTTAATTTTGAGAAAATTGAGTAATAAAATTTATAGAAAACAAAAAACTTAACTATTATTATTAAAAACAAAACTTATCTGAAAAATATTATGAATTTTTAATAACTAAAACCAGCAATTTTTAGTGCAATAAATTTAGACCATTGAATTTTAGCAAGTTCATCACGAGTTTTGGTCTGCTGTATGCAGTCATGCATTGTCATGAAGGATGATGTTGCAAATCTGCTGCCGACGTTGCTTGTTACAATAAGCAACCTTGACATCATCTAAAACTAGCAATAGTATGCCACATTTACTGACCATCATTTGTGTAGGAAATTAATCAGCCGCACACCTTTTGAGTCCCAAAATGCATTTGCCAATTTTTCCAGCTAACGAGCATTTTTTGGTCTTGATTGGTGCCCCCTCACCACTTTTCCTCCTCTTGTTTTCCATGGCGTAGTGGTCAATTCACATTTCATTTTTAATCACAATGCTGTCCAAAAATGCCTCTGTTTCTTCCTCAAAGTGATTCAGAAACCACTGACAGATGTCTTTCCAGACATTTCTTTGTGCCTTAGTGAGAAGACATGGAACCCACATTGCCAACACTTTGCTGTATACAAGATTGTCCGACAACATTTGTATATATACTTCCAACACTAATGTTCACCTCTGATGCAATTTCAGCGGTTCCTCCAGTATATGTAGGTGTGTTTTAAGTGTTTTTCTGGATATATCCGGGGGCTTTTATAACTTATGGTGACTCTCTGCCTTGTTTCAAATGCTGTCACCCTCTGTGATGGCAGCTTGGAAGTAGGGAAGACCCTATCCAAAGGGTGCCCACAGGGCAGTGTATTGAGTCTCTTGCCTTCTTTGGATAATTGAGTTTGATTCTACGTTACGGTTGAGGTTGCCTTGTGGTTGCTGCATTATTGCTTATGTGGATGATGGGCTATTGCTGGTTGAGGGGGACTAGCAGAATAAGGTAGAATTCTGAGCTGCCTGTGCATGTGAGATTCTCAGGTTGTGGAGGCTCCAGCATAAGATGATTTTTAGTCCAGAAAAAACTGACTCTCCTACTAAGGACATGGTTGTCTGTGTAGCCATGAGGTGTGGTACTGCCTTGCTGAGAGCGGTCTTTGAATGTGTTGATATAAATGTCATGCAGTTAATTTAGAGCAATCATTGTTAAAGTCGGGTGGCGGAGCCGCTGTCAGCAGGGGGTGACTGTGCTACCAAGGGCGTGGTATAGTCCATGCAGCCGTGAGGTGTGGCACTGTCTTGCTGAGTGCAGTTTTCAGGTATGGTGTTTATAGTGAATGATGGGATGTAGGTCTGAATTTCATTGTTACGTATAACACATTTTGAAAGGTATGAGTTTAGCATTGTTTTGACTCGTTACTTAGTTTATGGTTGAGGCATTTCCAGTCACAAGCATTGGTATTAAAATTGGATGAGGTGCGAGGTTTGCACTTCCATGGACTCGGTTAGCTAGTTCAGAGGGTGATATTGTAGGAAGAGAAGAGTGAAGATGTCCAAAAGAAGCCTAAAGCGAAGGCATTGGCTAAGATAATAATTTTTACTGATGTAACTATCTGCCAAGACATTTGCATCGGTGACATCCCGACTGTGGCCTGGCTGATAACCGTGAGATGTAATCAGTTAGACGGTCTGAGGACGACCTCCGGTAAAGCCCCTCAGGACTTGGAATGGAGGGGGTGGTGTGGCGACTAATCGCCACAAGGTTGGTCTTCCCCTACGGGGTTTGGGCTGTCACCTTCCACAAGGTCACAAACAGCTGAATGTTGACATCATTGAGTCAACAGTCAACATTGGTCTGCAGATGATGTTCATGACTTTCGTTCTCCACTGCATCACAGTCATTTTTACATTTTTTGGTCCAATCAGACATCTGAGTTTTTGAAGGGTAGCATCTCCAAACTGACCGTGGTACTTTCTATGACTTTAACATAAACACATAAAATGCTTATTTGATATTACATTTTTCTAATAGATGTGCATAGATTTTTCCATTATGTTATATTATATTTGTTAGTAAAAATGTAAGTTTTTCAAGAGTTAATAATTTTTTTATTTTTTTTTTACAGAGAAAAAATGGAAGCACAGCTTGAAAAGGAAACAAGGATGCTCCAGTTTCATGCTGCAAGTCACAGTTATAGTCATGATTCTGCAATTGACACTGACATGCAGGAGTGGGACACAGAAATGTTAAATATTGATTTGGTATTAAAACAATACTCTTGTTTTTTTAACGGATATTAGTGTTTTTCTTAATACTGGTATGTCCAGTTTTAATGTTTGTTTGTTGGTACACTTTGTACTGTAACTAACAAAACTAATAATTACAATGATTGGTTTTGAGGTTTTATTTTCAAAACTGCAGAAAAAATTATGGTACCAAACTAACTAACAAAACACTCACTAATAAATATAGTAACCTAGGGCTACGAATGCACACATTGCAGGTCTGCATGTGGATTTATCATTTACTTGCAGATATTTACCAGCAAATGAGCATTTTTTTTTCTTTTTTTTTTTTCTTTAGAAATGTTGATTATTGAGTAACACTTCAAAAATGGATTTCAAGGACTTTTATATATAAGGTTCTTGTCTTTGCTAACAATGAGATCCTATACCGAAGCAGCCCTAATTTTGCATAGTAGCAAATCCAATAATCTTGCTTTACTTTTGAAATAAGTAATTCAAAATAGAATGATTTAAAAATTATTTGATGATCTGCTATAAAAATGTAACAGATGCGGCAAGAGATCAGGCAGTTTAGCAACACTGGATACACCACCATTGGTGATTAGAGAAAGTGAAAGTAGTACTATTTTGTCCCCTTATTTTACCATTCAGTCAGACAGACCAGTGTGCACAGTGCTTTTGCTGTTAAAGCATATTAAAAGAGCAGTGTCAGTTATATGACTATGCCACGAGTGTCTCAGAATAATTTTAATATTCCTCATGATCTGTTGCCTTCTACCTATATAAGAAAAAGATGGATTAAAGTTTGATGAAGTGTGTCTCTTACTGATATTAAGAACTGGAAGTGTTAAAAGTGCGTATAGCGAGAAATTGTTATGAGACTAGAGCCTGATTTACAGCAATATTCTAACCAGTCCGCACGATGCTAATAATATCTGTAGGTATTTCTGATTGCTGTATAAAGATTTTAAAAATTTAACCACCTCCAGCACCATACAACCTCCAGAACCCCTCTGATAAGAGGGGCTCAAATTCATTTGTCTATGCTACAAAATGGGTAGGTAAACAACACACAATATTGTTGGAATATGTGAAACAAAATTATTGTCATTGTGATTTTACTTCTAGACAATTGTAAATAATATATTTTAATTTCATATGTAACAAATTGATGGAAGTACTTTTTTACTTACTTATGATGTATTTTTACATCATAAGTAAGTTAACCTGATACATCAGGTTAATCACCTGATTCACTATTACACCGTGTACTTTCTGAACTAGGACTTAAATGGACCATAAATAACTAAAATATTGCAACTTTAAAGTAACTTCACATAAACTTATAGTTTATAAATATGTACATTTTTCTGTGAGTAATTGTTCAAGATCACAAGAACTATAAGTACTGAAAATAATATGGTTGAAATATATGTAATTTTGAACATTTTATTTTCATTTTCTGCAGTCTAGAAAGTTAAGAGTGTAAAATAATAATAAGATTAAATTCTTTTGTTTATGAAGACCAAAACAACTTGATTTTTTTATTTCATAGTTTTAATTTTTTCCTGCTAATAATGTTATTTTTCTTCAATCCTATATAAAAAGCAGAATAAAGGTTGCTATATTTAATTAACATGTAATAAAGATCAGATATTTTTTATGTTGCTTTTTTATTATTCTAACTGTGTCATTTTCAGAGATGAGTCTGAAACTAAATTGTTTCTGGGTTTTAATTATCATTATTTTATTAATCTTATCTAATTTGACTATGTTGATTTGCTATTAAATTTGCTATGTTTATAAATAATTTATTAAAATGTAGAACTCTTAGAACTATAGAACTCAGACATAATCCTGTGAAATATTAAGAGTTCTAGGGATTGAGTGTTATTAGTATTCTTCCATATCTTATTGTTGGCACTAATCTGTGCATTGTTCTTAATTATTAAATATAGCTATAATATTTTAATTGTACCAATTATTTAAAAATCTATGTTTATGGTTCTGTTGCAATATGTTCCTATTGATGAATAATGTTAGCATAATATTGCATTTAATTCTGTTTTACTTTATGTACCTAACACCCATTATGTAAACTCTGTACAAGTCTGTACATGTGTAAACTCCTGACATTTAGAAAAAAAAGTTTAAGGTAGGTGTAAGTTACAAGGGACAGCTGAAATGTAATGCACGCTAGAACATAATAAGAGAAAAAGTGTTGTGCAAAGCAGTAGGTGCTACCATGTTGTAGTTTCATCCCCTGCTAGTAACATTCCAGAAGCTCAGTCTACACCCTCTCATATTCTTTTATTTACCGTTGTTATGGTGACTAAGTACGCCTGCTATTCAATGTGTCTAATATGCAGTGATAGGTGATTGAATTTATAAAAAACAGAGAAAGTGAATGCTAGTGATATTCATCATCATGTAGAAGCTTGATTATGGTGATAAAACTGTTGATTGAAGTAATGTGAGTTAATGAGTAATAAAATTTTGTTCATCTAAATTTGAAAAGTGAATATTGAGAGTGAACCTTGCAGCAGCGGTCAACCAGTTTTGTGACTGATAAAAAATACGAAAAGACGATGGATGATTGAATTAAAATGACCATTGCATCGCACATCAATGCATTGCCACCCAGATAGACATATTGAAAGAACGAGTTGGACAAATGGCATTACTGGACTGCCATAAAATCAGTTTGCTGTGGTTGGAAGCAAATTCGTAGAAAAGAACAAACAACAATGAAAGGAATGTTGTGATCATTATAATGACAAATTAAATGACTTCCTTTTCAATATTGTGACTGGAGATGAAACTTGGTGCAGAAGAAAAATGGCAGAAGATGGCACCATGGTAAAAATTCAAAACAATTCTTTGCAATAAAAAAAAATCTGTTAGAGTGTTCTGGGATACCAATCACATGTACATGACTGATGAAGCAGAGTCAACTGTAAATTCTGTGCAATACATAGAGACGTTAAAAACAGCTAAGGAGATGTGATTTCATGCATCTGCCAGTGTTCTGGTTAAGTTGAAACTTAAACCTATTCCACACCCTCTATACTCAGATTTAGTGCCCTGTGATTTTTAATACTGTTACATTCTCCCATACTTCAACAAAGTATTTGACACTAATATTCTTCAAATCAGGAAAAATATTCATTCGGCATTAGTAATCAATAAAAAGATTTGGCTTTTATTCATTCTGATCATATGAAACTGTAATTTTCTCAAGTTATTTATTGTGTCTACTGCTTTTTAAGACTAATTGTAAATAACTTATTTACTTAAATAATATTTAGCTGTAAAATTGTCTACCACCTCAGTGTTATTATTTAATGATTGTTATTTGTTTTCAGCATGTTTTATGTCTTAATCAGTATTTTCTTTAAAAGTAGAGTAAAAAGACAGATGTTAAGAAAATAAACCAGGCATTAAATACAGGTTTGATTGTTGGTTTGGTTAAATACAATTTTGAAAACTACTCCTATTTTATCCAAATTTCCTATTTTGAAATTTGAATAGTAATTGGTTTAATGAAATCTATTAACAAAATTTTGCAAGATTTTGTTATTTTCATAAATAGTTGGTAGTTTGTGATAACAAATTTTTACTTGTGATTTTGTTTTTTGCTAAGTGTGATACTATTTTTACATTTTACTGTGATATACTACATTTTTTAATCTATGTATTTTACTATTTTCAAAGAATTAATTTTCTTGCAGAGTGGTCTTGGAAGTGATGAAGATTTAGGCTTGGAATTGGTCGGGGGAAGGGATGATCCACAGTATCCTAATGATAGCGGCATCTACATTTCATCTGTTGCAAAGAATAGTATTGCAGAAGGAAAATTAAAGTAATTGAAGATACTTTTATCATAAATGTATTGTGGACTTTTAATTAAAGCATATATGTATTATTAAAAAAAAATCAACATTCCTCTTTGAATTCATCCATCTTCATTCTAAGTATCTTTTAAGCTTTACTTCTGTATTATACAAGTAGCATGACAGCATCTTTACCCAATTTACAGGGTTTTCAAATAATCAGTTGTCAAAAGAGTATAAAATTACTACAGCAATTATACTTTCAGTATAATTATACTATGTAGATACCTCTTATATTATAATTATGTATATATGTATATTATGTTGATACCTCAAATTTCAAACAATTAATTGCAGCTGCTCATCTGCAATTCCAGAGTAAGATGATGTGATTCTTTTGCTGTTTGGATAATTCACTTTCTTTGTGAACTCTTGGTAGTATTCTGAATCGATGTCCTTATCTTATTTACAATTATTTTGTGTATGTTTTTAGTCATTGCTCTCAATTTAAGTTATCCTTATTTATATTAAGCTGTTTTAAAACGTTATAAACTAGTAAATATTAGTTATACACTATTTTTTATTTTATTTCACTATCAGGTAGTTGCTGTCATTTTATTTTATTATGTAAACTTCCCTTTATTAATTGTCAATTCTCTCTTTTTTCTAATCTTATACTTAATTGATTTTTTTCTCCAGTTTATCTCTCCTCAAAATATTCAATTGTATCCTTTCATAGAGATATGTCATTTACTTTTTTAAAGTGCTTAGTTAATCTTGTGACTTTTTACACATATTTGTTTTTATTTATCTTGCTTATTACATCCTTAAGAGGTAATTTTTCATGGTGGTCACAGTAAGGAATCTAGAAAGTAAATTCATTATTAAGGAAATTTAAAAAGTAAGTGGTTAATTTATTTGTTAGTACAACAATTAGATACAAACATACAGAGTGAAAGATAGAGATGTTAACAGAAGACTGCTAGAAAGTTCACAGTTTAAATTTGTAGCTGATGTACAATCAATTTAAAATCCTTACTAATATTATAAATGTGAATGTGAGTTTGTTTGTTTGTTACGCTTTCACGCAGAAACTACTCAACCGATCATCATTAAACTTTGTACACATATTCTCAAAGGTATTGCGAAGACATAGGACACTTTTTAGTAAAAGAAAAAAAACAATATTTTTTCGGGAGGGTAAAAAAATTTATATTGGTAGGTATGATCGTCGGACAAAAAATTTGACCAAATTCAACGCCATCTGGCGTTCCAGTAAGTAAATGAAATAAAGTGCTAATCCAACACTGTAATATCGACGGTATTATAGTGAAAAAAATATTATTCCAAATGACATCCTTTGGAGTAGATAAAGTGATAAGAATGCACTTTGGAGTAGATAAGTGATAAGTGATTTTCACCAACTTTTACTGTACAAGGACAGATATATCATCAAATTGGATCACTTTTTCCAGCAGATAATGAACAGCATAAATTTTTGCAGGTGTATTTTATGGGTGATGAAGAAAATGAAGTAAACCGTCGTCAGTATATTGAAGGAGTCGAAAGAGGTACAGTATGAAAATACTATAAATACCTTTAAAAATGCAATAGAAAACTGGCCTCCAGATAATTACACAGTGGTCATTCATCCTGATTGGACTCCATGTGGCGAACATGAGAGGCGTTATAATGCGTCGTTGATCAATGAAGTTGCTGTTTTGGTTACTGGTGACCCATGCTCTCCACGAGACAGTGTTATGGGCATGTGATAATATGCTGAAACGCGTAGCCGATACTCATAAATTTTATGATGCTTTGCAGTACCCGTTAATTTTCAGTAAATGTGAGCCAGGATATCATTTCAATATTCCAGTCATTAATCCAACAATAAGACAGCCAGTTCCCAATAAAAAAGTTTCCTGCATGGAGTTTTATGCGTATCACATGATGCTTCGAGACCACGACTTCAATCTCCTTTTGCGGTCAAGACAACTCTTTCATCAATTCTTGGTAGATATGTATATTAAAGTAGAGAGCAAACACCTTCGTTACATTTCTATAAACCAGGCGAAATTACGAGCTGAAAATTACATTCATCTACGAGATGCGATTAGCGCAGATGGTAATATTAGACCTTATGACATAGGCAAGATGGTTATTCTACCTTCTCCTTTTGTGAACAGTCCCCGTTATCTGCATGAATACACTCAAGACGCTTTTGCTTATGTACGAACTTACGGCAGGTCTGACCTCTTTGTAACTTTTACCTGTAATCCTTCATGGCAGGATGTAACTAAAGAGCTAATGCCCGGGCAAAAAGCCGCTGATTGACATGACATAGTTACTCGCTATTTCGTTTAAAGGTTCACCGCAAGCAAAGCCGCGGGTAAAAGCTAGTAAATAATAAAATACTGTACTAATGTACACTAGAAAAAATTTTAATTTAGTTAGAATAAAGCAACTTACTGTTGGTATTTTCCTTGTTGAAGTTAATTTGCATATACTATTGTCATTAGTGGAATTTATTATTTATTGTGTTGGAATGTTTTACTAATCTAAAAGATATGTACAGAATGAAAGGTAAAATGTAGGTGGTCTCATACTTGTAATCCTTCCTAGTCACTCACTCCAATATATTACTAACATCAGTATGAATAACAATGAACCATTGTGAGTATATTGTACACTTATAATAACTGAAATAGCATTTTTCTAGCCTTTATGTGAAGATAATTTTTGTTTTAAAATATCTTACCTTTAAAAATTACATTAATTCCTTTGCTAATCTGCACTGGTTAATATCAGCATTTTAATTAATTTTTTTATAATTCTTTTTTGTATATTGCATTATTCTTATGTAAATTTTGAATTATTCTTTATGAATAAGGATCATCATTTTATTTAAATTTATAATTTCAGTTATGTGATTTTAATGTGCCTTTCAATTATGTACTTGACTAATTCTTTTAATTTTTAGTATATGCTTACTTTGTTATTTTGTTTGTAGACCAAATGATTGTATAGTAAGAGTGAATAATCTTGACTGTAGTGCTGTTAGTAAGCGCATGGTGCTTGAGACAATGCGTTCAAATGGAGGAAATGCTGTTATTGTTATCAGACGTCGAAGGGTTGGTGCACGATGCCTTTTTACTACACAGGTTAGTTAATTTGCATTACAGTTTTCTTTTATTTTTTTAAAATTTTGAGTTATGATTATTTATTTTGGTTACTTTTTTCTTTATATTTTATGCAGTAATAGTATTATTAAGCACAGTTTTTAATCAATATTTTGTAATTGGTTTGTTCTTATTATTTTTTATTATTTTATTCTTTAGTTACAGACAAACAGTTATGATCATGGCCTTTCATTAGAAACTGGAATTTACATTTCTAAAATAAGTCCTGGCTCCTTAGCCGCCAAAGATAGTAATCTTGCTGTTGGTGACAGAGTATTAAGTGTAAGTATTCTATAAGTAAAATTCTTCAAATTTTTATTTTTCCTGAATTTTTTTTATAAAAAAAAATTTTGAGAAGGAAAATTAAAAAAGTAAGCTGAGTGAGAGAAGTTTGTTTTTAGACAAGCAAAAGTACAAGTACTTTCCCGGAAGTACTACTGTAAAAGAAAAAAAGAATATGATCTAGTGAAATAGAAGTTATATGAGAATGTAATTGAAGACAGATTGGTAGAATGACTAAAGGAAACTTTTGGGCTTCATCTGTATTAAAACAATGATAGGTTACATGAATAGTTTGACTAAATAAAAAATTAACCCTACATTCATTAATTGTTGATCACATTAACACATTGTACTTTTCTGAAATGCAGTTGTTGATTTGGTCAATGCTTCTTCAATTTTTATAACAGAATTTGTGTTTGGTGAGACAGAAAATGTTTGAATTACACAATGAAGTGTATTACTTTTAAGATCAGACTATGGATTTATCTCTTTTCTAGTTGAAGCATCATAATCAATTTTAAAAACTAAAGAATATAGTCAATGTATTGTTCATTTTTTGATACTGTCAGTTCCTATAACTGTAAGATTGTTTGTGATCTGACATAAAATAGTTACTCAGAAATTAGTACAGCTATTCTCAAGTACAGCAAGCATCCCATGTCATACCTTCTAAGGAAAGTTAGAAATGAAGAAGTTTCCCATTGTATTCACTACTGAGCCTTGTACAGTATGTTTTTAAAGTAACTATACATCTGTTATTCCCTAGTACAAAGATACATAACATTGACTTACCTTTTTGCAGTAGTTCCAGATATATCTGCATGCATCTCTTTTTATACTTGAAAACTCTTGACAAGTTATTATATGGATGTTGTTGGTGGAATCGTGTACAGCAGTTTGAAGTTCCTGGTAACTTTGGGGATTTACTTTTTGCTTAACTTGAGATGTAAAAATCTGGTAGGTATAAGCCCAGACAGCGTGGTGACCACAAGCGCATCAAGTGATTTGATCTTCAAAAATCTCTTTTTGTAACTTCATGGACTGCCTGGCTGTATACATTGCCATCCCACTTTGTTGAATACAAGCATTATTAATCTTCCCCTTGGTTAGTTCTTTCATGAACTAGAGAATGATTTAACAATAATGAGCTAAATTTATTGTTTCTCTGAAGAATATTGGGCCAGATATTCTTCTGGATATTGCAATCTACATCCCAGTATTCCAGTCATGTAGAGGAATTTCATGTAAGGCATGTAGACTTGTTAACAGTTTGTAAATATCAATTTTATGTGCATTGACATATTCTGATAAATGGAATCATGCCTCATCAGTACAGAAAACGTAATCCAAAATATTGTCAGAATTATCTGCTATTCACAGTAATGAATAAACTTTCCACAGTCTGTGGCCAATAACTATTGAACTGCTTTCATTTTATATGGGGTGTGGAAAATAAATTTGTTATGAACTGCCTTGTTAGTAGTTGCAACACCAATATTTTTCTGTTGGGACACCTTTTACATGAACTTGTTGGAATTACATTGAATAGCAGGTGATATCTTGCAGTTTTTCTATGTCGAACGTTGATGGTCTAGCATTTCACTCATTGGACTTTAATGATCCTGTCTATCTAAATTTTTCAATTAGCTCTCTTACACTATGTTGATTAGAAACCGGTATACCTGGAAATCTAATGGAAAACTAGTCATTTTACTGTTTGTATTTACTCACCATGATCATGGAAAACACATTCAACAAGAAATAATTGCTTTTTTTAAAGGTATCATCACTCTTGAGCACATACAGAAAGACACACTCTCAGTTGTTCATAGGTGATGAACACACAATGAACAACAAAGAGCCAGACACACTTCTTGTCTCTAGGTCATCAGCATGATTGGCTCACAGAATCAGATGTACACAACACAGGATTACCAAACTTTGCAGAAAACATTTCTCACAGCGCATGGAATACAATCCTTCAACACATAATTGTTTTTGTAAAGGTGTACAGTTACTTTTCAAGTGCAAGTATGATGATGTGTGTTAGTATGCCAACCTTAACAAAATGTAGGTGATTTTCAACCATACGAGTGACTTCTTTGCTCTCTACATATAGGTACTGGTGCTTCTAGTACCTGGAATGGTTTAAATGTATTTTTACCATAAATAAGGGTGGAACTGATTGTGTAAATAAAGAAAAACTCCTTTCAGTCAAGAATCAGTGCACTGCCTTTATTCAATTGGGGCATATATTTTATTTTAAATCATTATTTTGTTTTTAATCTATTATAATTATTCTATTTTTTTTTATAATTTAGTTTTCAGTATTAAAAAAAAAAAAAATCTATTATTTTGATTATAAATTCAGAATTGATTTTTAATTGTGATAAATGTAAATAATTTACATACTAGTACTACTATTGTATATGAATGGTTAAAGAAAATTAAGACTTAATATAGTGCAAGTTTTATCATAATTTTGTCAAAATTTAAAATACAGTTGATGAAATTAGTACATCTGATCACAGTTCTTCGATATTTCTATATTGAATTGTAATAAATTCAAGAAACAAAATGTATTTCTGAGTTTTTTTTTTTTTTTATTTTAATTTTTTAGTTAGTAGAAATGTGGAAATTTTGATTATTTTTAAAAATGTAAAACAGTTATCTATCAAAAAATAAATAAAAAGAAAGGTGATGAGCCAAGTGCAACTACAATTTTCAAAATGGACAAATAGAATTATAAATGTTGAATGAATTCACCAAATAACAAAATATTCATATATTCAATAATTTTACTTTTAATTTTAAAAGTGTTTGTTAGGTTATGACTTAAGGTGCACAGAAAATTCAAGATGTAACATTGTTTAAATAGATGTTACAGTTTATTTCATTTTTAAAAGATTTTGATTATAGAAAAGAAATGAACCTTATATGAGTAAATAGGAATGAAGTGAAATTTAGTAAACAGTTAAATTTAACAGCATTTTCAATATAATAAAGAAAAGTCTAATTATATCAGTAATCTTTATAATAGTCAGCTATCTTTAATAAAAAAAAATAAATATTTATTATCTTTGATAGAATATCAATTAAATATCAGTTATATTTAATAAAATTTAAAAAATTGTCTAAAAAATTTGTATGCAAAAGCCACAACAAAACTTTATTGTGGTAAAAAATTAAGTTTTTTAGGACTATAGCTTAACAAACCATTCAAAACTTTCTCCATTTCTGTTTAATCAGTAGAATGAGAAATACTTGAAACCATGATATTGTGGATAGAACTAGCAGGAAAGATCAACTTTACCTGCAGATGTACATGTGTTATAGCAATATGATTATGTAGAACATTAAAAAGGTGAATGAACTTTGTACATTTATGTAATCCTGTTGTACTAGTGATTTTCTGTTCTTCTTTGGCTTGTTTGGCAGCAGTGGTTCATCATTTTTAACCTGAAAACAGGTTGTGATGTTGCTCCATCCCCTTTGTATTCACTGGATTTCTTTCCCCTTGAGTATCTCCTGTTCCCAAAACTAAAGTTGCTACAGAAAGAGGTGTGATTTTGACAGTTGTGTTGATAGCAGCCAAGGACCATGTATGTGAAGAAAATCTTCAAAGAAAATTATGCATGCATCATTGTGAAGTTCAAACATACTTCAAAAAATTGGTTTAGTTTAATTGATTTTGTGAGTAACTAATAAACCTATTTTAATCTGCATTTGTTCAGTTTTGATCTTTGGTTTCAGACAAATGTCAAGGCTTATATAATTGATATTAAAAAAAAAAATTTTATAAATGTTATTTTTATATGTAATTTATTTTTGCAGATTAATAATAAAACAATGGATGGTTTAAAAAGCTGTCGTGAAGCAATGACTATTCTTAATGAACCAAATGATGTTTTGACAATAACAACATTGAAAAGTAGCAATTGTATGCCAGGATGTTCATCTGAAGTAAAGAAAATGTGTAATGCTACTACACAAACTGAACGAGAAAGTATAGCTAGGTTTCCAACACCAGAGCAGCCTCCTGTTTATCCACCTCGGGTAGCTAAATGGTCTGCTGCACGTCGCACACCTACAGAAGATAACAAACGTAACCGTAACTCTTCTCCTGTCACGTTTGAGCAGGAGAGAGATGACGCTATTGCTGAGCTGGACTCTGTTATTGAAAGCTATCATCCTCGAACTCAACGTCGCAGTAAACAACTGGAAAAAAATGGAGGCACATGGCCAAAAACTAGGTAATTTTTTTGTAATTACAAATATGCCTACAATTGCTACAGTAGAATATATGTGTGTGTGTGTGTATATATATATGTATATAGCATTTAATTTTCAGATTTATTTTTTTATAATTTCTGAGAACCAGAATTTTTTATTTATCATAACTAGTCACTTTCAAGTAACAGTATAATTGTAGCTATTTCATTTGGATATTGGGAGTATGAGTAATTGTAGGATCATATGAATAGTCACAGTAATCATAGGATTTCCTCCTACCCTACTATTAATAGCTACTTCCCAGTTATAGTCGTACAACAATAACATACATGCATTTACTTTTTTTAAACAATATCTGTGTACAATTTCTAAACTAGATTTCATGATTGCAGATAAATATTCATCTCTGCAGAATTTAATCAAATGACAAAAGTTAATTACAGAATAAAGAAAATTTGTGTATATAGAAAAATTTCATTATTCCTCCACACATAAATGTATAAAATAGATATATACACACACGTACATAAATATATTTATTTATTTAACACTTTTGGCCTCTTTAAGTTCAGTGTAGCATCTGGTTGCAATCCTTTTTGGATTCTCAATGTTCATTGGAAAAAAGAATCTATTGAAGTTACTGCAAACAGAATATTTTTTTCTCTTTTGTGAGGTAATTTTTCAAAATATTTGTTATTACTTATTTCTCTTCATATAATCTTAACATTGCTAAGCTTTACTTATGTTATCAGAACTGGGCTTATCTCTAAATTTTAACCACTTTTTTGATAGCTCTTTCATAACAGATATTATGAAATCCATATTTTTAACGGTTTAACAGTGTTTGATGTATAAGATTTAAGCATAATTTTTCCAAAGTATTAAATTTTACTTTTTTCCACGCTTTTAACATTCTTTTTCATCCAAATACTTATGCAGAACTTGATCTGTGATGTTGAACCTTCTATAAAATCAATAATTTCTGATCAATTTAGGAAAGCTGGTTTTTCCCAGCTATTTTAGGAAAGCTGTACTTAATTTCTCTTTTCTTGCTTCTTGCTTTCTTGCTTTCTTTTGTTTTACAAAAGTAAAACTTGTTTTTTTTTCATGATTTCTTTTCCCTGAATCATAGTGTGAACAATATATCAACTTTCTAGTACTTTTATCAGGGATTGTATATATTTTTTTAGCAACAAAGGAAAAACTTAGTTATGCCTTTCCTAAGTCATTTCTTCATTTTTATGAAGAAATGCCATAGGAAAGTCATAATTAAGTCTTTCCTCTTTTCTAAAAGAGTTCAGTTAACATACTTTCATTTGCACAAAGGGCACTAGGAATTTTTTTACAACACGATGGAATGGATCATCACAAGCAGTTACAAGTTGGCGCATGTTTAGACAGGTCCTAACCTGCACTCTAGCTGCTCTAGTTAATGTCTCATTGTCTTGCTTTTTTGCTGTGTTAGTGAAAAGAGGTACTGATGTCGTCACACTTGATAACTGAATACTGTACAATTTTGCATATGGGTCTTGTGTTTGTCAGTGTTTAGAGAAAAGACTCCTGTGCTTGGAAGGGATTGTTCTCATTTTATAGCAATCATTAGGCAGTACCAAGAGTTTGAAAGAGGAAATTTTGACCTTGAGAATGCTCCAAGATCAGGTTGACAGTCTTCATCTATGAGTAAGAGAACTTTGCTGCAGTACAAAAAATGCTTGAGGAAGACAGGTTTGTGACCTACCATAAAATAAAGGTTTCCTAGGAAATTAATGCACCAACAATTTATGCTATTCTGCGAAATCACCTGTAAGTTAGAAAGCTTTTTACTTTTGGGTGTGATGTAACTTGACAAATGATCAGATGGCACATCGTGTTTGATGGTGATGTGAAATGCAAAAAATATTTGAAAATGGAGCATGTCCTTAAGTGAACAGTACACTATTATAATATCCTGATCAAGGCCCAAAATATAGTGTGGTTGTTCACTGATGAGAAAACCAAGTGGCTGTTTGAAAATCCAGATCAGTAAAGAGAATAGTGACTTTTTTTTTAGTATGAAAGGAGTTTCAGAGTGAGTTGTGTTGGTAACTCAGAATATTGTTGTAGGGAATTGGTATGTGAAGAATTCGTGCCTAAAGTTGTCGAAACTAAGAAACTGTGCCCAAACTCAAGGATGGACACTTGGTTTCTTCATCATGGTAAAACTCCAGCACACTGCTCCAAAGTTTGCTCCAAGTGTCTGGTGAGCACTGGAATAAAATTGTTAGAGCACCCTCCTACTGTTCTGATCTCGCTTCATGTGACTTAGCACTGTTTCTCCATATGAAGAACAGACTGAATGATGGAGATTTTACGAGTGATGATGACCTCCTAAGGGCTTGGGATGATGAGTCTACCCAGATATATGATGAAACATGGCAACATGATATATCATGGCCATCATGATATATGATGGTTTCTGTAACTGCCTTGCAGATCATCTGTATTTTAAATCCCCAATAGTCTGTTTTTACAAACATTGTAAGAACTGAATGTGATTTTTACTGCTAGTCCATTGAAAATTCTTTGTGTGGAGTAAGGAATAAAGTATTTTGATAATCTGTTATAATGATCAATATTGATTTGAAATATTGTTCTGTAATTCCTAGTTTTACTTTAATAAAAAGTTGAATAGCCTGAAATCAATTTCTCTTAAACATTTTACCAAACAGAAATATACTGTCTACAATTGCACACAAATAACTTGTAAATGTTAGTTTTTTATTTATGCCCATTGCACTATATGCCAGTTGATATATAATACTGATATATAAGTTGATTTCATTTGTTTCTCTTAATTCTTTCCAATGGGTGAGTTTCTTGAATTTATGGGAATTAAAAGTGTAAATTGATCCTTTGATATAGATGTATGTATGGACTTCACTGAGATCACTTTATTTGTTCACTTTTAAGTTCATATTTGATCAATATCCAAACAGGATAACTGTTGTTATCATCATCTGAACTCTCCACTTTTGACGATTCAAAAAACCATTACTAAAGTAGTCATCATTTTATTATACTTGCGTACTACTTTCACTAACTGGTATATTCACCAGTGAACAATGAATTATTCATTGTTACACTAATTATTGATAAATTAAAGCCTTCAATTATAAATAGCACACATAATCAGTGAAAGGTAACAATAACAAAGACAATTTATAGTTAAAAAGAGTTTGCAACATAAACAGCTGCATTCAGAAAATTGTTGTGTAGTATGTTAAATGTAGCATACCCTAATAAACAGTGAAAATCAACCATATGACTAAATACATACATCTTAAATTAATTCGCATTGGAAATGCTAGTAATTATTTTATAATTTCCTTGAGATCTTGTTTCACAGATAGTGCGCTGTTGAAATATACTACGTGTGTCCGTAACAGAGGATGTGGAAATTTTTAGCATGTAATATTGATGTCCATATAAGTTTTGAAATATACTACCTGTGTTGATAATGGAGGATGTGGAAATTTTTATCATGTAATATTGATGTCCATATAAGTGAATGCTAGTACTGTAAGTTTAAAACTTAAAGATATCAACTAAAGACAAAAAAGACCCAAAACCAGACTGAAAACCCAAAAGCCAGTTAAAATTTACATTATTTTCTAATATCATTCTACATTAATAATCAAAATTATTTTATTAGCTTTTAAAATATTAGAGAATTATACATTTTTATTAATATTTGTTAACGTTAGTTAATATTTCCCAAACCTTTTGAAAGTGTCAAAGTTGAGTGTGCATATCTTTTCTATTTATTGCTACATTGTAGTAGAAGCATCTGAAAAGAGTTTGGTGACATAATAGGAATGCAATGGCTATTATTTGCTACCTGTGTGGCTTACTATTGAGTGACAGTTTTGAATTATAAATGAATAGAATGAGATGTTGCATTTTGTTAACGATAAAAAAAAAGAAAGGAAAAGGGATTGAACTTCTGCATCTGGGAGTGTTAAGAATAAAAAGAGAAGTTGAGTGTACAGCCATGAATATTTCAAATACAGTTTTACTATTATTTTTAATTGCCCCAAGTGTAGTTTATTGAGAATTGAAGCTGTCAAAGTTACTTAGATTTGTAAATACTAAACATCTCGATGTGAGAGAGAAGTCTGTGGGGATATTTGAAAGAAAACTAATGTACCTCTACAAGGAGAAAACTGTTTTTAATTTGACAGCCAATACTAATGAAAAAACAATATTAGCAAGGTGTCAAGTTACATTTAGTATTGCAAAAGCCAGTAAGCAGCATAACAAATGTTGAAAATTTGATTTTATCAACAGCTATTTATGTGTAAATAATAGTTGGGTAAAAAAGAGACTGACAAATTTAAGTAAATACTTCTCTTCAGTAATATAATTTAAAAAAAAAGTTAAATAACATTGTAGAAGATAGTCTAATGAAAGTTCTTGAATTCTTTTTAAGTTATGGTAACAAGAATAGTATTATTCCAACACTTTTGCAGAATTATAAATGTTATCAATTCAAGAATAAGTGTTATTCAGTACATTTGGAAAGCACTAGTGTGATATTGACATGCAATGTTATGTTCATTGATTGTGCAAAAGTAGTAATCTAAGTGATATCATCAGATTACAAGAGATAAAATACCAAATTCTACTTAATTTCTCTATTTTTTATATTGATAATCCCTTCCATCAAAATCTTTACCATCTGCAGTGGTAAAATATTTTTAATTAAAATTGTAAATTCTATCAAAGAAAGAATCTTCTTCCTTTGATAGAATTTACCAATTTTACAAGCTCATTTCCTGCAAAAGTCTGTTATGAAAATCCTCTTTATCACCTAGATTTAAATTGGCTTTTGGGGAGTAACATGTCAAAAGCATTCTCCAGTTTAAATACAGAATTTTTAATGTGTCTGGAAGATGAGGAAACAGAATACACAAGAATGATTTCTAATTTGGCTTCCTTGACAGATGTGCTTTAATTTAAACACACAGCGAGTACAGCAAGTCATCATAGATGGGTTACGTGACATTGATCTGCTATGGTCATTAGCAACTAATAAATTCCAATAGTATTTAATGAATTTAATGAATAGTTAGTAAATTTAGTTCTAATGATTGGAGTTTCACTGCTAATTCACACCCTTCAATTCCTGAGATGTTCTAGATATAAGAATCAAGAGATGCAATTTACTATCTGATGTATAAACTTAACAGTATTCTTTTAACATGTGATAGGTATGAAATAAGGGAAACTAGTTTCCATTTATTATCCGATTTTTGATAATTTGTGATGCTTTCATTTGATGGATGTTTATTGATAATTTGGTATGATTTTATTTCATTTTCTTATAGCTGGAAGTAATTAAACAATTCTTTTATTGTGAAACTATTATGATTTATTTAGTTATTTTAGAAATAAATTAAATTTCAAGTATGCTTAAAAGGTTTTCTAAATTGAATGTTAATAGCAGAATGAATGTTTTTTACAGATCTGGACCTGTTATAGAACATGGGACTGGTACCATTTTACACCCTAGAAAAAACAAGGAACGATTGCCACTCTCAGTTTTATTAAGCAACCCTCCCAACTATTCATTATCACCTCCTTGCTGTACAGAACAAAATAGACGAAGTGTACTTGCACCATCTGATGCTAGCATTGATTTCTCTGTTAAATCTGGTAACATAGGAAAAGAAGTGCTGGAGTACTATGTAAAGAAGAAGAGCCATAAATACCATACTAGTGATGCAGAGAGCACGGCGGATAGCCATAGCCGTATACATTCACAGCTTTATGGCTCACCTCACTATCCATTCACACCATTCCTTCACCCTCATCCACATTCGCATGCGCGTTACCCTTCACCTAATCATATGCCCTCTTTTCAGAGTGGAGATTCTATTAGCCTATCTGATTCTCGGTCATATTGTTTTGAACCACCATACAGTCCTGTTACTCAGGTATGTATTGCATTAAAAACACTTATAACCATACTTCTGGTATACATTAACTTGTTTAATTGAACTTGATTAGTTTTGTTGTACCATTGTGGTTTTAGTGTAATTTAGATTCATTATTATAATTGCAAGTTTTACCGTTATATTTGAAAAAATTACTACTTTACAAAATTTCAACTGAAAACAAGTGACTCGTTTTAGCTATGCTGATGTTGTCTATCATATTATTACATTACAATAAACATACTGTGGTGATGAAGGAACTGCCTGAAAGTTCCAAAAAAAATTCTTTTCAACTGATAAAAAAAGTGGTTAAAATTTAATTAGTTTTTAAATGTAATCTTTTATCACTTTTATTTCTTTACAGACTGCTATGGTCAGTAGCTATTAAATGCAAAGAACATTAGTCTCATGTCTTAGTAAATAGCAGCTGGTTTTGATTAATTTCAGTATCTATCCAAACTTATAATTAAACATTAAATCTTTTTTTTTTGCAATTGATCTTAATTTGATGAACTTTAAAAAATATTGCAGTATTAAATGTACAAGGATCATTCAGATATAAACCGGTATTTCTTTACATAGCTTTATTGATATTAAATAAAATTATGAATAAATTATCTTATTTTTTTACTAGTTTCCTTCAACAGAAATAAATTTTCTGTACCGGGTAGATAGCTTCCTGATCCCCTCTTCAAAAAAACAAGATGGCTGCCGCAACAACTAATTGCGCTCATAATGCTCGACTGCGAAAGTTCATCTTTGAATCTTTCCCCTCCTAAAGCTTCTTTCAGCAAATCAAACATGTGGAAATCACACAGTGAAAAATTTGGCGTGTGCAGTTGGTGTTAAAGTGATTTCCAGTGAATTTCAACAAGTTAGTCACGAGTGAGTTGCTGTGTATGGCAGTGCATTGTCTTAGTAGAGAACATTGCGAATCAGTTGCCAGCATTATTTATTGCAATAAGCAGCTCTGATGTCATCCAACAATTGGCAGTAGTATGCTGGATTTACACAGTTGCCTGAACCTTTCCATGTGACAAATGCTTCTTGGCCTTGATTGATGCCTCCTCCCCATTTTTCCTACACTCCTTATGTGTGCTGCTGCTTTCCAGGGTGTAGTGCTTGATCCAACTTTCATCGCAAGTCACAATACCATTCAAAACTTCCTTTCCCTTTTCCTCAGAGCAATTCAGAAGCCACTGACAGATGTCATCTTTCCAGATATTTCTCTGTGCCTCAGTGAAGACATGGAACTCACCACACTGATACTTTGCTGTATCTAAGAGTGTCTGACAACATTGTATGCACACTCTAACACTTATGTCAACCTCTAATGCAGTTTCAGTGATGTTTGTGTAGTGCCCACCTTCCTCAAGGTCTGAACGGCCTGAATGTTATCGTATTGACAGTGATCTGTGGATAACAATTGTGACTTTTGTTCTCTACTGCATCACAACCACTTTGAAATTTTTTTTGGCCCAATCATACACGTGAGTGTTTTTGACAGGGTAGTATTTTCAAACTGTGTCTGGAGTCAAGTAAAAATATCAGAGGATTTGACACCTTTGTTGGTGAGAAATTGGATTATAATTTGTTGTATAATGGACCATGGTAACTCCTGCGCAGACAGTTTGCTATTGATGTGGGAGTGTGACCTGCATGTGTGACTGGTCGGTTGCTCCCTTTCATGCATATCCAACTAACTGTCCACAGTACCCCACCACATTCACTATTTTTCCTCAGTCTGTGTGGAAAAATACCAGTTTATACTTGAATGACCCTCGTAACACCTAATGAAATACTGGTACAATCACTTTTTAAAGGCACTTTTTATTACAGTTTATTTTTCTCACAATGTATTTTATTATTAATACTGTGTTAATTTGTTGCTTTTATAAGATAATTGCGTTCATTTTAGTTTTTATTGATTATTTTTTTCTTGTAGCAGGTTATATTAATATACTTGCATTCTACCATTACAGTTCACAATAGTTGGTTATTATCACAGTTTTTATTTAGTCAAAACAATACTTTTGCAGGGTCAGGCAACAATGTATGCTGGTTTTGAAAAGACCACACACTTAATTTGGAATGAATTTCAAAATTTATTGTTATTATGTTAATGTTACATTTCCATTTGAAATTTCATATTGAAACATAAGAGAAAAATACTCAGCTGTGAAAAATTACATCAGTTAGGTGGCGTTCATTTTTGTTGAGGCATTCTTGTAAACTGGTGAAATTTTTCATACTCTTTCTAAGCATGGCACACGGAACCCTTTGAATTTCTTACATTATGTTATTGGAAAGGGCTTGGAGTACGTGGTTTTTCTATGTAAACTTGAGCTTTCAGGGAGCCTCATAAAAAGTAGTCACAAGAGGACAGGTCTGTGGCCGAGGAGGCCACTCGACATCTCCATGCAATGAAATCAGGCATCCAGGAAAATGTAGTCTCAAAAAAGCCCTAGTTGCTCTTGATGTGTGGCAAGTGGCCCTCATCTTGCTGAAAGCTTACTATGTTGTTGATGCGTTGTCTTCTTAATTTTGGCAGAAGTAATCAGCCAACATGGTAAGATCTGTGTTAACAGACACTGTTTGTCTATTTTCACAAAAATTAAGTCTCAGTAATACAGGTTTGAAATAAGCTATACCAAACAGTTAATCTGTTGCAGTGCAGACACACTGCTGAATGACAAGGGCTTGATTCCATTGCTTGTTGCACCCTTTCAACATTTCCTGGGGTCTGTACAGTTCAGACACCTCCCCATGCAGTCCCTGGTCTTACAGATCCTGTTTGAAAATTATTTACCCACTTCATAATGGTACCTTGTTTTGGAATGCGACCATGATGACCAATATTAAAATGGTTTCAAAATCATTTTTGTGCGAGCATATAGAATTACCCATTTCAGTGAAGCTGTTGTAAACAAACATTTGATGTGCTACAGACCAAGACTCCATTGCTACTGAAATGGCATCTGGCAATGAATACATTCAACCTTTCTAGTTCATATTTGGCCCACCGCAGCATGCATGACAGTCTTAAACTACTGTACCTTGTTGCTGGACCCTTTAGTTATATAAAAATGATATATTTGGTTATCAGAATGTATAAAAGTGTCTTAATCTATTCATTTAAGACTATAAATATTTTTAAAAAAACCTGCTTTTAATCTTATAAAAAAATTATAATATATGTTAGGTGACATAACCAAAAATGTATTAAAAACATGTTATGGGAACAAGTCTGTTATGGGAACAAGAATTTTGTAATTTGTTGATTTTAGTCCTGTACTTATGAACAAATTTTGAATAACTAAAAAGTCAGTATTATAAGGTTACATATCAATAGAAGACATATTTATCTTCAACTTTACCAAGTTTTAAATGAAAATCTATTTCTATTATGTTTTTTATAGTGATATTTTCATCTTTTTCCAAATTTTTTAATTTTTGCCAACCAAAACTTACTAAAAAAATTAAAGTTTTTGTAAAACCAATTCCACCATTTGAAAGTACATGTTTTACATCACTAATAATTGCTAAATCATTTTTTCATATTCATAAATTGAATTTTATACTCTTTAAATCAAAACTGGTTTCGTTCTAGCCTTAGGCAGAAAAAAGTATATAGTACATTTAGTTTTAAATTTCAACTTTATAAGTGAAAAGCAAGTGAACTTGCATATTTGAATGTACTTATTTTCTTCATTTTTGGATTTCTCAAGAAGTTTTTACAATAAATAAGCAAATTATGACCTTTCTTTGACTGTTAATATTTACTTAACATCAAATGAAGTAACTACATTTTATTGCTGTAGTGCAATTGTAATACTATTTTATATTATTTTTTTGTAGGCAAACATGAATATTTAGATGATTATGAAGTAAAGTAAAGCAAATTCAACAAAACTAAGAAATATGAGGGTTTTATTTAGCCATAAACGCCAAAAGAAAATTTCATTGAAATCTGTACATGTGAAGTGTACACTCCTGGATGATCTGGTGTTGAATGACCCCAAGTATTTCATAGCATGTTTTGAAAAATGAGAAGTGAAGTAGTTTTTTTGTTACCTTGTTCATGGAATGAAACATGCTGTTGCACATTGGCATGTCAAGCCTACTCTAAAATGCTAATTCTTTAAATATTACCTGCATACTTTTCACCATAGGGCTCATCTATATAGTGAACATCAGTTCTCTCAGAAGAAGCAGTTCAGACTGGAGTGGTTTCTCAGGATTTTGTGTGCACCAGAGTTATAAAAAACAGTAGGACCTATTGTGTAAAGCAACAAAATAGTTATTTATTTACATTCTGTGAATAAACAATGTATTCTGTACATTGGTTTTACATATTAGATTGAAGATATACAAGGCTGCAAGAAAATTAATTTTGAAAATAAAATTCAGAAAAGATATAATGGCTGTTCATAAATAAAAATGCTATAAATAGACAATTGTATAGCCATAAATTTTTTATTGTAAATAAAAAATGTCTATAAGATTAAAAAGTATTAAAAAAAAAGTTATTTACATTATAAAATTTAAATTCTGTTACAGATTAACTATGTTATTTTTAAAGCTATACTTTGTTTAAAGACAAAACTTATTTGTACTATATATTAAAAACAACAAAGCTTAAGCGTCATTTCAATTACCACCCTTTGTCTGGGTGTCATAAAGAGTAAATATTTTCTGAAATAAAGCTTCATTCAAACAGTAATCTAAATGGAAGACAACAAGTTAAAGCATAGTTATTATCTTCCATCAAGTTTTTTGAATAATAAAAATATGTATTGGTTATATTTAATTAAATATATATATACATAGAATTTCTTCTGTAGTTAATTTATTTTAGATTTTTTAATGAAATTACAAATAATTTTCTTTTTTTATAGTTCCATCACACGCATTCACCATCAGTGGATTCTCATTACCATAAAGATCGTTCTGTATCATCTGGACATTCACATCCCAGTTATCGTCCAAGTGATGAGCTTCCAACTCATGACACTTATCATACGTATGAAGGAGGGACTTTTCCTCGTAAAAAAGAGAACCAAAGATTTAGGTTTGTAAATATTTTATTGTTGACATCATCATCTTGTGGTCTATATTTTTTAATCATTACTATTTAAAGTAGTAAGAAACCTAGTCAAAATAAATAAATAAACCTAGTAACTTAAAATAAATAATCTTTCTAGTACAAAAAGTATAATTGGCTTCCAAGAGATTAATTAAATTAAAAAAATAATTAAAATTACAATAACATTATTAACACTAATAACATTAACAACAAAAGAATTTTAATTTTTTTTTTTTTGACAGATAAAATTTTAATCTTTATTTTTTTTACTTTTATTTATGTAGTTTTGATCCTTTTTTCGATTTTAAGATTAAGATACCTTAGGGATAACAGTGTTATCTGGAGATAACAGCACAGATCTGGAGAGTTCTTATTGATAGATTTGTTTGCGACCTTGATGTTGGATTAAAAATTTCTGTGGGGTAGGTTTTACAGTTTAAGTTCTGTTTGACCTTTACTTTTTTTTTTAATGGGGTGCTTACAAACAATATATTTGTTTGTAAATTCATAGTTATTTATCATTTATATACATATAAAAATATATTTATAATATTTGTAATTTTACATGTTTTCTCTTTTTTTACTTAACCATCAACTTTTTTAAACTTATCCTCATAATTTTTTTGTAAACCAAATGATTTCTTAAACGTTTTGACTGGAAAGTACTGTCATTCTTTGAAAAATCTTCATGTGTAACAGGTTGGTGACCTTGACATTTTTTAAGTTTTTTTGTTTTACTCAGAGTCTTTTATGATTTCTGTTACATTTTTACTCAGAATGTTTTAATGATTTTTTTACAATTTATTTGTTAAAAACAAACAAATAGCTACCTATTTTTGCAGTAACCCTTTCATTTACCCTTTTTTGAGGCATGAGACTGATCAGTTCCACAAGAGTTCACCTGTCAAATTTACACAATTAAATTGGCTCTGCGCATTCTAGTGAGATTGATATATCCCGTATTATTTTATTTTTGCTTTTGAAAAACAGGCTATTTTATTTTTTTAAAGCTTTTGAGTAAATTACTTCTATCATTTCCTTTTGATATCACTGTGGAAAAATTATAACCAGATTTTTACTTATATAAAATTAATTTACTGAAATAATTATAGTTTATTTTTTAAAATGTAATTAACCGATACGTTCAGTGTCCTACTTTCACTGTAGCACAGCAAACATCTTTTAATAGAATTACCAATTTCAAATGGATATTCTCTTCTTTTTTTTTTTTTAAATACAGAAATTTATTAATCATCTATGTTATAAGATTTTATTTCACTGCCTGTATGGGCAAATCTTTCCATGTTTGCAATCAGGATAATTTTGATTTAAAATTCAGTTTTGGTATTTAAGATGTTTACAGTATAAAGCCAATTCTTTTCTTTCAATATATTATTATGTTTTTATTATTATAATCTTGATTTATTTTACTGTTCATATTAATCATTTAAATTTTTAATTGTAAGTATGTTCATTAAAATGATTGAAAAAGTCGTATAATCAACCAAAGCTAGCGGACAGTACACCAGATTGAAGTGTTAGTTGATTACTGATTTGGGGCAATCTTTTTTAGGTTGTATTTTGAGAATGTAAATAATGTATAAAAAGATTCTACATTACTTCACTTTCATAAAGAAACTATTTATGACAGAACGCCAATTAACAAAAACCATTATAAAAATAAATGTAGTTTATGGAAAAAAACAAACTATCATTGAAAGAAAAAATGAGATTTAATTTTTTAAATTAAATCTTTGTCAATAGAAAAAAACAGTTAGTTATCTAGCTGACTATTGTTTGAGTGTTTCATGACTTGTTCAAAAGATTGACCAATTCCAATAGAATGCTCAATGCTTATGGTTAAATGCTCATATGAGCATGTGGTACCGAATGATATGTCACTTGAGTTTTAAAAATAGTATTGCATGTGAGACTGATACGTGTCACGATGTCTGCAGTACCAGCCTTCTTGTGAGACTGATAAGTCCTTCAAGATAATCAAGAACAGTTTTTTATTTGGGCCTGATCAGTGTCACTATGCCTGCAGTAACACACTATTTGTGAGACTGCCCACAAGGTTGTCAAACCTGTTAACTACATTATTATATTATATTTTATTATATTCTGCATTGTTATAGGTTAATATTACATTGAAACATTAAACCTTTCTAAGAAACGTTAAAAATAAAATCATTCTTAAAATTGGAAGAATTTAGTGATATGACAATTATTTTATTGATTTTTAAAAAAGTATTTTAGAAGTAGAAGAATTATATAAATTCTACTATATGATTAGGAAGTTGGATCCTCCAAGGGTGTGTATACACAAATTTTGGTGTTAACACTCTCTGGTGTTTGAAGCTGCCTGAAAGAAAGTGAATGGTTGCATGAGAAAACATATTGGAACAGTGAAACATTGTTTCTTTATGGATCCAAATATAGCTCTCACATGTCATCTGTGTAAGCATCACAGGTTTGTGTTTAAAACAGACTGTTTTAAACACAAACCTGTGACTTACACATACACATACTATCCATAAGGATAGACTATCCTTATCATTGAAAATTCTTTGGAAGAATCTTTTGTAAATAGTAGGGGGATTGTTTTTGTCTTTGAAACAACTTTTTCTAAATTCTTCACATATCTCCTGTGCATTATTCTCTTTCTAATATAGTTAAACCTCTGCAAAACAGAATCTCTTAAAACTAAAACCTCCTCATAACGTATAGTTTACCAACTCCTGATTTATTTTAGTAAAAATTAATCTCTTCCAGACAGAAAACTCTGAAATATGTTAAACAAAAAAGAAACATGGAGTTTACTTTTAATCTCATATGTTAGCTCATAATCCAGAAAGGAAATAAAAAAAATGGAATAGCCTGTAATAATATAAAGTGATTAAAAAGCAAATTGTACACAAACCACAATTTGTGAAATAATAAATGTAGTAGGGATTAATTGTTGTTCAGCCCAAGTTAAACCATCAATCATATTCATGGCTCCAATTTCCAGCCTATTCTAAGCATTTATTGTACTAGTTTCACGTTTTGATTGTTCAATATCTGTTTACAGTTTAAATAAAGTACTTGATTATTTAAAATAATGTTTGAAAATTATTTTATTGTAGAAACAGTATTATTTCATATTGTATTTTAGGTTAAGTGTATTTCTTACTTTTTTTTTGTGTTACTTTCAAGTGAAATAACTGACTTAAAAATAGAAATAAGTGTTTTATATTTGTGATTATGTGTGAATGAAAACAGTTCTAATTAAAATTCTGGTAAATCAAAATTTTTACAATAAGAAGCAGTGTAATATTTATTCTCTAAAAATAACCTATTTCAGTTTTACAATTTTTAAAACTATTAAATAATGTAGTCTATACAATACATATGATTCCAAAATATTTCTAATGTATATAGTTGTCTACCTTTATTTTATATTTGTATACTTCATTCCACAGGATCTCACTATAAATTAGCTCAATTTTAATAAAACTGCAAGACAGAAATCTCTTCAGAACGGATTTATTATTCGTCCCTGTCTGATTTCATTTTGGGGAGGTTTTAATATACATTAATTATCATTTTGATTTCTTTTCCTAAAACTAAATTTTAATAATATATGTACTATTGGCAGTCAAGTTGATGCTATTTTTAAAAAATATGAAACTGGGTTCTTCTCTGAAGTATTTCTTTCCAAGCCACCAGATTTTGCATGTTTTTCAGATATTGGCTGACCAATATATTACTCCGTTAAAGCCACTACTGGCTAGGAACGGAGGGGGTAGTGTAAGGACCGGACACGCTACGAGGTGGGATCTTCTCCCCTCGGGGGAGAATCGAGATGACCAATATATTAGCCATTTTTGAACTAAATAACATAAATCTTTTTATAAAACAGCACTTTAAAGTGAAGGAGTCGCAATTTTTGTTAAAGACTACCTTTTGTAACAAAATTGAAAGTTACCATATATTCATGGAAGAAATTTATTTTGAATGCTGTGCAGTTCAGTTAATTACTTTCTTAAAAAAAATTCCTTGGTTTTAAAAAAAAATAAATAAATAAAATTACTCTATATTAACAAGTATATTAGAAGTTTCCATGTACAGTACTGTTTACGTTTTGTCAGCTGTTTATTCATTTTCTTATTTAATGCTTTTGTAGACAATGAATAATGTAAACAAAAAAAAAAAAACTTAAAACGTTTTTATTAGTATGACATAGTTTAGATAAGTTTGGAATGATTTACATTTTATTGTAAATTTAACAATTTACAATTTGTTTAGTAAGATTAGTTGTATTGCAAAATTAAACTCTTGAAGCTTTAACAGTGTCTATATATCATAATTATTTATTGTCGTTACAGGATACCATCAAATCCTAGTGTAGCAAGTAAAAATAGCGGAGGGAAAGTGTCTACAGGCAGTATTGAGAAATCATCAGAACGGGGAAGTCCAATGCCCACATTTCATGTAGAAGTTCTTAGCCCAGGACTACGACAAAATAAACGTAATTCATTACCAGATTACTGCTGGTCCCAGAAGTATGTGTATTACAATAAATATCTTAATACTTTAAAGTTATTTACTAATAATATTTTTCATGCTTTATTTTGATTGCTACTGTATGTAGAATTTTTTAACATTGAAATAATATATTGTGATTCATAGTCAATTATATTACTAACCTTTAAGGAGGTTCCTGCCAAAGGACTTTTGCAGAGTTATTTGTAAAGTACTAAATAATATTACAAGTTTGTAGGTTTTTGTTTACTTATCTTAAAAAATGTAACTATCCATACTTGTTTTTTTAATATTGTTCAAAAATAGTGTGTTGTATATTAACATATAATGTTCACTTGAGTGACTTCATCCAACCATTAAAAAAGCATGTTTGTAAATTATTTGCTGTTTCATGTCTTATTGTCATGTAAATTGTATAATAAAAATGGTAACAAATTTTTTTGTTATGAACTGAATAGTATGCTGAAATATTATGTGTGTTATGAGTCGATATTAAGAAGGTGCAGTTTATAAAAATAAATCTTCATGTAAATATTGGTTTTGTAGTTCATTGTGACATTTTCTATGCAGGTAATTGTAGAAAATTTTACTTACTTAGAATGCTGGAACCTGTAAATTTAAAGTGACCTGTATTTGTAATCTGGAAGGCGCTTTCTGTAGGCCAACTTAATTTTGTTTCCTCTGACTGAAAGTTTGTAAAGTCGTCTGGCCTTCTAAAAAGTAGAAAAAATCCGGCCTTCTACTTTAATAGAAGGCCACACTTCTATTAAACACAAATACAGGATAATTTTTATCCTCCTGTACATGCCATACATTAAGTAATGACATAGTCTATTTCTAAGGTTCAGATGTTAGATGAGCATTATAATTATTTGGCTAAGTTCTTTTACAGAATAACTTTATGGGCCAAGTAAGTTTGACAACATTAATATTTTTTTTGAACTAATAGCAGTTTTTTATATTATAAATATTTTGTTTTCCTATGTTTTTTGCAATGTAAATTTAATGTTTGTATATCAGTTTATGAATTTTTTTCAGACCTCTTCCTGGAGAGCTGCGTAAAGTTCATATAGATAAATCAGTTGAGCCCCTTGGAATTCAAATTTCATGTCTAGAAAGTGGTGGAGTTTTCGTATCGACTGTAAGCGAACATAGCTTGGCATCTCAAGTTGGTCTACAGGTAGAATCTGTTCATTAACTTTTTCTGTTATCTCAGAAGGGATTTTACTTTGCAGTATACATCATTATGGGGTAAATTTGGTGGTTTTTTTTAATCTGAAAAATTTAGTAAAATAGGTACAAGAACTGTACGTAATAGTTTCCAGTAAAAAATTATATCTTTTTAGGTTTACTGTACATTAACTCTTTAAAATTGCTAATAAGAAATAAAAAGAACTTAAAAGAATTGGCAGAAAATTGAATTGTGAGGAAATTGATATAAATAAAGTCAATACAAAACAAGTTGTAAACAAATCAAGTTTCAAAAAGTTGGCAAAAACAGCCACTTTCATCACTGTTTCTATAAACTGTAGCATTCTTATTTTACATCATACAGAGGTCATAAAGGGCTTGGAAAAAATAAAGATGGAACTTCATCTTAGTGTGCTCAAAATTCATTTTGTTACATAACCAAATCTTCTAATGTTTACTGAAGTTATGTTTACAAATTGATTTTTTTTTTTTTTTTTTTTTTAATTTTGGTCCTAGAATACATAATGAAGGGCTAGGGTACAGGCTTGTTTTTTACCTTTAAACTCTTAGGTAGTAGTAGTACTTATAAAAAAAAGTAGGACTGTTACAGTGTCCTTCATTAAAAAAAAAAATGGCTGCCAAATTGTAAGATTTTGAAAATGTCTCATTTTTGGGGCCCAAAAATCACATGTGGGACAGTTGGCAAAAATCTGAAATTTTTGCAGCAGTAAAAAAATACTGCACTTAAAAAATACATGTATTTTTATGTACATAAAAGTATATAAAGTATTTTTTATGTACTTTAAAACCATATAAAATTAATTTTTTTACTCAAAGGGGTTGATGAGTAATGAAGCCAACAAAACCGCTATAAACATCATTCCTTTTAACTGCAAACAATGTATCCAAAAAAAAAATCACAGCATGTATTTTTTCAGATAATAAGTAGGTCTACCATACAAAATATTTTGATTTGTCTGTAATGATAAGCTTATCTCTAGATAGTTTATTTAAAATATGCACACGAAAGTGAATAGACATGCATGGACATGAATGTTTGCATTTTCATGAATGTAAACATTGTAGAAGGCTCAGTTACTGTTTTGATTTCAATGTGATATGTTGTATTTTTGCTAGTGTTAATACTGTGGTTAGGTAATGTACACTTATTTATAAAGTAATTTTATTAACAGTGAACTTTTGTTTTACGTGATATCTTTTATTTTTAATTTTATTTATTAGAGAAATGTTTATTTTCCTGTAAAGAAACTGGGATAAGACAAAGTGAGGTGCAGTTGGTAGTTTTATAATTTATACTAATTGTATTGTTATTGTAAGAACTCTTGCATTTTATAACAACGGATTATGGAGTGTTCAATTGGCGTTCACGCTGAAACAGTATGTCACAAATTGATTCCAATAGATCTTCAGTTTTGCACGATATTTTAGAGTTTACTGAACAGCAAATAACATTATATCTTTAAGAATCTTTAAGAAGTGGATGTACTGAAACAAAAAATATCTGTACTCTTCATAAAACCAAATATATAGATAAATATTTTCATATTAATGGGGAAAGTTTTTCTGACCAATTCAGCTTTCACACTAAACCGGTTAAGAAATCTCTTCGAGAAATATCTTTGCCACTTTCAAGCAATCCAAATTTGAAATTAATTCCAGGCAGATCACTGTGTACAAAATGCTTAAAAGAAAATACAAAAACCTTCATAATTGTAGCAAGTGCTATACTGTAACCTACACTACAAAAAAAAGAAAGACATGTTTTTCAGTGTTAAATTTGAATTATATTTGTTTTTGTTTTTTTTTAGGTATTTAATTTAATCATGTTGTGTTTTTAAGTTATAATTTTGTAATTATATGGTTGTATGTAAAGATTAATTGCCTAACTACTGTCTCTTGAATTATTTTAGGTGTTTTAGAATCAGTACTGAAAATATTGAATGCCATCTTGTTCAGAACAAAATGCCTGCTGTAAAAAATTAAAATTGTTCTATTTGTCTCTCATTTTTCTTGTTATTTGTATCATTTAATGACAGAGGGTTACACTAGAGCACTCGCTACAATTATGAAGGTCGTGAAGTAAACTTTGATGTGTTTGGATCATTAATTTAGTCTGTCTTGGACCTTGATGAGACTGGGAATATAAATTCTTATTATTTTTAAATAAGATTGTCTTCTAAATGAAGTTTGAATAATATTTGTAATAAATAATGTGATTTGAATAATGTAATTGAAGTTTTGTTCTTTTTGATAATAAAATTAAATAAACTTTAATGAAAATAAAAAGCTTTTATATTTCACTTTTTTTTCTCTATAAGAGAAAGATTGTTTATTTATTTTAATTTCTCTTTAAAAACTTGTCAAAATTTGAAAATAGATTTTTATAACATTCATCCAGATCTGTTGCCCAATTAGAGTTGGCTGCATGGATTCTTTTTAATCAGTAAAGTATTAATTATTTATAGACATGTACTACTGGCAAAATAAAAAAGGTACTGTTACAAGCTCTGATGTATTTGTGATGTCATGTCTGATTATGTTAAATTCTGGTTTTCTTATTGAAAATGTCATAAAAATGTTCTTTTATAGTAATCTGAATCTGTCTTGTGTTTGTTTTTTTTGTTTCTTTTGTTAATTTTAGTTTTGATTTTTTCTAATTATTTTTTATCGTCAGTTTTTTAAAACATAATATTTATACTGTTTTTTTGTTAATGACTGTATCAGATTTTAAAACACAGATGTCTTAGTTTAGTAATTATTAGTTAGTGGTCTGATGTAAATTAATCTTAAATCCTTTCTTTATTATGATGCATGAAAGATGATAAACAATTTAAAAAATGAAGTGTCATGAATTAAATCAAGTATTATGTTTCTTTATTGATTTAAGGTTGGTGATCAATTGCTTGAGGTCTGTGGTATCAACATGAGAAGTGCTACGTATCAGCTAGCTGCTAATGTGTTACGCCAGTGTGGAAACTCCATAACAATGCTTGTCCAGTACAGCCCTGAGAGTAAGTTAGCTAGCTGAGATTTAAATTTATGTACTCTTACATTCTTTGGTAGGATAAAATAGAATTTGAAAAGTTTTCTCTTCAATTAGTCCAGTTTTTCTGTTTTATTCATTATGATGCAATATTTAAGTAGCAGCAGAAACAGATTTGTGAGTACATAAATCTTTGTAAAAATCAACATGAGTGTGTATGTATGCATAGTATTACCTGTAGCTAATTCAGTGTTGATACGTTGCTAAATTGTTTTATTTCTATGTTTTAAGTGCTACATATTCAGTAACAAAAAGTAGATCTTATTAATTTCTGTACAAGTTATATTTATTGGTATAATATTTGTAAAGAAATATACTCTTAGCATCAGAATGTGTCTTATTTTCAATTTTCATTCATACCTGAAAAATTATTGTGCCATTGAATTAAGTTAAATAATGAATGAAATTGAAATTCTTATCCTTTCCATTTAAAAAAACAAGATCATTTTGTATTTTTGTTTTAAAGAAAGAAATTTGGCGTTATACTCCTTTATAACGTGGTTGAGGTCACTTAATAATTCTGAATTTTTCTTGTTAAAACATTTCTTTGAATCAGTTTATGGCCAGGTAGTTGATTTAATGATCAGCATAATGGAATTTCATTTACCTTATTAAATCTTCAGAAAGATCTGGGATTTAATCACGCTCATTGTAATCATTTATAGAACCTAACTAACCTGTTATGACATACCTGTAGAGGTAGTTTTATTTTTGCAGCAGTTTTTGGAGAAATTTTTACTTTTTTAGCAGTAGCATCTGACTATATTTTTTAAAAATGAAAGAAAAAAGTTATGTTATTATCAAATATTATATGTATGTTTGTGTATATATAAATTTAAATATAAATATATTTTTATTTAAAAAATGTAACATTCTTACAGCATTAAGAATTATAATTTTATCTAAAATTTTCAGAATATCATGAATTAGAAGGAACTGCTAGTTCAAGTAGTGGTGGTAGCTGTACCAGATCTGGTTCTCCTACACCTTGCAATTCTCCAAGAACAAACCGTAAATCTAGCCCTTTGCAGTTGACTCACAATCAGATAGCTCAAGCCATATCAACTCTTTCTAGACAGAAAACTAATGAAAGGTAATATCTGGTTTTTTTCTACAAATTATAATTCATTTTATATATAATTGTCATCTTATATATAACTGTAATTTAGTTCAGTGAAAGGTTAGACAATTGTAGGTTTTTTTTTATTTTGCATCTTTTTTAAAACGGTTATTACTTATGAAAAAATTAATACTGGTCAATATTCATTATCATCTATTGGGGTTGGCAAAAAAGTATTTGGTTTTCATAAATAAAGAGCTTTTAGTTTATTTTGAAGGACTTTTATTAATGTTATGATTTTTATCTTTTGACGTTTGATAGTTTCACTTTTGGCATACTTCAGAAGCAAATTGCACATAATTTTGTTTGCACCTTTGATCAATTTTAACATGTGAGTGGAATATATGTCGAAGATAAACTATTAAAATTAATTAATTTTTATGTCAAATTTTTTTTGACATATTTTACTTTTTTATTTCTGTAAAGGAAAGAAAGCTGCTTCATAAAGAGATATGTGAAGTTTATGGTGCTGATTGCTTAACAAAATGCAAGTGTTAGAATTGGTTTAAAAAATTCGTTTATGGAGATTTTTAACTCAAATGACCAACATTCTGGTTGACCTACTGAAGTTGATGAAGACCAAATCAAAGCCATTATTGAATCAGATGGTCATATAAATGAGATATTGCAATAATTGAAAATCACATTAAATGTCTTGGGACTCATTAAGAAGCTCGATATTTGGATTCTGCATGAATTGAAAGAAATTCACTCAACACTACTTATTAATATTTGTGATATGGATCTCAAATGGAATGAAGTCGAGTCAATTTTGAAATGAATCATCACTGTTATGGAAAATGGATCGTCTACAATAACATCAACTGAAAACAATCTGCATTAACATCAATTGAAAACAGTCGTGGTCCAAGCATGATTAACCACCACAAGCCACTTCGAAAGCTGAATTGCATAAAATAAAAATCAGGCTATCAATTTTGTGGGATTAAAAGGATATTGCGTGTTTTGAGCTGCTTCCAATGAACAAAACAGTCAATTAAGATGTTTACTGTCAACAAATAATGGAACTGAAGGAAGCAATCAAAGAAAAACGACCAGAATTGGCAATTCACAAAGGAATTGTGTTCCACTAAGACAATGCAAAGCCTCACTCATATTTGGTAACGTGTGGAAAATTATTGGAGCTTGGTTGGGAAGTGATGTCTCATTCTCCTTATAGCCCTGATTTTGTTTCATCAGATTACCATTTAATTCAAAATTTGCATAACTGTTTGAATGGTAAAACTTTCACTAATATTGATGAAATCGCACTTTGTTCAGTTTTTTGTTGATAAGGACCAGAAGTTCTATGAGGTAATCAAACAAAATTGAAAATGTATAATTGTTTATAGTTCATTTTTTGTATAAAAAAAATTGAGTTTTATTTCACACTACAAAAACCTAAAGTACTTTCTTGCCAACCCCAATATTTGCAGCTTCTTTCTCGTTCCTGGCAAAATATTACCATTCAGTTTCTGAGAACTTTGTTAAATTTTGGTCAGTTTTATTTTATTTTGTGTTCAAAATAATATGATATCTATGTTTGTGAAATCTTTGTTCCTCCCAGAACTGTATAGAAGCACAAATAGGTGATTGAGTGGTTACTTTAGATGATTTGGTTCATCGCATCATCTGAGTTGGCATTTGGTGTGTGTGGTAAATAAAAGATTATGCATTTGTGCCTAAAGATATTTATTTTAATTTTCTGAAAAAATTAATATTTTTGTTTTTAAGTTAGAATAGTTTTTTATTTATTTACTTTTTATCTTTTGTATGTTAAACATGTTACATTACATATTATCTTACTTGTATTTCATTTTTACTTTACTGTTAGTTAAAAGGAAGTAATAATAATGGAAATTTATAATAATTTGCTAAAAGAACTTTATTACTTTTAAGAAGTAGTGGTTATTAGTACTTTGATTAATTTTTATATTCTTAATGCTAGTGGATTTACCATGAAGATTAGGGAGGGGTAAATAAGAACAAATTTTATTTATGTGTTTGTTAATTTTTTTAATGTTATACGTAATAATGTTTAACATTCAGATTTTTTATGCTTTCTTAAAAAATGTTTATTTCATCTTGTAGTTTTCCAGTGTCCATTTGTTCTGTTGTATTTAGAAAAATGAATTTTTTATATTTTATAATACAATTTTAATTGGAAAGAAGCTGTGTACCACAGTGTGCTTTACATTCTGGATGATACATAAATCATTTCTTAATGACAGGACCATTTTGTTTTATATATTTTTTTTACTTGACTTTATTGATCTTAAGGTTTCATGTTAATTGAAAGAAATCAGTACCTTATATTGCTCAGTTTGCATTGTTAAAAGTTTATTATAATTAAAAGATTAATTGTACATTTGTGTTTTTAACTCAATATTTTAAGTTTATATGTTAATTTTTATTTTTTTCAGGACAACCGAAGATCCAATAAAATCCCCTGTATATGATCCAAGGTATCTAATGATTGAAACTCGTAAATGTAGCAACTTAGGAATCAGCTTGGTTGGTGGAAATGCTGTTGGTATTTATGTCCACAGTGTTCAGGAAAATTCACTTGCATATAATGCAGGTCTAAGGTAAGAGAAGAATAAATTCTGAAAAATAACCTTGTGAAATACTGTTTACATTAATTTTAAAAGGATTTTTTAATAGCTTAGTTTTTCATACAATCTGAAATAAACTTTAACCAGTATTTCCATTTAATCCACCCTTTAAAACTATTTGTTTTACTTGCCTAATTTAAGAATGTTTTATTGTTTAAATTTAAACAAACTAGCTTTGTTTTTCTTGATACATTTCAAATAATTTGCTGTGTATAGAATCCCGTGTGTATGCAATAATTGGTTGGGTGTATTTGAAATTTAATTGATATATGTTAAAGAATTCTATTCTTAATTACTCAATTAGTTAATTTGAAAATATGTAAAATGACCAGAGATACTGCTTAAAATTATTCATTTATTTAATTGCTAAAGTATAATTATTTTAATTCTATTTTTTAGAACTGGAGATAGAATACTTGAATATAATGGAACCGATCTTCGCCAAGCAACAGCAGAAGAAGCTGCTTATGAACTGGCCAAACCTGCTGATAAAGTGACTGTACTAGCACAATATAATATAGATAGTAAGTGCCAAGTTATAATAAGGCTTATTTTCTATGAGTTTTGAGGTGCATGGTACATTCATTTTTTAATTTCATTATTTAGAAAATTAATGAAGGCTCATGTTTTTAACAGCTTGATGTACATACATATAATACAAGAAATAGCTCTTGATTTGCTAAGATTTAGATTGATCACATAAAATTCCTTGTTTTCCAGTAAAGTTTTGTCATTCAATTAACTATTCAGATAGCAGTAAGTGGTTAATTAGTTGCTTGCAAATCCATTGTATAAATAAATTTCTTGAACAAAAATTTATTTGTGAATCCTGTTTTTTTTCGTTTCATAGTCTAGGTCTTGTCTGCAACTGTTTTGTATGTAAGTGTTTTATTCAGGAGTTTGTATCTTTTGTTTAGTCTTTTTGTAATTCCAATGTTACTGTGTTATAAAATTACTGTGTGTATTAAATTTGCACACTACTTCAAACAACTGTGATCAATGAATTTATTATTATAATTATTTTTTCCCTAGCCATTAATTTATTGCACGTATTTCAAATTGTAATTATAGATTTATTTCTGTAGATGTTATATATATATATATATATATATATATATAATACACACACATATATACATTTTTTCATTTTTAAAAATTCAAATAATTTATAAACACATTGATTACTCTGCTAATTAAATTCAATAACAACTTAACACCAAAACACATTATCTAAAAAATAAACTAATGCCAATAGTTGACTTTCATGGAATTCTGCATTGTGAATTGGTACAAAATTTTATAATTACATCAAACAAATAATAAAAAAACTTAAAATATAGAAAATATAAACACATTAATAACCAAAAAATTTGTAATAACAACACAACTTCACTGCCATTACTTGCATGATGTAAATTTTAAACATCACACTTCCTATGTTCATAAACATTGTAACTGCTATAACCCACCATGTTATTAATTAAAACATCATCTTGAAATACAATTTGGTGGTTCATCATTTTATACTTTTGTTTAATTTATATTTTGTAATATTTTTCAAGAATATTCATTTTTTATCATTACAAATTTCCAAAATTTTTTTATTATTTTTACAATCATTAATACTACTCTATTTGGTTTATAGGTATAGTTATTTGGTTTATATACGTTTTTATGTTTATTTTTATCATAACACATTAGTAATTTTTTCTATTACTTTATTTGCATAATTGTGTGCTAGGAAAAAATTGTTACTAATCTATGTGTTATTTTCTTGTATTTTTTAAAAACTATCGTGGTTCTATATAATTGTTTTTTTATCATTTTATCATCAAAACCATTAAATACTGCTGTTTGTTTTATTTCATCTATTTCTTTTTTGAGTTTATTTTTATTTTTTTTTGTAATGAATAGCTTTAAATATCATGTTTTTTAAATATATTAATTTCGTGACTCTGAGTGGTTAGAATTTACATGTATTGTAATACTATTTGTTGTTGGTTTTCTGTAAATTAATCTATGTATATAAAAATGTTAAGTTCATTTGTGTACGCTTCAAAAACTCAAAATGTTCTGCACCGATTGAGCTCAAATTTTAGCACGATATATAACCTGCATCAAAGATTGTTTTCATCTATTTTTAATAAATCTATCTATTTTTAATTTGGTAATGTAAACAAAGGAAAACCAATCAGATCAATGCAAGATGGCCACTGTCAAACACAACGACCAAATTTCTTTGAATTATATTTAACAGCTAAAACATCTGTATTTTATTTTTAAAAAAACCACGATGAAAAAAAAATTTTAGCACGATATATAACCCGCATCAAAGACTGTTTTCATCTATTTTTAATAAATAAGAGGCTAATAAATCAGATGGAAATGTAAACAAAGGAAAACCAATCAGATTAATGCAACATGGCCGCTGTCAAACACAACGACCAATCACAAAGAGCCCATATGGCCGTTGCCAATGTAAACAAAATCACAACTGATTAAGTAACAAATTTATTTGAATTATATTTAACAGCTAAAACATCTGTATTTTATTTTTTAAAAAAAAACACCAAAACAAAAAGATAAGCCACCAAGAAGGATGACTTACAGTAAATAAATTAAAACACCCAACTTTCTTATAGCCCAGATAGACTTAAGACTATGCAAACAAAAAAAGTCGAAATAACCAAATACACAGAAAATAATATCCCTACATAATGACCAAAAAATCCTTTTGTTAGGTTAAATATTCACTTTTGTCTAAATTTACAGAAGGCATTTATAACGAAGCATTGATAAATATTGAAGATTGGAGATTTTAGGCAAACATTGCCTTTAATTTCTCGATCGACACCAGCAGACGAAATAAATGCTTGCCTGAAATATTCAACACTGTGGCGACACGTACGTACATTGCAGTTGACTACGAATATGCGTGTCCAGTTGCTGAATGATACATCAGCTGAGGTATTCTCACGACAATTACTGGACATTGGAAACGGACAGCTGTCACTCGATGAGATGTCTAGTCCAATATCATTTCCTGATAATTTTTGTAATTTAGTAACATCGAAAGAAGAACTGATCGTAAAAGTATTTCCTGATATTCAAATTAATCATAGAAATCACGATTGGCTCAGTGAACGAGCTATCCTTGCCGCAAAGAATAAAGATGTCTATCAACTTAATAATGTTATTCAATCCAGCATTCAAAGTGAGGAAATTACATATAAGTCAATAGACACCGTTGTGGAAGCAGATGAAGTAGTTAATTATGCAAGAGAATTTTTAAACTCACTTGATCTGCCAGAGATGCCACCACACATATTAAAATTGAAAATAGGTGTCCCAATTATCCTGCTGCGGAATATTAATCAGCCAAAACTCTACAACGGCATGCGACTTGCAGTTAAGAAATTGATGAATAATGTAATGGAAGCAACGATTTTAACAAGGCCTTTCAAAGGTGAAGATGTCCTCATTCCTCGAATACCCATGATCCCGACCGATGCACCATTTCAATTTAAAAGATTGCAATTCCCAATTCGATTGGCATTTGAATCACAATCAATAAAGCTGAAGGTCAATCTTTAGAATTGTGTGGTTTAGATTTAGATGCGGATTGCTTCTCACATGGACAACTGTATGTGCATGTTCCTGAGTCGGCAAACCAGATAGCCTTTATATCTATGCATACAGTGGAAAAACAAAAAATATTGTATATCCACAAGTATTGCAAAATTAAACTTCTATGAAACATATGCTTTGTTTTGTTTCTCATTTCTCATCCATGCAACCACAATGTGCCACAGCGAAGCGTGGTGGGTACAGCTAGTATTTGTATAATATTGTTTTTGTTTATTCCAATTTCAGTATCAAAAAAATCCATTTTTCTTTTATTTTACATTTTGCATGAAAATTAAAAATTTTTATTTTAATTGTTAAAATAATCAAATGTTCATTAGGGATTATATATGGCCAAAATAATCATTACATACCTTTTCCGTAATAGTACTTTGTGTTTAGTCAATATATGATGAAGTGTTATACTTTCAAAATTTTTTGTAAAAATCTCAGACATAATTTCACATATAGGTGGTCCCATTGGTATTCCTCCTTCTGTTTGTGAATAACAGTTGTTCTCATATTCAAAATAATTTTGAAGACATATATTCCTTATGATGGTGATCAATGCATTACTGCAGTGATTCTCACCTCTTTAGTTCCACAACTCCCAAAAAGTGAAAAATATAAATAATGAATATTTTGCGACCCCCAACCACAACCCAATGAGACCTAATTAAAACTATTCAGTTGTGTTGATAGCAATAGGTATGAACATACGTATGAAGTGTTCAAACATGAGCAATTTACAAGCTCAACTTGATGTCTACATGCTCCTTATAATTTGGTTGCTTGAATAAAATTTGCTATGTGTGTAAGCATCATGTTTGAACAAGCATTTGATATGTTTGAACACGTCATGCTCTGGAGGCGTAAGGGATTGCAGAAAACTGCAGATTGCAGTTTTGAATCAAAAAACTGAAGTTTTTTAGTGTGTAGTCAAATGATATAACTGTTTTTTTATCAATTAGATTATTATGCAAAATGGATAAATTTATAAAAAAATGAGGTAAGCCATCTACATCCAGTGAATCGATTGGTAAAAAGACAAAATTGTACAATGACAGTTATTTAAATTATGGTTTTACCTCATTGGATGGAAAGCCACATTATGTTATTTGCTTTCAACTCCTCTCCAGTAAAAGCATGAAGCATCAGAATTAATTCAACGTTTAGAAACTAAACATCCAGTGATGAAAGCAAACCCTTGAAACTTGAAATTTTTTGAAAGAAAATTACATACTTTGAGAAATATACGTGCTTCTATTTATAAATAAAGCCATAGCGATAAAAGTATACTGGAAGCATCTTATCTCATAGCAGTAAGAGTAACTAAATGTCTAAACCCCCATACAATTGTAGAAAACCTCTGTTGCCTGCTGCAGTTGATATAGTCAGTATTTTATTGGGCATAAAAGAAGAAAAAAATTCCGCTTTCTAACAACACAGTGTCAATACAAATCAATACATGGCTGCCAATGTTCACGATCAGATAATTCTGCAAGTGAGGTTTTTAGTATTCAATTTGATAAATCAACAAATATGGCAACATTTTTCATTTCTTGCGTTTTGTGAGATTTGAAAGCAATAGGGACAGAACAATCAAAGAAAATATGTTGTTTTGCAAATGAGTACCTGTCACGCAACAGGATAATGACTTTTTGATGTTTTATGTGAAGCTACTAAAAACTTAATATAAATTGAACATTTGTAGTGATGGTGCAAAGGCGATAACACTGGATTTCTGAAAAAATTAAAAGTTAATCTTATACCAAGGGCGGAATGGATGCACTCCTTCCTTCTCAGACATGCTCTTGCCACAAAAAATATGTCAGATAATCTCATACAATTTTTTTTTTAAAGCTGTGAAAATTTTTAATTTCATTAAAATTTAAATTACATTTCAGAGTAGGCTGTTTGCTAAACTTTATGATGAAATGGGAAAAAAGAAAAAATCTCTTCTTTTCCATACAGAAGTCAGATGGTTATTGCAAGGGAAAGTGTTATCCTGATTATTAGAATTGCAAGATGAATTAATAATATTTTTCAGGATAAACAAATGCCCTTCTCAATGATTTTTACAAAATGAGTATATGTTGCTGCTGGGTTACTTATCTGATGTATTTTCACATTTAAATGACTTACACATTTAAATGGATGTGAATTCATAAGGACATGATAAAACATTTTATAATTGACAGGAAGGAAGTTCATGCTTTCATTAAGAAGCTTGATATCTGGATTATTTGCCTTCAAAGCAAAATTTTCATATGTTTCATATATTTTCACTTCCGATTGTATTGAGAAAAATTTTGATGAAGAAGACACCATTATTCACTACAGTGTAGGTAGCATGAAGGTGCATTTGTACGAGCTAAAAATTGAGTTAGCAGAGTATTTCCAGAAGATAAAAGTGGTTTCTTGAAGAGATGGGCACTGAATCTGTTTACTGAAGTTGTTCTTGCAGCTGCAATCATCACCAGCTGAAAGTCACGACCAGCTCATTGAAATGTCTGCTGATAAAATATTACAACTATAACTCACATCTGAAGATTTAGGATATGTTTTGGCTTGCTCATGAAAGTAAATGTGGAAATTTACTCACAGACGCATTTAAAATATTATTCCCTTTTGCCAAGTCTTACTTCTGTAAAAAGGGGTTTTTTGTTTATGGTTGCCCAAAAAATTAAATATAGGAATCTTTTATCATTTGAAAACATTTGGTTTTGTGTGTTTCTAACATAGATCTATGTATGGAGAAACTTTTAAATGAAAAACCAATGCATTAATTTATTTCTTTGCATGTGTACTTATAAGTGTTAGTAAAATATTTATAATAAATGTTTTTTCTCATAAAATGGGTTCATTATTACATGTAAAATTGTAGGGTAATTTCACAACCCCTCTTCATATCACCACGACCCCTAAGTTGAGAAATGTTGCAGAAATGTATTTCATGGTTTTCTTTAAACTGTTTTTTATTATATATATTGTTTTATCAATCAGTATATTTAGGGTACATGTTTGTGATATCATAACAATTTTAGTGTTAGAAAGAGCTTTAATAGAATTTAACTTATTTATGACTTCATAACCATTTTTTACAATATGTTTATATTTAAGATTCATTTTTATTCTTAAGAATTTTAGCTATAAAGTATATAGGTGCCATTCTAAAATTTATTAACAGTCTTATAGGATTATTTATTTTATGTTATTATTACACACGTATTTAATATTATGTAATTATTTTGGTAATCCAGCAAGTTTTGGGGGTAATGTTACATGTGGATATAATCTTGAGTGATAACCTAATTTATTATCATAATTAAATATTGGTTTATATTTAGATATTAAATCTTTTACAATTTTTAAATATTTGTTTATCGGGTCTTTTGTACTTTAAAATCATTTTCTTCATTGTAATTATTCATAAGTTGTATGTACTTATTTTTATACATAATAATTGGTGTATTAGTCTTGGCAAATTTTATAATTTTTTGATTATTTATATTATGTTTTTTTTTAATATTTTTGTATTATGGCTAATTATAATATATCTTTTTTGAATCTTATCAAAAAATGTCCATTCTTTCAGTTTTATATTCCCTGTCAATTGTGATATTTTTAATTATATTATATATTTATATAATTATATTATATTTTTCTTTTTCATCAAAAACTGTATTGATAAAGTTCATAAAATTGTTATTTAACTCTGTTTGTTGTTTTCAATAACTTTTATAATTTCTCCTATTAGAATTTGGTTTATTATAATTTTTATGATATAAATTTTGTATTGCAAAGTTAAGAATTATAGTATGATAAATTATATTAAATTAAATATCTAAGATCTAGAATGAATATTATTTAAATTAAATATATAAAATATGATAAATTATAGTATGATAAAATGATACTATTGTTATAATTCCTTGATTTATTTTTCTATCAAAATTATTTTTTAATTTCTCTTTGTGTTTCTCTAGTTTTAAAAAAGAGCAAAGCTAAACTCAAAAAAATAAATAGATGAAATGAAACTAATAGCAGTATTTAATGGTTTTGATGATAAAATTATAGACAAAGTCTGTAAAATGGGTTTTGAAGTACCATGATAGTTTTACAAAAATTCAAGAAAGTAACACAGAGATCAGTAGTAGTTTTTTCCTAGAATACAATTATACACATAAAATAAGAAAAAGTTACTAATGTATGTGATAAAAATAATTATAAGAAAGCATATAAACCAAATAACAATATTATGAATGTATAAGGAATAACTATAATAAAAATAATGGAGAGGACTAAGGGGAATATACAAAATTAAGTGTAATGAATGTATTTTTTTTTTGTCTTCAGTCATTTGACTGGTTTGATGCAGCTCTCCAAGATTCCCTATCTAGTGCTAGTCGTTTCATTGAATGTAATAAAATTCATATTGGTAAAAATAACAGATATTTTAAAAAAATTACAGAACATTACAATGCTTACAGAAACAGAAAAAGAAGTATGTCTAATGAGGCCTACCATTTGTTGCAATGTAAGCATAGTATTACTGATTGTAAAAATAATTTGGAATTTTTGGAGATGTATAATAAAAATAAAAAAATGAATATACTTGAAAAATATTATAAATATAAATTTATACAAAAGTATGAAATGACGAATTATCAGATTGTATTGGAAGATTATGTTTTAATTAATGACTTGGTGGATTGTAAAGATTGCAGCAATATCTACAAACAGGAAGTGTATTAAATTTACATCATTCTAGTAACGGCAGTGGAGTTTTGAGTAAATTTGTTACTACAAATTTTGTGGTTATTAATGGGTCTTCTAAATTTTAAGTTTTTTATTATTTGTTAGATGTAATTGTAGAATTGTGTACTGGTTGATGATGTAGGATCCCGTAAAAGTTGCTATTTGTATAGGGTTTTTTTTTTGTTTTTGTTACTGTCTTTTGGTAGTTAAGTTGTTTTTTATTTATATTATATAATATTATGTTATAATTATAAATATTTATTTTATATGTGTGTGTGTGTGTGTGTGTGTGTGTGTGTGTGTGTGTGTGTGTGTGTGTGTGTGTATATATATATATATATATATATATATAATGTAATTTTTTTTATAATCAAAAACTAACTTTAACAACCCTAGTACAGAATTGCAAAGTAAATAAAATGATACTTGCCTTTTTTTTTAATTCCAAAAGCACTTTTGTGAGATCCTGCATCATCACTTGTGTACAAAAGATATATTTATACAAAGTTACATATCAAACTTTTTTTTTAAATTGAAAGATTAAAATAAATACAAAAACATATGAAGTCAATTCCATATATATCAATATCACATCATAATTAAACATTTAAAAAAATTTAAAATAAAATAAATAGAAAATTTATACTATGTAACCTGACCAGTCAATGCTATATTACTTAGTATCTAATATTACATTACTTAGTTTTATTAAAATATTTTAGTTGTATTTTACAATTTTTTCTTTATGTAAATTCAGTTTACTTTTTTGTAGGATATAACGAAATTAAAGATAAGCCAGGTGATAGTTTTTACATTAGAGCCTTGTTTGATCGGCTTGGTGAAGTTGGTGATGCTCTGCAATTAAGATTCCGTAAGGATGATGTTCTGTATGTGGATAACACCATGTTCAATGGTGTTCCTGGTCACTGGAGAGCTTGGCTTGTTGATGAAGATGGTTACAGACAGCAATGTGGCATCATACCTAGTAAATATAAGTAAGAAATATTTTTTCTATTTATTTTACTTGCTTTTATTATATGAAACTTATATTTAAATAATTTTTGGTTTATTGCAGTTGAATGTTTTTTTGTAACTTTTGATTCCAATCTTTATTCAGTCTTTTGATTTTTCTTATAATTTATTTTTTTATTTCTTTTTTTTTTTTTACAAAATGTTTTCCAAGATAGTTTTAGTTAAAAATTTACAAATGCGTATGCATATTTGTAGTTTATATTTTATTTGACATTTCATATTTATATACTTGTTTTTTGTTTTTATGAAATTTTCTATTAGCTTAAGCATAGAAAATATCCTGCAATTCAGTAGATTTATTCAATTTTTTTTTGTTTTACAGAGTTGAAGAAGAATTACTTTTACGTCGTAGCTTGGGAGATTTAGAAGGAGATGCTAGACGAGCCACTAGACGTAGCTTCTTTCGTCGAAAAAAACATCAACGAAGTGATTCAAAAGAATTAGCTAGCTTTTCAAATATTAATTTAGGATGGTACAGTGATTCTGGAACCCTAAATGAAGAAACAGCTCTTGCTTCATATCAACGAGTCACTAGACTTAATTGTATGTAGTTTTCTTGTATATATTGATATAATTTCTGTATTATTTTGTAAATAATTATAACATTATGGTTTATTTATTATGGTTTATTTTTTATGATTCTTTTTTATTTGTTATTTTATTTTTAAAGTACGATGTATATGATTCAATTTTATATAATTTTATAACTTATTCCTATTATAAGAAATATTGATAGGATCTTTTTTTTTGCTTAATATCAACACATAAGCTTGAAGCTTTGTGAACGAAATATGGAAATCAAATTTTGTTGCTTATAAAAAATGCCTGACCAGCATCAAACTCGGGACCTCCTGGTTGATATCAGTGGTTTTAATATTTATATTAAGGGAATTTTTAATATTTTAAAGTTCTTAATATTCTATGAAAACTTTGTTCTAATGACAAATTTCTTATTGTTTAGAAATGAATCTTATTGTTTTAGAAATGTAAATTTAGGAGTCTTATCATCTTATTTGCCAGTATCATTTGTTTTACATCTGAACTTTTAAATTAAAGAAAACAATTAAAAAGTAATATACAAATTTAGCGTTGTCCAGTTTCTGTTACTGTAATGAGAACAACTTTTATTATACAATGTTTTTCACAGACTGTTGTGTTATAGATAATACAACCCTGATTTTGTAATCTTAGTTTACATTACACCAAGAAAATCATTATATTTTTTCATTCAAAAAGTCTAAAACGTATGCCAATGACAACAGAATCTTAATTTATCTAACACTCATTGTTATAAGGATTGCAGAAATTGTATTCTTCATGGCTGCTGTCAATAAACTACAGTCTGCATTTTTTATGTATGAATTTTTTCCTTAGTTAAAATAAAAAACTTAAATAGTTTTACTTGCAGTTGTTTTTAAATCATTTTAATTGCAAGTAAAATTGTTCTATTGAAATGTGCCTTGAAGGCACACTCTTCTAGAACAAAAGAAAGAAAAAGACACAAATATCTGCAATCTTATTTTTTTATAACTTTGTTTTATTGTAGTAGGTATTTGTATATATCATCAAAGAATTAAAATATTTCTACTCTCTTTCTTTTGCAGTATTTTGTTTTTGTTTTGATTCGACAGACTTTCCATTCAAAAGATATGGCTTTTCTTCAACAATCTCAATGTAAACAATTAGTATGTGAATTTTTCGTAGATTGTTGTAGATAGATTATTATGTATAGATTAGGCTTAAGTAATAAACCAAGTGGTGGCAAGGCTTGGTAAAAGTTATATATAGAAAAACATGTGAGTAAAATAATAGCTTAAAAATGTACTGTCAGAAATAATAAAGTACTTGATGATATTAATTCTTATTATAATAGGATTTCAGTTTATGTATTTTTGGAGTGAAATAAAAGAAGAAACTAACAGCAGTGAAAATATGGAATGAATTCAATCCATACATCTTTAAACCTCACTGAAATTCTACAGAAAGAATGATTTTGTTAAAGTTAACAGCTGGCAATCGTGCAGTATATTAACTTTTCATTAATATGATCTAATCTTGTGATACAACTCTTACAATTAAAGCATTAAATAGAATCCCAATTTATTTTATGCTATAACTAAAAGTGAAATTAATACGTTGTTTTTTTGTTTTCTTTTTTAGCTGATCCAGTATTTCGCCCTGTTTTAATTGTTGGTCCTCTTGCTGACTGTGTTACCGAAAAATTAATCCAAGATTTTCCTGATAAATTTACGAGATGTATGCCTGAAGTAATGCACTGTTCTCAAGCTACCATGGAGAAAGGCATTGCTGATAATCTCTTTGTTGATTACCGAAAGAAGGGCAGCTTTTTTGAATGTACTTCAGTGTCTGCAGTGAAAGATATGTGTGACAAGGTATAATAGATTTATCACTATGTATAAATAAAATGATTGATAAGGAACTTTTTATTTTATATGTTTGTTGATTATTTCCTGTAATTGCTTAATTTAAAGAAAATAATTATATTTTTAGGTACCTAGCTATATTTTCTTATTCCTTTAGTAGACTGCCAAAGCAGATGGATATTTTTGAACCAGAAATGTGTTTTTTGTTCCCTATAATTTATCTGTAAAATCTGCCAATTTATTGGCAATTTTGTTGAAACAATATGTTATTTTCTTAGGAAGAGTTTTATCTGCTTATGTTATAAAAATAGTGTTTTATTATTTTTGAATAATTTTTCACATGATTGAGTTTTGATTACAGCTTTTTTCAAACATGTTTTGCCGTGTTTGTTTCTAACTAGCCATGTTTTGCCATTGCTGATTGATGGAAACAATCATTCTTTTGTACATTCACATAAACTCATGTGTACCAGCATTCTACAATTGGAAATTTTTAAGATTTTTAATCTTTCTTGCTGTACGACTGCTATAATTTGTAAATACAAAGTATTTTGTATCATTTGCAAGTCTGAGAGCCATAAAGCAGATAATGATGTTTTAAAATTATTATTTATTTAAAATTATAATTTGTGCTTTTTTTTACAGAACTGTCATTGTGTTATTGATGTAGGCCTTGCTTCAGTTGAGCGTCTTCATAGACATCAGATCTACCCAATTGTTCTTCTCATTAAATTTAAGTCAACAAAACAAATAAAAGAAGTTAAGGATACTCGATACCCTCTAGATAAAGTTACTGCTAAGGTAGCTAAAGAAATGTATGAACATGCTTTAAAACTGGAAGCTGAATATAGGCATTATATTTCAGGTTAGTATCATTTAAGTAGTTTTTAGTCTACTTAGATGTTTCTATGTAAGATTTTTCCATGCTTAAAATGTTATTAGGTTGCATTCTAATTGCTGTAGGAAAAGCAAACATCTGATTAGCACCAAAATCAAAGGATTTTAGTTCTTGGTTAAAATCTACGGTTTTTTTTTTATTTTGAAGATAAGATTACTTTAAAGATAAAATAAGATATAACTTTAAAAAATAAGATATCTTTAAAAATATTTAATGATGTAAGAAATTTCTTTAATTATTTCTTCCCTGGTAATACTTTAGTTGAAGATATATAGGTGTTTTACATATTTTTAAAATTCTTAAATTGTACAAAATAATAATTTTTCAGGTTAGATAGATATTAGCTTTTTCAAGATTGATATTTAAGCGAATTGTGAACTCATATAACAAAACAGATTCTGGGTCAGCTGATAAGGCCTTGACTTAAAAACATTTTGGGTTTCCATTATGCCTGCAACATCTTAGGCAGTATATCTTGAAATATTCTGTTTAGTCCCAGTAAAAGAGCAGTAAATTAAAATGGAATCTGCATTACTACCCCCATCAATAGCAATTCATTTTTGCAAGTTGAACAGTGCCATCAAGATACATTTACATAGTGTAAAATTTATGATAATGTTATGAATGACAGCACAGTGAGAGAATGGTTTTGGAAATTTATAGAAAGGCACGCACAATGTTCATGAAAAGAGTGTGAAAATGCAACTCTCAATTATGAGTGTTGAATTTGTTTGAAAAAACTGAACAGATTTGGAATTCTTTATAGGATCATACAGCAGATTAAATTTCTGTAAGTTTTGTACATGTGGTTATAAAAAACTGACTGATGTCGTCATCTGGTATTCTGCCTGGTGACAGCCCCTTATGCCACCACTTCCTTCATCCATTTTTGTGCCAAGGCTTCTCCTTCATCATCTTGTGGTTTCCAGTCACCTCATCTGTTAGTTTCATCCTTCTTCTTCCTCACATCTTTTCTGGGCTTCTTTTGACTGCACATACTTAATTCTACTGACTGTTGTGCACAAAGAATGACTACAGCTTTTACATTCCTTGAGCACTACTGTTGAATGGAGATGATTAGCTCAGAATTGTGACTGAGAATTAGATGTTGGCCAAGATTTGTGATATGCAGATATTAAGGAATATTTCAAACAGTGAATACAGACTTATTTTGTGCTTAATGCTAGTTAGGGGGGGGGGGCTGCATGATAATGTAAAGTCCACTCTACATGTTACACAAAGGCTTTACTTCGGCAATTAAACTTATTGACTCAGAGTTCTTTACAACTTGGACTTTGTGCCAAATGACTACCTCTCTGTCAAGATAATGGTCTAGTTGGTTATTAACCTCTTGGAAATCAAAGAGGAATGTATATAAATTGAGTAAAAACCGATAGGAATCCTGGCAGGGTAGTTGTTTGATTAGGCTCTAAAAATGCTTTCCTTCTATAATAAATGCCTAAATACGAAACAACTGTATGGAAAAATAATCTAGACATATATAACTTATGTAAATGAAATTTTTTTCTCGTGCTAATTGGTAGTAAACTTAGGAATGGTCCTCATTTATGATCTTTTAATTCAGAATGAAATTACAGTTGTAAAAATCATTTCATTAATTTCCTTTTGATCATTAAATCTTAGTATTACAATCTTTGGTAAGACTTGTCTTACCGAGGACTCTAATCTGAAAATTTTACTAACTACTCTAAATTACCATGAAAAAATTGGTGAAAACTCTCTTTGCCAAGAGTAAGAGCAAGCGTTAAATTCAAAATAGTACAGTTTTATGAGGGCCTTAAAACTAATAATGTTTCAATTTTAGAATAAAAAAGCTTTGTTGTATCTAATTCTAAATGGGTCAAATGTTCTGTGTTTTAATTCATAATTTTAACGTCAGTCTGATACTATTTCATTTTAATGTACTGTATGTAGTATTTTTCAATATCATTTATCTTCTGATTTTTAGACAATAATTTATTTATAATGTAGACAGTAAGATCATAAAAAGTGCCTGAATTGCCTGAGATTGATAACTTTTTCCATCAAATTTAATTCCCTTCTGCTCTTATTAATTCTTTGAGTCTTAATTTTTTGTTTTTCTTCTTTTTTTCATTAAATTATAAAGTAAAGCCTGGGTCGTTTTTATCTAACATTACAGTTCTTTAATAACAAGTGCATGTATTATAATGTTATCCATTCTCTATTGCTTAGTTTTGTTCATGCTTACACTATACCTGACTCTTTTCTGTTATAGCTGTTATACCAGCCGGTGTGAATGTTGCCTACATGTGCACACAAATCAAGGCAGCTGTTGATTTGGAACAGAGTAAAACATTGTGGGTTCCCTGTTCAAACACCTGACCTCGGGATCTGTCTGTTAACCTCATAATCACACAGTTGGTCTCTACCTTATAGATTTTAAGTGTTTTTGTAAAAATGGATGGTGTCTGGATAAGTAATATAGAATTATTAAGAAAGTGTATAGAATTATTATTTATAATAGTATTTTCTTATTTTGATGTGGTCTAGTCTCTCACTTTTTCTCACCTTACTGTGCACCATATTTATAAGCTTTACTTAATTTTAAAAAAAAAAGGAAAAACATTTTTTATTGTAATGGATTATTAAATTTTTAAAGTTTGTTATAAGTACTTGATGTAGTTATTTGTTTCTCCAACCTTGTCCTATCATCTGATCTAAATATACTTATTTGATATCAGTAAATGAATTTTGAGGTGAATCAGGTGTATTAAATTCTATTCTTTTATCTAATATATATATATATATATTATTCAAAAAGTTGTTAACAAGAAATGCAAAAGCAAGAATCTTGTGTCTTGATGAAAGTAAGTAAATTTAGAGAATGTAAAGAAACTAATTAAGTAGTCTCTAATTTGTAGAGAGGATTTTATTTAGAATATTAAAATGTAAATCAATTTTTTACCCTCAGTTTCTTACTAATTTCCTTCAATTTTGAATAAAAATACTTTATATCAGGAAAAATTGGGTTGTATTTATCATTAAGATATAACAATTAAGTATTAAACAATGATGTCAAAAATTTTTAAATATCTTCAAATCATTTATGTCATCATCATTCACTAAAGGCTACGCCTTTTCGATTTAGCCATGTCAGTCTCATCTCCGCCCTTCTCTTCAATTCATTATATGAACCAAGGCCCATCTCTTCTTTAACATTATTGATGATGGTTGCTGTCGGTCTACTTCTAGGTTTTTTACCCAAAACCTTGTCCTGAAATATATTTGTTAAGAACTGGTCATGTCATATTACATGTCCTATCAATTTCGCTCTTCTTCTTCATGTAACATTTAGCAAGGACTTCCTCTCACTCACTTGCTAACATTTGATCATTTCTTTTCCTATCCACCAGCTTGTTCTTGTTATTCTCCTCCAGATCCATATTTCCATTACTTCCAGTTTTCTTTCTGCTTTCTCAAGCATCCATGTTTCACACCCGTAAGTTAGAACAATCCAGACATAACTTTTAGCGAACTGTTTTCTTATTTGCATACTCATATGATTATCAGTCAGTATATTCTTTTTAACCTGGAAAGCTCATTTTGTCAGTGCTATTCTTCTTTTTTACTTCTGTGGTGCATTTATTATCGCTAGTGATGCTAAAACAAAATCGCTAGTGCTTCCCAAATAACAAAAACTGTCAACCTTCTCTACAACAGTACCATCTTATTTAATATCAGCCTTTGTAACTTCCTTTATTTTTCCTACAATCATAATTTTGTCTTCTCCTTATTAATTTTCACTTTATGTTAGAAACACTATCTAAAGTACTGACAAAACTTATCTCCACTCCTCTTGCTGATTTCACCAGTAACACAATATCATTTGCAAAGTGGATACAATGTATGGATTTTACATTAATTCTGATTCCTTTTGTTTTTTATTTCATTTCTACAATAGCTTTTTCAATAAGCAAATTAAACAGAAACTGTGACAGTTGGCAACCTTGCCTGTGACTCCCCTTCTTGTTTTGGCCTCTTTCTTTAGGCTGTTGATTTCAATCTCCATTTTTTGCATTTTATACAGATTCAGAATTAATCTTCTATCCCTCCAGTCAAGCTTTATTTCTCTCATTGTTTGAAATAGCAATTTCCAATCCACCTTGTCAAAGACTTTTTCTAAGTGTACAAAAGTCAAAAAGGTATTCCTGTTAACCCCGATTCTTCTCTCTAATAACACTCTGTAGAGTATCGCCTCTCTAGTTCCCTTCCCAGATCTGAAACCGAACTATTCTTCTCCCAAATTTGCCTCAGTTTTCTCTTTTATTCGGTTTTTAACAATGTTTAGCATTATCTTTGAAGTGTGGGATAACAAAGAGATTTTTCTGCAATTGGTGCAATCCATTGCATTTTCCTTCTTAGGAATTATTACAGTTTTGCTGTTTATAAAATCTAGTGGCGGTATCATTCCCTCTTCATAGCAACGTTTGATAGGCATATACAAACACTCTTTTGTTGACTCCTAATTTTTGTAATATTTCTGCCAGGATGTAATATTTTGTAATATTTTTGCCATTACTCAGGTTATTCAAGGCGTTGACAAATTCTTCTTTGCAGGTGGTCCCATTCATGTCTTTATCCACCCTATTTTCATCTTCCAGATATTCCCTACCGTTAACAATATCCTTTCCTTCATATAGCTCTTCAATATATTCTTTCCATCTGTCGCCTAGATCATCTAAATCAAAGAAAATCCCCATTTTTATTCCTTACCATATTTGTTTTTGTTCTCGATTTTATCATCTCAAGTAAGCCCTGTCAGTTTTCCTCTTACCAGGTGTTTCTGAATCTCCTTGTTCTGTCTTGCTTCCACCTTTCTTTTTCCAGTCTGCATTTTTGAGTAATCATGTTCTTTATCCTTTTGTACCCCTCCAGGTCTTTTCCTCTTAACTTGTTTCTCTCTTCAATGAGGTCCAGTATTTCTTGTTTAGCTCTATTATTTCCTTAGCCATTACTGTTATAGTTTCTTTCATTCCTTCCCATCCTTCTCTGCTGATGAACTCATCTGTCATTATTTTCAGCTCATTAACTATTTCCTCTTCCTTGAGTTTTCCTATTCACCATTTATGCTGGCTAGCTCCTTTGTATTTCTGAAATCTAATGTTACACTTTGCTATCACAAGGACATGATCATTATATATATCATATCCAGGGTGCGAATGACGTAGAATTTATTTGGTTTTTATACTTATCCTTAACCAGAATAGTCTATCTGGTTTCTCCTGCCATCTCTTGGCTTTGTCCAAGTATACCTTCTTATTTTGGGCATTTCAAAGCATGTGTTAGTGACATTCATTCCATACTATTCACAGAAATTTAGCAGTCTTTCACCAACTGATGCGTTGAAATCACAGACTATAATTAGATTATCCATCCTTCATGTTAGATTATCATTTATGTAAACAATTTAATTTATTGTGTAAAAGTTAGTTAAGTATAACTTATTTGTTAAAAATATAAAACTTGCAAAAATGCAAAAAAAAAATTACTTTTTCTGTAAATTTTTACTATAAAATGCTCAGAATATTGAATAATTAACTAGTTTGTTATTAATTATAAGATTAACAGTCAGTGATGGATCTGTTTGCATGTATCCCTTTATGCAGTCTTTTTTCAATAAAACTGAACAATGCATTACCTTTTGAAGATGAGATTATGTTTTGTGTAAAGAAAATTTGAATTTTTACATTAAACCTGTCCAAAGAATTACCAAAACGAAAATATTCTAGAAAAATTACAATATTAGGATAGAATTTCAAAACCATTTTAGAAAATGAATTTTTCAATAATTTAATTCTATTTAAGTTTTATAATATTCTTTTACATAAAAGTTAAAGAAAATCAATGAAGTTGAACTTTTTCTATGACAATGCTAAGAAATATGAATGTTAAAGACAGTAACATATATATATATATATATATATATATATATATATATGCACTGTTAATATACTATCCCGTGTTCATGGCTTGATAAAGATATTGAAAGAATGAATTGAATATGTTTATATAATTACAATTTATTGGTTTAAAAGCAAGTAAAACAAAACAAATCAGTAATAACAGTGGCAATAAGAATAATAATAGTAAACAACAATAATAAAATCTGTAATCACAACCACAATAATAATAGTAAATGTCAATAATAATAATAATAAACAGTGATTTCATACAAAACTGAATTTAAAGTAATTGTCAGGAATTCTTCACAGGTAGATAAATAATGAAACTACTAGTTACTGTTATTGAGTAAATCATAAACATCCTACTGACATGATTTTTTTTTTATTTAACATATAACTAATTTTAATTATTGATAATTGATTGTTATGAAAATAAATAATTTTAATTATAATCATATATATAACACTATACATCGATACAAATTCATAGTTTTAAATAATTCCTCATGATTGAGAAATGACTTTGAAAGTGCTTGAATAATACATTAAAAAAATTGTTAGTAAGTGGAAATATATTATTTATATAAATAATGAAAACCAGAATTCAGTCTCATTGACAAAAGACATTAGCATGACCGCTAGTCATAACTTTTTTAACCACTAGTCTTGTATTAACAACAATAGTACAATAGATAAAACTAGTATAAAGTTCTTTTACTGCAAATACATTTGCTGTTCACAAATAAAATACCCTAACGGTTTATGAATAAAATTTAGTACATTATTTCTTTCATTTATAGTCTTAACAGTAATTTGCCGTACCATTTCTTGTTTTTATGTACTGGAATTACTTGTACACCCTTATCGTATCGAACATGTACGCCTAGAAATTCTCTTCTTTGCTGACCTCGCAGAATACTCTCGCTCTCTGACATTATAACGTCTCTCTTAGACTGAATTCACAGAACTAATTTCAACTGATCTCTGTAATATTTATATCTATCTTCTTTACCTGCCAGACCAGAACCCAGTTGAGCGTGAGAACGATCAACCGAGTCCTTTCATTCCCATGCATTCCTAACCTGGGTCTGGTAACTCTTCTCATGGAAGAACATCTGTTTAGGTGTGTCAGTGGGCAGTATTACAAAAGACAATTGTTAGACGGACCTGTTACATTTATTAATAGGGTTACTTTTAACCTTTTTCTGGATTCCTCCCATTATTATATTTTCTACTACTTTCTTCTTAATTGGTAGAAATCCATTACTCAGGTCTGTTATACCAGCCTTGTTACAATATATTATAGATATAGGATAATATTTAATTGGATTAGATATCCAAAAAACCAATTTCCAGAGAAAAAAATTGGGCAATATAATACAATTGTTAGACCCGAATGTCTGTATACCTCGGAGTGTTTATGTATGAAGGTGAAAATGAAGAACCCACTGAGTTAGTCTAGTGGTAAATGCATCTTCCCAAATCAGCTGATTTGGAAGTCAAGAGTTCCAGTATTCAAGTCTTAGTAAAGTCAGTTATTTTTACACGAATTTGAATACTAGATCATGGATACCGGTGTTCTTTGGTAGTTGGGTTTCAATTAACCACACATCTCAGGAATGGTAGACCTGAGACTGTACAAGACTACACTTCATTTACACTCATACATATCATCCTCTGAAGTCTTATCTGAACAGTAATTACCGGAGGCTAAACAAGAAAAAGAAAGAAAGATGAAATTGAAGAGCTAGAGAAGAATATTAAAAAAAAATATTATGGGGAGTTAAAACTGAAGAGAATAAATGGAGGATTAGAAAAAATGAAGAGCTTTATAAATTTAATGACAGGCTTTCAGATGTTATAAGGAAAAGAAGACTGATGATTTTTGGACATCTTTTCAGAATGGAAGAAAAAAGACTTACTAAAAAAAAATTTTTAATTTTGTCCTAAATCAAATAACTAAAAACACCTGGTTTAATGAAGCTTTAAGAGATGTGAGGGGGCTAAATATCAGAAGATATCTTAAATGTAAATAAATTTAGAAAACGAGGATTTCCAAGAAAAACTGAAAAAGAAATATGACTATAGATGGAGTGAAGAGAAAAAGTTAAAAAAATGGAGAAAGAATGAAAAAAATAATGGGAAGAAAGGAAGTCAAAAAAGACAAAGATTATTAAGATATTTATTGTGGTCCTAAGGTGGCTAATCCAAGAAGTAGAAGTGATTTAAGAACACTAAAATTTCCAAGGTTTATTTTTCAACAGAAATATAAGTAGTTATGTAAAACATGTTAATGTGTGTATTATTGTTCATAAAATGGAAGATGGAGGCACTCTTTAAAGCCACAATATTTCTTCAGTGAAAAGTCACAGAAATTTGATTCAAAAATTATTTTTAATTTAATTTCATAATTGTGTAAAATCTATAATAAAAATGATAGGTCACTTTCAAACTTGTTAATGAAAAAAAGCCCACTATATTTTCAGTATGTTGACTTAGAGATTTCTTAGCTCATGTAGTTTATGATAAAAAGATTTTTTTGAAATGCATCACAGCAGCCTTGGTCTGAATGGATGGTACAGTCATGTCTAAAGGGCTCATATTTACTCTTAGATGTTGTTCCCATTGGGTTACATTATTGATTTCTGTAGTAATTTTGATTTCAGTTTCTTTACATTTTAATACTCAAAAGTCTGTTATTTTGTTGTGTAAAATTGTTATTTACATACTAATACTTGTTAAAACATATAATTATAATTCTAAGCATTTAGAATGTAGGTTAATTTGTACTTTTAATACATTTTCCAAAATACTAATTGTAAATGCAATTAATATTATTAGACTTTTTGTCTAAAACTTCAATCATTTCTGGATATGAATTGAGTAGGTGACTTCAAGCTATTATTCTTTTTAAGATCTACCTACCACAAAATTTACAGGAGGTATTTGCTTTTGAAACATTGTTGACTATGTTATAAGTAATTTATTATTAGTATGTAGTGTAAAAAATATTCTATATGTGTATATATATATATAACAATTAGTTTAACTAGTCATGCATCAAAAATCTTAACTAGAATTCTATACAGAAGAATTGAGAGGAGAGTGGAAGAAGTGTTAGGAGAAGACCAATTTGGTTTCAGGAAAAGTATAGGGATAAGGGAAGCAATTTTAGGCCTCAGATTAATAGTAGAAGGAAGATTAAAGAAAAACAAACCAACATACTTGGCGTTTATAGACCTAGAAAAGGCATTCGATAACGTAGACTGGAATAAAATGTTCAGCATTTAAAAAAAATTAGGGTTCAAATACAGAGATAGAAGAACAATTGCTAACATGTACAGGAACCAAACAGCAACAGTAACAATTGAAGAACATAAGAAAGAAGCCGTAATAAGAAAGGGAGTCCGACAAGGATGATAGGGAATATCTCCGTTACTTTTTAATCTTTACATGGAACTAGCAGTTAATGATGTTAAAGAACAATTTAGATTCGGAGTAACAGTACAAGGTGAAAAGATAAAGATGCTACGATTTGCTGATGATATAGTAATTCTAGCCGAGAGTAAAATGGATTTAGAAGAAACAATGAACGACATAGATGAAGTCCTACGCAAGAACCTATCGCATGAAAATAAACAAGAAGAAAACAAAAGTAATGAAATGTAGTAGAGATAACAAAGATGGACCACTGAATGTGAAAATAGGAGGAGAAAAGATTATGGAGGTAGAAGAATTTTGTTATTTGGGAAGTAGAATTACTAAAGATGGACGAAGCAGGAGCGATATAAAATGCTGAATAGCACAAGCTAAACGAGCCTTCAGTAAGAAATATAATTTGGTTACATCAAAAATTAATTTAAATGTCAGGAAAAGATTTTTGAAAGTGTATGTTTGGAGTGTCGCTTTATATGGAAGTGAAACGTGGACAATCGGAGTATCTGAGAAGAAAAGATTAGAAGCTTTTGAAATGTGGTGCTATAGGAGAATGTTAAAAATCAGATGGGTGGATAAAGTGACAAGTGAAGAGGTACTGCGGCAAATAGATGAAGAAAGAAGCATTTGGAAAAATATAGTTAAAAGAAGAGACGGACTTATAGGCCACATACTAAGGCATCCTGGAATAGTCGCTTTAATATTGGAAGGACAGGTAGAAGGAAAAAATTGTGTAGGCAGGCCACGTTTGGAATATGTAAAACTAATTGTTAGGGATGTAGGATGTAGAGGGTATACTGAAATGAAACAACCAGCACTAGATAGGGAATCTTGGAGAGCTGCATCAAACTAGTCAAATGACTGAAGACAAAAAAAAAAAATATATATATTTATAAATAATAAATGGTTATTATTTATGGATGCTACGTAATAACACTGTATTGATAATATTTTCTAGAATATATGACACAAATGTGTCATACTTATTAAATAGCTGTACAGAGCCTAACATATATAACAGCCTATCACTGCGAGTTATAGTAGATAAACTCACTGTGGACATAGTAGTACTTAAACCAATCATGCAGCCCTATGGCATTGCAAAATGTCAAACTATGCACTCATCGAAATATTTTAAGCAACAGTTCTTAAAATGTAGTACGTATTCCACTGATGGTACTCAGAGCTTCTCAAGGTAATATGCACATAGTCGCAACAATACAAAAAAAAAATGTTATACTACAAAAATGTTGTATTATAATACAAAATTAATAGTACAACAGATATTTATTATTATTAGTATTTATTTATTACTAGCAGAACCGGCAATGCTTTGCTACTGCTAGATTTTAGTATATATGTAGATTAAATGAACAGATTTGAAAGTTTGATATGGCTGTAAAATCATCACAATTAATACTGAACATTAACAAACTTACAAAACATTATGGAACTTTACAAAGTTAACCTTTCGCTTTATAAAAGTCAGAATGCAAATAAATCCAGTAGTCAAAACAGGTAGATTTAATTTGAACTACTCTCCAAACACAGTAGTCTGTTCAAAATACCCCTAACTTTCTTTCTACTGGTCAGATCGAGGATTTCAGTGCCTTTAAATTTTGTCTGGACAACGCATACCATTTTGCTAAAACCCATGCATAAATCAGTCCAGTAATTTTTTAGTTAATAGCAGACACACAAATATTGCTTTTTATATATATATATGGAAGAAGAAAGTCTGTTTGTATATTTGTTTGTTGTTTCATAAATATCTCAACACCGGCATCATCTAGCAGATGTAGTTTTTGCAAAAAATTTTCTTTTCACATAACTAATATATATTTTAAATATCAGCCAAATCGGACCATAAATACAATTTTTCAAGATATCTTGACCCTAGTGCTACCTAGCAAGTCCAAACTAATTCAGAACTTCATGGGCGTGCGCACAACAACTCACCAAAGTTTCATCACAATCTGATGAATGGTATAGGCACGCATGCAGAACAAACAAACGTTCATTTTATATGTTTTGATTAATACAATGGATCAGCAATAATAAATTTGTTTTGATATCTTATAGTACAAAAATATTATGCAATGTATTTCCTTTTCCCTTAATTTGAGAAAATTATTTGTGTATAGCAACTAAGAATGTCAGTTATTTAGCTAGCAAGAATGAATACATAATGCCAGTGGGTTCTTATATGCCACAGTGCACTCATGTAGCAACTGGTCTGTCCTATGTATGCATTGCATTGCATATGTATAAACAAGTTTCTCCATGGCCACTATAAAAAGATTGCCATACTTTTCTTCAGCAGTTAAAGTCAGTCATGGTTATCCTAACAGACAATATTTTTTAACAAACATTGTAAGTTAAAAACCCTTTACCATTGAGCTCTGCTTCAGAACCAGAATTTGTTACGAGTAATGATTTTTTCCTCGTAACATAAGAAAAGTTATAAGAAAATGTGATCCAGAATACATTAATGTTACTGTCATTTTACTGTACTGTGTTATGAATGTAAAAAATGAGCCATGACCTCCATGTGTAATCTGGTTTGAAATTCTTTCAAACCAAAGTACAAAACCTTAATTATTTAAGTAGCACCTTAATACTAAACATTCAATGTTAAAAAACAAACCTAATGATTATTTTATTTAAACATTATCAGAGGTAAAATGCACAAAGAAAATTATGTCATCTTTTACAGACAGTACTCAAAAAGCAGTTGAGGCATCTTTCATAATGAGCTTAAAACTAGCAAAGGTTGGAAAAGCTCATACAGTCTGTGAAGAGCTATTGTTACCTTCTGTAAAAGATTTATTGAGAAAATCATCTGCTAAATTCGATATCACTTCAAATGATACCATGCACTGCTGAACTCAAAGCATGGCATTAAATGTTAAAGAGAAGATAACAGCTCAAGCCAAAAATAGTGATTTTTTTCACCATACAACTTGATGAGAGCTTAGATGTAAGAAAGTATGCTCAACTTGTGGTTTAAATGCGGTATGTATTTCAAAGTACCATTAAAGAAGAATATTTATTTTGGGATGAGCTATCAACACAAATGAATTATCCAAAAGACTGGATGACTTCTCTGGAGAAAATGGACTGAACTGGAAGCAATGTATTGGCTTCTGTTCTGGTGGTGTTGGTGATATGACAGGAAAATATGGAGGTGTTGCCATCAAAGTAAAATCGATCACAGAAAATTGTATCCTCACTCATTGCAGCATTCACAGAGAAACTTTAGCAGTAAAATGAATGCAATTAACATGTAAACAATTTAAATATGCTATCCTGGAGACCATCACCGTAGTCAGTTTTATTAAATCTTGAGCTTTAAACTCTTTATTTATTTTCAAAACTGTTCTAAAATGAGCTGGGATGACATTCAGTTACTAATCCACACAGAGATGAAACTGTTTTCTAAAGGAAAAATGCTAGACAGGTTATATTCATAGGTGCAGAGGTCCTAATGGATACCAATTTTGAATTGTGTTATTGATTAACAGATGAGCTTTTTATCATAGCACTAGACTACTTATCAGACATTTTCATTTCCAAAGACTTAAATTTAAATTTGTTAGATGAAACAACACATCAATTTTCAGTAGAAAACAAAATAAAGGCATTTAACAAAAAGTGTCAAATGATGAATAATAGTGTTTTGAATGAAAACTTATAGTTTTTCCCAAATTTGAAATTTTGTGACAGTACTCAAAATTGAAATGAAAGATAATATCAGTAATATAAAATGTCACTGCCTAAAGCTTGCTGAAACTTTTGAAGAAAAATGAAAGAATTACTATGAATACAAAACCCTTTCTATCTGGTTATCATTCCTGGTACCCTAACTAACAGTAAGACAGAATTTTTGATAGAACAATCTTGCAATTTAGGTTTGAAAATGGAATTTATTAAATTAGAGTTTTGTGAATTTTGGTTAAAGGTTAAAAATAAATATCCATCTCCAGAAAAGCATTGTCATTTTTAAGTCCATTTTCTATCACATATCTTTGTGAAATTTGATTTTCAACTACAAAGACATAAAAAATAAATTTTGTAATAAATTGAATTTTGGTCCAGATTTGCACTTAATTATTAATATTAAGTTCAACTGAATTAGATATCTCTTTTACTTGTTTCAAGCATGCAGTACCTTCCTTCTCACTGAATTTTTAGTCTTTTAGTTTATATTGTAAACTGCAATGTAAGAGTAAGTAAATACATAATGTAATTTCTTTGTGAAGTATAAATAAATGTTTTTGTAAAAAATGATGAAAAAATCACAAATGAAAAATTTGTAATAAATAAGAAAATTGAATTATATGATTATTTTATAAAATAGATCATTACTAAAAACATTGTAATTTTCTTATTGCTTTACTAAATGCACTGAGATGCAGTGCATTTAGTAAGTCACTGTGCAGTATGTCTTAGAATTATGTGGTGCATTCTATTCTTTCAGCGTTAGGTTGGTTGCCCCATGGATTCATTGACATTGCTCAGAATTAAATCAAGATGTCAGTTGAGTTGTGATTGAGCATGGTTCATTTCATTTCATGTTGTTTCATTTATTGGAATCGGTAGTTGCAAGAAACATAATGGTTTTTTCTGTAGAGAATGCATTTTTCTTGTTGAACACATCTTTCATGAAGGTGTGTACTGATTTACATTCACCGCAATGCAGTTTGAATTTTTGTCAAAAAATTTCAGACAATAGGCTCTGTGGTAGACGATGATTGAAGTAGAAGACCACTTAAACTACACGAATTGCTGCTTGATATTTTTTTTTGTGGCCAAAAGTCCATCAAAGTCAACGCAGAAATTAGTGCAGCAGCAAGGACTTGCTACTGCACATAAAACTGTAAGAAAAGAACTGAAACTTTTCCCCTGCAAAGTAGTGTATGTTCAAGAATTGAAATCTAACAGATCTTGCCAAAAGACTAAATTATTGTCAATGGTTTAAATTTTTATCAACCACAATTCTGTAGGTAAACTCGACATAACTTTTTTACAGATGAAGTGTGGTTTCATCTGGAAGGGTATATTGGTTCACAAAATACTTAAATATGGTCCCAACTAACCTCTATGAATTACACTAAATGAAAATTGGAGTCTGGATCAGTGTGAATAGAACACGCATTGTTGGTCCAATCTTTTTTTTAAAATACAGCTAATAGAGTATGTTATTGTGCTGTTTTAACAAACTTCATTACTTAGTTAACAGACATGGAAATCAATAAGTGTTGGTTCCAACAAGATGGTGCCATAGCACACAAGCAAATGATTCTAAACGAATCATTTCGAGGGGTTTGTGGCTTGCATGATTGCCTGATCTGACTCCCTCAGATTCTTTTCTATGGAGGACACAAAACAAGCAGTATATCACGACAGACCATGCACCATTGATGAAGTAAAAACTACAGCATACATATGAGACATTCCTGTACATCAACTGGTTAAAGTGTTTGAAAACAAATTGAAACAAGTGCAGTGTTGTTTTGATGTTGGAGGAGGTCATTTTCAACACCTTTTATAAATGTTCAAGTTATTGTAATATCTGTTTCTATAAAATAATGAAATAAAAATACAAAGTATTAATTAAGAAAGTTTCGTCATTACACTTCCATAATTCCAGTGCACAGCACTGGAATGAAAGTGTTTTTCAAACACTTTGTATAACTCTATTGCTATCCTAATGAAATATTAAATAGTTTAATGATACCCTACTGCTCTGTTATTGACATGAGTGGTGAGTTAAAAAAGAAGTTTGAGAATCACTGCTTTAAAGGAATGTAGTATGTGACTTTTCTCAATATTCTATTTAAAGAAAAATAATATAATGTAATGTTAAAAATAATTTAAAGAAAAATAATGTGCTTTATTTAATGTGATTAGTTATAAATATTAAAATTATTTGTACAAAACAATATTGAGATAAAAGGTTTTTATCAAATGTTGAAAATCTCCACCATTTTCATCAGAGCAAGCCTTTAACCTCTTTTTCATATTCTGTGCAACCTTTCGAAGTATATCTCCTCCAATTTCTCATAATGTTTGAGTTATGTTGGTTATTATGTTGCTTCAGTTCTACAATGGTGTATGGATTATTTTTGAGTACACAATCTTTTAGATATCTGCAGGAGAAAGATCAGGTAACCTTGCTGACCATTAGCCAGTCGATATTACTCTTTCTCAAAAAAAAAAGAAATTTCTCAAAAGGTTAAGTGCTGCTCTTGCCGTGTGACATAGCAGTATCACAGTTGATACATCACTGTAGTGCAGTATCACAGTGACATATCTTATTGAAACCAAGATCTCTCTCATTCAATTCTAAATTTGCAATAAATGCATTACAATTTCTTGGTAGAGGTCTGCATTAAGAGTGTTTTCAAAGAATATGGGGCCAATTTTTTTTTGCCTGGAAATTGCACACCAGACACCAATTTTCTTTGAGTGTAGAGGTCGTGAATAAATGATATGAGGATTGTTGGAGTTCCAGTAGAGATCATTTTGAGTATTAACATAACCTCTCTAATGAAAACAAGCCTCCACATCTGTAAAAAATATATTATCTAATACTTTTACCCAAACAAACATTAGTGGAGCCTAGCAGCATAATCAACTGGGTGTAATTCATGTGATACTTGTACATAAATTTTGTGTGTCTGTGTAATTTTGTGTCTAGCCAGGTAGCTTTTAAGGCACTGTACAGAGATATTCCTTTTTGTTGCAGAAGTTTCTGTAATGATTTGTTTAGTGAGTTTAAAAAGCTTATTGTAACATCTTACAATGTTTCATCATTAAGTTCTGAACATTTCCGGCTGTCTCTTGATTGCAAACAGAACCAGTCCCTCTATAAGTCAGCACATGTGACTCCCTCTGGAGAAGGGAGCGCTTTGCTCCCTCCAAATAACTAGGACCCTGTTTTGGCGTATTCCTGCTAGCCCATAAGATGCTAGTACCAAAAGGATTTCAGCGGACGGACTGAAGGGAAATCACGCTAGGAGCATCAGGCTCAAAAAGCTTAATCTCCCACGGACCCTGTAAACAATTTACACGTTGGTCCATATGGATAGGAATGCAAATCACCAAATCCATCCATAAATAAAATCTAAAATTTATAACTGCCACTAAACAACCCATGAAACACACCTGATTACAGAATGATACAGCAGCAAGGGACATTGTCCAGGCTCTGAGATGTGTAGGAAGAAATACTGAAACTCCCGCCATTCTTGGCGTTCCATTCCCTTTATATTTCTTTATCAAATGATGAATTGAAGATTTATTTGGTACATTCTTACTCAGGAACTGCAACTGAAAAGCTTCTTGGTACAAAACGAAGATTTAGTTGTTAAATAATTTTCCGCAATAAACATCCTTTCTTCCAAATTCAAAACCATGTCTTAATAAAGAACTCAGATCATCAAAAATAACTATTCACAAAAAATAAATAGAAAATTAAATCAACTGATTATAAAACAATAGGTAGTGCTGCCAACCTCTTCATCCGAATTACTGTATTAACTTTTCTAAATACATCAACCAGTATTTCTATTTTAGTCATTTTCTCTAACTTAATAAGTTTAGACGGTGTTATTCAGACTATATCTCAGACTCCTTCATATGAGGTAAGGAAAAAACATAAAAGTAACATGAAAATCTTTCATATCGGCAGATTTATAATCAATTCTGTTGCCCCTAACAATAATCTATATCAGTTTGGTTAATCAATTTCTTTTCTTAACCCGGGATTACTTGCGTGTCTGACAATCACGTGGTTACTCGCACATTAGATTTTATCTAACATTGGTGTATACCTGCATAAAACTAGATATTTTCTTAAAACACAATAATGGCAACAAATTTTTTATTGTTTTAAAAAATTATAAATTGGCTACATCATACAGTATTTATATTTATAAATATAAATAAAATAGTATACAAAAATATTTATTAAATTTGGAACTTCAAAGAACTCTTCAAAATAGCATTAATTGTGTTCTTATAATCATGAAAACAAAATGATTACTAGCATTTAATGGCATCTAAGACTATAAGTAAAATAAAATGTCTAATTATTGTATATTTAAATATCTGATGTGAGTAGCTCTAGGTATACTTGAATAATCAAGAACTGCTGTTGTATTTATTTTGTTGAACTTTCTTAACAAACTGACAAAAGTTTGGACTTTATAAACAAACTTCATTTTTACTACTATTTTGTCAGTGCTGTCATAAAATAGGAAACATTCTACAAATATATAAATTTATCTTAACTACAGACTTCAGGATACAGCAGTAATTGTAAAATGATAACTACTGGATGAAACAGGTATTCCAGGAAGAAGGTTTTGCTTAATTTACATCTAAGCCCTAATGATGAAAAATAACACCTACAAACAAGATAGAAATTTATGATAGACAGCAATGATAAAAAATAAGGTGAGAAATATTTTTAACAATTTATCAAATATTACAGATAGATTATGAAAGGTTCTTATGTGTTAAAACAATTCACGATTTATCATTATGATGTGTAGATGTGCTTTTAACAAAATGAAGGATCTCTCATCTTGTCAATCTCTTCAAAAACTACTCTTCACATGTTTGTAGTAAGCATTGAGTAATTGTTGGCTTGAGAATGGCTTTGCAGTTTTAAACCTCACTAAGATATTACTGCATTTGCCATACTCCAGGATGCTTGACGTAGATACATTAATGTACTTCTGTTGTATTTTTTTTTGTAAATACACTGACTTTTTAACATGGCTGCTTTATATATTTCTTGAAAATCATAAATTTGCATTTCGTAAATAAATTTTAGGACGGAAATTAAAAAATTTATACTCGTATATGTGTAGATATAGTAATATGATATATAGTTCAGCATAATACAGAGTAATTTAAACTCATAATAAAGGGAATCAGAAAACGTTTACTTGTCAGTTTTTTAGCATGTTCTGCATGGGTTGTTGTCTATGACAGCTCATACATAATGGATTTCCAATTTACGAAGTGGTTATCATCTCATTCGTCATTTTCAATAATTCTAAAATTACACTTAACAAACAGATGCCGAATAGAGATTAAACAAATTTTTTTATAACGGTAATAATGTAATATAAATACGTATGATAAAACAGGTAAAGGTTAAAGGGGGAGATAAAGGCTTGATGTATATTTTTTCACAAATAAATCCTGCAGTTGTTTCTCCATGAGCTTGTTATGATGTGTCAATAATAGCTTTAATTTGTAACTATTTGTGGTAATTTGTATCTATTTTTACGGTAGTCATAAAGTAAAATAGGTTCATAAATTTGGAATCCTGCTTTAAGGAAACTCACATTTGCATTTCATTAATCCATTTTATAAATAAATGTATTTCATAAGTGTTAGTTTATCTTTACATCTTTTCCTATCATATCTACTGAATTATATTTTTGTATTTTTCTATACTGTGATAAGCCCTGTAATTCTGAAGATATAATATGTACTTTCCTTTATCCATTAATTGTTCATTTGTGTAAAATCATTATATACTAATTAACTGGAATTTTGATATATTTTCTTTGTAAACTATTTTTATACTGTTCAAATGGAAAAATACTCCGTATATAGTGTAACAAGACAATATAATGGACTTGAGTAATGGATTTCTGTCAATTAAGAGGAAAGTAATTGAAAATATAATAATGGGAGGAATCCAGAAGGGGTTTGAAAGAAACCCTTTTAGTAAAGGTAACAAATTCGTTTAACAATCCTCCTTTGTAATACTGCCCGCTGACACACCTAAACAGATGTTGTTCCATGAGAAGAATTACCGGACCCAGGTTAGGAATGCATGGGAATGAAAGGGCTCAGTCGATCATTCTCACACTCAACTGGGATCTGGTTCTGCAGGTAAAGAGAATAGGAATATAAATACTCTGGGGAAGACCAGTCTGTGAGATGAAATCTGCGAGAGAGTGCTATGATAAGAGTTCTAAGCAAGGAGCTATTATGCAAGATTGAAGCAAGAGTATTCTGTGAGGAGATCAGTGAAGAAGTGAATTTCTAGTGAATTAAGTTCAATGCGATTAAAGTGATATCACAAGTAATTCCAGTACATGAAAACAAGAGAAGGGGTTTGGTGAGTAACTATTAGATTATAAGAGAAAGAGATGATGTAATAAATTTCATTCATAAATTATTAGGGTGGTTTTATTTGTGAACAGCAAATGTGTTTGCAGAGAAAGATGTTTCTAATTGTTTTACACAGCTGTTGTACTATTGTTGTTAATACAAGACTAGTGGTTAAGACTAGCGATCATGCTAATGTCTTTTGTCAATGGGACTGAATTCTGCTTTTCAATATTTAACTACCTGTAAATAAATCCTGACGATTATTTTAAATTCTGTTTTGTATGTAATCATTGTTTATTATTATTATTGTGGTTGTAATTACTATAATTATTATTTGTTTATTATTGACTATTATTAATGTTTCCCATTGCCATTATTGTTATTATCCTAATTATTATTGTGAGTTGTTTATTATTATTACTATTGTCATTATTATTATTATTATTATTATTATTATTATTATTATTATTGATTTGTCTTGTTTTACTTATGTTCTTAAATTAATAAATTGTAATTATGTAAACATTTTTAATTGTCAATCTCTAAATATATCCTGATCAAGCCACAAACTCACAAAAATTGCTTTATGGTTGGTGGATATGTTGTACATTATGTGGTAAAAATTTAGGTGATAACATTTTTAAATACATTGCTTTTTATGAATGATATTTAAAAAAATAATTTTGAAGCATTAAATTCATAATTGGCATTGTAATATCATTTTGCATTAAATTTTTATAAGTTGTACACTATTGTGACAGATGCTTTAATTTTATAATAAAGTCCATTTAATCACTTGCAAATATAAAGTAATTTATTGGAAGGACTTTCAACTTTCAATACAAATGCTGCTTCATTTTGTATAAGAAACTTACTTGCTCATTATCCCATACTAGGGTATGACTATGTTTGGATTTTTTTTATTATATTGTGGTAACTGAATTGTATATAACATAATAATTATATTACTGAAACATGAAACATCAGTGGAAATATCAGTAAATAAATAAGGGAACATTTAATTAAGCCTTGTCAATAAATTTTCTAAGTGTGAACAAAACATTAACTTTAAAATATTATTTTTTATGAATAAAGTTAGGAAAAATATTTTTAAGCATTTCATACATGAATTTGTTTGTAAATTCAATTTATAGTAAATAATTGTAAGTAATATTCATCTTCTTCTTCCCCCCAAGGATTAGGTATTTGCCTGTTTTGACTCATTAGTTCATTTCTTCATCACTTCAGTGGTCTTCCCAATTGCCATCGTCCAAATGGGATTTATAACATTTTTTTTTTTGGATGCAGCTGTCTTCCACACGCTGTAAATGACTATTCCAATCATGTAGCTTCCATTATTTCAGTGAATTCTATCGATTAAATAAAAGTAAAGAAGGGTTCAAAAGTACAGGTTGTCCCATACAAAACGCAACCCATCAATCACTCATCCATGAAATTTCAAAAGTCAAGCTTATTCCCCTACTCGTTACTGAAATGGACTCGTACAACATCTGAACATCACAGCGACGCAGTAGAACACTACCGATAGTAACAACAATGCAATCATAACGTTCAGTTTATTGCAAGAGATAAGATTGTGTTTTCGCTAGATGAACTTGTTTTCATTGTTGAGTCGTACTTCAATACGAAATCAGTGGTTGCAGTGCACGATTTGTTTCGCCATAAGTACCCAGATAAACCAGCTCCTAACAAAACATCAGTATTAAGGTAAGTCGCAAAATTTAGAGAGACCGGTTCTGTTATTAACAAGGAACACAAAAGATCTGCGTCAGTGTTGAATACAGATACAGTTACTGAAATCAAAGACCGATTACTCGCCTCGCCAAATAAATCGATCAGACGTTTTGTCTGCTGAAATTAATTTGTCTAAATCAACTGTTCATCGGGCGACCAAACAATTACAATTACGACTTTATCGCATTCAAACGGTTCATCGACTTCTTGAGCCCGACAAAGAAAAACGGCTACAATATTGTCAATGGTTCCGTCCATTTCTGCGTGAGGGAATTAATGTTATGGATTCGTTATTTTTCACAGATGAAGCACGGTTTCATTTGGATGGCTACGTAAACAGCCAAAACAGTAGAATTTGGAATGCTGAAAATCCCCACGTTTATCACGAAAACAATTACACCCGCAGAAGTTACACGCCCAACTTCTACCAACCTAACGCTGAAACAACAGAAAGTGCCATATAATTCTAAGACATACTCTAAGTAATATATAATTAAATAATCAAGTAATACAATTTTCTTATTTATTACAAATCTTTTAATAGTTTTTTACAAAACAACATTTATTTACTTTATAAAGAAATGTTACATTGTTTGAGTACATTTACTTACTCATACATTACTCTTTACAACATAATCTTGAAGACTAAAAATTCAGCGAGAAGGATGGTGCTGCATGCTAGAATCATGCTTGTGACCGTGTTAGATATATGTGGGATCCTTGATGTGATATAATATGTTGGTGGCCAGTAAACTACCACAGGATTCTGTTTACTATCTTGTAGATGCATAAAAAGTATAAAGGTTAAATTGCCTATCAAGTAATGTCTAAATACTCCTGAAATACAAATGTATATGTAAATTTAGTACACAGTTATTTTAACAAAGTCTATCTTTTTGTTTTAGTTTAATCACATTCTTAATCAATGTAATCTTACTAATGGTGAAAAAATATGTATCACTCCAAATCCTTGATATCTGACATTCCCAATGGGAACTGAAAATAAAATTCACGTAAAAACAGTTTCAATCAAATTGACTCATATATTGATGAATTTTAGTCAATTTCTTAATGTTCAAACCAAGTGAAACTAGGTTTTCTTGTTTCTGGTTTATATAAATTTAAATAAAAGTTGTCAATCCTTTTTGAAAAGAACCTATTTTGAAAAGTACAAGTATTTTCTCAGTAAAGGAAATTCTCTAATTCCCTTTAATTTTTATGTTATATGTATATGTCTCATAGCTTAAACAAACATCTCAGCCAAGTGATGTATAACTTTTAATATTACAAGGTTATATCATCAGATACACTTTATACTTTTAATTAATATGTTGGAAAGAAAACTAAGTTGATGACTAAGTATATTTTGAAATATATTTGTTTACGCCGTTTAGCGTAAAGTTTCCGTTATTTTCAATGAATTCCAAGCTAGGGTTGGGTCCTGTTGTTTGTTACAGGAATGTTAAATTTCACTATGTTTCGTTGGGCTTGTCATTTGTACCTGTTTTATTATTTGTTCTCGTGTTCGACCCTTCCTCTGTCATCCTTAGTGACCGCGTCCATTATTCTTATCGAATTATTTTTGACTACCCTTTTCATACACCCGTTATTCTTTCGTTCCCATACTAATGCATGCACACATCTCTTGTTTTTTACACACACTCTCTCCTGTCCACTACCTGGATGTGGTTTCCCCCTTTTTCTTTCACGCCATCTTTTCGGCAGAGTAAATCCAACATTTCTCCAGTGCAGTCGCAAACTTCGTGATAATATTCTCATCCCAGCAGAATCTCCAAATTCGTCGCTACACATCTGAGAAACTACGTATTATTCTACCACTAAACCACATCACACCAATGTATTCCTGATACACCAGTGCGGACTACGCCCAGGATTACTGTATGTATTCACGTATCTGCATTCACGACTTCGTCTCTTGATATTATTTGTGTGCTACAGGCAAGTTCAGTTTTCATTATTACGTTAAACAGTGATTTTATCATTGAAATTTGTGGAACATTCAGTTCATCATACCTTATGCCTTACGATTTCAAGTTTAGTTAAAGGAAAACCATTTATTCACTTAAATGCAATCATGATAGGTGGCTTACCTATTTTACATGTTTAATTATTACGATTTGTTATTGTAATAACTCTATAATTTATTTGTGTAACTTGTTGATCACCGAGATTAATTCTTTGCTACTTATGCACTGTATTCATAATACTTCTCGTAAATTAACCTAAAGCAAATTACTCCTGATGTGCTGGTATGTTTTAGGACTTTGTGATTTTTGTATTTTCAAGAATGCTTATCTATCAAAATAAACTCCATTTATATTATTACTTATTTTAATGTGATTATATGGTAATTAACGCCTTCTATACTGAAATTATTGTAATTAATGTTTTCTAAGCTAATGAAATCTGTTCATTGCTAATCTTCATATTACAGTATATGTTAGTAGTGCAACTGTTTTCCAGTTCCACTTTCTATTGATGTTATGTTTTAAGTATCTAATTTGAAATTAAGGTGTTTTATGTTCTCTTATTTTCAGGCTCTGTTACCTTGTGTATTTAAAAAATGTTTATTCATGTATTTTTGCATTTAACATCATTATTTATATGTTGATTCAACTGATATGTTAAGTGTCATTAAGTTATGTTAATTTCATAATTTCCTTTTATGTTTTAAGGTGATGATTATAACATAAGTTCTTTTGTTTCACTTTCAATAAAGTCCAATTTCTTTTGGCAAATACTAGCTGTGTGTTTTTTGTTAACTTTACCCAACAATATTTCCAGATCATCTTTTTAGAATTAAAATGAATGTATTTTAATTCATATTTTTTTTTTTATATCCGTCAGCGGACGGACGGACGCGTGATACAAAAAAAACACACCGTCCGCTGTGTATGTGTGTGTGTGTGTGTGTGTGTGTGTGTGTGACTGATATGCCGTTATGAAACGTATCATTAGAGTGAGAACGATTGAGGTAATATGTCTGTCTGTCTGAACAGACTAATATGTTTTTAAAACCATTGACTCCTTACCAAAATCACATATTTTTACTTCACACATTCTTAAGAAATATAATTTCTACATTTTTATGAAATATAATTTTTCGTACAATTTTTTGCTAGCCTACACATTCTTATTTCGTAAGAAGAACGTGTAGGCTAGCTTACACCTATTGAATGGATAAAGATAGACGTATCACGTCCTAATGTGCGCGTTTAAATTTTACTGTACTAATTTTGTCACATGAGAATATCAGTAGGCCTACAGTATTCCATAAATAAATAATCCTTTTATTGCGTAAAATCGATACAAAATTGCATTACAATTTAACTAGAGAAATATGGTTAAAAGTCTACTGAAATAAATGATTAAAATTTTAAGTCCTTTCTACCCATTCAAACATACAAAACTTATCATTCATGCACAATTCACATGTTTATAATATCAGGCTCGGTCCTTATAAAAATTTGATTAATTACACTGATAAACATAATTTTTGTTTCCTAACATGCGATTTTTTTTAATGATTTAATCTGTTTTTTATGCTGAAAACGAATATGATTCAGAATTTCCCACCATTTTTGAAAAATTATTAAATTTTAATTAAAGGATTTTTTTATTTTTAACCTATGGTAAGCATTTTAAGATCCTATATTATGTTTTGTTAGCTTATTTTTTATTGTTTAACTTTGTTAATATAATCTGTAAGCTATAAAAATAAACAATACTAGACAAAGAATTAAATCATATCATAGTCACATATTATAACATCATATCTAATACTGAAGAGTAAAGTAAGCCTTCATGGACAAGACTAATTATGTCTGTGCAGGTCAACATGTAGTTGAAAACACAGCTGTGTTGTTTGTATTAAGCACTGGATTTAGGAATGAATTAATTTTGTTCAGTCTCATTGCTGTCTTAACTTTGTTAACAGTGCAGTGTCATAATGCCTCGAAATTGTGTAAATGATGTGGATACCTTTTGTTATGTATGTGGTGAGTTTACCGTAAAATCAAACAGGTAAAGCATTATACCCTTAATTAAAAGAGCATATCAATTGTACTGTATATTTAATACAGTACATTTAAACTGTAATTGTTGTGTATATTTAAGAGGATGGCTGAAAGGTACACCAGTGGTTTGGCATGAACCAAAGGATAATGTAACCGATTGTTACTTTTGTTTAACAAGTGTTTCCGGAATTTCTAAAAAAATTTCAACATACTGTAAAATGTACTTCATTACAGTCTGCAATCAGGCCTGTACCTCACAGTGAAATTATTCCAGTTCCTGAGCCACCTGTGAATGTATGTTTCGAAAGCAGCGATGATAAATACGGCAGTATTGAAGTAGACAATGAATTTGATTTTGAATTATCTTCCAATAAGCCACATCTTATATCATAAGGTGAATTAAATGACTTGGTTAGGGATTTAAATTTATCAAAAAATCAAGCTGAATGAACTGTTCGGATCAAGACTGTTAGGTGGGAATTTACTTTAAATATTACAAAAATTTCGGGCTTTCGAAGCCGACAAAAAGAAATATCTCAGTAGTTTACTGATGAAGATAATTTGATTTATTGCATAAATATTGATGAGCTTATGTTGCACTTAGAACAAGTTCATAAACCTGAGGACTGGCGCCTTTTCATAGATTCGTCCAAGTATAGTTTAAAAGTGGTTCTACTACACAACGGTAACAAATATCCTTTGATATCAATCGCTTATGGTATTAATTTGAAAGAGACATACGATATGATGAAAGATGTTCTTGAAAAAATAAATTATAAAAACATAGCTGGAACATATGTGGTGATTTGATCAAGTTATTGATAGTAATATAAGTTATTTGTATAGTTATAATATATATATGTTATTTGATAGTTATAATATATAGTTATATAAGTTATTTGATCAAGCTATTTTGTTAGGCATGCAGTTAAGTTATACTAAGTACATGTGTTTTCTTTGCGAATGGGACAGCCGAGCTACGGATAAACATTATATTACCAAAGAGTGGAAGAAACGAGAAAACTTAACTCCAAGTGGGAAAAATATTATTCATGAGCCCTTAGTTGAACCCAAATAATAGTTTTACTCCCTCTCCGTATCAAATTAGGACTAATGAAAAATTTTGTAAAAGCAATGAAGAATGATAGTCCCGGATTTTTGTTCATCAGGCAGAAATTTCCGAATGGAAGTGAAGGAAAAATTAAAGAAGAAATATTTGTTGGTCCTCAAATAAGAGAGTTGTTCAAAGATGAAATAACTCGATGGTAAATAATGTAGAAAGTGCAGCTTGGGCTTCATTTAAAGACGTTTGCAAGTATGTTCTCGGCAAACAAAAATCCACGATTACTACGATATTTTTAATCAGCTTCTTACTTCATTCAGCGCTGTGGGATGTAATATGTCTTTGAAAATGCATTTCCTCCTGGAGTTTTTCCCGGACAACTTCGAAGACGCAAGTGACGAACACGATGAACGTTTCCAAAGACATTCCGGTGATGGAAAGCCGCTATAAAGGGAAATAGAATACTAACATGCTAGCCGATTACTGTTGGACATTAATTCGGGATGTGCCTGAGGCTATTTATAAAAGAAAAGCATTAGCGAAATCATTCTAATACAGGTATGGCCATGCAGAATTATAAATTTTACAGATTTTAACTGTATTATCCCTTAATTTTTTTGAAGCGTAATTTATTTGAAACTAAGGGCGATAGAAAAATTGTATTTACAGGTCTGTAATGTACGCAAAAAAGTAATTAAATAAATGGTATCATACTTAGAGAAATATTAAAAAAATATTTTTTTGTCTATCAGTGTTATCTCAGCGGCCACCCATGAACTTTACAAAGTAGAACACCTTAGTCACCAAAAGGCGTTTAGTCGATTTAAACAGACTCAGAATGGGAATCCTCTGGGAGCCTATTAATTAATCTGACGCCAGCTTATGACGGCAAACGTTCGAAAGCCACTGTTCTGTGCTGTTGGATGCGCAAGTTGTCCCTGTTTCTGGTATAAGATTCAAAAAGTAGTTTGCACGATATAAAGTCAAGAAGATTTACTGAACTTCTTACACACTTAGCGGAACCGCTAGAACTTCATCTTCACTACTTTCGTCTTCCTCCAAGTCACCTTCAACTGATTCTTCATCATTGTTCTCTGATTCATTTCACTACTACCATAACCGCCAAGATTTACGATAACTTTGTCGATTGCATCTTCCCGAATCCCATCTTTAGTCCAAAACTCATCTTCAAATTTGATGACATTTTTTCAGTATGATGACCAGTCCTCAGGTGTGACACTTTCAAAACCTTTTGTCACTAGTTCTCGCATTCTGGTTAGTGACATGTTACCGGTTGTGTAATTAGATATGATGTGTCTTTTCATTTTGGCACAAGCTTTAATTCTCTCATGTAAGGGGAGTTTTCGAATTATGGAATGACCATGCGGAGCCAGTAGTTAATCAACCTTGTATTATTTGTATTTTGGCGGAAATTGTTGAATCAACCGAAATAGGTCAACTTTCCTCAGTTTCTCATCACAACGAACCCCACTTTGCCACAAGTAGTTGAGTTATGTCTCCTTTTAAAGATGATTTAACCGGAATTTTATTTACTTACTTTATTTACAGCGCGTTGTTCTTAATGATAACTCTTCCTTGTTCTAAATTACTTTGTCTTTTATCCGTGTCTCGAAATTTACAGCATTAATTTGCCCTTGGTAATCACCAGATGCACAACCTGCATGAAATATTAATTCTGCACCTTTAACAAACCCCTCAGAAGACCGGATGTGAATGATGACAAGGTTCTTGGACGCACTGGTTGTTTTAAGTGTTCTGAAAAGATCTTTACGTTTAGAACATTTATGGAGATTTAAATTGGTATCGGCCCAAGTTTCGTGTAAAAAAAGTATTTTTCTTTGCTTCGTTCTAACTTCCTAATTTTCTGTAAATATGTATATCTTATATTACTTATGTAATATAAGATAACTTTCCACTAACATCTTACGTTTCGAAGCACAGGTCTTCCATTTCCTGGTCCCGAACAAAACTATCGATGTATGCGTTACAGTAATGAGGACGCTTTCTTTCTTTTCCCAGTGATTGTTAGTGATTCACCTTTACTAACACGAACTTCTTTTTTTATAGCAGTCACAGTTTTTTGTGATACTAGTATTTTGCTGCTCGTTCGGTTGCTTTAGTAAGTGGAATCGTCAGCCAGTTTAATATTTTTCCTTCCTTGCAACAATCTATAAAGTGAGTTAATTCCCTTTCAGAGCTGAGAATTGTTTTACCTTGTTTTCGAACATTCGAATCTTTTTCCATCAAAATGATTAAAAATAACTAAAAAAGTTGCGTAATTAGAAAACAAAATTTAAAAAATCTACTGATATGTATTTTTAAAATTAACCATAAATACAAAGAGTGGTAATTAAAAAACAATATTAGTAATTTAAACACGATAACTACACTAGCCCCGATTTGATTTTATAATGATTGACAGTCTGATAAGCGGCTAGCACTGTATTAGAACGAATAGTAGCTTGTCATGCGCGTGCTCACTAAGGTGTTTTCCCCGTATTCCGTCAACAACAATCCATGTCATTTCTAATTGCGGCATATTAGTACACTATAATCTGCGCTACAGATAAAATTTAAAATCACAAGGTTAAGTAAGCCTAGTAAATAACCTTTGAGGTTACACCGTATAATCTCCAAAACTGTCAAAATTTCCCTACGAAAAATCACTTCATTATTTACTTAGTCTAAACAAAAAAATCAAAAACACACTACTTATACTACCTAACACATAATTGTCAGAAGGAATCCTGGTAGACTTAATGGATGATATAATAGATTCAGGTTGTTGAAGTATTATGATACTGAATATGAATCCAACGACTGTAAAAAAATAGCCTGAAATTAGACTATAGATATTGCTTTCTTTTCTCGGAAATTTCAAAATGCTTAATCGCTGTCCTATAAACCTTCAACATTCTTTTAAAGAAAAAGTGCCACTTTTAAAAAAATAATATGAGGCTGAATTCCACCTGTCAACGAACCGAAGTATTTAGATTTATCAGTGCTTGTTTGTTTACAATGAAAAATTGTTCGCTGGTTAACACAAAATAGAAAAAAAATTAAAGAATTTCTTTTTAAAATAAAAAGAAAATAATATATATTTTTAACGAGACAGTACTACACCGAATAATCAAATTACAACCTTCTCAGACTCTGAATCTAATTTTTCCAAACTGGATTTTAAATATTTTCTTTAACAGTTTATTAGATTAATAATGGTTTAAAAGTTACGTATATCAAACAAACTAATGAGAATTGGAAAGTTAAGGTTAAAAGGTTCACTCTGAACTGAAAGTTTGTGAATTACCTTCCCACGGACTCTGGTCTAGGGATCCCATTAATTTACTTTCTTAATCAACCGGTTTTCTCCATCCAGTTTCCATTTATCTGACTCCTCTGTGCTGTGATTTTTACTAACATTAGAAGCAAACGTCTATTGAAGTTTAAACGTAGATAAAACGTAATTCAGATTAATATAACCTCGCTTTAGTTTTCTGCATATATAATATAGATTTTAATTTGCTTATTCTAAGATTTCGGAACATTTTCTAAACGAATATTTAAAAATTGAATACTAGGTCGTGGTTTCCGCTGTTCTTTGGTAGTTGGGTTTCAATTAACCACACATCTCAGAATCAGTCGACCTGAGACTGTACAAGACTACACTTCACTTACACTCATACATATCATCCTCTGAAGTAATACCTGACGGTAATTCCCGGAAGCCAAACAGCAAAGAGTATGTTTCTCAATTATAAGACATAAAGAAAGGCTAAAATATAAATAATTACGCCTACTATTTTTGGTAAATATTCTCTACTTCTCTTATATTGTCGACAGAATAGTACACTATAATAGAGAAACCGAATGATGCCTTCTGTACTTATGCAGCAGTTCCGTACGTTTTGACGTTACAATAATGTGAGGGAGTCGGATTACCAGGGGTCGTATTGAAGATGACCCCATTAAGTCAGTCTTGAATCTTATATTTTTTATAGATCATCGAAATTCATACGCTTGCATCTTTTTAAATATACTATTATTTTAACTCAAAGATGTAGCAGTTTGGTGGCTGGGAAAGATGTTTAAAAATTGAGGATGATCACGAGGTGAGTTTTTAAAATTACTTTAAAAAATATATATGTATATTGCACATATATAAAATTTTAAAATACTTTACTCAAAACTATAAAAATATACCTATTAAGTTTTTTAAAATGGATAAATCTGGATTTTTTGAACTAGAAGCCAGATTAAAAATAACTTGCTAAATCTTTTGTTATCGATTTCATAACGTCGACATTTAAAGATACTTTTTTAGTTTATAAGGTAGTTTTTTTTAAGCCGGTTTTATTATTTTTTAGAGGCAAGTTTGATAAAAAAATTTTAATATTTGTTTGTTATTGTAGTAAAAAAATGTGTGGGAAAGCTGCTCTCAAGAAACATAAAGGCAAAAACTGGGTCTTGCAAGCTAAAGATTATTTGGAATGTGGAAATATTTGGTACTTTTTAGTGTGTTTTGATGAAAACAATAAAAGGAATGCCCTAAAACAAGGAGACTTCTATCTAGCATCATTTTTCTGAAATTCAGAGATATTAGTATCTTTTAAACATATTTTCCAATTATTTTTTTTATTTTAAGTTTTGTGTGGAAATATTTTAAATATCAGAACTAATCATCCTATTTATCATTATAGTATTATAGTCTAATATAGAGCAATATTGACGGCAAACAAGAAAACGGATTTTCAATTTGTCTAAATAGACAATTCAGTTTTTCATTTAAAAATCGATCATTTAAGTAATCTGAGTTAAACATACAACAGAATCAAAGCAAAAGATTCCTTCCCAAAAAAATAATCCTCGAAATTGATCCATTTATGAAGAATAAGTTTGAACACAAAAGAATACTTACTTCTCAAATTAAGAGCCTTCATCATTTGCTGAGATGGTTAAATAAAGTATGCAGGGACTGATTTTTATTATATTTGATATAATATTTAATTTAATTTTGTTTGCAATCACTATTGAAAATTAAAGGTATCAAGGATTTGCATTGATCCATAATTTTGCACTATTAATAAGTAGCATAAAATTGATTAACAGTATAATTAACCTAAAATATATATTAAAAAAAACAATAGTTTGTTAAAATATAGAGTTATAGTTAGTTGTTATGCATAACAACCTGTGGAGTGTGATCTAGACATTTAAAATCCAATGAATGGAAAAATATAATAGATAATGAAAAGGGTTGGGAATCCAACCCTTTTCAAAAAAAGTATAAACTACCCAAAAGTATGATACTACCCAAAGAAGAACTGCTGTACATTACCAACAACCTACCCAAAAGATAGCTTCAAGCCCCCTCCTGGAAGGAAATGCCCAGAAATAAATTTAAAAAAATTTTATTTATTTCAAAACATAATTATAAATTATATAAATCATGTAAGTAACAGTAGTTGAGTTATTCCAAAAATAATAAAAAGAAGCTACTTCAGCATTTGCCAAAAAAATTCATGGAAAACCAAGAAAAATCTTCATCACATAATATAAAGTTAATAAATGGAAAAAAAAATATATATATATTTACTTATTTATGTTTATATGTTTAGTATTAATATGTAAAAATTATTAATTATTAAATGAAATAATGGTCGTATTATGTAACCATCATACAAGTATATTAATAAAATTATACCAGAATAAAATTACAATTTTGAAGGCAGTAATTGAAAGATATTTAAGTGCAGTATTTAATGTACATGAAACATTTCTTCAGCAATGTTTTCTAGGGTTTTTTTTCTCTGGTTAGGGGAGTAATTCTATTTACAGACAAAGTGCTAGGCTCGCTAATAGGTTCTGCAGATGTTATGGTGTATGTAGCCTGTGCCCTGCTGATTAAACCTCCACCTCACTAGCCACCCCCCTCTCGAGGCCGGAAACCACATCAGCCCTAGGGGAGGTGCCTTTGAGCTCAATGATTTCAGAGTCCCTGTGCATCATCACTGTCGCCCATCCATGCAAGCATGAACGAATGCCAGCTCTGCAGAGGGCTATCTGTCTTCCATTTGCTCTCCAGTCTAGTTTTTACCTCACTTCTTGAGGTTTTCATTGGTCTTTTGGGTTTTGCTGGACAGTCTGCATGTTATTTATCAGGGAGCCTCGCCTCCTTGTTTGTGTTGAGTCAGCCAAGGCATGTAGGTGGAATCTGTGCATTTAAGCTCCAAAATCGCCGCGGCCAGTGAGGAGCTGTGTAAGGTAGTAATTCTTACATTTTAAAGGCAGTAATTGAAAGATATTTAAGTGCAGTATTTAATGTTCATGAACCATTCCTTCAACAACGTTTTGTAAGGTTAAGGTAGTTTTACTTACTGTGTGTGGATGTTGCACAATATTAACCAAGTTTACACTGATCAGCTTCAAAGATAAACTCTTATAATAATTTTCTTTTCCTCCCAAAACTGAGAAACTCTAAAGCAGGCTCATTGTTCCTGAAGGCACTGTTCCAGTCATCATGTGCCATTTGAAAGTATCCAATATATTTTAAACAGTTGGCTGACATACATGTGTGTATTGCTAAATCAATGTGAATAATGTCCACTTCAACAGACATGGTCTATATCTCACTATTAATAGAAATAGGATAACACAAATGTCATATGTATTTGTACATTTGAATGCTAATACTCCTACTATTATTCCCTTTTCAGTACTTGATTAATTTTTTAAAATGTTTTTAAAAATAACCAATAAAAAGAACAGTGCTACCTTCTTGTGAACAGAAGAACTTTAATTAAAAAATTAATAAGTTTCAAATAAAGAAGGAAGAAAGGGAATCAAATTATTTTACTACAGAGGCTGAAGTAAGAAATGAAATAGTTATCTCCCCTACATAACTCGTTTCACTGTTTTGTAAAGGGCAGTTAAAAGAGTGTCATTACAGAGCTATGGCAAATTTTCACTGAGAGGTATACAAATGAAGATATGGATATATAAACCACTGTGGATCAGTCCTCCTGTATGGAAATAAAGCACAGACATTAAGTAAGTAAAAAAAATAAACTTATTATTTTGAGGAAAATTTTTAATCTGTTGCAGGGAGTCAAGCAGTCCAAATGAACAAAGAATGTGGAGAATATGGAAGTTTTTAGGAGGAAAGTGTTATAATAGGAGTAGAAGAATTGTATGATTGGGTATACTCTGAGAAAAGGAATAGTAAATAGCATATGAAAATATCCAAAAGGAATGTGACTTTAAGAAGACTCAAAGTTAGGTGGAAGGGTTTAGTATAGAAGGATCTTTATAAACTTTAAACCAGTGGCATTATCACAAGAGATGGAAAGACATGAAAGAGGCTAAGCGGATGAATCAGAGAATCGTCTTTAGTTCATATGGTGAGCTAGGTAAGATAATTAAATTTTAAATTTGAAACATTCACAAAAACTGTAGATTAGTTGACAAATAGAAACTTTTAGTTATTTTGATTATTAATAATTAAATAACCACACTATCTAAGAATGTACATAATTCATAAGAGTGTCATTATAATTAATGTACTTACCAGATTAATTTTTATTTGGTCTCAAACACATGATTTATTCAATGATCTTTTCCCCTCCCCCAATAGTTTTATATAATAGATCCTGCTCTAAACAATGTATTTATGAGTTAATGTCCTGAATTAAATTTACAAAGATTCATTTATATTCAAGTATTTGAATTACTTTGTTTTAGCTATGTATGCCACTTGCCATAAAGCAGATTATAAATTTATTATCTTAGTGATATATGGCATGATATATCTTTGCGTTTTTATTTTGATTTCAGCATACGCTACAGGTTTGTTCATTTTAAGATATATTTTAATTGATTTTAAAATGAACAAACCTGTAGCGTAGACCTACCTGTAAGATATATACCTGTAAGATATATTTTAATTGATTTTAAAGATGTTTTTGTTTTGAATTAATTTTTAACATTAAGTCGTTTAAAGCAAATACATCTTGTTTGGGCGATGATAACGCAAAAGGTTTTTTGTCCCCTCCCCAAAAAATGATTACTATGCAGTTTAGATTTATTACTCAAGGCTTGTAACAGTCAGTCAGTGCCACTTTAACATACATAGTCAGCAAAGAAATTAATAGATTAATTAGAATTCATACATATGTATATATACATATACATATATATATATACACACATATACATATATATATATATATATATATATACACGAGGGTTATTTATTTTATTTTTTTCAAGGTCCGATCGATCGTGAAATAAAAACCCGCGGAAAAATCGGATGAACCTTTGCGCATATGTGTTGCGCAGCATCTCTAGTATGGCCTTCAATCACGCCGCGTTACTTCGTTTAGTTCTAAACACCCAGCTAGCACGTAAACATGTTTACAACAATAGCATCTCCCGCCAAGTGTGAAGTGCGTGCGGTAATTTGATTTTTTTAGGCCGAGGGGTGTAATGCAGCTGAAATTCATCGATGAATAAGTAATGTGTACGGTGAAACTTCAGTGAGTGACAGCAAAGTGCGACAGTGGTGCAGGAAATTTAAAGCAGGACGTACAGATGTTCATGATGCAGGTGGTCAGGGAAGGAAGCGAGTGTCAACCGATGATCTCGTTGAGCGAGTGGATGAGTCAATTCGAGAAAATCGTCGGTTCACAATTTCTGTATTGAGTGATTCGTTTCCTGAAATTTCAAGGTCAGCTCTGTTCAACATTGTGAGTGAGAGACTTCAGTAGCGCAAACTGTGTGTGAGATGGATTCCCAAGATGCTGTCCGACCATCACAAAACAATGAGAATGGACGTCTCCCTAACGTTTCTCCAGCGCTACCACAATGAAGGAGAAGATTTTTTGAACAAAATTGTCACAGGGCACGAGATATGGGTCCATTTCCAAACTGAAGAAACAATAGAACCATCCAAACAGTGGATGCATTCTCATTCTCCCAGTAAACCAAAGAAGTTCAAGCGAACCTTCTCCAACAGAAAGTGTATGGCAACTGTGTTCTGGGACCGGAATGGAGTTCTCTTGGTGGAATTCATGGAACGTGGCACGACCATCACTGCAGCCTCATTCTGCGTGACTCTTCAACGTCTACGAATTCAGAATAAGCGGAAAAGAATGTTGTCATCAGTCATTGTCTTTCTCCATGACAATCCTCGGCCGCACACTGCAGTTGTAACAAAGATGCTCCTGCAGCGTTTTCGTTGGGAAGTGTTTGATCACCCACCATACAGCCCGGACTTGGCTCCATCCGATTTTCACCTCTTTGCTAACATGAAACGCTGGCTAGGAGGAAAAGACACAGCTACAGACACAGACATTGACTGCAGACCAGCGTAGAAACATGGCTGAAAACACAGGCGGCTCCGTTCTATGACGAGGGTATTGGAAAGTTGGTACCACGCTACGACAAATGTCTAAATCGGAGTGGCGACTATGTAGAGAAACAGCGTAACTATGTAAGTACTTGTTACAAATAAATTTTTTTTATTTTCACTGTGGTTTTAATTTCGTGACCGATCGGATCTTGAAAAAAAAATAACCCTCGTATATATGTATATATATATATATATATATATATATATATATAGTAAGATGCTAATGAATAATGGTTTTAATTTAATACAAGTTAGACATACAATTTAAAAATAAGATTTTATTGGCAGAATTTACAGTTACTGATAAAAAAATGTTAACTGATAGACATTTGACTTTTAAGACAAGGTGGTTCATTTCGGCTAAAGAATGTTGATACTTTAAGTTATTTATACTTGACAAAGCAGTAGTGATAAGTTTGTTTATGTTAATTATACAAATTTAAAAGTTACTAGTCACAGAATTCAAAAACACATAACTGATGTTCTACAAACTAAGTTCTTAGCCTAGCAAACCAAGTCTAAAATAAAATTTAAAAAAAGAAAGGAAAACATTGTATTAATATATATTCATACCTGGTAATGAAATATATACACATATTGAAAAACTATAATGTATATATAATTATTTAGGATGTATTAAATTATATTTTAAAATAATTTAATATACATTAAATTATTTTAACTTCAGTTTCTTGTAAGATTGAAACCTTGTCTAGTTCATAACAAGAACTATAATTATTGTTTCTGTATGACGTGGTACCTGTTTGTTAATTCTGTTTCACACATGGAATTAATACTGTTTTAAAGGCCATTAATATGTATATTCTAAACCAAAATAGTGAGTGATTGATTAAATATACTGAATTGATTTAGAAGTACATCTTCTAAACTGCATTTAAAAGTAATAAATTTGTTACTGCAATTTGATGTAATACACTATCCAACTGATTCTTCTATTAAAGTATAATGTGATTCAGGAAGAAAGGGAAATAATTTGGGAACTGATTCTCGAAACTAAAATAAGGAAAAAGTTCATAACAAATATATTTCCGAAATCGCTTTGTTACCGAATTACGGCTAGCGAAAAGTTTTGGCCCGGATTTCAGTTCCGTCGTTGAAATAAAGTCATAGTGAAATTTTTAAGGTGTCATATTATCGGTAAACTTGATGATTTCCAATTTTTATTGGCTTTCGATCGAATAAATAAATTAATTAATAAAATAAATAAATAAAAAATAAATAAAAAAATCGAATAAATAAGTTCCAGAATTGTATCTCTCATATTTTCCATGATAGCCAACGTAAAACTGAAAGATTCGATAACGAGAAACATGTTTTTTAAGTGCGAAGTACAATAACTTTGTTAAATGACTTATAGATACATAAATTTTATTATCATACTTGCAAAGAATTTAATTCTGAGAAAACTGATGAAAAACAAAAATAAATCAACTTTTATTATTAAAAAGAAAACAGAACACAAAAATCAACAGAAAAATGTTTTAAATTTGTAAAAATTAAAAATAGATTTTTTAGTAAAATAAATTTAAACTTTTGAAAAATTAAGTTGGCAATACTAACTCTATGCTCCGAAATTAATTTGAATACTAATTATTGTTGTCATAAAATTGAGCTTACATTTTAATAATAAACGTTAGGCGGTTTAGTTGTTTTTGACATAATTTTGATTCTGTTTAATTATTTTTGAGAATCAAGTTATGTACGATTTGGTGTTTGTTGTAGTCTAAATTGTACCTACATGGTACAATTGAATCTGAATTTAAGAGAGTGAAATTTCATTTTGAATTCTTTGTCTTAAAAAATTCCGCGTCTCCTTCATTCATCTTTGTACGGTTTTTGCGATGGAAGTGCTCCAGCTGTGGTGGAGGAAGAAGAATACCTGCTAGATATGCTAGAATAGATGCTAGATATCCTTGACAAGTAGTTCCAAAACGTAAAGTTTTTCGCTAAATTTTTAATTATCTTCTAGAAAATGGTACACTTCCCGGCGCTAATGTTTCATTTGGATGTCAGTCGGTACATGGTGATGAAAGAGAAAACATGTTCTGGTTTAATCCTACAACGTACAATTTAGTCCTACAACGAGCACGTGAAGAATTTCTACACGACTCAACATACCGTAAAATACGGCAAACATAAAGGACATTAAACGCTAATTATTTCTATGATGATAAGGCAACTCAGAATTTTATAAACATTTATCTAACTAATTTTATATAACCTTATTCAAAAATCATATTACATAAAGACAAGACTTGAGTAATAAACCAATAAAATGATTATTTTTAATTTGTAAAACCTAAAACAGTATTGGACATTTTTATATCGGTTATGCAATTTTTGAAATTACTCTGGGAAAAACAGTGACTACAAATTTTACTTTATATGACTACAAATGTACTACTGATTTGTATTTATTCAGCGTCATAACGAAATGCAAGAAGGAAAATAGAATTTAAGTTTTATACCTGAAATCTGTTAAGTTTTGAAGTTATTTCAATTATTATAAGTTATGGTTACTTAAATTATGATTAGGGTTCACTTTCTGTGTAGTAGTACATAGAAAGTGTACCAGTGTACACAGAAAGTAGTATACCAGTGGTTATGTAAATTTGTCTATTGTTTAAATTTCTTTCCCTATTCCATTACTTTTTCAATCAAAGGCAGTTGAAGTAATCAATTACGCTATTTCTTATGTCTCTAATGACTGCTAGAAGTGTACCAGTTAAGATATGGAAATCTTTCCATTGTGAGTCATCATTTTCTAAAAGTGCTATGCTCTGCAGTCTCTGAGAACTGGTAACTGCCAACAGAGAAGATTATTCCAAAGAAAACTGACAATACTAAGATATCTCTTGGGTTCGTTATGTGCTGAGAGAAAAATAGAATTTTCCTCAACATTTTTCTGGCCAGAAAATCAGGAAGCATACCGGGTTCATGGATTTCTATTAACAAAACCTTGTCCAGGGTCGTTACTCTTCAAATTAGCTGATTTCGAAGTCAAGAGTTCCAGCGTTCAAGTCTTAGAATAAAGGCAGTTTGAATACTAGATCGTGGATGCCGGTGTTCTTTGGTGGTTGGATTTCAATTAACTGCACTTCTCAGAAATGGTCGACCTGAGACTGTACAAGACTACACTTCACTTACACTCATATATATCTTCATTCATCCTCTGAAGTAATACATGATCGTGATTCCCGGAGGCTAAACAGGAAAAGGGAGTTTATTCTTGTAAATTTAGAGTTCACAGTACATTCCTTAAACTAATATTAGGTATAAATTTAGTGATGATTAAAAAATAGTAATTTATACAGAGCGATTCACGAAGAATCTAACAAAGCTTTAGAACATATTGCGAAATTAAAGAAGAATGTTCATATAAACACAGGTTCGAAAAGCTTCGTTAACGTGTATCGGCTGGCAAAAAAATTTGACCTGATTTCTGTGCTTTCGGTAAATTAAAGCAGACTGTAATTCTTGAGCGCCAAATTAAGGAAAATTTTTATAAAATTTTGCCTGAAAAAGTGAAACAAAAAATAGATCCCAGAACTGTATTTTTAGTAGTTTTCGAAAAACCTTAGGTAAAAGACAAAAGATTGAAGTCGATAAACGCTCGGTTTTGTTTGAGATAAATAATTTTGTTAAATTGATAATAAACAAATAAAAGTTAAAAAAAAAACTTGAAGTGAATTTGATACTGGGTAAAATGGCATGAATGAAGTCAACAGAAACTAAATATAAAAGTAAGAATTTTTTAACAAAAAATTCAAAAAGTGGTAGATTTTAACCAGGTATTAATCGAAACTGTCAATATTACAGAACAAAATATTGCAGAAAATAATAAATGCAAACACAAACAATAAAACCAAAATTACAAACAAATAAATTACTGAAAATATCCTCCGCCACAGAGGATACAGCACTCTCTGCCCGACGAACAATTTTTTGGCGGCTTTCCGTATTTTAATACGGTTGTTTGGTAATAGTTGTACCGGGCTGAGAATTCTAATAACTGATTCTTCTTTTGTATTACAGTTTTCTTCGTATACTAATGATTTCAAGTGGCTCCACAGGTAGTAGTCCAGAGGTATAAAGTCAGGCAACCTTAGAGCCAAGTTTGTCAAATAATGTGTAGCCTAGCTAGGAATAAAGCCCTCGGATATGATGGTATCACGATGGAGCTCCTTGTTCGCACGTTGCCTGCCATTGTTGGTTCTTTGATTAGGATTTTCAGTAGATTACTTTTTTCTGGGCACTTCCCAACGTGCTGCAAACGTGGTGTGTTGAAACTGCTCTTCAGAGGTGGCGACAAGGATCCCACTGTAAGTTCCTCTTACCGTCCTCTGACGCTCTTGCCTGTAGTAACAGGCAAGAGCATCAACCTGGTAAGGTTTTCAAGTAGGTCTTGCATCTCCCCATTAACAGTAGGTTAACTTCTAACCATATGCTGATGGACGATCAGTATGGTTTCCGCCCCGGCAAGGACACAGAGGACGCGCTTCTTAGAGTCATGGATTTGGTTTCAGCTAGCGAGTGCAAGTATGAACTCGGTGTCTTTTTGGACATATCTGGGGCGTTCAACAACTTTTGGTGGTCCTCTCCCATGTTTCAACTGCAACAGCGTGGTTGCACGCTAAATGAGATTAGAACTCTTTCGAGCTAATTCAGCGACAGAACTGTCGTACTTCGTGACGGCAGTTCGGAGGTAGGGAAGACCTTGTCTAAAAGTTGTCCACAGGGCAGTGTATACTAGGTTCACTCGTTTGGGTCGTTGAGTTCGACTGTCTCATGCAATTGCGGATGCCCAGTGGCTGTCGCATCGTAGCTTATGCCGACGATGGGCTGCTGCTGGTCGAGGGCAATTTGCGTGCTGAGGTAGAGCTCAGAGCGACACAAGCATGTAAGGTATTAAGGTTGTGGAGTCTTCAGCATAAGATGGTTTTCAGTGCGGAGAAAACTACTATGATCTTCTTGAAGGGTCGCCTAGCTGCAACCCGTCAGCCGCGGGTTGTGATGGACGGCCTTCCAATTAGGTATGTTACCGTTCTGAAGTATCTGACTGTCATCCTTGATGAGAGGCTTCTCTTCAATGCTTGCCTTTATTAGGGGTTTCGTAAATAACCGTTCATTCCATGTTTGTGTTGGAGATTCTGTGTTGAGTAGCGTCACTTTAGAGAATAGAGTGCCTCAAGGATGTGTATTAAGTGCCACCTTGTTTATTATAGCCATAAACAGTATTACTAAATGCAACCATCTGTTTCATGTTCTCTATTTGTTTGCTATATATACTCATGACTCGTTAACAGTCACAGCTGAGAGACTACTACAGAAATCGCCTTGAAATCTGGTTCAAAGTCACCGGAGAAAAAAAGTAATGTTTTCTCGTCTACGATACTATGTCACTTCACAAGTCCTGCTCAATGAATAGCCAATTGCTATCTCTTCTGAATTTAAATCTCTATGTTTACTTTTCGACAGTCGTCTTACGTGGGCCGAACACATTAAACCGTTAAAGGCGAGATGTTTAGAACTTCTAGATATGCCACGAGTTCTACCTGGTTTTATAAGTGTCTACAGTGCTGAACTGTACGCCATCAAAATGCCCTTAAATATCATTAAATCAAAATATCGCCACACCTTATCTGTAGCGATTCGTGTATTTTTCCATGCTTAAGAGGATTTGCATTCCAGACATCCTATTTTCATCGAAATACATAATATAATCGTTGAATTAAATCGTTACAACACACATGTTAATTTCTGCTGGATCCCTAGCCATGTAGGAATCCTGGGTAATGAACGTGCGGATTCTGCTGCAAAAGATGCAAGTAGCCAACCGTCTTTCATAACTCGAGTTAGAACTACCGATTTCAATAATTCCATTAAACATAAACTTTGAAGAAGGTGACAAGGTGACTGGACCACTACAGCGAATAATAAACTCCGACATATCAAAGAATAAAAATTTGGTATTAACCACGGGAATCTTCATGCAGAAAAATTTGCCTAGAGGAAATTCTCCCGTGCCGATTGCGATTAGAGTATACCAGAACTACTCACGGATATCTGATGTCAACGGAGAGCGTACCACTGTGCGTCCGATGCAACTGCCGTTTGAGTGTGCACCACATCGTTGTGGACTGCGTATGTAATGCGGCCTTACGTCGCTAATTTAAACTGCCGAGGAACATACAGCGCGTCGTAGGGAATGACCAGAATATACTAGACAAGGTGTTGTTACTTCTAAGAAGAATTAATATACAAACATTTATAATGTCATAAATTTTGATATTATTTTGTTACTCACGTTAAATGTATTATCCTAATTGTTGCCTTTCTTTTACTATTTCAATTTGATTCCTATTATTATCTTAGTTTCCATCATAGTTTTAACCCTGTTTTACTAATATATTAATATCAGAGAAGGAGCCTCTTGTTATTATTTTGACCCGGGCGATGATATGCGAAACCGTTTTTGACCCCCCCCAAAAAAAACTTCTTCAGTATGATGTTCCAGGCATCCTTTTTCGGCGTGCCCCTCCAGCTATCCACTATTTCTAGTATTTTGAGATTCAGATGAGGAACACCTGCAAACACAAGGGTCGTTCGGTTAAAACCGTCCTATACGTCGAGGTGACCCTAAGCGCCATCCTCTTCGGGACCCCATTAAGGCCTTCTTAAACCTTGCATACTTCAGTATCCCGTGTCACATCCGGGCTGCATAAGAAACTACGGACTCCACCACGGTGGACAACAGCCGTTAATAGTTTGATTTCCCTGTCAAAACCATATTAGAAGTCCGACAACCTGCCCCACGCATCGAGTTCAGTCTGCAGATTTCTCACCAGTACAGCATCGAGTAGCTTGCCATACGTACAGTACAGGCAAAGTTACCTGTACTTGAATGAATTTCAATCAACACGACCGGTCCTTTTAAGCAGCACAAGCCAGGCGAATTTCCATATTCGAGGCATCACCCCACGCAACAAAGCATGGTTGAGTGCCCATAGAACCTTCAGTGTTGCAACGCTGACAGCCGCCAAACGGGAATTCGTTTTGCGTGACGAAATTCTCCCCACTAGGGAAATGGAAACCGATAACCATCTGTAACTGTCAACGGATTATGACAGGAATAGCTTTATCAAATTTCTTCCTGGTTATCCTATGGCCGTTGCCCCACGTATCTTCGTTTATTTGAGAATATAGCTTCGCCCACCTTGTACTTTTGGCATCCTCAATGCTCTTCTTGAGAAGTCTCTTCTGATTTTACCCCGGTAAAATTCGACACCGGCATCTCCTTTACGCTAAGTCCCTCTAGCTCATCCGCAGTTACTTCTGTTATTGGCGATCTCAGGACCCTCGATCCTCAGGGGATCACCTATATACCTGGCTCTTGTACGAGTAAGCAGGTCTAGTCTCTTGTACATGTTGGCAGACCTCAATAGTCATCTGCTATGAATGTACCTTCCACCAGTTTATCGAAAAGCCATCCTCTTGAAAAAGCCATCTTAAAATCCTCAATGGCTTATGAATCCAAAAGTGGAATAAAAAGGCAAATCCATTCGAATCTGACTTAATTTGTTAGTTTTTTTTAACCTTTTTTTAATTTAAATATATTCATTTATTAATCTCTGATTTTAAAAAAAGTTTTAAAATAAATAATAATTTAATAATAACAAAAAAAGAAAAGAAAAAATGTAATAAGAAATATAAATAAATAAAAAAAATATATATAATTTAATAGGTGTACAAGAAAGTCATGTAATGTCTACATCAGATTTTTTTTTCTCATATAGATATAATATTATTTACCAATTGATGATACAGAATTCCGTGAAAGTTGACTATTGGAATTTTATAAAATCTTTCTATAACTGTGTATGGTGTTTTTTCTTTACAATATCTTTTTGATATGTATATATATATATGTTTTGTATATAAAGACTCAGATTTAAAGGTTTCCTCTTTCTACCGTCAAGGCATCTCGTATGTTATTCTCCTAAATCGTCCCTACACGAGAAATGTTGAATAGATGCAGCAGTTGAGTCTTTGAGACTTATTGTAGTGGAATAAGTTAGTAAGGGTTACGTTAACATACACTTTAGTATGAATTCATCTTAAAAGTAGAAGACAGACTATAAAATATCATGAATAATGGATTTTTGAAACGCAAGTTCAACAAAAAAAGAAGAATAAAAAATAAAGTGGAAATACTTACAATGTAATAAGTATTATATCCAACTTTCTTACATGGAAATTCTGAAAATTGTTAAATTAAAAAAAAAAATTATGTAGGGTCGTTTAACAAGAAACGCTACAAAGTATGAAATAATTTATTTAAGGAGCCGAGTAAACGTCATAATTTAAGTCGGGTTATTGATGCCCGATTTAGGCTCTTGTATAAAGTATATTCACTCGATGCTTGATCGCGATAATGATATAATATAAAATTCATAATTTTACTTCGGTTGGGCAGCTAATAATAATCCTGCTTGAATCAAATTCTAACGTAGAAAGAAATTCACGTGTATCTGTAGCTTCACTTTCCTCTTTCAATTAGGACCCAATATTTTTGTGTATGCCTTTCTCCCCTCGGACGCGCGTAAGCGCACCCAAATATTAACAATAAATATGAAAATCTTTGACCAACAGTCAAAAAATCCTCATCATCGATATATCCTAGTATTAAAAGGTAATATCTCTACTCTTACTACAGTAATGTCTCCGAACACTCCTTAGGTTCTTCAGTATTAAATAAAAGTACATTTGTTATTACTGAAAATTATAATAATTAAATAATTGATAATGTATTTATCAATGTATTTAGATAATGTATTTAGTACAATAATGTATTTATATGTTTAGATTTGCATATAAATTATTCAAAAAATTACAATGAAATTGTAAATCGTACCGTAAGAGACCCGCAAATATCATTTCTTCCGCTCAAAAACCAAAAATTTCTGTAATATAATAAAATTATTTTTAACAAAACGATACTGATATCAAAAAAGGTAAGACACTACACATTTCTATTATCAAAAGCTGTTGATTTAGAGTTTTTAAAAAAAAAATACATGGTAAATATATGTAATAGACAATAGATATACTATAATAGATAATAAACAATGTTTAAGCCGTTCCATATAATAAATAAAAAAATAAAAATTTGTTACAAAACTCTTACCATTTATACGATTTCATTTATATGTAATACGACTACATATCACGTTTACAGAAATAATACAATTCTTATGATTATTCATTGTTTGATAAATGAAATCGGGCCAGCAGATTCTTATAACAAATTTTTATTTTTTTCCTTATTATATGGAATGCTTAAACATTGTTTATTATCTCTTATTGTATATTTATTGTCTATTACATATATTTAACATATGTTTTTTTAAAGAAAATTCTATATTACCAGATTTTGATAATATAAATGTGTAGTGTCTTACCTTTGTTGATATCAATGTAGTTTTGTTAAAAATAGTTTTATTTATTTTGTTTTTTGAAATTTTTGTTTTTAGAGCGGAAGAAATATCTTCTTTTTATAAAGAATGGCCTCCTCACTTTCCCTCATAGCCGTACCAACCTCCATGAATTTTTTAAGCACCCCCACGGCAACTGGTTTTTGCTGCTACCTTTAAGTGCCGTAGCAGCAATCTCTGCCCACCCTATCTCCTTTCCCAGGAACTTATCCGTCGGATTCCCTCCCGCTTCACTGAAACACGCCGACCTCCTCCTCCGGATTGCCAGCGCGTTCCTCCGCTAAAGGGCTACCCTTCCCGACCATAGCTTATCAGATCCAGACGTGCTTTACGCACATCCTTCACTCTCTCCGCGCGTTTTCAGGATACCTCGAGGGTCTCCTATGCCATCATCGGGGAACCCCAACCCCGCAATCTTGCGTGTGGACGGCTAGAGGACAAGGAAGGTAGTCATAGTGGCTACCTCCCTTGCTTTCACGGCGCCACGTTTCATCCCGTCATCGCTTTTTTTTTTAATAAAAAGAAAAACACAGCAGGTAGGTGTCTTCACCCCTCCTTAGCCATTCAGAGTCCGCCTCCATTTGGAACTACTTTTTGATTCTGCCTGTTCTTTACTGTTGAGGTACATCCAAGTGTCTTTACCCGGGGCCGTAGTTACCCCCTCACGTGACTGCCTCTTTATCCAACGTATGGGCCTTTTCCTTAATATTGCCTACTCTTTTCATACCCAATAACATAACAAAAAATTGACTTAATCTAATACAAGTAAATAAACATAGACATGAAATAAATAAAATACAATGTTGAGTGGTTTCTTAACACTTACATAGTTTTATGACACTTCTTATGATAAAATGGATTTAAGTAATTTTCAATTCTGCGTTCAACCAGCAGGGGAACAGTGCTGTTCCGTTCCCCTTACCTACATTCCTGTTTATCCGGGTGCCTCTACCCTATATCACTTTTCCCATCGTTCTGTGCATAAACGTAATACAAATTAATTCTAATAATATATTACACAACAATATCCTATACTAACAGGACCTTTAATTCCACATAACAATGTGGAACCACAACCAGGTAAATGTCGTTACATTTACCTGGTTGTGGCCACATATTTTTATTTCCTATCCGTATTACGCCACAATGTAGAAAAAATAGAGAAGACGATTATACATATAATATGGTTTAATTCTAACGAAAATGCCACAACAATGTAAATTAAGTCCCCCACTGTTGCGTCTCTTGATACCATCCGGAAGTTTATGACAACCTACATATTTTAAATCCGTCCCCAGAGTTGGGGTTAATCTTAGCTTTCCGACTGAACCAGGCATCTCAGCCCTGTACCAGACCATCTACAGCCTGTACTTTGTTTTATGAATCTTAAGTCTAACAATAATATATAAACAATTATATGATAATAAAAACTTTATCCTAACTCCGCCATGACTATGCAACGAGGATCGGGCACCAACCTCCTGTCCCCTTGTTCTTCCTGTGAAGTTCTGTTGTCGATCCTTGATACCCCTTTGTCACATAGTCTTAAACCTAATTCCTAGCCTAATACATGTTACGTACTAATCCTATCCTAAAGAATGGTAGACACAGAATTCCGTACCTTCATGGAATTTCGTTGCCCCACAAAAATTATCACCCCACTCTCGTCCGGCTATTTCTTTTGCTTTTAAGATGCTAGTCACCATGTTCTTTACTGCTTCCCATTCACACTGTCCTTTTAAGATGTACGCTATAGTATCTTCCGGCATGAGGTCTTGGAGTCCATACCTTCTACGCATGTCTTCCCATCTGGTACTTACGTAGAAGGTATGTTCTGGGAAGTCTTCTTGCCCGCAATACAGCCGTCTCGGGGTCCGTCTCCTTTTAAATCGATGGAGGTATGAACCGAAAATCTCCATGTCCGGAGAGAAGCTGGCTGAGGTACTAGTCCACCTCTCCATGCTTCCTCCGGACCCACGGCTCAACCCTCGGGACAGCCTCCTCTTCCATGCCCCTTTGCTCGGTCTATCCCAAGATGCCTGCCACTGCTCCATCATTCTCTTCTTGGCTTCCAGCTTCGTCATTCCTTCCTAAAATTTTACTAACTGCTCCCCCCGAAGATCTATTGATGGCACTCCAGCAATCATCTTGACTGCCTCACCAGAGATAGTCCTATAGGCCGAGTTGATTCTGATCGCTGCTCCTCTTTGCAGGGATGCAAGCATCTTAATATTCCTTTTTCGAGTGAGTGCTTCCTTCCATGCCGGTACGGCGTACAGCAAGATGGAGGTCACCACCGATAGAATCAACTGTCGTTTGCTCGCTCGAGGTCCGCTTCTGATCAACTTTACTAGATTTTTTAAGATTCGCTCAGCCCGCGAGACGACTTCCTTTAAGTGGGTTTTATAGAGACCGGATCTGTCTAGCCACACTCCGAGGTACTTGGTGTTCCTCGAAGTGCTTACGCGAACATTGTCTACCCAGATCGTGATCTCCCTAAGCCGTATCCTTCCAATGATCGGGACTATCGCAGTTTTTTGCGGGGCTAGGCTCGACCTCTGTCGCGGAGCCAGCCGCTCACTCTAGCCACCGCTTCGTTAGCCACCTCTTCTGTTTCCGCCTCCGTTCGTCCCGCCACCAGAAGTGCTGGGTCATTAGCATATGTTACCGCCTGTGTTCCTTCAGGTAATTCTAACCGCAGTAGGTTATCGTATGCTAAGTTCCATAACAACGGGCCATGTACCGACCCTCTGGTACGCCGTCATACATGTTAAACCTTTGCTCTCCGTTGTACGTCTCTACCATCAGGGATCTCTCATGAAGGTTTACAATTTCATTGTAATTTTTTTGGATATCATTGTGTTTTGTTAGATTATTCTTTTATTGCTTTTATGAATTACTGATTGTTATCTTATGGATTTATTATTAAAATTTATTGCCTTTCTAGAGCAAATAAATTGAATTTCACGGCCAATTTTTGTGTCGTCATATAATTTTTACTTTTTTAATAAAGCTAGTATAATGACCTTTAAGAATCTAAGTTTCGTTATGTAATATTGCTTTTATTATTTTGTAGGAGTAACCCTCAATTTTTATCGTTGAATTCGATTTTACCAATCGAATTTATTTCTGTTTTTTTTTTATTCCTTTTTTAATAAACTATTTATTATTTCTTATAAACTAATATTTTTATTTTTTTTTGAAGGTGATGGAAATTAAAAAAATTGTTTCATCTTCAGTACTTTCAGTTACATAACAGTATTTACTATTAGAACAAGCTGTAGTATATATTTTTTTTAAATTTTATTATTTCAAGTACTTTATCAAGTTTTTGTATGCTGCCTAGTACTATCAAGTACTGCTATCTAACGACGCAATTCATAAAGGTACATTAAAAAATTGAATAAAATGACATATTCGAGTCCAGCGGTTCATCAAATGGAAAAAACGTTGTCTAACAGAATTCGAGGCATTTTTTGAAAGCATTTTTTATTACAAATCTAATTGAACTGAAATATTATATTTCACGCTTATTTTATTATTTTTCCCCCATTTTCATTTCACTGTTAGCTTAGGTCATGTTTAGAACTGTAAACGTAGTTTGTTGACTTCGTCGCCTCTTATAGACGAAGTTCTAACGAACTCCGTGATAAATATACTCGTCAATTTAAATTCGTGTTTACATGAACGATTTGTATTTTAAGAAACGAATTTATGTTCATTATTCTAATGAGATACAGCATACAAAATGTATCATTTCTGATCTATATAATTCATTAATAATTTATTTATAAATAGTTTAATATAATGTGACTTATGTAATGGTGAGATTTCTGTGATTTTTATAGTGACGTATTTTTCTGATGATAATACATTATAATGGAAACTGCTGTCAGTGATAAGAGTGATATGTATGATTTTTTTCCAACAATTTTCTCCACATTTACATCATATTTTAATTAATCTGATATTTATATAATATACACATTTATATTAAATTATATGCTGCTTTTATCACGACAATTTTGCTTCATTAATTGATGGAGGATCTTTTTACTGCGATTTATAATTCTGATTAAAATCGACATTCTTGGTGAAAAAATCTCTTTTGGAAATTTCAAAATCTTATCTATGCAAGTTAACTTTGATTGAAGTTAAGTAAACTATAGACTTCTTACAATAATTTTTATTGTTAGATAGAATTAAAATTAAAATTTTATTTCTGAAGACGAGTCTAGTGACTTTTAATATACGGTTGGGAAACATTTTTTAAACCTATTTTTTACTTCCTTGTACGAAGTAAAAGAAGTATTGTGATCGCTAAACATTTCGGTTTTCATGTTTCAACGGAAATATCCATTTTACCATCCCTGAATCCATTTGACCAGTTTCGGCGTAACGTCTGTACTTACGTAAGTATGTATGTATGTCCGTATGTATCTCGCATGATTAAAAAACGGTTACCCGTAGGATGTTGAAATTTCGGATTCAGCACTGTTTTACCATCTAGTGGTGCACCTCCATTTTTGATTGCAATCGAAATTAAAATAAAAATTCTAATTAATGAAATATTTGGATCTTAAAGGAAACGTACATCAGTTCGAAACAGACATCTCCTTTTGTTTTTTAACTTTTCTTTTTTTAAATTTAAATCTATTAATTTAATAATTATTAACTCGTCATTGTAAAATAAATGTTTTCAATAAATAATAATTCAATGATAAAAAAAAAAAAAAATGAAAAAATGATAGCGAGTCATTTTGCAAAAGGAATGCTAATAACACGTACAGGCAATTTATTAAACAGCTGTTCAGTGTAATGAAATACTGACAACACAGTCATATTTTACGGATATTCTTATTATTATTATTATTATTATTATTATTATTAGGCTTATTTGTGTATTAGTGAACGAACAAGTACATTTTAGATTGAATATTATAAAGCTGAAATCTATTAAAAAAATATAAGGTAAAAAATTAAAAAGTAGGAGAACGATTAACTTTGGATATATTTTGACATTTAGATCGCGGAAATAAGTCGTTTTAGGGGAGGCAAAATTTTATGAAATGGGAAAAGTTTAGTTTTGTGTTAAGCTCTAAAAAAATGAACGTTTTAAAAAAGTAAAAAGGGTTATGTTAAACAAAACCTCTCGTTACTACAAAAATTAACATTATGAAATGTTACCTTCTTTTAATCGATTCCGAAAACCGTAATTCTGATCTTATATTTTCGTGTTTCAGTTGAACATAATGAAAACATTGCTTAGCACAAATTAATAGCTTTTTGATTGAGATTAAGAAACTTAAAGAATAGTTCCTATTCGATTGCGTATGACAATAGTTGAATATGTTATATAGCAAAAAATTGTCTTCTTTCTTTTTCCTTATTTTATTGATACTGGCACCAGAAAAACAAAAATTAAATTATATAGAAACGAGTTAGATGTTTTCATTTTCTTATTCGTTGAAAAATTATTTAAAATATATATACAATAACAACATAACTTCTTGGCAAAGGTGATAGGAAATATTTTAAATTTTTTTTTCATTCCAATATTATTGGCATGAAAATGTACAATTAGGAAAAATATGAGTTGTTACAGAACTGGGCCATAATTAAATATTGTTTTACGTTAAATCATTATACTATGCTCAGGCATAATAGACACAGTAGCAGTGTAGCCTAGATGATTTACATAGGCTGACCAGAAGTAGCACGCAAATTATCTGTTCTTTACTATTAATCAAAGATTGTTCTTTAAGACTTTGAACCCTTAGAGCAATTTAGACTGGTTTAAAAAAAATTCCTAATTATCATAATTCTAAAATTTCCTTTCTTATCTTATTAAAGAAAAAGAGGTCTTTTCTGTTTCTCCCCCACAATTTTTTTTTAAGAATAACTATCTGAACTCATTACGAAAATAATAGTTGCTATTTTTTAGTAACGAGGTTAGCGAGGCGTAGGTTATGTTTGACTGGATTATGTTGATTCCATGTAATGACGAATCGTACGTATATCAACATAATCTACTCTTTTTCTGGTTTTCTGTCCGGAACCACCTTAAGGTATTACTTCAAATGATGATATGTATGAATGTGAATGATGTGTAGTCTTTTACAGTCTCAAGTCGTCCACTTCTGAGAAGTGTGGTTAATTGAAACCAAACCACCAAAGAAGACAGCCTCCGTGGCGTGAGTGGTAGCGTTTCCGCCTTTCATCCGGAGGTCTCGGGTTTGAATCTTGGTCAGGTATGGAATTTTCACACGATGCAATAATTGTTATTCATCTCATCCTCTGAAGCAATACCTAACGGTGGTCCCGGAGGTAACTACCAAAGAATACCGGTATCCACGATCTAGTATTGAAATTCGTATAAAAGTACCTGCCTGTAGTAGGATTTGAACGTTAGAACTATCGTCCTCGAAATCAGCTGATTTACAATGACGAGTTAACCACTAGACCAGGGCGGTGGATATATCAACATAACCTAACCAAACATAACATACGCTCGCTTCTCTTCCTAAGCTCATCTAATTGACGTTAAATAAACAAATTAAATACAACTTATTAATAAAAAAAGTGATGATAATAAAAGTAAACATGTTTAAACATGAGCAATTACTATTACATAATACACATGTTTTACGATATATAATACGTTATAATACTTTACGTAAAAAAAAAAAAAAAAAAAAAAAAAAAACATTGTGGGGGTAAACAGAAAAGGCCCGAAAAACAGAAAATACTGATTTGTTCAATGTAGAAAAAATGACGAATGTGATCTACCAGAGTTTATGTGTCGTTGAAATTTATCTTTCAAATGTAGAAAAAAGAATAGCTTCGACGCAAGCCCTAATTTTTTTTTGTAATTATTATATGTATTTTAAACTATTTATTTTGCATAGAACATTTTTTTAGAAGCAGAGAAACATACTCCTTCAATATAATATAAATTCACTTTGAGTAAAACGTTAAACTCATTATAATAATAAAACGTAAACACTTCGGAGTAAAAAGAAAAACATTTTTTTAGTAAAATATAACACAAAACCAGAGCCTATCTGTATATGTTTTACCTCCAATAAATACTACTGTTTGTCACACTTATGATTATTTAAATTTAAGAACTAGGTTTAACTAGATATGATAGGAACATTATTATTCTTAGAAACTAATTTATATTAAAAAGTAAATAATTATTAGAAACAGCGAAAGCAACAAGAGAAGTGTCAGTAACATCGCCAATAAGAGGAGCTGATGAGGTTGAAGGTAGGCCTAAATTTTTAATTCAGTACAAATGGAATTGTCAACAGAAGTGTTAGGGATTTCAGAAGAAAAACTAAGAGGAATATAGTAGCACTAGTGTGCCTAGAAGTAGAATCATTACAAATAATACACTTACCGAAGGTTCAGCTAAAGAAACCACTTTTTTATGTTTGAAACGCCGTTGATCATAATAATCATCATCCGATGTATACAAATCACGATCACAAATAATCGGATCTTCGTACGTTTGGTTCCTATCCTCATCATCTATTTCTCCTTCAAAACCACTATCAAAACATAATTCACTATATTGTTCTTCTTCAAAAGATACAACCTCAATTTCTTTGTTAGAATGAGAATTTTCTTCATCGCTATCATCCAAGATATCACACCAATTTGACTAATTCAGGGACTTAAATATCACTCGGTACTTATGTATTATAACAGCACCACTACGGTTGGAAGGTTATATATAATAGGTCTGTAAATTTATGATATTAGTAATAAAGTAGAAACACAAAATTAGAAATTGATTAAGTTATTCAAATTAACCTCACCTAAGCATTTTTTTTTTGTTTTTGTTATAGATGAGTCGGAGAAATGGGGAAGTGTCGGACTCGCACGGGCTCAGCTAAATGTAATTAAGAGCCTATGTGTACCAGCACCCTACCGACTAAAACTCATATCTCACCTTTTCTCCTCCTCCGGGGTAGGTCCTGCAATTTAAGCACTGCGCGGGCCCAGTAAGTGCCTTTAGGGTCCAGGGGTCCAGAGTCCCCGTGGTTCATCACCATCGCCCATCCACACAATTACAGACACACGACGGCTCCACAGGAGGCTGTCCTTCACCCCTTCACCTTCAAGTCACTTTCTTCGCCTGAGTCTCAGGTCTTGTGTATGGAACTCTGATTCCTTGCTGATGATCTTCAGTTCTCTTACTGACCTGGGTCCTGAATCAGGCTCTATCCCATTCTCTAGCATCTCTTGCTTTAGTTTTCAGGATTCTAGTTGCTAGGTGTACTACATTGTCCCATTCCGTTCTTCCTGTCAACATGTATGGAACTGTTTCTTCTGGAGAAAGCCAGCTAAACCCGACATCTTGTCTGACCACACATCTTGTCTTGTCCCACCGCTGGCATTAGTAGATGTGTGCTCAACGGTATCCTCAAGATCGCAGTACCTGCATAGAGGAGACGCTCTCCTGCCAAATCGATGCAGGTAGGCTTCAAATTCGACATGTCCAGAAAGGAGCTGGGTTATATAGAAACCTATCTCACCCAGTCCTCTCTGCACCCATACATCTATTCTTGGAATTAATTTACGCGTCCATACACCAGTAGGTGAGGTGTACCAGGCCTCCTGTCACTCGGCCAGAAGTAAGTCCTTAGCCTTGGTCTTAGTCATATCAAGATAAACCGCCGGAACATCAATGCACGCAGCCGCACCGGGGGAATCCCGGAGATGACCTCAATAGCGTTTCGCAAAACTATGCGGTATGCGTCCGCAATGTTCAACGCAGCACGTCTTTGAAGTGATGATATTTTATCTACATTAGTTTTCTTTTCAAGGGACTCTACCCACGCAGCGACGGCATAAAATATGATGGAAGGTGCCACACCGTCAGTATTATACGTCGTCTAGAAGTATGAGGACCTCTGTGGTTACGCATAAGCTTACTGAGTTTATCAACAACTGTCTCAACACGTGCCAAGGTCTGCTGAAGGTGGACGTTGTAGTTTTGGCTCCTCTCCAACCACACGCCGAGGTACTTAACGCACCCCGACGTGGGAATACTGGTCCCAGCAACATTAATTTGCATTTCTCGTAAACTTCTTCGCCCGACCAACGCTACTACGGAGGTTTTATTAGGTGCTAACTTTATCCTCTCACATCAAGCCAACAACTTATTCGCCGGACCGCATTATTGGCTACCACCTCCACATCTGCTTCAGTGTGTCCGGCCATCACTCAAGTCTCAAAAGCGAGGTCCCACAGGAGTGGGCCGAGAACCGACCCCTGCGGAACTCCACCAAACACGTCAAAAACCAACTCACCATCTTCTGTGGGGATTTAAGCCTTCTGCAATGAAGGTAACTGTTAATTATGACAAGGAGATAGCCACTTATATTCTTCTCTCTCAGCACATCAATAATCGTCGGCCACTGGAGACTACCAAAGACGTTCCTGACGTCTAGGAGGACCACTAACGGGATCCTCCGTCGACGCCCAGTGCCACTACTTCGATCTCTAGCCCATTCAGTTACACGTTTCAACGCGTCAATTGTGGACTTCCCCCTAACAAAGCCATATTGATCAGAGGAAAGCCCACCCTTCGCTTCCACCTCACACCAGAGCCTATCAGTGACAAGTCTCTCCAACAGCTAACCCATGGTGCTGAGCAAGCATATCGGACGATATGAGACACCACTACCAAGCATGTCTCTCTTCTTTGGCACCAAGACCAACCGCGCTTCCTTCCAACAGGAAGGAAAGCGACAGCTCTCCAAAGCTGTATTATAGGCGTCCAGTATGACCCAAGGATGTCTTGTTACCATTAATTTAACGAGCGATCCAGGGACCTCCTCCAACCCCGGACTCTTATCTGCATTAATTCGCTTGGACGCCAGTCTCAGCTCCTCAATGGCGAATCTTTGTTCATGCTCCGGAGCTATCTCATTCCACGGGCCTTCAGCTACTGGGAACAGCTCCTCGACAACCCGAAGTGTTGTCTCTCAAGATAGAGGAGGTATGGGAGCGCCAAACTTGTTCATGACAATTTTATACGCACCCCCCCTAGGATTAACGTCCACCAGCTCCGCTCAGGCTTTCGTTTTGGCCTCCTTAACGGCCGCACAAAGGGACTTTCTTGCTTGTCGGTATGCAACAAGTAACTCGTCTACATCATTAAAAGCTCTCCTCGTTGCTCTCTGAAGTTTCCTTCTAGGAGCGATTGTAGCTGCTCTTAGCAATCTCATCAGTCCACCAGTGGGCTCTTGTTTTTTCCGGCCCCTCAGATCGTCCACCTCGACTGTACTCATCACACAGTACCTCCATAAGCCCTTCAGGTGTGATCGTCCGAGCAGGGTCCAACCCATCAGCCACCCTGTCCACAATACGTTTGGCCTGAAGTTCTGAGGGCCGTCACCTTTGACTACGGGCAGGGGTTCCCGACCTTCCACACTCTACCGTGAACATAATAGCCAAGTGGTCACTCGCCAGCTCTTCCTCAGAGATCCGCCAGTCCATGATCCAATGGGCAATCCCATAAGAGGATTGGATAACATCCACAACCGAGACTCACCCACTGCCCCCTGAAGGTGGGCGAGGACCCAGTATTATACGTCACAAGGCCAGCCGCATTATACATAGCAGCAAGTATAGCCTCTTGGAGTAGATCTCATACCGCCTAACTCTCGACATTCGGAGTTATAATCTCCAGTAAGTACCACAGGTTTCCTAGAACTGCGTATACAGGCCTCTAAGTCATCAATAAATTGCTGAAACCTCTCATATCTAGAATTCGAGGAGATGTAGCCTGAGACTAGGCTAAAGTCCGCAAGTTCTACCATCACAAAACCATTACATCTAGTAATACGGGATGTCGCATATCTACCCGACACATTGAGAATCGCCGCATTCGAATCTATGTCCACTATCCATGGTAGCGCAGCCACTCTTCTCACATTGGGTTCAGCTACCGTAAGGATATCAACTTCTTGGTCTAACGCTGACCTCCAAATGAGATCGTGAGCTATGGTACTCCTGTTGGCGTTGAACTGCATTATTTTCATTTGCGAGAGTGCCGGCAGTCCCTACTCCCAATCCAATGACCGACCACACCACAAGCAACAGATCTGGAGAGCGCAGAGCAATTCGCTTTTTGATGATCCTGACAACCGCAATTATAGCATTTATTTCTCCTATCAGGCCCTTTGCACTGGGAGGCGATGTGGAGGCGATAAAATGTCTTGAGGGAGATAAAATCCGAGGTCGGATTTGGAGGGGGTAAAAAAAATATTTTGGGGGTAAAATATGCAGTTGGGTATGGATCGCGTAGATCCAAAAGGGATTTGGGGTTGGTGGTACGGATATGGAGTTATAAGGAAAAGAAGTTCCCCGACCAAATCAGTAACGCTGTGGGACTTAGAAAAAATTCTGTACTCACCAGCTTAGGAAAATTTTCAAAGTTCTTATTTACCAGAAAGATGATGACTTATTCTTCCTGCAGCGACTTGGAATAGTATTCATCAAGTAATAGGTTATGTAGAACCAACTTCAATGTATTTCTTATGGTAAATACAAACCCGAAGAAAAAAAAAAGCGGTATTAATCCATGTCCAAAATTCACAGGCACGTTCACAATTCACTAACCAACAAACCAAACAAAATACACCAAAAAACCGAACTAAATAGCAAAAATCGCAGAGCGGAACAACAACAGGTCTACACCCTATGAGTACTCAAACTCGACTAACCTAACCTAACTTGCAAAATCCAACAGCTTGCTCATCACAACGTGGGAGATCCCAGATTCTAAGGGCATACATTTTACTTATAAATTAACCGTTAACTTTATCATATATAATATATATTAAAAAACATAATTTATCAAATATTTTTATTTTATCGTCTTACTGATAAGCAGTAGAACGTAGTTATTTAAATCGCCACCAGTCGCGCTGGTTATAACCTCCCAACGATAGTGGCGCCGGTATAATACACAAGTACCTATCACTCATATTGCTAATTTTTAAACAGTAATAACAATATTTATTGCGTCAGTAGAATAGACATGGAAAATAAATCAACAAAAGCGCGTAAATAAACTTTCCTCACAAATATCTTCTCACTTAAAATAACACAATTCAAAAAGTATCCAACAGATAGCGAAAACAGCTTGATATACGAATTCAGTATGAAGCGCTGAACATCTGAGATCGACGAAAGACGACCTGGAGTTGTCGTAACTAAAAGTAAAATTTTAAAACAAAGGGCAACTTATATTCGTCCGTCGTTCAACTGAGCAAAGATGGTCGGACGAGTTATACTCGTCCATCGTATATAAATTTTTGGAATACTCGCATAAATACAATTATGGAATGATTTTAAACAATTAAACTGTAAAATTACAGTCTTCATAAGTTTTCTGATACACATGAATTACCGTACACTTTTCAATCATCCGTTTGAAGTGTCTTGTTTTTAGATGAAATTTATCCATTGAAGGACAAAGAATTTAATAAATCGGTGCATACGTATAATGTTTGTTATCACTGGTGGTTTTAACGTCTATAAATTTTATTAGCTCCGCATATAATTGTGAAATTTTTCCTATTCTGTAATAAATTACTAACACCTTAACATTTCTTCTAAAATGAATCTGATTAAAAATTATAATTTTTATTTAATAACATCTCAGTTCAGATCTTTAAGTTATTGCTTATAGCTTTTGTTTTTATTTTATTCTAATTGAATTTCTTAACCTGAGATTCTTTAATAGTAGTTTTCCATCGATGTTGATTCGTACTAATCGCTTGTAACTCCTCCATCACTACGACAGACATAATAGCTACTATATAAGTTTCTGTATTAATTCTTAAATAGAGGTAAGTTTAAAATCTTTTTTCCCACTAAAATTTCCAAGGTGGAAGCCGATAAATCTCAGTCCTTAATGTTGTCGTATCTAGTCCAAATATTCTTTTTTCATGTATCTTATTGAGTAAAATGTTTCTCATATCTTTCAAAAATTTCCTTCTCAAGTACAACCCGGAGAAGAATATTCAACGAACAAGTGAAATGTATCACGGGAATAAATTAAAAAAAAAAAAAAAATGAATTACAAAAAATTATTTTGTCGATAAGGGTACATAAAAAATTAAAAAGTAAAAGCAATTCTTTTTTTTACAAACAACTGGTTAATTTATTAAATGACTACGGCGTTAGAAAAGGAAATCTTTTCCTAGAAACCTCTTAGCAGTCTATTCAAACTTTACTCTTTTGTTATACGGTTGAAAAACGAAGACTATATATTACAATCCGTAATAAAAGAAATTTAATGGAATTTAGGTTGAAAATTCTTTGTTTTGATCAAATAAACCGAGTAGAAATATTATGCGTAGTTCAATTAAAATGAAATCTTTGTATAAATTCAAAGAAAAGTACAGTGAAAGACTTCAGAAAGGTAAAATTATAGATAAATTGAAATTAAAAAAACAAAAAAAAACAGTAAATATTTTTATGGTAGAAAGGCGAAAGTTACTGATAATAAATTGAGTTTATTAATAATAATAAATTTATTGATAATAAACTCTTATTTTATATATCTAGTTAAAAAAAAGTGTATTAACTATTAAAAATAAACTTCCTACTTATTCCGGTTATTCCGGATAAACTAACAAGAAAACACGTAAATGAGTAACGCATTGTGTATAAGGGTTTTTTTTTATTTATATGAAGTTATTTTTTATTTTTTACTTAAAAACAACTGATAAATTAGTTAAATAATTGATAATTAATGAAATATAAATATCATAAATCACCCTGCTTTATTCATTATTTATCATTCCATCATTATTAATATTTATAAATTAGTGATTTTTACTGCAAGTTCTTTTTACTCGTTGTAGGAGTAGTCAGAAATGGAAAAACAGTGAAGGTGTCGAACGTCTTGTATATGAAACATATAAGAATAAAGGTAGTTCTACAGAAGAATAGGTTTTCTGTAAAATCACTTATAAAAGTCTATTACAGAATTTTTTACATAAGGTATTCTAAGTTAATAAATATCATTTAATTTTTGCAAATTATTAAAGAGAGAATGTGAATTGAAAATCTTATAAGCGAACAATGTTTCTTTTGCTAGCGAGCCACAAATTTGGCAATTATACGATCAGAATTGTTAAAACTATTGTAATAGATTGTATAACACTAATATGATTGTTTAATATATTCTAATATAGTTGCAGTTTGAGTGTGAAATAACGTCAGATAAGTCAGTCGAGATACTTTATTTTTTGAGAAAGTGTTAAGATTCTTTGATTTAGTAATTTGTGACCGAGTGTAGATCATTCCTAAAGTAGTTGAAGAGTATGGCGTAAGTTTATTACTAATGCATATTGGGAGTAAGTTTCTTATAGAAGAGTAACTGTCACGTGCAGAGATTAGGCAGAAGTTACCCTGATTTTTCATTTATTGAAGCAGTTGGAAAATACGTTACATAACGTTAACGTTACGAACGTGTGATTTGGATAGGTACGAAAGAAGACTAGTAATACTTGCATTTGTAGCTTAAAGTATTCGAGAAAAGGTTTGAATATCTCTAGTGAAGAAGGACCAACCCGAAAAACTCCAGTTTTAACGACATATAATTATGAAGAACGTTACTGTCATTTACAGAGAAGAGTATGAATATGAGAAAAGATTGACGATGAGACTGTAAGACAATAGAGAACTTTTTTTAACATACAAAGTAGCTAATAACGTTATACAAAACAGATGTTGATTTACGTTTCGAAATACCGTACTTAAATTAATACCACCCATATTGTGTTAATTATAGATTTAACGAAGTAGTTTTACGCTACACATCTCACTAACCTTTACTTAAATTTATCTCTGGCACACATAAACATACGGTCCAACTCTTTTCTCATGATCATTTCATACCTTCATGCCACCTATCTATTTGGCACGCATACTCAGCGCTCATTTTTCTTCATTAACTTGTTATATAAACCTAGTTTACGGCCGACAATCATACGATAAAATTCGAGGTAGCGTTCTAATTTTCATATCTAACAGTTTCCTAATTGGGCGTACTTCTTAGCAAAGATAACCTCTTCAACTTTTATAAAAAAGTGTAAGATATTTTTTTTTTTTTTTCTTCCCCTACTCTCCCCGACCGGATATCCATTTAAGTATACTCAGTCGGGGAGAGTGTCCTTTTACTCTAAGGGAGTGTCCCCCGCCCACCGGTTGTACACCCGGCACGGCAGGTTGGCTCCCCCGGTCTCGGTTCTTTAATTTTATTTTATTCGCCTGCCTCTAATCCCCCGCCTCGGAGACGGGGTATGGCTACGCCACCTCCCATCCCCTCAGCAGGGAACCGGGTCTCGGTCATTATGTCTTTGCCTCTAATCAGCGGTACCGCCCCCACTAAGCGCCGAGGCACCCGCAGGAGCGGCACCGCCAACCGGGACTCGGTCTTTTATTTGTCCCACACTCCCCAGGAGTTCCCCCCCTTCTCAGGAACCCGCACACCACGGCGTACGGGCCCTCCACGGAGGGACTGTCCTCCCTACCCTAATTTCATAAACCCCTTCTTCTGTCCTCTTCTTCCTTGGTGCGTAAGATTTCCCCGGCAAACCTACGGAACCAATCCCAGTTATCGTCACTATAGACCATCCAATTTAAGAGGTTTTCAGGTGTAAGTCCGTTGTCCGAAATTTCTCTTCTATTTGGAGCCCATCTTGGGCATACAAACACAGTGTGTTCCGCATCATCAGTCTCTGGGCAGTACACACATTGTGGGGTAGGTCTTTTTCCAATTCTAAACAGATAATGGCCGAACGAGCCATGCCCCGTCAACAGTTGTGTCGTATAAAAATCTACATTACCTATTCTATTACTAGTCCACATATTTATGTTGGGGATTAGTCGCCTGGTCCAATCCCCTACTCTAGAGTGTGTCCATGTGTCCTGCCACTCTTGATCAATTAGCCGTTCAATCTCATCTTTGGACATACCCCTATATCTAAATGTTCTTCGTTTAATTTGTAAATCAATGGGTAGAACCTTCGTTAGTATACACAGCGCGTCGTATGACACTGTTCTGTATCCTGCGGCTACACGCAGTAAAGCAAGCCTGTGTACTCTTTTTAATTTTGTTTTGTTTCTCTGAATATTCATTGTATCTCCCCATATCGGGGCCGCATATAAAATTGCTGACGTGGTAGCCGCAGTTATCAGTCTCCTTATTACCATTTTCGGTGTACCATGGTTCTGGAAAAGAGTCCTCAATGCCTTAATCAAAGGGGTGACCTTGTTAGAAATCAGCTCTACGTGTTTGCTAAATCTTAGGCTTTTATCCAAAAGAACCCCTAAATACTTTGCTTCTTTGACCTCCTTAATTCTCTCTCCTCTAATGTTTATATTGAGGTTTCTAATAGGTCTTCTACCTGAAAACACCAAACAACAGGATTTGTTAGGGGATATCTGTAGCATGCTTCCTACCAGCCATTCATCAATTATTCGTAACGCCTAATTTGCTTTATCCTCTAGGTTATTAACTTCTCTGTCTTCTACTAGGATAGCAATGTCATCAGCATATCCAACAACAAAAACCCCCTCGGGATAATCTAATCTAAAAATTTTGTCATAAAAAATATTCCACAGTATAGGCCCAAGGACTGATCCTTGTGGAACTCCTCCAAATATCTCAAATATGGATTTTCCTTCTAACGTTTTAACCTCAATGAATCTATGGTAAAGGTATTGATTAATCTGGTTGACTAGATAATCACTTATATTCATGGCTTGTAATGCTGCGATAATGGCTCTCCAAGGAACAGATCCAAAAGCATTTTTTATATCCAACATTATAATAAGTGGTATTTTCCTAGTTCTTCACGTGCCGTTTCTACTATTTAATGCCCAGGTCTTAACTTTGTCGATCGCGTTTATCGTAGACCGGCCTTTTCTAAAACCATATTGCTCCGCATGTAAACAACCTTTTTCCTCGATTTCTTCTCTGAGTCAGGTTTCTAGTAATCTTTCGACTACCTTACCCATGTTATTTATTAGTGTGATTGGTCTGTATCCTACTTGTTCTTGATTTGGTCCTATTTTAGGAATGAAAACATTCCTCAATAGTTGGCTTCTTTCCAACTATTGGGGAAGTTACGGTTTTGTAAGCCATAACTTGCAACATCCACTAATTCCCAGGGTATGATCCTGGCAAGGTCTTTAATGATGGCGGCAGGTATGCCATCCGGTCCTGGACTTTTTTAATTTTTTAATTTCATGATGGCTTCCAAAACCTCCTTTTGAGTGAACCTGCCAGCCTGACACTCAATTACCTCTCTATTGAGATCTTCTATTCTGGGAAATAGCAATTTAACCTGTCGTGTATCTTCCCAGGCGTTTGGTCACTATCCTAAATGCCTTTCCCCAGGGGTCTTCGTTAAGCTCTTCACACAACTCCAGCCATTTCTTTTTTTTAGCTTGTTTGATAAGGAAGTTAAGTATTTTCCTAGCTTGTCTGTATTGCTCTATCGCAAGACGACCTTCTTCTTCCGTTCTATTTCTAGCGCGTAATCTCTGAGCTGCTCTTTTGTATCGTTGCATGATTCTTCTCTGCTCTTCTATCTCTGCAGACCACCAATAAACCGGGTGATATTTATTGTTACTCGGCGGTATTTTAGCTATCTCCTCTTTAATTATATCCTGGAACGCCTCAGGAGTTATTTGTGGACAATTTTTGATTCTGTTTGCTGCGTTGTTGGTAACGCGGTGAATCTGTTGTTCTGTCATTCTACTGAAGATGTTTAACTGTCTTCTTCCTGGTGGGTACTCTCTAAGGGTGACTAAAATGGCCCTATGGTCACTAGCAGTTTCTTCGTTAAGGACCTCAAAGTCGATTGAGTCAGTACGGATCCTACTGTCGATTATAACCAAATCAATTATCGAATTATGTCCTCTTGCGCTATAAGTGGCGGTCCCGTCGTTAACACAATTCGCGCCATTAGCCTCAAGCAGTTCCTCTAGTATTCTTCCTCTAATATTCGTGTAGGCCGCACCAGCTAGCGCTGTCTTACAATTGAAATCGCCTAGGACAAGCGTTCTCTTACAGGAGCGCGTCATGACTTGCTGTAAGTCAAAAAGTCTATTTTTAAAGGCTTCCGTAGTACAATTAGGACTAATGTAAATTCCTATTATTATTATATTGCTTAACTCTACGGCTACCATACCATCACCCCTATGATACAGGTTGTAGTCCACATTGCCAGCAATCCTTCTGATGGCCACATCCCCATTCCTGTCAGTCACCCAATGTCCCCTGGCCGCCAAGTACACATTTGGTTCCGTGGCCACCAAGAAGTCGGCATCGTACCTTGTTGCAATCTCCTCAGACAGATCACAAGACAAGCGACTTCTATTATTATTAATTAGTATTACTTTAGTCATGACCTTTGTTACAGCACGGGTTCCCGGTCCTATGTGAAGTGGCTCCACAGTCCAGGCATATGGTCGCCTCCTTGCAATCTTTAATTACATGGCCGGGTTTACCACAGTTGAAGCAGAGGTTTGAACGGTCCTGGCCTCTGCACTCTCTTCTGCTGTGACCGACATCCCAACATCGATGACATTTCTCTATATCCGTCCGGATGTAGGCCCTGCAACTCACCCACCCTACTCTCAGCCTTGCTGCAATTAATTTCGTTGCATTCCTTTGACTTGTGACCACCGTGGCATTTTTTGTGTTTCCAAATGCCTCCCTTAGTGATGTGACCTGAAAGTTTTCTCCTTGTCCTAGTACCTTCTCTACCGCTTCCCTGATCTCTCGCTCAGTAGTGTCGCCTAGCATGTCTTTTACATGAACAACTGTTCTACGGTCTCCTCTTGTTCTTATATCCACCTGGAGATCCTCTGCTCTGTTCTTCAGCAGGGAGGAAAACTCCCCCGCCTTCTGCGCCCCACTAATTCGGACCTCTAGTTGTTGATCCCTTCCCTGTTTAATTGACAGTATTTCGCCGGCCTCCTCAACCTTAACCTTTTCTTTCATGGCTTTCAACAGATCGGCATAAGATTTACCGGGGGCCCTTACTACGACCGTTTTACTTTCAACGACCGGGGGGGTTCCCCTTCTTGTTGATACCGACCTCGACCTTGCCCTCCCTTGTTCGCTCAGGCTGGGGAGTAACATCCTCGGCAAGGTCTTACCCTTCCTCATCATGTATATTACTATTTTCCTCACTATGATGCCCGCTGGACCACTGGGAACCACAAAGACAGCTGACTCCAGCTTACCTACAGCTCTTCGTAAGGCCTTTATAATATGAGAGGCCATTATCTTATCTCCTTCTCTAGAATCATAGATTACCGTGTACCTAGTTCCGGTATTTGTAATCTTTCCATCTTCGAGGATGGTGGAGTCTTGTAAGATCATTGCCCCAGGTGCCGTCCCAGCATACCGGCTGGATGGCTTTAATCCATTCAAATCGATGAAAAAACAGCTGTCATCTCCTGGTCTTAGATCTTTCTCCTGGGTCAGCCTGTTCATTACCCAGGTTGACCATCGTGTGGGTAATCTGTCTATCAGTTGTTCATCTGTCAGCTCTACATCTAGAATATCTGACATCTCGTTCCTGCCATGACTTTCGGTTTGCGTACTTTGGTCGACTGTGTCTGGAGTCTCATCATTTATTCGTTGTAAATCTTTATAAATTTCTGTCAGCTCCCTCTCATGAGCCTTGATTGCTGTTACACTGGCCTTGCCAGTTAGTTGCCTAAGCTGTAATAGTGCATTACCCAGCCTGTACGTAACCTCCTTCAAATTAAGGGGGGCCTCCTCTTCTTCTGATGAGCCTGCTCTCGGCCGCTTGGCGGTTCTCCCCTCTACTGTCTTCCACTTTGCTTTTCCTTGATTTAATCCTGCAATGTCCATGTCTTCTGAGACTTCAGAAACACCATCCCTCTTTCCGGCAGTTCCCCTCGAGGGCCCAGCCTCTGGAGAGGCCTTATCTTCTATTGGAAGCGAGCTTCGTCTTCTCATGACTCGGATTCGATATCAGGGGTTGATTCCGAGTCCTATGATACCCCACACGGGCGGGTACCCCCCAACAAATTTGTGGGGGGTGTTAGGGGGAAATTAAATTTGGTGGTTGGGGGGGGGAAGTAACCCTTACTATCTGCGCGACACTCGGTTGCGCCTGCCTCTTGTCCTACTCTTTGGTACTACTATTATATTATTAAAATGCAGCTGAGTTCTTTAAAAATTATATTTTAAATGCGCTATCTTCGTGACAGCCATCCTTTATTTAAATGTGTGTTTCTCTTGAGAGTATTTAACTTTTTTAAATTTTTTAAAATTATTTATCAGAGTACGATAAGTTTAACTTTTTTGCCTTTATTTTGCAAAGTGTAAAACCCATTTCTACAAGGCATATTTTATATTGATTTAGTAAAATAAATAAGTCTTTACTAAATTAATATAAATATTTTCTTACAAAAATGTTTTTACATTTCACAAAATAAAAATTATATATTTAAATATATCTTATTAATAAATGAAACAAAAAAACTTAATTAATTCTTATATTTTAATCTGACTTTTTATCAGTAAACAATTGGGTAGCTAAGAATGGTTTTCTCTCTTTGGCCAGTTTTGTCTTAGAACTTATGTCTTGTCATGATTCACGGAGTTCATATAAAATTTGATCATGTATTACTTCATTACAAGCCATACAACTTTACACATCGGAACTACAGTAATCTACTTTAAAGTCTTATTCAGATATGAAATTTCTGTTTATACAGTTATATATCTTCTCATGAAGGCGTTCTTAGATTCAGGTAATAAAGTAATAAAAGCGTAAAACTTTTGCTTAAAATTTTTGGTTTTATGAAGACTCCTTAAAATATTAAAATATCTTAAATCTTCGCAAATACATTCACATGGTCGAAGGTAACCATTTGACAGTGTAATGAGTCCTGTAGTATGTGTAATCTAAAACTTTATTTGACGTAAGCGTACATAATTTTACATTATTATAAAATGTCATGAGTCTGTATACGTTGTGGACATCCTCACGGAAATCATTATTTTGTTGGGCTGTTAACTATGTCTGAAACAGGTTGGTTTCGAACTCGACACGCATTTTCGAGTTAAGCTTGAAAATTTTCCCAGGAATATTTATTTTTGCCTCGTTCTTCGATTATAAGATATGCTCCTTCAGAACTGTAACCAAATATTTTCCTCCATTCAAAACTGATTAATGAAGGCCACAGCAGTTTTCTTAAACTTAATATCGCTAATCTGGTCGACCCATCGTTGTTCTTTGCTGTCATTAACTAAGTAATTCATCATTCAGAGAAACCAGTAAAAATATTTACACGTAAGTCCTTAGTTGAAAAATATAACAGCATCATCCAAGCAGTCTAATATTGAAATAGAAGACTTTCATATTAAAATACCAAGAAGATATATCGTTATTTTTTACTCTGTGTTGAAAATTATTTACTTATTACGTGTGAGTTCAAATCATAAATAGACTTGGAATTTTTCGTATGTTATAAAATTTATTTGTGATCATAAAATTATGAAAGTACAATTATTGGATATCATCATGTTGTGTAATTAGGAAAAAGTAAATAAAGATTGGCGTTTTAATAGTAATTTTAAGTACGAGTATTACCTTATCTGAACAGTTTTAATTTATTTCCAGATTACAACTGGTTTTAAAATATAATGAATTAAATATTATTATTTTCGTTTTTAATGATAACTAGAAAAGAAAATTCTGTTATTACTACAATACATGATTAATGTAATAGAATAAAATTATATTTGTGCAAAATTAGGCAAATCTGTCCAGAGAAAATTATACTTATTTAATTAACCCTACGATACAAAGGCAGTCAATATTGTCAATTAATATTTTTTATTTAAATTTTTTTTAGAATGCATAATAATTTATTAGAAAGTAATAAATTTAAAATCATTTTGCAAGGGAAAAATTTTTATTCCAGTAGGTTATATAATATTTTAAGGCACATACATTTTCAGATAACATTGAAAGATTCATTTAGTCGCTTCACCTGGAATTGTAGTAATGCACAATTTTAAAATAAACCTACATTTTATTAAAAATACTAATGTAAATTTGCGTTTACTCTTACAGAAACTTCATATAAACACATATTTTATATTTTAAAATTTGAGTTAGTTATTATGTAAATTTTCTTTTCTATTCCGAGTAAAATCTCAGAAAAATAAAGCTTTCTAGGTTAGACTTACCGTGCAATCAGAATCCAATCTACTAGAGATCAAAAAATAAAAAAAAGATCAATTTTTAACACCTAGTCGAAGATATTACCGAGTTCTTAAGTGACGAGAGACGAATATAAAGAAAGTGAACAATGCATTTGAAAGAAAATAAAGCTAAGGACTTACATTGTAGCAGCTACTTCTGTGTAAATACCTTTTTTCATACTATGTTTAAGTACTGAAAGTCATCTCCAATTACAGTTACTGGCATTTTGAATAGTTAGCGAAGAACTGGGATTAATATAGATTTCTCTACCTCTTACCATACTTTGAAGTATAATTAAATTTTTAATTAATTAATAAACCATTATTAATTTACTGGTAGACTTAAATCTCGATTACGTTATTGGTATTATATTTATTAATGATACTGTCTTATGACTGATGTATCAAAAAACAGGTTTGATGTTTTCAAATTGTGGAAGTGAAATAAATTTATTCTGAATACTGTCTTGTAAAATAAGATTTTAATTTATCAGCGAAATAAATAAAAAATTAATAAGCTTGAGTTAAAATCAATGATTTATGAATAAACTGGGAGTGAGCAGAATTAACGATGAATAATTTCTTTATATATTATTATATATATATATATATATATATATATATATAACACATTATATATACGCATAATATGTATATTTTGATAAATTCATATTTATATTACAAAAATATGTCATTTTTAGGAAATGAAATGAAAAACAGTGCTCACAAATAAATAAAAAATAGTTATTTCTGAGGAAATAGTAGAATTTTATAGATACAAACACGAAGGATAGAAATGTACATTATACGTAACTGAATATACAAGAAATATGTAACAAATATCAGATTCTTGTCCAGTATAAAGATTAATCGCGTGTCATTATGACATAATGATTGTCTTTCACTACTGAGGTATTACTTTAGCGAATGATGGCACAAAGTGAAAACACCTTAGCGATAAACCTGTCAAACCATAATACAAAGATTTGATGGATCACCGATATTCGTATAATTCAGGTAAATAAATCCTGAGTAAAAACCATACAAATGCTAGATAAGGTATGTGAAATTTTGCGCGTTCGTCTATGCCGTTCAAACTGTAGATTCTTGAATTTATCAATGTCAAATGTAAAGTTAAACTAAATTTTTGATTTGAATTTTGTAAACGAAAAGTTATTTATTAAATTAGAAATATTATAAAATTATGAAAAATGCTATATACATTTTTTTATTATATTACATCCTTTCAATACAAATTTTTAAAAAAAGGAAATGTGTTTCTTTTTTACTATTTAAATTTGGCATTTATAGAAAAGTAACAAAGTTAGCGAAAAATGGTATTAAGACTTTGAGAAAAATATTAAACTAAGAAACGATTTCAACTACTAATTTCAATGATTACCGATTATTTAAGAAAAAGAAGAGTTTGAAGAAAAAACATGCGTGATAAAAGCAAATAATTAATAGAAGAAATAAATGTGTACTAAGAGTGAAGGAAGAATACCATAATGTAATTGTTATCAAAGTGTAAAAAAAAATAATATTCATTTGAATTTATATGATTAGTCATGCCTTCTGTACACATTTCTTTTAAACATCTGTAGACTTATGCAAGAAATTACTTTGTTTACCTACAAGGTGGAGGACAGCTTTTGTTATCATTCCATTAAAATACGATATGTAGTAACTGTATAATGGTTTATAGTATCTTAAGAAGGAGTTTTATCGATTTCTAATGGAGCAGATCTACTTATATTCTGAATGATGTCAAAGTACGACTAGTAGCACAGAACACAATTTTTTGGTTTGTCACATCGCCGCCAAGTTTTACACAATTGTCTATTTTAATCACTTGTCTATGTATCTCAAGCATCTTTTACATTTCATCTAGTAGATCGTTTTAAAAGTTTTATTTTATGGAGATGATTGCAATCTTTATTCTAAGTTAATCGGAATAACCGAAATTGTTTTAATGTTGTTCTTGTACTTCAATAGTATTAGGCAGGTTCTTTGCTTTATTTATAGGTAGCCTTTTTTTGGAGTTGAAGAGTAAATAAATTGTTTATCTATTATTTTTTTATAGACGTGTTATTCCTTTGTCTTTAAAGGAATAACACGTGTATAATAAATAATAAATATGATAAAAATAGATAATTTTATTTTTTATTACGTTTTGTAAAAACCTACGCTATTTTATTTTGAGACTACCAGATAGATTTTTGCTTAAAACGTCTAGAAATAGAGCATAAATTCTTTGGTTATTTTATCTTATGTTGACACGTGGTCCGATAAAAGGTTTCTTTAGAAATAACAATTTTATTTCTCTTTTATCATATCTCTTCCAAATTAAACTTGTTTTTTTCTGCTTACTGATGGATGACGTAAGATAGAAAAATAACAGTAGGTAGAAAACCGTGGATAACGAGAAATATACTAAAACTGATGGATACAAGCAAAAAATACCTTAATAAAACCTACTCTATGTCGAGAGTATTTTCTCGCTCAAGTGATGTGAATTATTCAACACCGACAATTGCAGCCTCGTCTCTGAAAACGGGATCAGCAAATTTGTAACATTCTCCTGCAGAAAATAAGTTCCATATCTTTTACTACAGTTCATTAAAGAAAAAAGGCATTTAAGAACTGTTATAATATGGATCCTTGTCACGTCGAAAAGTTCCGCTTCTTTTTAACACAGATCTATTTAATACATCAATATACTTGACCTACTTCTCTGATATTGTTTGGTGACCATTAATTTTTGCATGATATTGATTTATACTTCTTTGCTTTATTTATATGTGAAGAATTATCTTGAAAGAAAAAAAATTGTTCCCAGTTTCCGTGTAAACCTGCTGCTTCCGCCATTTCTTTTATGTATTTTGTGGAGATACACTTAAATTCTATTGAGATAATAATAATAATTTAATATAGTAATATTAAATTATTATTATGCTAGATGAAGAAAGAAGCATTTGGAAAAATATAGTTAAAAGAAGAGACAGACTTATAGGCCACATACTAAGGCATCCTGGAATAGTCGCTTTAATACTGGAGGGACAGGTAGAAGGAAAAAATTGTGTAGGCAGGCCACGTTTGGAATATGTAAAACAAATTGTTAGGGATGTAGGCTGTAGGGGGTACACTGAAATGAAACGACTAGCACTAGACAGGGAATCTTGGTGAGCTGCATCAAACCAGTCAAATTACTGAAGACAAAAAAAAAATATATAGTAATAATAATTATGATATTTTTTTTATTTTACTTATTTTTATGTAATTTTTAATTTTTTAAATATTTTTTTCAAAAGTTGATGTTATTTTAAGGTTCTATGAAATAACGTGCTCACGCAAGGATTAACCTATGTGGACATGTACTTTGTGTAAAGTGATCTATAAGTAATGATATTAAAAACAAATTAAAAAGCATTGCGTAGTTAGTTTTTGTTGTTCTTGAACAACCTTAAAATGAGAACCTCACCAAAAGACAATGTATAAGGACAATATATATATAGAGAGCACTGTCTTTTTGTATCGGTAAGGTGCCCATTTATACATATATAGTATAGTATGTATATTATACTTTATACCGCGCTATTTTATTTTGAGACTGACAGATAAAATTTTACTTAAACCGTCTGGAAATAGCATATGTTCTTCGCTAATATATAATACTGCATTGGTTTTATATATATACTAGCGGACCCGACAGACGTTGTCCTGACGCAGCATTATTCTGTAATAAATGCACACACATAAATATAAGTAACTTAAGTTAAAATTAGCAGGAATGTGTTCTAAATTTCATTAAAATGACTATTAGTATGATATTATCAGTTTGTGATTGTTGTATTATTGTAATGGGTTTATTGATTAATTATGTGTAGTATGGTTAATATTTATTTTCACTAAATATTGAGATGTCCGATGAAAATTGAATCAAAAAATCTATCATCAATTATTTATTTATCATAATGAATTAATCATAAAATTAATAATTAGTGTAATTAATACATTTTCATCCACATTACTACTAATTTTCACTTAACATCATTCTAAAAAAGTACCTCCTACATATATTTTTTTTTTATTTAATAATTTTGATGTTTCATAAATATGTAACAGCTTAATTAATAAATTAATAAAAAAATTAAAGCACTGTAAAAAGCAACGTAGTTAAAATTTTAGTAGAAATTATCATTTTTCTCATTCTTTATTTTAACATCTATTGTACCAAATTTTAGATAATTGTAAATTAAAAATAATTTTAGAAAACTTTTTATAAAATTAATCAGCTAAAACATTATAAATTCAATTTTTTAAATATACTTTAAACTATATTATAAGTAACTTATATTTTAATTTTATAAATGTTATAATTTATTTTACTAACTTAAATTTTTATTTTCAGAGCCGTTCAATACTTCGTAAGTTGCATAGAATCAAATGAGAATTGACAATTTAAATTTGTAGGTTAAGTTGATTGTTATTGAATGCACGTGTATACATCATTAAAATTCATGAAAAATCATGTAAAATACTCACTTCAATACTGAACCTTACAAATTTGCACAATGTACATTTTTTAATTAAACTTTAAAACGTTATTTCAATAAATAATAATACAATTTAATATTCTCAATAAGCGCGCAATTCTAGCAGACTCGGCAATGCTTCGCTATTGCTAGATCTGAGTATTCATACAGCTAAATGACAACAATTGAAAGTTTCATAAACCTTAAAAAAACTGAACATTAGCAATTTAACAAAATTTAACCTTTCACTTTATAAAAGTCAGAATGTAAATAAATCCAAATGGCAAAACAACAGCACTACCTATCGGATTTAATTCATACCACTTTCTAATCACAGTATTCGGTGGAAAATAATTTTTTAACGAAAAGTGTTGTGGATGCAAAAACTAATCATTACAATTACCATTAAGAACATTAAGAAACTTACAAAACATTACGGAACCTTATCAAATTTCACCTTTAACTTTATAAAATTCAGAATGTAAATAAATCCTATTGTCAGAACAGCACTACCTATCGGATTTAATTCAAACTATTCTCTAAATACGAATTTTAATGTAAGAACAACACTAAGCTACGACGCAAGTAACGGATATGTGAAAAATCAACAAAATTAAAAAAAATTCTTAGAATCCGATCGCAGCACCAACTACCGGGTTTGACTGATAAATCAAAAATTAAAAAAAAAAACTTCTAAAACGCGATCGCAGCTCTGCCTACCGGACCCACACGCTGCCTACCGGACCCAATTGTGAACCTTAACCATCTCAAGATCAACAACACATAAATAAATTAAAAAAACATTTTCACTTCAATACTGTACCTTACAAATTTGCAAAATGTATATTTTTTAATTACACTTTAAAACGTTATTTCAATAAATAATAATATAATATTTCTCAATACCCGCACAATTCTAAACGCGATAGCAGTACTGCCTACTTGTACTTAATCAGTTGTGATTTTGTTTACATTGGCAACGGCCATACGGGCTCTTTGTGATTGGTCGTTATGTTTGACAGCGGCCATCTTGCATTGATCTGATTGGTTTTCCTTTGTTTACATTTCCATCTGATTTATTAGCCTTTTATTTATTAATAAACTGTTTTCTCGCGAATTTTTGTAACACAATAATAAAACAAAATTACGAAATATTTTTCTCAATTTGATCGCAACACCAACTGTCGGGACAAACTAAAATTAAAATAGAATATTATTGAATATTCGATACTGCGATGGTAGTGCAGTCTGCTGGATCCAATGTAAAACATTCCAAAATCAACAACTACTTATAAATAAAAAATTAATTAAAAAACATTTTCTAGTGGACCAAATTGTGAATCTAAATCATTCTCGAATACACTTGAACACACACACAAAGTTTCATCAAAATCAGTCCAGCCGTTTAGGAAGAGTTCACTTTCATACACACGCACACAAGAAATATATATATAAACATATACGCAGAACGTATCCCGTATATCAGTTGGGACTTTCATAACCTATTATACTCATGAAAATAACTGAAAAAGTACACATAAATATATGGAGTTTGCGAGTTACGGCTAGTAAAACATTTCGCTAGGATGTGAGCAACCCCGATGAAATGAGATCGTACTGAAATTTTTAGAACGTTAATTAAGGAGCAGAATTAGTCAATTCTTATGGTTTTTGATCAGAAAAATTTAATAAAATAAGTCTCAGAACAGTATCTGCAGTGGTTTTTGAGAAATCTTTGGTGAAAACTCATAAATTGGGGTAAAAACCCTATTTTTTATGTTTGCCATACAATAACTTTGTTATTGTAATAAATACATAAAACTTTTAAACAAAACTTGTAGAGTTTAATTCTGAACAGAATAGTATAAGACAAGTTGAATAAATCAAAGAAAATTTTATTTAGAAACAGTACACTACACCAAAGTGCATTGTAGTACCAGTTTATAATAAATGTTCAAAAATGAGCCCGCCATTTCTAACACATTTCTTGGCGCGTTTCCGTACTGCTTTTGTTGTTCTTTTTAGGTTTTTAGGGCTGCCCTTAAGTCGATCAGTCGCATCCATAATGCGGACAATTAATTCCTCACGAGAATGTATTTTTGTTTTATGTACAATATTTTTCACCCATTTCCAGACCCAAAATCTAAAGGCGTTAGATCAGGCGATTTTGGTTGTCAGGAATGTGGACCTTCACGACCGATCCATTTCTCAGGGAAATGATGATTTAAGTAAAGTGGAAACGATACAAGAAAACTGGGGAGGTGAGCCATCGTGATGGAAGTATACTTTACGTCTTAACGCTAGAGGAACATCTTCAAGCAGTAGCAGCAAGTCTTCTTGAAGGAAGAGTGCAAGTAGACCTCGGAATTTAGGCAGCGAGGTAAATAAACAGTCCAAACAGTTGATTGTGAAGAAGGCTTCACACACATTGACGCTAAATCGGTTTTGAAAATTGCCTTCTACCGTTTGACGAGGATTTACTTCTGTCCATGTATGCTCATTACGTAAGTTGTTGATGCCATCTCGGAAAAAATTTTCCTCGTTGGTAAACAAAACATATTTGTAGGCTGTCAATTTGTATTCCGTCACTTGCGGAATTCCAACCGAAGCGGACCTTCTCCTGGGTGTAAATGTTGAACAGGCTGTTTATGATAAGGATAAAACTTGTTTTAATTAAGTGTCCTCTAAACCATCGAATGCAAAATTCTGATCCGGTTAGAATGACGTAGTCAGAAAGAAGTACTGACATCTGCACTGCGCTGAACTGCATCGGTATAATTTCATCAATAACAACGTCGTTTTGGACAGATTGTTCGTAGTTGGTACGAATACTAGGTAGTGAACGTGTTTCCCGAAGATTGTGAAAAGACGCGCTAATTGTTTTGTTATCTGGAATTCTGCGATTTGGAAAACGTATTTCATATTCTACTGAAGCAGCTGTAGCACTACCATTACACACACCGAAAATGATTACCATATCGGCGTATTTCTTTGTTGTAAGTAAGAACGGCAATACTTCAATGGCAAACCGATCACATTAAAAATAAATTCACAGAAAACCTTCGCTAACGATAGTACAATTCACAGTACTCAATTTACTTAATGTACCTTACAGAGTGACTTAAACATTATTTCGCATTATTGATAACTGTTTTTTTTGTTGTCAACTTTTAAATAATAGTTTTTCAAATAATTTATTGTATTTTGTCTTTAAGAAAAAAAAACTGTATTTTAAGTAATTTCTTTTTATTTATTTTTGTTTTACAATTGTGTAATTTCCAGTTTTTAAAATTTTGAAACAGCAATTTTTAACAGTAACTTTTTTTAAAAATAATTTTTCACATCACCAAACAAGAATTTAACTTTTGTTTCCTTTATATAAGTACTTTTCTAACAAATGTAGTAATGTACTGTTTCTAAATAAAATTTGAAATTTTCTAACTTTCTTTGTTTTATTCAACTGTCTTACACTATTTTATGCAGAATTAAATTCTCTACAAATTTTGTTTGAAAGTTTTATTTGTTTATTTATAAACACATTTAATTTATTTAAATAATTTATTTAAATGTGTTTATTTTATAACCCATTTAACAAAGTTATTGTATGTCAAACATAAAAAAGGGTGTTTTAACCAATTTATTGGTTTTACTCCAGATTTATCAAAAAATCACTTCAGGTACAGTTCTGCGACCTATTTTATTCATTCTTCAGTCAAAAACCCATAAGAAATCTCTAATTTTGGCTCTTATTTAACGTCCTAAAAATTTCAGTACGATCTCATTTCACCGGGGTAGCTGACATCCTAGCGAAACATTTCACTAGTCGTAACTCGAAAACGAAGCATTTTAGTACATATGTTTATATGAACTTTTTCCATTATTTTTACTAGTAGAATAGTCTATAAAAGTCCCGGGAAAACTTCGTAATACACACTGCATATACATATTTAAAAATTATTAACAAACGATTACGCTTGATTTTCTAATATGCATTTTTAAGTTTGGCCGCGCGCACGACTTTATATAAATGACATGCACAGTTGAGATTAAATTAGACTAAAATTGGTGAAAGAAAATCAAACTTTAAGAAGTACTGAGATAATCTAATATAATTATTTTTTTGTTTTGATCAGGGAATGCAGCAATGAGGCACTTTTCCTATTACCTCTCGTAGGATCTTCTTGAATTCATTGATCTAAAGACTGAAAATCAAACTCTTTGGTTCTTGATTGAACCAAAGAATGTCAATCGTATTTTTAAGTTTATTAGCTACTTTTTTTTACACCTTTCATTAGCTGACTAATCAGTCTTTACATGGGCTTGAAACAATTTATAATTTCTTATGAAGAACTGAGTAGCGAAATACCGATTTTTTTTAAGATGATAAACATGTAGAACATCCCAGAAGTCTTCTATTACAAGACAAGGAAGACCAAATTGTTGACGAATAAATTCATCAGTGAGAGATGATGGGAAATGAAACTTTCTCTTAAGCCACGAGATAAACCTTTCATGAATCATTCCCAATCATAATAGAGGCGTATTCTCGCTTTCGATTCCAAACAACTGTTTAATATTTAAGGTGATGCCTCACAATTGACTTATATAGAAGAATACGGGTATTCATGCTTCAAAAGTTACGTGCTATTCATTGGAAGAGACCAAGGTTTCTCTTAGCCTTACTGTCTATCTTCCACATGTTTTACATAAAGCCATGTCAAACAAGTAGCCTAGTATGCTTAGCTGTAATATGAAGTAGAAATATTTCTTGAGAAAGATAAAACTCGATTTTTTTTCCATATTAAGAGGCATAATTTCTGATTCGTGCCTAATCATAGATTTTATTAATATTATTTTGTAAAATGAAACTCAAATCGTATGCATACAGTTAGAATTTACAATCAAATACAACAACAATGTTTTTAATGAATAAAAGGAACAATAAAAGGACAAGATTTGATTCTTGGGGAAACCCGGAAAACAGAAAAGGGATGGGAGCGGCATAACACTCTGAAAAAGTTCTAACTTGAAGATAAGACCTTATCCAGTTAATATACTGCATACTGAATCCATAGGTGGGCAATTTTTGAAGTAGTAAGTAGTGGAGCACTTCATCAAAGGTCTTTCGTAAATCAAAGTATACCACATCAACTTGTTTTGTTGAGTGAACTGCAGGGGCTATTGTGGCCAAGTATACTGCCAAATTGGACGATGTTGATCGGTCCTTCCTGAAACTACGCTGTATCGGCAAAAGAATGTGATGGACGTGAGCATAAACGTTTGGAAAAACGATTCTTTCCAAGACTTTAGATATAATGAGGATTGATAAATAACGGTAATTCTGGAGTAAAGGTATTCCGGGCTTCGAGATATGAATGACTTGAGGCTTTTTTCCAGGTGCAGGGGGAAGAGCCACTTACAAGACTCCATGAAAGGATTAATGCAAGGACTGTATTATGAGATCACTAATGCTCTTAATTCTGATGAATATTATTTATCAGTAACTACAGTTGACTTTCCATCGATCTGTTTTATTGTAGTCATCACGTCACTTAGACGAAACAGAAGGAAACGTAATTTCCGCGATATTTAATGTTGAAGATACTAGCAAAAGTTCTTCGTTGACAAGATAAAACTTCAGGTAGATTCTCAAATTTTACTCCAAACACCACCCAGACTGTCCGAAAATCAATAAGTCTTTACCTTCGGCAATTGAGGTAACAGCACGGTTGGTATCAGTCTTATTTTTTTGCGACAAACTTCCAAAAATTAGAAGGATTGCTCTGAAGTTCACTTTCACATCGTTGAGTGTAAATCAATTTATTCTGCTGTTGGATTTGCTTGACTAATCTCAAAAACGAAAATTGCTCTAATCAGCAGAAAGGTCTGAATGATCTCAATCAAAATAGTGTCTTCTTCTTCTTTTTAGACAGATTGATAAAGTTTTTAGAGGAAAAATTCGGAAACATGCTGGAACGGAGTTCAGCAACAGGAATATTATGTTAAATGATTTAACATACGATAAATTGTGTTATGTTAATGGATTTAAAAATTACATCTTGCCACTCAACTACTGCTGTACCATCACTGATATTTATTAAAACATTACTCCAAAGTGTTTTGAAAATTTCAGAGTAGAGACTCAAGTAGTCACCACGATTGTGATTCCTTATGTTATGGGTGCATCCAAATTAATGAAATCAAATTCCTTGAGAAAGATTGTAAATGCTGGATAAACCCGACTTATCTTACCAGAGAATCAACGTCAAAATTTAAAGTAATAGTACCAATGGGTAGAACTAGGTCAGAAACAGATCGTCATATAATATTATATGTAGGTCTGCAGAAAATGGATCAGGCTCTGCATTTAGAATGAACTTGCCATTACCATGTCAAGTTCTAGATTTCCACGATTCCAGAGAAGTTGAAATCACCCAAAAAAATTTCATCTTACTGCAGAAGTAGGTTTCATTATTATGAAACTTACTCCTTGTTCATTAACAAGAAGATAGGGAAGAGAGTAAAGTATTTCAAAACGCTTAGCGATAGAATCATTGTAATCAGGTTAAATAAAAACCTTAAGCCGACAACGATTGTTAACGTCTATTTGCTTACAAAAGCCCATGATGATTATGAGGTAGAGTGAGGATACGAAGAAATTGATGAACTAATTAAATACATAAAAGGGGATGAAGATTTAATAATAGTTGGAGATTGGAATGCAAGCATCGGAAAAGGCAAGGAAGGAAATATTGTGGGTGAATATGGGGTGGGAAAAAGGAATGAAAGAGAGGGCGGACTTATAAAGTTTTGCACGAAGAATAATTTAGTAATTCCCAACACCCAGTTTAAAAATCATAATAGAAGAATATACATATGGAAAAATCCGGGCGATACTGCCCGGATCAGATATATTATATCACGGTTAAGCAAAGATATAGAAATCAATTCGTCGACTGTAAAGCATATCCAGGAGCAGACATTGATAACGACGATAATTTAGTGATAATAAAATGTTTATTGGAGTTTAAAAACCTGAAGAAAAGGTGTCAGATGAATCGGTGGAATTTAGAGATGCATGAGGAAGAGGAGGTAAAGAAAATTTTTGAGAAGGACATCGCAAGAGGTCTGAGTAAAAAAATAAGAATAAGAATGGGAGAAGGTTAAAAAAGAAATTCTTAAATTAGTAGAAGCGAACTTTTTTTTTCCTGTTTAGCCTCCGGTAACTACCGTTTAGATAATTCTTCGGAGGATGAGTGAGGATGATATGTATTAATGTAAATGAAGTGTAGTCCTTGTACATTCTCAGCTCGACCATTCCTGAGATATGTGGTTAATTGAAACCCAACGACCAAAGAACACCGGTATCCACGATCTAGTATTCAAATCCGTGTAAAAATAACTGGCTTTACTAGGACTTGAACGCTGTAACTCTCGACTTCCAAATCAGCTGATTTGGGAAGATGCGTTCACCACTAGACCAACCCGGTGGGTTAGTAGAAGCGAACTTAGGCGGAACGAAAAGAACCGGTAGAAAATCTTGAATATCAGAGGATATATTGCAGGTGATAGATGAACGTAGAAATAAAATGATAGTGATAAAGAAGGTAAAAGGAACTATCGACAATTAAGAAAGACTATAAATAGAAAGTGCAAATTAGCGAAAGGAAAGTGGATAAAAGAAAAGTGTTCAGAAGTGGAAAGAAAAATGATCATTGGTAAAATAGACGAAGCATGCAGGAAAATTAAAGAGAATTTTGTGGTACATATGTCAAAATCTAATAATGCATTAAATAAAGGTGGTACACCAATTTATAATAAGAAAGAAAACGTTGATACATGGGTGGAATATGTTGACCAATTACTCGGAGCAAATGAATTACAAACTGGTGTTTATGAGCACATGGTGTTTATGAACGGGATGAAGAGGAAGTCGAAGAGGATGAAAAGGAAGATACAATACTTAGATCTGAATGTAATAGAGCTATAAAGTACGAGATACCTCCAGAATTGTTGCGCTATGCAGGTGAGGAAGCGATAGATAGATTGTACAAACTGGTGTGTAATATTTACGAAAATGGGGAAATAACGTCAGACTTCAAAAAGAGTGTTATTGTCACGATACCAAAGAAATCATGAGCAGATGAATGCAAAGAGTACATAACAATTAGATTAACTACTTATGTATAAAAATTCTTAACTGGAATTCTGTATAGAAGAATTGAGAGGAGAGTGGAAGAAGTGTTAGGAGAAGATCGATTTGGTTTCAGGAAAAATATAGCGACAGGGTAGCAATTTTAGCATTCAGATTAATAGTAAAAGGGAGATTAATGAAAAACAGAGCAACGTAGGTGACATTTATAGACTTCAAAAGGCATTTGATAACGCAGACTGGTGTAAACTGTTCAGCATTTTAAAAAAAAGTTAGGATTCAAGTATAGAAACAGAAGAACAATTGCTAACATTTACAGGAACCAAACTGCAACTGTAATAATCGAAGACCATAAGAAAGAAGCAGTAATAAAAAACAGGGTCAGACAAGGATGTTCCCTATCCCCGTTACTTTTTAATCTTTATATAGAACTAGAAGTTAATGATGTTAAAGTACAGTTTAAATCCGGAGTAACGGTGCATGGTGAAAATATAAAAATTCTGTGATTTGCGATGATATAGTTATTCTAGCTGACAGTAAAAAAAGATTTAGAAGGAAAAATAAATTTGCCATGAACAATGTCCTACGCAAGAAATACCACAAGAAAATAAACAAGAACGAAACGAAAGTAATGAAATGTAGTAGAAATAGAGTAGATGGATCACTGAATATAAAAATAGGACGAGAAAATACTAAGGAGGTATTATAAACTTTTCTTATTCAGGAAGTACAATTACTAAAGATGGAAGAAACAGGAGCGATATAAAATACCGTAACACAGGCAAAACGAGCTTTCAGTCGGAAATATAATTGCTTACATCAAAAATTAATTTAAACATCAGGAAAGCTTTTTGAAAGTATATGTTTGGAGCGTAGCTTTATATGAAAGTAAACTTGGACGATCGGAGTACCTGAGAAGTAAACAATAGAAGGTTTTTTGAAATGTGGTGCTGTAGGATAAGGTTAAAACTCAGGTGGGAGGATAAAATTACAAATAAAGAGGTCTTGGGACAAATTGATGAAGAAAGAAGCATTTTGAAAATTATAGCTAAAAAAAGAGACAAACTTATACGCTATATCTTAAGGCATCCTGTAATAGTCGCTTTCGTATTGGAGGGACAGGTAGATGGGAAAAATTGTGCAGGCAGGCAACGTTTGGAATATATGGAAAACAGATTGTTAGGGGTGCAGGACGTTGAGGGTATACCAAAGTGAAACGACTGGCATTAAAAAAGGAATCATGGAGAGCTGCATCAAACCAGTCAAATGACTAAGGACAAAAAAAAGTTTAAAGTAGTGAGAAGTGATTTACATAAAAAATAGTATTTTTAATATTGTTTTTTATTTATATAAATAAAAGTACAGATTTTACAAATTATAAAACAGATTACGTCCCATGATAAAATATAGAAAATAATAATAAAATCTATGATTTAATTAAAATACACTTAATTGCACGTCATGAAAAATAATGTCACAATTGTCAATTTATATGACGAAATGGTTTGTAAAATACCCCCCAAAGTTCTTAAAATGAATAAAAAAATTGGTGAAAATCAAACTTCGTAATAAAAGCATATAGACACCACTATTTCACGATGTCAGCTTAATTAATCAGTACCACAATTAGAGAGAACTTCAACTGTCGACTATCTTTCCTCTAACTGATTTAATATTACCATGATTATCATACATTTTTTAAAATTATTATTTTTCAATAAGATCTATTTTTATAATTTCTTTTTCTTACTCAGAGATTAACTTGAGGTTAATTTAAAAATATATTCAGTTAACTTTCTCTTTGTGTATCAAGAAGATTCTTTTTCAGTGCTTCAAGTTATTGAAATAAGCAATTAATATTAATAAATATTTATTATTCTATTTAAATTTTATCTTATTTAACTGTTTGTTAAACTACGTGAGCGAAATTTTACCATTTTTACCCACAACGGGACGGTGACGGTATATGCGTTTGAGGTAATAGATTTCGTGTATGTGTGTGTGTGTGTGCGCGAGCGCGTGTATCTGTTACCATTTTACTCAAAAACTACAGGACTAATTTCGATGCGGTGTTTTGCGTTGCATAGATATCACCTCAGAGAAGGTTCTTACTTAGTTTTAGAGTTATGAGCCGACAGGGGTGTTGCAGTAGATATGTTTCTTCAAAACGGTTTTTGAATGTTTCTAAGTCTTTCTAACTCAGACAAGGCTAAATTATTAAATAATTTATGCTGGTAAGTATACTAAACTTTCATCATCATCAGCCTATAACCGTGCCACTGTTGGGCACAGGCCTAATAATCTTTAAAAAGTAATAAATAAAATTTTAAATTTTAAAAACTCGTGACGAAAGAACCTTAAAAAATGTGAAATAATCGAATAACTGTATTTCTCCTTATAATCCTTTGTGACATTGTGATATTGTTTGTAAGACAATAAAATTTAAGATTTTGATGGACCGTCGTGCGTGACCCGTAGACTACATAGAAAAGCTTTAGTTATCATCATAGTCACGCACGAAAGTTAATCAAAATCTTATATTTTATTGTCTTAAAAACAATATCACAATGCCACAGATGATTATAAGGTAAAATACAGTTATTTAATTACTTCACGTTTTTAAAGTTTTTTCGTCGTGGGCTCTTTAAAATTTTTGATTAATTATTAAAGACCATATGTCGCAGACAGAAGGTACGCTATTTTCTTTAGCATATATTTTAGTAAATAAGTTTTAACACAGCATTAAATTTTAATGCTACTAACGTTTCAGTTTGATATTCAGAAGGCATACGAGAAGGCATATTAATACATATTCACCAACGTAATGCGGTATTCTTAACATATCGACTGGTAAGGTAGTTCTCATGCAGTGAGATAAATGTAAATTAGTTCAGAGAGTGTCATTTTTGGAAAAATAGATGTAGAAAATATAAAAATTAGAAAATCATTTACGGAAATTAAATTTAAATACGTCAATATCAGAGGTGCCGTTGGAAAACGCTGTTAGAAAATGTGGAAAAGTGTACCAAGCGGCAAAGAAGTGTGCAGAGGAAATAAACAGAGGAGACAATTTTTGAGAATCGATTTTTGAGAAGAAAAATTAAATTGAAGATGAATCTACCATAAATAATAATTCTGTTCACACACACACACAATATATATATATATATAGATATATATATTTATTTAATGTACACAAAGAGAGGAAGAAGGATCTAATAAAGGTCTATAAGATTTAAATCAAATTAAGGTACGTAGTTGAATTGGATGACTTAACAACAAAATTATTACCTTGTTTAGGAAAAAAAGGATTGTATTAGTTATTTTAAAAATTAAAATTACTTTTTGAGTAAGGCATAAGAACAAGAGAAGTGAAAATTGTCATAGGATGTTTTAAAGAATTATAACTTAGAAGATCATATATTTAATTAAATGATGATTTAGTTAGTTTAATATATACCATATTAATTAATATATTGTTTTGTTAGTTTCTTAACCGAGGCAGATCTAGTCAGCAGGTAAAACTGTTGAGAAATTTAAGAACTACAGTATTAAAAATAAATGACTGAACTTGTAGAATTTAGTAAATATGTTTCGATTGAAAAGTTAATACAAAACAACGAAAAATGTCAAATCTGTCAAATGTCTGATAAATCCTCCGAATACCCACGTCTATATACCTAATGCCTTAGTGCTTCCCACATTATAAAATTGTTTGAGATTTTTAGTATTTTTTTTCTCCTTTTTTAAAAAATAATATTTCAGATGTTGAATAATAATGTTTGCCAAATGTTACTGAGTAACTTTTAGTGGGATTTTTGTCACTCAACAGTTATTTACCGTCGTAAAACTTATACCTCGCATCAATTTACTAAATTTACAGCTACAATGTCGATTATAAATCTTCACATCAGTGTTTCAATGGTTTATTGACAAAGTTATGACCAAAATATTCTCTTAAAAAATCAAAAATTCAAGAATTGTTCGAATTGGTCTCAAAGTTTTCAGTAAGATAAACCATGTGCTTGTTTACATTTCTATATTTTTAAGTAATAACAAGATTCCTTTTCTTTTTTTTTTGCAAAAACGTTAGACTAAGGAATTATTTCGTATGAAATAATATAAAATTAAATTAAATTATTATTATTATTATATAGTTGTCAATACCTAATTATTTTTTTATAATTCTTGCAATATAAAATATGTTTATTCAATTTAAAATATGTCATTCATTTTTATGATTTAGGGGGTTGCTGACCTGTTCATCCTTTGTGTCTTTTGATCCTTTTTAGGAATATCTTTGAACGACTCGAAATACCCAAATTACATAACAAATATAAAATAGAGGAATAAACTCAATTTATGCTGCACATGCTTAAAAAAAAATAAATAAACCCAATTCAAACATCAGCAACACATCTAATGATGCAGCAATACGGAAGTTACAAAAGAAGTGTTAGTATGAGTACAGTACACTCAGATACGAGTACAAATAAGATTTACAGCATTTTCCTTAAGATTATACTGCAGTCGATTTTAAGGAACCTTTTACTGTTAAAAAAGGATAACCGCAACGATATCAAAATTGAAAGTTACATTTGGCACAAATTTCACAAGAGAACACGTAATAGTCCTTTAATTATCCTGTATTGAGGTTAAATTGCAATTGATTAGAAAATAATTAATTGTTTTTACAGGTATAAGTGAGGTTGTGCGCGTGTGGGTGTGGGTAGATGGGTGGGATGGGTTGTATGATCGGATGCAGTTTATTGATTAAGCGTTAGAAATCAATTCGATATTTAAGTTATCATCAGTTGTCAGTTTTCTGTGAAGAATAAATACTCGTCCGTGTGTAGGAATTGAACTAACCTGAATCAATGATTCAGTTAATAAAAATGATAGACTTCTCAAAAGTTTTATTTCCCAATTAAAACAAACCATTCAGGTAAGGAATCCCATATCATTTTATATTATGTATCTATTCTTCCAATCAATTTTTATTCATTATAAGAAATAAATTAATTGCATGTAAGAAAAAGTCTACTTGCAATTATAAACATTTAACTTATTTATTTTTTGATTATTTTATTAAAATAAATAGACAGACCAACGAGTCCTACCTTGTGTTCGATTGTTTGTTATTGGACCGAATAAATAAATAAAAATTAACAGCTTATTATTTTATTACCCTTTACTTTTAACAATATGAGGATCTTATTATTATTGTTAATTATATTGAATCGAACCTTTTTTTCATCCGCTTTAAATTATCAATACAGCTTATTGTTTTTTCAGATACAGATAGCTTATTTTACTTCATACCCTATTTAGGATTACTTTTTTATTTTCATTTCTAAGATTTGTTAAATTTGTATAAAATCTGATTAGTCTAATTAAAATCTTTCTTTCATTCTGAATCAATTTCATTAGGTAAGATTTATACTACTTACACCTAAATTTGATGCATTTATACATTTCATAAGTTTACATTTAAATTAATTAGACCATCAAATGAAATTGTAAGAAAAACAATAATTTTAAAGAATAAAAATTAGTCACAGAAAACAATTTTAAAAATCTTAACTTATTTAGTGAAGATATTAAGTATTAGCTGGTTTAGCTTTAAAATAGTATTTAAAAAGAAGATATCTATGATTAATTAAATTTTAATAAATGTACTATCTTATTTCAGGTAAAACATGGAGAAAAATCTGTTATATCTTCTGCGTATCAAAAATATGTTCAATAAAGTATTAATGAATCTTCAATTTGTTGATTAAAGTGATAAAATTTGATTTATGTTTTGGGGGAGCGGGTGAAAATTGTACATAATACGACAGCAATCACTGTGGCCAGCATAATAGTTTAAACAGATTATGCAAGAAAAGTCTTATATATTCGAAAGTGAATCTTTTATAATAAAAAAAATATAAAGATAGAATAGAAGCCATCAGACCTAAGTAATAACGGATTACTTCACGTTATTTAAGAGTATATTTCATCATCAGAGATGATAAATTAACATTAAAACAAATAGAACAACATTAAAAAGTTTTTATTAGTATTCAGTTGAGTGTATTTATCTACTTATTTCTCTTGCCGCTCTCTCTCTCTCTCTCTTTCTATGGGTTTGTAATTATGTGTGTTTACTAAAATATAACCGAATAATTATTTTAGCAATTTTTATTACTCAAAAGAAATTAGATTTTAATAACTAAAAATATTTTGCTTTTAATTTCATTATCATTTTCTTGTGAGTAAATGTATTTTATCAAACATTTATCTACTAACTAAATGCTACTTTCGTACGATATGAAGTGAAATTTATTAGTATTTTCATCGCAGTGAGGTTTCTAAAACATTAAATTAAACATATATTTAAATAATACAATTTTACTTTGATAACATTTGTTTAAAGTAAACGATTTAAATTTTACTTCGGTACTAGATCCGGAATCTTAATCAAAGCCAGAATAAAATATGCTCTGTATGTGTGTGTGCGCGTGCGCGCTCGGTTGGTCTTACTTGCTTATGTTTAGCAATGCGTATCAGCATTTGTCACGGGTTATTATAAAAATTGGATGAGTTATCTTTTAAAAATGTAATAAACGTTAAATATCAATGATAATGGTTTTTGAAATTGTAATATAAAACTTTAAATAAAGTTACAAAGCATTCTCATTGCCACGTCATCAATAGCTATGAAGTAATATCTACCTTTTGTGAATGGGTCGCTATCGTTCCCTTTTGATTGAATTCTGAAGGGCTTCTACAGCATTCAATAACTGTTTTAACTGAAAAAGTTCCTAAAGTGTGTAGTCATTTTCTGTTTTATTGCTTCTATATGAAATTGATTTCAAAAATCTCTAAAAATTTAGTGATTAGATTACTAAGTACTGTTTTTTATTACGTGGCAAGAGAAGCTTTTGAACCTACTCGTATTATTTTTCTCTATATTAAATATACTAGGTATTCTTATGTACACATCGATTTTCTGTAATTTTACTGTGTATTATTAAATTGCAGTATAGTTCTACAAAATTATATATTATTAAATATCTTTCAATATTTAAGGAAACACTTAAGAACTGTTCATAAAAATAAATTCATAGATAAAAAATAAAATAAGAAAATAAATGAAAAAAACTGGCAACGGAGTTGGTATACTTTTCCAGCACTGAGAAACAAAAGCTGTATTTCTAATAAAATTTTATCTACAAATCATACATAGATATTCTGTGAAAGAACCAAATTTCTAGGCCTACTCTACGATGAATTGCGAAAATAGAAACCAAAATAGTTATTCCTATCACTTTTTCCCTTACCCTGTAATTTAAAGTAACACATTAAAACGGTCAAATAGTTTCATTGTAAATGAAATGTTTGGAACGCTAAAATTTTTAAAGATCGCTTTTGAGCGATAAAATTGAAAAATGAGATATTAAAATTTTTTAGAAGTGGTGTAATTTTTTTGCAAACTTATCTTTACAATGATACAGACTCTTCGTGATTCTTAAACATATACACACACACACGCGCGCGCCCGCGCGCGCATGCACACACACACACACACACAGAGAGAGAGAGAGAGAGACACAGAGAGATAATATCATTAATATAATTATTAATTATATAATATATATTATTAATCAATAACTTGACTGAAGCTATTTTAAAACTTTGCTTAAATTCATCCCAAAATATTCGAAAATTATGGGTCAAGAACTCAATGGTCAAACAAATTTGCAAATATTTATAATAGGCATCTGTACTGAATGTTCCTATGTGCTTATTTTAAACGTAAAACCAATTCAAATTCAAATATTCTAAAAAAATGAAATAAAATTGTGTGCTCTAAATTTTCGGGTTGGTAGGGGGTAAAAGTATTGTAATTTTTTTTTGAACTGAAAGTTTATGTGCTACGTAAGTGCGGTTTTTTTTTGCCATGAAAGGTTTTTCTAAAGTACCTAAATAAAAAGTCGAAAATGAGAAATTCGCAAGTTCTTCGGATAATTCTGCACAAACTTTTAACTCGATAAATTCCCATATATACCTACTGACCAAAATTAGGGATCCAGCCAGATGGTATTTAATGAATAGCAGAGAAGCTTACGTACTTTCCGTCTGGGAAAATTATGGTGTTTTTTAGTCTTAATGGACTCTTTATGGAGTGAAACGTCGAAATTTGTTCAAAAAATTGTGTATGGTCTCACACACACACACACACACGCGCTCGCGCGCCCAAACACACACACACACACACACACAGAGAGAGAGAGAGAGAGAGAGAGAGAGAGAGAGAGAGTGAGAGGAGTGATTATATATAAGGATTTCCAACAAAATATCTTTATATTTTGGGGGAGATAAAATTGTACATAGCATGCCAGCAATTGCTATGGTCGGCATAATATAGTTTAAATAGATTATGTAAGAAAAGTCTCATACATTCGAAAGTGAGTCTTTTATAATAAAAAAAAATAAAAGATAGAATAGAAGCCATCAGACCTAAGTAATAACTGGATTCTTTTTTAAAATGTTTTGGAAAAAAAATGTGTATGTGTACACATATATATACACACACACAAATTATATATATATATATATATATATATATATAATAAAACACACACTTACACAAATTTTGATGCTTTGTGTCTATTAATAAATTGTATCAGTAGCATTGTCAGTATGCTCAAAGATTATTTGAAATCTAAAGTAGTTTTATCCTACATATGAATTTAACACAAATAATTCAATGGCGTTGACTGGACGTAAGAAGTTGTCAAGTAATGACTAATGGCTATATTGGGCCTTAGTTCTAAACGTTCTTCTTATTTAATATTTTTTACGGTGTTTTTGTAGTTTTCTTATAAATACTAAAATAAATATTAGTAGCTTTCTTTTGCGTACAAATTCTCTACCTGCTTTGATCCCTTTTCCATGTATAAAAAAAAAACCGAATAATGAAAGATTCGAAAGACTCTTGGAATAACCATTCTACTGAATCCATTATTGTTTTATACAATTGAATATATTTTAAGTGCGTTGAATTATCTTTAATCTCATTCATTACTGTGTTAATAAATCTGTTATATTTTTTATTAAAACAAGCTAACACGATGGACACTCTTCTACTCATTTTAAGCATGCGGTATTTTACATTAGTTGTCCAATAGTCTTTTTCAGATGGTTTAAAGACATTACTGTGTATGGTTACGTGTACAAAGGTAAATAGTTTATGGTTACCTTATAAACTTTAATATACTTATAAACAATATAAAATTCTATAGATTTATACAAAAAAAATAAAAAAAAAACTTAACGAATAAAACCGACAATTGATCTTTGGTTAAGTATGTTTGCCTTTTATCAGGATGGTCTCGAGTTCGAATCTCGCTCAAACTTCTCATTTTTCAAACGCTAAAATAATTCACTACATGGTAACGTGGTCTGGACGAAGATATACAGGTATATGGTAATTAGAATTATCAATTCTTTTAACGAATATGAAATGACTAAATTAAAATTATTATTTTTATATTTAATTTAGACTTATGTCTTTTTTAATTTTTCTAAATTTTCTGATAAATCAAGAAGGGAATCTTACAAAATATAGTCTACCAGTATATATTGAACAGATGTTAGTATAGCCATCGTTAAGAAAATAATTTGTTAGTCTATTTTTTTGATAATTTACGCTACGTTTAAAAAGTAATATTTTCAAAATATTAAGTATTGTTGTAAGGAAAAATGTTCTTTTTTGCTTGTGTCATGTAAGAATTTGAAGTAACACTTTTATAAAAAATTTAAATCGATGGAAACTTTTGTTACAATAATAATGTCCGTAACATTTTTACTAGGTTTTTTAATTAGTTTGAACTTTGAAGAACATGAGTTTTTTTTTAATGTTAATAACAAAAAAACATATTTAGTACCGTGCTTTTACATTTTGTGTTTAGTACAATTTATACTTACTAATCGTTGGTCAAATTTTGAAAATATTTGAAGATACATTTAAAAAAAAAAGATAATATTTTTCACTTCTTATAGTTTTAATTTTATTAATATTTTACGTAAATTTTCTGAGTTATGATTAGTTTTCATTAAATGTTGTAGTTCCAATAAATGAGGCTCTCGATCGAAAGCAATATAATCACTTACATATTTTAAAATAGTTTATAATCGTAATTATTACGATTTTATAAATAATTTTTACCTTCAGTACATCACATGTTTTAAGATTTCCAATAAAAAATCCTAAAATATTGTTGTCTTCAAAAATCTTAAGCTGTTTTAGACAGAAATATTAAAAATCTAAAAATGTTGCTTTTGATAGTTCCTCGTTCCCGATAAATTCAGTTAAAGAATATCTGGTACTAGTAAGTTCCAAATTTAACTATCCAAAGTTGCCCTTAGTTAGTCCGTAAAGTAGTATCGACGATGGAAAATGGATACATAAAACAATGTACATGATGAACCGGTGGGTCTGAAATTTATGCGTATACATGAGGTGACATTAAAACAAGAATATGAACCTTCAGAAAAATTCATTAGCACACAAATTTGAACCCTTTAATGATAAAATTAAATGTTATGTTAAAAATATTAAAACACAATAATATCTTGACTAAACAAATGAACAGTTAGAAAGGTTAAGAAACCTTCTAATTTTTACAAAAGACCTCTGTTATTATTTCTGATGAAATAAGCTATTTCTGAAAGATAAAATTAATAAAATTACGCATTTAGATCATATCATATTTTAGCATTTAAGTAATATGAAAATTACTATATTTTACGCTAGTTTCAATTAGCCTGGTAATGGCTATTTTTTAGTTCAATAATGCAGTAGATATTAATTAATGGTTATTTTATTTAAATAGCGTATTTGCTATAAATACTTAATTTTTTTTTTAAATTAAAAATTTTAATTTCATTAAATGAAGGAATGGTTTTAAAAATAATTCTTCATGTGCAATTACTTTCCGATCTTTGAGGTTATAACTGAACAAAAAACACATATATTTTTTTTTAAACGTCGTTTGAATAACTAATGCACTAACTATGCACAAATAATTCTACTGATATATTTTTCAGTTTGACTGAACTGAACAATAATCAAAATGACTAAAGTGCAGTTGCAAGGCGTAGGAGTGATGAAACTGTACGCATTTATATTGAATAGATAATCAGAAGTAAAAAAAAATAAAAAAATACTGGCTAGGATATTGGATTTAATTACATATTATTATAGTAAGTAAGTCACGTGAAATTAAATTATTTGAAAAAGTTCCTCAAAAAGACTAATATAATATCTGCTTTGAAGACTTTTATTCAATTTACTAATATCTTCAGAATTGAAAGTAATCTCATTTTGTATCACATTTATGATTATCTCCCAAATATTTTATTAAAAAACAAAAATTCTACGTGATCTTATTGTTACAAATTAACTTTAATTTTTCTTTCGCATTTAACTAAACACATATAATATTTCAGTATCACAATCATTCAAATTATGTTTTGCAGTTATGAAAGTTTTATAATTAAATCTTTATTTTCAAAATTATTGCTTAGCTGTAGTTTTAATTTAACAAGTTTTATTCCTTTGAAATTAATTACTGTATTTAATTTTTTTATCAATTGATTATATAAATCCTCAGTAAATTGATTTTACTTGGTTCAATAGAAGGTAATATCGGTTTTTTCTTTGTTTTCAGCTTTCCCAACCAAAAAAAAAAAAATTAAAATTGGGGTTTTCAACATTCCTACATTTCTTAAGTTTAACGGAAAATTACCGAACCTCTTATCAAGACCGCTGATACGACACTGCTAAAATGTACGTTTTTGACTTTAATAATTTCTCATGAACGAGATATTATTAACAAAATTGTTAATTTTCTTTACCTGATTTAAAAAAAAAATTCTTTTAGTCAGTTCTACAGCAAATCTCTTCTTGGTCTGTGATAATTCTTCTGATTCGAAGGATAACCATCTATAATTAAAACAAATCTTCAATTCTTTCTTTTAAAATGCAGAAAAAGCAGCCACAAATTAATGAATTCGCTTATAGATAATTATTGACAAATGAAATAAATAAAATAATATTTAAGTAAACTTTAAAGTTTTATAGATAGATAATAAAACGTATTAAAGATAAAGTAAATTAATTAAATGTATAAAAGTAAATAAAAAGAAAGTACCCCTAATATTTGAATGAGTGTTGAATTGTATTTTTTTAGTATTTTGGAGGACAAATTAAAATGGTAACATCCTTACAGAAGCAAAGTAACTAGTATAATATGAATAATTAAAACCTTTTCTTTTAAATTAAAAATAATAAATATTAGGTTTTAGAAATTAAAAAATCTGATGTGGACACCCTATGACTTCCTTGTACGCCTATTAATTACATATACACATTTTTTACAATGAAAAGTACATAAATTTTATTTCATTTATAACTTCTGATATTTTTCATATTTGTTTCTATTGTTATTGAATTATTATTTATTATAAACATTTTTTTACAGTCAGAGGTTAATAATTATTAATAAATCAATATATTTTAATTAAAAAAAAGTTGAAAGAAAAGAAGATAGTCGGATTCGACGTGTCTGCTCCTTGTAAGATACAAATATTTCATTAATTAAAATTAATTTGACTATAACTCTGGAACCAATGAAAATAAGTACCAATTATGATACATCGTTGAAAAGCTCTCAATAAGAGCTTTTAGTTAAAAAAAGTTAAAAAAGGAGATGAGGTGTGATCCAAACCGATGTGCCTTCCGTTTTAAGATCCAAATATTTCATTAATTAAAATCTTATTTGGCTATAACTCTGGAACCAATGAAAATAAGTACCAATTATGATACATTGTTGAAAAGCTCTCAATGAGAGCTTATTACTGCAGTTAAGAAAAAGCCCAAAATCATATCTTTTTGGATTTTGGGCTTTTTAGACACTTTTGATTCAGTCGATTGCAATGAAAAGGGGAGGTGCACAACAGTCCTAAATCAAAAATTTCACCGTCCTACGGCTAATCGTTTTTGAGTTATGCGAAATACATACGTATAACGTAAAATAAAATAAAAAAACGAAAAGGAGTTAAAAAATTTGAGCGGACACAACAAGACTTCCTTGTACGCCTATTAAATTACATATATACATTTTTTGCTGCAAATCATTTAAATTTATTTTATTTGAACGTGAGATACGATCCTCTAGTTCTTTAATAAAGGGGGCAGTTACACAATTTCTAAAAATATTAGTTATTAACATCAAATATTTATACAATTATTAATTCAATAATCTTACCTGAAATATTAGGATAGAGTAAAAGTTCTTTTATTAAGCTTTAAATAAATGTATGTCTTATACCTAACTAATACCATGTTTTTACGTCCTTGTACGAAGTAAAGGAAGTATTGTGAATGCGAAAAATTTCGGTTTTCAGATTTCAACGGAAATTACCATTTTAAAAATCGAAGGAATAAAAATATCTCATGAACATTTATCATGTATTAATTTAATAAATTTGTTAAGATATATCGTTAAAGTATACAATACTGTAAGTTTAAATATTATTAAAAAAAGCAAAGGAATAGTTTTATACAATGCAAAAATAGTAATGAATATATTATTTTTATTTAAAAATATATAATATATTTATTTAAAATAAGATAGGTTTTGATAAAACAATGTATTTCTTCCAGGAAAAAATTAAAGTATTTTTAAACCAATTCCTTCTGTCTCTGTTTTCTAAAATGTTTTTAGAAACAAAAAACAGAATGCTTTTTACCATAATCCATTTTGCCTATTTTCGCCGAGACGTCTGTACGTTCGTACGTATGTACGTATGTATCTCGCATAACTCGAAAACAAATAGCCGTAGGATGTTGAAATTTTGGATTTAGGACTGATTTAGGACATCTAACTGTGTATCTCAGCTTTCGAATGCAATCGATTGGATCAAAAGTGTCCAAAAAATCCCAAAATCCAAAAGATTTTGGGCTTTTTCAAACTCCAGTAATAAGTCCCCATTAAGAGCTTTTTACGATGTATCAGAAGTAGTACTTATTTTCATTGGTTCCATAGTTATATTCAAATGAAATTTTAATTAATAAAATATTTGGATCTTACAAGGGGAAGTCACATCGGTTCGAATCGACTTCATCTCCTATTTTTATCTCATTGAAAAGCTCTCAATGAAGGTTTATTACTGCAGTTAAGAAAAAGTCCAAGATTCAATTCTTTTTGGTTTTTATTTTTTTGGACACTTTTGAATCAGTCGATTGCAATCAAAAGGGGAGGTGCACAACTAAATGTTATAACAGTCCTAAATCCAAAATTTCAACAATCTACAGCTAATCGTTTTTGATTTATGCGAGATACTTTCTTCGTACAACGTACGGACGTCACGCCAAAACTAGTCTAAATTGATTCGGGGATGGTCTAAATGGATATTTCCGTTGAAATCTGAAAACCGAAATTTTTCGGGATTTCAATACTTCATTTACTTCGTACAAGGAAGTAAAAAACTGTTTAAAAACATGTTTTACTTCACTGTTATCAACTAATGTTATTTAAAAATACCACAATTAATTTTTTAAGGTTAATTGTAATTTTTAGAATCGCGACTGCAGTTACTCTAACAAAAATAAATTAATCATGCAGTAATTTATACAGGTTTTGTTTATTAACATTTAGAATATTAGGTAACATAATTGTTAAACCTACCTCTTTTTTATTTAAATGTACTCTAAAGTAGAACAATCCGTCATTATCAAACTGGATTTTGAATTAATTTTTATTAATTATTGTTTGTAATGAAAAAGCTTTTGACTTAAAATATATATTGTTGCATATATTGTCTTTAATCAAAATTTTATAAAAAAGACTCACAATTCGATTTAATACAATTCGAACATAATAGGTGTGTGTATGTAATTGTTTTAATTATATTTTTACACGAGGTCAGTAAACCGGAACTTTGTTCATCAACTTATCACTACGTTTATATCGAATTAAAAATTTCAAATAAAACGCGGTTCACGTTGTTTTTAATTGGATTCTACAACGTGTTTATGAGTACAGTTTAGTGTGATTTAGTTCATTGTGATTGTATAACAATTTCAGCCGCAGAGCAATTCATTGGTTGTGTAAACTGTATACATTAAATAATGCCGGATAACCAATTATCAATAATCACTTCCTTTATTTTCTTTCAAAATTTACATTTCATTAATTAAACGTCGCAATGAGTTATAATAATTTATGTTTTTTGTTGAGTTCACATTTTAAATATATATTAAATATGTCTAGCTAGAACAATAAAAATTTAGTGATGTTGTTGCTAATACATCATAAAGGGAAGTAAATTCATATAATTAATTCTATCAATAATTAAGATCAGCTGATTCATTAACAAATAAGAAGAGAGAAGAAGATGGAGGAGATGTTTACTCCTCCATCAAGAGGAAAAAGAAAACAAATGGATCTGAACAGTGATCGTGGTCAGTGTTCGTAAGTTCATTTGTTCATCAGCTCATGTGATTCAATGAGTAACATCATTTTAGTAGAAATAAGTTTAGTTGATTTATATACAATTTTAAGTTGAGTAGCGATCTGAAGGCCACTAAAAGTGTTGTAACATAATTTTTACATAACAAAAATCGTGTTGCAATTTTAAATAATGTTTACAGATGTATATATACTTATATTATAGAGGATTTCATAAAGAAAATAATGGAACCGCAAAGAACAATTTCGAACCTTGCTAGTGTAATGAAATAAATAATTTGCGGAATGGTAGCGTCTCGGCCTTTCATCCCGGTTCCGGGTTCGAATCCCGGTCAGGCAGGGTATTTTTCACTCGCTACAAATTCCACGCACAAGCTTCAAACCTTATGTGGTGATATCAAGCAAAAAAAAAAAAAAAAAATCTAATGAGTAAAAATATCTCTGATGAACATTTATCATGTATTAATTTAATAAATTTGTTATTAGGATATATCGTTAAAGTATACAATACTGTAAGTTTAAATATTATTAAAAAAAAGCAATCTTGGAATAGTTTTATACAATGCAAAAATAGTAATGAATTCTAATATATTATTTTTATTTAAAAATATATAATATATTTATTTTAAAATAAGATAGGTTTTGTTAAACAATATATTTCTTCCAGGAAAAAATTAAAGTATTTTTAAACCAATTCCTTCTATGTCTCTGTTTTCTAAATTTTTTTAGAAACAAAAAACAGAATGTTTTCTACGTTTTTTCTAAATTGTTTTTGAAAATATGATAATACTGTTAGAAATCTGTTTTAATTTTAGCGCAATTTATTAATTTATTTTTTTTTTATAGTGAGGAAGAAACGTATGTAGTCAATGTTAACATGTTTGTAATCATAAGTTTTATACTTACATATATATATAAATACTCATAGTATATTCTCAAGTGTATTTAAAGGTTAAAGAATTTTGTGAGTAACATTTTTAAGTTAACTGGCACTTCTTCCGATACACTTCAAAAAACAATTGACTTTATATGAAGAAATTTTTTTGTAAATATTTCTATCCAAGGAAATGTTTTGTTTTATAATTCTGAAAACAAAGTAATATTTAAGAAAGACTAAGTTATTCTACGTAAAAGTTATAACAGAAATCTTACTTTCAAGACTCTAATAAATACATGACTTAAACTTTCACAAACTTAAAAAGCTGTATCGATTAGTCGGGTAGTATTTAACCCTCCATCACCACCACGAAAAACCAATTTATAAGCCCTTATTAAAGCTGGTGAGGGCGTAACCCTGGTGAGGGTTATACAGTTGCTTGTTAGAGCTGAAACATCAAACGTAAAGAAAATTCGATAAATTTAGACAAAGTTTCTTTGCATAATATCAGTGGCTCCTTGTTTGACAGCATAAACTTCTGCTTACTTAGACCCTGATATTGAATTTTAATGAACTCTGTCTAAGCTCAAAATTATTAACAAACCGGTCTTCTGCTTTACTGTTAGATTCGAACGTGATTTTCCGTAGTTACCACAGCTTTTATTGGAACAAAATAGGAAAGTTCGGCGAAATATATTTCCACAAATTCCAAAGCGAGGATAATTTTTATAAAAATTATATTCTAATATCATAACCTTTTTGTAAAATTAAACAACCGTTTAAACCAGAAAGATGGTTGTGGAAGATGATGACACCGTAAGGTGACGTGTTTGGTAATATAAGCAAACAACGCAGTATAGATCTATAGTTTATTAAAAACTTGGTAATCTTTGCTGCTAAAGACAAAATAAAAAATGTAAGCCATTAATACGACATAAAACGTAATACTATATTTCCAATACTTCGTAGGTATTTCAAAAGAATACCTTATTACCGTGATATGTACGACATATTTACTAATATTATCTCAACTAGCCGGGGAAAAATCGAACAGAAGTTTACGCGATCAGAGCGAGATAGTATTCGAGATTCATTATGGTTGTCGAAAAGAAAATTATATAGGAAAACAGATATTTCACGTACCGTTTGATTTTTCCAAAAGGTTTATAAAGTTTATCGACTTTCTTCCTTTAAACATAACAGTGAATGTATTATGGACCTTAAAGTTTATCTATTAACCTATTTAAAACCTATTAAAGTATATCTTTATGAAGTAATTTCTGATTGCTATTATTAGCTTAAAAAAAATTTAAAGTAAAATTGAATATTAATACAGTAACTGATGACTAATATTCAATTTGCAATTTTTGATTGATGTTTAACATTCACACTCTAGCAGATGTTTCACGGTGTATTAATTCACGCCCGTGCGTTCTGTACTCGTTACATATTCAATATAATGTTAATTTATGGAAGATATAGTTTAATTTTATATTTGTATTATGTTTGCACATTACTTCCCTCTTCATCAGTAAATATATTCTTTTCTGATAAACTGTATCCCATGAATTATTCATATATTTGTTTTGTAACAGCCGTCTATCACATCCAACCACGAATACATTTTACCAGTTTGTGTCAGCATTGTTTAGTAAATCTTTTCTCATCCTGGAATTTTCTTTTTCGTTCCGTAAACACTGTTTATTTTGTTTTTGTTTTTCTCCTTTTCTAGTTTGTATGCTTATTTTTATTATTATAAATATTCTGTAGATTATAATTTTACCTTAACGGTACAAATAGGTTACGCATCTAGTATTCCTGGGTAATTTTCGCGGCTCTCTTTATGCTTTGTAGAAGGATAAAATTAGTATGGAATCACACCAGTCTAGTCCATTGTATTGAAACAACAATGAACTATTTAACTTGTCTGTTTCAGTTTTTTACAGTTTCAGCTTTCAGATAAGGAAAATATAAGGAATCTTGGTTTACTTAACATTTATTTGATTATTTTATATGCAGTATAGCTCATGAGCTTTATTTAAATTTGTGTAACCGAACAAATAATTGAATCGTATCGATTTATTCTTAACATTACCTATTATTTCGTTTGTATGATGACAGGGTAAGGAAATATATGATTAAAAACTGACTGAAATCCCCCAGTTGCAAATTGGGGGTCTGCAATTTTAAGAACATAAATTAATTTAATGTTCTTGTTAGTGTTTTTTTTTTTTTTTTTTTTACTAACATAAATTTCGTATATAGAGTGAATTCTGCATTCAGTGTCATTATCCACACCAAAACTTTCTTTAAAATATTCTAGAATATTATTTTATTTTAAGTGATAATAGTAAAACAAATCAACCTATGTTATTTCTGATAAAAAATTAGTATTTTTACAGCGACAATAATGTTCCTATGAAGGTCTTTTGGTTACTGAAAATGATTATCAAAATAAACCACTTTCCCACCTAGCACTATAACAGAGCTATAGCTATAGAAGGGAAAGTTGGATAATCGGTCCTGCATATGTGGTTGAGCATATGCGGTTTTCACCCTATCTTTACGTTTTGACACCCAAGGAATCCAAAAAACTGGATAAATTTCCCGTATGTACATGTGTGTGTGTTCGGTGTTAAGTGTTGCACACTAAATCACCTTATATAGAAGACCTTATATAGAATTACTCGACCGATTTTGGCCAAAGTTGGGCAGATTACTTCTATACATGGGGTATTGATGCCATTAAATATTTAATTTAAAAGATCAAGGGGGCGAAAGCAAGCTCACCCTCAATAACTCGAGATTTCTCTTAATTACGGTCTTACTTTTCTTAGGGACATTTATTAAAAATTAAAAAATAATATTTCCAAAAAAAAGTTTTTGTAAAACTACATCTTCACCCCAAAAACTGCGGATATAGTGTCATTAGTACCCCCTCTCACCATAAGGAGCGCTAGTGTAGCACTGACGTACAGCAGCTGTAATAGTCTTCTATGTTGAAACGACTTTATTAAAAGTCGAACGGTTACACAATTGCTAAATATTACTTTTTGTTAACATCGCAAGGTTACTAAATTATCCATTCAACAATCTTACATGAAATATTAGGATAGAGTAAAGTCCCTTTATTACTTGTATTACTAGATGAAAAAATGTTAAAACCAAAGAAAGAATAAAAAGGAAGAAAAAATTGCAAACAAAGAAAGAATAAAAACATTAGAGAAGATGATAAATATATAGAGAAAGAAAATGTTAAAACCAAAAAAGAATAAAAACATTAAGAGAAGATGACAAATTTAAAGAGGAAGAAAACGTTAAGACCAAGGAAAGAATAAAAAGATTAAGAGAGAATGATGAATATAAAGAGAGAGAAAATTTTAAAACTAAACAATGTGTACACAAATTAAGATCGGAAGAATTTTATCAAACCATAGAGCAATTAAATGATTGGCAACAAAAACCAAATAAACAAATGATGATCAACTCCGACTTAGGGAGAATATTGTCTGACAATATCAGAGGAGTAATGAACTAAAAGACAAGAATTTTTTCCAATTTATTAAAGATCGGAAAGTATGTACGCCACAGTGTATGTATTTTTCTTGGGAGGATAAATTTTTCAATCACTCTATAGTTAAATTTAATGTAGATGAAATTAAACAGAAATTAAACTAGAAAATCCATAAATAATACGATTCTAAAATATAATTTTCAATTAATATTAAATAATGAGATGTTTCACCAAATCTATTACATATACACATATGTAACAATACCTATTAAATTACTATACACATTTTTAAAAGTACATAAAATTTTATTTTTCTATTTACTTCTAATTTTTTTCATATCTTATTTTTATTTTATTATTGAATTATTAATTATTGTAAAACGTTTTTTTACAATCACGGGTTAATAATTATTAATAAATCAATATATTTAAATAAAAAGAAAAGTTAAAAAAATAAATTAAAAAAATAGTTAAAAAAGGAGATGAGGTGTGTCCAAACCGATGTGCCTTCCGTTGTAAGATCCAAATATTTCATTAATTAAAGTTTTATTTGGCTATCACTCGGGAACCAATGAAAATAATTACCACTTATGATATATCGTTGAAAAGCTGCCAATGAGAGCTTATTACTGCAGTTAAGACAAAGTCCAAAGTCCAATTTCTTTTTGATTTTGGGCTTTATTGAACACTTTTGGTTCAGTCGATTGCAATCAAAAGGAATGATTCACAACTAGATGTTACAACAATCCTAAATCAAAAATTTCAACATCTTACGGCTAATCGTTTTTGAGTTATGCAATATACATACATACGTATGTACATACAGATGTCACGCCGATACTAGTCAAAATGGATTCAGGGATGGTAAAAGTGGATATTTTGTTGAAATCTGAAAACAGAAATTTTTCACGATCACAACACTTGCTTTACTTCGTACAAGGAAGTGAAAATTTATTTAAAGTTGTCGCTTTTGTCAAACCCGCGCGAATGAAATATTGCATGTGTGCGCGTCTTAGAATCACTGAACTAAATAAACAAAGAATATAATATTTAAATAAAGTGATAAATATTTTTAATTAACTTGTGTGTAAGCCGTGCATCAGAAATAGGCTTTGTAGCGGGAAAGTCCTACAATTTTGTTGTAAGCTTTTTTAAATCCAAATTCAATTTTTTTAATTTTATTTTTTAACCGGGCTGATTTGTAGACTAGTTTAAAAATAATAATGTTACTTCAAGATTTTCAGTAATTAAAACACACGAGATCATAAGCAAGAAATTAGATTTGTTTTCAAGCTGTAATAAAGAAACATTTCTGTTATTGATTAGATAGTTCTGTAATTTGCTGGTAATGTCTTTCTTAGTCATTATAGCTTCGTGATTTAGACGTTAAACACGATGAGTATTATCACTGATCAGTATAACAAAATATTATAATGCTGTACCTGGATTCTGTCCTTAATAGTTAATCATTATTCATTGAATAATAATACAGGAATAAACAGACTCTTCTGGCAGTTACATAATGCTCACTATATCGGACAGGGTAGAACGGTAAATGACCGTTCAGCAGTTTTTGCAACACCTACATTATTTACTACAGATGCATGACCATTCACTTGCATCCGTTACTTATACTGCCACAGGTTGGTGCAAATTAGAGCCACTGGAAATAAAACACTCCGCCATATTTTTAAGCCAAAATAAACCAGGAAGAATAGGAGTAAAAGATAAAAAAATGGAATTGTGGATAGAACAAATTATACATGTACAATATAATTGTGTAAGCAAAATAGTAAAGTCTTTTTCACCGCTTAACTCGAATTTATTACTTCTTCGATATTCTACTTTGTTTATCGACGATTTAATATTATTCTTCCTTCATTTTTGAAGTAACTTCTGCTATTTTTCGACCAAAACAATGTTTGAACCTCCTATTCCTATAAATTCAAAAGCAGATGAACAATTATCTATTTATTTTCCATCGGGTATGTTTAAGAATGATTGGCACTGTTTTCTTTTCGATAGTGACTTTTGTTTTTTGTTCCAGAAATGATTTCTTATACAGTTTTTGAACTGCGCTTCCCACGTCTAAATACGAGTACATTTTTATGTAGAAAGTTAAGTTTTTTTTTTAATGTAAAATAAAGGTAATGTGTTTACTTAACCGAACTTAGAAAATAACTGTAAAAAACTGGTAGATAGGCTACCTGTTTCATTCTTATCTGTTTAATTATCCAAAATGAACCGGCAGTGCTCTGTATTCACTGTGTAGGAATATGATGATGATTATGTGAGAAGAAATTACTCAGACAATTATCGGTGAATAACGGTACACTAATGTGTACATGTGATTGTCAACACACAAGCCTAAAAGAGTTTACTAACGTCTTCTGATAACGAAAGCCGTCAAATAGAATCTTAAACATTATTTTCAATAGGTAGAGTAAAAGGTAGGTATGGCTATTGTCACAAAAAGATAGGGAGTATGTGTATCCCACACGTATGTAACTTTTCTTAGCGTGAAATCAATATTAGTATGAACTTATATATTAAAAGGAAGATCGTAGGTTTTAACATTTATTGTTATGGTTAATCCGTTATTATTTCATTACTGGCATTCATGCCCTTTTTAGTCATTGACATCATCCTATGCAACAATCCAAACTCCTTTCTCAAGGTCTAAGATTAAACAACTTTTCTTAGTGTATAATATTCATTATAGTAAAACGGTTAGGTGTTCTATTCTGTTGTCAGTAGTTAGTACTGATTATTGACATTTAGTGTGTAGTTTCGTTGATAATGTGAGAAATCATAAATGTATTGGTAATGGATCAAAGAGGAAATTTTCATCACCGCAAAAATAATTGTTGAGTAAAATGTACTGTACAGTTACCCTATATTTATAGATGAATGAGTTTGCAGTTATTGGAGCATAAAAAAAAAACAAGAGAACCTTGTGGCATCTAAATCGAAATTAAAACTATCATATCGATAGAGATGTCATGTGACTAAAAACAAGAACGCAAATTGAAAATGTCTGTACGAACTTTACTGATATGTAGCAATATCCGCTCAAATATATGTTGTGTAGAATCAGAAATAATCAAGACTGATATCACAGTTAAGAGCAAACACAAATATCCCTGAGATCAAAAGTTGCAAATTTATTGAAAAGTCACGTAAACTGAATTGAACAGCGTTTGTACGAACCATGTTGAGGAAATATCATACACCGGAGTGTATAAACCGCAATATAATGTTTTGGAATAGAAATATTAGTGAACCAAATTACAAGCAAGAGAGATAAAGACCGTACTTTGTTCAAATGTAAAGTTTATGTCAATAAACAAGGCAGTCTGAACAAAACGTATTGCTATAAAAGAATATTTTGAGAATGTAGCATCATCAGTCGTAATGTAGGTTAATGTTTATTATATATCAAATTTTTATATCATACATTTATCAAAATTTCTTCTAACTCTTGTTTCCTTTTGATTTGTCCTTAATACGATTAATTTAGTACAAAACTTTTGTCTTCTTTATTGGGAGACCATTCGTATTTTACAGTGCGTTGCAGTAGACAACAATTTTGAATTTTATAGAATTTTGTTTCTTTTCAGTAGCTCCAAGATAAATGTATTGCTAGTAAGGTTAAAATACCCTAATTTAGAATAGTGGAAGCTTAATGTTTCTTTAATAAACGTAAAAAAAAAAATTGTTGTGTATCGCATCGTAATGGTATCGCTGGGTATTGTTCTTTTTTATATTCCTTATTATAAGTTACTGTAATGGATTTTAGCAACTTAATACGAGCCACGTCAAAATCACCGCTGTTCTCGCAATAATAAGCACCCCTTGGCTGTATTATTTTAGCATGTCAAGTTTACTGAAACTCAATATATTGTATTTTCAAAAAAACATTACTTTTGCGCGCGCGCACACACACACACACACACACACACACACATTAATTATTTATTTTTCACTATGACGGTATGTAATATGACTAAACTTGTTACACGTAGCTGCTTTTAAGAGAAGACTGATAATTCTGTCGCAAACAGTAAAAGCTATATGATGAAGGGATTACTATTTTCGATTTCGGCAGAAATGAATAATTTGGTGTTATAATAAATGGATCATATTGAAGAATCTTATTGTAATCTTATTAATCAACGATAATCTGGTAAAATTGCACATATTAATAAAGAAAACGCGGAAATCCTTGTAGAAGCTTTTAATAAGCTTTTGAACTGTGAAGAACCGAAAGATTTACTAGAAATAAGTGCTAATACAGAAATTAAAACGCCAGAATCAAACAGAAAACCGCCGACTTATAAAGAAGTAGAAAATGCACTTAAAAAACTTAAAAATAATAAAGCAAGCGGAGAAGAGCAAACAGTTGCAGAAATTTAGAAAAAATGCAGGAGAATCAGTTTAGAAATCTTTGCATAATTCTCTGGTTAAAATTTGGGAATCCGAAAAACTTCCAGAACATTGGACGACAGCTATTATACATCCTTTACACAAAAAAGGCGACAAGATAAATCCGGACAATTATCGTGGAATTTCGTTATTGGATTGTACGTATAAAATGTTATCTAGAATTATTTACAATATAATTAAGGACCAACTAGAAAGCGAGCTAGGCGATTACCAAGGTGGTTTTCGGCCTTGGCGCAGTTATCTAGATCAAATTATTACTTTGAAATTACTTAGAGATATTCATAATAGAAAGCAAAAGCAGATGATTATTTTTTTTATTGATTTCAAAAAAGCGTACGATTGCATACATAGGCCTTCGATGTTGAAAATTCTGAGAAATCTCCGATTGGTTCCTAAATTGGTAAATATGATCGGTTTAACATTGACAAATACAAAATCTAAAGTGAGGTTTCGTGGCGAATTTTCCGAACCTTTTACATAAAATCCGGACTGCGACAAGGCAACGGACTTTCGCCTTTATTATTTAATTGTGCACTAGAATTTCTGATGCGCGAATGCTTTAAAATTAATCCAAAAAATATTCACATAGGATACAAAAGAGATAACTTAAATTTAAATTGTCTAGGATTTGCCGACAACTTAGCTTTATTAGCAGCTAATAGTATCGCAGAAGCCAGAATACAAGTAACAAGTATAGAAGAACTTGCGAATAAAATTGGACTTAAAATTTCTTACTAAAATACTAAAATGATGGCAATAGATCCCTTAGTTATTAATTCTGTGAATATTAATGGAAACAAAGTAGAACTTTATTTATTAAAAAATTTAAATATCTTGGAGAGATCATTACTTGTAATTGTAACGAAAAACAAAATTGGACTGAAAGACAATAAATTATTTTAAGTGCTACAAGTAACCAAAAATACTTACAACAAAAATCGCTCTTGATTAACACTAAAATTAGACATTACAAAACTATTGTTAAACCAGTAATTCTTACACGAGCAAGACTTTATTTAGATTAAATCAGAAAAATAGGAATGAACCTTTGCTTAAAGTTGAACGCAGGATTCTTAGAACCTGCATAAACAAAAAATATAAGCCCGAAAATCAGTACAGATTATTGCTTAATAAATTTCTGTACGAAAACTTGGAATCCTTAATTGATACTATGAAAAAGAAGCGAATTTCTTTCTGTGCACACTTGTTAAGATTACCGCAGGATAGGATTAATAAGAGAATTATCGATTAATTTTGGTCTTTAAAAAATCCGCCATTGTAGATCAAAGAAATTAAAGAAGACATGCAAGAATTAAATTTGACTTACAAAGATTTGCTTAATAAATCCGAAAAATTAAAATTTGTTATTAAAGATCCGAATACCAACATTAAAGTAAGAACTTTTAATTATACAAAAAGGGTTTATTCAGAAGAGGATCGTAAACAAGATTATTAAGAATGACTAAATATTGGGAGAAAGTAAAAGCTAAGAACTTAAAGACCAAAAGATCGGCAAAAAAGACTTGAACTATTCTGACTAAAGTGTTCCTTTGCGGCCTTGAAAGTAAAAAAAAAAAAAAAAAAAAAAAAAAATGGATCATAGGTTTAACATAATTATATATAATAAAGAAATCAATTATCAAAAATAAATAATTACAATGTTATAAAAAATAAAACTTTTTTATTTCTCTAAATTTGATATCTTTCTTGGCGTTTTTTTGTTTTGCTTAGATTACAGATCTGTAAATAGAATCTTTTTGTCATCTTCACTTAAATATATATTAAGGTTTACAAAAATTAATGTAACTAACGCTGTGGAATATCATACACTTACATTAAAACTTCGTAGTAGATTTTCTTTTGTAAAGAGCCTCATGAATTGTCATTTCAGGGACATCATTGAAATATCTAACGGTTTTTCAATACTGAAACACTGAATTCAGTTCATTTTCTTCAGTTCGTTCCTTTGTTTGTGGATCAACGAAAATCCCTTCCTAATTTTTGCTTCACTTACTTTTGGGAATTTCTGCCTTACGTACAATGCTTTAACAAAATTTTTTTATTAATCCTTGTTTAATATGAAAGGGCGGTAAAAGTATTCTTTCTAGTTTAACTAGAGGCATGAATAATGATTTTTGATGTGGAGTAAATTTTTCATACTTCTTCAGCTGTTTTACTACATAATGCTGAACCCAAGCTCAGCTGTTCCATTCACAAGTAAAACAACAGTTTCATGCCTTATAAAAGAGCTGTTTTAAATTTTACACGTATTCCAACTACACTTTTTATAATTTACTTTTTCAATAACAATTTTCATAATGTCATACGTTTCTTTTCCTAATTCCATAACAGACTGGTACAGAAGGGTAGAGCACATGCGTGGAGAGCATACCCAGACCCTGAGTAGGTATAGGCACGGGAAGGGAAGTCCTTTTGGGGAGGGGCACCCTGACCTTCCAGAAGCGGAAGGTCAAGGAGTTCTGATAAACTAGGAGGAACCCCGACGGTAGGGTCAGTAAGGGCCCTAAGCTAGGGTGGGTTTATTCACCGCCATGGCTCTCGGGTGTGACTGAAGTAACGTGTATTAGGCGAATACCGGTCGCCCCTTGTGAGTTTAAAGATGGTATTAAAAAAAAAGTTCACCTTGTGGTAAATGATGTGACTCACCGGATAGTAATTTAACGCCTGAATCATGATTGTCTTCTTTCACAATGTCCACTTCCTCATCGCTGTTTTCACGAAACAAGTTTTCAGTAATCTCAGGAACCGGAATGGATTAACTGCGAGGAAAAGGTTTGAGAGCAGATGACAGTGAAGCATAGAGTATATCTGTCTTTAGATTTCTTAGAAATGTCAGACTAGTTAAACAGAAATAACAATCGGTTAAGTGATCTTTCGGTTCTTACCAAATCGTAGGAATATCAAACGGTAAGGTAATTCATGTGCCTTTTAGCCATTCTCTTAAGTCGACCGGACAATCATTACATATTATATAATATGAGGAACATTATCCTGTTCACCGATTTTAAAGTCTAAGTTCAATTTGTAAGTTTTATTAGTTAATGCTATAATGTTTTCCACTGTTTAATGTTTCCAACTGGAACTTCTCCAATTCTCTTTCATGGGTATCTACTCGATCTGACCACCAAAAATAATTGTGTGCATTAAAGTGCCCACCAATAGTATAGGTGGGGGAAGCAGAGTAATTAATCGAGTTATATCATCATCCTTCCAATCAAAATTTGGCAAGTATACAGTATGCTGCGGATGCTGATTGCAGCGCTTGCAGATTTTTATTTTTTTTATCCGCTTCGGTAGTAGTTCTTTCTTTTCTCTGTTTAGCCTCCGGTAATTACCGTTCAGATAATACTTCAGAGGATGAATGAGGATGATATGTATGGGTGTAAATGAAGTGTAGTTTCAGTTCGACCATTCCTGAGATGTGTGGTTAATCGAAACCCAACCACCAAAGAACACCGGTATCCACGATCTAGTATTCAAATCCTCGGTGGTAGTTCTATTCAAAGTTAATATAGCTACCACACCTCTAACTCTTATATTTGGCGGTTGATCTTGCCAAAATATATTGTATCTTCTTAATTGGAAATTTTAATTTTAGCAGAAATGTGTTTCTTGCAGGCACATACAAATTGGGTCTACATCATGTACCAAGCGCTGGAGCTCATGGATGTTTGACAAACATCCATTTATATTCCATTGAAGAATCGACTAGCTAATTTTTTTAATTATTTAATCTCTGTGTTTGGCCATCCCTTTTTCCTCATCTTTTTCATTTTTCGAACAGCTTCGTGTTCGATAAGTATGTCATCATCCGTGTAGCTCCCGGTCTCCGAATCGAAGCAGACGGGGAAGCTGACGTCATTGATCGGTGCTTGGTTTAGGCGCCGATTGAGAGGCGGGAACCTGACAGACTCCCACAACAGGAGTCGCACCAGTCACCGCCTCAGGCAGGGGGAAACAGGCCTCCGCTGTGTGGTTTTTTGTTGTCTCTGTGGTTTAGAGACCATCTAGGTTGCAGAAGGCTTGGGAGTCTCCATCAAGGACTGCGAAGCAGTTATTCCCCCAGCACCATCATCCAATATTTCACACAAACGAACTTGGACCTCTGGCTTGGTATCTTTTTCTTCTGATTCTTTGTAGTCTTGTTTGTAGTCGAGGTATCATCAGGAGGCTGTACTTTATCGTTAGCTTTGTGAATACTTTTCGAGTGAAAGACTTCATTTTGTTTTCTATTATTCTCTCAATCATATTAGCCATAGTGGGTGCAAGTTTGCCAAGAAACTGGTTTTCATCGACAATAGCTGGAGCAGGAGCAGGAACAGCAGGTGCAGCGTGAGCATAGGTTGTTGATCTAGGCTTGCATGCTTTTACAATTCTCTTTGCCTCAAGGTGCCTCAACCTTCTACAGGGTTTTGACCTCCTGTACAGCAACTTTACCATTGTAAACAGAACAGTTTCTTGATCTGCACGAATGCTGTCCTTTACAGTTTATACATGAAGGAGGATCCTTACATGGTTCCCCTTCATGAAATTGTTCACCACACGTACATATTTTCGGTCTCTCACATCGGGCAGCGGTGTGGCCAAAACGTTGGCACTTGAAGCACCTCATGGTTGAGGTAAAAAAGTCCCTACATCCAGACGGTGAAATGCTGCACGCACTTTCTGCGGCAGGGTTAAATGTGAGGACATGGGATGCAAAAGATAGGGCTTTGCCGTTTCTTCTCATGCTCAATCTGCAGCACTCTATCACTCCTTGTGGTGTCAGTTCCTCCACTATTTCCTACTTTATGCAATTTAGCAGATCTCGACAAACCACAACACGTTTTGAGGTATTGAGTGTACTGTGCCGATCGACATGCATAGCAAATTCGCCAATATTATTAAGTCCTAGGATCTTCTGTGATTGTGCATCATCTCTACATAAAGCCCATTATATGTTTTTCTAACTTGCTCAACTGGGCCTCCAGCACATTTACTTATTTTCGAGCAATAAGAAAACCTCTCAAAAAATTTCCATCACATTTCAATCATCTCTCGCAATTACCAGATACTTTGGTTTTGGTACATTTCTCTTGATTAGAGTTCTCTGCAAACTCCTTACCTCCTTTTCCATTCTTGTCTCATATCCCTTTTGTCTCAGGTGACGGCCGATTCTAGACGAGGGTCTAGAATCGGCCGAACGTGAACCTTCTGTCACGTTTGGTGATTGTTCAATTTGCATGATTTTCAATCCCTTCTGTAGCAAGGCTTGCCACCAGGGTACACCCCTCAATCCAGGGCTACTAACCCTGGAGGTCCGGACCGCTACTTCGGTGGAACCGGTATATGTCCTGGCAGAGAGCGGATGCGCAACCTCTACGCTGACTCCAGGCCCCTACACACTGAAGTTTTCAGGGCTTCCATGCACTGACATATAGAGGCACCTTAGCTACATGGTTGCTATCGCGGGGGCATATGGGCAGCGGAAGGGCCTCCGTTACACCTGCAATCACCTTTACCGTGGCCGCCAAATCGCCAGATCTAAAGGTATGAATTCACTTCCGTAATCTTTTTAATTTCCGTATCAGGTGGCAGAAAATCCAGTCCTTGTAAAACGGCCTGTAGGTGGAACCAGGCCGAAGAAAGTTTCATCTCCGAAGGAAACACTCGAAGACTCGTTAGCCAGCATTATGGATAATACTTATGTACAGCTGTTGCCGCCCTGGACGTGGAAGGTAAATGTTATATTCCGGACGTGGGGATTATCTACTTCAGGGCATTATTGTTATTACGATTGTTATTATTATTATAGACGAATATGGGTCTGAGAGCACCTATATGCATGCCTTTGAAATTATAATAAGAATAAATCTAGTATTGCAACTGATTATACAGTTATTGCCCAGATGTTTCTGAATTGCATACGTTAGTGATATGTTCATGTCATAACGATATGGTCGAATCTTTCAGTGGATTTTAAAAAGAGATTATGTAGAACTTTTCTATGTAAAAGGTAAAATTCTGCTTATCGGAACTGATAAATCTGTTCATTTAACTTTTATTTTATGACTACAATTATTATTTTTTTTTACTTCGTTTTTTTAGATAAATGTTTTTAGTAACAGCTGCATGAGCTTTATTACGTTATTTTTACAGTATACCAAAGTATGAGTATTTAAGCCAATGTTCCAAATGCATTCCTTTTTCACATTGGATGACTGCTTCTGTTTGCTGCTGGGAGATGGGACAACTAGAAGGAAAAGAGTTGGGAGGCTACCATAAAAAAAAATCTTTATTAGTATTATATAATTAAGATTTAATTTGAGCAAAATTTTCTGTATAAAAATCACATTAATATTTTCTATATTAGAAGAATTTCTTATGATGAAAATTTTCAATGTTTCATTTTTGAGTCATGGACTCCTTTTGTAAATTTAGGAATTCATTTCATTCAATTTCAAGAAAAATTATCTTCAAGGTTATCTGAAAATATGAGAATTGATTTCAATGAAATTTAATAAAACCCGAGTTTGTATTCTAGCAGAGGGAGAAGATTGAATAAATTTGATTTATAATTCGTCAAACAGTATTAAAAGATATCTAATTTTTAATAAAAAAAGCAGTTAAACTATTTATTGCAACCGAAAAATTCTTCTAAATTGGTATAGTTTTGTACGAGTAATTTACGTTGTTATTTCTTTCTTACTTTTTCTGTTTAGGCTTCGGAACCACCGTAAGATATTACTTCAGAAGATGAACGAGATGTATGAATTAATTAAATGAACGACAGTCTTGTGCAGTCTCAGGTCGACCATTCCGAAATGTGTGGTTAGGTTTCACCTAACCACCAAAAAACACCGGTATCAACGATGTAGTATTCAAATCTATGTAAGCTGCCTTTACTAAGATTTGAACCTTAGAACTCTCGACTTCGAAATCAGTCAGTTGATTTGCTATGACGAGTTCACCACTAGACCAACCCGTTGGATTAATTTACAACATTATTTAGGTATGCTTAAAGTGTGAGTTTATCTCAAACAAAAATTGTAAATGTAGAAAATGTTAAACTCAAATAGGGCTGCTCTCATTAAATGTTAAAAAATTAAAAATTTTCATTATTTCATATATTTTACAGTTCTGAATGGATTTTGATAGTATTACTACCAAAAAAAAATACATTCTGATTCGTTTTTTCAGTCCTGCGTTTCACCACTTATTTACTACACACTTCCCAATTATTTTAGTTAGAGACTTAAAAGTAATCGGTAATTAAAAAATGGGTTAAATTTAGATATTTTCATGGGATTCAATCTCCTATCGATGAAATAGTATCATCAGCAGAAGTACTTTAATAATTTTTTTGTTTTTTCCGTCATTTATCTTGGAATATAGTGTATATTATCTTTTTAATAAATTTTGTTAAAGTATTCAATTTTAATTATAGCGCAATCTGCTGCGACATTATTTTAACGACAAAAAATTGTATTCACTGGGTTTTAAAAAAAATCTATTTTCAGATAGCATTTATTTTACTGTAATATTTAGAACTTACAGATAAACTAAGCTCATTCATTTGAATAATTATAAAGCAACAAATGCAGTTGAATTTCTGCAGTAAAATGTGATAAATTTAATAAAGAAAGAAGTTAGCACGGATATGACGTTTTTGTTTATTTAAATATAAAATTTAATTTCCGTTTCTGAAAGATCACAGTGAAAAAAAAGCATATTTAATTTATTTTAATTATTTTTTTAGTACGAGTTTAATAAAACAAAAAAACAAAATATAATTAATTTAAATATATATATTAAACTTCATTGATATATAAAGAATGTTAAAAGTATTATTATTAAATGTTATATTTTTTTCTTAATAGCATTACTATTTTGATTTCGGAGTTAAAAGTATTGTAGATTCTCCAATTCAGATGTAGTAAATATCCTACTGTTGATGAAAGCACTTTAAATTATATCTTAATTTTATGAGAACTAAATTATTTACTTTTTAAACAGCCTTTTTTCTACTAAAGTATATATATATGTGTAAATGATATACCTAAAGTAATATAAAAGTCAAGTAAATCTGGGATTTTTGATAGCTACAGAGACCAGTATGTTTGCTGAAACCCCGAGACTACGTCAAGGCTTAGAATTTGAAAACAATTCCTAATATTCTTCCTCTGTTAGTTGTCACTCTACGATAATGTGTTTTATCTACTCCATGGATCTTTCGTGTTCCAGTCAACTCCAGCGATAAACTTGGAACAAAGTGTCGAAAATTATTCAGAGAATACTCGTTAGCTATAGTATGGTGCGGAGGAAAATACACTGCGGACAGTCTTACAGGCCTCAACCAGTCTATAACTTCAACCGTGGTTGCAGAATCTGGTTAGTGCAGAAATTCGGAAGCTGGTGATAGCGTAGAGAATTCCTAACTAATACCGCAGTTCCCCTATGAGCTTTCCCGTCCGGGTGATTTGTCATATATATCGAGAACCGTTGAAGCTTTAGGTAATTTCGTCTTTAAACTGGGTCTCTGATACCAGTATCAAGTCAAGGAAATTGTTATTTATCGCAATTTCTAGTTCTTCCCACGAAGAAAGTAGGCCGCTAATGTTCCATACAACGATTCAGAGAAACCTTGGCATTAACAGATTTTCGAGAGTACTTCAATAAGCAAACTTATCAGACTTCCAGTCTAGTGAATTAGGAAATCTATATTTCAAGAAAGCTTCTCTGTATTCTTACTACTACGGCTTACCGCCGCAGCATGTGTTCAGTGGAGAGAATCAGGCTTTGCGCTGATGTTCTCAGATGTTCCATGCCCCAACGTGGGAAAAATGTTATCATCAAAGATGAGGCCGGTTGCTCTACGGCTAGCGGATTCGTTTTTTGAAGTAAGCTGCTAGTTCCGATTCACCTTTTGCCTTTGTTCTCTCTTCAATATTTCTTGGTGTACTTGGCAACCCCGTTAGTTTGCCGGATGGTCGGATTGGCACTCCAGCAAGCTCAGGTTGCTGGAGTGTTCCTGTACTTGCTGGAACAATCGGCGATTCGGTGGCCTTCCCCACTTTTCACACAGCGGAAGGACCTCATGGAATTGTTTTTAGTGTGCCCGTACTGTTAGCACCTCATTGGATGAGACCTGTTGGTTTCCGTGGTATTTGAACTATTCCCTGCGGTTCGCAATGTATTTTAATTCAAATATACTTTTATTTTTCTTCTGCGGCTCTAATTTCACGAAAAATGTTAGTGTTGGCTCTTTAGTTATTCTATACTATGGTTATTTACTATGTTCTATTGTTGGTTATTTACTATGTTTTTCTCCCTATGACCGTGACCTACGATCGCTTCCCTGATTATCTCCAATGGGATGGAGTGGTGCATGTTTTTTATCACAATTTGAAAGGTTCCTTTCTAGTGAAGGTATGCCCCATTAATTCATGTTCACGTACTAGATTCATGAACTTCTTGTATATCTCAATATATTTAGAAATTATTCCGGTTATTTCTCTCTTAGCAGTCCTATGTTGTAATTTCCCTTACCCACAAGGTTTTTTATTAGTTTATATAACCTAAGTACATCATTTATCCCGTAAAGTACTGTAGGTGGGGGGTTGACGGGTTCCGTTTGATTCGTAATATAATGGAAGGCTACTAAATCTGTTTGATATTGATAATACTCCAAGGATCGTATTAAGACGCAGTTTGTTTCTTCGGCATTGATGTGGTTCGCCGCGACTTGGCGGGGATTTCATAATCACATTGTCGTTATCAATTGAATTCCTCGATAAATTGTTCGCTAGGTCATTTATAATTAATTTTCTGCGAGCTATCCTCCTCGGGTCACTAGTCGACACCGCTAATGACCCCGTCTCCGTGATTAACCAGATAACTTCCACAATCAGACGTTCTATCTCGAATCTCGATCATCTCGATCATATCAACTAGTGTAGAATTCATCCGCACCTAAAGGTTACTCGGACCGAAGCCAAAATATAATTAAAAGTTTTAAATATAGTTAAATATACCTTCCAAATAGCTGTTTGATTTCTCTTATTAAACCACAAAATATACTCACAATAATCCCGCACAAAGTAACAACACACAATTGCAATTCATAAAATAAGCACGACCTATTTTCTTAATAACAGCTTTTTATGATTAAAATTAAAATAGATTTTTTAGCGTTAATGTTAAAAAAGCGTCTATATAAAAATAATAATGCGAAATTAAATTTGCAGCTTCCTATTCACATAATTCAAAAAGGTCTTAGGTATGAATTATTTTTTTAATAAATTACTTAAAAAAATAGTAGGGACATTTAAAAAGAAAATAATTTACATAACATTAAAAGTTTCTTTGACTGTAGCTAAACCTTTTTATTCTCTTGATGTGTTCACTAATCAACGCCAATAAAATAATAATCACAATGTGAGGGACTTATTAATTTGTTCTAGGCAGCAAAGTAGTTTACCATCATGTAGATTCAAATAAAAATTTCTTATACTACATAAGTGAATATTGAAAGAAGATTATTGTTGAATAATTAAATTTATATTTACAACAAATCTAATTTGTCTATTGAGAATTAATTTGATATTAGTAGGAGAAAAGTTATGATGTAAACAGCTGCCTAATAATTCCTTAGGAACAAATACTAAACACAGGTTTTTAATTAATCCAAAAAGGATTCAGTAAACTTTTGAAATATTTACTTACGTGATCCAGTGTGATGAATGTAAAGAATTAAGTACCATTGCATAAAATATTAGCAACCAGTAACGCGGTGGGGGTGTAGTTGCTGATAAAAATACATATAAAATTGAATAAATGCTACATCTGAATCAGGTAATCTTCAGTGATTTTATTCTTGTATTACACATAGAAAAGGAGAAGAGAAGCTATCGATGAAATTACAATTATCCTATGATGTTTTACGTGATTTAATAACTTACTACTTCCATTATTAACTTTTCGTTTTGAAAGTTAGTTTGATATTAACCAAAATTATCCATCAGGTATTCAAGAAATTTTAGATTGTGCTAGAGTTCTATAATAAGTTAAGAGTTAGAGAGTAGATACGAAGTTTCTGTCCTTCTATGAAGAATGAAAACCGGAATATTTATTGATATATTAGCCAGATAATAATTAATTATCTCTCTCCTACTTAGACAGTAAAAATTGAGTATACACTTACATTATTAAGATACAAATGTAAAATGTTGTTGAAGTCTTTAACACTAAACATGATTATTACTCTACTTACTAAAGTAGTTACTCTACTTTCCCTGCTATACAGTTATATTTTATAACTGCATATATACAGTATAATACATAAAAGAAAGTATACTATTTGAGGCAGATTTTATCTGTCAGGGTTATTGCAGATCTTGAAGTTTTATGACACCTCTAAGTAAATAACACAATCTTAGAATAGAAATATTCCAGAAGGTTTTACATTCTGAAAAACGTGCTCATTGAACTGTTTTTTGTTTGATATCTCCAGACTGGAAAACCGATCTAGATGAAATTTGGCATGATGATTTCTGTATGTGGGCATCGATACCATTTAATCTCACAATCGTTCAACGAGGTAGTGAGATACGGGTCTGTGTCTCAAACTTTTACTCAAAGGATAGGTAAATTTACTTACATAATTGATTGTGCCTTAAGTTGCTAAGAAACATTCTGATAATATTTTGCCTGTGGTATTCAAACCCCACAAAGAGGTTACAAAAAACTATTTTGTCTTCTTTCTTGTTTCTGAAAACAAAATCACATTTTTGTATGTTTTGGTTATATATTTGGGTAACTTAATTCAGAGATAGTAAGCCTAAACTTTTGATCATTTCTCCAGTTACTGTTTTACTTCATATCTTCAGACTGAATTAACAAATTTAAAAAAAAAAAAAACCAGTATACGATGGCACTGAATGCGGCCCATTGATAATATTTGATTTTGGTTACAACTGGTTAAGGAGGTAGTGAGATATAGTAACCATGCGTATAGTAATTTTTTCCACGGTTAATATATCTCACACTATTCGTACATGGTGTCGAAAAATTAAACCTAACCAAGATATTGAACCAGGGCGGCATATTATTCGACATTTTTGGTCTTCCGGCCGTGGATATAATATACAACTTTGTAGAATCATCATTTTAGTCTTCCAGAACTACGGATATAATCTACGATTTTGAAGAATCGCGGATAAAATCTGAAATTTTGAAGAATCATCATCATCTTGATCTTTCACAATAGCGGATATAATCTAAGATTTTCAAGATTTTTAATGTTCAACAAATTACTACAATAAACGGGCTCGCAGCAATTTGATCTACAACATCATTTACGAAATATCTTTTTTAATATTACATTTAATTTGCATTGCCTCATCTTTTATGTAATATCATTTGATTAATTTCATGTTTAATTTTGTTAGTAATTCAAATTTTTAATTTTACTTATTACTATTATTATGGGTAGGGAACAATTAATTAGACTAATAGGGTTAGTAAAGGTCGCTATAACTATGATTGGCACATTTACTCACAATTATGATCCTTCGCTAGGTGATATTCCAACCTTAAAAAATTAAAATAAGGACTTCTCTTGAATTACAAAGCAAATATGACACTATTCAATCAGAAATCGAATTACAATATTTTGATGATGTTTTAGCTTCGGATCGTATACAAGTCGAAGGCTTGAGTATTCCAAATTACGCTGTTTAATAAATCAAAATTGCACCAAATTAGTTCAAATTGTAAAAATTGCAAAATTTAGTCCAAATTGCACCATGTAATAAATAATAACCAGAAATAATTTAATAAGAATTTAGTTCAAATACAACATTTAGTCACACACAACTACAACCTATTAATATGCCTTTATTTAGAGGTAATATATTAGAGTAACAGCACTATTTTAATATATTTACTGGTGTAGTACATAATAGAGATTATTTATCTAATATTCAAAAATGATACTACTTAAATGCCTGTTTGAAGGATGAAGCCTTAGGTATCATTAAAAATCTAGCAATAACAAATAAAAATTATGATAATGCTCTACAAGTATTAAAAACACGATTTTATAACAAATGTTTTATAACATTTCATAATGCTGAGCGCATTTTAAGGCCAGATTCTATAAAAAGAGAATCCGTAGTTACTTTATCCAAATTTATTAATGAAATTTCCTCATATGTGAATTCGCTTGAAGCAATGCAACTTCCTGTAAACAGATATAAATTTATTGTCAAATTTCTAACATCAAAACTGGACTACAATACCTCAAGATTACGGAAGGAAACATTGTCAAATCAAAGATTTCCATCTTTAAAGACTTTATTGAATTTCTTAATTCCAGACGATAACCTCTAGAAGAAGGCATATTAACTGATGTTTTATTTGTTTAAATAAAGGCCATTCTATTAATGAGTGTTACTCAAAAAATTTATGTATGATTTGCATTAAAAAAACATAATACACTCGTTCATATGGACAAAATTAAACATTCTAATTTAGATGTTAATAAGCCTTAAGATAATAGTTATTGTTCATTTAATAATCAGTCAAACGAAAATATATTTTTATCAACAGCCATATGTAACACTAATGATGCCTCAAAAAGTCTCTGCGTTCATTGATAAACAAATTTAAAAAATCTTTACATTGTTGTAAATGATGGTTTGAATTACAAAATAACATTGCTTAGACTTAAATTTTGAATAAAAACCGACATTATTTACTTTAAATTGCTTGTTATGATTCAAGGTAAAGGGTTTGTTAAAAGCTACGGTGGAATTGTTATGACGCTGTCCTTTTGTTTCGTTTTCTGTTTTCACTTGCGTGAGAAGTGAATGCATTAATATCTCCTAGAAGTAATCGTATTCTACATGTTAAATGTGTAACATGTTTTATTCATTATTCTTTCTATTAAAACCTGCAACTTTGTCACTGTTGAAATTAGAAATTATTTTGTATTGTTTTGACTGACTTTTATTTCGTTTAAATATATTTCTTTGCTTTTTTATCTTTATTAACTAAAGATAAAAAAGCAAAGAAATCTTTGAAAGCAAATATAAGGGATAAATGAATAAATCCATAATTAAAATTAACTACGGTTGTTATAACCTAAACAAGAAAGAAGTAAAATAGATCACTGAACCGTGTAATTAACGTTTTGAGACACATTAATAACTGTGTTTCAGACATTCACATTTTCTCATCAATAATAAAGATATAATAAATCTGAGGTTCTATAAAAGCCCAATAACAGTAAAACTAAAAAAAAAATCACTTTACAAAAATAACCATCTCCACACTTTACAGGATCTTAATACCATTAAATCCTGCTAAACATTAATTTTATAAATTAGAGACCAATACAAAATTACAAAAAAAAAATACAAGCATTTAAGTTTTTCCAAGTACTTCAGCAGTAACAGTTAGTTTAACCTTTATTTTTTTTGAATGTGGATCTGTCCAAACAAAACCTTCATCAACTAATTTGAGTCTATTAAACCTTTTAATTTCTTCAGAGTGCTGGAAGTTACCTAGATTTCAATGAACACTTCACTATTTACTGTTAGTAATTTACTTCCATTTCTACTCTCTGTTGGCTTATCAGTATCTTTGTTTAATATATTTCTCATGACTTTTTATTGTTTCCTATAATTCACTATAGTTTTTATAATCTTCTTTACTATATTTATAAGTTCCAGATTTTTCTATTGTTAATAGATTGAATCCAGTTTCTATTATATTTTTTGACTGCTTCATATCATGATTAATTATTTTATCAGGTGTTTCTATAACTGTCATTAGTGATGATTATAATTTTTATTGTGTTAACAAGATTACTCTACTTATAATCATTTTCAGTTCATCTTTGTAAATTTGCGTAATTGTGTTCCTACATTTTTGTATTCTGAAAAACGTGATACAGACACTTTTAGAGTTACGGTTTTTATTTTCCTGAGAGAGTACATGACTTTTGTTTCAATTGTGCTGGGTTTTTTAATAAATTATCTGATAATAGTTTCTTTTCATCCAAAATATTGAAAAATGAACCGGTTCACTATAGATGATATATACGGTAGATTATACCCGTAGTGCTGGAAGACTAAAAATGATGATTCTTAAATTTTAAGATTACATCCAGCCCGGAGGACCAAAAATGTCTAATAATATGCCGCCTTCGTTCAATACTTCGGTTAGGTTTAATTATTCTAAATATTTATTATTCGCTGGTTCAACCAAATAAATGAAAGTCTTTATTTCATTTATAATATAGATTATTTTTATTATACTTTGAACCTGTAATTCATATATATATATATATATATATATATATATATATATATATATATATATATCATAATTATATCAATTAATTACACATTCGTAAACAAAAAACACGTTGATATTTGAAGGATGAAAGAAGACTGACTAAAAATAAGGCATTAGACCAATTCAAATAATAAGAGTAACAAAAAAGTGAGTCTTTTATAAAGAATAACTCAAAAAGTGAAAATTAAAGAGTAAGAAAAATATTAAAATATAATTAAATATTTAAAGATATTTTCTTTTAATAAAAAAGGAGCAAATGAAACCTGAGTCTTTACACATGGGTCTGTATTTTTTAGATAAGGAACCAATGTAAGTTATCTAAAAAAATCAGTCTTACAATAATGGTTTTACAAAATTCTTTGCTAGAATACTTACATACTTCAATGTTCCGCTTAATGTTCTTCCGAAGTAGTAGAATTATTATTTTCTTAGCTTAGCCTGGAAATTTACGTAATTCTTTATCGTCTTTTATACTTTTTATACTGTTTAAAAATATGAAAAAACTTTAAAAAACTTAAAAATATCTTTTTGACCTGGTAAGACTCGTTTTTGATATTCTTAAGTCTAAAGAGTTTAAGATAAATTCTATTTATTGTTTTTAGCTTTTTTGTAATAACTATATGTTTAAGATGTAAGAGCAGAAAATGGCACGTTGATTCACATAAAGCTATTACTAACCTCCTCGTTAATCAATGTTCCTTTTTTTGTTTCCATTATTTAGAGTTTTTTTACTTTTTTGCATATATTTTAAAAAATTATTTAAGGGCCAAATAAATGTTAAAACTTTTTTACTTATACATTAGCAAAGAGTTGTTCTTTTATTTACATAAAAGTCAGAAACAATTTTATATTGAAGATTTATTAAAATCTACAAAACTTTACTTAAAGGATAAATTATTATTAATATTAAAATGAGGTGAAAGATAACATTGTAAAATTATTTGCAATGTATGCATATTATTATTTATTATGCTAACAATACATTTTTTCTCTACCATAGAAAAACTATAATTACTAATTTTCTAAAAGCAGGAGAAAATACAACTTCCATATACATAATTATACGTATGTAACAGCTGCCTGGGTCAGTTAATTTACAGAAAAACTCAGCGATTTAGATCTTCATACGTCACTGTATGTAATATGTTGAGATATTTATATATGAATGTATTATGAGTTGTGGAATAAATACATTTTGAGTTCTAAGGTATATAGATCAAACACTAGATCCCCATCTTACTTGGACGAATGAAACAGCAGGATGAAATAAGAGAAAATGAGAGTTATTTAGTTTGTAGAATTTTATTTAAATATCAAGAAAATACATCAAAATGAATAAACATTTCAAAAGGACAGTCCTTTTGTGATAAACATACATAAATACATTGAGATATTAATAAATGTAACAATAATATTTTGATGTAATCGTTTTTTCTATAAGCACGTGTATACGTTCTTCTACTGTCTACATAAATAAGGTACTCTGTAAATATTACGTTATATTTTATACGCAATAAGTATATTATTTATAACATATAAATATATTTGATTAAGAAAATAGGGATAGTAAATTTTTTCACAGCGAAGTATTGTCGCATGGAATATTTTCGTACTATAGAAATAACAATGGAAGATGCAGATTTGGTACGTTGGTTTTTATTATTTATAAAAACCATCAATAGAAATACAATAAATTCATGCATTATTGTCATAATTTTTTTTAAATCTCACCTAATATCCTGCAGTTTTTTACAATAAAAAATATAAAAAATTACTATAATAATTATATTGAGAAAAATTAATTTCTGACATTAAAATTAGCTTAAAATCTAAAAATATATTTTAAAAAAAGTCTGACTATAACAAAACTAAAAACAAATTAAAAAATACAATAAACCTATTCCTAGATATTAATAAAATTATAATTTTAAGGTAAACGTGTATAAGAAAAAATATAAAATATATAAAATAAAGGTTTTTACCAGTTTCATTATCTACACACATTACCTAATATTACTGTACAGTCATTCATAAATTATAATGTAAATGGATGCATTTCAATTAAGAATATCATCATGGTTTCCTTGATCAATCTATTTACATTTTACGAAGTTTTAGAATAAAAAATTAAAAAAAAAAAAGAAGATGTTATAACGATACCTTAGTGATTAATCCAATTTTCACCGGCTAATTACAATTATTTTTTTTTTATGACGATAATTTTGTGGTAATGACTTGTACACAATAACGTAGTAATTATGGATTAAAAGTATTTTTTTTGTTTATTCCCTGAAAAATCTTAAGTTATTAAATTTAATACCTATTGCAGTTTGATAATGATCTTAATAGAAATGGATCCCACAAGAAAATAATATTAAATAATATAAAAACAAAGCTATTGAGGGCAACTCCAAAAATATTCTTATCATTTACTTTCTTGGTATTTTATTGTATATGCACTTATATAAACCTTATAATATGTTAAAAAAGTGTATATATTTTATTGTTTTTTTGTGCATCGATAAATTTTGGAAAAATAAAACATATCTACTCAACTGAAAAAGTTGTTTAAGTTACTGTATTCGCTGTTATGTTATATAAATTTACGATTAAAATTCTGAGCAAATTGTAACGTTATTGTAATCCCATAAATTTGATTAAAATGATGAAATTATAATTAATATTATAAAATAATTTCGAGTTCACAACACTAAAATGTTTTCTTTTTTTTACGTCATCAAGAGGTTAACTTTATTTATCGTTTTAATTATTTATGACTTTAAAAGTTTACAATAATAATAACTTTACATAAATAAAAAAAATAAATGTTTTTATTTAAATAGATATTTCTGCTGTTTTGTGGTTTCAGAGATAGTATTAATGTAACTATTAATTTGGAGACAGACCTTAGTATCAGTACTACGATTATTTTTTATATCGGATTTTGCTATGAACTTTATTTACTATTTTAATTAGTTACAAATCATTCAGGATATGCGTGAAGTTATGGAGATACCCTCTGGGAACGGGAATGACACTTAAATATATTGGACTAATGTTGTCTGCTACTGTACATCTGCCTAAGCAGCATATTATCCAGGGCAGGCAGTAAGAGAAAACGTTTATCTTCTGTATCTAATGTCCTCGACGCCTGCCCGAATTCTGGTTGTGGGAACCCCTGCGACTCCCAATCTGCGGTAGCCTCCCTCCTGGAATCTTCCCACCACCTCGAACTGCTATAATTGAAATAGAATGAATTATTTCAGGCATAATTACAAAATAAAGTTTTATATTATAATAATATAATTTAGACTATAACGATGAAAGTATATTAATTATTAAAATGCCTTCTCTATTTTTTCTTCAACAGTCCAGTTTGCTTCTATAAATAACCAGAAACTTCCATGGATTAAATAAATGGATGAGTTTAGTAAAATATAAGACAAAAACATTCTTTTTATAATTGAAACTAACATGTGCGTTTTTAAAGAATACAAGACCATTTTTAGAATACATGTTACTGCACATTTTGTATTTTTTAAATTAATTTTTCAAATTTAGTATAAGAGTATACTAACAGCAGTATAAACGTTAACGATATTCATACTTTCTATAATTTGTTCACACAATTCATAAATAAATATTATCTGTGAAATGTTTTGGGATATTTAGTTTTAACCATTTCGATGCATTTATTATTGCTTTATTTTAATCTAAATATTTTTTTTTTCTTTTGTTTTATAAAACATTTTCAGTATGTTTTTAAATATTTTTTTGTAATAATAAATCATCATATTGTAAATTCAGCGACTTAAGAAAGGAGATTTTTTGCTGAACGTGAATGTTCTAATCTATTGTAAACACAAATAAATTTTAAAAAATAATTGCCGATGAGATTGAATTTCAATAAACTGCTTTATGAGTCAAGAAGTGGTTTTATTTTATTTCAAAATCACTTTTTTTCCTGTAAACTAAAGAAAAATAGCCTTCTATTAACTAATTTTAAGCTTACACGAATTTAAGGCTACATAAAACGTAAAAAAAATTTCTATTGACCTAATAACTAATCTTTTAAAAATTGTCTCTTTTAGTTTGGACATTTTTAAACTGACGATTATCTACCATTTTCCAAATAATAGATGTTGATGTCAGGATAGTTTATTAAAAAAACTGAAAATTCTGATTTATCGTTTTAATAATACAAATAAAGAAATGTATGTAGAGTATTTTATAAGTTATGTATTACGGGGATGGTGTGGCATTTGAAAGAACAATTTCTTCAAAATAACTTCTAAGTAGAGGGAAATAATTTTTAATGTGAAATTACTTAGTTTAGCTAAATATTAAAAGACCATATTTAAGCTTTTAATGAAGCTTAAAGCTTATTTACTACCTTCATATTACTGCTAATATGAAGCTAGTAATTAAGTTTCAAACTAATTCGCTAAAGTAATCCGTAAAACGACTATAATAAACTAAGGACGTTTGTTATTTACTACGTAGGTAAAATAACGATGATCGTACTTTCACAAATTGAACCGAAGTAGATTTCTCATTTGTGAATAAAAAAAAAGAGATTTATTTGAACTGATTCGCAATTCGTCTATTTCTAATATTGCAAAATATTAATTAGAATCTACTTTCAACTACATAATTTCAACAAAGTTGAAAAATAATTGATGTATTAATTTATATCAAGCGACATACATCAACTGATTACAGAAGAATATTGATCGTTAAACACAGAAATGGGATTAATCAATCAAAACATTGTTAAATATACATCTATTTCCAAATTTTTAAAACTTTGCTAATGCCTTTTTATTGTGGCGAATTATCTTTTTATTTTTCGAGTTGCTGTTTTATTGCAATATTTCTGTTTATTTTTTATATGTTTATTTCCTACTCCATAAAGATCATTAGAAGTGATTGCTGATGAAATATAATAAAGTAAAGTAATCTAATAATGTAAATTGTTTGTAACTTACTTAGTAATACTTGTTTTAGATATAACATTTATTTTAAAATGAATTACATCATATTATATAATATGTAAGGGTAGGAAAAATTTCGGTTTATTAGTATGTATTTGTCGCTGTTCCAGGGTGTTCTATCATTCATTTTCCATTTCTATAAAGAAATGGAGTGGCCTGTGTACTTGTATATTTATAACGCAGAGGATTCAGCGTTGTGCAATCTCAAGCAGAAAAAAGCGTAATATTATATTTGGCAACCATTATGTTTGAAATCACTAATCTCAGGATTAGTTTAATGAAATCTCAAGTTTTACTAAAAAAAACTTTTACAAATAGCAGGGTTGAATGTGAAAATAATAAGGAAGTTGATTGTTATTAAAATATTTTTCTGAGAGTTGTACCGTAATTTGAACGTAAAACGAATTGAATACATTAAAAAGATAAATAATACTATCTGCAAGTTGCTTTTTTTAACCATTTTCCCACGGTAAACTAATAATCAAATAGATATTAGAAAATATCTATTTAATTATTAATTAAATGGATTAATAATCTATTAATTATAGATCATCTGATTATAGATTAATCAAATTCATACGTCAGTTATCAAGCTTATTTATAAGTACTTTACATAAAATACCTATGTGTGACATATAACGAATAAATTTAAGGTAAATTAATATATATATATATATATATATATATATATATATATATATATATATATATACTATAAGAGCTTATGAGAATTATTTATATTGAATATTAATTTTTTGATGTTAAAATATTTTTGTATTATTAAACTCATAATTAGTTGTAGTTTAACATTTTACTAGGTTGCTAATAGAACTATTCATTTTATTGTATAGTACAAGCTATTGCAAATAAGATGTTTACAAAGTATTCTGTGTTGTCGGGATGTATTCATATCCATTTGGGGCGTCCTGACGTTAAGAGCGTTAGTTCATACAAGTAGTGCTCGAATACTGACACAGAGAAAATAATAAAGAACTCTTGTCATATTTTCTGTGATAATTCATGCGTAAAGTACGCTTCGAATAAAAATTGCTCGTTGAATATATAAGTGACAGTGTGTTTATTTTTTTATCATGCTTCTTTATTGTGAGCTAAACATTTAGTTTTAAAACTCAAACTTCATTCTTTACTAAAGAATGAATATTATCTAAATAAATAAATTATCCATTACTAAACGCACAAGCACGTATGCCCTCCCATACATGCGCGCGCGCATTCACACACACAAACACACACATACACTAAGTAAGGGTATACAATAATAATACAGTCGTATATGCTGTATTCGTATGTACTGACTACGAACAGTATTTCAAGTGCCCCTAATTTAAACAAATATTTGAGTGAAAAAAAAACACAATCCATGGGTGCGTAAAACAGACATCAAATTATGTGAAGAACAAATATTTATTAGTGAATAAAAAATGTAAAATTAATAATAAAATGAAGTAGTAGTTCTAAGATTCTTTAAAGATAATTAACAGATAAAAAAAAAAATATTTGCAAAATATTAGCTACTTTTTAACGCAAATGTTAGTCAATAATGCAGAAACTTGAGGTACATTAGTATTTTTTAAAATACTCATTAAAAGAGTAGCATTGTTTTTGTAAAATTAAATATTTTAATTTACTTTTTCATAACTTTGTTAGAAGATGTTTTAGATCTTCAGGACATTTATTAAAAACAGTTAATGAAACACTGTTAAAAACCCTTTTCTGAAACCTAATATAACATGCCCTTTACGGTTAAAATTTTGATATTTTAATTATATATTTTTTCCAGAAAAACTGGGAATGTATATTCCCAGACACACACACAATATGTATATAAATATATATATATATATATATATATATATATCACACTCTACTGACAAATACTACAGAGAATAGTAATGTATCAGACTACTCAAATCCATTAATGTTTCACTGTAACAGCTATCTTTATCAATAAAAGTATATCAGCGAAAACCTTCAGAGTTTAACTGTAAAGTTGATCATTTTTTGTTTATCTTTTATGAGTATAATTGAAAGCGTAAAAAAGTTATTTAAAAAAAAATTAAAAATCACAATTTTCATTTTATAATACTTCGATATAATACTTTTATATAAATTTTAGTTACCATTGCAATGAATGGAATGAAGAATAAAAAACAACCAATTAGTAGTTTTAAGAAATTACCAATTTAAGTAAACTGCTAGGCTTTAAGGTTTGGAAGAAATTTTTGTAAAAAATTTAAATCTTTTTTCCAGAAAGGCGTCTGTACCGAGGATTATCGATCCATTATGAAGCAAATGTATTTAACGACATAATTATTTGTTACTTAAAATATGTTGTGATTTGGTCAAAACCCGTAAGGCTTCAGGCGGCCTTACACAAAACATTTCTGAAAATCAGAAAACTGTTCTTAAGAACAACAATCATCCATTGCCAAAGAAATGGAGAAAGTGGATGAAGTAAAGTGATTACAGTTTCTTTTCTATGCACAATATTCTGTTGTTCATCAGTATGCCAAGTCTACTGAAATGGAGGTGACAGTCAGCCCAAGGAGTGACATCTCAATTATTTTCATCATATAGACTGATCGGTTGTATAGTGAATAAAATTACTCTCGGATAAAGTAACTTTGATTAGGTCACTAGTTACACGCCTTCTTTACACTTTCCACAGCCACAATTAAGGCTGGACAGGTAGTTAAAACACGTAATTAAGCAATTTTAGTGCGAGAAAAAGACAAAAATTGATGAATAGAAGAAAAGTTACAAAAATATGAAAAATTACACACGCTAAAAATATTTTCATTTAATACATTTTATACAGCCGTAATAATTATTTTATTTTTTGTACAAGAGAAGGAAAAAAGAAATATAAAGTGATTTCTATGGCTATAGAATTTTTAATAATAATGTCATTGTGGTATTTTAAAAGCATAAAAAATTTTGTAAGTTTTTATCACAGTATAACAAACTGTTTCTATGTACACATTTTTTTTCACCCCTAGAAAATGATCAAGTTGTCATTCATTTCGGATTTTTTTATTGAAATATGAAGCCGTATATTAACGCATCGAATTATTAAGGTATTAAATATTGATAAGTAAGCAATGATAAATATATATTTCATAATTCGTAAAAACTTTATTCTGTCTGACAGTGTCAGAGAAACAATTTGTCGGTAGGCAGCTGTCAAAATTGTCACCTTTATGATAAAACATTATTTTTGTCATATCAAGGTCGATTTAATGTTTGTCCATGAATATAAATCTAACATCAAAATCAGAATTTGACTACTTACTTAGCGATAAAAAAATTGATATATTGTCTACTTCAAAATATTGTCGATTTTCGTAAATGTTTTCTGATATATTAATTACGAGTGCAACATATATTCGGTTACGTGTAGTAGTAATCAGGATATTAAAATAATATTTTAAAAAACAGAGTAAGGGAATTTTTATAATAATACGAGAAAAGATTAAATTATATCTGTTTAAATTATTTGCTAACACAAAAGCAATCATAATGAAGTATTTTTATCATAAATCAATTGATTTCTTCCCGATTGAACTTTAGATTAGCCATTGTATATGATGTATATATTTCCATATAATGCATGAAATTATGTGCCGTTGCTATCTATATTAAAACAAAATTTATAAAGATTACAGTGTTAGAAAAGAATAACATTTGCTTGATCAAACGCACGATGTCGCTCTTTGAAGCGAATAATTTTCCCAAACAACGACATGTATTTTTTTTTGGTTTTTGGCAGCCATAGGATTAAAGATTTATTGCATGGCGTCATTTAAAAAGAAAATATTAGTTCTTCGTATTGTAAAAGTCACGTTTTATCAAATAATTTCCACACGATTGATTTCAACGGTTAAAATGACTAATTTTTTAACATGTGATTTGAGATTAGGTAGACTATCCAATTTTCTTACTTCCTTCATCCTTTTTTCTAGTGCAGATAATTATAAAACAGTTAATTTTTTAAGTTTTAAAATGGAATATTTGAAATCTTTTCTATAGTTATATTTTTCCAAAAAATAAAAAAAATATCATTGTCACTTTTTCGTCTCCTCTTGAACGAAAAAAGGAAACAAAGATTTTAGTCTTATCAAATGTAAATATTTTTAACTTAATACAAATTTTCATTAATTTCTCTATTATAATTTCTTTTTTCTGTACTATTTTCTGATTAGAAACAATATACGAGGTCTGTAAATAAAGTAATGAGACTAGTTTTTTTGGCAGCCGAAGTGGCAACACTGTAAATTTACTAGTAAACATATGGTTACATCAACATCTGATCTATACTAGGTATTAATACTTTTAGTCTATTTTTGGCACGTGAGAGGTAAACAAACTTTTCGTGAAATTAGTTTTTGTTGTGCGTTATAAAAATGAGTGATATTAATTATGAGCAACGTTGTGCAATCAAGTTTTGTGTTAAACTCGGTTATAATGCTACTGAAACTTTTTCAAAAATGAAAAGGGCGTATGAAGGTGATGCTCTATTACGAACCCAAGTTTTTAGGTGGTTTAAGTATTTTCAGATGGCCGGGAATCAGTTGCGGACGATCTGCGCTTTGAAAGACAGTTAACGTAAAAAAAAGAAGACAGTATTGAGCGAATCAGAGAATTGATACGGTAAGACCGGCGGTTAACTGTCAGAATGATTGCAGAACAATTGAGTTTGAACCGTACCATAGTCCATCAAATTTTGGACAAACGAAATGGACATGAAAACATTTTGTCAAAATTGGTCCCAAAAAACCTCATTGTTGATCAGAAAAACAACAGGGTGGAAGTGTGTTGCGACCTTCTAGGGCGAATTTAAACTGATTCTGATTTTCTAAAAAAATGTTATTACTAGTGATGAATCTTGTATATTTGGGTGCGACTCAGAAATAAAACGCCAGAGCAAGGAGTGCCACACTTCAAACTCACCACGTCCGAAAAAAGCAAAAATGAGCAAATCAAAACTCAAAACCGTGATAATTTGTTTCTTCGATAGTAATGGCATTGTCCATAAGGAGGTTTTACCTACAGGGCAGACTGCAAATCAATATGTTTACCGAGAAATTCTTGAAAGACTGCGGAAAAGAGTTGCCCGTGTTAGAACAGTCATCAAGGACAACTGGATGCTGCATCATGACAACGCACTTTGTCACACTGAACTGTCAATTACTGAATTTTTGGCAAAGAAAAATATTCCTGTAGTTCCTCAAGCACCTCATTCACTGACTTGAGTCTCTGCGGCTTTTTCTTGTTCCCGACTTAAAAAAAAAAAAACACCTCAAAGGACACCGTTTTGGAACAATAGAACACATAAAAAAAATTGAAATCGACCATGTGAAGGATTCCGGTTTTTAAGTTCCAACACTGGTATGAAGAGTGGGAACACCGTTTGAAGCGTTGTGCGGCTTCCCAAAGGAACTATTTTAAAGGTGATATAGTCCATGCATAATTGGATTGTAAATAAAAAGTTTTTCTGAACCGGTCTCATTACTTTATTTACAGACCTCGTATATACACTATCTTCACAGAAAGAGAACGGTGGTTTATATATTTTTCATTCATTTACCATTGAATTTGTAATCTTAAAATATGCGAAGAAATATATCTTGAAATATTTTTAAAAACTACTGGTAAATATCTTCTTACAAATATTTGGGTGTTTGAACCTTTAATTACAGTGATAATATTTTTATACTGAACACGATCAAGTTAAATGTAAAGTAAGAAAACTCAGCTTTTATTCTTGAAAAGCCGACTGAAATTATATGTGGAAATGAATATTAAAGAAGTTATTTATTTTGTATGTCATTTATTTTTTAATTTGTTAATGTTTTAATTGGTATACAACTTTTACACATAGTTTAATCATCCATCTAGTTAGAAAAAAAAAAACAACAATTTTTTCTTAGTTTAATCATCCATCTAGTTAGAAAAAAAAAATGCGTATATAAATTATCTTAACACAAACTTTTTTTGTGAAGTTCATCAGAAAATAATTCTGTTAGTTTTATTTATTACTGGTAAAGAAATCTTCACAAGTTTATTTTTTTTTTAATTGGAACGGCGTTAATTTGGTCCAGATTAACCTCAGTAGTATGTCATGACTAGAAGTATAACCTACCTATGGTCCTTCTTTGAGAGGATCATACATATCTTAATTATTTTCACCGATCTGTCCAAAAAATCATTTGTAGAAACAAAGATTCTCATGTGATTGATCTTGTACTTAGTGGACGATGAGGATACGGAACATGCAAGAAGTAGAGATACAAGGATTTTTTTCAAAAATTAATTTAGAAATTTAATTGTAAAATGGCCGTTTCAAAACCAAACAGAGTTAATTATTGTAAAATCTGAGCGAAAAAATATGTTTCTAAAATATATCTATACTTTAGATAGATGAATATATCTGAATGAATTTTAAGAATATAAAATTTACTTGAATAGAATTAAGAAAATATAACAATAATAATAGTAATAATAAATTACTTTTAAGAAATAACAATTTTTAAATTAATAAAAATAAGATTAATTTTTTAAATTAACATATTTTAAGTGAATAACTTTTAGGGATTACGTATTTTTATTTATTATTTAAAAAAAACCTTAGTTTTAAGCTGTACTGAAAAAAGTGGATAACAGTAAATTCAGAACAAATGATGAAGGAGGAAAAAGAATTTTTGTAAAGCAATATAAGGAAGTACTGGAAATCTGGACGTCTTTTTATTTACTTTACCGTCTTAAGTTTTGACAAGCCGAGAATTTTGATACTTCCCCTTTCTCACTGATTCATTTCACAACTTTCCTCTAACTTCTTAACCTTTTTTTTTTATTAATAGCCGAGTGATAAAAATTTGTAGATAAATAAACTTTTCCATTACTAAGCTCATTTTCACTGAAAAAATGAAATTTCCGTATGATATCTAATTAAATATGACTAATACATATTACTTACACCTGTATTATTCATATGATAGGAACAATTTCTTAAAGTTAACACTCTTTCTAAATATGATTTCACTGTGTTCTGTCCAATAAAGCCTTTTCTGATGTAAACTTCTATTTTTATCTTTGAAAGAATTAGTTTCTTAATATTCCGTTGTTTGAAACATTATACCAATAATATTTTTCATTATTTTAATGTTTTGATAAGTTAATAAAAGTTATTTTATTTAACTGAAATTCAAGAACAGTATATTAAGATAGTAGTTACTGATAGTAAGGGCAGTATTCGTTTTAAAAGATTTATTTGTAAATTTAATTCATGAGCTGCAATAAAAGTTATACTTCAGCAAATACTTCCTACAACTAAAAAACAGAAAATAACTAAATAAATCTACAGACTATTTGAACCTAAAATTACACTATGATTAATTAATTAACATTGTTTAGTTAAGTTTTAATGATAGTAGAAGAATGAAAATCGTCTTAAATAAACTTTTAACTAATTTATTATTATCATCATAAACTTTTCGTTATCTGCATTGTGATTACTTCTTGTTCTGAAATTTAAGTAGTCTACGCATTTTCGAACTGTAAATGAAACCTCGCCTACTGTTGTGATTATAAGAAATGTATTCGGAATAGAAGAAACAAAATGCAATGTTTCTTACAGAAATTATGCTTACACAGTTCGTATATTTATTATGCATTATATATATGTGCTCGTTTTAAATCTTATACAGAATAAGATATATGACACATGAATATGATTTTTATTAATTGAAATGACAAAAAAACAATAGGATCTTTTAATTATCTGACCTAGATCTCTTGCAGGGTGATCGAACATCCCGTCCGAACCGGGAATAACCTCTAGAGCTGCGGAAAGATGGAAGCCAACCCAGTCGAGCTAGCGCACCAATATGGCGCTTGGAAGTACCACGATAGTAGCCTGCAGGCAGCCACCCGTTTCTTGCCAGAGCACCTGCAAGAACCTATCCCTGAGCTAATAATTTCAACCTATATTTACTAACGTGCTCTGACATCAGAAAGCAACCGCAACATAATCCTACTTATAAATACAAGACAAATAAATTAATAAGTAAAATTAAATAAAAATCAACAATAATAATCTAAACAACAACAGACGATCCAAAAGTAATATTACCAATCAGTAAACACTCAACATTAATAGAAGACTGACAACAATACCACAGAAGAATCTACGCTAACAGATAACGATTATGCAGAACATACTTCAACACCTATTAAAATGAAAGCATGCGTGGTGCTACACATCAAGAAGTTAAAAATCGAAGTACAAACAAAGCCAACATCAACACAATATTCTACTTGGAAAAAGATAAGGCGATAGACTTAGGCGAGGCTTAAATTACACTCGATAAAGCGTAATTACTAAAAAGCTACTAACATCTAATAATTTAATAGTTTTACATAAAACTCATTTGTTACTGTAGCTATGACATTAATTAAATTAAAACGTTCTCTTTACAAAAGAAAAGGTACAAATATTAAAACTATTTTCAAAGAATACAACATATTAATACGAAAATTCGAAATATTATCAATAAAATAAGGATTTTAGTATTTAAAAATAATACTTTGTGTAACGAATTAAAAATAATTTAAATAAATTTTATTACATTATTGCATAATTTTTTAAACTTTTGAACTGATTTATTTAACTTTTTACACTATTTATTTATACATAAGGCGCATACTAATACTACATGTGTTTAATAATGTAGTATTATTGTGCCTAAAAAAAAAATCAGGTGAACAAAAAATACACCTTAATTTATAAGAATAATAGGTATTTAAATGATTCATTAATTATTTAAATTTTGTATATTTTAAAATTCAGGGAATTCATAGGTTCAGATAATATGAAGTAAAGATTTTTAATATACTTACCGAAATATCTTTTATTACGAGCTGAAGGACCGTCTCCGGACACCTTTGACATTATATCTTCATAATCTGACGTTACTGTATTTTGGAGAACCGGCATCGGATATTCTTCAGAGGAATCGTAATATATTTCTCTTTTAGTTCTACGAGTGCTCGTCACATCGTTTTCGTTTGTGTGATCTGTTTGTTTTTCGCTTACTTTGGCTTCATCTTTCTGTTCGTTTAAATCGACAGATTTTTTCTTTCTCATAGCATAACTGCTTTGCGCTGCAATCGAACCGATGTGTCGTTTTTCCTCTTCTACACCCGTTACTTCTTCCTTTGACTCCGGTTCCATTAAATCCTCTTGGGCGTTTTCAAGGTTTGTCGCATCATTACCTACAGGCAATCTACCTTGTCTTAATAATGCAGCGACATATCTTTTTGCGATGTCATCGGCTTCTTCATTTTCAAATTGATCGAAATCGGCTTCTCTTTTTCCCATTCTAAATCCATCTCCCGCTCTCCATCCTTTTGCCATTGATCCAATATTACGTTTAAAATTAGGATCTCTGCTTATGTACGGAGGTCTACCGTTGCTAGCAAAAAACGCACCCAAGTATCTTTTTCCTTCCACTAACGGAGACATTCTGTTCCTCAAGAGAGATTGTATATTTCTTTTGCTATCCTCTTCAGGTCGTTCCCAGTCTTCGTATAAATCTTTCTTCTCGTTACGATATGAAAGCCCAGATAATCCACCGCTTTTTGCAAAAGAAGCGAGATTTCTTTTTGCGGTTTGAGCTTCATAGTTGTTTTCATCTTCCGACAGCTCGTCTATTAAGTCATTCAGTTCGTTAACGTAGTTTCTTTTTCGATGAAGTCTAGTTCTCATCAAAGAAGCTATCCCGCCTCTTTTTCCATCAGACCAAGGAAAATCATCGTTTTTTGCTAGGGAGGATATTCCTCTTTTGCCTTGCGTAAACGGCATACTTCCTGTTCTAGCAAGCGAAGACAAAGACCGCTTCTCCTCTGCCTCTTCAACATCTTCTGATTGTTCTTCGTGCTCCCTCAATAATTCTTCCCTAAGGGCTTCCAGTCGCAATCTTCGCAGTTCTTCTGCCGTCATTAATTCATCGATTAACGTATCGACTTCATCTCTTTTATCGTTTCGTAACTTTGTTACCTTGAGGTCACCGGTTTTAGCTAGAGCTCCTACATATCGTTTCTGTTCAGAAATATTTTCATTATAATCTGATTCAGCCTCTTGTAGAATTTGATGTAATTTCTTTTTCCAGGACGGTCGTGTGAATGCTGTTAATTCTCCGTTCTTTGCGAGTGCGGCAACGTATCGTTTTCCTGGTGAAGGTAATTGTCCTTCTCGAGCCAGAGCACTAATGCTTCTTTTATCTTCTGATTCTGGAGCGTCACCTCGTACCTAAAACAAAAGAATAAAATAAAATAAATAAATAAAGTTAAACAGTTTCTTTTTATTTTATATTACAAAACCATCTGAAGGGGAAACTTGTCAGAAATACCTAGAATATTAACAATTCGATAGAATAGAAACAAATTTATTAAGTTTTCACCAGTTGTCATGCAAAGATTCAAGAATCTTTTTGTACACTATTTGAGTCAATATTCTGTATCTGTGAATTAACTTTATTTTTTACCGACTCAAAGTGCAAATCTTAATTAAACTCGATATTTAAAAATAAATTATTTTCGTACTGCGTTCTAGAAAGCATATTTAAGTAAATACGACCAGTATTACATTATATTGGAATTCCTGCTTTTTTCCCCCAGTCACAGGATAAATGTGTACAAAGTAAGTGTAACATTATTAATACTGTTGTTATTTTAACAATTAATTTCCAATTGAAAACATATATATTTTTATAAAATGTACTAATACTGATGAGGTATCATGTAAAATATTGGACGTGTTGTTGCAAAACAGTCTACCTAATTCAATTTAATATTGCCTTACAGCAGCTACCAAATCTCATTATAGTTTAAGAGTCGGTTTGAAATTAATAAATAATTTGTTGAAATATCAAAGATATTTACATTAGAGTAACTTTTAATAAATATTTAACAAACAGGATTATTGAGAACTTTGTGACTCTTTCTTAAACAAAACCAGTTCAATTTGATGAATAAAAATACGAATATAAAATCTTTGAAAATTTTTTGGAAGTTTGAAAGTCAATTTCCATTTTTCTATTATAAATTAGCCTGTGATTGAACAGTCAGCTCTTCAGACGTTTTATAACCGGAACTTTAAAGAAAAATGAAAAAAAGAATAACAAAATTTAAGGTTAAGAAACATTTACTGATTTCAACTTTTTAATATTGCTGTTACAGGCAATATTAATAATTTCAGAAAGGAATTGCTGAAGATGATTTTTTTTAATTTTAGCAAAGTTTTCATTAAACATTTACATTTTTATTTTTATTTTTATTTTCATATTCTACTATTAAGTAGTTACATTTTGAGAATTTTGAGCTTCGAATTTGAGCGAAATTGGATAGATTTTTAATTTGTGCGAGTATGACGCACAGGATTAACACTTGTCTTCCCGTGCTGGTGGTGTACAGTTTGATTTCAATCAGTATCATTTATCTTTAAAGACTGTTTATATTTTACGACATTAAGAACCCGTCTTTACCCTTTCTAGGCCCTTCAGCTGTTTCACTGCGCAGATACCAGATAGGAAACTGAATTCCCGAGTCGGTCCAACGATTAAAGATAAAGAAAAGGATGCGCATGAAAAAAGAAAATCTACCTTTGAGAGTAACCGCAAAACTAGCCAAATAGTCTCATTGAGAAGTTCCTTCAGAAATTAAGTAGTACCCTGGGAAAGGTGCAGTATTTCTAAAGAAATATCCTTTCCTATTCCCAAGGTTTCTGCTTGGAAAGGTCTGACTGAGCTGTAAACGGTTCAGCCAGACCCCACTGGATATTTTGACTCTAATGATTCTTCGTTACTTTCTCTCAGCAACACATTTTGGGTTCTAATTAACACATCATAGTCTGACGATCCAGACATGTAGCAAACAATAGTCGTGCTTTCTTCACGAATAAGGAACATAATTGCCGACTGACTTCGAATCAACAAAACTGCAAAAGATATCCGGTGACATTTAGTACAACATATATGAAGGTCAACCTGTTCTTTTTGAACCCAAAATTTTATTGTAAGTTATGGCTGCTGTGGGCATATTCTATGAGGATGCTATTGTGAAAAGTATTTGATTTAGAAATCCTATTTTTTTCCTTTCTATTTAAGTCCAGAAAGATGCAGAAAATATTTCAATTAGAAACCGAAAATCCGAAGGAAATTTTTTTTTAGGAATGTTTTAAATTGAACAGAATGGTGAACTGAAAAAAATTAATAAATGTATCATTACATCACAATTAATATATTTAACTTTGATGATGAAAAATTAAGAAGATATAATGAAAAAAATAAATTATTAATTTAAAAACAAGACGACGTCTACAAAATTAAATATTTTTCTATTTTATCATTTGAAAAAATAATTAATATTTGAAAATAAAATAAATATATGAGTGTTACGAAGAATAAAGAAACGGAAGTGAACTAGAGGATAACAGAATTTTCTCTCGATGTAAATACCAAGTTTTGGAGAATATAATTTTAATCTATTTAATTAGTTATTTCTTTGTGTAATGTACACGTACAACGTTAAAATAATTTTTTTGAAGGTGTGGTTAAAAAACTTATAAGTGGTGAAAGTGTTTTGATACTTTGATACTAACCAAGAAAATAATAATAAATTCGATATTGATAGTGCACAGCAAATATATGATTATAATTAAAATTAAAATAAAACAGAAAAATTATTACATCATTAATACAATAATTTAAAGAAGAAAACTTGAGTACAAGTTTACGTTTTTATTATACGTGGATGCAGAAAATTTTGGTTTATCAAATCGAATGAAATTAAAAAACTCACATACAAAGTAGTAAAGTTTTATTATATGTTTTATGACAGATTTTCCAGTTGACGAGATAATTATTAAAATTTTCAACGAAAGCATAAACTCCTTTCTTGTTGATAAAAATTTTAATGTTGTCACAATACATAAATAATGCTGATTTCACGTTTGTCATTTAATAATTTAATAAATGGATGAATGTTGATAATTTAAATGATTGTTTGTTAATCTATAATTACTTACTCATTTCGGTACACTCTAAAACCTCTCAATTTTTATGTATTTACAATGGTTGAGATTAACAGAAACGGTACTAATCGGAGTTTCAGTCTAATATAATAGTTTTTATTTGTAAATTTGGTGGAATTGTTCCAAAATACAAAGGAATTTTGTGGATAGTTAAAAAAATCTATAGACATTTTTTATTTTTTCTTCTAAAGTTAAAATTAAATTAAAAATTTACAGAGAAAGTTATTTTTTGTTTTCTTTTCCTTATATAAATTACGAAGTAATTACGAAGATACTGTAAAACTAAAAAAGAGAGAGAGGTGAAGAGTGGATAGATGATGACCGTATTGCGCAAAGTTTTAAAAATATTTGATTTCATCAGCAAAGTAGGTATTAAATAAAAAACTATTTAAGGTGAATTTAGATAACTTAATTTTTTCAGGTAGACAGTTATGATATAAATTGATGATTCGAAAGCATAAAATGCACAAATTATTAATCCTTTTCGAAAATGTCGGGTGATACCGGACATTTTTGAATGTAGTTTAATTGTTATAATCAAAAAATAAGACGAAGTTATTGGATCTACTGGAATTGATTTGAAGAAGAAAAATTACATTCGTGTTAGCCTCAACGACTAAATTTTGCTTAATAATTATGAGAACATTAACAATATTAGTATTAAGTAGGGATGCGAAAACTAATTACCAAAACAGTTTTTAAACTGTTATCATAAAAAAACATTTAATGCCCAAGTATCTAGTAGATAAAAATCGAAAATTCAGTTATGAGATATGAAATAAAAATTTATATGATTATTTAAAATACAATTAAACTGTTTATTGAGCTACTTAATAAACCATCAAAATATTTATTGTTCGTTAATTGAATGACAATTATTAACGTTTAATAAAATCCATAACCTTTTATTTTTATAAATATAAATCTACTTAAAATAATTTTACTCCTGTATTAATTTAATAAGCTTACATTGTTTCATCTAGTACATATGCTTATACCTACGCATTGTTGAATTACTCTGTTGCACGAGCTTAATTTATCAATTCAAACGCATATATTACATAACTATATCTACTTTGATTCTCATGGAATGTTCATTGTTGTCTTGCTGTCATGCAGTAAGTCACATCAATGATGTTATGCAATGACATTACCTAAATTCCAAAAACAGTTACTTCATTTGAATAGTAAACAAACTCTGTTTTGATCTAATAGTAATTGTAGTAAAATATTTTATTGCTTAAGGGTAAACGGGTTACAAAAAGGTTATTTTTTATCTATTGAAACTACAATTTATTTTCTACATTTTTAAATTTTTATGTATTAAGGTACTTTATAATATTTGAAAATTTTTATTATACTGATTTCAATAATTTATACCTTAAAATATGCCTCGCTCTAAAAATCTTACGTCATGAAATCCCCATTTCTACATTATCGAATTTATTTTCTTTACAATATATGCAATAGAAATATAACCTCATTATGCACTCTGACCGAATTTTTTTTTTTTTTAATTAACCGCTATTTTTTGATATCGTTCTGAAAACATTCAAATTATTTGTTGTTTTTCTTGAAAAATTAAACGAAATTACTTGAAGGCACTTGTGTTACTGAGAAAGTAAACATTCTCAGATAATAATAATCTACTCATATAATGTATAACTGAAGTGAGAGAAATCAGTTTCAATTTTTTCCTCTTAATATCACTGCACTCGGGTGTAGAGTTAACATATTTAATTTTTTTCCAGAAAAATTAAATATGTTTTTCCAGAAAAATATGTTTTTCCAGTAATTTTTTCCAGAAAAATTAAACGAAAATGAAAGAATAATTTTTTAATATTTTTCTACCAACACAGTTAAGAAAGCCGTTCCGTTCTGTTTTATTTAACAGATCTCTTAAAGATTCTTTTATTTAACAATTCTTTTGAAATTAGCACATCATAAGGCACACAAAACAATAATTCCATATCTACCGTACTATTTAATGGGACCATGATAATGAGTCCATGTTTATTGTATCATTAATAGTCCAGACAATTTTTGTGGCTATTATAGTCATAATATTTAATCTAAAAATATTTATCGATGAATAACCCCTAGAAAATTACTGTTAACATTTTAATTCATTGAATTGTTGATAATTTGTATGTCTACGTTGTTTATGAAACTGATTTCTACTGTGAAATTCCTTGGTTGAGTGTATATCTTGCTGTCAGTCGCAGGGAGCGTACGAGAAATCCTACTTGAATAGATGATTGATGTATCATCTACATGAACGAATATATCATGGCACTACCCTTTATTAGACTAATCCCCGATTCACTGATGTAAAGGAGAAACATTTTGCGCTTTAATAATTTGTTTATTCAATATGTTATTTCTCTATTACAGAATAATATCGATAATTTCATTCAACCTAATTCGAAATGCCTTATTTTTTAGTTTCAACAAAAAAGTATCGTGCACTAGATTGGTACCTAGTTTCAGTAACAGTCAATATTGATCGATTGTTTTCATTTTAGTATGTTTGTCACTGCTTGATAGGTCAAACATTTATGACAAAAAGCGTTTTATCCATTGACCAAGAAAATAAAGTCGGTAATTAAAACCCTCCTTTTAAAAGAATAAGTTAACAGTAATGACTGTCATTTTAAAAATTACTTTTTCAGTAGATACTTTGTCACAGCGATTATTATGAAAAAGTTGATGGAGTGAAAAATCAATTTTATGTATCGATTAACGAGATATTAAATTAAAAATTTACCGTAATATCTACGTCACTCTATTATTATAGATATTATTAAATAGATAAACCACTTCTTAATTAATCTGGTGTTTATAGTGCGTTGCAAATCTAATTTAATCTTGGAATGGAGATGTACGGTGATGACACAGACCGACAAGGGTTGAAAATAATGTTTTTAATATTTTAATTGTCAGATATCGAGCCAAGTTATTCTTGTTGCCTGTTTATTTAATCATGCTTTTACCCTCAAACATGCGTCAGCCATACTTTACGAACTAAAAAGACAACAGCATGTTTCAGTATGTGTAACCGACTAGGTTTTGTTTTTTCAGTTATTATACTATTGATGAAATGGTATTTTATACAATCTGGCATTTTGAAATGACTTCCAGGAAAAATATTCGTAAAGTTTTATCGTGAGTTTCTTTGATTAATATGAAGTCTGAATTCATTTATAAGAAATTTACTTATAAATGACTTCAGATGTGATGATTGTAAAACGAGAGTTGAAAGGTGAACTAATTCGATTCTATTCAAGGGGTTTAAAATCGTAGATTAAATGACTTAATTCTTTTATAATTAGATTATCACAAAAGGTTATACTTAAAAAAAGAGTTAGCTTGAATTTATTTTAATAGTTCTTTGTATTTTTGGCTGATCACAGAAGTAAAAACTTTTCGAGAAAGGTAAAATAAATAAAAAATAAATACTAATTTGTGTGATTAGGAACTTTCCTTGTTATTATTCAGAGAACATTAGCGCTTGAGTTTGTGTTTCTAAGTGTATATATATATATATCTACTCTTGACATATATTTATTTGTATTAAATGGGTTGTTGTCGCAATAGGAATATAAAAAAAAGATGATTGATTGTAGGTTGAAGAATTTGACCTCCCTGTGAAATATATTTCTAAAGTGCTATAATAATTAATGTCAATAATATAAATTAAAAATATTTATTTTTAGAATTTGAATCTTATTTCAAATATAATACAAAAAAAAATATCCAATAATAATCAGAAATATCAGAATAATCAATGTGCAAAATAATTTTGCACATTGCAGGTAATGTGTATTGATAGAATGTAACATATTTTATATATACAATTAATAACATAGTACATTTTTTTCTGTAAATGTCTAAACCGTTGTTTAGAATTAATAACAAAATAATTAGAAACATAAAATAGACCTACTGTACATAAAAATAAGCGTACAATTTTATCAAAATTATTCAATATTTTCTTTTTAAATATTCAACTTTGAAATTTTGTGGAATAGTGTTTTTACTTATCTTTCAATTAATTATATTGGGGTTAAGAAGATCGAATTTTTATTGATTTTTTTTTTTTTTATTAAATTAGAAGAATGACAGATTAAATTGTAAAAATCACAGGCCTAATTAATACATTTGAATCTGTAAGGACTTATTTAAAAAAAAGAAGTTGTACATAAGATTCGTAGAAAATATATAGAATTTTCTTTAACGCTCTAAGAGTGTTAATGATACTCAGAAATAATGTCAGTAATTTCATCAATTAGCAAAAGGGAAAGGTAGATAGTATATAGGTGAGCAGTGTAAAGAAACATCACCGCTGTCGATAAATTTCTGCAGAATTTCGAAACGTTTGCTCGAAGTTGATTAGCTAAATAAATTACACCGGTTGTTGGAGCTCGCTTCACTTTATGAACTGAGCTAATAAATATTTTCTCTGGTATTTCTTCTTTTCTTTATTTTCTCATTATAATGCACTTGCTGATTAATATTATTTATTTATTAGCTGTGAAATCGAAGTTGTACAGAACGGTATTATTTAATATTTCTCCAATTTATAACAATACATGAAATTTCAAAAATTTTGGTAAATATACTCTAATACTGTGTCTAAATAATGTGTTTGTATATATTCGTACACACGCACGATTGTATATGTTCTTATGCGCATATCTATGACGACCCCTCCGCCCGTTCGCACATACAAACACACAAACCCGCACACACACACACACACACACACACACACACACACACACACACACACACACACACACACACGCACGTACGCACGAACGCACATATACATAAACAAAGGGAATAAAATCTACAATAAATAAACGATGCTTTGATTACGTTATCTTTTAATAATTTTATTATTTTCATTTAATTATTGCTGTAAAAAAAAATAATTTAATAAAAAAATCAAGGGTTGTTGGTAAATTAAAAATTGTGTTTTTGTAGTACGAAGAGTTTTTCGTCAGAAACCTACGAGCTAGAGCAAATAAATATCTACTACAAGTACAACGTGTACGGACATGGTTATTATGTAAATATTATGTACATTATTATTTTGTATTAAATATTTTCTACTCAAAATCGATGTAAATTAACTCTTATAATCCTGCAACTCTGAATTAGTGGTGCTTGTTATCACTAGATATCATGTTACCAAACAGTTTGTTCCGAAAAGTTTCAGAGATGTAAAATTTATAGTGTAATTTCAGTTGCGATTTAAGAGGTAACAAGTATTACAAAATTGTTTAAAACTGATTTAACAGTAAATGTAGTGAATTACGTAATACGAATACGTTAACTTATGATATCTGGTAGTTTTATTTTTGCCAAACTATATGTATATACAATAAATATATATTAATATATATATATTATTTCATCGCTTGACATGATCTCTGTTGAAGAAATAATATACAGAATAGTAATGTTTTAAAACCATATCTCATCCGTGAAAAAATACACTTACACAAGTTTATTGTGCTACTCTTATTAAAGAATGTATATTCCATTTAAACCATTAATTTATTCCCAGGTAATAAATTTACTTCTAAATTTTTAACTAATCCCTATTAACAGACTTATTAATCATTCAGTTAGGTTTAATTATGGAAAAAAATCATTAAGTAGTAAATGTTATTACTATTACAGAAACATTATAAATTGTATTACATTGGTTATTAAATTTATATACACATACAATTTATTTATGCAATACAAATGTACTGTACACATTATATATTAATACATTGTTAATAATAATAATTTAGAAGTTTACTTTGTAAATTATTTTTAAATATTACTGAAAGTTACGAAAAAAAAAAGGTTTTATTATAAATTATTTCAATTAAAATTATAGATTTCGTTTTACATTTATAAACAGTTTTATCTAAATATTCTGCAAAATCACCCATTTCTTTAAAACCAACACCTATTGAACCAATTTGTAACTTTACGAGAAAAATTTTTTTTATAAGTCTAGTTTCAACGAATTCCGTCCATCTTTAAAGAATTTCATTAGACTGAATCGAAAAAGGAGGAACACTGAAATGTTTGTTTCACAGAATGCTTGTTTCACGATATATTATGAAATGTTGAAATTATATCAACCTGCCTTTTCGTAAACTAAGATATCGTTGTGAGAAAATACGAAGAAAATTTATCTTGCTATTCGTGATACTGTTGATCGCATAAAGACTCGTAGGTGAAAGATATTGTTTACAGGTATCCCGTAACAAGGGAATATTTAGGATCAGTATACGGGTATAATACGTAATATATATATATATATAAATGGAAGGGGTTTAGGCATTTATATTGATACAAAGGAGAACAGCTAATAACAGGCTTAATTTAATATTATAATCTTTTATATAGTCACATTTTGTCAGATACATTTTTGTTTTAATATCAAGTTACTGGAAAATGATGTTTAATTTTTACCTTTTAATTTTTTTAACATTTTTTCTAAAAATAAAATCATATATCCTAATTTATATTATAATTAGACTATTATTAAAATTTACATATCATATTTATTGGGAGAGATTAAGGATTCTAATGTGTGTTGTTTGAATGGTGTCATTAAATATAAGTGTGCATTTTATGGTGATTTTTATTTTAAAACTTAGCCAATTATACTACACGACATAACCTCGTCTTTTTTTTAGTTACAAGAATGTTAATAACTGAATTTTATAGTATTTTTGACGCTGAATTCAAATATGTAAGTAGTGGTTTCTTATTACCAGCCATAGTTTTCTATTTGTAATTACCATTTGTTTTCTTCAATAAAAAGGTATTACGACGATAGTATAACAATATTATACATGCCTAAAATTTGCTTCTTTTGAATTTTCTGGTGTAGTCTACTATAAATATAATCAGGTTTGAGATTCCAGCAACAGTCAGCCAGCATTCTTGGGTTCCTTTTTTCGTGGTAGGGTGTTTCCATGGTGGATATTTCCTGATGAAAGTGTTCTCCATGTACTTTCACTCATGGCTCCGTGATTGGTGGGAAAACATCCAGATGAGAATCTAAGAAGTGATTTTTAGTGACATATACGTCCCTGCTTCATGGTTTTAAGAGATCCAGTTATAGGTTCTTTGTAGTTAGCTGCGTTATGATTTTCAAGGAAATGTTTACAAATTTTTTTAAAGATTTTAACCAGCAACTTTACAGTCATTAGTACAATTATATAATTATAATACAATATAATTATAATTCGGTATCATTCGTTAGTTTTCTTATTTGCGGTTCAACAAATATAACTTTTTTATCTTAGCATCTTTTACATTAGGGAACCTGTTTTTAGAAAATGAAATCCAGTTCATTATGATCAAATTAAATGCTTTAATGATTTTTTTTTATTAGACCTTTTTTTATTAACTTAATGTGGAGTGGTAGAAGATAAACTTTTTTTTACTTGTGCTGGTCTCACAACGTTCTTTTCTTCTAATAAATGTTTCTCTTTTTCGCCATTCTTTTTTATCGTAATGATTCTTCTTATCTTTACTTTCCTCTCACACACAAAGCGACAAAATGTTTTATACCCAACTTATAAACTAAATAACAGTGCTATCAATTTCAGGTCTCCAAAAATATACCATAAACGTTTCCCATACTGAATCATATCCAACATAAATTTTATATATTCATATGACTTCTCATGCAAGATGCATGAACTAAAGGGATTTATGGGATATTATTTTTAACATGAAGGACTGCATTCAAACTTTCCTTTCAGGAGTCTATAAAAATACGTCAATCATTAGGATAGTGCATAAGTCCCAAAGCGTCTAGTAAAGATTGCACAACATTACAGTAAACTAAGTCCTTGTTCTGGAAGAAGAAACGTTCAAATTCACACTGACTGTCACGGAAACCATATATATTTTAATATTGTGTTGTAAAAGATTCCATCCTTTCTTTCCTGAAGCGAGATTTTCTGCTTGATTCTCGGATAAACTTAAATCACGAATAACATCATTTAATTCTAACTGATTAAGTGTGGTTCAATACTTCTATTTTCTAAAAAGTCTGGGTCTCTTCTGTTCATCATCTGATAGATTTGCATAACCTTCAACATCAACAGCTTTATCTTAGTTTAAATACCGCGTTTTTGGTTCTATTGAAATTGGAAACAATGGACTGTGAGGCACTGGTCTTAGAGCAAAGGGAATATCAATATATTTAATAGCGTATGTCTTATCTTAGCTGTAATCGCTGATATTTTCGTTACACAAAAATAGCAGTCCGTAAAGTGATCTTTCGGTTATCTCCAAACCACTGCAATTGAAAATGCCATGTGACGAGATCCATTTAACCAGCCAGTCAACAGCGTTACATATGAATATCAGCAAATATGAAGAGCCCAGAACCTGTTCTGGGCTCTTAAAATTAATTTAATTTTTACACTGGCTTCACAGGGAAAAATAAACCATCAAGTTGGTAAGAAACGTACATTCACTAATAAATGCTACCCATACAAGAACGCGCAATTGACTGATGAATTTGAGATTTTTCTTGTCAGCATGATATATTGTTTATAGTTTTACATTCAGCACGATTCACAAAGAAAATTTCATATACGCTTCACAATGTGTGACTAGAAAAAAAAATACATAATTTATATGTGTACCATTTGTAATCGTTTCAATTACTGCGTAAATAATACTTATTTTTCATTGCTATTCATCAATTCAAATAAATTATAAATATTTAGCAACTTAATTCCTGTAATAAATAAAATAAATAATATACTGTATTTGCATTGTTCATTCACATGTACTTCTAGGGAAATAGAAAGGACAATTTCAAAAGTTGTGAGGCCGATAGGGAAATTTTCACTTCATATTCGGAATCAGCAAAAAAAGTACATATGATTCAGCAAATACTGACCATGGAACAGAATCACTGTTAACCAGTGTTATTTATGCGTAGTATAATATGTATATAAGAATGATTTTGATAATAAATACATCATGATTTGTGTTTTTTACTTCCTTGTACGAAGTAAAGGAAGTATTGTGATCGCGAAAAATTTCGGTTTTCAGATTTCAACGGAAATATCCATTTTGACCACCCCTGTATCCATTTTGACTAGTTTCGGCGTGACGTCTGTACGTACGTACGTACGTATATGTATCTCACATAACTCAAAAAACGATTAGCCGTAGGATGTTGAAATTTTGTATTTAGTATTGTTGTAAAATCTAATTAAGCACCTCCACTTTTGATTACAATCGACTGAACCAAAAGTGTCCAATAAAGCCCAAAATCCCCAAAAAGTTGGATTTTGAACTTTTTCTTAACTGCAGTAATAAGCCCTCAATGAGAGATTTTCAACGAAATATCGTAAGTGGTACTTATTTTCATTTGTTCCAGAGTTATAGCCAAATAAAAGTTTAATTAATGAAATATTTGGATCTTACAAGAGAAGGCATATCTGTTCGGACTTCATCTCCGTTTTATTAAACTTTTTTTTTAATTTAAGTATATCGATTTAATAATTATTAACCTGTGATTGTAAAAAAAATACAGTAAATTATAATGTAATAATAAAAAAAGAGAAAAAATGAAAAAATAATCAGAAGTTATTAATGAAATAAAATTTTATGTATTTAAAAAAATGTGAATTTGTAGTTTAATAAGTATTATTACATATGCGTATAAGTAATAGATTTGGTGAAACAACTGATTATTTAATATTAATTGAAATTTATAATTTAGCCAATCGTATTATTTTTGGATTTTCTAATTTAATTTTTGTAAATATTCTGGAATTTCTGTTTAAATTTATTTATATTAAAGTTAACAACAGAGTGACTGAAAAATAGACCCTCACAAGAAAAACATATACACTGTATATGGGCGTACATACCCGATCCTTAATAAATTGCAAAAATTCTTATCTGTTAGTTTATTATTCCTCCAATTTAGTCTAACAATATTCTCTCTAAGTCAAAGTTGATCATCATTTATATGATTTTTGTTGCCAATCATTTAATCGCTCTCTGGTTTGATATAATTCTTCTGATCTTAATTCGTGTACACGATGTCTAGTTTTAAAATTTTCTCTCTCTTTATATTCATCATTCTTTTTATTCATTCCTTGGTCTTAACATTTTCTTCCTCTTTATATGTATCATCTTCTCTTAATTTTTTTCCCTTGTTCTTAACATTTTCTTCTTCATATTCACCTTCTTGTCGATTTTTGTGAGATATATTTCTCATGTTATCTTTTTTTTCCTGTATGATTGTTTTTCATTTTTGATTATTTTTTTGAAGATTTTTTAACAGTTATTGTTTTTTATAAGTTATTTGTATTTGTGATAGATAACCTTACGTATGAAAAGTTTATAAAGTGTAAGAGAGATTTACAGATGAGTGTTTGTCTAGTATAAATGTAGTGGATATTCATCGATTTTTTTTAAGGTAATCGATTTAAATTATTTCTATTAGCTTTCAATGTCAATTCTTGATATGTTACAGCGAAAAGAGATAAGCATAATCCGGATTACTTAAGTTGACCGCTCATACCAGCGTTCAGTTGCAGTTAATAGTGATTATACCTAATAAATTTAAGCTGTACCCGTGTATTAAATGATGCTGTAATATTAGCAGTTTATTTGATATAAGATTTGAGTTTCTGTCTCAGGCCGACCATTCCTGATATACTGCCATTGAATAGCCCCACAAAGTAAGAATAATATTTTAATCTAGAGAATGGAATTAAGTTATAAAAATATATAAATAAAAATTGAATTTTTTGATGTAATATAATGCTTTTTTTTTATTAAAAAAAATTATTTCACCAATATAAAGTAATTAACAACAAATTGCTCATTAAATACACTTTGACACTGACAAAACTTAACAAACTTTTATTTTTATTATTGTTTACACGGATAAGTTTAATATCATGATTGTTGTGGCTACTTATTTTGATATTCTAAACTTGATACTCATTCGCAAGTAAATTTATAAACCTACACTAAAAAAATAAACCAAAGATTTTCCATTAGTAATGTTTTTAAAATCATTTTAAAGATAAATTATTAATAACGTTTGTAAAAGCTTTGTGATTAGAGGGTGGTTATTTTTTTATTTATCTTACATTGTTTTACTTAATTTTTTGTAAACATTTTTGAAAGACTCCGTAAAGAAGTTAATCAGAACAAGTACGTTTACAAAAATGTGTAAAAAAAAACAGTAGAATATAACGGTTTCATTATAAATTTTCATAATGTATTATGCATAATTACAGCTATTTCTTGGGTTTGATACATACTCGTATTGCTCAGTTTTTAGAGATTCTACACTACATATCTCGCTTATGTTCCAGTAGATTAAATTGTTACACAAAATTCCATCATTTCATTACTAAAAATAAAAAAAAATTAAACAAAATGTAAAAATAAAAAACAAGTCTAAGATAATTTAGATGCCTTTTTGATTGATGAGTTCAGTTCGTGCATTAAAATTCTTATTACTACGAGTATTATTATTGAGATATAGATAAGTATAGATGAGTTAAAAGTAGTTGATATGATTTATGGAAATATAATAATATTTCCCACAAAATTATATAAAAATTACTGTAATTTAGCTATCAATAGTTAATCTAATTCGTTTTATAGAAAAAAACCTGGTTTTACTCGGAATCAGCTGTCAAAGTAAAATTAAGAACTTTACAAATTAGATAACATAAACTACTTCAAGAGAATGAATTATAAAACAAGTTTTAAATCGATAGTGATGAGAAATACTGACAACATAGTCATTAATAATGTTCCATTAATACCGGTTGAAACAAGAGTAAAAAAAAAGAAAAAATATCAGAAGTTATTAATAAAATAAAATTTTACGTACTTTTTTTTACAGGGAAAAAGTTAAAGAAGAATCAGTTGTTAAATAATCTCTTCTAAGAAACTTAATTATAGACACTAAAAGATTGCTTGAAAAGTTTACTTTCTAAATAGATATTTTTGTTGTTTGTGTTAAAAAATAAGTCATGTCTTTTTACTTTCTTGAACGAAGTGAAGAAAGTATTGTAATCACAAAAAATTTCGGATTTCAGATTTCAACGGCGTTGAAAACGGGAATTTCAACGGGATTTAGGGGAGGGATTTAGGGCATTTTGATCACCCCAAATCAATTTTGACTTGTTTCGGCGTGACGTCTGTACGTACGTATGTATGTATCTCGCATAACTCAAAAAATGATTAGCCATAGGATGGTGAAATTTTGTATTTAGGATTGTTGTACATCTAGTTGTGCACCTCCCATTTTGATTGCAATCGACTGAAGCGAAAGTGTTCAATAATGCCCAAAATTCAAAAAAAATTGGATTTTGGTATTTTTCTTAACTGCAGTAATAAGTCTTCCTTGAGAGCTTTTCAACGATATATCGTTAAGTGGTACTTATTTTCATTGGTTCCAGAATTATAGCCAAATAAAATTTTAATTAATGAAATATTTGGATCTTACAGGGTAAGGCACATCGATTCGAATCAGACTACATCTCCTTTTTTGTTAATTTAAATATATTGATTTATTAATAATTATTATTAACCTCTGATTTTAAAAAAGTTTTTACGATAAATAATAATTTTAATTAGCAATAAAAATAAAAAAGGAAAAAATCAAAAATTGTTAATGAAATAAAATTTTTTTAATGTACTTTTCATTTAAAAAAATGTGTATATATAATAATTTAATAGGCGTATAATGTAATAATGTGGTGTCTACATCAGATTTTATTTAATTATAAAAAAAAAACTTATTTATAATTAATTAAGTAAATTATTGATTTTCAGTAAAGAAACTCAGAAATAACGTTTTCGTGTAATGAAGAAAAAACTAATCGATTGCGATTGAAGCAGCGTAAAAAATAAAACCTAACGTGATTGTCTTTAACTGGGAAGAATTACAAAGTAAACCAATATTTTTATGATATTTTACCATAAGAATAATGTAAATTTCTCCTCCGTTTAAAGGTTAATTACCAGTAAACAATCCCAAAAAGTCTGATCAATAGTTTTAATTGCTATTTCCAAAAAAAAATTGTAGAATTTCGAAATGATCAGTACAGTAGTAGACGACGATACGGTTTGGTAATACAACAACATTCATTTTTTTTTAATATAAACTTCTTTGTAGTTGTATTGGCCATCACTTTGTAATTGCAAGAGTAAATAAATAAACAGTATACGGCCTGTTTTTTTTTCTTTACTTCATTATTGATGTAAAGAAAAAAGTTATAGTTTACCGAATACTATAGACTACATTTATAAATTGAAAGAGTTTCATTAATTTATTAAAACTGGCCCAACTATAAGTCGATCGGGTATGATCTGCCATACCCTTCATTTTAAATGACTATTTCAAACAATTTTTTTCTTGAAAGTAGATCAAAATTACGAATTAAAAATATGTATGTGCATATACCAAACAGTAGTGAGTAATTCTGTATTGATAATTATGTAGTTTCCTTACGGATACAAATAAATGCTGAATTTTTTATATACTGTGTAAATGTATAGTCATGTAACTAATGATTTATATTACATCATCTGGTTTAACGATGTTTATTGAAATCTGCTATTATGTGCCAATAAACTAAAACCATGTTCTCACATGATCACAGAAGTTAAGTAATTTCGAGTGTACTTATTAGATGGATTGATCAAGATCATTTACTTCATATTATGCTGCTGTATTTTGGTTGGGGTCAAGAAGAGAAATTAAGGAAGAAAAATTCCTTTCACATCCCTCCAGGCTAAGCTAATTAAAAACGGGACAAAATGGCCTTAAAAGACAGCAAACTGTTATTAATTCACCTAAGTATAACTAATTAAACAACTGTAAACGTTTAGTCTTGTGATATCTAAGGTTCACCAGGCCCAAGATATAATATTAATTAAGACTAAAAAAAAAAGGTTAATTAAGGTCAAGGAATGGTCGTGAAACGGAACCAAGAAATCAATATTGTTAAACTTTTACTAGTTCAGCTACATTTCGATTTTTCAACCTTCCGTAATGTAAGCCAGACGTTAAAAACCTAGCTTTTATACTGAATTATTTTGAAACGAAATGAAACATTGTGGGTTCTTTAGGTTAGCATTTTATTTTAAACTATACCTTCCATCTCGACCAGTCCCGATCACCCATATTTTAAATAACAAAAGGTAGAACTTAAAATCACGTTCAACGACCAAGGACGATTTTATAAAAATCAATAGAAAAAATATCAAAGTCAGCAGTCGAAATAATTCTGAATTAAATGCAGAAAACGCCGGAGTCTATTCCAATTAATTATAAATGAAGTAGTTTGAATACATAATCACTTATATAAAATAGAATTTAAAATAATAGAATTTACAGTAGAAAAGATATACTGAAAGATGAAATGGTAAATAGGTATTGCTACAAAATATTAACATTTGATCTATTTATGTCAGGCTGTTTGAGGACAGGAATAAAATACATAAAACGTAAATAAGTCGCAACTTATTTACATTTAACTAGAAGAAATTACATTTTTCAGGTTGTTTAAGTTACCTGAAAAATATATATCTGTAGGCTTGGTTAGATATTTATTATCTTTTTATACTTAATTAATTAGTATGTTAAATTCAGAAATGGTAAAAAGAAGAGAGAAATAAATAATTCGCTTTGGTACACTGAATTACATAATAGGGGTTTATATACCATGATAAACGCGGACTGTTTAATTGTGCATGATTAAATCTTATGTGATTTCACATGGAACTGATGCACAAAAGAATGACTTTTTTAATCTATAATTTCAGTTCAATTTTCTGTTCAAAGTCACACTAAGTATCCAGTTAATTAATTTTGTAACCGATTTATATCTGTAAATGTTTAAAAAATAGATATCTGTATTATTATTTACTACATAATATAGAAATTAAATAGACAGGACAAACTTAGTAATCAAACGATAGTCCATGATTTGAATTCAGATTTCAAAAAAAAAAAAATTATTCTTTAATAACAAAACAGCTTAATAAAAAATAAAATAAATATTTCAGAAAATCAATATATATGAAAATAACATACAAATATTTGCCGATATATAATATCTAAAAGTAACTCTATGTATTTTACTAAAAAGAAGCTCGAGTAACTTTTTTCTTTATGTACTGATTAATAATAATTTTATATGTATTTTTAACTCCTTAATTTCCGCTATTTAGGTTTTATATTGTTAAGAAGTTTTTTTAGCATTTTTAAAATCGCTTTCCCGGTATTAATAAAATTTAATGCAATTCTTTACATAAAGAGTTAACTTCTCATGGCGTAATTCGTGACAATTATCATCATATTGTTATATATAAAAATAGTCACATGTAAACAGTTCAATCCATGAATACAAAGAGGCCAAAATGAATTGACATTTAATATGAAAAATGGTTAATATTAAATCTGATTTCATTTTCTTTCGAATTTTATTGAATTTCCTTCGTAAAAAAAACAAAAAAAAAACTTAAAAGATCTATTTCAGAATTAAAAAAAAAGAAATAGTATTAAATTGTATGATAAATTTCAGTGAGATACGAAGCGCAGTGTTGAAAGGAAACTATTACGTAGATGAGGTATTAGAATGGAATCAGTTGTTGGAAATTAAGCGAGAAAAAGGTATGAAAAGCATAGTGATGACTGGAAGAAAGTATGACTAATTTTTATCAGCTCTAAGGTCTCAGATATACGGAAAGGAAAAGAACCAAAAAGGAGACAATGAAAATATTGATAGGTTTCTAATAATTACTAAAAATTCTGATCGAGCTTAAACCTTATTATTGACCTTAATTCTTCCAAAACATTTTGGTACCGTCAGGATAACACTACTGTACAACAGACTGGAAAAACGTTTCGATCGTAATATCGGTGATGGTAAAAAGACTTTCATGTAGTTGCCATTAAATGCTTTAACCGTGAATTGAGATAGAGAAGTTAAGTAAGTCTATTTCAAATTTTTACTGAATTGATAGTTTTTTGTTAATTTTTTTACTTTTGGTAGATTTCTACTTTAACGATTAGTTACATATAATTAACTAGGAAGTATTAATGGTGTGCACAAGTAAGTCCTTTTGTGATTTTAATATCCTAATTGTACAGTTTATATTTAGAGGTAGATTAAACTGTAGTTAACCGGTGTATTCTAGTTGTTAAGCAAGTGTAAAATGAAATTATTCAAACTATATTATTTCATTATTTTGTTGTGAGAATTCTGAGGGTTATTATGACACAGCTGATCTTCATTCTATCATAGCTACTGAATTCTACTGGATTATATTTACTACAAAACAAAAACGCCCATTACGTAACGATAGAATAATTGCACGATTGGATTACCAATACGTTCTTTGTTAACTAATATTTCGAATAACTACTTCAGTGTTGGCATAATTTTTCTAAGACAATCATAAATTTTGCCTTATTTAAGATTATGATTATGTCATTCATAAAAAAATTCTTAAATAAGATAAAAAATATTTAATTAAAAAATTTTAATTAAATCTTAAATCTGAGTAGTGAAAAGTAATACCGCTCAATCGAAAAAGATTGTTTAATTAAATGTTAAAAATTCTTGCACGGAGTCACACAAAAGATATATCGCAGATCCTGATGTATTCGAAACGACGTCACTTGACATTTATACTCAAGATTGCTGCTAACGTTTGTATGCGTATATTCGTACTATATAGTTTTTTTTTAGATTTTTTCGCTGAGATTTCTTTATCATACATCGAATTTTTAATATAAATAACGTTTTACATGGTAATTTAATATTATTGCTTTAAAAGAATTAAACTTTTAAATATAAAATATTTCAATGCCAATATTTTATTGAGAACTACTAATACTAAAGGTGTAATGAACAAGTTCATTACGAGTTTAAACTGTTGGAGTAAAAAAAAAATCGATTTAATATATTGATTCTATAAATAATATATAACACTCTTATAATAATAATAATAATAATAATTATTATTATTATTATTATTATTATTATTATTATAATTATTATAATTAAAAAGGAAGAGTTTCGAAGCTAGTGACAAGGAAAAGTAGGATCGAACTAAGTTTCGACCGAAGAGTCAGTCAGTTGTACCGAAGTATCTGGTTGAACAAAGAAGTGATGGAGATTTCACAAAAGTTAGTCTTCTCGTGATATAGCGTGGAATCACGGAACCCGCTGGAGGACCAGTTAAGGAAGTTAGAAAGATAGCTGATGGTTTGTTCGTCGAAACTGTTAATAATTGTTAGTGTACGCGGCTTCTTAAAGCTAAGAAGATCGGCGCCATGAATGTTGATGTTTCACCTCATAAAATTTTAAATACCTCTACGGGAGTTGTCGTGCAGATACTTATTGAACTGTACTGAAGACGAATTAGTAGAAGAACTTTTCAAATAAGGAGTTGTAGCGTGTCGACGACTGAACACTCGATGCAACGGAGAAGTTGCACCCTCCGCTCGCACATACTCACCTTTAACAAACCAAAGTGTCGGGAAAAGATAAAGGCTGATTTTCACAGACTTGAAGCGCTTCCATTTATTCCGACTTCACCGAGGTACTTCGGATGTCAACGGTTCGGACACGAGGGAGAACGCTGTACAATAGGTGTGCTCTTGTGGTACCCACTACACCCAGGATCCACCCGTCTGTGTGAATTACCATGGGCATCACTTGGCAAGATCGCGGAACTGCCCAATGTAAGAAGTAGCCAACTAGAGGTAAAGACCATACAAAAGGTCAGCTACTTTGAGGCAAAGAAGATAGTTCATAGCAGTATACCTAAGTTAACGTCTTACGCTAAGGTTGCAGCTGTTCCTGCAACTTTATTCAAACCAAAAGACGTTATATTTTAACTAGCACCAGCCTTAGCGAATATGGTCGAAAGGATTATTAACGAGAAACTTAGAATGCCACCAATCAAAAAGTAGTTTTACCCGGCACCAAAATTTCAGGACGTAATTAAAGGAAAGAGTACTCAACGTAAGGCCAGTAATACGATAAAAGAAAATCAAGAAAAATCACAAAAGCCTAAATCTAATCTGAGACAAGTTGAAATTCAAATAGAAAAAGTCCCCATTACGGGAAATCGAAAAGATAATGAGAAGGTGATAAAAATGTCCCTGGCTGAGGGCAAAGAGGGCAAAGAGGGCACTAAGTAAAAGTGGTTGCGGAGTCTCCAAAAGAACACAGACCTCCCAGAGAGAGGGTGAGCATCTCAGCAATCCCAATAATAACAATACGGAGTTCACAAAGCATGGACTTAAATTGTAATACTCCCCTGTCCATCTGAGTCGGTGTCATTGGATGCTGGCCGCAAAACTTCCTTCCCACCATCATCGGTAGAATCATAGGGGGGTGATCAGATGGTAGAAGATAATGTCTCCGATATTTTGCGGTCCTCCTGTTTTCAGAGGTAGAAGCCTGAGAATGGAAGAATGGAAAAAAAATTCAAAAAAAGGTTGGCCTTAGGGAAAGCCTAGGCGATAAACCGTAAATTTGCAAAACGGTCTGTGTAAATGAGTCGATCTCGCAATGGAATATCAATGGATGTTTTGGTCGAATTTGAGTGAGTTACAGCTATTAATGAGAGAATTAAATCCTTTATGCGTTGCTTACAAGAGACGCATTTACGGAATACCGATACTTTGAGACTGAAAGATTACAACATAATTAGTCTTAATCAAGCTCTTAATCGATCAAGACCTGCTCTTGATATCATTTCAACAACTTGATGTGCCTTCGAAGAAGTTCATCTATGCACTGATTTACAAGCGGTTTACGCATACACTGCCCAGTCAACATAACTTAATGCAATGTGTATCTGCCTAAGCTAAATTGGAGAGAAGAGGATTTACATAGCTTATTAGAACAATTGCCTCCCCCTGTAATCTTTGTGGGGGATTTCAATGCTCATAATCCTCTTTGAGGATTCAATCGTTTCAAATCTCGTACTATTAAATACAGGTACAGGAACCTTCTTTAATGTCAGGGATGGTTCTTCATTCTGCAATGATTTAGCTTTTGTCAGCGCCGCCATAGCGCATAAATTAGATTGAAAAGTAAATGAAGATTTACATGGAAGTGATCACTTTCCAATAGTGGTGTCATTAAATATACTCGTTAAAGTCTCTTCCATACATAACAGATGGGGTTTTGACTAGCTGATTGGACTAGTTTCACTAGAGATGTCCATTTTCAGAATCTAACTGGAGACATCAACAGTGATGATAAACATGTGACAAATGTCATCACTGCTGCAGCATCAAGGCACATCCCTCCAACCTCAGGGATGATGCAACGTCCATCTGTTCCTTGGAGGTTGGATGCTATACGTAAAGCTATTAAGAAGAAGGAAAGAGCTCTTAAAATTTTTAAAAAACCCTACGCAAGAAAATTTAAAAATGCAGGGCTAACGCCAAAATAGTTATTTTAACAGAAAAAATAATTGCCTAGCAAAAATATGTCTCCTAGATAACAGGGCAGACAACTTTGGCAGAGTTATGGAGCAAAGTGAAAGCGGTATCCGGTGGATCATCCTACCACCATGTTACCTGTATCAAAGATGGAGAAAAGCTCCTTGACTCGCCTTCGGACATTGCGGAGAAGTTTGCCAGTCACTATGAAGTGACTCCGGAATTAGTGCAACGGAAAATTATGATGATGATTTTAAAATAGACAAAGCTGTAACTGAAAATGATATAGTGTTTGATACTCAGACTAGAGTTATAATGAAGATTTCACTGAGAAAGAATTCAAATACGCTTTGAGTAAAACAGCGAACACTGCCGCTAGTCCAGACAGCATCCGATATGAGATGATCAGAATGTTAGATGTTATTGCAAGAAAGAAAATACTAGAATTCTTTCACCAAATATGGATTTTTGGTATATATCTACGATTATGGAAAAAAGCGATTGTAGCTCCTATTTTACAGAAAGAGAAAAATCCTTTGGATGCGCGGAGCTAACGACCTATTTCGCTTACTTGGGCTCTGGGAAAAATAATTTAGAACGCATGATAAACTATCGACTCATGCGGGTCCTTGAAAAACAAGAATGGATTTCACTCCATCAAGCGGGGTATCGTAAATTTCACTTCACAACAGACCAGATGATTAATGTTGAAAATTTTATGTTAAAGAGTTTTATAAATAAAAAAACACTGTGTTGCCGTCTTTTTCAATTTAGAGAAAGCCTTTGATATGACTTGGAGATATGGCATCTTAAAACAACTACAAGACTAGGGAATAAGAGGATGACTCAACTATTATTAGAAGCTATTTGGGCGAAAGACACTTTTGCGTCGTAATTGGAAAAGAATATTCGTCGCTCAAGAAGTTAGAAAATGGTGTACCTCAAGGATCGCTGTTTAGCGAAACCTTGTTCACAGTCGCAATGAACAAGCTTATTCCCGCTGTACCATCTGATACTAGAAGAAGTTTTCATGTGACGACCTTGCAATTTTCTACGTCAGCAGTCATACCGAACCTGTATCAGTTTGACTAGATGATCTTAAAAACTGCAGAAAATAGGTCATATGAAAGGAATGGTTAAGAAGGTAGAGTGCGCTTACTTTGAAGCTTAATTCCATTAAGAATACCCCACTTCCTATTAAAACAATAAACACTTTAACTCGTCGAGAAGAAGTAGCCCTTACAATTCTTCGAATAGGTCATATTAGACTTACTTCAACCTACATTTTAGCAGGAGAAGCAGAGATGTGAAAGCTGAGATAAATTTCTCACAGTGATAATGGATGTATGCACATAAGAGATCAGTATAATAGATGAATGTACGTTGTATAGACTTCAGAATGGGGCTCAAACTAACCAGTAATTTAGCTTTAGATTTATCATATACTGATTAGAAGATAAAATGAGAAGAGACTATACTGAGAAGAGAAAATGGTCAAGTTTCTAAGGACAAGCAGTTTGTTGAAGCGAGTATAATTCATTCATTAACGTGAATAATTATAGAAATCACTTTTAGTTGTGTTTGTGTTTTATGTGTGATTTGTGCTTTCTCTAATTTTGTTTTCTAGTGTTTTAGTGTAGTTGACGAATTTTTAAGGATGTGTTTTAATAGTTGCGGGCCCTTAATATCAGCTTTAATATTTTGACGACAATTCTACGGAAATGGATTGCTCATTTTAAGTGACAATACACTCTTGTCATCTAATGGTTTTCTGGGGTTTTGCAACAGTTCGATTTTTCCGGATGATCTATTTGACAAGACTGGCATTTGACCTAGTTTTATTTACAAAAACAAGCGTATAATAAACATATGCTTGAGTAAATAATAAATGTATGTTTTACATAAATTATTTTACTGCAATATTCTGTATCACGTATTTATTCTATTTTTGCTGACAGCACGAATCAAGATGGCAATAGCATTCGATAAATTTTATATTTGTAACTTTTTATGACAAGGCGCGTGGTAACACTGTTCATTAACTCAAAAACTTATTTTAATATTTCATTGTCAGACATATCAAATAATATAATTTAAGCGACACTTAGGTCAGCAGCAGCTATGGAGTTTCTCTCCTACCCTTGAAAGACTAAGAATAGACACTGTTAAATACCACTCACAATTCTACAACGTATATACCGACACGCACATTGATAAAAACACGAATAGTAATTAAGAGATGAGCAATTTATCATAGTGCTGTTTCCTTTTAAATTCAACGTGAGGCAGTTATTTTTACATAAAATGGATTGCAAACCAGTCACCTGGATTTCATAAACTTAAGTGCTTGGAGTATAAATTTAATTCTACATTCTGTTCACGAATAATAATAAACAAGTATTCCTAAAAAAAAAAAAAAAAAAAATTATTTATTGCACAAAGAAAATAATATTTGCATTTTCATGACGTCATAATATAACTTTTCTAATTAAATTTAAAGTTACGTATTAAATACTCGTATATTAAAAAGCATGTATTAAAGTGCATGTATTTTACTTCTGTTACATAACATGATCACATTCGGTTATGTTATACAACATAACGGAATGTCAAATACCAATGGTAAAATGACAAATATCAGATATTGATAAATACCATCCATAAAACCGTATATGCTGGTCTGATCTATTAACCGCAACATAAAAAACTAGTACATCAAATTATATCATCAGTTATTTTTATCATATATTCTAATCATTGTCTTATTTTATTGACATTAATCTCTACTCTTCCTTTTAAACTAATTCATTAACAATATATACTATTAATATATAACCTATCAGTTATATTTTTTTTTCAATTCTGCCGTACGCTTTTCTTTTCCTCGATTTCTTTTAGAAACTCTTTATTTGGTACTCTACCCAAAATTAGACAAGTTTCAAATTCCATGTCATTCGTTGCATCTAAGACATTCCTAGAACTTTCCGGAAGAATAGTAGTAGTATCATTTGATTCAATTTTTATTTCTTTTATTTCTTGAAAGTCTTATGAAGATAATTTGTATAAGGCAAGACTACTTACACAAAGTAATTTTCATCTCAAAAATTGTTATTTACAACCAGATCTCTACCGGTTCATTCTGTTTAAAAGTAAAAATTTATACATCATAAAACTACGAATAGTTTACGACTTTCCATACAAGAGTTTTAGTTTTAGTTTTTTCTCTATGTTAAGATAAAGGTATAGCAGTATAGGCGTTATGATTTGAAGAAATACTGCATAACAAATGAAAATGTCTTTACACATTAAACGCGCGCGCACACACACATATATGTAACTCAAATAATAATACACATTCTACTTCTAATATACACACAAATGGAATGTAATATATTACAAATATACGTGTAATATGTCATGACTGGGTGGTATATTACGTTAAGATACACAACTATATGACTTGTACTCTGCATTGAAATAATCCGAGGCTGGTATAAATAATCATAGTTCTTCTGGTATATATATATATATATATATATATATATATATATATAAACTAAATGATTTCTTGTTGTATGTCTATGTATACTTAAAAAAGCCAAAACATATTTCGGCAGAATTTAAAAAAAATTATTACGAAAATTATCTAAAGGGATATAACAACAAATAGTTATTGATCTTCCACAATTACAAAATTAAATTTTCTCGTTTTTCGTTTAAAAAAATTCTTTAGTAAGAAGCACATGAGTTTTTTATTAATTTTACAAAACTAAAATTTATTTATTCTTAATTAAGAGATAATAAATGCTTGAAGAAAACAATGTTGAAGCTGACTGTGTAAATATACTTAAAGAAAATCAATTTATAGGAGTAGTGACACAACTTAATTCTGCTTTCTAATTTTTGCAAATAAAGTAAATCTGTATATAAATTAGAAGCGTATCAATTTTCTCTCTAAGTTTACGTTCTGTTATCGTGTTTTAAGAAAATATTTTCTTGTATTATGAGATTCGTGCAATGATTTTTTATTTAAACAGGAAAATCGAATTTATAATAAAGCATCTTTAATTTATAATAGAAAATTCATGAATTTTCTGCTACTTTCTTCAATAAATATTTAATTTTGAAGATGCAATCGTAAACATTGCATTATTAATGACAAGTTCTTTTAATTTAAAAGGAACACTTAAATTTATACCTTGAGATTATATATATATACCTTCTCCAAATTATTAGTCCTGAGAGTGCAATCTCGACGATCATAATACTCTGGTAATGACCAACGAAATTTATTTTAACAATAATCATATTGTAATTTGAATTAATTTTGAACCATGAAGCTTTTCTAGCTCTTAATATCAACATAATAAACATAATTTACAATTTTTATTAAGGATTTTTACTTTTTTGCATAGTATGTTTACTTCCTTGAACGAAGTAAAGGAAGTATTGTGATAAAAATTTCGGTTTTCAGATTTCAATGGAAATATCCATTTTGACCACCGCTAAATCCGTTTTGACTAGTTTCGTTGTGACGTCTGTACGTACTTACAGACGTATATACGTATGTATCTCGCTTAAATTAAAAACGATTAGCCGTAGAATGTTGAAATTTTGTATTTAGGACTGTTATAACATCTAGTTGTGTACCTCCTCTTTTAATTGCAATCGACCGGACCAAAAGTGTCCAATAAAGCCAAAAATAAATAAAAAATTGGATTTTGGACTTTTTCTTAACTAAAGTAATAAGCTCCCATCGACGGCTTTTCAACGATATATCATAAGTGGTACTTATTTTCATTGGTTCCAGAGGTATAGCCAAATAAAAGTTTAATTAATGAAGTATTTGGATCTTCAGGGGAAGGCATATCGGTTCGAATCAGACTTCATCTCTTTTCTTTTAACTTTTTTTTTTAATTTAAATGCATTGATTTATTAATAATTATTAACCTCTGATTGTAAAAAAGTTTTACAATAAATAATCATTCAATAATAAAAAAATATGAAAAAATGTAATAAAAAATATATGTAATTTAATAGGCGTACAAGGAAGTAATGAGTTGTCCACATCAGATTTTTTTCTTATTGAACTGTTAATGGGAAAAGGTATTTTAGGTTGTTAGGTTATCCCAACAATGACGTAATAAAAGAAGAACAAGAAAAGAATAAACTAAAAATCAAAATTGTTAACTGACTTTAGAAAATCAGTTTTATAGATAAAAAATAATTTTTACCTTTACATAAGAAAGATCTTAGAGTATCTCAAGGATCTTATACATAAACAAAATATTAGCAATTCTATACTCATTTCTATTATTAAAATATCGTCATCAGTATAATAATTATAAAAATTTAGTAAAAATAGTTATGAACTACAAAATCCCAAGGTGTAAAGAAATCAGTATACAAAAATAAACTCTTTAAAGAAGAATAAAAAGTTGTTTTCTAGATTTACTCAATAAGGAAACATTATAAATTTATATAAGTAATACAGTTTGTATGAAGTAGTAAGGAAAAATTAGTTTACCGTATGCTCTGTACCATCATAATTTCCCTGATGACTGTTTAATAACTTCATTTAGTTTTTGATTTTTATTCTCCACACTCGTCCAGAACAAATTCTCAGCACTGATTATTTGTTGAAGATCTGACCAAATCTCAAATAAGATAATAAATTTTTTAATTTATGTTTGGTAATTTTATTCCAGTAGTTAACGTAGGTTATTGATTTTATAAAAATGTAATAAAAAATTTAAAAAAGTCATTAAAATTAACCACAAAACTGCATTTATGTAATTACTTTAAAAAATGAATAAAAAACCAGCAATAATAAAAACATTGGAAAAGGTGAAGTTTCGTTAACACAGAATAGGTAATTTATTTTAAAATCTAATGTCAGTGTTTTATTTTTAACACTCTTCACTTTTTTCAATTTCAAGCTAGTTTTTTTATTTTTATATTCTTTTTAACCGACTTCAAAAAGGAGGTTATGCATTCGACCGGGTATATTTCTTTTTATGTTTATTCGCACATAACATTTTTCTTATTTATGCGATTGAAATAAATCTTTTTGCAATCGACGCAGCTGATTTTCGCGGTGGTACCACGATGTTGAAAAATTTTTTTAGAAACATAAAGGTTGTCTGAAAATTGACAAAATATTTTTTGGCCGTCCACTGGCTAGGTAGGGACAATGGGAATCCTAATATTTTATATGTAAGCGTTTATATGTATATTATATATTACGTTAGATGATGTTATACGGTCTTCTTTAGAGCAGGTAATGTAAGTTTCTGAACAAGATATGCAGCACCGTAAATAAAATCATCAAAAATCGAGATACATCGTCTTAAACCATTCAAATCCAATATATATAATACACAGCACCAATAGGGACAGTGGGAATCCATTAAATGGTATTGATGTCGGTTTCATTTTAAAAAAAAATAATTATTTTATTTAAGGTGATTTCAAAAATAACTTGTTCCTATCTAATGCAAAAAAAGGCAAATAAACTCTTGTAATCAAGGAATTTCAAAAAACCTTTTGATACATTTATAAGATTTGATCAATAAATTTCCATTTACAAAAAAATTATCTTTTATTTTCTTCAATAAACATTCTGTTATTGACATTTAAATCTAAAGGAATAATACAATCATAGAATTTTAGAAGTAATCTATATTAAACTGCATTATGACCTGAAGGGGTAGGAATGCACCTTATTGGACAATTTCACTGATATCTTAACCTTCTGTAACCAGCTATCTACTCCATTTTAAAATACTTAAAACTATATTCTCTCTTTAAATATTTTGTGAGCGTACTTTATCACTTTGAAGCTTGGTTTTACTTACTGTTTTTCCACCAGCTTTCCTATAACGCTTAGGCAAGTCTTTAAAGAGGTTTTCAAATCTTTCCTCCTTAGAAATAGACACTGTACAGTGATGAAGCATGAATTAAACGGAGTTGAAAGAAGTGAAAAATGTAATATTGCCCAATTATAGATAATAATTATTACTAATTACGGACCAAAGCTCAAGAGCCTTTTACTACCTGCCTTTGGAAAGACGGCCATTACTTTCAATTTATCACGATACTTTTTTATTTCCTGTTACAAAAAACACGTTTAACGACTTCTGTTTTTTTTTTCATATCATGCTGGCTAATAAAGGAATGTGAACCAAATGTACTCGGAAAGCTTGTTATATTTAGTTTAGCGCATATTCAACAATAAAAAAAAAACTATTAATTTTTAGAAAACTTTCTAAAAATATGTTAAATGTTTTATGTTTCGAAATTATCAGAATAAAAAATAATTCGATAAAAACAAAATAATATTCAATAATTTTAATTTCCTTAGTTTTTTTTTTTTAGATATTTGATGCTAATTAATATAAATATTAATAGAAGTGAACGAAATAACTCACGCTTTACAAATAATTTAACTAAAGGTCTAAAATTATGGTTTAATTGATTTCGAGATCAAAAATGATAACTAAAATTCGACTATATTTTACCATTTTGGAGTTGTACATTATCTATTATATTTCAAAAACCTGTTGCTTGATATTGTCACGAACCGGAGTTTAATAAATTTTGGTAGTGAAGAAATGTGATGACTGGCTATAATTCAGATCATCCTTCAATTATTTATCATTATAATTTAGATCAACCTTTTTCGTTCTAATTTTTTTTTGTTATAAACCGTACACGGAAGTGCCGATTTTAGAAAGATAAATTTTTTTATATCAGTTCCATATAATCAGAAATTCAAGATAATTAAACTTTTCATAATAGGAAAAGTTACATTTCTAGCAATTAAATGTTAAAAAATTAATAAATAAACGTATTTTTGAATATTTTAAAGATTTAAAACAAAATGGTTGACAGTATCAATACTTAAATTTATATTGTAGACAAACTGAAAACTGATGAAAAATTTACGCGATAAAAAAACCGTGTATCTAGACTAGCAATTTCATCTCCAAAGTTCAGGAATAATTTGCCTACTACAGGATAAAATAATATAAGTCTGTTTTCCCATGACATATTTGTATGACCATGATATATCTCCAAAGTTCAGGAATAATTTGCCTACTACAGGATAAAATAATATAAGTCTGTTTTCCCATGACATATTTGTATGACCATGATATATTTGTAAAACAAGTATTGTTATAAAATATTTGACAGTATTCGTAGTTACACAAATAATAATTTTTAACGTAATTTAAATTTACTTAAGAAAATAAAAATTGTTTCGTGCACTATTATATCCAAATAAATAAAATAGTTAAGGAAAACAATAAGTTCCAAAGCAAAATGAGGAATATATTTCTATTTTGCATGTAGTGTTACTTTCCAACCGTAGCTGTAATTGGTTTATTATTTATAAGCTATAATTTGCCCTAAGAAGTAGAAGTGATGCGTTGTTTCACATCACAGAAAGGATACTTCAATTGTCGCTTTATACAGTCTTTTGCAGTCTTTCTTATGGCTGTTACGTATGTACACATTTAAGTTATAGAATTGCTATCTCTTGATGAAATCTAATGATGACCACCACACAGCCTGTGACTGTAATGAACGAAGTGAAGGATACTTCTAGGGATGAATTTCACCTGTATTTCAGCGGGCTTGGTTTGCCGATGTATCAGAATATTTGGTTCAGTGAATGCACTAGGAAAAACAATAACAAAAAGTGGTGCTTCAACAAGTAAGCCTGATGTTTCTTATTCTTGAGGAAAGTTTTTCTATTTTTAGTAGCGATGTTTCGATCAGATAATTAAAAATCATCTGGTTATGAAACCAGTCTTACACCTAACAGATAGATTAATGTATATTATTCCATCAATTTCAAACGCAAAGGTAAGTTGTTGCCTTCAAAACGTTTTTCAGGATCATTTGTTAACCATTTAGTAATACTTTTTTTCTTTTCATAGTTTAATATTTTATTTTTTTTTTTTTATATTAAATATTTATTAAAAAATCTTGTTCTTGATGAAATACACTGAACTCAATATATTCTTATGTTGAAAGTAAAAGTGTTGATTAATAATTCGTGCGCCATAATATTAAATCTTGAAATTTTCTTTATTACTAATTAATATAAACAAAAAAAAAACTTATTCATTTATAACTCAACTTTGAATTAATATAATTTTAACAATTTACAATTGTATGAAAGAAATGTAGCATTTCTTAACAGATAATTACGCTGATATAAAAATTTAACTCGCTGCAATTTCCAATTCTTGATTAAGACCATTTTGGGAAAATAAATTATATTTTTGAGAAAAGAGTACTTTGCAAAGTATAAATGAAGAAAATGATTAAATAAAAATATTCTCAAGGAAATAAGTAAAACATTGTTTTTTGATAAAAAATTCTTTAAAATTAAAAACCGTTTTCTTTAAAAATGTAACTAGGTTTATAAATTTTTTAGTGTTTTTATATTAAATAAATTTTTGTGAAAGTTTTATAATGATTAAATTAATTCCGTTTTCTGTGAAAAACAGGGATATTATATATTTAAAAAAATAAAATTCTTAAACTGGGATATATTTCGAAAAATATTTTATTTCAAATGACAAATTAATGATGCTACTTAATAGCGGTAAAAATGGTAACTGAATAGTGAATTATATGTTGCCTCTGGTTAAATATAAACACGTTTTATATACAGCAGTTATTTTCTTTGCATGAGGGCTTCATCATTCCTTTCTCCGTTTCTTGCATATTGTAATTAATTGTTTCTCCTATCATTAAAGTATTTTTATTTCACGTCTCTTAACACTTCTAAAAAATATATCTTGCCTGTATGCCTTACGTTTTCTTACCTCCATTGTTATAACCGACCTTTCTCTTCCATTCCAGGGAAAGATGACATTACCACTCATAATTGTTTTTATTCAATCAACTATATTCTAATTATAATATTATATTATAATTTTAACAAATTCTACGATACTTTTTTTACACAAAACCTTTTTCTATGGCCTATCGACATAATTTTCTTTCTTTTTCCCCGTTGTAAATCTTTGTTTATATATCTTTCCGAATTTTTTGTTCACTCATAATTAAAGATCACATACTTTAATCAACATTAGTTTATTACATATCAAACCATCTTCTTCTTTATTTCAAGGATTAAGTTGCGCAACTTGTTCCGGTGTCAAGTATCCATGACCTACATCTGTTATTCCTCCCTGCGGATCTGTAACCATTCTATTTACATCTGTATTGGTACCTATTTTGTTGCCTATCTACTTTACTGAAAAGGTTTTCACCGCTCACCTCCTTTTGATATCCGATTGTATTCAACTCTTAACAGAATGACAAACGTCAATTTATGGGATTAAAATTTACTCATTTCATATGTAGATATTATTCACATGTAGCTTCCGCATTAAAAAGAAGGTAAATTTTATAGAAGGAAATTTTATAAAATTTAAAGCTAGGCTTTTTCCACGCTTTATTTCATGATTTTCTTTTAAAAAAACATCATAAAATAAAGCAATGCTCTCTCAACACAGATTATGAAATCTGCCAGATTATGTATCTGCTTTATGTTTTATCTCCTTCGTAATCACATCCATTATTGTCCTATTTACCACAATCTTTGATCTAACTAGAACTAAACCCCTAAAGGCATACGTTCAGTCTTGATTGCAACTTTTTAGATGTTAATAACAGAAAAACGATTTATGGTCTTAAAAAACATAAATATTCGTCAGACATCGGCTGTATTATCTTGTTATATTCTACTTCCTAACTTAATAATTCGTCTTTTAAATAAACATTAAATAGTGTACGTGAAATACAACTTCTCTGATGAACCCCTTTGTTAATCAATAAATATGATATCCAAAATAATTAATTTTTTTTTTTTTTAATGTTATATTCAAATTAAAATTAAAAATTTCGTACGGTAAGAATCTCGCAGATATCATTTCTTCCGTTCAAAAGCAAAAGTTCGTGTAATATAAATAAAACTATTTTTAACAAAACGATAGTGATATCAAAAAAAGGTAAGACACTACAGTTCTATTATCAAAATCTGTTATTAATTTAGAATTTTATTTAAAAGAAATACATGTTTAATATATGTAATACACAATAATAGATGATAAACAATGTATAAGCGGGTTCTGTATGATAAACAAAAAAATAAATAAAAGTTTCAATCATCATATAATTTATTAAAAATGGCAATGGAACTATAATAAAGTCCTTTTTCTCGCAAGCCAAAGCGTTGTTCCATTTTATGAGAAAATAGTCTTGTTTGAATTGATAAATGCGGCAATTGTCACTTTTTCTTTTTTTTATATATAATTTAGTAAATATTCATGTAATCTTTGCTGTTTTTTATTTGAAGGATATATAAAAATTGTAAAATAATTGTTTAAATTTATTGCTTTCGTGGTATATGTTTAGCGGTAAAAAATTTACACCAATAATATTTTTCCATTTAGACTCACATATCAGCGACTTAACCTGTATAGTATTTTATGTACTAATAAACTATAGAAACAAATTTTGCTTTACCTAAGCGGATTGTTTTCACACGATTCACTTTTTTATTCTTAAAGTTTATTGAACGATATCTAATAGACTGACTTACGATAATACAGCTAATATATAGCTTACTAAGCATTAAAAATTGAAGTTTGATGTTTTACAATTCATTTGAATAACATTCATTGTATTTTTTTCAATTAGACAGAGTAAATGTTCGATAAGACAATTTTGAATTCCAAGCAGTTAAGTTAAACATTGAAACTGTCGAAAATCTGTAAAAAAATTTGCAAAGAATACAATACTGCTTTTAAAACGTTCTAAGCTGCAGATTACTTTAATTAAAATTAAATGTAATTCAACATATTTTAAAAAAGGATATTACAAATCTAATATTTATAAAAATAACTGATAACTGATATTACACATATTTCTCGAATTAAAATCTATGGAAAATATATTAATAAGATTTTAGAGTAAATTATAATTGAAGAAATAGTATATTTGTATTTATTATTTAAGAAATATGTATTACGAGTATTTTTTGTAACACTAAAAAAAAAAAAATTTTTCCAACTATTTCTAAATACTATATAAAATGTCACGAAAGTTTTTAAACGATCTATAAGTTGTTCCTTCGTTATGTTCGTTATGAATCCCGTAGGGTAACTGGCCTAGAATTGCAAAGGAAAAAGGGAAACTTTCAAATAGCACCGGCGATCTAAAATTAAATTTATTTTGGTCATTAGACTATAACGATCAGAATTTTACAGAGATAAATACAAAATACCTAGAATTTCGGTTATCACTATCTTTTAATCATTTATTCTGACAGAAGATAAACGAGCCATTATAAAAAAATCCTAATCCAAAATAAGGAAGTGATTAAATGGAGAATTCTTGAAAAAATTACTAGATTAGGGTTGGTGTAACTAATTATTATCTTTAAAGTAGTTTTACGATTTGGTTGGATTGTACCATGAAAGATTGCGCATTATCTTTAACGAAATTTTACGATCTGCTTGAATTGCTGCACAGTGAAAGATTGCGGAAGTCATGAAAACTTGAGCCTTGAAGATATCAATCATCACAAAACCTGTTGCTAGTTAATCTTAAACATTCTCTTCAAGAAAGGAATTTATTACTTATCACCGGTTAAGATTTAAAGCAAATTATCCTATTATGGAGCAAGTACAAAGGATTGCAAACATTCAGATATAAAGCAGTTTACTTAGACTTTTTTTTAAATATTAATCCAAGGTTCAGCATTTTGACTTCTGCATTAGGTAAAAAAATAAATTAGAATATACTTATTGCAAAATTTTTAATTGTTTCTTTAATCTGATAATAAATTTTGTAATGTTTTTTTTTTTTTTGTATAAATTTCGTTTTTCTTCTAATCATTATGTTAAGAACTCGTTTTGTATAAAGTCTACCTAATCATCTTTCACAACTTGAATCAGTCATGGCGGTTAGTTTTGTAGATGATACGGCGATACTAACAGAACGATTCAAGACTGAATTTTTCTAAATTATATCCAACCGTAGAATTAAAATAAAATGTTAAAAGCAAAAAAGATAATTCTGCACATGTACCTTTTTCTTTAAGGTAGAAAAATGCTCAAATTTAATATTAAATGGCAAAAATATCCCATGCCATACAAGAGAAACACTGTAGTATGCATCTGGATAGATGTCTGAAGTGGAAAAATCGCATACATTAATTTAAAAAAATAACCGTTCTAAGTGGAATGAAGTTATGCCGTCCTTAGAAAAAAAAAAAATATATTATATCCGGTCTGGAAATACGGTATTCGGCTTTGGAGAACTTTTGCTGCATCAAACCTTGAAATACTTCAAAGTTTTGTATCAAAATGAATTTTGTTAAAATATAAATTATGTTCACCGGCGCCCCTTGCAAATATTATTACAGAATGACAGTAAATCACCAACAAAAAACTAAAAATAATCAGTTAAAAAATTAAAATAATTCCAAAATTTAGAAACCCATAAAATATTTTTACTAATCAACCTCCCGGAAAATATTCAAAATATTCATACATAATAACGCAGAATAATTACTGATTTGCTCAACAAGTTTATTTGAAACCAATTATTCATTATTATTATAATAAGACATAAACTTCAACGAATTTAACCGATTAGGTAAATTTAGCAATGAAGAACAATGATTTTTTATTATTGTCAAAATTTCAAATCTAATCATTAAAGATTTGCAACATTTGATCAGTGTTTTTATAAATAAACTTATTCTAAAATGTTATTTCTGTCAAAAGAAAAATGGAATAAGTAAAACATAAAAAATTTATCTTAACATTTCAAACAGAAATATGTATTTTAAAATAATATATATTTTTATACATTTTATACTTTTTTTTTCTTAGTTGGTAAAATACCAGTAATAACTAATCGAAGTGATACGTAAACACGTGAGTGTTTATAGCAATTTTTCTATACCAAATTGTAAGAAGTATTCAGAAAAATTCTACAATTAGTATTTCATTAATGTTTAATTAACTACTCTCCAACTTACATTATTATTCATTCCTTTTTACTTAAATAAACGTTCTACTTTAGTACTACTCACTCGAGATTGATGATCGCGACTGAATAATTTGGAAGCACTATTTTACAACACTGAAATCCTATGAAAAATATTTTATAAGAAAAATTTATCACAAGTTAGTCATCTTTTCCATTATTTTAACCGACACATTTTTTGTTCTTAAAGCATATTTACATCTATGATGTAAATTTTGCTATAGAAGTGGTAAAATTCAGGTTACTGTTCCTACGTACGTACAACCGTAGTTCTATTTATCTGAAACAAACACATTGATGGCCGTCATTTTAGGCTGGGCAATCAGAATTTAATTTTAATTGTATACGGTTTCTCAGCTGATAAAGCGAATTAAAATGATATATGAAATGACCACTGGTACCGTTTGAAATTTTTGTAAGGAAAACGTTACTTGTCAGATACATGGTATATTGTATATATATATTCATGTATTATTTTTCAGTAATAGATTTAATCTTCTTTTTAACATTAAATTTTTATTGGTTTTTCTTTTTTTACAAATATATAAAACCACTGGTGCGTCATTGTATAGTATATATAGCATATATAGCATATGTAGTATATAGTGTGTCATATATAGTATGTGCATTATTGTTTTATCTTTGATGGTTAACTGGCAGAAAGAACCAATTTAGTAATACTTGCAGTCTGTTAAAGATAATTAAAAAAATATATTTGAAAACTCGTTTCATACTAGTTAAATAATAAGATTACTAATATAAAACTGATTTGCATGACTAAAAACAGTTCAATATAGGAGATTTAATTTTTTTCCGAAACTTACAGAGAACAGTAAAATTTTAAAGATAAATTTGAAACATTGATTTTTACCCAAGGTATTTTTGTCTTCATTTTCATCATATGACTCGTAAATGTATCTTAATGTAAATTTTTTTCGGAAATGAACATACCCTGAGAAATTCAAATAAAATTATAAAATTTCTGAATGCGACAATCGACAAGATTATGTTCTGTGAAGTTCAGTTTCGTGAAAAAAAAGTAAACGAATTGATTTTAATTTTATGAAACGTTTTAAAATAAATAAAATACTGTAAGTGCCAATGAAATTTCGTTTGTAAATTGTTTAAATTCTTAAATATTTTTAGAAAATTGAACATTTGAGATATACCAGATGACAAATACCATAACTAATATATTATCAGATTTCATACTAGAACCTAATTGTAATATTATTTCCAAAAAAATTTCAACGCAAAAAAGGACCGATATTTAAACATACTGTTTATATGAAAGTAACTAATTAATAACAGCTAATTTGCTTATAAATATCATGTTAAGTTGGCCTCTGTGGTGCGAGTGGTAACATCTCGGCCTTTCACCTGAAGGTCCCGGGTTCGAATCCCGGTCAGGCATGGCATTTTTACACGCCAAAAAATTGCCATTTCATCTCATCTTCTAAAGCAATACCTAACGGTGGACCCGGAGGCTAAAAAAATGTTAAACTGTTAAAAATTGCTAAAAAGTCCATGTTAAATATTACAAAATGTAAATAACTAAATATATTACAACCATAAAATTACTGGCACAGATTTAATGCAATTTGCAGTATAAATTTTCATAAGTTGTTTTAATAATTTAAAAATTGTAATCTTTCTCTGTTTCTGACAAGTATCATTAATGAGATTATTGATGACTGAGCAGAGACGTACGATTCTGAAAGGATTTTTCATAACGACGGTAATGTTGTATAATATATTTTGTACGCCGAGTAATTTTATATTTTAAATAATTCAGGTTCTTTTAATTTTCAGTAGTTTATGCAAAATATTTAAAAATGGAAAAATTGAAAATTTAATTTGTTGCATTTTATAAAATCTCTTTCTAAAACATTATTTTATTAACTGATTAAAAAAATATTGTTTTTAAAAGATAATAGTTCAATCAATTTTGGTTAAAATTACTTCTTTCTTCCAAAAAAATTCGGTTTGATATATTTAATTGTTATTATCTCTTCAAAAGCTAGTGTAATGAAATAAATTTAACATGTTCCTAGTACCATCGGTATTTTAATAAATTTGTAACTATAAGATCCTAAGACGTCTTGTGTAGCTTTATAGTTGCCAGAAAATTTGAAAAATTGTAACCTATAGGCTAAGATATATCCGAGGAAAATATTTGTTTAAATTATAATTGCCCAATTATTTTTATTTAATTTTATACATAAATACCTAGAAAAGAGCTAATAAATCAGAAAGAGTTTCATAAATCAGATCAAAAATGTATAAACCTATAAGTAACAAACAGCCGCAATGCAAACAGTTTATTAATCCTTTAATAACCATGAATAGGTTATCGTATATATATTTCTAGCAATTATTTTTTCCCACTCTTACAGCTAGAGCGGGAAAACCAAACTATAGTAATGTTATAAATAATTATACCGTCTTAATATTATAAAATAAGAACAAATATGGAGTTTTAATATCCGAGCAGAAATGAGCAAAGCGGTTTGGTAAGCCGATTTTTCTCTCTGGGTAAGTGGGGTTGACAGCAGAGAGCCTGTACTTCAACTTCATCTAGAATGTTAAATCAATAAGCAAATTCACTTACCGAACACTCTTTATTAATCACCTGCTTGCGTCACCAGATGTACCAACCCGATTAAGTTTTGTCTCGTTTTTAGGAAAAAAAGGTTATGCGTTTCACTTCTGTATTATCCCTAGTAAAGTTCTGTTACTTTTATGATATGAATTTGCCATCATTTTTACACAAAAGTTTAGATTTATAAGGTATTTTTTATTTAATATTTCCGTAAAAGAATTGCAAAAGAAAAAGAGAGAATCATTAATGTCCTCCAATCAAAATATACGTAAATAAAAGGATTTATAGGTAGAGGTTAAACTTATGAGATAATTTAATTGAGACGTGCGTATATAAAAAATATATTAGAAAGTACAACCTTTTGTTTCGTTTCACAAACAGCATATTTTGCCTTCATGTGTAATTTCTATTTTTTATAGCAGTAAACCTTTGCTATTTACCAAAAAAACAATCTTTGTCTCTGACTACTAATCGAGTAGTAATGATAACTAATACGTAAAATTACTGTAATAAATTAAATATAACGAAATCTGTAAGAGTATTTCTTTTGTGGCTAGGATGCCGCTGATTTATAGGCTGAAATTTCAAAACAAAACAAATATATATAAATATTTCTGCATAAAAATGTTTCGATGAGTTATTCTGTCATTATAGTTTGAATGATAATCGGAAGTTAAATATTTTGGAACTTAAGGTTTTGTTTGTCGTTTTTGCGTTGAAATGTCTCTTTTCCAATGCATTAGGTGTCACAATAAAAGTATAAGCAACCTTTCACGATATTCAAGTCTTCTCAAAAACGACAAAGACTTTTTTAAGAATAAAAGGAATTCTGTAAGTGGCTTAAAATAAATACCTTTTTTTCTATTCAATATAAGGATAGATTTAATGTTAATTGTACGCTGAAACAGCTAAATTATAAACAAACTTAATGTTTGAATAGATTACACAATATTATTACTTGAAACGAAGGATATAGATGATATTAACATCTGTAAATGGTTTGTTAAATGCCGCTTAAAATAATTTAAAGGAAACTAAAATCATCATAATCTGTTACACATAAACTTGTTGATATGTGACTATAAAAAAAAAAACTACATGCATGTGCATATATATATAAAAGTGTCTAATAAATTTCAGTTTGAGTAAATTTAGATTTCTAAATCAGTAACGTTTCAATGTAATTTTATTTTAAAAATAAAATTTAAAAAAATACAGAATTATAAAATTATAATTATTGCATATATACTTAGTGATAAGGTATAGTTGCTTTTTCAGTCGAAGTTTTTCATCTGGTTTCATAAAATATAAAACTCATTTTTTTAACTTACATTCTGATATATTATATAAGGAAATTTTATTCTTTGAACAATGAACAGAAAAATACGTGGAAAAACTGTTCTAAGAGACGGTAATAATTTTTAACTACCAGAAAAATTATTTGCAGGTCTTTAACACTTAATTTCTTTTTTAGATATTATTCAAATAATTTTCCTTAAAATTTTTCATTTTTGATCTATTAGATTGACTGATTTATCAAATACCTTACTACTACTGGAATTAATCCGCACTAAAATAATTTAAACCTCAATAGTTTGATAACGTTTTACTTCAAAACTTTGTTATCTATTCCTAATAATAATAATAGACTGTAAGCACAGCTAACTTTCAAGAGCGGGAGGGAAATTTCCACTTAACCACGCAAACTCCCTTTATTCTGATTAAAACGGATAATGAACCCATTCAATCAGAATTATTAACTTAAAAGATCTTAACTTGACATAACTCGATCGGATATCTAGATTACTTAGCTCGTATTTTTCTATAACGTAGAATCTAATTTCTCTTTCAGAAGCTACGGCTATAGGAGTAAGTATAATTAATCTTAATTAGCGACAGGTTACAATTAAGTCTCTCTTACATCTATACTTATTGATTTTATCATTCTGGCAAGATTCAACAAGCGTTCCGTAAACTTTAATTAACTAGGTTACTTAATTATTTTAAAATTAGGTTATTAAACTAACCGGGTAAAATTAAATGCATTATATTTATAGAATTATATTTATAACAGTATAACAAATAGAATATAACTGAATATCAGATCGATATGTATATATTTGACTTCATGTAGACTTACTGATTTAATATACACTTATCTCAAAATGAAGTAATTTTTAAATAAATAAGAAGAAATGGATTTGTGATAGACTATATTTAAAATAGCTAGTTTTGCGGTGTCAAAAAATCATTACGATACTCAGAATTAGTTAGATAAGTGTTAGAAGGAAGTCTAGAAGGAAAAACTTTTAAATGTTGCAGAGATCAGAACATACTAGGGTTATTTTTTTTTCAAGGTCCGATCGGTCACGAAATTAAAACCACACTGAAAATAAAAAATATTTTATTTGTAACAAGTACTTACATAGTTACGCTATTTCTCTAGATAGTGGCCGCTCCGATTTAGACATTTGTCGTAGCGTGTTACCAACTTTCCAATTGCCTCATCATAGAATGGAGCCGCCTGTGTTTTCAGCCATGTTTCTACGCTGGTCTACAGTCAATGTCTGTGTCTGCAGCTGTGTCTTGTCCTCCTAGCCAGCGTTTCATGTTAGCAAAGAGGTGAAAATCGGATGGGGCCAAGTCCGGGCTGTATGGTGGGTGATCAAACACTTCCCAACGAAAACGCTGCAGGAGCTTCTTTGTTACAGCTGCAGTGTGCGGCCGGTCATTGTCATGGAGAAAGACAATGTCTGATGAAAACACTCCTCTCCGCTTATTCTTATTCACCCACCATACAGCCCGGAGTTGGCCCCATCCGATTTTCACCTCTTTGCTCACATGAAACGCTGGCTAGGAGAACAACATTTTGGCACAGACATCGAGCTGCAGACCAGCGTAGAAACATGGCTGAAAACACAGGCGGCTCCATTCTATGATGAGGCAATTGGAAAGTTGGTACCACGCTACGACAAATGTCTAAATCGGAGTGGCCACTATGCAGAGAAATAGCGTAACTATGTAAGTACTTGTTACAAATAAAATATTTTTTATTTTCAGTGTGGTTTTAATTTCGTGACCGATCGGACCTTGAAAAAAAAATAATCCTCATATAAAACAAAATTAAAAATTTGTTTGGTACGTATCACAGTAGTAAAGAAAAATTAAGAAACTTTAATTTAAATTAAGTACGGTTAAAAAAGCTGTGAATGGCTTCAGTTATTTTTTAAATATTCTGTTCATCGAGGAAAAGTAAAGTAAGTTTAATTTGCATAAGAAATTTTGAGAAAAAATTACTAATTTTCATCTTACCTTTTTCCTGCTAATCAATTAATTTATTTTATATTTTGAGATAGAAAATTAAAAACAGGTAAATGATTAACTATTATTCGACTATATGATTCATATTGGTCGGAAGTTTGTTTGTGCCTTTGTTTTGTTGGCGCCTTTGTAACTATAAAATGGTTTCACTGACTTTCGTAAAAATATAGGTATCATCGATTCGTCTTATCCATCTTATATGATTGAGATTGATTTCACGGCTGTGCTAATGTACCAAAATGGATTCCGGTAGACAAAGCTTTATCCGAAATGAAACCTAAAGTGGTTTGAAATACATCAAATGGGATATTAAGAAAAGTTCCTAAAAAAAATCAATTGCAATTAGTGTAAGGTTTCTTATTACAATTAATCGAGGAGAAAGTTTATAAAAACTAAATAAGATAGATTTCTGTAAAAAACATTAAAACTTTCACTTTTATTTGTTAATTGTTAATCATTCATTTTTACTTTTTGTTAATTTTTATATTGCATTTATTTATGAAATATTCTCCATCTCTTCCCCTGTCTATTTAGATACAATCATTTAAAGTTTCATTCTTTTGATTAGTTGAAGTTTGAATAAGTAGACGAATCCATATTGAGTTTATGTAGAATACATTTTTGATTAGATATATTTGGCAGTGTTGTTTGTTGTAATTTGATTTCAGTTCAGTAATAACACACTGAATATTAATAATACATATAATATTTTGATTATTTGAAGTATATTGAATTATAATTAATGTAAATGATTGATTGAATTGCTTAATGCATTGTATATTAACGTCCCACTACATATCATCTTGTGTACTGAGTCTAGAATCGAATCAGCTGAGCTTTAGTGTTGAGAAAAAGAATTACAACAATCAAGGCTGCCATTACAATATTTTAAATAAGAAGAAAACATGATATTAAAACTTAACACATTCTTTGTAATTATCCGAAGAAATATTATAAAATTATAATCCTCTAAATATTCCTCAACTATAAGCTTTAATTTAATCGATTTCCAAAGAAAAATGACCGAAAATTTGTTTACTTAAAAATGCGTATACCTCACAAGTGCGCAGTGTATTACGTCTGAAGTTAAATGCAAATAATATCCGAGGAGCAGGATTAATAATGTTCTTAATACTTTATGTGTGATAATACAATACAAAAAAAAAATCAAATATGCCCACAATTGTTTTTGACTGATTCTCGGAAGCCTAAAATATACAACGGGTAACTAACTATTAAATCCTGTCAGCGAAATGCACGCTAATACACAACGCATACTTTCTACTACATCCTAGTTAAACAGCCATTTAATGACTTTCTTCCAAGAAATATTCTGAAATATTTCAGTGGGTAGGATGAAATATAGAAAGTGATAATAAAGTTTGAAAACGGCTTCATATTTCAAAACTGAGGAAACAAGTACCGAGGTGATTAAAAAAAAGTACCGATCTATATAGTTACAAAATGACTACTTATGGTGTGTTTAAAATGTTTATCCATCATCTTGGATCCATCACATTGACTCAAACAAATATATGTCTATTTTAACGTAAAATTTTACGGGAAAAACGATGACGAAACCTGTTTCTAGATAAATGATTTCGTTTTTTGAGTTATAAGCAATGAAATTTGCAAAATCGCAAATTGAAGTTACATTCAATAACAAACTTTAAACAGTTAATGTAGGAATTAATTGCCTAAACACTAATAATAACAACATCCTTCATAATAATAATAATACTCAACAACCAATAATCTGCAATAGTACTACAAATTAAACGGCAAGATCAACCAATATTATTTACTTTAAATATCAGAATATCTAATTTTAATAATTATTTAAATGTTTTCCGTCCTAATTACTTAATACTTAGATTTGACTACGTATCAAATTTACAAAGATCATGTCCAATCCAATATATAAAATTGTAGTTCTATTTAACAAGTTAACTATATAGTTAAAATTATACAGAAGTATATCTATATACGAGGTGCGACAATAAAGTAATGAGACTGATTTTTCTTTGCAAGATATGACAACCCTGCAGCTTGCGTAGGCCCACCATCTTTGACCTTGGTCTATAAGCTACTTCTAGTCCAAGTGGCACATTGATGCAACTGCTCAGTCGTGAGTTGTGCTGTAATAAGTGAACACGTGTTTGTGTCTCTCGTCACAGAAATGAAACCGCATAATATTGCGCAACGGTATGCCGTTTCTTTTTGCGTTAAATCGGGTGAAAACGCGACGACAACTTATGGTAAGCTTTAGAAGGCTTTTGGAGAGGAGGTTATGTCAAGAGCCCAAGTTTTTCGGTGGCATAAAATTTCTTTGTGAAGGCAGAACGAATGTTGAAGATGAAGACCGCAGTGAACGACCATCAACCTCACGGACAGATGTCAACTTGACCAGGGTGCGTGAAATCGTACGATCTGATCGAAGAATATCCGTGAAAATGATTGCAGAAGAATTCAACATCAATCGAGAAACGGTTCGTCTAATATTAACTGAAGATCTTGGTATGAGAAAGATTTGTGCAAAAATGGTCCCCAATAATCTCACACAACAACAGCGAGAAACACGGAAAAATGTGGCAACCGATCTGTTAGAGCAAACGGAAATCAATCCAGATTTGTTGAGCCGTGTTATCACTGGTGATGAAGGTTGGTTTTTTCAATACGATCCAGAGACAAAACGCCAAAGTTCGCAATGGTGCTCAAAGGGATCACCCAGACCAAAAAAAAGCTCGCATGTCAAAGTCAAAAGTGAAATGCATGCTTATGTGCTTCTTCGATTCCAAGGGAATTGTTCATAAAGAGTCGGTGCCTCCTGGACAAATAGTTAACCAATATTTCTACAAAGAAATTTTAGAATGACTTCGTAAACGAGTTCTTTGTGTCCGTGCCAACATTGCAGATAATTGGATTCTGCATCACGATAATGCGCCATCCCATACTGCTTTGTCAGTACATCAATTTTTAACCTCAAAACAAATTTCAGTTCTACCACAGCCACCTTACCACCAGATATCGCTCCGTGCGACTTTTTTCTATATCCAAGAGTCAAAATGGCGGTCAAGTGACACCATTTTCAAACAACACAAGATGTCCAAAAAGCTGTGACGAGGGTCTTGGAGGTTATTACAGAAGATGAGTTCCAGAAATGTTACCATCAATGGCAGAAGCGCTGGAAATAGTGTGTGCAATCCTTTATTGTCGCACCTCGTATATATATATATATATATATATATATATTTTTTTATACATATTACTAATAAATATAATTAATAATACTTTTTAATTTATAAGTGTCAGATTAATATGTATAAGTACCCGTAGAGAACTATTACAACAAATGGATCATCTTATTTGATGATTATCTAATACTCGAAAGATCGTGAGTTCATTTTATAACAGTAGCCTATGAGTAAGAATATTTTGTGAATCTCAATATCAAAACAACTATAGTCAGCCCGATTCTACGTTAATAAATATTTAACTTATTACATTTCCTAAAGACGCTTCTATGTACATTAACTCAGTATAAAGATGTTAGCATCTTGTTGAATTATGAACTACTATAACCACTGATTTAGCTATTAGAGCTAATTCTGAGTAAAGAGTTATAAGTATCTTATAATGTTGCTTATAAGAAATAAATCAATGTAAGATTTTTCCTTTAACTTTGGTAGGAGTTTTCTGAGAGGAATTTTTAATAACGTTATTTATCACTAAAAGAAAATAGGATTGTTAGTAGGTAGAAAATTACACTTAAAATTTTAAAATATCTACATATTATAAATATTCAAATGCATCATATATTATGTATAAAAATTAAATGAGTAATCTAATCTGAAAATTAAAATGTTTAAACAAAATCTTAATTTAAATGTGTACTAGAATTTCACTTAGAATTCGTAGTTATAAACTATATTTTTTTTTGAAAATTACAATATTTCACAAATTTTTCGGAATTTCCTAAAAATTGCTAGTTGTTTCTTAGGGCATATATATTTAGCGACATTAAAAAATAAAATATTGTCTCTTGTTTATTAGTGTAATGTGAAACGGTGGAAAATTAAATGATATAGAAAAAATGAGAATAATAAAAAAAAGGATTAGAGGTTTAGGTATCTTAGTTAAAGGGATACTAAAATTTATTAGGCAATTCTTTCCATCGGAAGCAACATTGCACTTCATTAAGTTACTCCCTTACGCCATTTAATTTTTTTTATTATTGATTGTAAGATTTATTAACCTCATAAAATATAGTGCCATCATTATTTTCAATATTAAAATTCAATATTAACTTATATATATATATATATAAAATATATACACATGCATATAACATAATATATATATATATATATATATATATATATATATATATATATATGTATATGCCAATTAAAGACCTTTCATTTCATATTTTAATCTGTTTTCTGTTTTCTTTTATGTTTCTGTACGGTCTGTTTATGAATTTGTTTTCATAAATACGAAATTATTTAGCTTATTTCATTATTACTTTTACGCAATTCAGCATTACAGTAAGAGCATGTTTAGTAGCAGAATATTTAGTAAATTTTAACGAACTCAATTTTAAAAATTTTCAGATGGATTTTCTTGGGTACCTTGGTACAAAGGCCTACGTGAATCTTTTGAATTGTATAAAAACTCTTCACTATTAAAGGGACCAAGTTTTAGAAACTACTTTTTTAAAATTTTTTTACGAGAAATGCATGAAAATGTGACCGATTTCTTTAACATGGTTAGTATTTTAACTAATTCCGATTTACCTTTGGTTTAGACAGATGTGGGTGGCTGTTTTATAAAAAAATTATTAAGGGAGTCATGAAGTAGCTCGCATTGTAGTTTGAATGATAAAAGATGCGTGCGTTTAAGACGAAGTTGAATTTTAATTTTAATTTACACTATTAACAAATTTTTCTTGAACAAACGTTTTTGTAAATTTAGTATGATTAAATTTTTGTCTAGGAATTTTTTTTCTAAAATATACCTTTGCAATTTGTTACAAAAACAGCAACTTTATTTCAAGTCAATAATAGAGGTCTAACTAATAGTTTTATTTTAAGTTACGGTATAACTTAGATTTCATTGACGGTTCAGTTATATTGATTAAAATTTTATATTTTCTAAATCAGTTTAGCCGTTCGTGGATGATGCTGTTGTACAGACAGATACGAGACAAAAAACTCGTTTATTACGTACAAATTCAATTGCTCTGAGAAGTGTAACTTTCCTAGTATTTTACAAATACTATTTACTACGAAACATGAAATTGAAATTTAAATAATTAATTTATTTTTTTAACAAGATATCAACGCAACTGAACCACCATTAGTTTATCTTAACTTTGGCCAAGCAACCATTATATTTCTAACAATGACCACATGTATTATTGTTTAGCAATCGATTAAACTCCACATCTTACCGTGCTTAAACATTGTGAAATAAAAACACAAACATGATTGAACCAAATCAGCATACGCAGTTCAAACTACACATACTTTCTTACTAAATTTTTGGTACGTAACTACCTAATTCAAAAAAAAAATAAACCTAGCAGCAATATTGGTTGGCATCAATTTGAAATCAGCAGCCTCAATCATTCATGATTTTCAAATTCAATTGTAAGCATTTTAAGGTAGTTTTTAAAACGTTTTATTATAAAATGTTGTGTGGTTCGTCGATTTAAAGATTAAATATTTAAATTAATATTTTAGCCGACCTTCATGAACAATATCATAGCTAAAAATAAATATTTGTTATATTGTTAATAAAGTAATAACGATAAAAATTTTATTCTTGTTGTTGAATAGTGATATTTCTAGATATTAACTTTATATCTAGAATATAAAGTTCTCTCTTAGTTTTTATATAAAAACTCTTTGTTAAAACTGGCCATTATGATTACATATTACATCAAATATAATTTAAAAACAATAAAAATGCTCTCTTTTTGGTACCTTTCTAGGGTTTAACAAAAACGTTGAACGAAGGATGTTACACTACTGGATACGAGCTTAAAATCATTGAATAAAAGTAAAGAATGTTGATAATTAAATGTCTTAATATTATAAAAATAGTTCAGGCATAGTGAAGACTGACAGACCCACTGATAGTCCTACAACTTACGTATCACCGTCTGTATGACAGGTGCCATGACCGAACGCCATGGAGAAATTGACAGATTCCAAAAAAGGTATTATTATTATCAAGAGCATCCTGATCCTGACCCTGTAGGGGAAGAAACCCTCCGTCCCCTCCGTTCCGAGCCCTTATGGGCTTTACCGGAGGTCATCTTCGAAACCTCGGCTTTTGACATATTCCAGTCCGTCTCGGCCAGGATGCCACCGATGCGAATGTCACGAGTGACATTTCCATTGCTGTACTACTAATTAATGAACTCAAAACAATCTCACACTGCTCACCGAGTCTTAAGCAACATGAAGAAAAAAAGCAAGTAATACTTTTTCAAAAATATTAGGAGTAAATTAATTTTCCGATACTTTATTCACAGAATCTGCCAAACATTAATAGGCCAAGCCCAGCGATAGATAGGTAATCTTCAGAATCACAGGAGTTCAATCTTCATCATAGAAATTCTCATCACCAAGTACAGGTGTTTCACTGTTGTACGGTCGTTGAAGTTTGTAAGAGTACATTAAATGTATCATAGCGATAAGAAAAATAACAAAGATCAAAGTAATTGAATCATCTTTCTTTTTCTCTTTAGCCTCCAGAACCACCGTAATTGAATTAAATAAATATGGTTCAAGTACTCGAAGAAATTTTTAATTTTTTAAAGTTTTTTCTGACGCGTTTTACAGAACAGAAGAAAGTTCTTTAAAAAAATTCTTTGACATTAGGGCTATATATTTTATTCCGATAACTCAATAAAAATAGACGTAATATTTCTTAAACTCCAAAAAAGGTTATTTTATCTTGGAGTGAACAATTTTAAAGCTTTACAAAAATGTAATATTTCTAGAAAGAGGCATATAATTAAAAAATATATATATAATCATTTTTATAATAAAATTTAGTTTAAATATAAAAAAAAAGTTTGTTCAGTAAATGTAAGATAAAATACATTAGGTTGATGAAACTAAAACAAAAGGAAGCAATCCTTTTGTCGAAATTCAGTAATAATAAAACTCTGTATGAATAACAATGGCAAGAGTTGACAGTCTAAAATAAAATACCTGATAAATACTGCATGGCTGTAAATTATTTGAATTCATTCCGACCTATATGAATAATACCTGAACTGAAGAATATAGTCATTAATTGTTCTTAAAAAAAATAATTATTCTACAAACATCGATAATGACTAGAATTAATTTACTAAGCATCTGGCAATTGTATAAAATAAAGTTCCACTTACCAACAATTTTAAAAGTATATATCCGAGTACTTTCGGAACTGTTACTCCATCATCAGGGATTTCCGAAAAGATTTTAATTCGAAATTCATAAGTATAATTAATTAAAAATTGTTACGTTCATAATAGTCAGCCGTCAAGAAACAAAATTAAATTGTATGTCAAGAAGAGCTTAACGTCATGTTCGTAAGATGTTTATGACTATTAAGATAATAATTTAATCTTACGTACAGTTTAATTTTATTTCTTGGCGACCGATTATTATGAACTTAATTCTACATTAAATACAATTATACATTTGAATTTGAATTAACATCTTTTGGTAAATCCCTGATGACGGAGTAAAGACTCCGTAAGTACTCGATTTTTATACACAAAATAGATAATATAAAACAAACAGTTACCTCTTGATAATTTTGAATAATTAACAATCTGTAACAGATTTTTCAGATGTCATTGTCGATATTTGTAGAATAATTATTCTTTTTAAAAACAATAAATGACCACATTCTCCAGTTAATATATATGCAAAGATATATGTGTACATTCGCTTTCAAAAGATGATAAACAGTTTCAAGTTTTTAATTAGAGAACTTTGTTATGATACAGAATATAAAAAAAAAAAAAATTTCCGTCGGAGTTGTAATCTTTATATATATATTTCTTGTGTGGGTGTGTATGAAAGTGAACTCCTAAACGGCTGGACTGAGTTTGATGAAATTTTGTGTGTGTGTTCAAGGGGATTCGAGAATAATTCAGATTCACAATTTGGTCCATTGGAAAATGTTTTTTTAATTATTTTTTTATTTATAAGTAGTTGGTGATTTTGGAATGTTTTACGTTGGATCCGGCAGACTGCACTACCATCGCAGTATCGAATATTCAATAATATTCTATTTTAATTATAGTTTGTTCCAACAGTTGGTACTGCGATCAAATTGAGAAAAATATTTCGTAATTTTGTGTTATTATTGTGTTACAAAAAATCGCGAGAAAACAGTTTTTTAATAAATAAGAGGCTAATAAATCAGATGGAAATGTAAACAAAGGAAAAACAATCAGATCAATTCAAGATGGTCGCTGTCAAACACAACGACCAATCACAAAGAGCCCGTATGGCCGTTGCCAATGTAAACAAAATCACAACTGATTAAGTAACAAGTAGGCAGCACTGCGATCGCGTTTAGAATTGAGCGCGTATTGAGAAATATTATATTATTATTTATTGAAATAACGTTTTAAAGTGTAATTAAAAAATATACATTGTGCAAATTTCTAAGGTACAGTATTGAAGTGAAAATGTTTTTTTAATTTATTTATGTGTTGTTGATCTTGGGATGGTTAAGGTTCACAATTGGGACCGGTAGGCAGCGTGTGGGTCCGGTAGGCAGAGCAGCGATCGCGTTTTAGAAGTTTTTTTTTAGTTTTTGGTTTACCAGTCAAATCCGGTAGTTTGTTCTAGGAATATTTTTTTGTTGCTTTTTCCCTTATCAGTTACTTGCGTCGTAGCTTAGTGTTGTTCTTACATAAAGATTCGTATTTAGAGAATACCTTGAATTAAATCCGATAGGTAGTGCTGTTCTGAGAATTGAATTTATTTACATTCTGAATTTTATAAAGTTAAAGGTGAAATTTTATAAGGTTCCGTAATGTTTTGTAAGTTTCTGAATGTTCTTAATGTTAATTGTAATGATTAGTTTTTGCATCCACAACCCGTTTCGTTAAAAAATTATTTTCCACAGAATACTGTGATTAGAGAGTTGTGTGAATTAAATCCGATAGGTAGTGCTGTTATTTTGCCATTTGGATTTATTTACATTCTGACTTTTATAAAGTGAAAGGTTAAATTTTGTTAAATTGCTAATGTTCAGTTTTTTTAAGGTTTATGAAACTTTCAATTGTTGTCATTTAGCTGTATGAATACTCAGATCTAGCAATAGCGAAGTGTTGTTCTTACATAAAGATTCGTATTTAGAGAATACCTTGAATTAAATCCGATAGGTAGTGCTGTTCTGAGAATTGAATTTATTTACATTCTGAATTTTATAAAGTTAAAGGTGAAATTTTATAAGGTTCCGTAATGTTTTGTAAGTTTCTGAATGTTCTTAATGTTAATTGTAATGATTAGTTTTTGCATCCACAACCCGTTTCGTTAAAAAATTATTTTCCACAGAATACTGTGATTAGAGAGTTGTGTGAATTAAATCCGATAGGTAGTGCTGTTATTTTGCCATTTGGATTTATTTACATTCTGACTTTTATAAAGTGAAAGGTTAAATTTTGTTAAATTGCTAATGTTCAGTTTTTTTAAGGTTTATGAAACTTTCAATTGTTGTCATTTAGCTGTATGAATACTCAGATCTAGCAATAGCGAAGCATTGCCGAGTCTGCTAGAACTGCGCGCTTATTGAGAATATTATATTGTATTATTATTTATTGAAATAACGTTTTAAAGTTTAATTAAAAAATGTACATTGTGCAAATTTGTAAGGTGCAGTATTGAAGTGAGTATTTTACATGATTTTTCATGAATTTTAATGATGTATACACGTGCATTCAATAACAATCAACTTAACCTACAAATTTAAATTGTCAGTTCTCATTTGATTCTATGCAACTTATGAAGTATTGAACGGCTCTGAAAATAAAAATTTAAGTTAGTAAAATAAATTATAACATTTATAAAATTAAAATATAAATTACTTATAATATAATTTAAAGTATATTTAAAAATTGAATTTATAATGCTTTAGCTGATTAATTTTATAAAAAGTTTTCTAAAATTATTTTTAATTTACAATTATCTCAAATTTGGTAAAATAGATGTTAAAATAAAGAATGAGAAAAATGATAATTTCTACTAAAATTTTAACTACGTTGCTTTTTTACAGTGCTTTAAGTTTTTTATTAATTGATTAATTAAGCCGTTACATGGTTATGAAACATCAAAATTATTAAATAAAAAAAAATATGTAGGAGGTACTTTTTTAGAATGATGTAAGTGAACATTAGTAGTAATGTGGATAAAAATTTATTAATTACACTAATTATTAATTTTACGACGTTTCGATTTTTTAATTCAATTTTCATCGGACATCTCAATATTTAGTGAAAATAAATATTAACCATACTACACATCAATCTACTAATCAATAAACCCATTACAATAATACAACAATCACAAACTGATAATATCATACTAATAGTCATTTTAATGAAATTTAGAACATATTTCTGCTAATTTTATCTTAATTAAGTTACTTATATTTATATGTGCATTTATTACGGAATAATGCTGCGTCAGGACAACGTTTGTTGGGTCCGCTAGTTAATTCTATAAGAGTTTATCCCTTTGAATACACTTCTAAATTCACTGCAAATGTTCTTACCTCTTCATACAAAGATATATATATATATATATTACACAAAAAAAAACCAACAAAGTTAAAAAATTTAGGTAAGTTTTTAGTTAGAATTAATTATTAAAACGTTTAAAAATTATATATTTTGACTTAAAAATAGCGTCGATCAGTAGACAGTAATATATTAAAGATTAAGGGTTTGTGTGTATTCGAATGTCAAAAAACGTTTCTGTAATTTTTTGTTTTCCAATGTCCAGCGCATGTGGATAGCCGCCGATTATTGCAGTTCATGTAATATAGAATAATATTAATTATCACATGCTTTATTGACAGGTATTTAACACTTAGTACTTAATATTATATTAAAAAAAGATAATAAAACTAATTCAAGGAATAGTTTTTAGATCTTTAAAATTAAAAGAATAAATTAAATATTATTCCTCCTCCCCAAAAAAAGACCATTGTCTACAACATTGGTCTATTTTATTCTATAAACGTTAGAAACCTATTTGATGTTACTTCGGTTTTGAATTTCTAATAAAGGATAATATAAAATGGGGAAAAAAATTCAAAATTTTCCCTGGAATGCAAATATGAAGTAAAAAAATCAAATTTATTATTAAAATAAAAGTAAAGTGCCGAATTTTCTAAAAAAAAAGAAAAGCCAAATATGAAAATTTGTGGCCAAATACTTCTACAGCTTATTGAACAAATTTATAAACATTTTCTGTATAAATTTCCTAGCACTAAATAAGAATAAATTTTAGATTTGTAACTTAGCAAAAAAAAAAGGATAATTTTCTTAGTTCTTGTTCACACTATAACAGTAACATTTATAGTAACATTTCTCTCCCCTTTTTTATTTCTGCAAGTCATTATAAGAGATGGAGCTTTTTTTTAGCGGAAGAAAATGACATTTACCTAAAACTATTGAATTATATCAACTATTTCGCAGCTTAGTCATTGTATGGCAAATGATTGTAGGACTAGAGAGACCACACCGATCGTCAGATTGATTAAATTAGGCTGCGTAAATACAGATTTAACTTCTTTCAGTGCAAGTATCTAATGATTAGCATATTTCTGTATAAGTAAAAGGTGAGTAATTTTAATCTTCTGTTTAAGTGTAATGAACTTTAACATAATAAATTTCGTAAATCTTCAGTTTGTCAACTAATAAATATAATAGATAATGTAATAAAAAATTAAAATAGTTCTATCTTAACTCAAACATTTTTCATATATTAATAGCTAGGTTATACATATTGGTAGATTATACAAACGAATACATTTTTAACACTACATTTCTATAAGAATCAAATTTACACTATTATTAAATAATCACTTAATTAAATATAAATTTATATATATATATATATTCTAAATTTCCATTTCAGTAACTTTATTACTGCGCAACAGGTGCTAAATACGCGGCCCTGCCTGTGCTGACCTTTGAACTAGGTACAAGTACTTCTCTCTCATCACAACTCGTTTCTCTTGTTTTGATATGTTTCTTTTGCTCTATGACTTCGACAACACTAATTGTAATTAATTTGCGTCGCTTCACACTAGATTTCAAAAGCCAAGGACGTAATTATTTTTTCTATTAAAAGATATACTTAAATGTATATTTAACTAAAAATTTATTCAAGAAAAATACATACTTCTACAACTGCTATGTACGCCAAGAATGCCAATTATGCTAATTAATTTATTATTTAACATTTAAAAATGTAACTGAAATACAATATTTAGAAAAGCTGACACCTCTTTAGTTTTACAAATTTATCTATCTCCTTTGAAAACTTAGTAATTTTTGATTTAACAATTGTCTGTTTCCTATCAATCGGAGTTTCCCTTTAAATCTGGCGCTGATTTATACATTTTTTAATTTATAAACTTAATCAGAGTATTTTATTAGAAATGACTACATTATTAACTCCATGAAAATTTATTAACTCCGCTTCACGATAGCAGTAAATCCTTTCTTCCTTTAATTCATGGTCGTCTTGATAACACTACAATTTTTTTTTTTATTGGATCTAGTTTTTATTTTACATACTCTTTAAATGCAAGCTATATTTATTAAAATATTTTACAGACCTTTTCCCATTTCTCCTATAAAGAACAGCTTTAAAAATATTTACTACACAGTCTCAGTTACTTACTATGATGGATCATTTTTACAATAGATTTAGCACGATTTATTTTAATCTTTCATCCTCTTCATTCAACTCAGTATTACTCTGTAGATCTGAGATAAATTTCCATCTTAACCTACTATAAAATTAAATCAGTAGTAGTAAGAAAATGATGAGTGAAATAATACATTCTTTCAGTTGTAAAAATTACACAGTGACTTGTAATTAACTGATTCGCGAGTTCATTTAAATCCGATTGTAGACATACTGATGTCAGCTAACGACTGATACGATGAAATCTTTTGAATACTGTTTAATTTTATAAAATTCAGTATTTAACATCAATTACCTTATAGTTATTTAGTCACAAATTTGTCATTTTTTCATTAATAATGTTTTATTATTTTCGCCTACTGAATTAATAACGTTTATTAAAAACTTTCATGGAATAATATATGAAAATACATTGGATAGTAACGTATTTTTTCTTTTATAGAACTGATAGGTTTAGATCAAATGATAAGATACTGTTCATTTTAGAGGGGTTAGATATTTGAAAAGAAATCTTTCACGATTTTTATCATCTCTTAGAACATAGACGGGCATTAATAAAGACAAAGAAACCATAAAGAACAAAAGAAACTAAGAATTCATTTTAAAAAAATAATAAAAAAACGGGCTGTGAATTTTCATATCTTCAGATAAAAAAAAGCTTGAGGGGCAATATGTGATATTTTAGTTTCGTTGAACAAAAATTAATAAATCTAATTATTTTTAATTCATTATATAAGTAGTTTATAGAATTGCATTCAATTAAAAATTTTACTATTTAGAGTAATTTTTACCCCATATTTAGTTATTTTTTCAATAAATTTTAGTATATGTTTTATTTTTGTTTTGTACGCTACTGATAGAAAATTGTTTATGTAAGTTGTTATGATTTTATATTTTGAGATCTTTTTTTTTGGTTTCATAACTAGTAATTTACAATCGGTTCCTGTAGTGGAACCATAAATAAATCGTTTAGTAGTAATCACATGGTACCGGGTATTTTTTTTTTATTTATTTTTTTTAGTTTTTATTTACAATTTAAAACTTATAATTTTTCTTAATAATTTTCATAATAATTAGATCAATACTTAAGTATAGATTGGCGCACTAAATCATCCAACATTTGGTTTTGTTAAGAAAGATTTATTTGAATCACAATACAGAAAAAATGTTTTATTATATACCTGGAGATTACGTTCTGATTATCACATGTTCAATATATAACCATAATCATGTCTAGCAACTTCTTCAACACGATCATCTATGTTGTTAATAGCTGGACGATACATATCCTCAGTTATCTTGTTGCACGCCTCAATGATCAGCAACTGCAGTTCCATCACTGTACGAGGATGTTTAGGGAAAATCTTTTCCTTTAGAAATCCCCAAAGAAAATAATTACACGGATTCAAATCAGAACTGTTTCGGGGGCCAGTTCTGTGTATACGCAAAAAGATTAGGAAATCGGTTTGAAACGACGTTTGCGTTAAACGTTTCATGCAGAAAGTCTAAAACAGAATTAGATGTGTGCGGTTTGGCTCCATCCTGCATGAACCACTAGTTTTCTAATTGAAACTCTTTTGTAGGAAGCTGAGGAACAAAATTATTACGCAGCATGTTTAGATAACATTCACTGTTCACAGTCTATTTAAAAAGCATAGTACCTATGCGTGATGCATAGAATGATAACGTGATGCACCTTTTCATGAAGCAGGTGTAGAGTTTCGGAAGCCCAGAAACGCACATTTTATTTATTAACAACCACATCTGGGTGAAAATACGCCTCATCTGAAAACCAAGCATTGTTCAGCAATGGTTCACAGCCCGTTCAGCGTTCATTCTTGATGTTTTTGGCGGCCGTTAATTTAGGCAACACTATTATTTTGTACGGATACAAATGCAAATCAATTTTTAAAATTCGTTGGACAGATCGCCTAGAAATCGCTGATTCGCCCGTGCTCTTCAGCAGCGCTGCTCTGACAGCTTCGACATTTTGTGGAGAACAAACATTGGCAGGCCGTTTGCGCTTAATTTCAAATACTGAACTATCACTATTAAATTTTTCGTAAAATTTACGTATTGCTTTAAATTTACGTATTGTTGGAGGGTGACCACTGAGTTTGAAAATGTGCATGAAACCGTATTTGTGTAAGCACCACACTTTTCGTTTCATTAAAAAACAACACAGTCTTTATGCGCTGTTCAATTGTCAGTCTTTCTTTGTCACCCCTCTTGGAACGATATGCAAACAGAGCAAGAATATATCCGCATTCACTTCGTGGTTCACAAAAATAAACAATAACCAATAGAATAATAGAAATAACCACATAATCAAATAAATAAAAATAAACACATACATAAGTAATGTATGTATTAATGTCTTACATGTACACGTACATAAGTAATCTCAACAAATCCCGTTACTGAGATAATAGACACATAACTATATAGATATAACAAGAACAACGTAACAAGTAACAATAACAAAAAATAAAGAAGTAAACAAAAATAATAATAAGAGTATCGGTAATATTAATTACAATCTGTCAGCCAGTGTTCCCCTGGTCAATCAAGTGGAAACGTTTCAACCTTCGGAGGTCCTCGCAATTACCAAGCAGATTGATTGCTAGGTGGTTGACGTGACTTTCCAAACGCTGTGGATATTTAACACTATACTGTTTCACAACCTCACAAACAGACGGAAGCTCTAGGTATTCGTGAATTTCATCGTTCTGTGTGAGCCATGGCGCCTCTTCAATTGTTCTGGTTAATTTGTTTTGGAAATGTATGACGTCGACGTTACTTTAATTTGTTTCTACAACTCTACACCATAAGTTCAGATTAATCGTAGGACAACTCTGTATATCAGAATTATATTACACAATGTAAAAAGTGTTTCTACTCATTAGACAGTGTAGTTCCATATATTTGCATTCAGTTGTTTTCTTTTCTACTTCACGTGATATTTCCAGGTCAAACGCCGATCTAGGTGCAATACAAGTTACCGTACACGGTCTGATTCTTTGATCTAAACAACCGTTCCGGTTCATACTGGGACAGACACTTCTCATGGCGAATGTGATGTCCTTCGACTTATTCTGATTACCTTCTACTCTCCATTTTGTTAACAATGCGCAGATAAGCTTGAATGCCGATCGAGACTATCAACGGCAAGTCCCATCGAGACTAGTCAACGGAAAGGACAGCTGTATCATCGGCGAATGAGGCGACGTGCGACGGTGCAACTTTTCAGGTTTGGAAGATCCACAGTGAATATTGATTACAGACTGAGCATTGAGTTCTAAGGGACACACGAACTGATGTCGAAGAATTTCGATAACTCATAAGTATATCTCTTTTGAGAGAAACTCGGCTCTCTACTTGACGAGGTCAGTGAACCACGCTTTTCCGATGATAGCAGATGACCTCCAGAATGAGACTTCTTGTCGCCGATCTTATCAGCTGGCATAGGATCCATTCTCTAACCTAATTAGCGGGACCAAAGCCTGAATATAATTAAAATACAATATATAAAGGACTATACTACACAAAAGGTTGTTGGTAACCTCTTAATAATTTCACGATTAATATCGACAGTAACCAAGCACAAATAAATAACACACAAATATATTTTTAAAAAATCACTCAATATAATAACGGCAGATTCATTATATTTATTCAATTTAATGTATTTATAATGTGGCTGTAATTTTTATGTTTGAATGATAATCATCTTCAAGGGTTTTTCATTAAATAGCCTAATATATACATATAATACACACACATATATATATTTTAAATTCACGTTAAAGGAAATAAGTTTAATATTTATTTATAAAATAAACAAAATAATTAAATTCTGCTGATCTCCATGGAGAAGTGGTAGTGCCACGGTCTTTCATCTGCTGGTCCCGGGTTTAAATCCCAGTCAGGCATGGCATTTTGCACAGACTACAAAATTCCATTTTCATATTCCCAGGTGCAGGCTTCAAAGTGTCTGTAGTGAATTAATTTATCAAAGCAAAAAAAAAAATTAAAAAACAGTGGTGGAAGGCATCTGTTAAAAAATATCTAATAGTATCTATGCAAAAAAACAAAAAAACATTTTATCCTATAGATAAATTAATTCTATATGAAGATAGCATTAAAAGCAAAGTTATTGATTTTTTTAAGAAGAATTAGTACACTGTAGAAAATGTTATATACTGTACATTGTAGTGTAGATTTAAAAAAAAGAAGAGTTGAAGAATAATCTAGAAGTTATTGAACAAAATTCATAAACGTGCAGACATATATAAGGGTTCAATTGAAGTTACTGAGCGGTTGATCAAAGCAATTTATTATTTAAAAAAATATTTGAAATCATTGAGAATTCAATAATCTTAATAATAACTATATGTTTTTGTAAACACAAAACTTTTTAAACACACACAATAAAGTATTACATTATTATGTATTATAAACATATCTCATCTTCAAACTTATACAATATCAGATTTCATCTCTGTGGTATCAAATATATAAAACAGTCTATTACAGAAACAGAAAGAAATTTAACAAAATATATCGAAATTCAATAATTTGTAGTAAAATATAATTTATTGTTAAAAACAGTCGTGTAGAAAATATTTTGAAGAAATTATTAATTTTCTAATTTTTTCCCTCTTTTTTCAAAATGAGAGATAGTTTACAGATCGTTTTACATAAGATTTGCATTTTTGTATACATGGATAATTCGATGTGTAAATTGATCAACGTGTTAGTTGATTAATCATGTACACATAGATCGACTAACACGTTTTTAAATTTTATAGTAATAAAATTTCAAAACGATAAAATTTTTATCATATTGTATGCAATTAGTAAAAGACATGAAATGAATTGTAAAAAAACTAAAATAATATTTTATTTGAACGTTTCCTTTTGTTAAAATCATCCAATAATTTTTAATAACAGATAGTAAATAGGGAGCTGAGGTCAGATATATGGTCGGTCATCTTCTGATTTTTTTTAATATGTACTGTTAACATTTTTAATATACACACTTTACTGAAAATAAAAAAATAAGGTTTCCTCTGCTAAAAAAAATTCATGTTTCTTGAAATAATTTTATTCCACAATTTTTATTTCTACTAGAGATTAGTAAGATATATAGTGAGATGTGCCTAAAAATGTTAAATAAATAAACTTATAAAAAAAAAAATTTAAATAAAGAAAAAGCGTGTCCAATTATCCATATAATGTTTATCTCAGAAGAAACTGAAGAGAAAAATTGTTATTAGCGTTAAAATTCAATTTGTCTTTCATTCTCCGCTGTTTGATAGATTGTTTTTAGAATTATCTGAGGAAAACGTTTGCGCACAGAACGATAGACGAACTACTTACCTACTATAACCTACTCTAACCTACTATAACGAGGTCTTAACCAGTTAAATATGCATAACCAAAAGCTTTTGAAAATTCATGGCGTTACTAAAAATGTTTAAGCGGATCAATTAGATGATTTCACAGAATAATCTTTGTGATTCAATATACGTATGACTATTTTCAATCATATTAAAAAAAAATTTAACATTTGAACGGTGATTTTGAGTAGATCATAATTACATATCAAAAACTAATGAGCATTAGAATTTGATATAAGGAAGATTGGAGAATAATTACGAGTTTAATGTAATTAAAAATATAAATTAGAGTAAGGTTTTTATTTTTTACATTATTTTATTATTACCGTTTAACCAATTCCCATAGATTCTTAATTATAAAACATAAATAATTTTACGATATATATTTTTTTTCTTACGGAGAAGATATTTCATCAACCGATGTAGTAACTCGTGTTCAAAGGTTGATAGGGTTGATTTATCTGAAATCCAAGAAATTTAATGTATAAAGGGGCCAAAAAGTAAATAGAAAAGCTTCATACAAAACGGTAAACCTCAATACCTATTGGCAGATTGCCAAGGATATGAATTATTACCGACTATCTGACTAAAAAAACAAAAAAGATCAGCTCCTCTCTTTATAACTTACTCTACAACAGTGGTTGGGGTTACTCAATAAAGGATATCCATCTGTTGGAGGGGGGTTTGACTAAAGGTATATATTTTCATACGAATCAGAATACTGTAAACTATAGTTTTAAATTATGATAATCTAATCAGTATTTGTTAATAAAATCATTATGTGAGTTTAATAAGATTTTAGTGCATAGGTAACATAAAGTTTTGAAGACAAGAAATATTTAATATATATATCTAGATATTTTTAATTTTACTTCAAAAAACTAGTAAAATGAAGTAATATGTAAAAGGGCTAAATTTCTTCAAGAGGAAATATTTATTGAAATATTTTGTAAAATATGCACGAGGAAATATTTATTTTTTTTTAATCATAAAATATGCAAACATAAAATAAATATTTTATGTTGTATTATAATAACAATAATAATAATAATAATAATTATCATTATTGTTATTTTTTTGTTTTTGTGCGATTGGTTTTTATGTTTTATTTTATAGTAAGCAAAATATATCGAGACATGGTGAACTGTGAAACAAGGTTATTGATAACACGATATACCACCCTTTTAGGAAATTATGGGGTAGTAGTTGGAAATGAAATTTCAATAAATTTTATTGTAGCACAAGTTGGAATTCAGCGAGACATTTTACCCAGCTACCTTAATTTTCTAATCAGAATTTTAGACTTGTATCAAAGGGTGAAGAATCTAATTTAATTTGTTAAGTAAATAGTCATCTGGTTGGAACGCTATCATCTAATACAAAATGTGATGTGGGCACCACATGACTTCCTTGTATGCCTGTTAAATTACATACGTACATTTTTTTAAAAATGAGAAGTACATAAAATTTTATTTCATTAATAAATTCTGATATTTTTCTCATACTTTTTTTTTTATTGTTATTGAATTATTATTTATCGTAAACCATTTTTACAATCAGACGTTTATAATTATTAATAAATCAATATATTTAAATTTTAAAAAAAAACATTAAAAAACGAAGATGAAGTCGATTCGAAACGATGTGTTAATAGATTAAATTTAAAAGGAATAAAAATGAAATTATTTAAATTTCAACTTGAAGTCTGCGACAAATTAAAAACATTTGTAGCTAGAATAACAAAAAAAAAAAAAAAATTATCAAAAAATAATATCCAAGAAATCAAGATTTTGATAAAAAGGAGAATAAATTGTAGTGCTAGAAACTATATAAACTCATGAAGAGTGCGATGTGAAATTCAGAAATATGTATTATTTTTATCCTAATTAATTTACTAGAAGATAGTTTAAATTTTAAAAAGAAATTATGCTATATGTAAATATTATTTTGTTAGAAAAATTAATTGATAACGACTTAGTATTACCAAATAAATTAATAATTAAGAATATTAATTAAATTTTTTCGTTTAAAATTTGAAAGAGTACGTTTAATATTAGTAATTTAATATAATTAATTTTTACTATTTTTTGAAGAGTAAGAGTTAAAAAATTAAGTTCAAAATGAAATGTTGAAATCATCTACGTAGGCAGATATTTTTGTATTTAAAAAAATTTTCCACTTAAGCTACATGAAAATAATTTACAACAATACTGTCAGAGGATTTTCAACAAAACTTTAATACTTAGAAAAAAAGCAATTGAAACTCGGTCTATTTCGTAAAAGTAAGGCTTGGACAAAAAAATAAAGTTACTATAGCTCAAATTTATATTTTTCTTCGTTTATTGAAATCGGCTAAAAAATGGTTGAAATATTTACAGTTTGAAGTTTTTGCAGGCCTTGTTCATAATAATTGTTTTCATGTTTTATAATCTTCTATATAATCTTTGATCAATACTGAAAATAATTTTAACGGCTATTAACAAACTGTAACTCGATCAGTAAATAAAAATTCGTGTAAATGAAAAGACGATAAATTTAACTTATTTCTAATTTAGAAAATAGTAATAAATCTTTCACCGGTTTAGGTTATTTGCTAAAGAAGTATAATGAAATTGTTTTCTAAAGTTCACCGGCTTGAATTAACATTGTTGTTCGTACAAGTAATCGTGTGGCACTACATTGATCGTTTCCATTAGAATGGGATCCGTTCGAATAAGTCCAGTAGAATAAAAATCGCAGAAATCTAAAGAAAGAATGTTTTAATTCCGAAACACTTGTTATTTATAGAATAATGGTTAGTAATATATCAGCAATACTGTACCAGCATTATTTTTACTACAATTTCAAATTATATTATAAACTACGTACTACACCAGATCATAATACATTCAAGACAAATAATCAGTTCTATTTTCGCTTAAAACCGGTTTCTGGTAAGATAAAATATTCAACTATACTTCATGTTAAGTAAATGTAATAAATTAATAAACAATTCATCCAAGAAAATTATTTATTTATTTAAAAATTTGCTTTTTTATAACATAATATGCAATAACCAAGTTTATTGAAAGTTTTTAATATATGTATCTAGTGTTTTACTTGTTATTTATTTAGAATGTATTTTCTTTCGCTGAGAATAATGATTTTCTCTATATTATCAGCTCTGATGGTGATAAGGAAAAGAATATCACTTCCGTTTTGGTGGTCTTACGTTAATATAAAATAACATTTTCGGTTAAATGACAAAAGCGACGAGAAATGATTGCGCTCCTCATTTGCTCACATAATCACGGGTCACTTTCCTTAGTAAGCCTTATAAAAATGGCCATGTAATTTTCGAAAGTATATAACAATTCGGTTATGTATTACCGTTAGTAGAAATATTCATGTCTCGGCATAGAATTGATAGTTTTCTTACATTAGGCTATGTTATTATTATAGGTTTGAAAAGTAAACCGGCTTTGTTGCGAATTAAACACAGTATACCTACTTTCAAGTTAAAAAAAAAAAATTGAAATTTGTGATTTATTTCTGCAATAAAAAGCAGAAAAACTTTAGTTGTCAGTTTAATTAACATTAATGTACTCTAAGTAAAGAATCTGTCAGTCATTTTTAAATTATTAATTTTTTTGGGGTTAAATTGAAAGTTAATTAAGTAAGGTACTCGTATAATCAGTCTTATATCGATTACGTTCCATTTTATGTGGTTATAGAATTTTTTACGTTATTGCAACACAGTTGTTTTGTGTGCATGGAATGTTTTTTATTTTATTTTAATCTCCTTTTTGTCCCGGCCGAGGGCAAATATTTCAATTACGAAAATCAGATAAATTAAATGGTAGAACATTAATCTATTGTTTATCGATAATCTATGCTAGAACATCACCGAAGATATAAATTCCCTGAGCAGAAGGACCTGTAGTTAACTTTTTTTTAAATACAAGGTGCCGGTACCTCACAAGGTACTACCCGTTGAAATATAAATTGACGTTTCACCCACTTTAAAACTTTTAGCTTGAATTTAGCATACTGTAACTTTTCTTTATCTTTTTTATTATTATTTTTTAATTAACAATCAGCTGCATTTCTCTTTAATGAACTAACTGATCCATCTACTCTATACTGTGACTACGGCTTAATTTTGTTAATTCTTATTCGTGTACCAAAACTCTGTGCTAATGCAGAGCTTGTTTACATCATCTTTAATAGCGAAATTTAACTACGGGACTCCGTAAAATACCGACTGTAGTACCAAATTTCATGGATATGGATGTTTTCTTTTTATATCGTAAAAGATAAGATGTTGGAACAACTATATTATAGGAAATAAAAAGAGAAATCCAACTGTATATTCAGGAAAAATATCAGATTGAATATTATGTAAATTGCAGTGTTCTACAGGACCTGTAGAGATGTATCAATGCAGAACGAGAATTTTTGAATATACACGTTAATTGAACACGTAAGTGAGTTTCGTTTACTCTATATTTTTTTCGGTCAATTACACATTGCAAAAAGCTGTTACCGAATGCCTCATTATCAAGAGTAATAATACTGAAAAATACGTAGCAGTTGATTTTTTAATAAAGTTTTACCAAGAGCTGTTCATATTATATGTATAATTAAAATGAGGTTGCCTTTTATTCAGATCAATTTACTTTAATACTTCAAACTTATCGACTAAGAAATTCTGGTTAAAAGTGAGCATTTAGAGTACAACGTACACTTTAGCTAATGGGTTTGAAGTTGAATGTCCACTCGAGAGAGTGTTATAACCCACATTCGTCTCCTTTTAACTTTAATGAATACGAGTAGATATGACAGTACGCGGACGTCCGATATAAATAAAGCGTATTAACTTTCTCAGTACGAAATTACGTTTATAAAGAAGTGAGTGAAAGAGTAAATAAAAATATAATTTATGTGTTTTAATGAAGTATTTTTTTCATTTAAATCAGTGTAAACGAAAAATTTTTTTAATAATTTTTTTTTAATATGTAGTTAGATTATTTTTAATAGTTTGATAAATTTAAATAAGTGATCCGTTATTGAATTAATAATAATTTGTCTTACGTGCTGTATAAAGTTATTGCCTCTAGTAAATTTAATGCTTTTTGGTGAAACTTACTAGATTAAGTTCTTAATAAATATATATTAAAGAATATATTGTAGTAAACTAATTATTTTTCCTGTTTATCTTACTATGAAAACGTAAAGAAAACAGTAAATGTTTTGTTCAGATGATAACAAAATAATTATATCACATTAGGAATTTTAAAACTGCTGTTCCTCAGACAACGGCTTCAATATTTTTCTGGAAGGATCAAGAGAAAAGGAGATTAAGCTTGATTAGCACATCCATACAAAGTATTAAACCAATTTTAAAAAAGAGAAGTGGCTAGTCAAAATTAATGCTTAAATAATAGTAATACAACTAACAAAAAAATAAATAAAATTTGTACAAAATAAAATAATGATTTTAAAGACATAGAAGCTGAATATTTTAATACTTACATATTTATTAAATGAGTTGACACAAAATTCATATTTATCTAATTAGTATTACTTAAGAACTACAGAGTAATATCATTTTATTAAAATGAAATCAAATTTTAATTTAATTTTAAATAATCCGGTGGTAAGATTTTTCGGATCGTAACGAAATTTATTTAAAATAGGAACTGTGAACGTAGTAAGGTATTTTCGCATAAGCGAAACTATCATGAGATTCAAAATTGTTGCAGCCTTTTGGATACAGGAGACTGCTGCTATTTTTCTGACTATTTTATTAAACTTAAAAATACTCATATTAACTTTAAAAAAAAATGAAATAAAATGATTTTCATAGTTAAAATTATTCGTTAGAATGCTCGATTTTCCCCTTTCATGTTTGCTTTAGTTTTCAACCAAGTTTTAGTTATAGTTCTTTATCCAAGTTTATTTTATTCTTTGATTTTATTCAAAATATTTCACCGGAAATATTTTGTCTATATCCTAGGCTATCATGAATATAGTAATCATTATATAAGTATTGAATATAACTAATAATATCTCTTTAATTAAAATATTACAATATTAGTATTACTTGCATACAATTTACAATAATTTCTCGTACGAAATAGGCTTCGCCTATTTCAAGAATATTATAATTTAACAGCCAGGTTCCATGAGTTTTTTAAAAGGTATTCGATATTCCTATAAGAAGTATAAATGTACGTATGTCTAGTTTAAAAATTTTAAGTAAGAGTGAATTCAAAGACCTCCGGATGAAAATTTTCAGACATTTCTCATATAGTCCATAAAAAAAAATTTACGGCAAGAAATTTTTAATTTTAGATTATGTAAATTTGATTTTAACCGATCTGTTTATTTCGAAGAATTTTGTTATATTTCATAAATAATTAAGGTTCCTATTACCACTTCATCTGTTTAGGTCCAGATCAGTAATTAAGTTTCTTAGGTATAAGAAATGCTCTTTTAGGCTTGAAGAGAAGACTAGGTAAAAGAGACTGGCATATAAAATGCAGTCCCTGCACTAGTATCCCGATGCTTTGTACAATACCTAATTATATATATTTTCCTACAATATCGTATAAATCGAAAATGATCATTTAATTTAATTAGTATCGCTCTGAGACCCCTGAAATTACATGTTATTTAGAAAATTCACAAAACCACTTAATAAACGATCAGAAGTTTGATTATTATTTACGTGCATAATGTCGATTGTTAGAACTCGAATAATATAAGAAACAGAGATCTGCGTAAGTGCTGTATGTACGAGTAATATAAGTTTAATTAAAAATCTTTGTTAAAACAATACAGGTTGAAAAATATTAAATTGAATTAACAAAAAAAAAAATCGTGTTAAGGATTTATCTGGATGCCATACACTTATTGCACAGCCTGAAATTTATTACTTAAAATTAATTTATTATAATTGCTTCAATTGTAAATAAAACTAATTAACAATCGATTAGAGCCACCCTAATCTAAATTTCATTTTTACTTGGTTTTATTATGTTAGTACGTGATGTGAATGAAGTTAAGTGACAAATATGCAAAACTATTTTACCTAATGAAGTGGGTGAACCGCGATAAAATTTTTCGTAACGTGTTTTAACTTAAGATAATTGATTTACTAAAAACTTAAAACCCAAAATGATTATGAAATACAAATACATTATAAAATAATAAATACAATGCTTAACTTGAGTATGGGGTACGCGCAAGAATGTGCTTACTTTTTCTCCTGATATTTTTTAATAAATGAATATAAAATCAGTAACAACTCTTCCACAAAAGATTATATACTCCGGCAAGATTTCAAAAATTTCTTCAGACAAAACTCTTGAAAACTGACGAGGCATTTTGATAGAATTTCAAACATCTTGGAAGTAATAGGAACTATTAGTAGCAGGATACTTAAACCTAAATATTTAGTTTACAGTATTTATTTAATATTAAATATTATAATATTTTTGTATATACTACATATATCTTACTACTTACTAATTTGTTAACCTGATAGATATTATTATCGAAAATCATTCAACGAAAATACTTACTTATGCAATTATTTCATCATACTTACGCAATAATATTTTTAATCTGTTTCTGACAATTTAACAATCTTAAGAAATTATTTTTTATGAAATATATTTGAATAATAATTTCTCTTTCTAATCCTATACTGGGGTTGTTCGGTAAGCTCTCGGCTTGACACAGAGATGGCGCAAATATGAACAAATGACAAGTTTGACAAAATGGCAATGTTTTTCAAGAATGATTCTTTAGATTGCGCGCTGTGAATTTTCAGACGGGTGAGTTCAGTTGTTTGTGTATAGCAATCAAGTAAAGCAAAAAAGTTTTTATATTTTCTGAAAAATAAATAAAAATGAAGTTCGAACTACTACAACTGGTTTGTTTTAAAAAATTTAACCCTGACGTCCGTATAAAAAAATGTTAGATTCATTTTCAAAGATTCTTCCTCTTCGTTTTCGACAGTAAAAAGGTGGGCTGCTGAATGTAAACGTAGTCTTATATCGATTCAAGATGGTGTACGTTCGTAACGTCCAAAAACACTGCGTGGGAGAAAGAAAACGAAAACAATTAGATATGCAGGATAGTCATGGCTACTGTTTTTTGGGTTCTCGTGATTTGGTGCTCGTAGACTCCCTGAAAAAAAGGAAGAATTATTATCAGAGAGTATTACGCTTCACTAGTGAACCGATAAAAGGGTGCTATACAGACAAAGTCCACATTTGAATAAAAAAAAAGTTTTCTTTTACCACGATAATGCTCATGCACAGACGTCTTTGTTTGTTGCAAAACTCCTTGGTCTACGTTTCGAAGTGCTTCTACATGCACCGTATTCGCCGTTATTTTCGTTCTTTTGAGGGTTTTCAGAAAAAAAATTAAATGATTCATAAAAATATTTTTGTAAATAATTGTTTTTGTTAAAATGAGCTTTTGCAGTTATACATTATTTGGCAGATTTGACTACTAACTGTATAATTCATTTAGATAGTATAAAAAATTGTAATGGAGGGAAAGATTTCCTCCAACTAAAACTTCGTTTTATTATATAAAGTATTTATTTAAGTATCAAAATTAAATTATGTTGGAAACATAATATTACGTACGAAATAGATGATCATTAAGCTTTATTGCAATGAACGTAATTTTTACATTAACAATTTCTTAAACGGTTATGTGGCGTTCACCTTTCACCTTATATCTATAAGAAATATTTTTTCTGCAAGTTGTTAAAATTATTTTTCTTCTCAGAAGCTATGTGAAGTTAAAAGAGTTTTCATTTTTATTAACTTTGAGAAGAATAGCATTAAGAAAAAACGGGAGGGTCGGTTAAAGGGCTTTTGGCTGAATGCTAAAATTTGATCAAAGGCTTCAACCCGATCTGTGTAGAAAGTGATTATGACAAGGGTCGTATTTACAGCAGCCAAATTGAAGTCACCGCACTTTCATAACAGTGTATCCAGCACATTAATTAGAATGGCTTCACTAGATTTAATAGCAGTAGTACTGAGAGAAGATCCGCTATAGTTATCCAAAAGTAGTATTAATTGTTTTTAAAGTATTTGATTCCCTGCGTAATTCGTGTACGTTAGTTTTAAAGAATAGGTGTATCATATTATTAATTCAACAGAATAACACTTCTTAACTAAACTATTTTTCATCCATTATTCAGAACATAATTTACAGCTTGTAATATATAAGTATGAAATATATGAGATATGTTTTTTGTCTTCAATCATTTGAGTGGTTTGATGCAGCTCTACAAGATTCCGTACCTAGTGCTAGTCGTTTCATTTCGGTATACCCCCTACATCCTACATCTTTAAAATTTGTTTTAAATATTCCAAACGTTGCCTGCCCACACAATTTTTTTCCTTCTACCTGTCACTCCAGTATTAAAGCGACTATTCCAGGATGCCTTATTATGTGGTTTATAAGTTGTCTCTTCTTTTAACTATATTTTCCAAATTCTTCTTTCTTCATCGATTTGCTGCAACACCCCTTCATTTGTCACTTTATCAACCCATCTGATTTTTAACATTCTCTTATACCACTACATTTCAAAAGCTTCTAATATTTTCTTTTCAGGTACTCCGAACGTCCACGTTTCACTTCCATATAAAGCGACCCTCCAAACATATACATTAAAAATTCTTTCCTGACATTTAAATTAATTTTTGATGTAAACAAATTATATTTCTGACTGAAGGCTCGTTTTACTTGTGCTATTCGGCATTTTATATCGCTCCTGCTTCGTCCATCTTTAGTAATTCTACTTCCCAAATAACAAAATTCTTCTACCTCCATAATCTTTTCACCTCCTATTTTCACATTCATTGGTTCATCTTTGTTATTTTTAATACATTTCATTACTTTTGTTTTGTACTTGTTTATTTTCATGCGATAGTTCTTGCGTAGGACTTCATCTATGCCATTCATTGTTTCTTCTAAATCCTTTTTACTCTCGGCTAGAATTACTATATCATCAGTAAATCGTAGCATCTTTATCTTTTCACCTTGTACTGTTACTCCGAATCTAAATTGTTCTTTAACATCATTAACTGCTAGTTCCATGTAAAGATTAAAAAGTAACGGGGGTTGGGAACATCCTTGTCGGACTCCCTTTCTTATTACGGCTTCTTTCTTATGTTCTTCAATTATTACTGTTATTGTTTGGTTCCTGTAAATGTTAGGAATTGTTCTTCTATCTCTGTATTTGAACTCTAATTTTTTTTTAAATGCTGAACAATTTATTCCAGTCTATGTTATTGAATGCCTTTTCTAGGTCTATAAATGCCAATTATGTTGGTTTGTTTTTCTTTAATCTTCCTTCTACTATTAATCTGACGCCTAAAATTGCTTCCTTTGTCCCTACACTTTTCCTGAAACCAAATTGGCCTTCTCCTAACACTTCTTCCACTCTCCTCTCAATTTTTCTGTATAGAACTCTAGTTAAGATTTTTGATGCCTGACTAGTTAAACTAATTGTTCTGTATTCTTTACATTTATCTGCATCTGCTTTATTTGGTATCATGACTATAACACTTTTTTTGAAGTCTGACAGAAATTCCCCTTTTTCATAAATATTACACACCAGTTTGTATAATCTATCAATCGCTTCCTCACCTGCACTGCACAGTAATTCTACAGGTATTCCGTCTATTCCAGGAGCCTTTCTGCCATTCAAATCTTTTAATGGTCTCTTAAATTCAGATCTCAGTATTGTTTCTCCCATTTCATCCTCTTCAACTTCCTCTTCTTCCTCTATAACACCATTTCTAATTCATTTCCTCCGTATAACTCTTTAATATATTCCACCCACCTATCAACTTTACCTTTTGCATTATAAATCGGTGTACCATCTTTGTTTAACATATTAATAGATTTTAATTTATGTACCCCAAAATTTAGCTTAGCTTTCCTGTATGCTCTGTCTAATTTACCAATGTTCATTTCTTTTTCCACTTCTGAACACTTTTCTTTAATCCACTCTTCTTTCACTAGTTTGCACTTCCTGTTTTGCCGATAGTTCCTTTTACTTTCTTCATCACTAGCATTCTTATATTTTCTACGTACATCCATCAGCTGCAATATATCGTCTGAAATCCAAGGTTTTCTACCAGTTCTCTTTGTTCAACCTAAGTTTGCTTCTGCTAATTTAAGAATTTCCTTTTTAACATTCTCCCATTCTTCTTCTACATTATCTACCTTATCTTCTTTACTCAGACCTCTTGCGATGTCCTCCTCAAAAATCTTCTTTACCTCCTCTTCCTCAAGCTTCTCTAAATTCCACCCATTTTTCTGACACCTTTTCTTCAGAATTTAAAACCCCAATCTACATTTCATTATCCATAAATTATGGTCGCTATCAATGTCTGCTCCAGGGAAAGCTATGCAGCCGACGAGTTGATTTCTAATTTTTTGCTTAATTATGATATAATCTATCTGATACCTTGCAGTATCTCCTGGCTATATATGTGTATATATATATATATATATATATATATATATATATAAAGATATATAAAGCATAAAAAATAATTTACTTCTGGAAATGTTTAGGTCCATATATGTACTTGTGTAAGTTTTAGCCGTCCTCTTCTTTAGTCAGTTAGTTTTGTAATACGTAAATATTCGCTTACATTAATACTTTGCTTGAGCATGTTACGAACGAATAAGTTACATCACTGATAACAAAATGAACTTTCTCAGCATTTGCTAGCAAGACCTAAGGAGAATGTTAAGGAAAAGTTAGCTTCCAAATTTAAACTTCAGTTCATTACTTCAATTTTTATTTTATTTTTTCAGAATAATCGTCTTCTAAATACATGTCTAAACTTTTGAAAGTGTTCTTTATGAGAATGATCATGTTTTATTTCTGACTTGATGTTTAGTCACTTTAGTTTACACGAACTAAACTGTGTTCTAACTACTGTTTAGTGCTGTTTAGACAGCTTTATCAATTTCTTAATTATACGTTTATAAAGTCATACCTATATATAATTGTTACATAACGTTGCTTTATAAGTTCTCCGAAATAGTTTCCGGATGGATATATTGATTAATTCTGAAATGAATAGATGAAAACAATAAATAAGTTAGTTCAACAGACAATAAAGTCAAATTTTTCAAGATAATCGAATATTATTTGCACATTTTAAAATTTCACATACTGCCTGTTTAGAATAAATAAATAAATTTAAATTTATTTATATAAGATATTGTACTGAATTTTCATTTATTTATAATGTTGAAGGAGTTATAAATTCACTACTCCGATACTGAAGGTATAAAAATGAAAGAAGATTTTATGATTAGTAAAAAAATATACAAAACATTTTCAGTCAATTCTATTTTCCTTATTTTTTCAGAAGCATATAACTTAAATTCAGAGTACTGGTCGTATTATCTTATTCCTAAATTAACTGCAAAATCTACAACTCGCATATCCTTCTATCTCCTTCACACAGTAACTTTTGAATATATTTATTCAAAAGTTACTAAAATTTTAAGACAAAGAAAGTATTTCATTTAAAATATAAAAAATAAATAAATCACCTTAATTTTTAATGTTCTTCTTTACAGAATGAATACAAATCTGTTAAAGTGCTACCGTATAACGTTATTTTTTGTGCAAGCAGAAGAAATCCCAAAAAATAAGATTTTTAAGTTAATTTCAGGTTTCCAATTATTAAAATTCTGACCGTAAATCTAAAACCAAACTTTCTGAAGATGTTTTATTCAGTAATGAAAACGTCGCTCAAAAATCTATTGTCAAATTCAGTGTTACTCTTGGTGAATATACCCAATCAAACAGTATGAGAAAAAGTTTAATAATTTTCCAAGAGTTCTCGAAAAAAACAATTGGTTCAACAAATATTTAATAATTTAAAAGAATTTTTTATTATAATTATACAAAGTTCCAAGTTTCTATTTTATAATTAGTTCAAAGTACTGATACGAAAACCGCAGTATGTTAGAATTCATCTTTAAATATTTGCATAACCCAGATGATTTATGAGGATTGTTAAGTATTATTTTAGCGAACTAAATTTTTTTAATACAAAAACATTACTTGCAATTATAGGCCGTACGAATATAACTATAATATTTAGTTATATCTACGTTGTTATTGTTGGTTATTTCATATTATTACAATTTTTTTTATCGTATCATTAAGTTAAAGCGGAAGAGAAATTTTATTCATGTCTTATAGTCTATTAAATCTATATAAACCGAGCAATTGATGGTTAGAAAATTTGAAATATAAAATTAAGTTTAAATGAAGATTTAATTAAAATTAAATGAGCTCACATCTGGTTTATAATGGAACAAATGGACAAACTAGCATCAGGTGTATATCGCAAACACAGCACTCTGTGTTATAATGCCCATCCTTGTTTAACGTGGAACAAGAGTGGTGTAGCGTCAGTAGTGTTAGGCGGTATGATGCACAATTGGTTTAATTAAAGGGCTACACTCCATGTCAGCTGTTTGTGACATAACCACTACTGTGCGTGTCGATCTCGAAGCCATTCTTTCACTTTAATCTTCAATTCAATTTCACTAACAGAACTTCCCGTCTGTTGAATTTAATTTTCATCGGTAAACTTCAAAAAGTCATCCTTTAATATGAAAAGAGAGTGATTTTTTATATTTAACGTCACTTTCTTATTGAATGAAGAACAAAAACGATTTTAATTTAAAAGTGTTTTTTAATATTTTCTTATCTTAACAGAGCTTGAAGGGTTTATATGTAACCATATCGTAAACGGAATAAAAATCGATGTTTATTTTAACAATCCGTGAGTGGAAATTGAATTACTCTGATTAAAAAAACTGTAGATGGCGAATGGATTAAAAAACTGTAGCATTACTAATAATTTATTTTTTATTATATATTCTACAAAAATAAATGTGTTAGTTATACGATTTTAACTATTTTGTACTCAAATACAGTGGTGAGGCTACTAGCAAAACTCTCAATTTTAGAATGTTTAGGTATGCGGCTATAATATAATTATACTGTGAAAAATAAACTTTTATTTTGATTGCAAAGCGTATAAAATAAATATTTCAGTTTTCGCATGGGTTATTTCATCATTTTATAAAAAACTCTTCTTTAACATTGGATGCCATCTAGAAAAGATGAAAAACATCACACACAGGCAGGCTAGAAATTCTGCAGGCCGAGTAATCTCTCTTTTTTCGGTTATTAACTGCTTGCTAGGTTATAGTATCTCAGTATTCATAGATTATTATTGATAAACTATTTAATTTTAATGTTTAATGAAAAGTAACAGGGTTGTTCGATTTACACTCCAAAATATTTTTTTTCATCCTACAGATAATTAATCAAAAGAAGCAGAATTATATTGGAGTGTTGAAGAGCTCCTATTTCAGTATGGAATCGCTCTGAGGATGTTTTACTTTGGTAGAAATGATTTAATCTCATAACTTCTAAAATATATCGAGTAGAATGATTGATATCTACTGTAATAAACGTTAAAACCAGAAAATCGTTATAAAATAACTAAATTAATATCTACGATAGTAGTAACATATAATATATTAACGCAGATAACCAAGAATATGTTATAAAAAATTGTATAGAAAGATTACACTAGGCATAGTTATGTTGGTAAGTCGGAAAACAATTAAAAACTAAAATTTTCTATTCTCTATTTATTTCAGTTAGAAAGTTGAAAAAATTGCTGTTTATAGAATAAAGTAAACTTTGATTATTCTGATACGGTATTTTTAGTTTGCTGCCTATTTGTCAAATAATTTTTAATCCTGAAATTTAGAAAGAAAAAATTTTTCGTGAAACTTGTAAAATAACTGTATATCTCTTTTAGATTTGAAATATTTTAATTAAACGTTCGCTATGTTGATTTAAGTTAACCAGCGTTTAACGCTGTTTTACATGTACTTTTTACATAAAGTACACATGTAATTTTTACATGTACTTTAGGACTTGATGTAACATTAACATCGAATGTATTTTTGTACTACAAGTTATATTAATAAAAGTACGATACGAGTATAAATAGAAAATTTATGATGTCAAGGGCATTTTTGTAGGTTTTTAAAGATATTACCGTTTTTTAATATTGCAGAAAGGCAGCAAATGCTGCTTGTCTAGTTTATGTCTGAATCTGAATCCTTACTAACGAAACATTTAAATATCTTGCATTAAAATTTTGTAATTCAATTTGCAATTTCAAATATTTCAGAAAATATTTGAAAATCATCTCTCATTAATCTCTAAAAGAATAATGAAAGTTATTCATCTCACTCATATCATCTCTCACTATTCTTTAGAGTATTATGATCATTTAGAAATTTACAAGGATAAAAAGAATTTATTACCTAATCCACTAAAATTTATTAGTGACAATCAAATTTAGTTAAATAAGATGAATAAATTTTTTAGAAGGCAGAAAATACATTCCCGTTTTGAATTAACATCACAAATACATCTTTTTGTTGTATCGAATAATCATATCAAGTCTAATAGCACTTAACGTAATTGAAAAAAGTAACTTTGTTAAGTAATACAACCGGTCTGGGCAATAGTAAATTGAAAAAGCATGAAAAGGTTGTATAACATTTGCGGCTTCATCCTTGAAAGATTTTTATATCAAATAGGGTTTTAAGTATCAACGACTACTATTATTACTTAAAATCTATCATCAAATTTTAAACTACTTCCTTAAAATCTTTTCTTACTTAAAATCTAAAAATACAAAATGGGAAATGATTTTGAAAATCGATTTAGTTAAAATATTAGATAAAGAATTTAATAGATAATTTTAGAAATCGATTTCTACATGGTTTTCTTAAGAATCTGGTGATATTTCACTAGATGATAAAGGGCGCCGAATGTAGCATTCTTTTTTCATGTATCATTTTTATGATTTCCTTGTAAGGAAACATTTAAATTAAACTAAATAGAATATGTTTCACAATATTCGAAGAAAACTAATAAAATGTGAAAATAGGTCCGTCTTACTCACTTGTCTGTAGCGATCTAAAACTTAATTTGTTAAGATCTAAGGCACAGATATACTTGGCCTAATTTGGTCATTAAAAGATTATTTAGGAATATTAAAAAAAAAAAACATTATTTTGGGTACTGATGTACTGTTTCGTCGAATTGAGGAAAAAATTCTAAGTGAAGTTAAATTATGTAAACAAATATTTCTCCCAAGTTTCACTAATGTTTAGTAATCCGTTTTGTAAGTATATAGAAAAACCTCTAAAATAATTAAGCTAATTTTATCCCCACCCCTAATTCCGTTTAATTTATAACTGCAGTATGTCTAAGTTATCTAGTACAATCACTGTACTATATAGAAATATTAGAGCCAAATATTTAGTTTTAATATGCAGTCAGTCCGGAGATATTTATCAAAATACACACGTAGGACGAACCTACAAACATATATACATCCTTCCAGAATTTTCCATAGATATTTTTTGTGTTTTTCAGTTAGTGGGGATGGTGATGCGTAAAGATTTTCAGAAACCTTACACCCAAAAATTTGACCGATTACCATTTTTCTCTTACAGCTATAGCTGTTGAGCTCTATGAAGCTATTGTCAGAAAAGTAAAAATAAACACAGGTAGGTAAGAAACATTTCCTCCTTAAATTTATTTTTAAAAGATAGAAATAAAATTTCAATATTTTCCTAAAATACGTACATAATACACATAAAGTTTATTTTAGCAAATTTGAGGGAAGCCTTCTGTTCAGCTTTTGGTCAAGGTCGCAGACACAACGTTGTTCCAGAAACCACAGTTTTGCCGATTTCGCATTAAACGGACTAGGGTTTGTCAACAAATCAGTGAATGGTGTTATAAACAACATAACCCAAGGTTGTTTATTATTACAATTCTGACCTCTGTGCGAATGACGATGTCAGCTATTTTATCGGTTAGTTTTCTTCGTGCGTTGGATGTGTTAGCTTCGGTGCTGTGTACATTGTTCTTTTGTTGTCAATATATCGTCGCGTCAAACTCTTTACAAGATTTTAGTTTTCTAAAGACTTTATTTAATGTTTTACTTTCTGCTCACGGCTGTTTCTGTATTGTCGGAAAAGCTAGAATTAGATTATTTTTTTAAGTGAAATGTTGTGCTCGATAAGGCTCGTCGTGCTATGTGTTTTCGTACTGTGAGTTAAAATCATATGTTTGAATTCCTGTTTTTTTATTATTTTGTGAATGTAATAATTATTCTCAGTTTAGTCTTCTCTTCTTGTGTTTCTAGTATAAATATAAATTAAACAAACTTCAAATAATGCTGAGGTGTTGTTTTATTTGGTTTTTTTCTTATTCGTAATCACTACCCAATCCAGACCATAAGATCCTCTCAGAACACCTTCAAAAAGATAGCTTAACCGCACTAAAAAAACTACCCTTAAAAATAAAATCCAGTCGGCAACTCTGCAAGGGAAGAGGGAATTTCCCACATAAATATCCAAGAAGGCTGACACAAGATGGCGGATCCAAGATAGTGGACGACAAAGTATGATGGGAGGACACTGGACTCTGATTGACCGATGGTGGCAATGGGGGGAAGGGGTTTCGACCAGGGCAGTGAAGTGGGAGGAGCCTGCAATCCTATTGGCTCCTGACAGAGGGGTGGGGAAAATTCAATATGGCCGACGTCATGTGACCAAAATTCTGCAATCCTATTGGTTCGTGGTACTAAAAAATTATTTCTGTACTACTTCATGAAATATTAATATAATCAGAAATCAATTAAACCGTACGGGGGGACTGTGATGTGAGCATTAGTATAATAATAGAGTGATTTTTCAATGTATTGTATATTTTTTAACAATCAGTTTATGGCTCTTTTTATTAATTGTTCATTTAGTTTTACTTTAATTTTAATAACGCTGTGATAACAAACTATTTTTATAGAGAAATAAAATATACCTCAGGCGAACTTCAGCCTAGGGGCGAGTCACAGGTGGCGGGTAATGAATGGCCCTAAGATATTAGGGTTAGCTGCGAATAAGGTTTTATAAAATAACCAGTTTCGCACCGAGACGGCAGCATTATCAAGATGAGGCAGGGCTAGCTTTGCGGTGGGACAGCTCCTTTTACCTCATAACAATTCTTCATAATCATTTAACGGAGCTGTGACATAGCGAGAGAGCCGCTATTACGTAAGCTGCCAATAGGCTGCAAATAAATCATTTGCAAGCAGCAGAAATCCGTTCATTAAGGTCAGTGGCAGGTTGTACACAAATTGACAAAAGGAGAAACACAAAGATTCGAAGAGCACTTGGTATATATGAACTGAATAAAAAAATTTTAGAATATCAAAGACAATGGTCGTGTGCAGCGAATGGCGGAATCTAAGATGCTCTGAAGATTTTATTATTATAGTCCAATTGGGGTAAGAAATGTGGAACGTCCAAGAAAGAGATAGCAAGATCAATTCAATGTGTAGAATGACGTAACAAGCGGAAGCCTAAATGCATGACAGAAAAGAAGAAAGAAAAAGAAAATATATTATTATTTATCTCTGAAAGTTTATATTTAATTTTGTTTATTTTAAATGTAAGTTGAAATTAATTTCTATTGTACCTCAAGTTAATATTACCAGGTGAACGATCTTACATTAAAAAAAACGACCTTCCGTTACTAAAAACTACTTCATAGTTTCTCTTGTGTAATATTATATATACTGTATTAAAGATACATGAAATATTAAATTATTCAAATAAATGAAATGCACTGACATTCCAAAGGACTTTTCTTTTTTCTTTTTTTTTTTTAGAAATAATATGTGGAATAAAATATATATTATTCTTAAGATAAAATCTCTTTCTGAGAAATCCGAGTATCACAGGTGCCTTTGGCAAAAAGTAAAAGAAAAAATAATTTGCATCTTTTGCTTTGATGCACTTATTTGCATAATTTTACTTTTTTTTAAATTATTTGTGACAAATATTAGGAGAAAAAGTTTTAATTTATTAATAAAAATTAGGATATAACTTGTGTTTTTGTCATATAACTAAATAAAGATTCTTTATTTTAAGAAACTATACTTGTTACAAGCTCAAAACTAAAAGCGTAATGTGTTCTTCAATTTAATAAGACACACGATACGACCGTTTCCAAACAAACGTCACGTTCTTGTCTTTTTAATGTTTACTATGATGTAGAAAGAAGAACAAAGTGTCTTCTATTCTATTCCGCTGGCAATCTAAATGGAATTTTTTTTCTTCACTCTCTTAAATTTGATCATTAATGAAAGAATTATCAAGTTTCAAATAACGAAAATGAAAGATATAAATAAAAAAATTTACATCCTCGCTAACAGTTTGCATTCTTTGTTCTTCATAAGAATTTTTTCTTGTTCATATTGATTCTTTATTATATGAGGGAGATTTTATTTAAAAACTACAATTTAGTTATACTTATTGTAAAACTAAATTTACAATAAAAGGCTCTTCTTGCTTATTAAATTTTCATATTTTATGAATTTTAAAAATAAACTATTTTATTGAATTATTCAAACTTTTATGTACGTTTCAATGAAATAAAGGCACCATCTATTACACTACGTTATAATCTTATGAATACTATGAAATAGAAAAGAGGAAACGCTATTAAAATTCGTTTCTAATAATAATTTTAAGGAATTTAGCGGTATGGGTTGCATAAAAGAAATTTAATAAACGCAAGCATATGAGCAGCTGCCAACGTTTATTATACATCACCGTAGCAGGTCGTACAGTAAGAAGGGTTACTGAAAGCGTAGAAAATTTTTTTTTCAATATATGGATGGATGAGGGCAAGAGTATCGATGTAACAGTATCCAGAACGTGCTGATATTATCCGATGTAGCATATTGCCCTTTATCCCTTTGTAAGTTGTCTACTGTTGGCCACTCTTTTGTGAATGATTTTTTTTTTTTTCTACGTTTTAAAAATATTTCTGTTAGTTTGAAAATAGCTACCATAATGCTTTGTATCTTTTAAAATAGGTTATATAAAATAGGAATTGATTTTTTTAACACAGGAAATGCAGAATAGAAATCTATCAACTGAAAATCTGAAGGAGTTTATGAAATTATTTATGAAATTTATTAAAACGTTTTATGTAACAACATAGGATACATTTTTCATTCAATATACCACTTTTCTATGCCTGTGTTTAATTTAAAATATTCATGATACGATATATGCTTCATAATTTCGTAAAAGACGACACAGAACTGCAGAATACATATTACTCATAATAGAAAAAATAGTCGATCATATATCATTAACAAAAATTCTAATTTTATTAAAAATTTGTTAATATAATAATATGTAAACAAGCTGTTAATTATACAACTATATTTTTAAAGCATTTTGTAACATACTAATTTTACTAGCAAATTGATCATCTTTTCAGGCAGCATTCCATTAATAAAATGAAGAATGTAATAGAAATGACAAAATCGATTGTTGGGGGGGGGGGGGGGTCGGTGTAAGAACATAACTTCAACAATATTTCAAATTTTTATAACCCACATTTACGTGTTACGCTGACAATCATGCAAAGATTCATTAAAAATTTTAACCGAATTTCAATCACCGGAATGTAGGTTTAGCTAAATATTTTTAAAAAAAACCGTGCATAAATAGTTGTAAATAATTTTATCGATTAATTTAATTTCATTCATAAATAATTTTAAATCTTATGGCAACAAATACAGTACAAAAACATTTAGTTATGACTAAAATCGATGTATTTTATCACTTTCACTTTTGCTAATAATGATTAAAAAAAAATTGTAAAAACATTTTACATGTAACAAAATTTTATAGATAAATGTACTACATGTTCGTAAAACCAACGATTCTCAGATTTTATTATTGAAAATTAATAGGGGAAATACATGAATATTACAAAATTTACGAATGCTAAATATTATAATATTTGAAGAACAATTTCTTTAATCTTCACTACAGCTTTTAATAAAACTTGGTTCCAACTAAAACGTTTTTTTTCTTCAAGATTGTATTATTTTTATTTATTTTTTTAAAGATTGTATTGTATAATTTTTATTATTTGTATTCATATCAAACAAAGGAATTTACTTATTTTATGTTAAAGTAAAATTCTTGATTTTTACTTGCTTGTACGAAGTAAAGGAAGTATTATGATCGCGGAAAATTTTGTTTTTTTGATTTCAAGGAAAATATCCATTTTGACCATCCCTGAATCCACTTTGACGTTTCGACGTGACGTCTGTACGTACGTATGTATCTCGCATAACTCAAAAACGATAAGCCGGAAAATGTTAAAAGTTTGGATTTACGACGGTTGTAACGCAACAAAACAAATAAAATTTATTTCGGTTTAAATTTTTAACGAATCTTTGCATAATTGTCGGCGTAACACCGGAATATGGGCTGGTAAAAATTAAAAATATTGTTGAAGTTACATTCTTTCTCCGACCCCTCCCCCAATTAACTTTGTCAGTTCTTATTTCGATTACTTCTTTTAATTCTTCATTTTTATAAATGGAATGCTGCATCTAGTTGTGCACCTCCCCTTTTCATTGCAATCGACTGAATCAAAAGTGTCCAAAAAGCCCAAAATCCAAAAAGATATGATTTTGTACTTTTTCTTAACTGCAGTAATAAGCCCTCATTGAGAGCTTTTCAACGATATATCATAAGTGGTACTTATTTTCATTGGGTCCAGAGTTATAGCCAAATAAAATTTTAATTAATGACATATTCGGATCTTAGGGAAATGTGCCTTTCCCTTCCCCGGTTGGAATTAAACCTCATCTTCTTTTTTTAACTATTTTTTTTTGTTTTTTAAATATATTAATTTATTAACAATTATTAACCTATGAATGTAAAAAAAGGTTTTAAGGTAAATAATAAGAATAAAAATATTTGAAAGATTATCAGAAGTTACTAATGAAATAAAATTTTACGCACTTTTCATTTAAAAAAAAAAAGTATATGTATATATAATTTAATAGGCTTAGGAAGTCATGTAGTGTCCACATCAGATTTTTAGATTTTAAGTTATTAAATTATCAGCTTTAGTGCTGGGAATTCTGATCGATAATATTTATCTGGGTTAGTATGAATTGCCGGCCTCCGTGGCGCGAGTGGTAGCGTCTCGGCCTTTCACCCGGAGGTCCTGGGTTTTAATCCCAGTCAGGCATGGCATTTTCACACAAGCTACAAAGCTTTCATCTCATCCTCTGCGAAAAAAAATTGCTTAACTGCGGACCTGGAGGTTAAACAAAACAAAGTTATTTAAATTATCTTTATACATTCTCGAAAAAGATAATAAATTGATCTGTTATGGGATATTCAATATTTTTTTTTATTTATTCCAGTTCATAGATGTAATTTTTTTGAATAAAACTTTGCACCGGCTTCGATCCAGATTTGGATGTTATGTAGTTTGTCCACCAGTGCTGTAGCTATTGATGGAAAAAAATAGAATGAGTATTTATGCGATTGTAATTTATTTTCCAAACGTGATTAACATTGTTGTTTTGCTTAATTTACTTTCTTACATAGAATTCAGAAATATAAAATTTAGTAATTTTTGCGTCTGGCGCCGCGTTATTTGTAAGCCGTCAATTAAGTGGTATGCTGCACTTGTGTGATGCTGTTGTGACTTGGAACCGTGAATATAGTACTGGAGTAAAAGCTGATTGTACAGCTCTCATATTTAACATTTCACGTTTATACGTAATGTTACAGAAGTTGGTGAGACTGTAATGATCATGAGGAGCAAATAGCAGTGTAGTACATCGTACTGTTTAATATTCCTATTCTCATCGGCTCTTTTGTCATATTAGCGACAAAATAGTAGAGCTGTTCTTTTTGTACCATCAGTATTCTTAACGTTGTTAATTTTTCGGTTTCAGAGATAACATAAATGTCTATTTTAACTTTAATGAAAACGTTTCGGTTACTGTTTAAATCACTCACAATTAGTATTTCTTTAATTTTTGGTTTTTATTTTATTCTTTGGTTATTTTATTATTTTCCCCTTTATTTGATTTTAGAAAAGGATTTTAATTTGTTTCTTTTATCTGATTAGATTTATAGAAGCATATTTTTTTATGTTTATTTCCACGGTAGTTTATTAAATTAACAAACAATTAGGTTTACTTGATTAGAAAATTAGCTTATTACTTGCCACTCGAGTGGCAGCACTCGATTTTAATCGGGTGGTGGTCGCATATCAGCAGAATCTACTCATACAGGTTGCAAATATTTTAAAATAGATAAATAATATATGAGTCTAAATAGAAAAAAAGTTTTATTACGTGCAAAAAAATACTGTTTGGACAAAATTAAAAGGATTTTTTCTCATCAAGGTCGTTCCTACTTTACTACCTATTATTTTTCTCTTTTCTGAAGTCTTATAAAATGAATCCTAATTGAAAAAATCGTGGAAAAAATTATTTCATCATTAAACACGAGTGTAAAGAGCATCGACTGAAATTTCAAAAATGTTTCTAACCATCTTTTTTTAAACTTAATCGGTTTTGTTTTTGCTGTTATAAGTATTCTGTTGGTAATTTTTATTGTTTTTAATTTTTCGTTTTGTTTTTAATCTTACAGAGTGACAAAAAATTAATAAAAATAATAATCTATCGATACATATTTTATTTTAAGAGATAAACCTACTTCAGTTTGGGAAGGTTAGCTCCTCCATACAATATTAATTAAAATCGGTTTTGCTGTATCTGCATGATGAGAGAAATTAACAAATAAAGACAGATAAATTGTATCACGTTTTTTTAAAACGCTAAAACAAAATAAAATCGAAAAGAGAAACTACTAAAATTCTAAATTAAGCGGTACATTAAATTAAAAATAAATATTAATATGTATTATCATAATTTATTAATATCAATAATAATAATAAATATTATTGATAAACTAGTGTTTGGAGATATAAAAAAGCTTAGTTTCTAGAAATTAATAAATATTTTAGAGTTATGGTTGAAAAAACAACAAAGAGTCTGAAAAACGGAGTGTTTATAAGTACAAGAAAAAATAAAAAATGAATAGAAAATAAAAAGTGAAGCCAAGATAGAAAAAGCCATACAGAAATATTTAAACTAATTTTCTAACTTTAGAAATTGAATTTTACAATATTTATATGAAAATGTTCCTACATTCAAGGAAGGTATGTAGAGCGTGATAATTATCACTAAAAAGATAATTTTCCCGTTGTATTAAAATGATAGTCCTCATTCAAGTAATATTTCTATTAAGTTATCACATAAACGTTTAAATAAAAAAAAAAAAAAATCCAGTTTCTATTAATGAATTCATACCTGTAAAAATTTCTGATTTAAAAAAAAGTAATAATTTTTTTTTTAATAAGTCTATTACTTTTTCGTCTTTATTGCTGTATCCATAAAAATATTTTTCTTTTGTATCCAATGAAATGATGTAAGGTATATAATGCACGAAGTACAAAGTTTAATTTTTTTTATTTTTTTTCTGAATTTTTACGGGCATCGACTGCTAGGGTCATTAGCCCTCGTCACATTCTTTAAAAGAAATTAGTATCACCATCAGGATCGTCATATGTAAGGGTGTAAAAAGCCCTTACATTTTAATTAAAAGCACAACCAACATAAAAACATTAAGACACATCAACAACACAAAACAACACTTACAGGGTGTAAAGGGCCCCGATATTAAAATTTGAGATAAGGTTCTCAAAAAGACCATGAAATTAAAAATACAACTTATCAATACCATTTCTTTCTTTTACCTGTCTCGTTTATAGTTTGTTTAAGCACCCTCGGGGCGACAAGAACCGCCGTGAAGCAGTATATTAGTCGCGCCAGGATGCCGTGACAGTAGACTCCTTATATACAGGCTACAGGCATCCATTGCGCTTACCCATAGCCTCGCGTCCTCAGTTTACCCTTGAGGGTCTCCCATGCCATCATTGGACACACCCTGACTTACTGCTCTTGAATGCAGACAAGCCAGGATGGCCTAGGCAAGAGGGCTACCTCCCGTCACTACACGTGCCACGCTTCGAGACTCCCACATACATAAAGAATTCCACTTAGAGATTCTTTAAAACAGCTTTAAAAATTTTTTCAACTTCTACAGACTTCTAAGAAGTCCACTGGCGTGTAAAAATGCAACCATCTTTTCTTCATTTCCATTATCCAGATCAGCAGTAATGTCACTTCTTAGACGGAACCTCTTTCTGAGGTGTCCTCATATATTGTACACTCTTCTATTAGATGCTTAATTGTGTTTTATTGCAAACACCGCACATTGGTCTCTCTTCGCCGGTTAACAAATATGAATTTGTCGATCGCGTGTGACTGATTCTAAGTCTGGACACAGCTACTTGTTCACGGCGAGTCAACTTCACGTCGCTTTTCCATTTATATGGAGAAGTTTTCATTGAGTTTAATTTTGTATTTAAACTCCTCCAATCAGTATTCCATTTGTTTCTTACTATGTTCGTTAGACAGTTTTTAACGTCAAGGAGATAGGACGATAGCTATTGGGATCTGTTAGATTTTTATTTTTCTTTGGTAATGGAACAACATGAGCTTTTTTACACTGCTGCGGGTACATTCCATCCCTCCAAATTTGATTATACAGTTCTAATAGTCTGCGTTTTGCAGTGGTATTCAGCTGCCTGATCATATTATAGTGGATTTCATCCGTACCAGCAGCTATCTTGCCTGCTTTCTCCAACGCTTTCACGAATTCTTCCATTTTAAATGATACATTATATGAGTAATTATACTCAGTTCTGAAGTTTAGTAGACCTTCAAGTTGTTCTTTTTTGGTCCGAAAACCTTTTTCGTAGTTGGTCGTTTTGCTTGCTTTCGCGAAGTGATTGGACAATAGCTCTGCGATTTTGTTTGGAGTGTCTTTAATTTCATCTTCATCTTGAAGGCTAGTTATGGGTGCAAAATTTTTACGCCCACAAATAGCCTTCACTTTCCTCCAAACGTCTGATGCAGTAGTACTTCTGTCAATGGATTACACGTATTGCTGCCAGGTTTGTTTCTTAGAATCTATCATGAGACGTTTTGCATACGCCCTGTATTTCTTAAAGGCAATGAGATTCTCTGTTGTAGGACGTTTCTTAAAGGCGTTATACGCTCTTTTCTTTCTTTTAACAGCTTCACTAATTTCATCGTTCCACCATGGAACGGGTCGCTTCGTAAGTTTCCCAGATGTTTTGGGAATATATCTGGATGCCGACTCAATTATTGCATTTGTTATGGCGTCGACATCGTCTCCGATAACTCCAGTTGTTTCAGGGAGTATCGTTCTAGCTGTGAAGCTCGTCCAATCTGCCTTTTCAAACAACCATCTTTTAGAGATCGGATATATTTTTCTGGTAAAATCAGTTACAATTTGCACCGGGAAATGCTCGCTTCCATGCAAATCGTCTAAAACATGGAAGCTGTATCTCGGTGCTATCGATCCGCTTATAAGTGCAAGATCTATACAGGACGTCGATCCATCTCTGGCATTGAAAAAGGTTCCTGACCTTAAAAGCATAAGTTTAAAAGCATAAGTTCAGAATTCATCAGGAACCTTTCCAATTCTCTTCCACGGGGATCTACTCGGTCCGATCCCCAAAGAGAATTATGAGCATTAAAATCACCCTCTAGTAAAATAGGTGAGGGAAGCTCAGAAATTAATCGCGCTATGTCATCCTCCTTCCAATCAAAATACGGCAGGTATATGCTGCAAACTGTGACCTGAAGCGGACGCTTCATTCTAATAGCGACCGCTTGTAGATTTGTATTTAGATCAACAGCTTCGACGGTAGCTCTAGTCGATGTTAATATGGCTACTCCACCTCTAACTCTTATATTTGGCGGTTGATCTCGCCGAAATATATAGAATCCTTTTAGTTTAAAATTTTCATTTCGGCTGAAATGCGTTTCTTGCAGACATATACAAATCGGGTCTACATCAAGTACCAAGCGTTGGAGCTCATGGATGTTTGAAAATCATCCATTGATGTTCCATTGTACTATCGACTCGCTGATTTTAAATTAAATTATTTTCTGGGTTTGCCTTTCGGCCATCTTTTTTTTTCTTTTTTCTCCATATTGCGAACAGCTTCGTGTTCGCGGAGAACGTCGTCGCCCGTGTAGCTTTCGGTCTCCGAATCGGAGACTATCGAAGCCGCCGACGACGACGGGCATGGATCGGCGCCGGTTTCATGCGCTAATTGAGAGGCGGCAACCTGGCTGACCCCCGACACGGGAGCAGCACTGGTCACCGCCTGTGGAAGAGGGGACACTCGCCCCCCTCTCTGGTTTTTTGTGGCCTCTGAGGCTTAGAGGCCACTTCAGTTGAAGGAGGCTTGGGAGCCTCCATAACGGACTGCGAAGCAATCACTTTCTTCTGATCATCTAATATCTCACTAAGTCGAACTTGAACTTCTGGTTTAACATCCGTTTTCGTTTGGTCAGGAGCAACTTTCTGTTTCGAAGATGTATCTGCAGGAGGCTGTACAATTATTCTTGGCTTAGCAGCTTCTTTGCTGCTGAAAGGATTCATTTTATTTTCAATGATCCTTTCAATTAAGCCAGACAAAGTAATCAGCCAAAATCATTTCTCTTGAGAGTTACAAATTGGAAGATACAGTTTTAAATTTATATTATATCAACTTTTATATTACTACGTTATATATTAGTATTTATTATAAATATAAATTAATATTTCTGATTATAATTTGGTTATATATTTTTGTAATATCTATTGCAATTTTTAAAATCACACATAATGCCATAATAGAATAATTATAATGCTAATTGAAGTGTGATCTTTACAAATTTTTTAAAGATTCTAAATATCTTTTCACTTTCACAAAAAAATCATATTTTTTAACATGATATCTTTTCCAAATGTTTTTTTAGAATTTTAAACTAAAACATAAAGTAATAAACAACTTGCTTTTGAAGTAACAAAAATTTTAGCTGTTTTGAAATAGCATTGAGAAAAATTCCTTTCCAGAAATTGTTTTTCATATAAAGGAAAAATTAGGCAATAGTTGTGTTTGTTTTACATCTCACTGCAAATTAACGTAAACAATTATAGGCTGTACGTATCCGATGTAAAGTAGTCGATTATGTTGTATAAAAATAAAGAAACTTTTTTTATAATTCTAGTTTGTATGGCTAAACTTTTAATTTTTTTTTTCTCTGTATTAGATATGCATAAAAATTATGTAAAATTTTAGTTGGTTATATTATTATATACTGTTACAGGATTTTACTGCATGTAATTTTGCCTATAAATGCACTTTTGTAGTGATATAAAAAAGTAATACAAATATAACTGTAGAATTGTAATTATGTTTACATCCTGATAAGAAAACATATTATTTAGTTATTTTTCATATAAAAATAAACTGAATAATACAAAATAATTTCAAGAATAACTAATAGGTCTAATTTGGCTTAATAAATGTATAAATGTTAGAAGATTAAAAACCTAATTTTATCTATTTATTCATAATTTAATTTTCCAATAAAATGTTTAATAGCCTCCGACTACACAAGGAAACAATTCTAAAAATTATGGTTTTATATTTATTTAATTTTGACGGGAATTAATCAAATTATTTTCTTCTGGATTAATTTTCTTAAATGGTTTAACATCATTATAATTTTCTTTTAACTTATAATCGTTTCTACCGTAATAATTAATGCAATTTTTATATAAAACCTTAAATAATTAATTAAACTATATACATTATTTACTATGTGATTTATTAAAGTATAGTCAATGTAAATGTCGTTTCTAATGTACATAAATAAACAAGCTTGAACGTTTGAAATTATTAAATAAATAAACACGCTCATCAAAGTAAATGAACGAGTATTATCAACGTAATTAAAATAGAAGCATCATGATGAAATATCTTATTTTGGAAAATAATGATTTAAAAAAAATAATTATGTATATAGTTTTGCTCTCACTTTCGATTGCTGAATGTACGTGCAAATTTTACATATAAACCATGATATTTATAGAAAATGTTATTATTCCATATAAGTCATAATTTTTTATATTCTGTAAGGCCAAGAGATGGACGATAAAAACAGTGAGCGATGAGCGACAATGGAGGATTGGAAACAATATTTATTACTAACATTAGCTGAACGCTTGTCCAGCGAGGTGAAGAAAGGTATACAACCAAACGAAATTCACGAAAGCTGTCCAATATTTCGGTAGCAAGTTTTCAAAAATATATTAAAATAAAACTTTAATAATATAAATGTCTAATAACAATTGTTCAAAATATCAATAGCTGATTGAAATATGTGTCGGCGTTCTCTGTTACGATAAAAAGTAAAATCAGTCTCTCTTAATATTAAGAAAAAAATTACGTCACACGATTAAATATAAACAATTGTGATGCGTTAATTATTGAACTATTTATTCGCAAAGTTATTCGATAGACTGATGCAGTTAGTTTGTTGGTAGACTAGAAGACTGGGTAGAAGGAATTTAGTAACCTTTTTATATTTTTATGATTGTTGAATTTTACAGAATTTGAAAAATGCCAAGCTTAATCAGGATTTGAGCCCGGAAGGTTCTGGAATTGAATAAGTATTATGCAGTTTTAGTTACAATACATAAATAAAATACTATTACTTTGTGTTTGAATATGTTGTGCCTTACGTAGACTAATATAATATTTTCTTTGCCAAACGCGGTTGTTTGAAATCGTATTTCATCGAATGCGGCAAAATTTTACTACAAATGAAGCGATTAAGAGTTTAGGTAGATAATACAATAAATCAAACAACAACAATAATAATAATAAAAATTTAAATGGCTGAAATTTCAATATTTAAAAATAAAGAAACATAAATTTATCCTTGAAAAATGTTTTCAAGAATGAAACTTAGAAATATGTGAACATGAATTAACTTTTACTAAAATATGTCAATCCGTTTTAAGATATAAATCTATTTCTCTTAAAAACGTCTGGAGAAAAAATGTACAAAACAGGCGGAGAAGAGTTTCTAGATTTATACATACACAGCTTTTCTTCTATAACTGATGTTAAGGAGAACGCTGTAGAGTAATTCGTGTCCCACACGTCTTGCATGGAGTCTGAAGATTCCGTGCAAAATTAACGTTTATGAATGAAATTTACTTTATGTAATTGAGGGACACGGTAAATATAAAGCAACCATCTAAAATCTTTAGAATACTGCAAAATAATAAAATAATTACTTAGAATACCATAAAATAAGATTATTGGCTTATAATAAGCTGTCTTTTTCCTCCATCCGGTAATTTATAGAATGAATAGTTAGTGGCAATTTTATACGGAATAAAATAGAATAATTGATATTCAGTTGAACAGAATGAATTTATAATTTACGTTACTCTACAATACGTGGAGCGTAATTTTATTACACAATGGGTAATTATTCGTTTAGTTATTTTTAGTCATTATTATAAATATATGTGCTTCAGAAAGCTGCAGCATTAATCTGTTTAAGATCAGATCAATTGACAAGATGACATCTACTTGATTTTCATGCAACTCAGCTATTTCCAAAATACTCGTAGTAATGTTAGATATATTTGTGTTAAAATGCTTTTTAGCAAATTGAATTAAATAGTAATTTGAATGCAAAAAATGTTACTAGGTTAGAATTCCAAAATATTTTAATACATCTTAAGATTATAGACATTTTATTACTAATTTAACATGCCAAATCGGTTTGTTAAGATGATACTTACAGTATTGTCTGTACAATACTGTACAAAAAATATTGATATGAAATTGAGATATTGAAATTGAGATATCAAACTTACAACGCATAATTTCTAAAGCATAGTCATTACATTAGTTCTTGACATGTATTAAAAAAAGTAATTGTCTTTGTTACTGTAACAAATGTTTAATAGCAGATGGACGAAGCAGAATGAAATATCTCTACTCGTAGACCTTAAAATCCAGAGACTTAATGGTACGATAAATGTTTTTAATTTGGTCATTGCTTGTTGTCAGTGAAATTATACGTAACGTAAATAGACAATACCGATATTTATTGAAAAGTATAAAAAATTACAAAAATTTTTGAATTTAAAAGTAAGTTATTTGATTCTCTGTTTTTAAAAATATATTCTCTTACAAAAAATTAAATTATAACTCAGAAAGTACCTAGTCAGAACCAAAAAAATGCCGTTGCTCTAATACAATACACTGTTTCTTTAAAATAAGAAGTATTTTTATCTTAGTTTTGTTTCAGAATTTCTAGATTTCGTTTTTCTCCCGAAGACTTAAAAAAATCAGAACCGAGGAAAATTATATTTTTTTCACCTTTAATAAACTTTTTAAGGCAAGTTAAATTTTTATACATTTTTATCTAAAGAGAAAATATACGTTATAGGTTTTACACGACTGGAAATATTGTGAAATAATTCATCATCATAAATAGATTTTATTTTAAATTCAAAATTCTTGATATAATATATTTAAATAAATAAATAAGGACATTCCTTATTTTAATATTTAAACAACATTTTGAATTTTTTAATTTTATGATTTTTAGCTACGAGTAGTTTTTACATTTATGTAACTTATAAAGACCTAAATATTGGAGCCAAAGTTTTTCTTTTTTAATATTAACGTAAATAAAGTTTTATGCTATAATGAAAAAAAGATTTTTGGGTTTTAGTCCTAGATACCTTCTTAAAATCCATGATGAATAACTGAAAAATATCAGAAGATCTACTCAACTTGAAACTATGCGCTGTGTATCCTTTTACATATTTCCTGGAGGAAAAAGAAATAAATTGATTTTTCAAACTTCATTTTGCTCCAGTAAGAACATTTTTTTATAAATTTAATGAAATCTGGGATAACTCCCAATCCAAAGGAAATTAGAATTCCGTCTTGGTCATGCTTATATTTATTTTATAGAAGCAAATCAATTGCGTCCCACGGAATAAAATGCATTAACTTTATAAAAAGAGTTCCGTCATAGAGATCTATAACGAGTTCCCTAATCAGATTATAATTTTTAAATATTTCTTTAGTTATTACGAATCTTTATAATACTATATTTTTACTGTAAATATTTTTTTGAGTGCCTTGGTACTTCTTTCACTTTCATCTTCCAGCGTAAATTAGGAAGATACGCAGGAGGATGAAAACTGAAACAGAAATGGAAGAAAAAGAGCAACTTTGGGATTAAACCTTCTATATTAACAGTATTAACAATTTTAAGTTTTATCGATATCGTAAGTTGTTTTTTTTTTACAGATATAGTATAACATTTACTTAAATGTGATTTTGGAAATTTGAAATAATAATGAAATAGAAAAATAAAGTTAAAAGAGGCGTCCTAAATACTGGTTATGGAGAATTAAAGGAAAAAACAGACAAACGACTTGAAAATTATTAATTAACCGAACTAAAATTCTCCAATACACATACATGTCAAATTCTCTCCACTTACATGGTGAAAAGCTAGTCTTGGTACCTGTCTTTCAATCGGAAAGATGTAGATTCGAATTCCGGGTTCTTTTCATATTTAATAAGCTATAATTTCACTTCTAAATTTACACAAAAAATACGCTAACTGTAATTAGGCGTTAGCTATTATTTTAAGTAATTAAATAAATAGATTTCTCTTGTAATATTTTTGGGGTAGAGATTCCATTTCAGATTTAAGATGACACGGGATTTAGTCCTGAATGATTTTTTTTTTTTCAATATTAGTGGTGTAATTGTTTTTAAGGGAACGTTCTGCATCATTTAAAGCAAATACCTTGGTGGAACAGTAATAAAAAAATTCTCAATCGTAATATTATTAAATGAGAAAAAATCTATATGAATAATTCTAAGGGAATAATAAAACGAAAATATTCTCTTTTTAAAAATTTCAAAAGAATAAAAATCAAAGAAGGTGTTTCTCTATATAATTTATATAATTAGAAGTGGAATTTAAATTTAAATTTACAGATGAATAAATAATTTTATTCACAGCAGGCAAATAAATTTAATTGCATATTTTATAGAAGCAAGTAAATTAAACTGCATGTTGAAAAATAATATCAATTCTCAGTAAAATTATGCTGAAATTTATCAAAAATAAATATTAACTTATTTTATCAGTAGGATACTTAATCTTCGGGTATACCAGTAATGTTAATAGTTGGAATTTTATACCTCTAGTGTATTGTAAACTCTCTTCAGGTTTGTACAGATAGGAAAACTCAGTAATTGTTGAATCTCAATCGTTAAAAAACAATTACAATAGTAATAAATTTATAATTGAGCGATTGTTTGTGCGTGAATAATGAAATAAGTAGTAAATGATCGGAAAATATCCTGCGGACAAAATACAAATAAATGTATATCCTTCTAGTATCAAGCGTACGTTTAAGAATAAAAAAGAATTAAAACGAAACTATAAGTAGTTATTTTTAAAGAAGATTGTAAAACGTTATGCCCTGGTTTTACTGTTATAATTTTTAATGTTTTTATAATCACAGTTTAATAAAGTATTTTTCTTTAAACTTATATATTCTGTCAACAAAAATATATTGTAGTCAATGAATTTTATTGTTTCGCATAGAAATCAACAAAAATTATGCAATGGAACATTAAGTCCAGTTTTTCATTTTCTAAATTTTAGAACGGTTTCATCTCGGTAACTAAGGCTTTACTATAAAAATTCTTTCATTTTCTTATAAACTTGATGGAATCCGATTATTATTTTGAAAGTTTAATTTTCAATATTATATATAAATATCACGATAGTGTCGAAAAGCCCTATAGAAAAAGCCTGCGTTTGCTACCGGATAGGGTTGGTGTGGTTTTTGAGATTTGTGGTATATTATATTAATATATATATATATATATATATATATATATATATATTATAAACTAAAAAATTGAATCTGTAACCGGAATTGCAGAAGTAACTTAATCGATTATAACAAGAAAGCGATTTCAGATGGAATGTTTGCCTATCGTAAGCGGCGTACACATTACATGAAAGTTTCTATTTATTGTAAAACTTAACGTGGTTTGCTATAAAATAAAATATAATGCGATTATAAAAGTATTCTAAATAAACTTCCTTACATATTTAAAGTTGGAAACTCTTTTAATTAGTTTCACTCTGTATTTTTTTTCTTTTTTTTTAAAGAATCTATTGAAAATTTTTTAATGGCCCCCGTTAATTTTATGAAAATCTTATTAAAGTAGCAATGTTGGGATGACCCATCATTGTGAAAAGTCCTTCTTCAGCAATGATCATGTAAAGCTAATCAGTTTTCAATGTATTTTATTACATGCGTTTGCTACACACGTGGTCCCGCAATAATATAGAAAAGTTACACTTTTTGATTAAATTCAGTTAATATATTATTTTAATTTGTAGAATAAATTCAATGATATGTTTCATTACAGAATGATTTAAATTATTATATTAATTAGTTAAAACATTTCCAAATGAGCACCTAATCTTATTAAAATATCCTGTCTCCTTTTATAATTACATCACACATGATTACAATGTCAGAAAAAATTTGTCAATTTTTATTAAATTTATGTATACATGAAAATGCATATTTACTTGTGCCAACTAGAAATATAAAACGATTTTTGATAGCCAAACAAAGACTTAGGTAGTGGGTCCAATATTAGGAGTTCTGAGATTTGTTAGCAGGTAATAAAAGATAAAATTATAAAAGAATAAAAAATTAGGATAATAATATCATACGGTTAAACGAGTTAGAAGGTTATATATTTTAAGACATTATATATATCTATAATGTCTCAAAAATAATATTAATATAAGTATTAATATTATAATTATAATAATATAGTAAAAATATTATAACTATTATTATTAATATAATAATATGTCCCATTCTATAACTTCTAAAATGCTTAATATCAAGATCAGCACGTAGTTATTATTTTTAAATGTTTCTATTGGTAAAGATATCTCAAAAGGTAATAATAATCAAGACTCCCGGGTAATCAATGAAAAACCTTTGTTAGGACGGTGAAATTGAATTTTCTTTACGTCGTGACGAATAAAAAATACAAAAATACCGTTCACTTAAAATGAACATTCCATATATATATATATATATATATATATACTATACTTTGTATATTTATTACTTCTATTCTACTTTGTAAGAGGTTTAACTGAATAAAATTTGCTATACCACTTGTTTTTCATACTTCACAGTTGTAAATAAAGATGATGCTCAACGTTTACTTTTCCATTTACGTATTTGTTTACTTTTGCTATTGTTTTAATATTTAATACTTTTTTTTCTAATAAGATACTTATTCTGAAAGTAGAAGTGTAAGTATATGTACATTAATGAGTATATATATATATATATATATATATATATATATATATATATATAGCGTTATGTATAAAATTTATGGTTCAAAAATTTCCCTTCAACTACTTGATCAATTTTATTGAAGTATAGATATACTGTAAATAATATATCTGATGTTGTGCATGTGAAAATTTGATGGGTTGGTTTTTTCGTTTTGTTTTTAGCCTCCAGAACCACCTTAAGGTATGTATGAGGATGACCACCTCAGAGGATGAGTGGAGATGTTATGTATGAGCGTAAATGAAGGGTAGTTTTGTGCAGTCTCAGGTCCACCGTTCCTGAGATGTGTGGTTAATTGAAACCCAACCACCAAAGAACACCGATATCCACGATCTAGTATTCAAATCCGTGTAAAAGTAACTGCCTTTACTAGAATTTAAACCTTAGAACTCTCGACTTCGAAATCAGCTGATTTGCGATGACAAGTTTATCACTAGACCAACCCGGTGGGTCGATTCTCATTTAAATTATGTTTTCTATATTTCTTGCGCAAATATGCTAAATAATTAACAAAAAATATTATACGAAATAAAATAAAGAAAATTGGGTCTTCTTACGCAGAACTAACCTAGAATCTTTCTTGTTGCGTAAGATAGACTTTAGACTGATAGTTATTTCACCTGAAAATGAATAAATTATTTTGCAAACTGTTTGCTTTTATCTCAGTGAATATTTAAGACGCGCAACTGAAAAGCGAGTTTTCTTAATTTAAGAATTTTCCGGATTTAGAGAGAACCTTTTCTTATCGCAGCAACAGCTTGAAGTGAATAAGAGGTGTCGTTTATTATTTTGAAAGTGTTGGCGTAGTAATAAAATACACCGTGTTGTATAAAATATATTTCATTAAATTATATAATTTACATAAATTTTTGTTATTAGTAAGTAATAATTTTTCTTAAAAATACAAAGATTTTTATTCCAGATAGAAATTTTAAGAACCAGGGAACTGCATTCTTTGAGTCCATCTCAAATTCCATCAGCAATTTTCTTGGTAAGTTTTCACTTATTTTTTTTATCATTGTTTGATTTCAAAATTTCTTTTCCAGTTGTTACATAAAATCAATATTTTCCGACGTTTAAAATTACGATATTAGAAAATCTATTTGGATTTAATAATGTAGTAAACGAAATATTAATATCAAAGTATATATCTTAAAATAATGAGATTTTATTCAGTACAGTATCTGCTTAAAATAAATATTGAAATATAAATTCTTTAACAGAATTCATTTGTATACTTATTTTAATAATTCTTTTACAAAGAAAAATCTTTGATAAAAACTACTACATTTTCAAAAGATGTAATATTTATATTTTATATCAATGTTTTTCATTTTACATTTTAATATTCATTACGTTATAATGCATTAAAGAAAGCTACATTAATAATGTTTCTTTAAAGAAATTTTTTCTGCGTATTTTTAAAGTTTTTGCAGCTTCTCTATTTTTGAAAAATAAACTGAGACTCGTTTTCTATTGTTAAAACCAACTATTATTAAAAACATCCATTCTCAAATAACTTTCCTTTTGAATAATCTTTCAATTTTTGTAGTAAAATGTTTATAAAGTCCATCTTAAAAGTTTCATTTCATTATAGTTCTAAAGAAACAATCAATTTGGACTATTAAATAAGTACAATTTATAATTAATGGTGCTATAATTTTAATTATTAGATATTATGTTGTATTAAACTTCAAATCTGATTAGGATACCCAGAATTTTCCCAAAATTTTCTTAATTAAATTTATTGTTAAGAGTCTGGACAGGTCCAGAAATAGTCGCTCCATTAGATTAGTCACCTGCAATCACTCCCACTGACGATGTGAAGATATATGTGTATTACAGATATTTTTTTCTTAAAAAGGTACTTTTTATATAATAATAGATTATGTGATTGCATTTCTATATCTCATATTACCAATGTATTTAAAATTATCATTATATAATTGTAATTAATTATTAATTCATAATTTTTTTTTAGAAGCAAATAAATTAAATTGCTTGTAGGTAAATAATATGAATTCTCAATCAAAATTATGCTGAAATTGATCAAAAACCAATATTAATTTGAAATACTGAAAAAAAGATTAACATAATTTCGAGGATTTTCTGATGATGTGGTGATCGTGGCATTGATCCAACACAATCCTCAGCAATGTCCTAACTGACACAAACTCCAAAGACAACAGAATCAAAAATATTGAAAGGTAGCATGGCAAGAGGAAAAGTGAACAGTTAAAAAGATTGTCTCAGCTAAGGAGGAACCGAAACATGGAATTATTATTTCGTAACTTTATTCTTGAAAAAATACAATCTGGTTTGTATCAGTAAATTAAAAATTCATTAAAGCAATTATTTTCTTTTCTTACAGTAAAACCTCTTCTAGATTATCTCCTTATGTAGATGACACTATTACATATTTTTAAAAATAATCTTATTAGAAAAAAATGTATAAAATATGAAAACAATAGCAAAAGTAAACAAATAAGTAAATGTAAAATTAAACATTGAGCATCATCTTGTTCGTCTTCATTTACAATCGTGATAGATGAAAAATAAGTCATATAGCAAATTTTATTCAGTTAAACCTCTCACAAAACAGCATCCTTTAAAACAAGGCATGCATTTATTTTTTATGAATTCAAGAGATAGTCAAAATTTAAAGCCGGATTTCATTGTTCAGTTTACCTGAAAAATAATCTAAGTGAAAAAAAATCACTGAAGATGGATGTAATAAGATCTTTTCAGATAAATTTATATGGTAAAAGTCGCTTTTAGAAATCAGGAGCCAAGTTTTAGGGTGCTGCTGAAGAATTGAACGTGGTGCATATTATACGACTACCAGAAAGGAAAAATGCAGATGAAGACACATACTACATTACACAAAATATTCCAGGAGGTTTTTACTAAATTTTATCGGGATATTTTTCAAATTAAAATAATGAAACAGCATAACGAGGCCAAAATTTAAAGAAAAAATGTAAGTAGAAAAAAAAAACGTTTACGAAACCATGTTTATGTGGATTTTTTCATTATTTTAATAAGAAGTGTCGGCAATAATGTTTACCAGGAACTGCCGTACACATTCTTTTTACTGAAAATAATCAATTTATAATGATAAGCGATAATTTTATCGTGTTATTACAAAGTTATCCTCTTCAGAGATCGACGACAAAAATAGAAGAAAATAATTTAATTTGGTTAAAATTTGGATGTAGATGGACATTAGGTCAACTGTATTAGCCTTTATAATAATAGTACTTTCATCGAATGAATATATTAAGTATTGTGTTGGAAATATCAATAATATTTTTCTTATTTAAAATTTGTTTGGGACTGTTTGTTAATAAAACTACATTGGAAGCAGTCTCTCAATAACCATCAACGTTTTGCATTTTTATTTTATCACTTTCTTTGACTTGTTTTATAATTAAACTATCTTTTGTTAAATTAAATTTTAATTTCGTTTACTTTTTAAGAAATACAGCATGATACTTGCAATAAGGAAAGCAAAACAATTTACTGCAATGATTTACTAACACACCTTATGAACATATGCAATTCAAAATGCATGTAAGTTTTAACAACAAATTTTGGAATATGTCTGTATTTCTATTAGGTACTTGGTAAAAAAAAATTATTTTTCTCAAAATCGTATTTATTTATTAAACACGTATTAAAATTATAAATTATTACTTTATTTCATCAAATTAATGAAACTCATATAATTTACAAGAACTGAGTATTGTTTTGTAGTTCTTGTGAAAGTAGAATCACAAAAATTTAAATCAATTTTTTTCAATAAATTTGAGACTAATTTTATACTGTTTGTTAATCCAAATCGGTTAACAGTTTATTTAAAATAATTTTTTAAATTAAATTCAACGTCTATATTTATATCCACTACGCTAATACGAAATAATCACTTTAAGGATAAAAATTTTATCTAAGATTGTTTGTTGAGATCTTCTTTTCACATTTGGACGCTTCATTACTTAAACGATTCAGTGTTTACAAGGACAAATTGCTGCGCCAACTTCAACAGCGCATTATTTATCTTCCAGAACATTTCATTTCTATTAAGCTCGTCAACATTTTTCAGCTATATAGACGACATGACAGCGAACTAATGCAACTCCTTTCATTAGCCAATGAATATTAAGTAATGAAGTTTGAGTTGGAAGAAAAATAGCCTCTTATATTGTTTATTATATTTTAAAAATAACTTGCAAGCTACCATAACAATGAGTATTGTTATTTTATCTGAAAACGCTACTGATTTAATGAAAACATTTACAAACGGTTATAAATACGGTAAGCTGTGAGACCATATAAGTTGTTTTATTAACGGATTACGTATATTGATCTACAATATAAATGTTGAATGGAAATCTGAAAGCGTTTGTATGGGTTTATTGAAAGGACCAGTAGTAATAAAGGACCACTAGAAGTGGTATTTTCAAAACATGTCGATTTAGATGACATAACAGGGATTTGTGATATTCGTTCCGAAATTTCGTAAACAGATTTTATTTAACTGATTTATTATTTATTCGTGGTTTTTAATTAAATAAGTGTTATTGTGGATTTATAGTCCGTAAAACGAATAAGTACATTACAAAGACTAATTTTAATTAAATGTTTATTAAAGAGAGAAAATTTAACTATACATTTCTTTATAACGATGTACAGTAAACGTCTAGAAAAATACACTAGAAATATTAAATTAATTAATACATACGTTCAGTGTGGGTGTTAAACGAATTGCTGTAAAGCAAAATTTTGATTTTAAATTTTATATAACAACAAAATAAAGATATTCCTTTGTTTTAAACAAAATACAAAATATTCTTTCTTTTTTAATTTATACATACGTACATCTTCGGCACGACATTCCATGCATCACTCCATTTCTTTAACAAAACCTCTTCTAATGAGAAGAGGTTTTGTTTATAACTAAAACCTCTTCTAATGAGAAGAGGTTTTGTTTAAGATGTGAGGCTGTGAACAATGGTTCACAGTCTCACATCTTTATTTTCTGATGTTTAACTCGCTCTCCTAAAACATCCTCGACTTCATTAGCCCAACTCTTCTATGGACCCCTTCTCCATCAACATCCCTCAGACTTGCCAGTCCACATTTTTCTAATCATTCGATCGGTTGCCATTCCGCATAGATGACAAGTTCATCCCAATCTTTCCCTCTTTATTTCAACCGGTATCCCGGGATCACCATTAAGCTGAACAAATTCATAATTTTTCTTACTCGCCAAATTCCATTTTCCATTTTTACTGTTTATACGTTTCTCTTATTAAGTGTAAAATGAAATTTTTTATTGATACACGTTTCACTTTATATTAAGTTCTACCAAGTTCTCTTGATATTATTGCTTGCAAAATTATCATAAAAACTAATGTAAAAATTGTAAAATAGACTGTTATGAATTAAATAAATAAAATTTGAAAACTTTCTATAAATATTCTAAATGAAATTGAAAAATAAAAAATTGGTGAGTACCTAAGAAAATTGAGAAGGTAATGAAAAAATAAACTAAAATTTCATTCATAAAGTTAAAAAACTATTGAAAAGTCTTATAATTAGCATTCTGTACGTAAAGTGTAACTATCATAGTGTGCAATGTAAACGTAGTAGTGAATAATGTAAAGAGTCTATGTACGGTTAAAACTACCTAATTAGATATTAAGATTAGGAAAATTTTATTTGAAATATTAAGGCATTAAAACTTATATTAATGCAAACATATATTAAAAAACTATATATATATATATATATATATACTAGCTGTACCCTGCCACGCCTCGCTGTGGCACAGCGAAGTTTCTGCGACGTTTATCAATTGATTGTTTCTTCGATGGAGAACAATATCTTTAGGTTGGAACTGATCTCCGACTATGACAATTGCTAGTTCGTCTATAGTTGGAGCATTATATCTCCGGACATGTTCTCCAGCGGGCGTTTTGTCTGTGTGAATAACAATCTTGTGGGTATCTGATGGCATCATATCAATTGCCGTTTTGAACAAACGCACCAAATTATTCCTTTCGTGAAGGAGCTTCTGTAGCCGCGAAATAATTGATCTTCTTAGCGAGTTATGTATTCCACAACGTGCATCGACTTCATCTCTATCATCACCAATGAAGTACATTTGAAGGAATTTATGGTCACTATCTGGGAACGGGAGCAGGGGGCCAGCTTTGTGATATATTTGCCCTTTGATTTTAAAAGTTGGCATGAATTGAGTCGTCACGATTTCCGCACCAAATGACGTCATTTGGAAGCAAGAGTTATATTTCCTGATGTTAGGAAATGCTTCGATTCAGCGGTAGATCCAGCAAGTAGAGTTTTCAATGGCTCTGATGGTGCATCAAGTTGAGGCAATTTGATTTTTCCGCCAGCGCAACACATCCCTTTCGTTTCATTATTAAACTTTAGAGCCTGACAGTAGGTACAGACATGACTCATCTGGCCAATGACAACATGCCGACTTGAACTATAATCAACAGCTGGATTGTACCGGAACGCAAGACAATTGTATTGCAGATTCAGATCAGCTGTTCTTTGGGCTCGTGTTTCAGCTATCCTCGCCCTGTCGCGTTCATTCCGTTGAGAACGAACCAAATCTGTTGCTGCAGAACCCGACTGATGTGCTCGCAATCGTGCATCCTCAAGCCTGGCTGCTCGTCTTTCTGCCGGTTCCACGTTACGTATCTGGATGGTGCTTAGTATGTTCCTCTCTCGTACGGATGCCCGCTCTTCCTCAGTCATATTCGAAAGCCGTCTTCTTGATCCTTCTGTGTGGCGAGTGCGATGGCCCAAATTCGATTTTCTGCGAGGCATTATTTCGGCTTTCACTGAAATAGAAGGAAGGGATAAGATTATAACCTCTTATGGCTCTAACAGCTCTAGGTTGAAAACCATTACAAAAAGGGCAAAAAGTTTAATAACGAAAAATTTTCATTTTGAAAGGCCAAAAAAAATTATTTAAACTTTTTTCAGCTATCTCTCATGGTTCTCATAGCTGCAGCTCGACAACAATGAGACACAGGACAGACAGTATTGAAAAGTGGCTAAAAATTAATAATATTAACTAAATACATAAATTTAAATAAATAAGTGTAATATTAGTTAAATGAAATAGTTAAATAATAATTATAAAAAATTATATTTTTTTCTGACCATCTCTCATATAAAACATAACCTCTACAAACGATTTGGTGAAAGGCGCAGCTCAATCACGACACGATCACGCAAAGGTACCTCGATTAAAGTGAATATTTAATTCAGATTGTATAATAATCTAAATCAGATGCAAGTGGATACGTTTTTTTTTTTTTTATTATTAATAAACAATGTAATTGGGAACAGGTATTGTTTCACGTGTGACTGCGGTTGTCGTTAGCTAGTATGGCGAGTGTTCCCCTCGCTTCCAGCAGATGGCGCGGTCACTGGTACACAGCTGACCATTAAAAAAACTGTTTTCTCGCGGTCGCGGGTATGTGACTGACGCGAAAAATAGATGAAAACAATCTTTGATGAGGGTTATATATCGTGCTAAAATTTGAGCTCAATCGGTGCAGAACACCGATTTATAATGATTTCGGCTGCGAAAAAAGCCCTTAAGTCGTGCGAAAAAACACATCATTTTAAATGCTTACAAAAGCAGAGTAATGCTTACTAATTACAGAATAATCAAACGGCGTTGATTTCAGATGTTAGTAAACTGCTAACTTAAGTAGAAGTTGTGCTGCTTCAGTGTACAACGTGATTCTCGAGTATGAATCTACTAATGAATTACGGTCTCCAAGGAAAATAAAACCCCGCAGGTCAATTGAGAAAAAGGTAAGATTTTGATAAAAACGCGATTCGTAAAAAAATTACACGAATTTTAATTATTTAGAAATAGTTTAGCGGTGTATTATGTCCTTTGGAAGAGAATTCGGTTATTGTCTTCGACAACGCTTCTTATCATTAAACGAAAAGAATTCCAGCCGTGTTATAGAAAAACAACGATATCAAAATGCGGCTTAGTTCAAAAGGAATAATTTTTGAAGAGGTTTAAGTTAATGTTCAATCATTGCAAAGGGTTTCGCGTATTAAAAGTAATTATAGTCCGTATAAAATTGGTTTGACACACAACGCCATATTGGTAAGTCGTGTTTTTATTCGGCTCCTAACGAATATGTTTACCAGCCTCCGTGGCGCGAGTGGTAACGTCTCGGATTTTAATCCGGTGGTTCCGAGTTTGAATCCTGATCAGGCATGGCATTTTCATACGCTATAAATCATTCATATCATCTGAAGCAATGCATAACGGTGGTTTCGGAGGTTAGAAAAAACAAAAAAAAACTAATACTTAGTTGTGTGGTTTCAGTGTTACTATTTGTGAATTTTATTCCTTGCTTTTACATAGCAAAGAACGCTAAATGACCAAAAAACGATTGTTTGGTCATATAAAAAAATAATCTAACAAAGGATTTTTGGTCATTACGTAGGGATATTATTTTCTGTTTATTTGGTTATTTCGACTTTTTTTTGTTTGCATAGTCTTAAGTCTATCTGGGCTATAAGAAAGTTGGGTGTTTTAATTTATTTACTGTAAGTCATCCTGCTTGGTGGCTTTTCTTTTTGTTTTGGTGTTTTTTTTGTTTTTTTAAAATAAAATACAGATGTTTTAGCTGTTAAATATAATTCAAAGAAATTTGTTACTTAATCAGTTGTGATTTTGTTTACATTGGGAACTGCCTTACGGGCTCTTCGTGATTGGTCGTTGTGTTTGACAGCGGCCATCTTGCATTGATCTGATTGGTTTTCCTTTGTTTACATTTCCATCTGATTTATTAGCCTCTTATTTATTAAAAAACTGTTTTTTCGCGGTCGCGGGTATGTGACTGATGCGAAAAATAGATGAAAACAATCTTTGATGCGGATTATATATCGTGCTAAAATTACGAAATATTTTACTCAATTTGATCGCAGTACCAACTGACGGGACAAACTAAAATTAAAATAGAATATTATTTAATATTCGATACTGCGATGGTAGCGCTGTCTGCCGGATCCAATGTAAAATATTCCAAAATCAACAACTACTTATAAATAAAAAATTAATTAAAAAACATTTTCCAGTGGACCAAATTGTGAACCTAAACCATTCTCGAATCCCCTTGAACACACACAAAAAATTTCATCAAAATAGGTCCAGCCGTTTAGGAGGAGTTCAGTGACATACACACGCACACAAGAAATATATATATATATATAATCAATTTGTGTAATCTAGACATCACATCTCATTGATCGTTTAGAGTTAGCAGTGTTTAGCTGTTATTATAGATGGTTTATAATGATGCTTAACACTAATTGTAATCTATGTGTAGTTGTTTTCATAGTTACTATAATTTGATGTCAGTTTCTTTACTATTAGATTATACAAGCAGTTTGGATTTAATCAGTGGCATTGCTTTGGAAGAGGTTGGCGTAAAATAAAAGATCAAACATAGAATTGTAGCTGGGGAAATAACCTGTTATAGTTATATATTTTCAATTTTTTTTCAATGTAAGATAGCAAATACAGAAGTGAAAGTAACATAGATTTATTAAATATCTTTTCTAATTAAGTTCATTATGACATACTATTTTATATATTAAAGCCGATGAACTTGAATGTGTATATTTCGATAACGGAATGTGTTATTAGGTTGAGATTGGTCTTACTCAATTATTTTAATCTATAAGTTTTAGTTACGTTTTTCAACTACTCAGGAGTAATCAACTTGTTTAGTGGTAAAAAATCACTTTCTTCTTCGAATTTTATTATTTTGATGAGGGAGGGAATAATCTTATTAATGTAATTATATTTAATAAATTACCAGAAAAATTACTGATATTAACACAATTCTTGGTACTTTATTATGATTACTAAGAAAGTTCTAGACATCTTAAATCAAAACGATTTGAATGATGTATTGCAAGAAACAATACGTCTTAAGTTAATATTCATACATCTAATTATTAAGTTGCCTTAGAATTTAAACCGAAATATTGTATATCAGAATTTAACGATATGATTTGTGGAAAAATCTAATTAGAACTGTAAACTTACTACATTTTACTTCAACTGGTATTTTTCTTATGTATTAGAATGTAAATAATGATTAGGAGATATTATTAATATTTTTCCTATTAGCTCGATAAAATCTTCTTTTTTTTTGTCTTCAGTCATTTAACTGGTTTGATACAGCTCTTCAAGATTCCCTATCTAGTGCTAGTCGTTTCATTTCAGTATACCCTCTACAACCTACGTATACCCTCTACAATTTGTTTTACGTATTCCAAACGTGGCCTGCCTACACAATTTTTTTCCTTCTACCTGTCCTTCCAATATTAAAGCTACTATTCCAGGATGCCTTAGTATGTGGCCTATAAGTCTGTCTCTCCTTTTAACTATATTTTCCCAAATGCTTCTTTCTTCATCTATTTGCCGCAATACCTCTTCATTTTTCACTTTATCCACCCATCTGATTTTTAACATTCTCCTATAGCACCACATTTCAAAAGCTTCTAATCTTTTCTTCTCAGATACTCCGATTGTCCAAGTTTCACTACCATATAAAGCGACACTCCAAACATATACTTTCAAAAATCTTTTCCTGACATTTAAATTAATTTTTGATGTAAACAAATTATATTTCTTACTGAAGGATCGTTTCGCTTGTGCTATTCGGCATTTTATATCGCTCCTGCTTCGTCCATCTTTAGTAATTCTACTTCCCAAATAACAATATTCTTCTACCTCCATAATCTTTTCTCCTCCTATTTTCACATTCAGTGGTCCATCTTTGTTATCTCTACTACATTTCATTACTTTTGTTTTCTTCTTGTTTATTTTCATGCGATAGTTCTTGCGTAGGACTTCACCTATGCCGTTCATTGTTTCTTCAAAATCCTCCGATAAAAAATATATCTGACATTTTAATTCCTTCTTTAGATATTTCCTTCGATAAGGGTAATACGGATAACACTGACAAACATAATTTTTGTTTCCCAATATGAGATAGATGATTTAATCTGTATGTTAATGCTGAAAACGAATATAAACTCAGAATCTTTCTATCACCCACCATTTTTGAATAATTTTTAAATTTTAATTAATGGATTTTTTCATTTTCCAACATTCATTTTTTATTGTTTAATTTTGTTAGCATAATTTGTAAGCTTTAATAAACAATACTAGACAAATAATTAAATCATATCATAGTCACATATTATGACATCATATCTAATACTGAAGAGTGAGCCTTCATGGACAAGATTAATCATGTCTGTTCAGGTCAAAACATGTAGCTGGAAACACAGCTGTGTTGTTTGTATTGAGCACTGGATTTAGGAATGAATTAAATTTGTTCAGTCTTATTGCTGTCTTAAGTTTGTTGACAGTGCAGTATCATAATGCGTCGAAATTGTGTAAATGATGTGGATGCCTTTCTTATGTATGTGGTGAGTTTGCCGTAAAATGAAATAGGAAAAAAATAACCTTTAATTAAAAAAGTATATCATTTGTACTTTCAGTGTAAAATTGGTCATCAAGATAAGACATGGGCTTCTCATATAGTATGCACTAATTGTTCTGTATATTTAATAAGATGACTGAAAGGTACATGGAAGTCTTTGCCATTTGGTGTAGTTATGTTTTGACGTGAACAAAAGGATCATGTAACCGATTGTTACTTTTGATTAACAAGTGTGTCTGGAATTTCTAAAAATTCTAAACATTCTGTAAAATATCCTTTATTGCAATCTGCAATCAGGCCTGTACGTCACAGTGAAATTATTCCAGTTCCTGAGCCACCTGTGAATGTATGTTTCGAAAGCAGCGATGAAGAATAAGACAGTACTGAAGAAGACAAAAATTATTTTCATTTTGAATTATCTTTCAATAGCCAGATCTTATACCACAAGGTGAATTAAATGAGTTGTTTAGGGATTTAAATTTATCAAAAATCAAGCTGAATTGTTAGAATCAAGACTGCAAGGTTCGAATTTACTTGAAAAATAATTCAAATTTTTCGAGCTTTCGAAGCCGACAAAAAGAACTTTCTCAGTACTTTATTGATGAAAATAATTTGGTTTATTGCACAAATGCTGATGAGCTATGTTGCACTTAGAACAAGTTCATAAACCTGAGAACTGGCCTCTTTTCATAGATTTGTCCAGGTATAATTTAAAAGTGGTTCTACTACACAACGGTAACAAATATCCTTCGATACCAATCACTTATGGTATTAATTTGAAAGAGTCAACCGATGTGATGAAAGACGTTCTTGAAAAAATAAATTTTAAAAACATAGCTGGAATATATGTGGCGATTTGAAATTTATAGCTATTTTGTTAGGCATGCAGTTAGGCTATACTAAGTAGATGTGATTTCTTTGCAAATGGGGCAGCCGAGCTAGGGATAAACATTATGCTACCAAAGAGTGGAACAAAAAGGACAACTCAGTTGCAAATGAAAGTATTATTCATGAGCCCTTAGTTGAACCCAAAAAAATATTTTTACCCCACTCAATATCAAGCTAGAAAGAATGAAAAATTTTGTAAAAGCAATGAAAAAGGATAGTGCCGGATTTTTTAACATCAGGCAGAAATTTCCGAATGCAAGTGAAAGAAGAATTAAAGAAGGAATATCTGTTGGTCCTCAAATAAGAGAGTTTGTCAAAGATGATGTATTTAACTCAATGTTAAATAATGTAGAAAGTGCAGCATGGGCTTCATTTTAAGACGTTTGCAAAAGTTTTCATAGCAAACTAAAATCCGAAAATTACCACGATATTGTTAATCAACTTCTTATTTTATACAGAGCTATGGAATGCAGTATATCTTTGAAAATACATTTCCTCCACTCACATCTGGATTTTTCCCGGACAACCTCGGAGACGTAAGTGACAAACACGTTGAACGTTTCCACCAAGACATTTCGGTGATGGAAAGCCGCTATAAAGGAAAATGGAATACTAACATGCTAGCCAACTACTTTTAGACATTAATTCCGGATTGTGCCTGAGGCTTTATAAAAGAAAGGCATCAGCGAAATCATTTTAACACACTTGTGGCCATGCAAAATTATATTTTTTACAAATTTTAAATATCATTTCTTTTATTTTTTTTTTAAGCGTAATTTATTCAAAACTAAGTGTGGTAGAAAAATTATTTTACAGATCTGTAAATTACGCAAAAAAGCAATTTAGGAAATGGTATCACACTTAGAGAAACATTAAAAAAACCTTTTTTGTCTGTAAGTGATAATTTATCTTTCTTTAAGTTTAAAAATAAATTTAACGTTGACAAGGAAGTCATTTCTAGTAACTAGTTCAGTAAAATAATACAACACACAAGTAGTAGATGGAGAGAATAAATAAGCAGAAGAAGATTGAGTAGATGTGCATGTGTATGTGAAATAAAAAAATTACTTCTCTTATACTCGTAAAATAGATATAATGCACATATATATATCGTGCGTCCTATAAACAGACAAAAAGTTTTGACCACCGCTATACGATTGAGTCGAGTTCGAGTAAATTAAATCTCAAATTAAATTGTTTTGTTAGCATTTTTACAATTATTTTAGTATTCATTTCTATTAACGATTGAGGAGAGTGTTATTGTTCTCTATGCTATCTGTGCTGTCGACTATTGTTAGCCTATATACAATAGAAACAGTTGGCTATAGTTTCTCATTCAACATTTCAGCTACTGTTTCTGTTCGAAGAGATACATATTCCTAGTTATCATTTCGGCTTTTAGGAAAGAAATCCTTTTATGATCATCACCAATACAAGTACATCTAGAAAATATTTCAGTGTAAAAAAATACGTCTTCAAGTTCAAACATAAAACGTCACTTTGTAACTATGTTTACATTCATTCACTCATTCTTTATACTTGTGTGTGATACTGCCACTTAAATGTGTGTGTTTGTGTTCAGGCACGGTAGAGTATGAATCCATTATGCTTTACTTTACCAAACGAAAACGTCAAACGAAAAATCATTTGTTTTGATATTAGTGATTAAAAGAAAACATTGTTTTAAATGCAAAATTGTAAATTAGTAGTCCAGAGTAATTAATATGATTTCATTGTTTATAACTGATGTACAGATATGGATTAAAAAGACTGAGTTCTTTTTAAAAAAATATTAATCGTTTAAGTGATGAAACCGCGTTTTTGATGAAATAATTGATTTTAATATAAACATTTTCTTTCGTGACATGGATGTACCACTGCACTCCCACAGACTACGTACAACCAATCCCCATGAAAATATCTGCCACTCCATTAATTAACTTTTGTCTACAAGATGCCTCTCCAAAAAAAAAAGTAAAATAAAATTTTAAAACTTATTTTACAATATCAGTTGTAAAATAAGTTTTAATCGGTTTTAAAAAAAATAAAATTGCAATACACGTTTTCAAATTGCCATAACTAATATGTTAATGTGACTAAATTTTAATTTCTACAAAAAATTTAAGTACGTTTGCTAATTAAGTGTGTGTTACACAAAATAATTGGATATGGCAATATTTCATTAATTAATAATAAATACTAATGCCGATTACTCTCTTATAGTCATATACAATAATATTATTAAACTGCCGGTATTGTTTATTTTGGTTTATTAGTTAATTCAACGTATTGTACATAAGCAATTTTCTATTATGTAATAATTGCATAACAGTTTCATTGCGATCTTTTCTATAATTAATTAGTTATACTAATAAACTAGAGCCTATTTTCAAACTGCCTTGTTCAATCTTCTAACAAGTTATTACTTTTTCTATTGAATTGAGAATGCAGATGAAAGTTGCACATTATTTAAAATAGGTTTACACATCCTTTTATATAAGATTTATTAAATTTGTGTAAAAAATTTCTAATCTTTACGTTAAAAGCATTAATATTTTTTTGTGTTCTCCTTATATCCTTTTTTAAAATTTTGCTAATTTAAGAATTTATTAAATGTGTGTTCATAAGCTAGTTTTAAATACTGCGTAATTATTATTTTTTTCCGTTACTCTCCATCCATTGCTAGTATTTTAATTACTGTTATGCGATTAAAAGTTTTAAAACTAAACTGTCTTTTAAGGTAAGCGTTTTTAATTTTATGGCTTTGGCTTGTCCAAATTGGCTTCTAGAATTAGTGCCTAAATCACCACTTTCAATTGCTTCGTAACCAATAACGACCGTTCAGTACATCCTTCTTAATTAATACAAATGAGTTACAATGTATTTTATAACTCGTTACTGTTAATTATAACTCAAACTGGCAATTCAACTTCAACATTTTTATATTTTACTTTTTCGTATCTTGGGACGTATTTGACCTAATTATCTTTAAGCGTAATCTCGGGGTCAATCTATTGTAAAGATTATTTAATAATAATAATCCAGCATTTTAATTTGCAAAGCGGACCTTACAGATTTTATTTATTGCGTAAATATTCTCTGGAAACAATAATAATGGAAATCGATCTGCTTTGTAAGAGGTGTTTCTTCGCATTCACAGCCTGTAAAAGTATTTTGTCTAAGAAATGAATTTCTTAAGGAAGTAAAGAGTTATAATTTTTTATGTAAATTTAAAAAATATATATATTTATGTATAGAGATTGCAGTTTAAAATTTTACTAAAAAAAATAAGAATATAAAACTGTGATTTCTCTTTACAATAGAATGATGATGTAAGCTGGTAACAAGATTTGTTCTTATAAGTTTTTAAATCTTATATACATCTTGTACTGTATCCTGCGTAGAAATTAATGAACTGGATGAGATAAAATGCAGACAATTTTGTATATTGAGATATCGTTTATAATGTATTGATTTAATATATCTCCGTACACTCTTTCAGAATAGCTACTGTTATTTATTGTTTAAAACAAAGCTACACATAATATTTTTACAGAATCGCGGAATAAGCCTATAATATGCTTTGTGCTATTTATTTTCAGTAAATCTTTAAAAAAATCTTTGAATTGTACATTTCAGAAAATAGAAAAAATAATTATACAAAACGATTTGATGAAGTACATGGGGTGTACTTTATTGTAATTTAAGTGATTTTCAAAAGCGACTCATTAATAAGTCTACAACAGTCATATATATATATATATATATATATATATATATATATATATATATATATATAGATAGATAGATAGATAGATACATATAATTTCTCAATACTTTTGTTAAGAACTTTATTGCTTGTATTTTAACTCATACGAAAATTTTATTAATTTGTTTAAAGAAAATTTTACTTCGAACGTATGCTTGGAAATTTTAAAATTATTGTATGATTAATTTTTAAGAATATCATTATAGTTTCATTCTTTCATAGAGTTTTAAAAAAGGATATAACTTTATATCACTGAAGATATTTTTTAGCAAATAATTGTGTTCAAATGTTTAACAATGTTTCAAATGTTATATATATTAAAAATTTTAATTCACAAACATGATTATTCGTACATGTATGATATAAAATATTAGTAAAGGTAAATAAAATATTTAAATTTAAGAAATCATACATCTGTATAAACAAATAGTCCAAATCTTATTATTAAAATAAAATATCCTCAGTAATAAATGGGTTGTTCTATGCTGAATTTTCAAGATAAACCAGTAAGAAAATTTTCATCGGGAGATTCGTTTATGAAAGATAAAATTAGAATACTGAATTTAGTCATTAAGTGCCTAGTCATTAGTGCCTACATTACATGAGATATGCAACAAGAAGTACGTTGTAGATAAAATTGTTTTAAACACACTTATTAACGCGTCTTCCCAATTCAGCTGATTTGGAAGGCGAGAGTTCCAGCGTTCAAGTCCTAGTAAAGCCAGCTTGACTTGAATACTAGATCGTGGATACTGGTGTTCGTTGGTGGTTGGGTTTCAATTAACCACACATCTCAGGTATGATCAAACTGAGAATGTACAAGACTACACTTCATTTACACTCATACATATCATCCTCATTCATCCTCTGAAGTATTATCTAAACGGTAGTTACCGGAGGCTAAACAGGGAAAAAGAAAAAGAAACACACTTATTAAAGAAGTCTAGAAAAATGAAAATACAACTTGTTCTGGAAATACAGGCGAGCAACATAAAACCGAACCCATAATGAAACCGGTCTCCAACACTATTTATGTTAGATTCTCACACAACTAGCGCGACCAGTGGATGTAAATGTTACTACTGATAGTTGCTGCCGTTTGTAGGTTACGTGTCAATCAAGTATACTTTTTGTTACAGTGCAGTATTGTGAGAGCAGTTGTGATTGTGTAAAACGCCTTATTCAATCTAGGAGAGGATAGCTGTAGTTGAGCCCTATATTCGTTCTGGATCGTTTGAAGAATTACGTCAAGTACTCCTGGAAAGATTTCCGAATGCCTGTAACCCAGCGAAGAGCAGCATGCACGATTTAGTTTAAAAAATGGCGAACAACGGGCTAGGTTTCAAATGCAAAACTAAATAGGTAACCTTTCGTTAGGACTACACAGGTCATTGCCGATATTGTAAAAAAAATTACTGCCAGTCGAAAAAAAAACTACGCAAATTATCCGAACAATCAGATGTTAAACACACATCTTGTCGTAAAATTCATCATGAATTAAAATTGAACCGTATCTCATTATAACTGCGCAAAAACTGAAGGAGACAGACAAACTGAAACGACTTGATTATTGCAACTGGGTTTTCGAAAACATTGTTGGTGGAAAAATAGACCCGATGTCGTATTTCATGTCAGAGGAAATATGGTTTCATTTATCCGCCCGTGTTAATTCGTAGAACACCAGGTATTGGATGCCGATGAATCCTAACGAGATATTCTAGCGTCCCCTTCACGAAGAGAAAATTGGTGTTTGGTGAACCATTTCCGGTAATCGTACAGTGAGGCCAGTATTTTTGAGCAGATTGTCAATACACAATTTACCTCACAATTTTCGAAGAATTCTATGCGCAATTAACTGACAATGGAAAAGAATACAGCTTCTAAAAAGACGGAGCAACGTGTCACACATCAAACGTTTCACTGAATCGCGTTCGTGCAGCTTTCACAAATGAACGAGCTGTCAGCAGATAACGATGGCCTCCACGTTCTCCAGAGTTGTCTACTTGCGATTTTTTTCTTTGGGCTACTTAAAGGAGAGAGTTTATGCATCTAATTCCCACAATCTTAATGAGCTGAAGGTGGAAATTCAACGAGAAATCAACGCAATTGACAACAACGTTTTGTATCAGACGACTCTCAATATGGTCAGTCGAGCACAAAAGTGGATCGATGCCCAGGATGGTCATTTTGAACATCTTTTGTAACAACAATAAGGTAAATAAATACAAAATCTAAATTACGTTTTATGTTTTTCTTATTTAATTTATTCGTATCATTCATAAAATTTCTTCCAACATAACCCACCGATTCTGCAGTGGTTACGTTATGGGTTCGGTTTTATGTTGCTGACTCTGTATAACTAATTGAATGCAGAAGCTTCAGTCATACTCGAATCTGCACTGTGCAAAAAATACTGTACCTGACCGTAATTTAAATTATAAATTTATGGATAAAAGGTTGAGAAAGTACTAATCCAGTTCAAATTCATAGGGCGGAAAAGTAATTAAAAAAAAAAAATCTTAATTGAAAAATGAGTAATTAAAATATTTAGTAACAAAAAAATTCTAAATGTGCTAACGAAGTACTTTTAAATCTTTTATTAACTAAATAATATATCAATGAAAATAAGTTTGAGTTAAATTTTATTTTGTATACTATAAAAAAAATGTAGAATATTGTTTTACTACTCTTACTTTCCATCTTATTGAGATGGAAAGTAAGAGTAGTAAAACAGTAACCACTTAACTGTTGTTATCATTTGGGGCATCACAATTAAACTTTCTACTGGACGCACGCTGAACTATAATTAAAATTCATATTTAGCTATCAGAACAAAGATGTCTTTTTGTTTAGGAGTCACCATCTTTGCTAATAGTGCTGTCATTTAGAAAGATACGAATCAATCTATGGCCATAATTACATGTGTTAATTCTTTCAATGTTGTTAGGAAAGCAGTAAAATGCTGCTGGTCCAATTACGTACTCTTTCAAAATGATGTTAATTCTTGTTTTTAATATTCAGGTAAATTATCTAAAATTCAAGTTTATGGACTAAATCCAGTTAATGGACTAATTCATGAGATTAACAATATATTGAGAGAAGTTATATGTTATTCTTATTTTTTCTATTTAGGATTTTTAACATATTAAAATGAACATTTTAATATACTCGTATACACATACATACATACATACATATATATATATATATATATATATATATATATATATATATATATATATATATATATATATATATATATATATGTGTGTGTGTGTGTGTGTGTGTGTGTGTGTATTTCTGAGTGAATATAAATTCTAATCATTATATTACATTTCTAATAAGAATAAAATTGATTCTACAGTGAGTATAACAAAGGAAAAAGCTTTTAAAAGGAATGACTGAAACTAACTAAATTCTTTTCTGCATCAGTCAAGACTAAAAATTATATAAAGCTGAAACTCAATAAGATTAATCTAAGACTAAAATCTAATAATACTGGCTGTCACTTCTTTCAGCATCATAGTGAATATTATTTAATTAAAAAATATTTTAGTATTGATTCCATTTTATTAATTTTAATAAATTTTTATTCATTTTTATTAATTCTAATAAACCGCAAGCATACAACGAGTTCAAAAATTTGTGTTTTACGCAAATTTTAATAAACGTTTTCACTGCTCTTTTCCAGTTGTCCTTATATATCATGATTATTAAACTCATTCTGTATTGATGTTATTAATTTACACTAATAATCAACATTTGAGAATATAATAATTTTTGGGCGACATCACTTATTTAAATTCAAGGGATTCCATCTCCAGAAAGCTCATAACATTCTATTTCTCATTTCAATAGTTTTTATTTATTTAAAAGAAATATCAAAATACTTATGTTGAATATTTATAAATTTAATTATAATATATGAAGATTTATTTACTTTCAGAAGTAAAATTTGACTTTGGCAGATTAATCATTGTCAATTTTAAATATTACACCGGATTATGTAGTTGAAAAATTAAGAATAAAAAAAATTACGCGAAAACAAATAATTTTTTTGCCATTTTTGTACAAATTATTTTTTCCAGCATGAATTAATTTCTCTTGTACAAATTTATTTACAAACAAATCCCTCTCTTTAACTATATGTTATAAATCGGTATGTATATTTGGTTTTATGTTTGCAGAGACACGTATGCTGACATGTATAAGCATAGATTAAAACTGGACTCAATAAAACACACACACACAAACACACAAACACACACACACACACACACACACACACACACACACACATATATATATATATATATATATATATATATATATATATAAAGGTAAATATTTGAATGAATCAATAAATAATTCAAAGAAAGCCTTCAATTTTCTATTTCTAAAAGTAATCCGTTTTAATTCTCGAATGAATATGGTTTAAGGTTGGATTATAAATGTTCGTACGAATATATTATGATTATAATGTATATAGAAATGCTCTAAAATTTAACCAAATGATGCGTGGGTGCTGGTTACGGGGAAGTCGCTTTTAGTGGGAGTAGCCTACAGCATATACATGTATAAAATGAGACTGGGGTGAGGTTACATGATCACTTCTTTTACTTGTACTTAGCAAAATGAACGAAAAAGTGCATTGGAGAAAAAAATGAGAGTGATAATTTTTATCTATCTTTCTTCTTTTTTCAACTCGCGCATAAATTTTTCATTGCTTTTTTGACGAAATCTTTTGTAAAATATTTACTAATTAATGTTGTAGATCAAAAATAATCATCAATAATGAAAAATATAATACAAAATTTGTTTTCCTGAATAATGCGCTCTTTCACTCTCTCGCTCACTCTCTCTCTCTCTCTCTCTCTCTCTCTCTCTCTCTCTCTCTCTCTCTCTCTCTCTCTCTCTCTCTCTCTCTCTCTCTCTCTCTCTCTCTTTCTCTATGTCTCTCTTTATATATATTATTTATAAACTCTTTTTATTTCTTTGAATGTTTACTCTAATCAACAATTGTACTGAAATATAGTTCGTAACTCTTGTAGAAGATAATGTATTGAAGATTTTTATTTAAGAAATTTGTTAACTTCTCAATATACTATACCACAGATATTTTAATATGCAAATATTATTATTTGAATAAGTATTTTATTGAATTAGTGCGATCTTTGACACTGATTGACTCGATTCCAAAAATTTTCATCCGTATCGTGAGATTTTAATATTATGTCATTTTGAAAATCTAATTTCTCTTATTCAATTTTCGATGTATCTTCTTGAAGAAGTTCTGCTATAGATTTAGCAGTTTCAGTAATGTCTACTTGTGAAGTAAAAGAATTTACAAAAAAAAAGTAGCCACGGATTCAATAACGGTAAATTGCTAAAAAACTACTTTCAAACTGTTCTAAAAGATTTTTAAGGTAAATGATAAATAATGTTAAGTCAAAATATTTTCACTAATCACTTTTTCATTCTTGGAAAGGGTACAAGAAAATTTTTACAAATTATTTATCCTAAACTGTATTTTGCTTTGCATTATATTGTATTGTATTTTCAATGCTTTTATAGAGCTAATCATTTCAACCTAAATGTTTATGTTTTCCCCTGGAGATCCAGGTTTAAACAGTTCAATTTTTCACATATGTCAGTTAAAAAAGCGAAGTCCATCGACCATTGTTGATTATGTGTGGAAACGTTTGATTTTTTAAAATAAGGAATTATTTTATCTCTTCCAACAGATCAAATAATCGAGCAAGTGTTTTGCCTTCACTTAACCATCTTATATCTTTATGAATGATATCTTTATAAAGTTAGCTTGGGGAAATTGGGCCTTCTCGATAAGGGCTTTAAAGAATCTCTGCGATAAAGGATTTGCTCGATTTTTGTTAATTATTTAACAACAATTTATAACATATACTCATATGGTACGAATAACATGCTCGAAGGGTAACATTTTGGCACATAATGATCCTTGATGTATGATGCAGTGATAACAACATATAATGTTGGAATGGATTCACTTTCTTGCAACTGGAAATAAATCCATTATTGCAGCCCACCAATGCTGGTTCACGATCAGTTATTATTAAGTAGTTATCAGCAGTTATTAACTTATGCAATGGTGTATTAATTTCTGTTGAGTAATTAAATAAGGAGTGAAGATTTTATAAGTATCTTCACTCCTTATTCACTCTTGCATTAATAGTAACTTTAATGGTTTATCTTTCACACTAAAATCACTGAATACTTATTTTTACTACCAATTGTGCTGTATCTGATATTATGATTCGTCTAATTGTATTGAGAAGTATTCACATTCTTCCAAATCATTCTTAAAGTGACTCTGTACATTTGTGAAATCGCTTGAATTCTTCTTGTACGTATATCGTTTGATAACGGCAAATCTTGTACTACTGAAATAATTTTTTGCTTATCAGAAAATCTTCCAAATAACGAATCGACTCCAATGATAAATGCTTCCTTAATTAGTTCGCTTTATAAAAATGAATTTTTTCGTTTTGCCAACAAATAAAAAATTTTGAAAGAAGTGATAAGTAACATTTTTATTTTTATTTATATGGCTGGTAAAATTGCTTGCTGGGTACATAACCCGATTTTAGTTGATTAAATGTGATTTTCCTTAGCTCGAATTTACGCGGATAATTAACCTCAAAAGAACTGTGATTGATTTTGTAATGATGTTCAACGTTATCTTATTTTGCTACTGACACAACACTGTTGCCTATTAACCAAATACCTTTCTCCTTATTTTCGATAACAAAGTTGTCTTCTTCCCAATTTTTTTTAAAGTGATAGGTTCGTTGTTTTTTACTTACATTTCTCATTTTGGAGTGAAATTTTGATATAAAAAAAATGGGTGCGTGTACTTATTCACGCGTGTACTTCTTTCGCGTTACTAAAAAGTTTCAGCATTCGTTTTAGCTGTCTCAAAGACTAAGATAAAAACAAAATTATATATTAAAAACTTTTAAATTAAGAAACAAAAAAAATTTTAAATAATAATAAACGACTGTGCAAATAGCAAACGTACGATAATATATTAAATTTTTAAATAAATAATTCAAATAACAAAAATTAATATTAAATTTATTAAAACATTTTAGTTGTAGACATTTTATAAATCTTTATTTGCATATTTTTATCCTTTGTTTTATATCAATAACTTAAGTTTTGTTAAAAGATATCAAACTATTACCGGACGTCTGCTATTTTCATAATATATAGTAATTATAAAGTTTATTATTAAATTAATAATTATTAACAACAAATAATACTTACAGAGAGTTAACGTCAAATCTTGAATCACTTGTTGATATTTATGTACAGAATAATTATTATTAAGAGTAAATAAATAAGATTATATGAACAATATTCACAACATAAAATAATAATCACCTCGGCTTTTTACGAGAGTACTTAGCTAAATGTTATACAAACTGAACTTCGTTTAACGGCTTACTTCATTATATTTATGTTTTTCGTGTGACGATGTGCGCGCGCATGTTCAAATTTCACTCTCATATTTTTTCCCTAAGCGCGTAAAAGAAGTATAACTTCAAAAAAACACAACACGTAGATAGCGTGTCATGATAACAGCATGAGATTAGAACAACAGCACGCGGTGACAACTAATATAACAAAGACGTCGATGGAGGCATGATTATAATAGGCGGTCAGTGTAGCCAGTATATTGAATTTCTCACTAGAAAGATTTTATAAACTAAAATAACTTTTTATTTATTTTCTTTAATTTTAAAATTTAATTTTCTTCATTATTTCAAAAATTTTGCCGCGGGCGCATGTAGATAGCTCCGAGGGCACATGTGCCCCTGTGGACACAAGGTTGAGAACCCCTGGTCTAGTTGAACTAGTTGGATACTAATACGAAAAAAATTGGAAAAAAACAACACAATCTTTTTGACACAATCTCCATACTTTTACCTTTAATATAGCTAATGTATCAACATTCACCGGGAAAGCAAAAAATATAAAATAAAGTTATTGATATATATTTCCAAAGCAAAACTAATTTGTTTGCTTATTCATTTTTCAACAAACAAAATTAAAAATATGTTTTTTTTTTTAAAGTCAGATCGAAATTGAAATATTCAGCATAATTAAATGTTATTAATAATAATATGCGTCTACAGTCCTGCGTTAATACTACAGTGTAAGTAATGATATGGAGGGGAGGAAAACGCATCACGGTATTTCTTTTGTTTTTTATTAGTTAGCTATTTCCTTAACGTACTAAATACGTATCTTTCACTTTATTTTGAACTATCACAAATTTCTATACAAAAAATAACTCATGTTAGTAGTCTCACATTGAGGTGGAGGAGGCTTTCTGATCGTTGAACTGAGATTAGCATTCTACTTAGAATATTCTCAATTTATTTGTAGTGAATTTTTAAATTCTTACAAAGAATACTGGCCGTGATAAGACTTCTTTGAACCTTATCTGATTAAAAATGGAAAATCTTAAGGTTTTAAAATGTACAAAAAAATAAACTGTCATGTTAATTAGGCGTAGATCTAATCTTCTTTGTGAACAGTTTACAACAAAAAAACCCGTATGTATAAAGGACATGATGGAAAAAGTGTCAAATATGAGTACTTAAAATTTATGATATTTATTTGAAAATTAAAAATCTGGGGAAGTAAACTCGCTGAATAAACTTCAAAATATGATTTAACAAGAAATGTATCGATATTAAGGGTAAGGATGTTTAAATATAATATGTACTTAATTTTTTAAATACCAAGGTTTCACCTCATATAATTGAATTAATGTAGACCGCAACGTTTCTGACAGTTATTCGATCTTATGAGAATATTTTCTTTAGAACTTTAGTGAAATTAATGTGATTCACCTTTTTTCCCCCCGTTCGGTGATTAAATTTTCCCCAACATAACGGGTAAACAGGGTTTGACGAATTATTTGCTATACTTACAAAATTATTTTATGAAAAATATTTATCAGCAAATGGTTATAAGCATGTATCACATTATAAAAACAATAATTTAGCTATATAAACCATCTAACCGGCAGGCTGACCTGTCGGACTAGACTTATAACCAGCGGACGGGGAGGCCCGTTTGAGTAGACAACCCCCTAGGCTGTGCTTTACTGTGTTGTGGATCCGGCCCGGGGGATGGGGTGAAAAAAAAAACATAAACGAATGCATAGTATTTTTTTTTTTTTTTGTATATCCCTCGACTTGTGTGTATAAAAATAAAGTTGAAGAAAATTGCTGCTCCATTTGCATGGATAGTTAGGCTTATTCATCCATAATTTACTTCTCAAATAATGTGAATAATTCTTTTAAATGCTTGGTTATTATTTGGTGAGTAGTGTATGGCTAAGAATAGACCTGAAATAATTTGGATTATTAAGCATACATCTACTAGTAATTCAAAGTTTCATCATAAGGAGGTATTTGATGGTCTTGGTAACTCAATTAGGAATGAGTTAATTGTAGTTATTTTTCGTATTGGTCTAAACATAAGTTTTGTTTAATGGTCCTTCAAATGTTTTTGAGATGTTACTGAATTTTATTTTAAAATTAAGATGATTATTATTATTGTAATTGTAATGTTTATTTTGTATATTGTAAAAATGTACAATATACAATTAGTTTTTCTCAATTAGTTCTGTTGTGTTAAATTTTTTTGATAAGGTTTCTATTAATAATATATATTATTATATTATTTATAATAATAAATTGATCTAGTTTATTTATTAATAGTATTATTAGAGTTATAATTATTCATATTGTCATTACTTTTATATTTGGTTTGATTTTTCGTTTGATGCAATTCTTGCCATGCATATGTATCATGATTGTTTTTTTGTTGTTTTGAAAACTTGTTAAGAGAAAACTGAACTAGATTCTACTCCCAATTTTATCATTCAATTAACAAAAAAATATTATAATACGACTTATATTATGTAATTAATTTAATTTTGTTGAAGATTAAAATTGTTGAATTGAAAATGTTAAGCTCGTCCTGAATTATACAAAAAATAAAAATATGTTTTATGCCTATTATAATAATTTAACATATATATATATATATATATTGTGATGAAGATAACAATATATCTCCCATTTTCCCATTTTATATGAGTAATAAAACATATGTATACAATCAATAGAAATGAAGACTGATTAAAAAGTAAGATAATTTCCCTCTGTTGTTTGGTCTAAGTGAATACTTTAATATAGAAACCCTAGTTGCAGTAAACATTTTTTTTTTTGATGGGGTTTAATTAAAGAATAATAACTTTTATGTATTTTTCAATAAATTGTTAAGAAAAATCTTTGAATTTTCTTTTCACTAAAGTTTGAATAATTTATTTTATTATTATTGATATAAGACTGGATTCACATTTTGATAGAATTTCCTTACAGAAAATAGCAGTTTAAAATGAAAAGAAAATTTCAAGTTAATAAAAAAACACAGTAATGGAATTGTTGTTTTTGAGATAGAAAAAAGGAAAAGGGAATGATATATATATATGTCACAATGTGACATCTGTCTTGTAAAACATTCTTAAAATTTGGAGTAGTAAATCTTCTGCATACTTTACCCCACAATGGTGGAGCGTCATTTTATCCAAGACTCGTGATTTGTGATTCTTTATCCTACTCAGTGTTTGTTATCCAAATCACTTTCACCAGTTCACCACCAAAATTTTATTTTTAAATCTTACAGAATTAATTTATTTGATTTCGATTACGGATCTTTCAGTTGCCGTAATTTATTTATTTTTTTCTTATGGTCAATTTTAAGATACTATACTTGCAAAGAAATTTTTAGTTATCGATTTAAAAATATCTGAGTTATATTATGGCAATAAATTCTTTTTCAAGAAGTAGTTTTTATTACAAAAGTGATAGCATATTTTATGTTATGAAATTTTATTTATAAAGCTCATTCAAAATCATTTTTCCATTATATCTGATAGTTTATAGCCTTTACAAGAAAAAAAAAGATATTGAAGGCGTGGTTTTATGTATTTCTCAAAATCGTATAAAGAACGGTGTAAAAATATTAAGTTTTTATATTTTAATATTACATACATTTCATCACTCTGTTAAAACAATGATATTTTTTAAAACACTTAATTTTTATTTATAGAATATTTATGTATGTTTTATTTCTTTTTGTAGCTAAATAATAAAAATAAAATATAGAAAATATAATTCAATAATATTCCCATAAAAGCAGATACTGAATGAAAAATTACCCTCTGAACGCGAAAGTACGTATCAAGTTATGGTATTTTGTGGAAAATGCGCTATTTTTATGATATATGTTATTCGTCAAGAAAAACCTCAATAATTAGTCAGTGTTCTAACAAAAACAAATTAGCCCGAGACTGACTATATTAAACAACATTTAGGGCTATTATTTATATTTTAAACAAAATTTAAGTATTTTGTTACCGAAAAAATTAGAAATCTGTAAATGTAAAGAAATCATTAACTGAAATTTAGAAAAAAATTGCAAATATATTATTTGTAAATTATTTGAATTGCAAACCGGTGAATGTAAATGTTTTGGGGGGGAATTAACTAAAAACTTTTATTGTCACTTAAACGCACTGCTCTTTATAACAAGAAAAATGAAATTAGCCTACTATAAATATAATTTCGAGAAAACTGATTAATTCGTTGTCCAAGCTGCTTTTAACTTAAAGAAATTATTATATTCCTTTTCTCTTAAATGAGTGAAGGTCAAATTCCTGTTAAATGAGTTAAATTTTGAATGGACAGAAGAATAATTTTTACTGCCCAGGACAGATGCTTCGTCATTAACTGGAAATAAAAGACATTCCTCCTGTATAACAAAATACATATACTGATAGTAATTGCGTTCAATATTTTTAGTAAGACTTGCAGTCCAATACTGCTCCTTAGCATGGAACAAATCGGTTACTGTTTTAAGAGTTGAAGTCCGTTTTGTTTTTATGTTTGATAGCTCCTACTTTTTTAAATTGTTTGTGTTTTTATTAATTTGTTTTATGTTGAAATATTTTTGTCTCGCTATTCATTTGCAAAAGAGTTTATAAAATGATTTACTGTATTAAAAGATTATTGGAAAAAAATTATTACGTTAATTTCTATAGAAAAACTTTATTTTGATGGGTTCAACAAGCGTTTACAGCTAAATACCAGTAATTAATAAAATATTTAAGAGTGGAAATACAGACATTCAGTTAAAGAATTTCTGAAGCGAAAAGTCAGCTAACAAAAGAATTGCTAAAAGCTTGAACGGCATTTAATTCTGAAAGTAGGCCTATAAGTCTACATATCGTAATTATTCCTAGGCGTAGTGAGTATTCTATCCCCTGTCAGGCTTACACTATAAGAAAAAATTAGGATTAAAGTAGTTTCTGTTGATTTTTAACAGTTTAGTGAAGAAATAGGAGTACTCTGTTATATTTGAAATATATAAATACTAGCGTTCACATGTTGCTGCTTCGCCCGCGATATCAATGCGGTTTCGTCCGCAATATTATTTTAATAGGAAACGTATTTATTTCTTTATTTATAAATAAAATCTAGTTAATCAAGTATATTGTTTGTCGTATTTAATTAAATCTATATCCTGATAAAAACAGTATTTTTATTGGACATTGATTATAAGTCACTCACAACCCGTTGTTTTATATATATATATATATATATATATATATATATATATATAGTGCTCTGTCCCTGGGATCCCGATGTGTTCATTAAATTCATGCTTTTTGAGAGTAATAATGATAAATTAAAATTAAAATCTCTTCAATTTATAAAAAAAGTATCATTATTTTGTAATTTCTTCAGAACAACTGTTTGGCCAGTATAGGACCCGAAACTTTGAGTAATCTAAGAACGTGAGTTTCAAAACAGTCGGCTTCCATCTTAAAATATATTTATAATTGGTTACCTGTACTTCATACGATAAAAACTTTATTTTGCCTGGTTGTTACCGACAAACACCACTAGGAAGTGACCGTACTTCGTTTCTTAGTTAAAAAATCTTTTAATTGCTTGTTTATTTTATTATTTTTTTTTTCAAGTAACCGGAGTGTGGTGCAGCGAGTCACGTCACACAGACACATATAACACAGAGATTTTGTTGGTTGAGCCTCCATGTCCAACACCGTCGTATTCCTTAAAAAATCGAAATTTAAAAAATCCGAAAATGGTTTTTAGATATTTATCAGAAGAGTATTTACAAAACCCAATCTAGTGAATATCTCGTTTAGTATAGACGGAAATGGGGAAAATTTTCAATCATTGTTCAAATTTTTTTTTACCTTTCTTCACCCCTTTCACGGTCAAATTTCGAGAAATATAGAAACTGGTTTTTAAATTACTTACATGAAAATTACACAAACCAAGAATCAATTTATCTTCATTTGTTACAAACAATTAAAAAAATAGTCAGGTTTAAAAAAGATTAAAAATCCATTTTATTTTTTAACTCGGAATTTCAAAAATCTAGAAATTATTTTTTAAATATTCACATAAAGATTATACTTACCAAAAATCAAATTGAAATCATTTGTTACCAAGAAATTAAAAAAATATATATATATATATATATATAGTAAATTTCATTCTTATTCCATTTTAACCTTTTTTAAAGTTGGAATTTCAAAAGATCCTTGTTAGTGTGCACTTAGTCTGTAAGAAGATCATGTATACCAACTTTCATCAACTTATCTTCAGTAGTTTATGCTGGGCGTTGATGAATCAGTCATTCGGTCAAGACAAGTTGCTTTGTAAGTACAGATATATTTGCTGATCAAACGTAGGTGACAACTGCCTTAATAATCCACAATATTACTTTTAGAGAAAGCAACTACGACTGATGTAATTCGTAAGTCATAAATTTTTACACGCAACACTACCATAGGAAATAAGAGAAATATTATTTAAAAAAGTACAAACTGAGATATATTGAATTCTTTAGTGAGAATCCTATTCAGTGAGATATATTGAATTATGTATTCTATAATAGAAAATTAGAAAATGTACATTAACTTAATAAAGAATTACTCTTGGTAAAAATCATATGAAATTTTTCAGGGATGAATATTAAAACTTAAGTCTATCCCTATTTTTACGGCTTATTGTAGTCATAACTGATCGCTAAGTTATACGATATTACTTGAAAAAAAAATTAAATAATGAACTAGCACACTACAAAGTCTAGCGAACCTTATATTAACTGTACTTGTTTATTTCCAATGAAAATATTGGTAGCAATCCGTGGAAACATTAAATTCACTCACAAAGCTGATGCAAATCATTCCAGATTTATTAATATAGATTATGTTAATAATTCTTAAATCAGAACTAATAGTTAGTCCAGATAACGGTTAGTCAATCAATTTATGTTTCAACGGGAGAATGGCACAAACTAGCTCCACTTAACAATCAAACTGCCATTAATCATTCGTTATCAGGATATGTTGCAGCGCAGCGATATTACAACTCAACAGCTGTAACTGTAGGCGTTGATAACGTCATACTGAACTATAATTTCAATATTCCGGAACTAATAATCAAATTTAATATCGGCGCAACATTAGTTATAAATTATTGGCTGTTCTTTAACTATGTTGTGAGTATTCCATCTAAAGTGATCGTCTTCCCACACGAGTAATAATTTAATGAATTACTAGTCATCTCGTTAATTTTTTATTTAAATTTATGTCCAGTGCATGACATTAACAGTCATTTCATTCATGTATACTAATCGTTGTTAGTATAAAAAGGCTATAATAATAGTAATAATTACGATATCTCAGTATAAACACTTCATTTACATTCGTACATATTATCCTCATTCATCGTCTGAAGTAATACCTTACGGTGATTCCGTAGGCTAAATAGAAAAAGAAAAAAGTATAAACGAACAAAAACGTGGTATTAGAATATTATATTTTATACTACTGTAAAGTTATTTCATTAATATAAAAAACTACATTATGCTGAAAAAAGCTATATTTAACTGATTCATGAGAGATAGTCTAATTTAATCAGTTTTAATGGATTATTTTTAAATTATTTATTTTCTACTATTTACTGGTTAAAACTGTTTCATATTTTCTATAAATAAAAAGAAAACAATTACTAATAAAAAATCCCAATATCCAAAATATTTTTAATTTCATTTAATATCTACATAATGGACTTTTCATTAGTAGGTATTTAACTACAACATGACACATAGTCAAATTATGTATTTTTCGCTGCAGTGCAATCAGAATTTTATCAGCGGCGTTCTTGTTTATAGATTAAAAAATTGTAATAGAAACGAATTGAAAATTTAAATAAAAGAGACAATAACGAAGATGATTTGAATTTTTTCAGTTTTTTTATTCTAGGACTTTTCTTGGTATGCTTAATATGCTGCTATAAAATATTTAAAATACACTATTTAATTTTATGAAAATACATTTTAAAATTAGTAGTATTAATTTCATTGCATTTTACAACAAATTTTGAATGTAAATCGAACAAATCCTGTAAGATATTTTAGCATTAATACATTTTAAATGAGTTTAAAGAATATAAGCAATATCATTTCCTTAGTGTCTTTACTTAGGTTTGATATATTTCAATATTTTACTGCTTAAAACTGTTACGTAATTTAATATATTATTATTATTTCTGCGTTTTCGAAACTAGCATCGTCCTAAGTTTACAAAAATTACAACTAAGATTTTATTAATGAAGTATTATCATGTAAATTGTCAGAAATGTGTCATTTATTATTTAAGAGAAAAAAAAAATATATATATATATAGGGAAAATATATAAGGAATAAACACATTTTAAACTCTAATATTTGCAACTTGTAACTGATTATTTACAGTTGCAGTACAATACATATTAAAAATGTATGCCACACGATTTGTATGGAAAGAAGCCGCCTCTGTTATAAGCTATTGTAAATAAAATGTAAATTTGTAAGTTACCGCTTATTTCTGTTCGATTAAATACTAAGTAATTTAAATTTTTTTATCCTGTAAATGATTATTCAATAACTTACAGTCAGTAACATCTCATTGAGACTAATGCTATGTCGCTGTAATACACTGATTGTACAATGGAGTTAGTTATTGATAATTACGACAAAAAATAAGCTTTTCTCTAAATGCCGAGATACTACATACATACTTGTCATGGAAATTGTAGATTATTATTATTGTATTACTTTAATCTGATATTATTATTATTTTATATATATATATATATATATATTATATATATTGCATTGGAATATAGTTTTATTGCATTGATATAAAACATTTTCTTTCTGTGTTTATTAAAAAAATCTGATGTGGACCACACTTCCTTGTACGCCTACTAATTACATTTACACATTTTTTAAAACAAAATATACATAAAATTTTATTTCATTAAGAACTTCTGATATATTTTTCATATTATTTATTTTTTTTGTTATTGTTGAATTTTTACTCATCATAAAAAAAGAAAATTAAGATGAAGTCTGATTCGAACCAATGTGCATTCCCCTAAGATCCAAATATTTCATTAATTAAAATTTTATTTGGCTATAAATCTGGAACCAATGAAAATAGGTACCAGTTATGTGGTTGAAAAGCTCTCAATGAGGGCTTATTACTGCAGTTAAGAAAAAGTCCAAAATCAATTTTTTTTTTTTTTGATTTTGTGCTTTTTTAGACACTTTTGTTTCAGTCAATTGCAAGCAGAAGGGAAGGTGCATTCAAAATTTCAACATCCTACTGCCAATCGTTTTTGAGTTATGCGAGGTACATACGTATGTATATACGTACATACGTACAGACGTCATGCCCAAACTAGTCAAAATGGATTCAGGGATGGTCAAAATGGATATTTCCGTTGAAATCTGAAAACCTAAATTTTTCGCGATCTCAATACTTCCTTTACTACGTAAAAGGAAATAAAAACACAATAATATTTCTATACTATAAAAATTAGGCACATTTATACATATAAATCTAAATTATTCAGCACAATTAATGAAAGTTCTCATTAACTGTGCTAATAATACTTATCAACATCTAGCCTAAAGGTCTTCACTACTTTCTCATTCTAGACCCGCTGAGCGGAAATGAGAGGGTCATTCTGGAAATATTAACAGTGATATCGATTTATTCAGGTAATTGAACAAAATACATTTAAAACGACAATTTTTGCAAAGCAGAAGTAAATTCTAATTATAATAACTTTTAAAACTTCTATTATTTTAATTAATATTAAAATTTTCCTGTTTTCACTGAGTAGTAAAATATTACAGAGGCATAAGGTTACAAAAATATTAAAAATAATAAGATATTTAGTAAGTCGTCGGTTAAAAATTTCCTTTGTTCCAAGAAATTTCCCGCAAAATCTTGCAGTCATTTTATCTTAATTTGTTTACTTATTTTCAGTTTGAAATCTAATCAGAACAAAATTGTGGTGAAGAAGTTCTTATTAAAGGTATATAAGGAGTAATAACGTTTATCACTTTACGTATAGGTATTTTTTTTTTAGTTGAAATATAGTTCATTTTCCAGTTCAGTGGAAGCTGGAAAACAAAATAAGAGAAATTATCACTTAATACATCCGTATTGAGATCGGAACTATCTGACGTAATAAAAATATATAACAAACCAAAAATTATGACATGAAATTTTTAATAAGAAATACGAAATTATTTAGTAATAAGATCACCTTATCATCTAGAACTGAAACCGATTAAAGATAGATATCTTGTTGCTAGTAAAAAGCCATGATGCAAAGCACAAAAACACTTTAGTAGAAAAGACTTTAGATGCTCCACAAAAACTTCCGCGTTAAGTTCACCACTTGACATATTTTTAAATTGGAATAAAATAAGAGAACATTTAAAATAATAAAAAAAAACCATTGCAATAAATAAAAATGTTCACCACAGGCGAAATGAGTAATATAAAAAACTGCAGATAATATTGGTACACATTTTGATGACAATGAATTTCACGGATGTTGAAGACACAAAAAACTTCTCAGAACTTATCAACATCACCTAGATCAGATTTCAGATTTATTTACAATTACTTTATTCTAAATAATTTGCAGTTTAATAATAATTGAACTAGTAATTATTAATATTTTCATTACTTATAAAAAAACTATTTACCATTGCTAGCAATTACATAAACAATAAAATAGTGTCTATGTCTGCAAGGATCGAACAGATTTCCCTCTGATGAAACTAAACATCAGTTTAGTTTCATCTATGATTTAAATAACAGAAAATTACTAAGTAACATGAAAAGGGTTTTCTAATTGGATTTACAGCGAAATATCTTTAGTAACATAAATATACTCAATTCCCCGACCTTTATGTAAGTTAGTGTACAAAATAACTCGGTATCATAAAGAACTGAACAAAATTGAAGGCTAACTTAGTTTTGTCACTTCACCAAGAGCTTTAGCCAATAATAGTATTATAAATAAAGCTTTTAGTGATATGTGAAACTGTAATATAAATTAATATCGTTCCGTACTCCTTAAAGCTGATAACAATAGATAAAGTTATATTTAATCGTATTATACTCAGGGGATAAAGGTTGGTTTTATTTTTATAATTTCGAAATTTAAATTTTAACTCTACCCGAGCTAAAATTGCGGAGAGAGTTTTGCTTTCAGTAATATTTAACATAATGCTTACTAAAAAAAAAATAAAACCACATTAAATTTTAATTAACTTTAGTATCATTAACAATAAAAAACTAGTACTGTTAAATTTATCTTTATCAGCTACCATTTATCCTTGAAACCATTAAAAGTGATGCTACGACTGTGATGTACCGATCATAGTTGGTAACAAATGAACACTTGCTTAGAACGTGATAATAATTGGTAAATCGTTTCTTTACGAAACGATAGTAAATTAAATTACAAAAAATATACTTTATCTGATCTTTCATAAGGAGTTCACAACTAGTCAGAAATAGTTCATAACAATTATTCGGCATAACAAACTAATCATATTTTGTCTTTAATATTTCTTCTTCTTCTCTTCTCATCTTCATGTACTTTTAGATATTTTCCTGTTACGTCATCAAAAAATAACTTGCTTCTTCCATTTCTTCTTGGGTTAACTTTTTCATTCGTTAACTTTTACATTCATATTATAAATCTTCAATTCCTTCCTATTTTTAATATTTTCCTCCCAGTGTGCTCTTATATACTGCTAATGACCTTAAAAATCTCATCTCAGCAGTCTGCATCCTTAACATCTGTACTGTTGTCCTGTCCATGTTTCACTACCTTACAGACAACCAGGAACTACCATTACTTCATAAAATTTAATTCTTTTCGAAATTATTCCTCAATGTCCTTTTAATGACGCTATTAATATAACGAAATCTTTCAATTTTGTCATTTATATTGCAACATATTCACGTAGGATATGTTGCATCCAAGAATATGTTAAAACAGCTTACTTGTTCCAGTATTCTGTTCTCCAAGAAAATCTCTGATCTTACCGCCAACGATCCTCTAAACGGCATAACTATAGTTGTATCTTAATAAATGTGTAAATTATACAATATAGCCACTTTTGACAATTCATAGACTTTTGAGCTCCACCTATACTATCGAATACTTGGTCATCAGCAAATAATACTATCATACCTTTATTTAGTTTCTACATGTCCAGACTACACATATTTACATTTGAAATCAATCTCCTAACAAATTCGTTAATATATAATTTAAATAGTACAGGAGAAACGCTGCAGCCCTGACGCAAGCTCTGGTTTATTTCTACAGTTTCCTTTTATTCCCAACCATACATATCTTTGAATTCTTATACAAACATTTTACTATGTTAACCAAGTGTAGTGCAATACCTCTCTGTTGTATTATATTGAATATGAATTCTGTATTTACCTATCGAATGCATTAATATAGTCCACAAAAATCATATGTGTCTTTTTTTAATTTTCTGTGCTTCTCATTATCGGTTTTAGGATAAAGGTAATATCTGTACAGGATCTTCCTATTCTAAATCCTCACTGTTCTTCTCTATCATTGTCTCTATTAGAGGTCTTATTCTGGCTGTAACTATTTTTGAATAAAGTTTGTGTGCTACTTTAGGCAGACTTATTTTCTCTGTTATTATTAGACTGTGATCTGTCTCTCTTCTTAAATATTGGAGCTATGACTGCTATTTTCAATATTTTTGTTACGGTACTCCCAACATAGATTCATAATACACATAGATAACTTTTCACTCCTTCTGAGACATATTTCAACATTTCAGCTTTTATACCGTCACTTCCCTGTTCCTGTTTCTCAGTGTATCCACTGCATCTTGCAGCTCTTTAGGCTATATTGTATCAACCGGAAATATTTCAAAATACTCTTCTTCTCTTTCCTGAACACCTCCTATGTCCTTCCGCCCTCTTTGCCGTTGGGAATATTTCTCTTCCGCCTTCGAGGTCGTTGAATGAGTTCACTGATTTTTATCTACCCTGGATATTTTACTTCCCCAGTATGGGGAAACGTGGCGCAGTTTTTATAATTTATTTAAAACAACACAACATTTATTTTTACATCAATTAATCTTCATTTTCATTTTCAATAACGACGTGAGGAGGCGGAAAGGTCTGCTGGAACCTCTCCAGTTGAAACTCACTAGCTACAAGTAACAATCTAAGAAAATGCACCCACTCGCTTTCTTTTTACGTGTTATCACATAGTTGAAGTTCATCTTCGAATTCTGCTTGTAATCTAAGCCAAATTGAACGCACTCTTTCCGCTAAAAGTTTCATTTTAATTAATTATGAATTTTTATTTAATGAATTCATAATTACGATTACAATTATATTAATGATTTTTCAGATTACCGTCAAAATGTAATAACTTTGTGCAAGATTTCTAAATTTAATTTTTATTTTTAATATTATTAACCCTTAAAGGTCATCTCGGTGCAAATTTGAACCATCAAAGAATTAAAACTTGAGTTATTTTATTACAGATAAATAAAGTATATACATATACTAAACATCCTCATTAAACAAAACATATATTTTTAAATATAGCAAATGTCTATAAATACTTATTCGAAAAGATTGTTATAAAAACTGCGCCACGCTTTTATTTAACTAAATATTTTCATTACTTTTAATTTAAAAATTTAATAATTATTACATTAATTATTTTTTATTTATTGGTTATTTATTAGATATTTATATAATTTATTTTTTACTTTTCAGTGCATTTTTATATTTGTTAACATATATTTTTTGTTTAAAATTCCAATTTGATTTAATTCTTATTTTTTTACTTTTTAGAGGGTTTTTTAATTTGTTTCCTTCTTTTTATTAATGTCAATATTAATATTAGTTAAATAAAAGCTTTTTAAAAAAGAATTTTTATACGTAATCAAATATATTTGTGTAATTTTTTTTTTATTTTTTACTTTTTAGTCTTAATGAACAATGAACTTTTTACATCAAAAAAAAAAAATATTCTTAATAATATTTATATCTGAATATTATTGTTTGTTTATTAAGACTAAAAAGTAAAAATGTTTATTTTTACACATCGAAGTTACGTACGTGTACCAAATTTCAATAATTTTCATACGATAGTTCATGAGAAATGAAAATTAACAACTAAATGCATGAATTTAGCGTAAGGGTAGCGCGTGGGAGCGGGTCATATCAAACTCCGACACCGTAGTGCTGTATTGTCATCGAAGTTACAAACGTGTACCAAATTTCATTGATTTTCATACGATAGATCAAAAGATATAGCAGTTGCAAGATTTGATTATTCTTAAAGCGAGTTTAAAAGCTTTTTTTGTTTATTAAGACTAAAAAAAAAGTAAAAATATTTATTTTTACACATCGAAGTTACATACGTGTATCAAATTTCATTTATTTTCATTCGATAGTTGATGAGAAATAAAAGTTTTAAGCAACATGCATGAATTTAGCGTAGGGGTAATGTGTGGGTGGTTGGGGGGGTCATATCAAAATTCCGACATTGTAGCATTGTATTGTCAGGTTACATACGTGTACCAAATTTTGTTGATTTTTATACGATAGATCAAAAGATATAGCAGTTGCAAGATTTGATTATAACTAAAGCAAGTTAAATAAAAGCTTATAAAAAGCGTCTTAAGTATTCTGTTTATGATAACATTTTTTTATTTTTTTGTTGAGAGGAGTACATTTACTTTATTAACTGGTCAATGAAAGGTAATAATTTGGAGTGTTTGTCATCGGGGCGACCAAATTACTGGCCTACGGATCTAAATAAAATTCCTGATCTCCTGTATATTTTTGTTTTCAAGGGTATTTATAGAAACTAGTTACATGTTGAACCACATTTTGACTTGTCAGATTATACACCGGTTGTTCTTACAATGTCTATTACCGTTTCGCTAACTGCTATATCTCCCACTTTGTTTAATAAGTTTATCAACAAACGACGTTTTCAAGACTTTTGGAGGAAAATATACGATTGGACGTGACTTTGAAGTCATTGGCCGATGTGGACAAAGCAGTACACGGATTGAGGATTGACCAAATTGATTCAGTCAGCGTTGTGGACCTCCACTCCTAATTTGGATTTTGCTCCTCCAGCTCAAAGTACGTATCCGATCATCATCAAAGAGAATACAGAAGAACATCGGAAATTATGACGCGTATGGCAGAGAAGTCGTTACCTTTCTGATAAGGGAAGATTTATCAGGGCTTCTCAAGGACTAAAAAGGTTAATTCAAGCAATTAAGGACACTTCGTTTCAATCCTACATTGAGAATATTTCTGATGGGCAGGCTGCTGAGTACACTTTATAAAAAGCTGTGAAGTCGTGCAAGAGACCGCTGCAGTCTATTCCTCCTCTGTAACACTGACAGATCGTGAGCGAGAAGTTTTCAGGAGAAGGAACCTTATTTGCTCAACACTTTTTCGACGTATTCCAGCCCAATGATGTCGAGACAGAACTGGAGGAGATTAGAGAAATCTCCCATTATTTGGCTTCTTCTTCCCAAATGTCCTTGCGCTTTATAGTACACGAGGTCTCTTCAGTCATTAACGATGAAATACATTCAGCCAAGTTCCGGGGTATGATTTGATCATCGGTCGGGTTCTTCAGGCACTACCTCGGTATGCAATACGTTTGGTTACTTTGATTTTCAATGCTATTATCCAAATTGGTCATTTTCCTGGTCCGTGGAAAATTTCTCAGTTAATTGTTACAGCAAAACCGGGTAAAGATCCCCTTAAATTTAACAATTTATAGGCCTATCAGCCTGCTTCCTATGCTCTCTAAGGTCTTTGAAAAGCTCTTTTTGGAAAGACTGAAGCGGTTCGTGGTGGACGATCACATTCCGGCTTACCAATTTCGATTTAGGAGGCAACATGCTCCTGTGGAGCAAGCAAACAGAATTTTTATCGTTATAAATCATGTTCTAGGCGAGGAACAGTACTGTTCAGCAGTTTTCCTCGATGTGTCAGGCTTTTGACCAAGTTTGGCATGTAGATTTACTCTATAAACTGAAAAAGGTTTTATAGCATGTTTTCTATGTAGTACTAAAATCTTACTTAGAATAAAGGTTATTTTAAGTTAAACATAGAGATATTTTGACGGGTGTTTTCCTTATACAATCAGGGGTACCTCAAGAAAGCATTCTCGGACTCATCTTGTATGTTCTGTTTACGGCTGAGTTACCAATTACGGCAGATATCACAGTTGCAACGTTTACTAACGAGACTGCAATTCTTGCTGTCTACAAAAATCCGATTATTGCGTCTCGTTTTATTCAAGATTATATCACTCTTCTCGAATCGTGGCTTTTATGTTTTAATATAAAAATAAACGGAACAAAACCAAAGCACATCACATTAACCCTTCATAAGGAACACTGTCCTCCTGTTTCTATCTTTAACGTTCCGATTCCGAGATCTCAAGACTGTAAATATTAGGGTTTTCATCTTGATCGATGACTTACTTGGACAAAACATATCACTTCTAAGCGGAAACAATTGGATCTTAAGTTTAAACACATGTACTGACTGATAGAGCATAAATCTATCAGCAGAAAGTAAACTATTGATTTATAAATCCGTTTTGAAGCCTGTTTGGACTTACGGGCTTGAATTGTGGGGGACAGCGTGCAACTGCAGTATTGACATACTTGAAAGCTACCAAACTAAAACACTGCGGAAAATGCTCAACATACGCTGGTACCTAAGTAATAGCCTTATACATAATGATCTTAAGTTGCGAACCGCTCGGCAGGAAATCTCTCTGGTCAGCCTACGGTATCAAAATCGTTTGGATCGGCACCCGCATTATTTCGCGGTAAATTTATTAGACAACACGATCAGTAATTCTTCAATATTGCTGAGAAACAATATTCTTGGTTTGCCTTATCGTTTCAATTAGGTGACTTTATGGTCTGACCGTACGGAATGCTCTTCTATTTCATTATTAAGTCACAAGCCGCTGGGTCTGTGGCAACTTAATGTTAGTTCAATAGTTCAAATATATCTTATTTATTTTTTGTTCAATTATCTTGCTAAACATAATTTAAAGTTGCTGTGTCGTTATAATAAAAAAAAGAAAAAAAAAATTAACTGGCTTTTCTCATTTACATGCGCGTGTAAATATATATATATTTATATATAGTGCGCACGCGCGCGTGTGTGTGTCCGAGCGCGTATGGAAATGCTCCCTCATGAGAATTTATTTGTTTTTGGTTCATAACAAATATAAAGTACCTGAAAAATTCATTTGTTATCTCCATAAATTTAAAATTTGTCAGTTCTAGTACCCGTAAGTGATTTTTATACCGTCAAACAAAAAAAAACCTGTAATAAACAATTAATTAATCTTTCGTGTTTAGGTGAGTAAATTTACCTCTTAGCGAGATGTTTAATATAGCTTTTTTATAATTTTCTGCGCAGAGTGAGTATATTAGAGATTAGATGTGTGCTTACCTCCAAGTTTTTGTACATGTACTCCTAAGCCAAAAAGGTTAGTTACTTTAATGAAGTAATCAAATGATATCGGTATGAATATACAGCAATTTTAGTGGTTTATTAAAAAATATAAAATATTTCTTCAATTCAAATTGTATACTTTAGAATTTCCGTGCGAAAGTCTTATTGCCTGAATGTCAGCGTGTTTAAATGTGATATTCTCTGTTAAACTATTGAGACAAGAATATGTCACATTAATTTTACACTAAATATTATTTTTTATTTACCATAGAACTTGTAATATTGTTAATGATTAATAATTTTATTTTTAATTAACGGCAGAAGCATGCATGAGTTATCATCGCATTACTCAGAAGAGGTAAATATAGCATCCTACAAACAAAATTTAATGAAGGGAATAGATTAAAAGTACCATTTTGAGATTGCACAGAGGAAGCATACTTTGGTCGAAATGAAAAAAATATTATTTAAAAAATAAATTAAAAAATAGTTTGCCTGTATTTTTAAATGAATTTTTAATAACTCTTGTCTTTTTTAGCTATAATTAATATTGAGCAGGTGAAAAACGTAAACATTTTTGAAGGATAGCAGATTTCTTTTAAAAAATGGTACCTCAAAACTTGATACATATTTATTGTTTTGCTTTCACTTATTTATTTTGCTAAACATTTTTCTTAAGCGATGGCATTTAAAAAAAGGAAATGACCACCCCTTTGTAAATATTTTAATATAACGGCAACGAATAGTTTGAACTTTATAATTTAACTCCTTTAATAACAAACAATGGAGCTATTATTAGCTCAACACAGATAAAAAGTAATTGATTTCCTTTAATTTAATTTCATGAAAGTCATGAAAAGAACGGTTTATTGTGAGCAGCATACAGACTAATTTATGTTGATAGAAATACAAATTATGAAAATATTGTATAATGTATACCTATATTTATTTCTTTTGTATATCACATAATTTTTATTTTTGTTAACTAAGAGGGTTAAGGAATTACCATTTATAACGTAGTGTTATTTATAATTTAGTATATTCTAATTTTCTATGTAGATGAACTTTAATAAATTGGCCTACAGTTTTCTATAACAGTTGTTAGTCTGCTTGCACTCTTAAAAATTATTACTTGAGATCGTTAAAGCACTATATAATTTTTTGGAAATAGATAGATAAAAGATGTTAAAAATAAAGTAAAATTAGTAATTTAATATTGCGTATGTGTGCTTTTTTCTATATAAACTTTTTAAGGAAAATATCTTCTTTATAATGCATAGTCGTTTCAGGATAACAAAGAAATTGTTTGTTTGAATATTATTAAAAAAGTAGTGATTGAAAATTGACGATATTAAAACCACCCGCTCTTTCAAGTTATACTTTGATTATTAAACCGTGATAAAGCAAGAATAATTTATTAACTCCTTTGATGGTAAAAGTGGCGATTAAAAACACGACTCTACAGTTTATTAATTAAGCCTACGGGTAAAAGAGACGTGTTAATGAAACTTTTAGTCCTCTAATTAAAATTTACTAATTTACACCCATCAAATGACTCATTCAATTCCTTTTTTCTTATTACCCATATTATAAAAATTATTTTTAATTTTGACATTTTTTTATAAAGTATTTAAACCGATAACAAAATTCATATTTCATTTTCAATGTCAGGTATTTCTACTTTTCATTAATAAATAATTTTTTCCTAAATACACGTAATTTTTGTTTAAATTTTATAACAATTTTATTTTAATTTAATAACGTAGTACAACTGATGAGGCTGTTTAGTTTGCCAAAAGAATAAAAATATATGAAAAAATAACCTTTTTTTGTGGTTAGTTAATAATTTAAAATATTTTAGCTCCATCAATTTACATTCAAAAATGATTAATAATTATGTTATATACTTTCACATTTCAATGAATTTGGAATGGTGAACGGGGGTGACTGAATAACCTATCCGCAGCTAGTTGTTCTTCTACACTAAATTTTGAGACAAATAATAAAAAATAGAACGTTTACTTTGGTATAAATAAGTTATTCACTTGAAAATTAACATGCACACAATTTTATTTCAACCTAATTTTATGGTCTATTTGTCTCTAAAATAAGTACATTTTGTGTTGGTTGAAATATGTTTAAGTAAAAATATAAATAAATGATTTTATTTTAATACATTTTATTCTATTTTTATAACTTAAATATTAATTTTTATTAGATCAATAAAACTAATTAAAAAATAAATTAAAACAATTTTTACTATCAAGAAAATATATTTTTAATTTTTATGTAGAATAACAGTAATATTTTTTATTTTTATACAAAATAAATCTCAGTATTTTGGGTCAGATACAACTTTCCAAGGCATATAAAAACAGTTTATTATAATTAAAAGGTAAATGAAATATAAAAATAAAAAAAAAAAAAAAAATAGCTGTTATGAAACTAACTTTAAAGGTACTACCATCGGTAAAACGTTTGAAATTAGTAACGCATTTAAATGGCCATGTTACATTTTCCATTTTGAAACGAACTGTCCGGAAAATTGTGTTAATTCATTCTCTGATGTAAAATCGATTACACATAACATTCTAGTTCCAGTGAACAGATTTGTAAGTTACACGAATAACTTCATTTCTAGCATCCGATTTAAGTGTTCTCTTGTAGAAAATTTGCATTTAAATTTACATTAAATATAATCCGTTTGGCAAAATTCCAGAAAGCATTTGTTAACGTAAATTAAGAACCCTACCATCTAGAAATTTAAACACTTTTTAATTTTAATTAATGGATAGAAATTTGGTTTTCAAAGTGATCAAACGTGCTTTTAAAAGTTTTTTTTTTTACTTTTTTGTGATTTAGCAGTTTTTTTCGGTTCTTACATCAATGTTTGCAGAATTATCTTTTGGCGTTACTTTTTCGTATCACAAATTTTGTCTTATGATTACAGTAAGGAAGAAAGACTTAGAGTAAAAAGTTGAGTAAGGAAAAAAGATCTAACTGTTAAGTTAAGAAAGAATGGTCTCATTAGCGATGGAGAGTTCTATAATTATACTGTAGTAAAACAGTTACCACATGTATGGTAAATGTGGAAATTAAAATCTTTATGACCAAATTGAGAAAGATTTTATTTTTATGCTAATGAAAAAAAGGAGAAAGTCAATACAGATTCTTTTGTTCCTCATTCGGATGAAGATCATGAACGAAGTAACTGTGTTATTAATTCGAGTAACAGTTCTAATTATCTAAATATTATTGTAAATAATGTTCCTGGTGTAAAAGAAAAGTTTTATAGTTTCTTTTAGACTTTAAATTAATACATATTTCTGTCGTTTGGAAAATTTTATTTGAATAACTTAACATTAAAGGATTTTTTCGTAATTTGTCATTACTTCTTGCTATCAGTAAAAAACCTAGTTTTAAAAGCTAGTGCTAGGTACATTTTTGGTTTAAAAATTTGGAGTTATTTTGAGAGAATTAATTTTATGATGGTTTCTAATGTAGAAATAGTAAAAAATTCTGCAAATTTTTAAACCGTGTACACGATTCTTATATTCCTTAACAGTAGCAAATGTAAGGAAAAACTTTTGAACACTTCTCTGCCTAATTATGTTCATAATAATTTTTTATTTATTCTAGTAGGAGATTTTAATGGTCGTTTTGATAAATCAGACTACGCCAGTTACTTGGTTTTCGATTCAGTTAATTCCTTTATTTTGATGCGACACTCAAAAGACCCTGTGATTAACTGTAATTGCAGAGATTATTAGCATTATTTGAGGGTTTTAACTTAATTATTCTAAGCGGGGATGTCGATGGAGATATGGATGGAAAATTTAGTTATACTGGTGAGCAAGGATCTGTCAGATATAAATTTTTGTATCGTTCCCGGGGAGTTGTTGCTAAATACAGAGAGTTTTGACATTTCTCTCATTATTTTCTCGGATCATCTTCGGATTTCTGTATGATTTTGGCTTTGTTACAGGAAATTATATTCCATGATAAACAACTTATTTAATTCAATATGTATTATAAAAATAAGATTAAATGTTAAACGAACAGTCTGAGTTTTCGTATAATGCGTATAATTAGCTGCAAAATTTGGCCGCATCGATAAGCGTGTTTCGTTTAACGAGAAGAAACAGATTTTTGTATAAAAATGCTGCTTATTTTTAAATGTTTGTATGATGATTCTAGAACTTCTGTTTATCATTTACTTAGTATTTTATGTTGCTCAGTAGCTGAACTGGATTGTATCATGAATCCTACCTAGTTTGAATGTCCTGCTAAGCGGTATGAATATATCTACTGACATATGTCGATAATATCATCCTGTTAGCTACAGACTGATGAACATTACAGAAAGTTATAAATGATTTTGCAATGTATTATCTAACGTGGAATTTGGTTGCTAATAAAAATAATTTAATCACTGTGGTAGTCAGAAACGGAGAAAAGCCTTAAACCATGCAAATTTGTGGTAGAGCAATGTGGCTATATAAGTAGTTAATACTTTTAAATATTTGTGATTTTTTTGTTTATATTTGAAAATCAGCACAAGAATACTGTATCAAAACTTTAACTCTTTTTTAGAATATTTCACTGTATTATAAAAAATTCCGAAATTCCTTTTTCAATAAAATCGCAAGTTTTTAACTCTGTATCAATAAATCTTCTCAGCTGTAGTGCTACAAAGATTTGAGTTCAAAGGAAATTTGACTCTATAGAATCTTTACAACGGCTTTTTATCGGGAAAAGTTTTAATATGCTACATAAACCTCCTGAAATTGTCTTCTATTTAGAAGGTAGAATTTATATATTGTTTTTGACATTAACTTTCATAGTTTTTAAAATGTTGTTTTGAGTTGAGCGCTGAAACGTATCCAAGCTTAATTGTTAGTAAAATAATAAAGAGAAAAGTATTTAGGTATGATGATTGAAGGAAGTGTAGAATATAAAACCTGCCATGGTCTGTTTATAAACGTTACTGTTACAAAAATGAAAAATAAATTCGATTATGATTTTACGTTGCACTGAGACCAATAATACATGAATATGATAAAAAATGTTAAATTTAAAAAAAAAATTATATATACAGTGAGTGTAATGTTAAATTATTAAGCTGGATTTAAAAACGGAAGCAATTTATTTGGAGAAACCCTCTTTGATTCCGACTTATATTCTGATCATTGTATAACAAGAGAATTAAAAGACATTTCATTGCTAGACGTCTTGTTAGGGAGTTAAGGAGGAGGTATTTTAATAAAGATGTTTTAGAAACTAATGGTTCGTTACGTTATCTGAATGGTGAAGACTGGCTTCAGGTCGATTATTATTGGAAAGCTGCCTGGTTTTTGTAGGTTACACTTAATATAAAAACAAAAAAATTAAAGAACGCCTTATGCACAAGATATTCCGGTTGTATTTTGCTTTCTAAGGAAATTCAATCAGTGTTTAAACAATTAATGCAAGTTATGTGAAATAATAAGATAATGTGGATGATGTCTGCCATGTTATTTCTGTTTTATTATGCAGGTGGAGGATTTCCGGAGAATATTGCATTTGGATACCCTTATGGGAGAACTCATGCGATTAGAGGATGTTCAACAATAGGAATCATTCGAAATTTTGGGTACATTCATAAATAAAATATTGAAGTGGAGGACATTATCGTGTAGTTTATATAAGTGATTGTTGCATATTTTTTTTAGGTCTACGGTTAGGCGAGTATCTAAGCAGAAAGAACGTACTTAAATTGTTAGGAAGTATTTCATTTATTGTAGTACCGGCCTGAGATCCAGTCGGTACCTTATTTGATTCATTTCTCTTCTTCCAGTTTTATGACAATTAGTTTTAGATGTGTATTGGGTTATAAGTTAAGGGTTCTACCTATAACCGATCGTCTACTTAACTTTGAAAATAAAATGTTTTCACAGAAAAAAAGATGACTACCGCTATAGCCGATTAACTAGATACTTATTTGTATGTAATAAATAACAAAATAGTAATAATTACTACTGTAATTTTTTCCTTATAGCACATCTTAAAATGCACACGATAACTAATATAATTTACGTTATAAATAAAGATAATTTAATTAATATTATAATTGTTTTGAAATGTTTCCGCTTTACAAAATAATTCCATACGTAGCTGAAGTTAAACTAGTTCTACAGTTAAAGACACAGCCGATATACGGATTTCTCCTGAAAAACTCTCTCAGACCATAACTATTGGGGCAGTCCATAAAAACTGTTAACTTTTTATTATATATTCCGCTTGAATTATTCATTGCTTACCACCGCTGATAAGTTTTATTGAAAAATAAATTTGAAGTTTTTAATTTTTTATATCGTATTTACGAAAACTTTCTATGTTATACATTTAAATAAAATTATAAGAATAACATTTTATAATATTAAATTTATCAGATTTCTACGTAGGTAACACCAAAGTAGTATAAATGTATTTTACTATTTTTTAAACCTAAAAAGTGAATTATTTTACAGAAAAAATATATAAATAAACTGAACACTAAACCTAATACGTTGTGATGCATTACTAAATCTAATATAAAAGAAGTCTGTAGCGGTTCTGTCCGTTTGTAACAGCATTACACCAGCATTACACAAGACGAACCAACCGATTGCTTTCAAATTTTCAGGATGCATTCGTGATATCCCAGAAAGATTTTAAGTCATAGATAGAGGAACTAACCCCCTTGAGGGTGAAGTTGTGGGTTTTTTCTCTTGAATGACCTGATATCGATTTTTATTTCATTTTTACACTGACTATACTTTTGACTATGCGTTTTGTAACATATCCGATTTTCAGCTCTCTACACTGACATCTTTCAAAGATTTAAGGTATTCTAAGGTAATAGAAAGGGGGAATCAAAAGGGAAACGTTCGTGTACTGCAAGAGCGTATCAGAGCTTCTATATCAAGAACGAGGGAAACGTTGGAGGAAATAAAGGTTTTAAGACTTTAATTGTTATCAGTATTATTGTCAAACTATGAGGATAATGAACACAGTGGGGATCCAGAGGGCGGAACTCTCTTGCTAAACGGGAAGAGCAAGCAAAGCAAGCATTGACCGGGTAGAATCTCATAAAACCTGTTTAAAGAATGTCACGTAGGTCAATTATAGTAAACATAGTTCTGTGAATGACTAAAATAAATAGAATTTCATGGATCGTCTAATTTAATACTTCAAAATTATTAAAAATAAACTTAAAAACGTATCAAAAGGATTGTGCTAAAAATAATGCTATCTTTTTTTAAGAATGAGCACTGATGATTATTACATTTACATTAAACTTTATTGTCATTAAAAAAGAAAAATGTTGTCCTCTTTATTTTCCTTTTAGTAAACATTTCATAAAAAGACATTTCAGAGAGAAAAGATAACAAAAGTAATTTAAACAGTAAATTACTTTTTCATTGTTTTTTTTTTAAGTTGTGAAGAAAATTTTGTTTAAACAACCTGCATGTAATATTATTTTAATGTGTTTTTTTATAAAGAGTAAAGAAGTTTTCTTAATTTCTTACTTATTGTTCCAGAAATATTTGTCCGTTATTTAGCTATTTATAGTAAAAACTGCATTTAACTGGACAGTTATGTACGAAAGCTCTACTTTAACTAACGCTCATTTTATCGTCATAGATTACTTTAATTCTGAAAAATATATAAATATTTAAAAAATGTTCGGCTGCATACGGATAGCATAAATAGTAAATAGTACAGTCACAGTTCCCTAATTATAGTTTGTCGGTTGTCCAAAATCTGTAATGAAAATTTTAGATTATTGTAACAGCTGAGAACTGCCAGTGCTAGTGATAACAAATCTGCTAATGAATTTTAGATATCAGTTTTTATGATTATCATTGCGTATCACTTGACGAGAGGTGGTTACAAACTGACCTTAGTCGTAGATCCAATGTGTCTTATCCAAGTCTAGAAACTCTCATCTAATGCAAAATTGTAACATTGCATTAAGCTCTTTATCTAATTTAAGAGTCCGGTAAAAATTGTTTTTAAATGAATGTTTTTATTTAGTTATTGTTTCTACGTCTAGATACAATCTTTAATGAGGCTTAGAAGGGTGAACTGTGATTGATCGAAATTTTATAAAAAATTGTTTGGTCCTTACAATTCAATTAAGATACAAAATTATGGAGTCGTACTGATGTATAAAAAAAATGGTTGTCGGATTTATAAATCCTTGATATAGATTCCTTATAATTCATAGAGATTAAGCAAATTACAAATTCACTTATATTATTAGACTATCTGAAGAAAAAGTACCAACCCGGTGGGTTTAAATTTATAAACCTGCACTCCAGAAAATATAAATTAAAAACATTATGCACTTTATTTTATTAAATTCCGTCGGTTAATTATTTTATCATAATTCTTGTTTCTATTATAAAAAAGTAAATTAATTTAAGTTTAATGATCATTTTATTTTCAGATAAATTAATGAGAAAATGTGATTTATATTTAAAAGCCATTCAGTCACACTAGATTTTAACTTGATCATAATATTATAAAAAGGTGTAAAAATATCTTCCATACATTTAATATTTCTTGAGGTATATACGCAGTTACGGGTGACACATTAATCTCTCATTCCAAATACGTCGGGATACCGTTTACTAGTAGCACCCTCATATTTTACTTGAACTAAAAGAACGACGTCCACATAAATTCTATAAAAAAGTGATTCTGAGAAATCTGGTAAAAATTATCTATAAAATTTATTGCTTCTGGTCTTTCTACTAAAAATCATCTTACACCATGTGATTTTATTTCACGTAGAAATGAATTTAATTTTCTGATAAAAGTAGCCAAAAAGATGGATTTGTGTAATAATTTAAATAACTTTTATGTTTAAAAGATATTTCGGTTACTAACTTATATTTATCAGAAACGAATAAAGTAATAGATATTGTTGCCATAATCGGAAGAATAATCAACCTGACGTATAACACCGAAACACAGTAATATGTAATAAATATTATATCTGTTTGTTATAAACTGATTGAGAATTAAAATCAATTTCTAATTTAATCATATAACTTTGCTAGTGTATGAAAAATTTATGTTGAACAAATTTTAAAATCATTTATTAATTATACTTACATGTATGTTTCAAATAATTTTATTGATCACATAATTTTTCCAATCTGCAAGAACGTTAATTCGTTCGAACGATGCATACTTCTCGAACAATTGATTCTTTCGAATGGTTTATACTTCTTTATACGAACGATTTATCTAAAATTATATTTGTGATTGATATTGATATTTTCGGGATGATAAAAAAAAGAAGTTAATTCTTCCTATCGTTGAAATTCACAAGATCAGTGTCAATCGTAGTTTTGTTCAAAAGAAATAAGCCTGTTTTTAGACTTAAAAATAATGTCTATTGAAAATAATGTTTTAAAAATATTTTTCTAGGCTTCAGAAGAGATGGTATTCACATAATAAATCCGAAAACCATTCAGTTTCCTGCCATGTACAGCTATGAAATCATTTAATAACAAATGCTACCTTTGATTCTGTCATGTGCATCAACAGTGCACAAAATGTAAGGAAGTACTGTGACTATGCTGTTGTCTATTTGGGTCCAAACCATCTGCAGAAGACAAGATACGTTAGCCTCAGTAGAGTTAGATCCCTTGATGGACTTCGGATTGAAAAATTTCACAATTCAAAATTAACTGGTATAAACCTTGTATCAAGGACACTTTAGAGGAAGTATGAGTATGTGAATTATAGTTTATAAATTTAAATATAATTCAATTAGTCTGGATTGGGATAAATAATGTAGTTTAATTATAAAATGAAATGCGATTAATTAATTATATTTAAGTACATAATAGAAATTAATTTCTCAAAATTTGTTAATATCTGTTAGATTTTTATTTTATAATCCTAAAAAACTGAAATTACATTAAAAACATTGTAATTAAACAATATGTAAAATTTTTATACAGTTTACTTTATTAATAAAATTGTGTTGATTCATAAAAATTTGATTTTCTGTGACTAAAAAGTATAAAATAAAAAAAATGTTAAAACATGTTTTTCTATAAAAACTAAAAATCTAAAAATATAAATATTTAAACATTGTTCTAAAAAAAATAATAATATTTTCAAAAGTAAAGGCCTACTGAAAAATTAAGTTTAGTATACGAAATAATTAAATTCGATTCGAGGAAAAAATGATCCAAACAATGGATTACCCAGTAAATATAAATAGAAGATAATTTTATTTTCAACAAAATAATTTATATAATGTTTGCTATTTTTGCAAGACAACAATGAAAAGCATAGGGCGCGCTTTCATATTCAATATCTACATAAATTCTTTAAATATGGCAAAGGTTTTGATGCAAAATCGAAATATTAGCTTCAATATACAATATTTAGTAAATCTCTTTGGGTGACCAAGTTAAGGTGCAAAATAGAACTGAGGCCGCTCTCCATGCTTTTCATCGTGGTCTTGCGAAAATAGAGAACATTATACGTATTATTTTGTTGAAAATAAAATTATCTTCTATTTATATTTACTGGGTAATCCATTGTTTGGATCATTTTTTCCTCGAATCGAATTTAATTATTTCGTATACTAAACTTAATTTTTCAGTAGGCCTTTACTTCTGAAAATATTATTTTTTACTTTTTAGTACGCTGTTTAAATATTTAGTATTTAGATTTTCAGTTTTTATAAAAAAGCATGTTTAAAAAAAATTTATTACAATCTCAAATTACCGGCTTGAAAAGTTTTATTATTTTTGTCTGTTAAATAAAGTTTTATCAACGGAAGAATAATTTTAAACAACAGAAATAGAGTAACATTTTTTAAACGTTTACATTTTTTTATTACAATAAATCAAGTGAATAAATAAATAAAGTTTTATTCAAATCAGTTAAAAATCAAACCAGTAAAATTGATTTCATCAATTATATTCTAATTGCACATTAAACGGTTCTGTCAGGAATGAGTGTACTGCTGTATGGATATAGAAAATGAATTGCCTTAAAATTTGGCAGAAAAATTTAATAAAAGCTATAGATGAGATCAGAATAACCGTATAAAAAGTCTGATGTGGACACCACATAACTTCCATGTATGGCTACTAAATTACACGTACACAATGTTTTAAAAATGTAAAGAACATAAAATTATATTTCATTAACTTCTTATATTTTTCTTTTTTTTTGTTTGTTATAATTGAATTATTATTTATCGTAAAACTTTTTTTACATTCAGACAATAATAATTTAATTCAATCATTCAAAAATTTATAATTTAATATATTTAAAGTAAAAAAAAGGAGATGGAGTCTGATTCGAACCGATGTGCCTTCCCTTGTAAGATAAAATATTTCATTAATTAAAATTTTATTTGGCTATAACTCTGAAACCAACGAAAACAAGTACCACTTATGATATATCGTTGAAAAGCTCTCAATGAGAGCTTATTACTGCAGTTAAAAAAAAGTCCAAAATCTAAATCTTTGGCGATTTTGGGCTTTATTGGACACATTTGGTTCAGTCGATTGCAATCATAAGGGAGATGCACAACTAGATGTTACAACAGTCCTAAATCCAAGATTTCAACATCAATAATCGTTTTTGAGTTATGCGAGATACATACGTAGATACGTACGTACGTACAGACGTCACGCCGAAATTAATCAAAATGGATTCAGGAATGGTCAAAATGGATACTTCCGTTGAAATCTGAAAACCGAATTTTTTTGCGATTACAGTACTTCCTTGTACTAGGAAGTGAGAATTAACAAATAAAAATGAAGAATGGATATAGGTTTTATTAATACATAAAAAAATAATTTCATCAATAATAATAATTTAAATATGTGAATGTAATAATCTAATAAAATCAGTACCAAAATAAAATAAGTATTTGGGGTTATTTTTTTAAACTTTAATGTGTCTGCGTACTTACTGTTGATACACAATACAAAAAATAAAATACAGGAGGACGCAAAAAATGTACATTTATTTTTTTATTTTTTCATAAAAAACCTTCTAATTTGGTATAAACTAAATTTTTAGAAAATCATTACCTTTTAAAAATTACAATATAATCATAATAAGGCACTTTCTTACAGACTGAAGTACAAAGATGTAAGACGAAAATTTTTACTTTTTCAAAAATGATTTAGTTTAATAGAACTGGATAAGACTGAATTTTTAATTTACTAATTACATCGGTTTGTTATTATATTTTGGTAATCGATCGGAATGATTTATATTTTATGGTGCAAAAAAAAGCATATTACCAATTTATTTCTTAAAACCTCTTTATGACTACTTAATGGAACCTCAGAAGTAAGAATATTATTCTTGAAGGAAGTATGTAGAGATTTAAAAATTGTTTAGTAATGAGATCAAATGTACGTTGTATTGCATGATTTTAGAGTGAACAAAATGTTCCAGTCTTCTAGAAAACGAAATCATTTTTACAATTTATTAAGAATTTGTTGTCTTACAAGTCACCCGGAGAGGCTTCGCGATGAGCAAGAGAAACATTATTGTATTCTTATTAATCACCCATTATTCCCTAATGAGTGTCCATGCGATTAACAATCAAAACCTAAGGGTAAGATGCTTCTTACGCGTGTGTTTATGGAGATGATTCTATCCATATTTGCAATTAATCAGTTTCCACTGACTGAATGGTGTTTTGAAACTGTTATACTTTATCTTGTAAAGATACGTTATCTTCTGTGAGAATTACACCAGTTACTTTCGCATTTAGATACAGTTCATCATTCCCAAATAGAGTAATAAAGATGGAACATTAATGTTATTTTTTCAGCGGGTTACAGCATTAATTTAACCATTTTTAAGCGTTTCCTCTTTTTATGTATAAAATAGCAACTAAATACATTCTTTTTTTATCATTATAAGAAGTTCACTGAGTTTCCTTTGAAAAAAAATTAAAAAATATTTTCATAACCTATATTTTTTTTCTATTGAAAAGTAATACTCTCAGCAAACAAAATTTCTATAAAAGGATTGTGAACGTTTTCTTCAAAAGCATTACAGAAATTTAATTAAAACTTTAAGAAAATATCGATAATAGCAAAATTAATCTCTAATTACATCAAAGCAATAATACTATTCTTTTCACGTGGAATGAAGTAACAATAAACGAGTAAATGAGTTATGGCAAACGACATAAAAATATTTATTTCACAGAATATTTATGAAGATACGTTAAATAAATTTTCAAGAGGGGCAACAATAGCAACTAAAACATCAATTATCATTTGAAGTGTGTTTTTTTTAACTTCATTTAATAGTGTTTTATGAGAAAGGTATTTGATGTTAAACGGACTACTTTGATCGTATTTTTTTTTTTTTTTTTAATTAAAGATCTTTAAGTTAACGCATCTACCAAATTTTACTACTAGTGAAGGGAGCTTTATTTTAAGTTCTATGCTTTTACTCAAGTTTCTCTAGGTTTCTTCTAACGTTTTTGAACAGCTTGATTAAATTTTATTACAAATTGTATTTTATATAATGTGAAAGATCGTAAAAATATTTTTTTTTTCAAAAATAAATTATGTTTTAAAAGGTAATAACTTTAAATAAAAAATTGTTAATCGCAGAAGTCATTTTAACTGAGAAAATCTGTAAAACGATTTTTAATTGTTTTTTTTAATTTTTACTGTTAGCAGTAGTTCTATATTATTTCTTTCCATTGTGTGAATAACTTTTGTGTATTTAAAAAATACATTTTTTTCAATTAATTCCTATTTCCTATTTTTATTATTTTAAAATTAGAAAAAGTTCGCTTTGGTAAAAGAATCTGAAAAAAAACATTATGAACAAAATAAACCTCAATTGAAAAGATATTTGTTTTAGTTAATGCTTAATTAATTCTCACATTTTGGGAGGTTTCCTAAAAAAAGCTGTCAGAAAAAATATCTACATTTCTTTTTCTTTTTTTTTAAATTTGAAATAAAAAGTAAAAATTCATCCGAAATGAAATTCCAAAAAAACTAGAAACAAAACGACCTTTTTTATTTTTATTTTTTAAAGTTGATTTTTACGAAGAGCCATTTTTTGAGCCCTATGAGAAAGTTAAAAAAATTAAAGGATTCTGCACCGGTTGTTCTAAAATTGCATAAATAGAAATTAACAGTTTTTTATTTTTTTAGCCGTTAAGAATTATATTATCTCTTATAATGTAAAAAAATAAAATTTGAATTCTGGGTTTTGTGTGTAGGTAATGTTTCTATATTAATATAAATAATATTACTATTAACATCTAATCAAAAATTTTATTTAAATAAAAATAATTGGATGTTCTGATCAGCAAACATTATAATTCATGTTTGTATATTACTGGCTAAAAGTAAAACCACTTTTAATTTTTTCCTCACGAAAAAATTATGAAATATCATAATTTAAAACTGCATTTAGTCTAAGTTAAGCTCTTCTGAATGAATAAAAAGATAGATTTGTATTAGAAAATATACCGCTGCACCAAAAAATATTCTATTACTGTAGAAAATACATAAATATGTAAAAAAAATAAATAAATCCAACTTTGTGTTACAAAACGTACACATCTACAAAGACCACTGTCAGAATTTCAGTATTAAGCTGCGGCTTATTCTGACAAGCTGTCTTACAAATCTCTTACTACTAGGAAAGTATACTAAGTACACTTCTCCTACATGTTTTGTTACTTACATTCAGTAGATCCATTTATTAATACGATATCATGTTGTTTTTACTATTTAAATGTCAAAAAGATACTATAAGATGAAAACCATCGAGTAAACTAGAAAAAAAAGCTGACAATAATATTTTAATACTTTTCTGGCATTGGTATTTATTCGTACGTATTGTAAAATAATGATACTTGAAACAAGTTACATAAAAGTTAAAAAAGTAAACCAAAAAAGTTTAAAACGATACAAAAATTTACATTTTAAAACTTTCATTGGCTCCCCACCGTCAATATTGCATCCAAAGTATTTTTTGAGGATCATTTGCACAACTACTATGTCTAGGAAACAAAAAAAAATTCGGTTAAAAAATATGCTATAAATAAAAATATAACTTTTTTCAATTTTTTGGGAAGGAGGAATTTTAGAGCAAATATAAAAAAAAATTTGTAAAATAAACATAGACACATGCACTAAGGTTAATATAAAGTGGGGTTGTATACACAAATTTTGAGAAAATTGTTTCCAAAACACTATCTACCCGACCTCCTGGAGTTATGGATTCCAAAATTTTACCAATAAATTGCCACGAAATATACACGAGTCTATGTAAAAAATTTAATCAGAATCGGTTTATCCAGTCTAACGTTGTAAAGCTTCAAACAAGCCAACACACGGACATACGTATATTACCTCCCACACGTTTTGTTTTTTGGGGTTTCTGCCTCATGAAAAATCGAGCCTAAAAGACAGTACCCCGTTTCTTGACTGATTATTGTAATCTCCTTGTTTCAGCATAGTTCTAGAGTTATGATGCCAAGAAAATAAATTAATCTTGATTTTTAAAATTGGTCCTTAGATGACCTCGGTGGCAGAGTGGTAACTTCTCTGCCTTTAATCCAGAAGATTTTGGGTTCAAATCCTAAGCATGCTTGGGATTTTTTCACACTGCAACAAAACTCATTTCTCGGTATTAAAAAGTAGGAAAAACATTTTGAATATCTGTAACTGAGCGTAGACCTCCCAGTTGTCAGAAAAAGAATAAAGAAACAAATAAATGAGCAAAATAATCGAAACACAATACAATCAAGTAGAGCAGATCAGAGGGATAATAACCCCCATTCACTCATACGTATACACATAACATTTAAATAGAAATTAAATTATAGACAGGAACTGCCTTCTAGACTGACGCTCGCCTCTCAAAAAAAAAAAAAAAATGATATGATTTACAACGTTTTTACTATTAAATTTAACGAACTTTTGAAAATGTTCAATTATAAATTTATCTATACCCAATTCTATAAGTGAGAGGTAGACAATACAGAGAGCATTTCTCATTAAGCTGTTTTTAATGAACTTTTCTGTAACTGTGCTATTAAATGAAGTCTTATCAAACTAAAGCTGATTTTGCTTTTCCCTTACTTTTTCTTGTTATTTATTTATTTACTACAATTTTTTTGCCATTTTAGACAATTTTATTCTAATTTATACATTTTTGTATGTTACTATTTTTATTTATTTGTATTATTCCGTTATAAAAATGAAGAAATACATTTAAAACTTAGTATAACATAACGATCATATTTTAATTTCATTTTTATTTTAGATTATTAATTTGACTTATTAATTAATAATTTCATAATTTTCAACTTACAGTTTTTATTTCATTTTATAACATTAAATTCGTAACATAATTTTTTTTTTACACTTACTTTTTAATAATATAATTATTTAAGTTTAGGTTAAAATAAAATCGGTGTACGTGACCAACATTAGTATTCTTCTAATTAAAATAGTCTTACTACCACAATATGCTTAAAATTAAGTATGAATTGATAGTGAAATTAAAATTCAAAGAAAAAATATTAATATTATTGCCTATATTTATGGAATGGGTAATATTTAGGCATTATGGTTTTGATATTGTTACTGAAACTACTTTATGAGAAATGAATTCATAATAATTATTAATTTGCAGCTTCGTTTTGATCGTGAGCTGACTAAAAGGTATATCGAGCAGCTAACTACATCATGTTCAGCAATATGGATCTGATAAATTAAATTTAAAATGGAATTAAATTTTCAATCGGTATCTTCTAAATCAAAAACTATCAGTATTAACATTTTTAATACAATTTAATAGAAAATATTACCATTTTTGTTGGTAAGTAAATAATAATATGTTACGTATCAACAGTTGCCCAATTGATGAAAATCGAACAAGCTTGGTAGTCGATATTTTTTTTAAAGTGAAAAAATTACACTTTTGTGTACAAAAAATTATTGGCAATTCCGAAGCGATTTTAGAAGCTTTAAAACATAAATATATTTTTGTAATACAGTAAAAATCTGTTCATCGTAAAAAATACTTATTTGATAACTGTGAACGAAAAAATTGTACACCTAGGAAAATACTAAGTACACAAAAACTAATACCAGAGTATAACCGATTTCAAGAAGTAGCTTAAAATGAGATTTTTTACATCATAGGTACATTTTAATAGTAATTATCTTACTGGTAAATATAGAAATTTCTTAAACAATGCAAAGAATTAAAATAGAAATTTAAAAATTTGTACATTCCTAGCGAATATTTTTACAAAAAAAATAGAAAAAAAAATAGGTATGACAGGGGTAGCATTTAGCATTGAACAGAAAACAAAACAACTCTCTAATTTCAACATTTTTCTGCAACAGCTATGCAACATGCTACATTTTTCTGCAACAGACTTAATCAGTTCATTATTGTACAGGAATACTTTTAATTTAATCTCAGATAGCCTATTATATGCGGTACAAAATGTTCAACGTAAGATGGAAGTTCAAAACAGTTCTCAGCTTTCCTTCTTGTATTGAAATCGGATTACAGTTTTCCTATTATGTATTATAATTAAATTTCTATCTTTAAGAAACCTTTACTTGAGTCCTTAAATAAAAGAAATAAATGAAATTTTACGAAAATTTAATGTATAAAGTTCTAACATCAAAGTAATTTAGTTAAAGTTAATGAATGATTTAAAACCAATTTTTTTTTACAACTTAATGTTTTTTCGAATATAAAGATTTTTAAATTTCTTAATTTTACATAATTGTAAGCGGCTATAATTTTTTATTTATTTTAAAACATATTATTTTAGTTTATGTACCTACTTTATGCTTTGAAAACATTGATTTTAAATTATATTTCATAATAATAATTTTTTTTTTTAAATACTTTTTTACCACTAAAGTATAACATAAAGAAGTCTAGTTAAGTAAAGCTTTACACAAAATGATAACAAAATTTTGTAATCAATATAACATTGCTTTATGCTTATTTTTGTACAATATAACTTACACGAAAAGAAACGGAATTTGTATCTATTTATTAAAATAAACTTGAATAAAACTTTCTGATATTTTTACTATTAACTAGCAAACATGCAAATTAATCACCTTTTTAGAAACCCAATTTAATTCCTTTACTTTCTATAACTAACGTCTATTTTTATACATATATATATATATATATATATATATATATATATATATATATATATTTGTTTTTTAAACAAGTGTTTTTCTTTTAAAGATAGTTTTATTAAAACGTAATCATTTTCGTTTCGTTGCTTCTCACTAACAGATTTATAATAATAGAAGATTATTTATTTTCATTAGGAAAATACTTAATATTAGGCTAAAAAACATCATAAAACTATTCCAATTAACAATTTTTAAGAGACTATTCGATAATTTTAATCAGATTAATGGATAATATTGTTTAACAGATTATGATACAAAATTAAGTTGATTGGAAATGACTAAAATTATAATCAGAATATCTGACAATTAATGTCTAGCCTGTCTGATTTAATTAACTACTAGATATTATCGGCAAAGGCAAAAAGGAATTATCAGAACAAGAAATACAAAAGAAACTATTATATTATGTCAGCACCTAATAACAGTACGAAAAATTTTCCCTTTCAAAAAAAACATTATAAATTACCCTCATGTTAAATGTTGCTTACATTTATTTTATAATAAAGAAAAATAAATCCTTACTAATAGAGACATAGATGAATCTTTACTCTTTGAAGAATCTATTTTCGGCCAAATTTAGGTAAACCTGTTCTTATGCGTATATGCGTACTTTTATCAATGAAATTAATTGTTCTGAAGAAAAATATATTAAAAGTTACAATTTTTACATTTTTATTAACAGTTCTTTTAGCCTATATATAATTTTTTTTTTGTTATAAATATGAGAGAAGAGTGAATTCATTCTTCTCTCACATTAGTTCGTAATTATGAACTAATTTAAAGAATAATCTGACATAGATTAAATTATAGTGCATTTTCGATAATTTTACCATTATATTCCAGTCCAAATCCCGTAAAATCTAACTGTGATTTTTCCCTTAACATTTTCAGTAAACTTCAGTTTAACCGATAATCTTCGAAGAAAATCAAAAGTATTTTCCATTAATGAATATGATGAAAAACGTACAATAATTGATATTAAGTATCCCTTAATATTTTCTTATTCTATACTTAATTTAAACATGAGTTTAAATTAATATATAAAAGGAAGAAAAACCTGTTTAATTATTAATTTTTTTAAGTTTTCAACAACAAAAAAAATGTGTATTTCCTAGTCAAAGCTCCAATATTGCAAGTTTTAGAGAAAGTAATATTTTTTTATAAATAACTAGACAGGTAAATTACTGTCTTCTGAAAATAAACGGCAATTTTAATCTAACAAATATATACTGAGCAATTTTAAATTATTACATCTGCGTAAAATTAATTGGTTTCTTTTTTTTTAATAAGTAAAAGGCTAGCTCTCTATAAAATAGTAGTGGTTTGTTGTCGGTAAAAGAGAACTTTATTAAATGTGTTGAATCTATTAGTAAGTTACTTTTTAATAAAAAAAAACTTTTACTTTTTAATAATAAAAATGTAATATTTTCTTTTAGTATTTTCTTTAAATATATAAGAAATATTAAATATTTAATTTTAATTGTGCGTAAATAAAGTTAAAAAAAGTTATATTTCATTCAATGAATAAAATAAAATTACGAAATCAACAAGATAAGGGGTATTTTATCCTACTATTCCAAAACGGGCTTTCATAACTAAGTCTGTATTCTTGGTTGAGTGTATAATATAATCGTAATCATAAAACTTTTCGAAGAATTTTACTTTGATTAGAATCACATTTTTTTAGTTAGAATAACCCTGGAAAATAATAATTGAACTTTAATGTTATCTATTTTATATTTACTGGAGAAATGAGCCGGGGTAAAACATTTTATGAAATTTTAAAAGAAATTTAGCCGAGAAAAAAGTCATTATTAAATAAAAAACGAATTAAAACTTTTATAGGAAATAAAAGTTTTAAAATATTAATAAAAATAAAAGGAAATCAATCTGTTTTATTTTTTAAATCTTTAACTTTTTTTCTATATATTGTTTGAAGAATACCTGGAGTGATACGAGGACGCCGCCGAATAATATGAGTCTCTGTATGAGTAACTTCATTCCAGCCGTCTTTCACAGAAGTAGACGCCCTACTCCGTCAGTACTCATATATATTACCCTCGAGCATGCGTTGTTTGACTGTGCCGATCCATACATCCCCCACAACGATTACATCCCGATCACCAATTAAAAAAAAAATATATATCTTAATATATGTGTATATGTGTAGTGTATGATACAATTCTACGTGTTGAATTAAAATATAATTGTTTTTTAAATATAGTCTAAAAACCCATACTATTTAAAAACAACATAATGGTTTTTAAACTGTAAAAAAGGGGAAAAATTACATTTCCTTAAAAATTGACAAAGATTGTGCAACCTATTTTATCTAAATAAATGATGTGATGCTTGGACTTAATTATGTTTTAATATAGGCTAGGTGTAGGGGTTGATTTATTTCATAAACAGTTCGTTCTTTAAAATTACTAATGATCGGAAAAGTCTCTAAAATAATTTCTATAAGCTTATTATACAAAGCAGCTTTTTAATGATGTAAGATCCATTAATTTTGTGTGACATTACTCCAGGCAAAAAGGACCATCGGTTCTCAGAAAATCAAGAAAAAATCAATAATCTGGAATTTTTTTGGCTAAAATCCAATTTATTTTACTTTTAATAAACGATAGATATGTAATATAGGATTAAAATACGTACTGAAGTATGGGGCAAAAAATTAGAGATATTCGAAAGAAAAAGTTGATAAAAGGCATAAAATTGATTACATTAGAATGAAGCAAGTAAAAATAAAAAGGAATAAAAAAGAAAAAATGAATAAAAAGGAAAAAGCGCGTACATACTCACACCCAAGTTTATGTAAATACATACGCACTCACAAATATGCTTATCATTGTACAGAATATTGTGGGATGAATTACTTATACCACCGAACTTGATTAAAATATGAAATTAAATAAAGTTTCTCATACGACAAATACCCTATCTCTCGTTGTTACTCGTCTTTTTGTGTTTATAAAATAAATAAATTGTGAATCATTAACGCTTTAAAAAGTTGTTTTTTTTAATATTTGTTACTAATTTGTTGGCAAATAAAATAATGGCGATTTTAATTTTTAAATCAATAATTATAAGTTTTTTCTAATAAATTATATTTAACATATAACATGTTTATAATATGAAATATAATTTAATAACGCTGATAATTACCTATTCTCTTATCTTTTTTAAAACGAATAAATACGCTAAAGCATACATTTGATTATTTAATCAGCGAATGAAGAAAAAGAAATTGAATAGCTCTGTAAAGTTTATATTTTTAAAATAGCATTATTTTTTGCTGTTACAAAGGGAAAATATTATCTAAATTTTAATCATTGAAATATTTCGTGTTTCGTGTGATAAAAAAAACTAATTGTAATTGTAATTTTATGAAACAAAAACATAAAATAAGTAATTTATTATTAACAATAGGTCTCTGATTTTATTATTAAATGAAATAAAACAGCGACAGTAAAAATAAAAAAGCTTAAATTTGGAGGAATAACGTATAAAAACAGTAAACGTGAACAATAAAACACGATTCGCGTTTATGAGTAGTAAAAATTCTAATTAATACAAGCGATAAAATACCGTTGTTTTATCGTTGCTAAGTGTTTGAATACGTAAAAAATTATTTTTCTTTTCGTTCTTCTGTCATGAAACTTGAATATGATATTTATAACTATTATTTTATCAAATATAAAGTATAAAATAATATCTATTAATTAGAAAACTGTTGAGTGGTATTAACTCAACATACCAGATGTATACCTAAGCATCAATAATTAGTCTGTGATAAATGTTTTAGAAGAAGGAAAGGTCCCTACTCTAAGTAGGTAATGATACCCATCATTTTAATGCATGTCTAGAAATTGTACAACAGCATAAAATGGGATTGAATAAGTCAAAGCAGTCTTAAATGATTGTAGGTAAAATGGATGAATTTAATAAATAACTGACTGATTAATTAACTTGATAATTTCTTCGTTAAACTGACTGATACTTAAGAAAAAGCTTAAAGAACATTTACTATTGTTTTAATGTAGACCATCGTATATGGTATTGAAAACACTATCTCACATATGTAACAAAACTAAATGAGATTTGCTGACATCTTATCAAAATTAAATCAAGCTCGAAACAAAAATCACAAAAAACCAAATATAAATAAAAACTAAAATATTAAATTTGATAAAAAAAATATTAGCAACTGCCAAAAACATGTTTCACGGGTAGGCTATTTAATAAAATATAACCAAAAATGTTAAATTTGACTTCACTAATTTGCTACAATATCACCATTCAGATTTGTTGACTACATTCCGTTTTCAATCTTTATTAACAAGAAGCAAGAAAGTATAATCAACTCAATTTTAAGCGATTTTTTTTTTAATTTTATTTTCATATCTCATATTGAACTTAAAATCGCACAGATTTGAAGAAGATTAGTGAAAATTGGATAATTTTTTTTGTATGAATGCTAGATGTCATAAGACTGTAGTAAACGTGATATGAGATACTGGTTGCTTTCAAAAATGGCAGTTTCTAAAAAAACAAATTATAATAATAATAATAAACATCCCTGTGCCTGTCTTATCTGGGCATGTGAGGAATGAAGTGGTTTCCTGATATCTTCGTTGAGCCTAGCTTTCTTTTGCACATCGTTATGCCAAGCCCAAACAAAGCCAAGTGATACTTAATCCTACAATTGACAATGTTTTCTACAGGAATAAAATATAAAATATTATGTCGAATATCATTACCCTCAGTGAAAGAAGAAACTCTTTTTTCTTCTAGTGTAGCTTGCACCTTAGATAATTAAAATTTATCCCACGTAACAAATAATATGGACAGATAGAATAAGGTAACAATTCAATGTACTTCTACATGTTTTTAACAATGCATTCATACACCGTGCCCACCCAGTAGGAAGAGTAACCTTAGAAGCTAAAGTATTATACAAGAGACCACAGGTTGATTTACTTGAGCTACCGCACAGTTTATGAGAATGATTAGATCTTGCCTGTATGATACTCAATAGTTCTAAAGTTAAAAGCAGTTGCTAAATTACACGTATGTTATGACATCTTGTTGGAGTACTTCAGATTTGATGTTTAATAATAATAAATAAAACGAAGGTTCCAGAGAAATAATTATAAAAGCTATTTTTCTTTTCTACGTCATTTATAAAAGAACAAGATGAAGGCTTAATAAGTTTACCGACCGTTATTCAATCATTACAAAGATTTCAACGATCTCGACGCCTTTGTATAAAATACAGTTTTTCGGTAACAGGTGTTTTTTACACCTACAACTCTACTAAGCGGCTTTTTCCACATAGTTCAGACTGTGGAGTTTTTCTTCAATATTCTGAAAAATATTGTAAAACTTTTTATTACTAATGTTTATTGAATTCATTATCTATCTACCGATATGTTAATTGTCAGCAACTGAGTGTTGTCATGGCGTAATATTATTATTATTATCTAGCATAGTTAAGGATAAAAGAGAATTGTGTTAGTACTATTTTAAATCTGTAAGAATTCAAGAAAAAGTTAATAATGTGCCAAATTAAAGTCTATTTTATTTCTAATAATTTTAATTTAGTTTGAAACACACCACTTTTTTCCATGAAAACAGGGATTTATCGTTTTTATATCCTTTCTGGTACTACGTGGAATTTCCAACCTCTGAATTTTGAAAATAAATTCTGAATTATATATAAATTCTGTAAAATACATGGTTAAAATGTTAACTTTATCCTTCATAAAATTTCAGCCATTTTAATTCATTATTTTTAGAGTAATAATATTTATCACCTCCAGTTATCATATCGAAATGAATTTTTAATAAGGAAAGGAAATAAAAAAGAAATTTGAAAATAGTGGTAATTTTCAAAATTAAAATCATATTTATAAAAAAGTGTCTAAAATGGAATATAGTTGAATAGAAAACTTCGGATAGATTCCAAGGATTTTTTGGGTGTACTAAAGAATGAAATACTTCAAAACTGAGTAAATTACAGCCAATTGCAATTGTGTAAATTGTAATCTATGAACATCAATTGTTAAAGGCAGTAAGGGATACATTGTAATAATAAAGCATTTTGGTTATAAAATAGCATAGCATTTTATTAAAGAGCTTATCAAAATATTAAGAGTTCTGACGTTTAAGATATATTTTCTGCTGCCTAAAAATTAATCTATGTAGATATTCTAATTATGAACAGCTTAAGTTAATAATTACTTTTAAGTAACCGTAAACTACTCGTATAATATAGAAATTTAAATTCAGATCTAAAACAGCAAATAAATTTTCGTGCAAAATTCAACCGAATATTACCTTCTGTAAAAAAAGAATAAATAAGTTCGTCTACATAAAATTTTATCGTTACATCCACTATGTGAGTGTAAATATATATATATATATATATATATATATATATATATACACACACAAACACATACACACATAATCTATATATATATATATATTTAGCTTAAGGACGTACAAAAGCAGATTCTAAAATTTAATATACAGATATAGTCAGTACCTAATAATAGTGGATATACTTTCTGCACTTAGTGAACGGTTGAGTGAACATTTTTAAATGATTTCTGCTTTCATTAACTACGCTTTTTCTTTCCAATCACCCATTCAAATTTATAAATGGAGACATTTTGAACTTCTATTAAAGAATATTATAGTATAGTTAAAAAATCATTTCGTTATGATAAGTGGAGAGGTCTTAAAATGCATACAAAAAGAACTTTAAAGTTATGTTTGCCTAAAAATTTAAACGGTGTATTTCATGCTTTTAAAATGGTTCTTAATAAAACAGTGTAATACGCAACTGGCTTTAATTTGATATATATTATGTTTACATATAAATACGCTATTTATAAAAATATTATAGCTCATATTCATGTTTCTTCTTCAGTTAACCGAAGTTAATTCATTTTTGTTATAATAGCAAATATCAATGAAGAGAGAGATAAAGAAGACTTGTTAAAAAAGTATCAACTCTTTCAAGAAAAATTGTGTAATTAAGTCTATTACTAGTTTCTGAAAGCTGTTATTTTGCTCGTTTGTACAACAAAATTGAAGCACAAATATGATATTCTTAATATTACTGTATATTATTATACGTATATTATAAGTATATTATAGATTAAAGACAATAAATTCCTAACGGTAGAATAAAGTTTTTTTTTTTTTTTTTTTGTCTTCAGTCACTTGACTGGTTTGATGCAGCTCTCCAAGATTCCCTATCTAGTGCTAGTCGTTTCATTTCAGTATACCCTCTACATCCTACATCCCCAACAATTTGTTTTACATATTCCAAACGTGGCCTGCCTACACAATTTTTCCCTTCTACCTGTCCTTCCAAAATTAAAGCGACTATTCCAGGATGCCTTAGTATGTGGCCTATAAGTCTGTCTCTTCTTTTAACTATATTTTTCCAAATGCTTCTTTCTTCATCTATTTGCCGCAATACCTCCTCATTTGTCACTTTATCCACCCATCTGATTTTTAACATTCTCCTATAGCACCACATTTCAAAAGCTTCTAACCTTTTCTTCTCCGATACTCCAATTGTCCAAGTTTCACTTCCATATAAAGCGACACTCCAAACATACACTTTCAAAAATCTTTTCCTGACATTTAAATTAATTTTTGATGTAAACAACTTATATTTCTTACTGAAGGCTCGTTTAGCTTGTGCTATTCGGCATTTTATATCGCTCCTGCTTCGTCCATCTTTAGTAATTCTACTTCCCAAATAACAAAATTCTTCTACCTCCATAATCTTTTCTCCTCCTATTTTCACATTCAGTGGTCCATCTTTGTTATTTCTACTACATTTCATTACTTTTGTTTTGTTCTTGTTTATTTTCATGCGATAGTTCTTGCGTAGGACTTCATCTATGCCGTTCATTGTTTCTTCTAAATCCTTTTTATTCTCGGCTAGAATTACTATATCATCAGCAAATCGTAGCATCTTTATCTTTTCACCTTGTACTGTTACTCCGAATCTAAATTGTTCTTTAACATCATTAACTGCTAGTTCCATGTAAAGATTAAAAAGTAACGGAGATAGAGAACATCCTTGTCGGACTCCCTTTCTTATTATGGCTTCTTTCTTATGTTCTTCAATTGCTACTGTTGCTGTTTGGTTCCTGTACATGTTAGCAATTGTTCTTCTATCTCTGTATTTGAACCCTAATTTTTTTAAAATGCTGAACATTTTATTCCAGTCTACGTTATCGAATGCCTTTTCTAGGTCTATAAACGCCAAGTATGTTGGTTTGTTTTTCTTTAATCTTCCTTCTACTATTAATCTGAGGTCTAAAATTGCTTCCCGTGTCCCTATACTTTTCCTGAAACCAAATTGGTCTTCTCCTAACACTTCCTCCACTCTCCTCTCAATTCTTCTGTATAGAATTCTAGTTAAGATTTTTGATGCATGACTAGTTAAACTAATTGTTCTGTATTCTTCACATTTATCTGCCCCTGATTTCTTTGGTATCATTACTATAACACTTTTTTTGAAGTCTGACGGAAATTCCCCTTTTTCATAAATATTACACACCAGTTTGTATAATCTATCAATCGCCTCCTCCCCTGCACTGCGCAGTAATTCTACAGGTATTCCGTCTATTCCAGGAGCCTTTCTGCCATTTAAATCTTTTAATGCTCTCTTAAATTCAGATCTCAGTATTGTTTCTCCCATTTCATCCTCCTCAACTTCCTCTTCTTCCTCTATAAAACCATTTTCTAATTCATTTCCTCCGTATAACTCTTCAATATATTCCACCCATCTATCGACTTTACCTTTCGTATTATATATAGGTGTACCATCTTTGTTTAACACATTATTAGATTTTAATTTATGTACCCCAAAATTTTCTTTAACTTTCCTGTATGCTCCGTCTATTTTACCAATGTTCATTTCTCTTTCCACTTCTGAACACTTTTCTTTAATCCACTCTTCTTTCGCCAGTTTGCACTTCCTGTTTATAGCATTTCTTAATTGCCGATAGTTCCTTTTACTTTCTTCATCACTAGCATTCTTATATTTTCTACGTTCATCCATCAGCTGCAATATATCGTCTGAAACCCAAGGTTTTCTACCAGTTCTCTTTATTCCGCCTAAGTTCGCTTCTGCTGATTTAAGAATTTCCTTTTTAACATTCTCCCATTCTTCTTCTACATTTTCTATCTTATCTTTTTTACTCAGACCTCTAGCGATGTCCTCCTCAAAAATCTTCTTTACCTCCTCTTCCTCAAGCTTCTCTAAATTCCACCGATTCATCTGACACCTTTTCTTCAGGTTTTTAAACCCCAATCTACATTTCATTATCACCAAATTATGGTCGCTATCAATGTCTGCTCCAGGGTAAGTTTTGCAGTCAACGAGTTGATTTCTAAATCTTTGCTTAACCATGATATAATCTATCTGATACCTTGCAGTATCGCCTGGCTTTTTCCAAGTGTATATTCTTCTATTATGATTTTTAAATTGGGTGTTGGCAATTACTAAATTATACTTCGTGCAAAACTCTATAAGTCGGTCCCCTCTTTCATTCCTTTTGCCCAGCCCGTATTCACCCACTATATTTCCTTCCTTGCCTTTTCCAATGCTTGCATTCCAATCTCCAACTATTATTAAATTTTCATCTCCTTTTACGTGTTTAATTGCTTCATCAATCTCTTCGTATACACATTCTACCTCATCATCATCATGGGCGCTTGTAGGCATATAGACGTTAACAATCGTTGTCGGTTTAGGTTTTGAATTTATCCTTATTACAATGACTCTATCGCTACGCGTCTTGAAATACTCCACTCTCCTCCCTATTTTCTTGTTCATCACGAAACCTACTCCTGCCTGCCCATTATTTGACGCTGAGTTAATTACTCTAAAGTCACCCGACCAAAAGTCGCCTTCCTCTTCCCACCGAACCTCACTAATTCCTACTATATCAACGTTTACCCTATCCATTTCCCTTTTTAAATTCTCTAGCCTACCAACCTTTTTTAAGCTTCTAACATTCCACGCTCCGACTCGTAGAATGTTATTTTTTAATTTTCTGGTGACCCCTTCCTTAGTAGTCCCCACCCGGAGATCCGAACGGGGGACTATTTTACCTCCGGAATATTTTACCAAGGAAGGCGCCTCCATTATTGTATATGTGAAAATGCAGAGCCACATTTTCTTGGAAAAAAAGCAGCTGTAGTTTTCCATTGCTTTCAGCTGCGCAGTACTCAGAGGACTGAGTGATGTTGATACGGCCGTTTAAGTCGTCCTGACTCACGCCCCTAACAACTACTGAAAGAGCTGCTGCCCTCTTTCAGGAATCATTCCTTAGTCTGGCTCTCAACAGATACCTCTCCGATATGGTTGCACCTTCGGTCCAGCTACTCTGTATCCCTGAGCACTCAAGCCCCCTCACCAACGGCAAGGTCTCATGATTCATAGAGGAGGGAATAAAGTTTATAAAAACTATTTTGAAATACATCAAGTGGTACGTTAAACAAAAGTGTTGAAAAGGAAATTTCAAATATAAATTTACATTTAAATTGTGTCGTCGATAGGCTTAATTATACACATATTTAAATAAATACATTTATAAAACTTTTTACAACTTAACGTATAGAAGCTATACATTTTGATGAATGTGAGCGTTATTACAAACAGACAATATAAAATAAACTGATCAAATCACTGAAAATTCTTTGGAGAAATAGGGAAAAATAAAAATTGTAAAAAAAAAATAATACAAGTTAAATTAGTATATGGAGTAAACACTTGTTTTTGAACATTTAATAAAATTTGAATGTGCAATTTACTAAACTCGTCGATTATAAGTGAAATTGCGCATACGCCATGTAAGTTTTAATTACTCTTTAGTAAATCTTCCAAGACATTTCCAGGCTACAAAACTCCGCAAACAGAAATAGTTTGGTTTTCTTCTACCGAGTCTTTCATATTTAAAGCAATTTGTTTAGTCTTCATAAATATGCGTTTAACTAATTTAGTTTAATAAAAAAAATAATAATTAATTTACATATGTTTTACTTTTGTTGCCAGTTATTCTATTAATGTTAAATATATTATTTGTTAAAACTTTACACTTTAGTTAACAATTGTGTTCAATATCTCAGGACTTATCGTGTTACCTTTAAAATCATTAATTAATGTAGTTAATTATTAGCTTTACCTGACCCGTTGCTTCTTCAACAGTTAAATTTATTAATCTCGTATTTTGCTTACAGAAGAAAATATGAATCTATCGTAAGATCGATTCATCTTTTCTTCTGTATACGTCAGAAAATTCATCGTTTACAGATTTCAAAATTATGAATTCACCAAACAAATGTTGTCACAGTAAGACAAAAAATTAGGAAAGATCCCTGATTTCCTAACGCGACACATAAGAAAATAAACTCATGAGTAGAAGATTTATAAAGTACAATATAAATTTAATTTATTTCTTACTTCTTATTCCTTAACAAATAATTTTTACTGCTCATTTTAAAATCATTGATACAAATACATGACCATTATAAATATCAATAACTGAAAGAAAAATTGAATAAATGGTGAGAAAGCCTACTAAATAATGGAAGAAGGAAAGGTTCAACAAAAGAGTGATTTCTCAGAAAGTAAAACTCTGTCTTTAAATTTAATTACATTTTTTTTTTCTTTAGCGTCAGTGTTTAATTTACAATCGGTTCGAATTTGCGGGATCTGTGAGTAAATTTGAATCTGAAACAAATGACATCCAGAGATGGGTTTCCATTGGAATCCCTCAAAACACTGTATATGTATACATATGTTTATATATCTTACACAGTATACATAAAAACATATTATGTTTATAAAAATATTATTATCTTATTAACTAAGTAGATGTGTTCAAGGAACGTTGATAAAGGTCAAAACTTAAAAAACAAAGAAATCAGCAAAAATAGTCTTATCAATCACACAAAGAATAACTAATCAAACAAAGAAACAGTGAAACAAATCAAAGGACTAAAAAAATGTGGCGAAACGAAATAAAGAATTTTGACGATACACCACAGCGTAAGAACAGCCGATTAACCTCAATTCTCAGTGAACTTATAGATCTAATATATGCAGTTCCTTTAGGTGCCTAATATCCTCCCTGTTATCCAGGAGATTAACGGCGAGCAAGTTTACATGTTTGTTGAGTCTCATTTCGTATCTTGTACTGAATCGTATATGGAAAATTTACGTAAGAGTATTAGTCTGCCTGACTGTGCAAGTTACATTAACATTAATAATTTATTATTATTATTATTTATTAATAATTATTTATATTTATTTTTTAAATAATGTTAAAAAAAACTAATTTTGGTTTTCTTCAATAAATAAAATAGGTGTTGTTTAAACGATATTAAATAAATTAGCAAAGAAGATTGCTTGAAATAAAAATAACAAAAAATCAGTTATTACGAAATACGATTATTTTTTAAAACTCATTAAAGCGATTAAAATTAATCTTAAATGCAAATAAAATATAAAAAGAAGAAAGCGTATGAATATAATAAGTGAGTAAAACAAAAACTAATATATTAAGAAAATAAAGTAAATAAACTCGGAAATTAAAATTTTTTGAACAATATTATTAAACTTTTTATATCGGAAGAAGAGTTAACACCATTCATAACGAATTCTTAACGCAGTCTTGAATTAGGAATAAACCATTACTGTATGTCATTGCATTTATTCCGGATGAAGCAGTACGCATCCGTTGTATTTGTAGTAAGTTCCATTACAAAGGTTTTATCGCAATCAGAAAAGTGATAGAATCGCAGGTTGTTTTGTTGTAGCTACCGAGTTCGAACCCGGGTGAAGCCTAGTATCTTACATTACGTAACTTTTATCATATGATTCAACATAATGTTAATTTTGCACTGATTATTAAATTAACATAATTAAATTAAAATACTTAAATTTTAAAAGAAATTACATTATAAAGTTCTGCCGATAGAAAAATAAATTAAAGATATTCTTTATAATTCTTATAATTATATATTTATAATTTAAATGCGATGTATATGTAAAAATACAGGCAGAGCTTACCGATTTCTATAAACAGAACTTATTTATTTTTTGAAAATACAACAGAAGTGTTTATATTACGCAGAAACAGTTATCGATAAAGATAAATAAATCATTTGTATAAATCTAATGCATTTACATTTTATTAGCATACAATTCTTTCTCTTTTATAATTCAAGTATCCGATTGAATTTTTCTTCCTTTCTTGTTTCTCCAAAAATTTTGTTCATTGTTAATGTTGTCAAAACTTAAAAATGACCTTAGCTGTTTTAACTTCACACCTTCATGCGGCTGATTAAAAACAAAAATTGTTATTTTCCCATTCAATTTTTTTTTTTTTAATACGTATATTAACTGCATTTTTTATATTACTGTTATATTTTGTTTAAATTAAATCTTACCAAAGTGATATCAGTCAGATATATATATGTAATACTATAAATAAAATCGAGCTTATTAGTTAAAATGTACTTTTATTTATATATTAAATTGAATTTTTATTTAAGATTTTTAAAAATGAACTATATAGTTTTGTCAGTAGTTTTATAAATTTCAAATAAAATCATCATTAAAGTAACTAGAAGAATATTTAAAAAACGAATAAAACTGTATTATTTCGCAACTAATTTGTGGTAATTAAAAATTATTACCTTATTCATAATGTAAAAAAACCCTTTTGGCGTGCCGGTAGGCGGAGGTAGATTTCATCAGTGCTAAGCAGGATAAAAAAACGATACCCACCTTAAAGTTAAGAAAAACTTCAAATTTACTCAATACGAGAATAGTTGCATGCGAAAAAAGTTTCACGTGTTTAGTATCCTACAAGCCCTATCTTCTTACAATTCCAGCAAAATTTTGGTTATTCCTTGCCGTAAGGGTTGGTCATATCAAAAATTGTTTCAGGCAAACGTTTTTGGTAATATTTAGAGGACTAACAACCATTTTATTTCCACCCCCTGGGCCAGTGTTTAGTTATATCAAGAAACTTTACTAAGATAAGTTTTACACCCTTTTTCAAAGAATAGTAGGAAGTTTAAACGAATTCGATATTTTACTTGATATGAAAGTTATAGTGATAACTTTTTTCGAAAAAACCCCCCATTTCCACCCCCAAGCTCCGAATTTGCCCATCAATGAATTCGACTAAGATTTTGGGTCGTTATATTTTATGTATCGATTTGAAAGTGATGGCACAAAATTACGGCCGTTATCGTGTCCACAAGAAAGTGAAATATATATATAAATGTATATATAAACTTTTGAACTGACGGTGGTTTTGGGGTCTGGGGGATGTGAAACGCGAAGGTATGTCGAAATTTTCCGGAAGTCGAATCATGGAACCCTTACAATAGGTAGCTTTCTTATGAAATCTGCCAAAAAAGATTCAAATAAAATAATGAATAGGTTGAGGAGAAAATAAAGATATGTGAATAATATAATAATTAATTTTTTTTAGCAAAAAATTTATATGTGTATATATATATATATTGTTATTTTTCTGTAAGAAATTCAATTAACACAGCCCGTAAATTCAAATTCTTGTAGAAAGGGAACAAAACATTCTTCTCATATCTTTTTGTGCTTTTTACTTCATTTTCTATAACTTCTTCATCATAAAACATCTGAAAGAAAGTCTTTCTTTAACGTTGTAGATATACGTTGCTTTGATGTATGCATATTCATCTTATACAATTTATTCATAATACGTTATGTTTAGCTATTTTTTATTCTCTGTTTTTTCATCTTGGGCAGTGCTTTCTGTCTCTTTCTCTCTCTCACTCTCTCTCTCTCTATTTTCTGTTTAGCCTCCGGAACCACCGTAAGGTATTACTTCAGAGGATATGTATGGATGTAAATGAAGTGATAGTCTCAGGTCAACCATTCCTGAGATGTATGGTTAATTGAAGCCCAATCACCAAAAATCACCGGTATCCACGATATAGTATTCAAATCTACATAAAAGTAACTCCCTTTACTAGGATTTGAAGCTTAGAACTCTTGACTTCGGAATCAGCTGAATTGCGAAGACGAGTTAACCACTAGACGAACCAATGTTCTACCCTAACAAATTTTGGGTGGATTTTACAATCTTCAAAATGAATACCCGATATTCTTTGGGTAGCAGTTTTTATCTGCTACCGGACAGGAATCTAAATAAAATAAGCTGAAAAGCTAAATTTACAACATTATTATTTTATTCTTGTTTAATTAATCATTTTTTCAAACAAGTAATCAGAAAGAAATTTCTTTAAGGGAAAGACGAAAATTCGGGTTGAAATTAAAAAAAAAAAAAAAATACAAAAACCTCTATAAAAGTTTTTATAAATTCGACTATTTTTGTTTTCATTTCTATCCGTTGAAATTTTTCTCTAAATCGCTCTCAAAAGTAAATTAAAAGAAAGGATGGTATATGCTTTTTATAATTCAAAATTTAAAACCACTTTACGCTTTTATGTTTATCCGTAATACGTTCTGAAGAGGAAAACATTTTCTCAAGTAGGTTGTAGCCTAATTTCCAAATTTCATGTAAATTAGTGTAGTTTAATTTTAGTCTTATATTCTCCCTTCCTAAGCATTATCACTCTAACATTCGAGTTTCGGAGTACCTCCAATCTCAAAACTAATTTTAGCACTAGTAGTGTAAAAATGCCGGTTCTGGGACAAGCGTCATCAATGACGTCATCAAAAAAATCAATGACGTCATCACCCCGCCCCCCGCCCCCTCTGACGTCATCAAAAAAAAAAAAAAAAAAAAAATTGACCTTTGACCCGGAAAAAAAAAAAAAAAAAAAAAAAAAAAAAATCAATGACGTCATCAAAAAAAAAAAAAAAAAAATTCAAAAAAAAAAAAAATCAATGACGTCATCAAAAAAAAAAAAAAAAAAAATTCAAAAAAAAAAAAAAAAAAAAAAAAAAAAAAAAATGTGCTTACTTCGGCATAAAAAAATGTACACGTGCTTGCTGACTTTGCATTAACCTTGTTTACTAGTTTGAAAGTCAACCGATAATGCATTTGCGTCAATTGGTGATAGCATTGTTATTTTCAAAGTTATCTCAATGATAATGATAGCCGATACATATAAATACCCGCCAAAAATTTAACGGATTCATACTACGTTTTGCTGTTACTGTTACGTTTTGCTGCTACTATTATATTATCATCTTTATCATCTTTATTTAAAGAGGTAAGTGAAATAATATTTAAATGTAAAATTATTCGCTTAAATATAATTCTATTTCATATTTATTTAATAATTATTTTTCCAGCCAATATTTAAATGTAAAATAATTCTGTTCCAGTTTATGTATTTAAAATCAATTCTTGTACATCTAGTTCATAAAATTAAAATAAATAGTAATGCAACTGTTTTCTTTGCAGATTAAATAAAATTAATACTCTTGTTACTGTTACGTTTTGCTGCTACTATTATATTATCATCTTTATCATCTTTATTTAAAGAGGTATGTGAAATAATATTTAAATGTAAAATTATTCGCTTAAATATAATTCTATTTCATATTTATTTAATAATTATTTTTCCAGCCAATATTTAAATGTAAAATAATTCTGTTCCAGTTTATGTATTTAAAATCAATTCTTGTACATCTAGTTCACAAAATTAAAATAAATAGTAATGCAACTGTTTTCTTTGCAGATTAAATAAAATTAATACTCTTGTTACTGTTACGTTTTGCTGCTACTATTATATTATCATCTTTATCATCTTTATTTAAAGAGGTATGTGAAATAATATTTAAATGTAAAATTATTCGCTTAAATATAATTCTATTTCATATTTATTTAATAATTATTTTTCCAGCCAATATTTAAATGTAAAATAATTCTGTTCCAGTTTATGTATTTAAAATCAATTCTTGTACATCTAGTTCACAAAATTAAAATAAATAGTAATGCAACTGTTTTCTTTGCAGATTAAATAAAATTAATACTCTTGTTACTGTTACGTTTTGCTGCTACTATTATATTATCATCTTTATCATCTTTATTTAAAGAGGTATGTGAAATAATATTTAAATGTAAAATTATTCGCTTAAATATAATTCTATTTCATATTTATTTAATAATTATTTTTCCAGCCAATATTTAAATGTAAAATAATTCTGTTCCAGTTTATGTATTTAAAATCAATTCTTGTACATCTAGTTCACAAAATTAAAATAAATAGTAATGCAACTGTTTTCTTTGCAGATTAAATAAAATTAATACTCTTGTTACTGTTACGTTTTGCTGCTACTATTATATTATCATCTTTATCATCTTTATTTAAAGAGGTATGTGAAATAATATTTAAATGTAAAATTATTCGCTTAAATATAATTCTATTTCATATTTATTTAATAATTATTTTTCCAGCCAATATTTAAATGTAAAATAATTCTGTTCCAGTTTATGTATTTAAAATCAATTCTTGTACATCTAGTTCACAAAATTAAAATAAATAGTAATGCAACTGTTTTCTTTGCAGATTAAATAAAATTAATACTCTTGTTACTGTTACGTTTTGCTGCTACTATTATATTATCATCTTTATCATCTTTATTTAAAGAGGTATGTGAAATAATATTTAAATGTAAAATTATTCGCTTAAATATAATTCTATTTCATATTTATTTAATAATTATTTTTCCAGCCAATATTTAAATGTAAAATAATTCTGTTCCAGTTTATGTATTTAAAATCAATTCTTGTACATCTAGTTCATAAAATTAAAATAAATAGTAATGCAACTGTTTTCTTTGCAGATTAATTAAAATTAAATAATTCAAAACATATTGGTGCTAAGATTGGAAAACTGGCGTTTTGTATTGGATTATATCAATATTTTCGTCACCTTTATAAAACAGTAAGTTTTTTCTTAGAAGTAATATATTATTACATATTTTTTTATTATTTTTCTTATAAGTTATATATTATTACATATTTTTCGTTATTTTTGTTAGAGTACAATGAAAATATTTCTTTGTAGATGTCCGAAGAAATGTTTCCAGTAAATGATGCGCAATTAGAACAGGTTGTTTACGATGTTTTACAAGAAGATGATGAATTAGAGGGAACTCCTAATCAGCGGCTGCAGTTATTAATACCGCGAAGGTTGGTGTATGGGGAAGTCGACGACCAACAACATCATCCTTTATTAGATGACGGCAACGATAACCTCATAGCAGAGGCTGCTGCTGATGTTGAAAATAATGAAAGTGAAGAAAGCACAGTAGTAACAACATCATTCATCCTCGAAAACCGTGTTAGATTTACAAAGGCAAATATTATTTTTTTATTTGATAAAAACAAATATATTTTTAGTTTTACAGAGAAACTAATAGGTCTTTATTTCAATTTCAGTTTCATAATGAACAAGAGGCTTATTTTGGACTTAGGCGTTGTCTAAATGCAAAAGAAGAAGGAGAATATAAAATGAAAATAAATATTGAAAATATACCGATGAAAGAGGTAATCAACTGTGGAGTAATGATTTGTTCAACAAAAAATTCTTTATTAATAAAAGGTGGAGGATTTATGCACAAAATAAAAAATGGTTCTGTTCTACATAAAATGTTAAATAAAGGTTTTGCAAAATCGCAAAGGAAACCTGATAAAAATAGTTTTCCTATTAGACTTAGTGAAACAATTGCTTTAAACGATCGAGAAGCAATAACATGCCAATTTTGTAAAATAAATGTAATTAAATTTATTACTATTCCATGTGCACATCCAGTATGTTTTAGATGTAAGTTATTATATTTTAAAAAAGTACCTGTCGAATGTAATTTATGTAATACTTTAATTATAGCTTTGAATAAATGTTTCTAAGCTTAATTTAAATTGATTTATTATATTTTCCTTTTTGCAGTCGAATGAATCAGCGATTATAGAAGAAGGAGAATATATTATTTATCCATTTTCCAATAATATATCTAATATATTATTATGTATTGTGAAACATGAAGAAAATGAATTTGATGAAACCCAGGAGGGGGATATTGAAATAAATTCTTTATCAGAAGATGAGATAAAAGAAAAATATATTTGTCAAATTTGCTTTAGTAATTTAATAAAAGTAACTTTTGTTTTGTGTGGTCATTCCGTCTGCAAATTATGTAATGATCGTCTCGAAAGTAAACCTATAGTCGATGAAAAAAAATGTCCTTTCTGTAGAAGCCCAATACAATTAGTAATTGAAACAAAAGGTGGAAAAATAGTTTAAATAAAAAATTGAAATGACTGAAGCTATTACATGCTAGTTTTGTTTTTAGTATTAAATAATTGTTTTTAATTCTTATGTTAGTTTAAGTAACACTTTAATTTTAGTATTTAATAAATGTCTTTAACGTTATAGTATATTATATTTCCTTTTTGCAACCAAATGAATCAGTTGTTGTAGAAGAAGTAATCAACAGTCATAGAAGAAGAATATAATTATTCATTCGTGAAAAAGGTATGTTAATAATTTATTGAAAGGAATTTTTTAATTTTTTGTTCCTAATATTTTCTGTTTCTAATATTTTTTTGTTTCTGTTTAAGATTGATGTCGCAGTTGCAAAAAGAGATTCTTAAGAGCTACTGTGAGAGGCTGAACATATTTAAAAAAGAACTAGAAGAAATTGAATTTGATATAAGACTATATGCTGTCAAAAGTGGAATCAGAAAAATAAATCTAGGAGATGTTTGTCCCGTTTGCGGCGCTCAGCAAAAGGATAAACACACTCCCATTCAGAATTATTAAAGAATGTGGATTAAATCGCTTCGATAATGATGGATTCGTTTCATGTAAGGAATGTAATTGGACTATAACCTCTGAAACTAATTTATTTCATTGCGGAATTGCACATAAAACATATGATGAAACTTGTAGTGTTGCTGAAGAATTATTCAATTGTTGTTTATTTTTAAAGATAGCATAGTTTGTATTGACCTGATGATGAGTACTTTTAGTAATTGGCCAAGGCTTTTTCCAAAGGTTGAATTATTGTTGGAAGCAGGATTTTATTTCACCGGCGTGATGGATTCTGTGGCATGTATCGAATGTGGTCTTGAAATTTTTGAGTGGTTGGATAATGATAACCCGTTTAAGGAGCATCAAAAAGTTTCATATAATTGCAAAATGGTGAAAAATAAAATGAAAGGTGTGTTGTATTTTAGTAAACATTTTTATAAGTTTATCAGTAATATATAAGTATTTGTATAATTATTTTCTATTTGTTTGTTCTAGGTTAATTGCTGACGGAGTGTTGTGGAGAAATAATGGGTTCGTCTTCATCTGAAGAATATTTATCAATGATGGGAGAGAGTTCTTCCGACGAGACAGCTTGCGAATCTGAATCTGATATCACAAGCGATTCATGGATAATAGGATTTGTACCGGGAGGTCGAATAAAATCGATAAATCATTTAATAAATATTTTGAAGAAAACTTTCCCTTTATCAAGATTAGAAGTAATAAAGAAAGGAAAATATTTCGGTAATAAAACAGAAGTAGTAAAAATGAAAATACCGACAGTTATTGAATATGAATTTTTGCGAAACAAATTAATTGAGTGGGAATTTTATCTCGTTTATTATTTGTAAAATAATATGTTATCAAAACCAATGAATAAATAGATTTATAAATTGAAAAGAATTTTATTATTTTATCCTTATTTTTCACCTTAAATATATAAGTTAAAAACATCCAATTTAAATTTAGTTTATAATAAAATGATGAGTGTTAAACAAGGGATAGCAAGAGAGCTTCACAAGCAAGCTCGCAGAAATTTTTTGACAAGGTCTGTTGAACTTAAGGGTATAGACGATTTGTACCAAGCAGACTTAGTAGAGATGATACAATACTCAAGATTTAATAGGGGATATAAATATATTCTCACAATTATAAATTGTTTTTCAAAATTTGCTTTTGCTTTTCCATTGAAGAGTAAAAACGCAGATGAAGTTGTAATGGTCCTTAAACCCATATTTCATAAACATAAAATGAAGCATTTTCAAACCGATGATGGAAAAGAATGGTTTAATTCAAAATTGAGATCGTTATTACTAAAATTCAATATAAATCATTATTCAACTTTTTCCGATAAAAAGGCATCAATAGTGGAGCGGTTCAATAGAACTCTCAAGACTAATATGTGGCGTAAATTTACCGAACAGGGTGATTACCGATGGGTAAGTATATTGGATGAAATAATTGAAAAATATAACAATAGGGTGCATAGAACTACTGGTTTTAAACCTAAAGATGTTTCTTATAAAAACGAACGCGAAGTGTTGTTAAATATATTAAAGGTTGCAAAAAAACGTCATCAGCATACGACCACGATTAAATTTAATGTTGGTGATCAGGTAAGGATAAGTAAGTATAAAAAGATATTTGCGAAAGGATATCTTCCGAATTGGACTAATGAAGTTTTTACAATTTTCAAGATAAAACAAACACAACCTATAACGTACATTCTTAAAGATGGGAAAGGGGAAGTGTTAAAAGGAAGTTTCTATACGGAAGAACTTAGTAAAACCAAGTACGGCAACGTTTATTAGGTTGAAAAAGTATTAAAAAAACGCGGTGATAAATTATTAGTTCGCTGGTTGGGATTTGATAAGAAAGAGGACTCGTGGATAGATAAAAAGGATTTAATAAAATAAATTACACTTATGTAATTTATTCAGTAGCAGAGATGGATGCTGAAGAACAAGATCGGAAGCTAACAGTAATTAATTTTGACCGTTTAATAGGTGAGGTATCTGATTTAAATTCTATAAAAAGACATAGTCCTCTTCTTCCAGATAATATCAGATGCTTGGTTGTAGGTCCTTCAAATTCTGGTAAGACGAATGCAGTTTTCAATCTTTTATTTGACCCTAGCGGGTTAAGGTTCAGTAACATATATGTTTTTTCTAAATCATTGTACCAGCCTAAATACTTATTTTTAAAAAGTTTGTTGACTGATGTTGAAGGGATAGGTTACTATCCTTATAGTGATAACGATGTTATTGTGGCACCGGAAGAAACGGAACCGAATTCTATAATGATATTCGATGATGTAATATGCGAAAAACAAAATAACATAACAAAATATTTTACTATGGGACGGCATAATAACATTGATGTGTTTTATATGAGTCAAACATATAGTAAAATTCCTAAACAATTGGTCCGAGACAATGCGAATTTTCTCATGGTGTTTCGACAGGATGAAAGAAACCTGAGACATATATATCATGATCATGTTACACCGGATATATCATTTGAAAAGTTTAAAGAAATATGTAATGAGGCTTGGAACCGGATAAAAAATGGATTTTTAGTAATTGATAAGGAGAGAGATTTTGATAAAGGACGGTACAGATTTAATTTTGACATCTTTATCGGAAAGCCTGAAAAAAGCATACAAAAGCGCAAAAGAGAGCTTGAAAAGAGCCTGAAAAAGCCTAAAAAAGCCTAAAAAAGCCTACAGGCTAGCGTGCGCGCTTATGAAAAAGCCTAAAAAAGCCTACAGGCTAGCGTGCGCGCTTATGAAAAAGCCTAAAAAAGCCTACAGGCTAACGTGCGCGCTTATGAAAAAGCCTAAAAAAGCCTACAGGCTAACGTGCGCGCTTATGAAAAAGCCTAAAAAAGCCTACAGGCTAACGTGCGCGCTTATGAAAAAGCCTAAAAAAGCCTACAGGCTAGCGTGCGCGCTTATGAAAAAGCCTAAAAAAGCCTACAGGCTAACGTGCGCGCTTATGAAAAAGCCTAAAAAAGCCTACAGGCTAACGTGCGCGCTTATGAAAAAGCCTAAAAAAGCCTACAGGCTAACGTGCGCGCTTATGAAAAAGCCTAAAAAAGCCTACAGGCTAGCGTGCACGCTTATGAAAAAGCCTAAAAAAGCCTACAGGCTAACGTGCGCGCTTATGAAAAAGCCTAAAAAAGCCTACAGGCTAGCGTGCACGCTTATGAAAAAGCCTAAAAAAGCCTACAGGCTAACGTGCGCGCTTATGAAAAAGCCTAAAAAAGCCTACAGGCTAACGTGCGCGCTTATGAATCAACTTTAAATACTTCAACATACTTAAAGAAAGATAGTGAGTGCATGCAGTCAGATTAAACATAAATGTCTACTATGGAGGATCGTGAGCGTGTCACCGCGGAGATCGCGGAGATCCGCAGGAGTATTAAAAGAAAACATGGCGAATTGGTAAGAGGAAGATTCGAGTCCGATTTAAGACTTCAACAAGATTTCAAACCGCTTACTGAACCTCTGATTAAGATAGCAGAACAGTTCGGTTCTGAAGAGAGAGAAATGGGAAAACGGATAAAAAAAGAAATAGATTCAAAAGAACGTTCACTACCGAAAATCTCAGCTGAAGAGTTGCGTGAAAAAGAGGAGCGAGATTACCGAGATTTTGAAAAGAGGTTTGATATGGGTTCTATATTCGATCAATTAACTGAAGAAGATAGGATGAAACATAGTAAACGTTCTTTAGCAAATGATGAATCAGAACCTGAAATAAAAAGGTCGACTGCAAAATTACATAATAAGATGGATACTTCTAGTCCATTTCCTTTTCAGCTAGCTCAACCATCTGATAGGGTAGATGATGAAATGACCGGTATGAGACGTCGACAAAAGGCTAAAAGATTTCTTTCTTATTCGGCTCACCATCGAGCTGAAAAAGCCGAAGAAACCGAACAGTCACCTAGGATCGAACAAGAAGAGACTTATGAATCTCAACCCAGCATAGTACAAATGTTGAATACACCCGAAGGGAAAATGCAAATGAGCATGTCTCTCAAGACAAGCATGCGAGAAGGGTTAGCGCAGGAATTTATGCTTGACGCCATCAGAGATGTAGAAAACAACATGGATAACGTTTACGGTGTTCATTTTGAAGGAAACGAACTGAAGATTGGAGATTCATTAATCGATTTCGATAAGGAAAGTAACATCCTGATAAGAGAAGTGAAGTATCCTGCAAGCCGAGGTTTGTTCGAATTACTTTTCTGGAAAAAACCGAAGTTATTCACTGAAGAAGATTTGGAAGAATATAGGAAAATTTTAATCGCAACAAATGCGCACAGAAGAAATAATTCCGCTCTGGAACGGGTAAAGACTAATTCGGGATTTAAGTATGTGGAAGTAATAAGCAAGCTTTTTCCACCGTTCACCTCGAAAAAACGAGGTGAAGGTTTAGTACCATCTGCAATGACTTTGAATGAAAACCATAAAGTCGATTACGTTTATTTTGATGATCCTAACGAAATCTGTGAGAGGCTAAAACTATTGATCGCGTCAAAAAAGGCAGGTAATACCGCACATGATAATGAAATTGTATCGATAGTCGAGGAATTAAAAGAACGAGGACTAATAAAAGGAGAAGGCGCACTGTAAGCAAGTCATTTGAGATCATGCCAGTCAACAGGTTAGGACAGACAGAATTTGGTTCAAGAATCCCGTTTGGGATTACTGAAGAGGGTGATATCGACGCCCGCGAAAAAAAGATTTGCAATCTAGCATCAGCGGAATATTATGATGATGCTGTTAACATGGACGATTGCATATATTTAATCGAGCAATATGCCTCTGATCACGATTTTTTAGCGTGTGAAGAACAAACACATTTTAAAGTGGTAGATTTCAAAGGAGCTCGTGCCAAAAACGCCGCTCATCCAGATGATGAAAACGATTTGGTGACCATGAGATATGTACGGTTCCTTATTCAACAGAAATTCGATGAGATCATCGCTAAAATAGAAAATATGATAGGAAAAGAAATAGAAAATCCTTTAAGAAGTAAAAATACTAATGACCCCATTGTTCGTCAGCGATTAGAGGAAAGTATTTCTCGATTGAAAAGCGAGGTTCAGAAAGATGCGGTAACTCAAACTGAAAAAGAATCTGATTTAAATACGGATGCATTGACCGAAGACTTTTAGTTGGGGATAAAATGAAGAGCACGAACAAGTGTAACGTTAGTTGTAAAACAGGAAACGGATTGATAAGTTCGATCGAAAGTCTTCCGGGTAAAACTTTCGGTATTGCACGTAACGTAGTAGGAACAGTTCTCAATCGGGCTGTAGATCTTCTTCCTTTCGAGGCTCACATACCCGGTTACCAATATTGCGGACCCGGAACAAAACTAAAACAAAGATTGGAAAGAGGCGATCTTGGTATAAATCCACTCGATAAAGCTTGTAAGGCGCATGATATAGCGTATAGTATCTACAACGATTCTCGGCGAAGAGCACAAGCTGATAAAGAGTTAGCGGAAAGAGCTTGGCAAAGGGTATCCGCGCCCGATTCCAGCATTGCAGAGAAGGCTGCTGCGTGGGCTGTAACAAACGCTATGAAAATAAAGAGTAAATTCGGCGGAAGATTGAAGAAAGCTTCAGTCAGAGGTGTGAAACAAAATACAAACAGAAACTCATTGGAATATGGTGTTCCGTAGATACAGTAAAAGATTTTTCATTGTTGGGATAGCATGTTGAAACAGGTTTTAATATGCATTCAAAATCTGCATAACAAACAATTGGTACTGCAAACATATGATGAAAATTTTTAAATTTTAACATAGGAGGAAGACCGTTACAATCAACCTCAGGAAGAATAATTTTTGCTGGCGCATTTACTTTACATTTTTCTATATGTTCATTCATTTTTATAGTTGAATATTTATCGGTTTTATAAAATGTAAAACATCTTTTGCAAATAGTAATCCTATGGTTATTCTTGGTTAATTGGGAGCCAATCAATCTTTCAAAATTGGTTATATAACAATAATGAAAAACTTCATTGTTTGTTAAAAGTAGCAAATCAAAATGTTCATTGCGTTCTTGTAAACATACTTTTACTGGAAATATTATTCCTTTCTCATCAAATGAATATACATTTACAGAAACATTATTTTTTTCTTCAAAAATTTTTATCTCGCCTAATGGTGTGGGAAAAGTTATACCGTGAAAATCGAATTTATCTAAAAGAGTCTTATATCGCATATCTACTCTTTCACGATGAGTACCTTTTACAAAACGACAAAGAATAGACCATTTAAAACAAAATTCATCCTCATTCTTAATATTAATAACTGCATGCTTTTGTTGAAATTTACTTGGTAATGGAATATAACATGAACCTCTTAAAGGACGAAATTTATTTACTCTTACTAATATTCCATCTAAAGTAATAAGAGTCCATCCACTCTGTTTTCCTTCAAAACTAGCTTCCTCCTCAAGCAACTGTTCGGTTGCGTTCTGAATAGCATTATCTATATCATTTATACTGTATATGTCAAAATTATTAGTTTTAAATCCTACATCTTTTATATCACCTGTCATTGGCTTTTTATACGTTAATTCTATCAATATATTAAATTTTACAGAACCATAACGAGCTAATGATTCTGTTAATATTAAAACAATATGTTCACTAGCATTCTGCAACGCTAACCATACATCCGAACATACATCATTATCATTTTTATAATAATACGTTAAAAGATTACATGCAAATGCATTTTCAATTAGAGTAAACTCTCCCATACGCTGAACTGCTTCCAACCTAACTCTTTTATATTTATTGTCCATTTTCCTGTTTCAATCCTGCGAAAAAAATTTAAACAAAAAAGTTAATCAAGTAAACATTTAATTTTTTTGCTGTATAGGACTTACCTTTGCAACTGGTCTAACTACTTTTTTATACCCGTTTTCAGTTTTTAAATTATCACATGCTAGCGAAATAATATCATTAATTAATTCGAAGCGTTCATCATTTTCATTAATAACCATCTCCAATTTAGTTTTTACTCTTTTGTATCTATCCTTAAACGATAACCCTTCAATGTCATCTGTCTCAAACAACTCTAGCCTTACCAAATATTTACCTTTTTTTGCTGGTGTCCATGCTAAAAATTGTTTGTCATTTAATTTTATCTCAATTGATTGTGAATAAGTAAATGGTTCACGTTGCGGGATGGCCTCTTCGTTAAAAACGTCTTCAATTGTCCTTTTTCTATTACAAACCTTCATGTAATTCCAGATTTCATCTACATCAGATTTTAAAAATTGTGGCTTATCTGAATCACTCAATCCTTTCGCCCCTACAAGAATCTCACTACAGGGTAATGTTTTATGTAACACATCTAAAATACCCATTTGGTTATCATCATATGCGTGAGGTAACATTACCCTAGTTCTGAGTCCTTGTATATAAATTTTTAAAATCTGAAATATAGATTTTATTTTTATTGATGGATGCGCCATAACTTTCTCTTCAGCCCTACGTAATGCTTCTTGCCAGAGGGTGATAGAAATCAAACCATACGAATAAAATAGAATAATAATATCAATTAATGTTATTGAAAGTTCATCCGGTTCCATATTAATCAACCCACCAGCTGAAGAATGTTGTAAACCGGATGGACCCGGTCTAGCTTCATTTTCTGCAGGTTCGACAGCCTCCATACCTCGTAAGATGTTTGAAATTTCACCGTTGTTAACTAATTGTACTTCTTCTTCTTCCTCATCAGATATAATAATTCTTCTTGCTCGACTCATCTGTTTAAAAATGAATTCATTATTTAACGTTTTTAAAATAAAATTTCGTATATTTTTCGAATTTATAATTTGTTCAACCTCATCAATAAGTAACTTAAAAATATTTTTCGAAGAAATACAAAAACTAAGAGAAATGCAAACAGATACTGCAGCAAGTTCGCTAGGTAAAATATTATCAAAATCAACGCATATCAATTCATTTATAATAGCATGTGATAAATACATAATATTTCTTATACTGTACTGATTTATGATCTTACTCCTAATCACAATTTGAAGTATAAAACTATGTGGAGTAACAATTGCAATTTTCCATTGTAAACATTTCAAAATTTTTATCTCATAATTAAAAATATCATTTTTATTATATAATCCAGAAGTTAAACTAATTAAATCACTTACTAAAAAATAATTATACGCTTCAATATATTTTGAACTAATAAATAAACACACACAAGCTATTAACTTTAGTTCCGCACTTTCAATTTTTTCTTTTGATAAAAACTCATTTAAATAAATAATAGCATTTGTAGCTACACTAAAATATGAATCGTTTTTTAAACAAAGATCTCTTATCCAATTTTTAATATTAATTAAACTTTCTATGTTTAAATTCTGATTAATGTTCAAATTAATTTTTGTAGTAAATGGTGATTGCTTTTTAATTAAACTTAAAAATACTCTATCCAATGTTAAATTTTCATCACACAATGCTATTACTTCATCTTGGAATGATTCTAAACAAAATAACATTTCTGAAAACATAAATTTATATTAAATGAATTAATTATTGAATTACTAAATTAGAATTTTTTTAAAAATATACAATCCCATCCCAACCCTCACCATGTAGTGGATGATATATTGCTGTAAATGGTATCGGGTTTTCTGTTATTATTACTACTGCAGTAGGAACTTCTATTCCCTCTTCATCATCAGAATCTATTGTCTCACCTACTACATCTACAAAATAGTCGGGAAACAATTGCTGGCAAACATCAAATAAGTCTCCTACTGCTAAAGATTCAAATGGAACTATACACCATTTAGTTTTACATTCATGTCCAATATTTTCACAATCACTACATACGTCGCTTTCATCAACCTCTTCTTCACTTTCATCAATCTCTTCATCAATGTCAAACATATTTTTAACAAAAAATTCATTTTTTTGTAAACACATTTTTAAAAACTATTTTATATTTATCTCTTTAAATGAAGATAACAAAGTAATTTTATTTAATCTGTAAAAAAACAGTTGCATTACTATTTATTTTAATTTTGTGAACTAGATGTACAAGAATTGATTTTAAATACATAAACTGGAACAGAATTATTTTACATTTAAATATTGGCTGGAAAAATAATTATTAAATAAATATGAAATAGAATTATATTTAAGCGAATAATTTTACATTTAAATATTATTTCACTTACCTCTTTAAATAAAGATGATAAAGATGATAATATAATAGTAGCAGCAAAACGTAACAGTAACAAGAGTATTAATTTTATTTAATCTGCAAAGAAAACAGTTGCATTACTATTTATTTTAATTTTGTGAACTAGATGTACAAGAATTGATTTTAAATACATAAACTGGAACAGAATTATTTTACATTTAAATATTGGCTGGAAAAATAATTATTAAATAAATATGAAATAGAATTATATTTAAGCGAATAATTTTACATTTAAATATTATTTCACATACCTCTTTAAATAAAGATGATAAAGATGATAATATAATAGTAGCAGCAAAACGTAACAGTAACAAGAGTATTAATTTTATTTAATCTGCAAAGAAAACAGTTGCATTACTATTTATTTTAATTTTATGAACTAGATGTACAAGAATTGATTTTAAATACATAAACTGGAACAGAATTATTTTACATTTAAATATTGGCTGGAAAAATAATTATTAAATAAATATGAAATAGAATTATATTTAAGCGAATAATTTTACATTTAAATATTATTTCACATACCTCTTTAAATAAAGATGATAAAGATGATAATATAATAGTAGCAGCAAAACGTAACAGTAACAAGAGTATTAATTTTATTTAATCTGCAAAGAAAACAGTTGCATTACTATTTATTTTAATTTTGTGAACTAGATGTACAAGAATTGATTTTAAATACATAAACTGGAACAGAATTATTTTACATTTAAATATTGGCTGGAAAAATAATTATTAAATAAATATGAAATAGAATTATATTTAAGCGAATAATTTTACATTTAAATATTATTTCACTTACCTCTTTAAATAAAGATGATAAAGATGATAATATAATAGTAGCAGCAAAACGTAACAGTAACAGCAAAACGTAGTATGAATCCGTTAAATTTTTGGCGGGTATTTATATGTATCGGCTATCATTATCATTGAGATAACTTTGAAAATAACAATGCTATCACCAATTGACGCAAATGCATTATCGGTTGACTTTCAAACTAGTAAACAAGGTTAATGCAAAGTCAGCAAGCACGTGTACATTTTTTTATGCCGAAGTAAGCACATTTTTTTTTTTTTTTTGAAATTTTTTTTTTTTTTTTTTTTTTTTGATGACGTCATTGATTTTTTTTTTGAATTTTTTTTTTGAAATTTTTTTTTTTTTTTTTTTTTGATTTTTTTTTTTTTTTTTTTCGGGTCAAAGGTCAATTTTTTTTTTTTTTTTTTTTCGGGTCAAAGGTCAATTTTTTTTTTTTTTTTTTTTTTTCGGGTCAAAGGTCAATTTTTTTTTTTTTTTTTTTTTTTTTGATTTTTTTTTTTTTTTTTTTTTTTTCGGTCAAAGGTCAATTTTTTTTTTTTTTTTTTTTTTTTTTTGATGACGTCAGAGGGGGGGGGATTTTTTTTTTTTTCGGGTCAAAGGTCAATTTTTTTTTTTTTTGATGACGTCAGAGGGGGTGGGGGGCGGGGTGATGACGTCATTGATTTTTTTGATGACGTCATTGATGACGCTTGTCCCAGAACCGGCATTTTTACACTACTAGCACTCTAGTGCTAAGATTATAAACATAATTTATAAAAACTTTTAGTGTTAAAAGTTAGTAATAGAGTGCTAAAAGTAGTTTTGAGAATGGAAGTACTCCGAAACACGTCAACTTCAAAAGTTAAAAAGTGACAATGCTTAGGAAGGGCAGAAAGTAACACTCAATTCAATTATGATAATTCCAGCGGAAATATAAAATATTGCGAAAATTTTAAATTATGTACAAAAGATATTCAGAAATCATATATGAATCTAAATCAATTTTTATTTTTTTGCTTTACTTCGAATATTTTTATAATTTACCTTGTTTCATCTTTGCGGATAAACCACAGAAACAATTTTTTTTTGGTTCGTCTAGTGGTTAACTCGTCTTCGCAATTAATCTGATTTTGAAGTCAAGAGTTCTAAGCTTCAAATCCTAGTAAAGGGAGTTACTTTTATATAGATTTGAATACTATATTGTGGATACCGGTGATGTTTGGTGATTTTTTTTTCTTTTCTTTTTCCTGTTAGCCTCCGGTAACTACCGTTTAGATAATACTTCAGAGAATGAATGAGGATGATATGTATGAGTGTAAATGAAGTGTAGTCTTGTACATTCTCAGTTCGACCATTCCTGAGATGTGTGGTTAATTGAAACCCAACCACCAAAGAACACCGGTATCCATGATCTAGTATTCAAATCCATGTAAAAATAACTGGCTTTACTAGGACTTGAACGCTGGAACTCTCGACTTCCGAAACAGCTGATTTGGGAAGACGCGTTCACCACTAACCAACCCGGTGGGTTGATCTTTGGTGATTGGGTTTCAGTTAATCACACATCTCAGGAACGGTTGACCTGAGACTATACGAAGACGCGATCGAACTCCAGTTCAAAATCAATAAAAATATTTTAGTTAGTTGTTTAATTTTTTCCTCAATATTTTTAGTACAGCGAATACTAAATGATTAAATTAAAAAAATCCTGTTCCCCATTGAGCAGAGGTTGATCCTCCAGTTAATATTTTAAGTTACTCTTACATATGATTTCAATAGTATGCACTACTAATGTTTCTTATTAAAAACTTTGTTTAAATCGATTTGTTTATTTTGCATAATGGCCATACAAATGGATAAAAAAACAAATAATGGATTAATTTACTTTAGTTTTATATAAAAATCAAAGATTAAAAAAAAACTTTAATTTTAGATTCAGGTAGACTTGCTAACCAATTTACAAAACAAAATTTAGCGGTAATTAAGAAAAAAAAGTTAAATATCTTAAAGTGCAATAATAAACAATAAATTTAACAAAAAATGGCACTTTAGTGTAATCCATTCTCAGTTTAAGTCACACTGCTCTTCCCATTATTTACTCTAAAAACTTTTCTAAAATCTCAATAAATACATTAAATAAATCACGCAGATAATTAACACAATAATCATATAAAATAGATTTTAAGAGAAGAGTAGTACAGAAAACGCAACAACATTATAATTTGTTTACGCACATAGACAACGAATTGTTTCTGTGAGTATCAGTTTTATTCATTACTTGGAGGCAAACTCACTTAGTAAAATTCATAAACCTGTTCTGTATAAAATTGTTTCAAATTTTGACCGATATAATTTTTCACCTCATAAAATCTCTTGCTAATCTCCAGGGAGTAAATCACAAAAAAACCTTCACCTTATGGTAGGGGGAAAATACCCCTGAAATTTTGTTAATGTTATCATGAACGAATTTTAAAATTCTATTTTCTTTAATACTCATTTTCTAGATTTTTTTTCTGAAATACGGGTAACAGTTGCTAGTTAAATACAATAAAATCACAAAAAAAAAAAACAATTTTTTGAAAAAGAAGTTTGAACGGACTGTATTAATTCTTGACTGAAATCATCCATTTGACATTAAACAACAAAAATTTTAAGGAAAATTGTATCAAATTTTATTTTTCGTCTGGTAATTTTTTGGGCAAATACAAACGTTCGTCCGACTACTTTAGTAAACTTTCACTCAAAACAGATGCATTTTTAATTATTTGTCGTATTATTTTTGTTAAGTACTTTTTAAACTTTTTATCCTGAGAAAATAAATGCTGACAAATTAAGCATTTTTATGAAGTAAAAAGATAAAATGAAAGTGAAACACCCTCGAAGAAATTTAGAGGTAAAGTTACAGATGATTTTTGCTACAAATAAATAGGTCACTCGCCTGTTTGCAAAAATTATGAATTGTTTCAGAATTTTTAAGGTTTAAGGTTTATTTCCTTGAAAGGGATCATCATCATTAATACATAATAAAGTTAAGTAAGAGCAGTTTTATTTCACTAATGTTTTTATGAAAATTCCGTCATCGTCTACCTAAGAAATATGTAAAATTTTCTGTTATTCGGTTTTTCGATTTTGATAAGCGAAATACTGAATTAAAATCCAATCTATTTTCTAAATCTAGCTCCCAAATAGAATAAGGATCTGATTTAACCAGCTACTAAAAATATTTTAATACGAAAAATGACCCTACGTTATGCCCTCTCGGTTAGAGTTTTTACCCAACCAATCATGTTTTTATCTGAACAAATTTACGTCTTCAACCGTCCTCCAAGTTTTTCTTCCGTATTTATGTTCAAACTTTCAAAGTTTAATTCATACAATGGTAAAGAAATACAGGGAAATTAAAATCTTTTCCACAAAAATAATAAATAAAAAGAACATAGAACATACTGATCTACATCTAAAGAATAAACATTATACAATTGTACTGACAGACATAATCTAAATTATCTTTCTTACATGTGTCTGCAGATTTACAAACTCTGATGAATAATTTTAATCATTACTTCAATTTTTAAAATGTTTTAAAATTTAAAACTGGATAAATATTTTAAATAAAAATTTATACAGAAAATATGAATAAAGAATACATTTGTAAAGAAGTAGTAGTCGTAACGAAGATGCGTAAAATTAAGACAAAGGTAAAGTTTTAAGTATTATTTGAGATAGCAAGATAACATAAAATATTCTTTACTTCAAGTACATCATCAGAGGAAAGTTAATGAGAATTGACTGTAATATTGATAAAAGTTTTTTTTTAATTTAACATCTTATCAGTATTTAAATAGGCTACACATGAAACCTAATGTAATTTGACAGAAAGTATTAAAATTTAATGTATTAAGTGAGTTATTTATCTTTTTGACTTTCTAAAAGAATGAAGGTTGACTAAAATTGATAACATTCGATTTGTTTTGGTAACGAGTCTCAAACAATCAGAATAAAATATCAATCGAAGTTCTCAACTGTAAAAATGATCAAGACAAGATTTCCCTCTTATCTAAGTGATTTGATATATTTTAAGATATCAATTACAAACTAAGCCTGAGGATATCTTTCTTATTTCTCCTTACATCCTAAAATTAAGTTCAATTTAACCTCTTCTGAAATATATTTACCTTTGTCTTACCGAAGTAAATGTTACATTTATTTATTTCTCTTTGAGTTAATATTTAATGCAGTCATCTCGTCTTTCCAATTCTCGTATCATCACTCCAATCAATGACTTCAATAAATCACTTCGTTCAATGAAGTTTTCTGCTAATGCTCTTGTTCTATAATGTTTTATAGTATCGTCAGATGATGAGCATTCTTTGCGTCCGTTTGATCCCAAGGTTTCTCTTTCTGATTCAAGGTTTCAATCTTAACTGCCTATGATGTTGACAAGTTGACACACATTGGGAAAATATTTTGTGATGTTGCAGGATCAAGGTTCTAATTCCAATAAAAAGCCGCATTTTAACTATCAGAGATCTGTATTTTAAGTTACGTTTCTCTAAATCCTATCTCTGTTTACATTTTCTGACACGGATTGAGTCAACGTTAAAATTAAATAACTTAAAGTTTAAAACAAGTGTTGAATTCAAAGACTTTGAACTTATGTAAATTTAAGTAAGTTATAAGTACATTAAAGACTTATAGGATCATTTCTATAAATTTGATCACGTGAATTCAAAAACAATTTCAAATTAAATAATAGCACGACAAGAATTTGTTCCAAAACGATATGACTAGAAATTTAAAAGTATCTTTTAAAGAGAAAACACTGAATGATGAGTGCTTGTTCCCAAAGTTTGAAGCGGTAATGGGTTGTCCATTATTATATGCCAAGGCTACATTTTGTAAAAGAAGATTGGTCCTTTTAATTTCATTGCTTATAATGTTCCCACAAAAAATCATTCAATAATATTTGGCTTGAAGCTAATGGAGAAAGAGGTTCTAAAGAAATAGCTTCCTGTTTGTTTTATTACATGAAAACAGGATATGATAAAAAAATGCAGTACTGGATATTTATGTCAGATACAAGCGGGAGTCAAAACCGTAACGCTGATTTTTTTATTCTGTTCATAGTCTAAATATTTCTTTGATAGATTAAATATTTTTGAGCCCGGACATTTTCATTCAGGATGTGATTCAGTACATGCACATAGTGAAACTTTGAGTATAAATTTAGAGATCTTATATAAATCAGATCCCTCTGGTTAGTATACTGTTGGGAAATTGTCTTCTAAAAAACAAATATATTGTTAAAAAAAATAAATCAGTCAGGTATAAAATTGCAAAAATATTTAGTTAGAAATTAAAAAAAAACACATTTCAAAGGAAGTATACTTTGTTGATTGGGCATAACATGGTTGCAGTACAGGAGATCTGATCCTAAAAATATTTATTTTAAATACAAACAAGATGATTTTGAAATATTAATCATTTAAAATATCTAGAAGAGAATGCAGTGGGTTTCAATTAAAAATTTATCTCTATAACAAGCATATAAGGAACCTTTAAAAATTAATAAAGACCCATTAAAAGATTGGCTCAATTACGTTCAGCTGTGTTGTAAGAGAGTAGTACGATTATTTCTATTTGTGAAAGCAAAATGCTAAGTAAGAAAAAAGATAAAGTTTTTTATTATTTTTTCTTTTAGCATTATTGATTAAAGCAATTTTAATTTTATGATAATAAATTTACAATTTAGTTATTTCATTTATGATTAGCAGCAAACAAAAGTTTCTAGGAAACTATTATAATATGTATTTTCATTAAAATATTAGTTACTTAACTATAAAAAACATTAAGTGTAATTTAATTTTTTTTTAATACTTTATTTACAGTCGCATCAACGATTAAAGTCATTAGTGACTTATCACAATACTGTTAACTATCGCTAAATGTGTAGCCTTGAACAAACTCAGGGCCACCTTTCCTCAGACATGTGGTTAATTGAAACCCAACCACCAAAGAACACCGGTATCCACGATCTAGTATTCAAATCCGAAAATCTCTATAAAAGTCACTGCCTTTACTAGGATTTGAACCTTAGACTTCGAAATCAGCTGATATGCGATGACGAGTTTACCACTAGACCAACTCGGTTGGTTCATCTTGGACGTACTGAAACATTTAAAATTAATTACGTAATGGTGTGAATGAAGTTCATTAACTGACAACGTTAATCGATTAGAATCGATAGTTGCTGGTACAGTCAACTATAACACACTCATGTTTTCGATATTATTTTTATTTTTACTAACTTCATCAGTTGTATTACATTCATTGAAGGGTTAAGAGGGGTTCCTCGTGGAAATGGGTGTCCCGCAGGTCGATCCTTGGGCTTATGCTGTGGTGCATCGTCTATGATGGACTCCTCAGAAAGGATCTGGCAGAAGGAGAGAGTTTAGTTCCCTATGCGGACGATTTAACAGCAATGATTACTGGCAAGACAGTAGGTGAACTGTCCGCCAAAGCAAAAGATGTTATACTGTTGATTTGATTAAAGACTGGCTTTCAACCAAAGGCCTGGAGCTGGCGGATAAAAAATTGAGGCCATGATAGCAAGTAGCAGAAGAAGACTCAGACCAATCACAATATGTGTCGGGGAGAGTATTATATGGCCTATTAAGACGATAAAATATTTAGAACTCTGGTTGAACAAAAGTATGTGCTTCGATTCACATATAAGGAACACCAGCGAGAAAAACCGAGAAAACTGTCATGACTCTCTCCACAACGGTGGCGAACACTGTAAGTCCTCGACTAAAGAAAAGAGTGTTGCTTGCGGGAGTGATAACCTCCATAACTTCTTATGTGTGCCCGGTGTGGTGTGATGCCCTGGCTGTGAACAGGAATAGGAGAACACTCAATAAAGTCCAGCGATGTATCGAATTGCGTGTGGCAGCAGGCTAGAGAACAGTGTCGGCTGAGGCCACACTTGTGATATCCGGAATTCCTCAGTTAGACTTGAGGATAGGGGAGCTCTTGGAAAGAAAAAGCGTACTCCAAAGACGGTTGCGCCTTGCTGGATAGATGTCAGGAAAGGTGGGATCGAGCATCAGGTGGCCGCTGGACTTACACATTGATTCCTGGTATTAAGAAGTGAATCAACAGGAAACACAGGTGGAACAGGAAACAACCCAGTTCTTAACCGGACATGGTCGTTCAATTCCTATCAGACAAAAATAAGAAGATTTAAAGAGAGACGGCTCTGCTGCAACTTTACCAGGCCACTCGACGAAGGATGCATTGTGAAGGTGTATTGTGTTACTCCTCTCAAAGTCCGTTGGAATGCTGTATCTAAGATGTTTTACAATATTCTAAAACTGAAGATGACTGAAGAAGACCGGCATAGACGTGTCTCTGCATGAGAAGGATTCGTCGGACCACTTAATGGAGGTGAACAGCTCGGCAGCTGAGGCATTGGGGATCGTACAGGGTCTTCTCTGTCGAAGAGGCTGTCGGGACTCCACTGAACTCGAGTAGAAGACAGAAGACAATACGATGTAGATGACTGTTATGGGTGTGCAAGTGTGAGTGGAGCAAATAATGCTCGACTGCGGTTGAGCCTTACTGGTTATTCTTTCGAAAAACAGAATTTTAAGCTTACAATAAGTTGCGTGAGGCTTTGGACTACTTAAATTCTGCCTCTGTAATGGAAAATAGGCTTGTTCATGTCTAGCTGTTTAGGCATCTACGCTCTTGTGTTGCGTCTGGGTAGTGGTAGTGGGTTGCCTGGTCGCCGGGGTTTGGAATCATTGTGGTTTTCCTTCTGTATGGCTTGGCTTCCCTTCTCCTGACGTCTGGTGACGCAGCGGAGCGGCATGTTCCGAGCGATTCCGAAAGGTTGGTATAGGATATGTCGTTGACAGTTGGGGGGGGGGGGGGGTTAGTTGGTCCTGGCTTGAAAGATCCGGGTTGGTTTGGCTGGAACTCGACATTACCGCATACGGATGCGTTGTGGTATCTGCAAACAGATTTTTTGCCTCCTCCTAGGTTAAACCTCCCAAAAAAAAGTATTACATTTATTTACGGTGGTAAAGGTAAAATATTAAAGTTAAGTAACCGTTTATATTGATTTATACCAAGAAATTAAATTTCGAGATCTCTTTCCGAAACAAAAAAGAAATACAGGCAATTAAAAAGTATATCCTGAAAGAAATACATTGATTAACACTTGAAAAAACATGAAATAAGTAATGAATAATTATAGTAAAAGAAATAGTCAAAGCCAGAATAATCAGAAATTATGACATCATTAGAACAAAATTATATACAACTGATATAATCACTGAGATAATCTCGTTCATCTCATTTTACACGTAACAATGTGTTTAGTATTTTCAGATTAATCGAAAAAAAAATTAAATATTTATTTATACGCCTCTCATAAAAATTTTGACTTAAGTAAGGTAATAGGAAAAAATTAACTAAAAATTTCTTTAAAACAAGAAATTATTTCTTATTAGAAAAAAAATCGTTTACATAACATTTTGAACATTTTTTTTTCAAAGTTTTAATGAAATTACTTGTTGTTAATACGCTTATAGAATAAAGTTTCGAATGTTTCAATATTTCATTCCCGAAAACCGATAATAGATAAGAATTGTGCTGCCAAAATAGGAAATAAAATCTGCTCAAAATTATTATTACGGGAAGATATAGGCATACCGTAATACAAGGAATATACATGACAATTTACAGTAAGACTAAATGTGAGTTGATCAAGGTAACATTCTTTAGCGATACATAAGTTGATTAAAACCGATGTATGTTTCTAAGACTGAATATATTTGGTTTAATATATTAGCAACCGATATTATTTAAGAAAAGTAAGTTTATTCAAACTAATCAGCAGGTTAACTGTTACGAGGTTTCTGCATATATACAGTCCTTTGGGGCTACCACCTTTTTATTCAAACGTAACATATGATGTATTCATCGCAAATCAAATTAAGTATTTATTCAGTAAGGCTATAAACATAAGAAGTGAATTTCATTAATAAAATTTCACATTACTTAAAACATGAATAAGTTCAGCAAATATTTATTACGTTTGTCGGTTAATAATAACAATAAATATTATACATTTTACATAAAAATAAACAGAGTTTTGTTAATTATGATCAAAAACTCATTACATTAAATAGGAAATCTTGAGAAACATAAGAAATAACAAGTCAGAAGTAAATTCTATATAGTTAGAAATACTATACTCGATAATATAAGCTGAAGAATCTTACAGGTATTTTGAACACTATTGAAACAAAAGAAGATAGATAATCCCTGAATGCAATTTCTTGCTGCTTACGGAAAAACTGATTTATTTAATTCATGATAAAAAATAAGATGAAAATTAAAAACTTTATTAATTACGACCGTACTTTGAGGTAAATTTACAGGAGCTTTTGGAAAATTAAGATTGATTGTTGATAACAATTTGAATTCATTAGCTGCTGCAAGTCGACCATATATCATTATAATTCAGAACCACATTGTGTGAGTGAATGTCTAAGTAATTACATACAAAGCTTATAACGATATCAAGAAATCTTCTCTTATTTAGACACTTTTAATGTATTATTTTCCTGGTTATATAGTTATACAATATACTAAATAAGGGAAAATATGATAATCGAGTTATATTTTTGCATGCCAAATTTGCACAAAGACTTTTCATATCTTGACGTTTCATGAATTCCTCCAATCAAAAACAAAGTTATTTTTAAATCGAAAAAGATACGTATGTATTCTGGTCTATGATTTTTGGCTGATATCTCCCATCCTACTGGATCATCTGGATAAAATTTGCCAAAATTATTTCTGTGTATAGGGAGGGAGTAGATACCATTTAATTTCTACCGTAATTGGTTAAGTAGAAAAGAACATAATAACATTATGGTTTCCATAACTCAAAATTTACCAAAGGTTAGGTAACTTTTTTCACATATTTCAGTGCACCATAAGTAGCTAAGATACCTTCTGATGGTTTGAATTTATTCAAACAATAAAAAAGTGAATGTTTTTTTTTCTCATTTCTGAATTCGGCCACATTCTTATACTAATTAAATAGGCTAATTTCATTATATTAATATGTCGTTTTGGTTATGTGTTTTGGACAAATTTTTCAAAGGCTGGGAATAATAAAACTATTTTTTTTTAATTTTTGGTCAATAATCGTTTTTCTTGAAATCGTCAGGATGGATTAACCTATTTTTATGAAATTTTGTACGATGACTTTTGAATATGATCGTGAATGACATTTAAGTTTGGTTAAAACTGGTCAAAGGGATTGAGAGTTACGGTCACTATGAGGTCCAAATCTAAAAATTTTAGACAAAGTAAGAAATAATATTTTTACATAATTCTTTAATAACATACTTTAACGTTCTATTTAATTTTTTTTACAGTATTTTTTCAGTACTGTGTTGAATAATGAAACTCTTTGTCGGATATATATATATGAAGTTTTTTGTAACTCAACTAAAGGTCTCTGAAATATTATTAACTACTATGAAAAATAGTCTTCAGTATTATTATATAAATGATAAGTTAAAAATCTCTTTTTTAATCTAATAAGATGAGAAGAAATATTACTTTATTGTTATTAAACCATATTTGTACTCTTTACTCTTATTGTAAATTCTTGGTCTTAATATCACACAAAATTTTGTAAAACAGATCCTACTTCTCGTTAACACTTACTACATTATATAATTTACATATATCTAAAATGTTTATTACCACTAACATTCCTTTTTGCGGTAAATACTTACTATAAAAGAAAAATCAGTATTTTTACATTACTGATTTCCATGTAAATAAATTTATTTTCTCGTACATGCAAATCAGAAACAAATATTTAAACAAAATTATCAACTAAGTGATAATTTAAAACAGCAGACTGGATAATCCTAGTAAAGGTAGTGTTGCGTCGCTTCTTTGCGGCATAAGATTGAACTATTCAGGTAGCGCTGGTGTCTGGTACACCATGTGATACGAAATATTAGTTTTACTTCTTTTTTTTTTACATAATCTATTTTCATTCTATTAGAATATGTTTTTTTTTTATTCTTTAATTGTCAGTGCGCTAAGGGCAATTATACAATATGGCCGAGTCGCCAGCTAATGTGTTTATAATGTGAATAATACAATATTCTTTTGTTATTAAAGTTATTAATATCATAGTTATATTCATTCAGTGTTTTATTCTACAGTCTATTAACCAAATTAAATTCAACTATCAACACAATACATACTGGTCCTCCGGGCCGGATGTTTATCAGTGAAAATGCGATTCAACAATGACGGAACAATGGCTATGAATTAGGACCTATAAATAATCAACAACCTGAATGCAGTATTTTTGTAAAATTATACGAATATTACGAGGCGTTACCGGTAAGCTAACTGCCACTTTTATCACAGTATTGTTAATTTGTTAATGCCTGTTTATACTACGTTAATTATCCTTATTTACTTTACATCAGTACGTACGCCTTGTTTATCTCAAATCCTTACCTAACCCTAATTACAAATTACCATAATCAATTTAAAACTACCAAACCTATTTATCATACAAATATATTCCTTTCATTTATCATTGTTTCCTTAGTTTATTGTTTGTTAACATCAATTTTTTTAATTTTTGTAATTATTCAAACTGATTAAAATGCTAATAGAGATGATGAAATAGGTAATAAGATGCCTACAACAGATATTCAAAATCAAATGAAACAAAACAGGCGTAAACGAGGTACATTTAAAGGCTCTATTATGCGCATGAAAACATTTGTAATCTTTAGACTCTGAAAAAACAGATCTTGTTTTAGTAAAGGTCAAACTGGATCATTTAGAACAACTTGGCATAAATATGATGAGATGCAAACCTTTTTAGAACTTAACCACGAAAATGAAGAAGCAGATAGGGAAGAAGTGGAAGAAATGTTTCTTATTCTTAAATCAAAGTTACAAAAAATCTTAAATTCTAACTGCAGCAATTATAAAAAAGATAAATCTATTATTCTTTCAAAAATAGATTTGCGAAATTTAATGGTTCTTATGAAGACTGGTTAACGTTTAGTAAATTTTTGCGTGCAGTAGTTCATGACAACGAAAATTTAACGGTAATTCAAAAATTTCATTACTTGACATCATCGTTAACTGATTCCGCTCTACAAATAATCAAAAACTTATCGGTCACAGCTGATAATTATACAGTCGCCTGGAAATTACTCGAAACTAGGTTTGCCAACAAGCGACTCATAGCTTCAAAACATGCTCGTGAAATACTTAATGTTCAGAGTATTCCAAAGGAATCGGCATCAGGCATATCTAATTTTATTGATACAATATCGAGTAATATAAATGCGTTAAAGGCATTAAAACTCGAGACTAATTATGCATAATTGGTTTTAACCCAATTATTTGTCCAGCGCTTAGACCAAGCAACTAACTATACGGGCCTGGGAATCCACCATATCGGCTGATACCTTCCCAGATATCGATCAGTTTATCAGTTTCCTACAAAGGCGCAGACAAATCTTGGAAATTCTGTTTGTGTCCCAAGGCAACAATTCCCAAAAATATTCGGTAGATTCGCCATTGCACGAAACAATACAATCAATTTAAGCGAGAAAAAGACTTTAAGTCTTCCCAGAAAATTCATGCTCATGCAGTATAGCAAACTGACTTACTGTAAGCAAACTCATTTACTCTATAAATGTATGAATTTTCTTAAGTTGCCAGTAAGTGGTAGAATATCATTCGTCAAAAGGCACAGATTATGTTTTAACTGTCTTAATAGTAATCCCAATGTCAAAGAATGTTGTAATTCTCATTATTATAAATACTGTAAGCGTAAACATCATTCAATCTTGCACGGCAATGCATTCTCTCAAGTTAAGGAATCTAACACCATTTCTAAGGATAAAACAGAAGACACAGTTAAAGGGGTAGTTCAAGTTGACCCAAACGTATGCAGTAACAATTGCAGTTTAAAGATTCAGAGCGCGACACGAGTTTTACTAGCCACTGCTATAGTTGGTGTCAAGGATTCACAAAAAATGCTACAGCCTTGCAGGGTGTTGCTTGATGCAGGCTCGCAAGCGAACTTCGTTACTAAAGACACGGTTCAGCATTTAAAGCTAAAGCGTGAACGGGGAAATCTACCAATTCATGGAATAAATAACACCTCAGACACCGTAAAATACAGTGTTTACTGTCCAGTTACATTCAAATTATCAAGAATACGCTACTACAATTAAATGTTTTGTATTATCTTGTATTACAAGTTCTATGCCCTCCAAACCCATCAATACGAGTACGTGGAACCTTCCAAAATTCGTAAAACTTGCGGATTATCATTTTAACACATCCGGTAATATAGACATATTGATAGGATCTGAATTGTATTTACATTTAATGAAGAAGGGTCAAATAAAGAAAACTGAGAATTTCCCAGTCATTCAAGAAACCACATTAGGTTGGATAGTCGCAGGTAGATTACCATCAACAGATGAAATTGAAAAACCGCCTAAGATAACGTCATTAATTATTAATTCAGAACTAAACATTCACAATCAGTTAAAACAATTTTGGGAACTGGAGGAGATTAAAATTATTACTCGCACCAAAGAAGAAAGGATGTGCGAACAACATTTACTGGAAAACCTCAAGCGAAATCAAGTTGGCAGATTCATTGTTAATTACCCAGACGACAAAACCATACACCCTTTGGCGATTCTTTCGACAATGCATATCGCAGATTCTTGTTATTAGAGAGGAAATTAAACAGTCACTAATCTTAAGGAGGACTATGGCAATTTTATGAAGGAATATCTTGAACTAGAAATTCTAGTTTATGAAATGATACGTCGTGACTTCTACGTAGATGGCTTACAAACTGGTGCTGATGATTTAACTAGGCACTGCAACTGCAAGGTGAAATAACAGCGATTCTAAAGCAAGCGGGATTCGACCTACGCAAATGGTGCTCTTAACAGCTGAACTCTGCTGGAATCCGTATCCAAACCCGATGATTCAAACCATACATTTAACTTTTCTAGCGAGGGAATCAACACATTAGGTTTAATTTGGAACCACATTCAAGAAACGTTTTGTTTTTCAACCAATGTAAAAATCGACAACTCATTTACTAAAATATCAGTATTGGCCACAATATTTTCAATATTCGACCACCTTGGTCTGTTAGCTCCAACTATTATGCTATATAAATTATGCAACAATTATGGCTCCAAAATCTAGAATGGGACGATAAACTTCCAGAAAACCTTGATATATGGTCTGGCATTTGTAAAAACCTTCCATTCATCGAGCAAATTAAGATTCCTAGATTAGTCAAGTGTACTGGAAAAATATTTGATATACAATTACATGGATTTTCTGACGCTTCAAAGGATGGTTATGGAGCTTGTATATACTTACGTTCAGTTAATACCTTTGGAAATATATCAGTTAAACTCCTTTGCTCTAAATCACGGCTGGCTCCAGTAAAACAAATATCTATTCCAAGATTGGAATTATGTGGAGCGCTCTTGATGGGAAGGTTGCTTAAATTTGTAAACCCTGCACTTTGTTTAACTATAAATAAAATTTATTTATGGACTGATTCTACCGTTGTACTTTCTTGGATATCAGCATTACCAACAAAATGGAAGACCTTCGTAGCAAATCGCGTTTCAGAAATCAAAGACTTAACCGAAGGCTGTGTTTGGGGACACGTTTCTACAGATGAAAATCCAGCTGATTTACATTCTCTTAGAAACGACGCATTTGAATTATAGATCATCAATTATGGTGGTATGGGCCTTCTTGGCTTAACAAGCCGTCAGAAGACTGGAATCATAAACCTTTTGATGAAACTAACTTAGAAGCTGATTGTTCAAGTGAACTTCGCAATGTATCTACTTCATTTGCGGTAACCACAAATTTGTCAGTTTTATCAGACTCATTTTCGTCTTTACAAAAAATGATAAATACGCTTTCTTATTGCATAAGATCTTTTAAAATTTTGAAAACCAAAGATAAGTATCAATAGAGATGTCTTATCGGTTAAGGAAAAGGAATTTACTTTGTTACGTTGTATCATACATACCCAAAACATTAATTTTCAAACTGAAATCAAGAAATTGACCACCAATTCAAGCAAAAGGTACCTCCAAAGGTAGTAAATTGTATTCGTTACATCCATTCCTAGACAGCAAGGGCTGCTTAAGAGTAGGAGGAAGATTGCAACTATCTCAATTAAATTTTGATGGCAAGCATCCGATTATTCTTCCACCCAAATCCAATCTAAACTAAATTAATAGTCATAAACGAGCATTTGAGAATTACATACAGGACCTGAATTGGTTTATTCCCAATTATGTGAGAGGTACTGGATAATAAATGGTAAAGATGTCATCAGATCAATTTTGCACAAGTGGCTATTATATTTCCGGTTTAAGGCAAAACAGTCACAACAGTTAATGGGTCAATTGCCGAGTCATCGCAATCAGGTAACATACAAACCATTTATGAACTCTGGTATAGATTATGCCGGACCTCTGACAATTCGGCATGGTGGGCGGAATTCAAAGATAAAAACGAAATGTTATGTCGCTCTATTTATTTGTCTTTCTACAAAGGCGATACATTTGGAATTATTCAGCGATTTATCAACTCATGCGTTCTTAGCAGCACTGAGAAGATTTACGTCAAGAAGAGGTCTATGTTCAAACATTTATAGCGATAATGGAACGAACTTCGTGGGCGCAAATAATTTGCTTCGCTCAATGTACTCATTTTTAAATACTGACCACGTGAGACAAAAAATAGTAGACACTGCATCTGAAAATGGCATCCAGTGGCACTACATACCTCCCAATTCCCCTCACTTTGCAGGCCTTTAGGAGGCAGCTGTAAAGTCGGTAAAATTTCTCCTCCGACGTGTGGTAGGAAATATAGCCTTTACGTTTGAAGAACTCAATACTGTTCTGACTCAGATTGAAGCTTGTCTTAATTCTCGATCTTTATGTGCTTTACCTTGCAACCCATCCGTCCCAAAACCTTTGACACCTGGACATTTCCTTGTAGGCGGTCCGCTTACTTCCTTGCCAGATCATAACCTATCTGACATCCCTATAAACAGGCTTAACAGGTGGCAGTTGGTTCAGCGATATGTTCAGCATGTTTGGAATCGATGGTCCGCTGATTACTTATCTCAGCTCCAGCAACGCTTTAAATGGAAATCTGAATCACCATCTCTGAAACCTGGAAATTTGGTGGTAATAAAGGAAGACAACATTCCTCCTCTTCAATGGAAGCTGGGAATAGTTGAGAACGTTTATCCCGGTCCAGACAATCTAGTTCGTGTGGTAACTGTTCGAAACTTCTTAGGAGTGTTTAAAAGGCCAGTGACAAAATTATGCCCATTACCCACCAGTGACTAATATTTAACATAATATTAGTCACTTATGTTACTTTATGAAAATTATTATGTTACTTATGTTTATTATTTAATGTCTTAATCATTTAATGCTTTTTAAGTCTTTATACTATTTTTGTTAAGTGTATTAATTATCGAACACTTTATTTAGTTGAGAAATCATATCGATTTCTGGTGGGCGGTATGTTGCGTCGCTTCTTTGCGGCATAAGATTGCACTATTCAGGTAGCGCTGCTGTCTGGTACGGTACACCATGTGATACGAAATATTAGTTTTACTTCTTGTTTTTTTACATAATCTGTTTTCATTCTATTAGAATATGTTTTTTTTATTCTTTAATTGTCAGTGCGTTAAGGGCAATTATACAATATGGCCGAGTCGCCAGCTAATGTGTTTATAATGTGAATAATACAATATTCTTTTGTTATTAAAGTTATTAATATCATAGTTATATTCATTCAGTGTTTTATTCTACAGTCCATTAGCCAAATTAAATTCAACTATCAACACAATACAGGTAGTTACTTTTAAATGGATTTGAATACTAGATCATGGATACCGGTGTTCTCAGGTGGTTGGGTCTCAATTAACCACATATCTAAGAAATGGCCGACCTGAGAGTTTTCAAGTTCTACACTTCATTTACATTCATACATGTCATCCATCCTCCGAAGTAAACCTCATCGTGGTTTCAGATGCTAAACAAAAAAAAAGAGAGACTGAATAATATACGTCTACAATTATTTTTTTTTAAAAAGTAATCTATTGAGGTGGACGAATACTTAGTTATAGGAACTGAACATTTCAAGAGTCTCCGTAAACGGAAAGATTCCAAACTATCAGTAAATATTCCATCTTTTCTATAACATCTTAATTAACCTCTATCAATATTAAAATCCTCTAACATTAACATCAAACGAATCCAATAATTCATTACATTTATCCGTAAAGATAATTCAAATCACAATTATCATTTGGAGACTTGAATCGTTTAATAAGACACTTAAACCAATACATAAAAAAAAACTAGTGTTTACTAGTATTCTTTGGACTGTCAGGAATTTTTCTTTAAATGAAATTTTTAAAATCCTCATTATTTTTGGAAAATATTTTTTTATTAGTATATGAAACAAATGTTTTGAAAACTTCTTCTGGTGATAACTTTTAAACAGATACTCTAATATAAACATTAATACGCATATATTTTGCAGTAATAACAAAGATAGCATCTTTTACAATAACTAAAACTTTATGGGCTACATTTGAAAACCTCACACGCTGATGAAAGGTTTTTAAAAAGATTGTTTATAACCAATTCAAATAACGGTAAAAGTAAAAACACAGCTTCTATGAAAATAAAAATACAACAAAAATTTAACCACAAGTAAACGAGAACTAGAAATTTAGCCTTAATCCTACTGTATAACCACATAACAAACTTTGATATGTCAATTCTACATTAAGGCGATTATTAAGTAATTAAGAACACTGATTAGTCATTTATTAATTATATTCTTTATTATATATAAATGTCAAATACATGTTGTATGTGTTAATGATTGTAGCGGTTTGTGTAAATTATGTATTGAATGTTTAAAGAATAACTTACTAGCAACAAAATAACAAACTTGTTCACATTTACATAAAGAGAACAGTAAATATGTTTATATTAAAACAAAGAGGAAAGGAAATTATACGGGACTCAACACCTTTTCTTTTTCCTGTTTAGCCTACGGTAACTACCCTTTAGATAATACTTCAGAGAATGAATGAGGATATGTATGAGTGTAAATGAACTGCAGTCTTGTACATTCTCAGTTCGACCATTCCTGAGATGTGTGAATAATTGAAACCCAACCACCAAAGAACACCGGTATCCACGATCTAGTATTCAAATACGTGTAAAAATAACTGGCTTTACTAGGACTTGAACGCTGGAACTCTCGACTTCCAAATAAGCTGATTTGGGAAGACGCGTTCACCACTAGACCAACCCGGTAGGTTGGGTCTCAACGTCTAGAATTACGCTACAGATTAAAACTTTACATAAATTATCATCTAAATAAATTACTTTTTATTTTAGATGCTTGTACTTTGGAAAAACTATTAATTTCAAATAAACTTTCCACGTAAAATATTAAATTGTGTATGACCTTACATACAGGATTTTATTATCCTTTCAATTAATCTCTCTGGAAATAGAAACCAGCTATCTTAATTAACAATAGTTTAATTAATTTAAGTTTAATAAAGGTTAATATATAAAGGCTACTTTGATTTTATCACTTAGTTATAATTATTAACTTAATTATTTATTATTTTATCTTCACTTTGCAACTAGAATTGAGAGCAGACTTTTCTTATTAAAATTAGAATTTTTATATAAATATATAAAATAGTCAATCTTAATAAAACCTTTTTACAAGATTTATCTATATCTGCATTAATGAATTTATGCTGTGTTCTTGTTTTAGATTGATTGACGATTAATCTTACTCTGAGTTTCAGTTTAACGTTTTTTAATAATACGAAATTTTGGTGCCGTTGTAAATCTATAAGTTGTTACGTTAAGTATCAATGTTGTGCTATATTGTTATTATAAATGTATATTTTATTTACTATCGTTTATCTGTGCTACATTGATCGAATTGTCGAATTGTCAAATTGTCATCTATATTGTTTGGAATGAATAATAAACACCTACATTGCAGAGATAGTGTTTATTTTAAATGTACGAGAGTATATAATAAACTGAAATATTTCCTGTTATTCCAGCATAACAATATGATCCTTTAGAATGAAATAGAAGGGTTCACATTTACCAACATTTTAAATCAATTAATAACTGTTTGAACGATATTATTCACTACTTATTTTAGATTTATAAAACATTTTAAGTTTACAGTACTATTTTGAAATTTATGTTATTATGTAGCAGTAATTATCAGAAGTATAAATTATTTTTTCTTGTTATTTTTCTTTTTTTTTAGAAATGCTTGATCTAAAAGATAACCTTGTTTAAAAAAATTAATAATTTTAAATTATGTATCTCTTGAGACAAAGCTAAATCTATAAATATAGCGTTAAACAGATCACTTCTGTAGTTAAATTAAACTGTTGCCAAAATCACCCGGTACTGAAATCGTCATTGACAGACACTTATCATCTGTTACGCGTTGAAAATATTAAGTAAACAACAAAATCTCTTTAGGCCGAACGGGTTTAAATATAATTTGAAATGGCTTACGGTTAAAATTATCAACCCTTTTATTATATCATATTTTGTATTTTTACGTTATTAAAAGTTGTAAAGTTCAATTACAGCTTTTTACTACACTACTTGCCTTTATCCAGTCTTCCAAGAATACTAGGTAGTCTTACTAACCAGTGTTACTAGAATTTTAGATCGTGGATACCGGTGTTCTTTGATTGTTGGGTTTAATTAACCACGCATGTCAGGAACGGTTGACCTGAGACTGTATAAGACCACTTCATTTACATTCATACATATCATCCTCTGAAGTAACACCTTAAGGTGGTTCCGGAGACTAAATAGAAAAATGAGTCTTCCTAGAATGGATGTAATTAACATAATTATGTGATGTAAAAACAGGAATTTGTAAGGAGAACATCTGAAATAAAAATTTGGATCGTTTAGTAATGAGACGTTATGTGTTATGTAATAAAATATTATTTAGTTACTTTACTTTTTTCTTTTGAGCCGATCACTTATTTAGTTTTGGTAATGAATTTAATAAAGAATGCTGTTTAATTAATTTAATATATGTTGTATGAATTAACAAATATATGCAAGTTTATACTTTTGAAAAAAGCATTAAAGGTCATGTCTGTAAAAAAAAAAACATGAAAGCAAATTTTTTTTCTTTCGTTTCTGAATGTATCTATGAGGTAAAACGGCAGATGAAGAAAAAATATTTCTCGTAAAAATCTTTTCTTAATTTATCTTGGTCTAATTAATTGAAATCCGAAGAAACTATTTTTATATTAGTTGATAACAAAAGGTCTTTCATCTTTAAAGTATGACTTTAAAAATAATAAATAGCCTGAAGACTTGCTGGTTAGATCGCTAAGATAAGATATGTCTGAGATTAGTTGGAGTTAAGTAGACGGAGATAATCTTCAGTTTATAGAGGAGCTCAACGAAGAAACAAAAAGAAACACATAAGGAAAATAATGTAACATAATGTAGCGAATAAGTATTGAATTGCAATAATAAATTTCAGCAAATAAGCCATTCCTTAATGAATTATCTGATTACAGTCAAACTCGCAGATTGATTTTATCTTTGTCCTGATTTAAACATAGGTTACAATAAAGCAATTCAGAAATAAATATAATTCTATACCATTTTCACTTTACTAACAATCGAATCTTTACCGTGATTGCAGTAAGCTATCACTGTAAATGATTCTAATTTTTGTAACATACTCGTACTTAGAAGAATTGTTAAAGAAAATTCTCCCTAGAGGTCCTCCGTTTGGACAACAAAGACTAAGCTTACAAGTCTCAGTTAAGCATAAAATTTTGGTTATTTAATTTATAAAATGTGAAAAGATGATTAATTAATTTTAATTAAAATCGTTCAATTCAAGGGACAACTTTCTGTAATAAATAATCGTGCGTAATTGAATGAATATAGTAATTAATCTATTGCTTACTTTGATGGTGAACATGAAGATTCTTATTATTACTACGAGTAGATACAAAGATGACTTCATAAGCTTAAAAGGAAAAGGATATTTATCTTCAAAAGAAAAGTTATAGGCGGAACGTCACGATATCAGGATCTTATTTTACCTTTATACTCATACTGTTAACGTTCGGGGCAAAATAAAGTTCCTGTATCCTATTTTAATATCGTAGCCTTTTCATAAAACAAATCTCCCATGGTATAAAATATACCTCATCCATATTTACAAAAATTTATTTTTTATAGTAAAATATTTTTTTTTTGTTTAAATTACAAGAAATTTTAACGATGTTTTACAGAAATTAAATTTGTTCTACACGATGTACCCAATTTTTTTTTTTTTTTTTTAAATTACAAGAAATTTTAACGATGTTTTACAGAAATTAAATTTGTTCTACACGATGTACCCAATATTTTATTTCTACAGGAATTGCTATTTTCTTTCTTTTATCTATAATAAATCCAAATAACATTTTTTATGATATTTTTCAATACTTAACAGCGTATTATTAGTACTAGCTTTACCCGGATAAAAGAAAAAGGTTGATAAAAAACAGTAACGAAAAAAGAGAATTTCGTAGTTTTTTAGTGTAATTTTTTTATTTAATATTTAAAATTATTTGTTATTATAATAATTAAGGATGACTTTCAATTTTCATTCCAACACCTGGACTTCCGAGACTCAGTTTGTGAAATACCGAGGGGCCTGAGTGAATAATTTACTGTAATGTTTTTGATCGATTTGTGTTCTTTGTGTTTTATTAGGAAGAAGTCAATTAAATTAATCAATATATGTTAGATCAAAACGATGCGAACAGAAGTTGAGATTTGCAATTTGAATGGGAAAAGGAGAAACTGTAATTTATAATAAACTTATAGTCGAAGATGAAAGGAAATTTTAATACTTTTTTAACTTCATAAAATAATTACTTAAGAAATCAATTTCTAAAAGAATTGACAATTTCCAAAGTACCCGCCAAGATAAGGGTGAAATTAAAAAATTTAAATAAATTTTATTGGATGATGTTACGGCGATCTGCTATCGATCAACTAGAATACAACAGTTACATATTAATATTGTCAGTGACCTCAGACACATAAGAACTTGGCTAACGTTAAATGGAATTACTTTAAATGTTCAAAAAAATGAATTTTGTAGAATTTAGTTTAAGATCTAAGGATAATGTAACTTATTGTCTAAAATATCATAACGTAAATTTTGTGGGTGGAAACTTATGTAACTGTGTATCTATCATTAAGGTTGATAGTGTTAAATACTTTGGTGACCTTAGATAGTCAAACGGAATAGAAGAGTTATGTTCATTATGTTAGAAATCTTATAAGTTTTTGTATAACAGTTGTATTACTTAAAATATATTTGTCCAAATTATATAATGAAAATGTTGTTCTTCATTCCAGAATCAATTACGCAACAACATGTTAGGAAGGTACATATAAATCGATTATTGAATCATTAATTAAAATCCAAAAACATATTTTGACGTTAATTGCTAACGATTCTAGATCAAAATTTGTCGTTATTTATGTTTAGGAATTAAAAATATTAGCTATAAAAAAATTGTACATATTTAGATTAATGGATAACTTCTATTTAAGAAGTTATCCATTAAGAAGTACTGAAGGAGATCTAATGCCGTACCGTCTGCTTGAAATAAGGAAAACATTTGTTGTTCCCTTTCCAAAAAGTGAAAATTTCAAATTTATGAAAACGTTTTAAAATGTCGAATATTTGTATGGTTTCTAAGATTTATCAGTTAATATCTGATGAACTATCAGGGAAGCTGGAACTTATTCCGGGAGAAAAAATCCCTTTTGAATAAAATATTTAAGATGGTTGATCCAGAGCGTTTCTTCCTGTTGACTGACCAATTACTACGCTTATGAGATTTGATAGTTTGTGACTATTGCAGGAATACTTGAGTTGTTTGAAGAATATATTAATCACTCTGGTCTTTCCTGTTATTCAATAGTGTGTAATATACAACTGATGTGATATGATATGGTATTTGTGTTCTATATTTGAATGGTTGATTGTTCTAATTTGATTTTAGTGTTAACGGTCAATATGTTGAATGAGTAGAATTCTATGTTTCTTTAATGGGAAAAACGTTATACGATAAGATTATGATGTATATCACTTGTCGCTTCTTTTAAGTTAATATTAAATTTATATTTTATTTTTGCTCCTTTTATATTAATTAATTATATTGCTAGTAATCTCTGAAACAGGCTTGTCTCTAGATATACCTAATTTCCAGTAATTTGGAGTATTGTCTAAACTGTAATATTAAGAAATCTAAATTAATTTTGATTGTAAGATAAAATTAAAGTTTGTAATATTTGATTTAATTGGAAGTAAAATTATTATTAGTAATCGAAAAATAAAACTTTCGTCGTAACCAAAAAAAAGAAGATATTTAATTATACGAATAATAAAATACAAAAAAAAATGTTTTCTGAATAATATTGTAATGATGTTATAATATTGTAATAATTCCTCACCTGCGCAGTGCAGGTGGGGAAGCGATTGATAGATTATACAAACTGGTGTGTAATATTTAAGAAAAAGGGGAAGTTCCGTCAGACAACAAAAAGAGTGTTATAGTCATGATACCAAAGAAAGCAGGAGCAGATAAATGTGAAGAATACGGAACAATTAGCATAACTAGCCATGCATCAACTAGAATTCTGTACAGAAGAATTGAGAGGAGAGTGAAAGAAGTGTTAGAAGACCAATTTGGTTTCAGAAAAATTATAGGAACAAGGGAAGCAATTTTAGGCCTCAGATTAATAATAGAAGGAAGATTAAAGAAAAACAAACCAATTTATAGACCTAGAAAAGGAATTCGATAACGTAGACTGGAATAAAATGTTCAGCATTTTAAAAAAATTAGGATTTAAATACAGAGATAGAACAGTTGCTAACATCTACAGCAACCAAACAGCTACAGTAATAATTGAAGAACATAAGAAAGAAGCCGTAATAAAAAGGGAGTCCGACAAGGATGTTCCCTATCCCCGTTACTTTTTAATCTTTATATAGAACTGGCAGTTAATGATGTTAAAGAACAATTTAGATCCAAAATAACAGTACAAGGTGAAAAGATAAAGATGCTACGATTTGCTATGATAAAGTAATTTTCTAGCTGAGATTTAAAAAGATTTAGAAGAAACAATGAACGGCATGGATGAAGTCAAAACAAAACGAAAGTAATGAAATATAGTTGGAATAACAAAGATGTGAAAATAACCACTAAATGTGAAAATAGGAAGAGAAAAGATTATGGAGGTAGAAGAATTTTGTTATTTGGGAAGTAGAATTACTAAAGATGGACGAAGCAGGAACGATATAAAATGCCGAATAGCACAGGCGAAACGAGACTTCAGTCAGAAATAATAATCTGTTTACATCAAAAATTAATTTCAATATCAGGAGAAGATGTTTGAATGTATATGTTTGGAGCGTAGCTAGTGATCCAAGAGCGTCCAAGAAGTGAAACTTGGACAATCGGAGTATCTGAGAAGAAAAGATTAGAAGCTTTTGAAATGTGGTGCTACAGGAGAATGTTAAAAATCAGATGTGTGGATAAAGTGACAAATAAAGAGTTATTGCGGCAAATAGATGAAGAAAGAAGTATTTGGAAAAATATATTTTAAAGAAGAGACACACTTGTAGGCCACATATTACGGCATTCTGGAATAATCGCTTTAATATTGCAGGGACAGGTAGAAGGAAAAAATTGTGCAGGCAGGCAATGTTTGGAGTATTTGGTTAACTGGCATTTCTCCCACCACCACCCCATTCGGTCGCCCTAGAGCATAGACCAAATGTTCCGTGCCAAGAACGGCTACTGTGCCTCATAACGGTTTAGCGACCCAAATCCTAAAAGCTCCTAATGAGCTACCTAACGTGCGTGAGCGAATCAAGCAGGGTGGCACGGTCTCTGCCCCCCCCCCCAAGGGCCGGGCAGTCGTACATCATATGTACATTTGACTGGACCTCCCCGCAGACACACAACTCATCAGCCACCAGGCGAAACCGAAACAGATATTGGTTTAGATTCACATGGTTGGTGAGCACCTGGGCCCCCGACGCCCTTAAGAAAGAACTCGAGGCATACCATCCCCCCAAATCCTGTATAAAATTATACAAGGATCTACCCTTAGTCGTGGTGTGCCATTCAAGCTGCCATGCCTCCATCGCGAGGCTTTGAAGCCTTTTCCGCAGACGGGAGATGGGCGAACTGGAACTGGACGAAATTTTGCTCCGGTGCATTGTGATCACCGTTCCAATCCGGTTCTGGCCCGGCTCGAAACCGCATCCCAAATGCCTCGGCCTCCCGACCTCTACGCAACTTCCACATGACTACCCGAATTTTCACCACTAAATCGATTGGGAGAGCCTTTCCCAATACGGTAGTAGCCTCGTAGGAGGTTGTTTTAAATACACCAGTGCATACAATCATGGCTCTGCGCTGGGCACTCCTTAAATTTTGAAGTAGTGCTCTATTTCTTTCCAACCTATGCGCCCAAACCGGCGCCGCGTATGCGATCATACTCTCGAAGACGCCTCGGTACACCAAGTACATTTGGCGGCCCGACAGCCCGTAGTCTTTCCGAGCAATCCGTCTAAGCTTGTGCATCACAGAGACGGCGTCCGCCGCAACTTGTTTAATATGGTTACTAAACAGCAACTTATCATCAAACAAAACACCTAGGTACTTATGAACCCTTACTCGGCTGATTACACAGCCTTTATGTTTAATGTGGGGGTTTCGACTGCATGATAATTTGTCTGCGCCCTTTAGAAGCATAAACTTCGTTTTGGGCACAGAAATTTTTAAATTTTGAATGTCCATCCAGCCTTCGGCGGTTGACAAAGCCGCCTGCGCTCTGCTTTCTAGCTGTGGTCGTGAATCTCCACGAACTAATAGGAGACAGTCATCGGCGAAAGCCTGGGCCGTGACTCCTTCTGGGAAAGTCAATCCCAGAAATCCGTCAAACACCAGGTTCCACAGCAGGGGACCGAGTACGGAACCCTGCGGGCTTCCCCTGGTGACGGATTTTTCCACAACTAGGTGCGCATCTTTAAACAGAGCCGTTCGGTTAGACAAATAGTCTCTTACCACGGCCTGTGTGGCTTCGGGAACATTGCGGCGTTCCAAAGCATAGAGGACAGAACTCCAACACAAGGAAGGAAATGCTGCCTCTATATCAATAAAAATAGCCAAAACATATTTGCAGTCGGCGCTTTCCACCTCGGCAAGAGCATTTAAGATGCAATCCTCGGTGCCAACCCCTTTCATGAAGCCGTATTGGCCTCGATTTAGACTGCGGCTCATATCGATGCTTTCCTCGAGCCGTTCCACAACCAGCCTTTCCAGCAACTTGCCGAAAACCGGCAAGAGGCTGATGGGTCGATAACTGCCAACCTCACCAGGATCCTTTCCAGGTTTCAGGATCACCCTTACCAAAGCCACCTTCCAGCAACCCGGAAAGCAGCCCCAGCTTAGGCATCCCGTGAACAGCCTGCCGAGAGGCTCCCTTATGACAGGCAATAAGTGATGGAAAATATCCGGGTCAAGTTGGTCAATCCCCGGTGCCTTCTTTAATGCCATTCGAGAAACCACTCGGTCTATATCATCGGGTTCCACGGTCCGAACGCCAGGGAATGGTGTTTCACCCGCCCTGACGCCGATTTCCGCTTCACCCTCCGGAGCATCTGGAAACAGAGTATCCAGGAACGCCCGATAGGTCGCCACGGATGTTAAAGTGTGGTCACGACCACCTAACCCGCATCGAACACTGGACAACACGTGCAATGGCTTAGGCTTGTAACAAGACTTTGCGAGCTGCCAGGGATCGCGTTGCAATTCCCGCATGGAGTCCTTCCAAAACTTGAGTTTGGCTTCCTTGATGGCGTGAACATATTTGTTACGGGCACGCCGGAAGGTCCGCAGACGCTCAGCGCGCACGTCGGTGACAGTGATCCCCGTTAGGGGGCAACGCTGGTATCTAGCCCGAGCGGACCTCACTCTTGCGCGCAGCACGCTAATGTTTGGAGTATGTAAAACAATTTGTTAGGGATGTAGGATGTAGGGAGTACACTGAAATGAAACGACTAGCAATAGATAGGGAATCCTGGAGAGCCGCATCAAACCAGTCAAATGACTGAAGACAAAAGTTGTAATAATATAAAATAACTGTACATGGAAGGCAAATTTAGTAAAAATATAAATAATCTCTTTCTACCGATCTCTTTCCATTACTGATTTTACATTCAATTAGTTTCATGTAGTTTTTTTTTTCATTTACTATTATTATATATATATATATATTTTTTTTTTGTAAATGCTTTAGTGCATACTAAATTATTGATGGCATACTGTAATAAATTTATTACAGATTATTCATTTTTCACTGTTTATTATATGTTCATTGTTACTGATGTATTTGTAACAATAAAGGATTATTTTCCTCATTAACCAGGCTAAAAATTTATCAGACGATTTCTGAATTAAATACCTAATTTAACTAATAGGTAAAGTTATTGAATTTAAAATTTAAAATACTCATTTATAATTTAAGATAAATTATTGTTTATTTGTAAAATCCGAATTGTTAATATTTCGTGAAATATCTTTTAAGGTTTAATATCGAAGAAATTTTGTTAAATTTAATAATAATCAGCAACTAAGAAACTGTGAAAAAGATCATCTATTAAAACAAACTTAACTCATTTCATCAGTTCATTTCAAATAAACTGATTAAAATGACTAAAGTATACTAAATGTATATTAGTTAGATGTGGATCCATATTTTCTCATTATTTCGATAAATCTTTTTCATGATCATTTAATATTTAAATTATTCTTGTTCTTTTAAAAGTTAGTTTTGCTATTTTATTAATGATAGAATTAAACGAATATTCCCCTAGCAAGTTTATCGCTTCAATAAGACATTATGATTGGTTGAAAAACGTAGCATACTTAACACATTAAACAATATTTGTATGTAAGTATCAAAATTTTTCTACATGTAAATAATTAGGGAACTGTTGAAAGCGGTTGAGTATGTGTGTTGGAGACAACTGAAAGGTTTATCTCCAAAGGTAAGCTGGTGAAGATTATAATTATTACAGTGTACGTTTGGTTTAATTAAATATTATAAATTCAATCGATAGATGACTCTGCAAAAATAACACGGATCTACGAAGAAATGCAAAATAGATTAAATTATTCTAGTAATCATATTACAATTATATTACTGAATTACTAGAGTAATTAAATCTGCAGTAATAAGTCTCTCTACTTAAAAACCAAAAAAAAACCATAAGATGATTGTATTTCATTTTTAATTTTTGAAAATATCTCAATTCGGTTAATTTTAAAAATTGTGAAGTTATTTTTAAAGATAACTTCAAATTCCATCCTTATTTATTTATATTGACAAGTAAATGAATATATATATATATATATATATATATATTCATCATCAATAAATATTATACAATTAATATTTTGAAAAGAATGCTAAAAACAATTTCTAGAAAGCTTTAGAAAGGAATTTCTATTGGTATCGAATTCTATTGAAATCCTGCAATAATTACATTATATTGATTCGACTCAATAGGAAATAAATGCAGTATATAATTGTTTTGTTTCCTCCCGTATTAGTGCTACCTTCTAGCTAGCTGAAATTCAATTTTGTTTTAAATTAAAGTTTCGATAATGTAACAAGTAATTAAAATGATATTAATTTGAAATGAATACTGCTGATAAAATATTACCAATATTTTATCAATATTATTTTCATTATTATTTTTAAATTATTTTCATAATTTAAAAATTATGAAATACTATTTCGTATATAATATGACTAATTAACAGTTTTATTTAATTAAGACCTAATTTAGTAATTGAGAGAGACGTCTAAATATTTTACGTCATAATTAATTTTGAAAATAAATAGTTTATTATTAAGATTTGTAATTAACTTAATAAAATTTCATACACACATGCGCGGGCGAGTGTGTAATTTAAACTAACATGTGTGTCCATCACTTTACACTGATAAAATGCGTAAAAACATTTTAGAAACAACTTCCTTTCCTTAAGTTATCAGATTTTTTTCATAGATAAAAAGATATTATCCTTTTATTTTTTCCATAAAAAATGTATTTTTCTTTTTCACTGAATATATAAAATAAGATATGAAAAATTACATTCTGTTCCTTCTCGAAAGTATTATTGGAATTTTAAAAATAAGGTATTAATATTACAAAAAGAAAATTTAAGTTCTTTTTATATCAATAAGATTCATTGATAAAGGACTTTTCGATGACAGGAATAACGCACTCTGCTAATGGAAATTTTTAGATAGCATAAAATATTTTAATAGAATTATCATAAAGCAAATTAGAGCGAAGGGCCAGCAGAAATTTTTTATATATATGAAAATCCTTAACGTAAAAAAATATTACACATTCAACATTTTTGATCTTCATCAGTGCTCTATCAGCTATAAAAAATATAAGTCTGGCTGCTGATCGGAAACACTTGTGAGGTAAACTAGGTCAAGAGCTTAGAAAGTAGCCTAGAGATAGGGGCGTGGCCAGTTCCTTTTCAATCGGAAACAAACTCCTGTGCCTAAAGATTGAAGAATGATTGAAAAAAATTATAAAAGACAAAATTAATATGCTTTTAATATGATTGTGATTTTGAAATTTTTAATATGATTGTGATATGAAACAAAACTATTCACAAATCTGCTTGGTTTATTATATGCGGAAAGTACATACAAATATATATAAATATAATCATACTGTTATCCGAAATAAATAATTTAAAAAGAAAAATTCTTATTACAGTGAAATTACGATAAATAAGATTTTGTCAGAAGTTTACATAATCTTTTTTCTTAATCCGGTTTTATTTTTTTTATTAGATGAGAAATAAAAAATAAAAAATAAAGTCTTTTACCAGTGAAATATTGTGTTTAAGATCTGAACACTCATGGGAGGTTAAAAATGAGTCAACTATCAAGTCGTAACCCTTTGTAAAGAAAATGTGACTGAAGCTGAAGTCATATTTTTAAACAAATCCTTCTTTATTCTTTTATATTTCGTTTTTTGTATTATTTTTACTATTGTTATCCTTAAGGATAGATGAAATGTAAACACAAAGCTAGCTATGGATAAAGTGAAAAGAATATACTCGTATTATACCTATTCTAATTATTAAATTATTATTAACACATTACAACTTCAATAAATTTATAGCTTCTAATACAGTTGTATGGAAAATTATTTTTCAAAGGCCTCAAAAGAAAAATCACAAATTACAGTGAAAACAATTTGTGAATTAAATGCTGATTTCGCAATCCATGTGAATCTGTAACAGTTATTTAATTTCGATGGCGTATCATTAGTGACACATATTACAAACAAAATTATAACTAAAAGTAAACTTGAATTATTTATTTGACACTTGATACCTATAATAAAGCGCATGAACTCAAAAAAAAAAAACTTAGGCTATCTAAGTTACAAGGTAAACTAAATGAAATGTAGATGTCTCTTCATTTTTGGTAATTCACTTTTTATCGATTTTGCTTTGGTTGACTCGGCTAATAAGTTCAGAGAATCAACAAAGAGATAAAAAGAAACATGAAATTATGCGTTGGCAACAAATTCATATTTTCTTATTAGAAACTATTTTTTATTTTTATTTAAGATCTGATGATCGAATGATCTAAACGGAATATCGATCTTCTAAACGGAGATCTGTAACAAACAGACACAAATTAGATAGATTTCATAAAAAAGCTACCTATTATAATACGTACCATCATTCGACTTCCGAAAAATGTCAGCATATCTTTGCATTTCACACCTGCCAGACCCCAAAACCACCGTCAGCTCAAAAGTTTATATATATATATATATTTCACTTTTTTGTGGACACTATAACTGCGCCAGTCATTTTCAAATTGTTCCTTAACACTAACTCTTCCTGAAATCTCGGTCGAGTACTGAATACAGTATAGTTGATTTATGTGAACACGATCAATTTGTTCTTCTGATATGGGAGGTATTTTTGAACTTTTGTTTTTACACAAACTGTCTTCGTTACACTTTTACATAGCAACCACCTATGACTTACCTTCTCAAAGGTCGTTAATATACCAAATTCAGTTATCTTACACAAACACAATTCATAAACACAATTATCTAATTTAAACGCAACGTTTACTTATTCTTTACCCTACAAGCTAACTGAATACAGTATAAAGTTGGAGTTTCAAACAGGTTCCTTTTTTGGATTGAAATTTAAAAAAACTTTCTAGGTTTTAAAGATAAATGATTTCTTCTAGAGTGTGATACACGTATGATGGTTCTTAGTTTATAATTCAACCTGCCGCCAATTTACTTTTCATTTTTTCTACTAAAAGTAAGGAAAGTTTTAACATATCTCTTTATACATTACGATCCATGCCGCAACTCTGTAATGTTGACTGAAATAAACCGAATCCCTTCTCTGAACGCTTCTTTAAATCATTTAAAGAGCGGAAATATTTTTACATTTTATATGAACTAGCAATCTACTTATAATAAATAAATATTCACATTTTCAAAAACAATTATGTTAGGAGAGAATGAAAGTTCTAATTTTTTTTTTTTAATTTTACCAAATCAACAGAAGTAGAAGTTTTTTGTTCACCTTTAGAAAGTAATACAGTATCTTAAATGTTTAAGGATAACAGTACTAATATTATGGTAATAACAAGAAAACAAAATTGTAAGATGAATGTTTATGGGTAGCCAAATATCTAACATTATTTTGTGAAATATAATTGAGTTAAGTTTTTTTTATGAATATCAATTTATACCTTCTACATGTTACAAATTAACACTGAATACAATAAAAGCGATTTGATGTTTAAAGAATTAATCCGAGGGAAATTGAAACGCAAGGAATCTAAATTACTTTGGGAGTTGCTTTACGGCAGTGAGAAAGCTAAGCGAGGCAAAAATGTGATCCTTGCCGGGCGAGAATGGGGACGGCTGAAGTTGGATAATGGGTTGGAGCCTGCAAATGCGGGTTTGGTTGCAAATGTGTTTCTCTTGCTACCGACGGGATAAGCGGGATAGTGTTGTTTCTTACATTCTCTGTATTTCCAGCCCGATTCGTGTCTGTCCTTAAAACTCTGTTTACTAAAACAATTAAGTCTTCTGCTACTAATATAGAAGTAAATTGAAATAATTCAGAGTAATTTTGTATACTAAAATAAATGTTTTTAGAATAATTGTCTTGAAAAATGAATAATAATAAAAAAATTAATGTGAAGAATGAGTTGGCCGATGAGACGAAATTATAAACTCCATTTTATGTTTGTTCCATTAAGAAATTTAATAACTGTTAATATAAATTATGTAATTATCTAAATTACTGATCAGTATTCAGTCGATGTAAATTTCAGTAAAGTAATACTCGAGAGTATATTCCCGAGTATATTTTTGAGAGATATAAATCGTATTTATTTAATTTTAATATATTTACCTAGAGTGATTATGTAAATTAGACTTTTTTCATGGTTTATAAAACGTAAAGACATAAAGACTGATAATATAGTTTTATAAGAAATTTAATTAAGTCGGTACAACTGCTGTTACTGAAGTCAATATTGTTTTCTGTATGCGTTTTATTTTTTTAGATACGTTTTTAATTTTGCTTCCAGAACAACATACTAAAGTAGAGACCATAAATTACTGTATTTATTAAGATTTCGATACATATGTAAAAATTAAGTATAATTTATATTGCTGTATACCATAAAGTGTAATAAGAATATGATGTAATTTCAAGTAATTATGGATTTGAACTCAAGTTTCTATTCCGCAGCAATATTTGAAAATAATTTGAATCGATGCGGTATAAAATGAATGATTGGCTACAAGACAGAATTTATAAATCGTAGACTGAAATAAGAATTCTTATATACTCTTGAGAATAATTTTGATCCTGTTTTAATAAGCAGTAACATGTAATATTGTAAACAACATCTTTTTTCTTTTTACTTTTGTTATTTACTTTTAATCTTCTAAATAAATATTAAGGGAATTAAACTGGTATATCTTGTTGCAAAAATAACCTAAATTCATTTTACATTATTTTCTGTCGTATTTTTCATAAATCTCGAATCTGAGAAGGTCTAAGTTATTTTGTAGGGTAATAAATTTATTTATTTTCTTTTATTTATTTTTCTTATTTATTTTTTTTTTTGATTCTCAAAATTTATTTAAAAATTGGTTTACTTTTGTTGGTTTTTGTTAGCTGCAAACATTTTTATATTTTACATAAATCTTCTTTCGTCATTTTTATAAAATATTTATTATAATTTATTAATTTACCTGTGATAATTATTAAACATGTATCACTACCTATGTATCCTTTTATACAGGTGTGTAGAACTTAATGTATCAGTTGTAAATAAATAAAATTAATAAGTTTTCCGTCCGATTTTTTTCTTACTAAACGTTTTTCTTTTATCTTCTATAATTTTAGCAATACTGTCTTTTTTCTTTATTAGTTATCTAATTTAAATATCATATCAGAAAAGTTGTTTAGCATCTTTTTAATAAAATCTGTTTTAGAATAAAGTCATATTTACTTTTAAAGATATTGTACTATTTTGGGGCATCATTTTAGATAGAAAACAATATCGATAAATTATTATAAGTTGGAATTAGTGTATGGCTATAAAAAATAAATTAGGTAGATTAACTGTCATTTAACAATAAGTAGTATAAACTCTTCAAAGCCGGAAAATCTTAGTTGAATGATGAAATGCTACAAAATTTGAGGTTTTAGTAGAAGGAGAAATATGTTTAGTAGAAGAGGTTTATTACACTAGGAGATTTCAATTGTAATCAGAATCGGATGGTCAGAATATTCGAAATGTATTTGTAACGAATATTTATAGGACGTAAATATAATGTAAAGATCATTAATCAGTGATTACCAAAGTGAAAATTTATTAATTTTCCTCTATTATCCTTTCTTTTAACACTTTCTTGTTTTCCACAGAAAGAATTCATTACTCTTTCTGTCTTAGTTTTACTTATAATTGAAACATGTAAAGTAACTGACTTCATGCTTTACCGGTTAGACACCGGTTAGAGTTTCTTTCTCAGAGGAATTATGTTCGCTACATAGTTAATTTCTTCGGTGAATATCGCTTGAAGGGTTGAATCAGAACTTCAGTAGGCTTGGTTTGCTGATATGCAACAATATATCGGTTCATTGTAGCCACTTGAATCATAGTAAGCCTGGGATGGGGATGTTTGTTCTTAATAAAAACAGTTATTCGTTTTTTGAAGCGAATTTACTTATGTCATTCTTTGGTGGTTCGTTTTCAATCAACCATACATCTCAGGAATGGTCCCCGACGGGGAGTCATATTCTTTAAGACTTTGGGGGTTGGCGTCCCCACGGGCCTAGCCTCTGCAGCTTTTCTTCCCACTAGACAATGAGCTGCAGAACACTTTACATTATACACATATACTACACCAAGAACACTACATAAGTTACAACATACCCACTTACACAATTACACAACAACAACATACACTGATATTTCTTACATTTACAGTCGATTGTGTTGCGACGTCTTACGAAACGCAACCGTAACCCAAGGTGGGAACAAATCGTGCCGATGGGTGAATGGCTCTACGTAGTGAGTCTCGAACGATGTCCTCTGGGCACCAGGGCGAACCCAGTTGTACTTAGCTCTAGCTCCAGTACGCGTGCGCTCTGCTGGAGTGGTCCATTTTTCGCCGGTACTCGTGGGACCAAAAGTTCTGTTCCTATATTAAATTCCAAGATGGTTGGTGGTCCATCTGAAAAATCCACCAAATTAAGTCTTGTGAAGAGACCTCGATCAGCTTTGTCTGACGAGGATAAAAGTTCTATCGAAGAAAACTGCAAATCTTTATACTTGAACTCTAAAAATATTCGATTCGTTGTTCTCCGAAATAGTCAGGAAGGTGGCTCCCTCTAAAAGGTTTCACCTTTCCTAATAAACAAAACTGTAACAAGTGCAAGTGGCTCCCCGAAGAACATCAGAAAATTACGCGACGGATCGATTCTGATCGAAACATTCAATGACGAACAGAGTCGATCTATCTTACGTCTCCGTAATATGGGTGGTATAAATATAATTGCAGAAAGCCACAAAACTTTAAATACGAGCCTGGGTGTAATCTTTTGTCGAGACCTTTTAGATATAGATATCACTGAAATAGTTGACGAGCTTTGCCACCAAGATGTTGTTGAAGTGAAACGTATTATGAAACGTCAGAACGGAACAGAAGAACCGACACCGTCTCTTATACTAACATTCAATCTCCCTGTTCCACCAGAAAATATTAAAGTGGGTTACCTCTCGGTTCGGGTACGACCATTCATACCCAACCCACGGCGATGTTTCAGATGCCAAGGTTTTGGTCACACTACAACATCTTGTACGAAAACTGAGATCTGTGCTCGATGTGCTAAAGAAGGTCAAAATGACACTAAATGCGAAGAAAGTGAAAAATGCGCAAATTGCAGTGGTCCACATACAACCCGCTCCCGAGATTGCCCAATCTTTAGAGAAGAAAAGGCAATTCTCAAAATCTGTACGGAGCAAAACCTATCTTTCCCAGCCGCACGAAGAGAATACAAAAAGTTAAATAATTCACGGAACATGGTTAAACCAGATGTATCTTTTGCTACCGCTACATCGAAACAAACTCTTACAAACGTTAATAATCAGCAGTGCGGATCCTGCAATGAACTTAAAAAACTTGTTCAGATGCTTTCTGATCAAGTAGCTTCACTTACAGCCACTATCTCAGAGCTGACAAAGATGAATAAAACGTCTTTCGTCGCAGTTAGTGAATCCAACAGTGTGATACATACGAAAGTTCCTGCTCCCAAAGTCGTACCGGCACGAGTAGCGACTATCACAGCTGGCAGTAAGCCACCTAATAAGCTCCCCGTAAAGGGAACCCAAATAACCAACCCCTCTGGGATGTTAACTGCAGCATCCCATTCAAATAAATCTCCTCCACCATCACCTCATATACTGGAGGATATGGTTGAAGAACCACTCGACCCTAGGGCATCGGAGTTCTTTAAAATAAAAAATACAAAAAGAAAAACCGAATCACGTACAGCTAATTTTTATATAATTTCCGAAATTTAATTATTTAATTTTTTTATTTATTTTTTTTACACTTATGAACATTATTCAGTGGAATGTTAGAGGTATTCGGTCCCGCATTGAAGATATTAGAGTACTAGCGCACGCACATGATCCACTAATCATGTGTTTCCAAGAAACTCACCTTCTACAACATGACTCAGAGGATACTTCTGTGAAAGATATGACTGCCTAGTAGACAGTAGGGAGAGTGGTGGAGTAGCGATTTTCATGAAGAATGGGGTGTCAGCTACAAGAATTCAACTAACCACCGTCATTCCTGCTATTGCAGTAAAGGTCTCTATTCCCTTCAAATTGCATATCTGCAATCTGTATCTCTCACCGAACACTAAGTTCAGTGCTTTAGATATCTCAATCTCCTCATGCAAATACCATCTCCATCGTTAATAGTAGGAGACTATCCGTCATTAATAGTAGGCATATTTTCTGGGGCTCAACCTTCTGCTCCACTCGAGGAAATATGATAAACAGATTGAGACAAGACTTTGACCTTTGCCTACTGAATAATGGATCACACACATTCATGTCCTTATCAACTGGTACTGTATCTAACCTTGATCTCTCCATATGCTCACCGAATGTGCTCCCTCATTTTAATTGGTCTGTTTGTGATGACTTTCACGGCAGTGATCATAGACCAATTATTATTGGTTTCGGTGTAGACTGCGAGATTAAACCCGGAGATGGATTGTTGAAAAGGCAGATTGGAACGGATACCATAAAGCATTCCAATCGCAGTATGACGATGGAGTGAACATCCTCGACCAATATTCTTTTACGTCCATGATACTTGAGAATGCCAACAGATATATCCCACAAACATCGGGTAATCCTAGACGTCCTTTCGTTCCATGGTGGAACGATGATTGCAAATATGCTATTAGGAATCGGCGGAAGGCACTACGCAAATTTAATCGTAGGCCTACAACAGAACATCTAAATTTACATGGTACTTGGAGAAACATGGCTTTCTATCTCCAGAACAGTGTGGTTTTCGACAAGGACGATCTTCTATTGACCATTTAGTGTCACTAGAAACAGCTATACAAAACGCTTCCTAAATCGCCAGCACCTCGTCGCTATCTTCTTCGATATAAAAAAGGCGTATGACACAGCCTGGTGACGTGGTATTCTTAACACTCTCAAAGAATGGGGAATCAAGGGCAATATGCTTGCTTTTATCCGGGAATTCTTAAATCACCGAACGGCTCGTGTTCGTGTGGATGTTTCGCTCTCAGATAGTGTCATCTTGGAGAATGGAGTGCCCCAAGGTAGTGTACTAAGTGCCACCTTATTTTCTGTAGCCATAAACGATATTACCAAATGTGTGCAGGCTCCTGTCTCATGTTCTCTATTTGCTGACGACTTTGCTATTTACATTGCAAGCCGTTCAGCACCTACAGCAGAGAGACTACTGCAGAACACTATATCTCACCTTGAAGCTTGGTCCAGGATTACTGGTTTCACATTTTCATCCGAAAAAAGAAAATGTGTAGGTTTTTCTCTGCTACGAAACCCTTCTATTCCGCAAGTTTTTCTGAACGGAGAGACTATTACTATTTCTACCTACGTCAAGTTTTTAGGTTTATTTTTTGATAGCCGACTTACTTGGGTCAAACATATAAAAGAATTAAAAACAAAATGTTCCGAACTTCAAGATATGATGCGAGTCCTTACTAGCACCAACTGGGGAGCCGATATGTCATGAGCCGTGTCATGTATGACACGTTTTTACTATTCCTTTGTTCGCTCCCGTTTAGATTATGGTTGTGTCGCCTACTCTTCAGCTCGTCAAACCGTGCTTAAAATGCTGGATAGTGTACATCATGCTTTCCTTCGGTTTGCCACAGGCGCGTTTAGATCAAGTCCTGTCGCAAGCTTACTTGTAGACTGTGGTGAACCATCACTTTGGGATAGACGAGACCAGCTTTTATTATCTTATTTTGCTCGTCTCAGAGGACAGCCAAATCACCCGGCTCATGACTCAGTCTTTAGAAATCCTAATCTAAGAAAGTATGAGGACCATCCACGTCATACTGCACCTCAGGTGCAGTATGACGTGGATGCGTAGGTGCAGTAGGTCCGTACCCGGCGTCTGCTGCAGGATATAAATGTTGACACACCGTCATTCTTTCCTACATATCCTTGCTCATATCCTCCATGGAGAATAAACCTTATAAATTTTAATTTTGACCTTACGACATACAATAAACGATCAACACTACCTATTGTCTTCCAGCAAATGTTTCAGTATGTTCTCTCCAAGATGAAACCAGACGCGGTTGTATACACTGATGGATCGAAACAAAACGATACAGTTGGCTGTGCATTTGTTGTCAATGAAAGAACTTATATGTTTGGTCTACCTGGTATTATGAGTGTGTTTACCGCTGAACTATACGCTATAAATAAGGCTCTAAACATCATTAACCCTAAATATAGAAAAATTCTTATTTGCAGTGACACGTGTAGTGCTCTCCAAGCCTTAAAAAACTTTTATTCCAAACATCCTATCGTTATTGAAATTTACAACGCAATCGCTCAGTTGAATAATCGCAACACAAAAGTAAGTTTTTGCTGGGTCCCTAGCCACGTAGGGATTCTAGGTAATGAACATGCAGATTCCGCTGCCAAAGAAGCATGTAACCAACCAGCCTCCTTTCACCACCCGAGTTGCTACTTCTGATTTCATTAACTATGTAAAACAATCACTAAGAGCAAAGTGGCAAGGTGACTGGACGGCTACCGTTGATAATAAACTCCGATAGATTAAAGATTCTGTGTTACCATGGGACTCTTCATACAGAAAAACTCGGCGTGAGGAAGTAGTTCTCTGTCGATTGCGGATAGGACACACGATTACCTGATAAGAGGACAAGCACCCCTATGCGCACGATGCAACTGCCCCATGACTGTGCACCATATACTTGTAGATTGCATATGTTATGCGGCGTTGCGTCGTAAATTTAATCTACCTAGAAACATCCGTGGTGTCTTTTGCTATGATAATGAAATTTTAACCCGGATGTTTCTATTTCTGCGTAGTGCTGGGTTAATGCAAAAAATCTAATATTGTTGCTTATATTTTTTAATGCTTTTAGTTTTTAAATAAGTTTTTTTTTCTGAGTTTTTGATTTTTTTTTTTATCCGATTAGAAGCCTTTTACACTCCTTATCGGAATTTGTTAAATTTTATAAGTTATTATTTTTTTTAATATTTTAAAGACTGTCTGTGATATTAGTTGTAAGATTTTAGTAATGTTAGTTTTAAGTTTTATTTCAACTTTTTAAATTTTATTTTAACCTAGTTTTAATTATATAATTTGTGTTAGTTCTAAGTTTTATTTAATTTTGTTATTTTAGTTTTAGATCTTTTATGGTTTTTAGTTTTTTTTTTTTAATCTTTTGTTATCCAAGAATGGGCCCTTTAAATCCATCTTGGATTTTGTAAAATTCTATTTACTTTGATCTTATATTAGTTTTTACCTTTGATATTAGTTGTAAGTTTTATTCATCTTTCAGAATAGTATTAAAAAACATTTAATTTTCTATATAAAAAAAAGGATCCGGGCGATGATAACGCACAAGCGTTTTTCGCCCTCAAAAAAAAAATCTCAGGAATGGTACCTGAGACTGAACAAGATTTCACTTTATTTACTTCATTTATAAATTTACCTCATTCATCTTCTGAAATAAAACCTTACGGTGGTTCCAGAGGCTAAACAGAAAAAGAAAGTTCTCCTTCAAACGACGCCTTACAGATACATACTAACAATAAATTACTTGTTTACTAAGAAAGGCATAAGTACTTTAAAATAATAGTTTTGACGTTACATATATAAAAAAAAAAAAATAATAATTTATTTCCTTTGATGATGTTACAGAAAATGAAATCAAAAACTTAATTCTAATCTTATAAGGAAAACTTCTAAAAACATAGTAATCATAAAATTTTATGACCGAAGGTTTGAATTTAATGTTAGAAATAGCATATTAAATGAAAAATATTCGATATTATAACATTTTTATGAAATGGATTTAATTTCACGTTAACCATTAAAATGTTAATTAAAACGTTCAAACATTATCAGACCTAACTATCCTAACGATTAAACATGACCCTACTTGCTTACGGTGCAACACTATGACGGTACAACAGCGTGAAGTATCCTAATCTTATAGTGAGATTAGGAAGCATGAGTGGACGATTATGTAGTAGTAGTTTATAAGATCCGATGAATAAAAATGATTTTTAATTTTAAATGTTTCTTTATGTATCCCACTGAAATTGTGAAATTTACGGTGAATTATATTTTGTTATGATACACAATTAAAGGCAATTTTGATATAAAACTATATAGTCATACACTGTTCTAATAATTGTTTCTGTACTTAAGTAAATAAAAAAATTAATACTACTATAATCAGGGAATAAAAAAATGCGATAATAATTCTATCTGCTGTACTGAATTTATCTTAGGTTTTGCGGGTAAGCGGAAAGGTTTTGCAGGCTACTAAAGCCAAGATTAGCCCTTAAAGATTATAATCTATTTAATAAACTGCAAGACGTTTTATAAGGAAAGTGATGAAGACTTTAAGAAAGTAATGGCTATTTTTCTCAATGAACTGGTAGTGGAAGAATATGATGCGGGAATAAAACCTCGTCGAACAGATGAACGAATAATAGTTCTTAAACATATGCAGTTATTATATAGAAAAGTAGCTTAAGATTAGTTTATTCATTTTTTTAACAATAAAATGCTTATTACTTTCCATTGGTATTTACATTATTAATTTTTTGATAATTTATTATTATATTTCATTTTAGTAACACATTATTCCTCTTTACAAAAATTACGTAATTATTTCAAAATATTTATTAATCCTAAAATATAGAGTGTTTTTATAAAAGTTTATTTTTTATACAAAATAAGAAATATATTTACGCTTCTAAAAGCAATTTTGTAGTAACTTTATCGAGAATACATTTTAAATAAAGAAGTCGAGGGAAAATTGTGAAGTTAATACTGCTATTAAAATTATAGTAAAAAATAATATTTAAGGTATTACCTACCTACTCAGTTCTACAAAACTAAATTATTCTCCTCTTGAAAACAATTTATTTTCTATTAAGTAATACCTATCTCATTTAATATGCGTTATTTTTCAACCGTACTATACTTCGATGAAAGACTAAAAGATTGGGAACAAAAGTAGTCATTTATATTTTTTATTAACTGTATCACATCATTCCTTAACATGATGAAAAGTTTAAAACTTTTTAACACTGTATTATTTTTTAAGTATTCAGTCAGAAACTGATTTATAACACATGCGCAACATTTTGCATTTAAAAATGTTAAGCTGTTTTTTTTTTAGATCTTGAAATTTATCATTTATTGAATTTAAAAATTTGTGATCCTTACAACACGTGGAACGACCATATCACGTGTATTCAAATACGTGCAGTAAATTATAATTATATTAACGCTCTATATATTTTTTCAAACATTATACGCCAACGTATCAATTTGTTTTTATATTAACGACACAGCAACTTTACAATCTGTTCAGCAAGATAACTGAACAATAAGTAAATAGGATCTACATTTGAACTAACATTAAGTAGTCACAGATCCAGCGGCTGATGGCTTAACGATAATAACAAAATGAAAGAAATGAAATAGAAGAGCACTCCGTACAACTAGACCATAAAGTCACCTAATTGAAACGACAAGGCAAACCAAGAACATTGTTCTTTAACAATCATGAAAAATCACTGCTCGAGTTATCCAATAAATTGGCCGCCAAATAATTCGGGTGCCGATCCAAACGATTTTGATACTGTAGGCTGACCAGAGAGATTTCCTGCCGAACGGTTCGCAACTTAAATTATTTTATATAAGGCTGAATTTAAAAAAAAAAATTAATCCACTAGAAACAATTCAAATAAAAGGTAACAAAATTCACACCTAACAAAATCTGCAGCGTTTTCGAATTTTCGGAGTGTTACTTTAACATTAGTCGACAAATTTTATAAATTACACATAATTATAAATTAAAATATGTAGTTAAAATCTTAAAAAACCATTAGTATGTATATACTAGAGTTATATTTAAAACTTGTTACACCTAAAACGGTAAGATTATCTTACCATTATGATATATATTAAGAAATCAATAAGTTTAAAATTTTTATGTTTGTGATCCATTAACCTACCTCCTTCTTGTGTTCCCTAAATGAATGTTAACATATGAAATTTATTAAAATTCAGTCAAAACATCGATTTCAGATTTTATACGAATAGCAATTGGTATTATTAATAATTTAATGATACATGTAATAATAATAATAAATAAATTAACATTATATTTCTTATATTAAATAAATGTTATTGCTATTTTTAATTTATTTGACTTGTTTAATGTAGTTTTCCGTTCTTTACTTTTCCTTGCTAATCATTTAACCCATATTATATTTTACATCCTCACACATTTATTCATTGTATTTCAATTGCTGTCATCAACATTTTAGCCTCTTCACTTTTCTTGAAGGTCACATTAACTGGATATCTTAAATAATCTCACCAACGTAATTTGTGTCTGCAATATTCGTTCTCTTACTTTTCTCTTTTCTTATCCCTGTCAACACTTAATGGTTTTTATTTTTTTAATAAAAATGATTTCAATAATAAATACAAAACACAAAAATTTAGAATAAAAATAAATAAATACAAAATTTAGAAAGGAAAATTTTATATCGTCCATGTTAGTACATAAAAAATTCTTCAAGAATATCTTTCTTAGTTCTCTATCTACTTTTGCTGCAATCTCTTAATAAATGTATCAGCCTGCTGATTTTAATGTAAATGCATTAAGTTGACTTTGTCCATTATTTGTTAATTTGTTAATTGTAATACCAAAATAACAAAATTCTATTACTTCCGGTACATTATGATGTTCTTCTATCTTATTACTTAATTTTTTATTATCCTTCTTTTAGTCGTAATTATGTTATTATTATTTAATTTTAAACTGTATATCACCCATAGAAGCACTGAAAATATTTACCATCATTTTTTTTATTTCTCCGCAGGTGAGTGTTCTGAGCAAAGCAAGGAGATAATTAATAGTGCATTTCCATTTGTTGTCAGAAAGTTATATCATTTATTATAATGCTTTTAATTACACTGAGTGTTTCATAGATTTGTCCGATAAATGTGGCATGTAATGTTATATTTACATTAACTTAGTCATCCCGGCTAGAATTTACACGTATGTTTTTAATTAAGTCTAGATTAACAAGTGTAATTTATAACAAAAATAATTTTCTTAGGAATAAAAAATTTCAAGAAGAATGATTAATTAACAAGTATATTGACGTCCACAATTTACAGATTATTATGTTTTAATTAATTGAAGATCCAAGTTTCAAACTTTCGAAATGCTTTTCTTGAAATAAGAGAGGTTATTTCTGTGTAATATTGAAATTACTTTAATTACATCGAATGGATATTTACAGACGCAGCAATCTTGCTTAAAAAAGAGTACTGTAAAGTGAAATTGTGAATGTAGAATTTTTTTACATCCCGTACGTACTATAGTCAATTTATCACTACGGTAACATAACACGGTGTCTAACACTGATATAGCCTCGCACCGACAACATGACTGTATTTTTAAAATTTACATATCAAAAGCGCTGTTCACAGAGGTTCGTAGGGACTTTTTTAAAATAAAATAATTTTATTTGATTTAATAAAAATTTAAGTTCGGTTATCTACATTACTATTATCAATTAAATTGTATATTAATGAATAATTGTTAATTATTCAATTGTCAATTAAATGACTGCATTTATCCATATTTGTGTAATATTGCCGATATTACGTCGATAAATATGTAAGAAAACTGAGTAATTTTATATTAACACCGGTAGATTAAAACATTTCAGTTAGTTTTTGTATTTCATTATTTATTTATTTCTTTGAAATGTATTGTCAACATTTTATCATGACATATGCTTGAAAAACTTTGCCCATGTGTTACTTAAAATAAAAAAATAAAAAAACACTTTACTATTTGTCTTATTAAAACGACATTTGAGCATAATTTAACTTCAAAAGTTTCAATAATTTACGTGGACAGCGGTCTGTTACCGCACGCTACTTCACTAAAATGTCCATACTTGTCGATACTCATCTTTAGACTGCGACTAAAATACAATGTAACTCTTTATATATCCTCCGTAGCGTAATTCTTCGCTTGTACACCTCTTGATGTCCAAGAGCTTATTTCCGAATTAGATGATATGCACTACATGCGTTGCATATGTTTACTAACATATGCGTATTTAACGTAACAATAACGATTTAAAGAAGCGAAGAGAGAGGATTTACAGCTTTATAATAATTATTATATCATCCTTAAGTGATCAACTCTTTTATTATAATATCTTTTCGATTGTTATGTCCCCTCAAAGTTTGAATATAGTCAGCGATTTCCTAAATATTAGGACGGTGTTTCTGCTTAATGTCATAATCATCAACATATATAAATATACTTCATTAGTGGTTAGAGCCATTGCAGAAAGTGTGATTACATTTGATGGTACTTCTTTTTTAAGTATGAGTGGTTTCTAGACACACACACACACACACACACACACACACACACACACACACAAATTAAATGTCTATTTTTTATTTTTTCCTTGTACATAATTTAATTTTAATTACAACTAAATTTTAGTAGTAGTTTCATAGCAGTTGATTGTGGATTTTGGATTCCTGTTGAAAAAAATATATATAGAAAGATTGCTGTGTCCCATTAGCAGAAGCACTTCACAATGGAGAGGTTAATCCAACATAGTTTACACTGCGTGAATAGAGTAATTTTAAATTATTTATCACCGATTGATATAGCGGATTTATACTACATGTTACCAGCACGATGATTTGTATAATCATTTAAGTTCATAGCCGTGAAGAGAGTGGTTCAAAATTTCGTATTTCACTCACCTCCTTAGCCATGAATTTTTAAAAATATTTATAAACTACATTGAATGGGAGGGAGTTTGTAGATTGTGAAAAGTGTATCGTGGACATGGATTTTCAATAGAATTCATGGGAAAATCAAATTTTCTATGGCGAGGGAAGAATTCTTCCAACATTGGTGATTTAAGGATAAGGGTATTTGCAAATTTTATTTTTCTGCAATTGTGCAATATCAGTTCTTTCGAAAATTGAAACTTTCATCAATTTTAAAAGACTGAATGGAAGATAATTTACAATCTGGCTTTACAAATTTTGTACTTCATAGGCTATCTATCCTTTTTTCATTAGAGCTTCTATCGGCCGAACTACTGCAGTACAGAATAGTAAGTCGGCAAAATCATTTTACGAGTGTATAAATATTCCTTTTCAGCTCTACAACACACAAACTGACTTTTTTGATAACTTGAAAAGGCGAAAAACTTGTTAAGTGGTCTTCAATTTCTTTTGTTTTTTTAAAGAATTGAAAAGATTATACCTTCTATCCGTGGAATTATTGCAGTACAGATTGATGATACCACACAGTCACGAGGATATAAATATTCTTTTTCGAGAAATAGAAAGACATCGGGCAGGAAGATGTAAGTTTTGAAAATCATTTTTAACCTTTTTTTTTTTTGAACTGGAAAAGTTATAGCTTTTAAAAAACTAATAAAAAAAGCTATAGCTTCTATCAGCTGAACTACTGTACGACAAAGATGTGAGTCCACATAATCCTTTACCGTACTACCTACAGCACTAACAAGTACAACACACAATCGTATAATACACAAAACAAAGACAATTCAAACCCCCAGAAAAAATGTACACCTATTTATTGACGATCGTTCTATAATAGTTATTCTCATTGTTTGAATGAATAGGTTTCAAGACCGGTAATCTGTAATATAATCTGATAACGGATTCTTCCGCAATCAAATTACATACGAACGGTGAGAAAAATTTGTTTTATTTAAAAACATTAAAAATCTAAAAAATAAATAATAATACTAAATAAAAGTACTTAAATTAACCTGTTTTAACATTGAAATCTATTATAATAAAATTAAACGACTTAATTTAACGTTGAAATCGGAAATAATAACAAAAATCGGTAAGGTTTATATATTCAACAGATTTCACATTCACGAGTTGGCAGACGTGTTGCCGTAAGGCCTAATCCACCACGTACCAATCAAGCGGGCAATCGAGTTTGAGACCTACTAGAGCCGTTACTTTTGTCACACTTAAAATATTATTTAATCAATTCTTCCACCAATGTGTGTGTGTGTGTGTGTGTGCGCGCGCTTGCGCACACATACACACACACTAACTGCAGACGACGCTACAGCTGACGGTCTCGCAGTACCATTTTAATGCTTTTAAAGTATGAAAAAAGATTCAATTGGCAACTCGACGAGAGAAGAGGGAATTTCCCACAAGGAAATCCAAGACGGCTGACATAAGATGACGGATTCAAGATGGCAGCAGCAGATGGGCAGAGAAAAGGAGGAGGGTCAATAGATAACCAAGCAACTAAAATTGAATTGTTGGTGTAACATATTGCTAACCTGATAAGCCTACTGACGGAAGTTATAATCAAAATTTGTTAATGTGAAGTCTTTAAAAATTATGATCTAGAACCTCAATGGCCCTGTGAGTCGAAGAGAGGAATTGAAGGTGATGATAGTTACGGAATTCTTAGATATCACACTTACTTCCGAAATTATTTCTGTGTAAAAGGTTACATTGTGTACACCAGTAATCACCAGTACGGTAGAGCATAAACTACTACAGTTATGTTTAAAAATACTTTAAGACATCACTGCTTCCAGGTTTTAAATGGACCGTATTCAAGCAACCACGAATAAATATTGCACTGCCTTGTACCTATCGTAATATCTACAGTTTATTGCTTTCCTCCTCATGCGATCACAAATTGCTTCTTTTTGGAATTCTTCGGCACTCTGGGTTTCCTTCCGTTTTATTGTGAGAAGCAAGTGGAACGCGAGGCATCTACTCTGGGGACTCGGCTCAGAACGACTTAAGGAAGGTTCTTGAAGGATAATTTTGACAACCAGGGAAAGAATGTAGTTTCTGAACTGCAGCCTATATACTGAGCTACGGATGCAACTAATGTGCCTGAATTATAAGACTTTTATATTGTCTCGAGAGTTTATCTTTTTTACACTTATCTTAAGAATAAATAACTTCTCTTATCCGATCATTCGCAAGTTCTGTTGACCGTTACCACGATAGTTATAAAGCAGAAGGAATCCCCAGTATTACATATAACTACACAAACCGGGAGTCATATCGAAGCTGGGTGGAGGGAAGCTGCCTAGAGCAATTCCTTTGAAATGCCCAAATGACATCAATGATGCGACGCAGCAACTGACCTTCATTATTCAAGAGGCAGCTTGGCGTTCGAATACCGCAAAGAAGCATTGCAGGTAGGAAAGCACACTATCCAAGAGAAGTAATGAATCTTATTATTACTTAAAGAGAATTTTGAGAAAGATTGCAATTATACAGGCTACTTGAAGGTAGGACAGCTATGAACAGATGACCTCATAAGTTAAAAAACTTAAAAATCCTATCAAGAACGAGACGTTCAAACAGTACTTGGGAAGTCTTTCTCCTTCAAGTAGAGATGATCATTCGTAGATGATCAGTAGGAGACTTCATCACCTTTAAGGACAACGACTGGATCGACACGTAGTTACGGTCAGAAGACAAAACTGTTGCTCAACTTCTAACCAAGGTTTTTCGGGAGAATTAAATAGGGGAAACAGATGATGAGAGATTTATGACTTCTTGGATAGCCCGATTCCTCTATGTCTACGTATACGGAGTTTCACATGTGTAAAATGGTCTCAAACGACCGGGAAGGTAAGTAACTTAAAAATTCATCTTGGTTCAACAAAATAAGTCATAAGACGCTGTTCATGTTGCCTTTTATTTTCATCGAATACATAACACACTTCTTCAATGGAATCCTTCGGACGACGCATTTGCTATCGGAATAGAAGGTGTCACATATAACGATGGTCTCAAAACTTAGCAAGCCTGTAGATGTACCTTCGTATAGACCTATCAGCCTTTTGCTGAATCTAAGATTTATGAGAGGCTCTTCCTCGGTCAAATTAGGTCTATTTGTAGTAGAAGGCAACGTTATCCCAGATCAACAATTTTGTTTCCGGAGTGGAAGGAATATTGCTTGACGGTTTTTTTTTGAATAGCCAACAGGCTTTCGATAACTTATGGTTGCCTGGTCTGCTGTATAAGCTTAAGATGAAACTACCCTAACCATATTATTTGCTATTATGTAACTACCTTGATGAACGGTTCTCATAAATTAAATATGGAAAAGAGTGATCAGGCTTTTTTTATACCAAATCATGAAGTTTTGCATGATTCAGTCTTGGGCTCGTTTTTATATTCAATTTAAATTTATGACCTTCCTAGCACAGAACTCCTGAGTCCTTTGGTGATGACAACGGCGATATGGTTGACGTTGATCCAACAGTAGCGTCGGAGAAACTGTAATTAGACTTAGACCTTCTCAGTGAATGGCTTTCTAAATGGAAGGTAAATGTTAATATTGCTAAGTCGAGTCAAGTGACATTTGCAACTAAAAGGTAAGTTCGCCTAGATGGAGTTCACATCCCTCATTCGGACAACGTCCAATACTAGGACTTCGTCTGGACCGTCGCCTAACATGGACAAATCACGTGAACGTGAAGTAATAGCAATTAAATATTAAGTTTAGGCAGTTAATTGAATAACCGATTTCATAAAGTGTGGTCATGCTATTAGTTGATCCGTGTTTTATGGGGTTTTCACTAGGTTTTGGTTGGATTTTTGGATTTGGACGATTGGAACTGATTGGGAACTATTTAGTGGATGTGTTAAAAAATATAAGTGCTTTTGGCTGAGGACATATTTTCTATTCGAGGTTAAAGAAGATCAACTTTATTGCTACTGGCAATAAAAAGCAGTTTTGCTTGACTTCATATTCTGCGCGAAGCAACAGGTTGGAAAGCTGTTTACTACTATCAACAGCTGTAGTAACGTCATCAATTACACGTAATTTTTCGATCACTTCTCAAATGAGATTATTTTCTAAGTCCCATACAGTTTATTGGAGAAACCTTCCTTTCCACATAACTTTCCAACCCGTCTTACCCAAACTTCTCCTTTTGTATCTTGACCGATCCTAACCCCTTCATCAATTACCCCCTTCCAAATCCGATCCCGGAGTTAGAGAAATACATTTCACCTTCCAACCAAATGCAATTCGTCCCAGAAGCGCTTGTGGGGTCTGATTTTATTAGGAATTCGGCCCTGAGTAAGAAATCCTACTATGCAGAGGCGTCGGTAGCTTTCTTTTGCGGTGTTGATGGAACAAAGCACGTCGGGGACTTCCGGAGTTAACGAAGCCGCCAAAGGACCTCAGCCGACAAAGAAATCATCTGACAAAGGCAAGAAGAGATTTAGACCGGTGCCCTCAGAAAAGGAGGACCCGTTTCTAGGTGACTTCAAGGTCTGTCGAATCAATTGGGAATGGCGATGTTAACTCTTAAACAACATTTGGGGTCTGGTTTAGCCAATTACATTCCAGAGCATGAGAAGACCTTGTCTAAGATCTTTAATGGTATCAAGAAGCAACAGGATACGTCTCTTCCGTTGTCAGTAGTGACAGTAATTACCCAGGCCACGTAAACCGAGACTCCGAAGGAGCTGGACATAAGCAGTGTCCTTATGAAGAAGCTAATGGATGAGGAGTTGCTGGACCTAATCTCGCGTAGGTGGCACGCAGTCGTCAACGTGTGGGTAAGACACTTGAAGGATTCATCCTCAGATACCGGAGATAAGTGTAGTTTCCTTGATCTTGCTCGTGCACAGGATGGTGGAGACAGATCGCTCCGGAAGCCTGTCCCCAAACCTGGGGATATGGTTAGAGAAGAATTGTCAATAATGGGTTAGGATTCGGCACCCTCTCCAAAGTGCCCATATAGAGTACATTACAACTCATCTGCTGGCGAGCGGAGCTCACTGGAGATGATCCTGAGGACGGTGAGGGTCCTTGGCGGCCTCCCCAGTCTTTGTTTTACCTGGCAGAGGCATTAGCTCCTCAATAAAGAAGATTCTGGTATATTTACACCGGGAAAAGTCTTGAGTTTGTGACAGTAATTGGTTCGCGGTCTGAATCCTTGTTAAGGCCGGCACAACCAAAAGCGGTTTTGGGCATGAAGACCCCCTCCCCCTTGTTGAACATAGTTTAAGCAGCAGCACCAACCAATACAGTTTTATGAGGTGAGATCAACCACGGATGCTGTGTCACACGCCCTAAACTGGGTAAAAGTCGGCGTGATGGCACTCGGCGAGTCAGAAAGATCCTCCTGATTGTGCTACTGGGCCTTAACTGATTATAAAGGTTTACTGATTTTACTGATTATAAAGGGGGTCTTTAATTCTGTGTCATGGACTGTGATAATCGATGCTCTCAGGAGTAGAGGGATAAGCTACTTCTAACGCGATCATAAATGATTAGCAGGGAACTTTCAGTAGTGGCAGAGGAAAGAACGGAATAGTTCGAAATTTACGGAGGGGTTCCGCAAGGTTCTGTCTTGAGCTCGCTCCTGTGGAACCACTCCTATAAGGGCCTCTTGAGTCTCGAGTTGGAAGGGAACGTACAAAAAGTAGTCTATGCCGACGATTTGGCGGTTTTGGTCTCAACCAGAACAGAGGATGAGATGGAGGAATTTTCCAACAGTGCAGTGGCCAGCAAAACTCATGAGCGGGAAGTCTGGGCTGGGTTAGAAAAAGAGGAGAATTATAATGGCGGTTACGCTGTCTATTCTGTTTTATGCTTCGCCGGCATGGGCAGATGTCCTAGCCATAAACCGGAATCTTAAGAAGCTGCTTTCGTTACAGAGGAGAGCCGCCATTAGAGTGATTACGGCATACAGGACAGACCGCCGCTACGCATGAGTCAGCGTAGCGGCGGATTAGGATGAGGCAGTTAAAAAGGTAGCATGATGGCATGCCCAAGAGTGAAGCACATGAGATGGCAATTGGGGAGTGGTAGGCTGCTTGGGAGAGTGCTTCTCCGCATTTATTGGACTCGCAGGTTGATTCCTGATGTGAGGCAGTGGGTCCGGAAGAGTCATGGTAAGGTAGATCATTACCTCGCCCAGCTCCTCTCAGGCTATAGCAAATTTGCTGCATACCTTTAGCGCTTTCGTAGAAGAGAAACACTTGGATTCATGTATTGCAAAAGCGAAGATACCCCAGAACACACAGTTTTCATGTGCGGAAGGTGGGAGGAATTTAGGGGAAGATCTAGCCTGGACTGGCAGACCCCCAAGACCATAACAAAATTCATGCTGAGGGGTCAACTTTAGTGGAACTTCGTCGCGAAAATGACTGTGGCTATATTACCGAAGAAAGAGGAAGAAAGTAGGATTTGGGGTTCCAACTAAAAGAATTCGAGAAGACTGCCACCTTCAAGAAGGTGTGGATTAGGAGATTTGGTGAACCATCCTAATCCATACCTTAAGCACAAAGAGCGTGGGAGGAATAACTGCCCCCTGCGAGCCATCGTTCGTCCACGCAAGCGCGGATAAACGCGTGGGCGATGGTGATGATGCACTGGGACTCTGGAACCCCTGAGTTCGAAGGCACCTCCCGGGGCCGAGTAATGCTTAACTACTGGGCCGACCTCTGGAGGCGAGAATTGATGAGATATGAGGTTTAGTCAGTAGGGCGCAGGCACATATACGCTCTCTTAATAATATCTAGCGGAACCTGTTAGCGAGTCCGACACGCTGACTCATCGTGAACAAAAAAAAGGCAGTTAAACTGGTTACTAGTAAGGAGGTCCGTTTTGTAGTTAAGCAACAAACTGTTGCTCTCTTTTATGTCATTATTGTGCGTTTCATAGAATGTGAATTCTATTCTAGTGTTGGGAATATAAATAATTTCTACGAATACTTACCGGAAATATATTTTGAAAGACTTCTCAACTGATGAAAATTTCTCATAAAAAATATAAAAGATAAATCACCTGCAGAAAAATCTAATGAAAAAATAGCAAGGTTATGGCCCGTTTGTTAAGGCATCCACGTTCAGTGAATCTGGTTGTAGCAGGACATGTAGAGCAAAAATAATAAAGGAAGATAATATATGAATAATCTACTTGTATTAATTCGTTTTAGGATGAAAGAGATTAAGAACTTACCTCAGAAAAAAATATTCTATAATATCTGTAGTTTTGTTATTTTGGTATAACATGAGTTTTTATTACTCAGTATAAAGGTAGCTTTATTTATCGAAATAGTTTCATCAAATTTAAGTCTTTAAATGAGTAGATTAGTTTTAGGTTCAGCATTGGTAATTAAGGGATGAGTTTAGATTTAGATATGAAATTAATCTCAATCTCTTTAATTGCCCGTTTACGTATCCGAAACACTAATATTATCATTCTTCGTAAGAGTCGCTTCTTGAAAATGTAATTGGAGAGAGTGAAATGACCATTAAGATTATTTAAAAAGAGAGAATTAAGATCTCTTTATAACTCCGTCATATAAAAAAAATTTGTCCCATGTTTTTCATGATAAATATTTATATTTATAAATATAAAATATATTTTAAATATAAAATCTTTTGTCAGTTTAAGCACTATTATAGCAATAAATAATTAAACCTTTAATTTTGATCGGTAAATATAATTCAATATATCGATCATATTAGAAACTAATCTAAAATCAAAGTAGATAGACTTTCTTATGCGAACTAGCCTAAAACTCATGAATCATTGTATAAGTTTTAAACGGTGATTAATAAAACCGAGTCGTTAAGTAAACTTCATACTCTGCTAACTTTAAATTCTTCGTCACCTAGTAGCACGCCTGGAATTTGTCCATAGTGCATAGGTCAGAGATGCGTGAAATGATCAGAAGGATAATAGTGCATGATCAGAAGATACGAAAACAAACCAATTTTTAGTAGTAATTATTTTTTATATAATTTCAATTACTGTTGCTTTTTTAGTTACTTATATTTAAATGTTTAGTATGAAAACAAATACAAGACTTCTAGTGACTAAATTACAAAGCCTTCCCGGCAAAACGTTTTTTCTCTGCAAAAATAAAACCTTTTTCAATGAAAAAACTGTGCAAAACATTATATTTCTTTGCCAGCTTTTTTAGCTGACGTAATGTGAGGTTTTCACTTCGACTCGTGAGTGTTTTTTTACTTTTATCAAACCAAATTTAATATTCCTTCTTGTTTAAATCTTTTTTTTTGTTAACTTTTAAAAAGCTTAAAGCTCTTCTTGAAGATTATTTTTATACGTTGTTTGAAGATTTCAGAGAACTGGAATGTTATAGTTTCCGATATTTTTTAAAATGTTGAAGTAAGTTTGGCAATTACAGTAGTTTTACATGAAAGTTTAAGAAAATTAAGATATTAAAATAATATATATTCCTGCTATCCGAAATTCCATCCCTGATACTCATTCCTATTTAACGTCGTTTTTCTACATTCTTTACTGGTAAGATTTCTCGCCTTTTTACTTCCTTTGGAACGGCTTTTGTCATTTTGGCAGTTTTTTTTTTGAGATCTATCCATTTATCAAATTTAAGTAATACTTAGTTTTTTTTAAAATGAAACCGACTTCAAAAACCTCTGTAAAAATTTAAAATTATGTTATGATAAATTTTATTAACAAACATCATTACGTATAATTAAAGTAATAATCAGATATTTCTGTAGAAATTCATATGAGTTTTATACATTGTGTAATTTTTTACTAATCTGCTCAAGCCTCAATGGTGTTTAATTGTAAATTTATATTTAAGTTGAACATATAGGTTTATGAATTAGCAATCATTTGCATTTGGAAAAAAGTCTCTTTCAAATCGACTAATTAAATTAGATCAGATTAATGCCTGACTTCTAAATATTCATAAATTTATTCCTCTGTAATCATTTCAGCTTCTTTTCTTCCCTCTAATAATTTTTTGGATAATTTTTCCTTCACTGAATGATCGTTCTAAGTATTCCTACCAGTTGTTGGCTCTTTCTTTCCGTAACAAAATTTTCAGAGTTTACGTTTTAAAGAGACATGTTTCCTGTTATCAAAATTTACTTCTACCTACTTTTTCTCCTACATAGATTTACGGCAAAACAAACTATTCAGAGGTTTCTAATTTATTTCTTCCCGACCACATTCTTTTTCCGTTTAGCGGTTTAACTCATTCATCGCAGCTTCAAACTTTCCAGATGGTAACAGAAATATTAAGTCTCAGGACCCTGCTCCATACTTCTTAATATTATCTATTTCTTATTTATACAACACCTGACAAAATTATTCATTATTTTTATTTAGTTCCTATACAGGTTCGTTCGTATATCTAAAATCACATTTAATACTTCTAATTGTTGCTGCGTTTCACGTCTATCTTTTAAATTACTACGTTCATTCGTTCAACCACTTCACATCCAGAAAGACAAAGAAATACAGAGTTTTTAAATTAAAAAATAAACCATAAAAGATAGTTTGAACTTCAGTCTGCCTTTAAATGATTCCATACGTAACCACCAAAGTACACGAGAAGAAGAAGACAAGATCATAAATCGTAGCTCCTTTAGACAACCAAGAAGGTAATTTTTTCATCAAATTGATCTGTATAATCGAAAAGTATTCAAAACTCTGCCAGAGGTCCCCATGAAAAACAAGTATATATACTCACTTAAATTAGTTTTTATTTTTTTTTTATCACTTTGTTACGGCCATTTGGAAAACAAATTGTACAGGATCAAAAATATAATGGGCGTCAAAAAATAATCGTTACTATTGATTTACATTAAGGCAATTAATTTAATGTTGTAAATTAATTTGTTAATCCAGTTCTTGAATGTTTACTACGAACAAATAATTTGATAGATTTACTGATTGGTTTCAGCAAATAATGAAATACTATTTTGGACCCTTGGTCCTCTTACTAAAAAGCATAATTAAACAATATTGGTGAGAAATCATGACCTTGTCTCATTGTGGTTTTTATTTGAAAGGGTTTGGAAATAAGAATAGTTGAGTCAGAGACAGCGAGCGGAACGGACGTATGTCACCCGTGTTCATTCATTAACAAACGATTATTTTATACGTAATAGAAATGATTTGAAATTGTTCACGATTTTCAATCACAGCAATTCTTTCGATGTAAAATATCTTTTGAAGTGCTATGTTGTCGTACTTTTTTTACGAATGTTTAAATATCACGGAAGAAAAATGTAAAAAACTTCCTAAAGAGAACCAGGTAAAATAGAAGTCTATAGATTGCAAAAATGCTACTCTAATATTACCGTCTTTTTGAGTAAGAAAGTGAGCTATCGAAAATTATATTAAACATATTAAAACCAGAATTAAATAATCGTTTGTGAAAATATTAAAAAGTCACACGATGAAAATGAAGCTGAACTACGAAAAGCTGTAGAAATTTTCTCTTTAAAGATGGATGATTGAATTTTAATAATGGAAAAATAAAAAAGGGAATTCATCGATAAAACAAGAAAACTTCCAGCTAAAAAAACAAAGTCCATAAACTGGAAACACAGTTATTGAGTTTCAATAATATGGAAATACACGGTACACCTATGACTTCTAATGAAAGTGCAATCAACACCCGATTACCCGCGAGCGGTTTAACCGCGTTGCAGCTTAACCGCAGTTAAGTTTCTCATTAGCTAAAGTAGTTTTAATAAGTGTTTTTTAATACATTACGTAGTACATAAACTACTGCATGTACAATCTACTTTACATTTAGTAGTAGTGATAGTGAAAATTTGTCTTATGTTAATACGTATTTTGTATAAACTTCTGAATATCAGTTTTACCAGATACGTAATAGTGTAGTTTTGTGTAAAGTACTGTCTTTTATTTTATTATTTACTGTTATACCTTAATATAATAATGCGTGTAAATACTGTATAGTACAATATTAGGTCATTTTAACACATATTACTGTATTAAATATTATCTTTGGATCTACCTCGATTTTGTTATGATTTGGATTATTTTCGTCCTCTTCCCGGTTATTAATTTATTTATCTATTTAAATTCACTTATTTTTTTTTTTTTGTTTAACTTCCGGGACCACCATAGGTATTGCTTTAGGATGAGTTGAATGATTTGTAGCTTGTGTGAAAATGCCATGCCTGACCGGGATTTGAACCCGGGGACCTCCGGATGAAAGGCCGAGATTAAAGTAAATTTAAATTCACTTGAATAGAAAAATATAATAAAAACTAAAGATATAGGTACAGTAAATCATTTCTAATAATACACATCAAACCTGCTCTCAAAAGTAAAATAATTGAGCCGTGAGCAAGAGTAATGATAAAGATAGAATAATAAAAAAATGTTTTTCCAAATCATAATTTACATCTAAAACAGTATTACTTAAACAGCCTTTTTTCTTTTTCAAGGAAGAATTTTACATGAAACCAAAATATTATAAATCAAATACAAACACACTATACAATATAATCATATACAGAGCATATACCATACAATAAATATCTTTTATAAAACCACCACTTAGAGAAATAAATACAAAAATACCCATATTAAATTAATTAATATACATTGTTAAAATCATAGTCATCATTTACAGAAAAATCCTTTAAATATATCTTTAAGGAGTGAATAGAAACAAAATTACACAGATCAGTATCAAACATTAACAATAAACGACTATACAATAGCTGTATTGTAAAAACCTCTCCTAAAGACAACTCTTATTAGCAAGAGTAAGAGTAACAGTATAAATGTTACTCATCAGAGGAATAATAAAATATATAAAAATTCTATTATATTATAAAAATGTATTATTTTTTATTTATTTTGATAAACAAACAATAATACATTTTTTACAAATAAATTTTCAAGAGTTGACTGTATTTATGAAATATTGAAAGAACCATTTAAAGTAATAAATTTAACGGACTGTAATGGCTATTTTAATACAACACACAAAATTCCAATTTAAAAAAACAACCTCCAAATTGGAGGTGAAATAACCTCCATACTGGATTAGAGGTAAAGTAACTCCAATCTTGGTTAGCTTTAACACTATAAAGATCCAACGAATATCAACATGAGGGATTTCGTAGAACTCTCATCAAAAATATTTCACGGATAATCCTGTGTATTTCAGTGATCATCTATCATTATATTACAAAAAAATTATTTTAGGAGGCTAAACATTTTGCGAAGGATAATAACTACAGATATATCTAATTTCGGAATGGAAAAATACTCGTCAAAAAAATGCAACTGCAAAAGCCCTTAGGATATCAATTATTTAAGACATCGATGAACCAAGTAACCCTAATCATTTTCTCTGTTTCTTTGAGTTATTACTCTATTTTTGGCTTGATAAAGAATAACATCTAATTATTTTGTTAAATTAGACAGTATCAAATATTTAAGTTTTGAAAGTTATTTATGGAATAAGATGGCATAATACGTGTAAGGAAAATAAAATGTTAAATCCAGTTAGTTACGGTATTTCACAAAGATGTCCACAACCTAATTTATTTATTATATGTAATTAAGATATGTAAATAAGATAATACTTTTGTAAATATTAACACTTGCAATAAACACTTAACACAAACAATTAACACTTTTAATTCTTTTTTTGTTCCACAGTTACTTTCCGTCTAAATAACAAAACACGATATTGTAGATAAAACATTTTCCGAGGGCCTGTAGTTACAAATATTACGATGATACGGAAGGTATTTCTTTAGAAAGGAGAAAACTAGATATTGAGATCAAGCAACAATTGGACCTCGATATGATACAGTGAGCAATATCTCTAAGTTACGTACTCTTTTCAGTTTGTAAAGGCATTTTAAATTTTTGTTTTTTATTACGATGAAAAAAATGATTTAAAGTTTCAAACCGCAGTAACTTTTTTTATTGAAATCTATACTTTTTTAAATAGAGTTAAAATTACCAAATTTTCCATAAAAATTTTAAGTTAACCTTAGTGTAAAATAAACGGCTAAAATCGGTTTTTCATAATATATAGGGGAATTTTTTTGTTGATGATAATATGCCAATCGCAAAACGGGTTTGATGTGATCTGTCTTGCTGTATAGAAAGGTTTAACGATGAACAGTAAAAAATTATTAGTTTCCCAAACCATCCACCTAATTACGCGATTTATTTTTGGACGGATATAGATTTGAGCGGGCATTTCTTCTTCGGTATTCATCTTAATTCTATTTTGAAACTCTAGGAATGTCAAAGGAAAGAATAACTAACGTTGTTAGTTAGAAATAGAAATTTTGTGTAATCATGTTCTGGCGAGATTTTGAGTTAAAGTATAACTATGTATTCAGTGATATTGTTAAGGATAAGGGATATGAAGGAAAAAATTATTAGAATTCTCAGTAAAAATCATGGATAAAAAGTATAATAAACTGTAAATAAGAACAAGGCAGGAAAGATTTAATATTCTTTACTAGCATTTATATTTATTTGTTTTTGATGTTAGGCCATTTACAAGTATGATCAAAAATCAAAAACAGCGGAAACTATGGAATAATCTAAAACTGCTAAATTATGGACCCATAAGTGGATACCTATAGTGGGTACGTATACGTCCTTTTTGTATAAGTGGTGAAGTCGAGAACATGGAAAATTTTTTGGTTTTTTGAACGATTTAAACAGAATTTCAACGAAAGTGAATAAAGTGAATTTCCGTTGTTATAGAATAGGAATTAATAAAGTGTAGATTTTTTAAACTATAAAAGTTGGTATGCTTGGATCTACTATGTAAGGGAGGCCAAAAATTTAACTATAAATATATTTGAATATTATTTCACTTTTAAAATTAGTAAATTTATTTTTATTTATAATATTGCTTTTATTTAAATTGGTATTAGAATATAAATTAGTTTTAATTTTATTCTCTGGATGTGTTTATTTTAAGGATTGTGTTTACGCTGAAATACTTATTTCAATATTTCCTTGTCTGAATATTAGCTGCTGTAGTGAAGTTATTGTAATTAGATTACATTTAGTCTTGTCTTGTTAAGTCTTGTTTTTATTATATTAAAGCAGAATAGGGAACTTTATTTGTATTATGGTTTGAATAGAAAGAAATAAGCATTATGTAAAAGAAGTTTATATTATTCGGCTTTTTATTATTAATTTTATTTTACTTTTATCTTATGTTTGTTATATTCTTTAGTTTAAGGTACCTTTTTTACACCACATATAATTATTTTATAACTATTCCTTTAGACAATGAGCAGTAGGCATGATCGTAGTCATCTTTATTTTTTATTTATATTTTTTGCGATGAGTCTGAGGAACTCCATTTTCGGGCGAAGTGTCTGACTCGCTAACAGATTCCGCAAGATGTTATTAAGAGTGCGTATGTGTGCCTGCGCCCTACCGACTAAACCTCATATTTCACCGGTCCTTCCCTCTCCGGGGCTGGACCAGTGGTTAAGCATCACTCAGCCCCGGGGTATGCCTTCGAGCTCAGGGGACCCAGAGTCCCCGTGCGTCACCAACGTCGCCCATCCGCCCAGTCGCGAACGAACGACACCTCCATAACGGGGTTTCCATCACCCCCACGCTCTGCAGCCTTGTACTCGGTTCTCTAGTCATCGAAAGCCATCTAATCCACATTCCATTCCTGTTGCTCTACTTCGTTACACTGGAGAATTGTTGTTACATATTTCTCTACAGTATCTCTGTTCTGTTGGCTAAACAGCATGTGGGGAACAGTTTCTGGTTTTTGTTCAACCCAGTTCTGAAACTTTTCTATCCTGCCTCTATCATGGGCAGGCAAAAAAGGTGTGTTTTGGCGTGTCTTCCGAACCTAACCATCGAGAGAGTTGAAATAAATTTCAACCGCTCTCAAGTACCAACCGCACTCCTTACTATTGACTGAGTGCCTATGACACTTCCCCGAACATATGAAACTCCTCGGTCCCCTCCTCCATGATAACCATTAACTTCCTCTCGAACAGGTAGTCATTCAAAACTGTGATTAGATATTCGCCGATACCTCTGCATCTTAGCGCTTCTATCACCACCGGCCATGGCATGCTATTAAACGCGTTTGGTACATCAAGCAATATTATCAGGGGGATTCTCCTAACACGCCATGTCCCGGCAACTCAGTCCCCTGCGCAATCTAGCACACGTCGCACGTCGCCAACCACAGATCAGACCCTGACAGAATCAATTTTTTTTTGCCGACAGGCCTCTAGAAGCTTCAATCTCATGCCTAAGCCTTTCAGTTATCATCCTTTCAAAAATCATGGCTATCTCATTGAGCAGGTATATTGGTCTATACTGGGCGTCCTGCTCTCCGGATCTCGCTTTGGGTATCAGAACTAACCTTGCCTCCTTCTATGGTATAGGAAGTCTACCCCCCTCAGGGCCGTATTCAACACCTCGATAATCATCCGTGGGTCAGTGCCACCAACCTGCTCATCATTACACCTAACACTACATCGGGACCAGGCCTTTTTTTTTGTTAATCTTATTCGCAGGACTTTGGGTTCACTGATAGTAAATCTGCTCACTTCCTGCGTAGTGATATCATAGTGCTCAGTTTCAACCAGCAAAAATAGGCTTAATACTGTCCTCATAGTCTGGGCCTTGATAGCTTTTTTGTAATTATCCTATATGTCCTGCCCCACGGGTCTACATCCAGTTCCTTTACTAGCTTCCTCCAGGAATTCTATTTTTCTAATTTTATTTCCGCTCTCAACTTATTTCTGGCAGCTTTGATTTCATCAAATCCGATCGCAGTGTTTGACCCTGCTCCGTTGAGCTGCAGTTTTTAGAGAGGCGATCCTACTCTTCCACTAGAAAACTGTTTTCCTGACCAGCCTGCTATTCCTGCGTACTCATCTGCCAGACGATTATTTGAGATTCATATTTTTGTTTTTAACAATTAATTTTATTTCCTTTTTGTGATTTCAGTAAATATACTTAAATAATAATAAGAAGAATAATTATCATTATTACTACATTAAATTATGAACGTGGATAAGTTTTCTGTTAGTAAATTACATTAAAATAAAGTTTTATACAATAATATTAATAGAAGTTTGAGTAAATCATCATGCATTTTGGTTTCATTGTTACGATTACGTTATAATAAAGTTAATGTTAATAAAAACAAATAAAATATGCTGATTTTAATGTCTACTGAACTATTAAAAACAAATGATCCAAGACATGATTTTAGGTCGTTTTGAAAATTTAAATTATCTTCTCACTCGTCTCCCTCCCTTTGCGCTTCGTCAACAACCGAACCCGCGCGCCAAAGTTCTTTCATCACCGTTTCCCCCAAGCTATCACTGCCACTACTGTCCGATAGGACGTCATCCACCTGAACCCTAGAAGACTCCTTCCGAGTGGAATGTCGCCCCACCACAGGAGATAAACCCTCTTCGTCTGGTGGAGATACTACCTCTGACTGATGTGGGTCAGCCATAAGTATAATAACAATATTGAAACAAAATTAATTAATCCAAAATAAATTAATTAAGTGAACGAAAAATAAATTAAATAAAAATTAATTTACATAAATCGAAAATAATAAGACAAAAGTGAACTTCAACTTAGGAACTCTGGCAACTCGAATCTAAATAAAAAGTAAAAGTAATTACTTCTCTAAATTGACACGGCCTATTTATATATATATTTAATATTAATTATAAATAGAATTAATATATTTTTTTAATTAATTGTTTAAACGCCCCTAGTGTTATGTTTTCGTATGAAGTAAAGATATTTTTGGAAGCTTAAGATATTTGAAAATTATGTTCCGTCGTAAATTGCTAGTTGTATGAAATGTTTTATTTGAATAAATTTTAATAACCGGTTCCACAACCTCAAATGTGAATGAAGTTCAGTAAATATGAATAAAGCTTTACTGGATAAAAATAACAATGGTTGTTTTATTGTTTTTAAGTGAGTTAAGACCGTTTTTTTTTATAAAAATAAGGTAGATACGGATGAGATCAGTCTAGATAATCTTTTGGGCGCTATTTATCACCTACGATTAAACACGATCATTATTTGTCAATATGCGAGTTGCAAAAATATATTTTTTGATTTTTTAGAAGAAATTGGACGGGAATAAGTAAAATAAATTATCCATCTTGAAAAAAATGTCAGTTTTTTATTATTTATAATGATTAAATATAGTTAGAATTTAAGTATCCGTGTCGCTTTCATCGTCGACTTGCAGCTACGGTAAGATAGCTTGCAACTTCATATATACTATCAATTAAAAGTTTAAGTTTTCTACCCCCGTCTAGTTATAGTCACTTTTAACTAGAACCAGGCCATCCCGGTGTAAAGACATCACATAATAAACTCAATAATCGTCATCGAGAACTTCCTTCAACAGAAAACTTTCTTCAATCTTGAATTAAATTTAATCACCTGCTCTTCAGTCTTCGGTTCTATGAAACCAGATCAAAACGAATGACAACGTATGTAAGTGTAATGATGTTTGATTTTATTATTAAGGTGATTATAGGTGTCTAATTTGAATATTTCTAAATATACTTGTTTTATATTAAAAGTAATTTAAAAAGTCTAGATTTTAATTATTATTATTATTACTACAAATAAATATATTATGAGTACTTTGAAGCTATTTTATTAACATATAAAAAAGTAATTTTTATTATTATTACTTTTTTAATATTATATTATAAATGCCATGGGCGTTGTAGTATGTAGTGTAGTTTCCCAGAAAAATATTGAACAAGGCTTTAGAAATATTTGATATTATTGTAGGTATATTTAAAATTTATTATTATTAATATTATAATAGGTAATTCAAAATAACAGCAAAATATAAATAAATAAAATAAAAATATCGGAAAACAGAACTGGGCGTGTTTTGAATGGCAAAATCAAATAAAGAGAGTTACGAGTAAACTGCACAGCCTTTTAAATTCACAACGATTCAATTTAACTTAAACGTATGAGTGTTTTTAAAAACATAGAAATTAATTAAGCAGATTAATATTTTGCGCAGGAGTTATTAATTATGGAGTTGATTAAAGCATTGTAAAAATGAGGAAAAAAAATTGAAGAAAAAAATTTATCTTTAAATAATTTTATTGTAGAAACTTATTTTATCATAAATTTTATTTTATCAGCTTTTCAAAAGAAACTTAGCAAACTAATTGCTATTCTCAACGAAACTTCAAAAGCAAACCATTTTAAATAATATTAATCATAAATTTTAGGTAAAATGACGGACGTATTCCTCTTTGTTTACCCATTCAGAAATATCATACTCGATGATATACTGAACTATGTATCAGTCTCATTGTTGTTGATGGAATTATTTCATCAACAATGCTATTATATTATATGGCTATTTCTGGATGAGTTAATCCTAAGAATAAATGTAGTAGAGTAAATTATTGAATGACAGATATGATTATTTTCAAATTCTTTAAATCATATTTCCATCTCCAAGAATTGAAGATTAAACCGTCTTGCATGAGCCGTTCTGGTTTTCCAGAACCTAGCAAATTTAAATCAGGAAGTAATTCATTTCCTAGCATTGCCAAGTAAGTTTTGCTGTTTACTGTTCCGTCAAACAAGTAGAGCCTAATGATCTGGTTTTTTCTAAAACTACACCAAACCATGACGCGATCAGCTTCTTGCTCATTACTGTCGATAAACCAGAGAGGGTTACTATCAGACCAATACTGTAAGTTATGACGACTCACCTCACCATTTACATAAAAGTGGGCTTCGTCAGAGAACATAACTTGAGACAAAATCACTGGGTTCTCCTACAACCGGGTCAAAAATCAATTGTAAATTTCCATACGGCGATCAGGATCGTCTTCTGACGTTTGGAGTAATACTTGTAACTTGTACGAATAATACTTGTTTTTTTGCAAGATCCTCCATCCTGTTGACCGAAAAATGCCCACTTCGAAGCTTGTTCTGTGAGTTGATTTTTTCGGACTTGCAAATACCTTCGCTAAAACACTTTCTACTGCCTCTTCTGAAGTGCTCGGACGTTCAGATCTTTTAGAATAGGCAACACTACTTGTAGCTTTGAGCTTTGCTAACTGTCTGCCATAGTGTACGATACTAGCTCTCGTTGATTAAACCTCACATTAAATTCATTTGCAACTTGTGTATGAAAGAATCCTTCTCTTCCACAAAGGAGATAATCTCTACCGCTCTTCAGTGACCAATATCTTTCAGTCCTGCAACTAGAAAACAGAGCAAAATCGGTAAAAACCCTATGCTGTGGAACGTTTGGGACACTTTGTATATTTAAAGAACATTATTCCTAAAATATTATAAAAATGTTTCAAAAGGCGTCTTAATAAGTTTTTAAAAAAAAAACGTGAATACTTTTTTCAAAAGCCAATACTGATTTAAAAAAATGTTTAGAAGTCCTAGAAAAGTAGTACATTTCTAAAATTACATTCATCTAATTGAATTTTGATAGGAAAATATAATCTATTAATGGCATTTTTGAATCTTCAAGATCTTTTGGCACGTAGTGTATCTGTCTTATTGCGAAAAATTGGAAAAATGTGTACTGCACTGGAGTGGTTTGAAGCCGCCTGGCAGACGGAAAACGAAGAGAATGTATTGATGCGGTTCAGTGGCGAAGCTATTGGCTTTTGATATGCTAAAGTAGTACTGTGAGTCCAGTCTAATCTAACACAACCAATCTCAACAATCTAAGGTTGTGTTAGTCAATATTAATGACTAACACAACCTTAAAAATTAAGTATAATGTACCTGCAGTACTTACAATAGTGTACTTAACATTTGAAATTGCATTCTAAGTTTTTTAACTTCGGTTACCTAATGCTAATATATCAAACCTGGCTTTGGTTGTTGCCATACTCCAGAAGACTATCTAAAGAATATTTGAATTCCCTGTAAAATAATTTTCTTATTTCACTAATAATATTTTTTTTTATTGCATAATTTATCACACCTTACCATCACAGCCCATGACATTACAACCACACTAAGAAAAAAATAAACAGTGATCTAATTGCTACCTATGTCTCACGGAACTTTTCCTTCCAGTGATAAATAGCGTACATTTTAGAACAATTTTGAGATAGGCTACATCTACTGTAAGTTATTATAAAAATTAGTAATTTGTCTGTTTCTATATTAAATTATTCATAAATTTTCTACTCAAGTTTGGATTTTACGTAATGTTTTCCTTCTCATTAATATTAACAAATGTACTTTGAGTAACAAAATTCTATGATCTAAACATGTATCATACTGTATGGATACCTACACTACGATACATATATGATGTATGATCCACACATGTATCATGCTGTAAGGATAACTGTATGGATACTAGACATATATTTATTGAATAAAAAAAGAGAATTATTAAAAGCGAAAAATAGTATATATAACAACTCTCATGTCTGAGGTAATATTTTTCGAAAAAATTTACATTATACTCAGTGTGACTAAATAATATCAAGTAAACAGAATATTTTATATATAAGAGCACTATTGTTTAGTATTATCTTGCTTTCAAGTGAAGTATTGCAGTTGTCAACCGATTCATTACATTCTAGTCAGATGTGTAGTGTAATTAAATCCAGGCGTTGAGATAACGTTAGTTAGTCATATTATGGATGGCATTTATAACCCTTTATTACCCTATTTTATAAAAGCAGAGATAAAATTTAAAATAAGAAAGGCGTTAAAAGTGTTTAAATTAACACTAAAATAGAAAAACTGTTTTGAAAAAAACATTTTAAAACGTCGATAAAGAATTTTGCTTTTATATAATTAGAAAGATTAAAACAAAAAAGGAAGAATTTATTTTTTTCTGATATAGAGATATTCTTTATTTTATTTAATTAAGTCGTACCATAAATGTTTTAATTACGAAGCGGCTTAAAAAATATCTTTAATTACTTTATTCTAAATTAGAGTAGGATTAAATTGGGAATAAAACAGAATAAAAATTGTATAAAAGCTTTTGATCCTACAATGATTTTAACCTCAGGTATAAGTTCATACCTTTTTCCTTTGTATCTTAACCGCAATAAGAAATATAGGCTACATCCTTTTTATAACTTCATCTTGAAGAACGTAAATTAAAGGACTGTGTTATTCGATAACCATGGCATGTCTTCCAATTACTTTTTTGATTGATGTTTTCCTTAAATATAACCTTGATCTAATTAATTTCCTCTGGAGATCTGAAGTTTACACTTTAAATACTACTTATAATATTATTATTTATGATTAAATATATTTCAAATGAATGTGGGTAACCAACCACATTAAAGCTGGCATTATTTATCCATTACTATCAGCTAACTGGCACGAAGTCTACGAAAAAATCCTCAAGTCCAAAATATTGTGACAATATTTATGGCTAAATGGATGGATAGCTTTCTCACAACTAAAGCGTAAATTAGCCTGAAATAACGGTAAATTTTACAAATAAGAATGCTCACTCCAGAATTATAAGCTCCACCACCCATGTTTTGATTAACAATCGTTAATCAGAAATGTTTATAGTCAGAAAATATTTTCATTTTATAATAATTATATATGCAGAGGTTTATGCTTCTGTATATAAAACTATTTATAAATATACTTTATCATTCGTTAATAGTGACTTAACACCCGTCATAGTAATTTTATTTCTTAGATGACATTGATGAAAAATCCGATGATGCATCTGATCCGTGACTACATCCGAATTGAAATTTAATAGTAATGCAATGTATTTTTTTCTTCAGAGTTATTGTTTAATTTTGAAACTTTTATTAATGTCATGGTTTAGAAATCACTCATGCAACTAATAAAGTAAATAAAATGATCTCAATTAAAATATTAGACTTGTAAGGCTTGATTCAGTAAAAAATAATACATCAAAACACCTGTTTACGCTTTCCTGTACTGCAAGGTAAAATGTGTCAAATTAAAGTAAAAAAATTTGATTCTTAAAATATATTGAATGTATAGAAAGTTTTTCTTATAAACTAAATTTGGTTTATTGTCATGTAAAGTGGTGCCTCACAAAATTAGATAAGCTAAAAAAAATTAACCAAGGGATCAATATAAATTAAATAAGAGATTAAACTATAAGATTTAAAAATATTGACAAGAGTTCAGATAAAGTAGAAAATTTACTAAAACATTAATAATAATATATTTTCCTACAAAAAAAGAAATAAACAATTTGGGACTAACATAACCGTAAGAGGAGAAAAGCAACATATCACCTAAAAATGTGACATTTCTGAACAGATATTTCTTCAGCAGTGTCACTGCCACTGCCACTAAAAATAAATACTCTTCTATACTGATGAATGAACAACTATGCAAATGGATATTATTACTATTCACTGCTGTTGGATTAAACAACGGGTTTATTCCGACTACGATTTTAATATAATTTGAGTTCTTTGCACGAATTTCGTTATAGTGAAAGCAAAGTAATGCATAGTTACTAGATACTCTAGTATTTACTTACCTTTCTCATTTGGTTTATCTGGCATTTCTCCCACCACCACCTCATTCGGTTGCCCTAAAGAAGATAGAATGTTAGTGCTACAAACAGCTACTGTGCCTCAATACGGTTTAGCGAATATATCCTAATTAGCTCCTAGAGCTTACCTAACTGCGCGAGCGGAATAAGCGCTGCCACGCCAAGGTCACTGAATACCAGCAAGTAACTGTCCGCCATATTATAGCGCTTGGAGCTGTTTGACCGATGGCCAGCAATTTCTTGAGGCTAGCTTCCTATAGCAAACTGTAGGAGTTATGTATCCCTTAAACTACTGATGCCGGTTGAACAAGGCAAAGACATCAAGGAAATTCCACACGATCCAACAATGAGGCTCACGCCACATTGACTCGTCGCTTATGAGTGGCTAATTTTCCCCTTGAAGTTCCAGGGTGGACTTACTTCTGCCCCCCCCCCCCCCACAGAGCTGGGCAGTCGAACATCATGTGTTCGTTTGACTGAACCTCCCCGACGACGCACAGCTTATTGGCTTCCAGGCGGAACCGAAACAGATATTGGTTCAAATTAACATTGTTGGTGAGCACCTGAGCACCCGTTGCCCTTAAAAATGAACTCGAGGAATACCATCCCCCATGATGCCATATAAATTTATACAGGGATCTTCCGTTAGTCGTGGTGTACCATTCCAGATGCCATGCTTCCATCGCGAGGCACTGAGCCTCTTCCGCAGTCGGGAGATGAACAACTGAATGAAACTTCAGACCTTATATTTAATATGGGGATTACGACTGCATGATAATTTGTCTGCACCCTTGAGAAGCATATACTTCGTCTTGGACACAGAAATCTTTAAATTTTACATGTCCACCCAGCCCTCTGCGGTTGACAAAGCCGCCTGCGTCCGGTCATCTAGCTGTGGTTGTGAATTACCACAAACTAAAAGGAGACAGTCATCGGCGAAAGCCTGGCCGTAACCCCAGGCTTTCGCCGTGACCCCTTCTGGGAATGTCATTCCCAGAAACCCGTCAAATACCAGGTTTCACACCAAGGGACCGAGAACGGAATCCTGAGGGCTTCCCCTGGTGATAGACTTTTCCACAGCCAGGTGCGCATTCTCTAAACAGAGTCATACCATTAGAGAAATAGTCTTGCGCTACGGCAATATTGTGGCATTCCAACTCATAGAGGACAGAACTCCAACACAAGTAAAGAAATGCTGCCTTTTTGTCTATAAAAATTGCCAAAACATATTTACAGTCCGCGCTTTCCACCCCGTCAAGAGTATTTAAAATGCAATCCTCGGTAACAATCCCTTTCTTGAAGCCATATTGGCTTCGACTTAGAAAACAGGTCATGTCGATGCTTTCCCAGAGCCGTTCCACAACTAGCCTCTCAAGCAACTTGCCGATTACTGGCAATAGGCTGATGGGCTGATAACTGCCGACCTCACTCGGATCCTTTCCTGACTTTAAGAAAACCCTCAGCAAAGCCACCTTCCAACAAATCAGAAAGCAACCCCAGCTAAAGCACTCCGAGAACAGTCCGCCAAGGGCTCTCTTATGACAGGCAAACAGTGGTAAAAAATGTCCGGGTCAATTTGGTAGACACCCGGTACCTTTCTTAGTACCACTCGAGAAACCACTCGGTCTATATCTACGAGATCCAAAGTCCGTACGCCAGGGAAGGACATAATCCCGCCCTAATTCCGACTTCTGCTTCACCCACCGGAGCATCTGGAAACAGAACATCCAGGAACGCCTGGTATGTCGCCACATATGTTAATGTGTGATCCCGACTACCAAACCCCCATCGAACTCTGGACAGCATGTGCAATGGGTTTGGCCGGAACCATGACTTTGCGAGCTGCCAGGGGTTGCGCCGCAACTCGTACATGAAGTTTTTTCAAAACTTGAGTTTGGCTTCCTTGATGGCATGAACGTATTCGCTACGGACGCGCCGGTAGGCACGCAGGCTCTCATCGCGCACGTCATCTACTATAATCCCCGTCAGGGGGAAACTCTGGTACCTTCTACGCGCGGATCTCACTAAAGCCCGCAGTACACTTAGGTCATAAAACCATCCCAACCACGTAGTGGAAGACACCCATCTTGTGACGCTTCCGATCGCCACCCTCCCTTGTTCATAGATCAGAAGATCACCACTTTTTGCCGGACCTCCGCCTGCGACTAACAGACGGTGCCCCGGAAGCAGAGGTCATGACGGCTCCAGACTCTCTTTGATCAGCGGACTGGCCACTACCCAAGGGTCCATCCATTCGGCAAGTTGGAGTGCGATAGGGTAGGACCCTATCGCACTCAGTCTTGATGGTTTGGCTGAATTGCACAGTTATCAATTCCACCTTCTTCTCCCTGTCCAACATTCTCTATTCCAAGCCCTGTAATACAGCTGCACACTCGCGCAGCAGCCTGTCCTGATCCAGGTTCCTTAGGTTGTAGCGACTTGAATCTGCAGCTCTTAGACTGCTCCGTAAGCAATCTCATAGATAATAAGCCTATGATCGCTCACACTGTCCTTGGGCCAGACAGTCCAACTACTTGTACACCTAAGCAGATCGCCCGTCACCAAGGTAACGTCAATGTAACTTTCTCCCAGTTCACAAGAGAATGTCGGCGATTGTTCTGCCTCGTTAAGCAAGTAGAGGTTCCTGGCTTCTACGAACTGTACGAGACCACCGTCTCTGGGATCAGTGAGTGGTGAACCCCAGGCGGAAGACTTGGCGTTAGCGTCCAGAGTAACCAACACTTTGGTCTCCGGGAGACCGTCCAGAATCTGTCTCAACTTCGCCAGCAAGTCGTCAATATTCCATCCTAGCTGGAAGTATCCCAACACTAGTACGACATCGAGCGTACCCCTTGTGACTCGCATGACAGTGAATTGCTCAGCAGAAACTGGGGCATTCAGAAGAAACCCAACGAGACCGAGCCGACCACGATCTCAGAGAACGGTTGTCCCTACGAGTGTCAATAACATCAACCCCGTGGAAGCCTACCACGCTATCACCGACTTTATACGGTTGCTGGACCAAGTGGACCTTGAGGTCGTACCCCTCAAGGATTCTCATTGCTTCATTGGTGGCCACCCGGGTATGATCCAGGTTTAACTGCCCCACACGCAAACTTTCGATATGGTGACAACCGTTCTCGAAAGCTTCCCCCAATTCAGACGTCGCCATACGCCGTATTATGCACGATCGTCGCTCGGCTATGTCGTGCGACCTGCATTGTTTGCTCCCTACCCGGTGTCCGGCATTAAATCCTTTCACTAAGGCACAAGGAGCGCACTTTGCAGGCGCGGTTTTATTAGGGCAGTTAGCTGCTCTGTGCCCAGCAAGGGCGCAATGACCACACATCTCAGACTGTGCTCTACTGCGGAGAGATGTGTGACCAAAGCCTTGACATTTGTGACACCGTGGTACTTCTGTATGGTCGAAGACCCTGCAAGAGGTTGACCCAAGGAGCAGGTCAACTCATATCCAATACCGGATTTTGGCTGTGTACGGCCTTGAGGATTTCGGACTCCTTCACTCTCGTTGCCCTAGGTAGGTCATAGACCAATATTTGTGGCCTCCGTTCAGCCAGCAACTGAGCCTTCTTTCCGTTCTTGAGAACGTAGGCCTCCTGCAGCCGCTGCTCGTTAACAACCTCCAAGAAGACGCTATGGTCTCTTGTTTTAGTGACCCGGGAGATCTGGAACCTTCCTCTTCACGAGTCCAGGACCTTCTTCAAGGTCAGCTCTGTCATCGCAGATGAAGTCCCGGACCAGTAGTGACAGGGACCACCTTAACAGGGGCCCGCTTAATTTTGATAGCCAGTGCCAGAACTAGCGGGGTGGGACTAACCCACATAGGCCGAGGCGCGGCTGTTACCGCAGCGAAGGAGACAGGCTTTTTCGCCTTCTCCTCCACCCGTTTTAAAGAATTGTGGATCTTGCCTAGGACGCTCCCCGTTGCCGGTTTGAAGTTCTGAACTGCTTCTACCACCTGATCCACCTTGCCCGACAACCGAGAAACGACTGAGGCAAGGGCTCGGTTTGCGCTCTGAAGGTTCTCATATTTTAATGCCAGCTCAGCAACCATCGAGCTACACATAGGTAAGTACGAGTCGATCAACTGTCTAAATTCGACCGAAATTCTAGACTCCTTCTTTGAGGAGATTTGACCCACGCGTACCGCATCTCCACGACCAATGCCTTCGGACCCCGAGCTCGACCTCTTTAAGGGAGATGACGCCCCGGAAACTTCCAGCATAGAACCGACCACCTCACCGTTGCGTTCCACCACCTTTGACTTCGAGAGGAGCCGCCCTTCAGACTTGGCTCGCAATCCAGAGAATAGCTCGCCCTGCGCGGTTCCGATCGAGGTCTCCCCGCACAGCTCAACGTTGAGGCTTCGGCAGGAGATCCACCTCTCTCATATCAATTAGTGAAATTAATACTTTTTCAGTGCGATTATATAGACATCTCTAACATTCATTTGTAGCGGATGCCATTTTATCAATGGCATCTATGGTAATCCCATTTTTCCTGCAGACAAACTGGAAATATTAGATCGGCACATTAGTCTCAAATTATTTATGTATTTGGTTATAGATGATACCTTCAGAAACTTTGGTTAAGGCTGGAATCACATATATATCGCCTTTAATTAGTTGAATTTGAGACATCTCTGTCCTTATAAATCAGCATTACTTTTGAAACGTATGAAGTTTCTAAAACATTTCTGTTTCAAAACACTCATTTATATTCATTTGTTTACACTCATTTATTGAAGAACTGGATAAGAATTTCATTAGTTAGTGGTTTTTTTTTATTTTTTATATGTACTATTCGCCTTTGCCATCAAACGATTTTATTGTACCCCCTAACTTTAAAACGTCTGTCGTCTTTTTATTATTTTTAATCGAAGAATTTAAATTTGTATTTGAATCTTGCAAAATATTTATTAACTAGTCTTCTGCAACGTTTGACTGAATATTACTTGATTATAAAGTTAACTGCAAAATCCACTTCTCCATTTTAAGTAACTCGATTTTTAAACAATTGTAACTAGGAGTAGCTGTTCTTTTCATACTGTGTTGAAAACATTAATTAAACCCTAAAAAAAATAGCAAAAGATGCAGTCTTCTATTACAATATTATGATATTTAAGTATTTTTCTTATTTATACATTGCCAGCACTTATTTTTTGTTTATTTTTGTAGATTAAACTAATTTTTTAATGTTATATTACAGGTACGTCTGACCTTGTTCGTTATTTATTAGATCTACTTTATGTTTTTGTATTAATTGTAGCCAATAAACATGCTTTACTGTTACTACTGTAATTTAATGGGTAAACATTAAGATTTACAAAATCTTCATTTTCCTTATACAATTTTACATTTACTTAATAGATTGTCAGATTAACATATAAAATCAGATTTTATTTTAAATAATACATACTGCGAAGTGATTTATTAGAAGTCTAATGTATAAAAATATTTTAATTGATCTTCATAGTCCACTGAAAAAATATAAATTAGTCAGATTAAAATAATAACCAATAATCTCATCCAATTAAATTTAAATTTAAATCCAATTAATAAAAATTATACACAAAAAATATTTAATTAAAAGTATAGATATTTATCAATTCATTCAGAAATAATGGAAATAAATTTTTATCAAGGTACTAGACATCTTGCTTTAAATAAAATTTACCAAAAAGGTAAAATCGTTGGAATAATAATAAACGTAATTTCTGCATTGATAAATATAATAACAAAGCATTTGAGATAGTTGACAACAGTTGTATCCAGTTTTTACTTTTATAAACCTAATAAGGACTAAAATAAATGCAATATATTAATAATTTTAGTTTTACATGTTCCTCAAAACAATCTATTGCAGTAATACAGTATAAAAGTATACAGAGATCATATTATCTTAAAACAGAATACAATGAATACAATAAAATATTAATGTAGCCTCTACAAAAAATATTGTAGATTATTAATAATAATTAATAAGACGACAAAATTTTAGTTACTTGTAATATGCAAGGAATAGTTAGTGATTTAATGTTAAAAAAAGTAATTCAAGGTAGTAATAAATAATTAATTATACAAATTATATTTTACCACACCAAAATTGTTTATAAAGAATAGAAATAAAGAAGCTATAAAGAAGCTATTTGTCAGTGATCAGGAAATACCCAGTAACCGGAAGCCTCAGCTGTAAGAGGGGAACGTAAAAAAGAAAGATATTATACTAAAATCATTTGTCGGTGTAGTTAAAATGGATACAGATAACAAGAAAAAATCTCTGCATTGGTGAGGATTAAAGGCTGATTAAATACAAAAGTAATAACATGAGGCGTGTAAGTTATGCAGAGAAAAACTTTACAACCTGTCTTTTGAAAGTACATAAAATTGAACTGCGTATTGATTTTATTCTCAGGGATAAAGTAAAAATTTGCAGATTACATTGTCAATATTTCAATTAGATAATACCAAAGACAGTTATTGAATATGATCTTCTATTTTTAGGCGTCTTGAAAACACGGTACCAGGAAAATATTTACGGTATAAATTTAGGAAAAATTTCATGTTTTTTTTGTGGAGACAATAACATATGAAATAACAGGGAAAGCAAAGGATTCGGTATTTCTGGTTGTTAACGGTTTACATATCGAAATTTTAATTGCTGATGACTTATTTATTTTTATAATTGGTATCGGTGAAAGGCTTTACATTTTGTTATTTGACATACTTTGACAATATGTTTTAATATTCTGTTTCAAAATGGAGTTCAACTTGTTTAAATCATTTTCAGTTATTTTTACAAAATGATTTAGAATTGTGTAAGATATGTATTGTAAAAGTAGGGAGCAATTAAAATGGTTAATAAAGTTATTTTAGTAAACCAGTTTACTATCAGTAACATTAGTATGTTGTAGTAGAATTCATGATTTTAACAAAAAAATAATACACACATGGATTCACCTTATTTTTTTACGGGTGTTACTGTGAATATGAGTAGCCCAAACGATTTGGTTTAGATATATGAAAATAAAATTAGTTTGATTAATTACATGAAGGACCTGATATGCTCAGATACAGAAGTAAAATCCGACAAAATAACAGAAATAAAACTGAAAGAATATTGTTTTGAGAGGGAAAGAGAAACTTAGGCTAGGATACCAATAAGTTTCATCCAAACCCCCGTTAGGGAAGACATCCGCTTTGTGACGATTCCGGTCGCCACCCTTCCCCTTTATAGCCCTGATAATATTTAACGGGAGTCATCTTTTTCCCTCTAACTTTTTACATTTTACAGTAATAAGCCAGGCTCGTTGCGATGCCACCGGTGTAAATGCCTCGGTAGACATTTGCATCAGCGAGTTAATGACTCAGCCTTCGCCTTCGCTGTAGGCTTCTTTCGGACAATCATAACTGTCCTGCTTCTTTGCCCTCTGAACTAGCTAACTGAGTTCGCGGAAGCATGAACCCCGCGGCTAGTTCTATGGTTTAATAGAGTCAATTGTGTGTAAACATCTCATAAATTCGAGGCAATTTAAGAAATAACATAACACCACAAATGTTGTTCGCAACAACGAAATTTATACCTAGTTCCCTTAATGAACTCAATTTATAGTTCATACCCCTGACTTGATTTCAATTATGGACTCCGATCTGGTCTACCACGGAAAGGCGGACAGAACTCCTACTCCTACTCAGCTCCATCGCAGAATCCCGCGTGACATTTATTTCACTTAACTACCATCGTCGAGATGGTCCTACACCTCACGGTTACATGGTTACCCATACCCTCGGCAGTGCAGTCGTCGTTCAACCGACAGCAAACATTATATTAATCACCTTTACTTATGCTAACTGTGGCTCGATGCCAACACGCCTACTTCCAGACAATCAATTGTCCAGGCGGTCCCTAGCCACCATATCTGTGTTATTTAATGAGTTTTCATTTTATTTCATCCATTTCATTTTTTTTTAAATTTAATCCTATTTTCCCTATACAATTTACCCTGTTAATTCTATTTAATCGCGTATTTTTTCGTTTTGTTTAGTGTTAGTATAATCTATAAACAATAACGATAATTAAAAATATCCGATTGTGCAATGTGTGGTACGATTCTACGGATACATATTAGATTTCTAAGAGAAAAGGAACTGGTGGCGAGAAGCAAAATCAGTCAGAGATATATTACCATTAACCCACACCGTTTTATGATTTAATTTACCGGAAAATTCTTTTTAAAATGCTTTTAGATTAGATAATTATAATTTCAAACGTTTGCAATTAAAGTCAGTCATTCTAATATCTTAATGTAAATATAACCGTCAAAAAATAACTGGAAATCTATGAAAAATTCAATTCTACTTGAAAAAACTTGTATTTATTTTTAATTTGATTATTACTAACCATTCTTTAAAAAGCAGAAGCAGTTTAATAGTTAAAAAATTAGTAATTTACATATATTCCGCGTATATTCTAAAATGAATATCATAATTACTCGAATAAATTATTATTTATGCGTTAGAAAAAACAGAGATTTTCTTTTTAAGAATCTAATAAAAATGTAGGCTTATATTTTCAAATCGTAATGAGAGTAACTTTTTCTCCGTAAATAACTCTACTTGTATATGTGTACTACGGTTGTGATGTAGTAAAAAAGTTGAATTTACTTTCAAGAATTTTTCTAATTTGATGCAGTCGTAGATAATAGATTCAAACCTAAATGTTGAGAAATTCGAACAAATAGAGTTGAGTCCACACAATTTGTTAACTACGATTGATAATACACTGGATATAAATTATTTACACAAAATATAACCAAATCGTGTAATTTTTAATTTTATATAACTCTCTTATGTAATTGTACATATTAAATTTCCTTTTTTTAATAATGCACTTAGATATGCCACGTTCTTCCTAAATAAAACTTTAGTGATGGGTATAACGTATTACTTAAGATTAAAGTGACCATTAAGGACACTCCTATCATACTGAAGAATATGATGGGCTGCATTATGTAGTAGGCCAAGTTTTACTGAATGTATATGTGCGAGTAGAAGTCGTGTGAGCTTTGACATGCAGTAGTCGTGACGTAGTTAGAGGCATGCAATTTGTAGTACTAATAATATAGCGTCATAATCTTCTGCATACTTTGTACCTCTTAAATTTTATTACATTAATTCAGAAATACTATACTGATTTTCACCACAAAAATTTATGTTATCTTTAAATCAGTCACAAGATTATTATTTTAATTTATAATTAAATAATGTTAATTTTCTATGCCCTTAGACATTATTAAAAACCAATAATAATAAATTTGTGAAGTTTCTCGTTTAATTGTTCCAACTTTATGTTACCTAATTCCGTAATTCATTTGATTACATCCGCTACAAAGGATCACATATTATCTCGTTCATGTAATATGTACTTTTTGTTCGGAAAATTTCTAGAACAAAGAACGGAGAATGATACAAATAACTGCATGGGAGACCTTTATAAGCATATAACAGTTGATGTTTAGTTATTCAGTCACTCATCCATTAGTGTTGATTTTGAGTACAATAAAAAACAAATTAATTTGCAGTTATTTAATTTTTTTTTCGTAAAGTAGAGCTTCTTAAAGGAAACAAGATTTTCGATGAGGATAAAATACATGACATCTAAGAATGTGAATTCCAGTACGTGAATTGATAAACGTGAATACTACTTCCAAGTTTGCTAACTTTGACGGGAACCCGTAGCCTAAACTAAGCTAAGACGATTTGTTCTGTTTTATATCTGGCCTTCGCAACAATACAATGAAAATAGCGACGAGGAGTCTGCAGACAAATTTATGCTGATGGAAATATATCAAAGATTGTATCATGTACTGAAGTGATTCAACACGTCATAAATTTGGAGTTATCTGAATCGAAAAAAGATCGACCTGGTTTTGAGACCGTAAATTTATAAAAACAATCTTTGCTAGCAAATATTCTGTAGAAAAAACAAATTTAAAATTTCTTTCAGTTAAATAATAATAAACGATTTTTTAATATTTAGTTATTTATGTATTTTTTTCCATTTTCAGATTTCTTAACTAACATGTTGAACGTGCGTAATGAAATTTTTATTCTTATGTGTTAAAGTGAATTCAACTGACAGACTAATAAATACAGTATATTCATATTCTTTATAAACAATTTTTTTTTTTTTTTTATTAAGGAGTTTGACTTGAGCTGATATTATTACAACTGTAATAAATGAACAATTTTATTATTCTGTACCTTATTTAACATTCACCACAATTTGTCTATTTATCTACTTGTCAGTTTATTCATCTTATTCATTTATTTTCTGAATTTTCAGGAACGACAAAGATCAAAATCGTTTATTAATTAGAGCTGTAATAAAATGTTTTTATCTCTGAACTAAAAAATTGGAGGTATTTTCTAGTCTTAAATGTTAACACTGATCGGAAGTATTATTATACGTAATGCACATATTTTTCTGCATACGCGTCGTGACCGTGGTCCTTCCAAACGGGCGGCCACCCTCATAGTTGCTCAGAAAAAGTATCCGCATCGGGTGGCAGTCGTGTAGGGTTATCCTTAGAGACATGAACCCAAGATGCTTTCGGTTCTGGGAGCAGGGGCACGCGCAACCACATGCAAGGGACCAGACTGAACCAAAACCTGCTACAACGGTGGAGGTACGGGCCACTTTCAGAGGGAATACAGGGAAGAGGCCAAGTGTGGCAAATTCGGCCAAGCTGGACATAGATTCCGCAGTGCTGCTTGCAAACAGGCTAAACCTTCAGCATGAATATAATCTACATAAATGCAAACTAGAGCGGGCTGGCCCACGACCTCCTGTAGGAGTCGGCTAAGGTAAGGAGGGGCGGATATTATCCTAGTCTCGGAACCAAACGGTACAATGGTTAGAGATGATGGTTGGATGGTGAATCCTCGGCAAGATGTGGCGATGAGGAATCTCACGAATAAGTTCACCATCTTTAATTATAGGCAAGGGTGAGGGGTTCGTAAGGGTGTGTGCGGGGGATATACATCTACTGTTGTTTTATATCTCCCCCAACTCTACGTGGGCGAGATTCTATGATTTCCTGGGCAAACTCGGGATGTTGTCAGGAGAGCTGATCATACTGCCCTAATAATTGGAAACTTTAATGCAAAAACCACGGAAGCGGAAGGGGTTGTCACCAACAAAAGGGGCCAGGCGTTGGCTGAGCAGACGTCTTCGCTTAACCTACTTTGCTTTAATGATTGCAACCCCATCTTCTGGAGGGGGAATCGAGATTCTGTCCTCGACCATGTCTACAGCTCCGAAATTTTGATTCCACGCTCTTGAGGTGCGACGTAATGCGGAAAGAATTGGGCAGTGACCACAGGAGGATATGAGTTGAGCTCAGTGACCTGCAACCCATCAGGAGACAACTTAGCTGACATGTGTACCAGGTACATTTGTTGAGGCTAAAGGAGAGACTAACGGTTAACTTCAGTGAAGAAATTCCACGAGACCCAGAAGATCTAGCGAGGTCCCTACAGGCATCCTGCCGGGAAGAGTTACAACAAAGAAGAAACTCTAAAAGAAGGATCTATTGGTGGATTGCAGAAATAAGTGAACTGAGGGTCGTGGTACTTAAGCTATGGCGTAAGGTACAACGCAGTCTGGCAAGGGGGAAAGTGGACGAGGACGAACTCAAAAGAGACCTAAAGCAGGCACGGAACAGGCTTAAGAGGGAGATAGGAAGAAGAAGGGCGAGTCCTGGAAGAGGCTTACACAAGAGCTACAGGATGACCCTTGCGAACAAGCTTACAAGCTTGTCACCAAGAGGCTGCCAGTCATCCTAGCCAACCGGATAGGCACAATAGTAGGCTCGCTTTTTCCTTCTCTGCCGGATACGGTGTGGCATGCGGCACCACTAGAGGACCCGAAAAGGATCTCCCTTTCAGAACTTCAGGGAGCTACGTCAGGGCTACACATAAAGAGGCGGGGACCAAACGGAATACCGGGGGAACTAGCTCGTCTGGTGGTGCAGCCATTCCTGTGGATGGTGTTAGAGTGTATGAATAACGCATTCACGCGGGGCGTCTTTCCAGCATACTGGAAGTCTGCAAGAATGGTCCTGTTGCCCAAATCAGGAAGAGAGCTCGACGATCCTGGAGCATACAAACCTGTGTGTTTATTAAACACACTGGATAAGATATATGAAAGGATCGTCGAAGAAAGACTGGCCGCACTGATTGAACAGATTGGCGGACTCTCCCCCAAACAGCATGGTTTTAGGAAGAGAAGTTAACGGTCCACGCGGTGCTTGAAGCCATGAAGCTTGTGGATGAGGCGGCAAGAAGGACAAGGAGAATAAGAAAGGTCCTGGCCCTGATACTTTTAGACGTTAGAAATGCCTTCAACAGCTCTCCATGGCATATCATTGGAAGGTCGTTTGTGGCAAGGGGTGTGGAAGCCCAACTCCAAAACATCATCAAAGACTACCTGAGTAATAGGGTAGTCCACACAATACCCCTGACGCCGGGGTTGGAAGGGAGTATGTTTTTGATATTAAAGCAGGTGTCTCGCAAGAATCAGTACTGGGGTCCCTCCTCTAGAATATTGCGAATGATGGTGTCCTCACTCAACAATATCCGGAAGGGGTAGAGGTGGTCGGCTTTGCCGACGATCTAGCCGTATTAGTCAAGGGGATGGATGAAAACCAAGCGGTGGAGAGGGGAAACAAGGCGCTGGAGGTGGTGTACGACTGAATGTCCTTCCGGGGTCTGGAGCTAACTCCGAAGAAATCGGAAGACCTAGTCATCACGGGAAGGAGGTCGCTCCGCGAAGTCAGCTTTAGCATAAATGGCACCGCGATTAAGCAGGTTAAGAAAGCAAAATACCTAGAGGTCTGGATAGACAAAAATCGGTCGTTCGGGCCCTATATCGTGGAGACAAATGACAAGGCCGATAGACTATTGACAACTGTTTCAAGAGTAATGGCTAATACGGCGGGGCAGAGCGAGAAAAATAGGAAAGTAATAGGGACCGCAGTGACATCGGTGATGTTGTATGCTTCATATGCTTCCCCGACGTGGATCAGAGGAATAATGATTCAGAAATACAGGACGCTGCTGGAGTCTCTTCATAGGAGACTGCTCCTGCGCACTGCATGTGCGTACAGGACAGTCTCCTATGATGCGATTTGTGTAATTGCGCTACCCCAAAAATAGATCTTCTGGAAGAGGAGAGGGGTCTCCGCTTCGGTGGGATGTCGAAGGTAGAGGCGAGAGATAAGATCATGGCCAGTTGGCAGATGAGATGGGAGACGAGTGAAAAGGGAAGTTGGACTCGGCGTCTCATTCCAGCAGTGAAAGATTGGGTGGGGCGGAGACTCGGGGAAGTCGATTTCCGTCTTACCCAATTACTCTCTGGTCATGGTGACTTTGGATATCAGCCAAAGCACTTTGGACATCAGCGATCTGCAGATACTGCACTAAAGATGATACCGTAGAACATACCTGGTTCGAGTGCGACAGGTGGGAAGCTGAAAGAAACAGTCTGTTGGTTAATATCACACCGGGTACTGTGGTCAGGCGAAAGGTAAGGAGAAAATGGTAAGAAGAAAATAAGGCTGTGGTGATCAACCTGGCACATACCTTATTCAAACAAAAGGCGGAAGAAGAAGTTCACTAAAAGGAAAGTGTGCTAGGTCGATTTGTATTGCCAGGACGTACTAGCGAGTTCCCTAGCATGATGTATCAGGATGCTATTACTATGGTGGTGCTGTGTGCAGAGTATCTTATGTGGTACTGTATCGTTTTTATCGAAGACGTTTTTATTGAATTTTTTATCAGAGTAACCTTATTGCTATTGGCAATAAGGTTCATAGTTGACTGCTGGTCGCAGTGATTAGTGTGAGTTAGTAGTTGTTATCAATTCGGCTGCAGCTTATCTCTAGTGGATGGGATAGACAATTGTAACTGTCATCGATTGTGGATAGTATTGTTTATTATACCTCGAATTGATAGACTCGATACTGGAATTAATTTTAGGTGTTGTTATCTCTTGATAAGATAGACTGTTGTAGCTTAGTTTATCAAGCTATCATTTATATATTTATTTAGTTTTATTTATTTATTCTACTGTTTGTTTAAATTTGTTTTTGTCCCGTTTGTTAACTCGGCATACAAAGTGCTTGATCATTGATCTTTTGAATCCTTTGATCCATACACAAATCCTTCAATATCTTGACGAATCCTGACCCCCAGGACAACCCATACCCCCCTCCGACCTCCCAAAAATTCGACATCGGATTTGGGTGAATACATTTTCGGACCCCCCTGACCACCCCCTACGACCACCACCCAAACCACTCATCTCAAAAAGTGACGTGTGGGTACTCTATCTATGCGGAATTGAGTCCTGAACACGTTTATGAAGTCAGAAATTTTAAAATAATTTTTTGTGGAGAGTTAGGGAAGTTTCTCTGTTGTTTGCTAGTGCTAAGAGCATGAAAGAGGAACAGGGCTTCAGACCGAGAAAGAACCTGCCTAGATCACCTGTTAGAGAGCAAAAGAAGGTTGTACCGCGTGAGGAAGAAGGAGGACCCTTTGTTGTGATGAAGCCCGGGGCAACTAGAGTATTAATTAAGTCGCCTAAGAGAACTAGGTCATTGGATAGGCTGATGAAGAGGCGTAGGGAGGAGACTGATGATGGAAAGGTAGCATCTGGTGAGGCGTGTTCGTATGAACGGCTGTTAGAAGAGATCGAAGTCTAGATTAAGAAGTTGGCAAAATTGGTGGCTGCGAATGCCAACACGAAATTGTAGATTAAGGAGTGCTCTCTCTGGCTTACTGAGCTAATGAAAAGGAGAATTCAGTTGAGGGATTTTGGCTATTCGTGTGGAGGTTCTATAAGTTGTGGTGGAGTGGACGCGGCTACCCAGACTGCGCAGATTGAGAGTAGGAAGCTACTTCGCCAGGTGGAGGAGGGAGTACTAGAAGAGGATATTCCTGATTTAGTGAGTAAGAGATGGCCTGCCACGTTTTTTGAGAAGTGCGAGGAGAGAAAAGAATCGGTTTTTGGTGTGTCGTATGAGGACATTATTGTTGTATTTGATCTTGCCAAAGACTCTAAAACGGAGTATGGGAGGAGGATTTTAGAGCGTACTATGTCGTTGGGAAGACTGCTGAGAAGTGGTAAATTGAAGCGAGGACAAGTAGTGGTGGTAAAGGGCCACACGGAGGTGTTATTGGGTGAGCTTGAGGAAGAAAAGTTGGGGGCCTGCTATACAATTGTCGTAGATACATCAGTGGGTGAATGATTGATTGGTGGCTGAAAACCTATATTGGGCGATAAAGAAGATCACTGAACTTAAATTAAATGTTGTTTACGGGGCTGTAAGTAACAGTACTGGTTAGCTTTGTAAAACGATTTTGGAATATGTGGCCAGGAGACGAAATGAGAAGAAGGTGTTTTTTATGGAGGAGGATAAGTCACGAGTGATGGATCTCAAGGGTGAGCAGAAGATCAGAGGTGAGGGTTCTAGTGTAATAGATTTAAAGGAGGAGGGTACATCTTATTCGGACTTGTTGAAAAAAGTTAAGAAGGAGGTTAGTAAGGAAGAATTGGGTGAAGTATTGTCAATTAAAAAGGGAGGTGGTGAGGCCTTGCATATATGAGTAAGAGAACCGGTGGACAAGGTTAAGTGGCGCAACAAGTGGTGAAAGAGAAGCTTTTCTTTTTCCTGTTTAACCTCCGGTAACTACCGTTTAGATAATACTTCAGAGGATGAATGAGGATGATATGTATGAGTGTGAATGAAGTGTAGTCTTGTACATTCTCAGTTCGACCATACCTGAGATGTGTGGTTAATTGAAACCCAACCACCAAAGAACACCGGTATCCACGATCTAGTATTCAAGTCCGTGTAAAAATAGCTGGCTTTACTAGGACTTGAACGCTGGAACTCTCGACTTCCAAATCAGCTGATTTGGGAAGACGCGTTCACCACGAGACCAACCCGGTGGGTACTGGTGAAAGAGAAGCTGGCTGGGGTGAACGTTACGAGAGGAATGAGAGGTAAACTGGCGTCTATGGTCATTAAGGATCTTGAGATAGACATTACTGAGAGAGATATATTGTCGGCTGTGAAGACCGGAATGGAGAATAAGGACGTGGACCTGAAGATTGTGTCCCTTAGAATGGCATACGGTGATACGAGGAATGCAACTGTCGTGTTACTGCAGATGGAGGCGGAAAGGCTGGTGCGTAAAGGTAGAATTCAGATTGGATGGGTGTTGTGCCGATTGACAATGAGTGATTTTGATGGAATATGTTTTCGTTGCCATGAGGGAGGGCATATAGCTGCCAGATGTGTCGGTCTTGATAGGTCAGGGTTGTGTTTCAATTGTGGGAATGCTGGACATATGGCCAGGGAGTGTAAGAAGAAGCCTGCGTGTTTGATGTGTGGTGAAGTTGGGCGCAGAATCGGAGGAGTACAATGTGCCAAGAAAAATGGTTAGATTACTACAAGTAAACATGAACAAGAGTTTAGCCTCTCACGATGCCATAATGAAAATTGTGAAGAGGAGAGGTGTGGATTTAGTGGTTTTTTCGGAGCCTAATGTTAGGAAGATGCAGGATGAGAGTTGGCTGCATGATGCTACTTGCAGTACGGCTGTACGTAGTTTCAATAGTAATATTCCAATTGTAAGACATGGTGCTGGTTTGGGGCACGTGTGGCTAGAGACTGCAGACATTCTAGTTTGCAGTGCATATGTGTCCCCAAATGTTGAGCTTGTCGTCTTTGAAGAAACTCTGTACGAATTGAGTAGGCTGATAAATGCTGTGTGTAAGGATGTAGTTATATGCGGTGACTTCAATACCAAGAATGTTTCGTGGGGCGGTGGTGTTACAGATAAACGGGGTCTACTTTTAGAAGAGGTGATGGCGGGTTTGGATTAATTTGTCTCAATGACGGTGAGTTACCAACCCTAGTCCGGGTAAATGGAGTGTTCTTTAGAGACGTGTCCTTTGTTTCACCGGGACTTGCGAGGACGGCTAGGTGTTGGTCGGTCCTGAAGGAAGAAGAGACACTTAGCGACCACGATGCGATATATTTTGAAGTTGGTGCCTCGTGGTCGCTGGGTGAGGTGAAGTCTGCTAGGAGAGCTATAAGTAAGTGGTGACTGGTGAAAGTAATGGGTCTTATAAATGAAAGAATTGGACATATGGAAGAGATTACTCCGGAGTTCCTTACGAAGGTAGTGGCGAAGGTCTGTGAGGATACTGTACAGACGAAGAGGCCCTATAGAAAAGGTGTCTATTGGTGGTCTCCCCAGGTAGCTGTGGCCAGGCTGGAGTGCATGCGGGCTCGTAGGAGATTACAGCATGCTAATCGAAGGGGAAGGGTTGAGGAGATTGAGGAAGCGCAGATCACCTTTATCACCTTTATCACGCCGAGAAGGCGGTATAAAGGTGAGATAATGAATAGCAAGAGAGAAAAGTGGAGAGCTCTATGCGATCAGTTAGATGTGTGGGGTGATGCCTTTCGCATTGTTAGTGGAAAGTTTGGACGGAAGCTACCAGTGCTGTCAAATGATGTGATGCAGAGGTGTTTGATGAAATTGTGTCCGAGGAGGCTTGGATGATATTCCGGATGAGGTTGTGGCGGTGACGGCAATGAAGTTCCCGATACAAATATTGTCGGCGTTCAATAAGATTTTATTGGATGGTGTTTTTCCGCGAGATTGGAAGACTGCAAAAGTAGCATTGTAGAAGAAGCAGGAAGGAAAGTGGATGACCCGAGTGGTTAAAGACCACTTTGCCTCCTCAGCTGTATGGGGAAGCTTGCTGAGCGGATGATTGTCATGAGGCTTTTAGAAGAGATTAAGCGAGGGGAGGGTTTCAGCCCGAACCAATTTGGATTTAGGAAGGGATATACAACTACGGCGGCGTGAAGGTCGTTGATGAAGCTGCGTCTGGGACGTGGAGAACTAGGTCCATCCCGGCGGTGGTGTTGTTGGACTAAGTAATGCGTTTAACTCACTACCATTCGCGTGGATCCTGAGTGAACTTAAGAGAAGAGGAGTCAGCCCATACTTGCGACGTCTTACTCAAGATTATTTATGAGGACGAGTAGTGGGCTGTGCTGAGGGGACCCAGATTCAGATTGAGATGAAGCGGTTATTGATTGAGTTATGGAGCGGTTGGCTCCAATAACTTTAGTAGTAGGAGATGTGAAGATTGTGTCGGTAGCCAAAGCAAAGTACCATGGAACATGGCTCGATAATAAGAGATCTTTTCATGTGGTGGAGGCTGTACAGAAAAGTAAACAAACAGTGGTTGCGATGTGCAGGCTAATGAACAGGATTGGCGGACCGAGTTTGGTGAAAAGGAGGCTATTGGCATCAGTGGCTCGGTCCGTCGTCATGTATGCGGTTCCGGCATGGAAACGTGCATTGAAGAAGAAGAAGGCCCGGAACCAATTGTTAAGCCTTTAGAGGCCCTTGGCTATTGGGGCAGTTAGGGCGTATTTTACAGTCTCGACCGAGGCGGCTTTGGTGATAGCCGGGATGCCGCCGTGGGATCTTATAGCGGACAAAATGTGTACCCCCCTCATCATGGCTGAAAGGTGGTAGCTGGTCGTTAGTCCCCGTTACAAGAAAAGGGTTGCGCCCTTTATTCCTCTCGCGCTCTTTTCAGAGCGAGGGCCGTAATCAGTGGTTTTTTTCCGTATTGCATCTAATCGATCGAGCAGCAGCCAAGAGGTACAAAGAGTGACAGGAGAACATCAGGGTCTCCGGCTGCCCGTCTCGCTGCGGGGTGTTATCACATTTGTGGGCTTGCCCAAACTAGATCGTAGAAGGAAGACAGCGAGAATCTTGTTAGATCTTTCAGCATTAGAGTTAGGGAATCTTTGGCCAGGAACAAATTCCAGGAGGTGCCGGAAAGGAAAATGAAGCCTGAACCGCTGTCATCGACGAGCTTCTGAGAGGAGGTAAGTGACGCGATGGACACGGGGCCACCAATCCAGGTGCGGTTCACCTCAGCAGTCGAGGCTTCCAAGAAAGGGAAGGGCAGACCTGGCAGTTCCGCCCCGCTGGCAAAAGTAGTCCAGGAGGACTTGGACTATTTGTTTGAGTTCTTTACGCTTTCCGGCGGGGTCAACGCAGGAGCGAAGAAGACTATTCTTCCTTGCCTGGCAAAGCTGAGGGAAGCTTTTGTGGCGGTAGTAAGGGCTTTGAAGCTTTGGCCTATAAGACCCAAGATGTCAAGGCGGTTCCCAAGGTTGTGATCCAACCCCATCGCAGCCCAGGCGCTACGCTGAGGTATTGAAGTCCAAACGTGAGGCCAGCAAGGAGGCTAAGAATCCGGAGGTTGTTTGTGAAAAAGGGTGATGGCTGAAAGACCATGGATCAAGACCTTAAACGTGATTTCCGGGCAGCTCTTCGTGGTGACCGGAATCAGCTAAAAATTCGTGATATACAGGGGACCAGCAAAGGTTTGGTAGTTATTGCTGAGAACAAGGAGTCGGTCCAAATCATCTAGGACTCTCCAGCGGTTAAGAAGCTTGAGGTCAAGGTTGACCCCAAGCGGTTAAGAAGGCCCCGTGTCATAGTCTGACATCGAGCGGAGCCTCTACGGTGACGAGGTTCTGTCTCTCATCCAAGAGCAGAATACTGATTTGGACGAGGCCTCGTTCAAGGAACAGTGGAGGATCGTCTTCAAGACAGGAAAACATGATGCCGCACGGTATCAAGGAGTGTTGTTCGAGTTAGTGGCTGGTCTCCATCAGAAGTTCGTGTCAGAGGGACGAATCTTCGTTGATTTTGCATCCTGTCGCGTCAAGGAGTAACTTGACATCCAGCGTTACTTCAAATGTACGTCGGTCTGCGCGCATTGTGGCGAGAAGGGCCACAAGCGCGACGACTGTCCGCAAAAGAAGGAGGCTCCGACGTGCGTGAACTGGAAAAGGTTGCGCAAAAATCATAGACACTCAGTCAATAGCAAGGATTGTGGATTTTATTTAAGAGCGGTTGAGGTATACTTCAACTCGCTCGATTGCTAGGTTCGGTCAACGTATGCCCATGGTGCCTATGCTGTCCAAGTTGAGTTAGGTATGGTTGTTGAGAAACGGAGCCTCGAAGTTCTCCTTCTGCAGCAGCCGTATGTGGTCAAGGATGATCTGCCAGGTTTTTCAGGCTGGAATAAGTTTTTCGTTGGCGATAGCAAATCCGCCGTACTGTGCAGGAAGTCGATAGATAGTGTCTTCGTACGGCAGGCCTCTGACACGCATCACGTCGTTGTTAAGCTTGCCGTGAATGGTCTGGACCTTGTTGTAGTTAGTTGGTACTTTCAGTACAGCGATCTCACTGAACAGCATTTGGAAAGATGGGATAGAATTGTTAGGCTAGTAGCGGGTCGTCCTATTCTTATAGGATTTGATGCGAACCCAAATTGTTTCTTTGGCACAGTGTGATCACGGACGACGGCTGTGAGTTAATCGAAGGTTTCATCGCGCAGCATCAGTTTGATGTTTTCAATGTAGTCGGCATGTTGTTTACTTTCGTTGGTGCAGTTGATTTGCGGAGCGTCTTCCATGGTACCAACATTGATGTTACCATTGGTAAGGATGTCCCAGTCTGATTTCAAAATTGGCCGGTAGTCGATGATTGTGAGAGCGATCATCGGCAAATAAATTTGATTGGATAGGTGGGCTGCGCGATGTCTTTAGAGCGGATGTCCTTGTTCAGCAGGGACGTTTCCTGCACAGGCGGACGGATTGCCCCGCGATTGACGGATTGTTAGTTTTCTAACATTCTTGCGGCCAGGCTGCGAGTTTTCACTCGCACCCTGGACGAGGTCCCACTAGATAACCTGGCAGAGAATTTTCTTCCGCGGTGGTTGAAGCCGCTAAACACTGTATCCATCGGAGTACGGGTCGAGAGAGAGTAGGTGGATGGTGGACTCGGGAATTGACTGGGATAAAGCGGACTGTGGGCCGTCTCATGAGAGCCGTACAGCGTGCGGGCGATCCTGATCGGCGTGCAGTCTTGTTTGCGGATTATCGGCGGAAGAGGACAGAGTATTTTCATAAGATTAGGTCTTCTAAGCGTGATTCTTGGCGCTCTTTTGTTTAATAATAGGGGAATAAGGGCCCTTGGGGTGTTGTTATCGAGTTCTTGGTCACAAGCGAAAAAGGACAATCTTCTGTCGGCTCTCTCGATACGTGATGGTGTTGTTAAAGAGAAAGATCGTGTCCTCGCTCATCTGATTGACGATCTACTATCAGATGATACCGAGGTTGGTGAGCCTCCGGGTATTCCCGTGTACCGTTTAGGACTTTAAACGAGATGTATTGGTGGTCACTGACGGTGTAGTCTTCGAGGATTCTCCCGTCCTGGACGACCGTAACAGCTCTTCAGAGGTGACGGAAATTTCGAGAGTGGTGTCCAGATATCCTCAACGGTGGAACGTCGTCGTGTTCCCTATATTGAAAACCACGAGTCCAGTACATGCCGTCATGTCCAGAATTTCCCTCTGGAGTCGGTATGCGCCATACCGACTCCACCGCTGCAGGTACCAGTTGAAGTCCCCAGCTATCATTATAGCGGCGGGAGTCCGCTATCAGGTCATTTGGGGGTGAGGTAACAACTAAAAATTATCACTCCACCGCAGCAGACCCAAACGAACCCCTCGCCTGCGCCGTGCCTTCGAACTTGGGCTCTGCTGCGATACGGAATCGCGGCAGTTCCGAGCAAGTCCCAGGACCATTTAGAATCGTAACGGTCCCGGTACTGCTCGCTGATCAGCACCAAGTCGGCCTCCTGCCCATGACATAATAATAATAACAACAATAAAGTGTTCACTGTACAACCAGTCCCTGGAGTGAATGCAGTGAAGGTGTCACGTGTACGTCTGAATATTTCATCCATTTTTGGGCATGGAATACTAATTACGAGTATAACAGTATATGCGTTTTAATAAAGCAAATAGTATTACTAGCACATTATCTCTGGTCAGATCACCAAAAGAATTAGATGGCACCAAACTCTGGTAAAAATATAATAATTTTTATAATTATCCTATTCATACATGTTTAATGTGTTCTTGAATTTTGATTTACTTTATGAAACAAAACTGAGGTAAAGTATTAAATTAAGTCGAGTTTATATGTCAGTAACTTAATTTTCAGTCTGAAGATAATTCTAAAGTACTAAACAACAAACATAGAATCTGCAGCATTTACACTCAAAAAAAGTTGTTTTTGTTTTTGGTCAATGAATAAAATAGAGAAAAAATTGCGTCTAAAGTTATCTTCTCAAAATTCAGTCTTTTTATGTAATAAATTTTTCATTTTTATAAAAAAAAACTATAAAATATCAATATTAATTGGATTAAAAGTAGTCAGGTCTAATTTTTTTCACCCAGTTCAATAAATTTTGTAGTTATTGAAAATTTTAAAACTATAGTAGTACTGAAATGTCTAAAGTTATACGATTTATGAAAAAATATCTTAACTGCTGAAAAAGTAAAAAATAAAAAAGTTTCTAAAAGGTAGAAGAGGTCGCCGGCAAAAGAGATCGGTCAATAAAATCTATTTTACAGCCTTCCATGCATCTCAGTTGTTTTCTTTCTACTTCCTTAAATGTGGTTTTCATCTAAATTTGGGATTACTTATTCTGTACGTTAGTCAGTTTACTTAAGGAGAATTCATATTTTCAATCAGTAAATTAAATATTTTGGTAAATAACTTTTTACATTGCCCTGCTATATTTTAATTTAACATTAGTAATTTAATGCGTTATAAAACTGAGAACTTATTTCTGTACTTATAAAATGTCAATAGAATGAATTAAGAAGATATAAATGATCGAAAGTAATTTTCTTTAATTTATACACACATAAATATTCAATTTATTTTTTTTAAAACGACGTAATCGCATTCACAAACTGTTTATATTTAAAGAAAGTGGTTTGAATTGATTTAAAAAGTAAATATCTTTAAATTTTACAGTTAAAATATTTCTTTCGGCCTAATAGATACTAAATAAAACTGTAGCTATAGCATAGTAGATAATAATTTTAACGCAGTAAAAACATGTGTAAAGAATTGGTAGAAAAATATTATGTTCTCTAAATCATAGTTAATTACCATATAAAACAATTAAAATTATCTGTAGCTGTTCAATCTATTGTTCCTTCAAAAAATAAACAAATAATATGATATTTAACACTTTGTTAGAAACTTTAATTATTCGTTACGTAACGAAATCCACAAACCTGTAACGTTTTGAAAACAAAATATTTTGTTTCATACGTATCGGCTGATAAATGTCAATAGCAGCTGTTAATACCTGTTGAACAGTTAAATGAAACAATGAGTTAAATTGCGCGTAAAGAACATTTTGTAACCGGACAAGGGTCTCATGTTGTAACATGTTGAAACTGCCATTGACAGACTTATGTTAATTATTTGCTCATTTATCAGATATCCTCTTCTGAAACTCAATTATCTGTAATTAAATAGAATTTTCACACACACACACACACACACACACATGAGGAAGAGAGAATACGGATGTAGGCATATTTTACACACATACATATTACTATTGCAATAATACACATATTATTATTACATATGTTAAATATGTATATTTTTGAGGATTTAAAATTAAATAAGAATTTAAGACATAAAACAAAAGTTTAAAAATTCTATAAAGGATTAATCTTTTAGAGAAATATCTTTCTAAAAGAAATAAGTTGTTCAAATGACAGGCCAGCTCCTGTCACTGCATACGGTTAAATTAATGTAATTATTAGAGGGTAATGGGCATTTTGTCCTTAATCCTTCGCTCATCTACTCTTTGATTTTATTGGACTACTAAGTGTTTTAAAAACAGATCAAGCTGTTCGACAAACTGTGAAAGGTTTTACCTTTAACAATCGTTAGAACGGCTTCGTTCAGATGCCTAAATGAATTTCACGTCCTATCAGATTATTAACTGTTATTTATAGTGAAAAAATTAACATGGATTAGCCATTATATTTCACTTACCAGATCTTCCATTATTTTGCAATTAATAACTGATGAAACCGACTGCTATTATATAAGACTTTCAGTCTTCTATAGAATGTGCTGTCGCTCTGTCGCTTTCAGTGTTTGTAATCACTGAAGCTGAATAACCTATTAAATTATTACATATGCGCATTTGGACACGCACTTGTAAGCGTATATATATATATATATATATATATATATATATATATATATATGTATGTGTGTGTGTGTATGATGGCGCGCAATATTTATAATAAAAACCTTTCATTTTTTACATGTTAGAAATAACATGCTTGTGTACGAGTATGCAGAATTCTTTTCCTTATTTTTTTACACCCCTAAGGCAACCGGCTCCCGCCGTTTAGACATTACTCGGTCGCCTCAGGGTGCCGAGGCAGCAGTCTCTGCCTTCCCAATCTTATCCCCACCAGAGGATTTTTCCAACAGGGATTCCCAGAACCTCAACAGTATAAGACAGAGCGCACAACAATACGTCTGACCGCAACAAAAACTAACACTCGGCTCTCAAAAAAGCCTTGATACTGCCAGCACACGACCAGCAGCCAGAAAATCGCCGATAATCAAATGAAAAGTCACAGCACTCTGGCAACGCACTTCAGGAGACCAGTGTGACCCTTTTCTACCTACATCTCGATTCCCCCCCCGAGGGGAGAAGAACCCACCTCGTAGCGTGTCCGGTCGCTACACCACCCCCTCCGTTCCTAGCCAGCAGTGGCTTTAACGGAGGACTTCTTCTCGCCCTCAAACTGATGCACACCACAGCTTACAGTTTAGGCCCCGCAGAGATGCCACCGATGCAGATGCCCCAAGGGACATCTACATCGGTAAAGTTCACCCCGAGATAGATTTACAAGTTTATGGCTTCAGAATGAAGACAACGGACACCTGCAGCTACCACGTCGCCCTCGAAAACTAAGCTAGAAACCTAACCGCGGAAAGAAGACCCCGCGCCTAGATCCTATTATAATGAGCCACTTTCTGAATGTCTCAGATCCGCACTATCAACCTCAACAATAAACTTCCCACTAAAGTTTAACATCGAAATTTAGACCTAGTTCCCTTAAGAACCCCGCTTAATACTCTAATGAGTTTCTATCTGACTCCGTTCCGGTCTGCCCAGGAGAGGAGAATAAACGCCTACTCCCGTACAGCGCCATCGCGGAGTCCCGCGTGACATTCACCATCTTTCGCAATTGCCGCCGAGACTCCCCTACGTACCACCTGAGCAGCACCCAGAGAAGCCCCGCCGACAGTAACTTTAGCTCAAAATGCCCTCGTCGGAGCGCGACCGCACCCGCCGGGCAAGAATAATCCCGCCCACCGACAACGGCCGCAACCCCGCCGACAGCCTGATTCAAAGCATACCTACCTTCGGCCAGTCAACTGCCCAGGTGGTCCCTAGCCACCCAGGTTCCTAACACCTACTAAATTCCTTCGGCGGTCCTGCTCAGGGCGAGGAAGCGAAGGAAGCCAGCAACTATTTTCCACTCACTACGAGTCCTCCAGTTGACTCGTAGATCCAAAACTGAGTTTACTCTCTCGAGTTCCCTAATAACTCTGGTACGTTCAGCTTCGTACCGGGGACATATGTAGAGGACATGGTCCACAGTTTCATCGACCCTACAGTCCGGACAGAAGCCGGAATCAACCAACCTAAACTTAGCCAATTTGTCCCTAAATGCACCATGTCCTGAAAGGAACTGAGTGGTATGCCGATTGGGGGATACCCAGCTAATCGCTCGCAACTCTCTAACATCGGGGAATATACCATGCGTATAACGACCTGTTAAAGAAGTGTTCCACCTATCTTGCCAAGAGTTAAAACCTTGGTCTTCGATCTCACGCATACGCCCAGTAGTAAGAAGGCCAGCCTTCCTAGCAACATACCGCTGGCTACGTTCCGTATCCGAAATATCCGCAGGTTTGATGCCTGCAATCACAGTTACTGCCTCTCGCGAGACAGTCCTGTAACCGCCGACAACCGCTAACAGAAGAAGACGCTGGGCTCGTAAAATAATGTCCCTATAACTTTGGTGTTGCAAACGATGAGCCCAGACGGGCGCAGCGTACAACATAATGGCCTCACAGACGCCTTTATAAAGAATCCGCAGGGTACGGAAATTCAACCCCCAATCGGGCTGGACCACTCTACGGACGCCGAAGAAAGCATCAATTGCCTTCTTCGCCACATACTGAAGGTGCTCCTTGAAGAGAAGCCTCTCGTCAAGGATAACACCCAGATATTTTTGAAAAGTGACATACCTAATAGACCGACCGTCCATCACAACCCGCGGATGGAGAGTTGCAGCTAAACGGCCCTTCAAGAACATCATAGTGGTTTTCTCCGCACTGAAAACCATCTTATGCTGAAGACTCCACAACCGCAAAACCCTACATGCCTGTGCCGCTCTAAGCTCGATCTCAGCACGCGAATTACCCTCAACCAGCAGCAGCCCGTCGTCGGCATAAGCCACGACGCGACAGCCGCCAGGCAAGCGCAACCGCATGAGAGAATCAAATTCGATGGTCCAGACGAGTGGACCTAATACACTGCCCTGCGGACATCCTTTAGACGGGGTCTTTCCTACTTCCGAACTGCCGTCACGAAGGACGACAGTTCTGTCGCTGAAATAACTCGAGAGAGTTCTAATTTCTTCCTGCGTGCAACCACGCTTCTGCAATTGGAACAAGGCAGAGGGCCACCACAAGTTATTGAATGCCCCGGATATGTCCAAAAAGACACCGAGTACATACTTGCACTCGCTGCCCGAAGCCAGATTCAGGACCCTAATAATCGCATCCTCTGTGCTCTTACCGGGTCTAAAGCCATACTGGTCGTCCATCAGCATGTGATTTAAAGTGAGCCTACTATTAATGCGGAGGTAAAGAACCTTCTCGAAAATTTTTCCAACAACTGGTAAGAGCGTCAGAGGACGGTAAGAAGAACTAACGGTGGGATCCTTGTCGCCATCCTTGAACAATAGCTTAAGAATTCCTCGCTTCCAACAAACCGGGAAACACCCGGCAAACAAACACCTATTGAATACCCTAGTCAACGGGCCAAGAATTACGGGCAGGGTGCGAACAAGGAGCTCCACCGTGATACCATCATATCCGGGGGCTTTGTTCCTTGCAAGGCTACAAATTACCTGGCGGACTTCCGCCTCAGTAATCTCTAAAGTCACAGAGTCCGTAGTGAAACTAACAACCGCCGCTCGAACTCTCCGGTGATACGAGGTCTCACCAACCTCGGTATCATCGGGGAGCAGATCGTCCATCAGAAGAGATAGAACCCGATCTTTCTCAACAACAACGCCGTCCTGGGTCGAGAGAGCCGACAGAAGATTGTCCTTTCTACGTTTATGACCAAGAACACGATAAACAACACCCCAAGGGTCTCTATTCCCTTGCTCTTGGACAAAAGAGCGCCAGGAATCTCGTTTAGAAGTCCTAATTCTATGAAAATACTCGTTCCTTTTCTGACGGTACTCCGCAAACAAGGCCTCGCGCCGATCAGGATCACGCGCACGCTGTGCGGCTCTCCTGAGTCGGCCCACGACCTGTTTTACCGCAGTCAAGTCCCGAGACCACCAACCAGCTATTCTCTCTCGACCCGTACTCCGGGGGATTGAGAGTTCTGCAGCTTCGACCACCGCAGAAGAGAAATCCTCTGCCAGGTTATCTAATGGGACCTCGTCCAGGGTACGAGTGAACACCCGCATCCTGGCCGCAAGAATGTTCGAAAACTTGGGCCAATCCGCCCGCCTGTGCAGGAAGCGTCCCTGCTGAACAGGGACGTCCGCCCTAAAGACATCGCGCAGCCCACCTATCCACTCAAAGACAATGAGCCGATGGTCACTTTCGCAATCATCGACTACAGACCAGTTCTTAATCCTACCTGGGATATCCTTGCCTATGGTAACATCAATGTTGATACCAAGGAAGGTCCTCCGCAATCCCACAGCGCCGGCGAACGTTGCCGACTCGCCGGCGATGTTAAACACTTCTAATCGATGCTGCGCGATGAAGCCTTCTAGCAATTCTCCGCCGTCGTCTGTGATCCCACTGTGCCAAAGAAGCGATTTGGCATTCGCATCAACACCTATAAGAATAGGACGACCCGCTACCAGCCTGATAATTCTATCCCATCTTTCCAAATGTAATTCAGTGGGATCTCTGTACTGAAAGTACGAACTAACCACAACTAGGTCGAAACCATCCACAGCAAGCTTAACAACGACATGATGCGTGTCAGAGGCCTGCCGTATAAAAACACTATCGATAGACTACCTGCACAGAACGGCGGATTTACTATCACCTACGTGGAACTTATTCCAGCCTGAAAAACCTGGCAGATCACCCTTGACAACATACGGGTGCTGAAGAAGCAAGACATCGAGGCTCCGGTTTTCAACGACGTTACCTAACTCGACTTGGACCGCATAGGCACCCTGGGCATTGAGTTGACCAAACCTAACCATCGAGCGAGTTGAAGTAGACCTCAACCGCTCTCAAATAGCTACCACACTCCCTACTGTTGATGGAGTGCCTTTGATTTCTGCGTAACCGCTTGCAGTTAACGCAGACCGGAGCCTCCTTCTTTTGCGGACAGTCCTCACGCTTGTGGCCCTCTCCACCACAATGCGCGCAGACCGACGCATATTTACAGAACTTGGCCCTGTGGCCAAACCTACAACACTTGAAGCACCTCTGAACATCAAGGTATTCCTTGACGCGGCAAGAGGCAAAATCAACGAAGACCCTACCCTCGGACAAAAACTTCTCGTGGAGACCAGCACCTAATTCAAACACTCCGTGATACCGAGAGGCATCACGCTTTCCGGTCTTGAAGACCAACCTACACTGCTCTTTGAACGTGGCCGCATCCAAATCAGTGTTCTGCTCTCGGATGAGAGACAGAACCTCCTCATCGGAGAGACTCCGCTCGATGTCATAAATTAAGACACGGGGCTTCCTCATACGCTTGGGGTCCACCTTAACCTCAAGCTTCTGCACCGCAGGAGAGTCCTTGATGACCCGGACTGTCTCCTTGTTTTCAGCAACGACGACTAAGCCTTTGCTGGTCTCCCTGATATCTCGAATCCTAAGCCGATTCCGGTCACCACGAAGGGCTTCGCGGAAATCGCGCTTCAGTTCCTGGCTCGTGGTTTTCGACCCCTCCGCCTTGTTCACAAAGATTACTTCGGGCTTTTTTGCTGACTTGCTGGCCTCACGTTTGGTCTTCAGGACCTCGGCGTAGCGCCTGGGCTGCACCGGGGCCTGAACGACCACCTTGGGAGCCTTGACCTCTTTGGGCTTGGAGGCCAAGGCCTCGAAACCCTCGCTTACCGCCTCAAAAGCTTCCCTCAGCTTGCCAAGCCGAGGGAGAATTTGCTTCCTCACTCCCGAACTGAATCCGCCCGGAAGAGAGAGAAAATCTACCAAGTAGTCAAGGTCCTCCTTGACTACCTTCAACAACGGGGCAGAACTGCCAGGTCTGCCCTTACAATTGACGAACTCCTCGACTGCAGGGGAGGACCGCACCTGGGTGGGTGCCCCTGTGTCCATCGCGTCGCTGACCTCGTCCTCGGAGGAGCTTGTCGATGGCACCGGCGCAGGTTTCCTCTTCCGCCTGGACTTCTGCACCTGGAAATCGGACATGGCCGAAGTTTCCCTAGCTGAACCTAACGAAATTCCTCGCTGTCTCCTATCGACTAAGTTGGGCAAGCCCACGATGTGACGACTGCCCGCAGCAAGTACGGGCAGCTGGAGACCCTTACGTTCTCCTGTCACGCTACGTACCTCTTCGCCGCTACTGGATCGATTGATTGCGGTACTAAACGTACGACAATGAATCGCAGATTACGGCCCCCGCTCTGAAAAGAGCGCAGAAGGACTAAGAGGCAAAGCCCCTTTCCTGTAACAGGGACTGACGACCAGCAGTCGTTGCCACCCCTTCGCCGCGTTGAGGCGAGTACGCGTCGTATGAACTTACGCCAATCACACCGTAGCTGAGCTACAGATGCTGAGTCTAAATTGAATTGCGCCTTACAGTGATACAGCCTTATGATCAGAAAACCTCGATACCGTTGGAAGGTACACACTCGACCAACAGCCAAAAGATACTGATAATAAGTTAACCACAGAAACACTCTGCGACGCACCAGGGACCAGAGTGTTTCTTTTCTACCTACAGGTCGAATGATAATTTTTAGCATGTAAAAAATTCCTGAGCCTAACATCGATAGGATTTCAGCACATTTCGAATGAATGTGGTCCCGCCATCATGGTTAATATGTAGGATACAATCTTCACGCTGTCAATCACACACTCATGCGGACATACCAGTACTAGTCTTCTTGAAATAATTAAAATTGGATTACAGTTTACTGTTTGCTAAGATAATTCACATATTATCTATAATGCTTATTTCAAATTATTTTTAGGTAATTTCTATTATTTAGATTTATACAATGCAGTTACTGTATGTTTGTGAATTAAAAATAAACAATGTAAATTAAATGCTTTCTATGTAGTCCTGAGTAAAACGCTTTTACATTGAAGAACAGATATTTTTATTTACTTTTTGTAGTTCAGTTAATTCCAAAACACATTATACAGTAAAATAAAATAATGCAAAACCGAATTATAAAAATGATCCATAAATATTTAATAACCCTTTTTATTCAATTTGTGATTTCTATTTTAAACCATTTCTCTTGAGTGAATTAATTTTTATTTCATTATATACCAAGCACAATAGTAATATTAAAACAATGAATCATAATTATTTTATTATCCTCTGAGAATAAATAATTCGATATAGTAGCTTCAGTTCATCTGCACCTCCACACAACAGAGAAAACAGCCTGCTTCATTCATATTATACATTTTGAATGAATGCAGCAGGTCAGGTCAGTTCGGGTATACATTCCAAAAGAACATCCAGATAAAGGGCGTACATCTATTTGGTTATAATAATAATTTTATTGAGAACATATTTACAAGCAATTCTTCAAACTTTGTTTACGCATTATAAAAAAATAAATATTTAGTTAAAAGGTATTTATGTTAATGCTAATGTTTTTTTTATCTAACTCTCGGATTACCTGCTGACTTCCATATTACATCTACCTTTCATACTATCCCACAAAAACAGAAATCGTGCCCCTGTATACACACAGACACAGTCTAAATATATATATTTTTTCTCATAAAATTCGACGAAGCCATAGATTTTGAATTTTTTCTCGATTGTACCTATTTGCACCTGTTCATTGTGATAAAGCTAAACATTGCTAAGCTATACATTCCAGTTATTCCTTTACTGAGATTATATTTAAGAAAACCATTATTTTTATGGTACACTTATTTAACTACAAGAAAAATTATGCATGATTCTCTCTTTTTTTATAGCACTAAAGTAACTAATACATGAAGGTTTAATTTTATAATTAACTTTTATATAAAAAAATGCAATAAACTGAATTTGGCTTTCCAAAACGTTACAGTGTATAAATAAATAAAATCATAAACCGAATTAGAAATATCTGTAAGTTTATAACTTACATTTATTAACAAAAAACAACTGAATCTAAATTATTTTTAATCAATTTAATATTTTTATTAATTAAAAATAAATACATAAAAAATAATTTTGCAATAATGAATGAAATCAGTAACAATAATAGATATATTTAAACTTATTCGTAACTTTCATTTGTATATTTTATTAACCAATTGCAATGTTTATTCGCAATATCTTCTTCTTTTCACTTTTCCTTCTGTGAATCTTCCTGTGAAAAAATTTCCAGGTATAAATTCTCCAACTAAGATGTTTGCTTTTCATTAAACCATTACATTAAAATTTACTCCTCTTCTATTAATACGTTTAATACAGTTTATATTGATGTACAAAATAATAAATTAAGATTAAGGTAAAAGTAGTTAATTATAATTTTAGCGAAAAAATACGATATTGTTTTTATAATTAGTTTCTCCGGTACTTACGTAATACCCAGTCGAACATAACCATAATGGATCCCGTAACTTTGAAAATACTTCAAAGTATACATATCTTGCATATTAAAAATATAAGCATTATTGCTTATAATTATAGATATAAATTAACCAAACTTAACCGCTCGCTTCGCTCACTTTTGATTATTTAAATAATAAATAATTGCAATAATTTCTAAATTTGTTATGTATAAATACTCAAAACATTACTGTGCTAATTAGTCAAGGTTAGCGAGCGAAGCAAGCGTAGGTTATGTTTGGTTAAAATATATTTATAGAATAAATAAATATAAATGGTTATAAAAATGGTAATATAATGGTTATATCGGGTGATATTAACAAAAAGTTTGCAATTTATTGGTCAACGGGCTAATGCATAAGTACCGTTTCCCCTCCTCTAAAAATAATTTATTTTTTTTAATTAGAATTTTATAATTACCATTTTTTGGCAAGAAAAAATGTAATTTCTATTCAGAATTATTTATTTCAAACGAGGTCGACAAAATGTAAGATTAAGTAGAATTCCTTGTCGACTTTTTATAAAGTAAATATGGTAACAGTTTTTTATTCTTCATACTTCGGGATTGATAAATTTTAATAAAACAAACCCTGAAATTTATCTTTGTACAAAAATAAAAAAACAAAAACTTGAAATGTAAAATCCACTTTACCTGAAGATATACGTCATTTCATATAAAAAGAAAAGAAAAATATATAGATAAATATTCGATAGGATTTTGTTTATTTAATCTATTCTATTAAAAAAAAAACTTCAAGATTTATCTAAGAAAAGCAATCACATTCTAAGTTTCTTCACTACAATAATTTGAGTCGGCTATTTTAGAAAATCTCTTTGGGTTTTTACTTTAATTTTAATACATATTTATGTTGTAACAATCTGTATTAATTAGCTTGTAATATTATTAAAAAATCAATTGATGAAGACCGGAATGTCCAATCAGAACAGTGTGAGAAGAAGAAAGGTCTATGCAATACGCTTAGAATAGTATTGCGCAATAAGGTAGCGAATATTATCAGCTTCGGCGGTAGTTTGAGGCGTAACATGTTCTTTAGAAAGCAGCTTATCCTGCTGAAACAAAAGTAATGAGACAAGGTCTCTGACGTTTCTCAAGCGGGTTGCAGTAGACTCTGCTTGAACGATGTTCAGACAATATGGGTATATGTTTTCTTATTCATAATAATCACATTATTGAATTGACTTCATTCTCTCATTCTTCATTTTCTAGTAATTCATCAGTTATCTTGTAGAAATTATACGACCATATAAATCGATAGCTAATTGATTATAAGTGTAGAATAGCCTGCTTGAAGTAAATTACTTCGTATAGTAAGATTAATCTTAATAAATTTCTATATTTAAATGTTAATAAAATCCTGTTCATATCTTTCATTGTATCATAGACTGTGAATTTTAACGTAAGCACAGTTGTTATGGCGTTTATTGTTCTGAGATGTGATGATTCATTATACATTGATCGTTTTACAATTCTATTGATTGTATTTTTTTTTTTTTTTAACTATTTGCGATTTTACGCTTCCATAAGATTTGTTTTTTGATAATTATTTTTCTCCTGGTATTATTGAATCTTTATATTATTTTTTAAATTATTTATTTTTATTTTGTTTTTATAATGAAAGATGTAAACACTGGTTACTCGGTTTTTTTTTATCCCTACATCCCCGGGCCGGACATCCAATTAAGTATACTCGGCCGGGAACGTGTCCTTTAATTCAAAGAAGGCCTTCCCACCTACCGGCTAAAAATCCGGCTCCGCAGGTCTGCTCCCCCGGTTGAATCTTCTATTGCCTGCCTCAATTCCCCAGCGGACGGTAACCAAGCCCGACTATGTCGTTACCAGCCCGCCCGCCCCAGACCGGGTCTCGGTCATTAGCATTGCCTCTAAACATGGGAAGGGGAAGAACAGGCCCGGCTATGCCGATCCCAGCACTCCCCCCTCCCGCAGTTTTGACTCGGTCTTAACGTTTTCCCCACCTACTGGGCCCTGGAGTCCCACCCGATCATTGTAGGCGGCACACCTAAGCATGCGACTACTCACGGATGGGGTTGGGGCTGTCCACCCTTCCCTAATCTGACATCATCTAGAACCCTCTTCTCCACCACTCTGCCACCTTGGTGGTGAGGACTTCGATCGCGAAGGTCTCAAACTTCCTCCAGTTGACCTCCAACCCTAAAATAAATGTCAAAAGATTCTCTACCTGAAGCCCATTAATCCCGGCTGTTCTTCTCTGATTCTGTCATCCATTACATACAAATATGGTGTGTTCTGCGTCATCCTCCCCATCACAATACATGCAACGGGGAGAGGACCTTCTGTGGAATTTGTACAGGTAACTTTCAAAAGCACCGTGCTCCGTAAAATATTGACACGTAATAACCGAGCTCACTGTGCCGCCTGTTAAGCCAAAGGTCAAGATCCGTTACAATTCGTTTGGTCCAGCCTGCTCGGTCTCCTGAGTACCAACTCTCCTTCCACTTTCTACGGATTATATCCGCAGCCTAAGCCCTGTCCACACAGTCAAAACAGAACGTGCATTCCAGGGCCAACAGCTCAATCGGAGGAGCCGACGACAAGACGCAAGTCGTCTCATAAGAGACTGTACGATATCCTGCGATGACACCAAGGAGAACACACCCTATCAACCCCCTGAAGGCTCACAACATTACGCTTAACGTTTATGGCAGCGATCTACACCGGGGCCACATATAGCAAAGAAGAGGCCACCACCGAGGCGATGAGTCTCCTCTTCGATGTCTTTGGCTCCCAACAAGGCATTGATTGACCAAACCGTTTTTCCGGCCTTTTCGCAGCAATACAGGACGTGGTCCTTCAATTTCAGGTTTTTGTCTAACAGGACCCCCAGGTAGCGTATACATGTTCGCCTATTTATAGTCTGGCCACCTACCCTTAAAACAAGGTCCCTTTCCGGGCGCCGACCAGTAAACATGCTGTATTCGCATTTATGCACGGACAGATCCATATCATGATCACCCAACCATGTATAAACCGTTTGTATGGCTTGATTTCCTGTTGCCTACACTTCTTTGTAGCTCCGCTTACAAGAATGCAGAGATCGTCAGCATAAGCAATTAGTTCAGTTTCCGCCGGCATGGGAAGCCTCAAAACACCGTCATTAACAAGAATCCAGAGAAGGAGACCTGATCCCTGCGGAACTCCCCGGACAAGACTACAGTTAATCGGACCATCCAGAGTCTTAATCCTCATTTGCCTGTCATACAAATACTCTCGATCTGCCTTCTGATGTAAGCACTGACCTCCTTACCTGTGAGAGCCGCCATGATGGCTTCCCACTCCACTGAGCCGAACGCGTTCCGAACATCCAGTGAAATCATGAGCGGAATCTGCAGCATTCGCCATGTCCCACTACGTACTCTTCCTGCCCAGGAGACTACCCGCCTGAGCGCTTTTAAAGTGGAACGCCCTCGCCTGAAGCCATATTGATTAGTGTGGAGTCCATTCTCAACCTTCTCCATCAATCTGCCGGCTACGAGCCTCTCCACCGTCTTGCCCATGTTGTTGATGAGACAAATGGGCCGGTAGGTCATCTCATCCATTCCACCAGGTTTCTTCGGGAGGAAAACAATTCTGTAGCCCAAAATAGGCGACGTCTGTCATTTCCAAAGGGATCTCCTCCATAAGCCTCTTAAGAACGGCCGCCGGAATGCCATCAGGACTCGGACTCTTTTTGTCACGCAGTTTGGCAATTTCTTGGGCCACCTCATCCTAAGTGAATCGTCTACGACCGCATTCAATATGTATGCGGTTACTCGGTTGGTGACTGTAAAGTTTATCTTTGCAAATGAACTTTTAACGGTTTTTTTTTTCATATCTGTGAATACTTTCTAGCAAACGAACTACATCTAAGAAATTATTAATCATGGATTAATTTTTGCAGAGAAATTTAAGGCAAAAAATGTTAGTTTGACCTCATTTAACCGGGGTAACAGAAATCCGGGCAAAATCTTACGCTAGACGTAACTCGATAACAAAGCATTTTCGGACAAATGTTTGTATGAATATATACAAAAATATATATATATATATATATATATATATATATATATATATATATATATATATATATGCATACATTCATATATTATATTATCTTTTACAAACTTTTAGTTCAGTCTTCGACAACTGAATAAGCAATCTAAGAAAGAATTTTGTTTTTATTACTTGAAGAATCAAGTATTGTGATTTCCACTCACGCATCCGAATAGGGAATGCAAGTTGTGAATAACGCGCCGACAGAAGAGAATACTAAAAGCACTGTCATTTTATCAACCCACCTCCCTCACATTGTTCTCATTCCACTGTGTGCAATTGTTCTCAAGTCTGTCCTGTTAGAATAAATGTACGGTTTATATCAGAGTTACTGATGCAACGGCTCTTTATTTAATAAATAAGGTTATTGTTTTTGTTTGAAGCAGAAGGTTGTGTGACGTTCACATAACTTACATTCAATTAGAAAAAAAATCGATCATTTATTTCGAAAATTAAAAGTATGGTAAAAAATGACGATAAAATACTGTGTAGAATAATAATAGATGTATAGTTTTGGCTGAATCATCATTCGAGGAGCATTTCTGTATCGGTTAATTAAACGGCAGTTTGCCAAAAATTTCAACGAAATGTCAATATAGAAACATGAAATTTACCATGCAGATATATGAATTCTTTACCAATATTAAAAGACGTACTAACTAAAATTTTTCGATAAAATTGACGCATTTACGTTGTTAATATGCATATTAATCATACTACACGTCATAATTCATGCAGTTATTCAAACGTCGTATCTGTAATCAGTTCACGTTATCAAATTTACAGTATAAAAAATTAGTGTTTCCTATTATTCCAGTAAAGTAGGATTTTCCAAGTGGAAAGGTTAAAAAAATATAAATATTTAATTTTGCAAACATAATTACTGACTTATCAACGAAATCCTTTCTGTTACTTCCTACTCCTTATATTTCTATTATTATTTTTTTTTTTAAGTCTATCTATCATAAATCCACAAATTCGTTCATAGTTTATTATTGTGAGAGGAATTCCTTTCCTAAATCAGAATACTCAAAAACCAAATAAAGATTTGTAAAAATAATAATTATATTTGAGATATTTGAATATTTTTTTAATAATAAAATATGTAATTATAAGAAAGAATGTATCTTGTTTACAATATTACATATATTATATATATATATATATATATATATATATATATATATATGTACAATGATGATGTTACACTTGAAAGAGTGATGTAAGTTTTGGATTTTTGTTAAAACTTCATATCTCATAAAGTTCATATCAGTAAAAAACGCCAAGAAATACATCATGTCGATGATGAGCAGAATGTAATTCGATGAATTCAATTTAGCCTGGGGCTCAGTACTAAACGAATTTCCAAACGCAACGGTTTGTCCAGCAGTACAATATGGCTAATACTTGTAAAGAAAATTTCTACGAGTACCGTTTCCAGGAGGTTGAAAATTTACTAGCTGGAGACTTTCCGCTGGGTCTAAATTTCTGTCACTAGCTTGAAGATAACTGCTACAAAGTAAATTCTATTTTATTTATGACCAGACAATTTTTCAAGAGATGTAGTTTAGTTATCCGCCTCACTTCACACAACCTACATAACAATTATGTAGATGTAAACCTTATAAATTATAGATTTCTATTATTCGTAACACAACATAAAATTCAAACGGAAAAGAGTTGATATAAAACTTATTGTTTACAATTATTTATTTTTCTCAAAATATTTTATTTTAATTGTGTTCTACTTCTAATCTGTTAATTTTCCAGCTTGAATTTAAGATTTGTCTCTTTCAATTCATGTTAATATTTCGACTCCTGCGTTATAAAACAAGTGATTTTTGCAGATTGTACAAATATATACATACGTATACGTACACATGCATGTATATCTCACATTATTATACATAAATAGCCTTAATTTACTAGTAAAATCTTGTTAAAAATATAATCCATAGATCAACCGTTTGTATTAGTCAGAAATATAAGCTCGACTTAATTTTTTACCTTAAAGAATATCTTGAAAATTTATCTTCCCTACGAAAAATGACTTTAGTATTTACTCGTGTTGGACTTTTTTAAACTTAAATTTGATGTCTACTACAGCCCCAATGATTTATTACCGCATTATTAGAAGAAATATAATAACAATTAATATCTTTTTTTATATAAACAACTCAGAGCTTAATACTATTCTCTTTGTGTCTTAGAACTTCACAAGTTTTATGCTACTAATTTACTGTGTTTAGTTTCAACAAATTTGTTGGTTCTCTGGAACTTAATATTTGACCTACAGATCTATTTCAACTAGAAAAACTATAGGTTTTTTCTAACTCATCTCAGAAACTATTTCAAACATTATTAACCGAAGTAATTTCCAGTGTTCTTATATAATAGCGCATTTCAAACCCATTTTTTTTTTTTTACTCCTGTTTATATAATTAGACAATAATCAAATTGCTATCTGCTGTATTATAATATTAAAATTTATTGTATTTTTTCCAACATCTTCCATGTGGAATGATAATATTTTTGATAAGGATAGTCATTATTGAACACATATTGTCGAATCGGTCATTTCAATTTAACAGAATCATTTTTTTTTAATTTCTTTAAATTATTTCATATTTATTGAAAAAGGTTTATTGTATTTTATGATATACGCGTAAGTTACACTGAGTAAAATAAATAATAGCGTTAAAGAATTTGAGCTCGAGACGATAAAAGGAATTCACAATGCACGTACGGTATTTGGCATTTGACAGAACAGAAGCAGAGGAATTCTGATTCTTGACAGAAAAGATCCAATATCACGTTTATAAATCAGTATGAAACAAAATATCAGCAAATACGAAAATATAATATATCCAGCTTTGTCATCTTAAAAAAAACTGTATTCTATATTAACTACACGTTTCCTTTCGCTATATATTAATAAATCTCAATACGTTTAGCACGATTCAGGCGGATGATCAACATTTCATCAACATTCTTGGAATTAAAATTTTACCTTGCTTGTGCGTTCTTCATTTTGTTTACCTAAGTGTACAGTTAATGTTTGATGACTTAAAAATGTTTAATTCTTTACATTAGAATTACAATTAAAAGAAGGAATCACTGCGGAACTATCTCTTTCTAAATAATTAAGAAAAAAGATGTACCGCTTTCATCATTGATCATTTGAACAATTTTAATTCCATGTATTCACTACAAATCCATTATTGCCACAAATATTAATAATATACACGTATGTAAGTGGTACACCCTACGTATTCCTTTATAATATAAACCCTACGATTTTAAAACACTTTTTTTTAAACTCTATACTTCCATTCGAAAGTGAATTTTCAAGAATGAGTGTTTGCTTGGCTCGTTCATAGACGTATAAATTTTCGATCAAAAGTTTGATTTTCAACTATCTAAAACCTCAATTCGAACCTAATTTTCTAAATTCCTCGGTTTAATTACATTTCATGACACCCTTCTCTTTTATCTTCCTTATCGACTACATTTTGATAAAGTACAGCATTACAGTCCTCACAAATGCTAAAAAAACTGTTTGCTTGAATTCCCAACTTTGCTTTTAAGAGAAGATTTTTTTTTACATGAAAAATCCACTTATATATGCTAAACAGCATTTTACACCATACATATTTTCTACTATATTTTGTAAACTAATTAAATAAAAACCAAAGCCTTTTGAAAATTATCAGCTGTACATCTAGTAGTTCTATATCTCAAAGAGTCCGGTACATAGATTTAGACAACAATATTTATAAATTAAGAATTCATTCAAGATATCTGTTTAGCTTCCATACTATAATATCAGTGTTGATACCACCACACCACTAATTTACATAAAAACCACACGTCTATGTTATCACTCAAAAACTGATTAGTTCGATTGATTATTTATAAGTTTAACTAATTTCTTTTTCAAATAGGTTTAATTTTACAATTTTACTCAATTTTATCAGTAGTATTACGTAAATAATATCTGTCTTTTAATCGTGTACTATAAGGTGTACTCAAAAGTTCAGTGTCTGACACAACATCAAACTCTTCAATTACAGCTAATTGAGACAACCTTTAGAAGGATAGATTCTAAGTAAACATTTCTCCGTTAGTGACTCGATTGATATCCTTCTACAACTCCGTATTGGTATTTTTTTCCTACCCACAGTTAAGAAAATCTATTGCACAGAAGATTATTAAAAGGTATCAATCATTAGACATTCGAGACATTCACCTAAACCGTTATAAATATCACCACAAGTTGCAGTATAATTAATAAATCTTAATCAACTGTCGTGACGAAATAACGTGGTTTTTAGATGAAACAAGTCTAACTAAACACATTGCCAATGATACATTTTTTCCCATCATGTAGTCATAGAGGAATCTGTATTTGATCAAAAAGGAAGTGTAAACAATTTGTTGGTTCCAATAAATAGAAAAAATAAATTGGGTTTGCTATTAACGGCAGCGAGAATCACTGACAGTTTATTAAATCAAAATAGTAATTAATGAAAGAATCAAGAATTAACTGATGTTATAGTAATACTACCTCATCTTAGAAGAAATTAAAAAAATAATTTTAAAAATCCAGCTAAATAAAATATTTAAGAAAAACGTTTACTGAAATAAAATATAAAATAAAAAATTCCTGATCTCATGAAGGAGTGGTCTCGGCCTTTCATCCGGGGATTCCGGGTTGCAGTCCCAGTCAGGCATGGAATTTTCCATACGCTACAAAAATGTCATCTCCATATTTCCATGTAAAAGCTTCTCAAAATTTCTGTAGGGAATTAGTTCATCAATAAAAAAATACGTAGATAATAATATGAGATTGTAAATAATTTAAAGGCTTAATTCCAGATTTCCTTTTCCTTTTTTTAATAACTTAGAACAGATAGAATTAATAGTAATTACTTTATAAACCCGTTTAATTATTTATAAATTTGTCTCAGTAAACAAAAAGCTGACAACGGAGTTGTAGAAGTTTCCCGTCACGCGGCTTACTTGTGATGCACGGCTTACACACACAACTTAATTTAAAATATTTTAAATATAATATTTTTCGTTTATTTAATTCAATGATTCTAACTAAATCGCGCGCGCATACCGTATTTCATTCGCGCGGGTGTGGTGGTACTAACAGCCACTCTAAATATTATTCATTTATTTAATTCTACCGTTCACCTGTGGCGTCACAACATAGCGGATGACTACAACAGTAGTCCGGCCGCTAAGTGGTATTTGAGGTGTGTAAGTGGGGGGCTGGGTTCCCCACTTCGATAAGAAAGAAATTTGTGGATACAACGAGATGCTAATAGAATAAAAAACTGCAATGAAAATTCCCACTGTACTCCCTTCTAAAATGTCTCGAAATTATTACTTTAATTTTAAGTAAATTTTACACATTCTCTTAAGAAAATTCTTCATTTTTTTTTATTTTATCTTAAAAATCAATTAATCTTCTGAAAAAATTCGTACAATATGTTTTTCTACACTGTAATGTTTTAATAATCTAATCAAGAAAAATTTATTTGGAAATTAAGAAAGTCTGTTGTTATCTAACAGTCGTCATTGCCCTGAAACACTTTGATTCTATGTAGCATGAGAAGCGAAACATACAAACCTTAATTTCACAGTGAAGTAATGTACGTCTCAGAAATTGCAAAATCTAAGGAAAAATACTAGATGTACTTAATGGCATATTTCGTTAAATATTATGGAATTTACAATGCCAACAATTGCAATCGCACAATTCCCTTGTCCTCAGCCAGCATTCTGTTGTTGCGTTATGTTAAATCAGATTGTTTTATCACTCTGACCCGGCGATAATACATAGCTGTAATAGGTACATTCATGAGACTTCTGGAAAAATACACGAAACAATCAATTACTATCTGTGGAGGATTGACGTGACAAAATTATTTTTTATGAAATATAAATTCAATCCTTTTATCATACTACATCTGAAAAATTCACACCGTTATTTTTAGTTTTATTACTTTTTGTTCCAAAATTCTCCACAAAATAAAGTTTGATATCAGATTGAATACTGAAATGTCTCTGTAACTTTTAATATTCAAAAGGAAATCCATATATATTAATAATATTATCCTTCATTATATACCAAGAATACACAAAGGAAATAAAGAGCGGTTAATTCGTAGTTGTTTAAAATGGATCAAGTTTATTGAGATTTCTGTAAGAAACATGGAACGAATTTTATAAATTTTATTTAAAACATTTAGACTGTAACCGTTTTGCATTTTGATCGCATTGTAAGAAAAACTAATAATAATAAAGCTATTAATATATTACGTAAAATATTTGTCATTGCAGTACGATAAGATCAATTTTTCAAAGAAACAAAAAAAGAAATAAGAAAATAAGAAAAACTATTAATTCGCTACTTTTACGCAGGTATGCAATAAAATCACTATATTATGATAAATTGCGTTTGGTGCTATCACGAGCAGAACTGATAGACATTAAAATTAATGGTTTGGCTACAGTAACATGACATTTTTCTTACCGTTTCAATACCGAGAAAGAAATGGAGTAAATTTTTCTTTGTACAATATGGATGGGTAAAATCATACGTCATTTTTTGTGTGGAAATAATTCTCTACATCGATTCCTTATCTTCTACTTACCTAATGCATTTTATAATGGAATTTGCGGTATTGTCTTGTTTTTTCTGGATTTTAATTCCAACATTTCAAAATTATTCATAGTTTGAGATAAAAATTTGGAAGAAATACGATATAATGCACATAATATCATTTACTCTACTTTAAGAAGGTAGAAATGCAACACACAAATACAGTATAACTACACCTATCAATCTTTATTAAGGCATATGATAGAAAAACAAAAGAAATAAATGCGATAGATAACTTATCATATATCTATTTCACCAACGTGGAAAATTACTACAAAAATTAACTAAAACTTAAACAAAAAATTAAATTTATTCATAAAATTCTTAACAATAAATATATTTAATTAGAAAACTAGCGTAAATATTCATACAACCAATTGAACATAAATATTTGTTTTAGAAATTTATTTTACACGTTAATTCAAATTGTATTTATTCTATTCAGAAACTACGGGCAAGCGAATAAATTTAGTTAATTTATTCTTCTTTCTTTAATGATAGAAATTAATTTTTTGGCAAGTGAAAAATAATAAACCTCATAGCAATTGAAACTCTACAACTTCTAGATGAATAATAAAAACCCTAACTTTGCCAAGAAGATGGAGTTAATCTTATAAATTATAATAAGTACGAAAAACTAATTATTTCTTAAAATATTGTAATCTAACAAGGAAACGTTTCCTATGAGGATAAGTGACCTAATCAGACTGTTGGTCTAAGCAGTCGACATTTTCTTAATATGTACAAAAAGAGTATAGACCCGTCTTAGATTTAGATACTGAATTATGCAAAAAAAACTATGTTGCCTCTTCATCATTCAGCCCTTCAGGTGAAAGTAATATTTTGGCTGAGTTTTTTTTACACAATTTCTTAGCAACTACAAATTGGATTTGTATGAACCACTTTAACCTCTGCAGATTTTCTTTCTACTACACACCAAGCTGTTGAACCTTTTACACCATAAACATACATCACACCAGAAATAATACAGAAATTACAACATATATACCCTTACACTGCAACTCAACATCTTACATTGTTTCTTCTTACACTTACACTTGGTGGTGTAAGTGTAAGAAATTTAACTGTAACTTAAGGTGGAAATTATCGCGCCAATGGGAGGATAGCTCCATGCAGTAAGTCTCCGACATCCTCTGGGCACCAGGCTGAACCTAGTTTTATGCAGCTTACGCGCTGTACTGAAGTGGTCCGTTATATTGCCGGAACTCGTGGGAATCGCAAGTCAGTCTCAATTAACAATTCTTCGGTAGTTGTTGGGCCACTTGAAAAACCAACAAAAACCAGGCATTTTAAAACAAAAAGGTAAATCTTTGGCTAAGGTTTCCCCATTTCCTAGTAAACCAGTGTGTCGTATCAGCTAGTGGCTCTCCGAAGTTTATCAATAGGCATAGGAGTGGTACCCTGTTAATCGAAGTAACTGATGACGAACAAAATCGGAAGCTCTTAGCCCTTCGGTAAACATGGAAGGAAGAACTTAACTGGAGCCACTTAACACTCTAAATTCCCGCTAGGGTATGATCTTTTGCCGTGACATGGCTGATATTGAACTATCTGAGATCTCAGAAGAGTTGTCACCGCTGTCTGTCGCTTCTGTGCAGAAGATTATGAAGAATAAGAATGGTATTGTTGTGCCAACATTCTCACTTAGCCTAAAATTTTCTACTCGTTCCTGAGAGAATAAAAATTGGCTACCTCTCTTTCCTTGAGCGACCATATAATCAAAACACAAAATTTAGCTTTCAGTGTTAGGGTTTTGATCACAACAAAATTAGTTAGACAAAAGAGCCGTATCAGCTGTGCGGGACATGATGACATGTACTGAAGCTGAAACGTGTATTAACTGTAAGGGTTCATATACAGCAAGACCTTGAGAATGCCAGGATTGTAAGGAGGAACAGGTTGTATTAAGAATTTGTATTGAACTGAGAGTGTCCTTTTCTGTTGCTCGTCGGGAATACGGAGAATCCCTCATTTTTTGCATGAGAAATCCTGTAACTCCCGGTGTTAGTTTTGTCCAGGCTATTTCTAGCAATGTGCAAAAGTTGAACGAGTACGTATCGCGAAGAGAGCTGACTAAATTGGTGCAGACTTTGTCAGCCAGATAAAATCCCTCACTTCTGCTTTCACAGCATTGAATACTGAAAAAAAGAAGGATATTTTTGTGGAAAGACCGACAAAGGTTTACCGAAACCACTTCAATCGGTACACTACCAAATATAAGTCTCTCTATACCAACAACATAGCAAACTACTAAGATCCCAATGAAAGGATGTAAAAAAAAAATCGTCACCTTGTACTGTATAACCACTCTGCCTGGCTTCCAAATCCCCTCCACCATCACAAAGTTTCTTCGAGGATATGGAGGCGAATGAAGTGCCCTAAGAAACAAAGCACTTTCTAAAAGTTATAAAATCCAAAAAGAAAACCGGATGTTATTTGATAAGTAATCTGCAAGCAGAGATTATTACAAGAAAACGTATTATTTAAGGGTACAAATATTATTCAGTGCAATTTTTGCGGTCTCCGTATTCTCCGTGAAGATATCAAAATTCTCCTAAAAGAAGAAGATCCTTTAATGTGGCAGCAGAAAACTCACCTCCGTTCCCAGAAAGATTGACTTTCGGCAGTTACATCTACGAAAGATGCGACCACCAAACTGAGAGAACAGGACGTGAAGGTAGGGCTGTTTTCCTGAAGGAAATCGTATTAGCCACGCTTATTCTGCTAACAACAAGAATCTCTGCAGTAAAGATATTGACATTATTCCAAATTAATATCTGCAACTTATATCTTCCACCAAATTCCAATATCACTAAAGATGATCTGTCTAGTCTGTTTTCACAGATTCCTTTATCCTGCCTAATAACTGGCAATTTCAATGCCCACCACTATTCATAGGGCTCACCATCATGTTCTTTTCGAAACACTATAGTTGATCGACTGAAGCAGAACTAAGATTTCTGCTTATTGAGCGATGGGTTGTACTCCTTTATGTCATCTTTACGGTACATTTCCCTGCATTGATCTCTGCTAGTACTCAACGTCCATACTACTACGTCTTACCTGAAGCGTTTCCAGAAACTTCTTTTAAGCGATCACAGACTGGTTGTTATCTCAGTCGAAAATACTGGTTTGCCTCAATGTCGGCCACGCAGATGGGTGATTTGAAAAGCAAACTGGATACAAGGATTCATTTAGCCATTACGACGAAAGTGGTGACGCGATCCACCAACTTGTCAAGATTACACACCTGATACTTGATAGTTCAAATGAATTTATCACGTTAACATCTGGAAACTCAATGCGGCCTACTATTCCTTGATGTGATGACTGCAGCGTGCACGAAGGTATCATCGCAGGGCTTTACGAAATTTTATTCGAAGGCCTACGACTGAATTTCTCTGCACCTTCTGAAATGTGAGAGCTGTTTGCCATCGGGCATTCCCAGTAATAAGTCCTTTTGACTTCGAGTTGGAACTACGACTTCTTAAATAAACAATCTAAATAAAACCAAAATGAATTAATTAACCAATTTTAGTAATAACATCTCTGGGCATTATCCATCTATCCTTACACTTTTTAACATATATAAAACTTAGCTTACTTAAGAAAACTGAGATTTTTTAAATCCTTATAAACTTCTAAAATGCGTACGGGACAAAATATTTTCTTCTGAACTTTTGGATAGCACTCTCAGCTTCGATGACAAATTAACTTTAGTATTTTATAAATTTAAAGACAAATTAGTTGTGAATTTCTGACAAGTTGCAGTCAGAAATGATAAATTGCAGTTGATGGATAGTTGCAGCACGTATGGATAAATTGTCCAAAGGTTAATTTGTTTTCAATTTAACTGACTTTTTTTTAACTCCGGATCTACTTTTAGGTATTCTTCAGAGGATGAGATGAATGATTTGTAGCGTGTGTGAAAATGCCATGCCTGACCGGGATTCGAACCTGGTACCTATGGATGAAAGGCCGAGATGCTACCACTCGCACCACGGAGACCGGCTCAATTTAACTGGCTTTTTTTTTGTCTTTTTTTTTTCTACTCCCTGAGCCGGACCGACTTGGTGGTATTACGCAACCCAGGGGAGTGTCCGTTACTCTAATAGGCCCTCTCCACCTACCGACTATATGCCGGCATGGCAGGTCAGGCCTACCGGTGGCTCTTTTGAGATTTTTTATTCACCATTTTGCCCTTTACGGAACCACATCATACCTACAAGTCGTGATGTGGCCCCAGGATCTTTTGTAATACTCTCTTATCCTAACAACATACCCCATGGAGTCCTCAGCGGATCATCGAAACCAGCACACCTAAGCATGCTGGCTCTCACCGCTGAAGCTGTCCACTCAACCTAACATACTAATAACCCAACCTTTTTTCATCTACATTCTTTTGTGTTAACACTGTCTTTATGTATTCAGCAACCTTCCTCCAGTTTTCCTCACTGCTAAGCAGGAAGTCCATAGTCTCTTTCGGTGTCTTTCCATGAATACCCACGTCATGTCTTTGCCTTAGCCATTTATTACATATTAAAAAGGTATGTTCAGAATCGTTATTCTCCTCGCAGTACATGCATGTGGGCTCATTCCTTTTTCCCACCTTATGGAGATAACCACTGAAGCACCCATGTCCCGTCATGAACTGTGTGATCCAATAGTCTGTTTCTCCATGCCTCCTGTTAATCCATCCTAATATATCGGGAATTAGAGCTCTTGTCCATCCAGCCACTCCAGACTCCACCCATCTTTCCTGCCAGATTCTATAGATGTCTTCCCTGACTTCATTTTCTGCTCTCCCTAAAAACCTGTCAGTTCTTTATCTGGCTATGAGGTCGATAGGAAGCGTTCCCGAAAGCACACAGAGGGCCTCGTAAGATACAGTTCTGTAGGCAGATACCACGCCTAATAGTATCCCCTGTCTGCCCTCTTCATCTGTCCCTATTTCTACTGATGGTCAGAGCACAACTCCATGCTGCCACAGCATACATCAATGTTGATACTACAGTTGTCGCTAGCACTCTTCTTTTGGATGCCCGAGGAGCCCTCTGCGTTGACAAAATAATATTTGAGCTTTTAGTCACTTTCTCAGCACTCTGACAAACACTTAGACCTGCTCAGTGAATCTACAGTTTCTCTGCAGAATGACCCCTAGATATTTTAGTGCTGTTACTTCCGCTATATTGTTGCCTCCAATCCGAATGTCTACTGGCTCCAATACTCGTTTGCCAGTGAACTTAATATATTTACACTTTTCAGTTTAAAGCTGCAATCCTCTATCGTTAAGCCATCTGCCAACTATATCCAATGCAGAATTTGCCTTATTTTTAACTTCACCAATCGTTCTGGCTTGCACAAGAATTGCCAGATCATCTGCGTATGCTATTAGCTGAACATCCTCAGGATATGTCAGCCTGAGCACACCATCGAAAGCAATGACCCATAAAAGTGGTCCAAGGACTGAACCTTGTGGTACTCCACAGCTCATACTAAAAGATACCTCTTGCTCTTGCACCTTGACTGTGCAGCTGCGATTTTTTAAGTATTCCTCCAATTGCCTCCTCAAGTACGGGCTAATTCCCTTTTCAGCCATGGCCGCATTAATATGCTTCCATGGAATCGAGCCGAAAGCATTCTTCACGTCTAAAGAGACAAGCAGAGGAATGTTTCTTGTACGCTAAGTACCTCTTCTAGTTTCGTTGGCCCAATTGATAACTTTACTGATTGCCTGTACTGTTGACCTGCCTTTCCAAAAACCAAACTGATTAGAGACTTATTCTTGCACTATCCTCCACCTCCTGCACTATGTGTCCAGTCAACATTTTCTCACCACTTTTCCCATCGTGTTGAGGAGGCTCAAAGGTCTATAAGTCAATTGTCCTGTATCATCTGTGCCTTTAGGAAAAAACACAACTCTAGCCTCCTTCCAACACTCCGGGAAAGTCTTGTTAATCAGTGCGTGGCTGGCCACCTCGAGTATCTCCCAAGGTGCTTTCTTAATTAATGCAGCTGGTATTTGGTCCGGTCCGGGGCTTTTCTTGATCGCAAGCATGCTACCGGCACATTGCAACTCGCACAGGGCAAATCTTCTGCTATCACAGTCAGTGGGGTTACACTCCTCAACAGTTATACGCGGGAACAGACTAGATATTTGTGTTTCAGCCCAATCCTTGGAAAGTATAGGAAGCCATCTGCCAAACCTTTTGGTAACTATTTTAAAGGCTATGCCCCATGGGTCATTGTCTAGTTCAGCACACAGCCTTGACCAGTGTACTCTCTTCTCTTTCCTTATAGCTTTATTAAGAGCTCTTCTAGCCTCTATATAATTACTTGCTGCCTCCTGATATCTCGGGTCACCAGCAGGTCTAAGCCTTTGCATAATACATCTCCTAGTTTGTAGCGCCTGTCTAAGGAGCGCTATCTCACCTGGCCACCAACAAAACCGTGTGTTTCCTGGCACCATTGCGTGACTCTCTATCCATCTCTTGCATAACAATATTGGACAAAGAGTCCGGCATAAGATGTTCAGCCGCCACTAGTCTGGTAGCCACTCTATTGGTTATTACATCTATCTGGTGTGCAGAAAATCTGAACGGCGAGGGTTGTTCGTTCACCTTAAAACTGATGTCATTCAGAGTTATCATTGTGGCATAGTGGTCACTAGCTATATCTTGTGGAATCACCTCTCAATGCCACTGCTGACTCCTCCATCTATTGTCCACTATCGTGAGGTCCAGGAAAGAGGTATGTCCCCTGGCCTCAAAAGTAGGTGTTTCGTCATTAATGTAATGGCAGCCAACGGTCTCCATCAGGTCTGTTAATAGTTTACCTCTTTTATTCGTACATCGACCGCCAGCTGCCACCAGCCTACTGTTGAAATCACCCAACATGATGACCTTCTTATGTGTGTTACTGACTACATCTTGTATCATATCAAGAGAACTAATGAATTCAGTAAGTGCCACATTGGGTGATATGTATACACCGACTATTAGTGTCTTGTGCGTTTCTAGCGTTACTATGCCTTTACCTCTAAAATTCAATCTACATGCCACTCTATGACTGACATCTTAGAACACCACGTCTCCCTCTGTGTCTGCATACCAACCAGTCCTAGCTGCCTCGTAGATGTTCGGTTCGGTAATAACCAATAAGTCGACGTTCTTCTGCGCAACCATTCTGGATACCATTTTGTGAGATAACTTGCTCCTATTTACGTTTGCTTGTAGTACTCTAATCATTTTTATTCATATCACACTGCCAGGCACCTGTTCTATGCTCATGTCTAACGTGTAACACCCGTTAGACATTTCCTGGGCTACTGGCAGTTCGCAATCACGTGGCCTCTGCCCCCGCAGTTAAAACACATTTCAGATCTGTCAGGGCCTTTACAGTCCTGACGGCGGTGGCCCGAACCCCAGCATCTATAACACTTTTCGCCGTCTTCTCGTGTGAAAGCTCGGCAGTTCACCCAACCAATACGTATGCGTTGCTCCACCATCCTACAGGCTGCCCTGTAGGATGTGATCACCGTAAAGTTCCTGGTCTCCACGAAGCCGGGTCTTATTGAAGAGATCCTAATGTCTTCCATATCACCGACCCTTGCCGTTATTGCCGCTAAGATTTCTTTAACGGTGGTGTCACCTTCCACATCTCTTATATGTACAATAGTACGACGTCCGGCTTTTGTCTTAAGGTCCACTTTAAGGTCAGCAACCTTATTTTTCAGAATACTCGTGAATTCTTCAGCACTTTTGGAGCCCTGTATCCTTACCAGTACCTCCTCATTTCTTCCTTTTTTTAATGAAATAACATCCTTAGCATCTTCTTTTGCAACCGCCGTCTTCATAGCTCCAAGAAGCTCAGCGTATGTTTTGCCCGTAGATTTGACGACTAACGTTCTGCTGTCCTCCACAGGTGGGGTTGCCTTCTTAATACGCATCTGCCCAGGCCTAACCTGGGTGGCAGCACCGTCCGTATGTAGAGTCAGATATTTAATAGCTTCCTTTCTTTCACTATAGAGATACGACACTATCTTTTTAATATAATTACCTATACTATTATTCGACAGTATATATGCCAATTCATTAGTATTTTTTATAATTCTTCTCAAAGCTTTCAGTATGATGAGCATAGTATTCTTCTCATCCATATTAAGAGTCGTAAAAGATTTTATTTTTTACTTCGCTTCACTTCTGTCTCCTCCCCGAAGACGGTTTGCTCATCCCTCAAGATATCCCCGCCTTATACTTGGGGCTCCTAGTCTCGTCATCATCACTCACGCGGGTTCTACAGACATCACTCAGGCTGCAGGTATCTCCTAAACCAGCGGGCAATTCAGAAACCAAACTCAATTTAGCCCTAAGTACATTCGGCCATCTCTTATGTAGTAACTCTATAAGTTCTTCATCTTCTAGCTCTTTTGAGAGTATTTGCTCAATATCATCTTCTCTGTAGGTGGATACAGTCTGTGTGGCCTGCGTAATTAAAGTCAAAGGCGCGGACAGTTTAATCCTTCATAGATCTTCTTCAATTCCATTTCTTCATAGATCTTCTTCAATTCCATTTCGTGGGTGCCTATATACTTAGACAATCCGGGTCCCATATGTTGCTTATGTGCAGCCATAGTGAGCCCTAGTTGGTAGATCAGACTACGCAATGTCTCTGGCATAACATCCTCCTCATCTGTGGACCCTTGTCGCGGCCTCTTGTTTCTTTTAACATCAGTTTTCTTAACGTGTGTAACTTTTGCGCACTAGTGCTTTGCGTGGCTGTAACTTCCAGCCGGAGCGATCGTCATCGTTTCATGGCTTGTCGCTGTACTCAGGGAACTGCCCCAAGTCCAACGAGTACCCAAAAAAAATGTTGAGATGGTGGCGGGTGGGGGGAAGGAAAATGTATTATCCCAAAAATGGGGTCCAAAAATTGGGGTGGAGGGGGGTCAAGGGGTCGGGAAGGTTATAAATCAAATTTTGGTAAAGGAATTTTTGGATTAGGATGACTGGTTCGGAAGTTATATAGTTAAAGGAAATCCCCCTATTAAAAGTCCTGTTGGACTTAGAAAAAATCACGTATTGAATTCTTAAGAATTCTCTAAAATCCTTTCTAAGTTGTTTACTACAAGCCGCTAACTGGCAGCGACCTGTCCAAACACTTAGAGAATTTTCACTTAATATTGTACTATTATAACCTCAAAAGTATATAATAAAACACTTTAAAAAGTATCTTTTACTCACTTTTCTGATTTATATATGTTCTCAGATTATCCTTCCTTACTCTTAATAACTTTTATCACTTCACCACCTTATAAAAATTAAATTATAACTGTTTTAATTCACTAAATTCACAAAATAACTTTGAGAACTAAAAAACGTTGATAAAAAAGAAATTCCGTGTCCAAAACTCTTGTAATTTTCAAATCTTGTCCATTAACCAAAACACTTTAACATCCAATTAACAAATCAAATAACAAACCGAAAAAACCTATTAAAAAAGCGAAAAACGCGGAGCAGTAGAAAGACTTCCTCACAGTAAGAGTATCCACACTCGACTCAATTTAACTAACTTTTCTTTTTTTTCTTTTCCTGTTTAGCCTCCGGTAACTACCGTTTAGATAATACTTCAGAGGATGAATGAGGATGATATGTATGAGTGTGAATGAAGTGTAGTTTTGTACATTCTCAGTTCGACCATACCTGAGAGATGTGTGGTTAATTGAAACCCAACCACCAAAGAACACCGGTATCCACGATCTAGTATTCAAGTCCGTGTAAAAATAGCTGGCTTTACTAGGACTTGAACGCTGGAACTCTCGACTTCCAAATCAGCTGATTTGGGAAGACGCGTTCACCATTAGACCAACCCGGTGGGTTTCAATTTAACTGACTGGTCTACTTTATCCGCACTTTCTACAGATACACACATCGGATTTAGCTTAATACTAGATTTCTCAATAGTAACAAATGTTTTCTACCATAGGTTTACAATTTTATTTTCATTTTCATTTTTTTATGATATATTATGTACGATATATCAAAATAACTCTAGTGATCATCAAAGATTAAATACAATATGAAAATTATAAATATCTCTAAAATTTGGAACGTTATTAAATAAAGGTAATTAGCCCGCCACTAAGAAGGAACGAAAGTAACTAAGTGAAAAAACGCTTATCATTCACCAAGTTATAATACGCTTAGAGTTAGGATATTGAAATAATAATTTAAATAGTTTGTATTATATATATTCTCATATAAAGTACTTGATCGGCAGGCTTATACCAATATTTATATTAATTTACCGTATTATATACATATATTTGTCATCAATCACTCAGCTGTCATGCTGTGATAAAGTACGTTTGCTCAAAATAAATGCATATAAACTGTTTTAAGACTTTTAGATCACTCCAGTTCATCACATGATACATCATAACTAATATTTTATGTCGAGTTTTACTACTTTTGAGAAATTTTTCATAATAAAAAAGTTAATTTTGGTAACAAACGTAAGAGTGCATTCCCGGTAAGACTGATTATACTTCTTGCCATACATAGGAAAGTAAAAGATGCATCTCGTCTAATGTGTGCAAATGTGAGCATTTAGATCGGACATATGAAACGTATATGTTGAAATGTAATAATTCCAATAACAACAACCAAGTAATAATTTTATTCCACCTGAATTTTCTTCATAGAATGTTTCAGAAGGGAGATCATTGTGAACAGAACCAGACATTTATATCTCTGTACCGTAGCACCATCATAGTGCTACATTAATGACATCCCCAATGATTTGGTAGTGCACCATCATAATTACGTTAATTTGTGTGCTGGATGGGAAAGCTAATTATCTAACCGGCAGCAGATAGGTGAAGTAAACGCAACAAGGATTTTATTTATTCCAAGAATTTTTGTTGGAACAAAATAATCTAATCACATGCATTCAGTAAAATTGATTGTAAATTTAAGATTTTTTTCTCTCTCTCTCTCTCTCTCTCTCTCTCTCTCTCTCTCTCTCTTTTCTCACAACAAAAATTAAACAGTCCTGTCCCTTTCATGAAGTTAACTACTGAGCTTTGTCAGATTATATGTGGTGAAAAATAAAGTTATTTTAAGACAATAGACATCATTTGTAGTACTATTTATTATGGATACAGTTTATTATCTGAAAAAAAACGAAAGCTAATTTCGTATTATCAGTTAAAAGAAATAAAACATATGATTTAATCGACGAATTAATTAAATATAACGTACAATTTTTTTATCGTATAAATTTCATATTAAGTAAAAATATTTAGCTTTATAAAATCACCGGTTAGTCTACGAGTAATTCGACTCACAAAAATCGGAAATATGAAAGCCAAAAATTACCTCCACTGGCCTTCTCTTTTTTAGACGTAATAAGTACGTCTTGGTACGAAATAAAAACTCTAAATTTCAAAACTACCTTTATTAAAGATGTATAATGTGACTATTAGAAAATATAAAATACCTATTATTGTGTAAAAATCTACTATTATCTACAAGTAACTATCATAATTTTTCAACCCTAAAATTTACAATAAAAAAAATCGTTTTTAATCTATTAGCGCGTTCAGTGTAAAGCCTTGTAAACTGAAGAAAAAAAACAGTCAGGAAAAATCTACTTCAATACGTTGTCGAGTTTTATGGCACAATTCATTTTTCAAAATATGCAACAACGGATAAATTCATGTATCCATAAACTTTCTGTAAAATATTCCCGGGATAACACAGGAATTTATTCCTTACTAATAAAATTATTCTGAAAACTGTTCGTTTTGACGATGATTTGGTCACAGACTGAAGAATTAAGAGATCTAACAAACGATTAATTCAATTAAACCGACTTTGAAAAATTAAAAGTGTAAAAAAAAAATAAACTTCCCAGATTTTCTTATGGTCAATAAGAATGAAAATTCAGGAAAAAAGTTATAATCCGTTGACAAAAATTCGGAAGTGTCGTGAGAGAGAAAAACTATAGCAGTTCTTTATTCTGCAATAGAATATCAAAGTGGCGGGCTTAAAAAAATTAATCAAATTTCTTTTACAATATAAAATAAAAGGGTGATAAAAATTGTATTTTGTACATCATTTTTTTATGTACTCTATTTTCGTTAGGTATGAACAGCGACTAGTAAAAATATAAAATATTTTTTTTTTTAAGCTTTATGTTTTAATATTTTAATTACATTTCAGATTATTATAATTTTATTCAGTAATCTAGGTATTGAAAACAACAATAAACAAATTTTTACTTCATATAAACCAAAAAAGGATAGGATTATTTTTTAAAACCTTTCACTACAAATATATTACAGTGTGGTAATTTTAAATGTTAGCTGTAGAATCAGATGTTTCATTAAGTTGGCTTTCTCAAACTTTACTAAAAGTTAAAAAAATAAAAGAATAAAATTAAAAATCCCGATCTCCTGATGGAGTGAAAGCGTTGTACTTTCTTATTCTCGCGGTTCTGGATTTTGAGTTCCGAAACCCAGAACGTAATGTGTCTTGGCACATTTTACAAGCTACTAACACTACATATTATAATTTTATTAAAACGCTTTGCACTTTGATCTTATGGTGGAATAATTTTTCAACACATTGAAGAATTTTAAATATAATAACATAGCTGAAAAATTTGACTCATAATAATTGCTTCACCCCAATCACAGCAAATTTGATGCGGAGAAGATCGCTTGCAGATAATACTGTTCACCAGTCACGTTCACGCTCACTATCTTAAATAAAACGTTTGCACCTTCTACAGTATTGAAGTCATGTATTAATGACAGTTTTTCCACGGTCTTGTACTACTCGGAATTCAATAGACCAAATATGCTACAAAATGTTCTATAATTTTTTTCTTTGTATTAGTTACTTGGATTAAAGAATATTTTACCCTTTCCCAGAATTAAAAAATTAAAAATTAATAATCTATTTTGGTGCGTATATGAATTTTTATTTACATGCATTGATTTATATGCGCTGAAAATTTCTTTTTATAATGATGTATTATTTACATCATTATTTAATCAGCCTTTCATTCGGAAGGTCCCAGGTTTGAATCTCGTATTCTTCATACATATAAACATATTGTATGTTCTTTTTCATATTTTCACACAAACTTCGTGCTAACGTGGTGAATTTAATCGTAAAAATCGTTTAACAATTAATCATAAATTAATTTTTTTTAATTGAACAGACTTAAAAAAATATAAAATAAATTAAAAAAATAAATTGCAATGAAAAGAGAAAAATAACTTTTCGTTACTTCCTCAATACAATTTTTGAAATGTACTTTTTGAAGTCGACGCCAAATTTAAACAAATTTTATTATCCGTATCTCTTGCAATCGTAATATCGTAATCCGTATCTCGTATACTAGTAACACATTTAAAATTTGGGGCCGATTTGAAAAACCTAAGTTTCAAAAATGCTGTTTGGGATGTATTGGAAAAATACATTTTCCTTTTGCGATTTGTTTTTATAATTTATTTTTTATGTTTTTGGAGTCGATTCGATTTTTTTAAGTTTTTATTTTACTGTTTTTAGTTTTGTAACTTCGTCGAAGCTAAATTATTTGCGGGTAGCAGAAAAAAGATCATATTTTGTTTCAAAAGAACGTATTTCAAAGTACGTTCTCTTGAAACAAAACAAGATGGTTTTTTGCTCGTTACTTTTATTACATTGATCTACTACAATTAATCAACAAACCGGGACGACCGCTAGCAACTAATCTATTTTTTAAAAAAAGAATCATCAAAATAGGAGCTTTTCATAAAAATTTATGCTCGGACAAACATAATAAATATATATACGAAACTCTTATTACTGTTGTTCGGGGCCACTAAGTGTTTAAAGTTTCTTAATTATTGTATGCAATTCTGGAGATTATAGGAAATAGAAACGTTATTACGGGCCGTTTTACCTCATTTTATTACTTCCGCGATTTTTCTGTTTTTGTAATTTTGATTGCTTATAACTCAAAAACCAAGGCATTTATCGTGAATCGGTTTTCGCACAATTTTTCTCGTAAAAGTTTACATTAAAATCATGTACCACATGTCCATCTTCTTATTTAAAAAACAGTTTGATTCAATATGGTGGACAAAAATTTCAAACACCGTAAAATAGTAACTATGTAGATTCGTACTTCTTTCTACCTTCTAAAATCCTTCGGTTTTGAAATATGAAATGATTTCCATACTTTAGTATCACCAGGTATATTGTGAAAATACATTATTTAATTCTGTTTAATATCGTTGCCAAATTAATACAATAGTAATTATTACATGTAAATCATATATTAATATGTAATCATTATAAAAATTACCAAATTTTTTTCAATAATATAAATTTTTAACTTTTCATCTGCCTAAGATTTCAAGTGGTACCTATTTTCCTATTAATTTTATCTCACTTCGTCTTACGTTTAGTAAAAAACATGTCAGAATTCTTTAAATTTGTTGAACCTTATATTTAATTTTTTAATGCAACATTCAGCTACACGATCAGATTACTATAAAACAAAAATATGTGTTTAATAACAGAATCCAAATAAATGTTGACGAAGTTAACATTAGTTTATCATCTAGTATTATTAGGATTTGAAAAATTAAAAGTAGTTTACCACAAACAAAATCTCTAAACCAAATATTTCAAAGTGGGTCATAAAAATAAAGAAATGTTTACCATGCAGAATCAATAGTTTAAAACATGAGTCTCTTTTAATAGCTTGAAGGAGTTGTGTGGTGAACCGCAGAAAACAGAAACTTGCGTCGCTTTACTGGGTAGCTTGAGTCAAAAGACCCAACACACTGCAAGTGACACTATTATCTTCTATCCTCTGTCCTGGTGAATACACTGAATAATTCATGATTATTAACAAACTTATTTTGATTTTCTCTTTTCTACCGAGTAGGTATTTCATTTCACACACTTTCTCTCACAAAAAGCTCCATCGCAATTAATAAACAATAATTTGGAGGTAATGATATAAAGCATCCTAGGAATAATAGCCATCTCTTTAATATGCGTTTATAACTCTTTTACCTCGGTAATTATAACCAATGCTTATAAAACGTAGATTTATATTTGGATACGTATCTCATAATCCGATGTCTAACGTAGTGTTCAGTAAACGAAAAATGTTTTATTTTCCGCTAACGTTCGGGCAGTATTGTTTGATAATCTTGTAAAACACTTATGATTATTTCATAACTTTTTTTTTATGTCAGTATGTGTCTTCCTAAGTTGCAAAAAGGGGTTTTATCTTATATTATCTTATATTTATGTCAAAAACTTTAATTTTTCCCATTATTATCAGCCTGATGCTCAGTTTTAAATTACTTAACAATTGAAAAATTTTGTGCAGTATGAAACTTATTTTTGTAGTACAATATTTATTTTATTTAATATTATTTTTAATGCACGATCTAGAGAAGAAAGATAAGAATCATATTATCTTCTGTACTTCTAATTTCCCTTTCTCATTCACATCACTTCTACAAAAATTTGTGTGTTACTATTCACATCGTAATTACTGTTATTTCATATGTTCTTTAATTACTTAGATTTACAGATTATATTTTATTAGCTCGCACAATCTACTTTTAATTTAACAGTGAAATGAAAAAAATATATATATAATTCCTAAAATCTAGATTAGTAGTCTCTTTCTTTAATGAAACCATTCAGCAATTACGAATAGTTGAGAAAGTTACACGACGTGATGTGAAAGTAATGATAAAATTAGTTAATATTCTGAAAAAAAGTTAATATTGAAAAATAGTTAATAGAGTATTTTTTCAAATGCTTAATTCCATTGAAATGATCACATTATTTTACTCAAACGATAGCATTTAAAAATCAATTCAAATTCTACGATTACGAAAAGAAAGGTCGAACAATTCCTGACACGAATCATAGAGTACCATGGATGGAGATGTAAGGAAAATTTGCTGAGGAAGACGTGTTATGTTTCTGAGAACGGAGTTTACACATATTAGAAGTGATGGAAAGGCGACGGTGAGGATCAGATCCTCACCGTCAAGACTATCCCGACGGTCCTGGCCGAGAGTATCCCGCCGATGTCAAATGACACACTGTTCTTTACTACCTTCAGAAGGTCGGCATAAGTCCTCCCCTCTGGTTTTACAACCACCGTAGTAGTGGGCGCTCCTACCCGCCTTTTCTCTTTGGCGCTTCCCGTTGACCTCCTCCCTTCCAAAGCCGACTTCTCCAGGTGGACCAGCAATTTTTCCTTACATCTCCATTCATAGTACTCTATGATCCGTCTCAGGAATTATCAGACCTAGCGGCAGGCCGACTGAAACAGGCCCTTCGATCTCTCCATTATCTTGGAAATGGCCTGCGCTAGAGCCCTCAAGATACTCTCCTAAACCTTAGCTGAGTTAATTGCTATTATTTAGGTGGCTGAGCTTCCACAGTCCAAGGTGTCAGGTCTGTGCCGCCAGCGTGCCGGCACTTGACCTTTCCACTATAATCTGGCCCGGCTGTAGTTTCTTCTCTAGAGCTAATATTTTTTATCCAGGGTATTTTTGTCACCCCATTCCTCTATAATCCTTGCCCAACAAAAAACGCCACCTCAAAAATCCACACCATCGACGTATCCTCCAAAGCCTTCGGGGTCCTTCACCAGTTCACTGTGCCTGAACAATTCTTTCAACCATTTCTTCCCGGCCAATTCCATCAATACCGACTCCTCCACGCCCTTCTCCAAAGCCCTCTGGATCTCCTGGCCACCATAAGTAACGTTGTCAATTAATTTACAGGTAATTTAATTCCTAAGCGTAGATTATTTATATATATTTTTTTTTTTTTATTAAATTTAATATTAATTTTATTTATGTAAATATTTATTATTTTATTTATACTTTATAAATTATAATTTATTAGATAATTTTTTTTCCTAAATTTATACGGGCATCGACTGCTAGGGTCATTAGCCCACGTCACATTCTTTAAAAGAAATTACTATCACCATCAGGATCGTCATATGTAAGGGTGTAAAGTGCCCTTACATTTTATTTAAAAACTCAACCAACATAAAAAACATTATGACACAACAACAACAAGACAAAACAACACCTACGGGATGTAAAGGGCCCCGATATTAAAATTTGAGACGAGGTTCTCAAAAAGACCATGAAATTAAAAATACAACTTATCAATACCATTTCTTTCTTCTACCTGTCTCGTTTATAGTTTGTTTAAGCACCCTCGGGGCGACAAGAACCGCCGTGAAGCAGTATATTAGTCGCGCCAGGATGCCGTGGCAGTAGACTCCTTATACACAGGCTACAGGCATCCATTGCACTTACCCATAGCCTCGCGTCCTCAGTTTACCCTTGAGGGTCTCCCATGCAATCATTGGACACACCCTGACTCACTCCTCTTGAATGCAGACAAGCCAGGATGGCCTAGGCAAGAGGGCTACCTCCCGTCACTACACGTGCCACGCTTCGAGACTCCCACATACATAATGAATTCCACTTAGAGATTCTTTAAAACAGCTTTAAAAATTTTTTCAACTTCTATAGACTTCTAAGAAGTCCACTGGCGTGTAAAAATGCAACCATCTTTTCTTCATTTCCATTATCCAGATCAGCAGTAATGTCACTTCTTAGACGGAACCTCTTTCTGAGGTGTCCTCATATATTGTACACTCTTCTATTAGATGCTTAATTGTAAGTGTTTTATTGCAAACACCGCACATTGGTCTCTCTTCGCCGGTTAACAAACATGAATTTGTCAATCGCGTGTGACCAATTCTAAGTCTGGTCACAGCTACTTGTTCACGGCGAGTCAACTTAAAGTCGCTTTTCCATTTATATGGAGAAGTTTTCACTGAGTTTAATTTTGTATTTAAACTCCTTCAATCAGTATTCCATTTGTTTCTTACTATGTTCGTTAGACAGTTTTTAACATCTGCCACTCTTACAGGAAATGCATCCAAATCATCGCAGACTGTTGCCTTTCTGGCAGCTTCGTCTGCGCTTTCATTACCTATAATACCAGCATGCCCTGGAGTCCATATAAATACACATCGCTGTCCTCGTTGCTTTAAAACATATAAAATGTACAGAATGTTTGAAATTAGGACATCCTTAATATTTTTGTTCCGAATTGCAACTTAGAGAATCGGAACATATTAGCACTCTCTCTTCGCAATAGTGTTCTGTGTACCGAAGAGCTTGCTGAATGGCAGTAAGTTCTGCCGTATATTCACTGGCCATATCTGGCAGTTTCCAATAGTGGGCCTCTCCATTTACATATATGGAGCATCCAACACCATGTTCGGTTTTAGAGCCGTCAGTATAAATTCTGATATGTTCTTCATAGTTGCTGACAGTGGCTAAAAATTCCTGTTGGATGATCACTGCTGGCTTCTTTTTTATTTCTTCCTGAGAGAGATTTAACCTTGTATTTACCGCTGGCAAAAGCCATGGCGGTATTTCTTTGGTGGAAATTGCTAGTGTCTCAGGAATAGCAATTTCGTATTTTCTTCTTAATTCGTGGTACCTAATTCCGGCTGGTCTGGAATAGGTAGCACGACGTTCGTATACTGCAGCCATAGGACGATTCATGAAAAGTTTATTATTTATATCGGCAGGAAAAGCCCATATGTTTGCTGCGTATCTTAGCAGAAGGATCTCTCTTCTATAATGTAGTGGGAGTATTCCGGCTTCAGACATTTGACTAGTCGCCGGACTTGTGCGGAAAGCGCCTGTTGCATATCTTATTCCGCTATTGTGAATAACGTCTAACTTTCTTAAATGCGACTTCCTAGCGGATGAATATACAATACATCCGTAGTCTAGTTTTTATTGAACCAATGCCTTATACAATCTCAATAGTATCTCTTTATCTGAGCCCCAGTTAATGTTCGATAAACATTTAATAATGTTTAGGGCTTTTTTGCATCTAACACTCAAGTCCTGTATGTGTAGTCCCCGCGTAAGAGATTTATCCAATACTAGGCCTAAAAATCTCACGTTGTCTTTATATTGTATTGGATCTTTACCAATTCTCAACATAGGACTTTGATGAGGAATTCTCTTCCTAGATAAGTGTACACAACACTTTTTTTCTGGTGAAAATTGGAATCCATTATTCCTCGCAACTTCATTTAGGGCGTTAATCGCCCGTTGCAATTTTTTTTTCACCATAGCAGTCTTGTTGCTGGCATACACAATTGCCACATCATCAACATAGACGCTTTTGCTGATTTGTACTGGAATGGCTAATATCAATTTATTAATGGCAATGGTAAACAAGGTGCCGCTGAATGGCGAAACTTGTGATATGCCATTTTCCAACATTCTTTTAGTTGAATATTCATTGTTGACACGTACTTGGAAGGTACGGTCATTCATATAGTTGCTGAGCAATACTGGCAGATTGCCGCGAATGCCCCATTCATGTATCTGGAGCATTACTCCATGTCACCAGGTCATATCGAAAGCCTTCTGAAAATCAAAGAAGACTCCGACATAATGTTTTCTTGTAATAAAGCTGTTATATATAATGTTCTCTAAGTTGATCATTTGATCGGTGGTAGAGTGGTATTGCCGAAAACCTGCTTGATATGGTGATATCAGGTTTTCTTTTTCTAAAACCCAAACGAGTCGATTATTAATCATTTTTTCGAGTATTTTTCCCATGGCGCACGTCAAGGAGATAGGACGATAGCTATTGGGATCTGTTAAATTTTTATTTTTCTTTGGTACTGGAACAACATGAGCTTTTTTCCACTGCTGCGGGTACATTCTATCCCGCCATATTTGATTATACAGTTCTAATAGTCTGCGTTTTGCAGTGGTATTCAGCTGCCTGATCCTATTATAATGGATTTCATCCGGACCAGCAGCTTTGTTGCCTGCTTTCTCCAACGCTTTCATGAATTCTCCTATTTTAAATGGTACATTATATGAGTAATTATACTCAGTACGGAAATTTAGTAGACCCTCAAGTTCTTTTTTCGCTCGAAAATCTTCTTCGTAGTTAGCCGTTTTGCTGGCTTTCTCGAAGTGAATGGATAATAGCTCTGCAATTTCGTTCGGAGTGTCCATCTTCATCTTGAAGGCTAGTTATGAGAGCAAAATTTTTACGCCCACAAATAGCCTTCACTTTCCTCCAAACATCTGATGCAGTAGTACTTCTGTCAATACGCATTGCTGCCAGGATCGTTTCTTCAAGTCTATCATGAGACGTTTTGCATACGCCCTGTATTTCTTAAAGGCAATAAGATTTTCTGCGGTAGGACGTTTCTTAAAAGCGTTATACGCCCTTTTCTTTCTTGTTATAGCTTTACTTATTTCATCGTTCCACCATGGAACGGGTTTCTTCATACTTTTCCCAGATGTTTTGGGAATGAATCTCGATGCCGACTCAAGTATCGCATTTGTTATATCGTCGACATCATCCTCGGTAACTCCAGTTGTTTCAGGGAGTATATTTCTAACTGTGAAGCTCGTCCATTCTGCCTTTTCAAACAACCATCTTTTAGAGATGGGATATTTTTTTTTTTTGTAAAGTCAGTTACAATTTGCACCGGGAAATGATCGCTTCCATGCAAATCGTCTAAAACATGGAAGCTGTACCTCGATGCTATCGATCCGCTTATAAGTGCAAGACCTATACAGGACGTCGATCCATTTCTGGCATTGAAAAAGGTTCCTGACCCGCCGTTTAAAAGAATAAGTTCATAATTCATCAGGAACCTTTCCAATTCTCTTCCGCAGGGATCTACTCGATCCGATCCCCAAAGAAAATTTTGTGCATTAAAATAACCCACCAATAAGACAGGTGGGGGAAGCTCAGATACTAATCGCGCTATGCCATCCTCCTTCCAATCAAAATTCGGTAAATATATGCTGCAGACAGTGACCTGGAGATAATTATTATTTATTTATTTATAGTTTATTATTAAAACTAAATCAAGGATTAACAATTCTTTTTAAAATTTAAATTAATTATTTTAATTATTACACAAATTTATTAATAAAAGAAATGCATAATTATTTAATATTTAGCTGTAAATGAAAGGATTCTTTATTTGACAAATTATTTAAAAGTACGTTGCAACGGACTGCAGCAAAGAAAAACTAAGGGATCACATTGAGCGGGAGAGAGTCGGTTGCGCGTAGCCGCCCGGCTCACTGAGTGGTCTACTCCGCGCCAATAGCAGCAGAGTAAGGAGAAGCAGCTGTCCCGGCAACTAATGCAACTTCACACGAACACACACAAAAGTAAACGAAGAAGACGGCGTCCCTAAGCCAACTCCCTGTTATCAATATTTCGTTGTAAAAGTTGTTGTTAGTACGCTAAATTCATGAACGTCATTTAGTTACAATTGGCAAAAACATCCAACAAAATCATGTGTAATGAAACATAAAGCATTTAACATTTTCGCAGCGGGCCACAGGTCACCCTTTTTTCTAGTTACTAATAGAAATATACTCCACATAATAAATACGAAACAGATAATTTCGAAAGATGTTTTATTAGAAGAAAATTTCTTAAATATTTTGAATTCTATAAGGAAATATCTATTGTACAAAAATTACACAATTTTTGTCGCGAGGAACTGAATTTTACTGCTAATTGGAAAACACTAAAGAAAATTGAAAAATCTATGGGCTTTCAATTCAAGAAGTTTAAAAATAATAATCATCTCGTGTATTTTTAAACGTATATTTTTTCTTAGGTATCTGGAAAAAATGCAACTTCTCAGCTAAAAAGACCGGTCGTATATTTACATGAAGCTTTGGTACACATACATTATACGGTAAAAAGATGCTTGCAAAGTGACGATGTACTTAGATGTTTTTGTTAATATTAGTGCCGGTAACCGTTTAATTGTGGTTCATGCGGTTTGGGACTTGGAACTCATAGATGATGCTTTATAATGTACGATTTCAAGAATATAAGAGAAGATTATCATAAAGAGATGAACAATAAAAATGTTTTGAAGTATTTTAAACAAGTTATCCCAGAACAGGTTCCAAAAAATACAGTAACCTTTTTTAAAGGGACAACTTTTCTTGTTTAGAACGGATCGACAAGCATGTCACTTTGCTCAGTAGGACTAAGCCCAGACTGTAGGTTGTGTAATATATCTCCAGCTCCGTCTGTAGCCAAAAAAAAATCAGTTGAAGTCCTCGAATATGAACTTCTCCTAATCGACTTGTACATATATGTATGTATTTAGCTAATGTACTACTTAAACATGATAGTACATTGTATAATACCCTAAGAAATACACTAACTTACTAATGGTATTTTTTTTTATTCAGTTATTCTGATAAACTTTTTTACTTCCGTAAAACATAAGGAAGCATACAGAGAAAAAAAGAAACGAAACGAAACATAGTGCATAAAGTGAAATTTTGAAAACGTATCTAAAATTATGAATGTAAAATGACAAAAACCAAACTTTCGTTGCTAGGCAATAAATATTATAATTGTTGCATGTCAATCCTTATTTAATTATTATTTTTCAGAAACATTTTTTTTTAAAGTTAGAATGTATAATTTTACTTTTTGTGACCAAACATTCCTCTCCTTGCGTTTTCTTTCTTTAGAAAGGAATCACTTACGTATTTGAAGTCAGCGTCAGAAACACTATATAAAGATTCAGCTGTTAACATTTTTGTAACAAACAAAAAAGGAAATTTTGTTGTCCAGTGTTTATTATCTAGAAATAAATTCATGCCATTTAAAATTTGTTCTAACTATTTTTTTTTTTTTCAAGTAGAAATAACAGTAAATTTTAACATTATTTTATCTTCTCGGATAGTTATCGCTTCTTAAAAATTTCCTTCAATTCCTCACATATTACTTCTGTGTAGCATGGGGGACAGATTACATCCTTGACACGCACACTCCTGAATCGGAGCTTACTTGTCTTCTATTTTCACTCTTATAATTATCGTTTGATTTCAATATAAAAATTATTAATTTTAAATAGTATCTTTCATTGTTATTTATTAATAAATTAAATTATTCGGATAATTATTTTTAAGATTAAAATAAATAAATAATAATGAATTTGTAAACTAATTGTAAATAACACAATTGCTTTTTGAACAGCAGAACACGTTTAATTTGTATTTAGTAAATAGACTTTACATCATAATAGTATTACCAGCCGTAATAAACCGTGAAAGATTTATCTAGAACCTAAAATAATTATAATGTAGTGATAATTACTGTTTCAAGGTATATCAAACATAATTGTATATCCGCATTGGAATGTCCTTGTGATTTATATACATATTTTTTCTTTCTTAAAAAAGATATTTGAAGATAAAATTAATATTTATAAACCTATTAATGATTAAAAAATGTTGAAGCCGATAATAAATTATAATGCCATGTTGTTACTTATGAAATGCACACTGAAGTATTATAAAATGCTGTACTACGAGTATAATACAATATTTATTACGAACTTATCAAAAAGGTTAAAAAATTATCGCTGTTATAATAGTTAGATTTTATCACCAAAGCTAAGTTGAAATAAAGAAAGGTGTATTTTTTCTAATGAATTTATAAAAATATTATTAAATTTAACCTCTCGTGAATACATTCTGCAGAATTTATTAACGAAAATAATAATAATAATAATACTCTCTCAAAGTATTACATTGTTAAAGTGTTTTTTTTTTGTTTTTTTTATGAATGATTACTTTTTCATTAAATTCTCGGAAAATTTGTTCTAAATTAACTGAAAGAACCTGTAACAAAGGAATCACTTAGTGACTCATTTTAGTTCAAATTTCAAAGAAAATATGAAATCATATAAAAATTGTACTTTTCGAATATTACTTTTTACGATTAAACAAATACTTTGCATGAATATTAGCGTTTTTCTGGTTATTTCACATAGCTTTTTAATTATATTATCAAACGAATTATTTATTAATTCTTCCAGAAAAATAAAAATAAAATAATTGATTAAATAAATAAAATAGAGTATATTTAACAATTAACTTCTTTATACATTTAAATAATATTATTCTATAGCTAACAACTCTCGGATATGATTTCAAAATCTGTATCCCAGGATACATCAGATTGGTAATGTGTACCCCAAAATGTAAATTGAAATTGTTTTTAACCTGAGAAATAGACCGGTAATCTTAAAACATAAATAAATCATTGAATTTACCTCTGTAACACATGTTCTTAATCTTTGTCATCAGCGATTAAAATGCATTTATGCAATTTCAAGAGTACTATTGCTGCCTTATTTTTAGTAGTACTTATTTTTAATAAATCTGAGTAAATAATGTACATCTAGAAATGATGTTTATCCCTGAAATCCCTTATTAAGATGTTGCTTTAATTAAAGCAGAAAATGATCTGTTATTTTTTTAAAAATTAGAAAAATAGGATTTCGAACTATTGCTCTATTTATTTCGTTCCAGGAATCAGAGGGCTTGTAATTTATAAGGAGAGCATATGGTCTCAACAAAGTAGATACAAACACTGTAATTCAGTCATTGTGGGTGGATAACATTGGAGAGACCAAGCAAGAGAGTGAATTTTGAAAAGCAGCATCCCTTTCAGTAGCTTCTAAGATGGTTGATTCTGCTAATCAACAAAGCCTTCAAAATTCTCATTTGCATTTGTTATTTACGATTGTTATTTTAACACTTGAATCCTTTTTCCACATATGAAATCATGTTGTACTTTAAGGCAGTAAATCCCGCAGACAAATGACCTTATAAAGGATGAACGTGATCTACAACTAGGTATCAACCCAATGTTGACAGGAAATGACTTTTCATCCGGAATTCTAAAGGTTTTCAACGTGCAGAAGTTGAGGTTTGTTCATGTTCAGGTTATTTACATCAAGAACTACTGGATTTTATAAATGCCACAAATGTAATTTATTACCAAAAACCATTAACCGCACAACACTTTGCTGCAGAATACTTACTGATGTTATAGTTATAGGATGTAAATAGGTAATACAAAGTAGCAAACATCAAATTATCTGTAGCGGGTAAAAAACCGTCGCCTAAATATCAAAATGTTCAAGTTCCATATTTTAAATATAAATCTAAATACTTGGGAAAACATCCAAAACATCTGTAAGAATAATGTAATTGAGTTTATTTAAACTAATTTTCACATAATTATTAATGTGATTTTATACATACTATTGTTGTATGTATTAATATTATTAATAATTTTATATTATATTCTGGTTGGCATAAACTGTTTCTTATATAAACGCATTATAACTAAAATGAGTAAATTTATCACATTATATACAGACGGTATGATTTTTACAAATTATTCACATACATCATTAACAAACTGACACCTACAATTATTGTGTCTTGTGAAGTTATCCCTAATGAAAACAATACATGGAAAAGTAGAAAATAAATTCAGAAATATTTCTTTCTCTTTTACCGATGAAATATGATATGAAGAAATCCAACAAAAACAAAAAAAAACTACAAAAGCAATAATATTTATTGGTCCTTTTATCACGTTTATCCCCATATCACACTGAATGGTTGCATGAACTACCAATTCCTAAACTTCAATTAATTCAATTTAGAAAATTATATCAGGAATTTATCAAAGTATAAGTTTTATGAAAATCATAATGAAGTTACTCGTTTCCGTCATGTTGTGAGTAGTGCCTTAAGCAGTATTTTGGCACTTCCTCTTTAAAGTCCAGTAACTGGTACCTTAATGTGATGAGTACAAGAGAGAATAGAATGATAATGTTACTAATGTAACGAATGGTAATGATAGAATGTTGAACAGTTCAAGAATGCTGTAAATTGTATATTGTGTTAGTATTATCATATAGAATTCAAATAATTTATAATTATGTTTTAATGAAATTTCAGAAATAATGCCAAAATCCAGTGAACATTAAAAGTTACTTTTCTTTTACAAATGGAATACACAAAATATTTGAAAAACTTTCTTCTGAATAACGAGTACTTAAATTAATGCTTTAAAATATTTTTTTTCTGGACAGCTTGTGCAATGATATACGTATAAAAGCTTCTGTTACGGATAAAATACTTAAGTTTTTAATAAAATATAATATGCAAGAAAATTATTGTTTACATTATGAATAATTCCAAACAAATTAAACAATAGAAAATTTGAAAAAAGTCAAAAAACATAAACGCTTGAATGTGCATACTCAAATAAAAGCTTAGCTATTATGTACATGTTTATTAAAAGTAAATTTCCGTAGTAAGATTATCTTCTGATGAAAATAAGTCATAACTAATAAAATACCAATAATTCTAAAAAAAAAAAGTTTAGTGGTTAAAGTTTTAATTATTAACTCGGTTAATTATTAACTGAGTTAATAATTCCTGTTCAGTGTTACAAAACATATGAAATAATCCCTGTAAATATTATAAATAATCTATATAAAATATAAAGGATTTAAAATATGAATAAAAATATATAAAATAATCTCAGTATATGTGAATTTTCCAAAATATAATTAAGTTTTTATCCTACGCCAGTTCTTAACATTTCATTGTTCTCGTTCAAACAATTCACTTTAATAACCATCGGTTGTGATGTTCTCTGAAGTTCATTTATTCTGGAAACAGGACAAAATTTTGACTAAAATATGACTTGAACTTGCCATGGTGAGTTTGGATCGCAGTAATCAAAAGTAGTTTTATCTTGATGGGAGTTCAACGATGAAATCGTTTTTAAGATATTTAAAAAAACATTTATGTTGTCACATTCTAAATAACATGCATACTCTCTGATTTGCTGATGATAATCATATCCAGTAAGTACCCTTTCTTTCTTTCCTGTTTAGCCTCCGGTAACTACCGTTTAGATAATTCTTCAGAGGATGAATGAGGATGATCTGTATGAGTGTAAATGAAGTGTCTTGTACATTCTCAGTTCGACCATTCCTGAGATGTGTGGTTAATTGAAACCCAACCACCAAAGAACACCGGTATCCACGATCTAGTATTCAAATCCATGTAAAATCCAGTAAGTACCAGGAAGTATTAAACCGAACCCTAGTGTTGCACATTATGTAACTGTGTTCCTTTTGTCAAGATTTATTGCGAATTTTACACTCTTTACAACTGACCTCGGATTTTATATTCCAAATTGAGTTGCTTGTTACGGATTTTAAGGTTTACTTTTCGAACACCCGAGCTTCCTGTTTTGATGTAGTTCCTTATTCAATCATCACCAGTTAGTTCAATATCGATGACACAAATCCCTCCACTGTTCCTACCTCGTAATTTTTCCTAAACTTTCGTATTTTGAAATCAAATATTAAAGTTGAGTTGAGACAAATTCTGTTTTTTATTTAAAAAGCATTTATTTTTACACTTCAAATATGCTAACACTGACATTTTAACTAGCGATGATCGTTATTAGAAATCAAACTCGAAACTATAAAAATTAGCATATTTATGCTTTACTGATCGAATATATAACACATCTTGAAAGAATATAATCGTACATATTTATATACATCTGACACAAAAAACCAACCGGAAACCGCTCCAATCACAGTAAATTGAGATATTACGGTAAATCTCAAAGTTTTTAAACTATAATTTCATCACGTGAACATTGCGCAGTTGTTTAGATTTCCTCCCCCTAACACTACTTCTAAACATCATTAATTTGTAATAATAAGGTAGGCCTAAAGGGATTCGCCATAGAAATTGATTCTAAAGAGGGCTATGCGAGTCAAAAAGGTTGGAAACCACTGTCACACATTAATATAAATATTGTTAAAAATATTGTAAATAAGCACTTCAGATATCTAAATACTATAATAAAATAATTACACTAACATGTGACGTCCTATCTTAGTCCTAAGTAATCTGGCCCATGACAACGGCTGATGGTAGGTTTTTGATTGCGGTAAGTTTTCTATAGCCTATTTTTTTCTGTAGAAGCTATTTTGACCTAGTTTAAAAAAGTCATTATTTTCTGAACTGCTAAATAACGTTTTTATCACAATGATAAAAATTTGTTTAATGTTGGCAAATTCCAATTAAATATTTTTTGTCTTTTAAAACTTTATTTTTAATTATATAAAGTCCAAAAAAATTACAATGAAATTGTAAACCGTGCGATAAGAGTCTCACAGATATAATTTCTTCCGCTCAAAAAACAAAAATTTGTGTAATATAAAGAAAACTGTTTTTAACAAAATGATACTTATATCAAAATCAGGTAAGACACTACATTTCTATTATCAAAATCTAACGAATAATCATAAGAATTGTATTATTTCTGTAAATGTGATGTGTGTGATTCTTTGTTTAATAAATGAAATCGGGCCGGTAAGAGTTTTGTTACAAATTTTTCTTTTTTTTTCTTATTATATGGAATGTTAAAACACCGTTTACATCTATTATTGCATATCTATTGTCTATTACATATATTTAACATGTATTTTTTTTTAAGAAAATTTTAAATTAATAACAGATTTTGATAACAGAAATGTAGTGTCTTACCTTTTTTGATATCAGTATTGTTTTGTTAAAAATAGTTTTATTTATATTACAAAAATTTTTGTTTTTTGAGCGGAAGAAATATCTGCGAGACTCTTACCGTAGGTTTACAATTGCATAGTATTTTTTTGAATATCACTGCATTTTGTTGGGTTATTTTTTACTTTTTTATGAATTACTGATCTTATGGATTTATTCTTAAAATTTATTGCCTTTCTAGAACAAACAAATTGAATTTCACGGCCAATTTTTTTTGTTGATAGTCATATCATTCACTTTATACCATATTTTTCCTTTTTAAATAAAATTAGTACAATGACCTTTACGAATCGAAGATCCGTGATGTGATATTGCACTTATTACTTTGTAAGTGTAACCCTTAACTTTTATCTTTATCGATTGGTGAAATCGAAGTTATTTTGTTTTATTTATTCCGTTTTCAATAAGACTAGTATAATATCTTGTAAACTAATACTTTTAATTTTTTTTAAAGAGGTGATGGGAATTAAAAAAATTGTTTCATCTTCAGTACTTTCATTTACATAACAGCAAATATTATTAAGAAAAGCTGTAGTATGTTTTCTTTTAAATTTTATTATTTCAAGTACATTATCAAGTTTCTTTACGCTACCTAGTACTATCAGTCACTGCTATCTAGCGGCGCGATTCGTAAAGGTACGTAGGAACGTAGTTCGTTGACTTCGTCGACTCTTAACCGACGAAGTTCTAACGAACTCCGTGATTAGCTTTATATTCTTAAGCATCATAAAAAATCCCTACTAGACGAGCTGAGTATTAATTATCTATATTTTTATTTAAACAATATAATTCCAAATATACATATTTATTTATTTATTTTTTATGTTAATAGTTTATCTCCTTCGCTGCATATTAACAAATATGATTTTTAAGGTTTATAAGATTTTTTAAGTAATAAAATTAGTAAACACATTTATATATATTTAGTGCATTAAATTTTTGTAAATCAATTAAAATACTAGCACTTTCGTTTATGTTTTTTATAATACTCATATAAACTTATGAGTATCCTTTTAATGTAAAAGGATGTATTCCTTATATTTCCTGTACAAGGAGCACACAATTTATCTAAAATTTCCAAACAGATTGTTGAGGGAAATTGTTGAAAACCTCTGGCGTATACTAAAAAAATTGTAATTATACTCTATCATAAGTTTGCAATATAAAAGTGTTTCCTTTTATTATCAACATCGCTAATCTCTGTTATGCAAAGAACGGAATCAACATTAGCCTGAAAGAGGAAACCACGTTAAGCGGAAACAATTAAGTAAATTGCTCCTTTACTGTTGAACTGAACCTGCATTCATATGGCTTTGTTAAACATTTGAAGACAATAAGCACGGTGGCTACGTCTAACAGTATTAAACTGCACAAAAAGCAAAACTTAGCGTAATATAGAACGTTATTAAAAACGGATGAGTAAAATATATCAGATCTATATTTTGTCATCGGTTTTGAAACTTCATTAAAAAAAAACGAATTAGTAAATAAAGAATTAAAAATGTTACCTGAAATAGTTTAAAGAAATTATAAACTATTACAACAACAATTAATTTTTTTTTGTAAAAAGAATTTTATGATAAATCTAAGCAAGAGTGGAACAAAATTTGTTTATTAGCAAATCACAATACCAAACGGACTCACCCATCCACTTAATAGTAATAATACTTTGTCGAGATGGTGAAGTTACCATAGAGAAATCATAATACCGGTTAATTACCTGTATTTTTTCCTGCACCCCATCATCAATCCTTCCCCCTCCAAACAACCGAACAAACAGAGGAAAAGACTACAGTTAACAGGATAAAAATTGATCAAACAAGAACAATTAATAAACTATACATTTATGTTATTTTATTTTTAGAAAAGATACAATTAATGAAAGAAATTCAGAAAAAATATAATCATTGTCCTTCTTAAAATTTTCCAACCCCCTAACGGAGAATTTTAAACCCTTGGTAACCGAATACGGGGATATTTATTTGCAGAAATTGGGGGAAAGGTGAAAAATAGATAGTTTTCATATATTTCAAGTAAGATTGGGTATATTCATTTATTACGATGAATAAAATTTCTCAATTCACTACATGAAAAACGCTTTTTCTTTGTTTCCCTAGAAAAAATTAAAAGGTAAACATAATTGAAGGTTTGCATAAATTACAAACGTTTGAACTGTTTGCTCAAATAAATTTTGTCTTCTTTGTTTGTAACATTTACTAGTTGTGGCTGTTCATTAAAAAGCGTAACAATTAATATTTACATTCATCCATTACTACAAATGGTATAGTAAAATACGCAATTAAAATAGAAATTTATTACCGGGATTAACTGATAGGAATTAGATAATCTCTGTTTATTAGCAAGACAACCAATTTGTCAAAATGAATTAAGAGTAAAATATTGAACTATCTGGAATAACATGTATTTATTGCACTGCCTCAAATTTTTCTATTGATGTGTATACTGAGCAATTCACTCTGTATTAAACTAATGTAATAAATAATAGACTAATAATTTGATAAATTATTAATTTTCTTTTTCGTTTTGTTAATGAGCGCATGATAAAATCACTTTGTTTTTTTAAACATGCAGTTAGTGTAAAGTACTTCTGAATAATATTACTCAACAGATGTTTAATCTATACGTAACGCAGTATCACGTTCTGTTGAGTAATAAATACGAAGGAAAATTATAACCCTCCAGGTATCTGTAGTGGTAAACTCGTCTTCGTAAATCAGCTGATTTCGAAGTCGAAGTTCTCAGGTTTAAACCCTAATAAAGGTAGCTGCTTTTATTCGGGTTTGAATACTAAATCGTGGATTCCGGTGCTCTTTGATGGTTGGGTATTAATTAAATAAAAGGATTAAAAAAATAATAAATAAAAAATAATAAGTAAATTAAATCTTTTTTTTATTCATTTCTCTAGTCATGCGAAACAAACAAATCGATTGAAAAAATCATTTCTAATAATAATTTGTATTATCCTGTTGAAATCATATCTAAGAGTAATTTAAAATATTAATTGGAGGACCTACCTCTTCTCAATGGGAAACAGGTTTTTTTTTTAATTTGCTAATTTAGTATTCGCTATACTAAAAATGTTGAGGGGAAAACTAACTAAAATATTTTTATTAATTTTGAACCGGAGTTCGATCGCGTCCTAGCGGAAAAGGTTTCTGTAGTTTATTCGCAAAGATGAAACAAGGAAAATTATAAGGATATTCGAATTAAAGCAAAAAAAAAAAAAAAAATTAATTTAGATTAATTTATGATCTGTGAATAAATTTTGTATAATTTAAATTGTTTACAATATTTTATATTTCACTGGAATTATCATCTGAATTGAGTATTATTTTCTGCCCTTTCTAAGTACTGTCACTTTAACCTTCGTAGTTGACCTGTTTCGGAGTACCTCCATTCTCAAAACTACTTTTAGCACTAAAAGGTTTTATAAATTTTATGTTTATAATGTTAGCACAAGAGTGCTAAAACTAGTTTTGAGGTTGGAGATACTCTGAAACACGAACGTTAGAGTGACAATGCTTAGGAAGGGAGAAAATAATACTAAAATCAAATTAGTTAAATTTATATGAAATTTTGAAAGTAGGCTACAACCTACTTGAGAAATTTCCTCTTCAGAACATATTACGGACAAAATAAAATAAAAGCTTAAAGTGGTTTTAAATTTTGAATTATGAAAAACATATACTATCCTCTCTTTTTTAATTTACATTTTAGAAAAGATTTTCAATGAATAGGAATGAAAACAAAATAGTCGAATTTATAACTTTTATAGAGATTTTTGTTTTTTTGTTTTTTTTAATTCCAACGGAACTTCCGTCTTTCCCATAAAGAAATTCCTTTGTGATTACTTGTTTTGAAAAAATGTTTAATTAAACAAGAATAAAATAAAAATATTGTATATTCAAATTTTCAGGTTGTTTTATCTAGGATTCCATCCCGGTAGTAGATAAAGCTGCTACCTAAAGAATATCGGGTATTCATTTTGAAGATTGTAAAATCCATGCAAAATTTATTTGGGTAGAACTAACGTTCTACCCAAGTTTTGAGTCTTATGCTGTGTTCAATTATTATTGACAGGCTGTGTCCTCTCCCACCGGGCTGGTCAAGTGGTTAACTCGTCATCGCAAATCAGCTGATTTCGAAGTCGAGAGTTCTAAGGTTCAAATCCTAGTAGAGGCAGTTACCTTTATACGGATTTGAATACTAGATCGTGGATACCGGTTTTCTTTGGTGACTGGGTTTCAACTAACCACACGTCATAGGAATGGTCGACCTGAGACTGTATAAGACTACGCTTCTTTTACATTCATACGCTTATCATCCTCATTCATTCTCTGAAATAATGCCTTACCGTAGTTCAAGAGGCTAAACAGAAAAAGAGAGAGAGGCTGTGTCCTCGAACTGGCAAAGAATACATCGTGCAGCAGATTCTAGTATTATTAAATTATACATTTAATACGAATATTGTTTATATAACGCTAATCTAAAAAAGTATTACTAATTTTTTTGTAATATCTTGTTGAAATATCTCCAATTAAAGTTATACTGGGAGATAGAGAAGAGTTCTGACCACCATCTAGTGATATTACTGACACAACCTTATTTTAGAAATGCTTGTATAAAATTATAGGCAAAGTGAAATTAATTATAAAAGCGAATGTCGTTACAATAATACCACCAGGATCATAAACTGATATTATTTAACTTCAAAATTTTACATTTCAATTCTGGATCACGATCTTAGTTTCAATTTGGTGCATGTTTAACAATGAAATCGAAGTCTGTGGGAGAAATACTGCGGGGTAAGAGGAGAATTAAATTGGTGGAGATATTAGGGAGATTTCATTAGGTAGTTTGTAGCAGCTCTGGACACTAATGAGCCATTAACTGCGAGTCGGTTCCATTAAGCCGCATTCAATAACATGTCAACTATTGAAGTCATATTGCGTCACCATTACTTCTATACAAAACTGGTATTTAGGTCAGATTGTTCTTGTGAAACTATTTGACTGTTGCATAATTTTAATTTCAATTGCAAATTCTAATCTGTTCAAATCGTTTTCAAGTGGCGAGCGTACAAATCTGAAATATTTGTAAACCGAAATCGATAACATTTTGCAGTTAATCTGTGTGGTTAACTTTGAATTCTACACGATACACTAATACATTTTATTTTACTTAAATTACCGTGTTGAACGGGCATTCAGATACTCACTTGATTTAGACACTACGTGTTTTATATCTGGTAACCTTTCACGAATAAACATAATTAGCTAATAATTAGACATATTAATGATTTTAATCTCCAATTAAAAATTTTGGTAATTTGGCTAATTGTTGCACGTTGGAAACTGGCCGCATTTTTTGATCTCAAGTACAGTAACCGGATTGATGTGAATTAATTTTTCTTTCTTCTTCGTAGCATACTCATTTATCAGTATCCAGAAAAATATTTGCCTTCTCATCCCATTTCTAACGTTTGTATAAAATGTAATTTCTATTTTTTCAGCAAAATAATTTGAAAAACATTACCACAAATTAAAGTACGGTTTCCCTTTGTGAAAAGGAAAAGTTATACGAAGTAGATTTAGACATATATCAACAAAATATCATATGCAAGATTGAATTGATAAACGAACAAGCTTATGTAGCGAGTATCAGAAGAATTACACTTTTCATCATATTTTTTGTTGATTACGTTCCAAAAATGGCAAATCGTTTTGTAACGGGAAGTGCAACGTCTAGTAATAGAAAGTAACAGAATAAGAAAGACAGCAATTGAACTAAATCAGCAGATTGAAAAATAGAAATCAAAAAACAATTTCTACAAAGAAATTTTTAGAAAGAAAGACTAATAATATAATAATACTGTAGAAGGTTCGGACAATAGATACGATTAAGCTTGAACGAACTACAGTGGGTAGACTGCTGTTACTTCAGGTCAAGCACCAGGCCTGGAGCTATAAACACTGTCGCGGACCAGCGAATACCAATTTAGTGTGCGATAAATGCGAGAGCAGAGTGAAATCGACTCGACCCGAGAACTCTTGATTTTGAAATCAGCTGAATTACGACGACCAGTCTTCATCACTAGACCAACCCGACGGTGAGTTCGTTCTGAACATAGCAGATGACATAATTCATTGATAGAAGCTGGTGTGAGCTAGTTTGTTAAGTAGTTTCTTTTTGTAAATTTTAAAAGCAAATAATTCTAATAAAAGTTAATTATTGATTTTGTAATTGTTATCTCCCTATTTTAACTTGTTAATTTTTATTAGCTAATGTAAAGTTTATATTCAAATCAGAATTCTATTTGCGATTTATAATTCTAAGTTATGCTGCAGAGTAAATAAATTGTTTTTATAAAGTTTTTTACGAGCCCTTCTCTCTCTATCAATATCCTATTCGAACCGCAGAAAGTACAAAAATTTTAAATGGAAACTTTCGATAATAAATTTCCTGAAAATAGTCCTCAATTATTCATTCATTATTTCTGTTTCAGATGCTTTGTTTAATGTCTTGATAAAAATGCATTTGGTTTATGATATTTTTTCCATAAATTTATTTAACCTCACTTATAAAGTGCTGAAGAAATAGATAGATGTTTACGTGGATATATAAAAATACTTATATACCAATTTATTAGTATATATAAGATACTAAATACTTATTATTTACATAAAACTAAATAATATAATAAAATATTTACAACTAAATATTTATAACTAAATAAGTATTTTATTATCCTTTTACGTGACATCTCGATTTCCTCCTCGAGGAGAAAAGAACCCTCCTCGTAGCGTGTCTGGTCGCTACACCACCACCTCCGTTCCTTGTCAGTTGTGGCTTTAACGGAGGTCATCTTCTTGCCCTCTAACTGATCACATTCCACAATGCTCAGTCCGGCTTCGTGTGATGCCACCGATGCAGATGCCCCGAAGGAAATCTACATCAGTAATTCCGCCCCAGTAAAATTTTGCCTTCCGAAGAAGACATCAGACATCTAACACTACCACGTAGCCCTTAAGAACTAAGCTAAGAGCCTACACGCGGAAGCGCGAACGCCGCGCCTATTTCTACTTATTAACGAGCCAATTCCTTGAATGTCTCGTAATTCGAGGCAAATAAACAATAACTTCCCACCAAAAGTGTTGATCGCAACAACAAAATTTTAGACCTATTTCCCTTAATAAAATCAGCTATCGCTTAAATAACCCTGACTAGAGTTAATTAAATTAATTAAGTTAATTACGGACTCCGGTCTGGTCTACCAGGGAGAGGAGAATGAACTCCTACTCCCACTCAGCTCCATCGCAAAGTCCCGCGTGACATTCACCACCATAAACCGCCGTCAAAACGCCGCTACACACCACTGTTGCATGGCGTGCTGCCACGTCCCGCCGACGATGTCGTTTGCTCAATCAAAATGCCCTCGTCAAAGCGCCACCGCAGCCCCCGGCTGCATGGAATTCCATGCCCGTTGGCCCGCGGCAGCAGCTCCGGTGACACCTTAACAATTCAAATTGACACCTCTTATCAAACTAACCGTGGCTCGCTGCCAAAGCGCCTACCTTCGGCCAATCAGCTGCCCAGGCAGACCCTAGCCACCCAGGTTCCTACTCTACTACCTACTAAATCCCTTCGGCAGTCCTGTGCAGGGCGAGGAAACGAAGGAAGCCAGCAACAATCACCCAGTCTCTGCGAGTCCTCCAGTTGACCCGCAGATCCAAGGAGTTAACTCTCTCAAGTTCCCTACTAACTCTGGTACGCTCAGCTTCGTACCGGGGACAAACGTACAGGACATGGTCCACCGTGTCATCGACCCTACATTCCGGAAATAAGCCAGAGTCAACCAACCTAAACCTAGCCAAACCTTCCCTAAAGGCACCATATCCCAAGAGAAATTGTGTAGTATGCCGATTGGAGGATACCCAGCTAATTGCTCGCAACTCTCTAACATTAGGAAAGATACCATGCGTATAACGACCAGTAGAAGAATCGTTCCTCCTAGTTTGCCAAGAGTCGAAACCATGGTCTTCAATTTCCCGCATACGCCCTGATGTAAGAAGGCCTCTCTCCTTTGCAGTATACCGCTGGCTACGTTCCGTAGCCGAAATGTCCAGGGTTTGATGCCAGCGATCACAGTTACTGCCTCTCGCGAAACAGTCCCGTAGTCGCCGACAACAGCTAACAGTTGAAGACGCTGGGCTCGCAAAAGAATGTCCCTATAACATTGGAATTGTAAACTATGAGCCCAGACGAGCGCAGCGTACAACATTATGGCCTCACAGACACCTTTATAAAAAATACGCATGGTACGAAATTTCAACCCCCAATCGGTATGAATGACTCTACGGACACCGAAGAAAGCATCAATAGCCTTGTTTGCTACTTACTGGAGGTGCTCCGTGAAGAGAAGACTCTCATCAAGGATAACACCCAGATACTTCTGAACGGTGACATACCTAATTGGAAGGCCGTCCATCACAACCCGTGGGTGACGAGTTGCGGCCAGACGACCCTTCAAGAACATCATAGTGGTTTTCTCTGCACTGAAAACCATCTTATGCTGAAGACTCCACAACCTTAGTACCTTACATGCCTGTGCCACTCTGAGCCAAATCTTAGCACGCGATTTGCCCTCGACCAGCAGCAACCCATTGTTGGCATTAGCAACGATGCGACAGCCGCCGGGCATCCGCAATCGCATGAGAGAATCGAACTCAATGACCCAGATGAGTGGATCTAGAACACTGCCCTATGGATAACCTTTAGACAGGATCTTTCCTACCTCCGAACTGCCGTCACGGAGAACAGTTCTGTTGCTGAAGTAACTCAAGAGAGTTCTAATCTAATTTAGCGTGCAACCACGCTGCTGCAACTGAAACAAGGCAGAGGGCCACCACAAGTTATTGAACGCCTCGGATATGTCCAAAAATACACCGAGTACATACTTGCACTCGCTGGCTGAAGCTATATCCATAACCCTAAGAAGCGCGTCCTCTGTGCCCTTGCCAGGGCGAAAGCCATACTGGTCCACCATCAGTATGCGATTTGAAGTTAGCCTGCTGTTGATTCGTAGGTAGAGAACCTTCTTGAAAACCTTATCTGCTACAGGCAAGAGCGTCAGAGAACGGTAAGAGGAGCTGATGGTGGGATCATTGTCGCCACCCTTGAAGAGCAACTTCAAAATACCACGTTTTCAACGTGCTGGGAAGTGCCCAGCAAACAGCAACCTATTGAAAACCCTAGTCAATGGGCCAAGAATCACAGGCAGAGTGCACAAAAGGAGTTCCACCGTAACACTATCATATCCGGGGGCTTTATTCCTAGCCAGGCTACAAATTACTTGGCGGACTTCCGCCTCAGTAATTTCTGAAGACACAATGTCAGTGCAAAAACCTGCAACTTCCTTTCGGACTCGTCAATGATACGAGGTCTCACCAACCTCGGTATCATCTGAAAGCAGATCGTCCATCAGATGGGAGAGGACACGATCTTTTTTTATAACAACACCATCTCTAGTCGAGAGAGCCGACAGGAGAATGTCCTTTTTCCGCTTGTGACCAAGAACTCGATAAATAACACCCCAAGGGTCCTTATTCCCCTACTCTTGAACAATAAAGCCTCAGAGAAGCTCGTCCTCAGAGGAGCTCGTCGACGGCATCGGTTCAGGCTTCCTTTTCCTTTTCGGCACCTCCTGGAATTCGGTCATGGCCGAAGATTCCCTATCTCCTAACGCTAAAAGATCTAACAAGATTCTCGCTGTCTTCCTCCTACAACTCTAGGTTGGGCAAGTCCACAAATGTGACAACTGCCCGCAGCGAGACGGGCAGTCGGAGACCCTTATGTTCTGCTGTCACTCTTCATACCTCTTGACCGCTGCTGGATCGATTGATTACAATACACCACGTTCTCTAAAGGATTCTAAAGGACTAAAGGCGCAGCCCTTTTCTCGTAACGGGGCTAACGACCAGCAGTCGTTGCCACCTTTCAGCCGCGATAAGGAGGGTACGCGTCGCACATATCCATTCCAATCACCACCGGAGAAACACGCAAATGAGAGTCTAAAGTCTAAAGAAAGAGAGTCTAAAGAGAGTCTAAAGTATAAAGTCTAAAGAGACACGAAATAGTGCTAACTGCACTATTTCGTCCGAAAACCAATTGAGCCTTGATACTGGTGGAAGGTACACACCCGGCCAGCAGCCAAAAAATCACCGATAATCAGAAGAAAGCCACAGCACTCTAGGAGACCAGAGATACCCTTTTACGTGACAGTAGAATCACAATTTTTTGAACTGTAACAAGCCAAGTTCAATAAATTTATTTATTATTTTTTCAATAGTTAAATTACCTCTTACAGCTTCATTGTATCATAAATTGTAATTTATAACATAAATGTTTGCGGTTTAGTTTCATATGCATTTATAACCGTAATGTATGTCGCACTTGCGATGATGCGGGACGATATTAGTGGAATGTGCAACATGCTGCCCCTTGCATGGTAGGCTGCAATCGTCGAGTACGCCATGCGGCCTTTGAACGTTTTTTGTTATTGTTCTAAAACCTACAATCTTTTTCCATACATTCCATCTTATCAATTTCTCAGTATTTTTAATTTCATTAACTTCAGAATTCTAATTAAAATAAATGCAAGAAAGGGAGATAGTACAATCGTAGGCGATATGACCATGAAGATTATAGCTAAATTCTTAAACAGTACATAATTTAAGGTTTAACTGTTTACTTCTTTCTTCCTTTATACTACAAATTTTCTTTTAAGAATTTAATTTTTATTAAAAATAAAAAATTATAGAATTATTTACAGATAATTTGTTACCACACTTTTCGCGAATTACACTTTTTTATTACAAAATGCTCGTATAAAAACATCAGTACATTAATAGTTAACTAGTAAAATCAATGTGTGGTAGAAGTAAAATTTATTTTTTCACGTACGTTTAATGCAATTTTTAACTGCATTAATTTTTTCTGCCGTTTGCTATTCTGTAATAGCATTTATTATAATGACTTTTGTCCTAATAACTGCACTACTTGAACTACATCCTAATATATTTGAAAACCTGAATCTGAATTTGATATATTATAAAATTACTGATCAAAATCTATCACAAAAAACTAGTCAGTAAATTTAAATTTTTAATTTTATCAAACGAGTTAATTCTTAATAAAACTCAAAAAAAATCTTGAAAGCTCTGCCAGAGAAATACGTACTGATTTTAACGTGTCGCTTATTACTTTTTCTGCAGATTTCTAGGAAATTAAATTAAACATAGTGCTCATTTTAAAAAAACTTTTGACGATATAGTAAAAGATAATAATTAAATATATCTTAAATACTATTTTTTTGTGTTTGTTCTTCTGCTTCCCTCGCCCGGCTCAACAGTCAAATATTACTCAGCCCAGGGGAGTGTCCTTGCGACTCTAGTGAGCCTCCCCATCTACCGGCAGTACCTCCGGCATGGCCGGTCGGCTCACCGGTTCCGGATCTTTTCCTCATTTTCATCTTGCCTCTGTCTCTAACCGCTAAAGCCAGGGTCGCCGGGCCCGGCTATGCAGTTCCCGGGCCCTGCCCTAGCAGCCGGGTCTCAGTCGTTATTTTTTCTCGGTCGTTATTGGTATTTTTAAATACCAATAAAACTCAACAGTTTACTTGCTATAAAACGATAAATCTTTAATAAATATTTTGAAATCAATGAATTTAATTCTATTCTTAAGGCATAAATAATACTTAATCTTCTTATTTATGTTATTAGGTTGTAAATACTCGCGAAAATTTGTATTATTCCGTTGAATGCAAACATTAATAGAAAGCAAAAATATTGTTCTCATACGGGAATTATTTGAAAACAGCTTTACTTAAATCTCACGATCGCTTAAATTTCACATTACGCAATCCATTGTTTAACTTGAGTGAATGGTTTATGCATACACTACAGAGAGCTTTCAAGTTTCCTTCAATCCGTTAAGTAAACTTTTAATATTAGCTTTATTTCAACTTTTTTTTTTTTTTTAGCTTAAAACGTATAAAATTATTAATTTTTAAAGAAATTAAATAAACAAAACTGAATTTTTTTTCATAGTATGTAAATGCAGTATATTTTATATTTTTAAGCAGTAAGACAAACATGAAATAGTCGGTCAATCTTGAAAAATTACAAGTTTTTAATATCAAGAAACAAGACGAAAAATTATATAATATCTACCGTACGTTGTTTTTAAAACTTTATATAATTGTTTTCTCATTCTTTGAATAGTTATGACAAAAATTATTAGTGGGTAATTTAAATTATGAGAAAATAAAAATTTAATCTAAAGTTTACGTATATAAGTTTACGTAAAGTTTGCTCAATAAATGCTTTTGTAAAAGAAAAATTCATCTTTCTGAAAAATCATTATGTTTATTTCCGTAATGAAAGGTATTCCGCATCTTATAATTTTAATTATAATTTAATTATAAAGAATGCAATAAAACGTCTGATGTAAAATTGTTATCTTCAACTCCTAGCAATCGGAGATACTAGAGGTATAAAAATGATCTTATAAAATAAAACTATATTATAAAAATGATAAGCCAATAATTTTTTTTATATATTTATAGAAATTGAGAGAAAAATTATTTAAAAAAAACTGCTAATAAAATTACACTCACTAACGGAATTTATAATATATCATGGTATCGTCATAGCTGTCATATTCGTTTCCTGAGTTTCAATATTTCCCAACAAATTCTTATGATTTGTAGATTAAATTAAAGTTTTTATTTTTATTTTTTATCAGACCGAAGTTTCTAGAAAAAAGTGTTTCTTTTTAATTATCTCTATTTCAACTTATGATTACAACAATTTTTTAAACATTTTCGTCTGTGCTCTGTAGAGCAGATTTAGATTAAATAATATCTTACAAATTTAAAAAAGTAAATTCTGTCAAATATTTTCTTATTATAGAATTGTGCTCAAAGTGCTTCTTACTATTCAAAAATGATATAGTATTCTGTAATCATGAACATAAATTTTTATCATTCGACACCGAAATAGTATATCATTTCAACTACCTCTAATGAGCAATCTCTGTTGCAATAGTGCACCATATAATGACTATAGCTCATTTCTAATGTGTACTGCATAAATGTGATGAAAACTAATTCATTTATTATAGCTTATTTGATAGATTGAAAATAAATTCCTTTTAATTCCACTAGTCTAACATATTTTAATTACTTTGATCTAACCTAATTGACTTTCAAAAAAGTAAATGCCCATTTTCACTTCCAAATAATTGAATATTTTTTTATTTATCAGAGATGAAACACCAGAGGTAAGTCTGCAGCTTGCAGCTTAGTCTTTCTGTTTTTCTACTTCCAGCTGAACTTATAAGTTCTTGATAACCAATTTTCTTTTTGATCCTCTATGTTTTTCATCTTTTCTGGTGTCTCTTCTTTGCGTTTCAATTAAGTCTTCTAATACTGTTTCTTCCGATATGTCCAAGCCATCTATAAATAGAACTTTTTATTAAACCCTTTTATATAAATAAATAAAATAAAATTTATAAAAATGTTCTAATTTATAAATATTTGTTTTATTCCTGTCAAGGTTAAGTTCCTATCAACTTATAATTAAGGTGTTAATAATTTATCTGAATGATTCTTTCATGACACTAATTATTTACTACCGTGATGCTCTTTCTACTATTAAATTCGTGCATTATTTAATGATGATCTACTGAAATAAAGCAATGTCCTTCCAGGAACAGTTTAAAGTAATTACTAAAAAAAAAACTACTGGAAATCTTAGTAAAGAAAATCATCATTATCAGTTTGAACATGACAAATTATGTTCAGAACCAATACTGTTATCAGTAAGTTCATGAATGAAGTAAATGTGCCTCTTTTTGGCCCAGTTATTTTTACAAAAAAAAAGTATTCTTCAACTCTCAATCTCTTCATTATAGATTGTCTTTTCAGATATTGTATTCTATTAAACTGAAATGATGTTACTAATATATATATATATCAAGGTATGGAACTAAGAGAAGGATTATAACAAAAATATTAAAGTGTAGCTGAAAAATGAGTATATGGAAACAAATAAAAGATTATAAATTAATATTGCTATTCTAATAAGTTTGAGGTGATAGTACCTATATGACCACTGGATGCTGTTCTCCAGTAAATAAAGTTAACAGTTTTGTCTTACAATATCTAGCTAATTTCATCTGGATCACTGATTTATATTATTTTCCCTTCAAAAAAATAAATTACATGTAAAACTGTGAATTAGGTGCCATAACTATAATTGTCAGAGATGACATGACACTAGAAAAAAGCAAAAAAAACTGACAACTGTTTTAAGATTAAACACCATCTATGCCAAGCTTATAATAATAATATGGACCGGAGTTTTTCTTTATTATCTTCTCTGATGAGCACAACATACCATTCCATATCAGCTTACCACTGACCCTGTATTGAGTCCTATAAGACACACTTGGATTTGCTCACCAAGGAATCTATATGTTATCACACCTCCCAGAGAGTTCACTGTAACATCTATTGTGTACCTACATATAATAGAATATTCTCTGAACAGGTGTTTTCAGATTCTTGGTCAAAGACACTGGTAATCCCCATACTAAAACCTGTTAAAGATAAACCCTACCCCACAAGTTATCAACATATCTCCTTGACTGTACCCTGTGCAAGGTGAAGGAATGAATGGTAGACCATCGGCTAGTGTGGTACCTTGAGAGAAACACTCTAATTGCCCTTGAAAAATGCGGTTTCCGCTAGAGTATATTGTCTATTGATCACCTAGTTGCCCTGAAAGTGGCTATTAAAATTGCCTTTTTATTTTTCCAATGTCTGGTTGCTGTACTATTTGATTTGCAGAAGGCATACAACATGGCATGCAGGAGAGAAATCCAAATACACTTCATGAATAGGGTATGCAAGGCAATCTCCTCGCATTTATCAAGGATTCCCTCAGTAGTCACTCCATCCAAGTTCAAGTTGGAATGAGGGTACCTGAAAGTTTCACACAAGTGTGAAAGGAAGTGTTATTTTGTTTGCCGTAACAATAAGTAGCATAAAAAATTGCATGCGAAAACCCGTTATGTATTCTTTATTTTTGGATAATTTTTCTATTTGCTTAGAATTATGGTGTAAATCTACTGGATTCATATTTTACCTAGAAAAAACCAAGTACATTTGCTTTTCTCGGTTGAAGGAACATGCTGATCATCAACTGTATTTGCATGGTAACCAGTTGAGGAATGCAAGCAGGTTAGATTTCTAGGACTGTGGTTAGACCAATGACTAACATGGATAACACATTTGAAGGAGCTGAAGGTAAAATGTCTACAAATTTTGGACATGCTGAAGATTCTATCTAATACCCGTTGGGGTCTGATCGTATATGCTTGTTGCGCTTCTACCAAGTTCTGATCCGTGCCTACTTAGACTAAGGCTGTATAGTTTATTCATCCACATGGACCATATCTCTATAGATGCTCAATGCAGTTCGTCATTCATTCATTTATCTTGTCACAGGTGTGTTTCACTCCAGCCTATGTGGTAAGTCTGCTGGTGGAGAGTGATAAGCCATCTCTTTGGAAAAGGCAGGAGCAAATGATACGCTCCTATGTGGCTCAGATTAAAGCACAACCAACTCATCCAACTTTTGATGCAGTATTATCTAAACAGCATGTTAATTGTTACCAGGAGCAACTGACATTTATTGCTCTGCTAGGCACCAAAACTCAGCGCCTTTACTCTGCTCTAAATACACCTCCAAACCTTACTGTTGCTCCATATTACTACCCCCCTTGGTGGCCTTTCTCATTAATTACTGCTTTAACCTTTGTCAGAATAATAAAAATAAAACAAATTCAGTTATTTTGTGAAACAAATTTTACAATATTACAAATAGAGTGAATCCTAATGTTACAGTTTATATGGATGGCTATAAAAACGTTGATTCTATTGGTTGTGCTTTTGTATTAGGCAACAGAAATTACATGTTCAGCCTCCACAGCATCACCAGTACTTTTTTCCGGAGCTGTTTGCATTGGGCAATTATAACAATAATTAGCCCAACATTTCAACGTGTACTTGTTTGCTCAGATTCCGTGAGTGCCTTACAGGCGATTAGTGACTTGAACTCCAGACACCCTATTGTTTGTGAAATTCAGTGTGTTATTTCATAAATTACATAATACAACAGTGAGCTTCTGCTGGATCCCTAGCCATATTGACATTTCAGGCAATGAGTGAATAGATACTGCAGCAAAGGGGGCTTGTTTTCAGCCTACTTTTACCAGTTGCGTTGCTTCTAACAATCTTGTCTGTTTCCTGAAGAGAGTAGTTGATAATGAGTGGCAAAGTGAATGGAATGCTATTATTAACAATAAACTTCATCCAATTAGCACACTATGTCATCATGAGCCCCTCATGCAGAAATAACAGTCACGAGAAGGTTATTATTTGCTATTTACGAATAGGGCACATTAGGTTCACTCATGGATATCTGATGACACAAATCTACTCCTTTGTGCTCGCTACAACTGCCAACTAACAGTGCATCACATCCTTGTAGATTGTATCTTTTATGTAACATTGCATCGCAGGTTTAAACTAGGGTCTGACATGCGAAATATGTTAGGGAACAATGCAATGAAGTTATCGTCTAGTAATTTATAAAGGCTGTGCATCTTGATTCAAGAATTTAATTATTTATATGTCCTTGTCACCTGTGTATACGCTTGACATATGCCAGATGGTATTTTTTATTCTTTTAAGTTACATATTTAATATTCTATCCACTCTGGTTTTTATTTCACTTTAAGCATATGTTACAGGCCTTTCTGTTTTAAGATGTATTTTTATATTGCTAAGTTTTAGTTTTAATTCTCAATTTTTAACAAATATATTGCATTTGGGCAATAATAACATGAAAACGTTTTATGCAGAAAAACAAAAACAACACACTTACCAAGGAAATGGCTTTATAGTAAACATTGATACATCATTACTCTCAGAGAAAGCAACAATGACTAGTTCCACTTACACTTTTCCATATGTCACATTTATGAAAAACACTTGAAAAGACAGCATAAAGGTTAAAATTAATATACTCTGGTGAGGCAATGAATTATTCATACTGTCTCTGCTTAATTCGGAAAATACATAAAACTATTTCAAAAAATGATCCTCAAATTGTATGATTTAATATCAGAAAGAGATATAAAACAAATTAAAAATAAAGAATTAATAGCTCTAAAGGTAAAAGTAATTTCTCACATATAGTATAAGTTTTATTTTTGGTACCCTTTAAGTATTTTTAATGTACGATATTATTTAACTGAACTTCCTACATTAAATATCATATATAAAGTAACTTAATGAAACAAGTATGCTTAATATATTGCTTAACAGAGAAAGAAACATTAATTTTTATTGTTTTTAAATATCTGCCTCTGACTCTCTTGGGATTGTGACATATATAAAATGTGAGGCACATGTGTCACTGTTTAGTTCACTTTGTGGGAGAGTAATTATGCTTATTATTCAGGTAGTTCCTGTAGTTAATGGAGTGAAGCAGATGTAGTAGTAAATTTCATCTGCATCTCAATAATCATGTCATAAATTAACATGCTTGGCTATTATACATTTAGTATACATCCAGCTTATAGAAGAAAGTATTGGAAAACTACTTCACACCTTATTTGTTTTCTTTTTGTTTTTATATTTCTTTTTTTATTGAGATCCATAGAATTATCTTTATCTTGATAATATCTATAATGTTTTCATGAATCACTTGTACTTGATATCAGGTTATGCACATTATGATTTTTATAACCTAACAAGCATACAATTTATTATAATATTTATTACAATAATAATCATGCAATGATTACATCAACTTCGTGCAATCATATGGGAAAAAATAACTTTAATGGTATTCCAATAATGAAAATGCTGATAATATATTAAAGATGAAATAAATTAGCAATTACAAAAATAATTGTTAATTTGTGTTTTGTGATAAGAAAATGAGAAAGATCTGTTGTAAACAGAGAATATAAATGAACACAATTTTTATTAAATAAGCTTTTCTGAATTAATTTTCACTTCTACAATAGGTATTTAACTTCATTGTTTTAATTCAAGAGAATACAAGCATAAATTAGTATTAAAGATTACATTTTTAATTTATTATTACAGAGCTGAATATTTATTACAGTTCAACTAATACTGAATTTCTTCTACTACACAACAAATTGCTTCACCTGTAAATTAATTATTATTTTCAATATTGTTTTCTCACTGCCTTATTAATTACAAAACTCAATTAATTACATTTAATTACAGAAAATTCAACACTTTTACTCATAAAACCTTGTATTTAACAAATAATTATTCACTAGAATGTTGGCTTTTGTTACATTATTGTTCTGCAGTTGTATGCATGTATCTATGTATGTTTTATAATATTGTATAACATTTTGAATTTTTTTTTGTCTTCGGTCATTTGATGATTTGATTCAGCTCTCCAAGATTCCCTATCTAGTGCCAGTCATTTCATTATGATATACCTCCTACATCCTACATTCCTAACAATTTGTTTTACAAATTCCAAACATTGCTTTCCTGCACAATTAATCCTTTCTACCTGTCCTTCCAATACCAAAGCAACTATTTCAGGATGCCTTAATATGTAGCCAATAAGGCTGTCTCTTCTTTTAACTATATTTTTCCAAATGCTTCTTTCTTCATCAATTTGCCACAATAACTCTTCATTTGTCACTTTACCCAACCATCTGATTTATAACATTCTCCTACAGCACCACACTTCAAAAGCTTCTGATCTTTTCTTCTCAGGTACTCCAATCATCCAAGTTTCACTTCCATATAAAGCTATGCTCCAAACATATACTTTCAAAAATGTCTTCCTGATGTTTAAATTAATTTTTTACGTAAATAAATTATATTTCTAACTGAAACATCACTTCACCTGTGCTATTCAGCATTTTATATCCCTCCTGCTTCATCCATCTTTAGTAATTCTACTTCCCAAATAACAAAATTCTTCTACCACCATAAACTTCCCACTTCCTATTTTTATATTCAGTGGTCCATCTACATTATTTTTACTACATTTCATTACATTTGTTTTGTTCTTGTTTTATTTTCATGCTGTGGTTCTTGCGTAGGACTTCATCCATGCCATTCATTGTTTCTTCTAAATCTTTTTACTTCTGTATGAAGTGAAGGAAGTATTGTGATTGTGAAAAATTTTGGTTTTCAGACTTTAAAGGTAATATCCATTTTGACCATCCCTGAATCCATTTTGAATAGTTTTGGCGTGACATCTATACACACATACATATATACATATGTATCTCGCATAACTCAAAAACAATGAGCCATATGATGTTGAAATTTTGGATTTAGAACTGTTGTAACATTTAGTTGTGTACCTGCCCTCTTGATTGCAATCGACTGGATCAAAAATGCCCATGCTAGCCGAGCACGTCTAATAGCATCATTATTATTATTAGTAGCTCCAGCTTCTATTGTTTGATGTTTCAATTCTTCTTGTGTACCAATACGAACGAAATAGACTAATGACTTTATCCAATCCCAAAGGAAAAAGTCCACTGGCATGAGACTGGGAGATCGAGGTGGCCAGTTTACTGGTCCGTTTCGACCAACCCGTTGCTTACTAAATGTGTTATTTAAATGATTCATCACATCACAAAAGTTGTAAGCAGGTGCGCAATCATAGAAAGACTCTCTGCACTTTAGATATATTTGCAAAAAATACAAGTATCACTTTCCATTGAGCCTTAGCGGTAAGAAAAAAGGAGCCTATTAGATTATCGCCAAGAAGACCGTACCACACATTAAATGAAAGAATGAGTTGTAGTAGTCTGATGGGATATTCTTCTAAAAGTGTGAGTATTTCGATAATTTACAACCCCATTTCTTGTAAAACAGGATTCATTAGTAATTAGAATATTACTTAGCAAATCGGGATGAAAGAATTTTAATATGTTTCAGAAGGATGTCTTTCAAATCTATTCTTGTAATTTTTAGCATTTGTATGTAAATTTTTCTGTATAAAACCATATCACTTTTACGATCCATTCTGTGCGTTTTGTTTCTAATTAAAGCTGAACTTCTCAAATTTGAGTTTAATTTTAATAGACGTTATTAGTTTCTCCACAAAGAATTAGTTTCTCCACAAAGTTAATTAGATATCGTTATTTGTTTATTGGTAAATTAATAAAGTTATTTAATTTAAACGTAAAAAGATGTATTTTCCGACAAAAATGTTCGTGTTTTACTTGGTTTTTCTTAAAATCTAAGAAGATCCAAAGAGAGATTGAACCTAAGTGGTGTGAGACCATTTTTATTCAATTTCTTAGATCAAATTCCATAAGAAAGCACCCAAATTTACCCCTCGATTTGTAGCCCAAGAATTTTTAGTATGGTTTAATTTCAAAGAGGCATCAGAAAGCAGGGTTAAATGATTCGTAGCAGGACTACTTCTATGAACATACATTTCACTCTTTCGATTTTTGAGCAATGGGGAGGTAGGGGACCCAAAATTTCAAACGGGACTAATTTTCATTAAATATATCATTTTAAACAGCTTGATGAGACGAAAAATTAATACAATTAAAACTAAATCTGATCGCCCGATCCAAAATAGCGGCCAACAAGGTGTGTGTTTCAGATAGCTAGAACTACAGTTGACTACCCCTTCTAATTTTTTTATTAATTTTTTAATTTTAATTTATTTTTATTATTTTTTATTTGAGGTATCCTAATTCTCTCTTTGAAAATATTCTCCAATAAGAGGAGAAGCTAACTGAGTAAGCCCCAATTTAGAGTTTCATGAAATGCAGGTGAAATTAATCTCAAAAAATGACATCTTCACTACATTCATCAAAGTAACAGTCTATAAAAAGAAGATCATTAGTCTCAGAGAAATCAACTGTTAATGGTACCTAATGAGATTTATCTACGTCACAACCAAAAGAAAAAAGTTGAACAGAAATTATAAAGTAATGTTCCACTTTCTGTAGACAAACAATGCATTATATACGGTATACTATTTGATTTACAGATAGTATACTCATCGTTTACTTCAGTTATGTCTTACAGAAATTTTCTGCAAGAGCAAAAAGACCTTCATACCACTACAACCACAAATATTTTATATTCCTGAAGTTTGATCATTTTATCAAATTTTACGTACAATTGCTGTTAATTTTTATTTTATTTTTCAAAATAGGATCACTATTTATAGTTAATAAATGTGAGTTAAAGGAACCACTAGTCAACACAAAATTTTTATCTAACATGTTACACAATTTTCTCACTGTCATTTGGGTGCTGATGTCAAACATGCTGTTGATATTGTGTTACCACGTAAAGGTTTTACGTAAATCGTAAATTTGTAAAAATTTTTTATAATAAACTCATTTTGATCAACTATTGGTTATAATTAAAAAATAGTTTCTGTATTTTTACTTTTAAACAGTATGCGAACATGCTTAATAAAGAAAAAAATAAATGAATATATACACTGCATCATGAGAAGTAAACACGTACAAACATGAAGATATTTACATCAATTCTTTATAATACAGAAGTGGTTTTTCTCGTTTTTATCTGCTACAACATGGCTTCTGCAGAAGTTCATGGTGTTCCATTCATCCAGAGAATTTTTGCTGTCTATGGTAAATTTACACCTAAATCTCAAAGAAATACTATTTTTGAACTGATAAAAACAGCTTTTGTTTGTGCACTCGGGGATCAAGATATAATCTAGGCGCCTCATGTTTTTTCCATATGGTGCTCAGTAACTCTAACCGAATAGTTGAATGGGAAACAACGAGCCACATCATTTCTTGTACTGATGGTTCGCAACCTAAGGTCACTTCACTGATTGCTACTTTTGTAAGACAAATATATTTGGATTTCCATTCAAAAATAGAAAGTTCATAAACATGTAGATTTGTTCTCAGCTCTAAAGCCGGTATTAGACGGAGAGGAGTTACCTGTACACCATCTAATCCGACATTGCTAAAAGAACAATCTGAAAATGAAACAGAGGATGTTGAAGAATTTCTTCCTGTATCTGATGAGAAATCTTCTCATTTAATTCAACCTGAACTTGATGATTTAGTTCAAGATTTAAAGTTATCAAAGCTGCAAGCTGAACTTCTGCGGTCTAGACTGCAACAATGGAATCTTTTAGTGGAAAAAAGGTTACTGCGTTTAGAACGTGAAATAAAACATATTTTACTATTAAAAATTTGTTATGTGTTTGTACTGAAGTCGACGGCCTTATGAAAGAGCTTGGAATTCAGTATATTCCTGAAGAATGGCGTCTTTTTATTAACTCTTCTAAAGTTAGCAGTTTTATTGTATAATGGTAACAAACAGCCATTCCCATTCCATTAGCTCATGCAGTCGACATGAAAGAAACGTATTAAACTGTGGCATCAATAATAGTAGCAATAAAATACAAAGAGCATATGTGGCAGGTTTGCAGTGATCTCAAAGTTGTTGCGTTACTTCTTCGTTTACAAGGTGGGTTTACGAAATATTGTTATTTACTTTTGTCTTTGGGATAGTCGTGATACAAAAAGTCATTAGCAAATAAAGAACTGGTCATTGCGGCCGAACTTTGTAGCTGGTGAAAAAAATTTAAAGCATTTATCATTAATTGAGAGTGGTAAAATCACACTCCCACCACTTGACATAAAATTCGGTCTCACGAAAAATTTTGTAAAGGCGCTAGACAAAAATGACCAGGTTTTAAGCATTTAAAAATACGTTTTCCTAAATTGAGCAAAGATAAGCTGAAGGAGGATATATTTATCGTTCCGCAAATCAAGAAACTGCTTAAGGACTCAACTTTTGACAATAAACTTATGTAAACTAGCTGCATGGAAATTCTTCAAAGATGTTGTTGGTGTTTTTTTGAGCATCAGAAAAGATGAAGGCTATGTTTTTTTTTAGTTAATAAGCTGTTAGAAAACTACAAACGTTTAGGATGTAAGATGTCATTAAAAATTCATTTTCCACTCCCACCTAGACTTTTTTCCTGAAAATGTGGGCTAGCTCAGCGATGAGCAAGGGGACCGTTTCATCAGGATATTCTGAACATGGAGCATTCTACCAAGGAAGATGGGATCCAGGAATGAAGAGTGACTATTGTTGGTTTTTGTTTAGAGAAACTGATCAAACATCGTACAAGCGAAAATGTTTGTCAACATATTTTAAAAATTAAAGGTAGACAATTCAAATGATTTAAACTTTTAAAAACTGTTATTTTAAAGACATTTCCAATGAATTAAACTTTCAGAAACCGTCATTTTAAAATTTTTAATGTATTTCAATTTATCTGTGTTTGAATAAATAAGAATTTAGTTGATTTAATCAAATTCTAAATGAATACACTTAAATAATTTTTTTTTTAAATATTGATTTCACAAAGATAATGCATTCATTGGTAAATAAATCTTATTTATCTAAAACCACGTGACATATTACACAAATTCTGATAACAGTTATAATTCATCACCTCAAAATTAGTTAAAATCGCCATGTACGATTCCAGACACACGAATTTTTTTTTTTTTTTTTTGTTGACTAGTGTAATTAATATGTTGAGTTAGCATCACGTAATATAAAATACAAATTTTATAATTCGTTTGTGTATTTTTTTTTACAATGATTTTTGCCCGAAGTAGTATAGCAGTACCAAAATTAGTAGTGAATTCCCAATTAAGTTTTATTTGCAGAAAATTAAACACTCATTGAAATAATGACTCTCACAATCCCTTTAATTTTAAATTCAATCACCACTTCATATTAAATAGGATATTATCAAAATAATCGCTATTTACTTGGAAAGTTAGATTACTTGCGGTAAAAAATTTAAGAAGCATAATTACTTTCTATTTTTTTTTAATTCGATATTAATTTTTTAATTTGATTCTTTTTATTATTTTTTTTAAATTAGCATAAGCATTTCGTGATTTTGTAGTTTTATAATTTTTTTTTTTTTTACACAAATAAAATTAATGAAAATGAAGTGGAATTTAAATTTGTATACTTGACAGGAAAAAAGCGATGCAAAATGTAAAGAAGTATAAATTTATGAAACGAAGTAGAGTCAGTTTACACTACTTTGCGGATGATGAGATCAGATCAGCCGATGGAGTCGTTTGCAAGTTTGTCGCTCCCTCGTTGAACATATATCATTTTAATGCAGAGATACTAATCATCGATATTCTCATGCACATCAACCCCACAACTCCACTTAAACTGGAGCGAAGCAGAGGCTGAACAACATAGGGCTTTAAACTTCTACGTACCACTAACTGGCCTTTTAGTGAAGTTAAACCACAACCATCTTCGTAAAACAAGTTTACATGGGAAAGAGAACTTCAATAACTGGGAACTTAAACAAACAAGCTGTATTTTGTGATGTTTAGTGCATATTTTTAGACAATTAAGCTACATCAAAACCTATTGAGAAAGTTATTAAATAAATTACAACGGTCTATATAATTTCATATATTTTAAATAATGGTTTCTTACACAAATAACTGTTTGACACATAGATTAAAATATTTATTCACGATTTTTCATTAGTCAGAGAACTTTAGTTTTCATTAGTCAGAGTTACCCCAAGATTTTACTTAATAAACAGAACGAAATGCATCTTTTTAAACAAAATAGATAATAGCTTAGAGTATAATTGTGAAAGTAACGTTAAGTTCGAAATTCTATTATTTTTTCATCTTTTTTGAAGAGATATATTGACTTAACTAAAACATCGTTGTGGCTATAATTTTCTCAGTGAAGATAATTTTTCAAAATACATTACGGTATGTTACGAGATACATTAATGGGAATTAATTTAATGAGAGATTTCAAAAATTTATTAAATCATAAAAAACTTTAAAATTGAAAAGCCCATCAAGATCGCAGTTATCTTCCATCTAAAATAAATTTGAAGTAAAACACCAAATTTTACGTCGGTGCAGTCAATCTCTCCCCTCCACTGGTGTTGAAGATGATATTAGTAATTAAGTAAATTCCCTCAATCTAATGTTGCACTTCCATCACTACTACTGATAAAAAAATTATACATCATATTTTAACGATGTAGTATATTATTTTTAATCAGTAATAAAACTTTTAAGTATTTCTTTCGAAAACTATTTCTGTTCACTTCATTCACAAAAAAAAATCTTCACACGATTACTAAATAAAAATATTTCCTTCGTGTCTTACAACTGCATAAAACAACATTCACTCTTACTAGATGCATATTATAGTATTAGCTTTATTATAATAAACTATATAGACCTAAAGTGAAGTAATGATGAATGTAAAAATCCTTTATAAAAAAAGGCAGGAAAGAGAAGAAAAATACATCAAAAACAAAAATAAGTAATTGAAACCGTTAAAGAAACACATAGAGTCACTATTATTTATTTTAAATAACTAACTTCATATAAATCAACAAATTTAAGCAGTTAAAATTAAAGTTGTAATAAGGATATAAAATATATTAATAAAATAAAATCCAGTTCAACCTTCTCTCTGAGATAAAAAATAATAAGCATGAGCAAAGATTGAAGATATCCACAGAAGATATCCTAACAAGCACCCGATTTACTTCCTAGGGTCAAAAATATATGTCGGCTAATTTAACTGATAATTACATTGATTTTTTTTTTCAGAATTCATATAGAAACAAAGAAAGATATTTGGTGATTCTTATGTACGAATACAAAACTATACCTCTACCATTAAAATAAAATAAATAAAGGCATACTATCTCAATAACTGTTTATTAACGATGAAAAAATGTACATAATATTTGGCAGTAAATACTCCTAAGTAATATTTATTTATAATTGAATTTTTTTTAGTAATTTAAAATTTAACTAGTAAAAGTACATACTTAATATTAAATAAGATTTTTCGAACATTCGTTTGATAAAATTTCCACAGTCATGATGGTTTTAGTAGGTGCAAAAAAGAAGACATTTTTATAATACGGGTTTATAAATTCACCCTGAAGAGGAAGAGTTGTGGTTAAACTCTACAGTGGTGAACAAATTAATCCGAACACAGTATTTTTTACAGAAAATTTTATTTTTAAAAGAAAAAATGTTTAATAGTCCAACTTACTTAAATTTAATTGTTTTTGTGTCCTCCTTTGTTTTTTATTATTTCATTAATCCTCTTTGGCATTGACTCCACTAAGGTAGAACAATGATTTTTGATTTCTTCATCTTGAAACCAAACCTGTATCACTGAACTAATAAGGTCGGTTGTTGTGCTACAATTAATTTTCCCAAATCTTCTTTTTAGTACGGTCCAATGATTTTCAATTAAATTCAGGTCGAGGGAGTTCCCTGGCCACGAGAGCACTCAATTTTCTTTTTGATTTTTAAGAATGTTTTGCTTTCTTTGACGTGTGTCATGATGCGAGGTCCTGTTGGAGAATGAGTTCTGGGTTCTTTTGCGTAAGTGGAAATATTTTTCTTTGGCATATGTTAATGGATTGATCTGATTTCATCATCCCATTTACAGGCACAAGTGCTCCTAGCCTTTCATGTGTTAAACATCCGCAAAACATCTTTTTGGCTGGGTGTTTGGGAGCTTGTCAGGTATTCTGGCGTAGTAGTAGTCTTCTCATCTGCTGAATTACGAATGTAAGCTACTCTCTCTCTCTCTCTCTCTCTCTTTCTCTCCTTGGGCAAAATGATGAGTCTCATCTGAAAAAATAACTTTTTTCCACAACTCAATAGTCCATTCTTTATATTCCTTTGCCCGTTAAAGTCTTTTTGTCTTCATAACCTGTGTCAGTAACTGCTTCTTTTTAGGTTTCCTAGCAATCCTTCCTACTGCCAATAATCTTCTACGAACTGTCATATCAGAAATATTAGTCTCACTGGCTCTCAAATTCCTATTAAGATCAACAGCTGATAATCGTGGATTAATTTTGCTTTTTTTTATTAGTAATCGATCCTGTGTAGGCGTAGATTTATATTTTGGTCCACATTTTCTCTTACTCTTTGGAGAGACGGAACCTGTTTCCTTAACCCTATCACGATTTCATTAATAGTACCTAACCCCACACTACACTCACTGGCAATCTGTCTTTGAGTCATTTGCGTATGTCGGGACAAAGCAACAATCTCTGACCGCTTTCGTGGGATTATATCCATTGTATTAACTGGAAACTAATAACAAACTTATAACAGAAACTCACAAGGTCACCAATAAATAATTGACAATGAATTATAAAAGCACAAAAACCACTAATTCTGTTTGAATATGAACTAACAACATAACATGAAACAGCAAACAATAAGCAGTCTGCCACAGAATGAAAATTCCCTTCAACAGAACAAAAATTCCCTTTGTTCGGATTAATTTATTCGCTACTGTATGTTAATTCAAGGTTTTTTTTTTAAAAACTGCCTCGTAAGAAATCGAACGACTAAAGGTATAGGGTATGACCCAATACGTATTTTTACTAACTCATACTTAAAGCAGCTACTCAAGGAAAAAGTCTCATATGGTTGTGCAAACTTACGACTCGTGAAGTTTTGATGGATCGTTCTAAGGGTCGTCAAACCGGAATTGAATCTAAAGAGTTTTTTTGTGTTTATGTGTGTCTATAAAACAAAAATCACTTGATCTGTGTCAAAATAATATATTAAATAAATCTATACACAACGTTATTACTTAATTTTTTCAAATTAAATGAATATTTACCGCCTAAATATTTTTTACAACTTCATTTTTATTAATATTTGTACATATGAATTAATCAGCTCAGTGTTTGCAGTCACACTGTAGATTTCCACAGCAATAAGGTACTATGTCTGAAAAACGTCTGCCCCCCCCCCCCTGTGAAATTAGAATTATATTATTTTTATCTCTTATAAAACTATGTAATATATTCACAGTACAACCTTTAGGTACCAAAACCAAATGATTATAGATTACTTGATATAAGACACGTCACTCCAAAAAAAATGGACAGCCACTTTTAGGAATAACAAATAACTTACTTCAGGTTTACCAAGTATATCAGAGAGTGTGAGAAATGAAGTGATTTCTCAGTACTTCTTCGGAATAATATACACTGTGTCATGTCTTAGCACCAAGCGTTACAGAATATAAGTAATATTCATTCCAACAAACGCCCCTCCATGTTACCGTACACCACATTGATCTCCACCGTCTATTACTACATACAGCAAGGCTGACACAATGATAAATATCATTAATCTCAGAGAGAGAGAGAGAGAGAGAGAGTAGATTTGACTAGTGCTGCTTGTAACTCAGGTATCTTGGTTTTTATTTTACATTAAATTCTATTTTTCTAGGCGTTTAATAAAACAAAGAAATATTAATTTTAGTTTAATCTTCAAGATATCTTTGAAAAAAATTTGGAAACACCTTATTCAGTTTTAAGATTTCCATAGTTATAATTGCTGTTCAATAAAAATTGCCTTGTTTTTTAAATTCTCACCAACTTAAGTTTCCCTTCATAGAGTATAATTTTTTTTTCTGTTACCGGCTCAAACTAGTTTTCCTTTTCTTCTGTTGTATTGTGCAATTCTTTATTTTAAAGAACTTAACCAATATTTTTATAATGAAAATTCAATGTTTCCTACTAACATAAAAATATGAAAAGTAGTCATAAACATTAAACCTATTTCTCCAAAAGTGTAGAATGATGATGATGGACATTTTATTGCTTATCTAGGTCTATATAATCAAAAAATTTAGATAAGCGTTTCGTGTATTATATGAGATATAGATGCTATTAACTTTTTTTAGAAAATCGGATAAAAGAATGCGACCCTTTAATTTCGCTTCAATTCATGCTTTGTTTACATACAGCGGGAAAAGTTTCTCAAGTATGTGGCCTTTTTTTACGAACAAATAAATAAGTTTACTAATTATAAATTAAATTAATTTCTACTAGGGGACCCATGCTGCTCCACATCAGTAAATAAATTAGATTAATTTGTAATAGATAATTTACTTTGTGATTCATAAGACTTCTTTCCAGACAAAATTAGCTGTAAGTCAATCCTTAGATTTCACCTCCATTTTCGCATTTTTAAAAGATTTTGCGCAAGATAGAGCAACATACAATTGTACATGGCTGAAAACCGGTTCAGGTTGGAAGATTCCTATTCGGTCCAGAGTTTGTCCTTGTGCCTTGTTGATGGTTATGCAAATGCTAACCGTATACGAAGTTCTCTTCGTTTAAAAGAAAAGGGACAGTAGTGTCAGACGATGTCAAATGAATTCGAGGCAGAAGTGTCCGTTGTCCAATATTCACACCTGTTATAATTTCCATGTACAAACCGTTTTCATTATTTCCATTAATTCCATTCAATAATCCCTTTACTGGATTTCAATTTTGCAATTTTGCTATCTTCTTCAACATATGGGACGGCAAACCGCTCATTTCAAGGCTACTTAAAACTTCGGTAGGAAACTGCAACAGTTCACGCTCTTTCTCTGTTATCAATGTATTCACACTCAAATAAGTTCTCCATTCTCCTGGAATAAGATTTTGGGGATTTTTTTTAGGAATTGAGTGATCAGTGTCGATTTGGGCTCACTAAGCGGGCTTGACGTGGTGAGTGTTTTAATACACAAACGAATTCTGTATTTTAATTAGTCGCTGAGATATCTTGATTTGAATTCCATTTTAACGCTTTTAGTATGAGGAAAGCTATGTTCACTTAAAATTGCTCTCATAATTGAGTGAGCGTAGTCGGTACATGGTAGTTAACTGTAGCATGATCTAATGAGTTTCAACGAAGACTGTAACTAAATTAGTTACTAAGTAATTGCAGGAAAACTAATTTTTTTAGTTTGCTTATCTAATTTTTTTTAATACACAGAATCATAAAATTGTAAATGACTTATACATATAGTTTATTTAGAAAATGAAAATAATTACAAAAAAGAAATTAGATAATCTCATTTTTATTAGGAAATTACGTTAAATTACTATCTATTTTAGGGATTTATACAATAATTGTACAATTCAGTAAGTTTAATAGGGAACATAAATAATCGTTTAATATACATTTTCAATAAAATTACTGCACATAAAAAATATAAATACCCCTTTTATTAGTTATCGGGTTACAAAATACTTCCATAAATTAAAAGCATGAAATTCGGTAGGCAGATTAACGTAAATCCAGGTATAAAAAAATCAGGAGATTTTCCAGTGGCGCAGCCGAGAATGCGGTTTCCTGATATAAAAATTCTCTTGAAAAATAAATATCGATTTACCAGTTTTTAAAAATTTGACCATTCGGTGCTTCCAGCTAACCCCATATGTTATTGTATTTAAATTAAAGTCAACATTCTAATCCCCTTAACTAAGTAGCCATATACTATATTCGATTTATGTTTAATTCGTTCATTAAATGCGTAATTTTTATCAAATTTAGAACTAATGAAGTAAATTGAAATCTTGGTTTTTATATACTACGTCCAAAATGTAGATGTTTTAATTAATATCTTTGAATAACAAAGTTATTAATTCATAAATATAATGTAATAACATTCAATATCTAAAGATCCAAGACAGTATTAATTATTCTAACGTGCGTGTATCATTTATAAGTTTCTACTATACTTATTACAAGAATGCTGAGGTGTTCATTTTAGAGTTTAAAATTTTCTTAATTAAAAAATTTTAGTTAAAAATCTCTTAGTATAATAATTTAGTATATTTTAACAAATTAGCAAAAGAAATGAACGGGTCATCTTGGAAGATATAAAATTTTCGTGGAAGAGAATCGTGGTAGAGAATAATCGAAATATATTATCAGAAAATCTAAATATCAGAGAGAAAAAATCACATCAAATTATTTGAATAACACTGAAAAATACAAAAAAACGGGTTGACTAACCACCTGTAAGGGTAAGTAATGTGTAATTTGCTACATTTTGATAAGTGGCGTTCGGATGGCATCGGGAACATTCCAAACAAACATATTTTGAAAGTAATAACGCTTTCGTAATGTTCATGACAGGAAGGAAAAACTAAATTATTAATCAAAACAATAAGATATTCATGAAGAAAAGCTAAAACTCTTACCTAATTAGAAAAGTAAGTCAAATTTGAATATTAATATATTAATATATTCCAAATTTATACTGTAGTAATAGTAGAAAGAAAGAAATTTTTAAAAAACCGTGTGAAAATATTTTCAAAATTATTTAACAATGGAACCCTTTCTTTCAAATGCCTTTGCGAGCTAATTATTAGCTCCTCTTAAGCATGTTCAACAGCATTGTTGTCTTAAATGGTGCTTATCTTTAAAAGATTACAAATCCCTTAACTACGTACTCATATAGTATATTTATTTATGTTTAATTTGTTCGTTAAATGTGTGATTTTTATCAAATTTAGTATGCCCGTACTAATGGAATAAATTAAAATCTTTGTTATTATACACTACGTGTAAAATGTAGTTGTTATATTAGTATCTTTGATTATGTGCTCTATTTTTGAGGTTATTTGCAAAATTTTATATGTTTACCTTATGTCGGTCGGTGAATGTTCATTCTATCTATCTGTTATATCACTTAATGCAATCAACACAGTGTAATCTGTGTACTCTTAGATTGCTGTGTTTGTCATGTGTGTTAATCTGGTGTATTTTTTATTTTTTTGTTTTGAAAGCGCCTCGCGAAACTTGGTTTTTAAAAATATTTCACTTCTTCCATAAAAAGAGTCTGTTTTCTATTTTACCGCATTAATCTTTTAGTGTTTTTTTTTTTTTAGTCATAATTGTTACCAAGTAGATTGATTTTGTTGATGCTTTCTTTTCCTTTAAAGAGGAAGTTCCTGTGTTGATCTCCACGTAAATAAATTTACCACGTTAAATTTTCCATGTAAATTAATTAAACGATTTCTTAATCAAAAAACTAATTGTCTAAGAAGATGATGTGTTTTTGATGTGAAAGTATAAGAGCCTTGGCTCATGACTTCTATCAGTTTCTAAGTCGGATTCTTTTATTCCGTTTCTGATTTTTATCAAGCAGCAGGTTTTTCGCCTTTTCGTTAATGCTAAAAGGATTTCTCGAATAAGAATTTTTTACTTCTTTCCTTAGATTATATAAAAAGTAAATAAACTTTTGAAAAATAATAAAACAATTTTATAAAAACGCAGCAAAATATATAAAACTGATTTTTCAATTAATTATTCTTTAAATTTTGTCCTTTAAAATATGGAGCCAAATTAAAAACAGCCTTCTAACCTTATTTGGCCGCAGCCAACAAAGTCGAAATTTAAAAAATATTGACAAAATATTACTATCAATTATTAATATGTTTATTACATATTAAATCCCTTTCTAAATGAAAGAAGCCATTCTTAAGAAAGCATAAAGATGGGAGGCATATATCTTCAATACAAAAAGAGAATAAATATAAATAAACGATGTAGAGGCTAATACTAAGTGTGAACTAAGAATTTGAATCGTGGAAATATGTACTGCTAAAAATTTCAAATCATAAATATTTCTTGCATGAACTCTTATTATGATAATAGCATCTGACTGTATACCATTATACAGTAAAAATTCAGTGCAAGTAACAATATCAATAAAAAAGAAAATGGAATATTTTTCAAATCATCTGTAAATTTAATTCTTTGATTACAAAAATGTCAACTTTAAGATACCTGGATAAAATAAACTATTTTCCCGTTAAATATAAGCGGAACTATCTTCTATGCTCAAAAAAGAAATCATCTAAATCGAAGTCTGTTTGATAAGAGTAAGACTTGAATTCCATACAAAGAATATATATATATATACGAGGGTAAATCAATTATTATCTGTAATGTAGCTATAAATTTGACTGCATAACAAATAGGAAACTTACATGAATATCATTTTTCAACATAGACCCCCCCTTGCATTTCAACGCACTTGGTCCATCGTTGCACAAGCATCCTGATGCCCTCATAAAAGAAGGTTTTCGGTTGAGCTGCGAGCCAGGAATGCACAGCTTCTTTCACTGTTTTGTCCGAGGTAAATTGACGGCCCCTTAATGCCTCTTTGAGTGGACCAAACAAGTAGTAGTCAGAAGGGGCAAGATCAGGACTATACAGAGGATGAGCCAGTACTTCAAAGTTGAGTTTCTGGAGCGTTTCAGCAGTGTTTGGACGGGCATTGTCGTGCAAAAACACAACACCTTTCGACAGCAGTCCTCGGCGTTTGCTTCGAATTGCAGGCTTCAACTTGGCAGTACGCATTTCACTGTAACGCCCAGTGTTTTTGGGCCTTGTGAGTCCCAAAAAACCGTAAGCATCAGTTTTTCTGCGGATGGTTGGGTCTTTTTTTTTCCTGGCGAATTTGGATGTTTCTATTCCGTACTCTGGCGTTTACTCTTCGGCTAGTATTGATGGATCCATGTTTCGTCACCAGTGGTGATTCTGTATAAGAAGATGTCCTGTTCGTTACCAGAGCGATCCAAATGTTTTTGGCAGATGTCCAAGCGCGTTTGTTTATGCAACTGTGTGAGTTGTTTTGGGACCCATCTTGCACAGACTTTATGAAACCCAAGTCTGTTGTGGATGATTTCGTAGGCAGAACCATGAATAATTTGCAGGTAATGTGCCATTTTATCAGTAGTTACTCGTCTGTCTAAGAAACCCATGTCACGTGCACGCTCAATGTTTTCCTCATTTGTGGCGGTAAATGGTCGTCCGGCTCCTTCGTCGTGCGAAAAACTTGTGCGACCATTTTTTAATTTTTCAATCCATTCGTAGACACTCCGTTGCGGCAACACATTGTTCCCGTACTGTACCGAAAGTCTTCGATGAATTTCAGCCACTGATACACCTTCCGACGACAAAAAACGGATCACTGAACGTTGCTCTTCTTTGGTGCCAACAGTAAGCGGAAGAGCCATGGTTAACGGCAGGGCAGCGATAATAGAACTAGCCTAGCATCAAACCTGCACAAACATAACAACAATTAAACCACGCATGCATCAACTACGCAACACAACAGTACTACCAATATAAACAAAAATATAACTAAATTGCGGATAATAATTGACTTACCCTCGTATATATAAATCAAACTGTTGGATAAATAAATAAAACAAAAAAAAATTGTAAAAGCAAGGCAATAATAAAACCAACTTTAAAAAATCATTAAAAGAATAGAAAAATTATACTGATCTTAAGATTTCGTTTTTTTAAGTTCAGCCCAAAGCTGATATTAGTAAATTGATGGTTATTGTTTTATTTGGAGCAAACTTTAAAAAGTGGTATTTTCAAGAATAACAAATTTTTGACCGGTAATTTTTTTTAATTTATTTTATATTTATGATTGAAAATTCGCTTACAGAACAGGACTTTCGATAGCTAAGGATTTCTAATAATCGAATTTATAAACATTATTTGTAATTATTAAATTTCCTATTTGTACTTATTTAATTTATCGAATGGATGATGTATATAAGCAAGATAAGAGAAATGTAATTTGTACCGCTTTAAATCCCAAATAATAACTTATCGTCTTAACAATTAAGTTAGTAATAACTTAACTGATGACTGTTTATCTCTTTAAAACTTTTAATCCAATTTTTTAAACTTAAGATTCTTCATAGTAAAAGAAATTTAAAAAAAAAGATTTAAAGTAAAGGCATTATCGTATTTAATATTCAACAAATTATTCTAAATAAAATTTAGTTCTTCGGTATCGGCAAACAAATGCAGCGATACTTCAGATTTACCGACCAAAATCAAAATTATTGAGCAAAGTAAAAAGACCAACCGTCAAATAATTTTGTTATTCGCATTTTTTTCTAAACTAATATTATCAATGAGTAATACAATTATAATTTAACAAAAATGTTGTGAAAGAGTATACAGAACAGAGAAAGGCAAAAAAATAAATTCTTTGAAATTGAGACCGTTATTTTATATTATATTTAAATTTAAAAAGGGAATGTCATTATAATGAAACCGCATCTGTGTGTTATTACTCTTATTTCCACTACGTGAGAGAACGAGACAAAATTTCATGACAGAACGAGGTAATTACGACCCTTGATTTAGTTTCTATGACTCAGAAAAAGCAAGTTTTATATGGAAAATAGGTAATAAATTTTTGCCATACACAGCAAAATTTTATTACTTCCCTTATGTTAACCGCTTCTTCTGTTACTGATTATATTCAATTCATGTGACGATACTAAAAATTGAAATTGACAAAATTTCCATTTTATTACAGTTTTATTGATGTGATAAAATTAAGAAAAACAGGTTATTTATTTCATAAAAAGAAATGCTACTTACAATTTTACAAGACAAACAATGAATCTTTATTTTTTAGAAAAAATTCTGAATATTATTTTCCATAATAAATATTTATTTTTTATAAAAGATTAATCCGGAATATTTCTTTATAAAAGCTTATTGTTGTTAAAACGCGATTCCTGTGCGTTGTTCTTTTCCTGAAACAAAGAAGTCTGTCTATAAAGATAATAAACTTATTAAACCACATTAATAAACATTTTTTTCTATTAACAAAAAATATTGTTTCTACTCACTCTCTCTCTCTCTCATTCTCTCTCTCTTTCTCTCTATCTTTCTCTCTCTCTCTCTCTCTCTCTCTCTCTCTCTCTCTCTCTCTCTCTCTCTCTCTCTCTCTCTCTCTCTCTCTCTCTCTCTCTCTCTCTCTCTCTCTCTCTCTCTCTCTCTCTCTCTCTCTCTTTCTTTCTTTCTTTCTCTCAAAAGTGTCCTTGTACATAAATAAAATGAATCCATTCATTTGTAAAGACAACTGTAATAATCAAAAAACTGAAATAAAAGTTACAATATTTTCAAAATTACATGTTGGCATTCCTGTTATCATTTAAAAGTCAATATTTAACCAATAACTTTGAAAACGAATATATTTCACTCTTTTACCAATGACATTCGAGAAAGGTGCAATTTAAAAAACCTATATATCCAATTTTACTTTCAGGATTTGATATTCGGATTAATACTCTTTTAATGTAAGAAAAATAATAAATACCTTTTTTAGCGAGGTTGTAGAGAAAAATCCAAAATTTAGAAAAGTTGACTATGATCTTATGAATATTATAATTAAATTTTGAAATACTGCATCGTTTAAGAAATTGTAAAGAAAATTCTAAATTTTCGAGGAATAATTTACCTCCTTAAGGATCTTGGATAAGTTTACTAAAAGTTGTATTTTCATGAATAATTCCTCAACAATTTTGAGGATAATCATCATAAAGTTAATTATTTTTCCTTAAGTTTATGAGATGATATTTCATCGACTTATATATTAGTCTGAAAATTCACTTTCTCCATTTTTTAGCAGATAAATAATTGAGGCTAATTTTCGGATATTCCACAACCTATCGAATGAAAAATATATATGATTACAAAGGAACCACCTATCGGGTTGGTCTAGTGGTGAACGCTGATTTGGGTCTTCCCAAATCAGCTGATTTGGAAGTCAAGAGTTCCAGCGTTCAAGTCCTAATAAAGGCAGTTACTTCTATACGAATGTGAATAGTAGATCGTGGATACCAGTGTTCTTTGGTGGTTGGGTTTCAATTAATCACACATCTCAGGAATCGTCGAACTGAGATTGTACAAGACTACACTTCATTTATACTCATACATATCATTCTCATTCATCCTCTGAACTAATACCTGAACGGTAATTCCCGAAAGCTCAACTGGAAAAAAGAAAGAGGGTACAAAGAAACCAATGTTATCTTCAGGTGGATATTGTTTTAACTCTCAAAATTCAACTTTAGCCGCTTCATAAACCATATTGATATCACTAGAGATAGGTAGATAAACTCGTACTAGGGAAACTTTTGTAGATGAGGCCGATTCTTTCTATTTTGTATGCGTGAATTAAAATGAAATGATTTGTGTATTAGCCAAATTAAATACATTTTTCATAACAATTTGCAACATATAATTTTATTTGCTCAAAAGTTTAGACAGTACTCCACCCTTTTTTAGTTGACTTCCGTAAACTTAATCCAGATTTTAGTTTTTAACGTCCTGTGATGGTGGGTTTTCTGTCAGAATATATTGAATAGTAATAACTGAAACCGGATTTTTCATCTACGCTATCGCTCGAAGATTGTAAAATCTTTTACCTTGATCGGTTTGAAAGTAATTAATTTTATGTTTTTGGAAGACGGTTTTGTAAAGCATGTCTACATCCTTATTGGAGTTATTTTTCAACGACGTAGGAACCACAGATTTTGAAAAACGATTGATGATAGTCAACATGTACTTTTAATTGTTACTGTCTCTGGAATAAGGAATCATCTGGAATAAATCGTCTTGATAGAGATCTTCAGTACATTTAAGTTCGATCCATAAAAAAGTTCTCTGGCCGGTTTGTAATCCTCTTTTGCGATATTGCCCTTTATAGATGGCATTTTCTATTCGATAAAAAAAGGAAATTAAACTTAAAAAGAATAACGGGTACATCGGCGTCGATTGTTAACTGATTCCTCTCAAATCGTCTCGGTAACATAATAATATCCACGAAAACGAAATATAAAAAATTTTCTAACTTATAATCCATATCAGTGTATTTCTCGAAAAAGGACTTAGTATATTTAAATTTCCAGTAGCAGTTAAATATGAACCTACTCGCACATACATTTGAACAATAGTAAAAAGCAACTTTAAATCAATTTTTTGTTTCATTCTATTATTGTATTCATTACACAAGTCTCAGTTCTTTAATGAAACCGTTTCAGTGTTCAGTAAGCATTTCGTTTGCTCTTTTTTTTTATTTTCTAACATTATTGTTTCATTTTTTTTTTTTACAAATATCTGTTGTAACGAAGTACGCGAAGTTCATACCTTCAATTATTAAACTTTATCATTATATTACCACATTTATTATAATAAATTAGTAACAATTTTATATTCACAGCTTCTGAAATCGTGATATGTCGTGTCCTTAGTTTGGAGCAATTTTACACTCTAAACTTTTCATCTATTACCTTAACACACAAAGATAATTACATTTTTCATTTTAAACCAATGTTTCTTTTAGAGATATATTTAAGAAATATTTACAAATAGATTTAATACAAAATTTTAGAGAAAATATTTGTTCACACAAATCAATACTTCGTTAATTTTTTCTGCTGTAAAGATTCAGAGGTTCTTGTATAATCCTATCGTTATCTAAAATCATAGATTTGTGTTTTTCTTATACATGCAATAAATCTATCGCTAATTCTTTTTAACTCCGACATTTATAAGTAAATTTTACCAAAATCTTGGATAATGTGGCTTCGTATATCAACCGATCAGTTTTGGTCAATATCCACTTTACATTTTATCTTCGGTGCTTCGGTAATATGAAATTCGTAATGATGTTGAAATATAATCAATAAGCTGCCGGCCTCCGTGGCGCGAGTGATAGCGTCTCGCCCTTTCATCCGGAGGTTCCGGGTTCGAATCCTGGTCAGACGTGGCATTTTCATATGCTACAAAAATTGTCATTCATCTAATTCTCTGAAGTAAAACCTAAAGGTGGTCCCGGAGGTTAAAAAAAATCAATAAGTAATTTTTAATATCAGCTGATTGATACTGAAGTTTATAAAGTTTATTAAATTTTAAACATTTTTCAAACACATTTTCAAACAAATTTTCCAAAATAGGTAAAGAATTAAAATAAAAAATAACATCTCCATCAGTAAAAAAATTACTACCAGCAGAACATCTCACATTAAGTACTAATTTTTTTTTTTTGCCTGTGCGCACAACGAAATGTTATCAGCGACCGGACACAAAATTTCCATAGTAAATGATTTAAAAAAAAAAAAGCAATTAAAGTATACCTTAAAAATAAAACGATGTAAAACGTCTATGTGGAATGCTGGGCGTAAAACAATAAAAATAATATTAAAAATCTAACATAAAAAAATAAATTGTGGAACGTCAAAAAGGCAGAAACATCATTTTTTTAATCAAATATTTGAATCCAGATGAACGGCCTTAAAAAAAGTAACATATTAGATAACATCAATACATTTTTGCCTAAGATATTTCGTATGTTAGGTCCTAGTTTAAACTTCCGATGTAATGCCGCATAACAGACACAGTTCACAAGGTTGTGGTGCACCGTCAGTTGCCAGTTCACAGAACACAAACCGGTGCATCAGAGTCATCAGATATCTATGAGTGAGCCTAGTGTGTTCTATTAGCAAACGGTAAATAATAACCTCCTCATGACGGTTATTCCTGCATGAAGAAATCCACGGTGACACAGTGTACTTAACTGAACGAAGTTTACTGTTGATGGTAGCATTATACTCACTTTAGTACTCAACATGAACCAAACTCTTCAGAAAACAGAAAGATCATTCAAAACAATGCAGTTAGTGAAAGGGGACTGCAAACAGGGCTCTTTGGCCGCACGACAGCGCAATCATTGCTTGAAATTCCGATTAACTGATATGAATTTATAAATCTTCTTTTCCCAGATTAGGTAAAAGTATTTTTCAGTATAAGAGATTAAATTTTCATTGCTGAAAGTTATACAATTGAACGAATAATTTTTATTTTTAAAATATTATATTCCTTGATGCGAATCGAAACCGCAAAAATTATACGATTATGTGAGTCACCGTTTTACAATTTAAATTACTCATTTCATGCGCCTCACTTATAAATTTACTACTGCTATTCAAATGATGGAGTATGCGATCATTTTTAAAGTGTTGATTGCATACTGTAAGTTTAACTTCGACCTTTTAATTGATGAAAGTAACCTTAAAAAGCAACAAGCAAAAGAGCGCGAATATCACGTGATTTTCTTCAAACACTGCGATGAGCAGGTAATTTACATGTGACGCCACGTAATCAGCGCCCTTGAACTGATCACGTCATGACCGATTGTACGGGAAAAAAGGCCAAGGATACGCAGAACCAACACTATATATTAATCACGTAAATAATTTAAATTTGATTTTTATGTTTAAATTATATTTTCATTTTGTTGTTACATTTAATAATAAGTTACACTTTCTCAATCCAAAGATTGATGGTAGCGATTCTTTTCTATAGTTCATTCCTAATCTTGATCAGTCGCTTCATTTCTTTATAATACGTAATTCCGTATCCTTTGTAAATTGTATTAAGTATTTTATCCTCGGTCAATCTCTTATTCCCCTAGCTTTAACCTGTGTCTTTTCAGTACTGTTTACTACAACATTATCGTTACTATAAAGACAGCCAATAACACATGTGTCTTCTTTCTTTTTTAATTTGAAAAAACTTCTTTTTCCATCTCCTCTTACGAACTTCGTCGTTTGTGATTTTACTGGACCATCCGGGTTTTTTCATTCTTCTTTAGAATCATATTTCAAATGCTTTCAGTGACGTTAAAAATAAATTTAGAGAAAAGTTTTGGGATTTTACAGAAATTATGGATGTAAATTTTGGTTTTATTGTACGGCTTACTTCCTTCCCTAAGAACAATTCAATTTTATAAAATCAATTTTAATATTCATTACAAAAGTGAATAATAAAACAATTACGAAAAACACTTTTTCTTTTTTACTATTAACATTTTGCTTTTTTGTCATAAACAGCTTTAGTATACATTGTTATACTTAAGTAAAACTTTTTAAAAAACGAGCGTTCGTTTGAAATAAAAGGATGCTAGCCTCGGTTCTTAAATAATTCATATTCCCTATATGAAAAAAATCATTGCACTACTTTGATACCTATTTTATCTATAACCTACTGAAAACCGTAAGCAAATACTGTAAAAATTGTCTTCATTCATTTCAAATAAGCGTATTTATTTCACCAATTCTGAAGTCATAATAGAGAAATACAATCTATCTTATCAAAAGTACTAAAACAGTTCTTCAGATATTATAGTTTAAGAATCTAAATCATCTTAAGTCTAACAATAAAAAAGATAATGAAATTCGAGGATTTGTTCCTTGAATTTCATTATCTCACTGGGTTCTGTATTTTCTCCTTTAAGAAAATTATTTTTGTGTATTGTAAAATATTACTCATTAAGAATGGTGTGCGTCTACATATGTGTGTGTTTGTGTATGTGTGTAATATGTGCTATGTAAAAATAAGAAGTAAAAATTAATACATATTTAAAGAGTACTAATAAATATGTGATAGTTATACAGGAATCAGATTCCAATATAAATTATTTAGTAAAGTTACATATATGTACACATATGTATATATGGACATAGGGCATATTATGTGTGTATGTATACATATATATATATATATATATATATATATATAAGCAAGAAGTTGCATTTTGTGAACTGACTAAAATAGCAGTAAATCTAAAAGTAGGTATTAGATCTGGAACAAATGGTTTTACGTTCCAATAATGAATTATGACAAGCTAAAAATAGCAGTTTACAAACTGTTTCCATTTTGTTAAGCAGGACAGACGCTTTTTCATTTTATGTCAAATGTTATTTTATTTTCCTCTTATACTAACTCATTATTTTTATTATAAAATTTTTCCACTAAAACATCTCGTTATAAATTGAAAGTCAAAGATCAAGTCACCATCCATGATAATAACAAAATATGACAGTTTTAGATTTTCAATGACTCATGCTTATAAATGTTTGCAGAATTTACTAATAAAGTCAAAGTTAATCTTTTATGATTACTGCAATTTATAGAAAAGTAATTTAATTTACAATTACTGAATTTTCTGAATATATGTCGATGTCTTGTTTAATACTTAACTGATTTTTTTTCTGTATTACTGTAGTAACATTCTAATAGCATTAGGATGAAAGTGTAATGATACTGAATATAAATGGAATTAATATATGTTGTTTTTAATACATTTTTTTGTTATTTAGTTCATTAATAATAATATTTAGTTTTGCTGTACCAATTGGTAAATAGGATCATATTTACGTAAAACTGTATCAGAATATGGCACCAACTGTGTATACAAATGTACGTGCACAAAAACCTCATAAAACTGTTTTAATATGCAAAAGCAAATACCCTTCCATCTTCGTTGAAACCCTGTACCACCTACTCTATCCCTGCTTTTATTTAGAATAGCCTGATGTTTCCTATCTCTTATCTTAATGGTAGTTAAACATTATAAGGCACATACAAAATTTACTGAGAATCCTTTAACCAATAAAGCGTGAAAATTGTGCTGCCACCCTTCGTTAAATGAACAGTCTCCATCCATAACAAATGATAATGATCACTTCACTATCCTCTTCCATAATATATATTAAACAAGTATACGTGTGTTTACACATATATGTAGGCTTAACTGTATATGAGGTTTTCACCAGCAAAATACAGTCTTACATAGTAATCACTTAATCTGTTAAATGCAAAATTTGATGAGGTTTGAGAGTCTTTTTTTTAAAGGAATATTATTATTTAGTTCAATATTTGCATAATGAGAGCAGTTTTAAATAAGTCTGTGTAGGTCAATGGGATATAAATGAAAATAACTGCATATATTTCATCATTACAATAAATTAAATCTGAATATAGGAGTCAAACCAATTTTGCATTTCAGTTTATAATTAGTACATCAATTCAATAACAAGGTATTATAAAATAAAAATATAATAATAAAAACAAAATTAAACATTACATTTTTATTAAATTATTTTACGCTTGTAAATCATTTCTCTCTCATATACATATGATTTTTTTCTTTGTCCATATAAAAGCTACAATAATTTCTGCAGATTTAAATAATTCTTACTAAAGAAGCTATTAATTTCAGAAAATTCCCTGTTTCAGACACTAGACAAATTTTTTTAAATATTTTCTTAGTGGGGTTTTATAATCTAAAGAAAAGTACATAGGTACATTAAATGAATACTTAATGAAAATAAAATTGCTATAAATTTATTAAAATCATATAATTTATTCCTGTAAGAAAAAGTTATTTCTTAGAAAACCCTTAGTAATAAACCAAAATAAGCAAAAATTTAAATAAAAATTTTTAACCTATAATAATATTACAGATTAAATTTATTAGTCAAAAATGTTAAATTTAAACTCAGCCTATGCAACATACTAATATCTGAAAAATAAAATTTATTTTTTGTGTTATTACAAATTAAAATACTGGGCAAAATTATAATTATAAATCTTTACTGCAAATTTTTTACAAATATCATGAGATAAATATATGGTAAAGTAGCTCACGAGTACATACTTTTTAGAAAAGTATTCTAGACTAAATGATGAAAAATTGAACATTAAACACATCTGTTTTTCCCATTCATCACATATTTATTTATTTCACCATCAACATACATAAGTAAATACACATCAGCACCTCCTGCAGAGGTAATAGTGATTATCTGTTAGCAGGACTAGGACTTACGTATTAAATAAACTTAAATAAAACACAATAGATATGCATCTTATAAATACTTCCAAAACTAATAACCATACGTCATCCTTTTAAGCATAGAATTTGAAAAATTCAACTAGGGCGCTCTTAACAAGTTAAAATGCCCTGTTGAGTATGTTAACAAAATATAAAACTTATATATTCATTCTAATTCATTCCTTAAGTTTTCTGTTTATGGCACGCTTATTTCCTACTAATATTTTGAGATCATTTGGCAGTAGATTAAATATTTTTGTAGCTTTGATATAACTGCTTTTGAAGCTAATAGTCTTATTTATTCTCGTCAATGGGATATATTTATTACTTGTTGTACTATTGGAATTGATGAATTTATTTTGTAATTCAATGTAGTTGTAATTAAATGATTGACAAGAAAACATCTGTTCAATGTTCACAGGTAATTTTTCACTAAAAGTATTTTTACTTATTATTCTCAATATTCTTTTATGGAGGGACTGTATTAAGTTTGTGCATGTTTTGTATACACCACCCCATGCAGTAATTTCGTAATTAATTAAGCTGTGGAGAAAGGCATAATACATCCATCATTCTTAATGTTTTTGCGTTCATGATTCTCGATAGCTTATAAAATATAAATACTAGGTATTTAGTCTTTTTGACTATGTACTCAATGTGTTTATCCCATTTCAGATTAAAATCAATAATCAATCCTAAATATTTACTATATTCAACTCTTTTCAGCTTAACACCTTTGATTTGTACATTCATTTCCAAGGGTTCACTATCATATGAATACACTATACATACTTAATATGTATATTACATATTAAATATGTAATTTCTTTGTGCCGTGCCTTACCATGTTCTAATTTCAAAAGAAATATAATTCTGAATTATTAAAATTCTGAAAGTCCATTGGATGAGAAATAAATAGTATGCAGTTTTTGTATTATTAAATTTACAGATAGTCTCAACATCATGCTAACATGAAATTGTGATTTACATAACATCTTGTGTATCTTCATAACAGAAGAAAAAAGTACAATATACACATCAAACAAAATAATTTTAAATTATATTTATCAGAAAACTCAATTATTCATGGCAAATAAATTAATACAAAAACTCAAATATAGTAAATGACTAGAGGTATAAAATAATTCAAAAGATTTCATTAAAGCATTTATTTGTAGCAGATAGTGCATTCTATTCAACCAACAAATTCCGTTCCTTATAAAACTAGGTTTTCTGTGTTTCATTATTAGCATATTATATTAGTGATGGTGGTAACCACATGATTTTACATTGCATTCTGGCAGTATTCTTTTTCTTTTTTTACTGTTTAGCTTCAGGAACCAACCTTAAGGTATTACTTCAGAGAATGAATGTAAATGAAGTGTAGTCTTGTACAGTCTCAAGTTGACCATTCCTGAGATGTGTGGTTAATTGAAACCCAACCACCAAAGAACACTGGTATCCATGATATAGTATTCAAATCCGTATAAAAGTAACAACCTTTACTAGGATTTGAACCTTAGAACTCTCAACTTCAAAATCAGCTGATTTGCGATGATGAGTCACCAACCACTAGATCAGCCTGGTGGATTAAATTCTAGCAGTACCACATGTTAGTAACAGTTTTTTTGACTCTACTACTTTACCCAGGATTTACTAAAAAAAATCTAGATTACCTATCAAAGTGGAAAGGAATGAAAAAGTACCTCTTTGAGACAGTGATAGCAGAATTATTTTATATAGTTATTGAAAGGTTATACTACACTAGGGTCAACAGCTACTTAATAATATATCTACCCATTCTCTTACAGAAATAAAGTATGTTGAAGGAAAAGACTTCTTTTATGAAATGGTTGATCAGAAATTATATTTATATATATAAATTGTACACATGATGTGTGTCACTATACCACAATTTTATATACAATACTTCAAGGAAATACAAACAAAAATTTGTAAAGGAAAATACTCAAACAGTCCAAGGTACTTCCCAAGATAAAAATGTTAGTAGTGGTTTGAAGTTAGTACATTTTGTAAGTGTTAAAAAAGTAAATGTTAAGCATAACATTACTACCTATGAAATTAATTTTGGAAATGTTCATCCCTAGCTAATTGATTAACTAGTCAGAATAACCATGCATTAGTAGATACAAAACATCCAAATTGGAAAGTGTTTATAAAGAATATTCTAGATTAAAGAGTATAAAGAGTGAGTTTCCTGAAGATTAGATGTGATCATTTTTGGATATAGTCAGAACAATATAGAATCAGTAAGCTGAAAATCAGGAAGTTGCAGTAAAACTTTAAATATAAATGTTAACTTATTGAACATGAGAAGAACAACAGCAACTCTGATTCATTGATCCAGAAGAAATTCCTACTTTTTAAGGAAGCACAGAAAGAGAAGAATGTTGAAGAACATTGGTAATTTTATGGAGTAAGTGTCTTAGAAGTAGTTAAAGAATATTTTATGATGATATAATAAAGAAAATATCTAAAAACCCATTGCAAAGAAGAAGTGCAAAAATTCTTGGCTAGTATAATCTGGAACTTCAAGAATACATCAAGACATATAGAGAGAGAAACATTATGTAATCAAAAAGACAAAGTAAAAATTTTGTTAATGGTACCTAAAAATGTTAGATGAAATATTTATTTATAGAATATACATGTCCTAGAGGAAAAGGAACAATACTTGTGTGGAAGGTATTTTTAAAAGAGACATGTACCAGATGTAAAGTGATGAAAAGAGATAGTGTTCTGGTGGCATGGAAAAAAAATTAAGTGATGGTAGGATTATTCCAGGATTAAATAAATAACCCCACAGAAAATGGTAAGTTAAATGAAAGTTTAATTTTTTTAAGAAACTCAGCTGAAAAATAAAAAAGGAAGCACATTCTATAACATTTGATGTAGAAAAGGTATACACTGCAAATAAATAGGTATATATTATAAATAAATATTAATTTTTTGCTAAATTAAGAACATTTTAAAATAATGATGATATTTATTTAAAATATGGTGTCATATTATGTACGAGATGAGGATATTTCAATTTATATAAGTTACACTGCATTTTAAAAAAAAACAGAAATATTAAGTATACTGTCACTTGTAGTTACAAAATTACAACACTGTAACCATTCTTCATTTCCATCTTACCAAGCATATTTACAATTCAAACGTAAATGTTTTTACCATCTTTAGAATTCCAATAAAAATTTTCACAATAGATCTACTTTAATATTTAAAGAAGCATTTAAGCTATGCTAATTTTGTAGTAATTTGTAACCGTCTAAATTTCACAAACATTTCACAAATAATATACCAGTAGTGACCATCAACTAAATTAAAAATAATACACCCAAAAAAACACATAACATTATCAATAAATTCTGATTACAAATAAATTTATATCAATGAGTTTATTACAACCGTTAAAAGTTATGCATAAATGCAGTTGATATTAATTCATATTTTAAAAAGAAATAATCTTAAACTTACTTTTAAGAAAATGAATTTTCTTAAGAGAAGAAGAGGGAAAAATGCCTTCCATAAAAATAATTTAAAAAACACTACATAACATTTGTAAAGAATGTTTCACCTAGATATTTATTTTTAATTAGAGGATTAGACAAATATTTTAATTAAATTTACTTAATTCAAAAATTATATCTAATATAATCAAAGTATATATCAGTCACACATTTTTCAGTAAATTTGAGTATAACATTATTATTAAATAATATCAATATTCATGACCATGTAATTAATTAGCCCGGTCAAGCTAGACAAATTGAATGAAATAAATCCCAGTTTTGAAAATTGGAACAATTTTTCCTTAGTAACTAAGTTTGAAGAAAGTAAAAAGTCCTGGTATGTGGGAGGTGAGCGCAAATGGGGAAATTTAAAGATGATTTTTTTAGTTTTTCACTTATACCTCAGAAACTATCACTCATATCAAAAAATTGTATTCATAAAAATTAAAGCTGACAAATTTTCCTACGAAAATAATCAGTCATAAAAAAAATAATCAACGCATATTTACATAGAACCAATAGTTTCAGAATTATAAGGCCGAGAAAGTAATAGTATTTCCAAAAATTGTGATTTATTCACATTTCATTGTAATATAACAATGCTTAATGAACACTTAACATTAATAATAACATTAGTAATGAAAATTATGCATTATTAAGAAACAATCTTCTCGCCAGGGTTGTTGATCTCTTCTTCGTCCAGGCATTTATCATCTACTGGAGGGCTATTGGTGCAAGCTTCCTTAGTTACCACACACTGTTTTGCAGTAGACTCCCGCCTTGTGATACCCACAATGCATTCCGCAGACTGTTGTACAATTCCAAAAGATTGTACTGAGGATGGAGGAAGGGACAGCAGGTTCATGGTCATAAGGTATTGAAGATTTTCATCGTCTCCATTCGCCAAACCCAGTCTGTAATTGGTAGCTGGTTGCCCAACCAGTTTTAAACTTGCAGATACACTCTGTGAAAGTGCTGCTGAGCAGAGCCTCTTCTTGGTAGAAAGGACAGAAGGTCTAGCTTAACCTTACTGGTTAACTTAAGGAAAGCCAAGTATCGGTGGGTGTTGAGATCAACACATGATACTTGATGAAATCAACACAAGGCATGGTACAATGCAGGGAACATGTACTCACTGGCTTCAGTGATCTTCTGTGGTGTTGAAGAGGATTTGTAGAACACGCTGGATACGGCTTTGAGGCTGCTGTCCCTGCTGAACAATTTGACGATCATTGACTTACCTTTCCTGAAGATGGATGAGGCAATGTCACACCCATCAAACCCATGAATGAATAAGATGCTTTCAGCGAAGTCAAGTTTTTGCAACTCCAAGAAGGAATATGTTCTGCTTTCCACTTTCCCTCTCACTGGTTTGACGAACAGAATGGTAATTTTTGGTGGAATTAACACTGTCAACAAGACCAGCAAATCTATGTCTTCGCCTATGACAGCTACGTTTTTGTTGGATGCTGCTTTTTCTACTCCACACCACACAATTTTTGTGTCAGCATCAGCCTGTCTCACTTCAATTCCCTGGTGATCATTTTCTGAGACAGCACACTGATAAACTTGGCCTTGTTCTTCTTATTACCAAGGAAGTGTTCTTGCTGAACAGTCACTGCCATTCATTCGGTAAAATCAATGTCAACTGACACCTTTGTGGTGCTTTGATGTTGTTGTTCAGCACGTTTTGTGCTGTTGACAGTGTCTATGTATCCATCAAACACAATAGTGCAGAGTTCACCATAGTGACTCTTTATGTAAGCCCCATACTAGTTGAAGTCAACAGAGAAAGTTGAGCCTGTATTCCACTTAATGTGATGTAACAGAAAGTCACCACTGATCACATTTACGCCGAGCTTGAGATTTAAAATGTTCTCATGAACTGGGAAAACTTCATATAAGGCCGACTTCTTCGTCTTTCTCATCTTGCTGTCATCAAAAAGAGCTAAGGGGAAAGGTGTCAACTCGTAACATAGAAGTTCCTGTATATCCTCATCATTATTCTTGAAATTGCAACTTGGAATATGAGAAGTGGATTCAGAACCGCCACTACATTATTAATATTGATAGTGCTGCTCATGGAGGCCAAGGATAAACTTTGTCTTTTCAAGCCTGTTTCATCTCTCTAACATTTTGCCCTACCACCTTCCTCATTGTGTTCTTTTCTTCTTTCAGAGCATTGTGGCAATTTACATCACAGTTTGCAACAATATCTGTTACCAGAGGTACTAGTTCAGGTGATTTTGAGAAATGCTTTTTACCGTCTGTGACAATTTGAAAAGTGGAGCAGAAGAAAGCTATGGGAAGGTTAAGAGTCAAAAGCATGCAAAGAGAGAAAACTGTTGGACAAAAGAGGTGCAAATTAAGTGAAGAAAAAGAAACAGCTTTAGCAGTAATACCTGAAATCTAAAATTTCTGAAGATTACACGGAGCAAAGAATTAAGAGAAAGAAATCTGTTGAAGCTGCTAAGTTTAAGTCATAGGTTTTTTAAGATAATGGAGAGTAATTATTCTGAAAATCAAGAACTCTTTTATGGAATCCTCACAAGCTTCAAGAAAGACAAAAAATACCTCTAAAATTCATCCAAGACAAGGACGAGAAATTACTAACTGGGAAAAATGAAATAATGGTTAGTTGGAGGGAGTATTTTCCTGATTTATTGGGTGGAGATGCAAGTGACGGGAATGTGGAGTTTGAAATTAAATTACCACAAGGATGCACTATCTTAAAGTTTTGTTTGTTGAGGATGACATAAAAGAGGAAGAAATGAAAATGGTAATAAGGAGAATGAAACTAAGCAAATCTCCAGGTTTGATAAAATCTAGTTTAAAATGGTTACATTTATGGGTACTAAGGCTGAGAAATTGCTTTTGAAAAACCTGTTGGTAGCATAAGAAGACTCTGAAGGACTGGGAAGTAGCAGTTGTCAACTTTATTCACAAGAAAGGATACAATATAGTATGGAAACCAACAAGGCATTTTCCTTTTAAGTTGCCATGTAAGATTTACTCAGTAATTCTTCACAGAAGACTGGAGCAGGTGATAGAGCTGATACTCAAAGGGATACTGCACAAATTCTGGTCACAAAGGAGCATGCAGGATGCAATGTTTATCTTACGGCAAGTCCTGGAGAAAAGTAATAAATTCAGAAAGAGTTTGTTTGTGTTTTATACATCTGGTTAAGGCTTTCAACCAAGGCCCATTGTTTAGCTGTGAAGAGACTTACAAGAGATATAGATTAATTTGATAAAGGCCATCCAAAGCTTTTATGGAGTGTGCAATGAACTATATTCATGTGGTAATGCAGTCTCAGAATAGTTTCTTTCGAGGACTGGAGTGAGTAAGGGAATAATTTTTTAATCTTATTCTTTACCGTTCTCATGGATGGAGTAATAAAAGCATGTAAGCAGAGATAATGAAAATTTACAGTTGGCAACTGGAGGCTGCAGAAGGTTAAAGTTTCAGAATTTGCTTTTGCAGATGATCTAGTGCTTATAGCTCACCAAAAAATTTGAACCACAACCTAAAAATCTGGAAAGAAGAGCTATACCAGAAAGTGATGAAATAAATGATTAAACAAGACTAAGGTAATTTGGACTCATGTCTCAGATGAGACCAAAAATATAAGAATATCCATCGATGGACAATTTCTGGAACAAGTTTCCAGCTTTAAAAACATGGGAGCAAATATTGGTGGATGGTATGATGGAGGCAGAAGTTGATAATAGAACTGCTGCTGGTGAAAGCCTCTATTACCTGCTATACAGAGACATTTTAGATGTTAGGAAGGTGAGTGCAGCAATTGAAATAGCTCTCTTTAATTCCACATATATTCCTACTTTACTGCATTGCAGAAAGACTTGGATCACATCAGAGAAGAGCTGAAGCAAACTGTAAGCACAGGAAATGAGATTTCTCAGGTGAGTGTAGGTAGAACTAAGAGATTGCATTAAAAACAGTAACATAAGAACAACCCTGAATACAAACCCTATTATTCAGAAGGAAGAAGAAGGTCAATTAAGATGAGTGTGACATGTCTTAAGAATGAACAAAGAGAGACTGCACAGAAGAGTGTAGGAATGGAAGTTAGATGTCAGAAGTTGAGGTAGGCCAGGAAAAAGTGGAAGCATGAAATTAGAGATGGTTTTTTTGTGAGATGAAGAGGAAACTGGAGTCGAATGAAGCAGATGGTTGGAGACAGGAAAGCATGTTGATCTCAAGTGACCTTGACTCCTGGAGGACATGTATAAGAAGAAGAAGAAAGTTTAATTTTCTTTTATTTCTGTGGTTTTTTTTTAGAGTAGTGCAAAATGAGTAAAATTTTCAGAACATTACTTTCAGGCTAATTTCTTTTCAATAGTTGCTTTTAATATTATAAAATAGTTTTGAGTTTCTCTCCAATTTCAATTACATGAAATATATTGAGTTTTTTTTTCTTAAAATTTAATTTTAGTTTTCTTGTGTCTAATTAAGCAGTGGAATTTCTACTGTGTGGGTTTAGTACATTTTGTTGGATTTCATTTGATTAATTCATTTAAATACAGAACTGATGTTAAAAAAACTTTTAACGTAGTTTGGCAATAACAGCCAACCTAGGTTATCTAGGTTAATTATTTGAACATCTGTCATATCATATTCTATCCTTCTTCCTACTTTTATTTCCAAAATTCATTTTCATTACTTGAGTCTCTTATGTTTTTTATTAAGAGTGAGGTTTTTCTAAAATTGTGAAAGCAATAACAAACTAAAACTCCTTTTTTTTACTTGTACTGTATAAAAATTGCTATACTGCTATACTGCCAAAATTGCTAACGAATCGTTTTCTCTTACTAATGTATACATGAACTTTTTTCTTACTTTTGGCTATAGAATCAAATCCTGATGGATTGCTGTGCAATTTAGAAACACACTCTCTCTCTCTCTCTCTCTCTCTCACTCTCTCTCTCCCCCTGTGTGTGTGTATGTATGTGCGCGTGCATGTATGCATGTGTGTGTCATTTAAACCTTTTTTTTAAATATGCCAAAAGTAATTTTGCTGGGAAAAGACTAATTGGGAATGTGATATTTCTTCCACAATAAAGTAACTGCTTAAAATAAATAACACCATTCTCAATTTTGTAAAAAAGAGTGCTCACTATTCTGACATATTTCATGCAATTTTCATGCTTGCATATTTCATTCAATTTGAACAAACTTATTAATTTTTTTTGTTTAAAGCTGGGCTGAAAAAATTGAATATCAGATTTAAATACAATCAAATTGTAATCTATGAGATTACAACAAAACTGTATGAATGTTATTCGTGATTTTTTCAGCTTTTATGTTACTGGGATTGCTACTGACAAAATGCACCAAGTAATATTAGAATATTTCTTCGGAAATCAGGATTATGTTCACATTTTCTAATTAACCATCGACAGAATTTCATCCATTTATCAAATTCAGGTGATAATAACTCTTGTACACATGTTATGTGGAATGGGTATAAACTGTTGCTCCCGCAATGTTCATCTAGATTGCAAAACATGAAAGTGATGTGACAACCTCCTGGTGCTTGAGGTATAATTGTGCCACACTCAATATTGTTTTTTCAGCATTGGCATTTCTCACAAAACATTCAAGACCAGCATCAAATTGTTGCGGTTTAAGCATACCTGTTTCTCAAACTCACCTCACCAATGCCTCAAATGCTTTATGAACTGGTACTCTTTGATCTGGATAATTTTCTCAGTATTCACGCACAGCAGCCAATCCATTTTTATTTATATTACCATAAATTAACAACATGTCTGACAGCTCTCCAAATGAAAACAAATTTGCGGTATCACCCATTGTGAATGACCAACTGAACAATAACAGCAAACACCACTCAAATAAATATTCAAATGCTAGATACAAAATTTAATTTTTGATATTGCCAACCTAACAAAAAATAAAAATTTTTAATATGTTTTAGAAGGATGTCTTTCAAATCTATTTTTGTCATTTTTAGCATTTGCATGTAAATTGTTCTGTTTAAAACCATATCACTTTCATGATCCAGTCTGTACATTTTGTTCCTAATTAAAGCTGAACTTCTCAAACTAGAGTTTAATTTTAATAGATTATTTATATCAATTTTCTCAGAATTAGTTTCTCTACAAAGTTAACTAGAAATCATTATTTCTTTATTGGTAAATTAAAAGATATTTTATTCCAAACCTAAAAAAGTGTATTTACCAACAAAACCTTTTCGTGTTTACTAGATTTTTCTTATTACCTAAGTAAGATAGAGGTCCAGGACCACTTTTATTCAATTTCTTTTTTGATCAAAAACCGTAAAGAAGTATCAAAAATATTGTTATGTTTGTACCCTAAGAATATTAGTACAGTTTAATTTCAAAGGGTAGCAGAAAGCAGGACTAAATGTTTTGCAAGCCAAAATTGCTAACAAACTGGATCACTCTGTGTGTGTGTGTGTTGTGTCATTTAAAATCATTTTTTTAAATATACCAAAACCAATTTTGCTGGGAAAAGACTAATTGGGAATGTGATATTTTTTCCACAATAAAGTAGCTGCTTATAGTAAATAATTCAAATTTTAAATTACTAAATGTCTTAAAGGGTAATTATTTACTAAGAATTGAAAAACTAACTAAGCCATAGGTTTTAAACAGAATGTGAATTTGGTAATTTTTTAGCTTGAAAATGTTCTTTTGTTTAACAATAATCTTTAGAAGTTATTTGCTTATTAAAAATTATAAAATTTAAAGATAGAAAAAATAAATACAAACACCAATAGTATTCAGCTATTTTGTTGGTCTGTAATTATTGTTATTGAACAATTTTTCACCACGCTTCAAATTTTCAGCTCCTCCCATTTGTACTGTTATGTTTTTCCAACAACACTTTGGTAGGGTTGATCACTATTAGTTGTTTTCCTTGTTTTAAGGGACTGAGTTGTGAAGCTACAAGATTCTTCCCATTGCCAAGGGCGACAAAACCTTTCTGATATTCCTTCATCTCAACAGTTATATCCTTTTTCACTAATTTCCCTTTCAATTAGTCTATAGGTATGTTCATTATGCTTAAAAGAATGATAATTTATTGCAAAGACAACTATGTGACAGAACTGTTGCACAACCAAAACTTGCACATTGTCAAAACAATAGTACTATTGCTTGAATAGTATAGTTTGAAGTTTAGTTTCAAGCTCTTTGAACAAATCAAATTTCTTTTGGTAATCCATGGTAATCATGGTAATCCATGTTCGCACCATGTATAAATTGGCACATTCTTATTTTTTAAGAACTTTGTTCATTCATGATACCTGGTACACCTAATAACATTTCATGAATAAAAATAATTGTATGCCTGATCAGGTACCGTTGGGAGGAGCGAATATTTTTCTAAGTGTTGAAATATATTACATGGTGCTAGGAGTCTCTCTTTGAGGGACATAACCACAGCATTTCTTTAAAGTCTATATGAAGCAGTTTGTTGAACATTGCTTCAACATTTACAGTAAGCTGACTTTACATAATTAAATTTACCCAGATAATGCATTTTAAAATATTTCAGCAAAGCTACAAAGTTATAGAATTTATTGTCTGGGAGAACTCAACCAAAATTTAATTATGGTTTTATGATTCAACCAAATTGTAATTATTAAACTAAGATTATGATACATACTAACAGTTACATACACCAGAAAAGAGTTGGAATTAGTAACGTCGTAAGAAAGAAATTTTAAAGATACAAAAAAATCAAATATTTTTGCAGCGATAGTAATGTAATAGTTGAGTGGGAGGTGTTTTTGCATTTCTTTTTTTTATTTTTCAGTATAGTTGAACTGATGTAAAACTTCAACTATTTTGCCTACTTAAATATTGTGCACTTTATATTTTAAGTTAAAAAAAAAATAAATTTAAAAAATACAAAACAATATTTATGACAATTTAGAAAATAATTATAATATGAGGACACATTACATGGAAACACAATACCCTCCTGTACACCCGCTCTTTTAAAATAAATGTAGCACCTTCTTAAGGATTAAATTTTTAGCATGATTTGTGTTATACTTTCATTTTAAGTAAAATATTATTTTATTTTTTTTATCCCAAAAGTTTTAAACAGAAAATAACTGTAATATTTTACCACATTTTTTATATTATGACAGGTTTACATTATAATAAAACTGTTTTGTGTTTTATGATACTAATTTGTTCTCTTATATAGTTGATTATAATACAGGTAAAACTGTATTACAGCTATAGAAGTTTTCAACAGTGGCAAGTGACAGTAAAACTAATGCACTTTCTAGGTTGAAATTCTGTCTCTCTCTGGAAGTTATATTTAGAAAATTATTAAACAATATTATCTTAGCTTAACACTACATAGCAGAGTGAGTGTCTACTTACTGAAATTGTTTATTCATGGTAACTCTAAAATTAATTCAGAACAATAATGTTTTGTACATTAGACTGATTCTAAAGTGATTCATTTTATCTCTTGTTACTTTCTTGTAACAATATAGAAACTCACTTTAAATTTTTTTTGTAGTTTTCATATTGTCAATATTGTTATTTAAAACAATCTTTCTTTAAAAATGTAATTTCAGATACTATGCAACTAATTATTAATCCTTTCTCTTTCACTGATATTCTACATTTAGCAGAATGTAATACATAACTACACACACACATCCAACAGTCACAGGCAGAGAAAAATATATAGATGTAACTCTTTGCTTTCTTACGATGGCTGGTTCTCAAAGTCCATTGCATTAATGTTGTTTATATTTTCACTCATAATTATATTAACATAATCAAGATGTAGTAAAAATAACTCAAAAATTACCAAAATATCCATATAAATATTTCAAATTACATTCTATTAAATCTTTTTTTATGAAATAATTAGGTTTTATTTTATAATTTAATTACATAATTTTTAGGTAATTTCCTAAGAAAGCTACTTATTTTAATGGGTACCATGATTCGACTTTCAGAAAATTTTGACATATCTTCACATTTCACATCGCTCAGACCCAAAAACCACTGTCAGTTCAAAAGTTTATAATGAATGTATCTATAAACTTTTATATATATATATATATATATGTGTGTGTGTGTGTGTGTGTGTGTGTGTGTGTATGTGTCTATAAGAAAGTGCCATAATTTTGGGCCAATCACTTTCAAATTGATACATAAAATATAACGTCCCAAAATCTCGGTCGAGTTCATTAATGGGTTAAATCGGACCATGGGGATGAAAATGGGGGGGGCTTCTTCAAAAAAATAAAACATTGCTATAATTTTCTTATTACGTAAAATATTGAATTCATTTAAAATTCCTACTACTCTTTGAATAAGGGCCTAAGACTTATGTACGTAAAGTTTTTTAAATCACTAACCACTGGTCCATGGTGTGGAAAAAATGGGGTTTCGAAGACAAAAAAATCATACCTCCCAAATCATAAAAATCATAGGCACAGTATCGAATCAGTTTTAAGTGGTAAGTCCTCTAAACATTACCTAAAATTTTGTCTGAAACAATTTTTGATATGACCAACCCTTATGGCAAGGGATGACCAAGATGATGCTGGAATTGTAACAATATGGGACTTGTCATATTCTAAACATGTGAAACTTTTTTCACATGCAACCATTGTCATATTTAGTAAATTTAAAGTTTTTCTTAACTTTAAGGTGGAAATCTTTTTTACTCCCTACTTAGCACCAGTTAATCTACCTTAGCCTTCCAGCGTGCTGATAAGGATTTTTTTTTATTTACTTACAAAAATTTTTACTTTTATGATAAATTTTTTTGTTTGTTTTATGCATGTAATATTTTCTTTTTAGTGGTACAAAGGTTTCCACTTAGGTTAACCTATTAATGTCATCATCAAATAATTAAAACAAATCCAAATTTTTTATAGAAAATGGAGAAATGAATGAACAAAATTTCTACCGAAATGAAATGTCTCTAATTTATGAGAATAGGACTTACGCCTCCTGAGACTCATCCATGTATACTAGTTGATTTCATTTTTATATCCCATTTCATGAAACAGGATTCTATAGTTATTGGATAAACATCATAACTTAATGTAATCAAACTAATGTACAGATTTTAAATCTGTTTTCTTCTTCACTTTTTTCTTGCATTCATTACTTCAATTACTTTTTTTTAATGTTTTTCCTTTTCAGGTCTGTTTTTACAAATAGTCTTGTCTATAGAAATTTAAATTTAATAAAATTTAATTTAAATTAAATTAAATAAAAATATAATAAATTAAAAATTAATATAAAAAATAAGTTATTATATAAATTAATTAAAAAATTTAATGAAATTTAAATTTCATGGTAAGAACCGCTTTTAATGGCTTATATAACACATTCAATGCCATTAAGCAGTTACAATGATAACAAAGTTTATACATCATTATAACATAACTATTCATTTAAATGTGTATGCATCAATTTATATATGAAATGAGTAGTAACTGCATATTCCTGTGAGAACAAGGGCAAATTTTTCTTATTAGCTTTCATGCTCTTAAGTCTAGTTAAAATAATTATATGAATGTTCTAATGATTATATGTAAATCATTACATAAGCTTAAATTATAGTAATGGAATATGTCAAATTAAATACAGAATAAACAGATATAGTAAGCTAAGTTTAGCTTTTGAGACAGGCTTGCAAAATAAATTTAGTTTTACAGTACATGAAAAACGCAATAATTGACAATTAACAATATATAAATAAATTTTACATGCCATATTACATTGATTATGATGGAAATCATAATTATCACAGTTTCCAGATATCATTTTTTCTCTCTTTTTAATATCTCTGATCAATGGCCAGATGACCCAAAACTTATGTCCTCTAGTAGATCCCAGATAAGTTGATAGTACCTGTAAACAAATTTACTGAATTGTGTTAGCCCAGTGCAATTAACTATATGCTTAGTGTGGCTGACTAAAATAAAAATGTTCCTTTTGGTATGGTAGAGAATTTTCAGTTTTAAGTAATTAGAAACATATATCTTAAAAACCAATTTTTTTTTTTAATAACATTAAAATCATTAAACTTTGCATTTAAAAACATTACTACAGAACATTAAAACATAATTTTATTATGGTAAAGAACAAATAAGTAATAATTATCTGATGGTTAAGACTATAAAATTAATGCTAAAATCAAACTGTTAGCAGACATAAGTGCTTAATAAAACTAAACATGGAGTAGCTGCTACAAAACACCTCACATCATTCTGCCGTTACAGGTTACAACTGGGATATATGCAACACATCAGTCTTTCTGTTTGCCTTCAATCTGATCTTTAAAACATCATTGTGATGTCAGCACCAAGATGATAGGTGGGCATTTCTAAATGTACTGTATTACAATATGCTTAGAACCTAGAAGCTATATATGATACATACACAAAAATGAGAAAATGATATATATAATGGAATGAATAAAAAATATCTTCATGTATGACATCCTTTTACTTTTTGTTGAAGCAAGCACACAATGTGATACTTCTTAGCAACATAATAATACACAAATATCTATTTTTAATGTAGTTATAGATAGTCAAAAATACAGAAAAAACAAATAGTTTTAATAAGGTTTAATTTAATATACTCAGAGCAAATGAAAGTTTACAATAGAACAGTTACTTCAGATAATTAAGTGAAGGAGGGTTTGGCACCAGCATTATACAGGTTAATTCTTGAATATCACAGAATTTTTTCCTTCAACAAACGTAAATTTGAACAATGTATTTTCATTAGGGCTTATTTCTGTAGCTTGGTATAACTAATTTCTTACACTTTAACTTTATTATAAACTAAAAGCATGTGTCCACTTTTCTGTGCATGCAAGTCTTTCCAGTAGCATCCTGTTTTAATTACAGTAGGAATTTTAAGCACTGTTGGTGTTGCTAAAAAATATTTATAGTTAACATAACATTAAAAATGCATCTGCGATTTCAAAATCAGAAGAGCCTGCAAATTATAACAAAGATATAAGAGTTAACTGTTTTTATCAATACCTTATTATATTCTATCTATGAAAGTAATGGTTAGAGTTGAAACTAAGCATCAATTTAAAGTAATTAATTAAATAATAAATATAAAGTAATTGCAAAACTTTTTTTTCTATCCCATAATTGATGTGATAAAAGATCAATACCATATTTTATCCTCCATTTAGAAATTACTTAAGAATTGTCCTAACAAGCATATGGACCACCCTCTAAAGATCTGAATTTCACAAAAAAATAAAATTTATTCCATACATTGACCGCAGACATTCCTGGAGATTGGAAAAAAGGAGAAAAGATGCCAGTTATACTCTGCAAATAAAATAAATAAACACATCACATCATACTGCCCCAGATATGGGGGTTAATTGGAGCTTTATTACGGTACACTTTCATAGCATCTTTCACATATTTTTTTTAATTTATCTGTTCTTAAACTAAAGACTAACAAATTTTTAATTTATTGAAATACTTCCAATTTTTTATTTTATTTTTTATTAATTTAATAATATTCTTAACTATTCAATTAGAAGTCTTTTCAATGTTCATGTTTTTAAATATACTTGTATTTTTATTTTGGTTACATTTTATTAGGAAGGAATAAGGAAGGGTGTAAAAAAATATGAAAAAAATTAATAAATGCCATCGGATCCGTTAAAGAGGTAAATAAACACTTGGCTCCAACAAAAATAAAAAGAATTCTCAAATTAAAAACTAGTAAGATAACTGCAACAAATAGGTTATATTTTAAAGGAAGTGTCTACTAGCTTTTATAATCGTTTATATTAAAGGAAGTGCTGGGATAATTATAACAGGATTGGTATTCTAGAACAGGAGTAAATGAGTATTTTAGAAAAGGGAATAGAGAGTGCAATCAATAATCAGAAAAAAGGGAAAACTCTGGAAGATAACGTTACGTATGAAATGTGGTCAGCTGAAAAGGGCATTTGATGAAGTTTTAAAAATACTTTTTAATAAAATAATTATGGGGAGAGAGTAATGGAAAAATAGTAAAATTGTTGCTTTGTTTAAAAAAAAAATGGAGGATGGGCAATAATAACTACAGACCAATCACTTTATCCCCTGCATTATATACTAGAGCAATTACTTGGATATTAAAGAATAAAATAATACTTCGATTTATTAGGATCATCCAACAGAGTAAGCAGGATTTATACCTGATTTTTCCACCACCAGTCATATCCAAACGGCCAACCAGATTATGGAAAAAAGTTTGAAATATAATATATCTCTTTATTTAGAAAGTATATGGAAGATAAACATTGAGGATGCATATGTGGATGTAACAATGTGGAAGTGTATGAAGAACTTGAAAAAGATAGAAGTGTCAAGATTCAAAGAATTTAAAAAGGAAAGTCTGCTTTCCCCACAATTATTATTATTTTTAACTGCTATTTAAACATTAAGCTGAAATAGAAAAACAATAGCTAAAACAAAACAAATAACTGAGATTTAATGGTTACCACTTTTGTAGATGACATGATAATTATTATACAAAGTTTGGGAGAATGGCAGATCTTGAATGAATCTGTTAATGAATATGCAGTTCTTAAATTAAACCCAGTTTACAATTATGTTAATTACATAGAGTGATTGAATTTTTGAGTGACCTGAAATAAATTTAAGGCTAGTTTATATTCGTTCAAAACATTTTGATTTACACATAAACAGATTTTATTATTAAATTGTTACATTAATAAATAATTTACAATCACTGGTGTCATTGTAGGACAGTAACAACCCACTATATTTATGTTCTGCATAGGTTATAAAATTGATTTAATGTAAATAATGTTCTCAATCTACCCTAAAAAGTTAATAATTGTTTATAATGACATTTAATAAAACATAATCTACTAATTATTCATCCTTACTTAGTAATTAGCCATTGTTATGGCTATGAAAAATAATTATTTCATTTTTTTCATCTAAAGCTATACTTGAAGTTTTCTGGCTTTTGCTTTAAAGGAAGCAGTTTTCCTTGCTGCAGCCTACTTCATTACTTACGTAAATTTGATATTATGGATATCAAACCTACCCTAACGCTACCTATTTCTATATTAACACTTTTTTCCATAAATACTAGCTGGGTGTTTTTGTGTAGTCTTGAAAACATATAACATCATTTATGTTTATGGTTACGGATCCAATTTTGTAATTTTTTCTAATTTATTATGTTCTGAAAATGTTGTAATTACTATTACAAAGAAATTATTTTTTTTTTAAGTTTACTATTGTATTGACGTTAATATATTTTTAAACAATTTTGAGAACACAAGAATAATTTTTAATGATATTCATTCATACAAACGATTTTATGGTTAGTGAACAATGGTCATTGAATACATGTAGTTAGGAATAAATTTGTTAATAACACAAACTGGAGGTCCCGGGTTTGAATCCCAATAACATTTTCACTCACACTACAAATCATTCATCTCATCCTCTGAAGCAATACCTAACGGTGGTCCTGGAAGTTAAAAAAAAGCCACAAATCTGAACCACAGATGCATTTAGCTTTTTTTTTAATGTTCTACTATATTTTTATAAATATCTGTCTCTAATTTCATTGTAATTATAAGCTGCAAATACAATATAAGTAAGTAGATTTGTATTATTGCACATTATGTTGAGAAATAAGCATTTTGAAAATACTTTTTTTGAGGTTATGCATTTATCTATTACTAGCTCCCTGACGCAGCTTTGCCAGCTCTATATGGATACTTGCATTTCCTGTAGCCGTCAATCTTTTTATTTTGTTTTTTAGTCAAGTAACTGGGGACAAGTGCATACAGACACACATATGGTGGCAGTGGCTGTGTTGGTTGAGCCACAGCGACGTATACCATCGCACCTGTTAAAAAAGTTCGAATTAAAAAACCCAAAAATGGTTTTTAAATATTTATCTGAAAAGTATTTACAAACCTAATTCTACTGAATATTTTTCAATTTTTTTAAACCTTTGTTCATCCCCTTTCAAGGTCAAATTTCAAAATCTCTTTCTTTTTCAGTCTAGTCTCTGGAGCTACCGTAAAGTATTACTTCAGAGAATTAATGAGGATGATATATATGAATGTAAATAAGGCGTAGTCTTGAACAGTCTCAGGCCGACCATTCCAAAGGGCCGACCATTCCAAAGTTGTGTGGTTAATTGAAACCCAACCCCAAAGAACACCGATATCCACGATCTAATATTCAAATTCGTATAAAAGTCCTAGCCTTTACAAGGATTTGAACCTTTATAACTCTTAATTTCGAAATCAGCTGATTTGCGATGACGAGTTCACTACTAAACAAACCCAGTGGGTTAGAGTGAATTTCAAAAATCTAGAAATTGGTATATTGACATTTACACTCACTAAAAATCAGGTTGATTTCTTAATTTGTGACCGAGAAATAGAAAAAAAAACAATGTTCAAAAAAAATCAAAAATCACGTTTAACCCTTGAAACTGAGAATTCCAAAAAATCTAGAAATTGGTTTATAGATATTCATAACTGTTTAGTTAAAATCCAAGCTGAAAAGACTGTTCGGAAGGCAGTTCTGTCAACACGCAAAACGATTAGGAAATCGGGTTGAAATGACATTTGCGTTAAAAGTTTCATGTAGAAAGTCTAGAAACTGTGTGTGGTCTGGCTCTATCTTGCGTGAACCACTCGTTTTCTAATTGAAACTCTTGCAAGAAGCTGAGTAATAAAGTTATTACGCAGCAGTTAGATAACGTTCACTGTCTGTTCAAAAAAGAACGGCCCTATTACCCCATGACTTGAGATAGCGGCCCGTACCGTAATTCTTGGAACGTGATGCACGTTCTCATGAAGGATGTGTGGATTTCAAGGAGCCCAGAAACGCACATTTTGTTTATTAGCAATCCCGTCTAGATCAAAATGTGCCTCATCTGAAAACCAAACATTGTTCAACAATAAGTCTTGATTCATAAACCATTCAGTAAATGTCATTCTTTGATGTTTGTTGTAACCGTTAATTTAGGCAACGGTTTTTAAAATTCGCTGTACTGATCGCCTAGAAATCCGAAATTGTGCTGCTGCTTTTCTTGTTGGTTTGCTGATTAGCCCGGGCACCTCAGCAATGCTGCTCTGACAGCTTCGACACTCTGTGGATAGCGAAGATTGGCAGACCGTTCGCTCTTACTCTCAAATACCGAACTATCACAATTAAATTTTTCATAAATTCTACGTATTGTTTGAAATGAGGGCGACCACCGAGTTTGAAAATTTGCACGAAACCGTCTTTGTATAAGCACCACACGTTTAATTTCAATAAAAAACACATTCTTTATGCGCTGTACAACAGTCAGTCTTCCTTTGTCAACCATATTGGAACGATACACAAACAGCGCATTCGGAAAGAGAAGAAACTAATATGCATAAACTGCTGTCATTTCTGCCAACATAAAACACATTAATAATTATAAACCTAAATTAGTATTGCCAAAACAAATGTTAGATCATTTCCTGCGCCACTCTGTACTTCAGATATTTTATATACCCGTTCAAAAATGTAAATCTTTTCATGGTTATATAAATAAGCTTTTATAGCCGTATAATTAAACATTACATATCTATAATGCATTATCAATTTCAATTAAAACATTAAAAACTTATTGTTCTTGAAACTATTAAAAGTAACAATATAAAAAATGTATAACAACTATAATTTATTACACTATAAATCTGAACAAAATTAAACACATTTAAGTAAATAAATTATAAATTTAATTATGAAAAATTAAACCGTTTTATGTTTAATTTCTTTTGTTACAACATAACTTATAATTTCTCCTGACTGTAAACAAATTCAAACGCTCATCAATGCCTTACAATACCATATTATGCCAGTAAAATAATTAGTGCCATGCTCACTAGTGCCAAGAAGTGGAATGCGGTCTCCGAGATATTGAGGAGCATCACTGTGAGGTAGGAGGCTGGGGATAGGATGGGAACCAGCCTATGATTATGGGGGTTGTTAATCTGTATCAAGTGGTCAACTCGACATCGCAAGTCAGCTGATTTCGAAGTCGAGAGTTCTAAGGTTCAAATCCTAGTAAAGGCAATTACTTTTATACGGATTTGAATATTAAATCGTGGATATTGGTCTTCTTTGTTATTTGGGTTTCAATTAACCACGCAGCTCTGGAATGGTCGGCCTCAGCTGTACAAGACTAGGCTGCATTTACATTCAAACATTTCATCCTCATTCATCTTCTGAAGTAATACCTTACGGGGGTTCCAGAAGCTAAACAGAAAAAAAAGGCCAGGTTAGGTTGGTGCCTAGTTCTGGTTGGATGCAGTCGCGTTTTTCGTGCTTTTGTGACTACCATTGCGGTTTACTGTTCGTTGTTTCGTGTTGTTAGTTTTGTACAGTTATTATTTAATTTTTTTGTGTTTTTATTAGTTTGTTTTGTTGTGTTAGGCTATACTTAGCCGAGTATGTTATTCGCTTTCCGTGACTTATATTGCGTCAAGTTTCATTTTTGTTGTTAATTAACATTTATATTGTGTTTAATAAATGTTTTATAACTTTTTTTAATTAAATAAGTGTTTTGCGTTTATATCATACGGTTGCTATGGATTATTTATTCGTAACCACTGTTTTTTAATTTGTTAATCTTGTTTACAAATTCACGGCAGTTTCACACACGCTACAAATCATTCATCTCATCCTCTGAAGTAATGCTTAACTGTGGACTCGGAGGTAAAATGAAATAAATAAAAAATCTTGTTTACATTCGTCTAGTAAGTCTTCTTGGTCGAATAATTTTATTTAGTTGGACTTTGGAATATTTTCATATAATCATCAGCTGTTTGAGAGGAGGGAAATTTTGAAAACTTTTTTCCCTCCGACAGTGCAGTAATATTTAATTTTATATTTAGAAAATTTTTACTGTAGTCATCATGGCCGACCCACATCGGTTCACGAAAATGACCCCACCGGAAAAGAAACGGATTTCCCAAGTTGTGGGGAGTCGATCTGCTGGGAAAGGAGCTTCCTCCTATGTCCAAATCAGTTATCTCTGATAGCAGTGGAACTGACAGTTTCTCTGGTATGGTTGTGGAAGAGTACGATTTGTGAACCGTTTAATCTGCAGGTGATCTGAGAAGAAGGCGGGGAATAAGTCGGCAGCGGAAGACTATCAATCCGGTAGTCTCGACCAGTGGAGACCTTGGGGAAGGCTTTCCGTCTCTCCCGACTAAATTCGATAACAGTATGGGTGAACGGCGACGTTCCTTGAAAACTTCGGGAAGCAACGGCTGTGTGGCTTCCCGCCTACTAGTGAAGAGATGAAAAAATCTAAGGCAGGTGGTTGGAGTGATCTTTTTTGTTGGATGACCCCTTTGACTCGGAAGGGACGCCTGTCACATGGAGGAGGATGTACCAGAAGGAAAAATGGGTGCTGTAGGACTCACAAGAACGCTTTCGTCACGGAAGAAATGCTTTCAACATAATTTGATGCTTCTCTTGCGTGACGTTAAGAAGTTGAGCACTTTGGTTAAGCAACACACAAATACCAAGATAGAAATAAAAGAGCGCTCTTACCGACTGGACGGCAGTGCTCGTATGTTGGACTGTTTGGTGGGTGTTTTGGATGCGATACCTCAGAAATCACTGGCGGGACTTTCTATCTGGCTGATAACGGAGAAGGCTACTCAAACGTATCATAGCGGTGTGTCGTCACAGACCCCAGACAGTGGCTTGGAGCGTCCCGTGTTCTGGACACTTGATGAGCTTTGCCAGGAGGTTGGTAGTGGGGTAGCGCACGCAGACATTGAGTGGCTGGTTTTGAAGGGCTAGCCGGAAGACGTTTTCCAATCCTCTACTTTAGTACAGAACATTGGGAGTGGGGTGCGCGTGGATTTTAGATGTGGCAGCTGTTGTCGATCACTCGCAACATGTACTGATTTATCGCAAGGCCCCGTGGATCCGGATCTTGGCTCGCACGGGAAGGCTGAAGCCGGGTCAGATCTGGCTGTGCAGTTTTCTGCCCGTGATTTATCTGGGAAAGACAGCGGCAGTACAATTGATCGTGATCAGACGGACTACACTACAGTGATTGATACGGCGGTGTGACCGTAGGGTGGCTTCAGTCTTACACAGATCAGTTCCACGTGTGTTGAAGTTCGCACGAGATCACCTGGTATGTTTTTCTCGATCTTCGAGGCGAGTCGGGCAGATCTTACGGCAATCTGTAGAGTATTTGTCCAGGCGGATGGAGATGAAACACTTTGTTCATCTCTTCAGTTTGACATCAGCGCAACCATCTAAAAAAAAAACCGCCGGCTCCACCGACCACGATGGTTGTAGTTGAAGCAGAGGGGAAAATCTATGCGGATCTCCTCCGTTCCGTAAATGGTGCGGTGTTGCCAGGGGAAACAGCAAAGAGTTCTATCTGCAAGGCGGGGTCAGGGAGAGGACTTGCATGCTGACATTGGTGTTGCAGAACAACTTAGCAGAGACATTGTGGAGAAGGTCGAGGGCACCAGTGCGACATTAACTGGGAAGGGTGGCAGAGGACTCATGTTGTTGTCAAGGACTTAGACGTACTTACAACGAGGGATGAGTTCATAAAGGAGCTCTGTAAGGTCATTGGGCAGTCAAGTGTCCGTGGAAATTCTGTCTATGCGGTCGGCCTTCGGGTCAACACAGGAGATCACTTTGCAGTGCTACCTCTTCTTGCGGAGAAACTACTATCCGACGGGCGTATCCGCATTGGCTGGGTGGCCTGCCAGGTGTCTTGATGTGCCTCGGATGACCTTTGCTTTAGGTGTTAAGAGTACAGGGCGTAGGGCCAAGTTTTGTTTTGGCCTAGACCGAAGTGGTCATTGTTTTACTTGTGGTATGGCCAGCCATATAAGGAGGGACTGCAAACAGGAACCCCGCTGTCTGCCATGTAGATCGGACGGACATGCACTCGGGGGTCGAGGATGTAAGGCGGCCCTACCACCACTAACGTTCTTGCCTGTGATTGGTGAGGTTTTTGAGAAGGTCCTATATTTGCGTATTAATATTAGATTGGCCACTGATCATTTGCTAATAGACACTGATCATTTGCTAATAGACACTGATCATTTGCTTCTTTATGGTTTCCGACCGGGCAAGAGCACTAAGGATGCCATACTAAAGGTGATGGGTATAGTTTCCTCTAATTCATTCAAATATGTACTGGGGATCTTTCTGAACATATCTGGGACATTAAATAACTTTTGGTGGACTTTTGCCCTGTTTCAGATGCAGAAGAGTAAATTTACACGAAATGAATTAGAAGTTCTCTCAAGTTATTTCAGCCACCGGACTGTTTCCCTGCGTGATGACGGTTCGGAGGTTCGTAAGACTAAAGGATGCCCACAGAGCAGTGTTCTGAGTCCCCTTCTTTGGATTGTAAATTTCGATTCCATGTTGCGTTTAAGGTTGCAATGAGATTGTCGTGTTATCGCTTATGCTGACGACGCGCTGCTGCTGATTGAAGGGGATTCGCGTAACAAAGCAGAGTTCCGAGCTGCTCATGCTTGTGAGACACTCCGGCTGTGGTCTCCAATATAAAATGATTTTCAGCCCAGAGAAAACCACAGTGATGTTGCTTAAGGACTAATTGGCTGCTTCCCGGCGAATATGGGTTCGGATGGCTAGTCTCCCCATTCAGTGCGTACGGCTCAAAAGTACCTAGGCGTTATTCTTGATGAGAATTTTCGATTCAATGAACATCTACAATATGTAGCAAAAAGGCCGCTGATATTTTTTTATGGAATCCGTTGTCATTCATCCTGATTGGAGGTTGAATTACCGTGCCATGCGTATCCTTTACAAAGGTGTCAGCGAGGCTATTATGCTGTATGCTGTACCAGTCTGGGCTCACCGCTTGGCTTTTAGGTACTACGCGGATATTTTGCTACTGGCAGCGACTCCACTTGCTTGCTGTTATAGGAAGTTATAGAACAGTCTCGGGGGAGGTAGTCTGTATTATAGCCGAAGTCAAACCAATAGATATATTGGCTAATGAGCGTAAGGAACGCTACATTCCCAAGGTAAATAACCTATTGACGTCAGAACGAAAGCAGGAGATTGAAGACCGCAGCCTTGCGTCTTGACAGGTCCCCCACGGTTGAATCCCCAACTGGTCGCTACACGCATGATATATTTCCTGTAGTGTCTGATTTAGATGCGATTAGATGGGTTTCCCCCAATCGGTATATCAAACAGTTTCCCTCCGGGCATGGTGCCTTTCGGATGAGTTTGGCTAGGTTTCGTTTGGTGGATACGAGTCAATGCACAACAAATTGTGAGACTGATGATACAGTGGATCCCATCCTCTATACCTGTCCCCGATATGAGGTCGAACGCTCACGAGATCTTAGGGAACTTGAGACAATACATTCCTTTCTGGGTCTCCGTATTAACTGGATGATACGCGAGGAGTGGTCTATATTGGCTGGTTTTTTTCGTGCCCTTGTGGTGTGTACGTCTGCCGAGGGAGTTTAATCGCGGTAGGATCCCGCGTGGCTAGAGTTCAGGCCTAGGGATTGGATTGGTTGAAAGTAGGCGCATTGGCATCGCGCCACAGTTACATTGATATTCATTTGTTATTTGGGGCTCCCATTGTAGGGAATAGCCGCGCTGTCGGAATATAGTAGCCCGTGCAACAGGGGACGAGGGCTTGGGACTTGACAATCAGGGGACGTCCCTGATTGCGACTTCGTAATGCCGCGCGAGACTTCATGATGGGACCGAGTGGGAGAGCGGGGTTTGTCCCCGGTCTCCTGTGCGGACTGGAATGAGATTACGTTCTCCTGGTTAGGTGACCTAATTTGGTCGACTTATTGGGTGTAGGTCTGAATTTCTATGTTGCGTAAAACATCCAGGCGGAAGAGAAAGCCGGAGCGCGTTCCTACGACCTTGTCAGAGGATGAGGCTTCAAAAATGAATACAGGGACATCTGCCCGCGGTAATTGAAACCCTGCAGTAGAGACATTTAAGTAAGCGGTGGGCAGACCTGGCAGTTCTGCCCCGCTAGCCAAGGCAGTTCAGGGCGACCTGGAATACCTCATTGATTTCTTGGTTTTTACCCAGCAGCGTCGCCTCAAGTGCGAGGAAGACAATTCTTCCTCGTTTTTTTAAAAATGCAAGAGGCCTTCTCCAATGTGGTGGGAGGCTATGAGACTTTGGCCTCCAAGAGGCCTCCAAAGTGGTTCAGAGACCAGCTCCTGCTCCAGCAAAGCCCAGGCGCTATGCTGGAGCGCCTGGAGAGAGGCCAGCCAAGCCAAATAACCGGAGGTCAACAAGGCAGAGGAATCAACTAAGATGACATTGATGGTGAAACCTCGTATCATCGACGTGTCCGCAAGGAAGTTGTTAGTTTTCACTTTGAGAATTTGTCTTCTGAGATTTCTCAGAAGTCCGCCAAGTAATTTGTAGCCTGGCTAGGAATAAACCCCCCCCGATATGATGGTATCGCAGTGGAGCTCCTTGTTCGCACGTTGCCGGTGATTCTTGGTCTTTTTACTAGGGTTTTTCATAGGATGCTTTTTGCTGGACATTTCCCAGCGTGTTGGAAACGTAGTGTGTTGAAATTGCTCTTCTAAGGTGGCGACAAGGGTCCCACTGTAAGTTCTTCTTACCGTTCTCTGACGCTCTTGCCTGTAGTAGGTTTTCGAGAATGTCTTGTACCTCCGCATAGGTTGACTTCTAACCATATACTGATGGACGACCAGTATGGTTTTCGCCCCGTCAAGGGCATAGAGGACGCAATTCTTAGGGTAATGGATCTGGCTTCGTCGAGCGAGTGCAAATATGTGCTTGACGTCTTTTTGGGCATGTCCGGGGCCTTCAATAACATGTGGTGGCCCTCTGCCTTGCTTCAACTTCAGCAGCGTGGGTGCATGCTAAATGAGATTAGAACTCTCTCGAGCTACTTCAGTGACAGAACCGTCGTCCTTCGTGACGGCAGCTCGGAAGTAGGAAAGACCCTGTCAAAAGGTTGTCCGCAGGACAGTGTTTTAGATCTACTCGTCTGGGTCGTTGAGTTCCACTCTCTCATGCGGTTGCGGATGCCCAGTGGCTGCCGCATCGTGGCTTATGCCAACGATGGGTTGATGCTGGTCGCGGGCAATTCACGTGCCGAGATAGAGCTCAGAGCGACGCAAGCATGTAAGGTTCTCAAATTGTGGAGTCTTCAGCATAAGATGGTTTTCAGTGCAGAGAAAGCCATTATGATGCTTCTTAAAGGTCGTCTAGCCGCGACCCGTCACCCCCGGGTTTGATGGACGGCCTCCGATTTGGTATGTTACCGTTCAGAAGTATCTGGGTGTTATCCTTGATGACAGACTTCAATTCAACGGCACCTCCAGTTTGTTGCAAAGAAGGCTATCGATGCCTTATTTGGTGACCGTAGGTTCATCCATCCCGATTAGGGGTTGAATTATCGTACCATGCGTATTCTTTACAAAGGTGTCTGTGAGGCCATAATGTTGTACGTTGCGCCCGTCTGGGCTCATCGTTTGCAATTCCAATGTTATAGGAACATTGTTTTGCGAGCCGAGCGTCTTCTATTATTAGCTGTTGTCGGTGGCTACATAACTGTCCCGAGAGAGGCAGTCTCTGTGATCGCTGGCATTAAACCCATTGACATTCTAGCTACGAAACGTAGCGGTACATTTCTAAGAAGGAAGGCCTTCTTACTTCTGGGCGAATGCGAGTAATTGAAGACCAAGGTTTTGACTCTTGGCAAGCTAGGTGGAACGATTCTTCTATTAGTCGATACACGCTTGATATCTTTCCAAATGTTAGGGAGCTGCGAGCAATTAGTTGGGTTTCCCTCAATCAGTATACAACTCAATTCCTTTCGGGATATGATGCCTTTAGGAATAGTTTGGTTTGGTTGACTCCAGCTTTTGACTGTAAAGTCGATGACACTGTAGACCATGTCCTTTATGTTTGTCCCCGGTATGAGGCTGAACGTACCAGGATTGTTAGGGAACTCGAGAGAGTGGACTCCTTCATTGATCTGCGTATCAACTGGAAGACTCGCAGAGAATGGATTATTGTGGTTGTCTTCCTTCGATTCCTCACCCTGAGCAGGACGGCTGAAGGGGTGTAGTAGACTAGGACCTCGGGTGGCTAGGGACCGCCTGGGCAGTTGATTGGCCGGAGGTAGGCATATTGGCGTCGAGCCACGGTTAGATAGAAATTATGGTGGTTATTTGAATGTTAACAATCGGCGGAACAGCGACTGTGCACTGTCGAGGGCATGGATCCCAAGCAGCCGTGAGGTGTAGCGGTATCTCGACGATGGTAGAAGAAAGTAAATGTCACGCGGGACTCTGCAATGGAGCTCAGTTGGAGTAGGAGGTCTGTCCGCCTCTCCCTTGTAGACCAGACTGGACTCCATAAATTAACCTAAAGTCAGGGGTATGAACTGAAGTAGAGTTTACTAAGGGAACTAGAACTAAATTTCGTTGTTGCGAACAGCAAAATTTTTGGTGAAATTTTGGATGATTTGGTGGATTTTTTACAAATCTTTGGTGGTATGTTGTTAATTTGCCTTGAATTTCGAGACATTTACTAGTAATTGACTCAATAAAAGTAGAACTAGGCGCGGGGTTCGTGCTTCCGCGAGCTCGGTTAACTAGTTCAGAGAGCAAAGATGTAGGACATTCAAGATGTCTGGATGAGCCCTACAGCGAGGGTAAGAGCTGAGTTTAAAATCACCTATGTAAATGTCTACCGAGGCACTTACATCGGTGGCATCCCAACGAGGCCTAGCTTATTACTATAAGATGTAAAACGTTCAGATCCCAACGAGACCGAAAGACGACTCCCGTTAAAGCCCATCAGGGCTAGGAACGAGGAGGGGTGGTGTGGCGACCGGAACCATCACAAGGCGGGTGCCTTCCCCTGTGGGGTTGGGATGTTGCGTAACATAATTTTGATGGTATGAGTGTAGCACTAATTTGACTTACAACTCGTTCGTTTTCTGAGGTATTCGAAGTCACGAACGGTGTTGTCAAAATCAGAGTAGGCGGAAGCGCGGACCACGTGGTCCGCGCTTCCGCGGTCTCGGTTAGTTAGTCTGAGGGAATCATGTTAGGTTTGATGTGAAGATGTTCGTTTGAGGCCTAAGTGAAGACAAAATTTGATTTGTATTTTACTGATGCAAATATCCTGTCTAGGCATTTACATCGGTGGCATCCCGACCGAGGCCTGGCTGATTACTGTGAGATGTATTTAGTTAGTGGATCTAAAGACCTCCGGTAAAGACCCTCAGGGCTCGGAACGGAAAGGGTGGTGTGGCGACTGGTACTCCCGTTAAAGCCCATCAAGACTGCGAACGGGGGATGGTGGCGGAAGCGTCACAATGCGGGTGTCTTCCTCTATCAGGAGGTTGGGATGTGGCGACCGGTAACATAACAAGGTGGGTGTCTTCCTCTACGGGGTTGGGATGACCCCATCTTCACCAGTGCCATGAATATGTGCACAGCTACGCCCTGGTATCTGCAAGGGACAGCCTGATCTAGTAGGGATGGGAGGCTCTGGTGTCTCATCTTTGATGGGGGTGGGGACTTTCTTGCAGTGCTATTGAGGGGAAAGTAAGACCGTAGTCCCAGTGGGGGATTCCTTTGGGGTTTTTCATTAGAAGCGAGGCATTAAAGCCAGAGTGCTGGTAAGGGGATCTCCTTATATGATGCAAGGCAAACAAAGACCGAGCAGCGGCTGCCTGGATGAGGCCTTATGTCTTTCCAAGGTAGTTTGAGGTGATGGTACCCCTTGGAGCTAAGCTTATGCTTAGTCGCGGATCCGGCTCCAAGGGGCGGGGAAATCAAATAAAAGTACACCTGGGTGCAGATGTACATGTTCCGTCAATACCCATGCAGTCCACTGAGTTCCTTGCTACCCCCTTTCTGACAGGCGATCCTGTGGTTCCCACCAGAGCGTTGTGCTTATGGCAGGTCTGGTCTTCATTATAGAGGGGGAAGGATTTTAGTCAGTGAGAGCCTGACACCACCATCTGTGTGGGTGGACAGGGGTCTGTTTAAGATTTTTCCTCCTCCAAGGTAGCAAAAAAAGATACCGTATTATAATAACAATTAAACAAAACATAACACATATCTTATTTTGACAAATCAAACCAAATTTAATAAATATAACATTTCAAAAGTACTGATAATATTATTTTTGTAACATTTTCAGACATTATTTCAGCTTTCAGAGACTGTCGATTTATTTTGTAGCTATTCCTTACAGTCTTTAAACCTGTAATTCACATTTTTTTCTTTTTAAATACCCCATAATAATAAACTAGACAAGAGTACTTCTTTTGAGTAACTTAACATAATACTTTTACTTATGAGAAAAGGTCTAATTATGATTACATTGTTATTTTTAATAAACGAACAAACCATTTAAAAGATCTTCCTACCAATTTTTTTTCAGATAAAATTAAAATATTTTCTTTTAGAGGAATAATATTACTTGGTATATTAATTTTTATACAAAAAACATGAAAAAAATTTTCTGCATCACAGTTTAATGTGTACAAAGTATGTACTCAAATAATTTTCATTAACGCCTACTAAGTTGTGATTTATTTTGTATTTATTTCTTATATTTAATGTCTTTATATATTTATCTTAATATTATTTAAAGTGCTTATATTTTAAATAATTCATATGGACTTTAATCAGACAAAATGTAACAGTTGTCAACTTAAGTGTTACATCAATTTGCTGCAGCCATTTGCTTTTGCAATGACATCTTCAATCATCTTCTCTCTTCTTATTAATTGGAATAGCCTTCTCTTCTACCAATCACACTATGAAAATATAACATTACATATAAATGATGGAAGAGATGATTACTATGAGCAAGGGATTATCGTGGATGACAACATAAAAATCAACATTGAATGGCAACTGTTCAACCAAGCGATAATGTGGAAATGTCTTACCAAGGTAATTGATTCTTCACATTACCTTTAAGTATGACTTTACTCGATTTAGAAACTGTGTGTCGAGCAAGATTGAAGATAATGGATTTCAAATTCAGGTAGGATATGTTGCCTCTACGTCAGTAAAAATTGCCAGAATATGTTGGTTTAGTGATCTCCCCCTCAAGTAGGGTCGCAACAAGTCCTTGATGTCAATGTCAATTGATGAAAATAACCTTCATTCATCTCGATTTTGGCCACTTGTAATGGTCACATCAATGTTTAAAATATTAGAATTAATTAAATGATTTTTTTTCACTGTAATATAGGTTTTATATCGTCAAAAAAATAAGTATTTCCTTTAGGAGGTTAAAAATGAAGCTACACATGGATTAAATCTAAAAAAAACTAGCTCTAGACTTAATCTATTTTTTGGGCAACATTAAAGTCTTCAAAAATGTTTCTGATTAGTAAGGATGAAAGAGGTTGCATTTAATTATAAATTACCAAAGTTTCAACCTCATTTAACAACATTTTCTTAATAAAAGTTAACAGATTATTAGAATCAAACTTTCTTAAGATTGTTATTTGTTTTTTGTGTTTATAAAAACCTGATAATCCCATTAAAAATTTAGTTACATATTACATTTTCTTCTTCACAAAATCAGCTCTTGTTGGTGGAAAAACAAAAGATTCGGAAATAAATAAATTACGATACACTAACACAGAATTAAGGAAAATAAAAATATCATAATAGCTTAACTAGATAAAAATAATTTCATACATTTAATTTTGTGTTTCTATTCCCTTTTATTAAATCAGATAGTGAAAATTTGTGTTAGTCATCCAAAAGATTTAAAGATTACATACCCAAACTTAAAAGATCTTTTTATAATTACACAAAAATGAAAATCTTCAATTGCTTATGCTATTTTAGTAACTACAAAAAATTTTAGTCAGAACTTGTTAAGAATCTCTGAATTTCTCAACTCAGATTATACACACTTCATACTCTTTCACAATGAATATAAAAACTATTTCCATTTCATTTATATTTATTAACCTTCATTACTTTTATTTTCCACAGCAGTTTATTATTTTTATTACATTCTATTTTATTGATTTCTTCCATTAAAATAAAAAAAAGAATGTAGAATATATTCCATTAAAAAAAGGATGTCAACAATGTTGTAATACTTTCCTAGCATTGGTTATTTATTCTTATATAGAGGAAAAATAGATACGCATGAAAAATATTATCCAAAATTTATTTTTTGGGGGTGAGAGTAATTTATAGTTTATAGTTAGTTTATATTTATAGTTTTATTCCAACAGTACCATTATATATTTTTTTTTAAATTACAAAAATCAGTACTTTTTAATTTTTCTCTGCTCTCCAACCTCTCAAGTCACATTACAAGAACTTTTTTCCATTTTTCAACATTTAAATGGAAGAAACTTAAAAAAATTCCACTAAAAAACGTATAACCCATAAAAAAAGTTACCTAATATTTATTTTTTGTGTAGGGATGAATTATGATGAAATATTATTAAAATAGAATAAAAAAGTTTAAACAATAAACTTTAAATAATATTAAAACTTTAAAAAATTAATATTTTTAAAATGTGATTGACTCCCCATCCCTAAAATTGTCCCCAAGTATTTTTTTGTAATTGCTTGCACTAATTCTATGCCTAGGGAGACATTAAATATTGTTAAAAAATGTGCAATATATAAAAATATATTTTTTTCAACTTTTAAGAAAGGGGTATTTTGGGGCAAATTATTTTCAAAAATTGTAAGATAAGCATGCATGTATGTACTGAGCCTAATATAAAGTGGGCTGGTGTTTGCAAAATTGTAGCAAATTGACCCCCATAAAACCCACCCCCTCCCATTGAAGATATTCACCACAAAATTTTACCAACAAATTGCACCATATACACAGAGTGTCTTCAAAACTTCATTAAAATCGGTTTATGCAGTCACAAGTTATTAAGCATCAAACACACCAACACACATACATGTATGAACATTACCCTCTTTTTTTTTTGTTTTTTGGGAAAAATTTTTTAGATCATGAAATGTCAAGAAACGCAAAATAAACCTATACCCCATTTTTTTGACTGATTACCTTATTTTCCTTCTTGCAGCATAACTGTAGAGCTATGATGATAGGAAAATAAAAATAAATAGCTGCAAGAAGTAAAAAAATTTTATTAGAAAGAAAAATGTAGAAGGAGTTAAAAATTGTATTTATACTTCACTTATTTGAGATAAACAAAACGGTAACTTTCACTTTTCTTCTTTCTATATAAATTTCTTTTTTTCCAAATCAATTAAACCCAAACCTGTATATTTTATTATATGACTCAGAAATTCTCATTTCTATCATGCTTCAATGCCTTTCTTTTGCATATTTATTTTCAAATTGAATTTCTCTCCCACCAACAAATCCATGCCATTCAGAAATTCTTCTAACTCATTTTTGTTTCTGTAAAAACAACATTTATTAATGAATCTTAATTTTTTTTATATCTTCTCTTGGGGTAGTTACTCTACACTTTCATAGTTGGTAGTGATAGTGGCCAAAAGGAAGAAAGTAGTTTCTTTGTCATACTCCCTTGATGCTGCATCCAGTCAGTGATTAAATACCTCAGCATCCGGGTTGACAAGCAGCTTAACTTCAGGGTTCACATTCAAATAGTCTCTGAGAAGACTGGTAATTTGATGAGCCTGATTTCAAATCTGGCTCACCACATACATAATAGAGCCAATAAGGATGGCTGTAGGCCACAGAGTGTGCTGCTGTCAGTAACCACTTGTAGGCGATTTGCAGGCGTAGCTGCCTCAGAATCTACTCCACCTATCAGACAGTGTCTAAGGAGGCCACTGAGGTCCTGGCAGGGTGGATGACTGTTGATTTGTCCATAACTCTGTGGAAATGTGTCCGGGGCACTGTTGTGCTGGCTGGGGATTGCCACCTAGAGACTAGATGGATCAGGGCTGCATGGTGGGACAGTGGCAGCAATGGTGAAATGTTGGGACCAAACTGACCTTACTGAACTGTCTAAACTGCTAAGGGCAGTTTTACAGGACTTTACAGAAAACCCCAGACATAGACAGATGGATATATCCAGGAATCATGGAGACATGAGCTATACCTTGACACAGTTCCTCATGATGTGGGGGTTCAGGTTGTATCTCTTCAGATTTAGTCTGGACTCTTCCGATCTGTGCCCAGGCTGTGATCATGTGGAGGAAACTCCACTCCACACGTTCTTTGAATATCCGAAATTTGCAATCAAGATAAACACTAATTGCTAAATTTAAAGCAGACAGAATATTTGTTCCAGAAGACACCAAAGACGTGATGCTGGCATCAGCCAACAACTGGCAAGCAATTCTGATTTTGGAAACAGTCCTGGAACGCTTCTTTTGTGATGTTCTTCCGTTCCTTCATCGCATTTGCCTCAATCTCAGGAATCATCTCAAATCTTCTTCCTTTCAAAGGTCTTTTGAGTTTGGAGAACAAGAAGAAGTCACAAGGAACAAGGTCAGGTGAGTAGGGTGGGTGGGGAAGATCAGTGATCGAGTGTTTGGGCAAAAACTCATGAGTTCTAAGGGCTGAATGGGCTGGAGCATTTGTCGTAATGAAAAAGCCAGTGGTGCATCTTCAATTTTTCAGTTAAGATCTCGTAACATGATCCAACTGATATCCCACACTCTTCAGCAAGCTCTCTGATGGTCAGACGCCAAATTGCCCAAACCAGGGTGTTGATTTTGTCTACGTGTGAGTCGTCAGTTGACGTGGAAGGATGTACAGAATGCTCATCGTCTTCAGTTGACTGACGACCATCTTTAAAACGTCCATGCCACTTAAAACATGTCACATGCTTCATAGCAACATCACTATAAACCATCTTGAGCATATCAAAAGTTTCACTCGCAGAGTTTCTGATTTTAACACAATATTTCACAGCAACTCTTTGTTTGTTCAAGTCACTCATTCTAAAATCCGCCAAACAAAAAAAACACACTTCGCAAATAACCATGTAGCTAAGCAACCAATAACGATATTTTCTGTCCATTCACTTCCTTAAAAAGAACTGATCTTTTTCTTTTACACCACTCGCATAAATAATTATTCTAGTAAGTACTTTCAAAGAATGAGATGTTAAACTGAGAGTAGTTCGCAACAAGGTATATTCCTGTTTTTTTTTCAGAAGGCAACATTTTTTTTTTTAATATGTTGATTCTTAAGTGGATAATTCTGTGGAATTCATAAAACTTCGCATATCAGGCTTCATACATGGTCTGTTCTTCTATCTCCTAAACAAGAGAAAAATTGTGATGGAATATAACATACATCCTACACCAAAGAACATGGTGACTAGGGATGATCCCTATTACCTTGTTTGTTTAAGCCTCTCAGAACTGCAGCAAACTGATCTCAAAATAAAATTTCATATAATATCATTACCAATTTGTTATTTCTTTTCTAAAACCTCAAGTATTAGGTTTCCACTTCTGCATTTCCCTTTAATATTCCTTTAAGCTGTTAGCTTTGTCTTGTCTTGTCTTTCTAAGCATTGTTTTTATTCAAACTTCTGATATATTTTTTCTTCACTTCTCCAAAAGTTTCTCTTTTTCCTATATGCTGAATGTAATCTTCAGCCATTACACTTTTCTCTTCTTCACTACATCTTCATATCAATCAATATTTCTTTGCTGTTTTGTATTCTCCATTAACTTTATCGCTTAAGATCTTATACAGTTTCCTTCCTTCACAATTTGTATTCTACATTCTAATATTTACTTTCATGTTCTACGTAAATTCTATATTCTGATATAGATCTTATTACGCAAAGTTTTCTACCAGCTGTTACTTTTCACCTTTTGATGATGAATGGTGAAAATTTTCCACTAGTCTTCTTCTAAGAGATCAAAAATTACAGACTTGAATAATCATTATCCCATACCCCTCTCTACTACATATCTTCTTTCTCATTTTTACTTGAATCAGATCTTTATCTTTTTATATGCTTTTTAAGGCTTTGAGGGGTCTTATGGGTCAAAATAATACTGCTTATACAAAATCTTCATACTCTGTACAATCTTGGGATTCCTAAGATTGGATTTTAAGCCCAGTAATTGCCTGTACTTCTTGTTTTTGGCCTTTAGTCTCATGCTTCAGTAAATTCCAAATTACAATAATTCATTGGCAACATTCAGCTTTTATAATGATCAGAGAAAGTAAAAATAATTAGATGGAAAAAAATAAATTGTATTAAAATTTTCTAATGAAATTAGTGACGAACTGCTTTCAAAGCATATGAAAAAATATAAACAGAATTTTGATAGTAAGTATTCTTAGGTTGCCAAAACAATTGCAGAAAAAATTATTCCTTAAAGCATTTTTATCAGTCATTGCTTTAAAGTAGCCATGATCCATAAGAGAACCGAATTAAATGTTATACATAAACATAGCTGAGCAATTATAACAAGGCACTTGCGGACAGGAGTAGATGTACAACTGTAAGTAGAGGAAAAAGCAACTTGCTAGAACGGCTCTGCTCTACCTATGTAAAAAAAGTGCTGGAGAATTCAGTATATCACTGAAAATCAAAAATCTACCTTCACTTAAAAATAAAATTTTGCAATTTATCTTTAATCTATAACATTTATTTACTAGTATTTATTGTAGTAACGAGTAGTTTATATTTTATTGTAATTTATGATATATGTTATATAAGATAATAACACAAAAAATTTGTGTGATAGATGAATGTGTAATTCCTGTGTTGTAAATGTAATACTTTAAAATTAATTTTTTTTAATTCATTTACACTATTTACTGTGCATTTTGTTATTCATATAATGTAAAATTATATTTTGACTAAAAACAGACTTAATTTCTTTTAAAAATTTGAATTAAAAAAAATACTTACCACAGGTTATACGTTTTTGAATACAGTTACTACAATAATAATTGTCTTAATTAGAATTGCACTACAAATATTTTCATTGTTTTATGTCAAAAATAAATACTTAATTTATTGAATTTATTATTTTAGAAACCCCATCACTTGCAAACTGAAATTGTACATATATTAGAGAATCCTTTCTATTCTTAATGATAATGCTGATTAAACTAAGAAATAAATTGAATCACTTCACAACTGATGTTATTACAATACATTTATCATATTATGCACTAATGGATGAGCAGAAGCAATTAAGTACTGCATGTCTAAAAATATTATTAATTTCTAGTTACTTACTACAGTTAGACAGTAAATTAACTTGCTTCATTGATATATAAGCAAGCCAGTCAGCTCGTTTTACTTTGCAACCTTAGACACAAATATATATTTCTTGCATAAATTTATTTCAGATCTGTCTTAAATACAATTAAATTAATTGTTGACAAAATAATTATAATCTCATATTCATGCATGATTAGAGGAAGAAGGAAAGCTGCTAAAATCATACAAAAAAAGAAAACTGCTATATACTACATCTCACTTGAAAATAAAAACACATAAGCAGTTTGGATGTTTGGTTTATTATACTTTCCAATTCTGTGCACTAAAACGGAACAGCACATATTACTCAGTGAAGTAAACACCCCTTACATTGTTGTTCTTCAGAGCTTATTATTATTCAAAAAAGACAAGCTCTGACATCTTCAGATCATACACCACACTTTGTTATGCACTTAACATACTTAAAATAATATACTGTAGATCCAGATAAATGGCAATCCAAAATCAATGATGATCAAATCATAAACCCGACAACCAAATGTTAAAAAATTACACTTTTACTTTAGATGGAAAATAGAAAAAAAAACTGATTTATTTTATAATAGCACTACATCATATCAGTATTAAATCATCTATAGTGACTTTTTTAAACATGTAAGTTAAATCACTGATAAATATTTAAATAAAAGGGTCGATACTAAACTCTGTGGTATGACCAGTTATTACTTAGTAAAACAAATAATTTTTTACTAATCCTATTTCTTGTCTAATCCTACACACTTGTCATAGAAAAATGCTGCAAGATATTTTCGGTAATGATACAACCAAGTACTGTAGTGCTTCTACAAAATATAAGAACATGATTTCATTAATTTATTAACTCATTTGCTTGGAGTCGTAGGTAATTCAAAGTCAACCAAATCCCCTCTTGAATGTTGAAATTATTTTTTTGATGACATTTTAAAAATCATTATCAGATGTATAAACTAATACCTCCCTCTATGAATCATGAGACCTCGCTGTTGGTGAGGGGGCTTGAGTGCGCAAAGATACAGAATAGCTGCACCAAAAGTGCAACCATATCAGAAAGGTATCTGTTGAGAGCTAAAGGAATGATTCCTGAAAGAGAGCAGCAGCTCGTTCAGTAGTTGTTAAGGGCATATATCAGGATGACTTAAAGGGCCATATTAACATCACTCAATCCTCTGAGTACTGCTCAGCTAAAAGCAATGAAAACTACAATTACTTTTTTTCCAAGAAAATGTAGCCCTCTGCATTTTTATATAAAAATGATGCAGGTGCCTTCCTTGGTAAAATATTCTGGAGATAAACTAGTCCCCCGTTCGGATCTACAGGTTGGGACTACTAAGGAAGGGGTCACCATAAAATTAAAAAATAACATTCTACGAGTTGGAGCGTGGATTGTTAGCAGTCTAAAACAGGTTGGTAGGTTAGAAAATTAAAAGAGGGAATTGGATAGGATAAATATAGATGTAGTAGGAATTAGCAAGGTTCGGAGGGAAGAGGAAAACGACTTTTGGTCAGGTGATTTTAGAATAATTAACTCAGCTTCAAATAATTGGCAAGCAAGAGTAAGTTTCATAATTAACAAGAAGATAGGGAAGAGAGTAGAGTATTTCAAAATGCATATTGACAGAATCATTGTAATAAGGAAAAAATTGAAACCTAAACCAACGATTGTTAACGTCTATATGCCTACAAGCGCCCATGATGATGATGAGGTAGAGTGTGTATACAAAGAAATTGACGAAGCAATTAAACACATAAAAGGAGATGAAAATTTAATAATAGTTGGAGATTGGAATACAAGCATTGGAAAAGGCAGGGAAGGAAATATAGTTGGAAGAAAATATAGTACTTCATTTGCATGAAGTATAATTTTGTAATTGCCAACACCCAGTTTAAAAATCATAATAGAAAAATATACACATGGAAAAGCCAGGTGATACTGCAAGGTATCAGATAAATTATACCGTGGTTAAGCAAAGATTTAGAAATCAACTCATCGACTGCAAAACTTACCCTGGAGCAGACACATTGTTAGTGTCCATAATTTAGTGTTAATGAAATATAGATTGGGGTTTAAAAACCTGAACAAAAGGTGTCAGATGAATTGGTGGAATTTAGAGAAGCTTGAGGAAGAGGAGGAAAAGAAGATTTTTGAGGAGGGCATCACAGCGAGAGGTCTGATAAAAAAAAAAATAAGGTAGAAAATATAGAAGAAGAATGGGATAATGTTAAAAAAGAAATTCTTAAATCAGCAGAAGCAAACTTAGGTGGAACAAAGAGAACTGGTAGAAAACCTTGGATTTCAGACTATATACTGCAGTTGATGGATGAATGTAGAAAATATATGAATGCTAGTGATGAAGAAAGTAAAAGGAATTATCGACAATTAAGAAATATAATAAATAGGAAATGCAAACTAGCGAAAGAAGAGTGGATTAAAGAAAAGTGTTCAGAAGTGGAATGAAAAATAATCATTGGTAAAATAAACAGAGCACAGGAAAGATAAGGAAACATAAATTAAAATCTAATAATGTGTTAAAACAAAGATGGTACACCAATATATAATACGAAAGGCGAAGTCGATAGGTGGGTGAAATATATTGAAGAGTTATATGGAGGAAGTGAATTAGAAAATGGTGATATAGAGGAAGAAGAGGATAAAAGGGGAGAAACAATATTGAGATCTGAATTTAAGAGAGCATTAAAGGGATTTGAATGGCAGAAAGGCTCCTGGAATAGACGGAATACCTGTAAAATTACTGCGCAGTGCAGCTGAGGAAGCAATTGATAGATTATACTAACTGGTGTGTAATGTTTATGAAAAAGGGGAAGTTCCGTCAGATTTCAAAAATAGTGTTATAGTCATGATACCAAAGAAAGCAGGAGCAGATAAATGTGAATAATACAGAACAATTAGCTTAACTAACCATGCGTAAAAAATCTTAACTAGAATTCTTTACCAAAGAATTGAGAGGAGAGTGGAGGTGTTAGGGAAGACCAATTTGGTTTCAGGAAAAGTATAGGGACAAGGGAAGCAATGTTAGGGCTCACATTAAGATTAAAGAGGATTAAGATTAAGAGGAGGGCATCACAACGAGAGGTCTGATAAAAAAAAAAATAAGGTAGAAAATATAGAAGAAGAATGGGATAATGTTAAAAAAGAAATTCTTAAATCAGCAGAAGCAAACTTAGGTGGAACAAAGAGAACTGGTAGAAAACCTTGGATTTCAGACTATATACTGCAGTTGATGGATGAATGTAGAAAATATATGAATGCTAGTGATGAAGAAAGTAAAAGGAATTATCGACAATTAAGAAATATAATAAATAGGAAATGCAAACTAGCGAAAGAAGAGTGGATTAAAGAAAAGTGTTCAGAAGTGGAATGAAAAATAATCATTGGTAAAATAAACAGAGCACAGGAAAGATAAGGAAACATAAATTAAAATCTAATAATGTGTTAAAACAAAGATGGTACACCAATATATAATACGAAAGGCGAAGTCGATAGTTGGGTGAAATATATTGAAGAGTTATATGGAGGAAGTGAATTAGAAAATGGTGTTATAGAGGAAGAAGAGGATGAAAGGGGAGAAACAATACTGAGATCTGAATTTAAGAGAGCATTAAAAGATTTGAATGGCAGAAAGGCTCCTGGAATAGACGGAATACCTGTAAAATTACTGCGCAGTGCAGCTGAGGAAGCAATTGATAGATTATACTAACTGGTGTGTAATATTTATGAAAAAGGGGAAGTTCCGTCAGATTTCAAAAATAGTGTTATAGTCATGATACCAAAGAAAGCAGGAGCAGATAAATGTGAATAATACAGAACAATTAGCTTAACTAACCATGCGTAAAAAATCTTAACTAGAATTCTGTACCAAAGAATTCAGAGGAGAGTGGAGGTGTTAGGGAAGACCAATTTGGTTTCAGGAAAAGTATAGGGACAAGGGAAGCAATGTTAGGGCTCACATTAAGATTAAAGAAAAACAAACCAATATACTTGGCATTTATAGACCTAGAAAAGGCATTCAATAACGTAGACTGGAGTAAAATGTTCAGCATTTTAAAAAAATTAGGGTTCAAGTACAGAGATAGAAGAACAATTGCTAAAATCTACAGCAACCAAACAGCATCAGTAATAATTGAAGAACATAAGAAAAAAGCCATACTAAGAAAGGGAGTCTGACAAGAATGTTCCCTATCGCCGTTACTTTTTAATCTTAACATAGAACTAGCAGTTAATGATGTTAAAGAACAATTTAGATCTGGAGTAACAGTACAAGGTGAAAAGATAAAGATGCTATGATTTGCTGATGATATAGTAATTTTAGCTGAAAGTAAAAAGGATTTAGAAGGAACAATGAAAAGCATGGTGAAGTCCTACGCAAGAACTATCACATGAAAATAAACAAGAACAAAATGAAAGTAATGAATTACAGTAGAAATAACAAAGATTGACCACTAAATGTAAAAATAGGAAAAGAAAGAATTATGGAGGTAGAAGAATTTTGTTATTTGGGAAGTAGAATTACTAAAGATGGACGAAGCAGGAGCAATATGAAATGCTGAATAGCATAGGCGAAACGAGCCTTCAGTCAGAAATATAATTTGTTAACATCAGAATTTAATTTAAATGTCAGGAAAAAATTTTTGAAAGTATATGTTTGGAGCATAGCTTTAATGGAAGTGAAACTTGGACGATCGGAGTACCTGAGAAGAAAAGATTAGAAGCTTTTGAAATGTGGTGCTATAGGAGAATGTTAAAAATCAGATGGGTGGATAAAGTGACAAATGAATAGGTATTGCAGCAAATAGATGAAGAAAGAAGCATTTGGAAAAATATAGTTAAAAGAAGAGACAGACTTACAGGCCACATACTAAGGCATCCTGGAATAGTCGCTTTAATATTGGAAGGACAGGTAGAAAGAAAAAAATTGTGTAGGCAGGCCACGTTTGGAAAATGTAAAACAAATTGTTAGGGATTTAGGATGTAGGGGGTATACTGAAATGAAACGACTAGCACTAGATAGGGAATCTTGGAGAGCTGCATATCAAACCAGTCAAATGATTAAAAACAAAAAAAAAATAACTAATACATCAATTTTATAAAATCCAATTATGAATGAGATATAAAACCAAAAGATGCAAGGCATTGAAAGTGATGCCATTCACTAGTCTTCTGGTTTTAACACCAGAAGACTAGAAAAAACAAAACTAGACTTGTTTTCTAACAGGTTCATAGAGACAAGAACAGTCACTTCAAAGAAAATCTAAAGTAAGCAACTTAGAATTTGATGAAACTACTTCCTTAGCTGTTACGTAAATACCAAGGTGATCAGAAAACACAAGATGATCATTCTATGAGGCAACATGAACTTCAATGTTAGAAAACACAATGACAATAACATTTTCACTATCCTTGGGAATGTGATGATTTATTTTTCTTAAACCATATTCATCCATGAAATTTAACAGAAATCTAGCTTTCTTTTTAGTATAAAAATGAGCATTGGGTGATGGTGATGGTAGTGGCAGTGGCAAGCAAGCAAGTTAGGTGTCCATGTGTCATTGCATTTGAGCTCTGAAAGATTCGATAAGTAGGGTCTTGGAGCCAACGTAGAGATTGTGCATCTCTACCATGACATATGCTGGTTTCATTGGAGTACTGGGTTGCACCCTCCAAGGTTAAAAAGGAGGTTAATCCTAGTAGCTAGCTTGTTATAGATGGGATAAAGGGATCCATGAATGATTCTGAACAATTACATGAGACAGAGGATTTGTACATGAACCCCCTCCTCTGATACGTGAAGGTAAATACTCTCATTTGGAATCTTCCAATTTATCAGAAGCAAAGTAAAAAAAGACATCTGAAGTCAGTATGGATTTGTAATGAAATAAAGTCTGCAGAGAACTATTAACAATTACATTTCACCCAGACTTAAGCACCAGATGATTATAAGATGATAATTTTGTGAAATTAAGCACTTTTCTTACTGCTTGTGAAATAAATATTATACTAGTGATCTGATGAAAGAAATACATCAGAAATCGAATAGTTTTTGTGCCAATCACAACCAGTGTCAGATCATTTTCAGAAATTAAGGCAAGTAGTTGTGTTCAGCCTCACAACACTGCCTGCACATCAAAGGTTGTTTGTCATAACTGACTTAATTGCTCTGAACAGGAAATTGTCTAGGAATGGTCAATGCAGTTTGTATCGGTAATAGATTACCAAAGGTTGATCATGAGAAGAAATGACAAAGTACAAAAGAAAAGCCATTTTCTTTTGCAGAGTAAAAACACTATACGTTTTTAGATGTTACCAGAACAGAAGTGAGTATTTATATAAGAGACTAACTTATCTTAAACTGATCTCATCTGTTTGTAATCATTAAGCATAGATTTGGTCTTAGAACAGAAATATTTAGGCTTTTTTCTTTTAAATTTAATATACATATGGTCAGTCCAAGAAAGGTTACTATCAATCATTACACCAAAGAACTTCACTAGTAATAAATTTGTTTTTCTAGTTTATTGTCTATCAAGTCTTTTATGTTTCCTGTTTATAAGTTATTTATAAAGAGAAACATTTACGGTATTAATTATTATTAAATGATCTCTTTATAAATGTATAAAAATTTTTTAAAGAAAATTCAAAAGAAAAGTTTGCTAAGTTATTCAAGCATAAGCAAGTAGAAAAATGATATTTGATAAAAAAAAATTATTCAAAAATTTCATTTAACTTGTTTTGACTGAGAAAATAAATAATCAATCAATCTGATTTTTTGTCACTCTAATCCCAATTATAATATAATCTCTCTAATTTTACATTATAATAATGGATTTCATGTACTCGTATATTAAAAAGCATAAACTAAATTATATGAGTAAACGAGTTTTGCATACATTATCATTAATGAAACCCCAAAGGAAAAAATCAGTAACATGGAGTTGTATCTAGTGATAGAGGTGGCCAAGCAATTGGTCCATCACGTCCAATCCAGAGGTTTAGGAATGTGTTGTCGAGGAACTTACACATTAATATACCTCAATGTGACAGCTCTCCATCTTGTTGGAAAATGATTTCGGGTTGTAATTCTTCAAGCTGAGGTAAACAAACCCTTCTAACAAGTCCAGATAGATGTTCACATTAACTGGCATTTCCACAAAGAAAAAAGGTCCAATCACAAGATTGTGAAGCAGTCTGCACCAAACATTAATTTTTGGGCTACCTCTAATATGGTCAAGTGTATGCTAGGCTCAGCCAATGTATGAGTTTGTGACGTCACAAGCAGACTGTGAATTACTACTTGGCCTGAAAACATCAACTCCATATATCAAATCGAAGTATTACTTCGATTTGCATACATCATATTGTATGCAGTAATAACTATCATATTTACATTTACTAATTATAAACAATACGTAAATAATTTGTACTAAATTATTTTCACCTTTATTATTACACCTATTATTTTGCACCTTTATTTGTACAAAATTATTAATTTTTAATAATAAACAAAAGCTTACTTGAATTTTCTTCATTCATCTAATTCAAACTTCTAGCAAGTTCATCATCCTCGCTAAACAAATGACTAACACTATCACTTTCACTATCAGAGACTACACATATAATATAACATTTTGTCATTTCTTCTATCAGTGGTTCCAGTTTTTCATACTCTTTTTCAATATTTTTTATTTTTTCACAGTAGGGTTTCCAGTCATTTCCATTTATGGAATTAATTTTCTTAGTAATTTTTTTACATTTGTGAAAGAAAATGATGTGTTATGACACCACATTTTTTTTACAGCTGACCATACCATCTCAATCAGATTTAAATCAGGATGGTACTGTGGGAGTCTTAAGAACACAATGCCCATGTTTTTTTCAAAAGTTCATCCAAGTGATATTTTTGTACCTTAGTTTTATCTAACTTTACTAATTCATATAACTGTGGTTTCAAAATTTTTGAACAAAACAAATTATGGGTTTTCTCCAGCCAATCAGTCATATCTTTTCTTCTGGAACACTTGACGTCACAAGCTCATAGATTCGCTGGGGCAACTATAACATGTGCATTCTTTGATCCCCATATTTGAACATTCTGAGTGTTCACTTTTCCAAACACATGAAATATAGCCTCGTCTGAGAACATAACTTTAACAAAAGGTAATAATCCTCATTTTCCATTCTTTCAATCATTTTCAGCAAATTCCTTTCTAGCAGTAAGGAGGTATTGTGCTGCAGTATTTTACACAATTTTAATCATTTCTTCAAAAAATAGAGAACGGTAGATTGCAGAAGATTTAACTTGCGAGCTGCTTTCTGAGTTCTTCCCAAGGCTGTAAATGAAAGACTGATGAATGATCTATATTTTTTCAAGTGATTTTATGTTAAACACTGCCAGTTTCTTTAAATTTATCATCCTATGAATAAATACTTCTTCTAAAGAATGGCTCTAAGTTATAACGAATTGTAAAATTGCATCAAACTTGTGTCTGATTTTGTTTCAATATACCACATCATTGTGCTTTCATCTGTAAATTCATGGTGACTGATGTTTGCGGTTACACATCTAACCACAGTGCTATCTAGTATTTGCTGAGGGAAACTTTATGAGTTACCTGTTAGAGCCCAACCATTCATTAATAGGACTACTACTTTTTTTCTAATAAGACATCAAAGCTATTCAGATAATTCTCAGATACCCAGTATTTCTAATATTTCTATCTCATCAGTAATCTAAGATTAGTTTGTTATATATTTAAGTTTTATGCAAAACCTCCCAATCTAAAAGTACAAGATCACATGTAAACAAAAGACACTACTAAGATGAATCCAACACAAGGTAAATAAGAATAATAGAAAAACATTTTCATTAATAAGAAAAAATGGGTACTTAAGTTTCTAAATTGCTAGTCAAATAATAATAATAATTTATAAAAAGAAAACGTTTAAAAATACAGCCAAATGGGCTAACAAAAAATTATTAAAATTTAATTTGTTTTTCAATAGTGTGGCAAAAAGTGAAGTTTTTTTTTAATAAATGAATATCTCTTTGAAATAATTATAATATTTGGTGCACTATATTTAATAATATTTCAGTGCTGCAAAATCTGTTTTTTTTTTTATTTTTTATTTTTTTAATAAAAGTACTGCATTCAACACAATGACAATTGAACTGAATTACCAAATTCTCTGTTTCACTAAAAGCTGAAACAAGAGCAGACCCAGCATTTCATATTTGTCAGAATCATTTAACAATTACATATTTGTTTAAAAGTGGGAACCTTGCTGTCAGTATCATTTTCTAATCATTTTTTTCCTCTTTTCTATAAAAATGTTTGAAATCTGTAATTAAACGAAAAAGTTTAGTCATATCATTTCATACATTTACCTCTCACCCTTAATTCAAAATTTAAGTTTGATCATTGCGTTTCTTCTGCAAAAGTTCACAATTTTTTCCATGTAACTTAACATTTTTTTTGATAATTATTGTCTTGGTTCATTTATAATTTCATATTTTTCATACAGAAAACCTAAGTTTCTTTTTTAAAAACACAGAATATATGTGTGCTTGTATGTACTGCAAATATGCGGTAAGACCAACTGTCAATTCAGATTTTTGGACTTAAGTTCTGACACTACTACACATGTTACTTTTTATCAAATATTACACTGCTTCAGAAATTCACTGTTATTAAATATAATAAAAAATTACACAAGAAAAACATTTAAACACATTTAAAAAAAATACAAATTAAATACAATAAAAATTCATTTCCGTCCCTGGCAAAGCCTATAAAAAGAAATAAGTTAACTAAAATAGCATGCTTGTTTACTTTTGGAATTTCCTCACCTACATTTGGTAGCATTTCCTCCACGTTCATTATACAGATTGTGCTTAAACTTTTTTCACACCAAATAATTTCTATATCCATTGGCTTTGTTTACACGATACTTCCTGTTCTGTTTAGGGACTGTACAACCTGCAACTTCTTCAATATATCATTACTCTCAAGTGATCTATTCTTTCCCTGTACTCAGGAATTTCAATTTAGCTGTATTAATTTTCTATTCTAATAAGTAATTATGTAATTTTGCAATCCATATAGAAATATTATGAACGTTCTGTTTTCAGCTTCTTCTTTCTTCTTTATTTGAATAAAGAATGCTTAATTCTTCTTGCATTAGTAATAATACTACTGCAAGAGTCAAACCATCTTCTGGGCACACACACGCACAATACTTGAGTCCTTATTAATACTGACAAAATTTTATGCTTCTAATTCTTTTAAATTTCGATACAACAAAATAATTAACCCTTGAGACAAAGTTTTACATTCTTAAATCTGAGTTATATTTGAATTATACTCAATACATAACAAAAGTATTAGAATAAAAAAATCATTACATTGATTAAAATGGGAGCCTTTTAAACTGCAGTGATGTTACTACCAGCTTACCTAACATTCATTATGTTGTGGTAATATACAAAAATTAAATGCTTTTACTTTAATATTATTAAATAAATGTAAAGACCTTTCAAATTTCTTATCATTTATAAAAATTCTAAAATTCTGATTAAGAAATGTATGCATTATACAGATGTACAACTGTAAATTAAATTATTAACTCAAAAAAAAAAAAAACACTTTCACTGAAAAAGTGTAAGTAAATCTCCCACCTCCCCCCCCCCACAAAAACTTAGTTGAAAATTGGCCTAAAATACATTTGTCTGTCCTGAGAACTACCCAAAAGAGAATGATATTAAAAAAATAGTGAATAATACAAAACACCAGACATACACTTACAGTCTAAAAGTATCCCTTAAAAAATTATTGTTTGCACCGAATTTGAAAAAGATTGACAAAGAAACTGAATAATATTTACTACTCTCAAACTTCTCTAATTACAATTCTTTGCTTCAAAGACAGAGAAAAGAATATTTAATAGATTAAGACACGCAAAAACTTGAAAAAGATTATACAAATTCACTCGCATGAGGTGTTTTTTTTCTATGTTCATCTGTCAAAGACTATCATTTCTTATTAGCTAGTCAATTTTAAAACCAATACCTATTTAAAGTACCACTATTTTGCTATTTATTAGTTTGTAATTGAAACAGTCTTGCAGCAAGTAAATTTTTTTAAGTATTTTCAAGTTTTTGCACGACATAATTTATTAAATATTTTTTGTCTAAGTTTGAAGTAAAGAATTGTGTTTTAGAGAAGTTTGTGGGTAGCAAATAGTATTAAGTTTCTTTGTAAATAAGAAGCTTAACCATTTCAGTAAAAAACTGCATTTGTTGTTTTCTTGTGTTTGAATTTTTGGAGATGAACTCCCAAACAGGGAGGAGTCTTGATTAGTGGTATGTCACTGTGCCTTTTTGTAAAACTTCTTATAAGGTTTGTTTTCCAGTTTGTATTCTGTTGGAATTCTACCTTCCTTATTATTCTGAGGTGCCATTATAACGCCTCTAAAATTATAGCAATTTTAGACAAGTCATATGTCAGAAACCACTCTCACTTACTCATGTAGTCTAAAAAAGTGGATTACAGGTGTTGTAATTTTATGCTATAGAATTACTTATTCTGTGAAATATAATGGTATAAAAAAATCCTGTATTCCCAGTTTTGGGAAAATAAAGTGTATAAAATTTAAAATAATTTATTTGTAAATCAAAAGTAATTTTATTAAAATTATTTAACATATTTTGGCTTAGAAATTAAAAATTCAATAGGAACTACTATGCTTAAAATAAAGACATATTTATAACCAGATTTGTTATGAATCACATATACTAAAAATAAAAATATACTAAAAATCAGCACGTACCTTTAATTTTCAACTGCATTAATTACATTTTTTTTTACATATAACAGTATTTTAAATACTTAACATACAAATATTATTTATAATGATGTTATATATTATGTGTAATTATTTATTACGAGGAAAAAAAATAACGTGTTCTGTTTCTCTGCTGTGCTGCTACTACAGCAGAGTAAATATAAGGTGTAAATGTTATTACAAACATTTACACCTTATAGGTGTAAAAAAAAATCAAACTCAAACATAATAAAAAATGTCAAAATGCAAAAAGAACTGAATGTAATGAAATAAGCAAATATTAAAAATTTAGAAAGAATAAGAGAAAGTCAGACCAAAAAACAGACAGAAAAATTTTTATAAATTGATGAGAATATAATTTGGAAATTTTCATGTAACTCGACACACATTGGCTTACAAGAAAGGATTTTATTATAATTCTGTAGAACCCTTTTTAATAAATTACTGACTCCATTAGAAAATTTTTCTACCAACTTATATAAAATAAAATAGAAAGATTTTTCTTTTATTCTGCTGAGGAGTTAAAAAAAAAATCACTAATTTTCTGCAATCCCATTTAACATGTATATAGAATTAACTGAATGATGCACAAATAAATGGAGAAGGTAAGGTATATAGTAAGAAAAAGGCTTATATAAATGTCATACAAAAAAATTGTTGTCCTCACAGTTCACCTGAATTGTTACATACAAGTTATTCATAAATGTATGTATTGTTTAAACTGTATGAAATTGTTAATCATTTCTTATCTTGTATAGCATAATTTACAACAGCCAAATCATTAACTGTGTTCTATTGCAGTTCTGTACCCAATGTAAAGCTGAATCTGTATACAATATATAAATTACAGTTTATGTTATTCCCTCTTAATCTAATCATATTTATAGTTTCACTTACATTTTTATAGGTTTTATATAGGTTCCTTTCTTATTAGCTTATTAGCAATTTCTGTAATTTAATAAATAATCTATTTATTAACTTTTTAATCCTTGACTGTACTGAAAATGGAAAATGCTTCAGAATTATGCTCCAAATTAACTTGAGTGAAGCTGCAGAGTCTGCTAGCAAGATAGTGTGATGCATTAATTGACTTAACATAAACTTACTTAACTTACAATAAAGAGAACAAGGAATCATATCAGTATGATTATGAATAATATCATACAGTATATTTTGTTTACTATTACTAGAAATACTTCAAAAAGATGATATAAAAAGAAGCACTTTGGATGAAGAGAAATTACAAGATGTCATTCATTGATTAGTAAGAAAAGGGAAAATTTTAATTAGAATTTTAACATATTTTAAATTAAAATTAGTAACACCAATTAATTATACTACAATGCTGATTCATTTACAGTAACACGATGTAATACATTGAATGAATAAGCACATAATTTTTTGTATGTTCCATCAGTTATTTGGTCTGATTCACTTCCTTTCTATCCTGGGCCAATCTCAACCTGATACCTAACTGCAACATCCAAAATTCTTATTTTATGGATTTTTATATTCTCATCTTTGTATATGAATTTTTTATACTCCTGACAATTCTTCTAGAATTCTCTATTCCTGAATGGCCTATATGGCCCAACAACCTTCTTTTTATATTTTTTTCCCCATGTAATCTCTTCTTCAATTCATCTAAAAACCTCTCACATCTTTTAAATTATTTAGTTATCTAATTTTCAAAATCATTTCCTGTAATACCACTTCAAAGGCCTTTATTTTTAATTTTTATTTTTATTTTATAATTAATTTTCATAACATGCTACTCATTACATTAAAATATTTACAAAAATTTCTTTCTGATTCCTAAATCTATATTTGATACTAAAAGACCTCTTATCTAAGTAACTCTTCTGATTTTACCTACCTGTTTTTGATATGTTGTTTACTTGTCATCACTCATAATTTTAAAATATCAAGACTGTGCAACTCATTATATTATTTTTTCCTATTTTAACACTTAACTCTTCATTTTCCTTTTTTCTGTAATACTTCCTCATTGCATTACCTTTGAATTACTATTATTTACTATCAAACTAAATTTCCTCAAGTAATAAAGCACTGGATGACTCAATACATATCCTACCAGCATTATTCATTTTTATAAAGATTCTTTCATAAACTTCTTTCTTATCGGTTTTTCTTAAAACTTCACTTTTTACTCTATCAAGCCATATGACTTCCTACATTCTCTTAATACCACATCTCAAAAGCTTCAATATGATTTTCTATTATATTTTATGGTTTTACTATATAAATACTAATTAAAAATTTTCTACATGTTTTTCAACATTATTAAATATTTCTAAATTAATTATTTATTACATTTTCAGAAACACTACCTATTAATTATTATTATTATTATTATGATTATTTACTTAATCTAATTTCTCTCCAGCAATGGTATTAATCCCCTTTTCAATTTCATTTAATGATATTACATAAAATTTGATTTATTACTTTTCTAAGTAAAGAAATTTTATTACTATATTAATTTTTAAAGAACTCTTTTTAAACTCTTTACTTTTTTTTACTCTTTTTAAACTTATTCTGTTACTTATATTACTGATTTATTTATATTTAATGCTAATGAAGGTTAAGATGTATTTATTAAGTCAACTATATTAAAAATAATATGTCAGTATAAAATATTTTACATGACAAAAGAAGATTTTACTTATTGCAAACATTTTGGTTTCAAGCAGTTTCATATTTGAAAAATCCTATACTAATAAATCTTGACCAATTATCAATTTTGACTATAATTTCATAGCATGAATATGACTAATGAACGCACAAACACCTCTTTATCATATAGTGTATAACATGTTTAGATTTCTTAATGAATAAGTTTAATTTGGTCAAACACATGAAATGTGTCAGCAACACATTTACAGCAGATGGAACTTTTTGATAGTTTTTCAAAAGCAGAGAATATGGATATTTCTATTCAAGTGAACTCCATTTCATTTCAGGTGAAAAATAATGACCCAAACACTTCTTTCCAGTCACAATTTTAACCAAAAAAACTCTTCCTTCTCAACGCGAAAATGCAAGAGCTGTTTGAAAACATTTCCCCTTGTGTTCTGTAAGAAACAAAAGCATATACTGCATACATATTTTTGAACAGTTCAGCTGCTCGCAGATGATGCTGTACACACCTCTATAGAAAATACCTAAATCAGCTGCAATTTCATCCACTGTGATTCACTTATTTGCAAACAACAATTTGTAAATGCACTCAAAGTTCTATGAGCCTTTCTTGTCAACAATCACCCTCTATATCCTTGTGCACATTTTCAAACTCACATCACTTACTAAAATTAATTAAGTTTAATTATACAGATATTAAAAACTAAAGATATAAATTAAGTTTAATTATACCATTTATTGATTACTCTGTATGGAAATGCAAGTCATCATACACTTCACTCAACTGGTGATGAATTTTAGTAGGGTTAAAATTCTTGACTACCGAAAATGAGCCACTACATGGACTTTTACTTTGGATACCACTTTTATCTGATGTAAATATATATATATATATGACTAATAATGGATTAATCATACCTACCACATGCAAAGCATTACTTCAACTCAGTGTATAACAAGTGTTTACAATAATATTTATCATAAATATCTTTTTAAAAAATATAAAATCTGGTCATCTTTTTTACTACTTAAATATTTTTTATTGTTATTAAGTTTGGTATAAATCTTGGTCAGGCTTAACATAATTTTTCAAGGTAAACATTTATCTTTCACAATTAATAGCTAAGATATAACCTATAATACACACAGTAAAAACAACTGTACCACTCTTCACAAGACTATCACTCTGTAGCATAATGTAAACAGAACCAGTTCTTGTCTAGTTTAACAATGTGCTTGTCAAATAATGTGTACTATCAATAAACACTAATAGCATCCAGCAAATGACCCATAACCCTCATTAATAACATTCTTATCTAATTTCATTATATAATATTTATTTAAAATATCATTCCAAGCAGTTAAAAATAAGATTAGGTAAAAGTTAAGAATTATTGACTGTCTTTCAAATAACTGTAAAGTCATAAACACATTATCTCTCTCTCTCTCTCTCTCTCTCTCTCTCTCTCTCTCTCTCTCTCTCTCTCTCTCTCTCTCTCTCTCTCTCTCTCTGTGTGTGTGTGTGTGTGTGTGTGTGTGTCTACATAAACACAAGCTGCTTTTATATATATATATATATATATAAATTATATAAAGCATAAAAGCAACGCTCAATTTAATGAGAGTATACATGAAAGAATGAAATCCACTTTTCTGTCTATTAATATTTTATTCTTTTAACCCTAAAACTATTCCACAATACAATTAAATTTAAAGTAAACATCACAATGAAATTACTAAACTCAGAAAACACCTGATAAAGTTACTATACAAAATTAAAATGTGCATCAAAGAAAATAAAAAAGTTGTAAGTTAATAAAACTAGAGAATTATTTTAAAAGTACTGAGTTTTGAAATATTAGTTTATTTAATAAAATGAAAAATTATGTTAAAATACCAAAATAAAATTGCAAAGGTCACCCAGAAAATAAGATACAAATGTACATTACTGAAAGAGTTTTAAAAGTTTTATTTTAAAAAATTGATAGTATTAAATTTCTGAAAAAAATTCATTCATAGGTTCTTTGAATCAAAGTTGCTAAATGTATAATCTTACTGTGAATAAATAAAATATGCATTAATTATATCATCCCATGTGCATTGGTTAATCATAACTCACTATGGACAAATAAATTATGCCGTCATAACTTAACCTTGACAGTTCAAGATAAACAATTGGTATAGTATAGTATACAAGCCAATGAAAACTACATTAAAACAAAAACTACACAATCTTAAAAATTTTGCTCCACCTAGTTTAAGTAAAGTATATTAAAATCTTCTTTCATAAAAATAGCATTACTCAGATAGAAGGTTGGGTTCTGAGGTTATTTGTGCCCCTAACCTGAATTAGTTCAGTAGGTTGTGAGATTCACTCAGGACCTTCAGATATATGGTTGAAATTTGGTTATGATGCCATTTAAATCTCTCAATTTCAATGCTTTGCTATGATGAATTAAAAGTAGATAACCTGAGGGACAAGTTAGGCTGCTTAAGCCAGGAAATTCTAATCTTATATTTTTTCTGCATACTAACAAACTTTACAGATATTTCACCTTCTCTATGAAGATTATAATATACTAATTATAATTGATGAATTTTATAACTTGAGATATTTTTCATATTTTAATTTTTAATAAATTTTCTACTATCTTCCATTAGTTGATCATATTGATTTCATTCTCAAAACAGGTAATTTTGTATAATAGTTTATGTTGTGTTGTATGGTTATGTTGTGGTGCATAGAAATTAAGTTGCTTTTATTTAGCTTGCATTAATTTACATGGTTTAATTACAATTAAAATGAGTAGATTAACGGATTAGTCAACCGCAACACCTGTAGTAAATGCATACTCACTGTTTAATTATGTAACACACAGAAAAATTACCACTACAAAATTCCTAGAATTAATAGAAGCATTGTTTAACATCCAGCCGGCTAAATCAGTAAATCTTTGTCTAATACATCATATAATAAAAAATAAACAGCAGCAAAGATGCCAGTTTTGTTATCAAAGATATGCACATGAAGGTGGCCAACAAACGGCTCAAAAACAAACTCTAAAAATGTATCCTTCCAGTCAGAGTACTGTTTGTATATGTGTAAGAAATATTTTATGGTAAAACATATTTTTTTTTTTTTTATGGTAAAGCATAATGTAAGATGTTAAGACTGAATATCTATGGAAATAGATAGTAAAGAGACTGAATTACATTATTTAATCTTTTATTCTGTTGTTTATTAGAAATTTTTTACTGATGAAATATTATTACACAATGTAATGTAAAATTTTTTTAAATTATATATGCTAGAATATTTACAATCTTTTTCCACTTAATTAAATATATTTTCAAGAATTAGCATAAGCATACCTTTCAAAATGTTCATTATTTTCTTGGATTTATTACTATTAAATATGTTATAATCCAAAACAGTGTAAAACCAGTATTTGACAACTTCTGAAAAGGCCTAAACTAAACTAATCTCAGCAAAACTTGAAGGTGTTTTGTGACCCTCATAACCTAACAAAATTATCGAAATTTCCTTTCTATGGTTCTGAGGATCAAAATGGTCTCATTTTTATCAAAATAGTAAATATTTATCCACAGTTTTAAGTCAATTTATGCAAGACAAAATAGAAAAAAAATAACCCACACTACATATGTAGGCTAGGGGCACAAATGACACTTGAAACTGTTAACTTGTTAATGATTCTTTTAAAATAATATTAATTATATAAACCAGAACACTAAAGCATTCTAATTCAACACATACACTAAATTATACACTTGACTACATTTCCTTTATTTCAAATTATTTTTTATTTTTCAGATTCATCACAGATTTTATTAATTTTATAAACTAACATCACTAACTTTTTGACAGGGTGGTTATGGAGGTATTCTAGACCACATGGATGGCTGAAGTAGCACCAAAAAAAAGGTTACAAATAATTTGATAACATTTTAAAAACTGAAAAGAGATCTTAAATGCTCAAAGTACCAAAATGTTTAAAATTACACAAATGTTAAAATTATCTTCTTTGATACTACTAATAACAAAGGCTCTACTAATACATAGAGTTAGAAAAATGAGACATACAGATCTACCACACCTAAGGACTGACAATGCTAAAGGAGGTGATATGACTTGCATGAAGTTTCATCACTTTTAACTTTTCCATTAGTGAAGATAAAGTATTCATTACAGATGGGTTGGCTGGGAAGTCAGCATTAAGGTTAAAATTTATCTGATTTGAATCAACATCTAACTTGAATTAGAAAACCAATACTCTCCAACATGCAAATGTGATTTCACTCAAGAAGTTCATTTTTTAACAAAAGGTGACAAGATGGAACTTCAGGCTTCCTCAAAAGTCAGAAACAAATCAAGAATTCATGAAATAGAAAAATTTATCATCAAAACAAACAAAAATTCTACATTTAGCCTTTCTTATCTACAACTACCCTTATAAAAACTGTTCTTTGATATTGGAATATGTAAAAATCACTTAAGAGAAATATAAAATGGCAAAGTTCTAACTCATTAAGAATTTAATACTTAAAAAGTTTGCGTAAAGTTTATAGTGAGGATTGTTTTATATTTGTCCTACTTCTATGCTGATCTTACACAGAAAATATACAAAAAGACTAATTTCATGATTATATTTTAATATGGGACAGAAACAGCAGTGACCTCCATGGCTGAATAGGTAGCAACTCGGCATTTTGTGCAGAGATCCTGGGTTTGAATCCCAGTCAGGCATGGCATCTTTTCATATGCTACCAATTTCCACCAGGCTTATGACCATGCCTGTTGATGCCTGCTATTTCATAAAAAAAAAGAAAAAAAAAGAAATATGGGTGATATGTTTGACAGAAGTGAGGAAAATTCAGGTTGATGAAGCAAAATTCCTATAGAGCATATTAAGAAAAATACGAAACGATATGATAAGAAATAAAGGCGTATGATAAAAGTTTGGGTATTACAACAACATGAGTGACATTGTCACTCATGTTATAATTTTTTTTCTCTTTTTTAATGTACAAATATGTATGTAATGAATATGGAGTATATATAAAGAATATGGGGAGTGGTTGTTATGTAATCACTATACAAATAGGCACATGCCTTTGGTCTTAATAATTCTGACTTAAAAACTCAATTTTTCTTTAAAATATTCAGAAGATTCCCACTACAATCAAATTGAAATAAAATCTTAAAATAAAAATGTTCATATTAGAAATCTAATATTTTAATTTTTTACAAAAAACTAATTACATGTTTCACAAATATATAGCCAGCTTCAAATAAATTTTAAAAAAATAAAGGTTTTATAAATTAATAAAAATTAAAAGCTAAATAGAATGTAAGCAGGCATTATTCTTATAATAAGTGTTTTACAACTGATGTAAGCACAAACAAACTATTTTCTGTAGCATAACAAATTTTTCCTCCTCTTTTAAATATTATAAAGGTAATGACTACAAATTCTTAATCTCTAAAACACTCACAACCAATTGCTCTGAAAGAACAAAAATAGAAGTTCTTTCTGAAGTACAGAGTGGGCCATATTGATGGGATATATTTATATTTTAAATAATGCAAGTAATAACAGTCATGCATAGTTTTCATATAGCATAACAGGAAGTAAAAGGATGGGAGCTACTGATGCATGTTTCTTTCAATGTACAAGGAATCATCATGATGTGAACTGTCGTTGAAATTTTGTACATTGTGAAGGTGTTCTTCAGTAGTGGAAGTTCTGTCATCACACCACAACAGCGTTTCAAATAACATTTTAAGAAACAGGTAGCACCATCCTGAAAGGTCACACAACATGCTGTTCATAACTTTTGCGAGATCGCAAACATGAACAAACACCGGTCCCCTGAGAGACCTCGATCATCACGTAGTGCAATAAACATTGAACATGTGTCTGATGCCATGGACCACAGACCAAAGAAGTCAACTTGGAAATTGTGTCGTCAAATGCATATTTCATGTACCAGTGTGTGGTGAATCCTTAAAAAGGACTTACAACAGCATCAATACAAGTTACAGATCGTGCATAAATTGTTCAATCAAGATAAGGTTCAATGAACCACATTCTGTGATTGGCTAATCAGCATAACTTTGTGCAGCACCTTATCACATCCAATGGAGCTCATTTCCACCTCAGCCACTATGTCAATAAACAAAACTATCGATTCCAGGCTAGACAAAATCCACAGCTGTTGCATGAAACATCATTGCATAGTGCCAAGGTTACTGTGTGGTGTGCAGCGAGTCATGATGCCTGTGTGAGAGGTCCCTATTTTTTTGAGAACAAACATAATGACACCATCACTGTCAATGTGTTGTATCACTGAGTGATACAACACAATGTTACAAACATTTTTCATTCCTGAAATGAGAGGGCTTCATCTAAGGAATATGTGTCACCAACCATACTGCAGCTGGATGTTGTCACCAATCATACTGCAGTAGTGTCAATGACAACCCTTCGACGACACTTCCTGGGATGCCTCATCTACTGATTCGGTGAAATCCATTGGTCAATCAGATCCCCCAATCTAACTCCACCAGACTATTTGTGGAGATTATCTAAAGGAGGTGGACACCACAAAGCCTAGTGCCATCAATGAACTGAAGGACACCATCCAAAGGGAGATAGCAGCCATCGCTGCTGAAACCCTGTCAAACTATACAGAACATGATTTTTAGAGTCAAAGAATGTTCTCATCAAGGTTGTGCCCATCTAAGGGATGTAATCTTCAAACACTTAACACAGTGCTAAACTCCTGTCCTTTGGCAATAAGTTCCACATAGTTGGTAATAATTGTTGTGTTCAACATGCTCTATAAATGCATTTTAAATGTGTCGCATCAATATGGTCCATATGTACTAACAATGTTTACCGTTCTTATAAAAACAAAGTTATTTTATCCAACTAAAATAGCACAGAATATTAACAATTATAAGGTTAATACAAATCTGACAGAACAGATTGCAGACTTTCATAACACTCGCATACATGTCCTTCATAACCTTAATGCACAGGTATTGCACAAGCAATCCTACCATAATGAATTTATAATTAAAATTTAATCAGTCAAATGATACGTAAATAAATTCTATCTAAAATAATGAGCAAATTATTATACACATTTTTTTTTTTTTTTACAAAACTTGTTTTATGTACATGGTAATAATTTGATTTATATGATGTTAATAAATAAGCTAGTGGAATGACAATTAATAAAAGTAATTAACTATAAAAATAATCAATAAATTAATTAAAAGCTGTACAATGATGTGGCATATGATTGTCATTTACAACATAGTTAATCACAGTAAAAAATACTAGTCAAACCGGTAGTGTATTTGACACAGTAGTAGAGACCGATTTTGAAAAAAGTTTTGTAAATAATTTCAGTCCTGTTTGTCCTCCAGGTAAATAGCTTACAATAAACCACAACAAACTAATAACTTGAGCAACACCAAACAAAAGTGTTAGCGGAGTGCTGCGTGGTATAAGAGCAAAGTATAATGTTGCAAATAAGCTACTTAAATAGCATAATGTAAATAGTAATCTTTCCTTAGAGAATAAATGTTTGATGTGTTCCAATGGACCCCATAAGAAAGAAAAACTGAAAATAAAAAGATATTTAGTTCAAGTATAAATATTAATGAAATATAAGGAGAAACTTTATTATTTTATAAATACCTCGCTGTTTTTATATTTTACTTTCCTGGCAAATATAGCTATAATACCTTCATTAAAATGGTGATCATGTCAAAAATAAGATATCACAGATTTCAAATCTTTACATTTTATAGTTCAACTAGTTCATCAAGACCAAAAAACAAAAATATATGTACGTATGTGTATGTAGATGTGACACACAGACTTGTGTCACATAGCGTTTGGTCTTATATCTCAGGATTGGCCACATTAATTTTCTTCAAATTTGGCTCAAATATTTCTATATATGTAGCATTAATCATTTTTTTTTTCCAGAATTAGTTAAGGGGTAAGGAGATATAATGAAAAAACCAATTTCAATTTTCTTCATAAGCATTTTAGAGAAAACTTTATTAAAGCATATTTGTTACCTACAATGCATATATAAATAATTCAAAATAATTTTTACAAATAATTAACCTCCACCTCTTAAAATAGAAATAAATATATTTTTTTTCTCTACCTTCCTTCAGTTTAATTTTTTTCAAAAATGTATAAAAATATTTATACAATATATACAGAGTGTATCACGAAGTTCTCCCAGGACTTTTACAACATATTTTACTCATGAAAATGAAAAAAATAATAGCCCAACTAATGGAGCAACACAAAATTCTAATCATGTAACTATAGGAACCAGGATGCCAAGGAATCTGAAACATATAGGCTCTACAAAGATATACCTGAGAAGAGAGTGATGAAAAATATCCCACAGTTTGGAACAGTCTTTTTGATCAGCCTCAAAATAAAAAACTTCGTACAACAATTCAAGTCACAATCCCCAAGAATTTCAACACTCACCCTAAAAGCATCTAATAAAATCTACATCATAATAAACACCCATGTCACCACTAATAATAAAAACAAATCTCTATAAGACCATAAAGAAACAGAAAGGTTCTGGGACCAACTTGACCAGACCAAAATAACATCCCGAAAAATCATGTTAAACAATTAATTGGAGACTTCAATGCTCAACTAGGTAGAGAAAGATGATACCATGACATCATTGAAAAATGGCCCACCCAAATGAAAACAGACACAGAGCAGAAACCACAACCAACCTTTGAGATTAGGTTGTGGTTTCTCTGCAGAAACCACAACCTAATCTCAAAACCAGATATATCAAGAGGAAACCTCAAGACCTGTAAACACCCCAACAACACTAAAGCAGAATGGCAACTAGATCATGTCCTTCATGGACAAACACCACCACCATGAGATCTACAACATAAAATTCCTCCAAGGAGTAGACACAGACTCAGATCACTACATACTCATAATTAAAATTAAATTCACTCCCCAAAGGAAGCAACAAAACCAAACTCTTAAAACTAAAAGGAAAATAAACCCTACCCAAGTAATCAAAAATAAAAATTACCAAAAAACAATAAAAAAAAATAACAATCACGTATAGATTCAAAGACCTACTCGAAAACCTTAAAAAATCACAGAAAAATTAACCCCAATAAAACCCTGTAAAAAGCATCAATGGTAGAACAGTAAATATGAAGAAACAGTGGAGAAGAGTCATCAAAAGCATGGTTATTAAACCAATCACAAAAATCATAAACATCCTTCCAAGATCTAGTAAAACAAAGAAAATAAGCCACCCATACCCTAAGGAAAACAAAAAGACTATACCATAAAGGTACACTGAGATTAATAGATGAAGCATTCAACAAGACGCAGTGAAGAGACTACCACAACCTTTAAAAACAACTCTAAAAATAAGAACCACCAACCAACTAATGAAGGATGAAAATCATATGAATTTCAAGCTCATAACAATAAGACAATGCAGAAACCCTAGCTAAATATATTACAAACTTCTAAATTGTGAAGAATAGACAGAACTCCTAAACTTCAACACCAGTATATCACTGTTGCTTAACATCGATATTCACAGTAAATAATACATATGTGTATGAATATATAAACACATGTGCGCGTGTGTGATATTATGTGATATTTGCATAAATGCAAATATCTTTTCTATTTGATTTAGATTTGTATGAAACTAGTGTGTGATTAAATCACACAAACTCTCTATTTTACAAATGTCAGTATGATGAATACATCTTTAGAATCAATCAGCACAGCCCATGTTTCCTGGTTATTGTTACCTGGTTATATTAGTACAGCAACAGTAGTCTTGTTTCTTACATAGAGGTATGTCTTAGAAAATACTCAATAAATCAAGAACTTGGTCAAATAAAAATTAGATGTATTAGGTTCAGATATAGCTACATATACATATAAACACTATAAGAAAATTAAAAAAAAAAATTAGTAGCTTGTTGGGGAAAAAAGCTATAACTTATATAATGCTAATCTTGGAATAAGGTTTTAGTAAAACCTTATCCAGTATTTTAGAAATTTTATTAAGAGTTTCAATTAATTTCAAGAAATGGAAATTAAAAAAAAAATAATGAATATTCTATTTAAACTGTAAGTAGCCATAAAACAATTAACATGGATGATGATAATAAATTGCAGTAAATGTAGTTGCATGTATAATGTTAATAAATGACAGGATAGCGCTTGAAAGTCTAGAATTTACTGTGCCTTGTTTGAAAATCTCATAATATAGAAATGCTAAGGATAAAAAAATTGTTGAGTTAAGCACAATTCCTATTTTTAGTTGTATTCCATATACTTGCAATTAAAACAATCTGCATATGTAGTAAAAATAACATTTTAGTGTACAGTACATAGTATTCTTTGTAAATGCATATTACTAACTTGGATTTGATCCTAATTTGCTACAAAATTACTCATAAATCTGAGGAAACCATTACATTACAACAACATACATTTAAAAATGACGATTTTGGGGTCAAAATTCACAGACTGCCAATACTGAACTCATTAAACTATTACATTGCTCACCTTACTGATAAATGTTAAAAACTTTCATTATTTAGCATTTTGTCCTCAATTTTTCTATAAAAGTGGAACCAGTTACTGATAAAATATTGATTTTTACATTATTAAGGCAAGACGTAAAAAATGTTATTTTTTAAACCAAATCTCAAGATTTGAAAGCCCAATATTATAACCGATTGAATATAAAAAAAATTTTCTTTTAACTCAATCTGGGAGAACACATATTTTCACATTTGTACTGATTTTCAAGTAAAGTAGATAAATACTAAGTTGTCTAATATTCAGCTATTCAGTGGAATAACAATAGAATACAGCCCTAGAGAGACTATAAATTTAGTGAAATCATTATCAAGTATCACAACAAAATAAACATGATTATAAACTGAAATTTCCAACTATTTTGTAGTATTTTATTCCACTACAGAAATGGATTACATTTCCTTCTTTATCAGATTAATATTGCACCCCAAGCAGTAAACTGTCAGAACAGCTAATTAACTGGACATTACAGCTATAATCCGGGATATATTACTTATTGATATACAATCTTCATGCAGATTTAAGAATAGGTTACTGTTTTAATTACAAAGCCACACAAATTACAAATTAGTAATTTGATTAATTTTTGTCATAAATTTTAAGCACTAAGATGCTTTATTTGAGTGCTGTTTCTATTTTTAAACATTGTATTCTGATTTACCTAGGCTTTTCAAGTTTGCAATTGAAAAGACAAACAAAAATTAATAAATATACTCAAAGAGAATAAAGATTAACTATATTTTCTTAAAATAGTAAAATATCACCAACTAATACCTGCACATGAAGAATAAACTGCCCATGGTGAAGAGGAGAGCAAATTTCCTAGCTTTCAATAATAACACTGGTATGTACATTGCAGACAATGTGAAACAAAATCCACCCATACAAATACATAAGCAAAAACCAGTAATTCTTTGCATGCGTGTCTGAAACATAAATACAATAAAATATTTAACAATTCTTTTTTGATGGTTTGTTAACCATAAACATTAAGTCATAAAAAATAGTACAGCTATAACCAAGAAAAACAACCATCTCCATACCAGACTAAGGAAAGTGTAAAGTATACCAAATCATCTTCTTCACTAACTAAATACTGGTGAATCAAAAAGGACTTCACTTTCAAATCATGTAGAGATTTATTTAGACAACTTACAGATTCAGTTGGGTATCATTTCATAGCAAAACACAAGTTTTGATTTGCATAGTTCATCAGTACTGAATTCGGCCACCAGCATTGTCACCAATGTTGTTAAAAATGGATAAATTTATTGGTGCGGAATGTGCTTGCTGTGTATTTTGGTTTTACAATTTGCAGGCAGCAACTGCAGTTCAAAGTAATTTTCGTATAAGCAGGTTGTCTCAAAGAACCTGTCTCGAACTTCGTTAGGACAGGTTGTTCTGTTAAATGAACAAAATCACCAGAATGCTCATGCACCTCTGAAGCTGCTGTGGAACAACTCAGAGAAAGCTTTGCACTTAGTCCAAAAAAATCAACTCGACATGCATTGAGACTGGCATTCCACAAACAACTGTTTGGTGCATATTACATAAATGATTGCACTTGAAGCCAAAGAAGCTAATCATGGTTCAACACATTACAGATGACGCCAAATAAGCTCGGCTACAGTTTTGTGTGGAAATGATGGATAGAACTGCAAACAACGAGATATTTTTAGTGATGAGTCAATGTTTCACATCAGTGGTGAGGTGAACATCCATAACTGCTGAATGTAAGGTAGCAAAAACCCTTATGAAACTTTGTAGCACATTACTGATAGCACTAAGGTTAATGTTTTTTCTCTCCTAGAAAAAGACTGTACAGCTCATTCTTCTTCCAAGAGGAAACTGTAAATGGTATTGTTTGTCTGGATATGCTTCAAAATTTTCTAATTCCTGAGTTTGACAATGATGACCAAGATAAATGCCATTGCTATCAGCAAGATGGTTATTCCAATATTTAACACTTACGAGATTTTCTTGATACTCAATACCCAGGATTGGTCATGAAGGTCCAATTGCATGGCCACCTCATTCCCAAAATTTCAGCCTGCTAGATTTTTTTCTTACAAGGTTTCATTACAGATTGAGTTTATACCCGAGAAATACCACTTTTGCCTGCTGATCTTGTTGAGCTAAGACTTCAAATTAACACACAGCTGCAGAGGTAACTGCCAACTTGCTGGCTACAATCTGGAATAAATTGGCTTTAAGTAGGATGTATGTTGCTTGGAAGCTATATCAAACCAAAGTGAATGCTGGGTGACAAATTTGATGTGTTTTTCTATGAAATGAGACTTCAACCCAATCAGTAAGTTATCTTAACAAATTTTTATATGCTTTTAAATTTGTGTAATCATATTTTAATCATCCAGTATATTGTTAAATATCACTATAATGCAGGCACAATCAGCCATCCAAGAATTCTTTCTCTCCATTCACCACTGACAACTGGCTGTATAGTGTACATGATTAGTCTAAGAGAAAACATCTCTGACTACTGCTGCTTGCAACTCTGCTATTTCACATGTGTTTCAACCATATAAAAGACCTAGAGATGATGTAAAGCAAAAAATTAATGTAACCCTTTCTTTGCAAACAATGCATTACACAATGCCTCCTCAAGTACAAGAAAACAATTCTTTACAGCAATAATTTTTATGGAGAAGGAATAAAAACATGTTGGAAAAATGGATCAAGCAAGAGACATAATTTCTATTGATAATTGATCTTATCTTTTAGTAAATCATAAAGAATAGCACTGAAGAACTAAGAAAAAATTATTACATTGAATCTTTTAAAATGTAATTATATACAAATCACTAAAAAATAATTTAAGAATCAACAATATAAATAGGAATAAAATAGAATTTATAAAATAAAGGAAACAATTACGACCTACTATTTACTACCTAATATTAAAAAATAACTACCAATTTTAGATATACAGAACATTCTTATAAATTTGGAGATTAATCATGAATACTTATATTAAAGATCATACAAATTTTCTTCACCTTACCAAAGAAAATAACAATAACTGTGATGTGACGATTTTTTATCAAAATTAATATAGTTATTTATCATTAATAAAGAGTTCTTAGCATGACAAATGAAAACCAATGAAAAATTAAATTATATAACTTCCAATTAAACTAACACCACGATACCTGCAGCTCTAGCTCCCCATACCAAATGGGTTTCCAAATCATTTTAAGATAAGTATCATCTGCAATACCACAGAGGAAGGGACTGAATTTTATCTTTGAAGAGATATTTTAAAAGCACAATCCATCTGTTTCAAAGGTACATCATGAATATATTATTATTTTAAAAGTATAAATCTCATTTTGTCATGCTAACCTACAAATTTTATTAAATGTTGAACTTTTTAATCCAGTAAACTATTATTTTACAAATCTAAAAAAAAATTTTAAAACAGCATCTGCTTAAAATTTAAATGATTAAACCTATGTGTAAAAATGCCCATTCACTGCGCTGCAATTTTTCAGAAGTAATTCAATAAATTTGGATGAGTTTGGTTAAAAATGATTCTCCTGATGTTTTTATCTTAAATACTGTACATTGTATTTAAAGAGGAGTTATTACAAGGTATGTAAAAATGTTTAATAATGGTTGGTTTTTCAGATGAAATCAAAAAACAGAGATAAATTCTTTATAATATGCTAGCAGGTACCTGGTTCACCTGGATAATGCTCACGTACTACCATCACTCTTAGACATGGTAAATATTGTTTCCATAAAATATTTATAAGACAAAATATTTACAAATGCAATTTTTGTAATGTGCAGGAGGATTTATTAAAAAACTAAACTTAAATGGAGAAAGCCTTTCTGATAAATATTTCATGATAAAAGTAGAACATATTTTACACGTTTAACTTTACATGGACTTCTAACAGAATAGTAATTTAATTTTTTCTGAAAGGAGAATTTTAAAATATTTGAAATATTTAAAAATATAATTTAAAGTATTTGAATATTGCAATTTCAATTTTATTTCAATTTTTTTTAATTTTTTTTTTAAATTCAATTTTTTTTTATTTATTTCAATTTTTTTGACTTCCTACAAATAAAATTTCAAAATAGTCATAATATAACAGAAGTTACAGAAATTTCTTATTTTCATAGTAAAATTACAAATAAAGTAGAATGGAGACAAAAAGGAGACTGTCAAAAACATAAGTCTTCTAGTAAAAATATCTGAAGTGGACACATCACATGACTTCCTTGTATGCATATTAAATTACATATATACATTTTTTTTTAATGAATAAAATTTTATTTCTTTGATAACTTCTGATTTTTTTTTTTAATTGTTATTATTGAATTATTATTATTGTAAAAGTTTTTTTTTCAATCAGAGGTTAATAATTATTAATAAATCAATATATTTGAATTAAAAAAAAAAGGAGAAGTCGGATTCAAACTGATGTGCCTGCCCCTTGTACGATCCAAACATTTCATTAATTAAAATTTTATTTGGCTATAAATCTGGAACCAATGAAAATAACTACCACTTATGATATATCATTGAAGAGCTCTCAATGAGGGCTGATTACTGTAGTTAATAAAAAGTCCAAAATCCAAACTTTTTTGGATTTTGGGCTTTTTTGGACACTTTTGTTCCAGTCGATTGCAATCAAAAGGGGAGGTTCACAACTAGTTGTTACAATAGTCCTAAATCCAACATTTCAACATTCTACAGCTAATCATTTTTGAGTTATGCAAGATACATATATTTAAACGTACACACATACATACAGACATCACACTGAAACTAGTCAAAATGGATTAAGCGATGGTCAAAATGGATATTTCCATTGAAATATGAAAACTGAAATTTTTCGTAATCACAATACTACCTTTATTTCGTACAAGGAGGTAAAAATGGATCAAAAATTTAGAAAGATAATCATAAAAATGTTCACGGGATGTGTCCAGAGCTTTAAGGTATCAAAGCATCGATATTAGTAAAATCAAAAGGATAAATAACTCTTTTGTTTCAAAATTATGTGGATCGATAAAGTGAAATGAAGAGGTCTTAAAATGATTAGATCAGAAGAGAAATTTAGAGGCAGACTCTTACAGAAATGAACTAAGTTGGTAAGCCATACGTTAGACATCCAGGTTTTATAAATTTGACAATAGAGGGATGTGTAGAAGGTAAAAACTGTACAGGAAGACAAATATTGCATTATATAAAACAGAAACTGAGGATGTAGTACATTAAAGATGCTGAGCTAACATTATTTTTAATTAACTTTTTATTGATTGTTATTTTACAGAAATATTTTGGTAATATTAATATATTTATTATTTATAAAGTTAAACTATCAACACGCATACTGGAAAAAGTATATTCTTTTTTTCAGTAATAAATAAACCTTGCACATACCAAAGTACAGAAAAACAAATTTATTTCAAAAAATAAAAATACTTAAACCGCATTTCATCTTGCTGATAAACGGTATTCAACAAATCAATTAACATTCATGAAGAATTAAAAAATCATTTTTTAACAAGAAATTAATACAAAGCTTAGATTAATACGAAGTCATTGTTCAGTTTGCGGATCTGGTAAAATACATAGGATCAGTATGATTAAATGAGATTTACTCATGAAATAAAGATTTCACAATTGATTATGTTGTTAAAACACTCTTTTAATTTTCAAATATTTAGGAAGAAAGTCATGAATATTTTATTACTTAAAAAATATAACAATTGTAATAGATATGACAGTAATGCCAGAAACTGATTTCTCCTCCAAATGTGAATTATAGTATAGAAAAGCACAATATCCTAAAGTTGGAATTTAATAATGAACAGAGAAACTGTGACTTATTATTGAATGGGAATACAAATTCATAAACCCTATGATTAGAATATGGGACAGGGCAAACTTTAGGGATACCAAGATATGATGTAAGAGTGTTGTAGTGTATGGAGTAGAGACAAGAGACTTGATTCACATAACTTCAAAGTTGTTGGTTATGAAGATGGACTTCTCAAGAAGCTGTCATACAACTAGGTTAGTTAGACTGTAGAATGTTGACAAGAAGAGTAAATGGGAATGACAAAATAATAGAATGAAAATGAGAAAAAATGTTCAAGTTACAATTGTAAATGTTATCAATGCCTGACACCTAAAATGTGCACTACAAGCGCTAACAACCAATTACCTAATTTTCCACTTCTTAACCAAGTACAGTCAGTAAACAACATATTTACTGAACCCAAATTAAAATCACACCACGAAAAAAATTATAATTAATAAGTTAAATTGAGGAAGCCTGATAAGTCTTTAGATGTAAACAATGCAAAGATCATCACCCAAAATCAAAATATTGTAATAGTTTTAGTAACATAGTTTGCAGGCTTAAACAAATAATCAAGCAACACTGTACTCAAATTAATTCGTTTTCTAAAGAATGTTTCAAATACGGATTTGTAATTAAACGCACTTTCATACCTGTCATAAGAATTTCATCAATGAGCTTAATGTAAATAAAAAAATATCCTTTCATTTCATACACGCAAAATACAAAACGTAGGCTCAATAAACGAAATAAATAAAAATTTAATATATTTAAAACTTGAAGAATAAATTACCATTGACGGACAACAGTCAGATTTTTGTGTTCCACTATACCACCACTCATTTTGTTCCAAATTTTGGCTGGAGTCTGATTTTTTAAACCAATTTCCAAGTTTTGGTACTGACATTGAAGTTGGAAGGGCTGATTTTAAAAGTGGTTTTGTATCATTTCTTGATAAATATTCATCTAATTCTGATTTCAACCCTGCCATTATCACAGGTTATAAATAAAACACGTAAACATAACCTCAAATAACTAAACGTCATTGGTATAATAATCAGAAGATGGTTGTAAAAACTGACGGAAAAATATAAAATTTAAAAATAGTGTCTCCTTTAAAAGTTCCATGTTACACAGGGGATTTCTCGAATTATATTTCATTTAATCTAAATAAATAATATGTACCGTTTTCGTAATATTATACAGGTACGCTTTATTGTTGGTTCGAAAAAAAATTGTTTGATTCAGAATAATTTTCTTAATAGAATGATAATTAAGATTTTTTTCATTTATTAATAATATAGGTCACGTGCTGAAAACCTAATTTGAGATTTTTGTATCACCTCAGTCTTTAGAGCCTAATGTTTTGTTTTCCTGGTACTCTTAAAATTTGATCATGTGTACGTTTGGTAGCACTGTTTATCGAATCTTCTATTATAAAACTTTCAAATGAAATTTCACGTTAGATGCGATTAAAATAGATGTAATCAACATTTTTTAATATTTTATGCATAGATGGAAACTGAAATTTAATGATGTAGTTTGAATAACGATTTATTCAATATAATTATATAACTTATGGATTTTTTTTTCGTCTTCAGTCATTTCTGGTTTGATGCAGCTCTCCAAGATTCCCTATCTAGTGCTAGTCGTTTCATTTCAGTATACCCCCTACATCCTAAATCCCTAACAATTTATTTTACATTTTCCAAACGTGGCCTGCCTACACAATTTTTTTCTTTCTACCTGTCCTTCCAATATTAAAGCAACTATTCCAGGATGCCTTAGTATGTGGCCTGTAAGTCTGTCTCTTCTTTTAACTATATTTTTCCAAATGCTTCTTTCTTCAACTATTTGCTGCAATACCTATTCATTTGTCACTTTATCCACCCATCTGATTTTTAACATTCTCCTATAGCACCACATTTCAAAAGCTTCTAATCTTTTCTTCTCAGATACTCCGATTGTCCAAGCTTCACTTCCATATAAAGCGACACTCCAAACATGTACTTTCAAAAATTTTTTCCTGACATTTAAATTAATTTCTAATGTTAACAAATTATATTTCTGACTGAAGGCTCGTTTCACTTGTGCTATACGGCATTTTATATCGCTCCTGCTTCGTCCATCTTTAGTAATTCTACTTCCCAAATAACAAAATTCTTCTACCTCCATAATCTTTTCTCCTCCTGTTTTCACATTCATTGGTCCATCTTTGTTATTTCTAATACATTTCATTACTTTTGTTTTGTATTTGTTTATTTTCATGCGATAGTTCTTGTGTAGGACTTCATCTATGCCATTCATTGTTTTTTCTAAATCCTTTTTACTCTCGGCTAGAATTACTATATCATCAGCAAATCGTAGCATCTTTATCTTTTCACCTTGTACTGTTACTCCGAATCTAAATTGTTCTTTAACATCATTAACTGCTAGTTCCATGTAAAGATTAAAAAGTAACGGGGATAGGGAACATCCTTGTCGGACTCCCTATCTTATTACGGCTTCTTTCTTATGTTCTTCAATTATTACTGTTGCTGTTTGGTTCCTGTACATGTTAGCAATTGTTCTTCTTTCTCTGTATTTAAACCCTAATTTTTTTTAAATGCTGAACATTTTATTCCAGTCTACGTTATCGAATGCCTTTTGTAGGTCTATAAACGCCAAGTATGTTGGTATGTTTTTCTTTAATCTTTCTTCTATTATTAATCTGAGGCCTAAAATTGTTTCCCTTGTCCCTATACTTTTCCTGAAACCAAACTGGTCTTTTCCCAACACTTCTTCCACTCTCCTCTCAATTCTTCCGTATAGAATTCTAGTTAAGATTTTTGATGCGTGACTAGTTAAACTAATTGTTCTGTATTCTTCACATTTATCTGCCCCTGCTTTCTTAGGTATCATGACTATAACACTTTTTTGAAGTCTGACGGAACTTCCCCTTTTTCATAAATATTACACACCAGCTTGTATAATCTATCAATCGCTTCCTCACCTGCACTGCACAGTAATTCTACAGGTATTCCAGGAGCCTTTCTGCCATTTAAATCTTTTAATGCTCTCTTAAATTCAGATCTCAGTATTGTTTCTCCCATTTCATCCTCCTCAACTTCCTCTTCTTCCTCTATAACACCATTTTCTAATTCATTTCCTCCGTATAACTCTTCAATATATTCCACCCATCTATTGACTTTACCTTTCGTATTATATGTTGGTGTACCATCTTTGTTTAACACATTATTAGATTTTAATTTATGTACCCCAAAATTTTCCTTAACTTTCCTGTATGCTCTGTCTATTTTACCCATGTTCATTTCTCTTTCCACTTCTGAACACTTTTCTTTAATCCACTCTTTTCTCGCTAGTTTGCACTTCCTGTTTATAGCATTTCTTAATTGTCAGTAGTTCCTTTTACTTTTTTCATCACTAGCATTCTTATATTTTCTATGTTCATCCATCAGCTGCAATATATCATCTGAAACCCAAGGTTTTCTACCAGTTCTCTTTGTTCCGCCTAAGTTCGCTTCTGCTGATTTAAGAATTTCCTTTTTACCATTCTCCCATTCTTCTTCTACATTTTCTACCTTATCTTTTTTACTCAGACCTCTTGCGATGTCCTCCTCAGAAATATTCTTTACCTCCTCTTCCTCAAGCTTCTCTAAATTCCACCGATTCATCTGACACCTATTCTTCAGGTTTTTAAATCCCAATTTACGTTTCATTATCAGCAAATTATGGTCGCTATCAATGTCTGCTCCAGGGTAAGTTTTGCAGTCAACGATTTGATTTCTAAATCTTGCTTAACCATGATATAATCTATCTGATACCTTGCAGTATCGCCTGGCTTTTTCCAAGAGAATATTCTTCTATTATGATTTTTAAATTTGGTGTTGGCAATTACTGAATTATAGTTTGTGCAAAACTCTATAAGTCTGTCCCCTCTTTCATTCCTTTTGCCCAGCCCGTATTTACCTACTATATTTCCTTCCTTGCCCTTTCCAATGCTTGCATTCCAATCTCCAACTATTATTAAATTTTCATCTCCTTTTACATGTTTAATTGCTTCATCAATCTCTTCGTATACACATTCTACCTCATCATCATCATGGGGGCTTGTAGGCATATAGACGTTAATAATCGTTGTCGGTTTAGGTTTTGATTTTATCCTTATTACAATGATTCTATTGCTATGTGTTTTGAAATATTCTACTCTCTTCTCTATCTTCTTGTTCATTATGAAACCTACTCCTGTCTGCCCATTATTTGAAGCTGAGTTTATTATTCTAAAATCACCTGACCAAAAGTCGCCTTCCTCTTCCCACCGAACCTCACTAATTCCTACTACATCCACATTTATCCTATCCATTTCTCTTTTTAAATTTTCCAGCCTACCAGCCTTTTTTACACTTCTAACATTCCACGCTCCGACTCGTAGAATGTTATTTTTTAATTTTCTGGTGACCCCACTCCTTAGTAGTCCCCACCTGGAGATCCGAACGGGGGACTAGTTTACCTCCGGAATATTTTACCAAGGAAGGTGCCTCCATCATTGCTATATGAAAATGCAGAGAGCCACATTTTCTTGGAAAAAAAGCAGCTGTAGTTTTCCATTGCTTTCAGCTGCGCAGTACTCAGAGGACTGAGTGATGTTGATATGGCCGTTTAAGTCGTCCTGACTCACGCCCCTAACAACTACTGAAAGAGCTGCTGCCCTCTTTCAGGAATCAATCCTTAGTCTGGCTCTCAACAGATACCTTTCCGATATGGTTGCACCTTCTGTCCAGCTACTCTGTATCACTGAGTACTCAAGCCCCCTCACCAACGGCAAGGTCTCATGATTCATAGAGGAGGAACTTATGGATATTTTTTAAAATTAATATACTGTTTTTGATGTAACACCCTAGTTGTAACTGGTTACAAGAAGGTGTGTGTGACCTACCTACAGAGTAGGTCACACAACCAAAAGTGGGAAATATCCTAATCAACTTGCTGATGACCAGCAATCTTGAGTGTGGGAGTTCTTTTTAAAGGGATGAGAGGCATCCCAAGTGAAGGAAATAACACGAAATCCAAAATTCAAGTGTCTGAATTATGTTGGTTAGCTAATTGATGGCCCCAGTTCCATAGTAGGCAGCTGTAAAAACTTGTAAGACTGCATCAAGTGCAAGAGATATTAAAGTTTATTCATTTTTGATTCAGAATGTGGGTAATACTATCCACTATACTATACTATTGTATAATAGTATATTAGAGCATCTAGAGCTAGGCCATTCCTGGGAATGACAGTTAAAAAGGCAAGTAAGAAATAGAGTGTATGATTATTAAAAACAAATAACAAGAGTAAGAGATATTAGTACATCAAAGATAATTGTAAAAGAAAATTAGAATTGTTATTATACTGGCTCATAACTGTGTAAGATGATGAACAAATAAGTAGTGTATAAGAGGTATTGCACAAATGATAGATAAATCTCTGCTGTTTACAGAGTAGAAGTCCAAGCCCTGAAATCATTGCACAATGAATAAATAACTTGAGTGGATACCATTCTATTCTTTATTAGTGAATGAAGTTTTTATGGATTAGATCTTCAAAGTGCAGTGTGTGTGAGATGTGTATTTGAATTGACTCTTGATAACCAGTCATGTGTAATTTGATCTAGGTGTATGCTTCAGAATATTGTGCAGTGTTGGGAAACAACCATTTTAGGAGAAACATGATTGTGTGATTTAGTCTCTCCCTGCTGATTAGAAGATGATGGTGGAAAGGATGTAAATGAACAAATTGAACAGAATTAGCCACCCCATTAGTTTAGTTTGGTTGACACGTTAAATTTTAGATTAGTTGATCTTGGATTCAATTCCCAGCAAGGATCTGATAGTTTTTCCACCTATGTCAGCCTCTTTATTAAAATAAGTCTGAACATATATTCTATAGAATGTGGTAATTTTGAGTTTAGTTCATATAATTTGCATTTCTTATGCAATTTGCTAACATGCATAATTTATTCAAAAACCCTCATTCTTGTTAACAATATCAAGATCTTCTTTTTACTCCAAGAATGGTATTCTGATAGAACTTTGTGGTAGGCATACAGTGTGAAAATAAGAATAAAGGTGTTTAAGTTTTAACTTGTTGCTGTAAACAATACCAAATAATAAAATCTACATTTACTGTCACTATTAGTGCACAATAATTATTGCAAAAATCGAAAAGATATATATATATATATATATATATATATATATTTTATAAATGAAAAATAAAAAAGCAATGAACTATTACATCCACTCCTAATGAAAATTATAACTAATACCAGAGTGATTATATAATACAAAACGTATCTGTTAAAACATGAAAATAGAATAGAAAAAAATCAGGTGTGTTAAAATATTCAGTTGAACATGGAGTGTTATTTGTAAATACTTGTACCTAACACAGAAAATAATATGTAAAGACCACATTTCCTTATTTTGTTTACTTTATAAATGTATTATTTTAAAGCATAATTTACATTTTTTTCATAAGATATATTATAAAGATGTTATATAATATTTTTTACAGTTAGATTAATATTTTTTAAAAGAATCTTGTCTCAGCAAAAATTGAAATAAAATTCACTCTTACCTTGTCAACTTGCATTAAAAATACCTGTCCTGGAAAAAAGTAGTTTTCATTAATAAGAATGTACAACTTTATTGTACTTAATCAAAAATTTTCAGACCAAAAAATAAGAAGTTAGAACTTAAAGTTAATTTTTTTTAATGTGGCAAATATATTTAAAATAAAACCTATATCTCAATAAATACTCTACAACATTGTTGTAGCAGCCTACCTTTTTTCATATATAATTCATTTTCGAAGTAAATAACAGTGTTAATGAAAATTCTTTTTTGGTTTTATCACTGCTTTACCTGTTAATGTCCACTTCTTCAAAAATCACTGCTGATATGGAAACATCAGTAAGAATCAAGTTAGTTAAAAATTCATTTTTTTATGTACCTCGATATTCTTCTTAAATTTAATTTTTTTTTAAATTTTGCATTTTACTTTTTTGTAAAGGGAAATTTACAAACTTTTATGTATGACAGGAGATGTAAACTTCATTTTTTTACAAGATAAGCAAAAAATATGGATTGAAAAGAAAGAGAATTTGTAAAAGTACTTTATACTAAACAAGGATCACAGCAAGAATTGAGAAGAGATAAAGAAAATATAAAAAAATTGGAAGAGATGTAAAACAGGATCTGGAATGTCACCCCACTTCTGTACAGTACTTAATTATTACATATTAATATAAAACTATCCAAAAAAGCACCTATAATAGACAAACTTAACAGCAACTCAATGAAAGATTTCTGGTTTGCAGAAAAAGTACTTTTCAAATCCATGGATTCATCATCTTTCTCATTAAAAAGTATGGGGTGTGGGTTTGTTTGTTTGTCATACGTGTTCACATTTTTATTCTAACTCCTATTCGCGCAGAACGGACATCGTGGGGCGCCGGGCAGCTAGGCAACTGCGCGCAGCGCACGAACGATTCATTCCTCCGAACAATTTATACTTCTCGAACCATTCGTTCGTTCGATTTATCTAATTTGTCTTTCGGCGCCACAAAAAGGAAAACATTGGGGTTAGAGCTGTGTTAATAAATCACAACTCAAGAAACAGCTAAACATGTTCAATATTTTGAAACTTTTCGTTGTAAAACTTTCGTTGTTTACAAAACGCTAAATTCATGAACGTTATTTAGTTACAGTTGACAAAAGCATTTAACAAAATCATGTGTAATGAAACATAAACCGTGTAACATTTTCACTGCAGGCATAGCACCGCCTTTTTTCTAGATATTAATTAATTTAATTCACTCTATAAAAAAGAAATGCGTGGGTTTGGTTGTTTGTTTGCTGTATGTGCTCACATTTTTATTTTAGCTGTTATTGGCGCGGAGCGAACCAATGGTGTTGCACCCGGCGGCTGCGCACGGCGACCCTCTCCTGCTAGAAACAGTCCGTTGTCAAATAATTTACAGATTATTTCATTTAATTTCTAAGAGTAGATTATTTTTATTTATATTTGTTTAGTTTTATTAACAAAAGAAAGGGATTATTAGTTAATATTTAGCAGTGAAAAAAAGGATTCTTTATTTAGAGAGAGAGTCGTTGGCACGCATCCGGCCGGCCCACACGTGGTCCACTCTGCGCCAATAGTAGCAGCTGGACCGGCAACTAACACAATCTCACACGAGCAAACACAACACTAAACGAAGCAACCAACTCTCTGTTATCAAAATATTTAAAAATTTTGTAATCATTTCTTAATACTGAATTTTTGTATCATACAAGCCATCTCACCAGGGACTCTTCTCCCTGGACCATCGACGCGTTCGTATCCTCATGTTTGTGTTAATATTAAGTATTTTACAGAAATATTTTACGAAAAGAAATATTACTGTGTAGAAAATATTCTTCTGGACATTTTGGTGTTTTTATTTTTAAAACAGGCTTAAGGAGCGAGTAGATAGAGAATTTAATAGTTTTTAGTAGAAATATAATATTTAACGCTAGCCATATTGATAATAAGGAATCGGCTTGGGGACACCGTCCCCACTCACTCCTTAAGCCTATTTTAAGTACAAAAACACCAAATTGTTCAGAAAAATATTCTCTACACATTAATATTTCTTTTCTTAAAATATTTCTTTAAAATACTTAATATTCTCACAAACATGATGATACGAACGCGTTGAGAGGGTTCAGGGGCCAGAGTCCCCTGACCGGCTATTGTTTACATATTATGAAGTGATCCTTAACAGTTGAGAAATATTATTATTAATGTTTTTTTTTGTTTTTTTTTTACTTTCAAGTATTCTAAAAATCTCTATTTACAGGACCGAGGTACATTTTATAATCAAATAATTAATTTTATAAATGTTACTATTTTTAAATTTATCTTGTGATATCATATTATAATGATTTAAATTTTTATTGGTTTAAAACTATAATATTAATTACTATCAGGGTCGGCTATAGGCGGTAGGCAAGGTAGGCAACTGTCTACGGCGCCAAAACCGCGTGAACTAGAGTACAAAAAAAAAACCAACACGACCGACAAAAATATATTTCAATTGCTTGAATCTAGAAAATAATATTATTTACTACTTATTAGTACAATAATATCATTATTGTAGTAGTTTTGTTTATTGTTTAAAAATTATATTTAAATATCTCTGAAAATAGTATCTACTAATTTTAGTTTGTAAGTTCGTTGTCGTTAGTTCGTTAAAAATATAAGTTTTATTTATCAATAAAACAATTTTCCGTAAATCTGTGTTAGTATTATTGTCATAATTCAATTATATGTTATTATTTTTAGTTAACTTGGTTCTTTTATAATTCTGCTTTTTTTTTAATTTTAATGGTTTTTTGAAGCTTGGGAGGCGTCATTTTTTGGGTTTGCCTACGACGGCAAAAACGCTAGGGTTGGCCTTATACTGTAATTTATATTTATATATGTAAATATATAAATATTTATAATCTATATAAATATAATATTCATCCCTATAATTTTTGTTATAGTAAATATTAACTATTTGTTTGAATTTTCTTTTTTATATAGTTATACTAATATGGAATATATTTCACAGTTTGAACAAAAAACATAAACTTCTTTTGAATTGAATTAATAAAGTTCGTTTTTTACGGTTTTTAATGTAGTGTTTACTATCATTCTCTATACAAGTATGCTTACATTGCTATAAATTTGATTTCTTTTAATCGTTGTTTAATTCTGTTTTTCTTATTTTGTGTATACCGGTATTTATACTATGTTTATGATAATAAATATTAATAACATATTTATTTTGTATGACCAAGGTTAATTTGCTTTTCTTTGGATAGTAATATAATGATATGTTATTTTCTAAAAAAATTCAACAATTATTACATTTTTTTTATTAATATTTATTTTATATATAAATAAATTAAACTCGTATAACAAAAAAAAATTATGTAGAAACAAATAACCAGTTGTATTTCAGGTATAAAATTTGAAAATGATGAATTACTAAAATTATTTGGTATCTGACTAAATTGTAGCCAACTTTAATTCAGTTGATCATGACAGCCATAAGTTTTAATATATGATGAATGTTTTTCTGGAGATATTTTAATCCATGGTGGATCCATGGATTCAAAAAGTGCTTTTTATATAGTCTTCTTGGTTTGCATCGAACTTAGTGTATTTAAGGGTGTTTTTTATGGTAGTTATTGATTACTATACACTGGACAACTGGAGATACACTGGAGATATCAAACTAGCAGTTGAAGATTGCCATGACATTATAGGGGGACGGGAAGATATAATGAATCTATTAAGAGGTAATGAAGAAGTAATTGCAGAAAGTAAAGAATGATAAATAATGATGAAAAAATGCTAAATAAATGAAATAAATTTGAAATGAGAACAAACTATACAGATAAACTAAAAACAAAAGTTATAAAAATATCAAAACTGATTCTAAGATAAATGTAGAAATGAGTTGTGGAGTTGTAGAAATAAAGACTCCATTGTTATTTGTAAGTGTAAGAGCTACATGAATCTGGTAATAAATATAAATCTCATTGTAATTAGTAATTACAAATTACTTTCTCTAATTAATGTAATTAGAGAAAGATTTGTTAAATTTTATGGATTTAAACATAGTAATTATATGGTTCTGAAATATGGACATAAATAAAGGAAGAATATTTAAAAAGTATCAAGATGAGGATGTAAAGGAAAATTGAAGTAGTAAAATGGTCAAAATAATTAATATAAATTTAATTAATAACATCAAAGAAGGAAAAAATATATTACAAACTATAAGGAAAACCCCAACTGGATAGGGCGCATACTTAAAAGAGGAGATTGTACAAAATAAAAATGTAAAAGAGGAAAAATAGATGAAAAAAGAAGCAGAAAAAGGAAATATGGATTATTAATTGATATAAAAAATTAAAGTCACTGTAGGGATCTGAGAAGAAAAGGCCTCAGATAGAGATATAATGAAAAAGTTTAATTGGATCTGTCTTACGACAGATTCACCAGTGATGATGATAAGCCTTATAATCACTGTCTTATAATCTTGAGATCACCAAAGTTAAATATTAATGCAAGTGAATGATGTTTCCAGTTGGACAGTACGGTTACTTTTCAACTATTTCAATAAAAAAGATATTTGATTTAGAATCAGAATGGATTAGGGACATAAAAAGTTTAATAATATTCTAATAAAATAATATGAATTTTCGAAATTTATAAACATTTTTCCAATATTGTATTTTAACATTATTAAGAGAGAGAAAATGATTTACATTTTTTGTAAATATAAAATAAAACATTTTTTAATGGAAAGTAATGAAAATAGAGGAATAGAGGCATATTATGTGAAAATGATAATTTCTGCGTTCCACTTAGATTAATAGTAGTATAGTAAAAAGACTGACCCTAGTTAAAACCTGAATATGCATTTTTAAAAAGATCTTTTGCATTATGTGTGAATAACATTTAATGTAAAGTGTAAGCAACATTTTATCATAAAAAACTTTGCACATCTTATTCCTTTAGTTGACTGTTAATCCATGTCTTGTGCATGTAGTTCAATCGGTTTTTAAAAATACTTTTTGATAAATTTGCTTAATGTACTAATTCATATTCATAATTTGCTACATGTAATTCATATTTTTGGTGCGTTTGAAAATATTCAAAATGTAAATGAATTTTACGATTTTTTAAATTAAGAGAATTATGTGGGACAAAATATTGAAAATATTCATATGAATTTATATTGAACACTAAATAAGTTAAAATTTAGAAGATTTGCGCTTGTAGTTAAGAATCTAAAATAAAGTAATCATGTGAACAAAATCATCTCTGAATTCAGCGTCTGTTAACCTTGGCCCGATGCAGGTTGTATGACGTTGTCGTTTCGTCATTGGTCGACGAATCGATACTTTAAGGAGATTGGTTGGTTCTTGTGACGTCATTTCAACATAAATTATAAAATGTTACAATTTTCATGGCTCTCTTCCGACTTTACTGAATACGTTTTATTTATATGACATGGTAAATAATTAATCCGTAAGAGAGAGAGAGAGAGATCGAGAGAGAAAAAACACAGCGATAAACATGCTACGCTTTAGTAGTATTCTAAGAAGTAAATACGTTTAAAAACCTTCTTACAAATTCAGTACAACTACGGTACTTGAAAAATGACTGGAAGAATTAAATTAAATTTTCTAACGATTTTTTTTTTTTTATTTAGTCGCGGAATCGGTTGTACTACAGAAACTACTGACAAGAAATCTTTCAGATTGTAAAAACAGACTCGTAAAAAGTTTTCAGATTATTTTCATAAAAAAATTTATTTTAATCGTATCTGCTGTGCAACATTAATGTAAAAACACTAACTTATTTTTAAAAAGTATCATTTTTATAACTTAATTAATTATGTATTAATCAGTTTTATATTAATTAGTTCTGTTTACAACTGCTTAGTTTTGATTTAATTTTGTCTTAATTTCATTTAAATACTTTTAGTTAATACATCTCCGCATCGTGGCTAGGCATAAATGACATATTTCTATAATTTGAGTTTTTATCTCTACAGAAGTATAATAATCTCTATCGATCACACTTTATTTTCTTAAAACAATATAATTCTGTTATGATACAGATTGAAATACTTCGAATATAAGCACATCACTCTTGACAGTTAATTCAAATTATAAAAACCTTTGCGTAAATAAAAATGTAAAAAAGATTTTGTTATGACTTAAATGTTACTCTTATAAAACTTAGATTTAAAAATTTCTCAGTTCGACCACATCTCAGGAATGGTCGAACTGAGACTGTACAAGACTACACTTCATTTACACTCATACATATCATCCTCATTCATCCTCTGAAGAATTATCTAAACGGTAGTACCGGATGCTAAACAGGAAAAAGAGAGGTTTAAAAACTTCAAACCGCGTTTTTTAACCCACCGGGTCTAGTGGTGAACGCGTCTTCCCAAATCAGCTGATTTGGAAGCCGAGAGTTCCAACGTTCAAGTCCTACTAAAGCCAGTTATTTTTACACGGATTTGAATACTAGATCGTGGATACCGGTGTTCTTTGTCTGTTGGGTTTCAATTAACCACACATCTCAGGAACGGTCGAACTGAGAATGTACAGGACTACACTTCATTTACACTCTTACATATCATCCTCATTCATTCTCTGAAGAATTATCTAAACGGTAGTTACCGGAGGCTAAACAGGAAACAGAAAAGGTTTAAAAACTAACTTTTGTAAGTTAATCGTCTGCATTACGAAAACAGACTCAGTTCCCAGTTCTACGTTAACGAATAACTAAGATTGAGATAGGAGAAATTAATTAAAATGAATAATTTTGAATTATTAATTTTTTATTTAAAGTATATATTTCAATTCATATTTATATGAGTGATTAAAAACTAACTGCACTACCGCACTCTTAAGATAAAATGCAGACGAAATTAATAGATCTTTTTCAGTATTAAAAACTCTTGGAAAACAGTTATAGGGTTCGTTGACAGTTTAATAGAATGTTAAATACAAATAATAAATAAATGACACAATGTTACATGTCGAAATTTCTCGTCAGTAAGAAAATTTTAGTAAGTGTAATATATCCAGCAGAAATCAAAGACGAATTCAAAAATCAACACACATTCTGCCCAACAAGAATATACAGTCAAAAACGTTACTCTAAAACATTTTTTTTTCAAAAGTTAAGTCTGAAATTTAAGTTTATCTTTATTTAAGACTGCGATACAGTGTCTTTAAAATGTTTAACACAGTGAAGTTTTCCCGCTGATTGCTTCAATAAGATCTTTTTAATATTACAAATGATTAATTTTTATTTAATGCTGTGATTCTTTTTGTAGTGAATCTTAAAAAGGCGAGTGACCAGATTTTATATCCATATACGAAAGTGAATTATGTTATGTATTCTGTTATATTTTAAAGTACTCTTGAATCACTTGTGAAGTAAACAGTTTCTTAACCGAGCAATATCACGCGATTATCATGCAGCCGCATGTAGGCATTTCATAAGTTTTATTTTTGTTTCATTTCTACTTTCTCCTTTAAAAAAGTAAGAATGTAATCATAAAAATTTTCAATATTTATTTTTTTATGAGTTGTCCGTTTTATCACATTTAGTTTTCAATTAATTTCTCAAACACGGTACCGTTGATATGGTAAATAGATAAATTAACAATTAATATAATCCACCTTACCAGCACGTTGATACGTTCTCCAGATCTTTCGGCCTACTGGAAGGCATCATCAGAAGTTAAAATTAATGCATTAAAGTCAAAGTTTAAAAATCGTAGTTAAAATTTAAAAATAGTCATGACTGTCCCGGTCCTACTAGTATACTCAAAGTATCCTAGAAGAGATTATACTAGTAAAGAGTATATTACTAGGACTGGGATAGTTATGACTGTTTTTAAATTTTAACTATGATTTTTAAACTTTGACTTTAATGCATTAATTTTAACTTCTGATGATGGCTTTCAAGTAATCCGAACGATCTAGAGAACGTATCAATGTAGTGGTAAGGTGGATTATATTAATTGTTAATTTATTTATTTTTCAGTTCAATTGTTTTCTCAAATAATAATAATAATAAATGTTTTATATATATATATACATACATTTATATGTTTTATATATATATATATATACATATTTAATATTCAAAAATATTCACTCATTTTCCTTGACAACAATGCTGTATGGTCAGAATAGCCTGGATGAAAACCCCGAATTCAGCTGAATGTTACTATAACTTCAAATCATGAATTAAATAATTAATTCCATTTTCGTGAAATAGATGTGGAGCTCATAAAAGTTATCTTAGATCATTCTGTAAGACTTCAGAAACACAAAACTATTTTCTGTTATTGAGTAGTGTATTCAGAACCAATATTTTTCTAGGCCTTATCTGAAAATAAATTTTTAATTTAATTTTAGATCTGATTATTGCTTTGTTTTCTAATAATTAGTTGAACATTTATTGTTATTATTCCGTTTATAGTTTAAAAAAAAAAAATTATAATTCTAACAATCTTTTTTAAGTAGAGTGAAATTTATGAAAAGCTTAACGGTAGAGAGAGGTAGCTTGCAGAATTTAACCATTCTACTCCGTTATAGCCCATAAAATCATGAAAATACACGGGAGGGGGGTTTAATATACCTCTTCATTAACCAGTTAGAGGATTTACTTCATTAATATCATCATTACTTTTCACCAATTAAAGTGAGTACCCTTATAAACTGCTTCGATATAGTAAATTAAGAAATCATCCATCAAATCTCTAATTCCATTCTTCCCAGGGGAAGATCTATTGGTTATTTGTCGGTATAACGTTTTACTTGATCGTGTAACAATTGCCATCGCAACTAATATAAAAAATAATTTTAATAATTTTTTCCTTATCGAAGATAAATAACAATATTTTATTGAACAACTTTGTCCTTGAACTTTACATTTCCTGTTATGTTTAAAGCTAAAATGTAACTCCATAAATATTTACCTGATCACCTACAAAGACAGTTAATAATAGGGATAATTAATCATTTATACGACACATTATCAATAGCAAACTTATGTTATACATTTGAACCTGTCATTCGTCTTACCCGTGAAGAAAAGTATGGAAAGGCCAAAGGTCCACTGTTCGATACATAACTGAAATGTTTTTAAATGAATTAAATTGAAAAAAATTAAAACGATATAAAAATTTAATTAGTAAATACACTAAGATTTATTAATCCAACAGTAGTATCTTTGGCAAGCTTTTAAGAGAATTTTATTTTTAAACAGAATACTGTTAACAATATTTGAGTGCTTATGTACTATTCCGACAAGCTTGGCAGACGTGGGCAATAATTAACAAATTTTATTTTTAATTACCAGTTACTATGTTTCTGATCCTCTGCTCACAAAAAATATCATTTTCATATAAAAAATAAATGAAATTTAACATCTTGATTTAAATGGATGCAACAAAGCTAACGGTCCCAAAAGTACTGGTTTTACTTTCCCGGCTATAACGATATATGCTGCTATAACAGCTATAGCTGTGACGGGAAAATATGTAGATCGGTAAAAAAGAATTTAATAAATTGGTATTTTTTTAAGTTTTGTGGCTTAAGGAGACATTTAAAAACAATGTTAAAAAATAGATTTATATAAATTGTAAATAATCGACGAAAAAAATTTATTTCAATGCTCAAAAGTCTAAAAAAATTATTTTAGTCAGACGTTTGTGCGTATATATTTGGCTTGTATTTGGTTTTGTAAGTCTGGATCCCGTCAAGCGATTTTCTTCAAAGTTGGTAGACGTGTAATACCTTCGGGGGGAAGAATGTATTAACTTTTTGCAAAAATTGGAAAAGAGGGTATTTTGGCCGAAATAAAATTTCAAATCTTAACCGATGCACTTAACCAAACAACGTTTCTTGCAAAAGTTGAATATTTTTTTATCGAGATCACAGATCATCAAATATTTTTATTTAATATAGACTCCCTTTCTCATAAAATGGCTACATATTTTTCTTTTTTTTTAGTATACCTTGCTTCAGAAAGGAAATAATCGGGTGTTTTCATATATATTTTCTATACCAATAGGCTTTCAGATTACTACGAGAACAAAAATCTTTTGCTCATCCCACTCCAATAATCTGTGTAACAAAAAAATATTTTTTAGATTTTCTCGTATTTTAAATTTAAATCTATCTCGAAAATTGCCCATTACATTTAAAATGTAAAAATCTGAATTTTTTGATAGCTTTTACTCTTTCTTATATTTAGTTGTTACAACTTTGTTTATTTAGAATTTTGGCTGTATCTTTGTATTTTTAAAAAAATTTTAAAAAGTCATTTTTAAATATCTATTATCACCACTTAAGCACTATTTCTTTAAAAATTACTTTTATCTGAATGCTTTCCCTTGAGTATGGGAGCCTCCAAAATGATAAAAAAAAGTATTCAGTTTCAAATTTTTAATACTCAAAATGTATTTCGTTAAACAATAAGTCATTAAAATAACTTTAGTACTCCTCCCCTTAATCGGAAGCTTCAAAAATTAAAAAAAAAATTGAAAATATTTTTAAATTTCGACTTTAATTTATCTAAAAATCAATTTTTGTGAATATTTTAATCGTTAAAAATGTCCTCTGATATATGACCCCCAAATTTTCAGAGTAGGAAACATATTTTTTTTCAAAACTGTGATACTAATTTGCTAATATTAAAAATCTTAGTTATGATATACCTTGTTGAGCATGTTGCTTCAAAAATTAAAATAAAAATATTTAAATTAATGAAAATGGATTTAAATGTATATTCAATTTTTTCTTTTTTTTGTATGATTAATTCATCGCATAAGCTTGAAGCTAGTCCATAGGAAATGGATTGAATTCACAAATTTTAATAAAAAAAATTTTATTTTAATGTTTAGGAATTCAAAAATAAAATGCCGACTTAGCCGGAAAATTTATGCAATTCGCTGCCGGCTTTTTAAAATACTATAATCATTAAAAATATTTTTTAAATTTAATTTTTAAAAATAATTTTAAACAGTGTTTTGAATTACAGAGGATTCAGATCATACTTAATGTCATGCTCATGTTTATTTTTAATTTCTAAAATCTGATACAATATGCACAAGAGAAAAGATGATTTAATAAATCATAACAATAATGTAACATTGAAAAGAATTGCTGTTTATGAAATAAATATTTCTTTATCTAAATTTTCTCACTCAATCTTTGTGTAAATATATTTTTTTTTTCTAAAAAATACTGTTAGAATGATGGTGTTTTCAATCTTTGTGTAAATATATTTTTTTTTTCTAAAAAATACTGTTAGAATGATGGTGTTTTCAATCTTTGTGTAAATATATTTTTTTTTTCTAAAAAATACTGTTAGAATGATGGTGTTTTATTTAAATAATTACATTTTATTTTTCAAATTTGTTACAATTTTTTCATTCAGTTTGAATTATTTTCAGGAAAGGGATAAAATTAAACATTACAAGCGTCTTTCCTTTTCTCTTTTTTTTATTGTTAATTGTTGGGAAAAATAACGATACTTTATTGTTTTAAAAAATAAATAAAAAAACATGACTGCCAAAAAATAAATAAATTGAATTAAAAAAAACACAATAAATCGAACTAAAAATAATTGAAATAAAGGAACATCATTTTGCAGTATTTAATTAAAATAACGGGTATCCAATCAACTTTCAGACAGTTTTAATTTTTTTAAATATATTTTTCATGTTGTAGAAATAGCAGGTATTTAAAGTTGTCTAATGATAAAACTCTCTCACCAGGTCTTACATCAATAAGAAAATATTATCCTTCAACGAAAATATTTAAATGCAGTCGGGGGGCTCTGAATAGTAATTGTACTTTATTATAGAGCCCCCCAAATACATTTAAATATTTTTGTTGAAGAACAAAATTTTCTTATCAATATAAGACCTTTTTCTTTCGTAGGAGGAGGAAAAACCTGCAACCAGACGCCCAACAGCTCGCAGTACTGGGTGTGTGAGGATTCCCGCCTAATGCGGGGACCCACTAAATACACGTCCCCCTTACAATAGCGTGGCCCAATATCCGCGTTACCGGCATTACTCGGGGCATATTGTATTCCCCAGGGCTTTAAGAACAGTAGAGGGAGTCCCACACGGTTCCTCAGCAGTAGCGGCCCGACTATCTCAGAAGGCCACCCCGCGCAGGCGGGGAAGAGGTCGGTGGCATATAGGTCGTAGTATTTACAAACCGGCGCCGGGCGTCTTCCTTTGGTATGAAGGTATACATCGAACGACCCGTGTCAAGGGAGCCACAGGGCTGTCCAGTGATCAATCTTTCCATGCTTTCTAAGTACCCAGGCTTCAACGTTCGGGATGAGGCCACCGACCTGTAGCATGGTCCCATCTACTTTGCCATCTTAGCAGTAGATTCTTTCTTTCAGCCGCCTTGGTCAGGCCTTCCGAAACCTCTGTCCTCTCCCTGTTACCAGGCTTAGTGAAGGCGTACGAGCCACCGCCAATACCGCCTCCAGAGAGACTGTGTGACAGGCTCTAGCCACCTATAGAGACCCTACTCTGGAGAGCCTCTAGTTTCCTCCTGCACCTTTCTATATTAATCACCCTATTCCATACTGGAGCGGCATACAGTATTACGGATAACACAACTGAGGCGATGGTCCTTCGTTTAGATGTTCTTGGACCCCTTTAGGTTACTATACAGACCCCCCGACTGCATTTAAATATTTTCGTTGAAGAACGAAATTTTCTTATTGATGTAAGACCTGGTAATAACCTAAATGAACACCTTAAATACCAGCTATTTCTACGACATGAAAGATATATTTAAACAAATTGAAACTCTCTGAAAGTTGATTTGTCACCTTTTATACTATTTAATTAAATACTTCCGAACGATGATTAGTCTTTATTTTTATACCGTGTTTTCGTTTTTTTTAGTTCGATTTATTTATTTTTTTGGGCAGTCGTGTTTTTTTTATTTTTTAATGGTTCCACGAGAAACTTTTTATCTTGCGGATCATATAGTAATTTTCTGGGATCCAAACAGTAATGGTTGAACTCTCCAGTTGTCTCACGCGACTCAGTGTTACATAGACCTGACCCTTGACAAAGATGAGAGTTTTGAGATCTACGACAGCTCTAACCAGTGCTCTATCTACGACAGCTTTATCACTGTCACAGCCCAGCACAATATTAGTGGCAGAATACGCCGTTCCACTTTGCCCTGTCCCCCTAAACCATCAAATTTGACAGTAGTATGCTCGATTCTCAATCCGATGCCAGCAGAATTACCTTAATTGTACTGTTATCAAGCTCTACAAAGACCTTTTGTGGAAGCTCGCCGGCCTCGAGCTGTTCTTGGCGTAGGGCAGGCCATTCGATTTTTTCTGAATATATAATAGTTAATTTTTGTTCTGGTTTCGTTTCATCGCGATTTTATATTATACAAGCAAATACCCCTTATGAATTTTTAAAATCGAAAGATCTGTTGCGAGGATATAACAACATTTCCGAATAACCGTAATCTGTTAGATCGAGAATGTATTTGATGCATGCAAAAGTTAGCCTTCAACCTACTAACAAATATCCTGTTTGAAATTTGATATTCGGACGATTGTTTGCAGATATATTATAAGAGCATCCTATTGCACCTCACAAAACAGCGTGCTAGGGGCATCCCGTTTTTTACCAGTTGATGGTGATGATTACTCTAGCCTCGCACAAGGTGATCGCATCACCTCACCACTCTACCCTCACACACACACTGCCCACGAGAGCCCATTATTATTATTATTATAAAATTGTTTTTAAATTTATTTAATATTATTTTATTTAACGTAAATTTAATTCTATAATTTGTGTAATATTATTCATTTAATTGATTTGACTCATTCAATTCGAACCCGGCTAACACAGTGATAAAGGCTCATAGTTTGCAGATCATTAATTTAATTCATTAAAGTTTGTTCTTCAACCGGAAAATCTTCACTACTACATACACACATATAAATATTTATAGAGCCTATGACACTCCTGGTAACGTAAGAACTCCAATGCGGGATAATACATCTATATCGGTTCGGCCGTTAAGCTGCTACGATGGAACAAACATACATAAATAATAATAAATCACTTGTAGCAATAATTTTATAATTTCCCAAATACATTATTTGCTAGTATATGAAGTCGGGTAATCTTTTTACTTGGTAAGGGTTCTAGTTTTGTAACAATAATCCCCATAAAAAGTAATTATAAAAGTTAATGAATAGACCATTTAGAAATTATAAAAAATAATAATAACAGAACCGATTCAAATAAATTTGAAAATAAATAAATATGAAAATTATTATGAGTGGGTAATTTAGATTTAATTATAGAAAACTGTTTAATTGTTTGAAAGTTGGTATTGAAAAAATAATAAATGCCACAATTAAATTAATAAGTGGTTTGAAAATATATATAAAAAAATTATTTTGTTTTTACTTTCTTGTAGAAGTTAAGGAAGTATTGCAATCGCGAAAAATTTCGGTTTACAGATCTCAACGGAAGTATCCAATTTGACCATCCCTGAATCCATTTTTACTATTTTAGCGTGACGTCTGTACGTATGTATGTATGTAAGTATGTATGTATGTATGTGGGTACGTATGTATCTCGCATGACTCAAAAACGATTAGCCTAGGATGTTAAAATTTTTGATTTAGGACTGTTGGTTGTAACATCTAGTTGTAAACCTCCCATTTTGAATGCAATCGACTGAACCAAAAATGTCCAAAAAAGCCCATCCAATTTTTTGGATTTTGGGCTTTATCTTAATTGCAGTAATAAGCCCTCATTGAGACCTTTTCAACGATATATCATAAGTGGTACTTATTTTGATTGGTTCCAGAGTTATAGCCAAATAAAATTTAATTAATGAAATATTTGGAACTAACAAGGCGAAGGCCCATCGATTCGAATCCGACTTCATTTCCTTTTTTTTAATTTCTTTTTTTTAATTTAAATATATTGATTTATTAATAATTATTAGCTTCTGATTGTAAAAAAATGTTTTTGGGTGTAATTTAATAGGCGTTCAAGGAAGTCATGTGGTATACACATCAGATTTTTTATATCACCGAGTTTGATTTAGAGGAAGTGTACTTAAGAAACTGAAAGAATTTTATTTAAATTTAAATTAGATTAGCATCTTAAATTTTTATATATTACATGTAATTACATTATTATTTCATTATATAGAGTGTTAATGAAGTAAGAGAATCGTTAACTAACTTTTCAATAGTTAAACATATAAAATACAAAAACATGTGACATATAAAAATGATATTTAGCAAATGGTCCTGCCTTAAAACGACCTGTTTGAGATCACCACATCCCATGATGTGGTTCCAAGGATCCATGGAGGAAACTGGAAATTATAATCGGGAGAGAATATATAATCGAATATCGCTTCGAAGAACATCGCAAAAAAGGACTGACGTAAGTAAAAACCTTCACGTTCTGAGAACCTTAACCAAAATGGCAGTAGATTTTTCACAGTTTATTCCAAAAGTGGCCATTGCAACCTCAATTGAAGAATTTCTCCATTTTAGTTCATTATTAATTAGCTATTATTATCGTTAACTAAAATAAGTATTCACAATCTTAACATTACAATGTTAAGAAAATGTTATAAGGTTATTAAGGGCATTAAGGTTATTTTCTTTAGTGAATTATAGTTATTATTTTCTTCAATAGGCTTATGATTAAAAAAGTATTCATCCAAAGATAGATATGCATTTTTAATTTTGGTTCTAAATGAAACTCTTTTGAATGATTTGCAGTATTTTATTTACAAAAAAAAAAAATAATAATAATATTGGTACACTTTTTACAGAAATATAACTTTATTTGACAAGTTTTATTCTTTAATTGCTGTTGTAAATTTTTTGGCGCACTAAAATGCCTAGTTGATAAATGTCAACTTTTCTTATCATTATTATTATTAGCATGATTTGATTGGCCAATTAAACTCCTTTTTAATCCCTAAAAGATTTTGAAGGGTAATTTTTTCTTTTCAGGTTAAGTTTTTTTTAAGTATTTTTTAGTAAGTACTTTATTGACTAACTCCTAAAAGATGTCTATTTTAAAAAATATCATGCTCGAAAAAAGTTTTCCGTATTATTCAAAGAAGGACTAAACATCCATAAAATATACTAAATAAATAATTGAAAAGATATGTAATAAATAAAGTGGAAAGAAACAGTATAACAACAGAGAATTTAGTTGATAACACTGAACTGAACGCTGAGTTGAATGCTGAGATTGAATTGTGTAATTTTTTAATCCTGTATCTATATCTGCAGTATCATATTGTAAGTTAGTTTAAGTTGCTTTAGAAAACTACATTTGGATTAAAAACGTTATACTGTGGTTTTTTTGGGGGAATTTTGTAACGTATTAAAAATGTCATGTCTGAGCGGGATTCGAACCGGATGAAATACCGAGACGCTACCACTCAGCACAGAGATCAGCAGAGTGGTAGCGGTACGGAACCTTTCACCTTACGGGAAAATTTCTTACCACTTAAGAAGATCACACAATAAGAAATTAGGTAAGAAATTTTACAAGGTCCATAACTTGATCTACGTACTCCATTTTTCTCAGACCTCGTTTCTTTCAAAATCGTTCTGTTTTATTCCTGCTACCACTGAAACCGACATCTGTACTACAGTTTTCCTTCCGTTTACCTCCTGATTCTCTGTTGAAGACGATTCCTGTCGAATAGTATATAATCCAGTCAGGACTTTTTTCTCTTTCTTACCACATTTACCAGAGCCTCTCTCTCTGATCTTCTTAAAAATCCGTTCGATCTTTATTCTAATTGATCGTTTCACTTCTATACATCATCATACCGACTTCAAAGGTATTCAGTCCTCTTCTTTCTTTCTGACCGTACTCATTTCAGAACCGTACAATATACATCACCCTAAACAATTGACAAATCACTTTATTAATTACATTAGGGCGCTTCTCGCTACCACTTTTTAAGTATCCGTTTACTATGTATATTCTAATTCTTAGAAGATATTCTTCTTCCCAAAAATATATTACTTACGTTTGCACTTTCCTCTGAAAACTGTTAAATGTTTTATATAATTGAAAAATTTTACTTGCTTCAATGTCTTTTCTCTATGTCAATATAGGGACTTGGATATTCGTCGAGGAAGTTTATTAAAACTTAGTAATTCATCAAAAGGATTTATTTTTACGTCTGCTAACGCTAAATTAGGTACTAATTGCGGTAGTAGAACAAAGAGGAAAATCAACTAGATGATCTCATAATAATGTTTACTGCTGAAGAACTTTAAACACGCTGTAACAAATCTTTTGTAACTTTTTCTTTCTGTTTAAGTCTATTCTCTGACCATTAATGAGAAAAAATACACGGTAGAGAAATATTTTTGTGTTCTGTTGTATATTTTAGTTAAAATAATTTAATGCGTGTAGATGTAATTTTATATTTACGTAATTATTCAATAAGTTTTGTGTATGTTTATATATTTGTAAATAAAAATGAATAGGAAGATATTTAAATAAAAATAAAATTCCGTATCTTTTTTACTATCTATTCACAGTTATTAATTTTATTACGGTTTTAACATACAAAATTAATATAGAAACAGTTGAAATTAGATTATAGCCTCGCAGTGTGAAGTACTGAATAAAAAGTTTATTTCGTAAACATTACTGACAAATTAGAAAGGTAAGAGACTTTCAGCACGTCACTTCACTTATTTGAAAGTCAATACCTACTTCAAGACTTAGCTATAAAAAAGAGGAGCCTAAATTAAAAAATAGTCATAATCATAGTCAGTATAAAAATAATAAGTAATATTGATTGCAATTTTAAGAAACAAATCAAGTTCAAAGGCTTAAGATGAATTAATTATTATATTTTCTGAATGAAAAAATAAACTCTAGATTTAAGGAGTTTCGAGCTCTACCAAAAAGTGAAAATATCTAGGTACAGTAGACTACGAGGTAAATACTTTTTTTTATTGGAAATAGAGAAGATTTTATCTTCGTATCAAAAAAATCTGTTTTTTTTAATTTTCTCATTATGTTAACTAATTATTTGTCCATGTCAAAATCCTACGTTACTGTTTTGAACGTATCAGCTCTTGAAAAAAACATGTACGAAATACTTTTTCAGTTAGAAGAAGAAATTCGACTAATATTCGTACACAAAAACTAAAATTTTGATTAAAAATTAATTTATTTTTATTTTAAAGATATACAATAATTCCGAACTTACCTTATTTTCGATTATATTTCTCTACTTAATAGAGCTATTTCTTTCGGAACTAAAATAAATAAATAAGTATATATAAGTATAAATATAGAAGTGTAATATATAAGTAAGTATATATATATATATATATATATATATATATATATATATATATATATATATATATATTGTTATAATTTACAGATGAGAAAATTACAGATTAATTAAAGAATAACTATTATGTACATTTTTAACGAGTAAATGTTCCTATTTATTTCAATACATTAGAAGTTTTCATGTAAGTAATAAGATTATAAGTCAGTTAACATGCTCCTATCTGTTTATAGTATATGTATATGCATACCGTTAATTTAATTTCTGAAATACAGTACACTACTTCCCTCCCTTAGGTGTAGTCTTATAACAAGTAGAAGGTTGCGCGGTTTTATAGAACGCTTGCGCGTGTTAAGGATGGCGACGGCGGCAGCCATGGTAACCAGCTGCAGGACCGTATTGACTGACCTGCGTATCTCCCCTCATCCTATCAACTGCATTATTTCGAAATTTCTTATAAAACATATAAAAATAAATAATAATTAAAATAAATATCAATACTTATTACTGTTATTATTATTATTATTGTTGTTTGCAACAATAATTACAATATAGTTATTGTATATCAATAGTTATTTTAGGTCGATTTCATAAGAAAGCTACCCTATTGTAATGGGTATGATGATTCGATTTCCGGAAAAATTTCAACATATCTTCGGGTTTCACATTCTCCAGACCCCAAAACCACCGTCAGTTCAAAAGTTTATATATACATGTTTATATATACTTTATATATATGTACATATATTTCACTTTCTTGTGGACAAGATAACTACCATAATTTTGGGCCAATCACTTTCAAATTGATATATAAAATATAATGAACCAAAATCTGGATCGAGTTCGTTAATGGGCAAAATCCGGCCATGAGAATGGTAATAGGGGGGAGTGGGTTCGAAAAAAACAAAATATCGCTATAACTTTCTTATTAAGCAAAATATCGAATTTGTTTAAAGTTCCTACTATTCTTTGAATAAGGGCCTAAAACTTATGTAAGTAAATTTTTTTTTATGTCACCAACCACTAGCCCAGGGGATGGAAAAAATGGGGTAATGAAGACAAAAAATCATTCTGCCTTAATAGGCACAGTATCGAATCGGTTTAAAGTGGTCGTTGGTCCTCTAAACATTACCTAAAACTTTTGTCTAATAATTTTTGATATGACCAACCCTTACGTCAAGGGACGACCAAGATGTTGCTGGAATTGTAAGAAGATGGGGCTTGTCGTATGCTAACATTTGAAACTTTTTTCACCTTCAACCATTGTCGTATTGAGTAAATTTGAAGTTTTTCTTAACTTTAAGGTGAAAATCTTTTTTATTCCCTACTTAGCAGCGGTGAAATCTACCTCCGCCTTCTGGTGTGCCAAATGGGATTTTTTATATTTACCGTTTGTATGCAAGGAGATATTGAAGTATTTATAAACATCAAAATTAGAGTAAGGAATCCCAGTAATAAGATTTTGTACTGTAATAAATTTTTTAATCTTAATGTGTACTTTTTAAACGGGCTGCATTTAAAATTAATATTCAATTTGATTTACTCTCCTTAAATATTTAAAACGCGTATCATTTCTTTCAAATGTTTATTTGTTTTCGTGAGGTAATAATTTATAGGTCGTTAATTCGGTGAAATAATACTTATGGTAGTTCATTCGTATAGAGTTGTTTAAGTAGTTTTTCAGAAATACATTTTTTAAACAGATCGAAATGATAATGTCAGATTAGTGTTTGTTATTCCTAAGTACTTGGTTCACGCATTTTGTTTTTAAACTGTATTATTATTTATGAAGTAAATTCATAAATAATGTAAAAAAAAGTGATTGCAAAAACCAAGTAATTCAATCCACTAAACTAAAAAATTATCGTTCATCAATATTAATCACGGTTGTGATATATTTTAGCGTTTTCCCAATAAATTTTGAAAAAAAAAATATTTCATTATACATATTTTAATAAATATATTTTAAATCACAAATTTACAAACAGAAATAAACAAAAACGATGTTAGTATATCTATTTTCAAAATATTATTATTTGGATATCTTTATTGTTGCTTTACATTAATAATGGATTTCATGATTTTAAATATATATAATCCGTTCACTTACCCGTACCGAAGAGAGTCATTCTATACTCTTCAAAAATATTGTTATTTATCCATTCAGAAAAAAAAATTTTTATACAAAAAAATTGACCTAGTATGTTATACACAGATTACACAGTTTAGAAATATTTTTTTTCTTTGTACTTCCTTGTACGAAGTAAAAGAAGTATTGTGATCACGAAAAATTTCGGTTTTCTGATTTCAATGGAAATATCCATTTTGACCATCTGTACGTACGTACTTGCGTACGTATGTATCGCATAACTCACAAACAATTAGCCATAGGATATTGAAATTTTTTATTTAGGACTCTCGTAACATCTGTTTGTACACCTCCCGTTTTGATTGCAATAGACTGGCTCAAAAGTGTCCAACAAAGCCCAAAATCCAAATATTTTGGATTTTGGCTTTTTCTTAACTGCAGTATTTCTACTTAATAGTATTAGTAATTAATAATAGGTAGTTATTAATAGTATTATTATTAATAGTAGTAGTAATTTTTACTTAACTGCAGTAATTTCTTTACTTTTTCTTAACTGCAGTATTAAGCCCTCATTGAGAGCTTTTCAACGATATATATATCATAAATGCTACTTATTTTCATTGGTTTCAGAGTTATAGCCAAATAAAAGTTTAATTAATGAAATATTTTGATCTTACAACGGGAAGGCACATCGATTCGAGTCCTACTTCATCTCCTTTCTTTTAAGTTTTTTTTTTTAATTTTAATATATTGATTTATTAATAATTATTAATCTCTGTAAAAAAAAACTTTTATAATAAATAATAATTCAATAATAATAAGAAATAAAATATGAAAAAATATCAGAAGTTAAAATTTTACATAAAATAAAATTTTATGTACTTTTCATTTAAAAAAAGTGTTTATTTTTCTTAATAGGCGTGTAAGAAAATCATGTGGGTCCACATCAGATTTTTTCTATTTCGTAGCAAAACATCTAAGTATTATTGTTCAACTCTAATAAATTACTAAAGTGAGCAGGTTTTAGGTTTCTTTTATTCTTAATTTAACAATGTTTGAAACAAGTAAGCATAATCAAATATATAAAATTCTGCGATGTTTGCAAGAATAATTCTTGAAAAGAATTATACGAGTAAAAATAATATTAACTAAGCATTAATAGAATAATATTTAAGAATAAATCGTGATCTTTCAGGATAACCTTTTTTTATCTACGATAAAACTTTACCGATTCATATATATTAAGTTAACGTCACAGTCCTTTAACAAATGTTTTAAACTCTTTTTACAGGCAGAAAAATATTTAAATCACTTATTATATGTAATACTTTTATGAATTATTTATAAATTCAGAACTTTATACACTGAGCACTCGCATACAGTTGGACTCGACTTTCAGAAATACATCTTTTAGAGATCGTAATGGTAATGTCGGATAAGTTTCTGTTGTTCCTAGGTACTTGGCTCACGCAATGTTTTTTAAATTGTAATATTGCTTATGAATTTACTTCATTTAACTTTTCATTTTCACATTTTAGAAATCGATCACAAAATCTTTTATGTTAGAGTAGTTTCTAGGCCTTATCTTTCAGAAATTAGCTCAAAATAATCATGCAGGATATGCTTAAATAAGAAATTATTTTTTGCGATTCAACTATCCCTTATAATCTTTGTTTAATATGTCAGCAAAAAAATAAGACTTAAAACGATAACTTCATTGAACGAATTGTAAAATGAGCTGGTTCAAGTTCCACTTGAACCACCTCTCTTTGGAACTTGAAGAACAGGAAGAGTGATGGAGATAAATAACATAATTCGGTCCATCGATTTTTGCAAATTAGTTTTAACCGTGGCAACCATTTGGAAGAAAAAGCAGGGATAAATTATTACATTCACTTTTAAAATCTTTTTCTTATTAATTTTTTAAATCCTTATTCTTCTATCATCAAAAAGAAAAAAATGTTTGTAGTCGTGTACAATATTGAATCAAATTACATTACGCAATTAATAAAAATACAAAAAACGTCTTTTAAATAACCGTTTATTAAATCAAAATAATCTTTCTTTGTATTTTTCAGGAAATGCCATGCCTTTTTTAAAAGCATTTTATTTCAGCGGTTTTAAAGGTGTTTTGAAAGTTAGTTTATTTGATAAACTTTTCATATTCATATTTTTATATATATATATATATATATATATATATATATATATATATATATTATCTCACTACTAAATTTTAGGTTTTCAATATTTTTGCTTGATATTGAATGAATATAGTAGGATATCTTATTCAGAATTTTACGCAAAAAACATTCTTTTTTAAAATTTTCCATCATAGCTTTCTTATTTCCATGAATCAACGTCACTTTTAACGATAGGTAATTTTATTACCCTTGCATAAAAAAATACTAAAAAATTAATTTGGATCAACAACGAGAATCACTTCTTAGAATTTGCTTTCATTAGTCATTTTAACACATTTATATAAATATTTTTGTACTTTAAGGTACTTCTGGCTTATAACGGAAATATCTTATATCAGTTAAGAGTGTTATAATTGATAACTCACTCCTCTATGGAACAGAATAGAGCCTTCTGTTGGCTCTCCATCCTCCATTTCTACTAAAACGATCTTCCAGGAAGCACTATTCACTTCACATCTATTCTAACAGACTGTTAATTCTTAATAAAGTTTCTTTCTTTGTTAATTACATTTTCCTTTGATGTTTTTCTTTATATTTCTATATCACTACTCAAGATCATTTTATTTTATTATTTCTGTACTACTAAATCAAAGAAGAACTGTCCGTTATTAGAATGAACTATACAAAACCTATGTCTCCATGATAGCAGTCCGCACAAATCTCACTTCAATGTTCTTTGTTCAAACAAATTGATGGATCATTATCATAAAGACACAATTCCTCTTTCATAATTATGTAAACTTACAGAATGAAATAAGATTACTGATTTTAGAAACTATCTTAACTTTTACAAAAAAAAAACTGCATTTTATAATTTTGAACTTATAAAACAGATAATTAAATGTAAATGTGCCACTACTATAAGATATTTTAGATTTCGATAGTATACTACTATTACTGATTCAATCGTATCAGTACAACCGTACTGACGGAAAAACGATCGTAACCAACTCGGTTAAAAATAAAATCACGCTTATTCCAAAACCAATCGGTAGAATAAAAAATGCCACTGCTAAATGGTTAAGTGTAAACGGTTCAGGTTCTTTCCAAAAGTCTTCATTTTTCAGCAATAATACATTTTTGTACTGTACAAACCAACTATTCATTATCCCTCCACTCACCATTCTTCCGATTACATTGTTCATAGGATCTAAATATGGAGAACCTTTTGGAATTAAATAACCAATATGGTAGGAACGAGGGCACTCTTTAACTATATGAAGTAGTGGTTTACCAGATTCCGTAAACGATCCGACAACCTGTATCAAATCTTTGTATTTTCCAATAAACGCCATGTCTTTTTCATAAGCCAGTTTCTTCCAACGATTTTTTAAGGGTGTTTTGAGAGTAACTAATTTACTTAATATACTCTTCATTATCGTATTGTTATTGCCGCTAAATGTATCTTCCAAATTTTTGGATAGTATATGAACATGTAATCCAGATTTATCCAAATCTTCCAACGTCTCTATATCGTTTTCATACACCGGTGTACTGAAAAGCTTGATCAAGGAACCTTGAAAACTGTACACAAATATAATCATAAATATTGTAGCGGTTATGAGAAAAATACGTTCAGAAAGTTTCTCAAAATAACGATCGAAAGACGAGTTTAAAAATAACCGAAATATCTCAAGCGAAAGGCGAATACAATCAGGAGTTAACTGATTATCCAGTACGCTTCGTATTAGATACCACGCGAACACAGATAATACATACGTTCCCAAAATACCCAACCAAATTTTCTTCTCAAAGCATAAAAATATAACCATCCACTGAGGATAAACATCAGCTTTAGCCACAATAAGACATAACGAATCGAATTCTACAGGTGTTGTGAATTCTAAATCTTGTGTTCCATAATCTTTAATAAACATGCTGTTCATCGATATGCTAGTATGTTTACGAATAAGATCTCCTAATAACCCAGTAAACGAACCGTTTTTCAAACGAATACCGTAACGTGTTTTATCCTCTGGAATTACAGTAACCGGAGTAAAATTCATCACTTTAGCTAACGTGTAGAGCATTACTCCATCTGAAGCAGCGTATGTACCGTCATCATTCATAATCGCAGTACGCGATGTAGGAAACATCGTTATACGGAGCGGATGTAAATGCATATTGCTAATTCTTAAACGTATAATTTTCATTAACTGACTTTGCTCGGACGAGTTAAACGCAGTAAGGCCACTGGTTTCCGGATCAGTAAACGGGGTAAACGTATAAATTAATTTCAGATCGAAGTTGCAACATGTAATAACGTTTATTATATTTGATCGTTCCCACAGCGATTTAAGTATCGATTCTAAAAGCGGACACTCGCCGAGTATTAAAAAGATATAATATCGTCGTTGCGACCACAACAATCCAGAAGATTCAGTCAAATATATCAGTCCAGATTCCGTCTTTATCATAATCATAACCGAATTAATATTCAAATTTTTTTCAAAATATCTATCTTCTAAAACTATTGGACCTAAAACTTTATGTATTTCTTTAATAAATTTCACAGGAATGTTTGATCCATCTATCCCTAATAAAGTCACTTGCAAACTGTCGGCGTCACCTTTATTTTTAAATTCTTTAGTAATACGAAAGAAAAAGTCATAATCATTTTCTTGCGGTAAAAAATTCAAATGTAATTTAGAAGTCAATAAACTTTTCAACCTTTTTCCGGAAGCCGATTGGCTTTCCTTAGTTACTGAAATGGCTGTTATAAGTATTAAAACCTTCTTTACAAACATACTGTTACTTTTAGAAAGAAACCGGTTAAAGAGTCACTTCTGTTCGTACTAAACCTTCCGTTACAAAAGAATACTGTTCTAAATATGTAAAGCAAAGCTATAAATTGTTAGTATAAATTGACACATTTCTTGTTAGTTAAGAGAAAACAAAACTTAATAGGATGTCAACAGAAAACATAACATGAATTACAGTACAGTGTAAAAGATCGGAGAATAATAAAAAAAATATTCAACTGTGTTTCCAGTCGTGTCAAAAATGTCAGCGATAATAAAGGAGAAATGAATAATAATAAATTCTAAACTATAGCAATCGCATTATTTTTTTAAGTTAAAAAATCTTAGCTAAGTGAAAAAACAAAATTCGGTAAAGAAAAAATAATTACACGAAATTTTCATCAATTATAAATATTTACAATAGATTTATTAATATATTTTATTTCTTGTAATGAATCAACTCTATCTATATAAATATGTTTTATTACTAGTTCTATGATTTGTTAAATTTACAATTTTGTTTTCAAACTTAACTCCTCAGCTCATTAAATAGCAGCTACCGCTAAACACGTAATGGCTGTTTTATGATTTTGTCACCTGTTTATTTTCTCAAGGGGTTTATATAACGTGATAACAGAAATTTGTTATTATAGTCACACTGACAGACCATGTTTTTATATATTTAAAATAATTAATGTTACATTTCTCACTTTTATTATCACAATTATTAATGAAAATGTGCTTAAAAAATTGTGCCTTCAGTTTTTAAACATTTTTTTATTATTGTAAAAACATTACGTTAATTTTTTTACAGCGCTGCTAGTTTATACTATTAAGTTTTATATAGTTAAATTAGTGGTATAATTTAATACATTACAGGTATTAATTGATAAGGAAGTCTTTTTTAAGACTTAAATTGTAATTTTAAATTTTTTTTTTTTTTTTTTTTTTTGTCTTCAGTCATTTGACTGGTTTGATGCAGCTCTCCAAGATTCCCTATCTAGTGCTAGTCCTTTCATTTCAGTATACCCTCTACATCCTACATCCCCAACAATTTGTTTTACATACTCCAAACGTGGCCTGCCTACACAATTTTTCCCTTCTACCTGTCCTTCCAATATTAAAGCGACTATTCCAGGATGCCTTAGTATGTGGCCTATAAGTCTGTCTCTTCTTTTAACTATATTTTTCCAAACGCTTCTTTCTTCATCTATTTGCCGCAATACCTCTTCATTTGTCACTTTATCCACCCATCTGATTTTTAACATTCTCCTATAGCACCACATTTCAAAAGCTTCTAATCTTTTCTTCTCAGATACTCCGATTGTCCAAGTTTCACTTCCATATAAAGCGACACTCCAAACATACACTTTCAAAAATCTTTTCCTGAGATTTAAATTAATTTTTGATGTAAACAAATTATATTTCTTACTGAAGGCTCGTTTCGCTTGTGCTATTCGGCATTTTATATCGCTCCTGCTTCGTCCATCTTTAGTAATTTTACTTCCCAAATAACAAAATTCTTCTACCTCCATAATCTTTTCTCCTCCTATTTTCACATTCAGTGGTCCATCTTTGTTATTTCTACTACATTTCATTACTTTTGTTTTGTTCTTGTTTATTTTCATGCGATAGTTCTTGCGTAGGACTTCATCTATGCCGTTCATTGTTTCTTCTAAATCCTTTTTACTCTCGGCTAGAATTACTATATCATCAGCAAATCGTAGCATCTTTATCTTTTCACCTTGTACTGTTACTCCGAATCTAAATTGTTCTTTGACATCATTAACTGCTAGTTCCATGTAAAGATTAAAAAGTAACGGAGATAGGGAACATCCTTGTCGGACTCCCTTTCTTATTAGGGCTTCTTTCTTATGTTCTTCAATTGTTATTGTTGCTGTTTGGTTCCTGTACATGTTAGCAATTGTTCTTCTATCTCTGTATTTGAACCCTAATTTTTTTTAAATGCTGAACATTTTATTCCAATCTACGTTATCGAAAGCCTTTTCTAGGTCTATAAACGCCAAGTATGTTGGTTTGTTTTTCTTTAATCTTCCTTCTACTATTAATCTGAGGCCTAAAATTGCTTCCCTTGTCCCTATACTTTTCCTGAAACCAAATTGGTCTTCTCCTAACACTTCTTCCACTCTCCTCTCAATTCTTCTGTATAAAATTCTAGTTAAGATTTTTGATGCATGACTAGTTAAACTAATTGTTCTATATTCTTCACATTTATCTGCCCCTGCTTTCTTTGGTATCATAACTATAACACTTTTTTTGAAGTCTGACGGAAATTCCCCTTTTTCATAAATATTACACACCAGTTTGTATAATCTATCAATCGCTTCCTCACCTGCACTGCGCAGTAATTCTATAGGTATTCCGTCTATTCCAGGAGCCTTTCTGCCATTTAAATCTTTTAATGCTCTCTTAAATTCAGATCTCAGTATTGTTTCTCCCATTTCATCCTCCTCAACTTCCTCTTCTTCCTCTATAAAACCATTTTCTAATTCATTTCCTCCGTATAACTCTTCAATATATTCCACCCATCTGTCGACTTTACCTTTCGTATTATATATTGGTGTACCATCTTTGTTTAACACATTATTAGATTTTAATTTATGTACCCCAAAGTTTTCCTTAACTTTCCTGTATGCTCCGTCTATTTTACCAATGTTCATTTCTCTTTCCACTTCTGAACACTTTTCTTTAATCCACTCTTCTTTCGCCAGTTTGCACTTCCTATTTATAGCATTTCTTAAATGCCGATAGTTCCTTTTACTTTCTTCATCATTAGCATTCTTATATTTTCTACGTTCATCCATCAGCTGCAATATATCGTCTGAAACCCAAGGTTTTCTACCAGTTCTCTTTATTCTGCCTAAGTTTGCTTCTGCTGATTTAAGAATTTCCTTTTTAACATTCTCCCATTCTTCTTCTACATTTTCTACCTTATCTTTTTTACTCAGACCTCTTGCGATGTCCTCCTCAAAAATCTTCTTTACCTCCTCTTCCTCAAGCTTCTCTAAATTCCACCGATTCATCCGACAACTTTTCTTCAGGTTTTTAAACCCCAATCTACATTTCATTATCACCAAATTATGGTCGCTATCAATGTCTGCTCCAGGGTAAGTTTTGCAGTCAACGAGTTGATTTCTAAATCTTTGCTTAACCATGATATAATCTATCTGATACCTTGCAGTATCGCCTGGCTTTTTCCAAGTGTATATTCTTCTATTATGATTTTTAAATTGGGTGTTGGCAATTACTAAATTATACTTCGTGCAAAACTCTATAAGTCGGTCCCCTCTTTCATTCCTTCTGCCCAGCCCGTATTCACCCACTATATTTCCTTCCTTGCCTTTTCCAATGCTTGCATTCCAGTCTCCAACTATTATTAAATTTTCATCTCCTTTTACGTGTTTAATTGCTTCATCAATCTCTTCGTATACACACTCTACCTCATCATCATCATGGGCGCTTGTAGGCATATAAACGTTAACAATCGTTGTCGGTTTAGGTTTTGATTTTATCCTTATTACAAGGATTTTATCCTTATTACATCCTTATGTAATAAGGATAAAATTTTAAATTATGGTTTATTATATTTAATTCTACCTTTTCTGTGAACAAATTGCGATGGCCAAGATCATAATTGTAAAAAATCAACCGACCAGTCGGTTAAAGTTTAGTAAAGATTGTATAATCTGTGCAATAATGAAAATAAAAACCAAACAACGATACTACCAAAATAAACAACATGTAATTGTATTTTGGTAATAGCATAGGAATTTTACGATTGGTAGGAAGCCTTCTGGATCTATAGTTTAGAATAGATTTAAATTAATTACTATTGCAAATACTATCAAAAACCTTTAATTTTAAAATATGAATTAAATGGAATTTTTATCAATGTTGGATTTTGCTCCAATTGAACTTGAAAACTTGTTTTGCGTAAGAAGATCAGAAGAGTTATTTTTATCGTCATTCTGTATCGTTAAATTCATTTTATAGGTTGTCTACAATTTTTGTGATGGAACTAAAGTAAAAATATCTAAAAATTTGTAAATCACAGAAACATCCACGTTTTTCTTTTGAATGAGACGTATTAATTCATTAGGAAAATAAAATATAATTTATTACATGCAACCTTTAGAAGAAATAAAAGTTACTTAAAATAATAACAGTCCTTTATTTTTCATATTAAACCCAAACTCTTCGTAAAACTGTTCCTGAATATGTGGAATTAATTACATGAGATTACAAGTATATGTAAGACATATTCATATTCCAATATCATTATCCAGCAAAATCATATCAGATAGGTCGTGCAGTATATCTTGCAATGAAATCATTCACCGTGTTTGCTAATGTTATTTATCTTAACAATAATAATGGAAGCAGGTACTTTATCGATGCCCCTGGTTTACTGTCTCCAAGACATAATAACCTTTTCTTTCAAATGTATTTTTATTTTGCTCCTGCACGTTTCATAATATAAAAATAATATATAACAGGTAATATATAATATAATAATATATATAACCTATATATATATATATATATCCAAATTTAATTACCTCTGATACATGTGTGACGCTTTTCCAAATTTTGTTTGTTCTTAAGCAATTAGTACGGTTTTTTCTCATCTTGTAAATCATTACAGATTCTGTTAACGTATTATATATAAATATATATTTAAAAATAAAACGAAAAATTGTTGAAAAATTAAGATTTTTCTGGAGATTTTAAAGATAACTTTTTATTTAACAATAAATTTTCAATTAAGCAGTTTGTCATGTTACACTCGCAATATAATATGTTGATGTTACTGTTTACATAAGAATTCACCGTTTTCATAATTCAGCATGGTAATACTTATTCAGTTTGTTTTTTTTTTTTTTGTTTAATGAGATGAACATAACATACACAATTTTTCGTGTCACACATATCACAGTTGTTTTAATTTGTAAGATTTCTCGTAAAGTACACGAAATTAAATATTATTTTTAGAGAAAAGAAATAATTTTTTAGTTTTTATTTCAATAAACTTTTATCATTGGCATTAAACTATCAGTGCACACATTATATTGAAAAATCCTTAATTGCAGCTGAAACTAAGCTTTTTGGTGTTTGATTCATAAAATTGAGCTTGGTAGTTCTTTCCAATTAATTTCAATTGGAGAAACAAGGATAGTTTCTAATTGCTAAAATTCAAATCTTAAATATGCATATTCAAAATATTTTTACCGACATTTCGAAATAAAGTACGGTATTCTTCGTTCTCATGGTGGAATTATGGGGTGAAATTGAATTTTCTTTACGTTTTGGGTTATGAGGAGTACGAAAATACCATTCACTTGGTAACGTAATTTTCATATATATGTATATATATATATATATATATATATATAAGCCTATGTATAAATTTTGTGGCTCAAAGAAAGCTAGATCATTTTCATTAAAATTTAGTGTACCTGAAGTTGTACATCTGAAAATTTGATGAAGGTCGATTGAGTCGCTTTTCAATAAAGCTGAATTTAAGTTCGACAACAGGCAACATAACCTCAATTTTAGGCTAATCGAACGTATATAGTGCATTATACTTTGAAAATCAGTGCTTTGACTGCGAAAAATTAGGGCGTCAGAACGAAAAGTCAGTTATCTTGCGCAGAACTGCGCAAGAGGTTTTTTAAATGTTACAAAACATTTAAAAAATACAGATTTCAGAATATAATCCCATTTACTTTAAATAGCTACAAGCTATTACCGCTTGTGGCAATAGAGGCCTATGGTTGTAGTAACCTCTTTCGCAAATCGGTGGTTTTTTTCTTGGTTTCAATACGGGTAAAAGCTGAACTGCCAGTTCACATCAATCAGTTTTCCTGTAGGAACCACTGCTATCCATTCGATTATGTCCGACGTAACAGAAGACCGTATCGTCGATGCTGCAGCATAACTTTTGACGTGATGTTATTGTAGTTGGAATTTAAATTTTCTACATAACCTCGTTGTCTACTATTTGAAAAGAAAAATAATAAAATAATAGTGATATTCAATATTACAAATGAGTTATACGATGTTCTTTAGAATCACCCATATACTACATGTATTTTGAATCATGTACACTTACCACAATATTCTTATTCTTATTTTTCTAACTCTTTTTTTTAATCATCTCATGTAAGCCTTATCACCGTTACGTCCAAACATTTTTTGAATCAGACAAATGTCTATTAGATGCTTCTTTTACCTTATCTCTTATGAGTAAGTTCTCAAAGAATGAGTTTTTACTCGTTATTAACGGTATGTTAAAAATATAATTTATTTTCTTATCTTTTTCATCTTTCAATGACGTATTGAGTCGATCCAGAACATCATCTTTTTTTGTTAAATTTTCAGCAGTCTAATTTAAGTTAAAAACTTTTTTACCATTATCGGTCAGCATTAGACTAATTTCACAATTTCTTCAATATGCCTTCCAATATATCACCCATTTCTACCACTATTTTCCCCCACACAACCTTTGCTTCAACAGAGTAGCATACTTAGAAAAACAGTTAGTCACCGTCGTACAATATTTGTTAATCGTTATGTAGTCTGGAATAAGGTCTCATCTACAGCAAACTGACTGAACAAAGGTCGTCTGTGACTTTAGGTTAGATCTGCTGGTGGGACGTTTTCAACGCATTCAAACTGTTAATATAATACTAACGTTTTCAACTGTTAGTATAATAATTAATCTTTATCAACGAGGTCTGTATTTCGTAAGAAAAATGATTTCATAAATTATTTTATCGTGCAAAGCTGGTCGGAATTTTGAAAGTGACTTACTTAGTAAATTAAGATATTTACTAAGTCCTATGCCAGTTCAGTTCCAGTTCTACAATTCCAGTCATTTCACTTACAAAAATATTTACAATTTCAATGAAGCAGTTATAATTAATATTATATTTCTATCATATTCAAACAATTAATGTTATATATATAAATAATATTACAATCGCGATAAAATATTTATAATAAGAAATCAGGACTTAAATTAATTAAAGAATTAGCGCCAACTTTTAACATACACCCATTGCTAACATTAGGTGTTCATTGCCACGAACTACTTTTTGTTACCGAACATTCAGTATTATGCATGCGGCCGACCGATTATTTAAAAGACTGACCAGTAGTAAACCTGCATTCACGGCGGTCTGTTCGTGATGACCACTCCATACGTAACCTAACAATAAATCTTTAGAACTAAACACAGGGTTCTTTCTGTAGTAACGAACGCTGTAGCCAAAATAATTATTAATACGTAGGCATGGGACTTTAGCCAATTAAATGCCCAAACAATAATATATAATTTATTCCGTAGTATACTATGTTATCGGTTTGGTTTTGTGATTATACTAGAAAATTTTTCATTACTTCCTTTAAACGGGTTAATCAGTTCGTATTAATCCTTTTTTATTTTTATTTTTTTGTATTAATTATGTTTTTTGATTTAATTGATAATTTTCTTTTTTTTATTCTTTTTGATAACAAAAAGCATTTGATAAGCCAATATTTTTATTCTAAATAATAGCTGATCCCCGCTCAAGATACTCATTTTTGATACTTTATAATTAGATTACCATAATTATTTTTCAGGTTTTAAAAGGCGAAACAGTAAACTACTTTGCGGTATATCGTACCGATTCTTACAGCATCTTGTAGGAGCCGCAGAGCAAAAAAGAACAAAGTTAGAACAAAAAATAAATAAGTATTTTCAGTTTATTGCATTCAATTATACTATTTTTATTTTCACAGAGGGGCAATATTTTCTAAAAATTGCAGAAATTATATTTCTGCAATTTTGTAATCTTCTCTGCAATAACCGTATTCTTAGCATAAGTATTTAAACCAAATTTATTCTTTTTATATTATTAAATATAATTATATAACCTATTATAATCTTAGATCAAAGATTAATGCGTCCGTTAATTATAATAATATTAACAGTTAAAAAAGAAACGAAAGATTTGAAAATTCGGTGTGAATCTCAGGATTAATAGAACGTTCTTACCGTTTCTACTCTCACGAGAAGATTATGTCAAATAGTTTGATTTCTATTCTGACAAATCAATTTATTACTTTCAAAAAAATAATAACTAAAATTAAAAGGAAAAATGAATGAATATATCAGTATTGTAAGAAATTGTTTGTGTAAGACAAAGCCGAGATCTACTTCATCTACTTTCAAAGTGTTTAATAAACACGGGTGATAAAAGGCGCTAAATTTTTAACGTAGAGAAATTACAATAATATGGATTGCGATTTTTTTATACGGTTAAAAAACAAAATGATAAAAATATATATAAAAGTTACAATAAGTAATTTACTTGTAAACAAAGATTTACTATTTATACATACTAGCAGTTTTCAACGATACAGTTTTTCAAGCGACAAAAATTCTTGTTCTGTTTATCTAATATGAAATTTCTTTCAGCACTAAAAATAACAAAATTAAAACAAATAAGTCTAGAACAAGTAAGTAAATCTTTTGCTATTGTAAATATGTAACAATTTTCAAGATTACCTTTTAAGAAGCATTTCATCATTATTAAATTGAGTACACGCTAACATTTTATGAACTATAAATCATCTAACTGCTTCAAAACCTTTCTCGTTATCTATATGATTTTTTTTCAGTAAAATGATTAATAAAGTTATTAAATACAATAATAATTTTTCAATGCATTTATTCTACTTTTTTACAACATATTTGTTTCGTAAAATATGATTTATTTGCCTCTCTAGCTAATTAACTGTGTGGAGGGGTTAGAATAAAAAAATATTATTAGGTAAAGTAAGATAAAGTCCTTGTACAAATAAGTTCCTTTGAAGCGATCTGTTATATTGCTGATATTTTATTATGCTTTCAGTTCTTAAATATGCCATGTAAGTTCTAACTAATCATATTATTAAAGGAGGAGAAAAAGGAAAATATGTTATAAAACAAATTATAATAGCATCAGAATTAATAATTAAAAATTCAAATCCTTTTTTAAATCATTTGCTTGAAGTAAAAAAAAAAAAATTGTTTCCAATAGGTATTTAAAAAATATCTCGTAAAACGGCTAACAAAATTTTTATAGCGATACCAGAATGAAATAATCTTAACCTTGATTAATATGATTAATATTTATTTATTAAACGAAAATCCGGATAACTGTTGGTTTATTAACTGAGTGAAGAAAATAAATAATATGACATTATTATCTGTTAAGAAAGTATATTTTTAGAATTTTTTACGCATCTCACATGGGCTTAATTTCAGTAATTAACTAATTTGCGGAGCTCAGCAGAAATGCGATTGAGAAATAAAATAAAAATCTTTCTCGGATTTTTAACATTATTTCGTGGAAATTTGTCACGTTTTTAATTAATTCGTAAAGATAACGCAACTTATATTGATATTTCACTTTCTTTGGGACGTGGAAGTAAAAGTAGCACGCTACTTTGAATTGGCGTTATTCTCGGTAATGATGTTGCCAATATTGGCAAACTGAATTACTTTTTGAAGTATGTAAATTTAAATGATTGTTAAAAAACTACCATTCCGACCTGGATGAAGTGATTTTTTGTAAATAAAAACGCGTTAACTGCTGCAGAAAAGAAAATATTGTTAACATATTAAACATGGATTTTTTACCACTGCAGGTTGCTTCAAGTAAAAAAGTCGTCGTCTGCCATTATTTTGAACAGCATAAGAAGCAACTGTATAACTTAAACATTCAGTAAAACTCACGTCCTATGAATCCGAAATTTTCACTACCACCTTGGGAATAATAAAATGTGATGAAAAAATGATTGACAAATTTTAATAAAAATATATGCGTTTTGTAGTGTTTAATTGTGTAACGGGAGTTTTAATAACAACTTGAAATTATTTGCGAATAAAAGACATGATATTTAAAAAGAGTAAAAACAGTTTCTATTGAATTTGTGCTATGCGAATTATGTGAATGGTACGACTCTACCAATGAATGGTTGTTGACTAGAATGCTCCGGCCCACAAAAAAAGTCGTGCGTTTTATAACTGATAAATATATAGTAATACCCACACGCGCATGCGCGCACGGCACATGTATAACATAAATATTATTAATGAAATATATTTAACCCAAAATAATTTGTACTTTTGTAACCTTCATTCAAGGGTAAAGATCTGTAACAAAATGTAAAAGTTGAAAGAACGTCTTCAAAGTAGAATTTGATTAATTAAGCCAACACAATAAAAAATTAAGTCATCAGGATCACGAGAAAAAAAAACGTAAATATTTATAATTCGATCATTTATTAATTTTATCTAACTGTACTGAGAATAGACACATATCAAATAACCTTGACGCTAGCATCAACCAATACAATGTTGAAAGGGGAACCTAAAGAAACGGAAGGGAAAACACACTTTTCCTTTCCCCTCGTAATTCAATGAGACCTACAGCTAAATCAGCCAATCATCAAAAGGTTCTCACTATGTAGTATGAAGAATCTTTATAAATATAAAAAGATAGAAAAAAGATGCAGCAAACGAAATTGACGAAGACAAATATTTTCTTTTACTATTATTTCAACATTTAAAAAATGTAACAAAGGCCGAAAATATATGCTCACATATAGATAATGAAAGTTACTAAGCGTGTGCTTTTATCAAGAACAACTGCGTAAAATTCAAACCCAATCATACCTTTTACTTGTAGTACTACTAGATAAAGTACGGCACAATATCTTTCTAGTTTCACGCCTGAATAACAAAGATATTGAAGATATGTTGCAAACTGTATTGTCCCCTGGAGAAACCTAGGAAACGGAGTCGGTTATTTTCTCCGTTTTAACTTTACCATAATTTTTTTGTATAATTTTTATTATGTTTTCAATAAAATTTTATTATAATAACATAAGACAATATAAAATTAAATAAAACGATTACATAAAAATCAAAAAACCTATTCAATTTTTTTTTTTGTTTATTAAGTAAATAATGAATAAATTTTTATTTTACTTGTAATCTTTTAATTTTCCTACCTTTAAAAACACTGTCAATCTTTCCTACCGTAATACAGCCAGTCGTAATGATGCATTTTTGTATAGATAATTACATCTAATCAAAAACTTATCAAAACTTTCAACACTCTTTCAGATATCGAAAGAGAACATTGAAATGTTCTCGAAAACTTCTAAGCTGTCAAAGAACTTAAAAAATTAACCATTTCAGTCAACAAAATTATGAACAAAATGTAATAATTGTTAACAAAGTATTAATTACTTTGTTAACAAAGTATTAACAAAATTATTTGTTAATGTGCTTCATCCTTTGCCGTAAAACTGAAGCACAAACGTACGCATTCTCTATGAAATCTAATTTCGTACTGTAGCTGCAAACTATTTAGTTGCCCAGCATAAACTAATAGAAATAAGAAGCAACTTTTAAGTGATGATGTAGTCGATCGCTATGAAAGTAGCCAATGAGCGGGAGGCCTAAGATAAGGAAATACTTGTATGTATTGTGTCAAATATGAAATTTAATATAAAATTTAAAAAACATATAAATAATTAACAAAGTAAATTATAAATAAATAAAAAAATCTAGATTTCAATTGAATAAAATATTTAGAGATTATTTTACTAAAGGAACTTTTATGAAACTTTTATGAAAGAAGCTTTCCTTAATCCGTGCATCAATTTTTCTTTTTAAATTTATATTAATTAACACTTTGTTTGATGACTTCCTTTAGAATTTTGTTTATGAGTTTACATACGGTTAGCTTACGGTTAGTTTACAATCGGTATGACAAAATATTCTGCTTTTGGTTTCAGTCAAAAATTAAAAAACTTATTAAAAAAACAAAGACCCGACTACTAATTCTACCACATCTAACAAAAATAATTATGAGAAACAGACAAAAACAGTTGAACAAGTTCTTCTTTCTTTTTTTACAGGGTTTTTTTAGGATACATCCTGACCCCGATGGGGAAGACACCCTCCATGACGTTACGGTCACCACTCTAGCCCTGAAGGGCTTTACCGCAGATCATCTTCAGTACTTTAGCAACAGATGTCTTCCACTCTCGACTGCCTCAGTCAAGATGCCACCGATGCGAACGCCACGAATGACATTCCCAACGACGTACTACACTAGACTAGTTAACCCTACAAATACTTTCATAGTCTTAAGTAAGACTACTGCAAGCGTACTGCCGGATTAATCATCTGCAATAACTCGATTGTTTGTCAACGGATTTTTACAAATTACGTCTCACTTTGTTCAAAATAAAATGCTTAATAAATTTTGTAAAGTAAAAATTTGATCAAACAAATAATCACAAAGCTATTGAAGATTAAAAAATTAAGATGGCCGCCATTTTGAAATTTTTGAAGGTGACATTTTCAAAGATTTTATTTTGTAGAACAAGACACTAGTCAGATTTGGCAAATTTAATTAAGGTAGGTTTACCCGTACCTGAGAAATAATATTTTTTGTTCAAATCACACAATGGTGTCCAGAAGGAAAACAAATCAAAGTAGGACTATATCGATAGAACGTTTTTCCTCATTTTTGTGTCCTGAATCAGTTCCTGAAGTTCCGCGAAAACGTCCCAGTACTCTGTATATATATATATATATATATATATATATATATATATATAGAGAGAGAGAGAGAGAGAGAGAGAGAGAGAACGAGAGAGAGAAAGAGACATTACTATACTTATAGAAAACTATTGTTAAAAAGATTAAAACTAGTTTAAAAAAAGTCAAATGTTATTTTTCATCGGAGTTTGTTTACCCGCGTTGGAATTTAATTATGAGTAACCATTGATGTGATATAAAACTGATAAATTGCGTGAATTAATTACATAATAATGGATTAAATCTTTATTCTTTAGGATAGTCAAACAATATTTATTTCTAAGCTTATATTTTAATTTAATTAGATCATTATATTTCAAATAATCTATTTTTTAAATGAACTGAAAAATAATTATTGACTGATGTACAGGTGAAAATTTTATTTAATGGTTTGGAAAGCTGCCCTTGAGTATAAATTGTCGTCAAGAAACAGACAGAACCCTTGTCTTTGAAAAGACATGTCTTACGAGCAATGCATTGAAAAAATTTCTCTCACATTAAACCTGCTGTGCGGTATTTTCGAAAATTTTGATTTACTCAAAGAACGACTTCTAGGAATTACGAACGGAATATTACGCATGTTTCTCATTTTCATTGTTTTTGTGTGTTTTTTTAAAGTGTTGTCTCTTTTTGATTTTGTGAATTCAACATTTTATAGCACGGCCAATTTATAATAAAAAAGATTAAGCAAGTTAACGTTTAATAGCGGTTTTAAAAAACACTATTTTGTCTCTTAAGTTTCACCAATGACGAATTTCTATCTGACAGCCGCTTTTAAACAATTTTTCTCGGTAAAGATAAGAAATATTTTCACGGAACCATCACTTTGACTGATACGATTACTAACGCGTATAATCTCAGTCAACGAAAGGATACAAAAACGGTTTAGAAGGAAATAAGAATTTCGGTCGGAACTGCTGCAAATCTCAACTTTACTGTAGAGAAAAACACTCTACTCTTTCTGTTAGAAAAGAGTAGTTTCCTCTCTTTGATTCATATTGGAACACGTGTAATGAATGTAATGTATTTTTTTCTGTACTCTTTCTTAAAGTCGTGGACGTTCAAACTCATTTTTAAGAAATTATTTCTTTCTTCCGCAATCCATTAGTTTATTAAAATTATGTGTTAGTTAACACATTAATTGTTTTAATTATGTTAAAAACTCTGTTCTTAAATATAATTTATCATAACACTAATTTTTTTAATATAATTTAACGAAATTATGAAGAATTGAAGTCGCATAATTAAAAAATAAGTGAAAAACAGAATACTTTTTCGGGACATATTCATTGTGAAAGAAACTGTTAACTAGACTACAGTAGTTAAAAAATTAACTAATTTACAAAATTATTAAAAATAATAAACCCTCTTTTCAGCTTCAACTTGGACAAAAACGTTCAGAGAACGATTTTGATAGCCGGATCCAGTTCTACAAACATTTATTATATTTACTAAATTAAACTAAACACCTGAAAATAGGTTATCTGAGAAGCTGAGTAAATGTGTATGCTACAATACACCAAATACGATGCAGATTCTAAACGAATAGAAGTACCATGCTTTCAAGTAACAGAAGTCAAGAATATTATGTACTATACTTGTTGCAGAAGATAAGTTTCTAAAATTTATTTTGTAACTTAATCCAAAGTCGAAAATATTATCACAATTTTTTTAAATTCTGAAATTTATTATTTTCTAGTACTGCTTTAAAAATGTAATATCAACCGATCTACACCAAATACGCCATTCGTTGAAAAGTATTGACAATTGTGTGTACTGTTAGTAAATAATTAACAAAACTTTGAATAATTAGTTCATTATTGAATGTAATCTGAAAGTAACGTGTAACACCATGTGACACGTATTCTCTCGTTTTATTTCTTGCATAATTTTTACAGTTTTTTTGTAGCAGATATCTAAAGATAAAAAATAATTATTGAAAAAAAGGGTTTTAATATTGTTCTTCCGATTAAACTTTGCACGTATAATACGAACATTCATAAGAAATTTTCTACCTATTAGTTAGTACTCTTAACATGCTTCAAGATTGTTACTTTTTTTTAATTATGTTTTCCTTCTACCATGATGTTATCCTGAATCTGATATTTATTTGTTTTCTATCACGAATCCCTTTTTTGGTCGCTTCAACAAATATTAACTTCATATGATATTTTTGAGTTTGAACGTTGACTCTAAGAAAGTCTTCTATTTCCAGGTTGTTTGAGTTGTTTGAAAAAGTAATGTAACAAATATTTCGTTTTATATTCAACAATCTTTAAGATTTTGGGTAAAACATAATTAAATAAAGTTTCCGAGCTTTTAATGACTTACGTTTAAAAACATTAGAAATATATACGAAAAAAAATATTAATAATTTTTTTGTGTACGAGGCATACGCTACAGAAGATTGGACGGACGGTCGTTTATTTACATATTCAGTGCATTTAAATTGAAGATACCATTTCCTTTAATGTTAATAACTTTCTTTTATTCCTTACTTACAGCGTGAAAGTTATAATAAAACTATTTTTGTACCCATCAGTCTTCTCTAATTGAAATAAAAAAGAAAATATCATTTTAGATTTTAAAAATGTACTCATTATACAAAGTTGTCAAGATTTATTCTATTTCTACTAGAGATTGGAAGATTGGTAAGAAGACATTTTATTTTATGTTCATACAACTGGAAAGGAAGTCTGAGTTACAAAAAATAAAATATGTTAAACTATAATGTAAATCATGATGCATAGATTCGTATGAGTTGGGGTTAAAATTTGTGTCACGGTTAAAAAAAATAGCTTACTGCTGTTGATAAAGAACCAAAAATCAAGAGCTAATATTTGAACTGCCCTTAGGAATACTTTGAGAATTTTCAGTGAATTAAACGAAGCATAAACACTTACCATATGGATCAGAAACATGGATGCTGACGACGAGTGTGGAATGATTTTGCAAATTCTAGATTGTTTTCAAATATTTTTATTGATAATTAGTGGTTTGTGAAACTTAAATATTTATTACTGAAATCAAAAGACAATTAGTTAAATAATACAATTCTTATTTTTATTAATAACTTCCATTTTATAATGTTTTAATACTATTTCAATTCACTTCATCTGTTATTTTTCATAAGTATGTTTTTCTACTGTTCATTTCATATATGTCTATCGGGATATATACGAATGAAAAACTATGTTAGGGTCATTGAAATAAAATGGAAATTAAATTACCGCTCCAAAGACAGTTTTTTAAATAGATGCAGGAGAAAACTTTTCCACAAATATACATTTTTTTACATATTTTTGCGTATTTTCTACTGATGATAATTACTTAACAATCAAAATGGACATCTAGGTTTAGATTTTAAGTAAAATGTTTTTATAAACTGTTTTTGAAGCGTATTCTTTATTGGATTTTCCATTTTATTGGGATAAAATTTATTATTTGCCTCAGAAGTTGTTTCTGGGAAACTAACTTTCTAATTCAATTGAAAAATTATTAAAAAGAAACGCATTTTAACGTATATATTTTTTTGATAAATTATTTTATTAAAATTTAAGTCGAGACGTTGCATTTAATGCGTTTTTTACAACAGAAAGGGATAATTAATTTTTTGCGTTGCAATATTTCTTTATTATTGATTAAGGAAATACAAAGCGTCTGTAATATAAGTGGAACAAATCAGAGACGCTTTCTGCTAGATTATGGTGTTCATAGTACAGACAGCCTCTGACGTAAAAAGAGTGATGATGTCACTTATTGGGCTTAAAATCACCTGCATATCTGCAGGCTTGAGAGCGTTTTCCAACAGAGATATTCGGCTCCATGAAGAAGGCCCGGTAAATCACGTTACCTGTAATTAATCTGGCGTATCTTCAGAATTGCTTTGCCATTTATGAAAATAATTTATCAAACACCTCTCATCACCGACATTTTTTAAGTTTATGGTACTTAACCGATAAACATTACTTTTGAACTACCATTTTCTTTTTATAACTTATGTTTTTTTTTTTTTTTAATAATAAATTATAATTTATTAAAAGTAAGCTTAATATTGATATATTTACGCTTCATAAAATCTTACATTTCAGTTTATTTTTAGATGAATAATTACATTATGATTCTTGAGTGTTATTGGGTTTCTTTTCATTTCCTTTATAAATAATATATTTCAATATTAACAATATAATCTTATTAGTGCACGCATCTGGAAGAAATTTTATTGAGCACCTGCGCAAGATTATCATCAAAGCTAACTTACTATCAACAGGTATTACTAAACAAACACATCTTTATTTACGTAATAAATTCACCATCCATTTAACACACATCCCGGTACTTCCTGTAAAATTATTCAGCTTCATTGAATGTGTCGTATAACCACATATAACACGTATGTGTTCTTTTTTAGTGACTTTTTTCCTCTTCTTTGTATTCCAGTATTTATATATAGTAAATATATATATTTATATTCACGTTTATAATATTTATACTAAAAAAACATGATAAATTTGATCGATTTTAAATATTTCATGTCAAGGTATAGAATAGCAATGTAATTATATAATAAATTGACAATGTAAATAAAAATATGTGTAAAACAATTTATTAATATTATAAACTAGTTCGCGTTTCTTTTTAATACACTCACGTATTTGAGTAACCGTAGAAAAAAATAACTTATATGTCTCATTTGAATTATAAGCACTGAAGAACAGTTTTGCTTCATGTAAGAATTTTTTCGTCTATCGTTTGTTCAGGGTTTGGATTAGAAATTATCTGGATTTTTTTTAGAAAAAAACAGCCTGATCTGAATTGTATTATATTTTTATTTTAAATCTGCTACGGATCTATATTGGTTCTTTAGCATTTTCTCATGTTAAAAGTACACCGTATTTATTTTCTTATTGCGAAAATACCAGTGTTATGGTGTATGAATAATTTTTCTTATTAATGTTCATTTATCCTTGGGGTGGCTAATTTTAATCCCAGAATAAAATACTTTTATATAATTAAACCTACTTTCTGTTCTGTTCTATGAAATGCTTTATGCCATCTTTACCTAAGTTAAATCTCTACTTTCCAGTCGTAACATTAATAATATTTATATTTTTTAATCTGTTTTCTGTAGACGAAAAGTACTACATACTTCATTTTGGAATAAACACACTAAAATTATTATTTATTATCTTCAATGTTAATGAATTAATCTACGTTAAATTGATAAGTAGCAGAATTTTTTCTCCACTTTTGTTTTCTTCGTGAATAATTTTAAAAAATATCTAAGCTAAACGAAAAAGGTAAACATTTTACGAATTATCGCAGTAATAATTTTTTTTAATCTTCTAAATATCAAATCTAGTTTTAAATGTTCAGTTAATAATTAATAATTTCTCATACACAGAAACTAAATATAATTAACTTTATACTATTAATTATTAATCTTAAATTAATAAAGTATATTTTTTATAAAAAATAAGCTTTTAATTTTTTTAGAGTGGCCATTATCATGAATGAATGAATATATATTTGGCCTACATTCAAGGAGTAGAAAATTTAACCGATTTGAAATTATTTTTTCCATTTTCTTCTTTCTGTTTCTTATTTAATTCTTTATTAATCGTTAGCTACTCGGCTCAAAATTAGAGCGCATAATATCATTTGTTCGAGAGTATTAGAGATAAAAAATGCGTGATTATTATTTTACGAATTAGATAGCTTAGTACGGGAATGGCTATATGCGAGTACTTGCTTTATTAACGGAGCGAAGAGTAAACGATCTTACCCAAGAGAAGGATACCTCTGGAATAACAAAGTCCAGGGCGAGCGTTATTGAACACTTCTGGGACTTTCTTAGAGGGGTGGAAAACCACGTGACGTTATCGACCCCCTCTCCAGTGATAACGCGTTGTCATAGCGACTGTTACACCGAGGAAGCGGGGCGGAGAGGCGTTTTTCCCTTTTCTCTAATGGCAAGCTTGTGTTTTTCTCTCCGTTTAGTCGTGCAGTAGATCTGACCCGGTGGACGTTAAAACGCATCTATATCCGATGCGACTCGTACAATTGCACATCGGATGTGCAACTTTTATTAATTTTTTAGCGAAGCCGTTAATTTTATTTTTACCAGATTATTTTTAACAGACGCTGTGTTTGTGGTGAAATAGTGAATAAAATGATTTAAATTTTGTGTTAACTAGGAAAATAAATATAGCATATCGACCGAAGAAATAAGGTCGACGAAATAGTAGCGAAGGATGCAAGAGTGTAGGAGATAAAGGCATGGGGACTGTTCTCAGTTTCAGCCCCCGGGAGAGGCGGCCGATATACACAACGACCGCGAGCCACTCCCCGCCAGAATTTACGCTCAACAACCTGAGCTACGAACAATTAAATAACGCCAAAAACCGCGAGGCAATGAGCGCTTCATTGGTCGTATCTCAGAATCCGAATAATAATCATCACCATAATAATAATATTAATAATGAGAACGCTAGAATCATATCGGAGAAGAACGCTCTCGAAAAGAATTTCAAGAAACATTCTTTGTTCATCAACGCCCTCAGCTGGAAAAGATTCTCGACGACAAATAACAACAAGAAAAAACTGGACAACAAAAACAAAAACTTGACGACAACGTTTAGGCAGCCATTAGTCGATAATATCAATCCCATCGTTGTAGATAAGAACAAAAATATTCAAAAGGCGGCTGCGATATCATGTTATTATCCACCGGTAAAGAGTGCAACAACCGGTTCCATACCGACCTCCGCGAGTCTGGACCTTGTGCGAGCAAATAACACCAATAATAACAATCTCTTGAGCGAAAAACTCGCTCCCAAAGTTGTTTTGTTGCCTCCTGCTCCCCAATTGAAAGTACGAGCACCCCCTAAGAAGACAGTTATCCAAGCCTCTACATCAGAGCTGCTCAAGTGTCTCGGTATATACCTGCACACAAAATGTTACCGTCTCAAGGACTTCCAGGCAGGAGACGCCGTCATGTGGCTTCGTACTGTTGATAGAAGCCTCCTGCTGCAGGGCTGGCAGGTATGTAAATAATTTATATCGTTCTTATTAACAGTTTTAATCGTATCTTTTATCAAAGGGTTGATGATATATAACTTCAATAGTTTAAATTCTAATTTCTAAATGATGTATAAACAGTATCCGCTCACGTATGTAGGTGTATGAGTCACTACCCCCTTTTTTCCTCACAGTCAACTCTCTCTATATCCTCTCTGTAATTCCACCACGTTATAATCACACACTTATCTTTATTCTTTCTCTTTATTCCACTCTTCCATTCTTCAAATTTTCTATGTCTCAAAGCACGAATATAAAGGAAAGAATTAATAATACACACTTCTCAACAGTAATTATGCCCCTTGGTCTGCGTGTTTTATTACGCGCACGCGTATGATTGTGAAGTTGATGATATAAATGTAGCAAACAACTGTAGTTTGACGATTAAAAAAACTGTAATTTTCATTAATAATGATCCAGAGTAATTTAAAAAATTTCTTGAATTTCAAAAATTTAGGCCTCACACACTTACATATACTAAATTAAAAATTATTTAGCTTATATTTTACTACCCTGCACCCACGCATACGCATCCAGACACATAGGCACAAACATACACACATTTTACGTATACACTTTAAAAATATTAAGACAAAGTTTTTCATTTTCAAAATGATTTAGAGCAAGAAGTATTAAATATTTATCTGAAAATTAATATTAAAGGATTTCCAATCCTTCAACAAAAAATTATAATAAAAATTCAAAGATGTAATAACATATAATTTTTTTAATAATTCAGTAGAATAAGTGAAAAAATATACTTTGCTTCATATAATTAAATTTGCAGGAATTGATTTTCCTTCGAGAAAAAAATGTACGTGTATAGATTCGAGTTTATTTAATATAATGACAATACATAATTATTAAAATTTATTTATTTAAATAGCATAATAATAGTCCAAGTTTGGTCCTCTTCTAGACCACCAAAAATGTTTTTTGACGCGTCAGTCTATAAATTGTTGAGAATTTTTTGCCAATTTTTTTTAGTATTTTAAGTTAAAAGTAAGAAGATTTTAAGACCCACTTATACTGCTAAATACATAATTTCCCATGTTGTAATTGGTACACGTCATTTTTCCTACAAATGAGTCACAATTATACTTACTCTTTCATATGATGTGCACTTGTATCATATAAGTGACTATCATAATACAATAATTATCATTACTCACAGCACACTCAAAGTTTATTACTACTATTTCACGTATTCTTCTTTTGTTTATCGTTCTTTGGGATTTATTTTTTAATCTTTATTCAGTCAATTACTTTTTTTAAATTTAAGGGCTCTGAAAAATCATCAGATACGATATCCCAAATTCCCTGTAACAACCCGCGCTTTGGGAAAACGTGAAATTAACCCAATTCTAATTTTATTGTAGTTTTTGTAATAAACAAATCTGTATAAATCTATATAGGTTATATCCAGGTAGGAAAATTCCAGATAAAAAGTAAGCAAAAATATATAAAACTTATTTGAAAACCGATAACAGTTTAAAATTATATAACAACAGACGAAATTAATAAATAACTAATTGAGTAATCTACACATTTTCTTGATTGGATTATCCATAGTCGACACATATTCAGCTTTAAACTATTCCATAGTAGGTACAAATTTCAGTGGTTAGACCAATATTTAATGGAAAAGTGTTCGTATATTAATAAGTTACTTTTTACATTATTATCGTTATTATTTTGTTTATAAAAGATAGAAGTAAGTAATAACTTCTGTTTGTTTTTCACATATGTTTGTATATTGTACTAATACTTCTTAATCACTTAGACGTTAAATAAACACTTGTGCAGTGACATTATTAAATAAATTATTCAACAAAAATATGTGCGTGTTGACATGTGCTTAGAGATATATTTTCTAAATAGACTCAACAAATACACAGTTTATAGAGTAAATCATATAATGAAACTTATTTGAATTTAAACCTTAGTTTTAATTAAATTTTACTTTCTAATACGCGATAAAGAAACTACCAATGAAAAAATAAAGAAGTAATTTCATTATCTAAAAGTTCAATTCTACATTTCGCGATATCTTGGGTATTCAAAGTATTTGTTAACACGATGGTCTGAATCTGTATCTCATACCACTAATCGATAACAAAATACATTGATTCTATTTTACTTTTTTGTGTTATTGATTGTCTCGAATAAAAGTAAAACAGTATTGATTATCCTTACAGATTTTTTCACAATAACAATCCGCTAAAGCAATTAATCGTATGACGAAGAAAATTCATGAGGTTCTAGTTCATTCTCAGAAATATTCAGTTTTATTTTTTTGTGATTTATGGCGTAAATGCGTTAAGTTTTACCATTATCTAATTAATTTTTAATTACTTGTTTAAACTCATATCTTATATTCATGCATTTTTTTTTACTACTTAATATATTCACGATTTAGTTTTTCTGATATTTTTTAACCATTTTTAATTGTGATATATTACCAGGGAGAAAATTTTTAAACAAATTATACATAAAATTTATTCTTTGACCTACTCTCAGATAAGTTGATTAAAAGACCAGTAGCAAACCGGATTACATGTTAAGCTGATCACGACATGTTAAACAAAGAACAGTAACCATTAACCTAATTGTATAATTTGTATATTACTATGTATAATTATATGCATAGACCCACGCGCTCGCACACACACATAAATGTGTGTGTGTGTGTGTCTATGCAGTTAATTATACATAGTAATATACAAATTATACAATTAGGTTATTGGTTACTGTTCTTGAGTATATAAATATATATATATATATATACATACCCACGCGCGCGTGTAAAATTCCTTATCACCATCCAATCATTTTCATTTGGGGATCCAGAATTATAATTTTGACTATTAATCCAAGTTGATTCCATACATAGATTCCAATTTACATTAATCCACTGAAATAAAGATATTGAATAAAAAGTTTTTTTTTCCAATTTATAATCTGTATTGTAATTGAATAAACAAATTAAAATCTTCCAAAGTTAATTTTTAACTAGAAAATTATTTAACCAGAATATTTCGATTTTTATTTTCATAATATTTTATAATAATTAGATTTATTGATACTGTTTAATACTTTTTCAAACTTAGTTTAAAAAATAAATAAATAAATAACTTTTTTTTTTTATTGCATATTTGTGTAGTAAACTTCAAATTTCTGAAAAATTATCAGGCTAAAATTACCAGCATTCTAACTTCTTCCTCCCTTAATGTCTCCCTATTCTTGAAATATTTTTCATGAATTTATATTCCTGAAAACGTTTTTGTTTCCTTCAAGAAGTACTTAATTAATAATTACATTCCTTAGATAATAATTCAGAGTGTTTGTGGAGTAGCTGGAATCATGGAATAATTAGCGTTAGATTAAATTATTAAAAATAGTTTTGTTATTTAGATTATTATTCTGAAATCAAAGTAGAATGTGCATTCATCAAATATTGATATTAATGAATCTGTGAACAACACAAAATAATTCACCAAATGAAAATTAAAGAAAAATTAATTTAAAACTTATTCCTTTATATGTTTTTGATTAATAGAAATAACATTCTGAAATTTGTTTTATAGCTTCAGTATAATGGATTTATAAATGATTCTACATAAATGAATTTATATTTTTATCATTAAGTAAGAAAAGATGCATTAGGTAAAAAATTAATAGCTTTGGAGTTTTACATACATCAAAGTTAGTGACTAATTATAGTAATTAAATTTGATATGCTTACAACAGCTAGTATAATTCATTTTGTTTTTTATACAAGAAAGAGGTCATTTACTTTATCTATGGCTTAAACATTTTGATTTCTGCCTCAAAAATCTATCTGAAATCACATAATCTAAACCACAAAACCTAATATTTTAAGTGCTTTTTAATTATTTAGAGATTATTAATTGATGATAATAGATAAGCGAAACGTTTTAGGATAATGTAAACACTTTAAAGGATCAGTATTAACTACATAAACAAAGCAAATTTAATCTGTTTATACCTTTAATATTAATTTAAAATGTACTAGTCCGTCCTTAAACTACAAAGTTTGATTCATGATAGATTTTCCCTATTACAATGATTAAATTTATTGCATTAAAATGTTATTTATTGTAGAATTGTAACTTTTCGTTTATACTAATTATTTCTACTTGATTATAAGTTTGCTGCTTGTCTATATAAGCAGAGTATGTTATTATATTTTATAGAAGTATTTAACTGTTATTATAATGTTTTGCTTAATACTTACGGTTAAATTTTTTTTTTCTTAAAAATCTCTTGCATTTTTAATTTCATAAATGTTTAAACCAAGAGATTTTGTGCTAAGAAGGTTTTTCCATTTCATTTAACAATATTACTTTACTAGATCCCAGTTAAACCAAAAATATCAATAAACAAGGAAACCCTCTCTTTGGTTATGATACATTTAAATGGCTTTCTGAAAGCTTAGTGCATCAATCAGCTAAACAAATCTGATAACTCTGTACCCTGAAACCAGATAATTTTGTTTCTATATTATAAATGTAATACAATAATTTCATAGCCAAATAAAATTCTATTTAAATATATTTTAAATGATTATTAATTAATCTGTCATTACTATTGATCGGTAACAACACAGATTATGGATTATTGGAGACACAGTTTACTAATGAACAAGCACACAGCTCATATAAAAAATCACATCAACCATGTTTGTAATAATTCATTTTGGTTTTTATACTAGGAAATATTGCAACACTGCCAAGTAGCAAAAAACATAAATAAAAAACCAATAAACAATGTTGATAAACATTGTTTGTATTATATAAAAAATCAATTTAAGTAATATGTTTTAAGTTCAAGAACTAATACGACTGAATTAAATAACAATTTCTTACCTAACCTGTGCAACAATGTTTTTTTAACATTAAGCACAGTATTTTTTTTTACCCCTGAAGTATTAATAACTTAACCGAAATATGCTGTATATTTCATTCAGTCAACATGCAATGAGAATATTTATTAACCACAAAAAGGAATAAGTTCTAAATAACTATTCTATAATATTCTTATTCCAATACTATTCTATTGTTGAAAAACACAATTTTTTTACAAATATTTTATATCACTTACTTAATAACTTTCTACATGTTCAAAAATTTACAAAATTCATAGCCTTTGTTTTCCTGTCATTTTTCATAATTCATAACCATTAGTATTCAATTTCTCATTTGAATATTATATGTATATCAGAAAAGCTGGAATGTTAGCTTATAATTTATTAATATTTTCATTCTATTAATTACATATTTTCTATTAATTACAAATGTATTTATTTGATTGAAGTCCTCAACTGAATATAAAATGCAGGTAAATTGTGGAAAAGAGTTTTATTAAAAAAGTTATATAAAAGTTACATTTTTAAAAATATTAAAATTATTAAATATCCTAAAATGTTTTTATCTTAGATATTAAATATTTTGAAGAATTAAAAGATTTAAAAATTATATATTCCAGTTTTTAAAGTTGATTATGGTATTATCCACCACTACTGCTAAAAGGATACCTATTTTTAGTATTGGGATGGATTACTTCAACCGTGGGATAAGGAATGAAAATTTTCCTGTATAAAATCATATTTAAAAAGAAAATTAGTTTTGAAAAATAAATTTGATGAAGCAAGAATGTAAAAATTTATAGAATTCTAATTTTTATGCTTCTTTGAAATTGTTTCAAAAATGTCTCAGTAGAATTTCCAGTGATGTATGTAGTGAAATCTTTTATTAACAAAAAATTGTAAATTTTAAAACAAAGCAAATTCCAACCCTTCGATTTGCAGCACCATCTCATCTAATTTTCCCAACAATTGAATATCTATAACAAAAGATAAAAAATCCACTATAAGGGATAGCTCTAATCTTACATTACCTCCCCTGGAGTGTTAGTCTGCTACTTATAATGGTAGTCATCATTTTCTTTGCCAAATCTTTTAAGCCAAGTTGGAAGTTATAAATAGATTTTTCAATAACATGAAAAGATACATATCTTAAATGTATTACCATAAGACAGTAAGAACAGAAATGCATCCAGTACATGTAAACAGGTTTTGCAATTAATACTGACATAAAACCAAAACAACAAATTCATTACTTTTCAGTTATTCAATTATGTTTTATTATAATTAAAAGTTCTTCTTAAAAAAAAAATTCTGATGTGGGCACCAGATGACTTCATTGCATACCTATCAAATTACATATACTTTTTTTCAAAATAAAAAGGTCATCAAATTTTATTTCATTAATAACTTCTGATATTTTTTTATATAAATATATTTTTTATTGTTATTTTTGAATTATTATTTACTGTATTTTTTTACAATCAGAGGTTAATAATTATTAATAAATTAATATATTTAAATTAAAAAAAAGGAAATGAAGTCAGATTGAACTGAAGCGCCTTCCCCTTGTAAGTTCCAAATATTTCATTAATTAAAATTTCATGGGGCAATAACTCTGGGACCAATGAATATAAGTACCACTTATCATATATCATTGAAAAGCTCTCAATGAGGGCTTATTACTGCAGTTAAGAAAAAGTCCTAAATCCATATTTTTTTTGGATTTTGGGTTTTTTGAACACTTATAATCCAGTCAATTGCAATCAAAAAGGCAGGTGCACAACTAGATGTTACAACAGTCCTAAATCCAAAATTTCAACATCCTATGACAAATAGTTTTCGAGTTATTCGAGATACATACATACGTACTGACATCATGCCAAAACTAGTCAAAATGGATTTAGGGATGGTCAAAATGGATATGTCTGTTGAAATCTGAAAACCGAAATTTTTCACGATCACAATACTTCCTTTATTTTGTACAAGGAAGTAAAAACATTCTGCAATAAAATGTATTTCAACTTATAGCCTCAAATAAGATCAGCTATTTCAAAATGTCACATGCGTTTTTCTCCTAGTATATTGATAATCATTCTTCTTCACAAATCATACACTTCTGGAGAAACTGAAATACCATAACAGAAATAGCACGGTGATTCTCTCACAATCTTCATGAAGGATCATTTTCCTTAATCCATCATTAAGTTTTCAATCGCCTGTCAACACCTCCAGCTGAAAAATATCCATGTCCATTTGTTCATATAATCTCTGAAAAAGATGGAATATGGTGATCCATAAATCTTCAAAACACAGGTTAGGATACTACTACCACATAGGCAGTGGAAAAGTGGAAAAATGACATTTCCTGCTACTTTTCCGCTATCCTCTGTTGTGTAGACATTTTTACTACACTGTACTTCTCAGTTACTTTTTCCACCTGATCATTTATGTGAGAGAGCTTTTAGATCAACTGGACATCTGTCAAAATGCATAGAAGTAACAGATTTTATAATAGGACCTACAAACTGATATTAGCCTCTGAATTTAAAGTAAAATTATACTATGATTTACGAATTTCTACTGAAATAAAAGAAAAATATTCGAATAAATAAGTGAACCGTATGAGCTGGAACTAATAGGGACACTTTAAAAATAAGTATTCTTTTAGTCAAATAACATGATGGCTCGTCCATTATATACTGAATATTCTCAGATGAAAACCTGAAAGACCAAGTGCATTAATAAGAGAATTATCAGTAAACATGCAAAGATAGTGAAAGTACGTATTCCAGCTAAAATCATTCTTCTGCTCATCCATGTAGGTACTTTCACACTATTTTGTTCATAGCATCTGTTCATATAGATTGTGTATTAGTAGCATTTTTTATATTACTGTTTACAAAACAGTAATATAAACCATAAAGAGTTTTCCTTAACTATGTGTATAACCATTGTACCAATTCTTTCATAATTACATTATTCTAGTTTCAAACATCAAGTATGCTGGGTACTATACCCAGAAACATGTAAACAACTTCAATGCAAGGTACAAGTCACAAAAGTTGTATAACTGTTGCTGTTCCAAAAAGTAAAAAATATTTCTTGGCAGGATTACTAGCCAACGTGAAAAGAAATTCCTGATAGATTTATTGTTCTTCTTCACTAAGCCCAATATGGGCTGCAAATCACCATGGCAAATCTATTAGTTCTCATGTGAAACTTAACCCAAGTTACACCTTCACTTTACTCATCAAATAGTTTTGTCGGTATATCATATGAATATTTGTAAATATTATTTTTTATTTTTTATTTTTTTTGAAGCTTTAGAAGCATTGACTGCTGTGGTCATTAGCCCCTTCCACAACAAAAGAAAAACATGCTATTCCCTCCTGGTAATAAAACGCTACCGACTTGTCAATAAAGTTCATCTAATAGTCAGACTTGTCATAGGATTAAACCTCCCCCCCCCCAAAAAAAACCACAAAAATGGCAAGGAGTAAAAGGTCATTACCACTTAAAAAAAAAAAAACATTTCTTGCAATCGTAATCAAACAATAAAATTTACATCAAGTAAACACCATGAAAAATTACTATTAAAAAATATTAGAAAACACTAATATAAAAATATTTTGTCAAATACATAATGATAAGAGTGATAATAAGATAAATATGATAAGAGTGATAAATACATAAGGATAAGAATGATAAGGCTCTTGCTACTTAATACCTCACATCGCTTACAGTAGAAGATGTTCAGTGAACATCAAATAGACACACTTAAAAACTCTCAAGTTATACAAAAATAAAAATAAAAATACAAATTACATTGAAATAAATTCTTTATAAGAATATTAAACAGATTTCTTTTTAAATGTTATCGCCTCGATTTTCCTTTCGGCCATCCATTTTTACTCCTTTTCTCCATCTAACGAAGGGCCTCGATGTTGACATCCATTGTATCCGAGTCCTCCGAGATGAAGTCTTCAGTTCCCCCGGCGTAAGTCTCAGAGGATCTCCTGCTCCCGCCGTCGTATAACACCGGCTCCGCTGGTGCAGTCAAAAGTACATCGCAGTCCAAACTGGAGGTACCTACCGCTAGAATACGTGAGGAGGTCGATTGTCTCCGCTAAAGGCCGTTGTGCTTTCGGAAATTCCGCTGGTGGTTTTTGAAAATGTTCCTTTTCCAGAATCATCACTTCTGGTTTCGCAGATCGCTCGGTGAGGATTTTTACCTCCTGCACTTTTACTTTAGTCGGTTCAATCTTTCTCTCAGTTACTACTTTAATTGTGGAATCAAATTTAGGCTTTACGTAGCTGTTTTCAACAGTTCTTTCTACTTTCTTCTGCGATGGCTTTGGGATGTTTCCTCTTCATGGTCGACTCTTCATTTTATCCTCGATGATACGTTCAATTATCGTAGCTAAAACTGGTGCTAATTCTGGCAGCACATCTTTTGACTTTATAGAAGCTGTAAGAGCTGCAGGATCAGCCGCAACTTTCACGTATGAAGCTGTCTTTGGCGTTCTGGCAAGCACAATTTTCCTTGCGTCAAAATAGCTGACTTTCTGTGTTATCTTGATCTCTTGGACAGTTACTTCCTTTTTATAAATAGGGAAGTTCCTGGACCTAGCAGAATGGTGTCTATGACAGTTGACACAGACAGGAGGATCCCTGCACGGGTCATCGGGGTATAATGGTTCACCATACACGCATATCTGTTTTCTTGTACAACGTGCTGCCATATATCCGAATCTCTGACACCCGAAGCAACGCAAAGGTGTTGGAATAATCGGACCCTCATCCAATCTGCGAAAACCAGCTTTAATCTTCTCTGGACACTTTGTTTTATTGAAAGTTAGCACATGTGATGCGGAGGGTTGAACTTCCCCGTTCCAACGCATGTTTAAGCGACGGCACAACGCCTTGTTCATGCAGTTCATTTTCAATCTCCTCTTCTGTGCAGTTTAACAAATCCCTGCACACAACAACAACCTTTGAGGTGTTCACTGTACTATGAGGAGATACCTCATGATATCTCATGAGGAGATGTCCATAACTCCGATTTTCTTTTCTTTTAATAATCGCAATGATTGAACGTCGCTGACAGATTCTACAAAAGGTCCCACGGCAGTTTTCCTTGTCTCCTTTACCGGTCCTCCAGCATCTTCCGTGATGCCACGAGCTATCATGAAAGGAGTAGTTTTCGAAAAATCACCGTCCTTCCCCTTTATAACTAAATATTTTGATATTGAACCTATTTTCTTTGGTCTAAACTTATGTGTTTCCTTATTTTTTCCATATCTATATTCTCTTCTTTATCACTAAATTCTACATTTTTCCTTCTCTTCGCTTGCGAAGACAAAAAGAAGGCTCTCCAGAATGAGGGTTTTTACGTGGACCCTCTGTCACGGAAGATGTGGATGTTAAGTGTTCCATAAATCTAAATTATGCCAGTCATGATGTCACAAAGTGCGGGCGGAGAGACAGTTGAGCGTGCCCCGGATCATTGATCCTGTCTGGGTTCCCCCAGTCAGCCGCCTCCTACAAATTTAACCCGGGCCCGAGAGCCAGGTACTGCCTGACCCACGATACCGACATCCCAGGGCTCGCACGTAGCAGTAGGGCTCCGATGTCAACCATGGGACAATCCCTGCAAAGGGCGGAAGTGACTGACACACTGGACGGCCCAAGACCGGCAGAGCAAGCTCACAGCAGCCCACCCTAAACCCGGCTCCACAACCGAGAAGACGGATGGACACTCTCCGTCCGCACTCCGCCCAGAGTCAGCAAGCACAGATCTTGGTCATGCCTTCCAGCCCCGCTGCAGCAGTAAAACCGAGAAGCAAAACCGCAACCAGCTCGGATAGCTCGGGATCGCCAATTCCATACTCCAAAGGGAGCTCCTGTGCAAGACCATTTCTCTTACGGCCGGCATAAGTGCAGGTTCCGAAGTACGATGTCGTTGCCCGCCCCGGATGTGTGCGTAGATGTTGTTGCACGGACGTGAGGTTGAATTTATCCGGGACGTTATTATTTTTTTTTTAATTATATTTTTTGTATCTTATGTGCTTTACAAGCATCATAACCATTTAACCATTACAACCATTACCAGACAGTCTAAAGCAACAGATTACTTGCGCTTTCCTGTTTTGATAAATACATTATGCTTACTCTTCGCCAGTAGAAGAAAGGACAGAAATTGCTATTAGTAGCATGACTGAATTTTTTTTTTTTTTTACTGTTTATAAATTATATTTATTCATGAAGTGGTAGATCCAATCACAGTAGTTTATGTATGAAATGAGACCTACGGTTTTAACAGGCTGGAAGTATATCAGATCAAAATTAATCCCAATTTATTTTTGGCTCTGTACAGTTGACTCTGACAAAAATAAAATATAGCAACAAAAAAAAAAATAGCAAATAGAAATAGTCTATTAAAAGTCTTTTATACATGGATTTAATTTTTGGTCCGGCATAATCACTGAATTACTAGTATAAATAATAGCTGATTATAAAGTAAATACATTAAAATAATGTTAATTGAGCTGTTAATAAAGTAGTAATGATAAAGTTACTTTGGAGAATAATAATACTAAATAATACAGATATAATTTTTAATTAATTACACCGTAGATATTAATTGAAATACAAATTTAAAAGCAATATAAAATATCGAGAAAATTAAAACGATTTAATATATTTATGAACAATAAATTCATTTTTAATTTGACTAACTTCAATGAAGGTTTTTTTTTATTGTAACACACAAAAAATAGAGACGCGTCTTTACATATTTCTTTGATAATTTACTCACCATTGAGATCGACTGAGTTAAATTGAATTGATTTAATCTTTAATTGTAATATTATATAAATTATACCAAGAACTTAGAGATAAGAATAACAAATATTTAACATGACCCTTTTTTATTTAGTAATTCCTATAAATCTAATACTATTGGAAATAGTATTATATAGTACACTTTTTTCATCATATTTTGTTTCATAGTTTAGAAATTGCGAATAACTAAATTTTGTGTGATACATAAGGAATTTTCAAATTAAATCTGTATTTGTACATTACACACATTTTCTTTTTTCCAATAATTATATATTAGATTTAGTAAATTATTATAATCTAATGATTATATATACAAGCTAATGAAAAAGGAATAGAAAATAAAAAACAGAACCGTTTTATTCTTTACGCATATACATAAGTGAATCCCTTGCCAGATTTTAGGTTTTTAGATTAAATTTTCTTGCTTCAATACTCATCCAAGCAGATGTAGGAATGTCAAAATCTTGAGGTTCACTGCAAGATTAAAAAAAGCTATTAACTAAAACATTCGCGCACAACAATGCGGTTATATTCTGTTTCCTTCTATCGCAAATGTTCTTAATTTATTCAGATCTTTTGTTATTTTACTTAAAATCTTTCATTGTGTCATGCATATCTTATTCCTAAATATTACTCGTATGTAAAGCAGTTTTGGTGTCCAAATAAATCGGTTCCATCGCAATAAATGTAAGCCTCCGAATCTGTTTGTTAGAAATTCATATATTAAAAGAAATGTAGTGAGGAATGTTACTCCAAAATATATTACATTTTACTTAACTAACACATTATCAATTCAATAAATCGTTCCAAAATCAAGGAATGTAGGTTGAGAGGTAGTTAAAAAAAATTCAATTTAAGAAACCTATCTTTTGCTTTTGAAAAACCAAACAAAGTTAACCGCATAATAATCTGATTTTTTGATTTTTTATGCGTGACACACTTTCTTAAATTTGCATTGTGCTCGAGAAAATCTTTCAAAATTTATAATCAGTCTCTATTAGTTCGACTTAGGAGGTTAGGTTATCCATTTATTACTTGGTTAAAAGAATTTTTTATTTTTATTATATTTGTTTGTAGATTATTTTTTTTTAGTTTTATTGTGCTTTAAAGGTACATACTGTTCCAGATTATTAAGTTCATTCATTACCTTTTCATATTTTTCTAAGAGTAAAATTTTCGTGATGGAATTAATCATTTTTATGTGTATCCTTTATTTTTAAAAGGTAATTCTTGTGTCAACAGTTGATTCTTGAAGCTGTATCTTTGGGTAAAGCTTGTGTTCCTTATATTTCTAATTTGATTTGTCTAATATAATATTTTTGGCATTGTGTATAGTTCAATTTGCATACTCTTAAATTGTTAAGTTAGACTACGTTACATTTTTTTAAAGTAAAACTAACAAATATGTTTTGTTAGAATAAATTATTTTACGTACAAAATTAAGACAAAGAATTAAGTAAAAAATTAGATTCGACTGTTACAGATCATTAAAAACAATTAATACGTACAGACAGATACTAAGGTGAAAATTTCGCAACACGAAAATATTACATGCAGTATATGAAGTTGTAGACTGAGTAGACTGCAAAACGACTTTAATATTGATGTATTAAAACTGACAAAAACTATGTACTATAAAAGAAAAACGCAACATCTCGTAGATCAGTTATCTTCTCTGAATGCGTAAAAAAAATTGGTTTAAAACATATCTTTCTACAAAAACGACATGTACACTAAATATCGTGCGTGTAATGTCACTGATGATAAAGATGCTCAAACAAAAAGATTCATTTTTCCCTTTCTTTATCGTAAAGTATTGTTACTAAAGGAAGAAAGTAAGACTCTGAAAATAAATGTCTTAATTTTGTTTATAAAAGTAAGAATTAATTCTGGTTCTGATAAACTAAGATTTTGCCACTCAAAATCTGTTAAAGTATTAATATGTATTTTATATGTATATAAATATTTTTTTAAATTTATATAATTAAATTTATTTTTATTTTATTTTTTAAATGTATTTATAAAAATATATATTAAAAAGATTCAATTTTTTTTCTTATTGACAAATTTTCCGTAGTTAAGAAGAAGAAAGTGCTTCTTTACTTATCAGTGATTGAATATGCTTGATATTTAGTGTACGTCTTTTTTTATAAAAACAGAACATCATTCCTCTAAATTTAACTTGTTTTGAAAATGCAAAATTTAATTTATTTAACTCTCTCTCCACCCATATTCCCTTGATTTTTTTGAGAAACTATATTGAATTGCCGATTGGTTAGTTAATTAAGTAACATGTTTTGAATCTATTTATTTATTTATTATGCGAGAGTATAATCGGTCTATATTGTGTTTTTATTTTCTATACACACACATTATATGTATATGTATGTGTATTACAGTTATTTTTAATAATTAAAATGAGTTCTTGAATTGTGAAGTTAGAATCAGAAAAAATAGGGGTTGAAGGTTGATGATTCAGCATATTGGATGATTCAACTGAGGGTAGTTTTGATACTACAGCAGGAGGGAGCATAATTTGCAAGGGCGTCGACCCCGGAAAGAATTAAAGGTCGAGACTTTTTTTTTTAAAATGGTGCATAGCACAAACGTTGCGTATATTCTAAACACACTGCTGCATTCCCGTACACATTAATTTTAATTCGGTAACTTTATCAGTGGTAGAGTAATATACAGATTCCATATTTTTGTTATCTTTTATATACTATAAAATGATGTTCCTTACGATTTTCTGCATCAACTGGAATGTTTAATTACTTTCTAATAAATAATATCTGAACATATTAATTTGATTAACGGGTGAATTTGAATGTGCAAGAACCCATCGAGTTCAGATGGAAAACTTGCTCTAAATTAAAAAATATAAATGAAACATGTTATTATAGAAATCTAAATTAAAAACTGAAAAAAGAATATAATAAGAATATTAAAATTCTGTTAAACATTACAACTACTTCCTCAACAAAATTTCAATTATTAAATTAAATTTTTCATTTTTTAGAAATTATTTTTTGTTTTAAATATTTTTAGATTGTTAGAAGTTCTAATAAGAATAGACTGAATACAAAAAATATATATTTTTTAAACGGATGTCGAAATAAATTAAAAACAAGAAAACACTTAAAATCTGGTTAGAAGAATATAATTATGCAGGCTGGCAACGTTTGGAATATGCAAAACAAATTGTTAGGGATATAGGATGTATGGGGTATACCGAAATGAAACGGCTAGGACTAGATAGGGAATCTTGGAGAGCTGCATCAGTCAAATGACTGAAGACGAAAAAAAAAATACTATTTAAAATCAAAAACTAAATAGACTTTTCGATTGCCCATCACCATCACTTAACTGTGAGGATTAAGTATCAAAAAGGATAATTAATTAAGGAATGATAATTTGGTAGGGTTGGTAAAGGTAGACATTTTATCTTATCCAACTTTACGTATGGGGGTTTTAATTATTTTGTGTTGCATTACATTTTAATTAAATCTTTTGTTTTAATTTTTTGTGTTTTCTTACTTCACGTTTAAATATAGAAAGATTTACAATTATTTTAATAGATTTTTAAATAATTATTTTCCGTATAAAACGTACATTTGGTTTACTCAAATTATTACCGAATAATTGGGAGAATTAAAAAAATAACGAAGAAAAATTAATGAAGAATTTTTCTTCTCAGAGAGAGACTTTCTCCCACATCTCTATCTCTCTCCCTGTATGCGCGTGATCGCTCGCTTGTGTGTGTGTGTGTGTTAAAATATGGCAAATACGTTTAGAATCTTAAAGTTGGCTTTGAAAGTTTGAGGAATGCTTGTGTAAAAATTTCGCTTTTCACAACTCTTCTCTTCTGGATGCTAAAATCTGATCTGACTGATAGAAGTAATATGAACAGGCCATTTAGCCTTAATTTTTTTTAAATTTACATCCTCTATATGACATCCAAATGAAGAAGCAAGAAATCCTTTATACAACAGAATAAATATGAAGTCTATGGAGTGCTAATAAGCCAAATATGGAGAGCTCAGAAGTCTACTTCTCCTGGTTTGTTTTAGACACATGTTTTCTGGTTTTAGATCAGAACACAGTATAATTTACATGGTAGTAAATAAAACTGATTGAGGAGAGAATAATAGTAGTTAAAAATCTGGAGGGTCCCTAAATTACAGCCCAATTCTGGGCTGCCACAGCACCAGACTGTGATCTTTCTAAAATAGTATAGCTTATGTACCGAATACTCAGAATGCTTTCCGGTACTTCATAAAAAGGATGATGATTCACAGAATCTTTCTTATAAAATGGAGTTGTAAATTGATATATGAAACCGCCTGTAGCTAAAAGTGGAACTTCATTACCTTATTTTACTCTCTTATGAAGTGACTGTATCTTTCCTTATTACAGGCGCTCACCGCAATTTATTTTTTATCCAGACGTACATCCATCGTTAGTTGTTATGAAATCATGCTTTCTTGAAATATCAGCTGAAGAGTTAGCTTGGTTCTCTTTCAAAGAATAAACTATCTGATTCTATACGTGATTTTGAGTAGCCTCCATTAGAATATTGTAATCTGGAAATAAATCCCTGTCGTTAGAAAGGGATTTATTTCTAAAAATCTTAGTATTAAAAGTATAACTTTATATTATAAAATAAAGTTTAGAATAAATATAGTAAAATCTTGGTTATTATATTCAAAGAAATTGATTATTCTAATGTTAACATGAATTCACTAATGCTGCTTTGGTCAACCATTTGCTTTCTCTGGTATACAATACAGTTTCCTTTACACAAATCTATCCTTTAAGCAATTAATTCCTACAATTGGATATAATACAATTGAATATATATAAATATTAGTAACTAATAATTGGATATTAGTAAGAAATTCTGAAGTTGATGAAAACTAGTAAACACGTTAAAAAATGTTTACATTATATAAAATTGAAAAATTGTATTACTTTTTTATGCTAAAGGATAAGAACGTGCAAAGAAATTTTTATAATTTTCATGAAAAATAACGCTTTTCATAAAAATAAAAAAATCAAATACTTTTTTAGAGCTTATAAAATTACTTAGTTTAAAAGCTTTAAATTAAAATATTAATTGATAACTGAATTAAATTATTTAATTTTAAAAGCTTAAAAATTAGAGTTTTGTGTTTCTTTTTTTTATTTTTATAATAAAAATTACCTACATAGCTTTTACCTACATAACATTTTTATCCCCTATCAAAATATTTCTTTTATATCTGTGAATTTGAATTAATACAAAGTATTTGTTACTAAAAGTGTAAAATTTTCAAAGTTATTAAATGTTGAAAAGTAACTTATGAAAAATAAATATTTAACACTTTGCAGACAACTTCCTTACTGCCTGAGGAATTTAAGGACTTCACTTTTTAAATCCTTTAGAATAAAATGAAATATAATTTAAAAAATTAAGATAAAAAAAATTAACTTCTCTTTTATTAACATTACATACGATCACTAAAGATATATATATATATATATATGTACACAGCTGTGTGCGAGCGGGGGCGCGCATAGACACACACACCACCGTGCATTGACTATTGACTATTTGTAATTTATATCAAAACAGATCTTTATGCTACAGAAACGCGTAACACTTGCCTAAACCAGCGGAATGCCGTTGAGCGCAGCTTGTTTTACCAATGCTGATTACTTCAACCGCTGTGAGATGTTTTTCTGGAACTACAGAGTAAGAATACTATTGCGAGGTATAGTTTTGAAAGAAAATGTATGCTTTTTACATCGTGTAAGTTTTATTACGTTTTCTTGACTCTTTCACGTTCAAGTTTCCAGTGAAAAATTAATTAAAAAATTTGAATATAACAATTAAATTAAATTTCAAAGTAAGCTGGATCAAGTTTTCATAAAGACGTTTAAAAATTTTTTTTCTGAAAATGAAAAGTGGTAAATGTGTTTTTCGTCATTAGTGTCTCATTAGTTCAATTGACTTATAAAAACAATTCAATTGAAAAAAAAATGTTGCCTTCTGCCTATTTACAAGTTCAAGAATTAATAAACTTTTATGTAGCTCTAATCTTATAAATGTATCTTTTAAATGTATCTTTTTTTTTGTGCAAATTTTCATAAACTTCGGATTCTAGTTTTTTAAATGTATTTATTCTACATTAGAGAGAAGTCGGAATGCATAAAGGAATGTTTATATTGCCGAACTATTTTTTGTAATTACTGTAAATAAATTTAACTTGTTTTTTTGATAAGTACTAAAGTAATTCCAAAATCTATAATGACATTCACAGGTAGAAAATGAAACCTGTACTCTTTCCTTTTTTACTTCCATGTACGAAGTAAAGGAGTATTGTGATCGTGAAAAATTTCGATTTTCAGATTTCAATGGAAATATCCACTTTGACCATCCCTGCATCCATTTTGACTAGATTCGGCGTGACGTCTATATGTATGTACAGACGTATTGTGTATACAAGGAGTTTTAATTTTGAAACATTTGGATTTTGGACTTTTACTTAACTGCAGTAATAAGCACTCTTTAGGAGCTTTTCAACGAAATATAAGTGGTACATTATTTCATTGGTTCCAGAATTATAGCCAAATAAAATTTTAATTAATTAAATATTTGGATCTCTTTTTTAATTTAAATATATTGACCTATTAATTAATAATTATTAACCTCTCATTAAAAAAAAATTACAGTAAATAGTAAATAATTCAACAATAACAATAAAAAAAAATGAAAAAATATCGGAAGTTATTAATGAAATAAAATTTTATGCTCTTTTCATTTAAAAAAAAATGTGCATGTGTAATTTAATAGGCGTACAAGGACGCCATGTGGTATCCACATCAGATTTTTACAATTTTCCTTTTTACACGTATAACTTCTCATATGCTAAAAATAAATAAGGAAATATATCTCACAGAAAGGGTTATATTTTTACAAAATATTTTCGATAGACCTTAACCTATTGGGAGTTTATAAATGCAAGAGAGTTTTTTTTCGCATCGTGTATTTGTTTTTGTCTGGCGAAAGTGAAAAACATATCTAGTAGTGTGTTTTAGTAAAAACACACTGCTAGATATGTTTAAATTCAGTATCCGCTAGAAAGAGGACGGTCCCTGTGTCTCCGCTGATTTTACAGTCCCAGCTCGATATTATTAGAACCACGTTTTTTCTTTTTAATTTCTAAATTAAAAAGAAAAAAATTTTATCTAATGTTATAATTTAAATTACATCTTTAAAAATTATTACAATAAAGTCTCTATTATCCTAACCTACACTTTTTTCTTAATTTTGAAAAATTATACTTAAAATATTCAGAAAATATCTTCATTACATATTATGATATATGTATGTTTTAGAAAGATATATTCCACCGAAAATATTTTAACAATATAAATCGGTTTCTAACATAATTTTTAGTAATATAGCTCATAGAAACACTGCGTTTTTTTTTTAGTAATTTTGTTTTTGGTCAGTATTGATTGATAACGTTTTTGTAGAATATCTTTTATGTCTTTAATCTTATTCAACACAGCTTACGTAATTTAATTACAGTTTATACATTCGTATCCAAATATATTTTTCCAAGTAATATTCAAACGTTTATCTTTATTCACTATTTTTCGGAAAAAATCATATTTCGGCATAACGGTTTCGGCATAACGGCATTTCGGCATAACAGCTTCATGCTGAATTTTACCTATTATTATTTTATTTTATTTTATTTATTTATCTGGAAACTACAGTTTGACGCCCAATTATACTTACCCTACAGGTTTTTCTTAATTTTTATAATGGAAAATGCAATATCTGACCGAAACTTTTATCCAAAACCTTTTGAATACAGGCATTTACAAATATAAGTATTTGTTCTTTATCAGTATCAATTACACATTATATTTGTTAGTACTTTTATGAATTTTGTACTTCTTAAAAAATTTACTAATTGTGAAAAAATATTTTCTCTCAATCACTTTCTCTCTATCAATTTATCCATCTGTCTATCTCTATCTATTTATCTAAATGGGATTAGACATGTAGTAAATGTAATATATATAAGAAAATGTTCTTGCTCAATATGTGTGTGTATATATATATATATATATATATATATATATATATATATATATATATTTGTGTATGTGTGTTTTGTATTAATAAAAATGCTCAAATTAAACCACTAATGATTCCACGACTTAAATAAGTATGTGCTGGGGATATATGTATGACCGCTTGCCTATAGTTTTGTATGCAGATGTGGGCGAGGTCCGTAGGATTTACCACGCCTACGCTCTCCATAAAAGTTCTTAGCAACATCCTAGGCTTCAGATATACAGTACTAAATGTGGTACTGTGGCCAGTCTCCCGTAATCCTCATAAAATTATCTAGAACTTCACTCAACTGAATTCTAAATTATTATTTCAAGCTAACTTATCTAAATTATTATTTAAATAACCCCATATAAAATAATTATTACAGCAATATCTGAATAAGATTAATTATTTTATTGTTTCAGAAATGCAAAAATATAAGTAATTTAAAAATGAAAAGCGGTATTAATTGCGATAGTGGGATGTATTTTTCAATAAACTTATTACTTTAAACGATGGAGTAATTTGTAATTAAAAGATGATTCCAGTGGGATTTATTTTCACTGATACTTACATACAATTCAAACAACTTATTAAACTTAATTATTATGATGAATACGTTAGAGTAACTAGCAATAATAACCATTTTTATAACTAAATTGTATAAATTAGTACGGTTAGTACTAATTAAAAAGGATCAGTCAACGACTGATCCTTTTTAATTAAACCTCAAAATTAGCTTGATCTTGGTTCTGAATAAAATTTCAGACTTCACCTACAGAACATTTTAAAAATATTCCAAGGAGTGTTACCCCTCCTCTTAATTAAATGGAACTTTTTGCCGTTTTCTTTTTTGAATGCCATTGAAGCTAAAAAACATATCTACAAAACGAAATTAAATCTCCGTAAAAATTAGAAAAACTTTAAGTAAAACATTTTTATGTAATTAACTTTTAAAATGCCTTCATTTTATACTTTTCCCCATTTATTCTTATCCTTCTGAGAACAGATAATTATACTTAAATAATTCAATATTATCATAATTTTGCCATTACTCGATTGAAATGGGCTTGCAGCAATTATCATTGCTGTTTTAGAAACCGTTATATTAATATATGTTGTCTATTCAATAGATTAGTTTTGATTATATTACTTATGAACTAATATACATATACCTTTCTTTATTTATGTTAGTTATTTGCCGATCTCAGTGGCGAAGTGGTAACGTCTCTGTTTTTCAAACAGAGTCCAAAGGTTCTGGACTCCAGTCCCGGTCAGGCATGTAATTTTTCCCAACGCTATAAAAAACAATTAATTTCATTATCATCCACCGGCAATTGTTACTGGGAAAAACGGAATATAGAGGAGTTAAACTGCTGTTGATTTTTTTTTCTTTTTGAAGTTAACTATAGACATACAAAATACATGTTCATTGTTCCGAGGGAACCGATTGTAGATATTTAGTTTTGTTCAAAAGAAAAAAAACTATTCATCAAACCTATCGCCTTACTAATAGACAGGAGCTTTAATCGCTTAACCAGTCGAGTTCAAAATGCATCCAATGAACTGGATACTTTCATCTACATTGGCTTATAGCCACATCAATTGAAATGTGTTTTAAAGGAGAATAATTATTTGAATATCAAGATTAATTTAGTTAAAATTGCACTCAGGTCGACTCTTTCTGAGTTTAAAATTTTTTTTGGTCATGAAACGTGATTTCGCTAACAGACAAACGAACTACCCGTAATAAAGATCTTTCGGTGCACATTTTAAGTGTTGTTAGTTGTTTTCACCACATCTCAAACAGTTATTTTGGTATTACTGATTTCTTTTAATTCTATTTTTTTTTAAATTAGCTTTTTCGGTAGTTTCATGTAACTTTCATTAAAGCCTAATAACGAAAGATAAAAATTTAATTGCCATAGATTTATTGCTAGGACGAAGATTCAGTCTGGAAAATAAATAAGACTACACCTAGTTTAATGAAATGTGTCAGAACAGGGATAATGAGGAATTAAACAATAAAAAAATGAGATAATAATAGGTAGTGAAAATGAAAAGAAAATTTCAATAAGATTTTCTTAAATAGATTTCTTTTAATTTGTTTTCTGTTAATTTCTTGTAATCTGTTTTCTTTTAATCTACATGACGTAAGCTATCTTGTAATTTTTTTTTTCTATTAACACTTAATTATTTATTTACTTTTTTGCTAATTTACGTTTATTTGAACAAATTCGTTCAGAAGAAATAATTTAGCTTCTCTGCAATCATAAAAATCAGTCAGCTCGAATTATACACTAATAATTTATCTTAAATGTAATTTTTTTAAGAGATGTTAATATAAACATATGAGATATGATATGGTAAGATACCTTTCATTTATTACTTTAGTGACTCATTGTTTTGTCCCATGACCTCGCGTGAGACTTCCCCTTCTAAAAAAAAGCTTTAACTCCCATTAATCATGAATGGACCTACAAAAACAAGTTTGTATTTTTTTTTTTTTTTTAAAGTTTCATCGTTTGTTTAATTTTATTTAGAAATTTATATTTCGTTTTATAATTTTCGACTTTTATAATATGCTATATTTGATTTAAAATAATTTTCTTTTTTTCTTTTATATATGTAAAATCTACACTGGAGAATACACACACGCAAAAAACTAGTCACTCGCTCACCATCCAAAATCACTAAACCTTAGAAATTAACATTTTTCACAGGAGTCCAACTAAGATCCAAACACTTGGCTAAATCTTCTTAAAAAGTTAACAAAAAATAAAAGTATGGATTGAACCTTCTCATTTTAATTGTGATCTTTCTTAACAGATAAAAAAGGATTCGATTTGTTTAAAATATTATTTTTGGTAGATATTTGAAAATAATAAATCCTGGATGAAGGGTTGAAATTTTCTACCTTCTTTTTATAGTAAATGAGATGTGTTTTCTCTTAAGCGGTGGTTTACAATCAGACCGCTTTCCAGAAAATTGGAAAGCATGAGTATTTAAAAACGACGTATAAATATTTTACAACGGACTCCACCGCAATTGGCTTTCTACTTATACAAGCACAACGCGATATGCTTATTATTCACTCAATCATTTAATAAGTATATTCTTCAATCTTTATCGAGAACCTCGCCCTAGAAAATTGACATTTTGAAGTAGGGTTTAACATAAGTACCTGTTAATGATTATCAATAGAAAAGCATATTTCTCCCTTATATAGAACACACTACAGATATATTGTGGTCAACTTATGGCAAAAATAAAAACGATCAAAAATATTTAAAAGAAAGTTTTAACTTTTAGAAATGAAAACTCTTCTCAGGTATTTAAAATAAAAATTAATTAGTGTTTAAATAAATCTAGCAAAGCACAGGTAGCAGAATTAAATTTTCATAATTACAAAAAAAAATTAATATTAATTTAATTAATAGATTGTATTTTGTTCAATTTTTTAAAGGTTCAATGAAAAATATTTTAAAACGTAAAGGACTGAGTGTAGACTGTAATAATCATGATAGTCTATTTCAATAAAGACATCTGCAATTTTCTGTTAAAAATTACTGAATTAAATTTATTTAAAATATTTTTTGACTAATCTAATAACAATAATATAGTATTACGAATTGAACACTTGTTTTCTGTGTAACAAGAATATTTACTACAAATAGGTGTAAAAAATATGTGAAAATGACAAAAACTTCATTAAATACTAGCCTTATACTTGGTTTCGCCCCGGATCCCCTAAAAGAAATTAGGTATATTCATCAAGTTTTTTAATACAGCAGTACTTCTAAAATTTTACATACCATGTTAATTTTTAAATTAATTTTGTAAAGATTATTACTGAAAGATACATTTGATCACGATAGCTCGACAAAAGCTATAAATTATTTTAAAGATGTACTATCGAAAGACATCGTGAGATGTTATCATAATGTAGATAAAAGTTTATATATTAATGAAAAATAAGTACGTACTTTCTTTGAAACATTTCACTGAAGATTAAGCTTGAAATTATCATATCTCAAAAAGGAGAAAAAGTTGTATTTTTCTGCCTTTTAAGACATTTCTTGTATGAATTAGTCCTTAACAAAATAATGTAGAAAAGAAGAGTTTAATTAATCTGGTACATAACTTGATTTTATTTTTTAATTTAACTGCTCAAACTTGAATGTTTTCTTTTTTCATAAAAATTTCCTTTTCTGAATGAATACTTGCTTCCATTTGTCTATTATGATTTCTTCATTATTTCGCCCATCCTTTTTATTTTAATACATATTTCTAAATGATGAAATCATAGAGATATATCGGTTATGGCTGTAAAAAAGGGAAAACTATCCCACCATGTTGTATATGTTTTCTTGACCAAAAATTCCAGGTTGTATGTATTAATAAATTAATATCGATTAATTTACGTCTGAATATTTGTGGTCTTTGTCATAATAAAACCAGTTAGATAGTTGTTTTTACATAAATTTCTATAACTAGACAAACCAAAATTTTAATTTTAAACGGTTAATCTAATAAAGATACTAATAAGAATATTTTCTGTTAAAACAGCCCTTTACTAATCACTGTTCATAATTCAATTACTCTACCTTCAAATTTAAATTTTATTACAGTTCAATTTGCATTTTATAATAAAATTGAACGAAGAAAGGCGAAATTTCTTTAATCCTATCTTTACTCCTTGCCATTAAACCGAGTTATTGAAGACGATGACCTTATAAGAAATGGAGTAATCAGAACTTGAACCCGGAACTGCTTCATAAGATTCTTAGCAAACAACCTTTTTTGTGTAGCTTCCTAGACCATATAAAATAATATAGCGTCGCAAAAGGTTGTCGTTTAAAATTACAATTTAGTACAACAAAATTGCGTGTAATTAAAATTGTAATTATTATAATTTTAATTAAATTTAAAAAGATGAACATATAAATTGATACAATGCATATTGACAAAAATGTAATAAAAAAAATTGGTAAAAACACACTTCTAATACTTTTCTGACTTTTTGGCTTACTGAACTCTGATTCGGGAATGGATCCTATTCTATGGCATGCAAGTGAAGTACGATATTTTAATAGTCCAAACTTGTTGGGAAAGATGTATTTATAATATTTATCTGTCATTTTAAATTTGTTATTCCATACCAGGAATCGAACCTAAGACCGATTTACAACATCAAAAATGCTACTTACATTTAGATTTTTGAATTGTTTAACGTAGAATATTTAAAACAGATATTCTTAACGATTGATTTTTTTTTCTATATCGCTAGTTAATTGCAAAACCGTAATTCGAATATTCTTTACTTAGTAATTATCTACTTAATCGATTTTAAACAGCAAATTTGATACAATCTAGTCGCATTTTCCCGATAGAAAATAGCACGAATATTTCGAATGGAATGCGAATGTAAATTGGATTAAAGGGATTCAGCATTTATAAGGTATCTGAAACCGTTCAACAGACTTACCCCAGCAGTCTCGTGTCAAAATCAAATGCTACTGTTATTTAATCCTAGAAAATATCATATACGTCCCTATTATCAGATGTATTTATTACCAAATAAGCATTAATTTGTAATTACGTTTTTAAAAAGTCTAATAAATGTTTTATTATTAAATTTGGATTTATAAAAGAAATATATTTAAATGATATCCTTTTTTTAAGTCCATTAACATGCATTAAATAAATATATATTGATAGGCATTAATAAGCGTTCAGATGATCAAAAGGCTAGACCTAACTAAAGAATATCAGAATAATTTTTTTGTTCATATAAACTTAATACCACCTTGCCTATTTCAATAGTATTGATCGCAAAACAATAATACAAATCGCAGAAAGGTAAATTATAACAGTGCAAGGTAAATAAATTCTTATTTTATAATAATGGACACCCAATAAGAAATGTATTAAAACTACTTATATCCGGGTTGTAGTTCCTCGTTAATCCAACGACGAAGAAAATTTGTCGTTGGATTTCTCGATATATTCTTAAGTAATAGATAAAAATCTCATTCTAATAAAAAGTATCAATTTAATTCTAAAGAGCTTAATTTAATCACGAAAATATATGAGTCTAGTTATTTAAATTTAGATTATAAATAGAATATTTAAAATAATAAAAAAAAATTGTCACAGTAACTGCGTCAGAACGACGAATTTTCAGATTTATATTGCTTTCGGTATTTTAGCTAGCTCTTTTGGGTTTTTTTTATTTCATGATCAAATTCTGGATTATTGCTAAACTAAAGTATTATAGCGAACTAGCTTACTTTTAAGTAATTGCAATTTTTTACCAACTTTTCATAGAAAAGTATGGAAAAGTACGCAAAAAGAAAAGATTCTTGGATTTTTGTTACCAGGTCTTTCTTGTTATGTCACCACTGAATTAAATCATGTACTTACTAATGCTTTCACGAAAACTCATCTTCATTTAAGTATGAATCAAATACGCTAGATCGCAGCATATACAATTTTTGTTATACAATTTTATTGAAACTACATTTTATGACTATGTTGTTTACCACTATTTTATTTTAAATATTAAGCTAATTATTTTGTGATTTTTGCTTGTATTGTTGTTATACTTTTAAAATATTATTTATTATACATTTTAAAATAATTAACTTAATATTTGACTTATGCTTAAAACTGAGCTGAGGATTTCATGAAAACATTAGCTGTGCATGACTTAATTTAGTGGTGATAAATAACGGAAATCAAAAAAATAAATAAAAAACGAAAAGTTGGTATTTTTTAGCTAGTCTGGTTCTTGAGAAAATCAATAGCGCTCTATTCCCAATAGATTTGCATCACTCCACCAAGTTTTGTCAAAATCAGTTAAAATTTGCGACCTGTAGAGCAGACGAAAAAATGTTATACATATATTTGTATATACTGTAAACATGACATCGGGCGCTATAGAAATTTCCAATTTCTTTGTAAATTCGCTGAAAATTAATTTGAACATTAAGAAAAAGTGATGATATTCATTTTTCAATGATCTACTACATATGAAAAAAGATGCAAACAACCACCTCAAAATTTAAATGAAAAAGATTAAAATAATTGATAAATTTTAAGCACGAATTTTACATACAGTATTAAAATATTAAGTATATTTTAATACTTAAGTATATATTAAGTATAATTCATTTAAATTAAAATTAATAATTCCATTTTTCTTCATAAATTATGCAATCTTATTCCACACTTAAAATGGAATCACCTAGACCTCCAGTTACAAAAGGTGTTACAATCATACTCTCAAATCATCATAAATAATATTATATTAATAACTTATAAGTTTTTAACATGATCTTTCCCGGAGGTAGTAGGGGAAAATTAATAAAGAAAGTATTTATATTATTTTCCAAGTCAAAAATCTGCCAAAAGAAATTTTGAAGTTAATCCGTTACAGTGACAGATATTCAGGCAGATCTTATTTATATAAAATTCGGTGTAATATATTAGATGACTGATTTTAGCTGCTGTAAGTATCTATGATATTGAGTTTAATAATTTCTAGAAACTATTATTTTAAAACAGATTAAAATAAAATGGTTAAAAGTAAAATAACGTATTTATAAAAATGTATCAATCTTTTCATCGGGATAGAGTGCAAAAATATAAAATATATAATGTTTTTTGCATTGAAAAAAAAACTGTCGTCCATCTACTTTCAACATCTTATTTTCTATTTTGTAAATAATAATTGCTATATTGAATTTATTAATAATATTTCTGTTTGAATTATGGTTATATCTATTGGCCTATTACTTTTCCCTTCAGATATTTGATTCTCGCAGTGATCAGATGCATTTCAAAAAAATTATGACGACTATTGAGCTGAAAAAAACAAAATTAATGAAATATTAAAAATTCAATCTGCAGTCACATTTACGTATTTAAAAAATGCAGGGAAATTTAATAAACTTGTTAAACAGTTATTTGAAATCTAATAATAAAACCATATTTTTTAATTATTTATGAAAAACACGTTTTCTCTCTTTTAATATTTCAAATTATCGATGCCATCGATTTATTGATTTCTGAAAGAGTAAAATTAAACATTTAGATCAATTTTTTATCTTTGCTGTACATTTATCCTTGTTATAAAAAACAAATTAGGCCATATATAATAAAACAAGCCATTTTACTAGATTATATCTAAAATACACGTATGAAGTTTCAACACCGTGTTAAAACCCAAGCCTTAGAAAATCTGTACAAAATCCAAGACAGCGAGAGCTGTTCAACAGGAGTAACAAATGTGGAACCTCTATTAACTTCTACCGTTGAAAGTTTTACGGTTATTACATGTTTTAGACGATCCTTATGTTATAGTCATTCGAAGTTTAATATGAATGTCAAATTCAAAACTATTTGTTGCCAATCCAAATTTTCGCCGTAGACCGGTGCAATTAAATTTATTGTAACTGCCTCGTTAATACCGAGGTATTTCTTACCTTCAACTTCATTATTTTAATCTTTTATTTTTACATAACATACATATATATTCGAGTCGTTCTTAACGTGCAACAAATTAGCTGCGTATTTCACGGTCATATAAATATTTATCAACTTAAAAAATTTTACTAATTTTCTGAAAGTACAATCACATCTAATAAGTAAATAAAAATTTTTATTTAAATTCAATAAATACCAATAGTTTATTTAATTTATATATAAAGCGTAATACATTATTCTTGCTTTGTTGGGATAAATCTGTATCTTATTTAGTGGGAGTAAAGAATGTAAAACCGAATGCAAATTGTGCTGCTATTTCTGTTGTCATAACTCGCAAATTTTATTACCTTTTAATTGGCCCCAAAAAGTGTACCCCAAAAGTTTTGTTTAATGCTTTGTCAAATCAAGACTTCACAGGATTTCCCTTGATCCTCGCCTTTCTTTCATTGCCTTTTTAATTTCTACAAATATCTTTTCCAGAATGTCGCCCAGTTAATTGGTTTTTTAACGAGATTACAAGATTATTGTGCTAACAGCGCCAAACAATTATTGGATGGATTGTAAATATCCAAGTTAAAATATAGCTAAAGCCGTTGCAATATCATTTTCACATAGGTGACCAGAACCTATCTGGTCATCTGTCTGAGATGGATAACAGATTATCCATAATGTAAAATGTTTGGGCATCCTATTAAATTGCAAACTGTTGTTAGAAGATCAAATCGAGTTTTGCGATAAGATCAGACCGTATATTTCCTCTTAAGACATTTTTATCGATAAGCTTGTAATCATTATTATATATTTACTTTGTCAACGTTTACACCAAGCTAAAATTATATATTTCATCTTGCTTCAACTTCTAAAGTTCTACACTAGTTTTTAGACTACAAAATTGGTTCTGCAGGATATTTGTTTCGTGTTGGAAAATACGATTCATATTTTAATAATTAAAAATTCTACCGACTATGTTTACGAATATTATTATATTTGCGTTTATATTTACGAATATTCAGCATTAAAAAAATAATCAATAAGTCCCAAAATATTGCATTACTTTTATCAAATCAGACAGCATAATGATTTGGCATTATATTTAGGCCTGCGAGAAAGAAACATACTTTCATTACCACGTTTAATAAAATACTCAGACGTTGTAAAAAGGATCTTATCCCTGATTTAAAATTAAATTAATGGATTTTATTTTACAAAAATAAAATTAAGTTAATGATTTTTAAATAATACTAATTACCAGCCTGACTAAATTTTCGGATTATTCGTTTTAATACATTCTTAAATATGCGAGTTAAAAAATTTTCAAATGTTTTAAAACCATTATTTTGCATTATACAGATTTGATTTATTCACATCTTCACATCTATAGCACCTCTACTATAAATAACCATTTCTCTTTTAATTCATTAAAGATTTGTTTAATGCTTTGTCAAATCAAGACTTCACAGGATTTCCCTTGATCCTCGCTAAAACTTCTGGAGCAGTTCCTTTTATTAGTGAAAATCACACCTATTATTGTGTCCAGTTCTCTATAATCCATAATTTTGTTTGTTTTTTAATAGTATTGTGTATTAAACAAACCCAAACCAATTTCTTCTCACTCTAACATACTATATATTATCAACAAAATTGTTTTTGATAAGTACGAGGGACGATAAAAAAATAAGTTACACCCCCTCTATGAAACAAAATAAGATATATATATTTATAAGAGAGTTTTTTACTGAATAAAAAACTGCATGTTTTTATCTTTTTTTCGACATATCACCAAGTTTTTCTAAACACTTTTATCTTGTGACAAGTTTTTCAATTCTACTCTCATAAAAATTTCGTCCAATTTCCTTCAACCAATTAAGGACCGTTTCCTTCAGTTCATCATTAGCGAAACTGTTCCCTCCCAAGTGTCGCTTGAGAGGACCAAACAGCTGGTGGTAATCGCAGGGTACTAGGTCAAGGCTGTAAGGCGGATGAGACCACACTTCCCACTTGAATTTTTGCAGTTCTCCTTTGTCACGTGAGCTGAATGAGGAGTAGCGTTGTCGTGAAGAAAAACGACCCCATCGCCCAATCTTCCGGTCTTCGATGTTTAATGGCTTTACGCAATTTTTTAAAGTCTCACAGTAAGATTTTGGCATTGACTGTATTTTCTTGTGGCATAAATTGACTGTAAACAACTTCCTCAGAATCGAAGAAGACTGTAAGCATAATCTTTCGAACATGTGGAGATGTTTTCACTTTTTTGGCTGCGGCGAATTTTTGTGTCTCCATTCATGTGATGCTCGTTTAGTCTCAGGAGTGTAACGATGCAGCCAACTCATCCTCTGTGATGATTTGTTTCAAAATCTGTGAACCATTCCTGAAATAATGTTGAAGAAAAAAAGAACAGACTCAAAACGTTGATAATTGTGGTTGTCGGTCAGCAGATGTAACACCCATCGTACACATATCTTATAGTAATCAAGATGTTCGTGAATAATCGCAAACACACTACTATAACTGATGTTAAGTTTATTTGCAATTTCTCTCTAATTATAATGCACCGGTTACTCAAGATCATTTCATTCACGCGTTCCGCGTTACTCGTCGTGTTTGCAGTTGAAGGACGCCCAGCACCCAGTTCGTCATTCACATTTGTTTTTCCCTTTCTCAACATTTGGCACCATTTTGTGAATATGGGGCGTGACATTGCATTCTCATCGTGTACTTCAACAATTTGGCGATGAATTTCACAACAATTTTCACTTTTGTCCACAAAAATCGGACTACTGAACGCACTTCTAAGCTGGAAAAAACCTCGAAGAACACGCCATACTGACAATGACACTACACATACTGAATATCGTACAGAATTGCTGCTGGGGAAGCATGAAGATAACACAACCAGTGCTGCCACCGCAAGACATTAATAAATATTTCAATTCAAGGACAAGTCAAAGGTGTAGCTTAGTTTTTGATCCACTTCTCGAATTTTATTATCTCATACACAAGAACTATCCTCCTTTATACATCATGTATAAATTAGAACGATTTGCATTCATTCTAACGATTTTCTCATAAAACTCGAGAACGGCTGGAAAGATGTAAATGATGATTTTACCAGCGTATTTTTGTACACTTATAAAAATTTATCTATGAAAAAAATTTGTTTGATATTTTTTCAGGCTTATTTTACAGCTTCATATTTTTAAGTGATAGTTTGAGTCGTCTTCCGTTAAGACAGCTACATGTTTCCAACTAGAACGAATTTAAGGTAGCTGGAAAATTTTAAAATCGTTTGCATTTTTATTTGAGCAATTGATACAGGAGATGAGATTTAATAGAAAAATTTCATCACATGTTTCACAATTTTCGTCAGAACGGGATTTTAACTAGCGCTAACTATTATATTTATTTGAAGTTTTATTTTAATTTTAAAAAATGCGTTTATTTTACTTTTATTTACCATGTTTTCTGTGTCTTCGTTTAGAATATTTACCAATGAACTAGACTTTCTAGATGAAAATTGATATTTGGCATTTTCCCGCTAACTATCCACTTTACATAAACGGTAATACGCAAAATAATGAAACCGCTCCTCTTTTAGTAAAAAAATCGTTTAATTTACATACTCAAGATTAATTTTAGAAAAAAATTTTTAAGGATAAAAATAAAATAAGAAACAATTTTAGAATGTTTATTTTTCATTTTGAAAAAGAAACTGTTGGTAAAACTATTTTTTTTTCATTTACTATCCCAGTTTTTTTTCAAAACAATTGAAAATATCTTGAAAATTTTCCAAGCGATGAAAGTGAAACCTGCTAGTGTTTAAAAAAAATTATGAAAACGTTTCTGAAATTTTAAAGAGTGTTCTTCCATCTTAAGGGAATAGTTTATTTAGAAATTTAGGATTTAAAGGTTTTAAGCGGATAAGAACTAAACAAATTAAATTAATTTTCGTAAGAAAGATTTTTTTTACAATTTAAATGCTGGATTCCTTTAATTTGTATTGACAAAAAAATAGTGTTTGAAGGCATATTGAGTAATTCAGCTTTTTGTCAACGTACGAATCTTGCCTCTCGATGCGGCTAATTCAACGCACCATAGAGGTGCTGCCGAATTCACAAATAAACATACAAATATTAATATAATTAAATAATGTTTTTATTTTAATATTTAGTTCATTGCTTTAGTATTATTTAATTTTAGACACATTACCCAAATAATTTAGGTTGGATGTTTATATTAGTTTATGTTGATTAAAAAATTACATTTTTTAACTAACTAGAACATATATTCTTAATATAAAAATGAACAGTTAAGAAGCGATTTAATTATAAAAACATATATTAATCTTAATTTAATTTTAATTTGCAATTTCATCTCATCCTCTGAAGGATCTAACTGTGGTCCCGGAGGGTAAAAAAAGGTATAGCAAACCAGTTAGATAAGAAAAAATAACATGCTTCTATGATCAAACATACTCCCCGCCAAAAATCATACGATTTTTTTAACTGTTTATAAACATAAAAATAATAATAATGATAACTGAACACATGTACAAGTAATAAGTTAAGCACAAGTACACAATAATTTTTTAGTACCAATTTTTGTATTAGTAAAATTTTTCAAAAAGCTAAATTGGATAAATGCTTAGAATGCTTAGAATTTTTGCATGAGATCAATTTTAAAACAATTGAATGTGTAATTGTCAAGTCTTCAAAAGATAGGGTAACCATCTGAATATAACCATCTGGAATATCTGATGGTAACCATCTGGAATATACATGCCTCGAATAAACGTAGTAGCTGATTGAATAGGTATATAGCAGAATAAATTTGACCTTGAGTAACTACTTCGGTAAGTAACTTCGAACGTAAAAATTTCGTTGAAAATAGTTGAGTAGAGTAAACAGTCTTGAAGAGAATTGCGTGAACAGCCTTTTATACATATCTCGATAAATTCTTACACATGTGTAACATGATTTACTAAATAAGCAAGTTTCTAATAGGGGTAATAGACCTAAAAGATATTGTCTGGACGGATTTCTTGCTTAGGCAAGTCGCGATAAGCTGGTAAGATTTCCTAATAAGCAAATCGCTTGAGAGAGACCAGAAGATTCAATGCATAGTGGACAATTATGTAATGCTTCTCTTATAGAGATACGAGAAATAAATGAATTTAGACAAAAATTACATGTTAATAGAAACCATAAAAGTACAAAAAAAAAATCTGTAATTATCTCGTATTTATTCAATTCGTCAAAATCAGTAGTAATCATAGTTTGTTTACTGGCCTACGAATTATTCTATCTGTGGTTCTTACATGTACGACACACTATATTGTTTGATCCTATAAATTGTTTTGTTACTGAGCCATATTTCCATTATAATGGATCAGTGTTTTCGTCTAGTTTTGAAACTATTTTTCTTAGTAGTTCGCCGTTTGTTATTATAATTGATGTAAGTAAACGTTAAACCAAATATTCCATATAGATTGGGTAATTTTTTCCAACGGCCTAATCGATTAGCAGAGGTTTCAGCGATGTCAGGATAGGGACTGTAGTTAGAGGAGATCCAATAAGGAAGTGTGTCCGGTAGACAGTGTTTATGGGTCACTGAATCAGAAGATACAATATATAGTGGGTGTGAGTAAGATAGCTTCAATTAGTGCGAGTACTGTAGATGGTTTCTGAAAATTAAGAACATTTTGTCCTATGAACACGAAGATGATATCTAACACTCTTTATCCAGCTTTCCCATAATCCGCCTAGTATGGGATGTAGTAAGAATAAATGACTAATCTGTTCCTTAGGAAGTAGTGAAGGTCTGAGTATTGTGTTGAAATTACCTTTAATTAAGTTTTGAAAATAATGTAAAATATTATTTGTCACTTAAAATTTGTTCCTCTATTAGAAAATATTTGTTTTTGAATAACCATATGTGAAATAAATCGACTCAGTGTAGCGATGAAAGCCTCGGCAATTAAATTCAAAATTAATTCTAAATATGTAACTTTAGATGAGAGGCATAGAACAAGTCTAAAAAATGTATAAATTTTCCATTGATTCGTTCAAATTTTTCATTGAGTATCGTTCACGTAAAGAATTGTGAACTAATTGAATACTTCCATGTAGAAGACGTGAATGTTTGCTTGATATTAATCTCGTTAAGCGTGCGTTAGGATGTATGAATTGGATGCTTATTGTTCCACAGTAACTTGGAATTCTGAAGGCAACATCTACACCCGCAGGCCATTTGAGTCTATAAATAAATAGAGAACAATTTACTTGATCATTTTGTATGTTACTGATTTCTAATGTAAAGTATCTCAACTGTGAAAGTTGTATGAATATATCAAGTATAACATTTAATACTTTAGTAGTTAATGTGCCTATTACTCTTTTAGAGGAGCTTGCTTTTAACATTATGAATAAATAAATCTAAGGCAATAACTAATAAAGATTCAAATTAATTTAGAAAAGTGATGAAAAGTTTTCAGCAATGTCTTAGATAATGTGTAATAAACGATAGTTGAATGTCTTTACAACTGAGAATCACAATCAGGTCGTAGAATAAACTCATTGAACAAGAAGTTATTGTTATTACTACACAAAGTAGTGTGTGTTCATATAACCAAAGAGATCAAAGAGAAAATAAAAATAAGAAAAGTACTAATAAAAGAAAAAACTAAATTAAAAAATCTGACGTGGACTCCACATGACTTCTTTGTACGTATATTAAATTATATATCCACATTTAAAAAAAAAAAATGAAAAGTACATATTACATTATTACAATTATATACATTATTACAATTATTATTATATTACATTATTTCAATTATAACGTCTGATATTTTGTATACTTTTTTTTTTATTGTTATTATTGAGGATGGAGCTCGCTATTGTCGGGTTTGATGTTTAGAGGGACAGGGCAAAGTGAAACGGCATATGCCATAATTTTTTTTTTTTTTTTAAATCAAAGATTAATAATTATTAATAAATTAATATATTTAAATTAAAAAAAAAGGAGATGAAGTCTGTTTCGAACCAATGTGCCTTCCCTTTGTAAGATCCAAGTATTTCATTAATTAAGATTTTACTTGACTATAAGTCTGGAATCAATGAAAATAAGTACCATTTATGATATACCGTTGAAAAACTCTCGATGAGTGTTTATTACTGCATTTAAGAAAAAGTCCAAAATCCATATTTTTTTGATTTTGGGCTTTTTTGGAAACTTTTGGTTCAGTCAATTGCAATCAAAAGGGAAGATGCACAATTAGATGTTACAACAGTCCTAAATCCAAAATTTCAACATCTTATGGCTAATCTTTTTTGAGTTATGCGAGATACATATGTACGTACAGACGTCACGTCGAAACTAGTCAAAATGGATTCAGTGATGGTCAAAATGGATATTTCCGTTGAAATCTGAAAATCGAAATTTTTCGCGATCGCAATACTTCCTTTACTTTGTACAAGGAAGTAAAAACTGAACTAAAATACGGCAATAAATACAACTAGAAAAAAGTAAACAAGGTAAGGTTTATTTAATTAAATAAAATAATGGGTGACCAATTAACTCTTTAACTGGGTAACTTTCACACAATTTTAATTTGCTTAAATATAATTTTCATGTTATAGAAATAACAGGCATTTAAGTTTATCTAATGATTATTAAATTCTTACAAGGTCTTATATCGATAAGAAAATCTTGTCCTACGAAAATTTTTAAATGCAGTCGCGGGGCTCTGAGTATGTCCTATATTGAAGAGCTCTGAATAATAATTATCCTATATTTAATAGCCCCTTGACTGCATTTAAAAATTTTCGTAGAAGGACAAAATTTTCTTATCGTTGTAAGACCTGGTGAGAACTTAATCATTAGGCAATCCTGCTATTTCTACAACATGACAAATATATTTAAACAAATTAAAACTGTCTGAAAGTTGATTGTTCACCCATAACTTTATTTAATTAAATACTGCATAACAATACTTATTCTTTATCTCCATAACATTTCTTTTTTTAGTTCAATTTTTTTCCTTATTATTTATTTTTTTTTTTGGGAGTTGTGTTTTTTTAATTTTTAAATTCAACTCTTTTATTATTTTGTCTGAATGTTCATATTAAATTTATATTATAATACAGCCTATATGTTTGTCACTCTTGAACATTACATTATTGACTGAACGACAATGTGTTTTTGAGAAAAAAGTTACAAGAAGAAAAACTAATTTTCATATGACAACTAGTTAAAAAGTAGAACACACTGTTTCCATGACCGAACAACCTTATACTATGGATGAATACGCAATGATTAATTTCTGTAGAACACGCCTAACAGCGTTCCGGCAGCTTTACTTCAATGTAGCATCCATATAATTAACGAAACTTTACAAAACACCAGATTTATTATAATAATAACTCGCACCTTAGGGTGCGAGTGGTAGCGTCTCGGCCTTTCATCCGGTGATCCCGGGTTCGAGTTCCGGTCAGGCACGGTATTTTCACGCGTTAAAAAATTACCATTTCATCTCATCTTCTGAAGCAATATCTAACGGTTGTCCTATAAGCATTAAAAAAATTTGAACGCGCTGATAAATTTTCCTGTTTATGAATTTCACTAACAGGCACTTGTCTTTGAAAAATAGTAGCTTTTGTTAAGATCTACTTATGAAAAATTATAGAAAATTAAATTTACAACTTCTGTTTCGAACAGAAATTTACCATGAAGTTGTGTCCTTCCACTCAACACAATTGCTACAAATCAGAATACAAGTATATTTTTTGTTTGTCTGTAAAAATTTGCAAAATTCAATTATTTTTTGTTTTTAAATCACAGTTTTATATGTTTTCTCGTATTCATTTCTTCGGTAAATTATTAACTTACTCGAAATTATTCACCCTATAATTATTCATGTCTCATATTCATACTCTTTACTATTACCCACAACTATTCATTTTTTTGCAGTTGGATTATAAATTATGGATATTCAAAACAATTATTATGATTTGGCGAAGAGATCAGATTCATTTCGACATCTCAAGTTTTATAAAATATTCACTGTGCATTTATTTATTTATTTTCTCTTCAGAGTGCAGACCTATGTCCAGTTACAGTTATTTGTTTTATGTATGTACACAGAGTCTTCATAAAAGAATGGTGAGTGTTTGAACATGTATTAAATAAAAATAAAAATACTTACTGTTGAAGTTGTCTATTTATCGAATTTGTCATTTCAAACGGATTTTTTTAGATATCTAATAAATTTCAATATGTGTACCATTAGCAGCTCTGCAAATATCCAATCGATATTCAGTTTCTGCCCATACCCGAATTAACAAATCTTCTGTTACGGTTAAAATTGCCTCTTTAATCCTTTCCTTTAAGTGACCTAGGACCTAGGCCACGTATTTTTGCGAACAAACAATGTTTTTATATATCACTACAAGAAAAAATCACAAGGTGTGTTTTTTTTTTGTTTTTTTTTTTTTTAGCCTCCGAAGCCATCGTATCCAATAAAACGAAAAATTACCAAGTATTTAAACGAAACGTGTTTATAATGCAAAGATGTTTTTTATTAAAGCAAGATTTGTTAATAAAAATTTTCCAAAATTGTAATCTTGTATTTCATTTTCATAAATATACGTAAAATAATATTAATATTAATAAACAATGCGCTAATTAGGAATACTTTATAAAGTGCATCCTTTTTTTGAAAGGCAGATTACCTAAAACACATGGCAGAGTATCACGTTTGCGACATAGCATGTGATACGGTGTCATGCGCGCCAACAGTTAGAAAATATTCTGTAAAATGCCGTGGTTGCTATATTAAACAGGTCACAAATGAGTTAAATTGAAGAATTGAAGTTATAGAAAATCTTCAATAGGAAGATGTTCTTTGAAAATAATAATATACTGATAAATGTATTCCAATCTGAATTGGATTACTTTTCTAACAGGATTTTCTATTTATTTATTTTTTTTTTATTAATCTCATAAAATCACCTTTTATTGATTTGATTATTTTATAATAGAATATGAAATATAGATTTTAGTAACATTTTTAAACATGACATTGATATCCTACTTCAGTATGCCATACTTAAATTATTCACCATATAATGTCGTTAAACGTTAATCTTGACTTTATACAATTCAGTATAATTCTGTTTTTTGGTTTGCTTGGCATTTCTCCCGCCACCACCGCATTCGGTCGCCCTAAAGCATAAGACCGAATGTGTGTGCCACATATGGCTACTGAGCCTCGAAACAGTTTAGCGACCAGTGTCGTAACTAGTTCCTACAGCTAACCTAAAAGCGTGAGCGGAATAATCGTGGTACAACACACCACTCGCTTTCGAGTCCCACCGCCTACTTGACATATATCACTAAAATGGATAGGCGCACCCCGTCAACTACTAAAACATATATGGCTACCAATAATTAAATTTATCTCGTCAAAGACAGCAATTCGCTGCCACGCCTAGGCAGCTGAATGCCAGAAAGTACCTGCCCACCATTAAAGCGCTTGAAGCCTTAATCTGGCTGGTAGCCAGCCATATCTTTCGGTTAGCATCCTTTAGCAGCGACGTAGGAGTCTTTTCCCTTAAGTAAACTACTGATGTCGGTTGAACAAAACAACCGCATCAAGGAACTCCCACACGGTCCGACAATGCGGCTATCGCCGCATTGACTCGTATTGTAGCTTGTTAATGGCCAATTTTCCCCTTGACCTCTAAATTCCAGGATAGCCTGAGTTCTGCCCCCCCCCCCCCAAAGAGCTGGACAGTCGAACATCATGTGTTCGTTCGACGGGACCTCCCCGCAGATACATAGCTCATCAGCGGCCAGCCAGAACCGAAACAAATATTGGTTTAAATTTACACGGTTGGAGAGCACTCGGACTCCCGTTGCCCTTAAAAATGAAGGAGAGGCATACCATTCCCCCAGATCGTGTCTAAATCTATACAAGAACCATCCCTTAGTTGTAGCGTGCGATTATCGCGATACCATGCTTCTATCGCGAGGCTCTAAAACCTCCTCCGCAGGCGGATCACTGATAACAGTGATATTCGTAGTAGTCCTACCAATCATTACATTTCATTTTATTACGTAAAATTACATAAATTAATTTAAAATGAAATAAACATAAAAAGCAATACCGATATTAAAAATTTTGCTAAAAAATAAAACTTTTAAATGACTATTTAAAGTTTTATTTTTTGAAATCTGCAAATTAAAACAACTACTAACAATTAACTTATCCATAGTTCAGCACTGACTTAAAAAAGTTAAATTTAAAAGTACACTTTTGTGGACGGTTTCGTTTTTAGTATTATTTTTATTTTCTAGGTTTATTTTCATTCCCAAAAAGGGTTAATCAAAAATAAAAACGCTTTTAATATGAAAAAGTCATTTTCAAGAAACCAAAATTTAAAAAACCGTCTTGATAAAAATGAGAAAGGTTTCTTGAATTTTGACAAAAATAAGAAAATTAATTTAGAAAAACGATCTGTTTTTTTTCTTTTTTTCTCTCTCTTTTTCCTGTTTAGCCTCCGGTAACTAACGTTAGATAATACTTTAGAGGATGGATGAGGATGATATGTATGAGTGTGAATGAAGTGTAGTCTTGTACATTCTCAGTTCGACCATACCTGAGATGTGTGGTTAATTGAAACCCAACCACCAAAAAACACCGGTATCCACGATCTAGTATTCAAGTCCGTGTAAAAATAGCTGGCTTTACTAGGACTTGAACGCTGGAATTCTCGACTTCCAAATCAGCTGATTTGGGAAGACGCGTTCACCACTAGACCAACCCGGTGGGTTTAGAGAAACGATCTAAATGACTTCTATCGTACGCTAAGGCGTTATGTAATACGCCTTAGCGTGAATTAATTTTTTTTTACCTGAGGTTTTCATTCTTTAATTTTTGGGTGAAAATAAATGACTATCAGAATAATATTATGCTGTATATCATTATGCTATAACAATTAAAAGCTAAGCAATGATTAAGACAAAAATGACAAAAAGAAAAATTACGCTAGATTGTGTATACAGATCGTGAATGAAAATTTTTGTTTAAAAAATATTCAATTTAATTATTTTACAACGGGACCATCGTATGAACTTCCTACACAAAATAAAAGATTCATAATCAAAATAAATAAAATTCATTTTTTTATTAGGAACTGGAATATACATGCATTAATAAATACGTAAGGATTAAAATGTGAAAACTTTTCACAATTGTTCACCTAGATTTCCATTTCAGTTTCTATTGATAATGCGTTTCTATAAGTGATTTTATTCCAACGCATTTCAGAATTAAAATAAAAAAATTAAAAAAATAAACTCGCAACTTGTGTATGAAGACTCAAATTAATAGAAGCAATGCTGACGACATACGAATGCGGATCGGAGGTTTATTTAGAACACAACGTTTAATCGATAACAACCACCCACCAATTCCGGCATCATTCAGACCAAACCGCAACAAATTTATACTGTTTATGTATTAATATAAAGACATCGATAGTCGTGAAATTAGATTTCCTCATAATACTACAGAAATACATTACCGATGAAAGGATTCATATAAGTATGCGAGAATTTACTCCGCTATCGTTTTTTCCCTTACCACAGATAGATTGGTGTTATAACCACACCAGTCATTAAGTAAATATCTATAAATGTCTATTAAATATGTATAATATATGTGTGTATTTCTTCCATATATATATTACAAATATTTTTCAATAAATTTTACCATAAAGAATTATATTCTCTAAAAAAAAAGGATTTAGACTATTATATTTACATTTTCTCACAGTCCTGTTATTTTATTAACGCAGCTTCAAAGTGAAGTAGTATTAATGAATTACAATATTTTTCAACTCTTAATCCCAAATTAAAAACTATGTTACTAAATGATTGTTATGCGTTTTATTAATATTAATAGCTGACTAACACTTAGACCGTAAGTTTCTTTTTAATTTCTTATAAATATAATATAAATAAATATATTATAAATTTCTTTTTTAATTTTTTCGACCCAGTTTATGGAACACACCTAATTAAAGCCAAGTTTTATCTCCAAGCTAATGACTGCAGCTAAGTACTCTTGTTAAGAGTGCATTTAGAGTAGTATAAGAGTAAAGGAAGTAAGCTACTCTTAACAAAAGTCACACTCTTATCGTAGAATTAAATTTTTTATTCACCTCCACTCCAAGAAAAGAGCTGACCCAGCTGTTTCTTGATAACACTCAGAAAGCTTTTCACTACAGAAACTGTAAGATATCTATGATTACATTTTGACAAACAATTGAAGTAGAAATCGTGTAAAAATTAAACTTATAACTTTATTTAACAGTTTAAATAATCGCTCCTCATGGTTTTTTCCGCAATTATCAAAGCTACGTGCCGTACAAAAACCAGCTATTCTTAAAAATTGCCTCATTTTAATCTACTCTATGGCAATTTAAAATAAATTTTTACAGAATTTTTTTAAATTTATATATTTGACTGTGATCGCTCCATTGCAACTTCATTGAGACTACGACCAGATGCTTATGTTGATTTTGTACGTGTGCTGATTGATGTGCCTTTATAAATATTTAGCAATACTTTATATATTACTTGAACACGCTTTCTAAATACGTTATTCTCAAAAGGATTAGTAACAGTGCCATACAAATCCTTATACTGCATAAGTGATATAAGAAGTGTTCACTTAAGCTAGTAATATTTTCAGAATCTTAAGATAAGGTGGAAAGGTGAAATCAGAACGTGAATCAAATTCAGTGATATTAAATCGTTTTTACAAGCCGAGAAAACGAAAAAAATATATATATGATTTTTATATAAACACAAATATAGTTCGTTAAACAAATATATAGTTCGTAATGTATGTAAGTAAAATTTTATATTGCTACCGGAGTTTAAATTATATAGGTTGGGAAAACGTAAGATAGTATTAGAAAATTTTTTGGGATGCTCTAATGATTCAGGGGGGAGCCCGATGGGAGGTCCAATGGGACTGAAGACAGGGTGTGCAGTCTACACCGCGACACACGGGTGCGATGGAGGCAACGTCTTCTATGCGGTTACCGGTCGTCTCTTGTGTTTAAGAAATGGTACATAAAAGTCTTAGAAAACAGTAATTTTATTCTTCAAATTAAAATTTTAAAACAAACTATAAAAGATCTAATGACAAAATCATTTCTTAGTTATCGGTAAGTTTGTTATTGGTTGATTGTTAATAGTTTTCACTTGTGTTGGAATAGAAATAATTCGGGATCTCTTTTTAAATTATTCCACTTAAAGAAAAATATTATTCATTATTTGTGCTATGTTGTTCATATTTTTAGATGAAAATTTATATTTTTTTCTTTCCGTTTTGTGAAGTCTGATTCCAGTATATTCATATTTATAACATTTATATTTATAGGCTTTGACCCTTACGAATATTAGTCGACTGGTGTCTGCGTTGAATCATCCAGTCGGTATTTCATTAGGTTGTTTGTCAACTTGTTCAAGTGCCTCAATAAAAAAAATGATTTACTTTCAACTCTTACAGTAATAACTTCTTTACAAAATCAGTTATTGTAGAAAGCAAAATGAAGGTGTGAATTGTTGAATTCCAGCCAGCTTAACAAGTTGACGGGCAACATATGGCGTATACTGTTGCTTGCTCAGTAAACAGGTAACAAAAAACCACCTTGATACGATTTTATTAGATTACTGAGAAATTATTAACAATTATTTAATGATTTAGTTAGTTTTTAATATTTTAATCAAATAAATTATTTTTCCAAGGGTTATTTTGCCACTTAAGCTTTCACCCATAGTAAATATTGATCATTGTAGGCCTACTGCATAATTACATTATATCGTAACATGCAAATAATCTGTCATCTAGCAATTTTCTATTGTTTTCTGCGAAAAAAGAGATATTATTACTTGAAGTTTCTTTTTAGTTTACAGCCTTAGCAAGAGAAAAATTTACAATTAACGTGTTATTTTGGTAAAGGAATTTCATTAATGACAATAACCAAATAATTTTCTCAGAATTATTATATTTCTAATTAAGTTCATTACAATTTTATAAGTTAATATTTATAACCTATTAAATAAAAGAAATAGTCTGTTAAAACTAATGGTTTCTGCCATCGGTTACTTTTTACCTGATTTTTATACTCGTATAGGAAAACCAAAAGGTTTTAATCTGTGTCTTGTTGAACAGATTAAACTTGAAAACGGGAGAAAAGAATCTGATATGGACTCTACATGACTTCCTTGTTCGCCTATTAAATTACATATATACAGTTTTTTTTTTTTATAATAAAAAATATATAAAATTTTTTTTATAATAATTTCTGATATTTTTCATTTTTTTTTTTTAATTGTATTATTGAATTATTATTTATTTAAAAATCCTTTTACAATCAGAGATTAATAATTATTAATAAAGCGATATATTTAAATTAAAAAGTAGTTAAAAAAAGGAGATGAAGTCTGATTCGAACCGAAATGCCTTCCCCTTCTAAGACCCAAATATTTCATTAATTAAAAATTTATTTGGCTATAACTCTGAAACCAATGAAAATACGTACCACTTATGACATATCGTTGTAAAGCTCTCAATGAGGGCTTATTACTGCAGTTAAGAAAAAGTCCAAATACAAATTTGTTTTGGATTTTAGGCTTTTTTGGACACTTTTGGTTCAGTCGATTGCAATCAAAAAGGGAGGTGCATAACTAGATGTTAAAACAGTCCTAAATTCAAAATTTCAACATCCTACAGCCAATCGTTTTTAAGGTATCCGAGATACATACGTACGAACAGACGTCACGCCGAAACTAGTCAAACTGGATCCAGGTGTGGTCAAAATGGATATTTCCGTTGAAATCTGAAACCGAAATTTTTCGCGATCATTTTTTGATGATTTTTCTTTCGTACAAGGAAGTAATAATATAAATTTCACTTTGCTCGTTTGATAAAAATGGAAATTTTTATATCAGGCATCATGAATAAGCAATTCATGATGCTTTATTCGTTAATAAAACTTGCTTATTCTTTCTAAATTAAACTAGTTGGTTTTTTTATCATGACTCATATAAACGTGGATTATTCAACATTTCTAAAATACGTCAAAGTACCCTCTACTTCAGAAATACTTTTCCCCTTTTCTTTACTCAATTGTTTAATTCAGTGAAACAATTATTAATGAAAAAATAAATCTTTAAAACTGTTTAATGTGATTTGTTTAAAATACTTTTTTTGGAAATTGCTGTATCTTTTAAGGATTATAGTTTTCATGCTAACGGTAGACAGGTACGTTATAAACTATCATTATAATAGTAGTACTCTATTGCAGTAGGTGTGTCACAGAGTTTAGTACTAACATATGGTTAACACGTGAGCATGGAAAATCAGGATAGTAATAGTATTTACCATTGTTACGTTAAATTCATGGTTGACTGTGATTGATATTACTTTATCGTATTCAAGTGCAGTACTAATCAAACAGTTTTTGAATTACTAACTTTTTATTAAATGGTTGAACGGAAAGTCTCTTTCTTACATAACGAAAGAGGATGAAAAATCCTTATTTGCCAACGAGGTCTTTATTTCTTCTTAATCATATTTTTGTATGTCTCTAACTCTTCGTGTTTCCTTTACGAAAAATCTATTTGATTTTTAATCAAATCTACTTTAAGGGAGGAAGTATGATCCCATGAAGCCAGGTATTGGTATAGTGTTTAATAGGAATAATTCCTATAGAACTACTTTCTAATTTGAAAAAAAGTTTTACTACATCCAAATTAAACGAAAAAAAAGAGAATTATCTCACTTTTAATGAAATTATAAAATTATAATGCGGCATTTTTCTCATCTATCTCTTAGTAATTGGAGATATCTAACTAATAGAAAAACTTGAGCAACTGCATTGGATAACGGAAGATGTACTAGGTGAAGACCACATCGATTTAAAAAAAGGGTAACTCCCTAGTTTATAGCTCATAGACATTTTTAAAGCAGACTAAGAAAATTAAGATATGCGAATAGTATCTGCAGAGTATCAAAAAATATATGATAATGTAATAGAATATTTAAGTTTTTCTTAAAAAAAAAAGAAGTGAATCATAAAATGGCTAACTACGTTTCATGCAAAAGATATATATATCTGCAGGTACGAATACATATATATATCATATGTATATATATATCATATATACATATATATGTATATATATATATATATATATATATATATACATATATATGTATATATGATATATATATACATATGATATATATATGTATTATGTATGATATATATATGTACACTATGTATATATATCTCTACGTTATTGAATTAGGAAGGAGGAGAACTTAAATAATTATTTGTCTACAGTAAATTTTATACCATCAAAAAGTGTAGAATACGAATTTTAGAAGTATTATCGTGATTTGGAAAGAGATGTTCGTGGCAGATTCTTTTAAACGAGGAATATGTGTGGTCTATTTATCAAGTCTTCAGTGGTTAATGAATCTCAATTTAGAAGGAAGTGGAGGGTACAATCTGTAGGGTATGGTAGAAGTCATTAAGAAAACTGAGACGTGGACTGTGTAAGTACTTTACAGTTAAAATTTATGTACAGAAATAAGTAGAATAGAAAAGCTATCAGATCAATCAAATGACTGGTTAATAAAAATATATACATGTAATCACGCATATATATGTTGATGTTAATGTTTCATTAAAATAACAGCAGTGAAAATTTAATAAAGCTAAGAAATAATTAATACTAAACAAGTTGGCAAACAAATTAAATATTAGGCAGGTTACACAAACTGAATTTTACTATTAAAACATTATCATCATTTTAAAGATTTTAAACTATGTTATTTTATAGGTAAAAGAAAGAAAATCTAAAATAATTTCAATAACTATTTCCTATAATAGATGACAAACCTATATTTCATAATTTCTAATGCTTTGTAATTTATTCATGGGACGGAAAAAATCAATAAGTACATTATTAACTTCTGCTCTATAAAATATAAGAAAAGTATCTAATTCAGGCACTAATCACTCAATACTACTTCTTTTCTTGTACTCAACTGAAATTAATCCTCTTTATACTATGTATTTTATAAGAAATTGATTTTTTGATAGCGTATACTCTTTTTATTTCCTTGTACGAAGTAAAGTAAAGTAAAGTAAAGTATTGTATCGTGAAAAATATCAGTTTTCAGATTTTAACGGAAATATCCATGTTGACCATCCCTAAATCAATTTTGACTAGCTTAGGTGTGACGTTTACACGTATGTATCTCGCATAACTCAAAAACAATCAGCCATAGGATGTTGAAATTCTGGATTAATACTGCTGTAACATCTCGATGTGCACCTTTCCTTCTGACTGCAATCGACTCAACCAAAAGTGTCCAGCAAAGCAAAAAATCCTAATCATCTGGATTTTGAACTTTTTCTTAACTGCAGTAATAAGCCCTCATTGAGAGCTTTAAAACGATACATCATAAGCGGTACTTATTTTGACTGGTTCGAGAATTTAGTCAAATAAAAATTTAATTAACGAAATATATGGATCTTAGACAGGAAAAGCACATTGGTTCGAATCCGACCTCATCTTCCTTTTTTTTAATTTAAATGTATTGATTTATTAATAATTATTAAACGTTGATAGTAAAAAAGAAATTACTATATATAATAATTCAATAATAATAATTAAAAAAAGTATGAAAAATATCATTAGTTAATGAAATAAAATTGTATGTACTTTTCACTTTTTTTAAATGTGCATATGTAATTTAATAGGCGTTCAAGGAAGTCATGTAGTGTCCACATCAGATTCTTTTACTTCCATTAACGCTATTGTACTTAATAAATGTTTAATGTTTGCGTTATATTACTACTATATATTCATTATGTTTTAATTGCATTAATTCAATCACAAATTTTTCTAAATTGAATAGAAATCATCAAGCTGAACTGAGTAGTTTTACAAATAGTGAAACGAACTTATACCGAATTAATATACAAGTACTCGTACTTCACGTACATCATCATCGGGTCTACGGGTAGGTATGTACATCACGGAAAGTATGAAGTAATTTCTTTAACATTTGCCCGGAAAAATAGAGGAAAAGCCGTAGAAAAATTTTAACCAGAGAATATTATAAAGTAAAAAAATGAATGACTAAAAAGAACGGTTATAGTGCTTATTAATGCTTAAAACTTATATTTATGTAAAATAACTGTAAGCCAAACTTATAAATATATTTTATATTTTTTTTTTTTTTTAATCGGTAAAGAATAAATAAAAACTTTTTTCAAGTGGTAATTGGAAAAATATTTGAATTCATGTTAATTGATATCTGTTTGATCTCCTTAGATAATTTATTATCTAAGCAACCGAAGCTTAATTTTGATCTTCCTCGTAAACTGAAGTATTATGCAGAGTAACGAGAAAATAGTTCAATTGTTTGATTTGGTGGGTCTAACAGTACACTACTATTTCGTATTAACTCTGCAAAAAACTCAAATAAAGGGGAGGATAGTTGCAAGTATTACTACGGAACTACGGATTAAGCACCATAAGTATCAGATGATAAGGGAGCTATATTTTTTCTGTGTTCGAATTTTTAAAATATGAATGCTGTTGTTTGAAAAGCCAAACCTGTTAACTAAATGAACGACCGACACGAGTCTTCAAACATGAATCCTAATTTCAGTCCTGCATAATCACAAAACGGTTGTACAAGTAATCGGTGATGATGAAACAGGTTATATTCATGACATAAAAGATATTGGTACAGAGTTGGAATTTTTAATCGTTTATTTCATCCTTCTTCATGACGTAAGGAGAAATCATGTCAGTTTTTTGGAAAAAACTGAGATTTCAGAATCTCTTTCGCCCAACTAATCGATCATCAATGCGATGACATATAAAGGGAAAAATGAAATAATTTAATCTGAGATAATTTTTTTTAAATTCGCAAAAACTCTCTTTCAATTTGCGTAGAATTTATATTTCCAAAAGACCTTTTTGAATATAATTATGTACCTCTTATTGCAATTGAATTATCAGCAATTTATTGAATATCAGAGATATTTTACTAAAGAAGAAACTACATAAAAAGATATTTAACAAATTAGAAGTTTTATCAGCTGATTATCCTGAGAAAATAAATAAATAAAAAATATGAAGTTTTTTCTAACAGATCATAGAAATAAATGAGAAAGTGAAATTCATAACTACTAACAAAACATCGGTAATTGCAGAAAGAGGACTAATTGTATACAATTTTCTGTAAACTTACGACCTAAACTACATTTATAGGTTGCAATTACATTCACTGGATGAAGCCATTATTATAATCTGACAACCGTCTTCTTATTCTAGCGCGGTAATAATTAATACACCTTTTATTACCTTCATAAAAATGTTAGGCGTAGAATATTTTTATCTCTTCATTTATAGTGTGTGAAGTATAATGTATCGTAAATCTGATGCTTATGATATTTATAATTAACTTTAGTTTTAACACAATATATAATATTTTACCATTCTACCTAAAATACTTTACTTTTAACTATTTAAATTCTAAGTTAACCGTAGTGTAAATGCATCTGTAAGTATCAACCATTAACTCTTCCATTATTTTTAAATATTCAATACATTCGTGTAAAATTAAATAGTGAATCAGTTTTCCTGAAAATGTTGGTAAATTTTCCTATGAAACATAATAAAATAGATAATACTTAATTAAAAATTATATATATGAATACATTAATACATAATAAAACATAATATATTATATAATATAATGTATAGCTTATATAATGTACAAACACAATATAATATATTTTAAATAATAAGTTTAATTAGACAGAAAATAAATAATGTATATACCTGAAGTTTTATTAGATTTTTTAGATCAAAAAACATAAGACTCCATCAATTTTACTCTTTATTTAACGCCTTAAAAATTTTAGTATGACTTCATTTAATCTGGGCGAAATTTTTCGCTAAACCGTAACTCGATAACAAAGCGTTTTCGGATATATGTTTATATGAAATGTTTCTTACTTCAAGCTCTAGAATCAGTTTTCAAATTAAAATATGAATGCTGTTGATTGAAAAGCCAAACCTGTTAACTAACTGAACGACCGACACGAGTCTGAATCATAGTGTATGTAAAACTGATACAATAAGTGAATTTTTTTAATGGACATTAACTAACTGCAAATTTTAGACATAATAAACTTACTTTAAAAAAACAAATCTAAAAAAAATCGTTTTTATTATTTACTTTTTATCCTGATCTCATCTTGCCTTACATCCCTCTCCATTTTCATTTTCATTTTAACATGGCTATAAAAAGTTGTGGATCTATAGATATACCCGTATATACGCCGTATTTGTAAATTAAGCTGGAAAACGGAAAAAATGAATAATTTAACCATAGCTTGCACATCTCATATATAGGAACTAAAGCTTATTTCTGATATCTTTATTCTCTCTCTCTCTCTCTGCGCACGCGCGCAGAGAGAGCATTGGAGCATCGATACATGACTGATCGATGCTCCAATTTCTGCAAATCCGTTGGCATATCCTGGGTTACTAACTTTGAAGGGCTATTGCATCAACATGTGTAAAAGAAATTCAATCACAATTACGTCATAGTACACGCATATTATTAACTATATGTAGGTTTCAAACACATCTCAATGCATGACTCGCAACACCCCTAGGTAGATAACGTTTTGAGTGCCCCTCGTATTTGAGATGATAGAATAAAAGTCAAAATATGGAATACAGCTGAAAGCTACTGAAAAATAAATTTCTTTAGGTAGAAATTTCTGAAATTTGTTCCTCTGTATTATTAAAAGTAGATTGGTTATGTTTTGTAAAAACTCTGAAACTCTTTAATTCCTGATACCCCCATAGTAACCAAACATTTTATACATTGGTTTACCATACCGCTCATTCGCAAATTTAATTATGAGCTGATTAGTTTTGTTTCGTAATTTAAAATATATTTATTTTTTTTATTTTTTACCATAACTTTTACAAAGTTTTGATCGATTAATTTTTCTTGTAAATAAATATATACTAATTTTGAATCTATTTTATTATGTTTCATAGGAAAATTTACCAACATTTTCAAGAAAACTGGTTCACTATTCAATTTCACACTACGTATTGAATATTTAAAGATAATGGAAGAGCTACCGAATGATACTTACGAATGTATTTACGCTACAGTTAACTTAGAATTTAAATAGTTACAAGTAAAGCACTCTAGAAAGAATGAATGTCCATTCTGGATAAATTATTGGGCACAGAAGGTTTATTTGCTGAATAGAATCCCTCAATAGCTGTAACTATCCCAACAGGGAGCAACAAAACTGACCGTTTCAATAGCAGGAGATTTATACTCTTCATTCTTTGTCAGCTTGTAAAACCATACTGCATGCAATGCTACAAGAATTTTATTATATTACTATTAGGCATGGAAGACTTCATTAATGATGGACTATTTATGGAAATAAAAATGAAGGTCACAATCATATCTAAGGGAAAATCTTATCTAGCTTGTAATAGTGAACAGATGAAATTGTCATTAAAAAACCAGTTGTTCACTGATAGATATTTTTGGTATTAAACGAAAACTGTTTATGTATAATATATAATTTTTACTGAGATTTAGACAGATCTAGAAAAGATTAAAAAAAGTAGAAAAGATATTGACAAACTTTAGAAATTATGAAATTAATTGTAGACCGGACTAGAGTTAATTGTAAAGTATTGCTACAAAATAATAAAATAAAAATACATTTCAGTACGAGTTTGTCAAAAACAAGAATACGTATAAAAATGCCAAGTTCTATTACATGCTTTTTAAAGTCACTTTTTTGTAAATGTAGTGTAATTGTAAAAAAAAAGAAAAAAAGTAAAACCTCTTAATTTCTCATTTTATTAAGCATAAAGTCTATTTTAGCTAATTTTATTGTTTTTTGATCTCATACTGATGAAGAAATGATGATGGTCTTGAAAAATTGTTAATACTCTGGTTAATTAATACACGAAACATTACACTAAAGAATAATAGATATTTATTTTCAATAATTTAATCCTTTACTACAATTATAATTATAATAAAATTTTTTATAATAATAATAAATAATAGATATATTATTTTTATCTTATTTGCCCTTCAGAAAGAGATTAATTATTAATTTTATTTCGTTTATTTTTAGACTGTATTTCAATAGAAGAAATTGATTTTATTATGGATTTTTCCGTTACAGATTTATAACCAATAATAGACATTAAAAATTAAGAACTATTAATATTTTCAGTGTTATTATATACATTTTTTTCTCTTTTATTTTAAGAATAAATCTTATTTATCTGCATTAATTATTTCTTCTTTTTTTTTAATTTCCGTTAACTTCATGAATATTTAAATTCAACGGTTCTGGTGTGAGATGAGAATTGATTTCTTTTACCTTGTTTTTACTCTAAAATCACCCATTATTACGAACAGAATAATTTCTAACGAAATCAAAATACAAAGAAAGCGCATTGAGAATTAATTCCGATTATTTCATGTTATACTCGTAATAAAAATTTTGCTGCATCCTACATCTACCTCCTAGTTAATTATGTACCCAAACAGATCTTAATCCAAATTTTCCTTTTTTCATGATAAATTATGATAATAAACAACATTTAACTTCAAATAAACCAATAATTAAAGATTTTCCTTAAATTACAAACTTCCTATTTCAAGTTTAATAAAAAAAATGTGAATTAATTTATAATGATTAGGTACTGTATAATTCTAATTGGAAATTTATTCACCTACATACCTGAGTAATAACTTTAGTTAACAAACTACAACTAATTGTTTTATTTATAAAAAAGAAAAATCTTAAATTGTCAAATATTGCACATCTTTTAATACGAATAAATCTCTAAAGATAGTATACTCTTTCCAAATACGCTAAAAAAGGTGTAAAATAACAATAAACAAAAAAATCAAAATATTTACAATAAGATTACAGACCTTCAATAAGATTACAGAATAATTGAAAAATATGAATGTTTAACATATAAAAACGTTCAAATAAGTAATAAATACCATTATTATTTATTCTTCTCATGATAAAAATACCATGATTTGTTTTTTACTTCCTCGTACGAAGTAAAGGAAGTATTGTAATCACGAAAAATTTCGGTTTTCAGATTTCAATGGAAATATCGATTTTGACCATCCTTAAATCTATTTTGACTAGTTTCGGCAAACGTCTGGACGTACGAATTAGCACAAGCCTAATTAGAACATATCTGTCTAAGCGATGGTTGCCTTGCTAGCGCGGGGCTATAATGTGCTACTCGTAGAAGACAGTATACATAGGGTACAATAAATTTTACGGTTATATACGATATAAATTGTTTTTTATCTTATAATAATCATTTAATTTAAATAATATTTTTATACTAATTTACGGGATAATTTTTTTTTTTATTAATTTTTATACTAATGTTTTTCCAATCGATAAACAAATTCAAATCATACATTTTATAATTATTTTTAGTCCTATATTTATACAAAATAATATAAATATATAAGAGCGGGGTGCAAACATGAACCACTATCACGGCCATTCATCACGCGTATGAAAAAATTGGCAAAAACATCAAATATTATTTTCAAGCGATGGCTTTCACACAATCTTACATATCACCATCAAATCTAGTTGTCAAATCCATTCTGAGATACCGTTCTAAAATTATTTTTTACCTTTTAGTGCGTTTAATTTAAGATTGGTGTTTTAAAATTATTTTTACATATTTTTTATTTTCCACTTTTAATTTTCATAACTTTATACTTTACAACTGCACTAGCGCACGGTTTTGAGCGCATTTAACGAAAGATCGGATCGGTACGTTTTACTGTGGGTGAGTGCAGTCAAAACATAGGATAAACCATTTAATTTCCGGATGACTATGATCCAATCGATCGAGAGTGTACCCGATGCGTTAAACAGTTAGCGCTCGACCTGCTGATACACACACCGTTTGAATCGTGAAAATCGGACAAGCGGCTGCTAAGATATTACGGTCGCATCCCATCGCACTCCCTCACTAATTTCCGAACGGCGCCCCGAGGGCACTTGAAAATATTATCATCCGACGGGTATCACTAGGAGCAAATGGGGTATCGTCGAAGGGGATCGAAAAAATTTTTCAGAGCGCTAAGATAATCTTCATAGCGCTAATTATTCAGTTGCTACTAGAAATTCTGTACAGTAGCGGCCGATGTTTTGGGAAAATTTAGTACACTTTTTAACCGGATCTGAATATTCGGCCGAAAATCGCAAATATCTTAAAAACAGTCGGTCTTAGCGCTCTTAAAAATTTTTCCGACCTCCCTAAACTCCCTAAACTCCTTCTATTCCCAGTGGTACCGGTCGGATGATAATATTTTCAAGTGCCCCCGGGGCACCGTTCGGAAATTGGCAAGGGGGTGCGATGGGGTGCTACTGTAATATCTCGGGAACTGCTCGTCCGATTTTCACAATTCAAACGGCGTACGTATCAGCAGGTAAAGCGCTAACGTTTTAACCTATCGGTTACACTCTTGATCGACCGGATGTTGGTTATCCGGAAATTAAATTGTTTACCCTATGTTTAATTGCACTCATCCACCGTAAAACCTACCAACCCGATATTTCGCAAAATACGCTCAAACCTGTGCGCTAGCGCAGCTGTGATGTATAAACTTATGAAGAAAAAAGTAGAAAGTAAGAAATACATTAAAAAATGTTAAAACCCACCCTAAATGCACTAAAATTGGAAAATAAAAAATATGTAAAAAAAATGTTGAAAACCACTCTTAAATTAAACGCATTAAAATGTAAAAAATCAGTTTAGGACGGTATATCAGAATGGATTTTACAACAAATTTTGATGATGATTAAGATTAGGATGGTAAGATTAAGTGAAAATCATAGCTTGAAATTAAAAATTTGATGGTTTTGCCAATTTTTTCATATGCGTGATGAATGGCCTAAAGAATCGGATGCAAACATGAGCACCTCATTTCTTTTGCGAGGAGAAATAAATTTTTTCCCAAAGGTATTTCACAGTAATTTATAAATTTGCAAAGGGCAGTAACTTACAAAGGGCGAAGAACGTAGCGTAAAGAGTAGTATCCTAAAAGTGTTTGGCTTGGATATTTTATACAATTATAAAACTGTAAATAAATACATTCAGGCCTAAATAATATTCAGTAACAGCTGATTAGTCTGCATAATATTGCATAACGTATTTATTTAGAAATAAATTATTAATTTAATAATATATAAACTCAGGATTAGAAAAGTAACTAATAAATATAAGATGTGAATTTGTTCATCGATTGGAATAAACAAGTCGTACCGTATACATACTGTCTTTAGTCGAGTAGTATTATAAACCCGTGCTCGTTAGGCAGCAAGTTATACAGCTATACTGTTCAGATCTGTACCAATTCGGTTTGAACAAGCTACACGTAAGTATGTGCGAATGTATCTCGCATAAATCCAAAACTATTAGCCGTAGAATGTTGAAATTTTGGATTTAGGACTGTTGTAATATCTAGTTGTGCACCTCCCCTTTTTATTACAATCGACTGGACCGAAAGGGTCCAAAAAAGCCAAAATCCAAAACATTTGGATTTTGGATTGAGAGCTTTTCAACGATATATGATAAATGGTACTATTTTCATCGGTTCCAGAGTTATAGCCAGATAAAATTTGAATTAACGAAATATTTGGATGTTACAAGGTAAAGGCACATCGATTCAAATCCGACTTCATCCTTTTTTAACTTTTTTTTTTAATAAAATATATTGATTTATTAATAATTATTAACCTCTGTAAAAAACTTGTACAATAAATAATAATTCAATAAGAGCATTAAAAAAAAATTGAAAAAAATAACTGAATTTATTAATGAAATAACATTTTCTTTTCATTTTAGAAAAAATATGTATATGTAATTTAATAGGCGTAGAAGGAAGTAATCAGATTTTTTGTGAAAGGTATTCTGTGTTTTTTAAATAGTAAATGTTTATTAATATTGTGCAAAGCCAGCTCTGAATTTAGATTCTACGAGGATACTTTGTTACGAGTACATTCAATTCTAATATAATAACAAAAATCCTTTAGTCAAGAGAGAATATCTGATTAACGTAGTTGATTTTAATGTACGATACTATTAAAACATTTTAAATTATACTAATTGGAAAATTGCTATAAGTTGTATACATACTATGTAATCGTACATCCAGGCACATATAACGTGTTGGCATTGACTGAATTTTGCGAAAAAAATAGAGAATCAAGAATAAACTGAACTAGATTAATTCTACTAACAGATGCATCGATATTACACAATGGCAATTTTTTCTTAATTAACAAAGAATTTTTACTACCAGGAACAATTCAAATATGAAAAGCTTTGGTATTATTATATTAAATCCATTTAATGCTTATCAACAAAAAATAGATTTTGAAAGTCGACTATATAAAAAATTAAAAAATATAATTTGACTTCTGTTTTACACTTAATCTACAAATGATATGATAAAGAAAGTAAGTAATGGCCTGCATCCTTAAATAAAAATAATAAAAAAATAATTTCAGTAATATTGTATAATTTACGTTTTTCTCTTCTTCCTCCTGTACTTTGATTTAATTTTCTACTTCCTGATTTAAAATTATTTTAATTAAATATTTTGCTGTAGTAAGTCTTAATATATTTTAATAGCCTCTACTAATTTTATAAAGTTCATTTACATTTTTTTTATTTATTATTTTTATTTTTTATCTATCCTAATTTGTAAGTATATTTTAAAACCATTCCGATATTGTGTATCGGCATGCTTTAGTTTTTTCTCCTTCGCAAACACAAAGTTGCCCAATATACGTAAGGAGTTTATCGTTAAAAGATTTAATTTTTAAAGTATTTTTATAAAATTGTTTAATTGATTTTTTTTATTCAACTTCCTTTACTTTCCTAGTTTTGTTCTTATAGCCTACTAATTTTTTTTGTACCAATAACTGAACAGTTCTTAAAGTAATGCAACTATTTCTTAATGAGAATTCACAAAAATTGGAAGTAAAGTTTCGGCTACCTATTACTCTTAAACTATTTATAAGACGTAATTACTTATAAATTTTCTTGCTTATACTTTAAAAAAATATTTGAATCAGATGAAGTTGTTTTTTTATCTAAATTTTGTATAATTATGACGAATACTATAGCCTACTTCCGAGTATATTTATGACTGTACCACTACTTGTATTAGTTATAACTGACCCAGAGCGCTAACGGAAAGATAGATGGGGTAGTCACAAATTTTTTTCAGAACATTAGTGAGTACAAAAAGGAGCGAAAAGAGCGGTTCCTGGAACTTATATAAATAAATTTCAGTAAATATTGGATTTTATGATAACATAAATTATCGAAACAGATCGGACAAGCGTAGATTTTTTTTATGGGAGATTCGGTGGACATTTTCTAACGGATCGAGTAAATTGCAGTGACTTACGGAATGCGTTGAAGATGGAAATGGTGTTTATAAGTAATTAGCTTTTTTCTGTATACCCATACGACCCGTTCATTTGTGTGTGCGTGTATGTACATGCTCGCTTATATTTTTCTTTTAATATATTTTTCTTATTTACAATCGTTCTGAGATATTTCATGGAACGTTGATTCTTGAAACAACTTACGTTAGTCAATCTTGTGTTTACTCTTGCAGTTACCTACATTTGCTTACTTCATCTTATAGAATGCATTTTTCTTGGTAGTTTGTTGTTATTTTCAAATTACATGGCTGTTCCATGCAATTTTCACTTTGATGTTTTTCAGTTTCAAAAAGATACTATCGACGAAATTAGTTACAGTGTAAATAGGCCTTAATAACTATGAATAATAAGATTTTAGCAAATTCGAATTTAATAAAACAATTCTGTAAAAACTTTGCCTCTCATGCGAGGGCATAAGGTTTCAGTCCAGTCGAGGGATGCTGGATGAGAACGCTTTAACTATCCTACTTTTTTCATATAGAATTCAAGAAAAAAATACATAAAATACAAAAAACACTGTTCAGAAATTCACTAATTTTCAGGTTATTGTTTGATGACACCAGCCTGCGATGGTTCTGTTTTTTAATTTTTGAAAATTGATTCTTATGTACTGTTTAGCACTGAATCCGAAAATAACCTTAATTTTTTTCCATCACATCAGGATTTTTTGCAAATCGCAAATATCAAAATTTGTAAAAAGCTGAAAAATTGCGAAAATGCGATAAAGTAAAATAGATAAAAAACTTTTTTTTTATCTAAAAAAAAAGTTTTTCTCTATTTTACTGTATCATACGAGTATTTTCGCAATTTTTCAACTTTTTAAAAATGTTTAAATTTGCGATTTGCGAAAAAATCCTGATGTGATGGGAAAAATGTGAAAATTATTTTCGGATTCATCGCTAAAAAATACATAGGAATCAATTATTAAAAGTTAAAAACATTCCACAACCCAAATTTTGCAGGCTTGTGTTATTTTAGATATTTTAGGTAAGTTAATTAAATGCTTAAAATTCATTTTACAGATATTTTTTAATGAGAGAAATACTTTTTTCTTTAAAAATAAAGGTTGCAAGAAATGTTATGTCTTACTTTCCGAAATATCTATCATTGTTGTTTAGTTATTTACCTTTGTTTTTTTAACATTATTGTCATCAAAACTATACATTTTTTATATAATATTATTTTTTCATGATCGCTTAACAAATCTCGTAATAGAAATTTTTATTATCAGTCAAGCTATTTCTTGTCACAGACTACAAAATTCTGTAGTAAACTAAATTGTCATAAAATGAAAAAAATATAAATCGGATATTATTCTTCTTAGCTTACATAATTAACTCTCTTAGTACACAGTTTCAGATAAAAAATAAAAAGTAATAATGAAATTCCAAGTTGAATGCAGAAACTTTTTCCATTAGATTACTCTATTCCACTTTTTTTATCCCACATACTACATATTACAATTAACAAAAATTCCTTCCTTCTTGATGTTTATTAGGTTTTTAAAATGTACTTTTTTGTTAAATTTTCTTTCAATTTATGAATTTACAAGCTTATTTTCTATCGCTGTCCGTTCTTTATTTGCAATGTAAATAATTTTTTTACTAAAGTATGATAAAAAACTTTAAATATATCCGACTGTACAGTTGAAAACAAAACCGATGGACGAAATGGCTAAATTAGATACCAGAGCTCTATTTTTATGGGGAGTTACAAATTTTCCATTACCAAAAATATGTACCATATTTACTCACGTACCTTAATTTTCAAACAATATTTTTAAAAAATAAAATATTAACCAGATTTATTTCAAGATATCGAGAATTTTCAATCCATCTCGTTGAAATATTAGCACAAGCTTCTTTGAAGGACAGATAAAAGGTCTGATAAAAGGCCAGATCAGTTGATGCTGATCTGGGGTGTTACATCAGTGTTGCAACCTTTAGATGTTTCCGTCAACAAGCCACGTAAAGACAACATGAAAAAATTGTATGCGAAATGGATGGCTGAAGGAGAAAAGTTTGACACCAACTGGACCGATCAAACTCCCGTGGATTGAACAGATGTACTCCTGAATAGTGAAGGCATGGGACGTGGTGGATCAACGCGCAATTGTTACGAGTTTTTTGAAGGCTGGAATCTAATGCACTGGAGGGCAGTAAGGACTGAAGAATGCACTGTCTAAATGCACAATCTAAGAATGCACAATCTAATGCACTGGAGGCTTTGTGGCAGACTGAAGAAAATGCGGGTGAAGAAAGTCAATCAGAGAAGTACTACAGTTCTGAAGAAGAGAGTAATGATGGATAATGACCGCTATAAGTTTCAGTCAAATAAATATAATTTTCTCAATAATCATAATATTTTAGAATCATTATAAACATATGTAGAATCATTTCCTTGCATATATCAAGCACCTACTTTTAGAAAAAAAGATATTCAAAAAACATGCATGAATTATACTAGTAAATACAGTTCTTATCTTTCTCCCAAAAAGTGTAAACTTAAGGACAATATTCCCAAAAAGATGATAGTCCCGAGTGATAAGGTTTATTTGTTTCTCAAGAGTTCAACAATAATTAAAGACAATAATTTAAAAATTGTACACACTAGCTAGGCTACGTACAAAATTTTTCGTTGTGTAAAACGGCAAATGAAAGAAATGTTAAAACCTATATTTTTAATTATATACATTTTATGTTGCATATAATACGCTTTGTTGTATTGTGTATTAACATGTTTATTAGTATACTTTACTTAGTAAATCTCAATCCAAATCTCTTATGACATTGTTTTTTTTTTTGGTTTTTTCCTTATTATAATTTTTTATATCAACAGAAATGTAAAATAACATTGGTTATCATAGAAAAAAAATACTAGCTTATTTGCATAAAACTATAATAAAGACTAACAGTAGATAGATTATCACTGATTATAAAACTACTTATTTCAACTAGCGTGAGGATTATTCACTTGGGTTTTAGCTCAAGGTTATTGATACTAACATTATATTTATATACCTAAGTTTATTCCCTTTCTTTAAAAGAACAGAAACATTTGCAGATATAGGATCACCGGAATAGTATTATTTGTAAACTGTAAGCGCTATTAGATATTTTAATTGGACAATACTTTTATAAATATACATGTGTGTATATATATATATATATATATATATATATATATATATATATGTGTGTGTGTGTGTGTGTGTGTGTGTGTGTGTGTGTGTGTGTGTGTGTGTGTGTACTTTCGTGTGTGTGCGCGCGCGCGCGCGCGTGTGTATTACTATAAAATATAATTATGTTGATCAGGACTACTTTTTTTTTAGCAATATTTATTCTTAAGCCTTTTTCTTTATCGATTACAGTGCATTTTTATTGGCTTTTCGAAGAATATTACGGTATCGAGCTTTCGGTTGCATTGTGGGAGTGGGAGGTGAAAATGTATTTTCTTCTTCACGTCTTGAGTTATAAGAAATACAAATATACCATTCACTTAAATTGTGGTTTCCTTATAAAAATAGCCATATATATATAAAAATTTTGTAGTTTGAATATCTCCAAATCTAAGACTACTTGATCAATTTCATTGAAATTTAGATATGCTGTAGTAGTGTATCTGAAGTTTTGAATGTAAGCATTTGATGAAGATTGGTTGAGTTTTGAGTTACGATCAATTAAGGTTGAATAAAAATTTGAGGCTATGTTGAATGTGGAATGGTGTATTTTTCATACGCGCTTATGCAGAGAGTAACAGTAGCGAGCGGTTGAAACTTGGTGTTTGGTCTACTGGTTAATTGAACGTATTTAGTGCGTTTCTGACTGCGAAATAGTGAGGCCGTCGGAACCGAAAAGTCGGTCTTCTTGCGCAGAACTACGCAAGAGTTTTTTTCTTTTTGAAACATCATCGGTGGCTAGTACTGCTAATTTTCACTCTCCTGTTTTATTTATGTAAGATGAGGTTATTGACAGCAGTTTTTTTTAATTAATGAGATTCTGGTTGCATCAATGTGATAAATCAGGAACCTTTCCGTTTTACATATATACGATGAAGTACATCATCTTAACACACACGAACATAATGAAAAACAGAAACACAATAATAAACAACAAAGATATATTAAAAGAATAGAAATTATTGAAAGTTAACTCTTTTCGACCGTATTACCATATAGATATATATATTACTGTAACTCAACAAAACTGCCAGCAATAGTATTAGTATCCTTACGTTACCGGGTGTGTCATAGGCTATGTAAATATTTATATATATACGTGTGTATTTAAATAAATTTTAAAAATTTTAAGAAAAAATTATGCAAATACAATACATAAAATTGTCACCAGCACGCTCTTTTATTATCCTGTATTAGTGATTTTCCTATATTAAAGAACAATGTTTTTTGTTGGCAGTCGTGTTTTTTTAATTTTTAATATTTATCTGTCGTTTTCTGTTTTGAATCTTAGAATTGGTAGTTAAATTATTAATAAGCGCAGTATTTCTGTCAGATTGTATTACCATCACAAATGACGTAGAGGGTTAAAGCGTTAGCCTCCATCGGCCTCCGGCCTCAGTTCTTATGATGTGTTCTAATTAATAACACACCATGACTTGGTAGCAACCCGCGGTTGCTACGTGCTATAGATTCACTCATAACACGAGAAAAGAATGCTGAAAAATTGCTTCAAATTTTATGTTTGCCCATTGCTTTCATTTTGAATGTAACGCAAAAATTAAACCAAAGGAAAATTCAAATTACGTAGTAAATTTTACTTGTAGGAACCTTATAATAGGCATTGATTTATTCATCGAGTCAAAATATCCCGACACCTGAAATGATGCTGTATAATCAACTTGCTCATTTATAATTTATGTATAAATCACAATCACATTTTTCACCCAATGTGGAGTTATTTAGATAAATTTAGTTTCAAGGTTCAGTAGATATAGTATTAAAAGAATTACTAAATCAGCCCAATGGTTTCTGAGATTCAGAGAAACATCAATTTCTCTGTAGGCTGACAGAAATTCTGAATTATATTCAGTATACAATACACTTATATACCCCTTTATTGAGACTCTATAAATCATAAACGACGTAGAATCTGTCGGTTATCAATATTTTTTTACAAACCAGATAAATCCCGCAACTGCAGTTTTTATGTAAATCGGCCTGATTTATTTTAAGTTAATTTTGTTTTTTTAATTATTTTAGATTACATATTAATTTTGAGATAGAGTAATAAAAAAAATGGTTTTGTTCGATGCGATTAACATTCCAGATTTTATTGGTAATATTTTATATTCTACGAAAGAAATTCATGAGGTAAAATCATGAAAAATATGTAATGCTAAATCGAAGTAGAGTAGCGTAATGCATAGGTTTACGTGTGCAACCACGTATGCAACCAGAATCTCATTAATAACCACCTTAATTTAAAAAAACTGCTGTTAATAACCTCATCTTACACAAATAAAACAGTAGAGTGAAAATTAGCAGTACTTGCCACCGATGATGTTTCAAAAAGATCGAAAAGAAAAAACTCTTGCGTAGTTCTGTGCAAGAAGACCGACTTTTCGGTTCCGACGGCCTCACTATTTCGCAATTAGAAACGCACTAGATACGTTCAATTAACCAGTGACCCTACATACGTTTACGTTAATGCACTAGTTAAACTTATTATAACATATGTTTAGCTATACAACATAGTTCTACTAAGTACAACATGTATAAGTATGTTATTGGCCTACGTAGTATGTTTAAGTACTATAATAGAGATGTTCTTAGAACTGGTTAAAATTATTTATCTCGTCCTCAATACTTTTTATAAAGCAGGGTGTTTATATGTATCCTAAATTCCTAATTTCTACAGTTTATAAACCTTTGATATTTTGTCAAGTAACGAATAATTCCGCTCATAAAAGTATACAACCCCCTTTTGAAATAGGTATGTAACAGCACAGACCTAAAGCATCGGATAGATCTTTTAACTGAAAATAATATTTTAAATAAAAGATAACTCTAATAAAAAAATTAATTTTGTATTTATGAAATTATACTAAAAGTATTTCTAACAAAAAAAAAACTGGTTAAATCATTATATTTACCGAATGGACAGAGGTCTGTGTACTTTTTTTATAATATATATTACGAATAAGAAGCTAAATTTTTTTTGTTAGTTTGCCGTATGCGTAAATCGTTATAACATTGAACCGACTAATTTCACTTTTTTTATTCTATTTTATCATGTCACTAGTTAATTTTTCCATATAAAATGAAAAGAAAAGGATATTTGGCAAATATAATAAGTTTTCATTACAAAAATTTGCTTTTTTTGTTTTTTATTTTTTTGAAAGAATCGTAATAGCTACTAAAATATACGAATATTGTATTGTATTGACCCTTAAAAAAATGGTAAATTTAAAAAACAAATAAATTCACTTTCAGTACAGATTGCAGTTAAAAATAAAACTTTATTATTTAAAAATAAGAATGAATTTTTATACTACTAATTTTGCTTGTAAAATTAAATATTTTTTTTAAGCATCAGTAGTTTCATCTATTTAAACTTCTTCCATATGATCATAAAAAGAATACTTTTACAAAAAGTAGTTCTTTTTTTATACAATTTTTATTTTTATTTATTCACTCGTATAATAAAAGATTAGATTAAATTTACAATTTTAATATTCATTGAGAGTATAATTGAAAACTTTAGGTAAAGGTGCAGTATTTTATATTTATTCACTTTTTTTAAAGGATATTTTAAGATGAAAAAGGCTGCCTATCCGGCGCGGGTACATCACTGCTGCTGCCGCTGCGGGTAAAACCCTTTATTGATCCTCTGTGCACTCCTACGCGGCTGTGTCGAGTGGTGGCCGGGTTGTGCTATAGCGACAAGGACAGAGATGGTTGAATAGATAAAAGAGCACAAAATCCACCCACCGTTACCATTAGATTTAATTCGATACAAAGTAAACACGGTTTATAATTTACAAACTATTTTTAGAAAAGAATCCGCATTTATTTTTTAATACTTGTAGCTTACACACAGAAAAACGAATACTCGAAAATGTACATAATTTACCCCGCAAAACACGCGTGGGTTTTTTGTTCATATGTTGCGTAAAATTAAAAAGAAAGCAAAATAATAATAATGGCGATGAAACCAAAAAGTTTATTTTTCAATTACGTGTTAATCGAGCTTTTACGAATTCTATTATCAAATTTTGTTTCGAACATACTTCCGCGATTTATTCCTGTTTAAATATAGAAATAAGATTGCTTTTTTTTTCATACACTTTACACTCTTTCTTCTTATTGTTTCATCCATTATCCTGTTACAAATCACCACACTCTTTCAACCCCACTTTATTTTGCTTAACAATTTAGAAAATTGATCGAGGTGATTCGGTTATCTAAATATACGATCCTGATTTGAACATTCTTTTTTAAAGATATCTTTACGCTAAAAAATTCAAATGTTATTGTTTTAAAACATTTTTATAAAAATAGATAACGTACAACCAGAATTTGAACCATGTAGTAGGAACCAGGAACAGATATATGAACTACACTAATCATGAGTTTAACTTTCCGAGCATCAAAAATCCTCACTGTTCATTTAGACGAATAGAATGTGTAAGATGTAAAGCAACCAGCTTGGTATTTTTAGATCTGTGGAGCAAAATAGAATAAAACACTTTAAGTTCCATTGAAATATACAGAAAGAAAACATTTATAATATGAACATGAATAACGCTGTAATGATAAGATTAGAAACTGAAGCTATGATTCAGAAAGTAATGAAACAAGAATTGTAACTCGTCATATTCTTTACAACATTTATGCAGAAGAATCGATTCGGAAATCGTAACACAAATTTGAGAGTGAATTAAATACCCAAAAAGATAATTACTCTAAAGAATTAAATATGTTATTTGCTAATGACAATGTCTTTTTGGCAGTAACCAAAAAAGAGTTCGAAGAAATTCTGAATGGCATAAATTTTTTACTAGAAACTTATTCGGCTGTTAGGAATAATCCATTAAAAACCCATAAGTTAAAGATTTCACACGTCAGGAAATTTTGATTAATTAAAAATTAAAAAAAAGAAAACAGAAAAAAAGAAAATTAAAAAAGAAAAAAGAGCGAAGAAACATCTAAATCTCCATTAATTTATTAAGGCTCCTTAACCGGAATAATTTCCAAGACGAGAAATGCTCTGAATAGTTGTTGGGCGAGTCGTTTAATAATTGTGTTCCAAGGGGCAATGGTCTGCGACTCTAATTTTTGTAAGATTTGGTAAATCAATTGAGCCGTTTCTACTGGAAATGATTTCATATGGGCTACGTAAGTATTTTTTATTTCGGCCCCTTGACTGTAAAATACTCAGGATATTAAAGTGATCATACACACTATCGATAGCAACTCGTGTATCGGTCCCTCTTTTGGTTGGTGAGACGTCTTTCTTTTCTTTTGCTGTTGTTGTAAAGCACCCTGGCTCGATGGTGAAACACTCTTTAAAGTTCTGGTACATATATGTGGTCGCTTTCTTCTTCGACGATGACAAAAGGATTTTCTTCTTGGACTCGGCGATGGTCATCTAATTTATCCGTCCCACCTCTATCTTCGGTAAGGAGGCTTTTTTTATTGCAGTTTCGCTATTTCCATATTCTTATCGTTTACACTGTCAGAGGATGAGATCTTCTCTTCGTGACATTTTAATATTTCTTCAAGCTGGTTATCGGGCAGCGGCTGGGTGTCGTCGTTACTGCTGATTAATTCTGAACGAGTGTACGGTTAACGATTCGAAGAGCTCCTGAAATTCAGTTTGAAAAAAATAAAGATGTGATAAAAGTAATTAAACGGGATAGAATGAAGGATAATAAAAAATGAAATACTAAGATAGGGGATCAAAATACACCAGACACTGTTATTTATATAGTAAAATTGCAAAGAATGGACAAACTCAGGAAAATATAAAAAATAAGGAAAACGTTCATCCAGAAAATATGTATACCAGAATTAAACATAGCCCTAGGTAAGAGAAATAAATTTTTCAAACAATACTGTGTAGTGCAGAGCCGATAGTTAAATAGCAAAGAGAAAGAGGAAAAGAAATGTACTATTAAAAATAAATTTCAAAATTTAAGAAGTCTTAAGAATAGTAGGAAAAGAGAATATTTTTAGCAAAATCCTGTATGAAACTTTCCAGATTGACCACCCATACAACAAATTTTAATTACTTTTGGTGTAGGAATATTGAAAAGTAAAACATTATGAGAAGAAAAAGATTGGGATATATAAAACACTTACCTAAGAATTTTAGATTACGAATGTTATATAAGTTAAACTAGGAAAAACGGTTCATTTCAAGGTTCAAAGAAAAAACTTGAACGCTAAGTCCAGTAAAAAATTGCAAATGTGCTCCTAAAGAATAAAAGTATTGCAAAATTTTAATTTCACCAGTGTATAAATACGTTATCACACGCTGGTATGTGTGAATGTCCACAGTTACAGATTCTAGTAGCTGTGGCAGACCCTCAATAAGAGTGCTTTTCATTTTTCAGTTGTTTATCATTGAATTCGTGCTATTATTTTTTAACTTCACTTCTTGAAATCAATAAAGTAGATTAATGGTGGTTTAGATATTTCTTTGTTGTGTTTTCTTTTTTTAATTTTCAATAATTTTTAATCAAAATTTCCTGACATGTGAAATCTTTAGTTTCTGGGTCTTTTAATGGGTAATTCCAATTATCCTGCGACTAGGATAATTCCAATTATCCTAGATCGACTGCGCGTAGAAGCTAGCAGTCGAACAAGTTTAGTTTCGTACAGTTACCTTTTACATAACCATATCACGGTTGATTACTTGGAGAAAAATTAAGCAAAATATCTAAATTAAAAGTCATTTAGTAAATTTAATGTTTTAATTCATTAAGATTAAATTTATTTTACATCGATATTCCTTAACAGATTTTGTAATTTTTTGTTTCTTTCAATTTTATGTTAATTTAATCTTATTTACTACGTTGTAAATCTTTGTTGCTCTACATTTTCTTATCTTTTCTCTTCCTTAAAGGTTCAAATTTTTCTTATACATCTCAAAGATTTTTATCTCTTTAAGATTGAAAATGGGGATAAGAATGTTCAAAAATTATTTTTAGATTTAAATCCAGTTTAATAAGAATTCGGATTTTGAAATTCATTTTTGGGGAAATTTGTATTTATCACTGTTGTGCATCTATTCCAAAATTTTTGACTGTCTACTCAATTTTAATTTTCTAAATAATGGATCATAATATGGTACATTAAATTCTCTATTACTTATATATCCTATACGCTAATGATCTAATTAGTCTGCATAGTGAGTTCAACAATGTAGTACTGTAAATAATTTAAATAGTTTTTTTTTTTTATTTATAATTCGTATTAACTGTATAATCTAAACAGTAAGGAATGGTCATAATATAACTGCTAAGGAAGTACTCTACTGGTAGATAACTGGTAGATCACAAGTCTTGTGATTTTAGAAAGATCTGCCTGTTCGTTGCTCACCTTATCCAACCACCTCTCTCTAGATGAATATATTCTAACAGCACTTCTGAATAAACTTTTACAGTCAAAGGTAGGTTAATGCATTCGTCTATTCTTGAACACGTTTACCGCAGCCACCCTCAGAAATCGTTCCATAATCCAGATATAACGGTGTCTTCCTCTTCCGCTTCCGTTATTCGTTTATTTCCATAATAATTATTACATGATTTTTACAAGTGTATTTCTTATTACATTTTTGCAACATATTAAGGTTTAAATTGTTTTGTTGCTTTACCTCCCTGTCTAGGTCATTCCAGCTTCTCAGAATTCTATTTCAGGGGTAGATTATAGATGGCTAAAAGAGCAGATGTGGAGGCCATCAGAAAATTATTGTTATTATTACCATCCAAAAAATGTTGTACATGACATTTTTGTTTTGATATCATTATTTTAAATTAGGTCGATTATAACTGGTTTAATTTCAAATAATATTTATTATGTTCAAAACTATAAGGAAGCAGCAAATTTACACCTCGATTTGTACCCAAAGAATTTTTAGTACGATTTTATTTTCACAGAGGGAATAGAAAGCAGGACTAAATGTTTCGCGAGCTGAAACTCGCTAACAAACCGTTTTCTGACTTATGTTTATACCAACTTTTTTCTTATATTTGACTATAGAATCATCTTCCTGGAGAGATTGCCGTGCGATTTGGAATCACCTGTATACATAACAAAAAAAACATAAATAAAAAGTTTTATAAAAGTTATTGATTCTATTTTATTTTATAATTATTTTTATATTTCAGAAACTCTTAAATTACATCCTGAGCGTAAAAATTAACAAAATCGACTTGTTTTTCTTCCGTTAAACCATAAACCTTCTTATGTCTTAGTTCTATCCATTTTATTTTTTTTAGATATATCACTTTTCTATCAGTTGTAGCGTTCGTACCTTCCCTTCTCTAGTGATTAACAAGTCAATTTCATTGCTTTTTGATTTCAAGTTACATTTCTTTTAGACTTTTCTATAAAACCCGCCTTCTGATCTTCATATTACTAATAAACGTTTATTAAGAAGCCTTATTTATTAATTTGCTTATTAGGCTATATCTTTCTACTCCAGTTAAGTTCTGCTTACGTTAGTTTTTGGCCACCTGTACTTTTTAGTACTTGCTACTATACTTTTCCTTTTCTTAACAAAAAACGTTTTGCTTAATGTTTTTTATCAATATTTTTTCAATGCCCTGTAAATTTTGTTTTAATTGTTAAAAAAGAAAAGTAACCATATTTAGTCAAAATTTTACTCAAAATGATTATTCAACATAAAACTTGTGAATCAAATTGGACAAGGTAAACATTTTTTTTTTTTAATACACAATAAGATTTTATAACAAACTGACTTCATCTTAGTTCAGTAATTTTAAAATCTAACCTAATCAGATTCTTTAATTAATCTCTTATTAAACTTACAATCAAAATCTATTGTTACACTGTATAACATTTTGCAACCTAATTTTTGCTGTTCAATAGCTTTGCAGTCACTGAAAGATAATAGGTCAGTTGTATTTAATAGCTTTTTAATAAACGTATTAATCCGCATGCAAAATTTTTACTAACTTGAAGATTAAGAAAAGCAATTAAAATCATTTAAAGAAATTTTTTCGATCTTATTCAAGTATTAATCAAGGTACTTCTGTAATTTTTACTTTCTGATATTTTTTAATCTATCTTTTTTAAATTAAGGAATACTACCTGATAATATAGAAACTTTTTATTTTTATGAATTCATAATTAATATGCTGTTTTGTACATACTTGAAACATTTTCAACCTGTTTTTGAGGAAGACTAAATCCATCTTCTCTTCATTTCAATACTCTAACTAATTGTAGGAAATTAAAATTGGCTGAAAGTCGCGTCTTAAATGTAAACCTTCAGCAACACACATAATAACCAGAGTTGAACTGACATTTTATAACATAAATTCTTAATTTTAATTGTAGGGGGACCTTTTTCGTTTAACTTTTTCCGTATATTATAAGCTGGAACATTTGATCTCTAAGTCATATTCATAAAAAGGAAACTTTACTCACGCTTAGGCCCGGCTTCGGCCCTAACAACCGAATAGTAAATATTTTTAAAAAGCCAAAATTCATAACTTTTAGATATGTTTAAATAATACAAGTTTTTAATCATTTTCAGAGAGTAATGTAATTTTCTTCTCTTTCTACTTTGATTTTTATTTTTTTAATAATATTGATAAAACGCATGAGTAGATGATAATGAACAATTTTTCTTCAACAGCAGGCTAAGCTCATCGAATATGTTTTATTCAAGATGATGCTTAGATTTTAATCAGATTCAAATTTACTTTCACTTTTCGTTATAATCACTTTAAAAGTATTAGCTTCATACCTTAACGGAAAAGCCGATAAAATTATGAAAAACAAACCAATCTATGTTTTTTTTTTTTATTTAACTTTATGAAAAAAGCAAATTCTGATAGGTTCAAAACACAGTTGATGTGTTATTAATGTAAAACAAAAATATATAGTATCATAAATCCAAATCTCAGCAGTCATTACTTAGAATTTCGAAACATTTATGCTTTTCAATTTGTTCTGATTTAATCTGTAGTTCAGAAGTCAAGATATATTTACCGCAACCTACTTAATTCTGTTACTGATGCAAGTACCATTAGTTTACTGTTGACATTACACAGAGTGGCTTTCAAACGTATTATCATAAATGGCAAGGGATGAAAATTAGAAGCATCCACGTCATAGAGTTTAATCCTATAACATGCTTTTTCAATCTTTCTGATGATTTTCTTTGACAGAACTATAATCTATTGCAACTTTTATAAAAGTGAATTTGTAAATCTACTGATTCAACTTGAATCGCTACATAATTTATAACAGAAATTTTTTTTAATTAGTTATTTTTAAAAAAACTGTCTAAAATTACAGTTGTTTTAGAATTTAATTTTGTTAACGTAATATAATACTAAATCATTAATCTTGGAAATTTAAGGGATTTTAAGGTTAAATGAATACTTATTCATTCATCAGTTAAGTTTTTATTTTGACAGTACTGTAATAAAAGTTTTTATTTTTATTACACAATAAGTTTATTTCATGCTATACAGATTGTAGAAATCGTCCCTCAAACCAGAATTAAGTTCAGTTGCTTACTAGAAAATGTATTAAAATTCAAAAAAGTTTCTAAGTAATAATTAAAATGAGATTCAACACAAATTTGAGAACAAAACAAAGGTAAGGCGTGGCATTTTCTTTACACTACAAAATTCATATTCCCAAATAAGCTTATTTAAAGTGAGGTTTATTAATTCATGATACGTTAAACAAATCGAGAAAAAATTAGAAATCAACATGAATTGAACATTAATTAGTGTATAAACTGAGGTTTACACTGTGTTAAAACCTCAAGTTTTAACGCAGTATAGTCTGTTCTAAACCAATCTAAATTACGAAACCTTTTTGTGATGAAACTGGATTTGAATCGTTCTTCAAATCCATAAATTGTGAAATTTTATAACGTTTCATATCGTTAATATTATTAATTTTTTTTTTTAATGAATAATTTCTGATTGAAAAATGTTCGCCATTCGACATGAACTTCATTCTTGCAGTTTGTGCAATAGGCATCCATAAATAATCTTCGAGTTAACATGAGAAAGAGGTTTTAAATTTTAAAACAATTACACAACAATTGAAAACTAAAGTAGGGTTTGGACAATATTGGTAAAAATATCTATTTCTAGTCTATATTCTTAAATATATAAGAACGAATAAAATTTTTAAACGATTAGAATTTTGGACTCGTTTATATCTTCTTTTGCCCGGTTCAAAGAAAGATTCCAAATTCAAAGAGAAATATTATACTCTAAAAAAAAACAATTTTAGGAACAAAAAACTTTTTCAAAGTAGAATAAAAATTCAACGAGTATGCTATTATTGAGTATGAGAATAATGTAATTCAATAAGTATGCTTTATGATTGATTTGTAACAAACATAAACTACTTAAAAAAATAACTGACTAAATCAAAATACTAATAACTTGGCACATTCATACACAATCATACAACACACATGAAAAAAATTATTTATTTATAAATATTTATATGTTGGTAAATACATATATATTATATGCACGCGCGCGCGCACGCACATACACACAGAGGGAGAAACAATTATTTATATTATATTATATCTCTGTGGTAAAATGATATAACTGACGCCTTGTCAGTTAAAGATGATAAGAGAAGAAGAGTAGCACAACATTTATTCAAAGAGACTGTCAGCGTAGAAGATAAAATTAAAACAACTTTTTATGCAGCAGCTAATCTAGCGAGTACTTTTTATCCAGCGAATATTTGATTTGTAATTTCTTTAAAATATATATATATAAAACTTACGTTATTATTATTTAAAGAATACAGAGAACATTATTGTTACATATACTTAAATTTCCAATATAGTAGCTTAATTGAATCTAAGTCAAAGAAAATAAGTAAAATGAGAGATTAATATTTAACCTTTGATTCTCCCCACATGCGTAACTTAAAGAATTCAGTTAATCAACTCATCTCTTTTATAATGACTATTAAGAGAATTTTTATTGAGAAATAATTAATTACTTTTTGATAATTTTTTTTAGCAATTAATTGATTTATTTTTAATATGTTCGAGAAACATTAAAAAAATTAAATTAACATAAAAAAATAATGTAAACAATTTCAACAAATTTTCTACTGGTTTTAAAAACGAAGATTGTCTTTGATAAAATAAGCCAAGAATTTTCTGCCGAGAACCGTGTTATTTAGAATTTTTTTTTTGAACATGTTATTTTTAATTAATTGGTCCTGCTGGTTCCTAATTATACTGGTAGAACTCTCAATTTTCTAAAAGGTATTCGAAAATATCAACGAAAGTTTAGTTCTTATCAATCTTCTCATTAGTTTCTATTTTAGACAAAGGAGAAACATTTTAAAACTGGAAGATATAAGATAAATTGTATTTTTAATTTTTGCGTGTTTCAAAGGATGAATGAATCTTAAAATGTACCGTTTTTAATAAAAGTACTGAAAATGTAAACGTTCAGTACTTTCTAGTCATTACATACTAAAAAAAAAGCTTGAAAAAAGTAGCCACAGCGTTTATCTACTTTAGCTTTTTCCATTAATAGAAGTTAATTAACCGACCTGGGTTAATTTAGCTTTTGTACGGGAATATTTATGTTGTATCTCTCCAAACAGATGGTATAACTTCTTGGTTCAGGCCCTGCAGGTAAAACTGTGTTCCTTTTTCACGGTGAGCTAGCATACTTGTAGCTTGTATATATCTGGATCGTAGGCGGAAAGCGGTGTTAGAACTGATAATGAGATACAGAAAAATACAACACTTGAAACGAATTCGAACCCTGAGATTTCTGTAAAGAGATGGAAACCTTCATTTAAATAGTTTAAGTTTTTTATTTTACTTGTGCATAGTTTAAAACCAAACTTAAAAATCCATCTAAAATACGCTTCGGAAACTATTGATTGATTCTCACGACATTTGGAAGACTCCAGATATCTTATGTAGCGTTTTAAATCGGGTTCCAGACTATTCCTTATTCGCGCAATTAATATAGTTGTAACTGTTTCATCTTTCAGTATCTAGAGCCGGATGAGTTGTTAATTAGATCCGACCAATGGAATGATGAAAGTACAGAGAAGTCGTTAGTTTAAAAAAAACTTGTCCGTCTAGTTCACTGATACTTTCCGTACGGAAAGGCAAGCGCTTATGCTCCATTTTGACACACCACTTCAGAAGTTAAATGATACCTAAAAATTATAAAAATTAAATGCGTTATTTTTTATAACAATATAAAATAAAATAATATTAAAAAAAAATATTGTTGAAAAATCTTCTTATATTGCATTTACATACTCGGTTAATGTAATTTTTTTCTTCCGATGATAAAAAAACATTCTTTTAATACGATAAACTCAAATCAGGCTTGCAACCTGCTGTAGTGCAGTATGATTTCGAAATAAATGTTATTTAAGAAATTTAAAAATATATGTTTCCGGCGCTTCTGTTTTTTTTATAAATAAAGCGCATTACTTATTTAGAAATACAAATGTTAATATGTTAAAAATTCTAACAATATAACTTCAAAGGCTGCACCGATTTTATGTATAAAATATCAGTTCTGTAGCTGATATCAATCTGTAATAAAAGGGGGTAAACTCCCCTTATCAAAGAAATTCTTCAACCCAATGTCAAATGTTTTTCAAGATCTGCGTGAACTACGTGATTATTTCATTTCATACCGTCTATTGGAGTCTACTGGAAACTATTATTTCGATAACTTTTAAAATTTTTATCATAACTAAACTCATTTCTGCCCCCAAATCGTGGATTATTTGGACATGGATTATTATTTGGATTATTTAAAACAGAAGAAAATAAGTTTAATCTGTCAGTGACCGGAATGGTTTGGTCATTATCGGTTAGCTGTTTTCTGATGCTACAGGATGCTTAGGTCAAAACCGATTAAAGATATGGTAACTTTAACTGGATTCTAATGATTGAAATACCAAACCACTGGTATCCAGTTAACTGAACTGTCTCAAGAATCACTGGCAAGATCGATTAACGAAGATAATAGGAATTATATTTGTTACATCATAATTATGAACAAACCGAAGATAACTTGAAAATCTTTTTTTAAATTTTATCCAATATGTAAGTGCAGTCAGATTTTAAAGTATTTCTATGTTATTGGACTTATCGTAAATGATAACGCACCTCTGACGTTCCCTGAGGAACGTGTCTTCCCAACGCGTTGGGAAGACGCGTTGGGAAAAACACAACTCGTTGAGTTGTGTTTTTTTATCAAACATGACAAGATTTAATATATGTAAAAAAATTTTTAGATCAAACATGAAAAGAAACTTTAATTTTTAACTTTAAAACTTTAATTTTTAAATATTTTAATAATTAGGAATTGTAGGTTCTTGTAAGCTCATCTGCAGGCTCTAGTGATACTAAATAAGAGTTTAAAGTAATAATTTAAGTAATTGTTTACCACCATGAGCAAAGAATAGTGTTTCGGCTCTCCTGAAAAATTTTGAAAACTGGAGTTAGCCAGGTTTGATACTAGCAGCTCCATTTCTGGTAAGCGTCTACTTTCCTCATGAGTAGAGTTGTTTTTTGTTTAAATTCATTTTTTCTTTTGATCAAAGTTATTGTACGTAATAAATCCATGTTCATGAAACGACGAAAATGGTAAGGATGAAAGTTTTCAAACGCTCATACATCAAGTCGAGTTGGGAACTCATACAGGACTAGTGGTATTGATTTTTCGCTCTGCGATTTATATGTGTTTTTGGTTAGTTTATTGGTTTTTATTGTGATATGTACGTTGGTTTATTGTGGTTGGCTGTTTTTGGACATGTTTAAACATTCTTGATTACTGTTTAACGGACTAACAGTTTTTATACGGGTTTTTACACTCGGTGGTATATCTGTTATGTTATTGTGAATTCGCGTTGTTTGGAACAAAGAAATGTATTAGTTCCATGGTGGGTGCTCGGGTAGGTTGCTTAGTTAAAATAGTTCGGGTGGGTTGCTCAATTAAAATAATTTGGTTATTGGACAGCTTTAGTATTTAGTAATTATTGTAATACTTAATTACTTGGTTAAATCTTAGTTAAAACCTTAGATTATAGATAAGTCATTTTCAGTTGGTGACATCACTACTGACATTCGATATAAACAAAGCCTAGGCCAGCAGTTGGCAGGATTTTTAGTTGGTGTAGTGGGCAACAGCTGACTTATAGGTTAGATGTCCAATTGTCGCGCAAGTCACGCTTCCTGCATTACTCTTACAGATGTTCGAATATTCCAAACAGCTTTTACATTCAGTTGTTTACATTCTGTTTTTGTGGGTGTCATTTTGCGCGGAATCGAGCGGAAAATACAGTCACAAAATCTGCGGATTTTGGCCGACTTTCGGCGGTGATATTGTCTCGCTAGGATATCTGAGGGAATGGAATTTGAGACTGCATTTCGGAAGACCACAAAAACTGCAAGATCCCGATGACTACACTATCTACTAGTGCTGTTGATCTAAGTGAGGATGTGAAGAAAAGTAAGGGACCTAAGCTGAAGGCCAAAAAAAGGCCCAGAGTCCCGATTAGTGACTCAGGTGAAGGACCTCTGAGATCGATTCGCTGATGATTGAGGTGCGCTGCGGAAGTTATGTAAGGCTAACCCCTCAACTAAGAAGGCTGTTACAGAAGGTAAGAATGTTAACCTTGTATAAGATTATTAACCTAGTGAACGAATCTTTTATAAGATTTTTAACCTAGTGAACGATGTCTCTGAGGCTCTGCAAGAATTACAAGAAAGAAGAGAAATGCTAGATAAATATACCTAGATTGTAAGAACGGACTGTCGACTTTACAGGACATTCTCAAGATGGAGAATTTTGAGGAGGTTAAGCAGATTTTATCTAATCGGTGGCTCAATCAGATATTTGAGCAGACCACTAAGGAGACTGCCTTCCTGGATCGTGAAGATGCTAGGACCAAATTATATATACTGGATTCAAGTTGTGACAAATCCAGTCCTTTTTCATCTCGTGTGTCAACTCCAGGAACTAGGATGAAGCTTAAACAGGATGCACTTAGATCTGGTGCGGTAGTAAGAAACGTGTCTGGTGTTGATATTCTAGGGGAATGTAAGATTTCGGATACAGGTGATACTTATGTACTTGATGTCGAGGGAGACAGTCCTGAAATAAATGACTGCCTATTACAGGGCCTAGATAAGATAAATCTAGCTGAGGATTGTAATCTGGTGTTTGCTACGACCAAGGTTTAGCTTGGGAGAGTAGCCGAGAATATAACAGAACTCTGGGCACGTTGCAAGCAAATTGATTTTGCGATATTTCTCTCCGGTGAAGAACGTGGACCTACTGTGCGGTCGCAACCAAAGTTCTCTACGGTAATAATTAGACAGCACGGGGTGACATACTCTGAGTTACTGCGTGGTGTCAAGACGGCGGGGGGCGAGGATATGGTCAGGAGTATCCTTTCAGGTAGACGTGACCAAAGAGAAGACATGGAGGTACATCTCCTGGCGGGAACTAAGGCGTCTGAGAGCCTTAAAGTGCGCATTATGGCGCAGACACCTACGGCTACGGTTATAGACAAAGGGCCGTCATCTAGGAGGGCTATACTGCATGTGAGAGATTTGGATACTGAAGTTACTTGTGATGAAGTTATGAGCATGATTAAGAAGACCTTGGGGGGCGAGACTGGTGCTAAGGTCACCTCTCTTAGGCAAGCATACGACATGAGTCAGAATGCTACAGTGGTGAGGACATAGGCTGAAGCAAAAAGCTGGCGGCCTTCCGCCATATGTTGGTGGGCTGGCAGTCTTGTCGGGTTGATTTAAGAAAACTGGATACTCACTGTTATCGGTGCTGGAAGGTCGGACATGCCGTCTCCCAGTGCAAGGGACCAGATCTTAGAGCTAATTACTATAACTGCGGTAGCAGGGACCACTTTACGGTGAATTGTAAGGAACCCACTAAGTGTGTGTTTTTTTATGGTCATCGCATTGGAAGTAGAGCTGCAAACATACTACACGATGACATAATACCAATTGAAGTACCATTTCGCATGACCTGATTTGAAGAACGGCACTCGATCTAGATATTGACTTTCTTTTTTTTCCCCGATCCCCTAGGCCCGGATCCGCCGTGGAAGTACGCTGAGTCCTAGGGGTGCCATTGTCTCTAACCTTCTGGGCGACCATGCCGGAGCCGGCTATGCCGTCACCGGCATGGGATACCACCCGGTCAACCAGGAGTAGGTCCTCTCAATCGCCTGCCTCAAATCTGGAGTCTCCCCAAGGGGGGCCCCGAATTGGGTCTCGGTCGTTATTTGCCTGCCTCAAATCAGAAGTCCCCCCCAAACAGGGGACCTCCGATCGGGACTCAGTGTTTACGCTTTCCCTTCCTACTCACCCCAGGAGTCCCCGTTCACTCATCGGAAGTGCAACACCTCAGCATCGCACTCCTCATATACGGGGCCTATCCAGCCAGATATTGACTTTCTGGCTGTTGCTGAACCCAACATGAGAAGAGTTGCGGCATTTCCTTTGACTGTGGATAAACGTGGTGATGCTGCTGTCCTTAATGTTTCTGGTCGATTTGCGACGCCACGAATGGTTAGAAGAGACGGATTCGTCTCCGTTGAGCTTACAGATCGTGTTCTGATAGCTGTCTATATTTCTCTGAATACGGGAGCCGAGGTATTTCAAGAATTTGTTGATATCTTAGAGAAATGCATCTGACGGTCCAGTAAGCCTGTGATCTTGACCGGCGATTTTAAAGCTGAGAGTCGTGAGCTTGGGGGAATGATCTCCACCCCAAGGGCCTACACTCTAGCGGCTATGTTTGCCACTAGTGGGATGGTTATGCATAATACTCAATCCTTGTTCACATTTGTTGGTTGTGGAAGGCAATCGGTTGTAGATCTGATCGCCACTTCAGATCGCATTGCGCCTGTGGTCAGTGACTGGAGAATAATTCAAGAAGAGCTAGCTAGCGATCGTCGTGCGAATTTCTTTGCGTTGGTGTGTTCGAGGCCTGGATTTGTCCGGATTCAGCGGTGGGAGCCCATGAGCTACAGACTAGAACTACTGTTGATGGTGTTGCAGACAGTATGGATCCTAATAGTCCTATTACACCTGAAGGTTTAATGACAGCATTAGGTAAAGAATGTCGTCGTGGTGAGCTCCTGGACGGACCGGGCAAAAGACGTGTTTATTGGTGATCGCAGGATATTGCCGCTAAGAGGGTGGCCACACTGGCTGCAAGACGGAAGTTACAAAAAGCATTGGCTCGTTGTAGCTTCCTCACCTCTGTCTCTGTTGTCTCACTCTTCTCTATCACCTCTCTTCTAGTGAGAAAAGGTGATAGAACTTCGGATGATCTGCTGTTGGTATATCGCCACGCGAGAAATGACCTGAGTACTATTATTAAAGCGGCAAAGGCAAAAGCATGGGAAGGCCTCGTTGCTAAGTTGGACGTGGACCCGTGGGGTGGGTCGTATATACTGGTCATGAACAGCTTTGGTAAACCTGCTGCCTCTTTCTCACGTGGGTGGATCACTCAGTGCAGTTTTGGAACTCTTTCCGGTCCCTGAGTCGGAATGGAATGAGATGTACACTATACATACACGCCACTTTACGATTAGCCAATTGGCGGAAGCTGCCCGGAGACTGCACCCTGACAAGAATTCAGGACCTGATCTAATACCCGGTACGATTGTCAAGGCACTTATTATATGGCACCCATGAATTGTCATAGACGTTTTTAATCACGCCTTGGAAGCCTGTCTTTTCCACCTTGTTGGTAAGAGATAAGAATGGTTTTGATTCCGAAGAAGAGAGATGCAATACAAGAAAGACCTTCATATCGTTCCATTTGCCTCCTCAATACTGTTGGCAAGTTATTTGAACGCCTCATTGTTGATTGGCTGTGGATCGAAATCGAGGAGAAGAGTGATCTCTCCCTCAGTCAATACGGCTTTGCTCGGTTGAGGTCCACTATTGATGCCTTGATGCATGACAATGAATAGGCAAGAGATCGTGCTGCCGGAACCTGGCGTCGGAGGATGATCCCATTAGTGTTCCTCTTACACTTCAGGAATGCATTTAGGAGTGTGCCTTGGCGTGTGATAAAAAACGAAGCCCTGCAGAACAGGAAAATCAGTGAATACTTGCGTTGCCTAATTAATAGTTACCTCCTTGATAGACGGGTAAAAACTAATACGGAAGATGGAGAGGTGTCGTTCGAACTGTATGGCGGGGTTACACAGGGATCGGTTCTCAGGTCACTTCTGTGGAATCTTGCCGTTGACGGCGTGTTGCAGTTGGGCTTTCACGTTGACGTTGAATTGGTGGCCTATGCCGACGACCTGTCTCTCCTGGTCGCCGGAAATACTGAGCCAGATGTTGAAGGGACTGCAAATATAGCGGTTAGACAAATAGACGAGTTATTAAAGACAAGAGACCTGAACCATGTTCCGACCAAACATCTGCGATAGCACTCGCCAGGAGAAAGCGACTCAGACATATCATCAGTTAGAATTGGAGTCACCAACATATCCACGTCGAGATCTGTAAAGTATCTCTGCGTGTGGTTGGAGTCGAACCGCCTGTACAACGATCACATCAAGAAGGTTACTGAGACTGCTGAGGAGAATGCTACTAGATTAAGTCGGCTGATGAGTAACTACCCTGAACTGCGTACATCTAGAAGGAGGTTAATTCTGGCGGTGACCTCATCTAATATAATTTATGCGGCCTCAGCCTGGGTTGAAGCTTTCCAGAATAAGAAGAATGTGGATAAGATATCGCCAATCCAAAGGCGTGTGGCGACTAGTGTGGCAGCCTTCTATAGGACTGTATCTAGGAGTGCTATTGAAGTGATTACAGGTATTCAACCAGTGAAACTGAGGACTCAGATGTTAACGCGCACATACAACGGCATGACTAAGACTGGAGCTAAACGTGTCTTACTAGATGAATGGCAGGACGAGTGGAATACCTCTGCAATGAGAGAATGGACGAGGCGAATATTACCGCGAGTTCATGACTGGGTGCTGCGAGGCTTTGGGGAGGTGAGCTTCTACCTTTCCCAGCATTTAACTGGACATGGGGATTTTGAAGCTTACCTCCATTGCTTTGGTAAGAGGGATTCCTCTGACTGTAGGTACTGTAGTATGTTAGACACATTATTTTTTTCGGTTTAATAGGTGGGACGTCCATCCATTTGTGATTAAATTTGACGAATTTTGATTTCGAGAGGAAATTTAATTCGATTACAAGAAAAATTATATACCGTATAAAAATATATATTCAGCACATGCTGATTGATTTTTAAGTAGTAGCAAGTAAAATTATCAAAAAAACCTGGCGTCTTTTTATATTTTTTTATTGCACTTGGTGTGACTTTCAGTTGTAAGACCTCACCAGAATTGTAAACTTAAAAATCCCGGAAAGTTTTGAAAAACAGTCGTAGAATGCATATACAGAAACAAATGTTTGCAGAATATTTTTTTGCAATATAGATTCATATGAATACAAACAAAAGTTAAAAGTATTAAATAATAATAAATGAAAGCTAAAAACAGAAGAGCTAAATTAACTATTTATCATTTTCAGAATAACATCACTTTTTTATTGAAAAAAAAATTATACACAAAAAACACTTTAATTCCCTCGACCATTTTAATTCTATACTGAGCCATTTTGATATCAAGCCTAATCTTGAAGTCATCTCGAAAGTATTGTTATCTTTTTCTACCTCTCTTACCATTTACTATTGCAATTAAACAAATAGGAATTACTATTTAGCGTGAAAATAGTAATATTTGACGCTATTTTTACTATTTAGTAACTATTGGTGTCAAAAACTTCAATCCTTATTATAACTATATGGAGGCAACAAACTGAGGTGTGTTGCGTTTAAAAATTTAAAATATGATTGTAACTTTGTAAATATTTATAGAAAAAAGAATTTCTTTTCGAACAGGTGTTCTGATATTCAAATAATTAACACCTGAAACATACGAACTGATTGGATTGGAGCTTTGTTTACGTCAATAATATACTAAAAATTATTATTTGAATTACTTATACTTATTAATAAAATGTATTAATTGTTAATTTGATGTTATAATGATAAAACCTAATGAAAATTTGTGGGTGTGTGTTTATGGGATTTTTCTACAATTGAAATAATTTTTTTTTACAAATTTAGCCAATGAATAAAAATTTTACGTATTTTGAGAAGATGCGTTCTCCAGCTTTAAAAACGTTTTCGCATAAATCTATAGACAGACTGTTATATTCATTTTCCGGTATATTCATAATTTCCATTGATAAACGATTGCTGTAGTTTTTGAGATTTGCATATAAAAAACAAACAGAGGCTCTCCCTGTAATTAAGTATTTTAAATATCTTTTGAATCATACGGGTGTTTAAAAACCTTTTGTCAATATGCAATTCACTTTTCCCGAAACACCAAAATATGCATGGCATTTACCTACACCAAATTATATTACTCATGTTCGATCTACCTTATTATTTTTTTTTTTCCTTGAATTTTTACGGGCATCAACTAATAAGGTCATTAGCCCTCTTCACGTTCTTAGAAAGAAGTTAGAATCACCATCAGGATCGTCATATGTAAGGGTGTAAAGGGCCCTTACATTTTATTTAAAAGCACGAACTGCACAAAAACATTCAGACACAAACAACAAAGACAAACACAACACTTACGGGATGTAAAGGGCCCCGATATTAAAATTTGAGATAAGGTTCTCAAAAGACCATGAAATTAAAAATACAACTTATCAATACCATTTCCTTCTACCTGTCTCGTTTATAGTTTGTTTAAGCACCCTCGGGGCGACCAGAATCGCAGTATATTAGTCGCGCCAGGGCGCTGTGGCAGTCTCCTCCTTATAAATAGGCTACAGGCATGCACCACGCCCACCCATAGCCTCGCGCCCTCAGTTTACCCTTGAGGGTCCCCCATGCCATCACTGGACACACCCCGACTCACTGCTCTTGAATGCAGACGAGCCAGGATGGCCTAGGCAAGAGGGCTACCTCCCGTCACTACACGTGCCACGTTTCGAGACACTCCCATAAACATAATGAATTCCACTTAGAGATTCTTTACACAGCTTTAAAAAATTTTTCAACTTTTACAGACTTCTAATAAGTCCACTGGCGTGTAAAAATGCAACTATCTTTTCTTCATTTCCATTATCCAGATCAGCAGTAATGTCACTTCTTAGACGGAACCTCTTTCTGAGGTTCTCATATATTGTACACTCTTCTATTAGATGCTTAATTGTAAGTGTTTTATTACAAACACCGCACATTGGTCTCTCTTCGCCGGTTAACAAATATGAATTTGTCAATCGCGTGTGACCAATTCTAAGTCTGGTCACAGCTACTTGTTCACGGCGAGTCAACTTAAAGTCGCTTTTCCATTTATATGGAGAAGTTTTCACTGAGTTTAATTTTGTATTTAAACTCCTTCAATCAGTATTCCATTTGTTTCTTACTATGTTCGTTAGACAGTTTTTAACATCTGCCACTCTTACAGGAAATGCATCCAAATCATCGCAGACTGTTGCCTTTCTGGCAGCTTCGTCTGCGCTTTCATTACCTGTAATACCAGCATGCCCTGGCCTGGAGTCCATACAAATACGCATCGCTGTCCTCGTTGGTTTAGAACATACAAAATGGACAGGATGTTTGCAATCAGGACAGCCTTAATGTTCTTGTTCCGAGTTGCAACAAGTGCACTTAGAGAATCGGAACATATTAGCACTCTCTCTTCGCAATAATGTAGCGAAGAGCTTGCTGAATGGCAGTAAGTTCTGCCATGTAGACACTGGCCATATCTGGCAGTTTCCAACAATGGGCTTCTCCATTTATATATATGGAGCATCCAACACCATGTTCGGTTTTAGAACAGTCAGTATAAATTCTAATATGTTCTTCGTAACTACTGACGGTTGCCAAAAATTCCTGTTAGATGATAACTGCTGGCTTCTTTTTTATTTCTCCCTGAGAAAGATCCAATCTTGTATTTACCGCTGGCAAAAGCCATGGCGGTATTTCTCTAGTAGAAATTGCTAGAGTCTCTGGATTAGCAATTTCGTATTTCCTTTTTAATTCGTGGTACCTAATTCCGGCTGGTCTGAATAGGTAGCACGACGTTCGTATAATGCAGCCATAGGATTTTTGTTGAAAAGTTTGTTATTTATATGAGCAGGAAAAGCCCATATATTTGCTGCGTATCTTAGTAAAAGGATCTCTCTTCTATAATGTAGTGGCAGTATTCCGGCTTCAGACATTAGACTAATCGCCGGACTTGTGCGGAAAGCGCCTGTCGCATATCTTATTCCGCTATTGTGAATAACGTCTAACTTTCTTAAATGCGACTTCCTAGCGGATGAATATACAATACATCCGTAGTCTAGAATTGATTGAACCAATGCCTTATACAATCTCAATAATATCTCTTTATCTGAGCCCCAATTAATGTTCGATAAACATTTTATAGTGTTTAGGGCTTTTTTGCATCTAACACTCAAGTCCTGTATGTGTAGTCCCCACGTAAGAGATTTATCCAATACTAGTCCTAAAAATCTCACGTTGTCTTTATATTGTATTGGATCATTGACAATTTTCAACATAGGACTTTGATGAGGAATTCTCTTCCTACAGAAGTGTACACAACACGTTTTTTCTGGTGAAACTTGGAATCCATTATTCCTCGCAACTTCATTTAGAGCGTTAATCGCCCGTTGCAATTTGTACTTCACCATAGCAGTCTTGTTGCTGGCATACACAATTGGCAAGTCATCAACATAGACGTTTTTGCTGATTTCTACTGGAATGGCTAATATCAATTTATTAATGGTGAAGGTAAACAAGGTACCGCTCAACGGCGAACCTTGTGATATGCCATTTTCCAACATTCTTTCAGATGAATATTCATTATTGACACGTACTTGGAAGGTACGGTCATTCATATAGTTGCTGAGCAATACTGGCAGATTGCCACGAATGCCCTTTCATGTATCTGGAGCATTACTCCATGTCGCCAGGTCATATCAAAAGCCTTCTGAAAATCAAAGAAGACTCCGACACAATGTTTTCTTGTAATAAAGCTGTTATATATAATATTCTCTAAGTTGATCATTTGATCGGTGGTAGAGTGGTATTGTCGAAAACCTGCTTGATATGGTGATATCAGGTTTTCTTTTTCTAAAACCCAAACGAGTCGATTATTAATAATTTTTTCGAGTATTTTTCCCATAGCGCACGTCAAGGAAATAGGACGATAGCTATTGGGATCTGTTAAATTTTTTTTTTTCTTTGGTACAGGAACAACATGAGCCTTTTTCCACTGCAGCGGGTACATTCCATCCTGCCATATTTGATTATACAGTTCTAAGAGTCTGCGTTTAGCAGTGGTATTCAGCTGCCTGATCATATTATAATGGATTTCATCCGGACCAGCAGCTGTGTTGCCTGCTTTCTCCAACGCTTTCGCGAATTCTTCCATTTTAAATGGTACATTATATGAGTAATTATACTCAGTACGGAAATTTAGTAGACCTTCAAGTTCTTCTTTTTTCGCTCGAAAATCTTCTTCGTAGTTAGCCGTTTTGCTGGCTTTCTCGAAGTGATTGGATAATAACTCTGCGATTTCGTTTGGAGTGTCCTTAATTTCGTCTTCATCTTGAAGGCTAGTTATGGGTGCAAAATTTTTACGCCCACAAATCGCCTTCACTTTCCTCCAAACATCTGATGCAGTAGTGGTTCTGTCGATGGATGACACGTATTGCTGCCAGGATCGTTTCTTCGAGTCTATCATGAGACGTTTTGCATACGCCCTGTATTTTTTAAAGGCAATAAGATTCTCTGTGGTAGGGCGTTTCTTAAAGGTGTTATACGCCGTTTTCTTTCTTTTAATAGCTTCACTTATTTCATCGTTCATCGCCGACTCAAGTATTGCATTTGTTATAGCATCGACATCGTTCCCGATAACTCCAGTTGTTTCAGGGAGTATCGTTCTAGCTGTGAAGCTTGTCCAATCTGCCTTTTCAAACAACCATCTTTTAGAGATGGGATATATTTTTCTTGTAACATCTGTTACAATTTGCACCGGGAAATGATCGCTTCCATGCAAAGGTACAAGGTACAAAGGTACAAGTTCCATGCAGGCTTCCGAGGTACAAGATATCCTCGCTTATCAGTGCAAGATCTATACAGGACGTCGATCCATCTCTGGCATTGAAAAAGGTTCCTGACCCATCGTTTAAAAGCATAAGTTCAGAATTCATCAGGAACCTGTCCAATTCTCTTCCACGGGGATCTACTCGGTCCGATCCCCAAAGAGAATTATGAGCATTAAAATCACCCACCAGTAAAATAGGTGGGGGAAGCTCAGAAATTAGTCGCGCTATGTCATCCTCCTTCCAATCAAAATTCGGCAAGTATATGCTGCAAACAGTGCCCTGAAGCGGACGCTTCATTCTAATGGCGACCGCTTGCAGGTTTGTATTTAGATCAACAGCTTCGGCGGTAGCTCTGGTCGATGTTAGTATGGCTACTCCACCTCTAACTCATATTTGGCGGTTGATCTCGCCGAAATGTATCATATCCTTTTAATTTAAAATTTTCATTTCGGCTGAAATGCGTTTCTTGCAGACATATACAAATCGGGTCTACATCATGTACCAAGCGTTGGAGCTCATGGATGTTTGAAAAACATCCATTGATGTTCCATTGTACAATCGGCTCGCTGATTTTAAATTAAATTATACCCTAGGTTTTCCCTTCGGCTATCCTTTTTTTCTTTTCTTCTCCATGCTGCGAACAGCTTCATCTTCGCGGAGAACGTCGTCGCCCGTGTAGCTTCCTGTCTCCGAATTGGAGACCATCGAAGCCGCCGACGACGACGGGCATGGATCGGCGCCGGTTTCAGGCGCCGATTGAGAGGCGGCAACCTGGCCGACCCCCGACACGGGAGCAGCACCGGTCACCGCCTGTGGAAGGGGGGACACTTGCCCCCCTTGCGTGGATATTTGTGGCCTCTGTGGTTTAGAGGCCACCTCAGTTGCATGAGGCTTGGCAGCCTCCATAACACACTCTTTCTTCTTATCCTGAAGGATCTCGCTGAGACGGACTTGACCTTCAGGTTTGGCGTCCGTTTTCTTTTCTACAGGAGCAACTTTCATTTTTACAGATTTATCTTCAGCAGGCTGTTCCTATCTTTGGCTTAACAAATTCTTTACTGCTGAAGGTTTCATCTTGTTTTCGATGATCCTTTCAATCATGCTAGCCAAAGTAGGCGCAAGTTTGTTTATAATTTGAGTCTCATCTCCAGCAATTGGAGCAGAAGCAGGAACAGCAGCCGCAGCCTGAGCATAAGTTGTTGTTGCTCTAGGCTTGCGAACGTTAACAATCCTCTTTGCTTCGATGTAGCTGACTTTCTGCAGGGTTTTAACTTCCTGCACAGCTACATCGTCTTTGAAGACAGGACAATTCCTGGATCTACATGAGTGCTGTCCCTTGCAATTGATGCATGTAGGGGGCTCTTTACACGACTCTCCCTCATGCACCTCTTCACCGCACACGCATATTTGCGTTCTCTCACATTTGATAGCGGTGTGGCCACATTTGATAGCGGTGTGGGGTTGGCACTTGAAGCATCGCATTGGCTGCGGGATAAATGCCCGCACATCCAATCGATATATACCCGCTCTTATCTTCTCCGGCAAGGTAAGCCGTTTAAATGTGAGAACATGAGAGGCTGAAGGTAGGACTTCGCCATTCCTCCTCATGTTCAATCGGCGACACTCTATTACTCCTTCTGATGACAACTCCTCAACAATTTCTTGCTCCGAGCAATTTAGAAGATCCCGACAGACGACCACACCCCTTGAGGTGTTGAGGTCTTGAGGTGTTGATCGACACGTACAGCCAGTTCTCCAATCTTTTTAAGCCCTAGGATCTTTTGAGACTGGGCATCATTTACAGTCTCAACATGAAGTCCCGTGAAGGTCTTCCTTATTTCTTTAACAGGGCCTCCAGCGCATTTGGTTATTTCCCGAGCAATGAGAAAAGGACTCACCCTCGAGAAATTTCCATCCTCCTTTGTAATAACCAAATATTTGGGTTTCGGTACATTACTACTCTTAAAAAAAGCTTTTTGTAAGCTTTTTCTAGCCTCAATCTCAATCTTTCTTTATTCTGCACTCTTCCTCCGTTTCGCCTCAGGCGAAACGGCTGGTTCCAAACGAGGGTGTTTTCGTGAACCCTCTGCCACGTTAGTTTTTTGTTCAAGTATGTTCATTTTGTTTATCCCTTCTGTAGCAAGGCTAGCCGCCGGGGTACACCCCGACTCCAGGCCTACTAACCTTGGAGGTCCGATCCGGTACTCCGGTGGAACCGGCATATGTCCTGGCAGAGAGCGGATGCGCAATCTCTGCACTGACTCCAGGCTCCTACTCACCGAAGCTTTCAGAGCTCCCTTGCACCAACATACATGGGCACCATTGCTACATGCTTGCCATCGCAGGGGGCATGTGGACAATGGAAGGGTCTCTGTTACACCTGCAATAACATTGACCCCGGCCGCCACATCGCCAGCTCTAGATATGGTGTGAGTCCATTTCCAAGTCATTAGTAGTTCATATTCTGCAGGTGGCCGAAAATTCCAATCCATATGGTGACCTGAAGATGGAGAAGGTCAAGATAGGCATATCCGAGTAATTTACTCGGAGCCCCGTTAGCCAGCTACATGTATTGTACATAAGTACAGCTGTTGCCGCCCTGGACGTGGAACGTAGATATTGTGTTCCGGACGTGGGGATTATCTACCTCAGGGCATTATTATTATTATTTTTTTTTTGTCTTCAGTCATTTGACCGGTTTGATGCAGCTCTCCAAGATTCCCTATCTAGTGCTAGTCGTTTCATTTCAGTATACCCTCAACATCCTACATCCCTAACAATTTGTTTTACATATTCCAAACGTAGCCTGCCTACACGATTTATTATTATTATTATTATTATTATTATTATTATTATTATTATTATTATTATTATTATTATTATTATTATTATTATTATTATTATTATTATTATTATTATTATTATTATTATTATTATTATTATTATTATTCTCGCCACATGTTTTGTAACAAGAGAACTGCAGGTATTCAACTAATTCGTGGATTGATGAAAGTTAATGCCTGGCGCCCCAGATACCACAATCACACGTGCCTCCCCACTCCTCATTGCTATGAGTTGACTTCATCGCCCCTCACCTACCCTTCTTCCACAGACAATCGATAGATGGGTCGGCGCCGCGACAGGACGAGTCCATTTGAAAGGGGAGCCCGACGCTTTTATAAACAAACAGAACATATCAAACACAACGCATTACACATTGCGTCACTAGCTTGTCAAAGTGACGTTTACGGTCAATATTACTATAATATTTTAGTATACTACTTTTTCATTTTGTCATTCATTACTTTTTTTTTTAATAAAAATTTGTTTACAGCGGCTAAAATTTTGATTAAATTATATTGTGTGAAAACTTAACTGTGTAAACAATATATATATATTATATATATATGTATACACACACACGTCCGCGCGCGCGCACACACACACACACATATACATAAGATATGTATTACATATATATATATTTATATTATTTAATTAATCAATAGAATTTCAAGAAGTTTTTTCAGACGGTAAAAAAAGACACAAGATTCTATTTCTTACGGTTTCGCAAAACAAACAGGTTCTGTATTAGAGGTAAATGTTTTACCTTTGAAAACTGAACTATACATTTTTACCTCATTCTACCAACAAGCAAATAAATGGACAATGTTATAAATTAAAAAACCTTTTTTTTTTTTATTCAAAGAAAATACTACAATGTTGTTAAAACAGAACGTTTTGTTATCATTTACAAACCAAGGATGATGGTTTGATATTTCTTTATATATTAATGCTGTTTTTCCCCAATCCACAACCATTATTTAGGATTCTAACAGCACATAAGACTTTTCCTGAATACTGAGAAAAAGATATTGTACAGCTATATGAGTACAGTTCCTGCAAATGCAGATGATCAATGAATATTGGAGCTAAATGAGTAAAATGGCACAAGATATTCTAAAGATTTGTAGAACGTCAAATACGAATTTACACTGAGATGAAAATCCTGAAATTTTATGGTTTTAATTCTATTACTATTCTGAATTTTCTTTTACTCACTTAACCTTCCTTGTCCATTACAAACTTGATCTTTTCTAAAAACAGCAGCCAAAATAATTTTGCAACTTGCTTTGGTTAGATTCCCTTCAGTTCAAGCAGTTCAAAGATCTTTCAGTTGATGATATGTAAGGCTATGAGAAAAATTTTGGAAATTTTGATACTTGCACATAATAGTAGAGCTTTGAGCCAAAAAAAACTTATTTTGAACATCTACTCTTCATTTTCGAATACCAACTCTTAACCAGTTTAAAATCCTCCATAAAGTATAAAGCAATCTACAAAGGAAGCCAAATAGTCCTGCTTAGATTTTTTGTAAATTCCTTGGAAATTCACAAACACCTTAACATTTATTTATACAATTCACTTTTCAGAACCATGAAGAAGTCAGAATCTCAAAAAAGAAATGCCTTACAAGAAGTCTTACATTTGATATTTATTCATAGTCACATCATAGTTACCATTAGTGAATTTTAACAACTATTTATTCCTATTTTCTCAGTTTAATAAACTTCAGTCTTATTCAGAGTACTTAATACATAGAATGGATTATTTTTTTAAAAAACAATAATTTTGGAATTAAATTCATCCACTGTCTCTTTTAGCATATCAGTTACTTTAATATCTGTATATATTTCTAATACCTTTCTTTTTTTTTCAGGACGTTGCTTTCATCAATCCAGCAAATGTGGTATTTGTTTATATGCTAGTCAGAGAACTAGTGAGAGGAGATGATGTGGACAGCGAACCAGAACTTCAAGCTGTGGTCTTGACATGTCTCTATTTATCTTATTCTTATATGGGTAATGAAATTTCTTATCCATTAAAACCTTTTCTTGTAGAGGACTCAAAAGAGCGCTTCTGGGATCGGTGCTTACTGATTGTTAATTCATTATCACGCAGTATGCTTCGGATCAATTCAGAACCAGCTTTCTTTACAGAAATATTCACAGAACTAAAAGCCTGTGGTACACCCCCTTCTTCCACCATTTCACAGGCAGCTTGACCCACCGGAACACCTAGGAAGCCTACTGCAGCTCTCTTAGTAAAACTAAGTGTAACTCAGCCAGGTGGACACACAACTACTAACCTGTGACACTGGGCATCTAACTAAGACATTGGACTTTGAATTCTTTTTTTATTGTTTAATAATAAAATTAAGATCCAATATTAAGATGAAAAATTATTTTTACCATTTGTTACGTGATAATTTAATAATTCATTTTATACTGTTAAGTATTAACAGATACACTGTTGTAAACAGTATTACATTCTGTTCAAAGATGTTCAGTTAGTTTGAAGTAAAAGCCAACATTTGTTCAAATTTTATGTTTTGGTTTTTTACAAAAATTTATTTTAGTGCATAAACATGATATAAAATCATGTAATTTTCCATGTAAGCACGAAGATATAATTAATGTGTATTGCGTTATATTTTGTACAAATAATTTATTGAAATTTAATTACCCTTTATACACCAGTTTATTTAAAATTTTTGTTCCTCAGATCTCATTTTTTTTCCATTTCACGAAATACCTTTTTTATTATAACTTTGTCGCACATACATAACTAAGAATTTTGTAAGATAATATTATTCCAATTATGCAATAATAACTGATTGCTGCTAAATTTTTAGTACAACCTCATTGAATTGAGCATAGAATTTCAAAATAAACTCAGCAAATTTTACGTTTAGTTTATTGTAGCAGAAAAATGTTAAAACTCAAATTAAATAAGATTTTTTTTTTCTTGACAACAAAATTGCTTTTACAGTATACCTTAAGAAATCAAATTTTAATGATAAAATTCATTCTTAAAATATATTCAAAGTCAAATATATTTAAGGTACCTTAAAGAATCAGATTTTAATTCTAATGATAAAATTCATTTATAAAATATATTCAAAAATAATGAAAAATATTTGAAATTTACTACATTTTTAGATTAACAAGGTTTCAGATTAATAATACATACTATATTAGAATTCCTACTGTTAAGTAATTTTAAATTAATTGTGATCTAAGTTTTCATCTTGTATATTTTTGCGTGAAATATTTTGCTCAAAACCATAAGTCAATTCAACTAGTAGAAATAACTAATATTATTTTTTTAATAGGTAAGTTATTGAACTGTTTTTACTTCAAACTAATTGAAATTAGATTAACAACTCATGTAGAAATTAAATTAAATCAAGTATTTCAATGCAAGCGATTGATTGTATTTTGTTGTATTCAGAGCAAAAAATTGAGAATTTTGAGGTGTGACAAAAATTACGTTATTTAATAATTATTGTATAATATTATTAGTATTTTGTTTTTATCCCCCTCTTTTTTCAGATGGTTTGGAGATTAACATCATTTGTCATCAAGCAAAAATGATGATGATCTTCTACCATAATTCTATAATTATTGTTACTGATAATGTAGAAATATCATGATTTTTATTTGTAAATTTTCTGTTTGAAGCACTATTTCATACATTTTATACTTACCTAACAATTTTTTATGCTTGTATACAATAAAACAACATTAATATTATTTTACCTATTATTGTAAGTCTTTATTATTCTTATTTTAAATATAATATTGTTTGAAAATTCTGAAAATAATACCTTATTATGTTTTTTTTTCGAACCTTTGAATAAATCCATGAAAGTTTAGAACATTCAGTAACTCAAATATATATATAAATAATTAAGTAGTATAAAATGTTAGTACCATCTTGAGTTATTAGAAAAATAATTTTATTGATATGATGCTATATAATATATATAATATTACAATAGTTATAATAAGAAATATGATAAACTGAAAAGGTTTTTAGTAAAAATATTGATAAATAACCATATAAAAAAAAACTAAAATTGAGATTTTATTTGCATTCATCAATAAACAAATATTTTAAAGAGAGAAAAGTCTTTGTTGATTTAAATACTAATAATATATTAAAATAAATAGTAAAATTAATTGTTGAAATAATTATTAGAAAAATTTAATATTTAATAGAAAAATAAAATAAAAATTTTGAAAGGTATTACCAGTATGTTGCAGTTTTTTTTTAGAGATTAATATTGTTAAAACAAAGATAATATCTAAAAATTAAAGTGTTATAATTAAATAGTTTTAAAAATTGAGGAGAAATTTTTTTTAATGTACTAAAAAACCATAAATTAACATAGCTTATCATCTCATGTAACCCATTTTACTTTAATGTTTATTAATAGTTTTATGAAACTAATTATTAAAAACACTGCATAAACACACACACACACACACACACACACACACACACACACACACACACACACACACACACACACACACACACACACACACATACATACATACATACATACATACATACATACATACATACACACACATACACACATACACATACACATACACATACACACACACACACACACACACACACACACACACACACACACACACACACACACACACACACACACACACACACACACACACACACACACACACACACACATACATACATACATATATATGTGTATATATATATATACACTACTATACATACACACATTCACAGACAATTAACAATCACTCAGAGTATGTTTAAACAGATATAAATCATATACAGAACTACATATCTAAACATAAATAAAGAAATAAAAAAATATTTTGTCAAATAATATATAAAGAGTATTTGCAAACATATGTTTTAGATTTGCATGTGTAAGAACAAATATATGCAAAGAACAGGTTATTTAGCAGCTAATGTCTTCAGTGTTTGGAATTCTCAATTTTATTAATCCTTTAACTGAATGAGTAAAAAATTATTAAAATATTTGGCACTTGCTGATCGATTTTTACACCTATATTATTGAGAACATTAAAATTTTGGGTGCTGAGAATATGTTACCATATATCAACTGTTATATTGTTAACATAATAATAACTTACATTACTGAGACACTTCATAACAGTGTAATACAATTTTATCATTATGTTGTACAGTACAAATTAATCTGAGGGTATTTTCTTCTTTACTTGAAATATCATAATTCATTTAATATTAAGCATCTAATCAACAGATGACTGTTTCAAGTAAATAAAATACTATCATCACCCTGCTAGATAATTTTTATTGTTTTTTTCTACAATAATTTTTATAAAAGTGATCCTACAAAAACTGTGTAACACATTGAGAGACATGAACAATAACAGATATAAATTACTCGTTAACCTAGTAGTGAAGAATAAGGAAATTATGAGCCTTTGTTGTAACTGTCTATTATTGTTCTTTTGTATGTTATAGACATCAGTGATGTTAGTCTGTAATCAGGGCCAACCCAAAGTACGATAATTATGACATTAATGGTTTAACTAACTTCAAAAGAAGAGATTTCTCCTTCAAAAGCTCATATTTTATTAAAAAAAAAGAAGAAATTATATATCAATAAATAAAATTTCTGCCAACAGGAAGATAATGTAAACAACTTACATTCAGCCATTTTTCACAAAAGTTCACATCTCTAAAATTAAATTAACAAACATGTTTTAAGGAAACTGTTGAAAAATTTTTATTATGTTAGAACATTAACTATCTTATAATATTTGTGTGATGAAGAAAGGACTTATTCCACTGCCATGTTTTTTTTCTTCTAGGATTCAATATAAAAACTGCTGAAAAAGAATTAGTATTTCTTTCTTATTTGATGGAATAGTTCTGAACAATGGTTCAAAACTATTCCATCTTACAAAAGATCATAAGTTTCCAATTTTTATTTTCTCAGGGAACTGGAATGTTTCTCAGTGATATGTACTTTAGAAAAAGTTATTACAGGTTATTACAGGTTTAGTCAAATTTGTAAGAGGTTTTACACTTTCACATAAAGCAAGTTTTGTTTATAATCCATATCTACAATAAAAGAGAAATTGGTTAAATATATTCATGCACATTGGTATATGTTTTTAGAAGCATAGATTCTAAAGCACTCATGATCAGTATTAGCAAATTTGTAATATTACTTTGCTTCCCTTTCTATCTAAAGAGAAAACATTGCTTAGTATTGGATACAGAAATAATACTTTTGTTTCTGATATGATTTGTCTCTTTGCTATGTCTTTGTCTCAGAATTTCATTTTACCAGGCATTAAAAAGATTAAAAATATTCACAGGCTACAACTCTAAAATTAAATGGCCGCTGATGAAGAAGTTCTTTTGTAAAAGAAAAGAAAAAATATTAGCCCAATACAAATCTTCTTTAATAGTAAAACATTTATAATATCTTTTATTGGTTCTGAATCATACATGTGACCAAAATTGATAAAATAAATATATTTTTAATAAATAATTATTTACTAAATTCATGACAACAGATTCTTTATCTAAGTCCCTCCCTTTCTTTTTCTCTCTCTCTCTCTCTCTCTCTCTCTCTCTCTCTCTCTCTCTCTCTCTCTCCAGTAACAATAGGAGAAAGCACCCAATTGCAATTGTCTTAATCCTTTTTTTGAATAGTAAATTAATTTTGTAGCATGTGAAGAAATGCATAGTCTGACCAGGACTCAAACCTAGGATGTTCCAGATGAAAGATGTTACTACTCCACCAGGTGGCATATTTCTATAACTAAGAAATGAATATATATATTTTTTCCTTTTTAGACTTTTTATTCTTCATATAATAAACCATGAGTCAGAAATGAGTTCATATATTCTAGAACTATCAAATTTACATGACTGCAGAATACAATCATATGATTTCTATATTTTTTTTAAAATGACATGCAGTTGACAAGCATTCAAAGGGAACATGAACCTGCCCAAAGGAAAGAATGTAAGCCAAAAATCAAATGTATATTTAATTGATGATCTACAGATAACTGGTCAATTAAACATGGACTCAATCACTGAAATTTTATCCTTGCTTCATATCATTTTATCACCAAGATGCTTCATTCTAAGCCATTCCAGATGTTGTGGAACAATCAAGTTATAGGTAGATGATGTTGGTAATCCTGATACAACTTTTAAAAAATTAGTATGGCTCTTCTCCCTCTTTTCCTGGTTTTGATCTTATTAATTAGGAGGGCTTTGGTATGATTCTTGTGGTCAAAAACCCTTTTCAACATCAATTTATTAGTAAATGACAGTAATACATTATGTTCATACACAGTTAACCTACCAATTATTTATCATGTCTCGTGTTATTTACCTCAAAACATCAAGTGGACTGGTATTTTAACACAGCTAAGGCCACAGTCAAAACTATTTGTCAAATTAAGTAACATTTGCAAAAGTCCAAGTCACTGAATTTATAAAGAATGGACCATACCATGGCCATTGATTTACATATTCATTCTGATCTTAGGCTAATGATTGACCAAAACGAATTATAATTTAAAATGTAATTTTAGACTTCCAGAAAATCAGTCCATTCTAAACTTTTAAATGGGATATATTATTTTAAATGGTATAACTATTTTACATGAAGAGTTTATGTTCATTACACACATCTAACATTATTGCAGTCATCCAGCCAATATGAAACTGCAGTGAGCAGTGTTCAGTTAGTTACATTTATCCATACTTAATATGGCTGTCAACAATGAAACTTATCTTTCCTTTACATATTTTTAATAGATGCTTAAAATCCAAATGGATAAACCCTTATTTCTTAAAATTTGTAAGATCTTATGGAAAGCATTCAGTTCACTTTCTTATCCTCAATAATGACTGATTTTTATTGTAATAAATATAAAATAGGTAAATTTATTTGCTAGAACCAAAGACTATAACCATATATAGATTTACAGGTGAAACTTTATTTTAATGTGTAAAATGTGCTCTTTATTTTAGAGCCAAGAGAACATAAGAAGCTTATGATGAACATTAGTAGCATGGCCAATCATCTTTCACTTTTCCATAGTTGTCTGTCTATGTAATCATACATCAGGTTATGAATCTTAAACTGTCCAAACAAGATTAAGACAAGCAACTCAGAATTAAAATGACTTTATTTGAATTGAGTTTATTTCTTAATTAACACTTTAGTTACTTAGAAATTTTTACATAATACTGTTGCTCATCTAAATTTATCTTCTAATACTCTAAAATATTACCACTTCTAGTCAGTAATCTCATTATGTATCATATATGTATGACGAGTAATAAAATGTATTGTACTCATTTTAATAAGTGCATTACCAAATGAGAAAAAACTTATTTAAAATAAATTAGATGGATTTATGAATTGACTATACTTATTTAAAATTTATCTAGTTTTTTTTTCATATATTTTGATAATACTACTAAAGTAACAAAAATATTTCTTCAAAACTTTTACATTTACATAAAATAAGTAAAAGTGTGTTATGAATATTAAATATAATTGTTATCTGAATTATTTTAATTTAATACAGCTTATGTTAAATATATATGGTATTTATTGCTATGGCTTATGACTATGTATTTAATAATATATATTACTATCAAACAATAATAAATAAATAGTTTACTACATGGGAACATCACTAATAAGTAATTTCCTCTCATTAGTGATTATGTGATTTAGACTACTTGAAATTAAAAATATTATTTAGTAAATGAAACTAGTACTGTTTCTTTATTTAATGTGTATGTGATATAGGTCTGCTGAAGTTCTCAACAAACTCTTATTAATTATTAAATATGGTACTGAAAAAAAAAAAAAACACAAGTGGATTTATTTTTAATTTATTTACATTAATTTTGAGTAGCAATTTCTTCAGTTGTTAGTGTTATTAAAAAACAAGTAAAACATATTTAAGTAACACAACTAATGTTATGTTTACTATGAAAAAAGTTTTGTTATTAATAATTTGTAATGATAAAAAATTTGTTATCTGCATGATAATTTAGAAATGATAGTTGTTTACTTACTTGTTACGATAAAGTTGTGGTTAATTGCATTACATCCACTTATATTCAACTTAAAATTAAGGCTGCAATTTACAAAATCTGATTATTTACCAGGCAAACAATTAATTCAAAACAATTATTTTCTCTAAAGTTTCTAAAATAACAATTACATGAAAAAATAAATGTTGTAGTAAAAGAAAACATTAAAACAAATTGTATAGAAATAATTTTAATAGTTCACAGACATTTGATACAAATAAAATTTAACAAAATGTAAAAAAATCTTATTCAATCTTACTCAATTTTTTTAATTTTTAAATAATTAAAAATTAATTATGTTCAATTTCTCATTTAGAGTTTGCATTTTCTCATTTATTCATTATTAATAAACTTTATAAACTATTCACTACTCATAAGCTTTAACCTTAGAAAAATATCTTCAGACCTATGAGATCCTCAATAAATATATAAACTAAACAAATTACTATTGTTACAGGTGCTACAATCTTATGGTTATTGATGAAATGACATGAAAAAAGTCAGGTCAAAGTGTGAAAATCTTATTTTTCACCTTAACTGATTTGTCATGTATATTACATCAGTTGCTATGTTGTTAGCTACTAATCAACACCAATAGTATGCTAAAAACTATAACCAAAGTTGTTCACTTTCTGTAATTTAGAGAACTTGTTTATTAAATATGCTTAAGTCTTTGATGTTTTATCCTTCATTTGCCCACTCCAAATCATAATTTCACTTATTCCCTGATTATTATAATTCTGATAAATCAGGATGCAGATGCAGATTACCATCTTACTCAGGCCCTATATATAATACTGTATTTCATTGTTAATCATACACAAACACACACACACACACACATAAAAATAATAATTATAATAAAAGTAATTAGTAATAAGATAAACATTACATATTTTAAAAAACTCTTTTTATTTCTGTTAATTATTAATTTATAATTGTTTTAATTTGTTAATAATAATATAATTTGTGTGTTTTGTAAACAAAGATAAAAACTTGCCAGGAACAAAACTCATTGTTTACTTTAAGCATGGATACTTTTTATATCAGTGTCTAAATGTCCTCTGTAATCTAGGCCAAAGATAAGTTACTATTAGCACTTTTAATATGATTAAGATTATTTTAAATGCGTGTTAAGTAAATGTAAATACTAACACAAAATAGTCATTCATAAATAAATGATCCTAAGTATATGATTTCATACATAGCTAAAAAATAAAAATGAAATCTGACTACAAACAGTAAATCATAACAAATAATACACCTTCACAACAATTTTTCCCATCAAACCCTTTGCCAAGGTTTAAACTATAACACTCAAAACAATTTATTATATGAATCCTTTCCAAATATTTTTAATAAATTTTTTTTATTAAATAACAACAACAAAATTATATTTCTTACTGAAGGCTCGTTTCGCTTGTGCTATTCGGCATTTTATATCGCTCCTGCTTCGTCCATCTTTAGTAATTCTACTTTCCAAATAACAAAATTCTTCTATCTCCATAATCTTTTCTCCTACTATTTTCACATTCAGTGGTTATTTTGTTATTTCTACTTTGTTATTTTTTTTTGTTGTTTTTACTTTGTTATTTATTTTATTTTAACTTTGTAAAGTGGTTTACTTTGTTATTTCTACTACATTTCATTACTTTCATTTTGTTTTTGTTTATTTTCATGCAATAGTTCTTTCGTAGGACTTCATCTATGCCATTCATTGTTTCTTCTAAATCCTTTTTACTCTCAGCTAGAATTACTATATCATCAGCAAATCATAGCATCTTTATCTTTCACCTAGTACTGTTACTCCGAATCTAAATTGTTCTTTAACATCATTAACTGCTAGTTCCATGTAAAGATTAAAAAGTAACGGGGATAGGGAACATCCTTGTCGGACTCCCTTTCTTATTACGGCTTCTTTCTTATGTTCTTCAATTATTACTGTTGCTGTTTGGTTCCTGTACATGTTAGCAATTGTTCTTCTATCTCTGTATTTAAACCCTAATTTTTTTTAAATGCTGAACATTTTATTCCAGTCTACGTTATCGAATGCCTTTTCTAGGTCTATAAACGCCAAGTATGTTGGTTTGTTTTTCTTTAATCTTTCTTCTACTATTAATCTGAGGCCTAAAATTGCTTCCCTTGTCCCTATACTTTTCCTGAAACCAAACTGGTCTTTTCCCAACACTTCTTCAACTCTCCTCTCAATTCTTCCGTATAGAATTCTAGTTAAGATTTTTTATGCATGACTAGTTAAACTAATTGTTCTGTATTCTTCACATTTATCTGCCCCTGCTTTCTTTGGTATCATGACTATAACATTTTTTTTTAAGTCTGACGGGACTTCCCCTTTTTCATAAATATTACACACCAGTTTGTATAATTTGTCAATCGCTTCCTTAACTGCACTGCGCAGTAATTCTACAGGTATTCTATCTACTCCAGAAGCCTTTCTGCCATTCAAATCTTTTAATGCTCTCTTAAATTCAGATCTCAGTATTGTTTCTCCCATTTCATCCTTCCTCTTCTTCAACTTCCTCTTCTTCCTCTATAACACCATTTTCTATTTCATTTCCTCCGTATAACTCTTCAATATATTCCACCCAGCTATCGACTTTACCTTTCATATTATAAATCAGTGTACCATCTTTGTTTAACACATTATTAGATTTTAATTTATGTATCCCAAAATTTTCTTTAACTTTCCTGTATGCTCCGTCTATTTTACCAATGTTCATTTCTCTTTCCCCTTCTGAACACTTTTCTTTAACCCACCCTTCTTTCACTAGTTTGCACTTCCTGTTTACAGCATTTCTTAATTGTCGGTAGTCCCTTTTACTGTCTTCATCACTACCATTCTTATATTTTCTACGTTCATCCATCAGCTGCAATATATCATCTGAAACCCAAGGTTTTCTACCAGTTCTTTGTGTTCCGCCTAAGTTCGCTTCTGCTGATTTAAGAATTTCCTTTTTAACATTCTCCCATTCTTCTTCTACGTTTTCTACCTTTTCTTTTTTACTCGACCTCTTGCGATGTCCTCCTCAAAAATCTTCTTTACCTCCTCTTCCTCAAGCTTCTCTAAATTACACCGATTTATCTGACACCTTTTCTTCAGGTTTTTAAACCCCAATTTACATTTCATTATCACCAAATTATGGTCGCTATCAATATCTGCTCCAGGGTACATTTTGCAGTCGACGAGCTGATTTCTAAATCTTTGCTTAACCATGATATAATCTATCTGATACCTTGCAGTATCGCCTAGCTTTTTCCAAGTGTATATTCTTCTATTATGATTTTTAAAATGGGTGTTGGCAATTACTAAATTATACTTCGTGCAAAACTCTATAAGTCGGTCCCCCTCTTTCATTCCTTTTTCCCAGCCCGTATTCAACCACTATATTTCCTTCCTTGCCTTTTCCAATGCTTGCATTCCAATCTCCAACTATTATTAAATTTTCATCTCCTTTTACGTGTTTAATTGCTTCATCAATCTCTTTGTATACACACTCTACCTCATCATCATCATGGGCGCTTGTAGGCATATAGACGTTAACAATCGTTGTCGGTTTAGGTTTTGATTTTATCCTTATTACAATGATTCTATCGCTATGCATTTTGAAATACTCTACTCTCTTCCCTATCTTATTGTTCATTACGAATCCTACTCCTGCCTGCCCATTATTTGAAGGTGAGTTAATTATTCTAAAATCACCTGACCAAAACTCGTTTTCCTCTTCCCACTGAACCTCCCTAATTCCTACTACATCTACATTTATCCTATCCATTTCCCTCTTTAAATTTTCTAACCTAGGAGATCCGAACAGGGGACTAGTTTATCTCCGGAATATTTTACCAAAGAAGGCTCCTCCATCATTGCTATATGAAAATGCAGAGAGCTGCATTTTCTTGGGAAAAAAGCATCTGTAGTTTTCCATTGCTTTCAGCTGCGCAGTACTCAGAGGACTGAGTGCTGTTGATATGGTCATTTAAGTCGTCCTGACTTATGCCCTTAACAACTACTGAAGGAGCTGCTGCCCTCTTTCAGGAATCATTCCTTAGTCTGGCTCTCAACAGATACCTCTTCGATATGGTTTCACCTTTGTTCCAGTTACTCTGTATCACTGAGCACTCAAGCCCCCTCACCAATGGCAAGGTCTCATGATTCATAGAGGAGGTTAATAAATTTACTTAATAAAAAAACTAAAAAATTAAAATGGTTTTTAAATAATTAATACATATAAATTATTACTAAATGATTATTATATGCAATAACAAGATTTTAATTAAAGTAATTATTCAAGTTCATAGTCAGTCTTTACTTCATGACAGAATTTTCAACCTAATCCCCAGTAATAATATTTAAGACATTTGCCTTGTCTGGTGCACATGAAGTAATAATACTATCCTAGTATGGGTTCTTTAATCACTTATCAAATTATTAAACAAAATTCTGTTGTAATAGTTATTCTTTTACACAAAAATAGAAAATTAGTTACTCATAAAATAAAATAATATATTTATGAAAAAAAACAATTACTAATGAATATTTTTACTGTAATAAATTTAGTTACAAATAATAACTTTAGTATTTGCTGACTTTAACAAATACTAGTCAAAGTTTAGAAGGTTCAGTTGATGAACAGGTGGGGATGGATTTTTGGACCAGAGACCGGCTTTTTACTATTTAAAACATCATATCATGGTACACTATCCCCTCCATTGTACTATTAGTATTGCCAACACTATTTCACTTCAGAAAACCCTAGTAGAAATACTGTGCAATTAAGCATTAGACTTTCTAAACTTTGACAAGTAATACCTTAATTCTACATCACAAAGAATATGCAAAGTAAATAAACATACTGTTTATTATTATTTTCCAGTATAACAAACTGTAACCTTTATATAACACTGTAAAAATACAAATTGAAAATTACTACTACATCACAAACTTTACAATAAAAAAGTAAAATAATTAGACACAGTATTTTACAAAATTCTACTTTCTAATCTTATCTTTTCAAGAATATAATATTTATGAACTAAATATGCATGTGACATTTTCCCCATAATCTATTAATAATTATATGGATTATAAAATTTATTATACTATAGTTACAAGTAGTTGTAGTGAGTGAGGATTACATTTATATTGTAAATTTTATTTATTGTATTTATTTATTATTATTAACAGTGACGTGTTTTTTAGAGTTTATAGAACTGAGCTCAATCCGTGCGGACCAATAATTAGTTAATTTCATGCCAGTTAGTCCATGTCTTGTTGAATTGTAATAATTATGAAATTGTGTTATAGCTAAATTATTGTAAATATGATTATTAATTAATTATTTGTTAATTTATGTGTATAAATACATAAATTTAAACTGAATGATTTATTTCACTGCAGTTTTTAATTAATATAAATTTTAATAACTAGTTATTACGTTATTAATTACTCATTCAATTTAAATTGGATGTATTAAGATTAAATACAAAACGTTTGTTGTTCCAGTGGGATTGTTAATAACAATATGTATATATGTATAAGTTACCAGCCCAAAGGTAGTTGTACTCTCATCAGTGTTAATATCAACTTTTATGTTGAGGCTAGGCAGTATTGATAAGATATTTTTGGTGTGGAATTACAGGTATATAACCATTTTCTTTCCTCATAGAAACACAAACTGCCTGAAAATAATTGCTGCAATAACTGAACAGAACTGCAGAACTGCGATAGAACTACATAAGTATTGTGTGTGACAGAATTACTGTACCTCATCAGATTCTGACCTACAACACCACAATATGTAAGACATTACATTAAATATAAAACATACATACCATATATTATTTGCAAAGTCCAGTATTATCACTATCACGAATCCCCTAAGCAATCTACAGATTGGATATAAAGGCACATTTAGATGTATTAACCCACTCATACTTCATCTGTCTTCCCCCCTTACATTAGGAAAAGTGTCTAAATTTCGAATATAATTTAATTAAAGTGAGGTTTTTTTAGTCTCTTTAAGAGAAGTGTGGTGTATCTACTATCTAGAAACCAAGTAATATTTTGATTATTACACAGCTAAAAATTGTTTACTCTTTCATATCATATCATGACTTAATTATAAATAAATGAAATGCATTAATTTTAACAATTCAAAGTTCTTTAAAAAAATTTTATGAAACTTCCATATACTTGTTAAAGCCTCAAAAATAATGTAATAAAAATTTTAAGAAGTGGAATGAAATTTCTTGCATATGAAAAAGTTTATAAATTTAGAAATTTATAAAATTTAACATTTCTCTGAATTTTAAATCTGAGAAATGTTTAATATTAACACAGTAAAGCATTTTTAAAAGAATTATTCCTTAAATAGACATTTATATACAATAAAAAAAATCATCTATTTCATTATGATATTTTCATTAATACTCAGCATTCTTAATAAAATGTGAACAGTAGAAAAAAAATCAGTTCAATAAAATCAAATAGGCTAATTAGAGAGAAATAATTTTCAAAAAATGTTCTTTCATTTGTTCTCTGATGAGATTGTGATACCAATAAAGTAGTGGCAGTCTTAAAAAACAGCTAAGTACTCATTACATTGCTAATTCAAAATCATAAAGTCAAAAGTGGATTAGAATCAGTAAGATTGAGAAGCAGAGCTCCCATTATAAAAATAATTGTAAGATAAAGTAATGACTTGATGGTGTCACTACCAGGCTATACCAGTAACTAATGCATTATGATATCAATATGACAAAACAATAATTGCATAAGCAAATGTTATTAAAAAATAATTAAATAAAAAACAAAGACTGTATATTTATTTTATTATATTGTAAAAATAAATAGCTTTATGCTTCCCATGTATGTAATATTTCAAATATGTGACTAGTGTAAAAATATTAAAATAAAAAGTTATTGGTTTTAATAAATTAATTAATTATAATTAACTGTAATAATGTATAAAGGTGGCCGGATTGGTGCAATATTATTTGTTGATAATTATTATAAATATATTATATATACCAGTAATAAAATGATGTCGTCTATTGTTGATGTGTAGTGTTGTCAATGTTAGTCAAGTTTGAATGTGCTTTAATCAGATTATAAAATGCATTCATTCCTTAATTAATCGGTTCATTCTTACCTTTATTCTAGCTCCGTCCTTAAATCGGAGTAATGTTGAAAAAATTTAATTTAATTATTGTAAATCAATTCATAATTTATTTTTACAACCTACTTATATATTAAAATCCTTGTTATTATGTTGATTTTTTTTTTAATTATTGAAAAAAAGAGGTAAAAGATTGTACACTAAGTTGCACCAAAAATAAATAATACTACAATATCTGATAAGATCAATAATGTTATCTACCCAGAATTGAATATTTAATAGAAAATAAAAGAAATAAAATGTAATAAACATGTTATATTGTAAGTTTATGGTATATTGCAATTACTTTAATAGTATTAGTTACTTTAGTTACTTAATCTCTTAAAAGTAGAAATGATCGGAACTGCATTCATGAAATATAATAAAAGAAAAAGTAAAATTGTTGCAGATATTCCAGGCGACATGAGTTTCCTCAACAAGCATAAAATATTACAAACTTTCATTGAACATTTTGTTTTATTTAAAATGTAATAACACGTTACCAAAATCTAGTCTTGTAGTTTTAAAAAGTTCAGATTTTAAATTTAACTTAAAATATCATATTGTATAATTTAAAGTGTAGTCATAAGAAACTATTATCTTTACATCAAAGTTTTGTGCATCATAATATTTTATTACCCAAAATGATAGAAAATAGTAAGTCAGTGATGACTTGTATAATGAAAATCAGGAAATATATCTATGTCCAAATGGAGTTGGTTGATATGTTCATATAAAAATTTTATCAGAAATTTAAATGATAAATTTTACCTTGTGTCAATATTTTATGGCTGATAATAATAAGAGAAAGACACAATAATAGGTATGTTGATGTCTGAAATTGCCAAAAAATGTGTTCTGAAATCAGTATTCAAGATTGCAATATATTATTTTTTGTAAGAAATGAGAGAATATGCTTAACTGAATGAAATAAAATGAAAAGGTTTATCTGATAATAAATAGACCAGCTATATGAATTTACAAATTAATTATAACAATTCATCCAAAAATATTTTAAAACCAATTCTGAATATGGATGATATCAATATGTAGTAAAATATTAAGGGACTAATTCAAACTTGGTGGAATTTTTCAGGTTTTTAATGAGATTTGTAGTACTGTTTGAATGTAGTGAGAAACTGGTGAAAATATGACAGTATTGTAAAGGTTATATAAGGTATTATAAAATGATTTTTAGCTAAATTTGAATACCATGTTGATGATAATACGTTGGTCATTCAGTCAATTAACAGCACTGTCTCATGAATATCAGCCTGAGACTGTCAATACCAATTCTTTAACTGTGATTTAAGCTCATAAACTTTTATGAGGCAGAATAATTTCTAAAACCTCTTTTCTGTAATTTTTTTAAATCCAAATTTATTGCATACTGATGCTCAGGTAATTCTAATTTTTCCCTATTTACAAAAAAAAAAAAAACTTTACTGATAATTACTGTTACAGTAAGAAAACATCAGTGTGATAAAAATAGGTACAGAAAATTACTAATAAAAAGCATAACTGAAACAACTATTTTTTGAAGCAACATTTAATACTGTTTATACTCTCATGCACTTATTGTATCAATAAATGATTGGTTGATTAATGGATAAACTCTAAATATAAAATTAAAAATTATTAGAGGAGTTTAAGCTCCTCAGTTACATTATTCACAGTCAATGAAGATTAGAATGGCACGTTTAATAAAAAAAGTAATTCTCAATATTTATGACACTTCTTAATGATTAACCAGAAACTCTTTTAACTACTGCCTTAGAATACATTGTGATAAATTACTAATAACAAAATTACATCAAAATTATTTTATTTTATTTTTTTAAATATGGCATATTTTTCTGGTATACTGTCATAAATAAAATATATTTTATGTTACCATTTATTATTATATTTTTTTTAATTGTTGTGGTTAAGTAAAAAATACCTTTTATATTATAATCCTAGTTTTATTCATATATTAAGTATGATATGTAGCAACTTTACTATAAATTGTATTATATCACATTACTTTAAGCATTATATATAATGTTGTAATGTTATTTTGTAGTTATTGTTATTTATTGTATTAACTGAATTATCAATTATCCTCAAATCAAGGAAAAAAGTTATTGTAAATACAGTATTTATACTATTTACAATTTATGGTTGTTAAATGAGCCTGCAAAAAATTTAGTAAATAATTTAAGATTTTTTATGAAACATATTACAAAAGCAAATATTGTTTTTTGTTATATAGTTAAGATAGACTGCATCAGTCATACTTATTTTATTTCAATAATGAATTTAAATACTTTCTGAAAAGAGGAAATCATGTTTTACACATAATCCTGTTGTTCATCTGGTTGCATTACATGAGTGATTCTTAACCACCTACCTGTTAATTTATCTAGCGCAGCTTTTACAAATGGAATTTATCAATGAAACTCCACAGTACTGAAATCCTGTAAGTAATATCGATACTTTTATACAATTTTTTTTTTTTTAAATACTTGTTCAAAAAATATCTCCTACAGGAGCTTATGGAACAGTTCTCTTTATCTATTATGGTGCTACTTCAACATATAATTGTACTGAGATTAGTGAAAATCTCTAGATTCAGTTATTCAGATGTCTTAACTTCTGGTTTGCTTACTTGACCACATACTGTCTGTCTGATAAACCACAGAAAAGAACAAGTATGATTATTTTTATAAAATAATATACATAATTATCTTTGAAGTACCAAAACTGTAAATTAACAAATAAATAGTTTATTCTGATCGGTACATAATAGTATATTTATATAGATTATCCCAGGTGTGGAGAGATATGCTACTAACAAATTTCTTGTACTGGCAAATGATAACACTTCAGATAAAACAATAAAGCTTCTATAAATAGAATCTTTAGAGGATTTTAAAGTCCTTACTATATGTTACTGAATAAAGTTTAAATTTATTTTGAATAACATATTATGTTTAATAACCACATAAAGGTTAATAAAAAAATATATAAAATCAAATCAATATTTATTAAAAGAACTTGAAAGCAAGATAATTGTTAATTTTTAAAATAAGTTGTTTTTGTGGAATTTATTCTCTATTTTTTTTTTTTACAAAAAAAATTATTAATAATCAACTACTTTGATCATTAACTATTCTTCCAAACAAAGAAAAAAGATTTCTTTCCTTCTCTGAACTAACCAGAAGACTAGTCTTGTCAGACAGATCATCCAGAAATAGACTTGTCATACAACATTAAAAACCAAAAAGAAAACAAGATGACAAGGGTGTATAGGGCCCTTGCTTCATAAAAAAGCACACAATCTCCATTTCTTCAAAATGTCAAATCTTTAAAAAACAGCTACAAAGTCATACATTTAATAAAAAATTCATCCTTTCATTAAATTTGTCAAAAGCTATCTCATTATCTCATTGTTTTCTATCACCTAGGTTTACCCTTGGGCCATCGTTTTTTTCTTCGTTTTTCCATCCTCCTGCCAACTTTCACTTCAAACTCCAGGGTGTCTTAGGCCTCAGAGATGGAATCATCCCCTCCTCCACAGTAAATTATTAGGATGTTATGCTGCTGGCATCAGATGATACCAGCTCAGATGGTGCAGTGAGCAATTCATCAGAGTTGAAATTCAATTCATTCCCTGCTATTAATCTCTTTATCTATTACCTGAAAACATTACCTGGATTACGAGCCTCTATTACCTGGATAATGAGCATTTCAGTTGCATGTGAGGCAACTGAAATGCTCGCCCTCTCACTCAAATGTCTCCATGCTTTCAGAGGCTCCATTGTTGGTTCCAAAATATCCTCCTTCTTTAATTCTTTTATCTCTTTCTTCTCAGTTTCCTGAATGGGTTTCTTTTTCAATTTGTACTTTGTTTTTAAGCTTCTGCATTTTGGTTACAGTTTCCTTTACCTTTGAACTGGCCTAAGGTTCATTCCTCAGTCGAAAAGAGCCCTTTTGTTTGATCATATCTGTTTTTATGTTTGACAGCTTTGGACTGCATCCCTAATTGGTCGATTCTTTAACTTCTGATTATTGATCCATTCAATTATATTTTCTAAAGCTGATGCTGGTTCAGAGATTATGTCTTTTGGTTTAGAAGAGGCTGCAGGAGCGACAGCAACCTGTGCATAAGACGTGACCATTGGTGATCTGTTAAGCATAATTTTTCTGACTTTGAAGAAATTGACCTTTTGAAGGGTCTTTATTTCCTGGATTGCCACTTACTCCTTATAAATCAGACAGCTTCACGATCTCACAATGATGCCCATGGCAGTTGACCCAAACTGGCAGATCCCGCAGATACAAGGACAGATTTTTTCCTAGTGCATTGCGTCGCTTTATTTCTGAATTTCTGACATCCAAAACACTGCAATGGAATGAATGGGTGAACATCCACTCTATGAAAGAGAAAACCTTTATTTTCTTGGAGCACTTGACTTTGTTAAACATCATGTGATGCAGAGGGTACAATTTTTCCATTTCTTCATGTGCTCAGTCATTGCCTGGATCATGCAACAACCTTTTGCCTGAAGAATTCTTCTTCAATTACATCTTTTGTGGAGTTCAGCAAATCCCTGCACACAATTACTCCTTTGGAGGTATTTAGCCTACTATGTGGTACAACTTCAATGTCAATGAGTCCCATCTTCTTAGCTCTGAATAGCCATAACAAGTGTAGTTCATTGAGATCTCAAAAAAAAACCCATAGCAATCTTCCATGTCTCCTTAGCAGGTCCTCCTGAAGCTTCCTTGATCCCTCAAACAATATCACTAAAGGACAGATTTTTGTAAAATCCCCATCTTTCTTCTTTAATACCCAATATTTTGGTATTGCTTCACTACCTTTTGGTCAAAACTTAGTTTGACCCTTCTTTTTTGTCACTAAACTCAATGCTTTTCCTTCTCCTTGCTTGCGAAGACAAAGACTCTCTCCTGGTCAACAGTTTTTACATGAACCCTCTGCAACAGAAACTGTAGAAGCAGACATTTTCATAAATAAAGTTTCACCAGCCAATATGTCACAAGGTGCAGGCAGAGAGGAAGTTGGGCATCCCCCAGTCTTTGATCCTGCCTGGTTCCCCTAGTCAGCCACTTCCCACAGATTTAAACTGGGCCGGGGAGTCAGGTAGACCTGCCTGACCTACTATACCAACATCCCAGGACCCGCACATAGTAGTAACGACCCTTACCCATGAGACAATCTCATCCAAGGACTGAAGTGACACACCGAACTGACAAACTTATATAATTATATCATTATGTACGATTAAATTTATATTAAAAATAATATTAATGACCATTTATGATTTTAATAATAATAATATTACTGTTATGATTATAAATAATTAACTTTTCTTTTATATTAATACAACTAGCTTTTAATGTTGAGTAACTTGCAATTTCTGAGAGAGATTTTTCCAGCAACAAAACAGCTATTCAAATCTTCACTGACAGCTAATACAAAATACTGTCTACATGCAGAAACCTTTTTCCCCTCTCTTTGTTTAATCTGAGAAAGCTTCTGTAATGATAATAAATCTGTATAGAAATTTGACATCTGGCTAGAAGTGAGAAAATAGGAGAAAAATTAGGGCCTAACTAGACCAGTCCACAGTTGGCTTACAATAGTTAATTACATCACTAGATTCAAGTACAGGATCAAACCCTTAACATCTGATACTGTTCAGTCCTACTGTTCCTGTAAAACAAATAACTTATTTAGAGGAATACAAGAATAAAAATACATCAGAAAATACTGCATAGTTTACATTAAAAAATATTAATATTCAGCATTTTTGGAAAGGGCAATCTCTTAAAAAGTTCATAAGAAAAATCCACCTTAAGAACAAAAACAGTCAAATCAATTGATTAAATTTACATAACTATTGCCATTATGTATGAATAAATTAAAAATAAAAATAATGTTTACAACCATTTATCTAATTAATCCTGCTTCATATTTAAAAACTATAAAATCCAGCAGACTTCTCTGAAGGAAAATGTTTTAACAGCAATGGCAAGGACTAACACAAAGAGCTTTGATAATTTTAAAATGTCTGTATTTATTATATACTCCAGAGATATTTTACCAATGTCAAAAAGAATATTTTTTTTTTAGTCATAGCCACAGAGATTTGGCTGTGTTAAATTTAGCCTTCAAAATACAATGAAGTTTTGATAATTTTTTTTTCTTTAATTCTCATACTTCCTAAAATACGAGACTTCAAACTAAAACTTCCCTGATCAATAATCAACTGTTTGTATGGCAGAAAAAATTGAAAAGTAAAGAATAGCATCAGTAACAATTCATAAATATCTGCCACACACCTATCAATAATTGTATGCATGTCTGACAGGGTTAAAAGAGTACTACAAGAATTATAATTTTATCCATACAAAGTTTATTTGTCCAAAAATTGGAAACTTCTGACAAAAATGCAAAACTACATAGGATTAATTTAATATTATTATTATTGATTTCTGTAATTAGATGTCTTTGTATATTTGATATTCCTGAAATCAATGAACTTTTCTCAATAAATGATGAACATTTTTATCAATCTAGATTGAATTACAAACAAAACTTAAGATAGTGGAATACATATAACTCTTCGCTCTCCATGAATTGATTATTATTTACATTGATTATTTTAATTATTTAAAAATTACATGCATAAATATTTTTAATTAAATTATATTTGACTATGAAAATAAGGTACAACAATTTTTGTACCTACAACATAACATCCAAAATTGACAAAAACGGATATGATAGGCCAACACCAACACTAACTAAATATAGATGACTACAAAAAAAATTAATGTTGAAAATATTTAATTTAACAGTGAAACTCGCAAGAGATATGATTTTACTGGACTGTTCTGTATTTGTGTAAAAAATAACTTAATGATTGTAACAATGACTATTATATTTTCCCTTAAATTCTGCAAGTAAGTCAACTATTAAACCATATTATTTTTTAAATGGTATCAGCAAGGCATAACTATCAGCCCTGTGTAATATGCATCCAAGCAGAATTATTTTTTACATTCTAAAATATATAACAGTCTCCATACTTCATAACTAAACCTGTTGTAAAAAATAAGATTTAAAAGTAATCAGCTAGTTTCCATGTCCATAGTCATCTAATCTGTTTTTTTGTAAACTTCTTTTTGTAAATTCATCTAAAACAAAGTCTTTATAAGAATTGTCCAGCTACCAAATTTTAAATTAAAAATAATATAACCTATGAAATTTAGGGTTTTCCAGAAGACTGTACCTTTTAATAATTCTGTCATCTGCATTTCTTATATAAAACTATGAGCAACATATAAAGGTCATGATTTTCAAAAAATACAGAACTATAAATAACCAAAGGGTCTAAACTGCTGATGTATTAGACAATCATTAAGTTATTTTTAACACAAATACAGAATAGTCCAATAAAATCATATCTCTTGCGAGTTTCACTGTTAAATGAAATATTTTCAACATTAATTTTTTTTTGTAGTCATCTATATTTAGTTAGTGTTGGTGTTGGCCTATCATATCTGTTTTTGTCAATTTTGAGTGTTATGTTGTAGGTACAAAAATTGTAGTGCCTTATTTTCATAATCAAATATAATTTAATTTAAAATACTTACGCATGTAATTTTTAAATAATTAAAATAATCAATATTACTATCTCTAAAATAAACAAATTCATTCAACAGTTTTATTTTCCTAAAATCAGATAGTAGCAATTAATTTAAATCACATTCATACACTATGCAAGTTATAAAAAGTGGAATGAGGTATCACAATTTATTTTCCGGTGTAAATTTGTTGAATAAGAAACAATGATTTTTTTCAAGGTAATAAGTCATTATGAGAACTTCAAATATTGTTCTAACTTTAGGTCAAACCTCCCATTTAATGAATTTGCATGTTGTATGCAATATTATTCAGTTTATGTATAAAATAAATTAATATGATAGACAAATTACATAAAAGAAGAAGGTTAAGAATCACTTTAATACATGATAATTCATTGACATAAAATATAATTTTATTATCTCATTATCCGGCTGTTGTCACTAGCCGTTTTAACCAATATTTTTAAAACAAATAAGGTTTAAATATCTTATAGTAGACTTTAAATTAATGAGTAGTAAAGGTATTTAAACTTTTATAAGTTATAATTTATATATAAAATATATATAATAGTGAAATCTAGGAGTATAAATTTAGATATGGTAAAAGTGTAATGTACCCGATTTGCATTATTAGATAGAAATATAAAGCTTCCTCTTCTGTTTTCTTAATTTACTTTATTTTTTATAAGTATTCCTTTTCCTACTGTGGTGTACTACATAACAACAGCACTTACAAATCTCTGGTTCAACCTATATTCAATACATTTCAGTTTCGTAAATCCCCAGTGAAATTAAATAAATTATCCCATAAATGAATCAATTGCTTACAACATCACTGATGAAGGCAATAAGCAATATTTCCGAAAGATCTTATTCAAATCAGGAAGTTAATCAACCAAAAAGTTATATTTCTCATTTAAGTAGAAGAATACTCAATCGCGAAGGTATACCTTCTAGATTTTTAAGTTAATATCTTTGATTATAGAATATAACTTGGTATTCTAAATATTTTTGGTTCCAAAATGTAATGAATCATCAGTAAAAATAGATTAAATCATAATATCAGCTGTAGAAAATTCAAACAGGCATCCCTGCCATCTATATTGTCATCACTTCTCAAGCCATTCAACTCAGTCATTATTTTCCATGACATAGTGAAAAGTTGAAGTAAGGAAATTAATATCAGGCAGAAACAAAAGTTACATTTATAACCTTTTTTGACTGAATAGATAAACATCACTTATTTAGGATATTTCATGTGAAATTCATTTATGTAACAAAATATTCAAGTAATACAATTCAAAATATATTTCTTGAGTAAAGTAGATTTGAAAAATTGAAAGTTATGCAAAGATCAAGTACAAGTATGTTAGACAAGATAATAAAATGATGAATAACAAGGTGCAGGGAATATGTGTGGAATTTGAGAGTATTATAAATAGTTAAACTTGTTCTATTATTGTAAGGTAAGGTAAGGAAAATTACCTGAATATTATGATAATTCATGCTGGAAAGAGAGTCAATTGTAAATTTACATTTCTCAAATGTAGAATCCTACTGAGATAAGTAAATTATGTTTAATTAAAAAATAAAACACTCAAAAGATATGAAGACAGAGATTTATAATATTTGAGACACCACAATTCAAATTATAAATTTTTTTTCTTCAGAAGAAATTTGGGAGCGCTTTTTTTAGTTTTCAGAGAAGTGAAGGCAAAACAAGCTTGAAAGAAGTCTTCTGGTTTCATTCACATTGTGTCAATGAACATTGTATCATCACAGGAGCTTGTTGGCAAGGCAACCCTCTAACCCTATTGGAACAGTAAACAGCTCCAAAATGTTAACTAATGTAGTAATTTTACTAGATGTAGTGCACAATGTGAATTGGAAGTTTCGATGGTTTGTAGGTATATTTATATTTTCAAGTGACTTTTTCTAAAATAATACTTCATAAATTTTACATTGACAGTTATTTTTACACTGTTATTTACAAAAATGTGTAAAAAAACTCTTTTTATTACTTCATACGTATTGTTTATTTATTGTGTGCTATTTTATGTATTCTTTACTTTTTTAACAATTGAAAAACTTTGAAATTAAAATAATTTTTTTTTAAACGCATTTTGAATGTTTAGTAGTTTAAAATTTATTTCAATTACAGGTCAGCATAATTCTTTCTTTGTATTTATTACTAGACATTAGCTAGTGTGCACGAAGGACTACTGTAACCCAAGTGTGAAGAAATTGTACACTTTATATCATCATAAAACTTCAGTTATCAATGTCAAGTGTTGATCTGAATATTATAAATAAGTTCTATCTTTCTGAGTAGAGCTGTTACAATTTTGTGAATACAATGCATATCTGGAGGATGGTATGCTGTAAAATTAGAGTGAAATATTTAAGCTGTGTACTTATGTATATTCTATACATATGTGTACTAATGTACACATATAATGTAGTGTATACACCCATGCATACCAATGTATATCATGATGGAACAGAGGGCCATCATAATGAGTTTACTCAGGATATTACTGATTTGATTTATCATATCTTGGGCCTGCTGAGAAATAGTTCAATACACCTGTTAATTGGTATTTAACTATCCTTCCTAAGATCTTGACATATAATCAATCAGTCTCAGATACATTATGAATGATTATTTAATTTTATTCCTTCACCAGTAAATCTTGGATTCCATCCATAATTTATTTCTCTTAACTGGCTTTTAATACTTTTTAAATTTAATCTTGAATCCTAATCCTATTCCAATCTGCTCTGATTAAAGTAGCTCAATTAAAGTTAGTTGCTCCTACACTTGATTCCTCAGTTCAATTTTTCACTTCTGCCCATTATCTCTTTTCTGATCTTCTCCACATCCACATTTTAACTGCCTCCAGTTTCTCCTTTTTTCTTTTGCCTTAGTGTTTATGTTTCACATCCAAACCAAAATACACTCAAAACACAACACTTCACAAGATGCTACTTCAAGTCTTCATCTTATTATGTAACGGTTTGTTTCTATTAAATGCTTCCTAACCATTGTTATTCTTATTTTTGTTTTGTTTTCACATTTTTAATCTCCGTTATTATGGTATTTAAGATTCTGTACTTGTTCAATCTTGTTTTTTTTTTGTGCAAGCATTCATTGCCTCAATATACCCTCATTACTTTAAGCTCGATTCACTTTAAGAGCTTTCTTTCTTTTTCCTGTTTAGCCTCAGGTAACTACCGTTTAGATAATTCTTCAGAGGATGAATGAGGATGATATGTATGAGTGTGAATGAAGTGTAGTCTTACATTCTCAGTTCGACCATACCTGAGATGTGTGGTTAATTAAAACCCAACCACCAAAGAACACCGGTATCCACGATCTAGTATTCAAGTCCGTGTAAAAATAGCTAGCTTTACTAGGACTTGAACGCTGGAACTCTCGACTTCAAAATCTGCTGATTTGGGAAGACGCATTCACCACTAGACCAACCCCATTGGTCACACGAGACATTACTGCACTGACACAACTGCATATGCTGCAGTAAAATCTCACTACTACAAACAACAGCTAGGATAGTTCTTACGATGAACACAATTTAGTTCCTGCAACATTCATTTTCATGCCACCCTCTGTGATAGCCTTCTAATTTTCACACAATCTCTTGAATAATCAGTGTTTCATCTCTAAAACCAATTTATAGTCTATTTTTCTTTGTCCAACATTCAGCCCCTCACCTTCTTCAGAGCATTATTTATTATATTTTCAATATATATAGTTAATATGGTCTGTGTTAGATAGCACATTTGGTTTACTCAATTTTCCATGCTGAACAATTTAGTTTGTGCAATTTATACATTCACAGCTATTTTACATTTCAGGTAAATTCCTTTAATTAATCTCATAATTTTCCATTTGTTGTAGTTTTTATTGCTTGTAAAACTTCTCATTTTAGGTTGTTCCTCCTAATTCATCCTATTTAATCTCATCTTAATTTATGTGAAGTTCATTTGTCTTTTCATTGTATACACACAGAGGAACCAAATTAAACTTTTTTTGGCATAACGAATAAAATATGTGATCCTGATAGAACTTGAACGCTGAATTAAACTATGTAAGTAGATTTTCTCCATCACCCACCTTTTTTTTTTTTTTATATAAAAGTAAACTTTGAAAGAAATATAAGAATTTACATGTATACCCACTTATATGTATAAAATAATTGGAGTATTTATGATCAACTAAAACGATTTGCACAACACTTTTAAATGACCTTCTCGCAGACTTTTTGACTTAGGTTAACAGTTCCTCAAATTGTCCATTTAATCAAAGTTCTTATTTCGGAACCCATAAACATTTTTTCCTTGATTTTAGCATTATAGAATGAAACTACAGTAAATGCATGCACAGCGAACATGTAAACAATTTTGATGTGTTGATTGTATGACTCAAAAGACTGCTCTGTGCTGACATGTCAGAACCTACAGCAAATGACTAAAACATTTACAGCTATTTCCCTCAAAATGTAATGTTTGAACCACACCGTCTCTTAGAAATAATATAAGGTGTTGAGCTCTTAATAATATATCCTGATAGCTTTTAAATTTTAGCCTATCTACCCAAACAGGCGCCACATATAGCATAATTGCCTCGCATACAACCTTATACAGAATAGTCTTAAAATTAAGACCGCAATCATGATTGATCACTTATCAAATACCAAAGAAGACATGACAGGCCTTCTCTGCGATATAATTAAGGTACTTCTTGAACTGCAATTTCTCATCAAGAAACACTCCGAGGCACTTTTGAACTTGAAAATATTTAATACTAAGGTCTGATATTGAAACAGGAACCTGACACCTCACTGCCAAACAGCCTTTAAGAAGGATCATAGTGGTCTTCTCTGGGCTGAACACCATCTTATGTTAATGACCCCCTCAACTCAAGTATCCTGCATGCCTGGGTAGCTCGGAACCTAACCTCTCTCCACAAGCTTCCTTCGACCAGTAGGAGCCCATCGCCGTGTAAGCCACGATGAGACATCCACTGGGCAATCTCAGCCATAGAAGGGAATCAAACTCCACCAACCACAACAGTGGACCCAACACACTGCCCTGAGGACCACCCTTGGACAGTGTCTTGCCTACCTCATGCCTGCTTTCGCGGAGCAGTACATCGCGATGCCTGAAGTAACTTTACATTACTCGCAGTTCACTATCAGTGCATTGTCTCTTTTGTAATTGATAAACGACAGAAGGTCACCACAGGTTATTAAACGCACTGGAGATGTCCGGGAAGATTCCCACGACATCTTCCTTCTCACTAGCTCGTACCACACTCATCACGCGGGGTATGGCGTGCTCGGTACCCTTTTCGGGACGAAACCCGTACTGATTTTCCCTCAATAAGCTTTATGAGATCAGCCTCTCACTTACACGCAGGTACAGAACCTTTTCGAAGACCTTACCAATAGCCGGCAGCAACGTCAAGGGCCTATACGACGAAGTAACAACGGTATTCTTGCCGCTTCCTTTAAACAACAATTTAACAACACCCTTCTTCCAATATACAAGGAAGTATTCTCCAAACAGTAATTTGTTAAACACGCGTGTGATTGTTTTCACACTAACCCCAACCGAACGAACAAGGAGCTCTGTTATTATTCCATCGACAACCTCACGCCGCACCCGCAGATGGTATGCGGTTTCTCCAGCTTCACTGTCGTCATGGAGTAAATCGTCAATTAATTTGCCTAAGATATCAGACATGTCTAAAATTACGTCAAACCAGGTTGAGAGGGCAGACAAAAGAAAGTCCATACGTCATCTGTATCCCAATACCCTATAGACGACTCCCCAGGGATCCTTGTTCCCCTGCTCGTGTACAAAGGGACGCCAGAAATTCCTCTTCGCTGTCCGAACTTTGAGATCTACTCTCTGTATTCAGCCACAAGAAGTGCCCACCGTTCCGGATCTCCCTCAGGTTGAGAAGCTCTCCGCAAACGACCGATAGTCTGTAATAATTCCTTGCGCCTCCATGAAGCAAGCCTCTCTCGATCAGAATAGCGGGGAAATGAATTCTCGGCGGCGTCAATAAAGGCCGCTGACAGACTCACTGCCAGGTCCTCCAAATCCAGAACCTCCAGACTCCGATCCAAAACTCGAAGCCTGGCCGATAGAAAGTCAATAATTTTTTTCCATTCCGCATGCCTGTACAGAAAATGACTTTGCTGAACCGGAACGTTAGATTGGTAGCGCTCACCCAAACCACCAGCAATCTCATAACGAATCAATCGATGATCGCTTGAGCAATCATCAACTTCCAGTTACAAACATTGGCAGGGATATACCTACCAACGGTAACGTCGACATTAGTTCCTCCAAACAACCGTCGCCCATCTACATTACTTGCGTAGATGGACAACTCCCTAAATATATTAAATACCTGAAGACCATACTGGGCTAAGAAGCCCTCTACTAATTCTCCATCATCATCGGTGTAACCACTATACCACAAAAGTGACTTAGCGTTCACATCCGTACCAATAAGGATTCAACTTGCACCATAGATTCAAAGGATATTATCCCAGACCTCAAGATGACGATCAGCAGGATCTCTGTATGGAAATATGTGAACTTGCAACATACAGATGCAAGTTCAGGACATCCACACGGACCACAACATAATGATGAGACAACATTATTTGAGAGCTGTCGAATGAAGACGCAATCAACTTTTCTACACAATTCAGCGGACATACTGTCTGAACCAAACTAAAACCTCTTCTAACGAGAAAACCCTGGTAGTTCGTCAAATAAGGATGCTGTAACAGAGCAACATCCAACTGTCGAAGTAGCGCTGTCTCACCAAGCTCAAGTTGAACAACATAGGCACCCTGTGTATTTAACTGACCAAATCTAACCATTAAATACTGAGTAGAAATACAATTCAACAGCTCTCAGATAAACAAAATGTCGGCAAATTAACAGTTGTTTTAAACAAACAGCTATTACAAAAATAGACTAAATAAACTAGAATTATTAAATTAATTATGTCGTAAGCAATTAACAAGGACCAGAAAGGCAGTCCTGATAAATTACCAACCCAGGAGGGTAGTCTAAATAAATAAACTACCCACCTGAAAATATGACCGACATAACGGGAACGATAATTCCCGGAGGCTAAAAAGGAAAAGGAAAAGCTTTCGATGACGAAGGGGCGCAGCTGCTTTTTGCATAAGTCACTGTCGGTCAAGGTGCTCGACAGCTAACAATTTTCCTCGCTTTAGGGTAACATACTTTTTAAAGGTTTTAAATTCGTGAATCGCAGTTTCCAATTTGACTGTATCTTGAACGGCAGTTGTGATATCCTTTGCAATTTATACAAACTGGAGGATCTTAACCCGAATCGCTTTCATGAGTTTCCATTCCATACACGTAGATTTCTTGTTTTTTATATCTGACCGCTGTATGTCCGAAACGTTGACACTTAAAAAATCGCATAGGTTACGTTATGAATGCGCGCACATCTAGACGATGTATGCCAATATGTACTTTATCAGGCAGATTAGGTCTGTTGAATGTCAACACACAGAATGCAAAAGGAAGAACCTCACCATTTCTCCTCATCTTTAATTTGCGAATCACACCTTGATTTGATATTTCCTCCACTATTTCTTCTTTGGTACAATTAAGAACCCCTTGTCAAGGGGTATGAAAAAACCCAAAAGAAACACAACATAACAGGGTGTAAAGGGCCCTCACCAATTAAAAATTAATACTAAAACCACTTCAAAACACTTACAAAAACGTTCATTCCATTTCTAACGAAATGTTGTCAGTACTAAGAAAATAAATTCATTGTCAAAGGAAATAAAATTCTTCAAAAGTTCATTAAAAAACACCTGTCTCAGTCATTAATTCTATCGCCTAGGTTTTCCCTTAGGCCATTCTTTCTTTTTCCGTTTTTCCATCTTCCTGAAGGTTTCGATGTCGAATTCCGGGGTATTAGAGGCCTCGGAGATGGATTCTTCTGATCCTAAATCCTGGAGGATCTCCTGTTGCCGGCATCAGATGATACCGGCTCCCACGGTCTGGTCAGTAGTCTAGCAGAGTCGGAGATTCGATGCAATTCCAGCTAGAGTATGTGGGGCGACCGAAATTTTCGACCTCTCGTTTAAAGACCTTCGTGCTTTCGGAGGCTCGATTACTGGTTTTTCAAAATCTTTCTTTAGATTTTTTCTATCTGTACTTCAGCTTCAGTTTTCTTCAATTTGGTTTCGCTTTCCTCGTCTTTTGACTGGTCTAGGGTTCATTCCTCGGTTTCGTAACATCTTTTTTGTAGAGACAGTAACTTCTTTCTTTATCGGCTTTGGATTACTTTCTCTATTAGGTCGACTCTTCAATCTGTGATCGATGATTCGTTCGACCGTGCTTGCCAATGCTAATGCCAGTTTATAAATCACGTCCTCCGGTTTAAAAGAAGCTGCAGGAACCGCAGCAACCTTTACATAGGACGTAAACTTCGGTCATCCGCTGAGAACAATTTTTCTGGCTTCGAAGTAGCTGACCTTTTGAATGATCTTCATCTCCTGTATGGCTACTTTCTGCTTATAGATCGGACAGTTTCGCAATCAAGCAGAATGATGACCATGAACTGAATAAGAGAACTCGAGCTGAACAGTCGTGTGTAATTTTACTCCGCGTTTCTTAGTGATTTTATTGGATTTTCGCTGATATTTTTGACGGAATTCGATTGGTGGATAATAATTGGAGGTGTTTTGTGAATATTTTGAATTTTGACTAACGGACCCATTTTTTGTTAAGAGTTTTGTGTTGTAAGCTTTATTTCCTCTGGTAATAAGGTCGATTGTGAATTGTATTAACGTTATACGAGTTAAGTGAGTTGTTTACTGATTAACAATCATCATCGCTGGCATCATTAGCGGTGACATAGTGTCGACTCAGAAAATTTTTTCGTTAGTTTTAGACTTAAATAATTTTAGTCTGTTTTACTTGCTAAGGGAATATTCTTTCCCGGGTATCTTCCTACCCCGTTCTCACATATCTTTCCCGCTCCGGATCTTCACCAATCCGGATCCCCGAAATTTTACCCCGTCCCCCAAATTGCGACACCGGATTTGAGAGAATACATTTTCGGTTCCCCCACCCGGGATCCCTCCCCACCAAAAAAAGGGCGTGTGACCCCTGGTTGAACTTGGAATGAGATCCATATTTCTGGGCAAGAAGAATTTCTCCTATACAAGCTTCCATTATGGAGGAAACACGAGAGGAAGCTGCTGAAACCGCAGGGGAGGCGATAATTTCGATCTAGACGTAGCGGAGTTTGCGACTGATCAGATCGTAGCGGAGGTTGCGACTGAGGTTACTATGACACCGATTGAGGTACAAGTGGTGGTTCTTCCTCCTAGGCCTGCTGTGGAAGGCAGAAAAGGAACTAAGAGGGATAATGTTAAGCAGTCTTCACTGCAGAGGAGGAGGCCCCTTTGAAAGTGGGAAAGCAGGTGAGGAAGCTAGTTAAACTAATTAAAAAGGTTCATCAGAATATACACAAGAATGTTAAAAGGGCTATTAAGGAGCTGGACGTGGACCTCGGGATTGCCATGAGGGATCTCCGGAGGACTGTTCATGGTGCCACCTTTAATTACGCGAAGAGACAGGTTTAAGAGACTGCCACCCAAACATATGAAGAAACGGGTTGCCCCATAATGGACGGGCTATACAAAGGTGCACCACTTGAGGAAATGGTCGATTTTATCTAAAAGAACTGGCCCATGGAGGCATATAAGAATACGAAGGTAGGTCTGCTCGACAGGAGGTCTGCGTTAAATACTTTGGCAATAGTTGATATTAAAGAAATTTCGGAGCACAAACTAATTGATGGTCTAGTGGAATGTGAAGGAAGGAAGACGGGACAACTGTTCCACATGATTTCCCCTATGAGTAGGTTCCCCGCTTCTTGGCAGTGCAAGGTTTCGGAGGAAACAAAGCACAAGACCGAGACTCTGATTTTAAAGTCTTCGGCATCATATTCCGATTCATTGAAAACGGTCAGAACCGAATTAAAGGTGTCCGAGGCGACCGAGATTCTGTCTATTCTAAAGACAGGAGACATGACAGAAATCAAGGTGAAGGAGGACAGAAGAAAGGTCAGTGTATTTAAGCAGGTGCCTGCAACTGTATTAAAAGAGACCATCCGCACCAGATCGAGGTTGGTGACGCTTCGAATTCACGATCTGGAAGGTGATATTGAGACAGAGGATATTGTCAGAGAACTCGCTGTGGTGGCCGGACAGGAACTGCCGGAGGACCTGCAGATTTTTTTGAGGACCGGCTATGGTGAAACAAGAATTGCCGTTTTCCGTCTGTCGGGGACACTGACCACCGCCATCGTACAGAAGGAAAGGGTACGAATAGGCCTAGTGTCTTGTAGTACCGATATCTTGGACCAACCCTTGAAGTACTTTAGTTGCCTATAAGCCGGGCGCACAGCTAGGAAATTTTCGGGGCCCTGACAGGGCTAGTGTAAGTTTTAATTGTGAAGGAGAGAGTCACCGTGCGGCCGAATGTACAAAGATGTCCAAATGTCTCACCTGTGACATTGAAGGGCACCGTACCAGAAATATTGCATCTCCTAGCGGGGTGCACAAAGAAAATGTTAATGAAAGTCGGGGAAGGACCGACCAAATAACAGCCAGACGATGAGATTGCTCAAATTAACCTTAACCATTCGAGGCTTACCAGTGACATGGATGGAGAGCTATGTGGTGGAGATGGGTGCCGATTTGGTACTCATCTCTGAACCTTACACTCCCCGTCCACGGTGAGAGTGGATGACCTCGAAGGATGGGCGTGCGGCAGTCTGGATATTCATCCCCTTCCCTACCGGGATGTTTACACCCGGTAGGACGTTACACCTTTGCCTCCACAACTTTGGTTGCAAAGATTTGAGATTGGAAATTTTATGAAGGATACACGGAAAGCGATCACCAAGCGATAACGTTTACCGTAACTATCCGCACGCCAAATGGAGGCGGACGACCGGCTATGAAGGGGTGAAGTGCGTTGGGACTGAATCCGTGAACCTTTACCAAGAGGCTAAATCTTCGGGCGGTGAGCGAGGCTCCCACTGCGGAGGAGAAATCTACATGCTTGAGCAACTAGTTGACCCGTGAGTGCGACTAAGTGCTTCCTTTTTGGTACGATTGGAGTGACCGCCCACCTGTTTATTGGTGGACGGCTGAGGTTGCAGTAAAAAGAAGAGAATGCCTCAGGGCTAGGTGGGCGGCGACGAGGTCCTATCTTTTACTCAGCAAGGGGCAGAAAATTTGGCATTTTATAAAGTAAAGAAGAAGGAGCTTGCCCGGCTGATAGTGGATTGGAAGAAAGAATACTGGAGGCGTTTTATCGCTGAATTGGAATATAATCCTTGGGGGATCATATCAATTACTGGTTAGAAGAGCGGTAACGTCACAAGATGAGTGTCTTCCTCCTACGGGATTGGGATGGTTAGAAGAGCACTCAGACCCAGAATTCCGATGTCTTGTGAGCCCAGAGAGATTGCAAATATAATGGAGGGGTTCTTTCCAGCTGGAAGCGAGGTGCTTGCAAATGAGAGGGTCTACGTTGGGGATGATACCACTGTCTACTGCCGAGGAGCTTGATGCGACAATGAGTCGAGTCTCAACTGATAAGAGATCCGGGACCTCACCTTTCGCCTAACGCAATTAAGTTGGCAATTCGGGCTGATTCTGCGGCATTTTTGAATGCCTATAATGCGTGCCTGGAGGAAGATGTATTTCCGGGAAGGTGGAGGCGACAACGCTTAGTACTAATCCCAAAACCGGGCAGGGAGTTGGCGCTTCCTGTCTCTTATCGTACTCTGTCAATGATTGATACAACTGCCAAGATTTTTGAAAGATTGATACTTCAGCGGCTGTCCTTCGCGGTCGAAGAAGCAGGTGGAATCCATGACCGACAGTACAGTTTCAGAAAGGGCAGATCTGCGTTGGACGCGGTGTCTACGATGAGTAGAATGGCAGAAAGCCATGAGTAGAATGGCAGAAATTATGGCGGCTCGCCATAATCCAAAGGCAAGATATTCGTGCTTGTGAGTTTTGATGTAAGAAACACATTTCAATGCGATAAACACACTGCAATTATCAGTGCACTGACTCTCTGTGTTCCTCAATATCTTGTGAGGATCATCTGTCCTTATTTAAAAGAAAGAAGAGTGATATATGAGCTTCATGATGGAGTGCTGGAACGGGAAGTGAATTCCCCAGGGGTCGGTTCTCGGGCCGACCCCTGGAACATAACGTATGCTGAGGTGTCATGCATTCCCCTTCCTACCAGTGAGACAGTTTTCGGTTATTCCGATTTCATTGCGTTGGTCGTGGAAGCAGATACTCGAAGGGAGGCATCCAAAAAGACAAAAGCCTCCTTTTCCACAGTGAGCTCCTGGATGGAGGGTGTTGGTCTGTCCATGGCGCCGGAAAAGACCGAAATGGTAGCGATTTCTAGGCAAAAAGAAGACCGACATTGGCGGTCGAGATTCAGGTAAGGAAAATACTATCGAAACGAGGTCTAACGTTAACGAGCTGTTAAGGAACTTGAGAGAATACATTCCAAGATCTCCGTCTTGGAAGTCTTGGACACGTTGGACAGGAGGAATATGTTCTTGCCTGAAGAATTCGAACAGATTATCTTCGCGAAGAAAGAGAACTGGAACCCAGTGGCGAGATTTGCCAAAATAGTTGTACACAAACTGCGTGTCGCTGAAGAAGGCTGAAGGGGGGTTACGAGCCGAAGGGTTGTTGTGCGGCGGACAGGGCTGCGGTCGAGTGTCTAGGGGGCCCCCGACCTTGTGGAGGTCGACTGGATGCGATGTGGCCGTCATCACTTCACTGGCTCGGGCCCGTAGGTAAGTTCCCCTCTTCTGAAGCTTAAACTGTGGACGTCCTAGTAAGTTCTGTGTAAGTATGTAGTATGTGAGTGTGCATGATATTGGGTGTTGGCGTGTATGAGAGTTGCATGTATGTGTTCTGAAATTTTTTTTACTGTTGTGCGCAAAGAACAAATTTTTGTTCTTGTCTGTGAGAACCGACTGTGTATGTTGGAGTAATTGTGGTTTGCTGTGTTTTAGTGTTGCTTGTATTTTGTATCTTTGTGTTGAGTGTCTGATTGTATTGGTGTTTATATGTGTATTGGTGTTCGTTTGATTGCGGTGTCCAATTGTGTAAGCGAGCGTTTGCCCCTTCCTGAAGTAATGGTACATAAGCGATTTGGAGGAGGGTGGTTAGCCTGGGGTGGAGGTTTAGTAGGTAGTGCGCAGGAACACATACGCACCTAATAATATCTTGCGGAACCTGTTATCGAGCTCGATACTGCCTAGGCGCCCATAAATGGGGTTACTCCACCTCTAAAAAAAATAATGATGACCGTAACGGTCATCAGTTAACACAAAAAGGCAGATCCTTGCAGGGGTCATCCGGATGTAATGGATCACCACAGGGACAGATCTGATTCCTACTCCATCATCCCGTGGTATGTCTGAATTTCTAACACCTAAAATACATAGTGGGGTCGGGATGAAAGGACGGTCATCCAGTCTATGAATGCCAGCCTTGATTTTTTCAGGACACTTAGAATTTTTAAATGTTAAACATGCGACACGGAGATTACAACTTCTCTGTTACGTCGGATGTTAACAATCTTCCTTATCTCTTTTACGGGACCTTCTGCAGCTGCCATGATCCCTCGAGCAATCACAAAAGGACTTATTATTTATAAAGACACCCTTCTTTCTTCTTTATAACCAGATACTTTGGAATTGGTCCAAAGTTCTTAGGTCAAAACCTATCAAGGGCCGAAGTGACTGACTCACGCTGGACGGCGCAAGACTTCGGCAGAGCAAGCTCACAGCAGCCCACCCACAACCCGGTTCCACAACCGGGAAAATAGATGGGCACTCCCGTTCGCACTCCGCCCATCAGTAAAACAGATCACGGTCATGCTTCTCTCCATCGCTACAAATAACGAAACCGAGAAGCACAGTTGCAATCAGCTCGGGTCCGCCAATCCCGTACTCCACAGAGGAGCTCACGAGCATAACCATAGCCCCGTTGGCCGACATAAGTGAAGGTACCAAAGTACTGTATGTTGCCCATTTTTATTAGAAACTACTTGCTTGTTTTTAAATTTACATTTTTGAATATATATTTTTAACTACCTGTTGCATTAATGTCTAATTTTTGTTTTTAATTACATGTATAAATGTTAGATTTTTTACACGTTGAATGTTAATAGTTAGGTACTAGATGTTAGTTTATGCATACTTAGATCTTCTGGAATTTCTTTACTTATATTCCCCCTGACCCAAATACCATTGCCGTTAGATAAGTGCTACCTCATTAAGGTATTTCATGATGTTCTGTAATACTTCTGCTCATTGTTAGGTCATCCCGCTTCCATGCTTGCAGTCGGTTTCTTCATGAAAGTTGGGATGGCTATAAGGGAAGAGAGGATGCCATAAAAAAATATATATTATTTATTAATAATATTAATATCAATAACATGATCATTTTTTTAATGATAATTAAATTTTATTCCAAATATTCTGAGTTTTGCCTGCAGATAATTTGTTACAATTAGTATCTGAATTATTGAATATTATAAGATTCTGTACAATGATATCAATTACATTTACCATTATTAGTTATTTATTTATTTTTTTACATATAACTTAAAAATTTGTATCATACATTTTGGTCACTTATTTGAATTTCATAAATATGTAATTAATTCTTACTGCTGTTAATATTGTAATACTATTACATTATATTTTGTTTGTATTTAAATTAATATTAATTATATTATGAAGATAAAAATTTATGCGCACAGTTTTTAACATCTTTTAAGGTGTATGAGCATCCTGCTATGACATTAACTACAACAGCAGATCATCAAGATTTAAATCAGATAATACCAATATTTCTAGGTAGAAATGTTTGACTAATCGTAATGAAATCATGTGAAAAGAAGTTTTCTTAGATGGGACCTAATGTGTGGATTGGGAAATATCACATTAGAAAAATATTTTTAAAAAATTGAATAGAAATGTCTACTTTTATAACTTGTAATTATTGGCATTAATTCTTTAATTTATTCTACTAAACTAAGTGATAGTACGAATGATAGCTTTGCATATGGATCCAGTATCTAATGAATTCAGAATAAAACTTAAATTGCATATTACGATTTAACTTGCTGTATAATTATTCATGTACTGTTAAAATAAATCTGGTATACCATAGATATACCAGATTTATTTATAGGTAATTTATTTATTTATTTATTTTATGGGTAATGGTATACCATTACCTATCAAATAAACAATTTACTTTAAAATAATTCAATTTAAGTATTACCCAGTTTATCTTAGTACTTCTATTTTATAAAATTCATAAAAGCATTCAAGTGATTTTAACAGGTATTTTCTCATAATTTTTTTGAAAGAGTACATTTTAAGATTCATATCTTTAATGCAGACTTTAGCAAAAACTTTCAAGAGAATTTCAAAAAATTTCAATAACATAATTTTCAAAAAAAAAAAATAAGTTTCATAAAACTAACAGAACAACTTAAAAATCAACATATAATAATTGTTACTGAATAATTTTGTTAAAATAAAATTTTAAATAAGTCTTTTGATTATTTTGCACGATAATAAAAATAACAGTAGTTAGTTTTTTTTAAATGCGATTCCCATTTGCCCTTACAAACAGCGTTTCCTCACACAAGTTTAGCCAAACAACCAGGTTAGAACACTCAGTGAGGGGAAAACAGTGCAAACAGAATGGTCATAAACCTTTATATGTCGTACAATTTCAAAGAACACAAAACATAGAACAGAACCCAAGACATGGAAGACCTCCAGGTTGGTGTTAATAAAAAACCGGGGATACCCTCCGGTATTCCAGCCTCCTATAGAGCAACATGCTTGATAAATAATAAATGCAGTATCTGGGAGGTGAGGAAATAACATACTGAGCCTGATATTATCATTTCCAGGGGGAAGTGTCACAGGAATTATTCAAGGTCTGTAATTGGTAAAGTCGCAAAGGTTTCTAAGGATTTAGCTCATGCACAATAACAAATCTATGTGTAAGTCCAGTGATTATGTTATTGTAAACCTCCGCAGCAACTACAAGTTCAGAGGCATTGTGGACTGGATCCCAAAGAGTGGTCTCACAGCTATGTATGCAAAAAGAAAATCAGCACAGCGATAATCACAAAAAAAGGGTAATCAGAACTCTTAGCCATGCTATAAACTGCTATTGCAGCGGACCACAGGTTGTGAGGATTATCCGACCCAACCAAACAAACACATTCAAGAGACACAGCAATAGAAATATTAGAAAGGACTAGATCTAGGATTGATTTCCCTGTAGGTGGTAGATGGAGATTAACTTGAATCAAGCTATAATCATCAATGAATATAAACTTTCATTATTGCCAGTACGCCACCGACAGACCTGTTGGCCACATTCAAAGGCAACTGCTACCACAGGAAGGAAAGTACCTTGTCCTATTCTTTTGAACTTGTGGCAGACCAGTTGGGTGACAACAGCGAAGGGTAACTGGACGTTTAAATTAATTAATCGTGTCACGCCATGAGTTGGTAAAGGTTATGGGGCGGAAGTCGATTATTTCTTAACTTAGTTCCTGTCAGGGCATGGCTGTTTCAGGTCTTACCTATTTCAGTGTGGGTGCAGTAAAGACAATTTGTGCTCGTACTGCGACACCTTTGATGATGTCGAACAATTGGTAATGATGATATCTTGATGATCATCAAAATAACCTTGATCATGATATCTTCGTGTAGGATTTTGGTTTGCTTGGCGTTTCTCCACCATTTGGTTTGGTGCATTGTGACCACCGTTCCGCTCCGGTACTGGCCTGGCTTGAAACCGCATTTCAAAAACCTCGGCCTCCTGCTCTCTCGCAATCTTCCCAAGGCTGCCCAAACTTTCACCACTAAATCGATTGAGAGAGCCTTTCCCAATTCGGTGGTAGCCTCGTAAGAGGTTGTTTTAAAAACACCAGTGCATATAATTAAGGTTCTGCGCTGGGCACTCCTTCAATTTTGAAGAAGTGCTCTATTTTTTATCCAACCTATGCGCCCAAACGGGAGCCGCGTAAGATGTCATGCTTTCAAAGACATCTCAGTACACCATGTTCATTTGACGGCCCGACAACCCATAGTCTTTCTGAGCAATCCTCCTAAGTTTGAGCATCACTGAGATGGCCAATTACTTAATGTGGTTGCTAAACAGCAACTTCTCATCAAACAAAACACCTAGGTACTTATGAACTCTAATTCGGCTAATTAAACAGCCTTTATACTTAATGTGGGGGTTCCGACTGTATGATAATTTTTCTGCACCCTGAGAAGCATATACTTCGTCTTGGGCACAGAAATCTTTAAAACTTGAATGTCCATCCAGCCCTCTACGGTTGACAAAACCACCTGCGATCGATCTTCTAGCTGCCGTCGTGATTTACAATGAACTAATAGGAGACAATCATCGGCGAAAACCTGGGCCGTGACCCACCTACTAGGAATGTCAATCCCAGAAACCCGTCAAATACTAAGTTCCACAGCAGTGGATCGAGCACGGAACCCTGCAGGCATCCCCAGGTGACGGATTTTTTCACAGCTAGTTGCGTATCTTAAAACAGAGCTGTACGATTAGACAAATAGTCACGTACTACGGCCTGCAGGACTACGAGAACATTGCGGCGTTCCAACTCATACAGGACAGCACTCCAACACAAGAAAGGAAATGCTGCCTCTATGTCAACATATTTACAGTCGGCGCTTTTCACCTCGGCAAGACCATTTAAGATGCAATCCTCGGTATCAACCCCTTTCACGAAGCCATACTGGACTCGATTTAGAAAACAGTTCATTACGACGTTTTCCCACAGCCGTTTCACAATCATCCTTTCCAGCAACTTGTCGATAACTGGTAAGAAGCTGATGGGTCTATAACTACCAACCTCACTAGGATCCTTTCCTGATTTTAAGAGCACCCACACCAAAGCCACCTTCCAGCAAGCCGGAAAATACCCCCCGCTAGGCACCTCGAGAACAGTCTGCCAAGCGGCTCTCTTTTGACAGGCAGCAGATGATAGAAAATACCCGGGTCAAGTTGGTGCCTTTTCCATTGCCATTCGAGAAACTACTCGGTCTATATCTACGGGATCCACTGCCCGCACACCAGGAAATGGTGTCACATCCGTCCTGACGCCGACTTCTGCTTCACCCTCCGGAGCATCTGGAAACAGAGTATCCAGGAATGCTGGTAAGTCGCCACAGATGTTAAAGTGTGGTCACGACTACCAAACCCGCATCGAACACTAAACAGCACGTGCAGTGACTTTGGCCGGTAGCATGAATTCCCGAGCTACCAGGGGTTGCGCTGCAGCTAGCGAATGGAGTCTTGCCAAAACTTGAGTTTAGCTTCCTTGATGGCATGAACATACTAGTTACGGGTACGCCGATAGATCCGCAAACGCACAACTGGCGCACCAGTAAGGAGTATGTTCGTGCGATCAAGGAAGCCAAACTCAAGTTTTGGCAAGACTCCATGCGCGAGTTGCAGCGTATAGGATAGGTGAACAGATTGAAGGGTGCTGTGTATAGCGGTGACGGGTCCTCTTGATGCCAAAAATATTGTTGATGTCATGCTCAATCCCGCCGAAAAATGGAACGCTGTCTTTACGATGGTGTTGGGCATCATCGCGGGAAACATGATGGAGAGGTAGGATAGGGTAAGCCTGCGGGAGTAGTAAGTGCTCGTTTACATATCACCGTAGGTGTTTCTGCGTTGATGCCCGTGGGACTACACTGAGTTCCCACTCGGAACTCAGTTAGATTTGTCGCGCACCCGCCTCATCGAGGGCCTTTCAAAACATATGCCTGTTCTGAAAAGATATGGTGAAGGAAAGGCAACGACTACTGGTTATTAGTACTCGGTTTAAGCAAGGCTCCTGTCCAGCTAATAGTAGGTCAAAATTTAGGGCTTGACCTATTTTGAGCCCGGGCAGGGACTTTAACAAAAAGAAGATGTAATAACTGAATTTCTGAAGGCAAATGAGAAGGCTGGCAGCTCGGTTCCCTTGATGAGAACCTTCGAGAAGAAATTTCTTTTAAGGTCGAGAAATCCGACCCCAAAAGAAACAGTAGTCCGAGAATCATAGTATATGACACTGACCGACGTCTGGCTGAGGATGAGGCGATAACTCTCATACGAGAACAGAACACTCAGTTAGACGAGGCTACCTTTAAGTCTGAATGTAGGATTTAATTTAAAATGGGTAGGCGCGACGCCAAGCGCTACCATGGAATATTTTAGGTGGGTTCTACTCTCCTTAAGAAATCTGTTTCGAAGGGCAGATTGTTCATTGATTTTGCATCTTGTATAATCAAAGAATACGTTGATGTCCAGCAATGTTTCAAATGTTGTAGGTATGATCATGGGGCTAAGTTCTGTGATCTGCCTTCAATTTGTGCTCATTGCGGAGATGAGGGTCACAAATGAGAGGGCTGTCCAAAGAAGGCTAATGCTCCGTCGTGTGTGAATTGCAAAAGGTTGAAGAAAAATCATAAGCACTCCGACGATAGTAGAGAATGTGGGTCTTACTTCAGGGTTGTCGAAGTACATTTTAACTCGTTTTATGGTTAGTTTTGAACAGTTAAATGTACAGAGTGCTTATACTATGCAGATGGAAATGGGTGAGGTAGCTTTTCGTAAGAAGTTTGATGTTTGGTTGCAGTATCCTTACATAGTGTCTGGTGACCTGCCAGGTTTTGTTGGAAACAATTCTATTGCAGTTCTGGAGGTATAGCCGCGTTCTGTGCAGGAAGGAAATTGATTGTGTCTTCTTGCGATAGCTCTCAGACAATCATCATGTTGTTGTTAGGGTTGACGTTCAGAACTTGTATCTATATCTTATAAGTTCATACTTTCAATACCGGAATCCTGCAGAATGTCATCTTGAGATCTGGGATAAAAAACTTCGGTATTCTGTAAATAGTCCGACTGTAATTGCACCAACTACAGTCGTGTTTACTTCTGGTGCAGAAGTAAACGCGAAATCACTAATATGGCACAGTGATTTCGTTGATGAGAGCAGTGAATTGGTCGAAGGGTTTATTGTCCAAGTGAGTGAGTGAGTGAGTGAGTGAGTGAGTGAGTGAGTGAGTGAGTGAGTGAGTGAGTGAGTGAGTGAGTGAGTGAGTGAGTGAGTGAGTGAGTGAGTGAGTGAGTGAGTGAGTGAGTGAGTGAGTGAGTGAGTGAGTGAGTGAGTGAGTGAGTGAGTGAGTGAGTGAGTGATATATTTTTTTGAGGGCCCAGCCCCTCTTGTAGTTAATAGTGATGGCTATCTCTCATGAGATGGTCTTGGTAATCGCTGAGGTATAGATGGGGTATAAACTATATATAGATATTCTTGCATCTGTGCATCAGCAACGTTATTTCTCTAAGAAGTCAGTGTTCTGCGAGATTGACAGAAAATGAAGAAAGCATGAACCAGTTGTGACAGGCTGCATGGAACAAGACAGCTGATGGGCGTTGAATGCAGTCTCTTTCCTGATGTTAGGTGTCAGCAGAGCACCTCTTGAATGGCTCCAAATAAGTACATACAAAATTTCTATAAGGGCAGTTTCTATTTGTGTCCACAGTGTGGCTTTGTTGATGATACTTTTCTTGTCTTTTTTGTTTGTCAAAGATATGAGAGTAGATGTTTGGCGGTTATGCAGAAGCTTAAAGAACTTGGCTTGAGTTTGGATCTAGTTGTAAACTGTAGAAACCGGGCTGAAAGTGCGATTATCTAGGGCTTTATGAAATATCTAGTCCTTGCGCGAGTTGCTGGGGGTGAGTAGGTATAATAATATGGGCAGATCGGATTAATCAGGGGCCGAGGGATCCATTTGGGATCTCTTACAGCCAGGTTAAGGCATTTTAGTAATTTTTCTGGTTAGGAGATTGATGTTACGAAACATATTTTATATTTGGTATGATTTTGGTATTCAATTTGATAGGCTTTAAATTAAACAAATTTTTAGATCAGTTCAGTTTTTTGTGATATAATGAATTAGATATAGATTTTCTAAGGCGGTTTGATAGTGTAGGTTTCTTCACCAATGCAAATATCACTTGTGGCATTTACTCAATGACATCCTGACTGAGGCCAAACTGATAACTGAGAGATGTCAATCAGATTAATGGTCTAGAAGATGACCTTCGATAAAGCCCATCAAGGCTAGAAATAGAGGAGGTGGCGAATCATCACAAGGCAAGGAGGCTTCCCCTTTGAAATCAGAATACCCCTTTCAATCCAACAATTATGCTGCTAGTGTTAAGGTGGCAAGCATTGTTGTGAGGAGAATACCATCTAGTCGTAGATGAGCATAGTTCTGTTGATCCCCATGGAACACCATTATCCCACCATCTTCTGAACAGATGAAAACTCTGGTGTACAGCATCACTGTCACATACAAACACACACACACACACACACACATTTTATTTTTATTATTATTAAGGTAATAATAATGTTATGAAATGTTATTCACATATATGAATTTTTTTCATGCTCTTTTATTTTACATCCCATATGAAAAATTTTATTTTAATTTTTGATTTGGAAAATGGTTTCTAGTGTTTGCCATTTTGAAACTGGCTAATAGTAATATCAAACATTGGAAAGATGGTGTGAAATCTGATGACATTAAAGATAAACATCAATTTTTTAACTATAATTTTTTTACTATCTTTTTAGCGTTATAGTGTGGAAATCACAAAATAGCAGCAATTGTGTTTCTCTTTTTTTTAAATCACAAACAAGTTCTTGTAAGTTAAATTAGTTCCTAATAAAATAATCTAGAAGAAAACACTGACCTTAATTCAGCATATAATATGATTTTGTAGAATTATTATAAGATCATTACAAATTCAAAAGATGCTCTCTTCCAGAGTTTAGATTACAGTAAAGCCAAAATAAAATTTTTGTTCTAATTTTAAGTTATACTGTGAATTAATTTTTATGTAATAAAGAAAATTGTTTTTTTATATCACGTTTTGTGCATTATATACGTTTTTAAGCTGATAATTTGGAAGGCTTACATTTTTATTTGATAGAGTAAATAAAGTTAGTATTTGTTATAGATGTGGCTTATACAAAGAACAGGAAATGAAGGATAGTAAAAATCAACCCATGACAACGGTTTTTCATTGTTGGTATTCCACTTGAAAGACTTAAAATTTTCACACATGGGGTTCCACTTGATGGTGGGTGATGTCATTTCTTATAAATAGGAAGCAGAATAGAAAAAAAAACCATTGAAAGGTACCATTACAAAAAAACCTGGAAAAATGTCTAATGCATTGAAAAAGGGAAGATAACTAAATGATTTATCTTTAAGAGAAGATACACAAGAAGATGAGGAGAAGATTGAAGAGATTTAGAAGAGCGATTCTCCATATTAGAAAAGTCTTGTTCAAAACACCAGTGCATATTGATCAGATGATTGGATACTTTCATTAGCACATTTGTCATAATAAGAAAATACTTATTAAACGCAAGAGATTAGATTTTCCTTACTTATAATTAATGTGAATAATAACTAAATTCACAATATTATATAATAATAAGTAGTATTTTTATATGTCAAATCCTATTTAACTACTACTACCTGTAGATATTTTTTACCAAGCAAATATTAAGCAAGTACGCCAAATACAGCAATTTATGTTATGTGATTAATAAACTCTACCAGATAATTAAATTACTGGCCGAGTTAAGAGACTAGATATTGTTTAGAAATCCAGAAAAACGTAACATAATTTCATAAATACCTCTCATAACTGGTAGTTCAGATAAATGTCGTAAGGTTGGGCGTCGGTACTTACCTAGTAGAATTGTCCGCTATGTTGTTCTCATGTGTAAGTACGTTTATTAATTTGTAACTGAGTAGGATATTACTGTGTTTGTAACTACCGTTAATAATTATTATTCATTGTGATATTTCCTTTTTTTCTTAAAATTAGAGCTTTGCTTTTTTAATAAACAGTTTTTACTGACGTTACTCCAATAGTAGTGCTTACGTCGACTTGCATATGATTTATTGTTGACGTTTTCAATTAGCTGCATTCCAGATTTAAAAATTGGTGTTAATAAATTATCAGGTAATCTTGTTGTTGTAATTTTGTACTTATCGAGGAATCTGGCTATTTTTTTTCTTATAAAATTATAAAAGTGTTTTAGGTTATATAATACAATTCAGCAACATATTGGAATGTTTACAAAATGCGGCAGATAAGTAGTAATGCGTAAGTAATGATAATGATTTGAATTTGTACTATACATTTTTTATTTAACTGATTTTTTACATACTTACTTATCATGATTTATTAATTTTAAAAATTATAATGTATATTCATATTATTTAACGTAATATCGGTGATTAACCTTAGATGTTAGTGCCCGAATGAACTCGTACATTGCTTAAAGATGAGTCATGTTGTGTGTTTTTCCTGCATTATAGTTTTTAGTTTCAGTGAATGATTTAACGTAATCAGTTTTTATGTAGTAGAAAGTTCATCAGATTATCATATGTCATTTCACTTCATAAAGTTATTCGTATCATGAATTATTAAAAGAGATTGTAATTAAAGAATAATGAAGTTTTCTAAATCAGTATGTTACTGTTATGTGCAGTTGAATTTAAATAAACTTATTTCAAGTTAGTAAGTTACTGTTACAGTATGTCATAACCATTCAAGGGCTGTTTCAGAATTAAATTGGAATATTTAGAAAATGTTTGTTTGTTATAAATTTGAAATTTTTTTTCTGAAACACATTCTTATATTGTTTCGTAAACAATATAAAGTTGGCTATATTATTAATGTTTTTTTTTGATAATGTTTTATATTTAAATTACTAACTGTAGAGTTACTGTGTTAGGTGTGTTAGACAATTTTTTTATTACAAGATGGTATAATGGAAAAGGAATATTAAGACATTTCTAGGGGTTGTGTAATTTGAAAGACTGTGAAAGTTAATATTCAGAATATATGAAAATGAACAAGTGCCTTAGTTTTCAAAAGTGTAATAATTGCACTGTAAAGAATGCAGTTGCACGTAAAACATAATCCCCAAAAATTGAAAGGTTTATTTGTAGTTGAGTAATGAATTAAGTGAAAGGTGGAGTGGAGACCAGTTCAAGTTTAGAAAAATCATGTATCCAAAATATTATTGAAACATACCGAATGGAGGGTTATTTATAACATAAGCATCAGGTAGTTGTAATAAGGGTTGTTTACCAAGAAAGGCAAAACTGCAGCATGGAAAGGAGTGAATAGTCTCCTCCTTTGATTTTCAAATTTCATGTTGTAAGTATAGTAAATATAGTTAGTTAACTTTGCCTAAATCATTCCTTGCTCATAGAAATTTATAATGTTTTTTTACAGTAATTTCATTCATTATTAAATGTAGTATAAAAAATCCTGTAAGAAAAGTTAATGAACAGTGCATTTTATAATTAGTTCAAAGTGTATGCAATTATAACATTTTGTTTATTATATGTTTTATACTATTGTTTGTTTCAGGTGTAATGGATTATAAAGTATTATAAGCATACCTAAAACATAAAACATGAAATTGTTCAAAACATAAAATTTAGTGGACATTTATTTTGTTTATCAATATCTTCATTAAATGAGATAACCAATTTATTGTGAATTTGCCTTTGACATATTGTCACTGGTAAAAAACGAAGCTAATGATTTGTAATAGGGTTTACATTACCAGTATATTTCATTTACAATATAGGAAGTGAATTTCATCAGTATGTTTCGGACTAAAATCAGAATTCATACATTTAAAGTGATACTATTAACATCACTTGTGTGGTTTCTTATAGATGTATTTATATTAACCTTTTATACAGATTGTATGGGTCATGGTTGTGGAAAGAATTCAAATGAAAACAATAATGTAGCATCCTTAACCAAGATAGTTGATGAAAAAGAAAAAGTAGAAAAATTAGAATCCTTACAAGCTGCCAAATTTTTTGCTGAACCGGATCATGATGTCAGAGGAGTTAAAAGAAAGTATCAACGTCATCAGTTGAGGATATGGAAGCCTGCACCCTCTGTACCAGAGCAGTTTGGTGGACCAGGTGAAATGGGAAAAGCTGTTAACATTCCTGCTGACCTACAGGACCGTGCAAAAGAAAAATTTAAACTAAATCAGTTCAATTTGCTTGCAAGTGATATGATTTCACTGAACCGATCATTGACAGATGTTAGGCAAGAAGGGTGAGTTTCAGAATTCATTGGTTTTTTTTTTTGTAGTGTACACATTTCCATCTTGTAATAGCTTTGAATTTCATGCAGAATTGTAACAAATATGCTGATTTATATCTGTTTATATACATTAGATAAGGATGCCATAAGAATTTTGCAGTTGAATTTATTCTCCCAATGAGTAATTTAGGATTTTTATTGGCAACCAAACATAACTGTCCATGCATCCCCCCTCATAAAGAAAAGTGACTTGAATTAAAATTTATAAAAAAAGATTTAAATATGTCATAAAAACATACTTTTATGATGATTATATGTTTATTGATTTATTCCTACTGACAGGTTATGCTGTATAATTGCTTTTTACTGTGATGAGAATTGAATTATGTAGTTACGAAAAATAAGAAGCTTGACTGACTGGGATTTGAACCCAATCAAACTAACAATAGTATTGGTTCTTTCATAGACAGAAAATTTAATATATTATGGAAAAGAAAATCATTCAGTTAATTTTTTTGTTCTACGAGTGAGGTTTCTTCTCTTTTACCACCCAATTTAGATATTTCGTAATAAAAATCTTAGTCTCTCCCTAAATTGAAAAAATTATCAAGACCCACCTCTCTTGGCAATTAATAATTTTGACATTTTAACTATTAGACTAATTTATCCAGTAAGGTTGAAGTTTAACTATAATTTAAATTTGTCTTATTTTCATTATTTCTTATCTAAATGTATGGCCCTTGTTATTTCTTATGTTATAGCCCTTTATCATTCTACAATAATTTGTGGTTTTATTTACTCATAGAACTAAGCAGAATTGAAGCAGATGTGTCAATTTTTATCTATATGTTTACATTTAATAAAAATGGCATAACTGTTTTACAGGATTACAGGATGAATTTAAATTTACTGAGTAATATCTTGCTTGTAGGTTTGCAGTAAACAGAAGAGTTTTTAGTATTGTTATTTTTCTTAAACATTTCTTTGTCAAAAAGGGATATAATTTCATTTTCTTCTTTTTTTGTGAATTTTCAGGTTTTTTCATTAATAAATACATTTTGTAAAGATTGTAATTTTTTTACTTATAAAAATTCAGTTTCTCAGTATAATTAAATGTTGATTGATGATGTTAGCATTACAAATAATGTTAGTAGTACATCATCTATGTATCTCACACAGTATTAATATTGTGTACGCATACTATTTAAAGGTGATAACTTAATTTCTCTAATGACAAGCCAAACCAGATTTGTTCATTTGTTTATTTTACTAGTTTATTATATTATGTTTCTTTCATTTAAATGGCATCTCCTATTGTCATTATCCACTGCAACAGCATGCATTAAAATTCCACCCTCCATTGTTTAATTTTAGTGTTCTGTGGGAAATTATTTAATAAATAATGTCAGCTGGCATTCTATCACTTGCATTTCATACCCTTCAGTTTCCAGTGCTAGTTGCTCGAAATTCCAGGAATTGTCTAACAATCAGGTTGTAAGGGATGCAGGTTCTCAAAATATTATTTGAAGAGAATTTCATCATAAGCATTAAAACATGAGTTCTTAATACATTAATTTAATTCAGATTGTTATTAAAAAGCTTATACAATTTCAGACAAATACGTTGCAAATAGATGTGAAACTTTAGTATTTTTCAGATTTAATTAAAAAAGATTTCAGTTATGATTGTTGATGTATGCTTTCACGTTGGTAATCCTTTGATGTCTAAATAAAAAGTTGCTATCAAATGCGAAATAATTTTTATGCATGTGTTACATATAGTTATTATATTTTTTTCAATTGCCCTTTTTGTGTTTAGTAACTCATTATTTTTATAGTTTTACTTAATTGCATTATTTTTTTACACTTTTTTTATTATTATCAGTTCTGATTTGTTTGTATTTTTTCTTTTTACTCAAAATCTTGTTTTTAAATATATTTATTTTTAATGTTTTATTTTGTTCTTAAAATCTTAACTTATTTTTCCACTGTATGTTGGTGCTAATTTAATAAGTATTATGAAATGAATATTTAAGTATTTTAGATGAGATTTTTAATAGGTACTTCTCAGTGATATGGAAAAAACTGGTATATTTTTATTTTGTACTAGTTTAATGGATTTCTATAATTTATTATTTATTTCTTTTGTTGTTATTAAGTAATTTATTTTATATTAATATATTTTTAACAGTCCACTGGAAAATTAACTATGATACTTAATTGACTTTAATTTTATCTTTAACATCCACACATTAATTCTTTATGGTGATTTTTACTCATATTTATTTGTTTTTTAACTAGTATGTTAGTTTTATCACTTTGAATAGTGATACTTTTATTGTTATTGATTCTTTTTTATAGTAATAAATTTTTCTCGTTTAGTTTTATAAATATCATTTTAACATTTTTATTTATATTAATTTCATTTCATTTTTAATTGTGTGAATATTTCTCATTTAACATATTTTTAGTTGTTTCTAAATTAATAATTTTTTTTCTATAAATTACCTTATTTTATTAAACAATCTACTAATCATATTTTACTTTTATTTTTACATTTAAATATGTGTTATATTTTTAGTTAATTGCATTATTGAAAAATGAGTAAATCTTTAAAATATACTATTTTGCTTGTTTGCATCTCACTTATCAATAAATTATTAATGTCATTTTCATATTCCAAGTTCTATTTTCAGTATATTTATTTTTTTAACTAATTATACATAACTAATGTGAATTAAGACCAAATTGGAATAATATAATTCTAAATTAATCTTGCATTAATTTTATATGCATTTTTTATTTAATTTCATTGATTATAATTATCCTTTTTTTATGATATTGTTTTTTTTATAAAGCAATATTTTAAAAACCACCAGTTTTATATTATTTTATTTTTTTTACTACCCATTCGAAAGAAATCATTGAATTTTTAGATCTTGTTTAGTCTGATTATTAATGTGCATTTATACATTTGTGCATATTCACATAAGCATCTACATATGTATTTACAATTTTTATAAAGTTCTGAGAAAAAACTTAATTTTCTTTTATATTACTAATGAAATACGGTAGTATAGATATACTGCCATTCTCATTACGAATTTGAAGTTTTATTTACATGGAAAGAAGTGTAAAAGGTCCAAAAAACTATTGAGGTATTAGCCTCCATTTTGGAAAATTGATGCCAAAAGCAATTTTCTTCTTAAAAATTTGAAAAGAATTGTTAAGTGTGTATGTGTAACAGACAAACATTTTGACTTGTAAATAAAAGATTTTGTAGTAGAAAACAATTTAGTAATTTTCAATATATGTCTGAATTAAAAGTTTACAAAAAAAGTTAATAATATTTGTAATTATATTATGTTGCTTATAACAGTAAAAATAGGTTTGTTTTGCAAATTTTATGTAGAATTTACCTTTTTTTTTAACATGCCTCTATTGTACAATCAGTATGGAGTATAGATGTCAGCAATGTCTCTTCTTAAAAAAAATTCCCAATATAACATTAATAGTGCTCAAGAATTTAGACAAACCGAAATTAGAATTTAGGACAAACTGCCAAAGGCTTTTGTAGCCAGCTGTCATTGTTTTTGAAGCGCCGTTTTAAAAGTTAGTAAACCAACCAAAATGATTGCTAATATTGTATTGGCTGTTTTCTAAAATTTACTGCTTAGTAAGTAAACCAACCAAAATGATTACTAATATTGTATTAGCTGTTTTCTAAAATTTACTGCTTAGAAAATGTAAAATAAACACAGTAATAGTATTTAATGTAGAAACTGTTTGTTTTTTTTTTTTGTATATGAAACAATAATTTTTAATTAAAAAAAATAATTAATTTCATAAAAATATGAAGTGCAATCAAAATGGATCTGACCTTATTTTTTATTGCTATAACCAATTTTAGTGCAGGAGAGGGACCATCATGGAATGTGACCTTGACTCATATTGGTTATGTTTGGTTGACTATTTTGGTCACATTGCAGCCAGCCAGTCATTGCTTAGCAGCCGTGAAAGTCAACATGTGAGTAGGGCTTGTTGAGTTTTCATTGCCGTTGAAAATGATTGAGTAGAAAATCTGCATTAAATTTTATCAGAAACTTTGTGACCTACAAAAAGAGATAATAAGGAAGATTCAAACAACGTTTGGTATCAAGTTTATGGGTGTTACAAAAATTAAACAGTGGCACATGGATATCAGTGTTCTTTGGTAGTTGGGTTTCAATTAACCACTCATCTCAGGAATGGTCAACCTGAGATTGTACAAGACTACATTTCATTTAGATTCATACATATCATCCTCTGAGGTCATACCTTACGATGGTTCCAGAGGCTAAGAGACAAAAAGAGAGGTATCACCATTTCCAAGATGATTGGAAGTCTTTTAAAGTGACAGTTAGTCTGGAAGAACTTCCATGAACAAAAATCTCCCAAAAACATCAAGCAAGTTCGACAGGAAAAATGGCAATTGGAAAATTGGTAAAACACTGGATCAAACAACTCTTCAGCTGATATATTAACAACTCTCCAGATATGATTCCCTGCAATTTTATGCTCCTTACTAAGCCTAAAAAGCTTTAAATTGTGCTTGAGGAAAATAGATTTGAAGACAGAAGAGATTAAAATAAATGCAACATGCGGTCGTCACTAAATATGACTTCGAAAAATGATTCCAACAATGGAGATGTTGCTGGGATTAGTGTTTCATAAGAAGAGACCTACTTTGAAGGAGACTATTCATTGAAATAAATAGGTTAAGTATTTTTGTTTTTATCAGCCAAGGTCAGATACCTTGTGATTACATCTTGTACCCTTGCATTCACCAAAACACCATTCTGTTGTAGTTGGGTCCATTCTGTTGTAATTAGCTACGTATCTAACTTTGGTAGTATATGCATGTAATAAGTGACAAGTACTCTAAATTTCATGTCAGTATGATCATTAAACAACATGAGAGGGCAACTATGTATTTTATATGATTATTGTATAATTTAGAGATGCAGTTTCTATCTTAACCAGGATCTAAAAAAGGTTTATTTCCCTTTTTGAAAATAAAACCTATTTTTTATTGTTTTCTGTTTATATGATTTTATTTTACAATAATTCTGTTGCAAAGAAAGAAGAATTATATTTTTGATTGTTTATTATCATTTTATTTCCCTCTAAAGGATACTGCTGTCGTCTACCAGCACCGAATCACAAAAGTTTCACTATATATATTTGGAGTCTTCATTTTGCTGTATACAATTCTCTATTGTAGAAAATTATCATTGCTGAGAGTCATATTCTTTATCAGTAACTTGGTTATCTTAAGAGTCTGTTCTGATCTTTATATTTTGTTAAACCTCTTCAAATAATCTTTCATATGTATTGAGAAGTGTTTTTATATTCTACTGATATTTTTAGAAAAATGTATTGTTTATAATTTTTTTAAAGAAATTTTTATGGTCATTGGTATTAATAAATCTCAACAGCTTACTCTAAACCCAGTGTTGTTATTGCATAAATTTTTGAAGACTTTGGCTGTTGGTATTTACATAGCCTAAAAATCTTCAGTTTTCAGAATACTATTCCATTAGACATACAGGTGCTATGGAACTGTGTGGAGGATTTGAGGAAATGCAGTTTTCTATCCAACCAGGACCTAAAAAAGGTTTATTTCAGCTTTTGAAAATAAACTTATTTTCTATTATTATTTTCTGTTTCATTGATTTTATTTTACAATAATTCTGATGCAAAGAAAGAAGAATTCTGTTTTTGATTGTTTATTATCATTTTATTCCTTGTAATTTTACAAAAGTGCAATCAGATATCTTGTAAATATTATTTTTTTAAATCAGTTTAGTAGTTGCAATTACCTAATTTTAGGAATAGACTTCATAAATTCAAAATTTAATAACTCACCAGAAAGTAATATATTCACCAATCAGTATTAATTTGAGTTCTGGTGAAAACCCTAATAAATTGCAATAATATTTTGATATAATTTTACATTCACTTTCTACTAATAATTTTAGAATATTCTGTTATTATTTTCTTTTTTTTAAAAAAAGGGGATAGTGTACTTGAAAAAGACATGGCAGTAATTTTTTCTACTTTTCTTGACACATGAAAATTTCTGAATCCATATAATTCAAAATTATGGATTGTTCCTTTAACATTGTGTTTTCTACTATTTTGCAAGATATGGGTGAGAGACTGACATATCTTGTCACTGTTTTTTTTTTTTTTTTTTTACGATATATATATATTTCTAAACCATGTACATATTTCACATTTGTAAAATCATGATATTCTTGTTTTATTTTGGTCAGTACAACTCACAGTGTTGACAAGACACATCATCAACATTGTCATTTTTGTAAAATTGTGTTGTTTTTTATCTGTATAATTTAACATTTTCTAGCTATCGAATTGTGAATTGTTTTATGTTTAAATTTCATTTGATTAATAAACAGCATGAGTAGAATAAGCACCACTATTTATTTTGTATGATTATTGTGTTTCTTATCAGGTTATTTGGTTTTGCCAGCTTATTAATACAGTTAATGATTTCATTTATTTTGTTTCAGATGCAAAGATAAGCATTACCCTAATATGTTACCTACAACCTCAATAGTTATAGTATTTCACAATGAGGCATGGTCAACACTCCTTCGAACAGTTTGGAGTGTAATTAACCGTTCTCCACGCCCACTACTGAAGGAGATAATACTTGTTGATGATGCTAGTGATAGAGGTAACATAAAAATATAATGGAAAACTTTTTGTGATGTTAAATATGTTTACAATAAACCTATAATTTAAAGTTAACCACTTTTAATAAATTGTCGAAAGTGTCATATTATTCTTTTAATGTGCATTTTTTTTAAAGGAAATATTCATTGAAAAATAGGTTTGCACATTAATCAAAGAATTAGTGTTAGTTATTTAGTTGTCCTCCATTATCTGTTTCCAGTCTGTTGAACTTCATTACCCCACAATTTATATTATTACATTTATTGCTGCAATATAAAAGACTGTATTAATGAATTTATAACTCAAGTTCATGTTGATTCCTATCTGTTTGATCTCAAAATGTTTCAAGCAATTCTAGAAGATATTGCTTTTTGGCTTATGCAATAAGTATTTGTGCTCATATGTAAGTATTCAATGTTCCAAATATTACTATCTTGGTTTCCAAATGTATTTTCCCTTCCTATTTTTTCCTTCTGTTTTTCCAACCTATCCCTGTTCATATCCTCTATGGAGATTCAACCCCTTAAATTTTAATTATGAATAATATTGATCCACCATGAATAATATTGATCTCACCATGAATAATAAAAAATCAACAACTCCTATTGTCTTTTGGCAAATGTTTTACCAATTTCTGTTCGAGACAAACCTAGACGCAGAAGTATGCACAGATTGGTCAAAGTGATACCATTGGATGAACCTTTGTTGTAAATGACAGAACCTATATGTTTACTCTAACTGGTATTACAAGAGTCTACAATGCTGAACTGTACACCTTCAATAAGGCTTTGAATATCATTAACCAAAAATACTGTCACACCCTTATTTGTAGTGATTCGTATAGTACACTCCAAGCTGTAGAAGATTTGTGTTCTAGATGTCCTATCGTCACCGAAATTCATAATGTAATCACTAAGTTAAACTGTCGCAATGTACAAGTGAGTTTCTGCTGGATCCCTAGCAACGTGGGAATTTTGGGTTATGAACATGCAGATTCCGATACCAAAGATGCATGTCGCTAACCGTCTTTCATCACTCACATTATTACTACCAATATTATTAATTCTATTAAACACACTCTTCAAGGACTGTGGAAAGGTGACTTGATTACTACAGTAGATAAACTCCGATACATCAAGGTTGCTGTGCTGCCATAAAGCTCCACATTGAAGAATGTGGAGTAACTATCGAGAGGACATTATTATTTGCTGTTTACAAATAGGGCACCAATCCTACACATTGACACCTAATCACCCATGTTCAACTGACATCAGTAGTTTACCTAAGGGAAAAGACTCCTGCTGTGCTGCTGTAAGAAGCTAATCGAGAGATATGGTCGGCTACCAGCCAGATTAAGGCTCCAAGTGCTTTAATGGTGGACAAGTACTTGCTGGCATTCAGTGGCCTAGGTGTGACAGCGAATTGCTGTCTTTGACAAGGTAAATTAATTATTGATAGTCAAATATGTTTTAGTAGTTGACAGGGTGCGCCTACCCATTTTATTGATATATGACAAGTAAGCAGTGGGACACGCAAGCGAGTGGTGTGTGGTACCAAGCTCTTAGGTTAGCTCTAGGAACTAGTTTGGACACTGGTCACTAAACCGTTTCGTGGCACAGACATTCAGTCTTATGCTTTAGAGCGACCAAATTGGTTGGTGGCAGGAAAAATGCCAAGCAAACCAACCAATGGTCACCTAATGAATCAGAGTGATGCACCCGTTTGTGTTCACTGTGACTGCCAACTGGCAATCCACCATATCCTTATGGATTGTGTATGTTACACGACATTGCATTGTAAATTTAAATTAGGAGCTAACATCCAACATATTCTAGTAAGAAATATGATGATGTTACTGAATATGATAATGCAAAAGAGTTTTTCACCCTTTAAGAAAAAAACCTCAGTTTCAGCTTTCATTAATTTGTACAGGGTGATTTTTTAGTCCTGTTACCCAATTGTTAATGTCTGGTAATTTTTTTCTAAGAAAGGGAAATTTTGTTTTGTGACACGAAGTTGGTAGCGTTACTCAACCGGTATAGATATGGCAGTGTGAGTTGATTCTCCGTGAGCTGTGTAAACTTTTGTGCCGTTTGCTGTCGTGTTACGAACAGAAATTCTTTTGCCATAGAACGAGTTTTCATTGTTGAACAATATTTTTCTACAAAATCATACTCGAGTGTAAAAGAATCATTTCAAATTAAATTTGTTGGTGTTCCTCCGCCAGAAAAAATGTCAATTTCTAGGCTAGGAAACCAGTTTCGAGAGACAGGTAGTGTTTACGACAGAAAACATGGTGGTTGACCAACTCGCTTGACAGATGACGTTTTAGAGAATGTGAAAACAAGATTGCTCAATTCTCCGCAGAAAAGTTTACGAAAACTTTCCACCCAAGTCGGTTTCTCATATTCGAGTGTTCAAAAAGCTGCTAAAAAATTGAAATTGTGTACGATTAGTCCAAGAGCTTCAGCTTCCAGATATAAACAAGCGATTGCAATATTGCTGTTGGTTTAGGTCTCTCATAAACGATAACGGAATCAAATTTTTAAACACAGTGTTCTTTAGCTTGGATCCATCTTGATGGTTATGTGAACAGTCAAAACTGTCGAATTTGGGCGGTTGAAAATCCTAACGCTTTACAAGACAAATCTTTGCATCTTGAAGAAATTGGTGTGTGGTGTGGAATATCTCGTCATCATATAGTTGAACCCATATTCTTCAAACAGACAGTAAATGTTGAAGTATACAGGAATATTGTGCGCCAATTTGTGTTCCTCCCGGAACCTCAAGAACAGTATTGTTGGTTTCAGGAAGACGGCGCTATATGCCACACGTCTCTAGAAACCATGGATTTTCTGCAAGAGTTCTTTGATCGAATAATAAGCAAGGGCTTAAGGCCTCCAAGGTCCCCAGACCTCACATCTCCTGACTACTTTTTGTGGGGCTATATTAAGTCCAAGGCCTTCAAAAACAATCCTCACACTATTGATGAACTTAAAGTCAATATTACAGACTTAATCACGAATATTTCCAATGCAACTTATAAAAAAGTTTCTGCTAATATGCTGAAAAGAGCCCGTGCATGTATAACCACAAGGGGTGGGCATTTTGAGCATATTCTTTAACAATTATGTAAGTAATAACTTTTTATTAAATCTCTTTTTAAGTAACAAATTCATTTTTTTATTCCACCTAAATTTCCCTCTCTTAAATTACATTTAAAATTGGGTAACAGGACTAAAAAGTCACTCTGTATTTACTCATTTTGATGTGCAGTTTTTTTGTGCATGTCTGTTTATTTCATCAGTTTTTATTAGTTTATTTAATTAAAAAGTAAAACTCAAAGAATTCTTTAAATATTTTTCCTGAAATGCTAGTGCAATTTTTTGCCAGAAATATGCACAAAATAAATGGGGGAAAGATAATTGAAACAACCATGTTATTTATAGTATTATATAATGTGACAAGCATATTTGTATGCTTTGTGAGGTTTGGTTTCTCTTCTGACAAAGGTATGGTGACTATTATCTTGATTGAACTGAGTAAATCTTAGAATCTCTATAGCTATTTCTTTTTTTTCCCTTTATGAGATGGCTTTTAGAGGATATGATTATGTATGAAATCCCACAGAGTAGTATGTAAGAAACTGCATGCTAAAATGAATATGTTGAAAATAATTTAGATAATTTTAAAAAGAAATGTTATATAAAATAATTTTTCTTTGCTTTAATTTCAGATTTCATATAAAAATATGATTCTAATATTACTTCCATATTTATTCCATTTTTTCTCTAGCTATTATAATTTATCACTAACATTCTATCTACATCACATTTAGCAGATGCGTAGAAATGTAGAAAAGCTATTTTATATAGAATTAATTAAAAAAATAATTATTTTATACTTAAATAAATTAAAGCATTGATTATATTACTCAATATTTTGATTAAAATCTTCAATACAGTAAGTGAATTCATATATTTTATTTACAGAACATTTAGGTATAAAATTAGAAAATTATGTAGCAAAATTGCCTGTGCCAGTCCATGTATTTAGAACAGAAAAACGTTCTGGTTTGATACGAGCTCGGTTACTTGGTGCTAAACATGTTAAAGGTGAAGTCATTACATTCTTGGATGCTCATTGTGAGTGTGCTGAAGGTTGGTTGGAACCACTTCTTTCTAGGATTGTGGAAGACAGGTATTTAGTATTTCTTATTAATCCTTGCATTTATTTATATATATGTAACTTTGTGTAATCTATTTGACCACTGTTTTTACTTAATATTTATTAAACTATCAAAAGATTAATTATAAAAAGCAATTATTTAGATTTAAGATTTTCATTGTTTCAGTCATCATTATGGAAATATAAATTTTAAAAATTTATAATTAGTAATATAAATATTTTACCAATTTTTTTTAATTTAAATGCAACTACAACTATATTTATTAAATAACAGCATATACCAGCTATTCTTATACAGCATATACCATTTACAATTATTATCATATCATTAGGTGAATATCATTTACTAGTGAATACAGTCATCGTTATTTAACGTTGTATAACATTAAATTTATTTTCTTTAATTTATGGGTTAATCATGAAATGTCCTCAACATTGCGTTTAATTTTTAAAAATGTAAATGTACCATTCATTTGTTCTCAAGCAGAAGTTTTCAACTTCCACATGATAACATAATATTTTTGGCTGAAAATGTTAATACTTTCCTGTTTTGCAATCAGTCAGTCATGCCTATAAATCACATTCCCACATCAGTAGCAGAATGTCTGTGGAAGAGACATCGTATATTGTGCAACAAATTATAATCCGATTTCTTGCCAACGAAGGTGCCTCTGAAATTTTGACTTGACTAGGTACAGTTTGAAGATGCCCTGTCAAAAACTCAAGAATTGGATCAGGCCAAAAAATTTCAAATTGGCCATGATGCAGTTTAGAACGAAAGTCATGAACATCGTTCATAGACCAGCATCAATGATGACAACATTCAGGCCATTCATGACCTTGTGGATGGCAATCGTTGCATAAATGTAGATGAAATTGCATCAGATGTGAGCATAATTGTTTGGAAGGTTCTTATAATGTTTTCAAGACATTCTTGGATATAGCAAACTGTTGGCAAGGTGGGTTTCACATCTTCTTACTGAGGCACAGAAAAATGTCCAGAAAGACATCTATCAGTCACTTCTGATTCACCTTGAGGAAGAAGGAGAGACATTTTTCACTGTACTGTGACCTTCGACAATATGTGGGTCCACCACTACATCCCTTAAAGGTAGAGAGCAAGTAAGTGGTGGAAAAGTGGGGAGGGACATCGATCAAGGCCATGAAATGCTTGTCAGTTGGAAAAGATCTGGCAACTGTGTTTTGGAACTCAGAAGGTGTGCTGCTAATTGATTTTCTGCATCAGAAGAGGCCTTTAAATGGGTTAATTCTTTGAAGTAAATAGGTTAAAAATGTTTGTTTTTATGAGCCAAGGTCGATCCTTTTGTTAACTCCTCATATACTGATTAAATTAAAAATTTGATGAGGTTGAATTCTTCAGAAACAAACTCATTCATTCAAAAATTCAACACTCATGTATTTCATGAATAGCTCTTTATAATTAGTATTGTAAAAATTGTCAGAAATTGAAGCAGTTCCATTATTAATAGCAGTATGGTATAACAAATTGTAACATGAGTTTGTTTGCAATTACATATCTTCTGAAAAAAATAATTAGACCTGAAAAATAAAATTTTTGCAATTTCATGGATTATGCCATAGAATTTTAGCTCAACAGATGAATGTCATTGGTACGCTTTCCTTTTCACAAAAGAATAATAATGTAACATAGATTAGAATTTAAAAAAAAAAGGTGGATTAGAGCAAAGTTACATTCATAGGAAGGTAACAATGTGACAGGGTGAAATGATAAAAGGAATGTTTTTATTATGCATTGAATTTTCAGTTGATATGGTTGAAACATCTGGATATCAAGTTTGTGCTTCTAGACCCTTCAAAAACATAAACCGATTGTTCATTAATCATTTTCCAAGGAACTATGATCCTGAAGAAGTAAAGTAGGGGTAAATAAATTTGTTTTCTCCAAACTGAAAATATAAAATATTTAAGTACGCATATTCCTGAAAGTTTACAACTTTGTAGTTATGATTATTTTTGTGCAATCAGTGTAATTACTATAGTGTCTCATCACTGTTTATTCTGCTACCAATATAATGGAGTATTGCATAGCATGGCCTGTTCTGCTCATGAGGTTTGTAGTAGTATTATGCATTGTAAAGTTTATAAATAATATAATACCTAAAATTAAGACCTTTAAAAACTATTAAAAACTTTTCCTGTATCTGAAGGTAGCTTAATTTTCAAAGGACACATTAAAAATGTTAAAAGATATAAATATTCATTGCATATTTGTGCAGGATGATTCACATAGTATTAGCGGTGTTTTTTTCATCAGATTCTACTAGTGAAATTAATGAAAAATATTCATATAAACATGGGTTGGAAACGCTCTGTTAACAAGTTACAGATAGCGAAAGATTTCACCCTGATTCTTGGGCAAAGAGTGAAATAAAATCATACTGAAGTTCTAGGAATCCAAATTAAGACCTTGATGGTTTTAATCTGACAGATTGAATAAAACAGATTCCAGAACCAAATCTCTGGAAGTTTTTGTAACATCTGATGTAAACAGAAATAATCTGTTTCTAAAAACAAGAAAAATCAGGTTTTTTTTAAATTTGTAAATAAGTGCAACTAATAAGATTTATTATCAGAACTTGTAGAGAATTTAATTCTGAGAAATTTGTAAAATAGCACAATAAAAAACAAATTCAAGTTTTTGATCAAATTCAAGAAATTTGATTTTATTACCAACATTTACCAAATGAAAACTTTGAATATTATCAACTACAGAAAATGAAGTTAACATACAATTGATAACAGTGTTAAAAAAAATAAAAATGTTAATTGATACATTTAATGATGTTTACAGTAAATTTTCAAAAATTCTCCTTCTGCTTCAATACATTTGGCTGCACGCTTTTGGACTGCTAGCATTGCTCTTGTCAATTCTGCTTGATTTTTCCTTAATTTTTGCAGCAGCATCTGTAATATGAGCAACTAACTCTTCACATGTATGAACTTGCCTCTTGTACAGAATGCTTTTCATTCAACCCACTTACAAAAATGTAATGATGTTAGATCAGGTGATCTTAATGGTCAGGAGTGTGGACCGCCATGGCCAACCTATCATTCTGGAAATTGTTCATTTGTGTGTGCCCATATGGCACATGAGAAGTGGGAAGGTGCACCATTGTGCTAAAAATACATGCAGTATCTTCTAATAGTGGAACATTTAATAGTAGCAGCAATTGTACCTTAAGGAATTCCAAGTAAATGTTAAAATTTAGACATCCTGGGAAAATGAGTGCTCCAATTATCTGACCATAAACTAGACCATACATACATTGATACTAAATCAGTGTTGGAAATTTCATTCTACTGTCATTTGTGAATTGACTTCTGTGTTGCCCAAATCTGTTTTGTTTAGATGGTTATTGATGCATTCCTGAGTAAACTGAACATCTTCAGTAAATAAAATAAACCTGTGCAATCGGCAGTTCATATTCAATCAGTTGCAATATTCCAAACAGAGAGGAGGATTTCTTGGTTGAAGATTTTGTACTCATTGATTATGTTTTGTCAGAAACTATGTTGAGTAGTCTTAATGGTTTCATCAATATCAACATCATGATGAGCAGAATGGTTGCACGTAGTACTTTAATGCTACCCATTTCTTATAACGTATGGAATGTTCCACCAATTTTTTAGGATTTGAAACACTGTGGTTAGGAAAACATACTTGATAGTCTGCAGCAGCAGTTGCATTTCCATTACACATCCCCAAGATAAATACCATTCCTTAGTCGTAAATAACAAAGACTTTACTTCTTTCTGTAAGACTCCAGTTAAATCACACACACTTAATTTAACTACACTGTACTGCCAAAAAATTCACAGCAGTAATGTAGAACATGCAATGCACTGATGACACAACATAAAATGCGTTGTTGGCCAGCTGATTTCTGTTACCAACTTAAAAAATTATTTGTCAAATTTTCAGTTCGATAATGACTTTAAGAAAGATGTGTAAACTTTATGTGTTTTGTTTTGAGTTGATGAAATAGTAGTACATTGATGGGAATGTCACTCGCATTTGCATCGGTGGCATCCTAGCCGAGGCAGACCGGAATATATCAAAAGCCAAGGTGACTTCCGGTAAAGCCCATAAGAGCTTGGAACAGAGACCCCAATCAGGATTGACCACACGTCGAATAGCGAAGAAGGCATTGCTGGCCCTCTCCGTGACATATTGAAGGTGCTTCTTAAATTGGAGTTTCTCATCAAGAAACACCCCGCAGTACTTTTGAATCTGAATGTACTTTATACGCTGGCCTGCCATTGAAACACAGACACACTGACTCACTGCCAAACAACCTTTGAGGAGCATCATTGTGGTTTTATCCAAGCTAAACATCATCTTGTGTTGATAACTCCACAGCTCAAGCATCCTGCAAGCCCGAGTGGCTTGGAGTTCAACCTCTCTCCGCAAGCTTCCTTCAACCAGCAAGATTCCATCGTGGTTTATGCTGAGCAGGAGCCCAGCATAAGCCACAGTGCAACACCTGCTGGGCAACCTCAGCCACAGGAGAGAATCAAACTCCACCATCCACAATAATGAACCCAACACGCTGTCCTGAGGACATCTCCTAGACAGCGTCTTTCCAACCTCATAGCTGCCCTTGCAGAGCAGCACATCCCAATGACTGAAGTAACTCGCATAACTTGCAATTCACTTACAGTACATTTTCTTTTTTAGAGTTGGTAAATAGCAAAATGCCACCATAGGCTGCTGGAAATGTCCAGGAACATCCCCAGCACATATTCCGTTTCACTGGTTGTTACCGCACTCATCACATAGAGTATGGCATCCTCTGTACCCTTTCTGGGATGAAACCCATACTGATTCTCCATCAACAATCTTTACAAGGTTAACCTCTCATTTATTACGCAGATACAGAATCTTTTCAAAGACCTTGCCAATAACTGGAAGTAACGGTCAGAGACCTATATGATGAACTAACGACAGGATCCTTGTCGCCACCTTTAAACAACAATTTCATAATCCCCTTCTTCCAACGCACAAGGAATTATTCTCCAAATAACAGTTTATTAAATACATGTGTGACAATTCTCACACTTACCCCAACCGAGTGAACAATAAGCTTCGCCATTATTCCATCAAAGCCTGGGGCCTTACCCCTACCTAAACTACAGATAGCTTGATGGACCTCAGTCTCAGTGATCTCCAAGGACACTGTACTCCTGCGGAACTGAGCAACTTCTCGCCACACCCGCAGATTTTATGTAGTCTCTCCAGCTTCACTATCATCAGGCAGTAAATAATCTGTAATTTGTGTAAAATTTCAGAACTATCCGAAATTACACCAAACCTGTTTGAGAGAGCTGACAGAAGAACGTCGTTTGTGTCCGTTTGATCCTTGTTCCCTTGCTCATGAACAAAGGAACACCAGAAGTCCCTTTTCACAGTCCAAACTTTATGAAAGTGACACCTTAGGGTTCTGTATTCAACAACAAGGAAAAGCTTTTCACAAACAACAAACCACCCTTTTCATGCCGGACAGTTCCCTATTCCACTATGATGCAACCCTCTCTCTACTGGAACTTCGAGGAGTTGAACACTCAGCAGCATCAAGAAAAGCCACCGACAAACCAACTGCCAGATCTTCCAAACCCAAGACATCCAGACTCCAATCCAAAATTTGGAGCCTGGTCGAAAGTAAATCAACGAATTTCTTCGAGTCTGCAAGCCTGTGCAGGAAACAACCCTGCTGAACTGGAACATTACATTGGTAATGCTCACTCAAGCAATCATCAACTACCTTCCAATTGCAAACATTGGCAGGGATAAACCTACCAACGGTAACATCAGTGTTCATTCCACAAACAGTCGATGCTCATCTATCTTACCTAAGTAAGTGGACAACTCACCAGGTACATTACATACTTGTAGATAATGCTGGACCAAAAATCCCTCCATTAATTCACCGCCATTATCAGTGAAACCACTACGCCACAAAAGTGACTTAGCATTCACATCCACACCTATAAAGATTGGATCAGTGCCAGAGAATCATAAGATTTTATCCCAGACCTCAAGATGGCGATCAGCAGGATCTCTTTACTGGAAATATGAACTACCAACATACAGATGCAAGTTCTGAACATCCACACAGACATTGACATGATGATTATCCAAGAACTGTTGAATAAACACACAATTAAGCGGACATGCTATCAGAACTACAATAGAACCTCTTCCAATGAGAAAAACCTGGCAGATAACCAGACACAATATGTGGATGCTGCAACAAAACAACATTGAAACCTCTACATAATGCAATCTCTCCAAAGTCAACCTGAGCAATGTAAGCACCCTGAGTATTCAACTGACCAAATCTAATCATTTAATGAAATAGAATTATAGTACATATTGAGAGCTCTCTGGTAACATCCACTACTTTACTGTTCACAGAGTGCTTATGGTCCTTCCGAAAACAGAATTAAGCTCTATTACCAAACTAACAGCACTGGGCATCTAAATACTCCTTGACCTTACACAAAAAGAAGTCTACAAAACAACCTGCATTCCGCAGTGAAGCTGCCGAAAAGTTTAGGACTAACCTTAAAAATCCCATGGTAGCACTACACCTTGCGCCTTCCCGATTTAAATAATAATCAACATTCAGACTTGAATGTAGCCTCATCCATCTGAGTATTTTGCTCCCTAATGAGAGTCATTAATTCTTCCTCAGACAGCCGTCGATCTATGTCGTAAACAATCACTTTAAGACGCCTCTTGCCTTTATGGTCGACTTTCATGTCAGACTTTCTGACTCTAAAGGAATCAGAGATGACCCGCACAGTGATGACTAAACCCTCCTGGAGGACCGAACCTCCAGTCCTCCCATTACCTTCAGGAAACTTCTCAATCATTAATTGATCTGTACTCTTCCCTGCCCGTGAAGAACCAGAAGCACTTGCTCATGACCCCTCATCCCCAGAAGCGGATAAAGAGTCGTCGAGCCTAATTTCAGTCATTTCCATAATCTCTTTGCAAGGTTTAGGCCACTTGGACTACTTACCCTTTTTTACTTCAGTTTCAAACAGTTCCAAAATCATAAACACGACAAAAACAATATCCTTAACAGTGGTAATTAATTAACACTAAACAAAAACATTGCTTACAAACTGTAAACATAAACGATAAATTAAAAACAATTGGCCATAACAAGCACATATACTGATGACGTTGACCAAAGCAAGCTTGTTTTACAAATAAAGATGATTACTGTCAACAACAGCTGTTAAAAATAAAATAATAGCTAACTTAATAGTAAATAAATGTCAGAAACTGAAATAACACTAAACAATAAAAACAAACAAATCTACAACAAAACACAGTAAAAATGTTGGTTTTACCCACAGTTGTGCAGTTCAGAGGGAATTTAAACTACACACCAAACTTGCCTAGATAGTTTACCTCTTAATTTGGGTTCTTAGAACTTCAAGTATGGTTTTATTTCACTCTTTGCCAGGAATCGGTTGAGAGTTTTTGCTAGCCATAACTTGCTAATGTAGCATTTCTAAACCCATGTTTATATGAATTTTTTTCATTATTTTTCCCAGTAGAATGAGCTCAGAAAGCATCAGTAACACTATGTGAATCACTCTGTGTAAAATGCATTATTTAATTACCTCTTTATTTTCTTGTTATTGTTTGAATTATTTTTTTTCCAGAAAAACTGTTGTATGTCCAGTAATTGATGTTATTTCAGATGAAACATTTGAATATATCATTGCCTCTGATATGACATGGGGTGGCTTTAACTGGAAATTAAACTTCAGATGGTGAGTAAATAAAATTTTTGTAAAATAAAAAATATAAAAGTGTTTTCACCAAAAATATCTACTCCCATGTATTCTATAGGGAAGAATCTTACTATTACTCTTGACGAATGGTTGATTTATTGTCAAATAAATCAATTTCAAAAGCCTGGCGGTATATAGATTTGAAGTACAAATACTTTGATTAAGGTTCCATAATGAGCACTATCTCTTGTTTGTGTAGCAAGTACTTGTAGTTTGTTAAACCTGTGAATTATCAGTTCAGGATGTTTTAACATATTTAACACTATCAAAATAACTTGTGGCACATCCGTATTAGTTTACCATTAAAACAATATTCTATGCATGCCTTTTTTATGTGTTCATAATTTTATTCATTCTCAACCAGTGTGTTTGAACTCCTTCTGTAGAGGAGGAATTAACCTTCATAAACATGTGTTTTATGTCTGTTCAGATTCAATTGTTATTCTAAATTATTGATGTGTATGCCTAAACTTTGTAAACATGTTGGCTAATGTTGCCTAATGTTAACATAGAATAAATTTACATCAACAAAAATCCTATAAACATTAAAATAAAATCACATACAAATAATTAAATGCTGTTGTAAAGTCAATTCATGCATGTAAAAATTGTGGCTGCTCATGTGCATGATTTCTTCAGTAAGAAATATAATTTGTTTACATCAAAAATTAATTTAAATGTCAGGAAAAGATTTTTGAAAGTGTATGTTTGGAGTGTCGCTTTATATGGAAGTGAAACTTGTACAATCGGAGTATCCAAGAAGAAAAGATTAGAAGCTTTTGAAATGTGGTGCTATAGAAGAATGTTAAAAATCAGATGGGTGGATAAAGTGACAAATGAAGAGGTATTGCGGCAAATAGATGAAGAAAGAAGCATTTGGAAAAATATAGTTAAAAGAAGAGACAGACTTATAGGCCACATACTAAGGAATCCTGGAATAGTCGCTTTAATATTGAAAGGACAGGTAGAAGGGAAAAATTGTGTAGGCAGGCCACGTTTGGAATATGTAAAACAAATTGTTAGGGATGTAGGATGTAGAGGGTATACTGAAATGAAACGACTAGCACTAGATAGGGAATCTTGGAGAGCTGCATCAAACCAGTCAAATGACTGAAGACAAAAAAAAAATGTGCATGATGTTAATGTAAAAAGGTTTTCTTCATAAAAAAACCTATTAATATTAAAATGAGATAAATTTAATAGAATCATGTCCTAAATGTTATTGTTTTTGTTTGCATATATCAATTAAAAATTGTAAGTAGACTTGATTGTACATATTCCTTGTTATGCATGTGAAAAAGTGGCTTACCTGTAGATATAGACAGGCATTGTAATGAATACCTCCTGCACAGAAGATAGCCTATTTTAATTAGACCTCTGCTTACTACTTTAACACACATTGTTGTTCTTGTGTTTTTGCTTCGTTTTTAAAAATAATAAATTGTTTCCTCTTATAATTTTCAGCCAGTATTGTTTACAAGATAACAGATTCTTTTATATATATTAATGAGAAAATAGAACCTTTTACAAAGTAAATTATTCAGTGATTAAAAGTAGATTGCCTTTCCAAAAGTATAACTGGGAAAAATCATTTAAAAACTATTTATTTTTCTAATTTCCTAAAACTGGACTTTTTTATTGGTAAGCAATAATCTTCATTCTGTAGATATCTGACAAGATAGTATAAAAAAAATAAATAATAAATGGAAAAAAAAATTAATGAAGATTAAATATTAATTAAAAAATAAATAGTAATATTTAGAAAATTGTAGAAATTGGTTTTTTTTTGACAAGTTTGTAGAATAAAGGTAAAAAATTCAAACAGTTGACAAAAATGTGAGAATCAGTTTAGGCAATCCCATAGAAATGTACAGTAGCATGCAAATTAGTCTAAACACAGATGTTATTTAACAAAAAGTAAAATTATATAAAAAAAATCATGTTTGTACAATTTGTGAATATCTAATAATTATTATGTCCTCCTTTATTCTTAATTACTTCTTGAACACAATTTGGCATCGATTCAACAAGTGTACTACATATTTTTCTGATTTCTTCATAAACCTTACTGATATTATTTCTTTAACGATGTCAATTTGTGGTACAATTCAGTTTTGAGAGTCATTTTTTGACTATTGCCCAAAGATTTTCAAATGGGTTTAAGTCTGGGAAAGTTGTCTGGCCACGAGTGCATTTTAATGTTTCATTTTTCAAAAACATTTTTCACTATTAAAAAATCTTGTTGAAACATTCTGTTGCTTTGTGAGAATTTGTTTTGAAATTGTCACAACCTTTTCCTTCAGAATCTTTATGAATGTATACATCACTTTTCAACATACCTTATACTGGAAATAATGAAAAAAAAAACTTTCATATGTGAAACATTCCCAAAACATTTTTTCTGGGGATGTTTAACCGAATGTTGGATATGAGCCAGCAATGTATTTTCATCTCATGCTTTTCTAACATATGGAACCCTTTGCCCGTGAATGTAAGAATATGATCATCAGAAAACATAATATTTTTCCAGTTTCTTTTGGTCCAGTTAGCATTTGCTGTGGCCCACAAGAGCCTTTTTTTGCACATTGCTGGAGTTAAAAGTTGCTTTTTACCTTGCAGAAGAGCTTTCTGCTAGCTGCAAGAAGTCAGCATCTAACACTTTGTTACATGTAAATCTGTTACACTGACTGCTAATTCTCAATTTAAGTCCACCGCAGATAACTTTGGATCAAGTTTAATTTTTTCTCACCAATAACCAATCCTGTGTTGAAGGAGTTTTTCTTTTATGGCTACATTTGCCTTTCCTTTGAGGTGAAAAGTGAAACCTGTTTCTTTAAATTCTTTTAAAAGAGTCACTGTCTATATTCCACACCATACAGAAAAGCTATTTGTCATTTCATACTAGTATGCTCAGAAAGAGAAACAATTTTTGAATTCTTTCTTGATTTATGTCCATTATTATATATTCAAAACACACAGAACAAAAAATACAAAAATATGATTTTGTTATAAAAAATGAAATAACTTTTACAAAATACTGCTTATCACATGAAAATTGCTAAATAACCAAAGAACAATAACCTCACATTGCACGCACAACTTAAAAATAGGTGTGATCAAGCAGTGCAACCACAACCTAGAAATAAATAAAAAATTCCTTGTGTTGGGTTAATTTGCACACTAAAAACAAGTCTAAATTATTGAAACTTCCAAATGAAATTGTTCACCAACCTTATGTAGAGTTGAATGAGACAAAGATTCTGTTCAAAATACTAATTTAGTAGTATCTTTAAAAATTTATAGTATTTAATTTATGAGGTAAGTTTCTTGAGATTTGTTTTCTGTTTTTTCTTCGTTATGGATTTATAATTCCAATATGAGCCAAATCTTCTCACATTCGTCATTATTATTTATAAGGTTTGTTATAAGAATGTTTTTATTTTTTTTTTTTTGTTATATATGGTTGGTTAAAAAAACGAAAGGTTTAAAGACTTAATTTCTATGCCTAACATATTCAGTGTTATTGAAAATGTCTTAGCATTACTGTGGGAGCTGATTTAACATGTTAACACAAACATACATGCCTAGAAATGCTTTGTTTTTTTTTAGATAAGGCAGCAAAATACTTCATAAATATTTTTTTCTCTGAGGGTAAAATAAAGCCATACTTAAGTTCTTTCAACACAGATTAAGGGGCAAATTAAATTTTTTCATAATTTTTTTGATCTAAAAAAAAAAGTTGAATAAAACAAATCCTAGACTGTATCTCCAGTAGTTTTCAGAAAAATTGTTTACAAATTGCCATAAAAAAACAAAACTTTCTTAGATTTGTAATTTAATTTTATGAGAATTAGAGTAAATAAATCAGTAAAAATCAAATTCAAGTTTTTTTTCAGTTGTATATATATATAACATGTTCTATATATATATATATATATATATATATTGATAGTATATTTCAAATTATAATAATAAATTGTTAATAAAATCCTCTGTTTTCTCCATTATTTGTTAGGCTAAGATTTTATGATCTTAAATCTCAATTATGGATACACATTAATATATGTTAAAAATATAATAGCTTATCCTTTTTGTATTTTCAGTTAATATAATTTTCCTATCCATTCTTGGGAATCAAGACTTTGTTTTTTTTTTGAAATTTTTTTTAATTCCTACTTTCCTATCAGAATTTTTAAAATAAAATTAAAGGACTTATTGGGGTATTAGATTTGTAAAGTTAGGGTAAGCCGCCAAATCTTGGGTCAGTGAATTGAAAGAGTCCTATGAAATCATACTAAATTATATAAATTAATTCTTTTTAAAGTTATTTTTAATCTTTACTTTTTTTTAGTGGGATCCTGTATTTTTTTTAAATATCGAGCTTTTATATGTTTGTATAATTCATCAGTATAATTAATTTTTTTATTATTACAAGGATGTTAATTTTGTCCAATTCAGTAATTGAAAAATGATCATCTAATTTTTTGTCTTAATATAATAACATTTTAAAAGAAATTCATTAATATTTTATTTAATATTATCATGTACTTTGCTTTAAATTGTAAGGGCTAAGTTTTTAAAATTTATTTCAGTTTGTATGGCTCCATTATGTGGAATTTGCTATTAATTGGTAAACTAAATTCAATATATACTATACTATTAATTAAGAATTTTCTAATATTTGTTTATTGGTTAAATTTACAAAAATAGAATTTTTATCATTACTAATAAAATTATTTTTGTTTTCAGTAATATTATGATCATCTTTAGTTGCATATTCAATATCAGAATCATTAAAATTATCACAGACATTGCATATTCATTATCAGAATCATTAAAATTATCACAGACAGTATCTGATTTTTATTGGTTGTTGCAGTTAACTATTTTGTTTTATATATATATATATATATAAACAGTGCTATTCAGACCAGACCATCCATATTATGTATAATTAGTTTTTAATAAATTAAGATATTTTTTTATGTTTAAATTTAATTTTGTCTTTTTTTTAATATGTTAAAATATAAATTAGATAATAGACTTATTTTATACTTTTAATAATAGACAGATTTATTTCTTGTGTAAGTCTATAGATCTGTGCCTGTACTGTTGTTTTTTAATAACGCTTTTCATTTTATGTTAAAGTTTAATATATATTTTTGCTCCCCCCCCCCCTCACCACCGCTTTCAGAGTAGAAACACAATCGTATAGTATTACCATAAAATATTACTTATTTTAGAAAAATATGATTTGGTAATGCACTTTTTCTTGCTAGATATCAATCCATTCAAAGGTAGTTGCTGATAAATTTTTTGTCACAGTCTTGACACATTTTGAGAATTGAAAATATGTTAATCTATTTCATTTTTTTAAGGATAATTTGTATTTTTTGTCAGCCAGTTTTACACTTTTTTCAGATTTGTGGAGACTTATTAACTTCTTTATTTTTTAAGATATCGTTCAACTAAAACCATATTAATCTATATAAAACAGTTTTTTGTCTTCAGTATATTTTTGTCTATACCAAAGGAAATTATAATTTAATAATAATTATTTATTGAATTATTTGTATTTCACAGGGATCCCTCAAAAAGTAATTGGTTATTACTGAAATTGGGCCCAATTTTTTTGTAAAATCTCAATTTTGTGACAAATTATGCCTATCTAAAATCATAAATTTATTTTGATTGCATTTATGTAAGTGCAGTACTGGCTGTTTAATTTTTAGGCCACAAAAGGGGAAGTTTGATCAACAGCAACTTTGAAACAAAGAATTGCCATACATGGGTCTTGAAAAACTGGTATGGAAAAGTTTACATAAACATAAATTTACATGAACCTTTACCAGTTTTTTTAATTAGAGGAATATCTAACATTCTTGTGACTAAAGTGTAACAGGGTCATTCTAGAACGCTGTTTAAGGGAAAGTTCTCTCTAACTCTTATCACTAATTCTCCCTGACAGCTAGAATGTTGAAATTTAGTGCAGTTCTTCGATAGAGGATATAAGGAAAAAGAAGCAAAAATTGTTTTGATAACAAACTAGAGAGTTTATATTAAATGCGGATCTAGAAGGGTCCTGGAAGAGGTGAAAACTTGAAATTGGCAAATGTTTGTCTTATGGAGTAAACTACTGCTACAAAGAAGTTTTTCATTCACCCCTTAGGAGGTAAACTAGTGTGCACAATGTAAAAAAAACTTCACTGACTCAATAAATTTTTTATTATTAATTGCTGATTGTTCCATTTCCTGGATGTCTAGAAAACTAATTGTGAATGTATATAAAAAAAAGTTAGCAAAGATTTCTTTATTAACTACCCTTTAAAAAATATAAATATGAGTTGAAAAGGTACTGAAAGTAGGAGAACTAAAAGCTTGTAAACTGGCTTGTATATTTTCCTTATCATGTAAGCTGTTGTTAAGAAGGAATTTTTCTGATTCATCCTGGTGAGGGAGGAGATGCCTATGCGGTAGATAAATACTTGAAATTCAACACAAATGGTGACTTCAATCTGGCACATCTTAGGTTCTCCCCTATATCCTTCACCGATAAGGATAGTTTGTTAATGTTTATTATAATAATGAATAAATTTATTAATATTTTCTTCTTAATTACTTAGTTTGTGAAGGGATTGAAATGTGAAAATAACAAAACTTCATTAGTTATATAATTAATGCGATAGAAAGTGCTGTAACTTTGCTTACAAGCCTGTAGAGAAGTTGTAGGATACATCTCTTCTTTATAACAAAAAAATGGTCGAGATATTTTGATGAATTAAGAAGTAATTGAATGAAATTTTCATCAAAATTTTTATTTCAGCAGCATTATTTTTTTTTTAATAATTTTAATATAATATTTCAGGAGCATAACAGTTAACAATAAATTTTATTTTATATATATATATACACTAGTGGAACCAGAAATGCTTTACTATTGCTAAATTGTAGTGTATGAATAAATAAATTTTGTATTATATTTGACAAATTATATTACAAAAATAATATGTACAATATCAATTCAGTATTAATTAATTGTATTTCAGTTAAATAAATCAAAATCATTGCAATGTCTGGAATATACAATGTTTTTGGTGATTTCTGTACATAACAAACATCTCAAGCTAACAAATATGTGGAACAAATTACTCCCGAGATAAATAATAACAAATTGTGAAATTTTCAGTTAAATTGGGTTATTGGGGCACACACATAACAAAGATTGTCTTTATAAATATATATATATATATATATAATGATATAAATATAATATGATGTATTACTTCTTTTAGGTATAGAGTTCCCTTACGTGAGATGGAAAGAAGAGGAGGTGATCGCACTGCACCATTGCGTACACCTACAATGGCTGGTGGCTTATTCTCCATTGACAAAGAATATTTTTATGAGTTAGGAGCATATGATGAAGGAATGGACATATGGGGAGGAGAAAATCTTGAGATGTCATTTAGGGTATGTTTAATTTCCAATGTCTAGCTTTTAAAGGAATTCTTAGAGTTGTGTCAACTATTTTTAAGAAAAATGTTATTGCTCTCTAGAGTTTTTTATGGAGTATAAATATTCCAATACAGATTTTTATCACATTATCTACTTCAGTCTTTCTGAATGTGTACTAATTGATTAAAAATGTTATAAAGAAAAAATGTTTGCAGTAACTCTTGTAAGTTTAAACAGATTTAGTAATATTTATATGTATGTTATTCATTAAGAAATACTATTTTTTTTTCCATAAAATTAATGTAAAGCTCATAGTAAACCCTTCAGTATTTACATTTAATTTACTTACGTGTGAAAAGTATTGTGTAGTATTTTTAATTAGCAAAAACTACAAAATTGAAACACTTGTTATTTTCCTTATAAATAATTAATGCTCATAAATATGATCAATAGTCCTATTAGTTATAATTCCTTCTGAAAATGTAAAACAATGGTAATATAATCAAGTATAAATTAAAACCATAATTTTGATTAATTATTATTATTTTTAGTTATTTTATTCAATTAATTATAATATGGTGGGGCTGCTGATCAGAAATCTCTGCTTAATTTTATCTGCTTACCTTTGTTGTCCTATTTCTGTCTACATATTTAGTTAAAGATTTTGTTCTTATAATGACCTAATTTTTATTTTTTGATACTTGCATTGTTTTAAAGTGATCTTCCTTTATTATTGTGATCTATAATTATATATTTTTATTAAACCACTATGTTTCTTAATAACTTCACCTCGAATGCTAATCTTTTATCATCTTACTTTCTTATCATCGCTTACAATTACTTATAAGCACAATTCATTCAAAATATAACTTTTAACTATCAAATCGGCATAAATTTTATTTTTTAATCTTAACAGTATAATCCCACAATAAAGCCCCTGTTCTGTATCTGCCAGTAGCTATGTGCTGCAGTCACTGTTTCTGCTAGTAAACACAATCATAGATTGTAGGTCACTATAAAAATGTTTAGATAAGCTTTTTTATTTAACTCTTTCTGGCTTTTTTTTCCAACATATCTTAGTTTCCAGACATTGCTGCTGTATAACCTTGTATCTTTTCTTTTTTTTCCTTATTTGCCTCTTCCATTCTCCAATTCTGCTTGTTTGTTTCTTTATCTCTCCTTTTACTCACTCAGTAGACCACTGTATAACATTTTTCCAGTATTCATTTTTTTGCGAGGGATTTCCTTTTAACTATATCTAATAATATTCAGTTTTTTTTTTTTTTTTTTTTTTTTTTTTTTTTTTTTCTATCTTCCTTTTTCTAGATCCTTTAGTTTGATCATTTTCCCCATTCTGAGCTGTGGAATAACTCCTTCATGTTCCCCCTCAAGCGCATCATTAGTAATACTTTTTTTTATTTTAGTGATTCGTCTATCCTTTCCAGTGAGGAAACAAGAAAAGTGTCACTTTCTTTCTGCTACAATCATATGCAGTTTTGTGTGAGCTCTTTCTTCTAAACAAGTTATTGTTTGTTACATAATTTTTTACTCACAATCCACCAACTCATCGCTTTTATTTTTACTCACAGAATAATTGTATTAATCTTTTTATGCAGTTGCTGAATGAAGGAAACAATATATCTCTCTGCCCATCCACTTTTATAGTAAAGATTGTAATTGCTGTAGTAATCAATTTACCACATTTACTTGAAGTTTATTCATGGCTGTGATGCAGAATATACTATAATATATGAAATTTGTCAAGCTTGACAAGGATTTAAGCCCAGGCCCAAAGGCGAAGATTTACAACATTCTACCTCTCTACCAAGAAGGTTGGTGTTTGTTTAATGAATGTAAAGAAGCAGAATGACTCTTTACTCCTCACTAATCAACAGGTTAATGCCCTTTCACAACTTCCTGTCTCTTTTTTTTGTTTTATCACTTTCTCCTCCAGATTAACCAAATACTTTATCATGTACTTGCTCTTCAATACACCTCAACATTCTTCTGTCTAACATTAAGATATTAAAATCTCTGTTTTTAGAATTTTCCATCCTATTTTTCTCTCCTCCTTGCTTTAATGATATTTTGGTAACTAAAACTATATCTTACAATTACCTACCTCTTACAGTATCAAAAAAAAGGTAGTACTATGTTTGCTTGAAGGGAACATTTTTAATTTAGCCTTTATTAAATTTAAATTTTGTTTTTAATATGAATGTGAATGCTTCATCATTCGGGTTTATTTTACATCTATTCATAGTAACAGAATTTGTTAAATATGTTGACTTAATTCTGCTCATTTTATTTTTATAATATTACATAGTTAAAATAAAATCTACAGGTGTTTTTTAATACTTTTTGTACTGAAAAAATTTTTAAATTAATATAAAGATTGCAAGATTTAAAATTTATACATTTATTAGTCTTAATTTCAATTACAAGTATCAGGCTTTTTTCTCTGATCAATTTTATAGAAATTAAACATTTCATGATTATGGTAAACATTGCTGTTGTTAATGTCTATGATATTTCTAATAACATGCAATGTAACTTTTTTTTAATATTATTATTAACTTTTATTGGCAGAAAATTCATTATTGTAATGTATGCATTATTGTGCTGAATAGTCCTATTTATAATTCTTTAACCTATATAATATTGCATTTTTGCAGCTTAAATTTAAATTTTATGTATTGAATTACATAGCTGACTCATTTAGTAATGTATAAGTTTTCAATTATTTAATTTAGTTATTGTTTATTTATAAATTATTCACATTCTTCTTAAGTAGTAGAACTTTGATTATTCTTAAGTTTTTAGTTTATACGTCTATTTTTCACTTATAATTTTTTTGACACTTTTTTCTGTACAATTTATTCTGGCCTTAGGTGTGGCAGTGTGGCGGGATTTTGGAAATCATCCCTTGTTCCCATGTCGGTCATGTATTTCGTGACAAATCCCCTTACACATTTCCTGGAGGTGTATCAAAAATTGTCTTGCACAATGCGGCTCGTGTCGCTGAAGTCTGGATGGATGAATGGCGTGATTTCTATTATGCTATGAACCCAGGTACCCCTCGGTTGCTTTTTATAAAAGCATCTTGTTGACGCTTCATTGTCCTGAGAGAGATAATTTTAAATTAACTAATTAATTTGAATTTTTAGCTAAACTAACCAAAAGATTTGCACATTCAAGGATTTTATTTTTAATTATTTATTTTTTCTTTTAAGCACGAATTATGAAGTAGTAATTTAACTAAACTTACTTGATGCAAGCAGGATTTTGTATAAAATTGACATGCCAACTTGTTATTTTGAAGATCATGTTATAAATGGTTTGAGATATTATTTCTTGTATTGTCTGGAGGAGACTAAAAAAAAAACCATATTTTTTTATAAAAAATAATGAATAAGTGGTTTCTGAACTAGGAATTGTGTAATGAAAGAAAAAATACATTTTATTTCTTGACATTCTTATATTTGATGAAATACATCAATTAATGTTTATTTATTTGAGAATGAATCTTTGTTAATTTTTATCTCTTTTATAATTCATAATTTATGTTCCATCTGTGTACAGGCTATACCTCATTTAGAATTAGACAGTTTATTATAGTCTTACTTAAGCTGAATATTTCTGATATGACATAGCATTACTTACTGAACCCCATCGACTGGATTTTTATGGACATTCAAATAAAAAAATTATTACTTTACTTTGATTTTATACTTTGTTACTGTTTTATATAGAATTATAGAGTAGGTGTTTTTAATCTTAACTTTACTATAAAATACTTTAAGACTTCATTGAGTTCTTGTATATAGTTATTTAGTAAATCCTTCCTTAGTACAATATTTTGAAAAATAGAGACATTATTTAAAAGAGTATTGAACGTTATTATTCTCATGAAAATAAGTAATCTGAACTGATTTAAAGTGAATTAATGTAATCTGTTATTGTGCACTTAATGTTTAATTAGATGTTATGTGTCCATCTTTTGCTATTATCTATTTTATGTTTAATTTTATTGTTTTCATATAGTAGGACTTTGGAAGACAAAAACTTCATGTTTGTTTCTCTTATTTAATAGAATGCATATTGTAAAATTTTAATTGCATATACATATTGAAATGAAATGCCACCAAATTTGTTTTTCATCTTTTCTAAAACAAAATGATTCTTTTACGAGGGATTGAAATTTTCTTTATGTATAATATTTTTTACTTGCCCTAGCTTGAATGCTGATACAATAATTATAGCAATTAATAAATTATCCCCTTCAGCATACCTGGTACCTGCATTCACTATTGTTTAATGTAGATGTTATATGAAAATCATTTACTAATTAGATTAAAATTGTTTGCATTATATATTTCAAACCCATCAATTTCTAAAGGAGATGTAAATTTTCTATGGGATACTTGTTTATTCCATGGGAAATTTTAGGTGTTAAGAAATCATGTTAAAGGAGTATTGTTAATTAGCTTTCTCACTCAGGATTGACCAAAGCTATTTTTTGCTTTAAAATTTGTAATTTGAACTGTAGCAGAAGAAAGATGTAAATAACAATATTGCGATTTATAAAGAATGCTGATTTTTGACACTGAATAATAGCTAGTTAGACACTTTGACATTAACAGATTTTTGACAGATTTTCTTTATTTTTTGTCTGCATAATTTGAAGTGTGATAAGCTGGATTTTAGGTTTAGGTAACTGAATTAATAAACTGTAGACCTTAAACCACACCATAAAATCAAGAAACCAAATTTTAATTTAACAAAAAGTCTGTAAATAAGTTATAAACTGATGAAGGAAAGATAAAAATAGTAATGGGAAATTTCTAAAGGTGTTATTAGTTAATCTATTTTGAAGATATTCAGTTATTACTTTATGTTCACATGCACAGCTCAATTTAAAAATTGTGACTATACTCATGGAATATACTTTAAAAGAGCAGTTTGCCAGTTGGCAATGTTTGTCGGCCAAAGAACTGCTTGCAAAATATATTTATAAGGAAGTGCTTCCTTGTTTAAGATAAGATGTGTTTTTGACATAAATTGTCACATACTGAGTCAATTCAAGGAAAAACTCTTAAAAATTGTTGGTAAAAATCTGTTTGGTCTTACTGTTTGATTACAAAATGCTAACAGGGTGAAGATGATTTGAATCAATAAACATGTAATGAATAGTAGCTACTTCAATAGAATGTTGTCATAATCCATAGAAAAATACATAAATATTTGAATTTTTTAAAAGTATGCTTACGTAGGATGCCCAGACAATTAACTGAGAATATAAAATGGATTTTAAGTTGCAACATCTCTTCTTTCCTCTTATGCTAATGATGGAGAAAATAAGCTTAGGATTGTTGCTTGGGATGAATCATAGATATAACTAATGATTAATATATTGATAATTATATAACTATGATTAAATTATATCAGTTCAGATTTATTAATATTTCAAAAATGCAGTTAGGAAGTCTGTGTGACAAATATTTCACCTAAAGATGAGTATTCTCAGATCTTGAAATTCCTTTTATTTTAGGGCATTTATTTTCCTTTATTTATATTAATTTTTTCTAAGCAAACTAAATAAAAATAAGTAATCATATACAATTACATGGTGAAAATTAATTTGCCAAAAGGAAAAATCTTAATTAGAATCAAAAAATATATTTTGCAATATTCATTATGGAGAATGAGAATATTTGATAGACTAATTTTGTCTTACTTTCTACATTATATTTTGTTATATCTTTAAAGAATATCTTGCTTTTACTTCTCCAGTTCACTTCATCTTTATCACCAGTGTAGCTGTTGCTATTGATGTGTAGTTTTTAGTTTATTTCTTGTAATTGAGCACCACAATTTTAAATATATCATTAATTGAAATGTGTAATTTATGTTATTTTTTATTAGTGTATTCTATATTCATTCATTGTATTGATTCAATAATCTTTTTGTGCTATGTATTTTAGTTCATTAAATTGGTAAATACTTTTGTACTTGTGACATTCCTAGGTCATGTAGCATTTCCATAGTTTTGTAGGTTGGAGTCTACCTTCATTAATATTATTAGACATAGGACATAGTTGTGAAGTTACATTAAAATGATACTACTACACTCAAAAATTGAATTTATAACTGGAACAATATAAAATCTTCTGACAGAAAGATTGGCAAAAATAAGTACATTCACAATATAAATCAGATGCTTAATATGTTCCTAACCATATAAAAATAGTATCTATTAACAGCAGCACCATCCACAAAGATACATCAAGCTGAAAAAAAAATCAAAAATAGTATTAAATAAACCTTAACTAGTTTTTCAGGGACTGAATAAAAACATTTGTAATTTTAATTGGTTTTTTATACCGTATTCCTTTTTTCATTAAAAATGAAAAACTTCATGTAGCTACCTTTTCTATTTAATTAAAATTTTGAGTGAGTATATTAATCACAATTTTGGACATGAATAAGTTTAAAATATTCTGTTTTCCTATAGGTCCATTATTAAAGATTTTAATTAGATCTATATTATGTATTTTATTAGTATGTGTTAATTGTTTATTTCTGCCATTATGATATTTGTATCTCTTAAGTTGGCTATGTCAATAATTTATATTAAAAATCTTTGTATGCTCTAAAAAGAAATTTAGTATTTGTTTGTTTTTGTTTTGTTTCTTTTTTGTGCATATCTTTAATTGTTTTTTCAGTGGCATGGTGGAAATATTGTTAAAATTTGCTTGCGAATGAGTTACTGGGATCTATTTGTTAATTAATATTTAACAGTTATTGTATTTATCTAATATTACTAACAAATTGAAGTTTGTGTAGCTTATTTTTATTAACTGGTATTTACTAATGTAACATTTATTTAAACTTTCATTAACAGAAATGTGAATTCATGATTCATTTGTTACTTACAATCTATCTTAAATTTTTCAATGTAGAGACATTTCAATTTAAATACATTTTTTTTACCCACTGAACCATTTAGTGTGGGCGAAGATTGTAAAATAATATTACTTATGTGTTACTATGATATATTAATTGAAAGAAGAGAGAACAATTGAAACAGTTCTTCATGTGTCAAAAAATACATTGTTTCATTACCCACCATATCCCACATGTTTATTAATATTATTCCATTAAGTGCACGCATTTGAATGTATATTTGTATCTCTAATGTTTTTGTCTTCTAATATTTAATTTCAGTTATTAAATTAGAATATGGTTTCTTTCATTAAATGTTTTGCTCAACTAGATAAGTTATTTCTAATTTTTAAGCTTATATATCTTTTCTTGCTCATAACTTCTTTTTGAGTCAAAATAAATTTTTAAAATGCTTCTTTGTAAAAATCATTAGAATAAAAAGGAAAAATTTAGCTTCATTTTCACTGTTGAAGTAAGTAGATCTATTAGATTTGAAAAATTTTGATTTATTATTTGCCAAGTGATTATTAATGTATATGAAATCGTAGATTTGTGTCATAGAAAATGGGTTAGCGTTTACTACTTTTAATATATAAAAATTATTGTACTGCTACTAACTTCAGCTTAAGACTATGAAGGAAACTTCTAAACAGATTATCAGGTGTCCATAGTGATAGAATTTCACGTGTACAATCTTTACCATTCCAAAACAAAATTTTTTCAGCTACCTGAATCTTCAGTAACACTTCAAACTTTCTGAATTTATTGCATAGTATAAATTAGATTAGCCCTTAAATCTGGATCTTTGAAAAAAATCGATTTATAAGATATGACAGTCCTTGAATCTAGGAATAATTTTTTGAAAGAAATAATGAAACAGTATTGTACCAGTTAATATTTTACTCAACTTCTCTCCATACCAAAACAAAGAATAAGGTTAGTAAATTTTGTTTTCATTTTACAGCCAAATCCGTATTTTATGTGACTTAATATATGTAAAATTAATTATTTATACTAAATTTTTTTATCTATACTAGTAGTTATGGATTACATTCATGGCATACATATATATATATTTATAAGTTACGTTATGTATTTTATTCTCCTAATTTCATTGCTTTATTACCCAGAAGTAATTCATCATTCACCAATGAGTCTCCAAACTACCGATGTAATATATTTTTACAACACATATATCTGTACCAAAACTTGTGCTAACAGACTACAGAACAACTATAAACATAGTTAAGAACTTACCCTTACTTTATCATCAGATCTTAACTAACTAAACTTTTATCCACAGCAGAAACAGTTGTTGAATCATTAGTGAGGGCTCTAAACACTTCTACCTGATATGATTAGCTATAAATATTATATTTGAATACTTTGTTTAGATATTTAAAAAATTGAAAAATAAGATTGTTTCTTGTGAATTAACAAGTAACCTTCAGTCACCTGCAAATTCTGTTTACTCTAGTAGATATTTTACTAAATCAGAATTTCATTTAATGTTATGTAACTTTGTTCATTTTTAGGTGCTTTGTTATTCAGTTTTTATTTTGCATTTTTCCTCGCTGTTTAGCTATCTTTTGCCATACTATAACATGTTATTTAAAAAGATACAAATGATTTTCAGTTATAAGAATGTTTTAAATCAATGCATTCATTTCTGAGATAAGCATATAAAAGAAATCAACAAGCATTTCATAACTTTTTGAATGATATTTATTAGTGTACCCTTTTGAGTATTATGCAATTTAATATTAAATATATTATATATTTTATATATAAGCTTCCTAATCCTAATTCCTAATATTTTTTTTTAAATTTACCTTAACCCTGGATTACTAGTCAAATAATGTAGGAATGTATTATTACTACTAATCATGTGCTTCGACCATCTGTTGAAATATATGAATTATATTAGTTGCAGATTTAATATTAATTTATCAATATTATTTTTAATTACTTTAAGTAATTTTTAATACTTTCATTAAGAAATTATGTAATTAAAAATAAAATACAACAAAAGAAATAAGTAGGAAATTAAATAAATGCAGATACATAAAGTGCGTAGATGCATAATTAGGCATGTTTTTAAAGTAAGTACCATTTTGAAATTGTCGACCACAGCATAGCAAGACGCTGTGGTTGACATTCCACACATGCACACTGTGTACCCGGATCTGTTAGGAAGCCACAGACGCCATTATAGAAATATTCTACTGTGTTTATGTTTGTTTGTGATTATTTAAAATGCCTCGACTGATCAAGAATCCCGCCAACTGTAAAATATGTGGTGTGATTCGTTTTCTTAGTGCTAAAGGCATGAAAGCGGCTGAAATTCATCGTCAGATGAGTGAAGTGTATGGAGAAAACATTAGAGTGATGGAGTGGTATGAAAATGGGTTAGAGCTTTTAAAGATGGCTGCCAGAATGTTCATAATGAGGAACGGAATGGACCTTCTGTCATTACTGAAGATTTGGTGCAGAAAGTTGATGAAAAAGTGAGACAGAACAGATGCAGGTGCTTTACAATTTCTATGCTATTTGAAGAGTTTCCCCAAGTTTCAAGAAGTTTTGTCTATGAAATTGTGACCAAACACTTAAATTATTGATGACAATGGTGTCAAAGCGACTGTTACAGTGTTATTAAGTCAGGTGGCAAACCTCTATGATGACGGTGTTCAAAAGCTGGTTGAACAGTACGACAAGTGCCTTAATATTGGTGGCAATTATGTAGAAAAGTAGATTAAAGTACAGGCTTCCACATAAAAATAAAATTGTTAAGAATAGTATACTTGTGTTTTTTTAACTTCAATATGGTATTTGCTTAAAAACATGCTTCGTAGATATTTATATGTAATTAACAAAGATTATTTTTCAGTATATTTATGCAAATAATAATTTTATTAAATAGTCAGAGTATAATGATTTACAAATAGCTCTAATGTTTAAAAAAATGCAACAGTTTTACATAATGCAGAATAATCATTGTTCTAAAAGTTAATAAGCATAACATATTTTTGTTGTATTTCTGTTTAATGAATAACACTGTTTTAAAGTTTTCAATTTTCAGTAATCAATAGAAATACAGTTATTTTGAAAAAAGTAGCTGGTGTTTAAAAATAATAACAAAAGCGTAAACTGTACATAAAAAACAAATTGGAGCAATTAATATTTAACTTTTATAGCAATAATATGAAGTAATTACTTGTCACTTAAGTTAATTCCAGTATATATTACTGACACTGCACCCTCTGTATATGTTTATAATATGATTATTAAAAATTCCATGCCAAAATGGCATTTTATATCATTGTTTTTTTTGTCCAATAGTAAACAATATCTATTCTTTATCACAACTATTTTTCAGTTCTTTACTGATTAATCTGTGATTCGTCCATAATCAGTTGTTTTAATATTGAAGACTTCAGTTTTCCGTGATTTTGAGATTAGTAGCAAACTGTATTATCCTTTAGTGTTCATTCAGATGGTGAAGAATTTACATAAAATTTAATCATCATATTTACAAGAGTACCTCATTTAAATCATTCCTTTTAACAATAACAAATATGAATATTATAATTAATGCAATATGTTTCTATCAAAAACAGCTTAGTAACATTTTTGTTGTGTGCTTAACATGTAGGCATGTGTTACATCTAGTCATATGTCTCGATTATCTGTTAAAATTTATGAATTATATTAGTTGCAGATTAAACACGTAAAAGGAGATGAAAATTTAATAATAGTTGGAGACTGGAATGCAACTATTGGAAAAGGCAAGGAAGGAAATATAGTGGGTGAATACGGGCTGGGCAAAAGGAATGAAAGAGGGGACCGACTTATAGAGTTTTGCACGAAGTATAATTTAGTAATTGCCAACACCCAATTTAAAAATCATAATAGAAGAATATGCACTTGGAAAAAGCCAGGCGATACTGCAAGGTATCAGATAGATTATATCATGGTTAAGCAAAGATTTAGAAATCAACTCGTTGACTGCAAAACTTACCCTGGAGCAGACATTGATAGCGACCATAATTTGGTGATAATGAAATGTAGATTGGGGTTTAAAAACCTGAAGAAAAGGTGTGTCAGATGAATCGGTGGAATTTAGAGAAGCTTGAGGAAGAGGAGGTAAAGAAGATTTTTGAGAAGTACATCGCAAGAGGTCTGAGTAAAAAAGATAAGGTAGAAAATGTAGAAGAAGAATGGGAGAATGTTAAAAAGGAAATTCTTAAATCAGCAGAAGCAAACTTAAAGGAATAAAGAGAACTGGTAGAAAACCTTGGGTTTCAGACGATATATTGCAGCTGATGGATGAACGTAGAAAATATAAGAATGCTAGTGATGAAGAAAGTAAAAGGAACTATCGGCAATTAAGAAATGCTATAAACAGGAAGTGCAAACTGGTGAAAGAAGAGTGGATTAAAGAAAAGTGTTCAGAAGTGGAAAGAGAAATGAACATTGGTAAAATAGACGGAGCATACAGGAAAGTTAAGGAAAATTTTGGGGTACATAAATTAAAATCTAATAATGTGTTAAACAAAGATGGTACACCAATATATAATACGAAAGGTAAAGTCGATAGATGGGTGGAATATATTGAAGAGTTATACGGAGGAAATGAATTAGAAAATGGTGTTATAGAGGAAGAAGAGGAAGTTGAGGGGGATGAAATGGGAGAAACAATACTGAGATCTGAATTTAAGAGAGCATTAAAAGATTTAAATGGCAGAAAGGCTCCTGGAATAGACGGAATACCTGTAGAATTACTGTGCAGTGCAGGTGAGGAAGCGATTGATAGATTATACAAACTGGTGTGTAATATTTATGAAAAAGGGGAATTTCCGTCAGACTTCAAAAAAAGTGTTTTAGTCATGGTACCAAAGAAAGCAGGGGCAGATAAATGTTGAGAATACAGAACAATTAGTTTAACTAGTCATGCATCAAAAATCTTAACTAGAATTCTATACAGAAGAATTGAGAGGAGAGTGGAAGAAGTGTTAGGAGAAGACCAATTTGGTTTCAGGAATAGTATAGGGACAAGGGAAGCAATTTTAGGCCTCAGATTAATAGTAGAAGGAAGATTAAAGAAAAACAAACCAACATACTTGGCGTTTATAGATCTAGAAAAGGCATTCAATAACGTAGACTGGAATAAAATGTTCAGCATTTTAAAAAAATTAGGGTTCAAATACAGAGATAGAAAAACAATTGCTAACATGTACAGGAACCAAACAGCAACAGCAACAATTGAAGAACATAAGAAAGGGAGTCCGACAAGGATGTTCCCTATCTCCGTTACTTTTTAATCTTTACATGGAACTAGCAGTTAATGATGTTAAAGAACAATTTGGATTCGGAGTAACAGTACAAGGTGAAAAGATAAAGATGCTACGATTTGCTGATGATATAGTAATTCTAGCCGAGAGTAAAAAGGATTTAGAAGAAACAATGAACGGCATAGATGAAGTCCTACGCAAGAACTATCGCATGAAAATAAACAAGAAGAAAACAAAAGTAATGAAATGTAGTAGAAATAACAAAGATGGACCACTGAATGTGAAAATAGGAGGAGAAAAGATTATGGAGGTAGAAGAATTTTGTTATTTGGGAAATAGAATTACTAAAGATGGACGAAGCAGGAGCGATATAAAATGCCGAATAGCACAAGCGAAACGAGCCTTCAGTAAGAAATATAATTTGTTTACATCAAAAATTAATTTAAATGTCAGGAAAAGATTTTTGAAAGTGTATGTTTGGAGTGTCGCTTTATATGGAAGTGAAACTTGGACAATCGGAGTATCTGAGAAGAAAAGATTAGAAGCTTTTGAAATGTGGTGCTATAGGAGAATGTTAAAAATCAGATGGGTGGATAAAGTGACAAATGAAGAGGTATTTTGGCAAATAGATGAAGAAAGAAGCATTTAGAAAAATATAGTTAAAAGAAGAGACAGACTTATAGGCCACATACCAAGGAATCCTGGAATAGTCGCTTTAATATTGGAAGGACAGGTAGAAGGAAAAAATTGTGTAGGCAGGCCACGTTTGGAATATGTAAAACAAATTGTTAGGGATGTAGGATGTAGAGGGTATACTGAAATGAAACGACTAGCACTAGATAGGGAATCTTGGAGAGCTGCATCAAACCAGTCAAATGACTGAAGACAAAAAAAAAATTAGTTATAGATTTAACTTTTATTCATCGTCATTATTTTCAGTTATACTTTAATTGATCATTCATTAAGAAATTGCGTAATTAAAATAAAATATAACAAAAGAAATAAGTAGGAAGTAAATTATTTATTTCTATGTGTTCTATTATGTAGGTTCTTCTAGAGCATTTTGTTTATGTTAGTAATACATGTTACTGTCTGCTTTAGCATCACTCATTCATTCTGTTATCTCAACAAATTCCTGCCCAAAGCACTGCTGGAAGGAGAGATTAATCTGGTCAGCCTCAGAGAAATCTCTGAGTAATTTGCATTTCTTTACTACATATGACTAGTAGTCTAGGGTTAATGGAATAAATTCAGAACTTAGTAGTATATAACTTACTAGTATAAATCATAATATTAAATGTTTAACTACTCTGATGTTTTGTAATAAATATTTGAGGTTCCTATTTTCTCTTTACAAAAAAGAAGCTAATCTTTGACTTTCTGTCAGTGGAGTTTTTAATCTGCCCAAACAATGTTTAGTTAATTTTATTTAATAATTCTTTCCCTCAGTTCTAGTATTCTATAGAATCTCTTGGACCAGTTTGACATCTTTGATAAATCTTGAAATAAATTCTGGCAAAAATTCATTCAGCCTCTTAAAAACAGGTTTCTGATTTTATTTATATGTATTGTTTCTCTTCAACTTATTTCTTTTATAAATATTTACTTTTTTTATTTTACTTGTTTGTTTTTTCATTTTTGATATGACGCAGTGATGGTTTTTAGCATCAATTGTGCGAAAATCCAAACTTTATTATTTTTTAAATAAACTTATTTCACATAAATTTATTAACATTATTAAATTATTAGACCTGTAGATATTACTTTTTCAGTATTAATACATTGATTGAAATGTCTGAATGGCTAGTTAATTTTTTTTTAACGTAATACATACCATAGGCATTAGCAAGCAGTTAGCCTGACACTAGGCACTGTTTTATCCCAAACAGTCAAAGTGTAGTAACAAACCAGTTACCAACTATTTAATAAATACTACTAGATTTATTTATTTGAATTATCAATATTCCTTTCTCCTGAAATATTGCATGTTAGAAAATTTGAAATTTCTCAATTTGATAATTAATTTAGTCTGTTATAATAAGTAGCTTTACTCACAGTATATATTATTTAATAACCTTCATCAGGATTGTTACAGTTTCTGTTTTATGATCAGTTTTATGTATTTTAATAGCAGTAAATGTTCTGACAACACTCGCATTAAATTTATAATTTAATGATACAATTAATATCACATAGAATGGGTTTTTAGTGTGTTTGAATATTTCAGAAATTAGAAAAGCAATTATTAATTAATGGCATGTCAAAAAAAAATTGTTTTTTTAAATATATATTTATATATATTTAAAAATAATAAATTCTATTGAATACTAAATTTCAGAGTATTGTTTTGCAAACTTTTCATGTATGTAAAACATTTACCTTTACCTTAAAACATTCTGTTGCACTAATATATGTATTTCATTTTTTTATATTTGTTGAAATTGCACCCTTTTTTTTATACTAGTACAGCATAAATTGAAAGATTGGATTATTACGTAAGTATTTTTTTTAAATGCAGTTTTAAGTGGTTAATTGCTTTCATTTTAGTACATAATTGATGGGAATTGTAGATATGGATGTGCGGTGGTGTCCTAGAAATAGCTACTTGCTCACATGTGGGGCACGTGTTCCGCAAATCCACTCCATACAGTTTCCCTGGGGGCACATCTCGAGTGGTCAACCATAACAATGCTCGTCTTGCAGAGGTCTGGTTAGATGAATGGAAACACTTTTACTACGCCATTAACCCAGGTCAGAGCCTTCCAAGTTCTGCACTGATTAATTTGATTGAATTGAGTCTTCTATTGGGACTATGAAATTGATGGATAAATTACTGTACTTGCAACATTTATAACACTTGCACTATTTATAAAATTTTTATCAGTAAAGCAGGGTTCGTACAATTTTTATGATTTTGTTGTGTTAAAGTTCTTGAGATAATTATACTTTTTAAAATTTAGGTAGCTTTCCAAACTTACGGTGTGTGTTTCAAATTCTAAGACTTTTTGTATGTTATATTTATACATTTACTTCTTTTCAGTGCTGTAGTGAAGTGAGTTAGTTCTTGTAAATTTTTTGAAATTTTTTCCGTGATTGATAATTATAATCCTTTATGCATGAACATTATTAAAAATACTACTAACAATATCAGTTGCCTCATACTTCAACTTTACTTGTAATCCATGTGATGATGTGGATTTATTATATGTGATATAATGGATAGAAATAATATAATCCATACTATAAAATAACTATAATTTATAAACTGTTGACTCATTACTACAAAGTAATGAATCAACTGATGTCTCATTTATTGTGATAAAATCCTTTATATTATAGTATATATGTACAGCATATTACATATATTATACAGTTATATATTTGTTGTATTTATATTTTGCTATAATTCAAACCTGCTTGTGACTATCAGCTATGATATAAAGCATTACTCAATAAGTGTACTTTGTTGGGAGTTACAAAGTAACATTTTTTCTTTTTGCTCAGTACCTTTTATTACTATGGTCATCCTAAAAAAAAGTCACTTTAGAAGATTTCTAAAGTTTTTTTTTATTTTTAGGTTCTTAAAGAATTATATTTACTAAATTAAACCCTACTCTGTTTTACTTTTTTTTAGAAAAAAGTGAACTGCAAGAAATGCAATAATTACATTTACAAAATCTTGTTGATAAACAGTTGTTTTTGTTTTACCTTTTTGGTATATGTTATTTTGATGGCAATTCTGTAAAATATGTAGTTAACATTTCATGTTAAAAATTGGATTTGAAAGATAAGTCCATAACAACAAATTTCAAAAATTATTTCAGCGACACTGGGCTTAAAAAAAATATATATATTATCTCCAGGAATTGAAATAGAAAGGTAATAAAAATAGTATGAATAAATCATTAACCTAAATTAAACGCCATTTCCCATTCCATTCTCTTAAGAAAGATACTGACCTAAGAATTGATGGTTTTTTCCTGTTTTAACTTTTTTTTATCTCTAGATAAAGCTGTTGAATCTGAAATAGTTATAACCAATAAAATTATATGTTAAGTACAATGCTTTATTGGTCCAAATTCTTTTTATAAAAAAATCTTTTAAAAATGTGTATATAAATTATGGGTTTACGTAGGACAAGAAATGAATTTATAAGACTTAATTCTGTGATTTTGTTTATTACTAACATTATCATCTACACCACCACCACCGCCAGTTTAACACTTGCAAGTCTTATAATTTAAGATTGTCATTTTTCAAGAACCTGCACTAATTGTAACTATAGTTTCAGAGTAGGTTTATAAATTCAGAAAACATGAAATAATATGGCAACAAAAATTTTTCATACATATTTTTCTTTGAGAAAAAATTATCAACATTACACGTATATGTGTACATATATATCAACTGATAAACATTATTAATATTTGAACTGTTAAGAATTAAATTTGTACATTCCCCATAAATGACAATTATTGACATACATTTGAGTAATGTATGTTAAATAACAATAAATATTTTACAACAAATTGTAAATCATCATCATTACTATGCAATATACATGTTCACTTACCCACAAGTGATTTTTCAAGCAATACTGCTGTTACCAATTAACTTAATTGTCTTACATCCTTGTCGAAATATAATTTATTCTTCTATCCTTTCCAGTTTTTCTTCTTTTGTTAAAAAGATGACCATTTATCAATGTTCAGTGATATATGTAAATTATAGGTATTATATAGTTCTTTTGATTAGTTTAAAAATGTTATGTATAAGAAACACTTTACACACATATGTATATATACTAGCAACTTTCACATATATTTATAACAGTGTAGCCTATAAAAAAGATTTTTTTTTCAAAAGAAATAGAAAGAAAATTTTTAAAAAAATCATCAAGATCTGTGCAATAGTACTCGTTGAATGAAGAAATTAACAAGTTTCATTTACTGATAAATTATTTAAAAAATTACATTATTTCATTTTTCAAAAGATTTATGATATTAGTTTTTTGTAGCCCATATGTTTCTAAAAAAAAGTAATTGACATCTGTGCAGTAGTTTTCTCATGATTAACAAACAGACTTCCAGATTTATATACTAGTATGATGTATAAAAGTATATACACACTTACATATACCCTCAAAAATTAATATTTTACTAAAAATAAATTTAATAAAAATTATTAACAAATGAAGTTAGATTATTTTATGCAATAAAAAATAATAAATCGGTAGCAGCATAAGAAAGTTAAATGTATATTCTTATATTTAAAAAATGTATATTCTTCAGAGTAAGATGTTTATAAACTCAAAATCCAATCATTTTAGTATTATTTTTTTCCCCCTTGTGTAGTAAAACTTTTAGTTACTATCAAAAATTAATTTTGATAATTGCTGAAGGTATAATCTTTTTTTAATGTTCACTGACACAATGTAATTACCAATGCAATCAGAATTTTAAGAGTAAAGATAGAAGTTCATATTTTAACATGTGTTAATTATATATTTTACAAAATTGTTTTTGTAGACTGTTGAGCTGAAAAATTTACATACAAAAGACCTGTGAAAACCCGTGTTTTTTAAAGGTTTTCTGCAACCGTAAATGACACATTTTTTGTTAATTAAATTAGTTTTTAATAAAATAACAGAACAACCTTTGTTTTATATTTTTGTTTTTTACCTACTTGTTTGTTACAAAGTTATAACAACTCTAACTCAAGTGCCTTTGTTTATTAACCAACTATTGATAGCAGTCTTATATTTTTCATTGATTGGATAGATGGGACAAATTAATTTGCTTGTGCATGTCTACAACTATTTTCTCATTAAAACCTGTTTATATGATTTTATTTATTTTATATTTACCTGTAACTGATGATGTTTTTCTGAATTTTAAAAACTCTTAGTTAATAAGAATATTAATATTATACAAAATGATTAAATTAAACAACTGGCAAAATGATGCCATGTTAAGTGATTTTTCTTTGTGTAGTCTATGGATTTTCCTTAGTTCACTCACCTTTACCAGGCTTTTGTATTAATAACTTTCACTATATATGTTAGTTTGACTAGATTTCAGATTTTACTATTTCTCTTCTTATTTCTTTTTAAAGTAAATAATTAATTAATTAATATTTACTTAAATGTTTTTATTTTGAAACTTTAAGAGGATTACTATTAATATTGTGTGATCAGTTATTAACTGGAAAAACCTGTGTTATATTGATTCTGTATATGCATTTTTCCACACTTCACATGTTGAAATCTGCCTTTAAATTTGTCCCAGTCAGTCCACTTGTATCTCATATAAATGATACTGTTGAAGTGATTTGGTAATTGTCTCTAAAATGTAGCAAAGTACAATCAAATGCTATTTGAATTATGTTGGTTTTTATAAAAATTAAGAAACATAGATTTTGAAAGCAAAAATAAAGTCATAAATAAATACAGAAAGCCGTACTAGATTTTCAGATATCCTTAATATTAATAATTAACATAAGTTTAGTTTGATAATACATTTTTTTTGTATTAAAATAATATGAGATTCTTACTAATTAATTTGATCATTCTTTTCTTCTAAATTAATTAGCTTTAACCCATTATCTATCTCTTTACATACTTTCTAATGTTTTCAGAAATTCCAAAAATTGGTCATGTGTCAAGGATTTTCAAAAATATCATTGATCCTAAAATTTGTAAAATATGTTTGTTTTTCGCTGAATTCTTGGCAGAATTATGAAGAATAGCTTGCCTTAAAAGTAGGAGTGTTACCAGATATGATATTCCAACTATCTGTTTCATAAAATATGATTCATTATTTCTTGTTTTGACTAAACTCTAGAGTATTTCTTGTTTTAGTATTTGATAGTATTTTAGCAGGAAGGAGGAATAAATGGATTATTTTTTCCATTCACATCATCTACAGAACACTCAATAGCCGTCAGTATATAAATAAAGTCATCTACGTATCTATCTAATCACAGAACCACTAGCTTTTTTTTAATTTTCCTCTCTATTGTTATTTCTTATTATAAGTTTATTATTGTATTTTATTACCTTATGCTATTACTATTTCTATTCTTAGTCTTATCTATGAGTAGTCATAATTTATAGCCTGACAAAGCCTTACATACCAGTATTTTTATAAGCTGAGTTTTTCAAAAACAAAAGCATCTCAATGCAATTTATTTAAGCAGTAAATACATTGATGTTAGTTAAATTCTGGTAGAATAATTATCATTTTATGTCTACATGGTTAGCTAATTTAAAAAAGGTATAAAAATATTCAGAAATTTGTTGCTTTAAAAATTAACTGATGAATAAAAAACGAGTCATTGCACTTCTGAAAATTTTGTAGACATTGCCTCTTGTGCAGCCACATGCATTGAATGTGCTTTTTTACCCATGACAGAATGGAGATGGTATATGCATTTGGGATAAGAGGTTGTGTGTGTATATGTTGTTTATTACCATTTTCCTCAAAAACTATTGAACCAATTTCGATGTGTTTTTTTCCATTACATAGGTATCACTTCAGAGCAGGTTCTTAGACATGTTTAACGGTTATAGGCCATAAGGGGGCACTGCAGTAGATTTATTGCTCTAAAACAATTGGGCCAATTTAATGCGGTTATTTCCATTACATAGATATCACCTCAGAGCAGGTTCTTAGATTAGTTTTACGGTTATAAACTGCCAGGGGGCATTGCAGTAGATATGTTTCTTCAAAACAGCTTCATGGTTTTTTAAAATTTTTAATTTTATCACTTGTCACTGGGGTAAATATCATACATCACATTGTATGTCACAATTTTAAAACCTACATTATAATTAAACTAATGGTGATCAATTTACACGTCCTTATTAAAAATTTAACTTTTAATTTTTCTCTGTTACCTTTTATTAAAATGCAAATTGTAATGTAAATGAGTATTAAAAGCAAAAAAATTATAACACTTTGCAGCAAGTTTATGTTGTTATTAATATTATAATTTATTACGAAAAATTTGTAATTTCATTAATGTTTAATTACATGCTTATCTAATTTCGGCCAATATGGCATAATGTTGAATGAAGCATTTCTTTTAAACTACTTTTCTCCATCAATCATAAACAAAATGTTCCACTAATGCCATAGTCATCCATCCTTCTCTGTTATTAATAGATTTGCAAAACCTAAAGCTTTTATTGTAAATGAAGTATATTTTTTTACAAAGTAGTTTCTTTTTTTTATTTACAGTGTATAAGTAAATTAGACACAATTATTAAAATAAATATATTAAAAAAAATTAATAAACTTAAATAGCAGCATCAGAGTTTATATAACCTACATAAAGTCAAGTTTGATAAAGCTTTACAGAAGTTTAAAGGAGCCTCTAAAGCCTGCTAAATGAATGTGAATGAAGCTGTCATGGTTTAGTACAGTTGTCAATATACACAAGCATTCATTGATCTAATGTAAACCAAACTTAACAATTTACTAAATATACTCTCAGCATTGTATTAGTAGGTGGAAATTGTTGTACAGCACTAACAAAAATGTTAAATATTCATGAATCAAAATTCTCACTATAATTTAAATGGTAATTTATTTGTTAGCCTTAGGTTTAATTCTCCAAAATGAAGTTTGATCATTTACACAAAATTTACATTAAAATCTTTCTGAAAACAAGAAATGATCTTTTTTATATTTATAATTACAATTATAAATTTGTTTTATGTTTTATCTTTGTTAAATTAGGAGACAAGAAAAATTACTAGAAAATTATTTTTTTCTAGCGAATGGCTGACCCCAGTTAAAAAAACAGATTACCTAAACAACCATAGCTAAGATGCATTATTGTTTTTAACTGTCTGTTTTATCTGCTGACTTAATTTTCCTCCCTCTTTCACATTGTGTGATAGGGCTTTAGTGATATTCTTATAAAATCATTTTCATTGAAAACTTCATATATATGGATGGATGGATTGATTGAATCCAGACAAGTAATTTTAATTCATACTTATGAAGATTAAAAATTATTGATTATAAGTATTTCACTTTATAAATGCTCTTTGTGCACAGACATTTTCAGATTTGTTTATCACGTGGTAATTTTTAGTTTTTGTATAACCCTCATCCTCAACACATTTAGTCCCTTGCAGTGTGTTTAAGTTGCCAATGGAGATGTACCTTAAAATTATAGTAGTAAAGTGTAGTATACACGTAATTAATTCAATATACTAGTAAAGGCATGGGGGAATTACTAGTAAACTAGTAATCAAAGGTCTGGGTAAATGTATTGCTTGAATATTGTAAAAATTTTTATATATAATATTATCAAGTGGAGTGTTTCTCAATTTGACAGAACCTCTTATTTCCTTTTCCTAAAAAGGAGATCCCTTATTTTTGACTGTAATTCTACATCAGTATTGAATGTAGCTTCTAAAGTCTTTGAAAAACTATCCACCAGTATTTATTTATATTCTGTTCTGCCATAAAGTATCTAGTCTAGTCAGCATATGTGTCTATGAGGTCTACCGTAACTAATCTTAATGAATGTTATTGCCATTGGCACTGAGTTCAAAGTTGGGAAAAGATGATCAGCTGATTTTGCAGAGTGATATTAATATAATATATTAATGATGTAAATAGAATGCCCCTCAATCTAGGATAATCATTATCATTGTGTATTTTAGAAAGACATTATAAGTTAAATATTTCTATTGGTCAGTTAGATTTAACATTTAACTGATGTTAAGGGGTTAAAACATCAAAGTATATAATGGGTTGATCAGTATTGAATATAAGGTTTATTATTTTATAGAGAAGAGGTGTTTATAGATTTAGGTGTTTTGTTTGATTGTGAAGTTAACAAACATGTTCTTTGAACAACATCCAAACCAATCAGAAACCTTGAACTGCTTTTATGTGCCTGTGCTTGATGTAAGATACTTTTCAATCCTTCATCTGTATAAGGCAACGTTTAGGCTAACGCTTGAATACGGCACCCAGATATGGAATTGTAATAGAGACTATACTTCAAATTTAATTAAAGCTGTTTAGGGATGTCTTTCTTTCATTTTTTACATAAAGAGGTTTTGGTAAAGTGTCTTCTGATGACGCTTAGTGTAGATTTCTGGGGTCTGTGCTTCCTGAACAGTTGTTTCAAGATGTTTTATTTGCTATTAAGATACTGAAAGGAAGTCTTCTTCTCCTTGATATAATCAGTAATGGTTTTCAATGCCTTTTATTAGATCAGAAAGAATTTTTTTTTTGCAGAAGCTAGGTTCTTTTGGCAAGGTGCTTGAAGAAAATTAATGTACATCTTGCTGATTCTGTAGGTGTTGTTATTGATGTTGATGGTATTTCAATTATAAGTGAGAGAAGTATTCTGTGATATAATTTTTTACTTGTTTCAGTAACTGACCTTGCTCTTAGCTCTGGGCCTTTATTCATATTATTACGTATGGTTATTATTTTGTTGATTTAAATGATTACAGATAGTTTTACTGAGAACTTTTTTACGTGTCTGTTATTAATTTTTATGCAACATATTAAGGTATATATTGTTCAGTTAAACTTTTCTCCCTGTTTCAATCATTTCAGCTTCCTAAAATTGATTTTCAGTTGATTGTTGTGGATGGCTAAAAGGCAGATGTAATGTCAAAAAAACTATTCAAAAATAAAAATAAAATAGCCACTTACAAACATCCATATAAACAAGGCAACTAAAACCAAAAAAAGAAGTGCATTTTTTAAAACATTCCCTCATGTTGTTCATGTACAATTAGAATGTTCCTTGTTCAATTATATTTTCTAAAAATTTCCCAAGATTGATGATCATTGAACTATAACCCTCCTCTAATATAATCTGGCATTAATGTATAATCTTTAGTATGAACTCTTGGGTTTGAGCAAACCAAAAGTGTTAACGGAAGTTAATTTATTCATTTTTTGTTTAGTAATGATAGTATGCAAATGATCTTGTTTTTGATTTTAAGCCTGAATCTAGAAACTTGAATAAATGAAGAAAGTTGGACAAAGCAAACCTGTAAAATAAAAATAAAATTAATTTATCTGATATTTTTATTAATTAAATACCTTAACTTGTTGGTTATTTTTAAGTATTAATAAATGTACGAACCCTGTAAATAAAAATTTAGCTGTTTTTGTTCTGATTGTTGCTTTCATACATAGAAATAATAATAATAATAATTTTTAGTTTCATGTAGGATAAAATTTGTATTCAATGTGGATTTAAACTTAAAACAAAAACTGATGAATGATCCTTATAAATATTCTTGGTTCTTATTTATTTATGTTTAACCAGTCCACCACCATATTATTTTGCATGTATTTTTATTTATATGTTCATGTAATAAAAGTAATGTTTTTGCACAAAACTAGCGTTTAGATAATTATATATTTCTTCATTTTTTTGTCTCAAATGTAACAGTAAATGTTTTTATTTATTTACTGCTTTTTTGTATCAGATATTTTATTTACAGATCATATGATTATTTAATAACGTAACCAAGTATTATTATTATTATTTAATATAGTCGTAACATTATAATCAAGCATGATAGTAACTAAAATTGTATTTTCCTAATTTCCTTATTTTTAATGATGTAAATAAAAAGTCTAATCACTACATTCCATTAATGTTATAAAATTTTATCTATTATATTTTTTCTGCTAATTTACTAAACAGAAATATTAAGAGCTCAGTAAAACTTTTAGAATATTCTTCAGCTACTTTTATTTTACACCAAGAGCCCTTGTGAATTTGGGAAGTATTTTTTAAGAAAAGTCTATTCTGAAATATAAAAAGTGTAAACATTGTTGTTGTAATCAAATTAAATCAACGTACTTATGTTATGGTTTTTATGGTTATGGTTTTTCAGTTCTTTATAATATTCAGACGTCTTAATGAGCCACTAATTAAGATGTAGCAAAGGGTACTTTGTTGATAATAAAATTTCTGCTAACAGAATCACTGCAGTTCTTCAATTGTTTGATTTTCTTTGTCAGACCAAACATTTTTTTGTAAAGTGCAATACTGTTGAATGACATCCTACTTCTCTTTTGAGCAGGTCACCTTAATTTTTTCTTTAGAGTTTTTGTATAGATTTTATACATTAACAGCAACTTCATAATTGAAAAATTTGAGCAAGATCTCATTTGAGTTCCAGAAAATTATCACTAAAACTTTGTAATACAATACTATTACTTTTTATCCTTAATGAAAAAAAAAAAATTGTATTCTTATTGATGCTTATTATACTGAATTTCCCAATAAGTTGTTTTTCCCAGTCAAGAATGAATCTTAAATGACGTAGTTAATGGAATTATTTATTTTAGTATTGTTTATAAAAAAATTAAAAATACAATTAATGCAGCACATCCAACCATTGACTATGTACATGTTACTTGCACAAGTTTGAGAACAAGTTTATAAATTTAAAATAAGTGTTACATAAAATAAGCCCTGTATATTAGTATTGTTTGCTGCAACTTATACAATATTAACTAATATTATGCAAAATAGTTCTTTTTAAATATTAATGTTTCACTGAATGTGATTTCTTAAAGTAGGATTTCTTTAAGATTGTGATTTCTTTCACAGTAGGATGTGTGTTATTAAGTAAAAAACTCTGCTTATTAGTAAAAATAAAACATATACATTCATCATTAAATTTTGACCACTACAACATATAGCCCTTTTTTATTCAAATCATTTCATCAAATATTTTTTTTTTTAAATCAAAAATTAATTTTATTATTAAAAATATTGAAACTTATCTAGAAAACAAAAAAAATAATTTTCTTAATTGGATTTAATTGATAGTTACTATATGGTTTGATAAGTTGTATTTAACTCTAGAGCAGCATTTCTCAACTTGGGGATTCCGGTGGTATGAAAGTGGTATCATGGAATTAACCTATAATTTTACCCATGAAAAATCATGAAATCATTTTATGAGAAAAAAAAATCACTTAATATAAACATTTTACTTACATTTATAATTACACATGTAAAAAAATAAATTAATGAAATTCTTGCAATTAAAGATGTAAATTAATGAGATTGTTGATGTTTTTCATTTAAAAGCTTTTCATATGTCTGTGTTAGAAACGTACAAAGCAAACTGTTTTCAAGTGAAAAAAGGCAATTCCTATATTTAGTTTTTAGCACAACCATTGACAAAAAGCCCTTTTCACAGAGATAAGTCATGGGAAAAGGGATTAATATTTTCTTTGCTTCTGATGAAATTTCCATATTCTCTTTGACGAGCAAGCCAAAATGTATCTAAATCTTTAGATGTGAATTGTAGTTGTAATGTGTTATCGGCAAACATTTAGATGAGCTGGTCATGAATTTCAACTGATAACATAGCAAGTACAACAACATTTCCACTAAATGGATTCAGTATCCATCTCTTGGAAAATTATTTTTATGTTGTGGGAAATACCCCGTCAACTGAATTTTTAACTTGCGCAAATGCATCTTCATGCTATCCAAACTGTGATGAATAATAGTGTTTTCTTCACCCAAATTTTTCACAATTTAATCAGAAATGAATAGAAACAAATCAAAAATTTTGCTTTGAAGGCAAATAATCCAAATATCAAGCTTCTTAATGAAAGCATAAAATTTGTATCATTAATAAAATGTCTTTAGCACGTCCTTGTAAATTCATATTTAAGTCGTTTAAATGTGAAAATACATCAACTAGTATGACAACAGCAACATATTCTCAATATTCTTTAAAAACATTGAGGATGACATTTGTTTATCCTGGAAATTATATTATTAATTCATCTCTCAATTCCTATAACCCCGTTAATACTTTCCCCACAATAACCATCTGACTTCTGTATGGAAAAGAAGAAATTTTTTTTTCACCCATTTCATCGCACAGATTAGCAAACAGCCTACTCTGTAATGGTCAACTTTTAGTATAATTAACCATTTTTACAGCTTTACAAAAAATTTGTTTGAGATTTTTTGGCAAGAGCATGTTTCTGAAGGAAGCAGTGCATCCATTCCACCGTTGGTATAAAATAATCTTTTAACTTTTTCAGAAATTCATTGTTCTTTCCTGTTATCACCTTTGCACCATCACTGCATACTGCAATACATTTTGTCCAGTCTACGTTATAATTTTTAGTAGCTTCATAAAAAAAAAAAATAAAAAAGACATTACTCTGTTGCATGAATTGATTTGCAAAACAATGTTTTTTCTTTAATTGATCTGTTCCTATTGCATTCATATCTCACATAACTTAAGAACTCACAAATGTTTGCTACATTTGTTGATTCATCAAATTCAATACTAAAAAATTTACTTGAACTCACTTGTTGAATTATCTGATCGCAATCGGCAGCAATCATGTCATCGATTCGCCTTGATACTCTGTCAGAGAGTGGGATTTTTTCAATTTTTTTGCTTCTTCCATGTCTGTTAAAATACCGACCACATCAATTGGAGCATGCAATATGTGGTTTTTTGTGATTCTATGGGATTTGGACATCTTAGTTACTCTTAATGCTATACGCTTCAAGTGTACTTTTATCAGTGTGGCTTGATTTACAAATAGAAGTTTATTGATATCTCAAAGTACATAATTTATTTTGTTTCAAAGAATTCCAAGGTTTTGCTTTTATGATTCAGATGTTTAGTTTACAAGTGTCAAATTAACTTTGATGGCTTCATGCTTTCATCGGAAAGGACTTAAAAGCAAACAACACACTGTGGCTTTCCATCCAATGAGGGAAACCCATCATTTAAATAACTGTCATTGTACAATCTTGACTCTCACAAAAAATCCGAAACCTTAATTATTATTATTTTCAATGAAACTTTGCTTTTAAAAACTTAAATAAAGGCACCATAAGCACGCTTTGCATTTGAAAGTAAACTGATGTTCTGCAAGCCATTTTTATGCTGCTAAGAGCATAACATTTTCAATTATATCATATGCATGATCAAACATGATGCTCTCACAGTGAATATTATGTAAGTAGACCAAATTACAAAGAGCATGTACACATCAAGTTGGAACCTGTGAATTGCTCATGTTTGTACAATTCATACATGCATGCTCATACTCATTGCTATCAACGCAGCTAAGTAGTTTTAACTAGGTTTCATTGGGCTGGAGTTGTGGAATTGCAAAATATTCATTATATATATATTTTTTTTTTACTTTTTTGGGGTCAGAGACCTTTCTTTTTCCTGTTTAGCCTCCGGTAACTACCGTTCAGATAATACTTCAGAGGATGAATGAGGATGATATGTATGAGTTTAAATGAAGTATAGTATTGTACATTCTCAGTTCGACCATTCCTGAGATGTGTGGTCAATTGAAACCCAACCACCAAAGAACACTGGTATTCCACGATCTAGTATTCAAATCCGTGTAAAAATAACTGGCTTTACTAGGACTTGAACGCTGAAACTCTCGACTTCCAAATCAGCTGATTTGGGAAGACGCGTTCACCACTAGACCAACCCGGTGCGTTGGGGTCAGAGACCTAAAAAGGTTGGGAATCACTGCTCTAGAAATAAGGTTATTTAGAAGCATCTAAGTGAATTTAGTTTGTTTTTTCTGTCTGGTAGTTATAATTGTTTGTATTCTTATTGAGTAAATTTATATGTGAATGTAAATTAAGATTTTTTCTCTGTTTAAATTTATTTTAATAAATCTTAGTAGATTTCTTTTGAATTTAACTAAGCATTAGCTTTAAATATGCATGAAATTCTTTTAAGACATTGTTAAGACTGAAGAAATTCAAAGTTTTGGTAAAAAACATACAGTATGTTGTTGGTTGAAATGTAGTGAGAATCATTTATAGGTTTCAATTAATTAAATGTACTTTATTTTCTTATGAATATTCTGGAAGTCTCCAGATATCCCATGCAGCTTTCTGGATTAAACTGTATTTCTTTAGTGTATTAATTGGAATTATAAACTTACATTTATTTTTTTCATATGAAAAACTGTAATGAATGTTTTTTATACGGTGTACAAAGTTGAACAGTTCATGAGATTGTTAATAAAGTACTTTTAAATTATTTTTTTAAATTTCAGTAGAATGTGTAAATTTTAAGAGTAACACCTGAATTTCATTACATTGGATGTATCCAATATAAAATTGTTACTTATTACTTGTTACAAACGTACATTAGATTTTTATTACAATTTCAAAACTGTTGATACTAGCTTAAAAAAAATTTGATTTTTATTTTTAAAAAACAATATTTTGTAAATTTTATTGCTGAAATATGCTTTTAAAAAAATGTATTGTAATTTTAAGTTTTACTCTTTAACGCTACTGCTCATTAAAATGTACTAGAATACATCTTTTTAAGCATATTTTTTCTTTAAAAAAAAGTACTTATTAAAATTATTAGGTTTTATACTTAGGTTGTAGTCAGGTTTTAATGATTATTTGTTGCATGATGCTATTAATAAAAGTACATGAATTCTTACTTTTTTAAAGGTTTTGGCATAATTCTCTTACATCTTTGTAAATAATATGTTATGAATAATAAAATATGATTGTGATGTTTATTTTTATTCAAAAAATAGCAGTTTCTGTACATATTAACTTGGCCACTGTCTTAAGCATGCTTCTTTGAGGGTTAGGGATTTGTGCTTGTACAATGCATTATTTAAATTAAGATAACTGGCTTTTAAATATTTACCATGTAGATATGCTTTGTATATATTTTTTATTTATTATGTAATACAATTTAAAATGTATCTGTATTCAGAATAAGATGTTCAGTTATAATTTACTTTTATTTCTTGATATACTATATTCTTTGTAAGAAGATTATGTGGTTAATTTCTGTGGTTCAAATGAACTGTCTAAAATGTTGCATGTCATTTTATACTGATGACTGGTAATAAATAAAAGAACATGATGTATGGTTAATATGCTTTATTATAAAAATTATAATAACAATCATCTAAACATTGAGTTGTCTTGTACTTTTTACATTGCCCAATATATATGTACATTGTACATATATATATATTGATGTACCCTGCCAGTACATCGGATTGCTCTTACAGTGAATGTAGTGTGCTACATTTTGCATTACCATTTTCTGGTTTGATATTAAATTAAGTTTTATATTTTGTTGTCAGATTAATTTTAAATATTATTAGTCATTCTCATTAGTAATGTTTTAATATATTTCTATTTGTTAATTTTTTAATTGTTACATTTTTATACTTAAGATTTTTCAGTACTCTTCACTTCTTGTAACTTCACTTCTTGTAAACTAGTTCTGATAAATTTTAAATCAGTACTTTGAAGATAATGAAAATTGTAGATTGGTCAAGAAAGCTGCTTTTACTTGTACACAAATTTGTTATTATAATAACATTTACTTTGTTGTGTAGTGCTGATGAAATAAATGGTGCTTAGTGTATTTCTTTTCAATTGTATATTCTAATCATTTATCTCAAAACACAGAGACCTACAAAGTAAGTTCTAGTGGACTGTAATAAAAAATCTCTGTTAATTTTTTAATTTTATTCTCTAGATCTATCGCTTAACAAGGTTATCTCCTTGATTGTAGGATCTTATTGTAGTGTGGTGCTAGCCTAGGTAATTAGCTTAGTATTCTCTTTGAAGAAGGCTGCTGTGATAGTCGTGACTGTTGCTTTTCTTCAGTTCAAATTAATGTTTCTTTTCTATCTTCAGTATAAAATCTCAGGACATTAGAGTTAGTTATAGGGTAAACTGTAGTCCTTATAATACAAAGGCTTTGCAGCATATGGAATGTCTTGAGAGAGCAGCTTCTAAAAATTGATTTTGTTAATAAAGATGAAACGACATTAAAAATTATCTTCGGCCAAATGAGGATCTTGCCCATATTGTTGTAAACTCTGTCTGTGCATCACTTTCAACATCTAGAATTGTAGACAATTTATCATATTGTCCTGTTATGCCAAAAAATTTTTAAAGATTTCTAACAAAAAATAGTATAAGTCTATAATGTATCAAAACATCAGTTCCAGCCCAACAGATAACCTACCAGATAGTCTGCAACATTTAATTGTGGTAACTACTCTCTGTTTTTACATTATCTTCATATTTTGTTAGCTGGTTTTTATAATAATGGATATTGTAATTATCTAAGATTTTTCTTAGATTAAATCAGATTTTAAAATATTTATATTTTAAAATATTGTTGACGTATGAGAAGATTATTTTTTTTGCATAAGGTTTTTCCTGCTAATTTTAAATAGCTTCAGTGTTATTTAAGTGGTATTTTGTAGTTAAGAATCATGAAACACTGACAACTTGCACTCGCCCTTCAAATTTGAAATTGCGCTTGTAGTTTTAAGTTCAGATCAAATCAGATATTGAAAAAGTTGTAATGAAACTACTTTATTTTCCAAGATGCTGTTCTGTGAGATTAGAGTTGTGAAACAATCATGTTTGCAACCAGGGTACTATTTAAATCTTTCCAAGAAATAGTGAAATATTTTCAGAATTTGAACATCAAACCTGTTAAATTGTTTATTTTATCAAAGAGTTGAAAGGTTTTTTAAATGCAATTTAACTATTAGAATAGTGACAGGAACTTCAATGAAAATATCCAGTCAAAATTACTATAGGCCAGTTTTTATTAAATCCAGTTCTGCTATAAGCTAAAAAGTATGACTTACTGAGCTATAGCCACCAACCTAATCTTACATTTATAATTTTTTTTACTGGTAGTTTATTGGTTGAGTTTTTTTCCACTGGTTAACAGCCCTTAGGTTGGTTGACAGCAGCTGTCCACTGTTCTCACTTATCAACCTTTCTCTTTAGCTCCCAGTATCACAGTTCATATCATGTCCAATATCTGTTTTATGAACTCAACAAAAGCCTTCCCCTACAATTTCTCCCTTCCATCTGCCCTTCTATCACCCTTTTAACCAGACCTTGGTGCCTAAGAATGTGTCCTATTGGCTGAGCTCTTCTTCTTTTTAAATGTTTCAAAAAACTACTCTCTTCGTTAACTCTCTTAAATACCTCCTCATCTGACATTTTTTCCATCCAACTTATTTTATCCTTCTGCAACACCATATTTCAAAAGCCAAAAGTGTTTATCTCCTCCTTTCCTCTCCTCAGAAGGAGAGGAAAAGAGAAAAAATTGTCCATGACTCACTCCCATGCAATGCAATACTCCGTACAAGTGTTCTCAGTAATTATTTTCTCAAATCAAGGGTTTTATTATGTGTTGTAAAAAAGTTTTTCTTTTGTTAAAGGCATTCTTTGCCTGGTGTATTCTACTCACTATTTCTTTGTTGCTTCTTCCATCACTTGTTATTTTACTTGCCAAAAATTTAAACTCTCCTACTTCCTGAATAGTCTCACCTCTCAGTTTTGACTGAATAATAAGATAATGAAATAATGATGTTTAATGAATCAGAAGAAATAAAAATATTCTTACATAATCTACTTTAACATCTAATGCAGTCTTACTTCCTACAACAACCTCTTTTATATATCTAAAATATTTATTGACCTTACTGCCCTAATATATTTATGGAGTAAGTGCAACAGTGATCTGTTATAATGTAATGATAAAAAGTTCATGTTATGGTAAGGAAATTTTTTATTAACCATTTACATATTTGATTGTATTGAACTGAATAAATAAATTCTTCATATGAAGTATAGTCATAGTAAAGTATTAGATTTCATTTATTATAATTTCTTTACCTTGGCTGTCTGAAGTTTAAAAACCAATCTTTTATGCTAATTTTATTTCAACTTATTAAAAGGGTGTATTCAGTTGTAATTAAAAGTCGTAACAATTCAAATTCATGTTATAATTACTTCTTTCTAGTTTCTGCAGTAGAATATCTGCTCCTCTCCTCCACTACATCACCTGTTACTTTTTATCACATTTCTTCTCCAATTCTCCCATCATATGCTTATCCATTTTAAACCTTTGGTATTTATCATCATTATCTAAGTATTAGATTACTCCATGTAAACTTTCTCCCACATTGTATTCATAACAAAGCTGCTTTTGTACTCCCAGTTCAGTTCAAGATGCTTTCAATTTTCATCTGTTCTCTTATATTCTATCTCAGATTTTTTTTTTTACTGAACAATTTTGTAATTATGTTCCTTTTAGTTCACAGATTGAGTGGCATACTCTTGCTTCTGATTTTTGGTTGATAATAAATAACCTTTAACTTTTTTACAAAAAAAAATTAAATAGAATATCCTTCATAAATTTCATCATATTATGAAAGTAAAATATAATAAAATAAATCAGTAATTCAATTTTAACAATACTCTAAAACTACTTTGTGCTTTATTAAGTCTTTCTCATTCTGAAAGAAGTTGTCTGCATTCTCGTATATTCTTTTTTATGTTCTCAATCTCTGAGAAAACTCTTGAGTACTTAACTAGGAACTTTTTCGGAACTTATCCGGTATTACTTTCTCACCTAAAATTATTCTGTCACTTGTTTCCCCTTTAATTTCTTTTATTAAATTCCTACACTTTTTAATCTCAAACCTGTCTTGACACTGCTCTCTTTGGCTTTTAGAATCAAGAAATTAAATCGCATCATTTATACTTTCATCTTTTGCTTTCCTCAATCTACTTACTATTGATGCATAATCCTTGACTATAACAAAAAATTCTATAACTAGCCTTTTGTTAAATTCTCATTTCAAAATATTTGTTTTTATCCAACTCCTCTGCTGCTTTGTAGGAGTTTTTTCAACATGATGTAAGGTAGAACTATATTTCTACCATATAGCTTTTGTGTTTTATATAAATCCCTTCTTAAATATAGGTAATGTAATTTTCCTCTTGTTTCCAGTCATTTTGAACTATTTTATATATCAAACATCTCCAGACATTATAAACACTTACTTTATTCATTACCCTCTGCTGCCTTCATTCTTTTTATTATTCTTATGTTTCCTTATTTTACATATCCTTTCTGGTTAGATTTCTTATTTCTTCTTCTCCTGTTTGACTCTTCCTTTTTCTTTAATTTTTTTCAGTGACAAATCTCTACGGTTTGTAAAATTATTACATTTATTTACAATAAATTATTTTTCTGCTATTGAGCAAATAAATTTATTCATAGAAATAAATACTTGTCATACTATTCAGTTAAATCAAAATAAACACACAGACTACCTTTCTGCTGATTTATTTTTAATTTGATATACCTAAATATGACTGTCTGATTAAGTTAGAGGTTTATATTTGCATAGTTAATCATTTGTAATTTTTTATTGTTTACCTTTCACTTACTTAATATATATACTCTTAGAAGAGTATATAGAAGTGAAGAGTAAATATATTTACTCTTCACCTGTTTAATATATATATATTTTATTTTAGTAATATAATTTTTGAGCTTTTTATTAATGTTAATTGGAATCATAATCATATATTTATTTTGTTATGTGCGATTTCAGGTGCTACAAGTGTTGATGTTGGTGATATAACTGAACGTAAGGAGCTTCGTAAACGACTAAAGTGCAAGTCATTTCGGTGGTATCTTGAAAATGTGTACCCTGAATCGCAAATGCCACTTGACTACTACTATTTAGGAGAGGTATATTATTTGTTTATTAAAACTGATATTGAAGTAGCTTACATTCAGATATGAAATAGCTATTTTACCTAGCTTTGCCCAAATGTGAAATCATTTTATCCTTCCAGTACTTCTCAAAGTTAACAGGTCATTGATGAAAATATATTAATTAGAAAAATTAGCTGGAAGAAAAATGAAAAAAAAAAACAAGGAAAACAATTTTTCAATAGTAAAACCATGCAGTGCAGTTAACTGATCAAACAAACTAGTTATTTTGTAACTCAAGAGTGATATAATTTCTTTAAAACAGTACAAACCTTTCTTCCATACCAGCCCAGCGCATGATTACAATATTAAACCATCGTACCAAAATGTTTTTTTAAGTCTATGACAAGAGTTGATAAAGAAGTGGACCATTTTTCTAGAGGAATTTCTGCCATTTTTGTATACCTAAATGTTCAAGAGATGCTTTGTTAAATAGCAAAACCCCAATAAAAATCTATCCAGTGGTTCATAAGTTTTAAGGTAACTAACAGAAGACCTTTTGAATTTATTAATGTGCATAGATTAAAAGTTGTAGGCTTGTACTGTTATATTCATAGTAACTTTGAACCATTTAATTCATATTCTTATCATCAGAAAACTTCCTTCAAGAACCCAACATTTAAGATTGATTAATAAATTTGGAGGCTGCCTGAAGTCACATTGAGGAAGTAGGGCTGTAGAACTATGAATAGTTCTCTCTGCTGAAAACTTTCTTAAATTTTGAATTACCATATTAGCTTTGAAAATAATTAATAAAATTTGATAATCCATAATAGTATTTGATAGTAGCTAATAAAATTTGGCGTACATAATTGATTCAAGATTTTGATGGAGAGCTACTACCAAGGAGTTCTTTCTTTATCATTGTTTACTGCAGTTATTTACTCAGGACATACTGTAACATATTACATTCTTTTCTTTGTTGTTTTGATCTCATTGGACATTGGAAATTTTCTCATGTTGATTAAATTATCATATATTGTTATAAATAAAAAGTGTAGTTAACTAAGGAAACTAACCCAACTTAAATCGTGTAAGATGGTAGGTGTCATCATATATAATCTTGTGTTTATCATATACAGAAGTTTGTAATATTTATTTCCATATGATTTCCAAATTGAAATGCAATATTCATGTAATAATTAAAAATGATTAACATGCCACATTCAATATGTATATTATATAAAACAAGTAAACATAATTTTCAAATAGGCATTTGTTCATTGTTGAATTAGAATGAGTGTTATATTTAAAATGAGTTACCTTTATAAGTTCATTGTGACTATGTAATAATTGTCTGAAAAATTGGATATATATATATATATATATATATATATATATAGCAAGTGGAAAATTGTTAAATGAGGCTTAAAAAAAATTCATGATTGATATTTTTAGGTAAAAAATGCAGAAACAAGAAATTGCTTAGATACTTTAGGACGTAAAAGTGGCGAACATGTTGGTATGAGTTATTGTCACGGACTTGGAGGAAATCAGGTATAATATTTATATTAGTTATTATTTACTACTTTTTTGATGAAGTTTACAACAAATCTAATTAGAAAAGTTTTATATGAGTTGATGATTTATTTGTGTAGTTAGTCTCATGAAATGTAGTGATGTGAAGAGCTGTATGTTATTAATCCAGTATACTTTATCAGATCAACAAGAATTTAAATGAAAATTCAAAAAGGGTATACTCTAAAGTATAAGATAGGTTCTAAATATTTATGGAATACATTTATCTTAAAAGACTTTTGTAAATTAAAGAGTTTTTACATTATACAGTAAATTCCTGATTATCCGCTGGCTGATGCGTCAGAAAATCCGACTGTGATGCCTGTCAGAAAAAGTAAAGGTTTAGAAACTTATAAAGAAGCAAAAAAAATTTAAGTTTTTGCATCATTCTGTGATAGGTTTGACTCTTGCTTCAATCTGTGCTTGTTTTGATTATGATAAACCGTGCTGTATAGTTCATTGTGGATATGATCATATCCACAAGTTAGTTCATTGTGCAACATTATTACATTATTGTACTATGCAGACTACGAAGTTCAATTAAAAGAAGTGTTTCAGTCATTAAAACAACAATCAGTCACACCTTATTTAAAAAGAAAAAAAAACAATGGTAAAATGCACAATTTAATTAATTTTTTTTTTTTTTTTGTTAGCTAATGTAGTGATAATAAGCATTTGTTTAGCATTACATAGTACATACACTACTGTTTGTACAGTCTGTTTACTTAAAGTATTAGCGATAGTGAACATTTTTAATATGTATTTCGAATAAACTAGTGGATATTACTTTTACCAGGTACATAATAGTGTAGTGTAGCATACTGTATTCTATATTACTATTTATATTTACATGCTATTACATTAATATTATAATGCATGTAAATACTGAATTGCAGTACAGTAATAGGTCACTTTAACACACGTTATTTAATTAAATATTATTTTTGGATTGACTGCAATTTCATGTTATTTTGGATTATTCGTGATCCTCTTCCAGGTTATTATTGCGGATAATCAAGAATTGACTGTACTTTTAGCAGCAGATTTTTTTGATTTTTGCAGCTCTTTATTGCCATCAATAATGTTTAAAACAATTTTGAAATTCATACTTAGATACTTTGTCATGTTGGCAATGATATCATTGATATTCTTGAATCACACTGCTTTCAGATTTTACTTCAAATAAGAAAAAAAAGATCAGCTTGTGCCAAGTAAGAAAGATATGATGGCTGCTCCAGACATTTTATTGTTTATTATATTGCGTAATGTAGTTCTTGACCAGCAAATTTTAATTTGCTAGAAACATTTCTGAGTATGTTAAATGCTATGAATTTTTAAATCGTTGTGGAAAATCCTTTTACTGTTTCTGGCACAATTACCTCAAGGGGTTTTTTCTTGCATTTCAAATTTGCTTAATGTTCTTGTCTTTTGCCATGGTAGCCAGATGCCCACTATGAAAATTATCAACATTCACATGACCATGACTTAACAGAAACATGTATCACTTATCAATTTGTGATTTTTTTATTGTCATTTTACTGTGATTTTTAAAGTTACATTAATGTTAAGATTTTTTTTTTAAGCAAACTTGTTTCTTTTGCCATTGGAAGTAGGTGAAAACTACCAGTCGCAGTTTGCTTGCAGAAAATGACTGTGTTGGGCTCTCACCAACTAAACCCTTTCTTAGTAACACACGAATACTGAACCCACCAAAAGGCATAACACAGTCTCTGGTGGGATTTGCAGGTCCAACAACCAGAAGGAGATGTTGAGAAGTGGAACAGGGATCAAAGGAATAATATCCACCTACAGCCAGCCATGAATGAAGAACGCACCCTCCCCACCACAGGCTATCCTTCCAACATACACTAACTTACATCCCCCCCATGCATGGAAATGCTCATCGCTGTGATGTGAGCAGCATCATTACCAGACAGAAAAAGGCAGCAGGAACTCGAAGTAGTCCCACTTGCAATGACAGAGAAAACACATCCACAATGTGTTTTCTCTGGGTACGAGGATGGGCACCTCCTACCCATGAATGTTGCCCCCTTACCTAATTCTTCAGTCTCCTTTTTCACAATAATTCCCCTCACCATCACAGAAACCGTGTTCCATCCCTCAGTAGAGTCAAGCATGACAGTTAGAATGTTGTCAACTCAAGAAGGAAGAGTCCCATCTCCGTGACATCACACCCTTGTATTCATCCACTGATCACACATGAAGATCACATGCTCAACATCATCAAGAGCACCGCAGTATGAACACAAACAAATTGTCTGCTACGTCCCCTGGCATGCTGATAAGATCTGAAACAGCCATGACCCAACAGGAGCTGAGTAAGAAAGTAATCAACCATAAGAAGTCATTGTATACTTCATTGGGAAGTATACAATGTATGACCCAACAGGAGCTGAGTAAGAAAGGAATCAACCATTAGAAGTCATTGTATACTTCATTGGGAAGTATACAATGTATACAATGTTAGCGATCCACCCTGAACTTTGCCACCAGGTTTGTCAGCAGCATACCAGCAATAACAAACACCACATCAAAGGACCCTTTCAGTCCATGTAACCTGAGCAGACTAGCTGAGACATCTTCCTCTGAACCCGCTCGAGGATCAGTCTGGTACATTGTTTGTCCAAGGCTCTTCTCCAAGAAGGAGCTCCATACAACAGAATCAAATTCATGTCACTAGATTATACACATCATTTTGACGATCTCAGAATGTTACTGAAAAGCCTCCTCAGCATGGTCACAGTCTTTTCTACACTCATAGCGACTTCGACTATATGTCTCTGAAAGGAATGCCATCCATCTAGCCATACCCCAAGGTACTTAACTGAAGTGCCAGGAATCAGACACCACGCACCCAAAAGCCAATAGACCCCAGTCTTTGCCTTCTGGCCATCACCAGCACCTTTGTCTTCTCTGGAGCCAGTTCCAGCCCTTTATCAAGTAGCCGTGCAGTTGCCAGATCGATGGCCATGTTACCCCTGTCCATCACTTCCTTCTCAGCTCTGCCCACTGAGACCAAAACCAAGTCATCAGCAAAGACTACAGGAACAACACCCTTGGAGAACACTATCTCAGGATCCTCAGACTATATTCCACTCTAGGGTCCCAGAACAGAACCCTGCAGCACATCCTGGTTGGCCATAACACCTGGCCCAGCCTCTGACACTAGATGCAATGATAGTTCCCTTACAGAAATAAGACTATCACCTTCCTTAGATAGGCGTCAATCCCATTAGCATCAAGTGACTTGAAGATTGTCGATCACAGCAGGCTGTTGAAGGCATTCCTAACATCAAAGAAGATGACCATTGTAATACACCTCTTATGCCTTAACCTAACTGTCACTCTGTCTACAATATCCATGACTTTTGATCACGTCAACAGCCAAGACTCCTCCTTGAAAGCCATACTGGTATGGACTTAACCCACTGCATCGAACGATTTATCGCATCACCACAATCTTCTCAAACAATTTCATGAAATTGTTAATCAAATAGATTATCCTGCAAGCCGAAAAGTCAACAAATTCGTTGTTCTTCCTAATCAACACCATCCTTGACTGTTTCCAGTCCCGCAGTATGTATTTGTTGACAGGATATAGTTGAACACCTCTAGCACCATAATGGAGTCACATGAACCAGAATCCTGACAACCTCAACCGAAAAACCATCAGGTCCAGGGCTCCTCCGCATCTTCATTCTCCTGACAGCGGCAAATATCTCCTCCCAGTCAAACTGTAGAATTTCATTGGCTACTATCTCCTCCTTTCTGGAGTAACAGCCTGAAGAAAAAAGCGCAGCTACAGTGCTTTTCAGATGACCCATCTGTAAGGACCGACAACATGCATCCAAATCTCTTCAAAACAATCTGTTATTCCTGGCTCCAGACATCCCCATCAACATCCCGACAGCTGCATCCAACAGTCCCTCTTGGACATCATGATGGCCAGCTTACACTCATTCCTGGATTTGACAAAGGGAACTTTCACTAATTCCCTTTGATCCAGGTCTGCACTACAATTTAACCTCTGAAGCTGCTGCCATGCTGACCAGCAAGCTGTCCTCAGAGACCCACTTGGGCATAGCCTTTTTTTTTTTTTACAATAACCCCTGCTGCCTTGCAGGTCTCTGTAACAGCATGTGTAAAAACATCCAGCCTCGGCTAGGCCTCCATGCATAGTCCAGTTGCGATTAGCTCCCTAAACATAAAGCAACCTTCTAAGCACACTACCACCCAATCCTTGCCATTTGAGGGACCACAGCATCCATTTCAAACTGGATGATCTGGAGATCATTCTGAGAGATCTCTTCCAACCTCCCAAAGGCCGACCCTGCAGAAATGATCAGCACTGATGAGAGTCAGATTTATCCACGAACGACCATCATTATACATAATATAATTATACATAAGCATACATCAGTCATCAAAAGTAGGAAACTAATGCAATAAATAAGTTCTGCAGTAATGTTTGTATTTAAAAACGCAGACAGACTTGAAAATAGACAACACATAATCAAAAAAGTAATATAAAAAACCAGTTAAGGAACACAGTTAATTCAGAGCCCAGACAAACAAGTTGAAGTCCATCCATGACTATCAGCAAACCTTTTTTTTTAGCAAACTTATACTTATATGAAGAAGTGTGATCAAAAAGTATCTGACCCATTTTTTATCATTTGTAGCAATGGAGAGAGACCGTCATGAAATGTGTCTTGTGTATGACATATTGTTTTTCTGCCATAGCAGCCGTGAAAGTAAAACATGTGACTGTTCAAAATAACTGGACAGGTTAAGCAGATAATCTACATTAAATATTGTCAGAAACTTTAGAGACAATAAAAATGATTCAAACAGCTTTTGGTAATCAAGCTATGAGTGTTACCTAAATTAAAGGTTAGTATCATCATTTCCAAGATGACCGAACATGAATCAAAAGTGACGAATACGGTGGCAGATCTTCTATCAGCAAGGATAAAAAAAAAGTTGAGCAGGTTCAATAAATTTTTATGAATAATCATCAATTAACAATTAAGATATCTTCAAGATGAATTAGAAACCTTCTTTGGCTCAATCAAAATATAATTTTGCAGCATGTAGTAGAACAATTTGTTCCAAAACTTCTTATTCGTGAACAAAAAGAAAATAGAGTGCAAGATGTTCTGGAAATGCTAGTAATGATACTAATTTTAAATTAGAAATTAAGCATGGTTCTATGGTTATTACCCTGAGACAAAGCACAATCATCCTACAGGAAAACTCTAAGTTCTCGGCACCAAAAGAAAGCTAGGCAATCACAAAGCAATATGAAGGTCATACTGACAATCTTTTTTGATTATCAAGGGATAGTTAATCATGATTATCCTGCTCAAGGACAAATTATCATGGAATACTACATAACCATTCTTCATCAGCTTAGAGATACTGTTGAGACACAAGAGTTCACAGCTTTGGGAAAATGGTGATTAGAAAGAATTCATATGATTTGCTTAATATGATTCCATGTCCTGATAATTGAAAAAAACCATAAGCATGACTTTCATGCTTTTGTGAAAATTCATCATAACAATACTCCAGCTCATGCATCACAACTTATCCAGAGATTCTTGGCAAAGCATGGGATCAAACAACTTCTGCAAGCTTCTCACTCAACAGACATGGTTTCCTGCAACTTTTGGCTCTTTCCTAAGCCTAAAATTTTTCTTAAAAGAAAAAGATTTTAAGACTTTGTAAGAAGAGATTAAAAGAAATAGTGTTCACTGAAAAATGCTTCCAACAATGGAACCATCACTAGCATAAGTGAGCTACATCAGATGGGACCTATTTTGAAGCAGACACAAGTAGTTGAACAAAATGGGTTAAGTATTTTTGTTTTTGTGAACCAAGGTCAGATATTTTTTGATGATACCTCATAAACTGTTCAGTAATACCTTTTGAACTGTGATCTCACATTATATAAATTAATATCTGTTTCTTCTGCTAGTGGAGAAACAAGCATAATTCCAGCAGTATTTTGGCATCATGAATGCTGCCACTTATGAAATACTAATTCCACTTTCATGAATGCACAATTTTTCAGACAGATATTGCTGATGCATAGGATTTATTTAAGTTATTGTTTAGCTTCATTATAAATTAAATGTATCTCCCAATGCACTATTACTAAAATTTAACAAAAAAAAGTTTTTTTAAAAGATTCACTGACTAAAAAGTTACACTGTAACTTCAGAATTTAAAGAATAAATATTTTTTATCAATATAGTATAGCCTTTCTTCACCCCAGTCAGTTGATACAAATTTTTATACAAGTGACAAGGTGATCAACAGGATTCTAATATTTTGAACCGAAGATAAATTTTAAAAGTATTTTAGGATAGGCATATTGATGTTTGTATTGTTTGGTTTTTCATCAGATGATTAAAAATTATATTCAGGAAATAAGTACTGTTGAACTACAGAAAACTCAATAATTTTTTTTTTTCTATCATCAGCCTTAACTTAAGTAATTTTCTATATAGCATCTGCCAATAAGGGCACTTATTGTAATTGACTAATATATTTTATATTCCTGAACTAGGGTAAAAATCCATTATGACCTTGTGACCAAATTTACTTTCCTTTTGTAATGTCATCAACCAAAGAAAAAACTAAGAGCAGCATTTGTCAATAAGGCTTGTTGTAAGATAAAATTTCTTATCTGTTTCAAAAAAATATTGCACAAAAGCTTGCGAGTTGACATCCTCTGGATAAATCTGTACTTTTTCAGCAACAGATAAGCTTCCAGCCATGATTGATTGTGGAGATTAATAAGAAAACTGTTGTGCCACTAATGACAGTTTGGTTTAACAATTCTTCCGTGTATTTCATCTCAGATTTGCCAGCAAATCTGGATTTTTTTTTTTTTTTCAGAAAGCACCTTCACCACCCAATATACGCATAGCAAAGAACAGTTGAAAATAGTGGGGTTCAATTTGATACTGGTGGCTCTTGTTTTTCAAACAAAGAGAAGGCAAGGGCCACCCACTATACATGTGTATGATGGCATTCAAACACATACACATATTTGTTTCAAGTTCTTGAAATCCTTGATCCAACATCAATTGAAAATTCATATCGTCTTTACTGTAAAATTCACATTTATGGCTATGAATTCTAGCTGCTTTCAAATTTCTTATATTAAAAAAGTGGTTATCAGATCTATTGAACCCTCTTTAATTGAGTTGAAATTTTTAAATTCACTCAGTGAGAAGTAAACACAATTTATTGTTCTCATAGTGGTTACAAAAAAAAGTTAGTTTTAGTTAAGTAAACAGTAAGTTTTACATTTACAAAGTTGATGACTTTTGAGAGCATGTAGGTGGGAAGTCAGTGTGCTTACTCTCTGAATGAAGTGCTCTTTGCAATAGTATAATTATGTATATATAATTATTAATATGAATACTTATAGTGAGTCACTTATTTTAAAACTTCACCTCATTTTAATATGGTAAGAAAGAAATGAGAATCAAATTTTATTTGTTTTTTAAGGAGCTCATGTCTTTCTGTATTTAATTACTTACACTGGTCCTGGGTAAGATGTTTGTTACATCTCTTACAACCTCAAATTCCACAATACCTGGAATGTGTCAAGTAGCAGCAATCTGAAAAGAGAAGGTATTTAAATATTACAAAAAGACCAATACCATAAATAACATTCAATCATTTCCTCTACATCACCGAAGTTAAATAACATGGAATGTCATTTCACCCCGTGGTTTTGCTATTCATTATAGTGATTAATTACTTCATATCAGTTACTGCTTTTTATAAAAAAAAAATTTTATCAGCTCTTTTATAATTGTAATTAATCTTAAAATTAAAAATGATAAACATAATTATAAAATTTTTAATTATTTTTAAATTTGCCACATTATGTTGATTTCTCGCTTATTAAATAAGCTTAAACAAGCTTTTACTTGTCTTGTAAGTTTAATAAAAGTGGTATTGAAATAAAATTTCTACCATAGTTGATATAATCTCTTAACATTATTTTTAACTCAATTGTGAAAAGTTGTATAGGCTATTTTTCCGTATTTAATTCCCCTAACTGGCTATGGGTAACAGAGAGCTGACGTTTGGATAGTCAGAAAGATAAGTAGAAAAATTTTAGGAAGAGTTATTTTAATTAACAGCCCCCTCAGGGAATAAACAACAGGGATTGATGGAAGTCCTGAGATTAGAAGAGGTGAAAACTTGAAACCAGGCAGGTATGTTTATCTTAGAGAAAAAAATCTACCACTTCAAGGAATTCTTCTCTTCCTAAGAGGGCTAAATAGGTATGCAAACCAATCTGTTTAATTGTGAAAAGCATCATTATTGAATCACTCATAACTAATTCTTACTTTTTCTAAATAATTACAGAACTGAGCTATTCCATAACACTACCTAATCAAAGTTAGCATTAGTTACTTTGATTAACATTCCCTAAACATTAATTTTTTTGTCTTCAGTCATTTGACTGGTTTGATGCAACTCTCCAAGATTTCCTAACTAGTGCTAGTCGTTTCATTTCAGTATACCCTCTACATTTGTTTTACATATTCCAAACATTGCCTGCCTGCACAATTTTTTCCTTCTACCTGTCCCTCCAGTATTGAAGCGACTATTCCAGGATGCAGTAATATGTGGCCTATAAGTCTGTCTCTTCTTTTAGCTATATTTTTCCAAATGCTTCTTTCTTCATCTATTTGCTGCAACACCTCTTCATTTGTCACTTTATCCACCCATCTGATTTTTTACATTCTCCTATAGCACCACATTCCAAAGCGTCTAATCTTTTCTTCTCAGGTACTCCAATCGTCCAAGTTTCACTTCCATATAAAGCGACACTTGAAACATATACTTTCAAAAATCTTTTCCTGACATTTAAATTAATTTTTGATGTAAGCAAATTATATTTCTGACTGAAAGCTCGTTTCACTTGTGCTGTTCAACATTTTATATCACTCCAGCTTCGTCCATCGTTAGTAATTCTACTTCCCAAATAACAAAAATCTTTACCTCCATAATCTTTATTCTTCCTATTTTCACATTCAGTGGTCCATCTTCATTATTTCTACTAGATTTCACTACTTTCGTTTTGTTCTTGTTTATTTTCATGCGGTATTTCTTGCGTAGGACTTCATCCATGCCGTTCATTGTTTCTTCTAAATCCTTTTTACTCTCGATTAGAATTACTATATCATCAGCAAATTGTAGCATCTTTATCTTTTCACCTTATACTGTTACTGTAGATCAAATTAAATCAAATTAAAAGAAATTGTTCTTTAACATCATTAATTGCTAGTTCTGTGTAGAGATTAAAAAGTAATGGTGATAGGGAACATCCTTGGTAGACTCCCTTTCTTATTACGGCTTCTTTCTTATGTTCTTCAATTATTACTGTTTCTGTTTGGTTCCTGTAAATGTTAGTAATCGTTCTTCTATCTCTGTATTTGAACCCTAATTTTTTTTAAATGCTTAAAATGTTATTCCAGTCTATGTTATCGAATGCCTTTTCTAGGTCTATAAATGCCAAGTATGTTGGTTTATTTTTCTGTAACCTCATCATTATCATGGGCGCTTATAGACATATATACGTTAACAGTCGTTGTCAGTTTAGGTTTCGATTTTATCCTTTTTACAATGGTTCTATCACTATGCATTTTGAAATACTCTACTCTCTTCCCTATATTCTTGTTCATTACGAAGCCTACTCGTGCCTGCCCATTATTTGAAGCTGAGTTAATTATTCTAAAATCACCTGACCAAAACTCGTTTTCCTCTTCTCACCGAACCTCCCTAATTCCTACTACATCTACATTTATCCTATCCATTTCCCTCTTTAAATTTTCTAACCTACCGACCTTTTTTAGACTTCTAACATTCCACGCTCCGACTCGTAGAATGTTATTTTTTTAATTTTCTGATTCCTTAGTAGTCCCCACCTAGAGATCCAAACCGGGGACTAGTTTACCTCCGGAATATTTTACCAAGGAAGGTGCCTCCATCATTGCTATATGAAAATGCAGAGAGCTACATTTTCTTGGAAAAAAAGCAGCTGTAGTTTTCCATTGCTTTCAGCTGCGCAGTACTCAGAGGACTGAGTGATGTCGATATGGCTGTTTATTTTTCTTTAATCTTCCTTCTATTATTAATCTGAGGCCTAAAATTGCTTCCCTTGTCCCTATACTTTTTCTGAAACCAAATTGGTCTTCTCCTAACAGTTCTTCCACTCTCCTCTCAATTTTTCTGTACAGAATTCTAGTTAAGAATTTTGTTGTATGGCTAGTTAAGCTAATTAGTGGTGATTAAAGTGGTGAAAAGATAAATCGTCCTGACCTACAACTACTCGTCCATAACAACTACTGAAAGAGCTGCTGCCCTCTTTCAGGAATCATTCCTTAGTCTGGCTCAGCAGATACCTCTCTTATATTGTTGCACCTTCAGTCCAGCTACTCTGTATCACTGAGCACTCAAGCTACCTTATCAACAGCAAGGTCTCATGATTTATAGAGGGAGAAAACATTAAATTAATAGGTTAAGATAGTGCCGTGATCAAACAAGCTAAAAATTTGAGATTATTATGGTGGGAGGTTTTATGAAACTTTGATTAAAAAGCAGTTTTGTGTTTCCAGTAAATTGCTATTTAGGACGTATAGCATATTATTAAAGCCATACAAAATCTTAAGTCAAATGTATGAGGTTAATAGATAAGAAGATGAATTATTCATTTAATACAGCATTTTACATCCATTTGTGTTGGTAAAAGTATTGTCTGTGTAACAGGAAATTGTGTTCAAGTAGAATAATCAAGGTTAAAGAAAAAATTGTTTGTATTCTTTTGCAATTGAAAAGTAAACTGTATTGCTGTACCTGGTATGTTGGAAGAGTTGTATCATGGAATATGAATGATCTGACATAAGGTAAAATGTATTTGGCCAAACCCATGTTCAATGAAGAAAACCCCATAGATCACTAAAGTTGAAGCAGTTTGCCAGATACTCTAACTACTTTTATGGGCTATCACATAATCTGTGTAATTAAAATGTTCTTAGAATAATGAATAATATAAGTAATTGTAATATGTATTTTCACCTCATGAAATGTTAGGGGTTAATTTTATGGTAGTAATTGATAACTATTTCATTATATATATTTTTCACTGACTACCATTCAAATTCACCTTTTACTTATTTGTGTATTTTTTGCAGGTATTTGCATATACTAAAAGACAGCAGATCATGTCTGATGATAACTGCTTGGATGCTGCTAGTGCAGATGGACCAATCAAATTGGTTCGTTGTCATGGAATGGGTGGAAACCAGAATTGGGTCTACAGTGAAAAGGTATTACTGTAGTTTATAAGGGAATCAGTCTATGTTAGATACCTGTTACTTATTGTTTTCATATACAGTTTAGGATGCACAGCTTTTAAAAAAGATTTTTCAGGAAATAGAATATTATCTGTAATGTGGAAGAGTAAAAAATATATACAATACTTAGAAATGTTTTTTTTTAGTAAACTCACAGTATAAGTATGGTAAAAAAGATTAACACAAGCCTGTGATGTTTGTGTTTTTTAATCTTTGATAATTGATCCATATATATTTTTTAATGCTGATTCCAAAAATAACCTTCATTTTTTCCATCACATCAGGATTTTTTGCAAATTGCAAATTTCAAAATTTGTAAAAAGTTGAAAAATTGCAAAAATGTGAAACAATAAAATAGATAAAAAACTTTTTTCTTTTTTTTTACAATAAATTAGTGTAAAATATTCACTTTTTGGCTTATATATGCATTCTTATAACTAAACACTTAAGTGCTCTGAAGAGGAGGGTGGGAGGTCATTGATCCCTTAATTTCGAATGAAAATTGCCACATAATATGCCTAATTTCTATTATAGTGCATTTTTAAATGAATTTATTTTTATTTATTTAATTGATTTTTATAAGATACATCATGTCTTTGGGAACCACTCCCCCTCTTCACACATCCTTATTGATGAAGTATGTAAAATACTTACAATTTTGTTTCATGTGCCGAAGTTTCTTTGGATACCTTATACTCTGCTTCGCACTTTTACTTCTATGTTCTCTATAGGGTTCATCTTGGTGTAACATCCAGCAATAGTCTGCCATCATTGTTTTAGTCCATTTTTCTTGATGCTGCCTTTCCATTTCTTTCATGTCCTGATGAAATCTTTCACCCATCTCTTCGCCAACAGCACCCAAATTTTCAGGAAAATAATCCACATGTGAATTTAGGAAGTGAACCTTCAAGCTCATGGAACAGTCTAAATTTTTGTACTTGTGCAGGATTCTCTCAATGATTGATATGAAATTTGGATCCTTATTGCCCAGAAACTTGCTTACTATATCTTTAAAGGCTCCCCAGGCTTCTTTTCTTGCAATTTCCATTTGTTTCTCAAAATTATCATCTTTGAGAAGTTTTCTAAAGTCAGGACTAGTAAATTGGGTGGTTGATGACACTGGAAATTTGTCACAGATGTATTTAAAAAATTTACCTTCTTTTGGTAAGGCTTTGACAAATTGCTTCATCAAGCCCAATTTGTTATGCAGAAATAGAAGGAGAACTTTATTTATATCTATGAGAGCTTTTTAGGGCACATTTTTGGTTCCAGGTTCTAATGAAGCTCTTTTTGGCTAATCTTTCCTTATTCAATGAATTTATCTATCTGCTATCCAATTCACACCTTACCGTATCCTCCTTGTCATCCTAGGAGCATTGATATTATTTTGAGATTGCTGCACGTAATCCACTTATGATTGTTGTATTTAATTTGATCGAGAACGAATTTCAAATTATCGTAACCCTCTTTTAAATGTACAGAATGTTCTATGGGTATTGACAGATACGTATTCCCCTTGTGAAGAAGGAGAGCAGTTTCTTTTGGATGAGTCTATGATCAGTCTCCAATCGGTACTGCCGTATGAAATGTTAAATAGAGTCAAAAGTCCATGTACATCAGTGCAGAAGACTAATTCTCCTTCTTCCAAAAAATATGGAAGGAAATCCTTTCCTCTGAACCTGAACAAGGAAAATAAGGTGCCAGCTGCTAGCAGGTTCTTCTCTTTAAGCCTTGAACCAAGTACTTTTGAATTTTTTTTAGTCAGATATAAGTCTCGAACCAAATCATTTAGTTCAAAATGTGAATAAAGCTCTGGTGCACAGTTATCTCCAGGTTCATACTGCTTGATGTTATCTTCATTTAAATCACTTGTGGAACTGTCTATTTCAGATAAATTTTCTGGTTAAATTGGAACTGATACATCTGGACCATGAGGAACATATTTGGATTGACAATTCTTTTTTATTCAAATTGAAACTGTGAACACCAGTTGAACAAAAGTAACAATCATAGGTGTGATTTCACGGATTTCGCTATATCATCGGAACTCCAAATCCGAACGCTTCTTGTTCACCCTTTGACCACCGTCAAGTCCTTCAACACATGTGTAGCAAAATAGTGGGGTGCCCAAGTTTTGTCTTGATCTGTTTTTGTTTCAAAATACATGAGGTACACTTGTCAAACAAAACTTGTTATATTTCTTTTTGCCTTTCCACCATTAACTCACCACAAATGTAACAAAAAGAATCTGCATATTTTTTGCAGCCTCTTAAAGTCATTTTGAAAATGGAAAGCATGATTTATGGCCTGAAAATATATTTTTCACCGACAAAAACGCATTTGATCACAGAGGATGGAAAAAACTCAATTTATACACACTGAAGGTTGAAACAGCACAGATAGTAGTTGCACAGTACATGAGTGATGAAGATAGCTGCCAATAAACATGTTACATCTTGTTAAGTCTTGTCACAACCTATTGGCCAATCTCTCTCACCGTCTCGTCATCTTCAACCCAATCTCCTCCTCCACTTTCCTCTCCAGACCATTTTAGCTATAAGAATGCATAGAATAAGCCAAAAAAGAGAATGTATTATATTAATTTATTATAAAAAAAAAATTTTATGTCTACTGTATATCACATTTTCGCAAAACAGTCAATGTTTCAATGTTTTACAAATTTTTAAATTTGCTGACATGATGGAAACAGTGAAGTTATTTTCAGATTCAGCACTAAAAATTACATAGGAGTCAATTATTAAATGTTAAAAAACATTCCACAACCCAAATTTTGCAGGCTTGTGTAATAAGACAATATTAACTATAAAATAATGTTTACTTACCTATCCTGGTACTACAGTCTAATGTGGACTTTGGCCTCTTCAACAATTCACTTCCAATACTCTCTTCTCTGAACCACCACTCTCCATTCCTCCACTCCCATTGATCTCAAATCCTCCAGCACCTCATCCAGGGGAAGATCATGTTACCATGATCTTTCCCTTCTTGTATTGTTTAACATGTCTGTCTTACAGTTCTGTTTTAATATTGTTTGCACATTCTATGCTGCTGCAATTATAATGTTTTTCTGTTTCCAAAATCTTTTCCTTCTTCCATGTCCATTTTGTTTAGAATAATATCCAGTCCTGATCCAAGGTTCCTTTATTTCCTGAACTGCAGATTTTTTACAGTGTGGAATCACCAACATTACACCTAACCACAACTTGAAGGACCAGGGTTTTTCTGTCAGGTTTTCCTTCCCCTAGCCAACATAGACCGATTTTTAGACTCCAGTCATTTGCCCTCACCCTTACTTCTAAAAAAACAGGAGGATTTGCTGGCTTTGACTGTTTTGCCATGAGCTTTACTTGAGTTTTAATGTCAATGTCTTATTGGCATTAACGCCAACTTCAAGACAGCTATTCAGCCATTTACCCTATTTCACTGTTCCAGTATTCTATGTTGATACTCCCTGAGATGGATCAGATGTTATGAAACCATCAGTTTGCAGACGGATACAGTTAAACATCTTACCCAAAATTAAACTATAAATGTTAATTTTTATAAATTTATGATTTAAAAAAATAAATCTAATAGTTAGTGATGAAAACATTTTTTTAAAAGTGATTTTCTCTTTCACTTTTACACTTTATTCTTGAGTTGCCATCAAAAACACTCCAGGAATAAAATGTCAAATGACTTCATTTGCATCATCAGTCCAAAAAAACATTGTAGAGCCACCTTTTGCAGTTGATAAAAAGCATTTCAAAAATGATTTCTGCAAGCAACTTTCTCAGTTTCTCAAAATCGATTGTACAGCCTTTGCTACCAATGCTGTTTATATTTTACTTGTAGGTGTAAACAGGTATTCATTTATTCTGTCATCTAGAAGCTGAAGTTGGCTGTTCATACTTTAGGAATTATGACCAAGTTATAATTCCTATTTAACTTATCATTAGAGAGAGAAGGTAGAAAAAGAATCAATCAACAACATACTTTGTCTCTGATAAAATCTACCAGATCTTGACTTATCATACACATTGTAACACCAATGATGCATTAAATCTGCCTTTATCCATTTTTTTTCCAGTCACTGCAATTACACAATCACAGAAATTCTCTTTTGGGAACTGGTTATTTTCACAAGAGGCAATAATTTATCATCTACACTTAGCAGTATGGTAACTTCTATATTTTATAACCAGCTGTTATAATTGTTTAATATACTTCTTATTTACTCAGTAACAATTAGTCATATCAAAATAAACAGCTGCTCATTACCATTACCAATTTGACTGAAAAAGTATTTTTTCTGCTAGAGTCCATTAATTATCATGTTGATATTGAACTATTTTATCTTTTTAATTTAAAGGTAATTTTTACATATGTTTTACACCGTAAAGGCAGACATTAACTTTTCATAAATATACACCATACCAGCTGGTTTGAATAAAATATCACTATTGTTGGCACTCTCCTTTGGCTTTAAAAATAATCCTTCTCTTATCATCAGTATCCTTTTTGTTGAAGTCTTTAAAATAAATTAAAACCACATCAATTTCCAGATATCTTCTTGTTTTTGCTCCAGAAAATTTTTTTTTCTCTTCAGTGAATAAATCTTACTTTCATCCTTCACTATTAATATATATTTGCCTGATTAACCAGCACAAATTTTCCAATTTGTTTAACAATAAAATAATTTTAATTTTAAATTCTGTATCATGTGTCCAGTGTTTTTTTTTTCTTATTAAATGATCATAAAATAATTATACTCGGATGGTAATTTTGCCTAGATTGCTAGAAAGATGGTTTCACTATAAATATAAACTAAGATAACACTAACTGATGGAATTGATGAAACAAGTTATAACTTTTAATTATGTAAAAAATAAACATAATCTGTGCATACGCCTACGTATGCACAGATTATGTTTATTCCTAATAGGTGGGTAAAAGTAATGCAGTTAGTAAGGCATTAGACTAAAAATAAATCATTAAATTCCATAATGATACGATCTATAAAGCACAGATCCATTCAGTAAAGTCCTTAGCCAGACTAAGGAATGAAGGGCAGCAGCTGTTTCAGTACCTGTTAAGGGTATATTAAGGGTATATCAGGAAGACTTAAATGGCCATATCTAGTACTCAATCTTCTGAGTACTGTGCACCTGAAAGTAATGGAAAACTGCAGCAGTTTTTTTTTCCAAGAAAGTTTAGCCCTCTGCATTTTCATGTAACAAAGATGGAGTCACCTTCCTTGGTAAAATGTTCTGGAGGTAAACTAGTGCCCTGTTTGGATCTTTGGGTGGAGACTACTAAGGAAGGGGTCACCAGAAAATTAAAAACTAATATTCTACCAGTCAGAGATACAAGTAATGTCTCTGTTCTCTGTATACAACCGACAAAACATAGTTCATTAATGCAGTCTTAGTTTCAGTAGTCCCTTCTCATTATCAGAAGTAAATCATGTTAAACTTCAATCACTCGTAATCATGTTATAGAGTGTTTATAACAATCTTATGAGAAGTCATTTAATTAAAGATGCTATAAATAATATATAAGTAAATAGACCTGTAACAATAATCACTAATGAAAATTTGATTATGGCTTAATAATCAAATATATAAATGACTCAAATTTTATCACCATAAACAAAAATATCTTTGCATCCAAAGGTACATGAACTGGCAACTACCATATCCCAGAGCCATTCTATAATATTCTTAGTTGTAGTAGACCTCATGTTTATCCTATAAATTGAGAGTTTTGAGTTGCAAAATAAGCTTTTTATCTTTATAATAAATGATGTACCTAACTCTACATTTCTGTTAATGCCTTAATTTTTACATAGATTTTTCATGAAATTAAAATAAAGGTGAGATTTGCTTTCTTGAGACTGCTATGAACTTTCCAAGTGGTTTTGATTCAAAGATCCTGAATTTTAATAATATTGCTAAATGTTTAGTTGCACAGCCCTTGCAGTAAAAAAACCTACCCCATATAATATCTTCATAATTCTTAGTATAATCACTATCTTCTCATTTGAATACATTAAAGAAATGAGTATTACATTTTATAGTTTACATTAATGCTTTATGTCTGTCACATTCTGAGTAGAGCTTGGCCAGATACTTGGAAATAAGCTTCCTGTGAGCTGGGAGATTTCTGGGGATAGTGATCTACATACATAAGCATCAGTTATCTCGGGTATTGGGAAATATGCAGCTGTTGTATGGATCCCTTATTGTAATTCAATTGCTTTGCTTAAGAGAACACAAAATAAATTCCTGTAAAACTTTCCAAACATGAATTTCCCAGTTCAGTATTTAATTTAACAATTCGGGTGTGATGTGAAGTAATAATAAGAGTAAAGGTAAAAACTTTAAAATTTATACTTCACATAAGCTATGAAATTTCTTCTTTCCAAGATTACAGTTATGTGTACCGTGATCCTATTTTGTAGGCCCTACTTTTCTTTATCAAAAAAAAAAATATGTGTTAATAGCATTAATTAAATATTTTAATTTATAGTCATACAATTTTTACAATAATATACCACTTCCTTTCTGCTTAGTGACAGCAGAGCTTTTATTGTAAATTAACTAGGGTTCACTAAGAGTTAAACAAAGAACCAGTACTTCGAAACATACACATAGTAAGGTTACAGGAAAATTTAAAAGTCAAGATTGCCAACCTTCTAATCTAAACCAAAAATTTCCCTTTACATTTTTTTTTATTTTTTAAGCTATTAAAATTTTTATTCTATTATTCAAAAACTAACAAAAGTGTTTTTTTTTTCTTAGGAGAAGACAATCAGGCATGTGAATACTGATCAGTGTTTACAAAAACCAGACAAAAAGGATCCTTCTACACCTCTCCTTAGACGTTGTGATAGTAGTCTTGGTCAAGAATGGATAATGAATGGAAAATTTAAATGGCAAGCAAACTAGATATATATATATAGATATATATATATATATATATATATCTGTGAAAAATGAAATCCTATTGAGCTTTGACTTGAACTGCCATTAGTTTCAATCTGCCTAATCTTCAGTTTTTTAAATGTAGAAAAAAAAATGTTTGTACACAGAAATATATAAATTCATACATTCTCCCATATTTACTAGTTAATATGCATAATTGTGTTTCTTTCCTTTAACAAGGTAAGTTAATCCTACCTTAATTTTTTATGTAACAGTCAGTGAGTTCAAAATGTAAAATTTAGTATTGCATGTGAATATTAAATTTATTTTTCTGCATTATTGCATTATTTAATTCTCATTTTGTTCTGTCAAGTTTATGTCAGCTTTTGAAGGGTTGCTATTTTCTCATTTACCTTAGAGATAGTCCAAAAATAAAACATTAAATAAAATTATAAACCAGAAAAATGATCATCACCCATTATTTAATTTGCCCCTACGCCAAAAATATAAAAGAATCATATACTCCTGCCAACGTTGGTATTTTATTACTTATAATTTAACAATTCAGATCTTGGAAGTGTTGTTTATTACTCAACTATTCTATGTCTTCTGTTAGGTCTTTGTTTCTAAGTATTGTAAACAGAAAATAAAGAGATACCATATATTCATCAGCTATTGAAAAATAGCAGTGATGATTTTTTGTTATAGGAAAGGTTTTTAAATGGGATATTATTAAAGATGGAATTTTTTTGTAGATTTTGATGGGACCAACAGATGTGTTTTTGTTACAAAATAATCTGGGACTTGCTTTAAAATTCAGAATTGCATTTTTGTATCCCTTATCTTAAAAAATTACAATATTTTAAACATGGGGGGAAAAAAATATATAATTATAAATCAAGGTTTATTGTACGCATTAAAATACTAAGGTTAATGTTTTCTTAGATTTTGGATTATTTTCTCGTTCTTGGTGTAAAATGAGTTCAAGTCATTGCTGCAATGATTGAGGCATTTTGATTAATTTATTATAAGTGCCTTAAAGGATTGAATTATTAATGAAAACTTCTTGTCATTGTGATCTTTTATTTAAAAATTTGTAAAATTAATCATGTAAAACAAGCAAAAAATAATTTTTTAGTTCCCCTCTTATCTACATATCATATTATTTTTTCATATGACAGCATAATTTCATATTTTTGTTGTATAATAATTTTTCTATTGAATGTTTTTATTTTATTTTTTTGTTTTTTGTTAATTTGTTTACGATTATTATTTTTTAAGAATTATTAATTCTGTATAAAAAATATTAGTTAATACACTGCATTAAACTGATCCCAGTTATTTTGTTATTATTGTTCTCTCTAATAGCTTGTATAACTATGTATCTATAGCATATAATTATCTAGTTTTTATATAAATCTAAACTTATGTTTAAATCGAATTAAGTGATTTATGTTACGTTAATACTTCAGTTTTTTTTTATGGAAAATATGTTTACGCTTAATTGCTTGATAATCTTGATAACTTCTTAAATAGTCTGTTTTCTTGTGTTAGTTTCTGTTGAAAGAATTTTAATTTGAGGGACTTTTGTGATCCTTTACTTAAAAATCATCACAGTATACTTCCAATTATCTAGGGCCCAAAAAAAGTATTTATTTTGTACAGGAATTCATAACTAAAGTTAACAGAAAGCACTTGATTTTTCTACAGAATTATTTAGAAAAAGAAAAAATCTAATAATTTTATAAAGATTTTACTATTCTAAATGCAGTTTAGGACATGACAGTGACACGGGAAAAAAGGCTGAACCTGTTATTCCAGTTAGAGAAAAATTTTACTTAATATCAATGAAAATGATTATTTGCATTTACACATACTTATCATAACTCAGTTCAGTCGATGCAAATAACATGTATAGATTACCAAAAATAGTGATGAATTAAACAAATAGTTTAAATGATAGAACAAAATGATGTTTTTTGTCAGTCAGGACTGACTGAAGAAAGCATCATTAAAGATGGTCAAGGCAAAATTATAAAAAATGAAAGTGATTTAAAGAACTACAGTTGTCACAGAGTTGTATATTTATTTATATTACATGAATTGCTATACTTATTAAAAATAAAGAATCTGAAGCAAAAAACTAAACAGACTGTCAATTAATTTAAATATATAATTTTAACTTAATATTTATTTCAAAAGAGTCTCAAACTCCTTTAATTTATTGTTTTCGTTTATTGTTTATCAAATTATTATATTTTAGTTTTTTTAATGAATTTTAATTTACATAACAAATACTATTTATAATAATGTAAATATGTTACAACTGTTTATATTGTTAAAACTATATACTTTTTTACCTGTTTTATGAATTTTCTGTAAATCCTGTTCTCACTATTACCCCAGATAATCGGGAGTAGTATATTTGAAACAAAATATAAAAGTTAAGTATTGAAAAATTACTTTGTGTACTTAATAAACTTTTTAATAAATTATAAGATTATTGACAATAAGTTTTTATCAGTACTAATATGATAAATATTTAAGTGTTTAAATATTTAATTATATATTTTGCAGTATGTAGATATTGTGGTTCAGTTATTGTTCAGATAATTTTTTTTTAATAGATATTCAATGAGATTAAATCTTTACTGCAATATGTAAATTTGAATGGTTGTAATGTAGAAGTTTAAATTGAGTTTTTAACATGTTATGTATTTATTGAAATTGCTCTTGTTCCTTTTTTTATTAAATTTATAATGCAGTATTCTCCATTTATGCTTTGATCGGTAGTATATGACAGTAAGTATGGCTTATTTTAATATGGCAGCTGTATTAATAAAATCCTTTAAAAATAAAGATTGGTATTATCAGTTATGAATAGTAGGGTTTTTTTACATTTATATATATTATCCAAATAAAAATAAGTTATTCTATGTAAAACACATTTGGTTGTACTTGTTTAATAAATAGTACATGTTTGTTGTTGGTACATTATTTTACAATATTATATTTTATCCTGAATAATTTCATTTTTAACATTTTAGATTTTCAAGGTTTAAGAGATTTTTTAATCAGTAAGATATTTTAAGGTTATAGTTTATACTCACTCTCTATATATATTTTAAAGAAGGCAAATGTACATTGTAATTAAGAAACTTAAAATAAGAAGTTAATATTTAAAAACGTAAGACAATTTTTTTTATTTTTTTTTTGTGCAACATCAAGTATTATCTATTAAGGAAGTTCTGGTTCATTTTATTAGATTCAACAGATTGGAATGAGTCATTTGATATTATGATTACACTATATGATATGATTTTTCTGTGTTTGTTTTGAAATATTAAAGTATAGATATGGCTGTTATACAAAAAATATTGTAAGAATCATTGTGACTGTGATTATTATGTAAGGAATTTTTTATAGTTCTCTTCTCAACATCAAACTAGACATGTACAACAGCACTGTTACTTTCTGTTTTCTACTGTTCATTGTTTTAAAATTTTTATTTATGAACAGAAAACATGTTATATTTGGATGTTAGGGAAGAGGATTTGAATGATGTGTTACTTAATACTTAACACTTTTAATCTTATCGGTTAAAGGCTTATGTATAATCAATTTTTTTTTTTTTAAAGTATAGATACAGTAGTAACATTGTTAAATGGATGATATAAGTAAGCCATTGAAAATGTGTAGCTAGTGCCACTGCTTTTACATTTTGTATTGTTTTCTTGCATAAAGGAACCTTTTACGTGCTGCTAGTAACATTGAAGACATTTTTCAACCTGTAGTAATTTTTATAGCATATTCAGCGGCTTCTTACTTTACATTTTTCTCCTTTCTCATTTATTGATTTTTATCAGTTTTGCCATTTTATTACATATTATTCAATAATGGAGAAATTAAATGATTTAAGATATTTTTTAAATTTTAATCATGATGCAAAAAGCATTGAACTATAGTCTGTCTGTACAAAAAATGTACACATTAATTTTTTTTATTTTACAGCATGTCGAATTAATAATTGCAAAAATGTATGAATGTTGACATATGGTATTTTTTTGTTTTGTTTATATTACATTAGTTTTAACTAGTTGAATTTTAATCTGTAAAGAAATGTTGAAAAAAGAATGTTTTTGAAACAATTGAGAAAAACAAAATAAACACATGATGTGAAACCAATTTCTCTACTGTAAAGAAATCACACTGTCAGAACTGTTAAAATAACAAATAACTTTATTGCCTTGAAATAGAAGTGATAAGATATACCGAAGTCAGTATCTTGTCAAACAGGCTATAAGTTAAACAGGAATTCATATACTGCAACTTACATGCAATGTAGATCAGTAGTGTTAAAGTTTAACAGAAGGTTTTACTTTGTAATGAATAAATAGATTCTAATATTACTCATATTTTTTACAACAAATCTTTACTGGTATATTCTCTCAGACTGTTAAACAGCATTATATTCAAAGAATATGAGAATGCCACATAAATATTTTGAAGTAAAAATAGATATAGAACAATAGTTTGCTGATTTGCCTCTCCAATTTATCATTTAATTTTTTTCTTAACTAGAATATTCTTCTAAATATTTCTTCAGTGTTATTTGAATTTAAATACCTGTCATTACTGCACGTAACATTTAATTGTCTATGGTTTTTCAAATTGGTAACAGCAGTTTGATTTATAAATTTAATATATTATTCAGTTTAAATATAATTTTTGGTACACTTTATAGTAAAATAACATTGAGGTTTTATGACGTTTTGACTGCATGTTAATTCAGAAGTAAATCTTACATGAAATAAAGGGATGCAGCAGATGTATTGTCAAACAGGCTCTAATACCAGCACACATGTACTCAGTTTTTTATTCGTGATTTAATATTAATTGATGAACTGATCATAAGCATATTATACTTAGTGATATTTTTTATTCAGTTTAGTCCAATTCATGTTATTTTTATTTATTTTTTGATATTAAAAGTGCTTCCACTTTGTTTATCTTTGTGATGTAATTTTATTATTACATAGGTATTTATAAAAGTTTATATATAAAATATGTATGATTATGTATTAAGATAGTTTGACTAATGAATACAGATATTGTTAGTAATGTCAACAATCAGCCTTAACAGGTACAGTTATTCAGGCAGTACAGCTGTAATAAAGAACGCTTTTTGAAAATATTTTGCATACTAATACATACATATTATTAACTAATTTTGACCGAAGTCAAAATCATGAATCAGCTAATTTTTGGTGTACCATAAATCTTGTTTGCTGCCACTTGTTTCAACAGTTAGATGTGTGTCCACTTCAATAATCTGGTAGTTTAGAGATCATCTATTGCAGCAAGTTCACTGATGCTATCTATTTATAGCATTAAAGGAACTACGCTAATCATCCATTGCATCTGTTGTTAACATAAAAGGATAATTTTTTTTGTTAATATCTGATGCAGCGGCTAGTAGGTGTAAATAAACCATTTTGATAAAAGAACTGGGATGAAATTATGAATTTGTTTTAATATGGATTCCATTTGTTAAATTGTTAATTGTGAAAAACAATTTACAGTTTATGATGGTAAAGTTAGTAGTCCACTCTCTGACAACAAGATAAAAATATCTAATATTTTTATAGAGCCTACAAATCACACATTTACACTACAACTTCGCTATTTAAAATTTTCCAGTACTGTTTTGTACCCTTCTGATCCAAGGATTTCCTTTTCAATTCAGTATAATAGATTCTTGATTAATTTAACTCTAATTTTATATTACTACAGTTTATAATAAAATAATTTAAACAGGTTTTAGTATGCTGTATGTACCAATTATTTTTACTGTTGTTAAAAACATAAGCATTACTTTTATACTGTAAGCCTCAGGTTTTTTGTGAAAAATTATTTAACCTAAATTAAAACTAGATTTTTAAATTCATTAAGAGTATCTAATCCAGAATGCCAAAGGATTTTAGTAGTTAATTTTTCATCAGAAAAGGGCATACTGTATTTGCGTTTTAAACCCTTAACTCTGTATTTCATTTTTTTATTGCTGTTATCTACTGTGCCCCAAATTATGCCTAGTTTGTCATATTCAGCAGTAAGTCACACTGAATGATGATGTTATTTTTCATTTACTTAATATTTTGGTAGTTTTCTAATAGTAACAAAAATTCATGTAAATGCAATAGTTTATGATTAAGTCATACATGCATATGTAATATAAAAAGTAATATTTTTAATTAATAATAAATCTATTACTTTGTTTTCATGTAATTTGAATGTACAGTTTCTAGAATATTTAACATTAATTGTATTCCCATACTTTAAGTGCCTTTTAATGAGAACAAGATATGTACTGTTATTGTAATTAAGGTATTATTAAATTTCTTAGAAATATTTATTCATGGTATTATCTTTAGTTGTTAAGATTAAATAATTTTTATTAAATAATAGTAGAATAATTATGTTATATTTAAGAATAGGGTTAAGCTGTACTTAATTACTTTTTTGGCGGTATTTTTTTTATATTTTTGTTAATTAAAAATTAATTAATTGTACTTGTAGATTATAGACATAAATTAAATATTTTTTACTACTTACAGTTACGAAATTTTTTTTTTTTATTACAGTTAATAACACTGAACTTATAATGCAATATATAACCACAAATATGGTATTAAAAAAATGGTTTACTACAAAATTTTTGCATAATTAAGCATTTTTAGAAGTTTATAGAAATGTTTCCATTTTATATTGAAATTTTATAATCATGAATTTTAAAATATATTATATAAATAATTTAAATATATATTTCATCATTGTTGGATTATCATCTCTTAACTTTGATACAATTTATTAGCAGATGTGTTTATTTATTCATTTATATTTTATATAACAAGATGTCACTGATGAATTACAGTCTGTTATTTAAATACATAAATTTTAAGTGTCATTCTTATTATATTATTGTAAATTTTGACCCATATTTTATTGCTCATACCAAATCTGTTTACTTTTTCTAAATTGAACACTAATTATTTTATCACATTAATAATATTCTATTATGATTATTAAAGTATTTTATACTCATATTATTTTAAACATTTTTAAAAAAGCAGATATGTTTGGTGGCCCAGCTTATCATATGTATCTGCATATCCTTTGTTTTAACTATATATTTAAAATATACATTATTTTAGATCATATTTAATCAAATATTTAAAAATAAAATAAAAGTCAATAAACTATTAAAAAGAATTTTTTTTTTGTATATTTCACTTTTTGTCAAAATTTCATCTAGCCATAACATAAGAATAAATTGTTCAGTTTTTAGATTTTCCAATTGAGAATAATTGCGTTTAGATCTGTAAACATATCTGAATGTCTCTCAAATAGTGTACTAAGTAAAAAGATTTACAAACTGCTTCATCACAAGTCTTCCAAGATTCTACAGTATTTTATTTTTAGAAGCATTAAATTGTATTTGTTAATTCACTGGTAAATATTACATTTATTAATAGTACAATCTGCTGTATACATATAAAGTAATTTTTTTCTGAATGTGCTTAAGATATTTTTATAAAATTCTTTAAATCTTTTCAGGAGATTACATTTTAAAATTTCATATTTTTTCCTGGTAATATAAATGTTCTTTATATTTTACCATTGTGAAATTTATACCTGGAATGATCATAACCATTTATGAAAAGTCATTTAATATTTCCATAAAATAGCATTTTAATCTATAGTGATAAACAAGTAAGAATTTGTTTGTTAATAAACAGTAAATAGTTAGTAAAAGAGTAAATGAAAAAGATGTTAGTTTATTAGGATATGATAAAAAAGGGTTAATGTAAAAGTTACATATTTAATTTTTTTATGTTTTTATTCAAAGGTGACATACTTGTTCATAATATTTAGTATTATTTTTTACAAATTGTGGTTCATACTGAATAATGTGATTGGGTTTTATGTAATATATAAAAAAGTGTCAGTATATTTAATTAATTAAATAAATGAACTAATGTGTTTAATCTTAAAATTTAATATTCAATATCATTTAAATTTTATAATTTAGATTAATTTAATACATTAATTACTTATTATAATTATACTTAATTACATGTGCATATATATATACACTATTATTATTTAAATTAATCAGTTATATATCTGTAAGATTTAAAAGACAATTTGATTAATAATCAGTTGTAATGTTTAGAAAAATAAATAGCTTACAGAAATAATATTTCCTATGAAAATCAAATTAATTATTGCAAACCAAATTAAAATAAAAAACTCACAATAATTTGTTAGTGGATAATGTTACAGTTACCAGTCATTAGTTACTTAATATAAACTTCTTTTATTAATTTATTTTCCCATAGTTAACTGTTGTGAATCTCTGATGACCAGAGTTGATTTTTACTTCACACATAACTTTTTTTTGACACCGAATAGTTACTGCTAAATCCCTGGTTTTCCAAACTTCAATTTTTTCCACAACTTCATGAACAAAAATATTTTTTTTGGAATGTCTAAGAATTTTTGACCAGGAATTTGAAAATCTCTTCTAGCAAATGAGTCTTAAAAATCCTCTTTTTGTTTCTCTTTGATAAAAATTATTTTTCCCATTAAGAATTTTCCTAATAAGATGTGGAAATCTAAAGCTTCTTGCAGTCTATCTTCTAAACATTTATCAATATAAAATCCTCAATTATAACAGATATCAGCTTTTTTTCAATAGTAGTAATGGTTTGATAAGAAATAACATGTGATGAATATTGAAATTATATATATTTTGTGTTGAATAAACAGAACATCTTCAAGTTAAAAACTTGATTCTGTATTTCTTTCCTTTGTGATTTCTCTCTAAACCGCCTTCTATAATGTTTAAAATTTTCTTTGCTAATATTGCGATTACTGTTAGTGAAATATTCATTGACCCTAATCCTAATTTTGGCTTTGATCAAAAAAGTGCTGTGTATAGATAATGTCTGTCCTGCGACTTATTTTGAAGAGTTACTAGAGAAAAAGACATCCTATTAACCAGTCTATAATAGGTGGTCAAAAAATATAAAATTTATATTTTTAAATAGTGTAATATTTTTATCTCTTCCACCTTGGCCAGTGAAGGTACTGTGTCAAAATATTCTTTAACTATCTCATTATACTTACTTTTTTAATTAAAACTCTTATCTACCTGCATTTTGACATATTTTCTAGTTAACATGTAGTGCCTGTTAGTCTCTAGACTAATATGATGTTAAAATAATGAAAATTATTCTAAATTAATTTGTTTCAAGACTCATTATCATCTTTGTTTATGCAAAAACAGGTTCCATTCAACAGCTGGAAAACAAAACAGACATTTTTCACTAAATTTGTCCCTATTTCTTTCTAATTGCTTAGTGTATTTCTTCAACTCTGTATTGTTTTAAATTATGCAGCATCTACATTAATTTTATTTTTACCACTTTCATTCTGTCAACTTAATCTGCTGTCTTCTTTGTTCTAGTTTTTTATTTTTTCTGTTTTTTACTTGTGTCTCTAATCATAATTTTCTCCGTTATCCTTTTCACGTCTGTTTTCCTCTATACTAATGACTGCTTCATACATAACTGTGTTCTAAAGAACGTTTAACCACAACTTAGTATGATTTATTAATAACCTTGTATGATGTATACTGACAAATATGAAAATGTGATAATCCAGAGTGTCTCTTCAGTGATAGATTTGTGGTTGCAGCCTCTCAAATAAAGTACAAAAATAAAAAAAAAGTTAGCAGCAAACTATTTAATGTTTATTAATAAGCAGTTGCTACAGAAGGTAAAAAATATACTTCCCATTTCTTTATAAAAGTATAATAATAATATTGTTTATTTGACATAAGAATATAACTTAGTGGCTGCTTTGATATGAAAGATTTATTGTGTGTTCTGTGTCCTACTTTTCAATAATGATGTTGCCTCATAACATTATACTTATGAGTTAAATGTAAATTTTATTTTGAAAATTGCCTTGACAGTCCTTATTATTACACAGTTCTAATAAAAGTATTAAAACAGAGTTGTGCTTGTTGAGAACAATAAAGTTTCATTTATTGCAACCTAAATATAATAATTTTTTTTAAATTAGTATACACATTTATAAGTTTTTAACTTACTGCCTGAAGGATAGGGTTTCTACCACATATTTCCTGCATTATGAATATTCTTAAGAAGTTTATATTGTTCAATAATTAGTAATAACACATATTCACTAATAAAAAAATTTTAAGTGAAAATTTTAATACCTTAACTTACTTTCATTACTTTGTCATTATTAGGATAATATATTTTTCTGCACGATCAACATTTTAATTATCCTATCAACAATATCTTTCACCCCCTCCTTCCTTATCATGAATTCCTTCTTACTTGAATTGATACAGTAATGTTTTTGTTAGCTATTACATTGGCTTTGTTTTCAAGGCTGAGCTTTCTATTTATGGGTTCCTCTAGTGTCTAAAGTGCTTATCCATTTAAACCAGTACATTCATACATTGTCCTCAAATTATGTAGAGAAACTGCTTACTTTGTGAACTGTTTACATACACATAAACAAAATTATACTGATTTATAGAGTGACATGTATTATATTTTAATTATACTTCAAACTGGAAAGATTTTAAAATGTACTGAATTCATACAAAATGTGGTTATTTTATTAAAATAAATAAATAAAATTGTTATAATAGAAATAACGTGAAATTAAAAAGTGGGTATAATAAAACTATCCACCTGAAAAAAAAGTTTATGCACAATCATAATGTAATCTTTTTTAGCTTATATATGAGTTTTTAATCTTAAATGTTTACATTCCTACTACTTTTCAGCCTGTTGGGAAAATAATTTATGAATTCAATATTTATAAAGTGTTTTCTTAAGATGTTTATACTGGAAGCATTTTTAAATTTATTTATTTTTTTTAATTTTGAAATATGAACTCTACTATTTACAGAAATCTTATTTATATGTGATCATTAGTATTATTTATACTCATATTAGTGCAATCAAAAAGATTTGATTCTACATTCTATATTAAATTTATAGGAAAATATTAGAAATTGTTTAATTTAATATATTTAGATTGATAGATAGGTTAAATTTACTTACCTGTGGCACCTGAAGCACAACAGCAAAAGTTTGGGTTGTTTTCGCCTATTTAGGAATCTTTTAACATTCTTAAAATTAAAAAAGGGATGCAAAAGTAAAAATGTAAAATACCATTCAGTTCTAATCATGTTTGGTAATGTTAATTGTATTTTTTTTTTGCGGTAACTCAAAAATTGTGAAATACAAAATCTTTAAAGTTAAAAAATTGCATAAGTTTCACTTTATTTGAAATTACTGTATACCGCATACATTAATTATTATTCTAATAAATACATGCTGTAGTTAAATAAATAATTTTTAGCTCTACCAGAACAAATAAAAAAGATTTATTCACTTTAAGTTGATAAGTAAATTAATTTTAAGAAAAAAAAATGTTTAAATGTGAATGCTGAAACACTGTATTTAATATCGTACAAAGTTAAAAAATGAAATTGTTTTTAAACATTATTCATTAATAAATAAAATATAATTTTGATATGGTATTCTACTGTTCGTGTAGAGTTGCTTCAGTTGTTTATTTTTCATAGACATTAATTTACAATACAGCTTCGGTTAAATCTTATTCCCATTTAATGGGCTTTATTATATAAAGTACAGTAGATATTTAAACTGTTTTTTTTTAACTGAAATTAATTTAACTTTAATTACCTTTTGATTTAATTAATTTTTTTTTGTATTTATATGAATGTGTAAGTTAAGTTTATTTACTCTTATATATTACTTTACTTCCATAAATTGTAAGATATTTTCCAGATTTATTTATTGAATCGTATAAGTTCAGTAATTTATATTCAGATAGTTTCATATAAAAATATTTTCAGTTGATGCTAAACTGTGTTTTATCAAACACATAAAACAAATTCATCTTTAACAATTTCAAATGTGTCATAGAAAATTATTTTTCACAATATTGAGATGATATGATAATAAGTAGCTATTTTTTGTATAAAAATATATTAAAAAAATAAACAATAGATTACTTTATACTAGTGTAGATTTATACTAAGAATAAACATTACAAAAAAATCATTTTTTTATGTTTTCTATTTAAAAAAGAATTGTAAAAATGAACATAACTTTTGCTGTCTTTCAGTCTAACTTTAACAAGTTAAGTTAAATATGATAAGTTGTCTTACATTCCTTTCACTGATTAATTTATTATGTATATATTTATATATAAAAATATAAACTTGTTACTTTTTATTATAATTTCTTTCATTCAGATATCCTTAACATTCAAAGATTTCCTTTTCTTCCTTGGCACTAATAAAAAATGGATTAATTTATGTCAATTATTGATAGATTGAATTATGAGAGTTTCAGCTGATTGATATTTTATTTTTTTTATATGTATAACAAATGACCACTTAGTCATGGCTTTAGTTTTAAGCATTCCCATAGTTATTTTAGGAGGCAAAGCCATGAAAAAATTCAGCAATTACAGATTAACTTAAGTTTCAAAGTTAATCTATAAAATTAACATATATCATTTACCTTCCTCCAATTTTTTATAATTTAAACTTGGATATTTTTCTTTTACTTTCTGATGTTTTAATTAGAATTATTTATTACAATTTCCATTTCTGTATCTGTAAAAAAAAATTGATGACTTAAAAGTTCATATATTTCCATCACTTAATTACCATGTTTTAATTATTTCTTCATATCTGTCCCATCTTGAAGGTTCAGATATGGCAATCTTATCCTCATTTTCAAATCCTCCCACTAAATCTTCAGCAACAATTGCTGTTATAATTTACAAAAAGAGTTCATCATTTATAAATTTTGTTAAAAGAAGCCAAATTTTTGAAATAGTGTTAGTTTCTGCAATTCTAAACCATTTATCAATGTTCATCGCCAGGGATTTTGGGAGATTTTAATCAAGTTTAATCCCAATTTCAATATTTACTGTGTTTTACATTTTAATGTAATATAATTACTTAATTACAGCCAAATAAAATTTTAACGTTAATTAACATTTTGTTTTAAATTATCGTCTCTTTATTGGGTTCTTGTATTGTTATTAATATTATGTAATTTTTTATAAATGTTGGCTCATTTCTAAAAAAAATTGTTAAGAAAAATGTGAAATATGTGTGCTGTAATAGTAATTTCATTACATGTAATTTCTTGTAATTTGTCACAAATTACAAAATAATTTTATTATTTCTTTTTTAACTCCAATATGTTTCAGTTTATATTTAGGATAAGATCAGAATTCTTGTTTAAGTTTTGAGCTTTTATAATTTTTACTTACTTGTACAAACTAAATGAAGTATTGTGATCATGGAAAATTTTGATTTTCAAATTTCAACAGAAATATCCATTTTGACTCGTTTCGGCATGACGTCTGTACATATGTACGTATGTATCTCGCATAACTCAAAAATGATTAGCTGCAGGATGTTGAAATTTTGGATTTAGGACTTGTATTATCTAGTTGTCACCTACCTTTTGATTGCAATCAAAAGTGTCCAAAAAACCCCAAAATCCTAAAACTTTAATTAATTAAATATTTGGATCTTACAAGCGGAGGCACATTGGTTTAAATCAGACTTCATCTTTTTTTTTAATTTAAATATATTAATTTATTAATAATTATAATTCTCTTGGTTATAAAAAAATTACAATAAATAATAATTCAATAATAACAATAAAAAAATATATCAGAAGTTAATAATGAAATAAGATTTTATGTAAATTAATTTTTAAAAAATGTCTGTATGTAATTTAACAGGCGTACAAGATAGTTATGTGGTGTCCATATCAGATTTTTTAATAAAAGTTTGCCATTTCAAACAAAAATTTCTAAATTACTTCTGGATGAAAACATTTTATTTTAATACTACTAAAATGTTCTAAATAAGACTGCTGTTAAAAATATAATTGAATTTTTTTTTATAAATTCATCATATTTAACAGTTTCATTACTGATGTCAGTTTTTAAGCAGTAAATTATAAAACTAATTTTTTTTTAATGGGAAATTCAAAAATACTTTCAGATCAAAGAAATGTGTGATATTCAATCCTTATTTTACTTCCAAGTCTTCTCTGTATAATAAAATGTTGCAAAGGTAAAATTGCTTATAAAAAAACCAATTGTACATGAATTAGGATACAATCAACTTTAATGGTATTTGACTTATGGGAGATCACATAAATAAAAGTAACATAATAAGATTATTGTCTGCCAACTAAAAGTAAATTACTCAATATAAAGTACCAAACAAACATATATACAAATATAGTTCAATAATTAAAGAAACAAATGAGTACAAAAAGTATTATTTATTCAGTGGCAATAAAACCAATGCTACTTTTTACTATAATTCCTGGCAACATTTATGCACTTGCCGTATCTTTCTGTGAGCTTTCTTATTCCCAAAAATTGTTCATTTTGGTGTATGACCATTCTTGACCTGCTCATTGTTGCCACAATTCTGAGACTAAATAAAAACATCTGATGGTGTGAGATCAGGACTATAAGGTGGATGTTAGAACTTTCACAACCTAACTTCTGTATAGATTCCCGTGTCTTTTGAGTTGTATGGGGAAGATGTTATACACAAAAGAATTACAGAGAGAACTAGGATATATATTACTGTTTACAGGATTCAATTTATTTTCTAGCATGTCACAATAGTACTCGCTGTTCATTATGTTGTTCTTCCAAATAATTGCAGAAATTGGGCCTTTATAGTCCAAAAACACCAATAGCATCACTTACTGACTGAAGCTTGAGCGAACTCAGATTTTTTCTTTCCATTATGCAAAAGTGTGTGTGTATATATACATCTTCAGATTAGTTTATTTGCTTATATATATATCTTACAAATAATAAACAGTGTTTTGCTAAATTCATTAAAAATATTTTCACATTTCTGATGTTTTATGAATTTAGTTGTTTTTTTTCTAACAACTCTGTTAAATAGTGCATATAAATATGAATGTGTGGACAATTATTAAATTGAGAATGAAAACAAAAAGCAGAAACTATAAAATAAATTACACGTAACTCTTAAGATACAGTATTATTTGTTTTACTACATATTTGAAATTTAAAATAATTTTCACAAATATTCCAAAAATAAAATTGAAATAATATAGAAAACATTTAATTTACAAAGAGAATTTTCAGATTCACAGAAAAATGTTGAGTTTCATAATTAATAGAACAAATGTCCATTACAAAATTTAATTTCCAAGATAAATTAAAAAATAAAACAAGTTCTTAAAACATTATTATTGTAATACAATTCACTGTTGTCTATTAACCAAGATACTAAGAATAAAATTAATAGTAATGCATCTGAAAAACATGACAAAAAACTAAATATTAAAAAATACTATATATTTAAGTTGTATCAACACAACTGACATTTCTTCCATTCTAATTTGAATAAGAACTGTTTTTGGAATGAAATTATCTTTTTATAACTTAAGATAAAAACATTTGACAATCATGTACAAAGGGTATGTGATCAACAGGAATTACTATATTTTGTGCTTTTCAGACGAGTATGGATGTGGTGCTACCAGTGGTGTGTTTGTTTTACTTTATCAATTTTTGTTATAAATTAGCATGTTGTTACTTTGTTATTTAAAGTAAATGTTTGAGTGGGTATTTTATTTATATTAATATATTAATTACATCTTTCATAACTGAGAAAATGAATTCACTAACTATTATTTAGAAAGAGTGATTTTCATGGTAAGGGGAAGAGTCAAGAGGTATGTTTTCCAAGAACTAAATTATATTAATATTTTCCTGAATCAAGGCAATGCCCCTACTTTCAACACGTGTGAGTGCACCTCCTACATTGACATTACATGGGCCTACAAAGGACCAATAGGAGGGATGATATTGAATTTTGTGCCTATTGGCGGAATGAGCTCAAAAGAAGTAAGCAGGATCTGAAGTATGAAATCTCCAAACGACAAAAGTGGAGGGAACCCGATGATATCTGGAGAGAGGGCTAGAAATTTGGTAGGTGTCTTCACATTCTCAACAGGAGTACTCTATTGAGTTGCATGGAGGCTTTCTTTTCTCAGTGCGGCAATAAACAGCTGCTATTAATATCCCATTCTTCACCATAAAAGAGCTTGTGATTGCCAGTTTTAATATCAAATGTGGTAAAAACCCTGGCTTGAACAATGTGCCCTGGGAAGCAGTCAAGCTTGTAAAATGCTCCATGGTTGATGCACTCAGTTGTATCATTAGCTGGAATGGTTCCCAGAATCCTGGAAGTCCATCCAGCTTATGCTCCTCAGAAAGGAGGGATGGCAAGGCGAGATGAGTGATCTTTTAGGCCGATCTGCTTACTCAATTACCTGAGTAAGTTTTTCAAGAGGGTGCTGGTTAACTGGCTTAACATCTAGTCATAACCAATGTCCGGGAGATCGGGTTCAAGGCATATGCATTTGATTCCAGCAGTGATCCTGTCTGATGTGAAAATGCATTCAACAGTTTACTATTACCCCTCCGAAAGGTTGGCGACAGTTAGTTCTGCCAAGGAAAAGATATGGATCAGGATGAGTTGCAGTGTTCCACAGGGTTCAGTGATGGCGCCAACATTCAGAATATCATGTATGATGAAGTCCTGTCCACAGCACTTCCTACTGGGGCACCCCTAACTAGGTTCGCCAACAGCTTGTGACAGTGAGGTTGGAACAAGCAGTGACTGGAACAAGGCAATAAACTATTGTTTCATGCCTGCAGGAGATCAGGCTTTGGTTTTCACCATAAAGACCCAATTGGTTGTAGTCTTAGGTAGGCATAAGCTGACCATGATTGTCTTTTAGAGTTGGTACCACTGTAGTCCACAATTTCCCTGCAGTGAAATGTGTCAGGGTGTGGATGAACAAGAACATCGGTTCCAGAGGCACATAGTAGAAGTGCCGAGAAAACAGCTGGTGCCAATAGTCAGATAATGACCAACATCAGGCACATTGATAAATGGAGCACCAGTCTGGTCCATTGTGGTGGAGAAGGGGAGAATCCATGCAGTTCTTAGTTGGGTGCACAGGGTTGTCTCCCTTCGAGTGCAGGACCACATCAGGCAATGCCACCGGCATTGTGGCCGGACTTGCGCAACTCCTTGTTTGGAAAGAGACCACAGTGCCTACAAAAGGTTTCCCCTACTCTGATGGAAAAAAGGATACTTTCAACAAAGTAATCAGTCATAATGGTAACTGAAAGTTCAATCAGATATACTTCCAGTGTTATTGAAATATTAACAACTATTTTGTTAACCACAAAGTGGTTAGGAAAAGCACACCAACTTCAATGTTTCACAACTCACTGGACTAAAAACCATTACATTAAAAATATTGGTATTATTTTACCACAAGTCGATGAATGGAAATAAACTAGAAAAAAACAAAATTACCTTTTGACAAGAAACATTTAACCCAAGATCTTACTTGAAATCCCAACATCTTATCAAAATTCAAATTTTATTTGATCAACCCATTGGTCCATTTTATAATTTCTCATTTTTATGTCTGTACCTTTCCTGCTGATCTGTAAATTTCCAGTGTGAAATTATGTTTATTTAAGAAAACATAATGTATGCGACATCAAATTACACACACCAGTCATTACTTGCTTTCTGTTTTTTCAACATTTATGAATGAACTGTGTACAATCAGCTGAAAATATTCCTCGAAAGCAAAAATTATATTGAAGAAAAACATGGTTTTCCTATGGAAAATCAATCATTAAAGTTGTAATTAATTTAATTAAATTGATTGGTAAGGGAAAAAAGAGATGGTAAATTTATGGGTATTTGTAAGAAAATTTAGAGCATTTTACTTATAAAAAAAAAAAAATGGCTCTATTTCAACAACAACAAGCAATTTTTAAGTGATACTGCTACTACTGGTATTATCAGATTAAATATTAGATTTAATTGTGTTTGAGGTCAAATATCTTTGAAATGAATTACCAAAATATGATATTTATAAATACTTTATGAAAACGTTTTCAAAATATATTTTAAATATTTGGTCTAATAAGGTGAACCTTTGTTGACCATCTTTGAATGTTTTTCATACTTTAATTGTGAGATGCTTCTTTCATACTTTAATTTTTTATACTTTTAATATATTCTCAATATATTACTCTGGTGATTTAAATCTTAAATCACCATAATCTGGTGATTTAAATAATTGCTGACCAACCAATTACAATAAAATAAACCCCAAATTCAGAACAAATAAAAAAAAATAATTAACCATAAATAAATTCAATAATTAAAAACTAAAAGGAAACTATAACCAAAACAAAGAAATAACCAATCCAAATACAGCAACTAAAATAAATATAAATAATTACCAAAAGAAAGAAAATAAGATTCATTTCTAAATAACGTCCATGCATCACTACACCAAAAAATTGTATTGTAAAATGTAATTCACTCGCGAACAATTCCATCAATAAGAGTAAAAATAGATGCAATTCCATTATGATTAAATCAAATTAGAATAATAATGAATAAATCAGTATTATCCTTTGGGCAGTGTTCAGAAATCTGTGATTTATACCAATCGCAATAGAAAGAGTAAATACAAAATAATTTATTAAATGAATAGTCATAAAAAAAATTAAATACATTAAAATGGTAGTTTAAAAAAAAACTTTTATTTGTCAAATATACATAAACATAATGTGTCTCTTGATTCCATAAATATCACCAATAATATGAAATATATTATTAATAATTACAAAACAATTATAACAAAATTATTTTTTGCAGCAGAAATAAATAAAAATAAAAAAAACAGAAAATGATAAAAAGACCATCTTCATCATTTATTTTACCAATAAACTGAATAATCTTAATAACAATAATAATCATTACCAAAATGATTCTGAATAAAAAAGATGATGATGAAATATAATAATACAAGTACTAGAAAAATAATTGATAAATATTAAAAATTAAAAAACATGACTGCCAAAAAAAATATTGCTGACAAACAGTGCTGTTTAATATAGGATAATTAAAGAGCAAGTGGGTGACAATTTTGTGTATTATATCTGTATATAGTAAAATTTTGTTTTCAAATTTTTTAAATTTATTTAAACATACATATATACATATATATATATATTTTATGTTTAGGTTAAGGTTAAAAATGCAGGTTATACATCTAAATCGTTCAGCTGTAGCTGATATGGTGGAACAAACATACATACACCCTACCCCTAAATTCATTATAATCCTTTTTGGGCAGTCGTGTAATAAATTATTAGAGTATAAACCACAGTGAACATTTTTTAAAGTATTAAAAATAATTTAATTTTTCAAAGGTTTTATCTAAGAATATGCTTTCACATTAATTTCTAGTAACAGATGTAGCTTTATAAACAGTATACGTATGCTATGCAGCATTAAATAAGGTCCATTTCTAAGTATATCAGTTAATTTTTGTTTGGTCTGGTTCCATCGTGATTTTGTATTATTCTAGCAAATACCCCGTCAGAAATTTGAAAATCTTAAGATTGGTTGTAAAAATATAACATTTCCAATCTGTTAGATTAAGAGTGTACCTGATGCATACAAAGTTAAGCCTTCAACCTACAAACAAATACCCCATTTGAATTTTGACAATCAGACAACTATTTGCAGAGATATTATAAGAGAACCCTGTCACATCTCCCAAAACAGTACTCTGTTTGTTACCAATTGATGGTGATTGGTCTAGCCTCACAAGGGAAGCTCACATCAGCTCACCATTGCAGTCTCACAAGAAGCCCATTATTATTAAACAGAAATATTTTTAATCTATTTAATATTATTTTATTTAATGGAAATTTAATTCAATTATTTTTGTAATATTATCCATTCAATTGATTTGAATTATTCAGTTCAAACCCAGCTCACACAGTGATAGAGGCTCACAGTTCATTACATCCATACATTAAAGTTTGTGCTTCAACTGACAAATCTCCACTACTATGTACATAATTTATATAGCTGATGACACTCCCGGTAATATAAGTATTCCAACACGGGATCATATTTCTAAATTGGTTCAATCACTGAGCTGCTATGGTGGAACAAACATGCATACATACTTACATACACTAAAAAAAAAAAAAAAAATGCAACCAATACAATACACTGCTGTGGGTGTCATTCAGAATCAGGCAATCTACCTCGGCCTGGCAATCAGGTAGATTGCCAGGCAAATCTACCAGCTAAGCGCCCAGCAACTGTGATTCATAATCACTCTTATCTTCGTCTTATTGATCTATCAGATACCCAGCCAGGCTCGAGCCAAAGCACAAAAAATCCTGAAACTGCTGAAGTAGGCAGAAGTCAAAATTGTTCTGATGAGGTAACATTCAACTGGAGCCCTGTTTCAGATAATCTTCATACATTTACTTGCAATGTAGGTGGTGGTGTCACCGACCATATTTTGGATAGGTTACGACTAACAGGAAAAGAAATTAACTTCTATAAAATATTCATAGACAATTTGGTCCTTGATTACATAGTTACAGTAACTTATATGCTAATTAATCTAGTGTAAAATGTATTTTACAAGAAAGTACAGGTGAACATTCACGATTAGCTTCTTGGGAAGATACTACCAAAGGTGAAATAGGTAAATTTTTGGGTTTGCTTTTTTGGATTGGACTGGACAACAAGCCAAAATTACAGAATTACTAGTAATAAAATCCTCTACATGAGTCTTCAATAAGCAAAGTTACGTCTAGAAATCATTTAGAGCTACTTTTACCAATTTGCATTTTTCAATGAAAATCAGCCTGTGACCGACAAACTCACACTTTACAAAATTCAGGAACTATTGCTATATTGAAGAGCAAGTATCAAAGTGCTTATACTCCTCTTATAATAATTTGCATCGATGAGATTATGATTCTATAGAGGTATGCTGAAGATAAGACAATACCCAACAAACGACACAAATATGCTTGAAAGTTTACAAACTGTGTATACATGGAATTTCAAATTATATACTGGCAAGGAATCATTTCAGAACACAAACCACTCTAAATGTATTGTCATGGAGCTTATAGAGTCTTTGCTCTATCACGCAAATATATATTATAGAGTCTTTGTTATCACATGTCACAGATAACTTTTGTACTAGTGTACAGTTGGTACATATGCTAAACCAACATAAAATCCACCTCATAGGAATGTTGAAGAAAAAAGGAAGTCTAACTCCAAACCTCTTACTTCTGCTAAGCTTCAAGGGAGAGATGGTTTCTCTACAAAAAAACAAGATTACTTTTTGAAGTGGAAAGATAAGAGAGACATGCCCTTTTTAACAACAAAAGACATCCCTCCAGTGGCTGAGGATTGTAACTCCCTCATGTAGTTAAAATAAAATCTTCAACGGTTTTGGAGTATAAGCAAGCAAAAACCTATGTTGACCTATCTCATCAATTGGCATAACATGACACAAAGCTTTGAAAGAGGATCAAATGGTACCGTAAAGTAGCTACCAAATTGCTGACCAACACAATGGTTGTAAATGCATTTCAAGTTTACACGATTTTGAACGGTATCAATAAGAAGATTGGAATAACAGAGTTTCATGAAAAGACAGCTTTGGAACTGATTAACCAGCTCCATCGAGTACTTCCATCAATCGAAAACATGAGTTACAGGATGTGAAAGGACAAAAACAAGGTCAGTGTTGAGTATATTATGTGACATTGACAGAACAATACAGAGCAGCAACTCCTCAGAAAAAATCAAAAGTTCATGCTCACTGTCTCACTGTGCAGATTGTTCTGATGCTCAATTAATGTGTATTCCTTGATTCTTTTTCAAATATGAATGTACTAAGAAGTAATAAGTATTTTACCATAATCTGACCATGAATTATTCCTGTTTTACTTTTATAAAAATAAAAGCATTTTCATTGTAAACAACAGGTTTTTGCCACACCCAGTTTCATTTTCATAGGTATTGATTTACAAGCCCATGTGTATTAAATTGATACATTGTAAACTATCACTCATATTAATGACTTTTTTAATTATATCAATTTTTTCAGGTTACTCTGGGCATAATAGTGGGTTTTATGAACAAAAACTATAATGACCTGGTGTGAAGTTTTTTCACAATGTATGGCTTAGTATGGAAAAATGCAGGTGTATTAAATTGATGCACATGCCTCTAGGAGAATTTTATGGGTGTATCAGATTGATGTACATGGCAGTGAAAGTGTTAAGGTTTGTTTACTTTTAAATTGAAATCATTTTTTAAATTTATTTTCAAATTGTAGACATAACACAGAATCAATGGTATCAAATTACTTTCAGATATAAAAGTAGATTATTGTACTGTAATAGAAAGTATATTCTTTCCAGGTGCAACTGGCTACCCAAAAATAAATATCTATCAATGTACAGCCCATTCTCTGCCATATTTACTATTTTTTAAACTTAAAATTTTTAATGTTTTGTTAATGTTAAAATTGTTTAAACTTCCATTTATTTTATTAAATGAATTTACAGTTATGTCTCTCTTTATGGAAATATCATGTCTTTATAAAAAGGATAAATAATGGAAAAGTTAAACAGATTCAGTGTGAAACACTATGTTTTTGGTTGAAAAGTAATCCGATTGTGAATTTCATGAACTATAATTAGCTAAAGACCTTCAAAAAGAAAGCTCTAAAAATACTACTTTTTTAAGTTCTACCTGTTGTAAATAAAAGGGAAAAATAAAGGCTATCAAGAAACATAAAACTTTACATTTTAAATATTTATTTATGTTTAATGAAAATTTGATAGTCAAGTTTTTGGATATTTATCATCAAAGTTCACTTCATTTAGCATTTATCCATTAGTAATCTAGCCTCAAATTTACAACCAGCAGTTTCATGGTATACCTTGAGGCTCACACCATTCTATTATTTAATTTTGAACTGTCAACTTCGCATAGCATTAAAAAACTCAATCACTAAAAAGAATTCAATTACTTAAGCAAATACTTGATTTAATGAGGTAAATAATTATCCATCAAAAAGAAGAGACTAGGGATGAATGTATTTAATCTAAATATGACATTAAATTTATACTGATATCATCACCGGAGTAATCATAGCAGAATATATAGAACATCAATCAAAACTATAATTTTAATTCCATAATTGCAGAAAAAATAAAATAAAAATATTACTACAGTAAAAACAGATTTCAATAGAGAAAAAAAATCATTCATATAAAACACATTCACAATAAGCATTAATTCCCTGTAAGTAATATTTCCCAACTACCAGCTATAAAAAAAATATTGACAGGAACAATGGTTCTTCACATATTTTCAATAAATTCTTTCCAGTAGAATTAAAAAAGTTCAACATTTCAAAGAAGGAAATCAAACTCAATAAGGTTGAAAACACACCTGAGTTATCAGATATTAACATAAAAAATTTCAGGCTACCTTGGTTTTTTATTGTTATATAGTTATTGACGAAGAGATAAAGACCTTTTTTTACTAAGTCTATGGATAAAAATTATGGAAAATGGTAGTAATAGCTGCATTGATTGTAAATAACTCATTGCAGAAAGCAGTGTGGAAGATGGAAACTATTGTAGCAGGTGAAACTTGGAAAAGTTTCAAGGTTGGTAAAGTTGAAAAATTTAAATATATATAGAGGATATTGTTATTACACTCCATAATGGCGGAAAGCCTCAATGTTCAAAAACTTCAGAGAAAATTTAAACCATAAGGTCCATGTCTGCCAATTCATATGTGCAATGTATATAAGTATATAAGCTCATTTGAAAAATGGCAGAAAAAAATTGGTAGTTTTCTCTTTAAAAGTCTGATTGAAAGTGACTGGAACATAGTGCAGTTTTCTAACGACCTCAATGATATCTTGGAAATTTCTTAATGTAAATCATTAGGGTATGTCCGCCAATGTAGATACACTTTTTTTGTTTATGTCTAAGCCCGTTGTCTAAAGGGCGGACACCAAAATAGAATATAATAGTTGCAAAAAGATGTGTAAAAAATAAATAAATATGAATAAGGTATAATTCTAATGTTAGCCTTCAATTTGTCAAATACATGAGGGTTAACCCACTGAGTTGGTCTAGAGGTGAACACGTCTTTGCAAATCAGCTGATTTCAAAGTCGAGAGTTCCTACATTCAAATCCTAGTACAGGCAGTTACTTTTATACGGATTTGAATACTAGATCATGGATACTGGTGTTCTTTGGAGGTTGGGTTTCAATTAACCAAACATCTCAGAAATGGTCACTTTCAAGACTGTACAAGACTACACTTCACTTACAATCATACATATCATCCTCATTCATCCACTGAAGTAATACCTGACAGTGATTCCCAGAAGCTAAACAGAGAAAAAGTGTATGAGGGTTGTTTTAAAAAACTACACTTTTTAAAAACCACCAAAGGAAAAGGTCTGCTGGCATAAGATCTGAGAATATTGGAGGCCACAACACTTTTGATATCAAATGATGGCTAAAAAATTCCTGCAACATATCCAGCGTTTAATTAGCAGTATGACACGTTGCATTATCCTGCTGGAACCAACATTCTTGTTTGTGTAGACCTAACATGGCAATAAACTGTTTGATTAAGTTTTGATAAACCATACCATCTACAAATTTGTCAAAAAAATAAAGGCACTATTACACCACATCGGGAGATTGTACACCAAACATCAATTTTACGTGCGTGTAATGGTCATTCATGAAACATGTTAAGATTTTCAGTGCTCCATATTCAGCAGTTTTGGCTGTTAAAGCAGCCATCCAAGTGAAACCATGCTTTGTCGCTGAAATAAACACAATTAAAAATTTCAATTCTGTTATCATCAACAAGAGAATGAAACCAATGACAATAATTTAAACATTTTCCGTGGTCTACTTATTTCAGTTCTTGAATGATACCGATGCGAAAACCATTGTAAACCATTCATTGTAAATTTTTAGTAGCCCTGAAAGCTGTAGATAGTGAAACCTCAGCCTGTGAAGCTAACTTTCTGAGGAATTTTCTGGGTGAGCGAGTCAAATGTTCTTTAATGTGCTTCAGAACCTGTACTATTAACAGTGATGGTAATGTTCTTTTCTGACCATGTACACTCCCACACTCATGAAATTTATTAATCAAATGCGACATTGTCCACTTATTAGGAACTGAAGAATTGGGAAATTTTATCTGAAACTTTTCTTTCCTTTGTTCGTAAGATTTATACGTGCAATAAATCTTAATAAACACATGTTCATCCTTGGAAAATGACATATTTAACAGAAAATAGAGACGAATTTATACTGGTATAGCACTAGTGCATAAGGATGTAACTGTTACAAGCTGCTAACCTTGAGTACACATTTGCCAACTGACATGTAGGGAGAAATAGAATTTACCTATGTGTGACTTCTACCTTCTTAATCTTAGGGTTGCATCCTTTTTGAAATACCCGTTATTTTTTCAATTACATATAATAAGGGGCATAAAAATCTTTTAAATGCTTAAGGCCTATATAGGTAGGTCTTAATCTAGCCCTGCAAATGACCCATAGCTATTTTTTTATAAAATTGTCCCTAGATCTAGTGTTAATACAATATAATTTACACTTCTTTTCCAGAAATAAAAAACAAACCGATTGGATTTCATAAAAAAATTTGGCAGTAAACTTGTAGAAAGAGATTCATAAAACAGATTTTAAGTATTGTTTGGGAGTTCAAATCGCTTATTTAGAGAATTTTTATTATACTCAAAGACCCTTCAGTAAAACGAAGATAAGCAGCAAATTAGAAAATATTATACTACCCATGTGATCTACAAAGGAAAAGATGGACATATGTAAAATATAAAAACTTATATGTGTCTAGCATTTTCATACATTGTGAATACAATGTAATGAAAGAATTGTAAATAAATAATTCCACTAATTCACTGAGTACAGCTACTTTTGTATTGATTTACACTTCACATATTATTTACAAATCATTTAAGAACACTTTAAGGAAACTATTTTAACTTTTTAATTTATTTTTAAAAAATCCAGTATCAATAATGGTGATTTTTTTTAACTGTAAATTTGCATATTCTTTTTCAGTTGTATTATGTAAAGATATTTTTTTTTTTTTTTATATTTCTTGTAATAATGTTCTAAAATGTACTAACAGATAAAGTTTTATTTTAATATCCTGGTCATCTGCATGCATTTTTATTATATGGAGTGATTCAGAAAAGACCATTCAGAATTACATATACACTCAGGGGTGATTTGCTAGGTACTGTTGTAAAAAAAAAATCATAAAAAAATTGAATTACACCATTAGAATCATCAGTTTTTAATGTGAAGTATTTAAAACATTTGTGTGCCGTTTTTGCATTTTCTTTTTATTGGTGTGAAAACTGAAGAAGTTATGGCTTTTCAGGAAATTTTCAGAAAAGTAACATTTTGACAGCTGTAAAAGAATAACTGATAACAGACAAATGTGATTTTGTAACATGTTGTTCACCTAACCCTTATTTATTACTTTGCCATGTACCAGTTCAATTAAACAATTTTTAAAAGGCTTATGACTTTTTTCAAAAGAGACACAAACTAGCGTCTGGACAGGCATTATACAATACATTTGGGTTGTGAAATTGTCAGGACAACATATATTTGACTATAAGTTTGAAATCAAAATAAAATGTTCATGACATGTGACAGACATAGATCTGAAACTACTTTTGAATTAAAAAGAAGTGCATGGAATGGCAGTTCTCTCCTTTAAGTACACAAGAGTTTCAACTGAAGATACATCCTGCTGCAAGTAGTAAAATATAAGTGAATAATAACAAACTGCAGCTATAAAATAAATTACAATCAGACTGTACTAGAATGAGAGGATTGCCACTCCACAAGCAGCTCTTTAATTTACAAAATAATTTCGAATCTACATCCAACATCCATCTTCATTTTATTTCAATCTAAAAATTGTTATAGTTGAATTCAAGTTGGATTGACAATTCGTAATACAAAATTTACTGCAAAATGACCAGATCCAGGATTGCAAATATAATTATACACATTTTAAAAATCATTTAATTTAACTGGTACTTAGCACAGTAATAAATAATGGATAGTTGAATAGCATGTTCAAATATCACATTTTTATCATCTGTTATTTTCTTATAACAGTCTAAACTTTATTTTTCCAAAAATATCCTGGAAAACCATATTTTTTCTACTTCCACGACAATAAAATTAAAACTGAATATGACACAAAAGTGTTGTTTCATACGTTTTGTGTAGAAAAGATTCTAATGGTATAATTAAATTTCTTCCACAATTTTTCTGATATCACAGTAAAACAGCAGTCACCTGCCAAATTATATGAGTGTAGGTATTTTGACTATAATTACTCTATACGCTGCTAACAATTAATGCTATACTAGAATATTTTAATTCTTCAAATCAAAACCACTTTATGACAACTAATTTTCTAAAGAAACCTTTCTTGTTTGGGAAATATAGCAACAAGCCAATTTTAAATAATGAAAGCTTATTTAATAAAATTAAAAAATTGTCTGCTGGACTAAACTGAAAAATACTGTTTTCTAAAATAGAAACTTCTAACCTTTAATAAATTTTAAATACATCACAATTCTTAATAGTTTTTATTCCTAAATTACATAAAAGTATAAATTATTTTGGTTTTTATGTTAATCAAAGATATACAATACACTATTTCAAGTGTTATTTTATGTACCGTTTTAGAAATTTATTAAATAATATACATTTTATAACATTCACCTGAGTTCTTACAACCAGAAGAAATCAGCTTTTTGTTCAATGACAATACAAATCTCTTTGCACAACCAGTAGATTTTCATGGAGATTTGTCAGTCTGTTTATTTTATACTTGTGCTATAATTAAAGTATTAAAATAATCACTATAAATGTTTCCCTATTGCTATAATCTAATGTAACAATTTAAAAAAGTTATATTTCTTCAGAATATTCAGAATCATATTTCAGAATATTCATTAACAGCTTAAACTAAATAATCATTAAATGATGGAGCTAAACTCAAGCCAAAATCAAACAACTCTAATTTTGATTGTTAATAAAGAATATATGTAGTATTTCCTCATCCTTCATACTACTCTTTAACAGATTATTAGTCAGTTCTGAGATAACATAAAACACATAGAAAAGCAACAAATGTTTACAAGGTTATTGCACCTATATTATACAATTATAGATTATTATGGTTATACAGAATGTTTACAGCAGATGAATTTTTTTTGGATCACTAGTCCCAAAAGATACCAAGCATACTGTACACTTACATACCTTTGACTGAATCATATTAGAAAGGCAAGTTCTACAGATATAATGTTTACATGGAAGCTCATACAAATTATTACATAAATTACACTTGAAACAAATTATTCTACAGTTGCCTGAACTATCTTTATTCAAAAAAGAAGGTAATCTTGATAAAGTTGTTTTTAACATTAAGTCTAAGCTTCTCTCTTTTAATTCATCATATTTTTTTAATGTAACAGCAGATTTATTTGAATTGTCACTAAAACATACCTGCTTTTCAGAGCTCAGAGTAGGATCACTTTGATCAAATTTATTTCTATTAAATGCCTCATCACTTTGAAACTTTCTTTTCCCAGGATACTTAGAATCTACTCTGCACACTGTTTTTAGTTCCTTACTTCTATGATAATTATGATTATTTTTGAAGTTAACTTCATTTATCATTTGTAATCCACATTCACTAGAATTATTTTGCATTAACTTTTCATTTTCATGAGATAAAATAAGACGACTTATTCCTGATCCTGAGGCACCATCACCACCACCAACTGATCGGGCTAGATTTTTAATGGATACTTCATTGCTATTATCAATAATAAATCTATCAATTCTTGCTTTAAGTTCGACAGACATTTTAGGTCTGCTGGTTTCAGTAAATAGCTTCCCGGTAAATGGATCACTTGGCATTCGACCCCAATTTGCTTCTTCTTTGCTACACCGTTCAAGAGTTAAATTATCTATTATTTTTCCACTAGGCATAATCATAGGGATGTTCATAACTTCATATGTAATAGGATCAATAAATTCATCTGGTATCTGAAATGCAGATGAATTTACAGAACAGTAACTGTTATTATTAGATATTTCTGTTTTATATTCTCTGACCAAGGCAGTACTTTCATCACAATGTGGTTGTAGTAGTTTTTTTGATGTTATATCAGACCAGATGCTAATAATAGTGTCTACAGTCTTCTGAGGGCAATCTCTGCAAATGTCACCCCATATTTCCAGTTTCTGCAGTGCTGGTATAGACGACTCTAATGTTCTAGTAATTTTTATATGTAAAATTTTTGTTTGTAAAAACTTCAGAGATTTGAAAGGCCTCATTAAAAAATTTTCTGGGATTACCTGTTTTGTATTAGTTCCATTTTTGTAAAAGAAAAATCCATTTTCATTACTCTTGATTAATGCACTACCAACTGCTGTTAAACTGTCTAGATTTCCAGTTAATATTTCAATCCCAGTTGTTTTCTGACCACCAACTCGAGGCCACAGTATTATACAACTAAGCTGTACTTCACATATGAATTCTACTGTTAATGTAACTGGCGGCTTAATGAAATAGTCCACAAGAAACCCCTTTTTACGCTCATACTCGTATTTTGAAATCAGATTATTAACGGCATAACCTTCACATTGACCAACAGAACAAGATATTTTAGAAACTAAACCTTCATTACAGAAGTCAATTAACATATTAAAACAATCAACTCAAATGTAATTAAAGAGTACTTAACAAAACTGAAATAGTAAACACATCTAGCAATCGACAGAAACTATGACACATATCACAATCCATATAGAATGTTTGCTCACCACTCGTAAACAACTTGAACTCTTGATTTGTGATCTATGATTTCCATCACTTGTAAGTCACCTTTCAGTTTCGGTGCGTCTGTAGATGCGTCTTGTAAGAAATGTTTCTTTTGATGTTATAACTTATGAACCAATCATGAGAAAAAAATGAGCTTTAAACCATATTAAAGCTTATTCTATCTTTGTTATTCTGCTGATTTGCGGGGACCATTGCAAATATTTTCCATAGGTTTTCTTCAATAAAGTCAATTGGAATTACAACTGTTGAATTAATACATATAGTACCTTATAATTAATTAACTGTACCAAGAAGAAATATAATAATTCCTTCTTATGTTAATTAAACGTATCAGATGCAGAAAATTTTACATAAGTAGCCAGTTTTTTAGTAGTTTCCCCGTAGTGCAAATGTAATGTTTCGTAACCTCGTTTAGAGATTACATTAAAAATTACGTGTAAGTACACTTAAAACTGTTTTATCTGTCGTGTAAATACTTTACAAAAAATATTTAATGGTCTGTTTCAGTAAGGCGGCAATTAAAACTTACTTTAGATATACAGAATGAGAAACACAAAACCGAACCCATAATGAAGCCGCTAACCAACACTTTTTTATGAAAGATTTTTACATAACTAGCGCGACTAGTGGATGTATATGTTACCACTGATTGTTGCTGCCGTTTGTCAGGTGGTTACGTGTCAGTGCAGTATACGTTTTGTTGCACTGCAATTTGTGAGTGCAGTTGTGTTTGTGTAAAGTGCGTTATTCAAGTCGGCCTGGCGCGAGTGATAGCGTCTCGGCCTTTCATTCGGAGGTCCCGGGTTCGAATTCCGGTCAGGCATTTTACAAATCATTCATCACATCCGCTGAAGCAATACCTAACAGTGGACCCAGAGGTTAAACAAACAAAAATGTATCGATGCCCAGGATGATCATTTTGAACATCTTTTTAATAATAAAGTAAATAACTGCAATATTTAAATTACTTTTGTTTTTCTTATTTAATTTATCCATATCATCACTAAAATTTCATTTCAATATAACCTACCGATTCTGCAGCAGTTTTATGTTGCTCACTCTGTATAACTTCTTTTTGCTATAAACCTTGCAATTTAACAAAACTAACCAGTATAAAATTTCATAAAAGGTTTGATAATTTAAATTAATTACAAGATGATAGCAGGACTGTGAAGAAAAGAAAAATTTTCTTTAAAGAAGCTATCTCAACTACCTGTTAGAAAAAGCAATATAACCGATTTAATAGAGCATCGTAAAAATAGTATGAAAATCATAAGTGTCTATACAATTTTTAGGTGAAAACTAAAGATTATACAATGTAATCCATAAGTAATTAATATTTCTTTACTGTATATCGAGAGTTCAATATTCCAAAACCTACACCAACTTTTGCTGTAATAGTGGTATAGCTGTCTGTAACACTGTTTGAAATTAAACAGACAGATTTACAAAGTTATTGTTATTACAGATTCTGTTTCTGACCGCCTAGTATAAAAGAAATTATAACTTTTAGTCACAATAGATCTTTTCACATAAATGAAGATGTAACGTTGTGCCCATTATTCATATTAATTATATTTGTATACTGTTTCTATATTCGTTAAAGGAATGTATGTTTACCTGCTGAGGAAGAAATACCCTAAAATTAGAATTCAAAATTTTGAATTTTGAGATTTTATATCATTGCAAATTCAGAATGGAATAAACTGTACAGAAATTGAACTAAAATGGTCTTTGGAAGATCAATTCTTGCTTGAAAACCATGGCTTAAATGAAAACTAATGATTTCAAGAATTGTGATGATTATAAATGTCAAGTAAAAAACAAATTACCCAAATAAGTTTCCTTAAAAAAAATACTTGTAAACAACTTCCAAGTTAAAGATAATAATTTTTTCTTTCTATTAATATTTTAATCCTTTTATTTAACATCAATACTTTTCATACCAGATTGGGTTCTTTTGAACTTCACATTGTCAAATATAGCTGAAATATGATTAAATATTAATTCAGAACGTAACATAATTCAAAACACATTATTTTCACTCTGATCTGGGAAGCAGTTTTAATACTGCAACATTTAACCAAAAGTCTGGACTAGACACACGGAATGAAAGTCTTAATTAGTTTTAAAGGAAAATAAAATGTTCATTACAAATTCTTGGATTACATATCATAAAAGACTACACATGAAAATAGATATCAAATTGAGTTGACAGTTGAAGACAAATATTTAATACCATAAGATGTTAAGTTTCACTTATACCATCTTACTGATATAAGTGAAGGAATAGTGTAAGCAGTCCAGGAATTGAAAAATTATTATTCAAATAAGTTGACAAGCATAAAAGGTGGAAAGAATGTTTTATTGAAGGATGTCTTATTGACCCTCAGACAATATGGTAATTACGTATCACAAACATCAGTTAGGCCTCTGTCAGTATACCACCGATGAAATGTCTCGCTGATCACATTTCAGCATTTCATCGCTTAAGTTTCTTTTGGACATCGTTCTTCTGTTTTTTTTGTTGCCCTCATAACTTCTACTGTTGAACTGTAGTTGCGAAAGCACTATTCCGCACCTAATTTAGTTCTACCACTGAGAATGGCTGCTTAAATCTAACACTTATGGACTACAGTAACTTATTTTTCTAATCTTGTTAAGGAATACATACTCAAACTGCACTAATTATTAATCAAAACAGCATTGATTTACCCTTTCCTTAATGCTCTGAGGCCCACTTTACTATTCTACCAGAGTAGAATTTATATTATATTACAACCAGAGTAGGAACTCCTTTTCATAAATATCCATTGTTGTAAGGTACTCCGCCTTAGGAGGACTATTTTTCCCCCCTCTGATCTGGTCCGCTTTTGGAAACGAAGTTGGTGTCATTACTTTCGCACATTTCAGCTCCATCAAGGAGTTTCTTAAACTAAATTACTTAAAAAAAAAAAAAAAAACAAAAGATAAAAGTAAAAGAGAATGAAGTAGCAGTGGTAGCAACCCTAAAATCTTAAGTTATAAAGCCAATAGATAATATGAAGTGGTATAGCTGTGTAAATAGATGAACAGCCAATAGAAGTGATTAAATGTTTCATTCGAAAGTGGTTACAAAAGATGGGGTTATTGTATAATAGATTTTTCTTAAAACAACCATGATTCCACAACCCAAACGTTGTGGCACAGTAAAGGTTACAGGACACGTAGTTTTCTTCGCATTTAGCAAAGATTCTTCCGAAACTTCTTAAAAAAGATTGAGTCAAAATTTAACGAATGACTATGAAGAACAATGCTGATTCCAAAGGGAAAGGGGACAAGAGATGCAATTGTACTAATAAGAACTACTGGTTGCTGGTGTATAGGAAGAGATAAATCAGTAACTGCCCTGAGCGAGGTCTCTAGCACCTTATATAACGTTGAGTTAATGTTGAGTTCAGGAAATTATGTCGCAAAAAATAATTAATAATTTGAATTGTTTAAAATATATTTTTTTGATACTATAATCAGACTAGAAATATATAACTTGTAAGTATGATTGCCATAAACATTTACACAAACGTATTTTGTTCTTTTTAATCTTGTTATAGATGACTTATTTGCATTAAAGATTATTCTCAGGAATTTTCCGTTACCTTCTTCCGTGGTCATGCAATCAATATAATTCTTTTCCTTTATTAACTGGGTGGTTTTTTGCCTAGTTAGCTATACTAATATAGCGCTTATTTAATTAGTTTATCTAATTATAATAGGATCTATAATGCAGATAAAACGGTTAAAAAATTTCCTAACTAAAAACTTGCTAATAATTTATTCACTTGATGTAATATTGACCAGTATTATTAACTTATATTGATCAATATAGAGATAATTTTTATTTGTTTGAAATATGTTACGTCAGGGGAGTTATGATAGATCAAATGATGTGGTCTTGTAAGAAGCTGCGATTTGTTGGTTGTTGACGTACTGGTACGAGTTGTGGTTTTTGTTTTCTGTTATTGCTTTGTAAACTAGGAGTTTTAAGTTGTAATCGCTGGAATGGTATGAACATTTTAAAATGTTGTAACTCTTCATTTATAAAAATCTGAAATATTTATTTTGTACCCTGTTTCACGTCTTGGTATTACTGTTACTGAAGTTAATTTTGCATAACCTTAAAAGTGTAGTGCATAGTGAAGTGTAATTACCGAATCGGTTTTTGATAAGAATTTTATTATTTAGCGCCCTCACTTTAAACTCAGCTTGATTAAATTATTAAAATTAGTAAATCTGCCTTGCTATTTCCCTGTTCATGTTTGTTTGTAAATATAATAGTTAGCCGTGTTAAATCTTAGGTTTTTACATAAATTAAAACTATTTAATTTTGTAAGTTAACCTTTTACTTAGTATCAGCAGTTTTCTGGAAAACAAATGAGTTCAGAAGTTTTTGTGGAGTAAAACTTACATTATTATTGTACAAAATTGATTAATATTTAAATAATAAGATTAATAATCAAATCTGTTGAGTTACGTCTGTTGTGCATTACTGATACAAGCCCGAAGTTTATGAAAAGAGCTGCTATGAAATTCTAAAGCCACTGATTTCTCTATTGCTACCTCAATAAATAACTCATATTTATGGAATCTGGAATGAAAGGAATGATTTTGATGTTGCAAAATTGTCACAGTTTTTATGAACATGAATGGGACAAGTCTTTAGCATTATGTGTTAGCCTGCCCTCTCCATTAAAACTTTTATTTTCCTTTAATAATAGACAATTAAATTATTTAAAAAAATGAATCTTTGTTCTTTATATTTGTCTAATTGGTTATTATATTTTTTATAGATGTTTTCACTTTGATGTTTGTGTTTTGTTCTTTGATAGTCAGTCTGTAACCTGCCTTATCCACCTTCAATATCAGAATTCTTGTATGTTTATTGTTTCTTGAGAAGAAATACCTTAATCATAATAGCTCCTTTGCAGTTACTGTTACTTCTACCTGTTCTGCATTAGTTTAAGAGAACACCACCTTTGGCTAGAAGGTTGCCCCACTAACATACATATAGCAAACTGTTGCTGTAGATCTTCCAGTTTGTTTATCATCTCCTGAGTCTTCATCACCGAAATTCTCTTGAATCCCCTTTTACAATTACGTATCTGTAATGATCAGATGTATCTGAAAAAAAGCCCTTCACCACTGTTATGTTTTGGGATTTTCAAAATTACATTATATAACTCCAAAGCATATATAAAGCCTGAAATTGTAGTACAGACATTGTCAGGCTTTATACTTGACATAATAATCAACTACTATCATTGAACCATACCTGTTTTCTTGAAGTACTACAGAAGTACAAACATCAGACTGCATCAGAATGTACCTTCACAGGCAGCCATACTTAAGTATAACTTAATGATTCATGACTTGGGTGACTAGGCTAATTGTTTGATCATAGATTAGGACATTTATATTAAATGTAGGCACTTGGTGATAGGTACATTGATATTGAAATGCATCTTTGACCCACAAGGAGTAGTCTTAATTAGATAGAGAAAGTGTGTGGGATGTGTAAATGTTGGACTTATGTTTGGATATGTTTTATTATTAACTTGGGTATGGCACTTGACATTTGTAGAGTTGCAACCTATGGCCGCTGCATGTTTGAAAACTTACCTGAATGAAATGACTTTCTTTCATTTTGGCAACATTTAGAGGGTTCTGCTACATTGAGTACAAGTACATTTTGCTCACCATAACTTCTTCCCATTTTCTTATTTGGTTTTTCTACATTCCTTGATACATACGGCTTTCTGATTACAGTCTTATTTCAAAAGTTAGCCAGGTAGTAGATGTTTTGATGGCAGTTACGATTCACTGATGACAGTTGATTATTATGGCAAATGTAAAGCCTGAAATTTTTTTTCTGATACGTAGTCATATTTCTGATTACTGACATCAGAATGATGAACATCATGTGTTTCAGCATATTCAGCATAGCCCAGTCACTAGTAGGAGGTGAATTTCATGTCACACTGATTTGTCAAAAAAACAAAATGTGGTGCATCCTACAGAACAGTAATCTTTGTCCTTTCTGCCTGCATAAGGTTCAAAATTTGCAGTCGACAGATTACCCTCAGCAGTTAAACTTCTGTCATTGGCTTCTAGACACTGCTGATAGGTAAATTTAATTTTATTTACTGCTAAAGCCACTTTTACAAGAAATGGAGTCTTCAGTTATAAAGATAATCATTTATGGAGCGAAGACAATCCACATGGTACTGTGGAAATCAGTTTCTAATATAGATTTCACATTACTGTTTGGTGGGGCATTATTTATGACAAAATTCTAGGACTATTTGTTTTCAATGAAAACCTTATGGGAGATGCATACGTCATTTTTGAAAAATAATTTTCTGGCTCTTTTGGAGGATGTACCTTTACAAACTGATTGTGAATGATTTTCCAGCATGGTGGTGAACGTCACATTTTTCTTTAGTAGCTAAAAATCACTTGAATGCTAATTTCATAAACTGGGTTGGACATGGTGGACCAATCAATTGGCCATCATGATCACCTGACTTAACACCACTAGATTACTTCATTTGGGGCCATATGAAAATGATAGCATACCAACAAAAAGATAATACTAAAGAAAGTTACTCATTAAAATACAAATTGCTGTTGAATTTATTGGAAATGATCCTGAGATGATCTGGAAAGCCACCAATAATAATTTATTTTGGGCAGAGTGCTGTGTAGATTGTGAAGGAGGGAATCTCAAACAATTACTGTAACTGAGGTTTATTATTCTGTTACATTTATTGTTTTTTTTTTTTTGCTATATTAAGAATAATCTTTATTAGGTACAGAATAATATGATTTTCTGTCACCTTTTCATTTGTTTTGTGTCAATAAAAAACCAATTTTTTAAAGTTTTTATTTACTTTTTATTGACTGTATTTACATTAATGTTCTCATAATTAAATTATCTGGAAGTTTTGTTACTAAATCTTCTGCAATTATTAGCTATTTAACAAAGCTGTTGTACTACAAACCTAAAAAAAACACATGGAATTTTGTGTTTTACAGATATATTAAATCTTCTGGGGTTATAATCCTGGAACCTGTTTTATGGTATTTCCCAGCTCAAATTACATAAGAAACCACCAATTTTACTTTTTAATTTGGGTCCCAAAAATTACAGTAAGTCTTCTTTTTATTAGAACAGCTGAAATCCAGGCGAAATCTTTCGCTAACTGTAACTTGCAAACAAAGCATTTCTAGACCTATGTTATATGAAGGGTTTTCATTATTTTCACCAGTAGAACATGTCCTGAAAGTTTCTTAGTGGGACAACCTGTATATTTGTAATACATATATATATATATAAATGTTACATTTTTTAAAGTAATTCTTATAATAACCTTACTCCTCTGTACCAATACAAATTAATTTATATTTAATAGATCAATCCTAATACAGAACAATTGAAATAGGATTTCTCACCTTTTTTAATTACATAACAGAAGGACTCTTGCGAATTTGATTCGCATCATCTGCTGTATACATCATATATATATATATTACAAAACCATTAAAAACTTGTAATCCATAACACCATACCTCCCATCACTTATAATTTTATGTTAAGAATATTTTTAAAAACTAATTAAATTAAAAAAAAACAAATTAATAAATTTATCTTATACTTTAAAACCATACAAAAATTTTAAAACCTTTTATATAAATTAAAAATTATAATCTCAACAAGAGATAAAAACATAAAATAGACAAATTTTTAAAATGTAAAAATGAATTAAAACAAAGGTAAACATTAAATAATTAAAAATTAAAACTTTTAAAATAAAAGCAAAAACTTAACGCAAAATCATGTGCTAGCCATTTAACTGATTTTGCTTTACTTTACTACAGTTTATCTATTAAATATATATATAGAGGGAGAGAATTACGTATTTCTTAGAAATACGTAAATCTCTTCAAAAGTCCTTTCTCTTTCTCTCTCTCTCATATATATATAAGTAATTGTGTAAATGTAAACTAATAACTGAGATGTTACATGTTTTTAATTTGTTACATCGGTTATGTGGAAGAGAGGATTTTCTAGTCTCAACTTTGTCAGTTTCAATTAATAAAACAGTTAATCAATTTTTCTCTCTTTCTTTTATCCTCTTGAGAGATATTTCTCTCTGAGAGATTGATGTTTTAATCTTAGTGAATGAATGATGATCATTGCTTAAACTTCACTATTGACATGTATATATGATATTGGCTTACAGTAGACTCTTATAATAAGATATGATTTCGTTTTGTAAACTTTTATAGCTTTACTATAAGTATTGTTTACTTTTTAGATTTAACTAATAGATTACATGATTTATTTATAGGTGTTAAATATGTGGGAAGAAGATTCCCGACTTCCTACTGATGTCATTCCAGAGCATTATGACCTTCTTTTAAATCCTGATTTAAAAAATGGAACATTTTCTGGTAGAGTTGAAATTACAATTAATGTTACATCTGCTAAAAATTTTATTATTTTGCATGCTGTTGATTTAAAAATTGAACGACCATATCTAAAAAATTCTTCTTCAAGTGAAGAATATAAAATTATTGATGAAATTTTGTACTCAAAAAATGAATTTTATGTTATTGTTTTGGAAAAATCAATTCCACCAGGAACATATAATCTTGAACTGTGGTTTTATGGATCTCTTTTAAATAAAATTATTGGATTCTATCGAAGCTCTTACAAAGATGTTGTTAATGGAGAAATAAGGTTTGTTACACTATATCTTATATTTCCGTATTTCTTAATCAATTTTTTATTTATAGCAATCAGAAGATGGGAAGTCTTTATTGCACTTTGGTAGCTTTATAAAAGTGTACTTTTTTCTACAAATAATCATTTCAGTACATCGCTTCTGTTGAAAAACAAGCAGCAATTTTTTTTTGCATTTTTTAAGTTGCATAGAATTATTAAAGTGAAAATTGTTCTCTTACATGATATGGTTCTCTTACATGTTTACAAGCTAGTTTATTACACATGATTGTAACAACAGCTCAAATTAGTACTCACTGTTTAATTAAGGAACTAGAAATTGTTACCAAGAAAAACAAAGCAAAAGATATTCTAAGATTTATTTTAAAAAATGGTATACAGAATTCAGTAATAAAAAGGTAAAAAAGTAAAATTATAAATGAAATTAAATTTTGAAGTCTAAAAAAGGTTAGTAGGTTAGAAAATTTAGAGGGAATTGGATAGGATAAATATAGCTGTAGTAGGAATTAGCAAGGTTCAGTGGAAAGAGGAAAATGACTTTTGGTCAGGTGATTTTAGAATAATTAACTCAGCTTCAAATAATTGGCAAGCAAGAGTAAGTTTCGTAATGAACAAGAAGATAGGGAAGAGAGTAGAGTATTTCAAAATGCATGATGAACAAGAAGATAGGGAAGAGAGTAGAGTATTTCAAAATGCATAATGATAGAATCAATGTAATAAGGAAAAAATCGAAACCTAAACCAACGATTGTTAATGTTTATATGCCTACAAGTGCCCATGATGATGATGAGATAGAGTGTGTATACGAAGAAATTGACGAAGCAATTAAACACATAAAAGGAGATGAAAATTTAATAATAGTTGGAGATTGGAATACAGCATTGGAAAAGGCAAGGAAGGAAATATGGTTGGAAGAAAATGAGTACTTCATTTGCATGAAGTATAATTTTGTAATTGCCAACAACCAGTTAAAAAATCATAATAGAAAAATATACACATGGAAAAGCCAGGCGATACTGCAAGGTATCTGATAAATTATACTGTGGTTTAGCAAAGATTTAGAAATCAACTCATCGACTGCAAAATTTACCCTGGAGCAGACATTGATAGTGACCATAATTTAGTGTTAATGAAATATAGATTGGGGTTTAAAAACCTGAAGAAAAGGTGTCAGATGAATTGGTGGAATTTAGAGAAGCTTGAGGAAGAGGAGGAAAAGAAGATTTTTGAGGAGGGCATCACAACGAGAGGTCTGAGTAAAAAAAATAAGGCAGAAAATGTAGAAAAAGAATGGGAGAATGTTAAAAAATAAATTCTTAAATCAGCAGAAGCAAACTTAGGTGGAACAAAGAGAACTGGTAGAAAACCTTGGATTTCAGACAATATACTGCAGCTGATGGATGAATGTAGAAAATATATGAATGCTAGTGATGAAGAAAGTAAAAGGAACTATCGACAATTAAGAAATATAATAAATAGGAAGTGCAAACTAGTGAAAGAAGAGTGGATTAAAGAAAAGTGTTCAGAAGTGGAAAGAGAAATGATCATTGGTAAAATAAACAGAGCACACAGGAAAGTTAAGGAAAATTTTGAGGCACATAAATTAAAATCCAAAATGTGTTAAACAAAGATGGTACACTGATTTATAATACAAAAGGTAAAGTTGATAGATGGGTGGAATATATTGAAGAGTTACACAGAGGAAATGAATTAGAAAATGGTGTTATAGATGAAGAAGAGGATGAAATGGGAGAAACAATACTGAGATCTGAATTTAAGAGAGCATTAAAAGATTTGAATGGCAGAAAGGCTCCTGGAATAGACAGAATACCTGTAGAATTACTGCACAATGCAGGTGAGGAAGCAATTGATAGATTGTACAAACTGGTGTGTAATATTTATGAAAAAGGGGAAGTTCCGTCAGACTTCAAAAAAAGTGTTATAGTCATGATACAAAAGAAAGCAGGAGCAGATAAATATGAAGAATACAGAGCAATTAGTTTAACTAGTCGTGCATCAAAAATCTTAACTAGAATTCTATACAGAAGAATTGAGAGGAGAGTGGAGGAAGTGTTAGGAGAAGACCAATTTGGTTTCAGGAAAAGTATAGGGACAAGGGAAGCAATTTTAGGCCTCAGATTAATAGTAGAAGGAAGATTAAAGAAAAACAAACCAACATACTTGGCGTTTATAGATCTAGAAAAGGCATTCAATAACGTAGACTGGAATAAAATGTTCAGCATTTTAAAAAAATTAGGGTTCAAATACAGAGATTGAAGAACAATTGCTAACATTTACAGGAACCAAACAGCAACAGTAATTGAAGAACATAAGAAAGAAGCTGTAAAAGAAAGGGAGTCCGACAAGGATGTTCCCTATCCCCGTTACTTTTTAATCTTTACATAGAACTAGCAGTTAATGATGTTGAAGAACAATTTAGATCCAGAGTAACAGTATAAGGTGAAAAGATAGATGCTACGATTTGCTGATGATATATTAATTCTAGCCGAGAGTAAAAAGGATTTAGAAGAAACAATGAACGGCATGGATGAAGTCCTACGCAAGAAATACCGCATGAAAATAAACAAGAACAAAACGAAAGTAATGAAATGTAGTAGAAATAACAAAGATGGACCACTGAATGTGAAAATAGTAGGGGAAAAGATTATGGAGGTAGAAGAATTTTGTTATTTGGAAAGTAGAATTACTAAAGATGGACGAAGCAGGAGCGATATAAAATGTCGAGTAGCATAGGCGAAACTAGCCTTCAGTCAGAAATATAATTTGTTTATATCAAAAATTAATTTAAATGTCAGAAAAAGATTTTTGAAAGTATATGTTTGGAATGTCGCTTTATATGAAAGTGAAACTTGGGCGATCAGAGTATGTGAGAAGAAAAGATTAGCTGCTTTTGAAATGTAGTGCTATAGGAGAATGTTAAAAATCAGATGGTTGGATAAAGTGACAAATGCAGAGGTGTTGCGGCAAATAGATGAAGAAAGAAGCATTTGGAAAAATATAGCTAAAAAAAGAGACAGACTTATAGGCCACATATTAAGGCATCCTGGAATAGTCGCTTCAATACTGGAGGGACAGGTAGAAGGAAAAAATTGTGTAGGTAGGCAACGTTTGGAATGTGTAAAACAAATGTAGAGGGTATACCAAAATGAAACGACTAGCACTAGTTAGGAAATCTTGGAAACCTGCATCAAACCAGTCAAATGACTGAAGACAAAAAAAAAGTCTAACTTTTGCATCATCTACTTTCCCTTGGATGAATGAATTCATATATTGATTGTGTTTTGCTGTGTAATCTTTAAAAAGTCATGTCTTTTAAAAGTATTTATCAACATATGAAAGTTGTTCTTTTCTAGCATTTTTAATGGAGTGACATAATGTATGGGCAAAAATATAAACTCATTTTTTAACCTTTGTTCAATGAAGACATGAATTGAATCACATTCAGTAGTCATGTGGGCTTTACTAAGCAGTGCTCGTTTAAATAATCTACATTGCTAGAACCAAAAGTAGAAGCTATAAGTTCAGCTTGTCATTCATTCCACCAATAGTTGGTGTATTGATGAGAAGAAAAATTAGATATAGTGAAGTTCTGGCAGCAGAGATTGGTTTTGTATTAGAAGCCATTTGCTTTAGCCATAGGTGATAATTTTACTGCCTGTTGATTTATAGTGAACATGTAGCAATTTTCATTTATTGCATCTTCCTTATTTTTTCCATCTTTGTTTTGTTTCTTTTTCTCTGTATGTTTTTGCCATCCTTCTTAACTAATATTTGTGGTTTCATAGGAATTGCATGAGTCACATCTGTCACTTACAAGTTGGAATAATGATAAGTCTTCAAAGAAGGTGTAAAATTTAGATTGGCTGGCAGGTGTCACTTCATCCTTGATGCATTTAGAAATGTAGAGATTATAAAGTAGTTTTTTCAAAGAAAAAGTTGGTTTTAATTGTAAGTTAAAGGATTCTTTTTATGGTAATGGCTTGCTAGTTTGGGAAATTCATAAAAATTTCTAAATTGTGTATTATGTTCTTTCTATTTTATATATGCTTGCTTGCTTCTTGTTGGCGTCTTTGTCTGGTTTTGGTCCTGTAATTCTTCATTATTACTGTTTTCACTAAAATTATTCTAACGTATTTGAGTTTTCAGGATTGTTTCTATATCCAGTTATGTGCCTTCCATTCCTTCAAACCAAGAGTATTCAAAAATATTTTTTTTATAAACTACCTACTTCATTTCATTCAATTTTAAAGAATAAATATATAAGAACTGAAGCAACAAGATGAATTTCATAGTTTTACTGATGATTTTTTTGCCGACTACATCTACTGAAGAAGAAACATAAACTTATTTTACTCCCCAGTTCAATTCTTTCCAGAAGTAACTAAAAATCTGTAATTTTTTCAAAGTGTCAGTTTGATGTTATTCTGCTTTGTCAGATGTACAAGTAGGATCCGTGGTTGTTTCTGCTGTTCTGGTACATGTGTGATTATCGTTTTTGGTCTCTAGAAACATATGTTTCTACTTTCATTCTAGTCTGTTTTGCTGTATTTTTTTGGCCACGTCTAGAATAGGCTTTTTATTTTTTCCCTTTTTTATTAAAATATTGTCGTGTGAAATTATCATGGTCTGATTATAGAATAGTTATCTGGTCAGTAACAATATAAGTGCCCTCCAAAACTTTCTTGTAATTGTTTATTATGTTATTCTATTTTTAAATCAGTCTCATCTGTGAGTAATTTAAGTTTGTATTGTAGATCATCAATTTTCTGTGATTCATTGATGTCATTTGATGAAAATGTTTTGTCAGAAATTCTTATTGAAAGTGCTGGTTCATTGAAAATAGTTATTTTTGGCAATGCAGTAATATTAAAGGTAAACACAACTAAGAAGTTTAATTGTAAAAAGTGCATGATCACTAAGCCTTAAAGGTACAATATTGTCAGGATTTAAAATATTAATTTCTAATTCAAATGTTTGCATCCAAAAAGAAAAAATACATCACTACTGTCATGAATGCAGGAATCAATAAAAGAAAATGGAACACCAAGAGTTTTCTGAAAGAATCAATTAAGAATAATTCATTTAACCTGATTAGTTCTAAACTATTCTCTGTATAGTTCTATAGACATAATCTTCATAATCAACTGGTAAACAACCATAATTAATTGCAACATGAACATATGTTTTATTTAGGACGGAGCTGTCTGGTCACCAGATGCATCCTAGTAGGGGATACTATTTACACATTTCAAATTGCAGAAATCCCATCAAAGACACAATATTATTATATTAAACTAGAATATTTATTAAAGTCTTGCTATATCAGATTTTTATATGTTATGAAAAACATTTAAAGGAGATGTATGGAATCAATTACTTCACTGTTCAGTGAACTCTTACAAAATATTGAAACAATACTAGCCATTTTTTCAATTTCAATTTAAATTTACTGTATGGCAATGAATCTTTTAATTCCATTGGAAGCTTATGAAAATTAACAGCAGCTACTTGTAATAGCTTATAATTTTCCAGATTACCTTTGGTAACCCAAAGCCTTTGGTTGGTCTAGTGGTGAACTTTTCATCGCAATTCAGCTGATTTTGAAGTCGAGAGTTCTAAGGTTCATATCCTAATGAAGGCAGTTACTTTTACACGGATGAATCATGGATATCTTAGTTCTTTGGTAATTGGGCTTCAATTAACCACACATCACAGGAACAGTCGACCAGAGATTGTACAAGCCTACATTTCATTTACATTCATATATATCATCCTCATTCATCCTTACTGTGGTATATGGTTCATCCTTACTATAATACCTTACTGTGGTTCCAGAGGCTAAACAGAAAAAGAAAGATTATATCTGATATTGCATCTTTATAATATCTGGCCACTTAATAATCTCTTTAATATTATGTATGTTTCTAGAATTATAATTGTCCTTGTTTTCAACAATATGGCCTAACATTGTCAATATACCATACCATTTCATATACCTATTAATGAAGCTTAACCAAAAAATTATTTATTAAAAAGTGATTCCTACCATGTTTATTACATGTGCGCATGCTTGCGTACATGAATTAATTTTTTGTATGAATTTGAAAATATTTTTATTGATATTTTAAAAATCTTAAATTAACATTAGTGGGAGGATTTGTGAGTTGTAACCGTGTTGTAAGTGGTTTAATCACTTAATATTAGGAAAAATAATAATATAGAAAAATGAAAAGCTTTGATGACCTCTGAATCAAACAAAGGAATTTACTCTGAAAAAGTGCATTCTTCTTTTTGACAGGAACATTTTTGGCAGAGAATCCATGAAATTTCAAAAGAATTATGAAAGTTGTGAGACTTGACTTTGACCAAAAAGTAATATGCATTATGTTTTGCTAACATTTGTGCCACAGCTGTTGAATAAGGAACAAAAAGAAAATGCTTTGTTATCATTTGGCAGGTTTGGACTGATGGAAAGGAAATCTTTTTAAAAAATGTCATAATAGATCACTACCGTATCTCATTAGACATGGGTGGGTGTATGGTTGTTAGATAAAAAACTGCAAGTCATTGCTGTGAGTAAGAAAAAAGCATGCCAAAGTTTTTTAAGATTGCAGAATGTACGTGTAATGTGATTTACATCAATGAATTGATGTAAGTTTTTATAATTTATTTTTTTTGTGTGTATAAGATTTTACTTTTGGTGGCCTGTTATGTTACCACAGATAATCTGAACTAAACACAGAAAAAAGAATAATATAGAAAGTATTTACTAGTGAAAAATTTTCTGGTGACCCCTTCCTTAGTAGTCCCCACCCGGAGATCCGAACGGGGGACTATTTTACCTCCGGAATATTTTACCAAGGAAGGCGCCTCCATTATTGCTATGTGAAAATGCAGAGAGCCACATTTTCTTGGAAAAAAAGCAGCTGTAGTTTTCCATTGCTTTCAGCTGCGCAGTACTCAGAGGACTGAGTGATGTTGATACGGCCGTTTAAGTCGTCCTGACTCACGCCCCTAACAACTACTGAAAGAGCTGCTGCCCTCTTTCAGGGATCATTCCTTAGTCTGGCTCTCAACAGATACCTCTCCGATATGGCACCAGAAAATTAAAAAAATAACATTCTACGAGTCGGAGCGTGGAATGTTAGAAGCTTGAAAAAGGTTGGTAGGCTAGAAAATTTAAAAAGGGAAATGGGTAGGACAAATGTGGATATAGTAGGAATTAGTGAGGTTCGGTGGGAAGAGGAAGGCGACTTTTGGTCAGGTGATTTTAGAGTAATTAACTCAGCGTCAAATAATGGGCAGGCAGGAGTAGGTTTCGTGATGAACAAGAAGATAGGGAGGAGAGTGGAGTATTTCAAAACGCATAGCGATAGAATCATTGTAATAAGGATAAAATCAAAACCTAAACCGACAACGATTGTTAACGTCTATATGCCTACAAGCGCCCGTGATGATGATGAGGTAGAGTGTGTATACGAAGAGATTGATGAAGCAATTAAACACGTAAAAGGAGATGAAAATTTAATAATAGTTGGAGATTGGAATGCAAGCATTGGAAAAGGCAAGGAAGGAAATATAGTGGGTGAATACGGGCTGGGCAAAAGGAATGAAAGAGGGGACCGACTTATAGAATTTTGCACAAAGTATAATTTAGTAATTGCCAACACCCAATTTAAAAATCATAATAGAAGAATATACACTTGGAAAAAGCCAGGCGATACTGGAAGGTATCAGATAGATTATATCATGGTTAAGCAAAGATTTAGAAATCAACTCGTTGACTGCAAAACTTACCCTGGAGCAGACATTGATAGCGACCATAATTTGGTGATAATGAAATGTAGATTGGGGTTTAAAAACCTGAAGAAAAGGTGTCAGATGAATCGGTGGAATTTAGAGAAGCTTGAGGAAGAGGAGGTAAAGAAGATTTTTGAGGAGGACATCGCAAGAGGTCTGAGTAAAAAAGATAAGGTAGAAAATGTAGAAGAAGAATGGGAGAATGTTAAAAAGGAAATTCTTAAATCAGCAGAAGCAAACTTAGGCGGAATAAAGAGAACCGGTAGAAAACCTTGGGTTTCAGACGATATATTGCAGCTGATGGATGAACGTAGAAAATATAAGAATGCTAGTGATGAAGAAAGTAAAAGGAACTATCGGAAATTAAGAAATGCTATAAACAGGAAGTGCAAACTGGTGAAAGAAGAGTGGATTAAAGAAAAGTGTTCAGAAGTGGAAAGAGAAATGAACATTGGTAAAATAGACGGAGCATACAGGAAAGTTAAGGAAAATTTTGGGGTACATAAATTAAAATGTAATAATGTGTTAAACAAAGATGGTACACCAATATATAATACGAAAGGTAAAGTCGATAGATGGGTGGAATATATTGAAGAGTTATACGGAGGAAATGAATTAGAAAATGGTTTTATAGAGGAAGAAGAGGAAGTTGAGGAGGATGAAATGGGAGAAACAATACTGAGATCTGAATTTAAGAGAGCATTAAAAGATTTAAATGGCAGAAAGGCTCCTGGAATAGACGGAATACCTGTAGAATTACTGCGCAGTGCAGGTGAGGAAGCGATTGATAGATTATACAAACTGGTGTGTAATATTTATGAAAAAGGGGAATTTCCGTCAGACTTCAAAAAAAGTGTTATAGTTATGATACCAAAGAAAGCAGGGGCAGATAAATGTGAAGAATATAGAACAATTAGTTTAACTAGTCATGCATCAAAAATCTTAACTAGAATTTTATACAGAAGAATTGAGAGGAGAGTGGAAGAAGTGTTAGGAGAAGACCAATTTGGTTTCAGGAAAAGTATAGGGACAAGGGAAGCAATTTTAGGCCTCAGATTAATAGTAGAAGGAAGATTAAAGAAAAACAAACCAACATACTTGGCGTTTATAGACCTAGAAAAGGCTTTTGATAACGTAGACTGGAATAAAATGTTCAGCATTTTAAAAAAATTAGGGTTCAAATACAGAGATAGAAGAACAATTGCTAACATGTACAGGAACCAAACAGCAACAATAACAATTGAAGAACATAAGAAAGAAGCCCTAATAAGAAAGGGAGTCCGACAAGGATGTTCTCTATCTCCGTAACTTTTTAATCTTTACATGGAACTAGCAGTTAATGATGTTAAAGAACAATTTAGATTTGGAGTAACAGTACAAGGTGAAAAGATAAAGATGCTACGATTTGCTGATGATATAGTAATTCTAGCCGAGAATAAAAAGGATTTAGAAGAAACAATGAACGGCATAGATGAAGTCCTACGCAAGAACTATCGCATGAAAATAAACAAGAACAAAACAAAAGTAATGAAATGTAGTAGAAATAACAAAGATGGACCGCTAAATGTGAAAATAGGAGGAGAAAAGATTATGGAGGTAGAAGAATTTTGTTATTTGGGAAGTAAAATTACTAAAGATGGACGAAGCAGGAGCAATATAAAATGCCGAATAGCACAAGCTAAACGAGCCTTCAGTAAGAAATATAATTTGTTTACATCAAAAATGAATTTAAATGTCAGGAAAAGATTTTTGAAAGTGTATGTTTGGAGTGTCGCTTTATATGGAAGTGAAACTTGGACAATCGGAGTATCTGAGAAGAAAAGATTAGAAGCTTTTGAAATTTGGTGCTATAGGAGAATGTTAAAAATCAGATGGGTGGATAAAGTGACAAATGAAGAGGTATTGCGGCAAATAGATGAAGAAAGAAGCATTTGGAAAAATATAGTTAAAAGAAGAGTCAGACTTATAGGCCACATACTAAGGCATCCTGGAATAGTCGCCTTAATATTGGAAGGACAGGTAGAAGGGAAAAATTGTGTAGGCAGGCCACGTTTGGAGTATGTAAAACAAATTGTTGGGGATGTAGGATGTAGAGGGTATACTGAAATGAAACGACTAGCACTAGATAGGGAATCTTGGAGAGCTGCATCAAACCAGTCAAATGACTGAAGACAAAAAAAAAAAAATTTACTAGTAGTCTTTTTATAGTCTTGCTTTTTGATTTTCCTTTCCTTTATTGCTTCTTCCTTATTTAAGTTAAAAAGAAACAAGGATGGACTATTTTCTTAAAACTTTTTGTAGTATTGTCATCTGTGCTTGTCTTTCTTAGCCTTTTACTCTTGTGTTAGATAGCAACTTCCTGTTCAGATAGTAAATAACTCTTACTTCTCTATTTTACTAATTTTTCTTGAAATTAAAAAATCTTTTACCATGTTGTAATTTAAGTAAATGTATTTTCAAAATCTATAAATAATAGGTAGTTAGCTTTCTTCAGTGTGCTATTAGTTTTGCAATAAAATGAAAGTTTTTTTATCATCTAACTGTAACTACACTCTTTAAAACTTAACTGAATATTTTGGATGTGCATTATGATTAAATGATAACAACCTTACCTACAAATCTCATGATTTTTAAAAGAGAGCTATGTGTTTTGTATTGCTCTGAAATATTGTAATAGCTCAGTTAGGTATGGTATTTTCATTTGCTACAAAATCATCCATCAGTAGCTGTTTTGAGCATCAGCTGTTGTTACTGTATAAATAAATAAATTTCAATTTTTGATTGTTAAATTCCTTGTATAATATCAATTTTATTTTACACATGTGCATATGTGCAAACACACAACACACACATACATACAGTAGCTACCACGTAACGGTGAGCTTGTATGACAGACAGTCTGCATGTCACTCACTACTGTACTATTGTTCTCTGAAACATTGGCATATCGTGGTTAATCATTTGTTAGTAGCATAAAACATGATGCAACTGTTGTTTATGAAGGAATATATTTTTGTGTGTTTACAGTATTAAGAAAGTGACATTATGTTTCAAATACAAAACAATTATTTTTATTTTATTTTTGTTTCTCTTTTGCCTTTCCATATATGTAAAGTTTAGTTCTGTGGTTCGGTTCTGCTTCTCAGTACAGTTCTTTGGTGTGTGTCGTGTATTTTGTTAATTATTGTGAAAACACTTGTGAGGAAGATAAAAAAGGATTTAAAATACCATCTGTTGAGGTTTGTACATGATTGAATAAATTAATATTTTTTTTAGTTTTCATTTAATTTGAATCAGTTGGTGACACCAGTTATGGAAAACATAGACAAACAAAGAAAACAAAGAATATACTTTTAAAAATAAATGGAAAATGTTTGAATATATACCTTTATTTATTTTCTTTCTGAATATTTATGTATTTAATATTTTTCTTCTAACATGAGATTTATCTGGTGTTTTACAATTGTGGAGTGATTTTTTTTTTATTTTTCAGACTGATTGCCACTTCTAAATTTGAGCCAACATATGCTAGACAGGCATTCCCATGTTTTGATGAACCCTGCTTTAAGGCCGAATTTACTATACAGTTAGTTAAACCATCTGGAAATAATTATATTGCCCTGTCCAACATGAATCAAGTGGTAATAATTTCTTCATATTTATTTTATTTTCATGAAGTTGTTAGGTTTATATAAAAAAAACACTGACAGACTTTGAATGAAGAACTTAAGTAACTCTGACAACTGTGGTAGAGTTGTTATGCTTCTTCTTTCATCTAGAAGGTTCTGGATTTAAATCCTGGTCAGGCTTGATGTTTTTTTCATGATATAAAATTAATTTATCCTTAATAAACTATAGTTAGGTGCCTACCTGTTTTTTTTGAAGAATATAAATGGATCAATTGAAATTGTTAGATTACAAGAGTTGTGGTTTGAAGAAAATAAGTTATCCATTTTTACCCATGATGGAATGGAGATTGTAAATGTGTTTGGGGTAAGAGGTTATGTGTATGTCCGTTACTATTTTTCTCAAAAACTACTGGACCGATTTTGATGCGGTTTTTTGCATTACATAGGTATCATTTCAGAGCAAGTTCTTAGACATGTATTTACAATTATAGGACATCAGGGGGCGCTGCGGTAGATGTGTTTCTCCAAAACATCTGGGCTGAGTTTGATGTGGTTTTTTGCATTACCTAACATTATATAGGTATCACCTCAGAGCAGGTTCTTAGATTAGTTTTACGGTTATAAGCCGCCAGGGGGCACTGCAGTAGGTATGTTTCTTCAAAACTACTTCATGGATTTAAAAATTTTTAATTTTATCACTTGTAAATACACTTCAATTTTTAAACTACATAAAAAGCAGACTCTAAAAGTAAAGTTATGTATTGTTTTTAAGTTCCTGACTTTGTCTGGGATATCAATTTTTTATTTATATTTTTTAAATCCTGCCATAGGAATTGGCTGTGAGCACTGAAACCGGTACTTGTGGGCTTGCCTTTGTTTATATAGATATGATTTTGAAAGGCTATTCTGTGAATTATTGTTTTAGTTTATAACGGCATGATACATTTTTAAATTTTCTGTTTAATGAAATAATTCAATTATTAATATATTGATCAACTATCTAATTATAAATAAAAGGTATAAATTTATTTTAAACAAAAGTTAAATTATGGATATTCTTATTATTTTCCGTTTGTGCATTCAATGGAGATGTTGTCTGGTGATCATTGGTAGGGATAAAAAAGGATAAATGAATCAAGTGATGGAAATTATATCCATAATCGATCTGAGACAGATGGAAATTAACTATAGCATGGGTACTCACCTGGTGGCTATGATGCTTTATAATTTTGATAGATTGATTATTGAGCCTATTTTTATAAAAATAGTTATTAATAACTGTCATACTGAAAATAAAGAAATATTTAAAGCTTTGTCAGATAAGTCTGGTGAAAAAAGTTCTTTGAAACATATGAAAGTAACAATGCAAAAATTCGTTGAAGATACAAGTAAAAAACAGGAAAATAAATAATATTATGAAAAAGAATGTGATTTAATAGCAAGTGAAGTATAGAAATGTGTTAATAATTTCTAACACACTAATATGGAAATGAAAACGTACTAAAGCCCATGGAAAAATAAGCATTAAGTCAAGAAAAAGCCAAAAACTTAAAAAAAAATAAAAATACCTGTTACATTTGTGGGCTCAATAATTAAAAAAATTAAAAAAAAAATTAAAGTTAAAAAATTAATTAAAAAAAAAATTAAAATAGATGGATGATTAGATAAAAATGTTTTTTTTAATGTGTCAAATAAAAAAAAATTCTTCTATATTTTTGAAAGAACTAAACATTTTTAGGAAAATTGTAAAATTTTATGATAGTAGTTAATATGTGGTAGTATTTTTTTAATGTAATTTTTTTGGTGTATTACAAATCCCCATTATTTGGTATTTTCATTCCCATTCCCATTAGTACATTACAGATACTGCTATCTTTAAACCTCTTCAAATACTGTCTGTCAATCATTAATAGAACTAACTATTTGTGTAATTTATATTTAAATGATGTGATACCGATTATCCAGATCTGTTACGATTTTAATCCTAATGTCAAAAATAACATTACTCAGTATGACATAAAAAATTAAATGAGGATAGACAAAAATAAATGCAGTTGCTGCATGGAAGAGAATAGGCCACATCACTGTAAATGCTCATACAGGAGATATATAATTAGTACTGCAGCCAAAATATTTAAGTGTTAATAATATTATAGTTAGGATTGTTATCTGATTATAAGTGTAGAGGAAAAAAAATTGTGCATAATTATTCAAATTAACTGAATAAAAACTGTTTAAGAAGTAAAAGCTTACTTTTATGTTACTGCTCAATAACATGCGGTTTTCTTAAATTTATTTAACTGCATCCTCTAATGATTTTATAAATTTGTCATTACTACAGTTAACTTCAGTAATATTATATCTTTAGTTTGTTAGCAGCAAGAAATTCCACATATATGAGTATATATCGGGTGATCATTTGAAAAGTTACCACATTTATTATTCAACAGATATCAATCCCATTGTATTTGTGTTTGCAGGCATGTATACCATTCTCAGGGGAGGAACTTTTTTAAAATTATTTTCAAAGGGTGGAATCCATCCTCTCCGCTGCATAAAAGAGTACAAAAAAAATATTTATTGTATGTAATTCATCGTCATATTTTATTTAAATTGTTTTGCTCTTTGGTTAAAATTGACATTTGGTTTGTGTTATTGTTCTACCATTTGGCCTTTCATTTTTTTGTCTTGTAAATTTGTCTTGCTAAAATCACATACAATCTGGAAGAAAGGACTGAATTAATTTTTACTTACAGAGAACAAAATAAATGTGCCAGAACAGGCGTCGGCAACCTTTTTTAGCTACAGGTCAAAGTCAAACAAAATGTTTATATTAAAAAGGCAAAACCTCATTGGTATTTTCATTTTAAAACAGTCTTTTTTGGTGAATAATAAGATAAATTTTATTGAGAAAATAATTACAATATGCTTTAAACTTTAAACATAAAAATTAAAATTCTAATTATAAAAACAAACATAACTGAATAAACTTTATTTTTCTCTTTGATGTTAATGTCTCTCCTTATGCTGAACTTGTGATGTCAATTTATTCACCTTAAGATGAATACAAGCATCTGAATTTTCAGTAATTAAACTGCTCCTGTTCTTATTTAAAATAAATTTCATGTGTGAAAGTATTTGCTCACATTTATAAATTTAACCAAATACAGAAAAAATGACAAAGCAATTTTTTTCAGAGATGAAAATTTTGTAGGAAGTGATGTCCAACACATTGATCTCATGAAAAGATCAAGATCTTCTGATTTTCCCAAATCTCTCTGCAGTGTCTTGAATTTTTCTGTCCAGAACGCTGAACTTTTAAAATCAATAATTTCTAAACTAAAATTGCCCACTTTAAGATACTGAAAATATTGCAAATCTAAAGCATTTTCTTCTATTTTGTTGGGCTTTATTATAAATGTAACATTTGCCGTGCTTTTTAGGTGTTTGAAATTGTCTTTTAAATTCACTTTTAATGCACAAAATCCAACTTTCAAATATATTAAGATTGCTCTCATCGATATTTCCTTTTTCATGTTGCCCTTTTAACAAGGAAAAGAAACAAAATTATTTCTTTTTGATGTTTTTCAAGTAACATTAATTTCAAAGTAAAATTCTTTCATTCCTCATATATTTTCAAAATTGTGTTGTTATTTCCTTGAAGTCGGTTGATATCATTATAATGGTTCATTATGTCTGTTAAGAACAAACGTCTTAAAAACCATTCTTTATCATTGAGTCCAAGATCATGTTCACCAATTTCGTAAAGAAGTATTTGTATTTCATCAAATCATTCTACAAATCTGTTAAGATCTTTGCCTCGACTTAGTAGTTAAGTAACAGCAAATGTTATTTACGAATGTAACAGCAAATTACCATACTTCAATTTCCATCAAAAAAGCTTCAAAGCACCTGTGTGCTAATGCTGATCATGCTACTATCATATTTACGATCTTAACAACCCTTTCCATTACATCTTTAAGTTATTGCGTACATGCCTTTGCAAATAAATTTTCTTCATGTATGATACAAGATGACGATACAAGTGAGCGGCCAAGTTTATTTTCCATTAGTTTCACAAATCCAACAGTTTTTCCTCTCATTTCTGGAACATCATCAGTTGTTATGGAAAATATTTTTTTTTTAAATTCAATACTTGCCCATTTTTGAAATTAGTAAACTTTTGTACTTGATGAAAAATGTCAGCGTCTTTGGTTGTGTCATGCATAGAAGTGAGACCACAAAGTTCTTCATTGACTTTGAACTACTTATTGATGCATATCTAATAACTGCAAGCCTACCCATACTATTTGCACCGGTACTTTCATCAAGTGCAATGCTAATTATGTCACTAGATAAATCATTTTTGAGCTGTTCATTAATATTTTCGGCCACATCTTCAATGCGACATTGAACCGTTCTAGCTGACAATGGCATTTCTTTAATTCTCTGGATGATTTGTTTTTTATTTGCGAAGTCATTAAATAAGTGTTCAGAGTAATTTATGAATGTGTTTTTCTAAAATTTGCCGTCTGTAAATAGTTTTCTGCTGGTATCAATGCTAAGAACTGCAACAAAGTTGGCAGATGTAGCATGATTGTGGCTGGTAACAAAACAAAAATGAGGGGTATTTTTGTTTCTCCTAATGTCTGTCCTATGAAGAGTGTTAAAAATATGGTGCGAAGGGTTCAGACTGGTCTTTAGGAAAATGGTGGACATTTCCAACACTTGTTGTAAGACATGACATGTTATACATAACTACATTCCATGAATCAGATAAAATTTGAGTATCTGTATTATATAGTCCATAGTGGAATTATAGTGTATAGTATCATGATGTGCTTGATAAAATGATTGCACTGTATTTCTGTACCTATAAAGCAGCTTGCCCTGACTGACTGACTGACTGATTCAACAATGCCCAGCAAGAACTATTGAAGATAAATTTAATTTAAAGGGTTAAAATGGAGTAACAATGAAATTAACAATTTTTTTTTTTAATTTCTTGGTAACAAATGAAAATATCAACCTGATTTTTGGTGAGTGTAATCTTGTGAATATCTGAAAACTAATTTCTAAATTTTTTTGAAATTCTGACCGAGTTAAAAGTGTTAAAATGGATTTTGATTTTTTTTTTAAACCCAGCTGTTTTTTTTTTTTAATTAAGTTCTTGGTAAAAATGAAGATATCAACTTCATTTTTGGTGTGTGTAATATTCATATGAATCTCTAAAAACCAGTTTCTAGATTTTTTGAAATTCCAAGTTTGAAGAGTTAAAACTGGATTTTGAAGGTTTTTGTGAAACCTGGCTATTTTTTTTTAATTTCTTAGTAACAAATGAAGATATCAGCTTGATTTTTTGTATGTGCAATTTTAATGTAAAGTCTAAAAACCAGTTATTAGATTTCTCAAAATTCAACCTTGATAGTGGTAAAGAAAAGTAAAAAAAAATATTTAAACAATGATTGCAAATCTTTCTCATTTCTGACTATACTAAACAAGATATTCACTTGATTTGGGCTAGAAAATACTCTTCAGATAAATATCTAAAAATCATTTTCGGCTTTTTTGAATTTTGATTTTATAAGGGGTGTGTTGGTGTTTGGCATGGCGGCTCAACCAACACAGCCACTGCCTGTGTTATTGTAAGTGCAATGTGATTGGCTGCAACTGCTTCCAGTTAATGACTAAAAAACATAAAATAAAAAAAATTAAAAGATTAAAAAAAAGCAAAACAAAGTATGCATGCCCACTTCCTACTCATTTATTAGGTTACTGTAATTAGGTATTTATAAGGTTACGCTAAGAACCAGGCAAAACACATTTTTACCAATAAGAAAGACAGGTAACCAGCTATAAGTAATATTTTTAAGATGGAGGCAGACTATTTTGAAGTCTGCATTTTTCAGATCACTCAAAGTTTCGGGTCCTGTACTGACCAATTGTTGCTCTGAAGAAATTACAATATACTGATTTTTTTTTATTTATTGAACAGGTTTTAATTTTTATTTATAATTATTATTCTCACAAACATGAGTTTAATGAACACTGAATGGTCAGGCCGCAGAGCCCCCTGACTAGATGGTACTTTATTTTTTGAGTTGGAGGAGGGAAAATCTGCAACCAGATGCCCAGCAGCCTGTACTGCTGGGTGTGTGGGTTGTCCTGCTGAAGACGGGGACCCACTAAGAACTCTCTCCCACTCAAAAAATGGTGATGGAACCACTGTTGGGTTTCGCATAATCACCACTTGTGACCATGGGTACGCCTGTTGCCGTCCTTGAGAGGTGGCTTCCAGTTCCCCTGAGGGCACCCAGCAGCAACGACCTGTTGGACTCCACTGCCCAAGAGCTAGCTTTCCAAAACCCCCCCTCAAACCATACACCACCCATATCATCTCACTTTTTCTTCCATCTTTTCAGGGAGGACTCCCTGGAACCAGGTTACATTGCCCTCTTTCAAGCCTGTCATGATTCCTATTATTTTTTCAGGAGTGACCACTCAGTCAAATGGTCTTTCGGATTCCCATCTGGGGCACCTTAAAAAGGTGTGCTCGACATCATCTGTTTCCTCACAATATGTATAGCATAGTAGCTAACTCCCGTCTCCTGCTAGAGTGGAGGTAGACATTGATCGACCCATGTCCTGAAATCCATTGGGCCATCCAAAAATCGACCTCCCCATGTTCTTGGTCAAACCAGGTCTTCATACACAGGATCAACCTATACATCCATCTGCCTGTGGAGGCTGCATCCCACCTCTTTTGCCACCACCTAATCAGTGCAGTCCTAGTCTCTGAGAATTCCTTGCCTCGGTATTTCTCAGAGCGTTCCTTGGTCATCAAATCGATTGGAGGCATACCGGCACACACCAATACAGCCTCAAGTGAGACTGACTGGTATGCATGGACCACTCGAAGCACTAGTCTGTGGTAGATATTAAGCATCCAAACCCTATTTCTCTGAATCCTTAGTTCTTTGACCCATACAGGAGTCGTATATAAAATTGTGGAGAGAACTGTGGAGGTAATCATTTTCTTCAAAGTTCAGGGGCCCCCAACATTCATCATTAATCTAGCAACCCCCAAGGACACCCTTTCTGTCTTCCTACACACCTCTATGATGTGAGTAGTGAACCCCCCCCCCCACGTCTCATCGAGCCAAACACGTAAGTATTTGACTCTCCTTCAGGGGTTTACGTCCATGTCTTCTAGTGTAATGGAGAATTGAGGCATCTACTTTCTACCTGTCATCAGGAGGATCTCAGTCTTCTGTAATGACACCATCAGACCCCTTGTCGTCAACCATTCTACCAAGTCCCCCAGGGCTTAATTTGCATGGGTCTTCACCTCTTCGATGTTCCCTGCTATCACCACCACAGCGAAGTCATCCACATATGCCACCAACTCAATACCAGCAGGAACACTCCTATGTAGAAGGCCGTTGTGATCACATTCTATAATAGGGGGCTCAGGATTGACTTCTGGGGCAGACGTCAACCTCCCCTTTCTAAACCATACTGCTTTTCTAAGCAACCTCTCTGCCGATTCACCTCTGACTCTAACCCTCTAGCTAGGAGGGCTTCGAATACCTTCCCTAATGTATTAATAAGGCCAATAGTTCTGTATCTTTCTCCTCCTTTCGGTATCAGCACTAGATGGTTCCTCTCCAAGTCACTGCACAGCTCTGCCCAATTTGCTTTCTTCGAGCTGATGATGGCTTTCTTCAAGTCTTTTCTGTTGTTTTTTTTCAGTAGACAAGTTGTATTCTCGTCCATTGATGGCCCTCACGCTTCCTTGCTTCTATGAAGCCTGACACATTTATTCTGAAGCTCCTGCATTTGTGCGGACCACCAATATACTGGCCTGTGTTTCACACCCCTATCTCGTTTTTCAAGGACCTCCTTGCAGGATTGAAATATAACTTCATGTAGCCCCTCAGGCTCCAATATATCATGTTCACATAACTTTGAAGGTTGCTCTGAGTTTCGGTATCAGCGCTGACTTCAACCACCAGAGCCGCATGGTGTCAATGCAGCAGATTCGGGGACGCTCAACGACCACTTCTGTACATCTGTGGTCACTGAGCATCTCCTCCTCCAGCACTCACCACCTCACTACACCCGCATGTGTCTCCCCATTGAAGGTTAGGTCCAGAGTGTGATCGTTGCCTCCCCTGTGAAACATATGAACTCCAAATTCATTGATACAGACCATACCCACAGAGGCCATTACCTCTGCCAAGAGTCTGCCCCTCTCATTGGTTACTTTTATTGGCATTAAAATTTAACTCTTGGCATTAAAATCTCCTCCTATCAGCACCAGTCCATTACAGTTTTACACTACTGCGGACAATTCTTCAACCATCTCAGTAAACTGCATTATTGATATATTTTGTGAGAGATGGCAACAGAAAACCGTCACATCCTTCACCACAACCCAGACAAACCCCCTTCCATAGCCACTGTCTCTGATAGCAACTCGGCCAGACATAGAGGCAATTGCACATGATCGGTGAGAATTTTTGAACCATCTATTATCTTGCAGAACCCCAAAATTCAGTCTCGAGATCACTACAAGGTTGCCTCTGTGATCTCTGACAATGGCCCACAGGCCATGGGCTTTGCAAAACCTATTCATATTTAGTTAGTAAATCTTCATTGTTTATACAGAGGGTTGCTGTACCTGTGGCCCTCTGTGCCACACTTCCTGCAGGTCGCTGGTTCCCTGCATTCTGCCTTAAAGTAGTCCTCTTTGCCACAGTTAAAGCAGTTTCTCGATCAGTCGGGACCCTGACACCTGGAGGCCTTGTGATCAAGGTCCTAACACTGGAAGCACCTTTTCTGCTGCATGTCGGGCGTCACTCTATAGGACACCATCCCAACACATAGGTGCTCCCTCTACAAAAGCTTTTCCGCTTTGCCACAACTAATGAGCACAGAACCCGCCTGAGTGGGCCAGTCTCAAGCTTGTGGTCTGCTCTATGTCCTCTTCCAGATTGACAACATCCCTCACCGCTTTCACTACATCCTGCCTGGTGGTAAGGGCATCTAAATCTCTAATAATGATTCTCCAATTTTCTTGCATTAGATTTGAGGACAACCCGCACAACCCAAACCTCCTCCTGTAGTTTCTTAAGGAGTCTCTCCCCCTGCCCCTTATGGACCAAGAGAATCTGTGGATAGAGATCCACAGATTCTCCTTTTACCTCTTTAAGTAGGTCTGCAAAGGATTGTTTACCTTGTTTGTACGCCGCTTTCACCACAAGGGTTTTCACCCAAATAGCAGGAGCTCTACTGACAGACCTGTCCCTTCAAGTCCTGCTTTTATTCATCCTGTCCACTATAAATACCCGTAGTCCTATTCGTTCTGCGACTGTGTATTCAATTACCTTCCTCGTTACATGAGCGAGCCACTTCATCCTCCTCAACCCCAAACATAACATCTTGTTTCGCTTGGAGAAACACCTTCACAACTCTCTTCCTTATGTGGAGAATGTTTGCTTCCTCTGCCTATGAATCTATCACAATAGTAAAGACTTTCCTCACTAAATCCTCCAAGTTGTCGCCCTGAAGGATCATGACAGACTCTGTGCTCTCCAAGAGTTGATCTGCTTTCAAATGCCATTGCAGTGCCAAATCCTTCACCTTTGGGGCCGCCCTGAAGATCCCCTTCGAGAATCTGCTCCTCTTCTTCGCAAGGTTAAATACTACCACAAGATCCTTTTCCCTTTCTAGGAGCACTGAATCTTTCAGTTCTACTGTCTTCTGAAACCAGTCTTGCTATCGAGCGGATACAAAGGCATCAATGTCTTCATTTCGGACCCCTTCTTCCAGTTGTCTCAGGATCTCCGATCTCCTTGCTAGTTTGACAAGCAACTTCACACTTTGTCATTTCCACTTTAAAAGGGTTTGATTCGATGAAGGTACAAAATGCTGCAACCATGCTCGCCATATCATTCGCAAACTCCTTCAGCTCCCATGCAGTGTGGCTCTTCTCGGTGTGTCAAGCCAGTGTGCCACTCACACTTATTAACTTCTTAATGTATTTCATCAACTCCACCTGCCGGGTTGCCTCCATTCTCATCTTCTTCCAGTGTTCTTTTTCCTTTATTGGTCCTTGCACCATCAGTAGACGCCTGGTAAGTCTACTGTGGTGATGGAGTTCTGCAAACTGTAAGCATATTGCAGCACCAGCTGCTGCTGCTGACTACTGCTTCTTTTGACCATATCTCAAGTCCCAGTTGGTCAATCAGTCTCTAATCTCCAAAATTTCTCAAATTGCCAAAAAACACATGATTTGATACCCCACATGCAATATTTGAGAGGAGGGTTTGGGGAGAAGTAAAATGTTTGTCTCTAAATCCAGGGTCAGATTTGTTGTGTAGGGGGGTAAATGATTGGGGGTTGAGATTTGTGTAGAACCAGAAGGATTTACCTGAGAAGGAAAGGGTTGTTAAATTACAAGAAAAGGAAGTTCCCCCTTCCTTAAGAGCTAACTCAGTGTTAGCTCTTAAAATAATAACCCTAAGAACTAATTCTCCAAACTAGTTTATCGAAAAATTTACTAAGTCCTAGTTTGTGTCAGAACAAATGATATCACTTATCTGGTCACTACTTGTCTATTGACTTAGAATAATTTTCCACTATTATAGGTTACTTACAATACATGTTTCCTTATGAAGAAAAAGCAGCACAACCAAAAAATCAAAATATCACATAAGTCCATTGTCCAAAACTTGAAATTTCACAGGAACGTCTACCAAATATCCACGTACAATAGTCATTATTCCAAACCAAAAAATTAGCCGAAAAACCAATCCAAAAAGTAGTTAGCGTGGGCAGAGCCGTGATGGGAGGTACTAGCACTCATATGTGAAATAAAGCCTTATTTATAATGTGAACAAACCCATGATGGTAGAACACTAGTATATATATATATAAATAAGGCATTGAAACAGTAATGAAGAATATTATAGTAAATATTAATTGATAAGCAAACAATATTTATAATACAAACAAACATTTTTTGGTGTTTATTAGCATCACTTATTTGTCAGTTAATGTTTTTTATCTCTATTATTGTGTTTTATATGTGTAACTTTATATTATTTATTATATGTAATAAATAATAGAGTTCTATTTCATTAAGTATCTACTGATTGTGATTGTTAACTATTAAAGTAATCAGTTTTAAATTTTTAGTTAACAAAAAAATTTTTTTTTCCAACTTATTTGAATAATTGTTTAGCATAGCTCCTTTTCTTTATAAACTTATTTAATTTAACTCTATTCTTAATGGCCTTTATTGACATTGGTATTTGCTAAATAAACTTTAAATAATACATATATATATTTATATATATATATATATAAAATATTTATATTTTTATATATATTACATACATATATGTATGTAATATATATAAAACGTAATTATAGTTATCATATATATATATATATATATATATATATATATATTATATTATATATTTTATTTATAAAATAAATTTATATCTAATAGATCAACTCAAGTACAGAATAATTGATATAGGATGACTTATCTTATTTCATTACATAAGCAGAAGCACTTTTGCGAACTTAATTCATAGTATCAGCTGCATTATATTCATATATATATGAGGGTAAGTCAATTATTATCTGCAATGTAGTTATAAATTTTATTGAAATACAAATAGAAAACTTACATGTACATCTTTTTTCAACATAGTCCCCTTGCATTTCAATGCACTTGGTCTATTGTTGCACAAGCTTCTTGATGCCCTCAAAAAGAAGGTTTTCGGTTGAGCTGCGAGCAGTGAACGCACCACTTCTTTTACTGTTTCGTCTGAGATAAATCGACGGCCCTTTAATGTTTCGTTGAGTGGACCAAACAAGTGGTAGTCAGAAGGGACAAGATCATGACTATACGGAGGATGAGCCAGTACTTCAAAGTTGAGTTTCTGGAGCGTTCCAGCAGTGTGGGCAGCAGTATGTGGACTGGCATTGTCGTGCAACAACACAACACCTATCAACAGCAGTCCTCGGCGTTTGCTTCGAATTGCAGGCTTCAGTTTGGCAGTAAGCATCTCACTGTAACGCGCACTGTTTATTGTCGTGCCCCTTTCATCATAATGTTCCAGTACTGGGCCTTGTAAGTCCCAAAAAACCGTAAGCATCAGTTTTCCTGCAGATGGTTGGTCTTGAATTTTTTTTTTGCAGGGCGAATTTGGATGTTTCCATTCAATACTCTGTCATTTGCTCTCTGGCTCGTAATGAGGGATCTATATTTTGTCACCAGTGATGATTTTTTTGATCCCGTTTGTTATCATAGTGAACCAAATGTTTTTGGCAAATGTCCAAGCGCGTTTGTTTGTGCAACTGTGTGAGTTGTTCTGGGACCCATCTTGCACAGACTTTATGAAACCCAAGTCTGTTGTGGACGATTTCGTAGGCAGAACCGTGACTAATTTGCAGATGATGTACCACTTCATCAATAGTTACTCATCTGTCTAAGAAAACTATGTCTCATGCACATTCAATGTTTTCCTCATTTGTGGCGGTAAACAGTTGTTGGACTCCTTCATTGTGCGTAATACTTGCGCGACCATTTTTGAATTTCAATCCATTCGTAGACACTATGTTGCGGCAACACACTGTCCCTGTACTGTACCGAAAGTCTTTGATGAATTTTGGCCACTGATACACCTTTCGACCACAAAAAATGGATCACTGAACGTTGCTTTTCTTTACAACAGAAAGCGGAGCAGCCTTGGTTAACGGTAGGGCAGCAATAATGGAACTAACCTAGCAGCATCAAACCTGCGCAGACATAACAACAATTAAACCACGCATGCGTCATCTACGCAACACAACAGTACTATCGACATAAACAAAAATATAACAAAATTGCAGATAATAATTGACTTACCCTTGTATATATTTCAAAAAACATCATAAACTCGCTCTACATAATATCACATCACTTATTCATCTATATTTTATGTTAGCATTTTTAAGCTAATTAAATTTTATTAAAAACTTCTAAATTAAATTTAAATTTATTTTACCATATTTTAAAAGCTTATACAAATATTTAAAAAAAATTTTATTCAATTAAAAATTTTTAATTATCAAAACAAGATATAAAATATAAAAAATTGTTTATAAATGATAAAGATTAATTAATTAATTAAAATTAAGTTAAAAAAATTAAAATGAAAAGTTTACACATGTGAACAATATGACATCAATATAAACAAATAAATTAAAATTAAGGTATAAATTTAAAAAAAATTAAAACTTTTAAAGTAAAATCAAAAACTTAATTAAGTAAAATTATATGTTATTTGTTTCACTGAATTTACTTTCAATTTATTGAAACGTTTCAATTATTCTGTACTTGGATTGATCTATTAAATATAAATTAATTTGTATTGGTACAGAGAAGTACGGTTACTAAAAGAATTGATTTAAAAAAAAATACATATATATATATAAAATATAATTTCTATGTTTTAGGGAGAGGTGGTTGATCAGCCACAACCTGGATTAACTATTGTTCAGTTTGCAAAGTCAGTTCCAATGTCAACATATCTGGCGTGTTTTATTGTATGTGATTTTGATAAATTAGAACCTGTTAAATCGAAACAAGGGTTTCCTGTTACTGTATACGCACGTTCTGGCCAAGCAAATAACATGCAGTATACTTTGGATCTTGGTGTGAAGACAATTGACTATTATATTGACTATTTTGCAATTGATTATCCTCTTCCTAAATTAGGTTTGTTTTATAAAACTTTCAGTTAATCTTTCTAATGTTTGTTCATGCAGGTGTTTCTTACTTAAAAATAAATTGCATATTTATATTCATTTCTACTAAGAAAATTGCCTTAATAGTTGTTCCATTAAAAACTATTATTGAATTTTTATTCTCATTTTTTAAAATTATTTACATGTTAAAAATAAAAAAGTCATATGATTAAATTTCTGCTGCTTTTCATTCAATAAACTTTGTATCTTAAAGAGTGAAAAATCTCATCATAACTTCATAGTGAGTTCTTATTTTCATTTTAAACATTTTCCTCCAAAATTTGAAATAAATCGCTCCATGTAACTCCAAATTAATCAGCAATCATTCTCACAGTAACTAATTCTTGAATTCTTTCTCTTACTGGCAATGTGTTCCTTTTTGTAAAGATAAAGGACAGTGTTCATCTTTATGATTTCTTATAAGTTTTTAACCATGTCAGTCACCTTTTACCTGGGTATGAGATAAAAATATAGCAATAATTTTAGGTCATTAATTGGATACTTATCTTATGCTTTTTCCCTGAGTTTTTTTAAACATAGTTCAATATTCTCTCTTGTTTGATAGGAATAAAGTGACAAGTGTTTTTCCACTACCACATAATGAAATTTTTTCCTAACATGCTTGTAGGAGTCATTGATATTGCCAAGTTGCAGATTAAGAGTATACAGATTGGGTGGAAAGTCCCTTGAAATGTAATAAATTTTTCCGAATCGCTGGATTGGACGTAGGTCAGAAGAGTTACCAACTTCATTGCCTTTGCCAGCAAGAAGCCCTACCTCATTACACCTGACAACGCAAACTGGAGTTCTGTAAAAGAAGAGATCTGAAAATGCAGATATGTCAGCGACAAGCAGCTTCAAGATGCTGTTTGGTCAGCATTTGAAATGATCACCCATGATATGCTGTTGTGGATGAACAACTGGACATGTAGGTGTATACAATGCTTTGAACATGGTGGAACCCACACAGATGTTTTAGATCTGTAAATCTATCCTAAACTGCTCCTATCCTAATAAATTTATAACTTCCATAAAGGGACTCCTAACCACCTTGTACATAGTATGTAGATACAGTATGTATACAATAACAAGTATAGGTTAATTACTACTCTGAATTGTTTATTATGACTACTATCAATTATATTAATAATATAATTATTGTTATCTGTCTTTTTATTAAATATTTTAGTATTACAAATATTTAAAAAAATTTGATTTTGTTCCACTGTACTGTAAGTAATTATTCAAAATTAGTTTATAAAAAACAGTTGTGGTCAAATGCAAGGACAGTTACTAAAATTTTTTATGTCACTAGCATTTTCATGCCTTTTGGACATTTCCATCTTTTTACCAATTTGTTAACTACAAATAGCTCAGTTTTATGAATTAGCTATTTATGCTTTCTCAGTTTTGACAGAAATTCATTTATTCTTATGGCTTTTGTAGGAATGCCTATCCTTGAAAAGCTTATTTGATCGCCATTTCTAGCGATGTCAGTGAGCTTCACCACCAGCATCTTCTCAGAACAGCTTTGTGAAGTAATTGATCAAACAAAGTGGTCGATGGGCAGAAGGGTCATTTACAGGGTATCCTTACTTCCTGATCAGCACCAACCGCAATATCTTCCAATCCTCTGGCATGTGCTTGCATCAGTATGTAGTTGAATGCATTTAAGACCTTGAATGGAGCCACGTCAACCTCAGTCCTTACCTCCTCAACTGGAATACCATCAGGCCAAGATCTTTTCCCTGTCTTCATCCTTGGGTAGCTCCACCAAGGAGAACTGAGAGATATCATCAGCGATAACCTCATCTCTTGGTGTCACCACCTCCTGGGAAGAGCGCAGCTATACAACCTTGCAGCTGAACATCATTAAGGATTGGCAGCCTCCACCAGAATTTCTTTACGACTGTCTGGTATCCATGACCCCAGATCTTTTCGTTGATTTCCCTGCACAGCTGCCTTCAACAGTCCCTCTTGGATTTCATGATGGTGAACTTATACCTCCTCCTGGACTTTATGAACAAACTCTCACCAGTTCCCTCCAATCCAAGATCATCCCACGGTTTAGTCTGGAACTGCTGTCGTGCTGACCAGCAAGTCTTCCTCAGTTCGACAACACTTGACCGGATTGGTCTCCTGATGAAAACTGGTAACTTAGCAACTGCAGAAACATTTTTACTAAATGGATTCAGTACCCATCTCTTTCCCAGAGAAATAATTTTTATTTTCTGGGAAATACTCCGCCTACTGAATTTTTAGCTCACACTAATGCATCTTCGTGTTATTCAAACTGATGAATAATAGTGTCTTCTACCAAATGTTTCTCAACATAATCGGAAGTGAGTGGAAACAAATCAAAATTTTTGCTCTTAAGCAAATAATCTAGTCATTAAGCTTCTTAATGAAAGCAAGAACTTTGCCTGTCATTAAAATGTTTTTATCATGTCCTTGTTAATGGCAGCATCCTTCCACGTGTGGAAGGATAAAAAAAAACTCCCCTTTTTTTTTTAAAGAGGTGGAGGAACCCCTTTCACGGGCACTTGAGCACTGTCAGGCTTGCTAACAGGTTCCAAAAGTTGTTATTAAATGTGTATGTGTTCCTGTGCACTACCGACTAAACCTCCAGCCCTGGCAACCCAACCTTCCTGGTACAGCTGGTGTGCATTACTTCTGGAAGGGAGGAATACACCCTCACACACATTCAGATACCACAGTCAACAGTCATGGACCTCACATCCACAAGATACCAAACATCAGACTAAATCTCACCACACACTTTGCAACATCCATTACTTCTGGAAGGGAGGAATACACCCTCACACACATTCAGATACCACAGTCAACAGTCATGGACCTCACATCCACAAGATACCAAACATCAGACTAAATCTCACCACACACTTTGCAACATCCAATCATCACTCAGAAAACATACCTCATGCCGCACATTCCACACATCACATCAAAGCCAGCCACATCCAATCACATAAACAATACAGACAATCGAACACACTCTCTCTCTCTCTCTCTTTTCCTGTTTAGCCTCCAGTAACTACCGTTTAGATAATTCTTCAGAGGATGAATGAGGATGATATGTATTGTAAATGAAGTGTAGTCTTGTACATTCTCAGTTCGACCATTCCTGAGATGTGTGGTTAATAGAAACCCAACCACCAAAGAACACCGGTATCCACGACCTAGTATTCAAATCCGTGTAAAAATAACTGGCTTTACTAGGACTTGAACGCTGTAACTCTCGACTTTAGACAATCGAACACTAGAGTATACATACCGCACAGGTCACTATTGGACATGGGAGCGGAGTGCCCATGACCTCATCGCATCCAGGCGATCCTCACATGTATGGGGAACCCTGTAGGCTCTCAGCCACGTGACTGTGTCCATCTTTGCACCCTCTGACAATCCCTTCTTCTACCTCTGTGAGACTCCTTCCAAATGTACAGCTCCTCCATGATCTTCCTAGCAAACCTTGCTACAGCCGTCCAATTTTCTGTGCTTTCTAACATGATCTGCTGCAGTTCCTCTGGGAGGAACATTTCTCTTTGGAAATGGTGTCCAATGTTTTCCTCCTTGCATCCTCAAATCAGTGGCAGCGAAAGAAGACGTGATATTCTGTCTCTTCCTCATCTACACACACCGGACAACTAGCAGAATGATCTAGCATAACCTAAAAAAGTATTCTCTGATCCCTCATGGCCCACTAGAAACTATGTGAGACAGTAATCCAGCGAGCCATGGGCCCTCTCGCACCAACTTTTCAGGTCCCTGATTACATGGCGTGTCCATTAGCCTCTATCATTAGTGTCCCACCGCATCTGCCATTCTCTCCTCATTTCTTCCATGATGGAGCTAGCCACTCTCCTTTTTTCTGCAGGTGTTACGCTCGTTGCTCTTGAATCTTCTTTCTGCGTGTGATCTCCAGATTGACAGGTAATATTGCCGCCAAAACTTTGACTGCCTTTCGAGAAACCATACGATATGCTGCTGTAATATGGAGGCATCCCTGTATATCCCATATCTAATGACCCCTCCCCGTATCTCATCACCGTAAAGTAACATAGAGTATATCACTCCAGACAGCAGCCTCCTCTTCTGCTGCCTCGGTTCTCCACAATTTGGCAGTAATCTAGCAACCAGACACAGGACCTTTTCATTCTTCGAGCAGGTCTCCAAGATGTGGGTGCCGAAACGAATCCTGACATCCACCCATATTCCAAGATATTTTATCGCAATTCTTGAAACTATACCTTTGACCCTCAAGCATAATCTTCATTGTTGGTCTTCACTTGGTTTTTGTAATCACAACAATCTCTGTCTTATCTGGAGCCATAGTTAATCCGACTCTGGCTATCCAAGTTTTGATTGTTGTATATGAGCTTTGTATCTGAGTGGTGGACTCTCAGAGTACTCAACTCCACCATGAGGACCAAATCATCTGCGTAACCTATGAGAGTGACACATGGTGGTAGAGGAGTGTGAAATATGCCATCATACACTATATTCCAAAGGGCCGGGCCAAGTATCGACCCTTGTGGAATTCCTCTATCAATGCATTATTCGACTGCTCCGTCCTTCATTTCACAGATCAATTTGTGCTCACCAAGGTAGGAGAGAATTATCCTTTTCAGATATGGTAGGGGGGGACTCTCATACTCTCCAACGCAGTCCAAATGGCGTCACGGGTCACACAGTTAAATGCGTTGTGAACATCAAGTGCCAGAAGCACACAGATCTTCCTCCTTCCAATGATTCTTCTTGCCTTATCAAAAACTTCTGATATCGCATTCAAAGCAGATCTTCCTCTGTGAAAACTGAATTGTTTATCCGAAAGTCCTCCTGGATCCTCAATAACTCTGGTCCGCCTCTGCAGCAGCATGCACTGGAGTATCTTTGGCATGGTGTCAATCATCGCCAGTGGTCTATAAGAGGACAGAAGCACCGGGTTCCTCCCGGGTTGGGAACCAAGACCAGGTGCTTTCATCTCCACCTCTGAGGGAACATTCCCCTCTTCTAAACAATTATTGTAAACCTTCAAAAAGGAATCAGCTTCCGCCCCAACAGCCACCTTAACTGCCAAATTTGGCTAAAGATCTGGTCCCGGCGCTTTATCCAGAGGCATCTGTTTCACTGCTGCTGTAAGCTCCTCTCTGGTGAAAAGTAGAGGGAAATTCACATCATCCTCAACTTCTGCAATGACCCCATCCCCATGTGGAAACATGTGGCACTGACATGCCCCTCCGCATTGCACTGCGGAGGGGCACTTCAGTGTCCCTTTAGTGTTTTGATACATCAAACGCTCAAAACACTTTGCTAGTCAAAACACTTCAGTGTTTTGCTACATTCTACAGCATGATGTCCATTGCCCCCGCAATTGTAACATACAGCCTTCCTGTCTTCACTCTTGCTGTTCCTTGCCAGATACCCTGTTTGTAAACATCAGTAGCATCGCAGTGGGTGATCAACAACATTCACTCTACAGCTCACAAGTCTGATATTCACCGTTCCCTTTTGTACAATTGGTGCCAGGAGATGACATATTACCACTCCGGTTTCTTCAAAAGCCGGTCTAATTGTCACTCTCGTGTCAGCCGATAACTCCTGACCGGAGGCCGTAGACAGACCCTATAAATCTCATCCGGCTGTATGCCGTTCTCCAAGTCCCGTACCTGGTAAAAGGCTGTCCTGGTCTTCGTGAGAACACTATCACCTGTTATAGTTGAAAGTATCGCCATAGGCGATTAAAGGCGTTAAAGGCACCATAGGTTTCCCTTTTCTCCGTAACTGTAATCTCCATATTGCCGCCAGCTTTCCTTACAGAGAGAATTTCTGAATCCGCTGGGATCTTCACCTCCATCTTAAATGATTTTAGGAGATCCACATAGGACACCGCCATTCCATTTTGACTACTATAGTCTCCATCCTAGGGGGAACATCACTATTCCATGTAGCTGAGAGTTTGCTAACTGGCGCAGTAATATAGAAGTGACAGCCGGTCGCTCTCCCTTCACATTCAAGGATCTTCTGGACCAAGGTAGCAGTATTTCTGCTTGTAGCGGTTCCAAACGGCCTCCACTGTTCTCTCTGATTTTTGTAAAAACCTCCACTAATGCCTGTGCAAGATCTCCGCCATCATCTGAGTCCTCGTAAGCCACATGGAACATCTTGGAGACTGGGGCCTCCCCACTTTCAACTTCCCCTGTCAGTTTCATCTCTAGAGCAGCCGACACAACATTCCCGGCTTTTATTTTGGATTTACTCAACACCCAGGCCACCTGTGGATGTCTGGCAGTCAGTGCGCCCATCGACCTAGATTCTGTCAATGTGTGCATATCAACAACTGCAATCTTATTGAGCATACCCTCAGTTATTGCCGGGATCCCAACTTGGATACTTCTGAAGGCTTTCTTTGGCCAGCCTTTTTTGATAAAGTCGATTATCGGGGACGCTGGCACCCCGTTATCCAGAGTATCCTCAATGGGACAGCCCGTAGCAACCCGTGTCAGCGTCGCTATCTCTGCAGTCAGTTTCTTGGTAACAGTAAAACAAGTACCAGTAACCATCCTCCTGATCTTTCACCACTATGCTAAGTTCCATTTCTAGCTCCTTTATACTCTTCTTTACATACTTATCAATATTCTTTCTCAGATCTTTCGCCATCCATTCGACTCTGCTGACAAGAATCTCTGTTCCAAGGGGTACTTCCTCCTCCTCCATAGAGAACTGCTGTGTTTTCAGCCTTTTTGTCCCCTTCCTACCGCCCGTAACAGGCCTAGGGGGAAGGGAAAGCCTGGCTGATCAGCCTCCAATGTCACAGTGTTAGTAGCCTGATTGGACTCAGGCTCCATCATACTCTTCGGCTCTTTCTCTGGAGATTCCTCCAGAGTAGTAGGCCATACACACCTTACCTATTGATGCACTCTGTATATACTTAAATTACACACAGAAAGGATTCGATAAACGGTAAACCAACCCCTGCCCAGAATTACACAGACCTTGGGTTCAAATACAAAAACCATATCTACATCTTTTTTGGTGGCCATCTCCCAACAAGCATCCATTGTCTTGCAACTCCAGCTCTGTTCTCCGAAACAATTATAAGAGATTGGACAGCTGGTAGTTAATGTGCCTTAAACTATCTCCTGAGTAAATTGCAATCTTTTGCTGGATTTGAAAGTGAGCAGATTATCCTCTCACAAGCCACCCTTTTTTGTATCGTTGATTTATTCTTTTCAATTTTCAATTCTTTTGTTGAAGTAAATGATGTTATGTATGTATTGTGTTTTCTAGAACCTAAAGAACTTCAGTTTATCCACAAGGAAGTACCTGCTATGGACTGACCTTGGAACAGTGTTTCTTGTCTAGAAGTTGCATTCTTGATATAATCATTAGAGAAATTGTTGGTAGTTACTGTAATGGCTGTATGAAGCTAAAACATAATTAAGTTGCTGGAGAGCTTGTGAATTTAAGTTTTATCTGCAAGTTAATTGAAAAACTGAATGGAACATAGTTGCTGGCTTCTTTAGATTCGTAGCCCTGCGGAGGATGGCTGAGGGATTTTGATACTGTTATAGATATATAGATAAAAGAGCAACCCAGGTGACTAGAGGCTCGCCTGTGTGCTTACTTCTCCAAGATAGGTGTTTTGGCATCAAGCCCCAGTTAGCTGAGATATTCACTGTTAGGATGAGAATGGATGTGTGGAGAACTCTGTGATTGAGCTGTGGCATGGGAGGGTGTAGGCATTGACCTCACTCTCAAAAGCGGACCAGGGTAGAGAGAAGTAGGGCATGTTTTCATTAAAGACCTATTAAATCTGTGAATCTGTTTCTTGATTTTTTAGTAAATCAAGAGGACTTTGAATAATTTCAATAGTACTTGAATAGAGTACTTTGAATAGTAGGACAAAATCGTTGTGATCAACTCTTGTTTTATTGGTATGAGGGTGATATTTTTGGTGTTAAGATTTAATCAAGTAATGATCAGACTGCGTAGTCTAATTGAAGTTAGATATAGGAAAAGTTTTTGTGTGATACCTTTGGTGTTAGAGGAAGGTGTGGGGATCACACTTCATGAATCTGTTAATTTTATAGTTGAGGTTTGTAACTTATGGTACAAACCTAATGGTAATGGTTGGAAGAGGCCATACAAAGGTGATAGTAGGTTGTGTAAATACACTGATGGAAATATCTGCTGAGACATTTACTTTGGTGGCATCCTGACAGAGGCCAAACTGATGACTGTGATGTGTTATCAGGTTTAGAGGGTCTGAAAGACTATTTCTGGTAAAGTCCTTAAGGTAACCCCTAAAGGGTTGGTGTGATGACTGAGATCGTCACAAGACGAATGTCTTCCCCTATTTGAGTCAGGATGCTGTAGTGACTAAAGTCCCTATTTAGTACAACAGACCTAATGCCTCCTGTAATAAAAATATTTTTAAAATGTCCTTAGTAACTTAAAATTATTTTTTTAATTTTATTACTTTTTTAACGTTTTTATTTTTCTCACAGATTTAATAGCTATTCCAGATTTTGTCTCTGGTGCCATGGAACACTGGGGATTGGTTACTTTTAGAGAAACTAGTGTTTTAGTCAATGAAGCTGTGACTTCCTCTGTGAATAAGAAGTATGTTTCGTATACAGTTGCACATGAGTTGGCACATATGTGGTTTGGAAATTTAGGTAAGCTGAACATATACAATAAATAAACCATGAGAAAATTTATTCCTGTTGTTGTTTTATCAATTCACCACCAGTAGCTATTTAACATGCTTTGAATTAAGTTCAATGTTTACAGTTTTATATTCTTCGATTCTCATTGTTGCAGTTCTCATTAAGCAATCTTATTTCCACTAGCATATGATCAGAGGATTAATGTTAATTGTTGCATCGTATTCTTTAGAATTGAGAATTCATTTTTAAAATATTATTATTTTTGTAATATTTTACATTTATTTTGATTTATGAATGTGGTTAGAGGATGCTCTAAATTCTAACAATTATTATGTTCTCACTTTCTGATGGCAGTCGCTGTAACTTGGAGTTAGCACCACGATTATTAATGAATTTTGTAATATTTAGCAATACACAAAGCTCTATGGCAGTTTGTGATAGATTGGCTGACCCACAATATTTGATAAGAGAAAAAAAATGTTGAAGATGAAAAAATTCCTTTCAGCACACTGGAAGGTTGAGGTAGATTTCACTGGTGCTAAGTAGGGTCTGGGGTTTGATTTAAAGTTGAGTTCATTAAGGGAACTAGGACTAAATTCTGTTGTTACGATCAACATTTTTGGTGGTATGTTGTGTTTAATTTGCCTTGAATTACAAGACATTCACGAAATTGGCTCATAATAAGTAGAACTAGGCGCGGGGTTCGCTTCCACGAGCTTGGTTAGCTAGTCCAGAGGGATACGTTGTATGACATTCAAGATGTCTGGTCAAGGCCTACAGCAAAGGCAAAAGCTAAGTTATTAAATCACTGATGCAAATGTCTACTGAGGCATTTACATCGGTGGCTTCCCAACAAGGCCAGGCTTATTACTCTGAGATATAAAAAGTCAGAGGGCGATAAACTATTCCCGTTAAAGCCCAACGACTAGAAATGGTGGTGGGGGGCGGGTGGCAACCAGAATGTCATTGGGCGGGGGTGTCTTCCCCTAAGGGGTTGGGATGATGCTAAGTAGGGAATAAAAAAGATTTCCACTATAAAGTTAACAAAAACTTCAAATTTATTCAATACGACAATGGTTGCATATGAAAAAAAAGTCTCACAAGTTTAGAATATGACAAGCCCCATCTTCTTACAATTCCAGCAACATTTTGGTCATCCCTTGCCATAAGGGAAATTTATTTGATTTATTTTGTTGGGCGATTAACCTTTTTAAGATTTTTATTCTATATCTTAACATTTTCAGGGCTGTTAAAATTACATATATGGGAATTATGATTATACCATGCTGCCACTGCATAGACACGTGCAGTATTTTCTAGGCCTTTGGGGGACATACGCATATTGTTTAGAGAAGTATATTATATTATAGCCCTCAAAAAAGTACACAGTTATGGATAATAAGAAACAGTATTACATTATATCAATAATATATTAGCGTAATGCATGAGTGCGTTAGTAGCTTGCAAACTAGTGAGACCACAAAAAACTTACAGTGAACATATTAAAATTAAAATTGATGAAGGTCCTTTTAAATTGTCCAAAAGAAATTTTTTTTCTCTTCTGGAAAAAAGTGAAGTTCATTAAAATGTTAACAGCTTCTATAGAAAGTATTTTTAAGTAGTACTTTATTTTATTCAAAGAATTCATTCCCTTTAAAGAGTTTTCTTTCAAATAAATTTTGCTAATATAGTTGTGACAGTAAAAATTAAAAAGGTATAAAATGTGTTGTACGTAATTTTAAAATGTTTTTAGGGACCAGATTTAAATCAGTTTTTTCTTAAAAGATAGACTAAATTTAATTTTACATATAAATTAGGTATTATTATTTAAATAAATACCTTAGTTATGATGTTGGTATTTGTTGGAAAAATATTTATGTAAACCTGGTGTTAACAGGAACCCTAGTGTGCTAATGGTTTATATTTGTTATGTTTATTTTCCATGGCTTAATCCTCATGGAAACAAATTTTTTAAATACCTCAAGACCAGCAGTTTCAATCTTTGCTGATAGCTAACGTCACAGACTTAAACCCATGCTTTGGTCTGTCCATCAGATTCATTCTCAATTTTGCTAGTGTAGGTATTTTATAGTATATCATAAATCTTAGTTTTTATAATATATAGTAATTTGTTTTTTTTTTTAATTGCATGAAATTTAACCACAACTTCCTGTATAACCAAAGTAGACTTTTTTATTTACTGTTCAAGGGATAATAAAAATATAACAAGCATTTTAAATATCAAAAATCATTTCTTATTCTTCTATATCACATCATCTCTTTCGTAGTAGACCCTCAGTGATATGGCACACCTATGCCTGAATTTTTTCCAATCTTCATAATATTTGTAGAAGGCATTTTTTAATTGAGCTCTAAATTCATTCAAATTTTTTCTTTATTTCATCTATCATTACAAATTGTTATCCTGTTAATGTTCTCTGAATCAGTGGGATCAAGGAAAATAGTGAAGTATGAGCTGGAGCGTTATCGTGGGGCAAAATTTAAGAATTATTTGTCCATATTTGTGGTCATTTCTTTCAGATTGCTTCTCATAAATGGCATAAAACTGCTAAATAAAAGTTTGTTAACCGTACAACCCTATGGTAAGACTTCTTAATGGATAATGTCATTGTATTTCAAAAAAATAGTTAGAACCTTAATATTTGATTAAAATTTGTATGCTTTTTTCAGTCTTGTTTCCTTAGGAAGCTTCCACTGGGCTGATTGGATGTACTTATACATCCATGTTTCATCATCTGTTATGACTTATTTGAGTAATGCTGAGTCATTAGCAATATCAGGTAACAACTATGTGGTATATTTTTACATTGTTGCTTTTTTGTTGAAATTCAAACGGTTTTTGAACAAATTTTGCTGCTACTCAGTTCATATGCGAAATGTCAGTCAAGGTTTTTTCACACAAGCCAAAAGAGATTCCCTCTTCTTCAACAACTTCCTTAATAATGATTTGATGATTATTGATTACAGTGACCTTTATTTTATTGATATTTTCATCAATTGTTGATGTGTTTGAACATCCAACCCTTTTGTTGTCTTCACGACCTTCTTAAAACCATTTGTCCCATTCATAAACTCTTGGTTCTGCATAACATCCTCGCCAAAAGCCTTCTTGGACATCACAATTTCACTACACTTCCATTTTTAACTCAAAATTTAATTCCTTTTTTCTGTCATTTTCAAACATAATAAATTTCCACACGTAATAAAATGCATTCTAATTATTCGCTACATATCTGACTAAAAAATATACATTATAGAAATTTTTATCATTGCTTGAGGAAAAGATGAACTCAGTTTAAAAAACATATTGTGCAGAATTAAAAAATTCTTGTTATTTGTTTTTATTTTTATCACACCTTACATTTAAATTACAGTATTATACTGAAAAGAGATTATCTATATCTAGGAACATTTTAAAAATAATTTAAATTATTAAAATTTTTTTCTAAAACAAAAGTGAACTAAAATAATTTTAAAAAAATTAAGAATTGTGAGTTGTTATTGCTGCAAAAAAGCTGATATTCTTGCTTGGGAATAGAGATAGTAGCTGCTATTGATTGATGTAAACAATGTTAGAACTTTAGTTGCTTTCAGTTTGCTGTATTTCTGGTTAATATGCAAGAGATGATGCTAAACAATATATTTTATATAATTAAGTATATCACTTTATTTTCTATTTAATTTTTTTTTTTCCAGTTACTATGAAGTGGTGGAATGATTTGTGGCTTAATGAAGGATTTGCAACATTTATAGAGTATAAGGGTGTTGAAAACTATCAACCTGAATGGGACGTTGTGAGTGTTATAAATATATTAATAAACTTAAATTTTATGAGTGTTTTTAAAATATACACAAGTGGAAGTCAGTGTGAAAGCTAGCTTTTTATTTTACATATAAAAAATTAAATAAAAAATAAATTTTGTAAAATATATCATAAAGTAAAAAAATTACAGATACAAAAGGTACTGTTAGATTTCTTGTTTATTTTGATACAAATTACTCATAGATTAGTGTAAGGTTTCCGTCCAGAATGTGAACTTGGTAATTCTTAATGAAAGTTTTTACCAACAAGTGTACAAGAATATAATAATTCAACTAGTAGCTTCTATCAGGATTGAATTTCAAGCCCTCTTTTCTTATGTCTTAATTTTTTTTTGTATTACAAACAAAAATAATAGATTAATTTACATGTTCCATATTTGTAGGTCTCTCATTTAGTGTGTGTTTTGTTTTATATGAATAAGTTTTGTTTTGAAATTTTAAAGAAATACTTTGAAAAATAAAAATAAATTTTTATTATCAAAACAATCCTTTCATGTTATCACCATTGATTTCCATGTGTTGTTTTATTTCATTTTAAATCTTTACTTCATTTTTGTAAGTCTGCTGCTTTTATGTTTAACACATACCATTAAATAATATGAATAATACCATTCTTCATTTTGTTTTTATTTTCAAACTATTACAATCTGAGTCAGTACTTTAAATGCATGTGTAAGTGGTAATCACTTGTTATGAGATCAAGGCTAGAACTAGTATCATGTAATCTGTTTAAGTAAACCATTGGGCTTGGTTTTCAACCAAGTTTTATCTACAGTTGAACAGTTCAACCCACTCTTTGTCTTTGACTGGCACATCTGTTTCTCCAGAGTTTTACAGTATCTTTGAGGATTAATAGTCACTCTGCATAACAGAAAATAACTGAGAAAATACCTTTGTTATCCCAAAAGACAGTAGCCATGATTTTTGGAATAGGCAGTCATTGCTTAAACTTTTTTTTCAGAGATAATTGTTACCATCACATTGACTATTATGTTAATCAAACTTGCCTTCAGAGGTTACAAAAGATGAACCGTCTGACCATATTAAATCCAACCTAGTTTATGCATTATGATAAAATTAATTTTTAATTCAATATGATTTTTAATCTTTACCCCAAAAATAAATTCAAATAGTTAATAATCTAAACGAATGAATAATCCACCTGCCATATTCTTACCAGATTCAAACGTTTATGATGATTCTACTAACAATATTTCCTTACTTCTATAATACAAAATTCTAATTATAACAAATTATAAAAATAGTAGTTGATATGTGACTACACTAGGCAGTTACACATGCAACTTGGAGGTCCAGACAACGTTAAATATTGAGATTCAAAACTCTAAATGCTGATTTAAAAAACCCCCACCTATGGCATTTCAACTTGTGTTTTTTTCAGTTTTAGTGTTTATTGTTAATATGGAAGAGATAATAAACAATGTATTTTATTCAATTAAGTATTTTGTTTTAACCAGTCATATTGTTGTTTTTAGAGATTAGATAGACCCCTTTTAAATTTTCTCTTGGTTTTTTTACCTACAAGTCCAAACTTTTAGCAAACACTATGATGTTCAGTTTATTATTGGTTAGCAAATGAAAAATGTTGAATGAATTTTTCTCCTGAATTTTACTTTGTAAGTAGACTTATAATTTGTCTAATTGTAATAATTTTTCACTTAGTTTTTACCACAACAGATAAAATACATGGTAATTTAGAAAGATGATGCGCATTCAAAAGTCAATAATCTTGAAATATGTTGTTGATTTCACAATGCTGATTGTAAATATACAAAAAATTTCTATTGTAGTCACTTTATTGTAGTTTTTGACTTATAAAGAAGTTAGAATGAAAAATCAAAAAATTATACATTCCCTTTGTGGCAATAGTGTTTTGGATTTGTATCAGTAATCTTGTGTGTATATTTTTTCTTTTTCATTTAATCCTTATTTAATGTTTTATTCATTCTGAAATATACTTCATTGATATTTCTGCTGACTGATTTCAGTTATTGAGTGATTGTAATGAAATGTTAACATGATTAAGTTACAAAAATTAAGTTAAATGAGTTTCTGAACTTCGTACCATATCAGCAAACATAACCTAATGCTCGCTTCACTCACTAACTTCTCTTAATTAGCCTTAAATATTAAATTGGCTGATTGGTAGGCTGAATCAATAATTGTATACCATAATGAATTATGTAATCCAAAAATAATGTGTATTACACTTTTACATTACTAAATTACAAAATTTTTGGTTAGAGTACTGCATAACTTACAAATGATGTAACATGTATGAAAGGCATTGTTTTGACACTTTCTTGATGCTATATCTGAGTCATTTCCATTATAATAGAATATATAAAAATATAGTTATTTGAATATTGATATTTATATCATAACTGACTTTTATTCCCTTCTCATACATTAAGAAAAAGTGAAAAACCCACTCCTACAAAGGTTTGGTAAATTTAAAAAACTACGGCAAGCAACACTTTTTGTTTATTTTTTGGTGATTAACATGATAACCATAACAACAAAAAGCAGGATTACCGACTTTGAATGTGCATCATCTGTAAATAATTACAAGATATACTACTTGACAATGTACTCAAATTAGTTTTACAAGTTTAAACCACATTTAAATATTCTGATCATTAAAAACACTGGTATTTTTTAAGCTTGCTGAACAGATCAAATTTTAAATGTAGGAGGTTTTGCAGTTCTTTACATTTCATAATCTCTCTAACCAATTAGTGTTGAAAGATCCAGAAGGATATATGTATGTTGGCCAGTCGTTCTGCTTGATATCTCTGGACTGGATGAACCACCAGTTTGGATGATATTTGGCACAGTGGCTTCTGTATATGGGGCATTGATCACATTTAATTTTGGTCACAAAGGACCAGGGAGGTGTGGGGCAAAAAATACTTTTCTTTTTTGTATTACTGGACTCAAAGTCACATTCTTTTACTAATTAAATGTTTCTGTTACATTAGTATATCACTTTGGTTATGTATTTGGGGATTTTCATTCAGGTTTAGCTGAATTTTTTGGTCGTTTAATGTTTTGCTTGATATCATAAGGTTGGGTTAACTGATTTTTAAGAAATTTTTACAATGAGCACTGAAGTCAGACATTGATGTCATTTAACTTTGGTTACATAGGTCAAGAGGATGGGGAGATATGGTTAACCTGTATTCAATTGGTTCACATTTATGGTGATATGGGTCAACTTTTATTCAAACAAAATAATTGTTTTATATAATTAAATACCTCTTAAGAAAGCTTATACATTTTTAGAGCAGACCAAAAAGTCCAGTATATATTACTCCTTTCAATATTTGTAAAAAATAAATACTGTAATTTATGTTGGTAAATATTGTATTTATTAATATAAATACAATATTTACATCTAGCATATTGGTACAGGTGGGCCATAAAAAGTAGCCTTGCCAGTATCTACAGTTAACCTGTGTAAAATTGATCTTAAAAACTAACATACCTGTACTAATTGTCAGAGAAAATGTTGAAAATGGTCTCCACCAACAGCTAAATAGTAAAATGTGTGAACAATTTAGTAAATGCAGGTATACCTACTTCAATTTTACAGGAGTAATACTGCAAATGCACATCCTGATCGTTCAATGATTGTGTGTGGATTGTTTTGATATACTCATACTTTTAACATTCGCCATAAATAAAAATCTCATGTCAACAAGTCTGGTGACGCAGCAGTCTGTCTGTACTCACTGTTCGCTTAGCAGTAAACAGTTCATGAACATGAGCAAGTGACCTGTCAGACGTGTGACAGATTGCTCCATCCTGTTGGGAAAAGCTGTACTCACATTCTTCTGTCTGTTGTTGAGCAAAGTCATCTAAAATGGTCAGGTCTATCTATGTTGACTGTGGTTTAGAAAAATATTGGTGGGTACACCTTGTGTTTTAATGGATTTTCTGACACTCAGTACCTGCTGTTCTGGGCATTTACATACCCTGATAAATGAAACTATGCCTTATCTGACATGATAAACATAAATGGGTCCAATCAACCATCTGCAACCATATTTGACAAAAAGTCACATGTTTTCCTTTGTCTGGTTCCTTCAGTTGTTGTACAACTGTGATGTGGTATGGTTTCAATTTCAATCTCTTCAGGACATCTCTGCAGGTTGTTCTACTCGCACCAGCCTGTTGGAATAGTTTTTTGGTAGTCTTCTGAGGACTGTATCACTTAAGAAATGCATGCACCCTGACCGATGGCGCCCTGTTCTTTGGTACCTTTACAGCAGATCTCAATTGGTACTATCTCTTCACCAATTGCTGAATGCTGTGTTTAGCTGGGATGGGATAATTAGGAAATACTTTATAACTCCTGTGCTCCTTCACACACAACACAACATACTGCACCTTCTCATTCGCAGCAGATAACTGCTGATGATTGGAGCATGGAAGGAAGTGGAGGGAGGGCTGATCATTTCACTCACAGTGTGGGAGTTCTTATATAGGAATGTACCTCCCTTCCATTGTTCCAATTTTCCATGTCAATGTCCTGTGCACGAGCTTATGATGTTAATGTCCTATTCAATATTACATATTCTGGCAGGGATACCTTTTTGTGGCCCACACATGTACGGTAGATGATGAAGCTATTAAAGTTAAGAGCTTATTAATAATTTTTCTCTTAAGTAGTAATCTGCCAATGGTGAAGCTTCCAGTAGCGACAATTGTAAAAGTTTCCTGGCTTCACCAGAAAAAAAGATACACAACTCTGCTTGTGTTTTTTTTTATTGTTAGCAAAAATTATTTTTATTTTTTTAGACATACCTGGATGACACAAAACAACAGGAACTTTTGCAATCTCTCTTTGCACCTTCCAAATTATCATTCATTTTGTAAAACGTTTTTATGACGAAAGCACATTGTTGATGGTTCCACTGCTTCATGACTGAGTGGCAAGGTTGCCTCTGCATAAATAGTGCTGTCAACTGTACATGGGTACCACTACACATCTCAAAAGTTCCTGGTTTTTTGTGTCACTTGTATTTAAGTTTTAATTTTGTTGTTGAATGTAAGAGATCTTAATCATAGTGCTTGCTTATTAATGTCATTTACAGAATGTACAGCAGCTTACAGATGATATTCATGATGTGTTAAATTTGGATGCTGCTGTTGGTTCTCATCCTATAGTTCAGACAGTTTCTCATCCAGATCACATTACAGAAATATTTGACGCTATTTCTTATAGTAAAGTAAGTATTAGTCTGCTTAACCTAATCTTGTTATAAATATGATTTATTAAGAAGTATTATTTTTCCAAACTTCAAATCATTGCTATAAACATCTTTGTTTATGCCCTCTGATCCTTATTTAAGTTTAAAGAACAATACAATATTTCTGATTCTAAACAGACTGATGCTTTTTCAGGTTGGTCTACCACCTTCTTAAGATTGTTCTGAAGACAGTAGGTGTAGATGGTAGCTGGTAGGAAGAATGAAGTCAATATTGTTTTAAGAGCATTCTTTCATGAGACATTTGATCTGTGTGATCTCTCTCACTATTGTATTTTCTGTTGTAATTTTTTTTTTATGTCTTCACTCTGAAGGCATCACATAAGATATGTATATAGTTTACAAAAAAAACACCTGAATATGAGCTATGTTAATTTTGTAAACAAATAAAAACAATCTTATTTCACACCAAACGATAACACTGAAAAACATAATTTTTGTTTCCTTACATGCGATACATGATTTTAATCTGTTTTTTGTTGCTGAAAATGAATATGAACTCAGAATATTTCTATCATCCGCCATTTTTAAAAAAAATTTAAATTTTAATTAAAGGAATTTTTTCATTTTTCAACATATAGTAAGCATTTTAAGCTCCTATGTGTATTTTGTTAGCTCATTTTTTATTTAAATTTTGTTAACATAATTTGTAAGCTATAAATAAATAATACTAGACAAAGAATTAAATCATATCATAGACACATATGACATATCTAAAACTGAAGAGTGAGCCTTCATGGACAAGATTGTTTGTACAGGTCAAAACATGTAGCTGAAAACACAGTTGTGTTATCTGTATTAAGCACTGGATTTAAGAATGAATTAATTTTGTTCAGTCTTATTGCTGTCTTAAGTTTGTTAACAGTGCAGTGTCATAATGCCTCAAAATTGTGTAAATGATGTGGATACCTTTTGTTATGTATGTGGTGAGTTTACCATAAAATCAAGTAGAAAAAGCATTACACCTTTAATTAAAAAAGCATATCGTTTGTACTTTCAGTGTAAAATTGGTGATCAGGATCATCATAGTATGCACTAATTGTTCTGTATATTTAAGAGGATGGTTGAAAGGTACTTGGAAGGCTTTGCCATTTGGTGTACTTATGTTTTGGCATGAACCAAAGGATCATGTAATCGATTATTACTTTTTTAAAAGTGTATCTGGAATTTCTGAAAAAATCTAAATATATCCTTCATTGCAATCTCCAATCAAGCCTGTAACTCACAGTGAAATTATTCCAGTTCCTGAGCCACCTGTGAAAGTATGTTTCAAAAGCAGCGATGAAGAATCAGGCAGTACTGAAGAAAATGATTTTGATTTTGAATTATCTTCCAATAAGCCACATCTTATGTCTCAAGGTGAATTAAATGACTTGGTTAGGGATTTAAATTTATCAAAAAATCAAGCTGAACTGTTAGGATCAAGACTGCAAAATTGGAATTTACTTCAAAAAAATACAAAAATTTTATGCTTTCATAGCCGACAAAAAGAACTTTCGCAGTACCTTATGAATGAAAATAATTTGGTTTATTGCACAAATATTGATGAGCTTATGTTGCACCTAGGACAAGTTCATAAACTTGAAGACTGGTGCCTTTTCATAGATTCATCCAGGTATAGTTTAAAGATGATTCTATTACACAATGGTAATAAATATCCTTCGATACCAATCACTTATGGTATTAATTTGAACGAGACATACGATGTGATAAAAGATGTTCTTAAAAAGTTGTGAAAGAAAAAGCAGCATGCGTCAAGAAAGGGCTCACAGAAGAAGACTTCCAGCACTGTTTCGAACAATGGAAAATTCGCATGGAGCGATGTAGGGCTAGAAGAGGGGTGTATATTGAAGGGGATAATAACTAAACATTTATAAATTTAAAATAAAATATTTTACAGCATTAGTCTCATTATTTAATAGCCACACCTCCTCACCACAGGTATTTTATATATATATATATATAAAATGTAATATATATAATATATTAAAGTTGTAACATATTAAATATCTATTTACATGTAGGTATTAGTACCATTAAAAATTGTGAAGTAAAATAATTATTAAAATTAAAAATAAGTGACGAAGAAATCGTAGAATTAAAAAGTTACTAATAATTATTTTTATTTGTTAACTAAAGTATTTACAGCAAATAACTATTTTTGAAGTCACTGCCAGACAACATAGAAACATTTTAAAGTTATGTCTTCAATTTTTTGTAGATATCATTATAATTTCACGGTGAATATTATCACCAGAAATTTAAAGAGATTCCTTATTTATATTTACTATACATTTGCGTATGTCGATGCATTATTTTATGTTATGTACATATTTTTTGAAACAGTTTGAAAATTTTATGTGTCAGGAAAAAGTTTAAAAATAGTATTTTTGAAAATTATAGAAATATATACAATGTATTTATTATTCCTTAAATGGGTTCTTAGTAAAAGAAGAAGCATGTAAGTGGTAGGTTTTAATCTTTAATTCATAATAAGCTTTTTACAATAATTTTTATAAAATTACATTTATTTTTTACTGTCTTTTACTAAATTACATTTTTAGGTAGAAGAATTTTCCTTCATGTGATTTTGTTTTATCAAAGAACTGTAATTTAAGGAAAAATTGATTTTTTTAGATTAATCTTTAGTATATAAGTGTTATAGCAACAACATAACTTCTTATGTAATTCCAGCATAATAATATAGATATTATATATATAAATATAAATTCATCACTAGCATTTGTTATTATTTCTTTAATGTATTTTTTATTCTTCCCTTACCATCATAAACATATATGGGTCTTTTTCTTAGGGTAAGAGCACTTTCCCTAAGTGTGTAAAGGGAGAGCTCATTCCCTTGGCATTTTTTTTTTTTTTTTTTTTTTAATGAAAATAGAAAGAAGCTGTGGGCCATAAAAATTATAAAAAAATTTTTTGTCTGGCATATGAAGAAACAAAAGAAAAAAATTTGTGAAATTGAAATTTGCCTCACCCAATGGTGTTGTGGTTCTAGAATATTATTAGAATGCCACTGGTATTATTCAAATTTTAACCAGCAGAAAAATCAGAGGATCAACATATTATTATGATTATAATAAAGAAATAGGCAGAAAATAGAGGAAAATGAGGGAAAGACATACAGCAAATTAAATTTATCACTCTCTTATTTAAGTTAATGAAGTAGGTCATCATATAATTTTAATCTTTAAAATCCTTTCAGTATTAATAACTCATAAAATTTACTTTCAAGAAAATGAGATCAATCTATGTGTAAACTTTCTATTATATGTAAAATATAATTTTTTTTTGTCGGTACTACAGATTGGAAAAAAAAATTGTGTAGTTTTTATACTATTTTATATAAGTATTATGGATTAAAAATTAATGATTGCCAAAATGTAAAAAATAAGTATTTACTGAGATCAGGCTTAATTTATGTCTGTTTAAATGAACTGTTGCCATTTAGGGTGCAACTGTCATACGGATGTTGGAGAATATGATAGGGCCAGAAGCGTTTAGGCATGGTGTCTCCTCATACTTAAAACAATTTGCTTACAAAAATGCTGAAACAGAGGACCTGTGGAAACAACTTGAAGTAGAAGCCAATGGAATTAACATATCACAGGTAAAATATATTCTTACATATCAGTTTTGTTTCCTTTAAGTATCTTGTGTAAATGACTTTCATTTAAAAGTCACTTAAGCAAGATGTATAGCATATGACTCCAGAATCCAGGAGAAATAGTAGAAAATTTCATTAAATGAATCATTAAAAAAAAAATAATTCAAGCTACTCTGAATTATTGTAAGGTTGCTGAGAATTCACACCTGTAACTACATAACAACTTTGATTAAACATCTTGATTTTCTTAAAACTTATTTTCTACTAGAATTTTTATAATACTGCTCCAGTTTAAAAAATACGCATAGAACTATTTCATACAATATGTTTAAGGCATGCTATCAGATAAGCATAAATTTTTTCCTGATTGTGTTATTTAGAGTGTTGAAAATTATATTCAATTTTATAATCTGTGTTGTCATTGTTGCCGATTTAAGCAGGTCATCAGTTCAAATTTTCTGTGTTGGTTTATTGATTTATTTTTAAATATTTACTCATTAAAATTTTTCTAAATATGGATTTTTTATCATTAGAAACTAATTTATATTTAAATTATTTTCAAACCTTAAATAATTGTGTGCTTATTTTTCATTAAAATTGTGAATTGAAAATTTCTGAGCTAAAGCCTCTGTAATGTTCATTGTTCTGGTTTAAAAAATTTACTTCTTTTTCCAATTTGTAATTACATTGGCTAGATTTCATTTTGCATATCTTATATGAATTGTTTTTAAAGTTTTTGTTCTGAATTTATTCTGAGAAATTATTTTGCAAGAAAATGTTTTTATGCCAAAGTGTAGTGTTTTTATTACAAACCTTTAGTTTGTTTTTTTTTGTAGTTTGTATGAAGAATTTTGTTTTTTGTGTAACTCTATGTATAATATAATTTTATTATGAAGATTGTTTTACCATTATTTAATTGTTAATTATAAATATTATCTAACTAAAGATCATAAAATCAGTTTTCTCCAGAAATGTTTTTTACATGTATTAATTATTTACCCAGTCTTTACTTATTATCACGTTTACTTATTTACTTGTCGCATTTACTTATTTTGTTAATCACGTTGGATTATATCTTTACTTTGAATGACAGACAGTGATTGAGAGTATAACGAATGGTATTATCATTTATGGGTTGTTTCCTTTTTATGTCTCCCCCTTTCCTGTTGATGTAGATGACTTAAACAATGAATCACAGTGTTGATAGTTTTGACAGGGATGTGATGATATTATAAGAGTTCAATTTTTTTACGAACATTTAATATTCATTGTTGGAGTTGAATATTACAAGAATATTGCCAACATCTTGCTTACATACATCTTGCCAACATGCATACACAAAATATCATATTTATTCTACTCCCCCACAGTTTTTCTTTCAAAACTTTTTATATACATTTTAACATAGTCAGGGCCAGATTTAGGTATGGGCCATATGGGCGGCAAAAATGGGTAAAAATATGAATTAAAAAAAAAAATAAATTTTACACATATTTACTACTGACAAAAATTACAAAATAAAATATAGAAAATAGTCCTTTTCAGAGTAGTCTGAAACATGATAATTGCAGTTGTAGCACAACGTTGTCTTTTGCCAGCAAGCATGTAAAGTCAGTAAATGTACTATTGGCTATATGTACTTTGAAAAAGCAGGCGATGTACTGCAGGCGAAAGCAGGTGATATACTGTGGGACAGCATGACGTTGTACAGAGAGGGTGATGCTGTCTTTTGTGCATGTGGGCTTGTACCTGTGCAGGCCACCACTTCAAGCCTCATTGCTTACATTCAACAAGCTGAGTGTCTCAACCAACCAGAATATTTGCTGCCAGCTGGCATGAACACTCAAGTCTACCATTGCATAAAATATGTTCTGTATAAAAATTAAGATTATCCAAGTATAGAAAAGGATAAGCTCTATTGAAATTTAGTTAAGAAAGATTTTATTATAATTCTTTTGACCTTGCCATCTATATCTAAAACAAATATAATAAGTTTAAACATTGAGTTTTAAATAAGCATACATTACTTAACCACAGTATTAACACTAACAGCAGTACAACATATCACATTGAAATCAAAACAGTAACTGAGTCTTCTACAGTGTTCAGGATTATGCAAACATTCATGTCCATGCATATCTATTCACTTCCATGTTTAAACATGAGTTTGTGTGTATGAGTCATACTTAAAGTAACAAACTCTCTAGAATATAAGCTATCTCATTATAGACATATCAAAATATTTTGTATAGTAGGCCTCAGGGGAGCAGAATATGTCCAAACGCACGAACGTGGTTTGAGGGAAATTTTGGCTGTCTGGGGAAATTTTACGGAAATTTTTGCCAGTCATGAAAAATAGAAATCATAAATATCAATTGATGTTCATATTCACATCAGTTTTACGATTAACTAGAATAATTGATCTTTTAACTAGTTTTGAAAAGAAACATTCTTTCTATTGAGTATTAGGCATAATGGGAAGAAAGGTATGCATAATGAGAACAAACATTTACAAAGACAACACTTTTTCTTGGTTTAACAGTCAAGCAGTAGGAAATGTAATGAAAAATAACAACTGGGGAACTGGCTATGAGAATTAATCACATTAGCAGATGAACTATGACTGAGTTTTTTAAACCCTAAATCATTCATACAAACCCGTTTTTTTCAGCATGAATCGAGAGTTTACAGAATATTTAAAAGAGATTTCAAATTATTTTTCTTTGAGAAAAAAATGAACTAAATGCATCCAAAAAGTTAAAAAAACACAAGCTAAAAAGTATTCAGTAGAGTTAATAAAACTTAGTTTTGGTGAAATTTCTGACTGAAAAAATTGTGTTTGGGGGAAAATTCAGGGGTCTGAACATTTTCTGCCCCCTGGTAGGCCTGCATTATTATCTGAAAAAATATATGCTGTGAATTTTTTGGATACATTATTGACGGTTGGAAGGAATGGTGTTTTTAGCGGTTTTGGTAGCTTCATTACTCATTAACCCCTTTGAGTAACAAAATAAATTTTATATGGTTTTAAAGTACATAAAAAGTACTTACTGCTGTAAAAATTTCACGTTTTTGCCACCTGTCCCACGTGTGGTTTTTGGGCCTGAATGAGACATTTTCAAAATTTTATGATTTGGCCGCCATTTTTTTAATGAAGGATACTCTGTAACAGTCCAGTTTTTTTTATACATGCTACTAGTACCTAAGAATTAAAAGGTAAAAAACAGGCCTGTTATCCTAGCCCTTCATTATTTATTTTGGTCCCATAATTTGAAAAAAACAACAATTTATAAATGTAACTTCAGTAAACATTATAAGATTTGGTTATGTAACAAGATAAATTTTGAGTACATTAAGATGAAGTTTACTTTCCAAAAGGTCTTTTTGACCTCTGTATGATGTAAATTAAGAATGCTACAGCTCATGGAAAAAGTAATGAAAATGGCTGTTTTTACCTGTTAGAAAATAGTTTATTACTTAAGAAAACATTTTTTTTTAAATATAATTTTTTTTTTTTCAAGGTGAATAGTTATATACCAAATAGAAATCAAAAATAGTGATGCAATAAAATTTTTGAAAATTTGTTTAATTAAAATGGAATACCCCTTTTATGGGGTCCAGCATCCTTAGTCATGATTGAAATAATTCCATTATTGTACAATAAAAGTAATAATAAAAAATAATGAAAGTTGCATATTAATATAAATGAGTGCTGCTATCTGCTGCAATTTTTTTAAAACTGTCTTCTTCAAACACTATCATGATTGTTTTTCAATTTGAAGTTTTGTTTATATTTTTATATATATATAATATTTTTCTAATATATATAATTTTATGTTATCTTTATTAATTTAGGATGTTTCTAAATTTATGTTAATATCAGAAATAGAATGTTTATTGTTTATTAGATGGCCTGCCATAGTAGATAAATCTAATTTATTATTTCTGTAATTTCTATAATGTTCAAGAAATCTAGTTTTAAAAGGGTTATTTGTTTTTTTTCATAAACTGGTGAATATAAATTCTAAAACGATCATTACATTTAATTTTATAAATTTCACACAGATTGTTTATTTTTTATTATTATTTTTTTTTAAATATTTTATTATGTGGTTATTAGGTTTGTGTCTGGTTTAAATATGTATTTATAGTTAGTTTTAATTTTATTTTCTATGATGTTATTAATGTAAAAATACTTTATGTATATTTTTTGTTCGTTTGTGCCTTATTATGTATTAGTTATGAGATAGTTATTTAGTGATTATGTTATGGTAGTTGTTTTTTATAAATATTATTAATTAAAGTACTATCATATCCATTTTCAACAACTATATGTTTTATAATGTTTATTTCATTATTTATTCTCTTATTCTCTTCTCCATATAATCACCACATGCATTAAGACATTTATCGTAGCGATACAACAGCTTCAATATACACTTGTATTCTTCTGCCGCCAGTCCATTTAGCTACTGATTAACGGCATTTTTAAGTTCATTGTCATCCGCGAATTGCTTACCACTCAAAAATTCTTTCAATTTCCCAAACAGATGTTAATTATAAGGAGCTAAGTCCGGACTGTGTGGAGGGTAATCATAAATTTCACATCCAAATGTTCTCAGTAAATCATGTGTTAGACCCGCAACATGTGAATGTGCATTATTGTGCAGCAGGATGACGCCATCAGTCAGCTACCCACGTCGCTGATTTTGGATGGCACGCCGTAACTTACATAGAGTTTCGCAGTAGGTTTCTGCATTTATAGTCATTCCACGTGGCATGAAATCAATCAGCAGTATGTGAAACCGATCCCAAAAGACTGTGGCCATCAGTTTGTGTCCAAATGGCTGTGGCTTGGCCTTTATTGGTCTGGTTGGAGATTGAGGATGATGCCATTCACTTGACTGACATTTTTCTCTGGTGTGTAATACAAAATCCATATTTCATTGCCAGTAACAAAAAATAAGGAACTCATCACATTTTTCTGTGTAGCGCATCAAAAATTCCAAAGCAGATCCCATTTGGATTTTTTTGAGATGTTCCGTTAAGGCATGCAGCACCCAATGTGCACAAACCTTTATGAAGCCTAAATGGTTATGAATATTGCCATCATTAACAGCTCTTGAAACATTAGGAAAAAGAAGGGCCAGGTTGGAAATCATTGAACAACGATCTTTTCCGATTTTATCGACGCGTTTCAACAAGTCCTTGGTGATTATCAAGGGCCTTCTTGAACTATCTTCATCATGCACATTAATTCTGTTATTTCTAAACCTTTCACACCATTTTTGGATGTTTCTTTCATTCATTACATTATCATCATACACAGCAACTATCTGCCTATGAATTTCAGCTGCTTTAACATTTTGATAGTTTAAAAAATGTATGACTTCATGTATTTCATAGTCGGCGGCATCATCAATTTTCCTATTCATTTTATAACATAATAACTCACACGTAAACAAAGATACTACAATGTAACAACTTACCAGACAACAAAGCAGTGTGTACATTACTAGCATGGCCATGAACAACACAAGTTCACCAACCTTAAGGAGAGAAATTTCCCAGCAGTCTTTACTTCAGAGATATCCCTTGTGTGTGTATATTTTATTGCTCTATTATTCATATCTGTATTATGTTAATTTTATGAGGCATGTCCAAAAAATCCCAAAATCCAAAAAATTGGGGTTTTGGACTTTCTTAACAGTAATAAGCCCTCATTGAGAGCTTTTCAATGATATATCATAGGTGGTACTTATTTTTATTGTTTCCAGAGTTATAGCCAAGTAAAATTTTAATTAATGAAATATTTTGATCTTACAAGGGGACAGCACATTGGTTTCAATCTGATTTAATCTCCATTTTTTTTTAATTTAAATATATTGATTTATCAATAATTTTGTAAAAAAAATATTACAATAAATAATAATTCAATAATAATAATAAGAAAAGAAATATCAGAAGTTATTAATGAAATAAAATTTTATGTACTTTACATTTTTAAAAAATGTGTGCATGTAATTTAATAAGCGTACAAGGAAGTCATATGGTGTCAACATCAGATTTTTTTATTTGATTTTATTGTTAAAATGTTTGTATTTAATTTTTCTCTTAATTGGTAAATTATTTTGTTTATTGATTAGTAAATTTGTTATTTTGTATTAGAAAATTTTTGGATATTGTAGCTGATAGTATTATGCAATTGTTCCTTACTGTGGGATTTATTCTGTTAGAATTTAATTCAGAATCTACAACATGTTCTTAATAATGCTAATATTATTATTAATTAGGTTGAATTTTAAATGCATTACTGATGATATATTCTTCATTATTGTTAAAATGGATATTTGTTAAGTTCAAAAATTTATTAGTAATGTTATCTGAATTTTCTTGTGAATGTATAAAATGATGTTTAAATTTATTTCAATTATTACATTGTTTCTGTTAAAAAATGCTGCATCATAATTACTTGTTTTTTTAATTTTTATTTCTAATTTTGTTTAAATTATAGATTTTAATTTTTATGAGTTTTTTTGATTTTGTTTTTCTATATTAATTTCAATTAAATTTCTTACATAACAAAAATTGAATGGTTCTAAGCTTTTTTTTACTTTGTTTTATAAAGTAAAGAAAGTATTGTGATTGTCAAAAATTTCAGTTTTCAAATTTCAATGGAAATATGCATTTTGACCATCCCTGAATCAATTTGGACTAGTTTTGGCATGACTTCGTATGCACCTTGCATAACTCAAAAACAATTAGCCGTAAGATGTTGAAATTTTGGATTTAGGACTGTTGTAACATCTAGTTTTGCATCTCCTCTTATGATTGAAATCAACTTGATCAAAAATGCCCAAAATCCAAAGTTGGATTTTGGACTTTTTCTTAACTGTAATAATAAGCCCTCATTGAGAGCTTTTCAACCATATATCATAAGTGGTATTTATTTTCATTGATTCCAGAGTTATAGCCAAATACAATTTTAATTAATGAAATATTTTGGACTTACAAGGGGACAGCACATTGGTTTGAATTTGACTTCATTTCCTTTTTTTAACTTTTTTTTTAATTGTATTTATAAATAATTGTTAACCTGTGTTTGTAAAAAAACTTTTACAGTAAATAATAATTGAATAATAACTAAAAAAAAAATGAAAAAATGAGAAGTTATTAGTGAAATAAAATTTTATATTCTTTTAATAATGTGTATATATAATTTAATAGATGTACAAGGAAGTCATGTGATGTCCACATCAGATTTTAAATTTTAAATCTGTATTATACAATTCAAAATTTATACAATCTCTCTTATAGTATCTCACTTGTTTTATCTTTCTTTCTTTTTCCTGTTTAGCTTCCGGTAACTACCGTTTAGATAATACTTCAGAGGATGATATGTATGAGTGTGAATAAAGTGTAGTTTTGTACATTCTCAGTTCGACCATACCTGAGATGTGTGCTTAATTGAAACCCAACCACCAAAGAACACCGGTATCCACGATCTAGTATTCAAGTCCGTGTAAAAATAGCTGGCTTTACTAGGACTTGAACGCTGGAACTCTCGACTTCCAAATTAGCAGATTTGGGAAGACGCGTTCACCACTAGACCAATCCGGTGGGTCACTTGTTTTATCTGGAAACATTCAGCAAATTCTTTCTTTTTATCATGGCTTTATTGTACTGGAAATTATTCATTTTATGATTATGTATTTAGGAATTAAATCTAATTTGAGGCATTAGTTATTAAAATGTATTAAATGTTTTATATTATAAAGTTTAATTTGCAATTTATAGAAATAAATAAAAACTTTTTTTACTTGGTTAGCATTCATAATTATTTTAATGAAATTAATCCTTTTAATATTCATGCTATTACTTTGTATTGTTAAATTATATAAAATATTACATTGTACCTAGTACAGAATATTGAGATAAGACAATATTTTACCTTAATTTTTCATGAAAATACTTTAGTGGCTTCAGTACAGAAAGAAGATAATATGAATCTTAAAAGGATTAATTTCAGTAAAAGAATATCTATGTATTTTTATATTTTTTAGGTAATGGGGACTTGGACTCGTCAGATGGGGTACCCGCTTGTAAATGTTGTACGATCAGGTGATAATTTAACTTTTACTCAACAGCGATTTTTATCTGATAGTTCTGTAACATTCAAAGAAGATGAATCTATTTTTGGTTATAAATGGGATATTCATTTGACTTATGTAACTTCCACAAGTGAATCAAAAGTTAATGACTGCTGGCTTTACCATGATCAACCATCAGGTAAACAATTGTATTTTGTGTTTTCATTTATTAAAAATATAGTTTTTTTTTAATTTAAATAAAACATATACCTACAATTGTGCAATTCTTGATACTGTTGACAAAATATTTAAGCGTAAATAAATCACTATTGAAACATGTTTGTGAAGGTCACAAAACACATTTTCAACACACAGCTGCTATACCTGCAGATCTATGAGCAGGATGTCTACTGGTAATAATAATAATAATAATCTTTATTATTTATAAATGTTATTAATATTTATTACAGACATGGTTTGTGCTGCATCAGAAATTCTGTAATCTGGCATATTTTTTTTTTTCATCAACCTGGTAAGGGCCAGCAACTTATTCATTGTTATTGCAATATAGCACGCAAACCATGCTATAGCACAGATCTTTTCCATTTTTTTATTTTAGTTTATATTCCTTTACAAATTGAGTTTTCCTTCTTTTGTTACAGTCACCTAAGGACCCAGATAATAATTTCATTTCCTTATACTGCTTTGTTTCCTTATTTTCCAGTATTCTTTCATCTTTTTGCTTTGCATTTTTTTGTTTCCTCAGACCACTTTGTTTGTCCTTGTTCTTGGTAATTCTTAAGATTTGTATTAATAATTTGTATTGATAAGGTCATAGTTGTAGCTTTAGCATCAAAATACTCAAAATACATTATTACTGTATACTTTGTTATTGTATGAGAGGGGGGCATGATGAAAGTTGGATTACTAATACTGAAAGATTGAGAAACTCTGACTTAGGCACATTTTACCATTCTCCTTTTTAAAACAGACAGTAGTTACTTGGTATCCTTTTAATTTGTACTTGAAAGTTTGTTAGAAATCTCTAGAATTGTGTTTAGCAAAGTTTTCTTGCATTTCCACTACCTGAGAGTTTTCAAAAGCTCTCTTGTTACCCGTATAATCCTTGCTGTTTCTTATTTCTTTGTTGTTTTTACTGTTCATGATGTTTTTTCTTTCTAGAAGATCTCTACTTTTTCCATATTTTGGATCTTTCTGCTAATGGAGCTTCACATTTTTCTTTCCACCATACTTTCTTTTTGTAATGCAAAAGTATAGTAGTAAAATGCCCCCCAAAAGTAAAAATAATATTGTTTTAAACTGTCTTGGTTTTGCCGATGACTTGGCATTACTAGCAAAGAACAACGACAAAGCTAAATCACTGATATTAGAACTTCAAAACAGTGCAAATAAAATTGGCCTCAAAATATCATTGGGAAAGACGAAAATTATGTCCCCAAAACCAATACAATTAAAAGAAGTAAACATAAATAGTAATAAAATCAAAAGAGTAACCCAGTTTGAATACCACGGAGAAATAATAATAAACAACCTTAACGAAAAATCTCAACCCATATAAGAAGAAACAAACTAGATAAAGTTAAAAAATTATAACCTGGTACACTTACAATAAAAAAGTGTATCAATAAGCACAAAAAAAAGGCACTACAACACAGTAATAAATCCAGAAGCTGCTTATGCAACAGTAACAACACTCTTCTACCTTTTCAAACAATCATAGACATACTCCACAAAATCGAAAGAAGAGTTGGAAGATCTTGCATCAATAAAAAGTACCAGAAAGATGGGCAGTGGTGGATTGTGCCCAACAAAGTCATGTATAAAGAGTTAGAATTCATCGCTGATACCGTGCGTAAGAGGAGACTAGAATTCTTTGGACATATCATGAGGATGCAAGAGTCAAGACTTCTGAAACAGCTAGTACAGTATGATCTCAACTCGAAAAACAGGATGCAGATAGATCAGAGAAATAAGGGAGGATCTGAAGGAAATTGGCCTTACACCACAAGACACCACAGATAGGATAAAATTAAACAAGAAAATCAAGAAAAAACTCACTTCACACTTACAAGAAAAAACTCACAACATAAACATTTTCAATACTAGGAAGGGAACAAAGATCAGAATGTATGAAAAAGTACTAGGAGGACTGCAAATCCCAAACAGTCCCATCAAAGAGACTTTGATAATGGACTGACTAAGTGATCCTATGTGGTCATAAAAGACAATAATGATATTTGGTATATATAAATAAATCTTTGATAAAACAAAAATTATGTTTTTCAGATTTTTTTTAAAAATTTAAATGAGATGTTACTTATTAACTTCCTTATTATTTTGTTTAACTGAAACAACTTTTATTAATGCTGAAAGAATTTTAATATTGCAATGAATTAATAATGGAATCTATGTTTTTACAACTTTTCAGTTTAAACCAAAAATTATACTTTTTTTTTTAAACAGACCAAATTAACAACATTTTTCATACATCTCATAAATTTCAAGAAATTCACTGATTTTTCATCAAAATATTGCAGCCTGTTTCAAAATGTGGGACAGTTTTTATTACTCTCTTCTCAGGTATACTTTTGTAGATCCTTGAGATTCTATGGCATCCTGGTCATTGTTTCTTATTTCCTGCAGATCCATGATGAGAATTTTGTGTTGGTTCATTAGGCCAGTTATTATTTTTAGTTTACCAGTCTGCATGAGCGAGTTTACGCATTGTGTGTCGAAATTTTGGTGATTGCTTTGGTTTGATTTTAAACTTTATGTTTTTCTTGTTCATATTTGTAGTGTTCGGATATTCCAGTGCTTCCAATCGCATGTTGTCTTCTAATTGGCAGCCCACCATATCCAAATGCTGCCTTCTCTGAAGTCTGGTGTTGCTTGGTTCAGCCAGTAGACTATTCCTTACATGATCTTTCATGGTTGACTGTCGAGGGGGTCATCTGTGGTGGTCAACTATAGATGTGATCTAGTGAGATGTGATTTGATGATGAATGAGGCTGTGAAGGTTTAGGTTCATCAGACAAATATCTCCTATTGGTTCTGGATATATCCAGGCGCACCTCATGTAGGCTCAATCCAACTTTTGTTAAAGTTGCTATTTTGGAGAAAAGTTACAAAATGTAATCCTAAATATTACGCCCATTTACCAATTATATATGTTTTACTAAAAAACTTTTATTTTGAGAAATCTATACTGCTGTATAGGGTTCATTTTAATCACCCCAGGTGATTTTTTCATAAATTACGCAAAATTCAAAAAAATAACCTAAATAAAAGTTACTCAAATTGGAGGGGTACACCTCATGGTGACCTTTTATTTGACCTTAATAGGGGTTTTTCAAGGTTAACAAACCTTTCTGGTTACACATATGACCTTGGATCTTTTTGAAGGTTATATGGCTAACCATCAGTGATAGTGTTATACGAGTTACATATTTTGAAGGTCATACAATATTCCTGGAATATTTATATTCCATATCATATACCGTGGAAACTATGATAAAGAGCGTAAAAATAACTTTACACTATCATATAATGTTATCTCTGATGGTTGGCCGTATGACCTTCAAAAAAGTTCCTAGGTCATATGTGTGATCACATATTCTAATGTAAAATTTTCTGTTCTTTTCATTGGTGGGGATCAAAAATAGGTCATTCGATTTGAAAAAATTGTGTTAACTTTTTAAATAAAATCAAGATCAAGTTAAAGATCAAATCCAAGTTCACCATGAAGTGTCCCCTTCCAGTCTGAGTAACTTTTGTTTAGGCAACTTTTTTAATTATGAGCAGTTTACAAGAAAATCACCAGGAGTGATTTAAATTAAACTCCCTGAAAAAAGTTCAAAGGTCATATTGTAACCACATATTTCAATATAGAATTTTCTGCTGTTTTCATTGGTGGGGTCAAAAATAAATCATTCCATTTGAAAAAATCGTGTTAAGATTAAAACAAGGTCAAGTTCAAGATCAAATCCAAGGTCACCATGAGGTTTTCCCTTCCAGTCCGAGTAACTTTTTTTTAGGTTTTTTTTATATTGTGCATAGTTTACAAGGAAATTGCATGAGGTGATTAAAATGAAGGGTTTTTGTTTGTTCGGGATAAACAAAAAACTACTTGATCAATTGCAACCAAATTTTTACCCTTGTTTCTTGGCATAACTGAGAAGATTTTTAGATATATTGCATCTTAAAAAAATCTCTAAAATATAAATATATATATATAGGATCATTCATGGGAACCGGATGTTTTTGAAGTGGGTTGTACTCGGGCGTTCGTGGTGGGAGGGGCACGTTGCTGGTGTCTGACGTTTCCTTTGTTCATAGCATTTACATTTTAGTCGTTGAAATGGAGCCGTGGACGCTAGACCAACGCCTGTATGCGTATGACAGTTTTGTGCGAAATGATGAATCCGTAACTGCTGTTCAGCGAGATTTCCGCTGTCAGTTTAATATCCATCGTAATGCAAGTGTCCCTTCTTGTAACACAATATTGCGATGGGTAAACAACCTTCGAACAAGTGGTTCAATATTGAAGAAAAAACCACCAGGTCCCCGACGAACTGCTAGCACTCCGGAGAACATCGAACAAGTAAGGGAAGCCATTGTCAGAAGCCCACGCCACTCTATTCAGAGGCATTCAGCAGCGCTTCAAATGAGCACAAGTGTGGTAAGACGAATTCTGCATACAGAACTGCATTTCCATCCTTACAAGATAGCCAGCCGTCGTGCAGCAGTTAAACAAGCAAGATTTCATACAGCGATTACAATTTTGTCAACAAATGCTTACCATTTTTGAAGAAAATGAAAATTTGTTATTGTTAATGAGTGATGAAGCCCATTTTCATCTGAATGGCTTCGTCAACAAACAGAATTGCCGGTATTGGGCAGAAAGAAACCAACATCAGCTTCACGAGAGACCACTTCATAGCCCAAAGGTGATTGTCTGGTGTGCAACAGGAAAGGTCGGTGTTATTGAACCATATTTTTTTGAAGAAAATGACGCTGCCGTAACTGTAACAGCTGATCGTTACATTGCGATGTTGAATACGTTTTTCATCCCTGAGTTACGAAACCGGGAAATCGATTTTCAAAATGTGTTATTCCAGCAGGATGGAGCTACAGCGCACACAGCGAGGGCAACAATGGCTGTTCTCCGTAACTTGTTTCCGGGACGGATCGTTTCCAGATTCGGTGACATTCCTTGGCCCCCTCAGTCCCCCGACTTGAGTAGTTGTGATTTTTTTCTGTGGGGATTCTAAAATCGCATGATACGGCAATCAACCGCATACATTGGAGGACATAAAAATCGCAATTCGTCATCACATCACCCAGATTGATGTAGACATGCTGCAAAGAATTGAGGCCAGTTACCGTGAAAGGCTATTGCCCAAAATGGACATCACTTGCCAGACGTAATTTTTCATTCATGAGTAAGTAACAAATGCTTTGATTTAACAAGTGTTTCAGTACCAATAAAACTTTTTTAAAGTAAATATTCAATTTTTTATGATTATTCTAAAAACATCTGGTTCCTGTGCATGACCCTTTATATAAAAGATATGACTACTGTGTATTAAAACTATTACTATGTATGGTGGAGATTTGCTGGTTGAAGCATAAACTTTAATGAACTGTAAACTGTGAGTCTATATCACTGTTGAGCTGAGTTTGAACTGAATGATTCAAATCAATTAAATGAATAATATTACAATATAATAGAATTAGATTTACATTAAATAAAATAATATTAAATAATTTAAAAATTTTCTGTTTAACAATAATCAATGGGATTCCCATGGGGACTGCGTGTGAGGCTAGAGTGGTAAGGTATATAAGCACATCATTGGAGGCTAGATCAGTCATCACCATTATCTAGTAACAAATTGGGTGCCCCTGGGGCACTGTTTTTTGAGGTGCAATGAGGTGCTCTTATAATATTTCTGCAAACTATTATGCGATTTTCAAGATTCAAACTGGGTATTTTTTAGTAGGTTGAAGGCTAACTTTTGCATGCATCAGGTACACTCTCGATTTAACATATCACAGTTATTTGGAAATGTTGTTATATCTTTAAATTTTCCAATTTTCAAGATTCAAATGGGGTATTTGCTAGTTAGTGTTGGTTCTCTGCTAGGCGGCAGACATGTTGTGGGGTGCTTCACGTAACAGTTTTTTCACAGTTCAATATATTTAATCACGAGAGTGTATGCTGTCGATACCTGTTAATTATTGATATCAGACAATTTTAATTTGTTTATTTGATATATGTATCAAGTTAGGTTAATGCAGTTTTATTCGATTTCTTAGGTAATATGGTATATTGGTTCGATAAATGTTTTGAATATTCATTGAGCGATATTATTTTTGAATTATTGAATAGCATATAGATCATATTATATAAAGAGGAAACGTTTGTTTGTAAGTAATCAAAAGTTTTAGGAACTGCTAAACTAATTGCTACCAAATTTTAATAATAATTGTCTAATCCAGAGTGTCATAGGCTATATTAAGATGAAAAACTATTTTCATCTAAGTGTGGTAGGCTATATTATTCGGGCTGCTCTTTTTTTATGGGAGCCACTCCCAAGTTATTTTTCAATAGAGGTCGTATTGAAATTGAAGAAAAGGTTGTAAGTCTTGGTGAAAAGTATTTATGTGATTTCAGTTTACCATTGCCAATTCATGTTGAACAAGATAATGAAAACCTCTACAACACAACGTTCTAAAATTGTTTAATATCAGTGAACTTCAAGAGTACATAAATATGTATCCATGATGCATCGAGCTCATGTTGAAGCAATTTACTGTACTCTCAGAGACCTTATCTCATGTGATAAGTTAATGGGAGGAATAACTTTTGTCTTTGTCTGAGATTTTCAGCAAAATTTGCCAGTGTGTGCAAAACCACAACGAGGGATATCTTAGTAAAAAGTCATATCTTAATATGTGGTCTGTTACATTTACATTTGCTACATTACATCTGTTACATTTGTAAGACATTTCATAAAAAGGAGTTTAAGAATTACTTAAGAATCTTAAGAGGGATGGCAGTTTATGTTTTGCTTACTATTTTTGACAAAGATAGGGAAGGAAGTTGCTCAAATGTTTATATAAGATAAAACAGAAAAAACAATATTTAATGTATATCCTCATGTTATAAAGTTTTCATATATAACATTCCAGATATATTTCATAGCTGGCTATTGTAATTTTCAAGGAAAATTCAAAAAATAATGTAACTCCTGTTGAATACATGGGTATCATCCGTGGGTTCTTCCATATATTTACCAAAATTAAACCTCATCTAATTTTTTAGTATTCCATTTGAAATGATTACCAAAATTCAAATACTGACTAAATTTAAGTTGATAAATTTGCATTTATTTTTATTTTTTTACTAATAAAGTGTATGAAATTTAACTAAAAATATTGTTAAATGAATGAGTTGTATATAATCATTTATATAACTTTTTTCATAATTAAAATCTGTTTTCAAGCTTATATAACAGAATATTTTAAAAAGAATATATTTTGTTGTAAAATTATTTATTTACTGTAACAAAGCTGCTGTTTTGGAAAAAAGAGCATGAACTAAATTAAAGTCTCGTAATTTGTCGTTCATTATATACATTCATTACATTATATACTACCAGTACACTAGATTCTGAAATGCAATTTTTATGTGAAAATTTCTTTCAAGATTGTATTTTTATTTTTTTGTAGTCAGCGTAAATTTAGCTCCTGGCACTACTTGGTTCAAGGTTAATCATCATCAGTTTGGTTATTTCAGAGTTAGGTATGCACCAGATGATTGGCAGAAAATAGTTAATATGCTTTTGACAAACCATGAAGTAAGTGTATTTATATTATTATTATTGATCACATAAATATGTATTTCAATGTAATTGATTTGAGTGTTATTTTCTGCCATTCCTAGCATTGTCACTAACATTCGTAGTTGAGATGTTTCTACTCTATTTAGGAGTGCTAAAAGTAGTTTTGAGAGTGGGGATATTCTGAAACACATCAACTATGAATGTTAGAGTTGATAATGTTAGGAATGACAGAAAATAACACTCAAATCAATCATAATCTTTGCAGAAACGTAAAATATTGTGAAAATTAAAAAATATATATATATATTTCAATATGACTTTGAATGTGTTAGGTTTCAGTTATTTATATTAAAATTTGTTGTTTATTAGCATTTGGCATTCTTACCAACCATAAATAGATGGTTGAAATTTCATATTTAAATAAGAAAATTCATGAAAATTTGTGTTTTAACTTCAAAATGTAGAATTTGAGATTCCTTAGAATGTCTGTAGTTCCTTGCTCTCCTTAATATTTATAATTGATTTCCTCAAAATATTGGACTATTCATTGTTACCTCCTTTTGCAGATGATACCATGTATCTACATCAGAAGATACAGGATTAGAAAATTTGGTATTAGCTGTTAAAAATAATAATTCATTGGATGGGTTATAACTATTTGAATTTAAATGTGGATTAAACAGTTACAGTGTGCTTATCAAGAACACACCATTGTTAATCATATGGTTAATATCCCCATTTATGATAATAGTTTTTTAATAATTTTGTGGCCAACATTGTTAACATTTTTTGGGTATTTGAAATATTTGTGGGTTGGACAAATTGATTTCATTTTCAACCATAGCAAATGATATTGTCTTACTTTAAAGCATCTTAATCAGTTATTACTAAATTTACTCCTGAATATTACATTTAGTAGTTACTTCAAAAATTGGAATGAGTTTTCTCTTTATAAAAGTGGGCAGATGTTTGTTTCATTCTGGAAAATACAATTCATGTAAACCACTTTTAACTAATAAAAAATTGTAACAGTTTCATGAATTTTTATCTACAACTTTGCTTTTTGATAAAAAAAAATTCTTTATCTACTTAAAAGAGTGTATAATGAAAGTATATATATATATATATATATATTCACATATATCAAAATAGGCAGGAGAACTGTTTTGCATTATTTACATGTGTTTTTTTGTACTTGAAACCACCAAAACACAGTAATTAGATAAGCTAAACTTCAATATTAATTTCCAGTAACTGATTTTCGCAGTATCCTGCATCTTCAGTTTCTATTGAATTCTGTAACCGCTTAAAAATATTCTTTTTTTAATCATTTTTCATTTTATTCTAAATTGTTTTGAAATTTTGAATTGTATTATGAATGTATAAATTAATTATACTGTCTAGTACTGGAATGATTTAATCTCTTAAATGTAGTATTTTCCTTTCCTCTATATATATATATATATATATATATATATATATACACAAGTTGTGTGAGAAAAGTAATGAGATTGGTAACACTGTGAGTGATCTGGCAACGCTGTGTCTACCCGTATCGCTCAGTTTCAACTCTGTTCAGCCAACATATTATTTTTGACAGCGCCATTAGTGAAGTTGTGTTTTTGTTGTGCGTTACAAAAATGGAGCATCGGAATTTAGAGCAACGTTGTGCAATCAAGTTTTGTGTTAAACTTGGGGAATCCACGAATGTGACCTTTGAAAAGTTGAAACAGGCCTACAGGAAACACTGCTTATCAAGAGCACAAGTTTTCTGCTGGCACAAATCATTTTTGGAAGGCCGAGAACATGTTGAAGATCAACCTTGCTCAGGGAGACCTTCAACTTCAAAATCTGATGAAAATGTTGAGCGTGTGAGGGTACTTGTGAGATCAGACCGTCGTTTAACAATAAGGATGATGAGTGAACAGTTAAGTTTAAACACTTTCACCGTATATCAAATTTTGACATATGATTTGGAATGCGAAAGGTCTGTGCAAAATTGGTGCTGAAAAACCTCACAACAGAACAGAGGACAATCAAAGAAACGTGTGCGTTGATCTTCTTGAGAGGATTGACAATGACCAAGAATTCTTCAATCTTGTGATCACAGGTGATGAATCCTGGATATTTGAGTACGATCCTGAAACAAAGCGGCAAAGCGAAGAGTGGCACACTCCATCATCTGCTCAACCGAAAAAATGTTGGAATGAGCAAATCAAAGATCAAAACCATGCTGTTTTGCTTTTTTGACAGTAGGGGTTCATGCATAAAGAATTTGTTCCTCCAGGACAAACTGTCAACCAAGTGTTTTACAAAGGTGTCCTTGAAAGGCTCAGGAAAAGGGTGATTTACGTGAGATCAGACATTGCAGACAAGTGAATGCTTCATCATGACAATGCCCCGTGTCGCACGGCCATTTCCATCAGGGAATTTTTGACCTCAAAATGCATTCCTACGGTACCTTAACCCCCCTATTCACCTGATTTCAGTCGTTGTGACTTTTCCTTTTCCCGAAATTGAAACATGTCTTAAAAGGACGTCATTTTGGAACTCTGGAGAACACTCAAAAGACTGTGACCGACCAGTTGAAGCCTTCCAGCGCTGCTACCAGGAGTGGGAACAATGACTCCGCTGGTGTATAGCTGCCCAAGGGAACTACTTTGAAGGGGATAATATTGTTGTTTGAAAAAAATAAAAACTTTTGTAAGTAAAAAGTCAGTCTCATTACTTTTCTCACACACCTCATACATACAAGTATATACATACATAGAAATTTTTTGAATATTCAAATAATTTGTTAATAAAATTTAATATTATATGAAATATAAACACCAAACATAGTTATTAGATAATTTAAACCAACCATATTAATTTTCAATAACTAGTTTTAGTGGTGGCCTGCATCTTCAGTTTGTATTAAATTATGTATCTATTACATTAAATTTTTATTTTTTTTTGTTATTTTATTTGAAATTATGTTTTATATTTTGAAATTTTGAATAATATAATAAGTTTTATATGTAAATTTTGCTGTGCAGTGCTAAATAGCAAAATTTACAAAATAACAAAAAATTAAAAAGTATGTTTTAATGTAATGGATGTAGAATTTAATAGCAACTGAAGATTCCAGGATATCATGAAAACTAATTACTGGAAATTAATTAATAAATCTTACTAATGTAATTATTGTATTTTGGTGTTTTATATTTATGTACATACAGAAAGAACATCTTTATGCTTCATTTTCTATTTTTAATAAATTTCTTAATGATGTAAAAGACTTACCCTTTAGTTTATTTAAAATTTTATTTTATTGAAAAAATATTATTCTATGATGAATTTTTAAATAATATTAATTAGATAAACCAAGTTTTTTTCTAATCTCATTTAAAATTTTCCTTTGATCCTTTTATGTAGTCCTGGAACAGTACCTTTTTGTTATCCATGGGACACATACGTATGATAAGTATGTATAAGATTGTATAATATATAATTATGTTCTGATTAAATAAATTATGTATTTATTTTCTTACTAAAAATATTTGGCAATTATGTGAGAAACAATTTAATTTTGAGTGTTTCTTTATTCTCTTTAATCTTTGTACTTCCTTTTACCCCCATTTTCTTATTCATACAATAAAGAAAAGCTAACTAACTAATTGGTATTATAACATCATTTTTCCTGATTATTTTAAAATGTAGCTGTTATGTGGCCAGTCTGAATTTTAAATATCTATTATATGAGGTTGGTGATGTATAAAATAAATTTTTCATTTGTATATATCTTTTTGATAAAGTTCAGCCATCAGATTATGAAGTACAAGTTGATTATAAAGTAAAATTACTAGTTTTTTTTTTTTGCAATAAAAATTCTAAACAGTAGTTCTTTAAAAAACTATATTAATTAGTTACAGAATATTAATAGTTTAGCATTACATTAGTGTACTGATAAAAAAAATCACCTGGGAAAGGCTTGTGGTTACATAAATGAGTAATAGATCATTGTATAAATTAAGATCAGATGCTGCTGGTTTTAAACATCTGCAAAATAAGATTAACATTTTTTTTTAAATTCTAAAAATAATTTTTATAAGCAATTATATTTTCTAAACAAAATAAATTAGTAATTAAAATAATAACAAAAACTATTTAAATGCTCAACTACCTACATTGCTCCAGTGAACCAATCTGTTGGGTCCCAACATATTGTCTATGCAGTTCCCATTTTTATTAATGCAACCAACTTGTCAAACATGGCAAATCGAAGGTGAATCTACTCATCACAGTACTTTTGATACAATTTCTACATAACCTTTTATAAAATTTCTCATATGTAATTAATTGAGTCTTATGAGTGAGTGTTGACCATATTTTCTCAGACTGCTACATTTCAAAAGAAATTTAAAAAGTTTTAAACAACTTCAGTATCCAACAGTGGGAGAAATCCTAAATTTGAATAAGTTGGTTTGTTCCTACCTACTGCCCTAATGTAGGGACAACTAATTCAGTTGTACAACAGATGTATACACATTGGAATATGTTTGTATGGTTGGCCCAGCTGTTCTGTCCAAGTTGAGTAATGTATAAAAGCATTATCACATTATTCTTATACCACAAAATAGTTTTTTTCTTCTTAGATATGTTTTTATTGTTTTCTATGTTCAGTGTGTATGGGATTAAATAGTTTAACTTAGGTAATAAATGAAGAAATTACTGTATTATAAATTTAACTTAATTATAACTTATAAATTTAACTATGTAATTAACTTTTGGTTTGTGTTGACTACTTATGAAGTCATCAGACCATTCTTCTTTGCCGAGCTATTGGTTACTAACATCCTGACCCCGGAGGAGAAGACATCCATCATATGATGGATCTAAACATTACACCACCTCCTTCATACCTAGCTTTACTGGAAGTCATCTTCAAAGCCTTCAAGACATATTCCATCTTGCCTCAGTCAGGATGCCATCCATGCGAATCCCACACGCGACATTCCCATCGATGTAAGACGCCTATACAAATTCTATTGTTAACACAAGTGTTAAACAAGACCTTATCGATTGAGCTGATCCACAAAACCCACCCTAAGGTAGAGCGAGCCCAATAAGCAATGCCAATGAGCATGCAACAGCTAAACAACGCAAACACCAATAAAACAAAAATTTAGTAAAACACAAAAACACCACCCATTAACAAAAACAAACATAAACCCAAACAAAACAATTAAATATAAACCCAACAAAAACAAAACAACTCACTAAACACTAATAAACCGAAAACTTATTCTATAACCCTCATCAAAAACAAATCAACACAGAAACCGATTGAAACCTAAATAATCATAAAACAGCTTATCAACTTAAACAAGAAAAAATTCCAGAGGCTCCCAGCCTGTGACCACATAGCTGTAAATCTAAAAATCAATTTTGCTATGCAACATATCCTGCGCACACATGTACGTAGGACATTCGTCCAATCTACAATCATGTAACGCCAACCTCCCAATTCAAGAACAGTAAAAACAGATAGGAGATCCCCCTTTCTTCTTGATCAGGCAATCCTTCACTTGATGATGTTTACCACCACAATGAGAACAAAGTTCCTTTCCGTTATACCTTAGCCACATGCTCTAAACCATTACACCAGAAGCACCTACTCATTCTCAAATAATCTTTAACCTTAAAAGAATGAAGATTTACAAACAGCCAACTACCCTATCAAGAAAAGCTTGACAAAAACCCTTATTTACCTCTACAACATAATGCACAGTACTACTATTACCCATGTTGCCTGCCTGAAATACAATCTTGAACACACCAGCAAACTCTTCAGAAGTGTCACAAGTGTTTTGTGACTGTACCACTTCCAAAAAATCCTTTTTCTCTATACTTGAAGGACATCATATATGATCATATGTGGTCTGAGAAACTTTGAAGTTACAGTCTTTATTGGATACTGTTTGATCCTATCATTGATCTTGATTGGTCTTCGGTGTAACTGTCATTAGCAATAATCTTAACGCCCTTGGGATTGTCCTTTATGCTCACAATCTGCAAAATCATTCTTCCTAGCTTCTAACTGTTTAATGACTTTGCCTTTAATAGCCACTGGGGTAACCCCTGAAGGCTCATCTATCAATATAACCCGTGGCTGCGGTTTAACAACGTCAGAGAATGATTCTTTAATAGGTGGTGTCAAAACAATCTTCACTTCAAAAACTTCGCTTTAAAACTTTCTATATAACCCTGTAGTCTATCATTTCACAGTTAACAAGTGTAGAAACATTAACTTACAAAGCTGAGATCAGATGTAGGTGGCACTCTTCTCTCTCACGTTCTTTGAGTGTCCAACGAATTCCTCCACCTCATCACATATTCCGTTAAACATATCAATCACTTCAGTGACAACCTCATGTGAAACTAAGTCTGTTGATGCCAACCGCATCTCCAATTCTCTTAAAGCAACAGCTTCAGTCTTTTTGGCTTTCAGGGGCGGAAAATCTGATTGTCTAACGGCAGAACCAAATACCTCTTCCACAAGCCTCATGTCGGAGCCAGAATCATCATGCTCTTCCTCTACTGCCGTGCTGGCCACCCCCACAGCAGTCTTAGTTGTGACGTACCTAAGACCTTTGACGTACTCCCTTTCTCCTTCCTTAACCGCTGCCGCACTGATTTGGATTGCTTTTCTGTCCAACTGGACACACTTGTCACAACACTAACCACTAACAGCATCGCTTTCTTCCTCATTGGCCTCAATAGCTTTTTTCAGCTGCACCTCCTCTAAAACTTTACAGTCTACTATAAGTTATAGCACTCATATAAGTCCAAACTTAACAAAACATAACAGCCAATAGAACAAACCAGTAAGGTAAACAAACAACCAGCAGCCAATCAGAAAAGACCAATATGGCTGCCTTTGCTAACATAAGTAACCGTATCCAAAAGTAAAAAAAAATCCAAGTTCAATTACAAAAAAGCCAACAACTTCAGTAATCCTAAACCAAAATATTTAACACAAAACAAAAGAAAACTAAGAAAAACTCCAAAAGAATACTCCCCAAGGGGAGACCTAAACCATAAATCACCCACCTGTGAACAGCCCAAGTAACCTAAAATTACCTAAGAAAACAAAATTACAAAAGTAACAATCCTAACTAATACCTTATAACTACAAAAACAAATACTAAAACCAAAAATGAAACTCCCATAAAAACTGAAAACCAAAAAAATAACTAACCAAAATACTACAATTCAACAAAAGACAGAGCTACCAAAATTCATGCACACTCACTGCCACCATGCATTGAACTATATGGTTACTAATAATAGTTATCTAGACATGTTGCAGGAGTGTGCAATACCACAAATTGAACATCGGCAACCCAACGTTTACTTCCGACAAAATGGCGTGCCACCACATTGGGGTTTACATCTTAGGGGCTACCTACTTGAAAAATTTCCACAATATTGGATTAGCCATGATGGACAAATTCCCTGGCCATCTCAATCCCCTCACAGTATGCCACTCCATTTCTTTCTTTGGAGATTTGTCAAAGACAGGATGTTCTCATGAAGGTTATCAACATCAATGAATCAAAAAGAAGAATTGGAAATGTAATTAATAGAATAACTCCTGATATTCTTCATAATGTATGGCATGAAACTGAATATCTAGATATTTTACACACCACAAAAATTGCTCATTTGGAACATGTTTAAAGTTAATAAGTGTTGTAAACAAAACTGTTTGAAATGCCTTGTTCAACAGTTATGCATTTAAGTACATTGTTTTGTTATTCTCTTATTAGCACCTAAAATGTGCTGAATAATTTATGATCACTCTGTTTATATAATGAAATGAACTGGCTTGAAAGTTGAGGAAAAATAATCACCTCACAAAACCATTCAGATCTATAAAACTATATGAATTATAAAGGACTAAAAACAGCTTTTATCTGTAAATCTCTTACTGTGCTTCAGTTTTTGTCATAATTGAAGCAGACTTTGAAGAGGGATCTACATATCTGGTCTTGAGTGAAAGAATTTTTTATTGTCCATAAAATGAGAATACAAGTGTCAAAATCAGATGGTCGTGCTTTGCTAAAAGGTGATCACAGAACTGTTGGTTGTATTTTCTTTTAAGACATATTGGACTTCATAGATTAGAATTTTCAGTCTCATCTAATCTTTTCAATTGCTTCAAAAATTGAAGAGAACATTCTGTAAATTAATGAAATTATTTAAAGCAACTGAAATAAGAGTATTAAAATGATAAGTAGTATGCTAAAAATAGACAAAGAGCTGGTAAAGCAAGTTTCACAAAATAATCTGAGTATGTCGTTAATATGCATGAAAGTGGTGTCAGAGTTCTCACAGCAGAATAAAGATAAAGTAGAAGGACATTTGATGTTACATTCTAAAATGAATAGAGCAGCAACTAGACTTATTTAAAGTAGCCATCTCTTTTGATAAGAGTTTTGGCATATCAGTATTAAACAGAAACTAAGTGGCAAATAGTACATAAGAATATCCAGAATTGCTTAGGAAGCAAATAGCTATAATCATTACCTTATACACTTTATTATTTCTCTGTTAAGCAGTTATTGGCCAGAATCATCTCAGTTTTAGGACAATCCTTGCTATTTACTGGATCTGGTCTGGCTAACAAAATTTAATATTAATAATAATGTGGTCAATAAAATTAAATCTGTCCTGATATCAGGAAATGCCCCACTCCAGTCTCAGGACATTCTAATTCAGCCTCATTAATTATTATATTCTGTGATTTACAAATTAAAGAAACTGTATCTATGTGTAAATTTTAATTTTAGTATTTTCTTATTTTATAGAGTGTTTCTGCAGCTGATAGAGCCAATTTATTGGATGATGTATTTAATTTAGCTTCATCTGGTTACATTAGTTATAAGCTTGCACTTGATGTCATACAGTACTTACCAAAGGAGCATCATTTTGTCCCTTGGATTGTTGCGTCTGTTAAACTTAAAACCTTAAAACGTTTTTTAATCAGTACACCTGTTTACATGAAATTTAGAGTAAGTTATGCTATAAATATTTTTTAATTGATTATCAAATCATAGTGCTATTATTTATTTACATTACAATGAAATCTCAATATTATGACTTGTTTGTAGGATAATATCTTTTTTGTGGTTACATTTTTGTCCTCTTCACATTTCCTGAATTAAGCAGTGTATGTTAATTCTTCTGTTGCAACAAATATGATATGCAAAAACAGTGAAAGAACAATTAAAGCTTTTAATGAAGGGAGTAACATCAAAAAGGTTCATAAACCAGAATTTGAGCCAATTAATAAATAATTGTACATTGATTTCTGCAAAGTTTCAAATTTACCATTAATAGAAAATAAACTGAATTCTTTACAAAAAAATTAGGCTTTCTGAATTTAAAGCTTCTGATGGTTAAGCGGAAATAAATTCAAACATTACATTATTTCATTCAGAAAAATAAGTAGCAAAGTCAAGGATGTAGATTTAAAATCTATGAATATCTAGTTAAAAACTAAATGGCTTGTACAAGAGGTGGTTTTAAGTAAGACAACATACCCAATATTGATGAAACAGAAATATTTTATAGATTGCTTCCAGATAAAACTTTAAAATTATAAATGAGTCACTGTTTTTATCTGTGCCAATATATCAGGAATGAAAAAACATCTGTTACTAGTTATCAGTAAGTCAAAAGACCCGAGATGTTTCAAAAGCATTACAAATATATCAGTAAAGTTTTGAATTAACTAATCAGTATGGATGACTTCTGAAATTTTTTAAGTAAAAATTTGTTCATTTAATGATGAGTTAAGAAAGATTGATTGAAAAGTTTTATTATTAATAGGCAACTGTATACTCTTTTTTGTTATCCTCCATGACCACCATTAGGTATTGCTTCAGAGGATGAGATGAAATGGCAGTTTTTAGCATGTGAAAATGCCATGCCTGACTGGAATTCAAACCTCTGGATGAAAGGTGAAGATGCTACCATTTACATCATGGAGGCTAGCAATATTGGCATATTGCTATTACTAGATTAAAAAAAATTAGTCATTTTCTTCTAATTAATATTCTACAGCCAATAGACATGAGTGTGATAAAGTGTATGAAAAATGACTGTTAAAAGAAAATGTTAAGACGTATTGAATTCTCGCCTCAGAAAAAAATTTATTTATATACTGTAGAGTCCTACCTGATAAATATAGCATGGAAAAATATCGACAATAGTAAAAAATTCATTTTTACAAATTTACTTTGTTCTAAACCTAAAAACAAACAATACTTATAGACCTTCCACTAAACCTTCCAACTAACCTTCCACTAAATAAGCGGAGATCAAACAATTCAATATTCTGCAGTTTTTATTTTTTAATGAAACAAATTTGGATCTTTATGTAGTCAGCAACAGTCTAGCTACTTCAGCAGCTTTTGGAAGAAAAACATCAGGAAGGAAGTGAAGAAAATGGTGAAACGGAATCAGATATGTTGGCAAATAAATGAGCATTAGATACTACATAGCTAATTCCCATGTATTTCTGATTCCACAGTGTAAATGAGGACTTGCAATGCCATATCATAAATATTGAAAATAAAATTGGTAATATATATATATATATATATATATATATATATATATACAAATCAAAATGCAAATGGCTAATCAAGCATAAAGTTTTTCCAGGACTGTCAACAGTTAATGGCTTTGTTTACTACATACTGACAGTATGTAAGGATAGATAATATATGTGTGTTATGTAAAGATTTTTGTGAATATTGTACTGTCATAATGTGTTTTTGAGTAATGCTGTTTTGTATAGTAGAATATTTTTTTATAACTACATTATTAAAGGAAACATTTCTACAAACTGGTATGTTCATTTCTCTTGGAATGAGTAAGTGTTCCTTTTTTAAGTTCAGATTTTATATGCTGTATGAAAATTTGTATTCATGTTATTTTACATTAAAATTCTAAAACATTATCCCTATGTTCGACGTAGGTAAAAACACGTCAACATTTAAAGTCCATATTTAATTCTCTCTGTAACAAGAATCTCTTTACAAAAATGAAACTGTTGATCTGTTCAATGCCATTACAGCAAGGTTTCACTGTATGTTTAAATTCGATTAGTTAAGTTATATTTTTATTTCAAGTCATTTCATGGAGGTATAACACTTCCATGTTCTAGTTATAAATCCAGTTTTGGAACAAACCTGTTTCATTTTGAACAATTAGGAGAAAGCTAACAAACTCTATCTAGTACATGATATTTTAGTGAATCTAGATTTAGCTTTATTATCATAAGTATTTTAAATGAGGCTACAGAGTCTTCTCTTTAATACCACTATGCTGACCTTGATTAAGTGCCGTAATCTCTGCCTTTCATTCGGTAGGTTCTGGGTTTGAATTCCAATCAGGCTTTTTTCCGTACTCATACATTATTAAATTCATCTTTCATAAGTATGTGTGATTGGGCATTTTAGCCTGTAGTTGTTAAAATAAATAAATAATGACAGGACCAACTAATGATGGTTTGAATGTATTACTTATATGTAACCTCAGCATCCTCTTTAAGATTGTTTTTATCAGAGTGGACTTTACAATCTACCATCCCCATTTTATAGTTCGTACTAGTGTTTGAGCTCAGCAAATTTTAGTTTTGGGTTTTATTTTGCCTTCTTGGCTTGTTTTAGTAAATTTTTATTATATGATTAATATTACGTTTACACCTTGTATAGCTTATTATTTTGAAGTTATATTACCCTTTTAATAATAACTACCGGGCAATGATAACGCCCAAGCGTTTTTCACCCACAAACAACCAATAAAAAAAAAAAAAAAAAAGAAAGCAAATTTTCTACATTTGTACCTGAATTACATATCATTTATGTTATTCATCAGAGTGTATTTTTCGCCCAGTGTTTATCTTACTTTTTCCTACTATCATACAGTAGCACCATTTTTACTTCCTAATAATATCAATATTCAGTTTTATTTTCAACCATCATTTAACCTATTTTTTTTTTGGAAGCCATGTTGAAATATTTACTCTAAAACACTTGTAAAGTTTCACCATGATCTGATGTCTATATTGACCATGGAATTTTATGTTTTTAGTTAGTAGTTAGTGGATATATTATAGAGCCTTTTCTTGATTTGGCTCAAATCATTCTAGATTTTTTTCTAACCTGCCACCATCATAGTATTCAGTATACAAATACTTCTCAAGATGATCAGTTTTTGAACTGAAACACAGTCTCAGTATTTAAAATCTTATGCGTGTAAGTCCATCTTTTTTTAACATTTACGTGTTTCCAACAGATCATAAACTACAAGTGTTAGGTATTCAAAATTCTAACCGTTTATTTCATCTGAACTCTAGATCATGTGTTACGTAATGCTTCATCACTCTAGAGCATGATGTAACAGCTTTGGTACTTCAATGACTTAACAGATCAGCTTTTCTGTGGCTGAACATTTTGTATATTTATGGCCTTACATCTTCCAACATACAAATTGCGTTATTCTTATACACAGTCGTTCAGCAAGAGTACTTGCACTGTTAGACATACACTTTTCATATGTCATAATTTAAGACATACATGTATCTATCTTTATCATCAGTTGCTTTAACATATCAGTTTCAGTTGGGTTCTTAGATACCTGCAGTAACTGGTGGTTTACTGGATTTGCTACAGGAAACTCAGGAAATGAATGATCCTTCTAGCTGCCAAGGAAGGTTGCATACAGTTGACCATCATAGAGCGTATGATTCAGGCTGGTGAGATTTACTCTGTGAAACATTGTTTAAAGGCAGTGTGGCAGGTGTGTGGTTGGCTATAATTGACAATAAGTTGTGGCAAATAAAAATACTACGTTGCTATTGAAATTATCAGGACAAGAGAAGAAGTTATTCTTTGTAGAATGTGCTTCAGTCATACCGGATTAATGCATGGATTCTTATCTGGTTTTGCTCCAGTTTTTCCTTTACATAATAATTGTATAATGGTTTGTCTTATTGTCCTTCATTGTGTATACTTTGCAACAAAAGTTTCAACAAGTTTCACACACAGGAATATTATTCTGATATGGCCAAAACAACCAACTATTTAAATTTTGTATTGCTGTTAGACTCACGTCTAAACCTTAGATTAATTTATTTTTATTTTTCTCATATTTACATTTTTAATTGGGATTTTCCTAGTGATGGATTTTTTTATATGCTTGGATTGATTTCCATTTTTGTGAGTTCTATTCAAAACCCATTGTTCTCCTTTTTTGGCTTTGTATGCTGCACCCAAAAAATGTTGAAGTTCATTATTAAATTTCCTAAAATTTTGCATCACTTAAAAAATATATATATATATATATATATATATATATAGTAGTCTAGCTGCTTGTTTCCAGGTAATGATACAGTGATATCCTTTCTAGATGAATAACTCTATAATAAAAAATTCTAATTTTGATTTTTTAGTTTATAGAAATAGAAAAAATTGTAGACTGTCAACTAAGTTATTCTGATAATTGCCATTATGAGAATTAGGGGGATAAAAAAAGAGTTATTGCTTGCTTGATTTGCCAAAAACTTACTGATAAATAATAACACTCACAAGTGCATTCATTGTCTTGGTACAGCAACTATTCCTGATCCATGCTTGTTGCTACTTCCCTTTTTACTGCACTTTCTAAACTCCATTACAATTAAAAAAATTTTTTTGTTGATTCTTTCACTCCAAGAAACAAACTTCTGATGAATTTAACCCTCTCAATTGAACCGATTTACATGACCTAGATGTTCAGCAACTTAGTTTGGCATTTAAAGTATTTAAAATTGCATCTATTTGACACTTCAGTGGTTCAGACTTGCTTATGGTGTTTTTTGGTGTTTTGAATAATGTGTATTTCTGAGACTGTGCTATTATTACTCACTTAATGAATTTCAGTGTTATAGTTTTCATAATTTTCTTTCTTTTTTTTTATAGAAATTTGTTCACAAAATTTTAGAACCAATCATGTCTGATTCTCTTTGGGATATCTCAGCATCAGATTCTTACATAGAAAGGTAAAGTTCATTTTAAATGAGATATTATAATAAAATGTTTATTAGAATAAAACTTTATGGTTAATTTCAGTAAAAGATAATTGTTTTAATCTCATATTTCTATTGACTATTCTTTTAATGGATTCTAATTAACAGTTCCTTCAATATTGAAAATCTCCAACTCTGGAGATTTCCAGAATATCATAAATGAATCAATGAATTACTTCTATTTATTTATTTACTTTTTTAAGTTAACATTTTGTCATCTCTGTTGCAAGATTAGATATTTTCCAATCCACTACTTTGGGAATGTTTTTAATTTGAATGTATGTAAATTTCTATATACAGTAATGGTTCTGAACCTTATTAATCCGTGCATTAATAAGGCAGCTTTCCATCCATAAAATAACTAGCTAATTCAGATTGCAATGTAAATTTACCCAAGAGACCTGTGTGAATTTCCGCAATTATAGACTGCAGTTCTTGTACTGGACCATCTCTAATATTACTAGAGAAGAACTAAAATATAGAAAAAATTTAATTAAATAAGTATTAAATTGCACTTTCATGCTTGGTTTTTACCTTTTGTAAACAAAATTCATTGACTTAAAAAGAACTTCCTTAAATTTAAAAAATATTTGTCCATTTCAGCTGGTTTGACTTTGTTGCTAGCTTGAGTCTCATGAAACTACCTGGATGTTCTCCAAAAACTCAAATCTTTTAAAGAATTTTGATTTTTTTAAATCTAAATGTTAAATTTTTATTACCAGACATGTTGGCCCCCAAAGATTGTCATTTTATAATTTTATGGAATGAAAGTGTAATACAAGGTTGAATCAAATATAAACGGTCATTTTTTTAAATAAATTTATTAAATAATAATTTACACAATTCATACCTTCATCACTTCTCTATATAGTCTCCTGCACGATCTACATACTTTTGCCAACAATTTGGAAGCTTGTTCATAAAACGTTTGAGGACGAGTTGTCAACCAATTGCGCACTTGCTCCTTGACATCTTCATTGTTTTCGAATTGTTCCCCTCCAAGCGATTCTTTCAAGGGTGCAAACAAAAAATAGTCACAGGGGCACAAACCGGACTGTAGGTAGTATCAAAGGTTTCCCAGTGCATTTTTTCCAGTTTATCCCTTGTCAAAATTGCAGTTTGCGGCCAGTTTGTGGCATCATGGAGAAGGATGACATCTCTGATGGACATATCCCATCTTTTGTTTTGGTAGGTAGCTTTTGTTGGCTGTGTCAGCTGGCAATAGTAAACCGCATTCACTGTTCATTGATTGTGTAGAAAATCAATGAGTAAAACTCTCCTTAAGTCAAAATAAAACGTTGCAAGAAATTTTCCGGCTGACAGATGGGTTTTGGCCTTCACTGGGCAGCCAGTGAAGACCATTTTGACTCCATAATGTAATGATGGACCCATGTCTCATCACATGTGATGATGCACCTCAAAAAATTATTCCCATTGTTCCAAAATAGATTCAGAAGTCTCTGACAGATCTTCAACCAACCTGTTTTTATTTTTGGTCAACAACCTTGGAACTCATCAAGCACCAATTTTTCCAAAGCCAAGGTGATCACTGATCACCTTGATCACTCCCATAGCTGATACCCACTTGTGACGCAATTACTTCAACATGAATCTGGTGATTACCTTCAATAAGCTCGCAGATGGCACGGATGTTGTCATCTGTGAGACTTTGGCGTCAATCATGACTTTCATTTCCTATTCTTTCTTGGCAATTTTAAATGAGTTAAAATTTCCATGGGTTTAATGCCTTAATTAGTTAAAAACTTTCTGATTATACGTTGTGAAACAGATAACAGAACCTCCTATTCACTCATGGCTGTACTGATGACAAAACAGAGGAGGAGCTAATCTAGCTGCTTCCCCCGCTCTAATACACCAAAAATATTAACCCCCCACTCCACTGTACAGCTCAAAACTGCTTGCTGCGTAAAATAACAAAATTATCGTTTAAATTTAGTTCACCCTTGTATTATATAAAATGTGTCTAATTTGTTGGGAATAACTTACAATTTGTTTTTTAAACCATTATTTATAACATCATATGAACTAATTTATGCAGTTTATAGAATTAATTGATGTGAAGTTTTAATACAAAATGGTTTCTGTTTCTGATTAATATTATGTTCAGTATTCAGTAGTCCCAATATAATAACTTAATCAGTTCCTGAATGTCATAAATCTTAAATTAAGCTCTTAGACAGATTTTTTTATTATTTTTGCACAAAGATCAGCTGGTCTCAAAGTTAAGGCTTCAGTTCCTTTACTTTTGGCAAGGTTGTTGGAAATTTTCATCAACCTTTCATCCTTTTTCTTATCTATCTTTCATAGATTTATAAAAAAAACATGTCTGAAGTCATAATAATGAAAAAACCTTGACTGCATGCAGGATGATACTCTTTCATAAAATTTTTTTAGATAAGTCAAATTACATCATTTTAATTATAAGTCAGATTCTATATTGCTCAAAATTATAAAAACAGAATATGGAGAACAAGGTTGTTTACATCCTATATGCAATGCAATCAGCTCACCCATATCAACCACATCACATAATGACCACCCTAAAAATCTACAACATAAATTTATTTTTAACTTGCATTTCAATAGCACTGCTCTATTGCTGCATTTGTTAAAAAAGGTCTGTGTAATGTATACCAAAGTTTGCATACAATTATCTAAGTTAGAACAATAGTAAATAATTATTGTATAACTACAATTATCTTTTTTTGTAGAATATTGTTAATATTATGTTCTTAAATATGTGAATATAAGTTAGTTTATTCAATTTAATATAATTAACTTAGTAACTAGTTGCATGTTATTATGTTAACATTTTTTAATGTTTTATTTACCTGAAAAACATTGCGTGTTTGCTTCTTTTAATAACTAGCCTTCTTAAACAAAATCACTCAAATACAATTTATTACTCTTCTTAAAAATTCTGAAATTCCAAATCCACCAATAGAATCTGTTGATAATGAACTGGTAAATGTAATACCAGTTTTGTAATTTTTCCAATTAATTTCTCATAACATATTTATGTGACCTAAAATGTTATCTTCCAAATTTCCTGCAAAAATAAAACTGAAACCTGTTGCTGTAAGTATGTAAATTTGTTGCTAAGAATTTGAGACATTATTACTCCATTTAATAATCAGTCTTTTCTCTGATCACAAAAAAATGAAAAATATTTTCAAATTTTTGTATAGATAAAGGCCACTTCATTTAGTAACTTACAAAAGAATCACAAGAAAAACACCCAGTATAAAATAATAAAAAAATAATTTAGAGTTCAGTATAGAGTAAAGCTTGAATATACATTAAAGAAAATATACATATGGTTTGAATTGAGTACTTTACCTTTTTTGATTGAAGTCAGTTAAAAATGAAAAATTTTCCATTTTTTAGTAAACATGTAATGGAAAAATGGTAATCATAAAAATAAAATCAAATTGAACACTTGGAAATTGTCACTTGTATGTTAAACAAAAGTAATGTTATAAGTGACAGATATACTTTAAAAATGATACTTTTATTAAAACTGCTTTGTTCAATAAATAAAATATTCAATTTTATAATATAGTAAGTATAATATTTTATAGTGGGCCTTGGTATAAGACTTGCACCCAGTTTTTAGAGATCAAATTAAAAAAGTAGATTATAACACCAATTCTTAAATTGATTTAATTATTTTTTCTACGTTGAGTATTGCTTACCTTTCTTAGCTTCATTCTTTTATTATATGTTGATGCATTTCAGAATAACTCCATTGTCAAAACTTATCGTACTGGTACTTTTAAATTTCTCTTAGTCTTTATATATTTAGTCAGTGCTCTTCCCTTTATTTGGTGTCGTGCCTTATCTGGCCTTCTTGTTTATTTGTTGTTAACGGTTATATTTATCTTTTAATTTTATTTATCTGTTTCTTGTTTTCAGTAAATTAAGGTTCATGAAAAAACATCCGTTTCATCTGTTCATTTATGATCGTTATATTGTAACATTTTAATTTGAAGATTTCTAAAATGTTCATTTTTTCCCCATAATACAGTTGTGTAATTATATTGATTCTTCCATTTTAATTTGGGTTTGTCCTTTTATTAAGTGCATTGCATAGCTAGAATCTTGTTTTTTATTTTTAAAAGATTTCATATGTCTCAGTTTTAATTTTCTTTCCGTTTGTCCAATGTATGTTGCATTGCATTGCATTTACATTTTATTTTGTATATACCATTACTGTTTTAAATATCTTTTTCTTCTATATTACTGTTAAAAATCTTTTTAGTGTACTATTTGTATTTATAGCCATTTTTATATTATATTTACTAGAGAATTGTTTAATAGTTTAGTTTTAACATAAATGTTAATTTACTCTATTTAAAGGTTTCTTTATTGTTTTTTGTTTTAATTTCATTTCTTTTATTTCTATTTTTATTCATTTTTCTGACCATTTCGTTTTTATACCTGTTATTTCCTGCTGTATGACAAATGCCATTTAACTGTTTTTTATATGCTGGTTTCTTTTATGGTAATACTTTAATGGAAAAAAAGTTAAACACAATTTTTCAGACAGAATTTTTGTATACCACAAAATGGACTGTAAATAAAAATAGATATTTTTTTTTTTTTTATTACTGTAACTTGAAAAATTTAGTTGATAACATTGGTAGACAAGAAAAAAATTAATTTTCCTCTAAATGTGATACCATTCTTGAATTGCTTTTTTGCGTACATTACAGATCTATAAATATAATTTTTCTATCACCCTTAGCTTTAAATAAATTACACTTCAAAAAAAATTAAGGGAAAATATAGTTAAAATCTGTAAAATTTATAATTTTGCATGGCCATACCTGTTAGAATGATTTTGCTGATGCTTTTCTTTTATAAATAGCCTCAGGCACATCCTGAATTAATGTCCAGCAGTAATCAGCTAGCATGTTAGTATTCCATTTCCCTTTATAGCTGCTTTTCATCACCGAAATGTCTTGGTGGAAATGTTCACCATGTTTGTCACCATCTCCGAGGTTGTCCGGGAAAAAATTCCAGATGTGAGTGGAGGAAATGTATTTTCAAAGACATATTACATCCCATAGCTCTGTATGAAGTAAGAAGTTGATTAACAATATCGTGGTAATTGTTGGATTTTAAATGAAACGTCTTTAAATGAAGCTCAAGCTGCACTTTCTACATTATTTAACATACAGTTAAATACATCATCTTTGACCAACTCTCTTATTTGAGGACCAACAAATATTCCTTCTTTAATTTTTCCTTCACTTACATTCAGAAATTTCTGCCTGATGTACAAAAATCCAGGACCATCTTTCTTTCTTCATTTCTTTTACAAAATTTTTCATTAATCCTAGTTTGATATGGAGAGGGGGATAAAAATATTTTTTTGGGTTCAACTAAGCGCTCATGAATAACATTTTTCCCATTTGGAGTTAAGTTGTCTCGTTTCTTCCACTCTTTGGTAACATAATCTTTATCCCTAGCTCGGCTGTCCCATTTGCAAAGAAAACACATGTACTTAGTATAGCCTAACTGCATGCCTAACAAAATAGCTATAACTTTCAAATCACCACATACATTCACATATGTTCCAGCTATGTTATTTATAATTTATTTTTTCAAGATCATTTTCATCACATTGTATGTCTCTTTCAAATTAATACCATAAACGATTAGTATCAAAGGATATTTGCTACTGTTGTGTAATAGAACCACCTATAAACTATATATACTTGGACAAATCTATGAAAAGTCACCAGTCCTCAAGTTTATGAACGGGTTCCAAGTGCAACATAAGTTCATCAATATTTGTGCAATAAACCAAATTATTTTCATCAATAAAGTACTGAGAAAGTTCTTTTTGTCAGCTACAAAAGCCTAAAATTTTTGTATTTTTTTAAGTAAATTCCAATCTGGCAGTCTTGATCCTAACAGTTCAGCTTGATTTTTTGATAAAGTTAAATCTCTAACCAAGTCATTTAATTCACCTTGTGACATGTGGCTTATTGGAAGATAATTCAAAACCAAAATCATTGTTGTCTTCTTCAGTACTGCCTGATTCTTCATCACTGCTTTTAAAACATACTTTCACAGGTCGCTCAGAAACTGGAACAATTTCACTGTGAGTTACAGGCCTGATTGCAGATTACAATGAAGGATATTTTACAGTATGTTTGGACTTTTTAGAAATTTCAGAAGCACTTGTTGAACAAAAGTAACAATCGGTTACATGATCCTTTGGTTCACGCCAGACCATAGGTATACCAAATGGCAAAGCCTTCCGTATACCTTTCAGCCATCCTCTTCAATATACAGAACAATTAGTGCATACTATGATGATCCTGATCACCAATTTTACACTGAAAGTACAAACGATATGCTTTTTTAATTAAAGGTGTAATATTTTTTCTATTTGATTTTACGGTAAACTCACCACATATATAACAAAAGGCATCCACATCATTTACACAATTTCGAGGCATTATGGCACTGCACTGTTAACAAACTTAAGACAGCAATAAGACTGAACAAAATTAATTCATTCCTAAATCCAGTGCTTAATACAAATAACACAGCTGTGTTTTCAGCTACATGTTTTGACCTGCCTAGACATGATTAATCTTGTCCGTGAAGGCTCACTCTTCAGTGTTAGGTATGATGTCATAAAATGTGACTATGATATGATAAAAAATACAATATAAGAGCTTGCTAACTATACGTTGAAAAATGAAAAATTCCTTTAATTAAAATTTAAAAGTTTTTCTTAAATGAAAAATATTCTGAGTTCATATTCATTTTCAGCATCTAAAAGCAGATTAAAATCATGTATCGCATGTTAGGACACAATGATTATGTTTATCAGTGTAATAAGCATAAAAAAATGTAAAAATTATCATTGGATGTTTCAGCAGTTCTTATTTGTTAATTTGCATTTTTTTATTAGGAGGCGAAAGATTGTTGTTTTGGAACTTGGTTGTGCAATGCATCTGCCATCTTGTGTAGCTAGAGCAAAACATATGTTCAATGACTGGTTGCTGAACAATAGTGTGAAACGAGATCCAGAGATCAGAAATATGATTTATACTACTGGTGTGTTTTTAAATACTTATCATATGTTTACTAAAAGAATCATTGTTCTTTTTTTCTGAAATTAACTCAATATATTATGTTCACATCAAAAGATAGATCTTCACTTTGTGACTGACATAATCTCTTTATTTCAGTGATTAAAGAATATTATATTTGAATCATATTGTGATGTCTGAAATATTTTAGGACTTGAAAATATATAACTGCATTTTGCGAGTGGTAATTGGTTGTACTTTACTGCTTAAAAAAAGGAAACATCTGTGTAATGTAGGAGTTAATGTATTGGCTACAGAAATTCTTTGTCAGGTGTTGTTATATTGAAGTAATTATTATTTTGTCAAGTTCTGAACAGTTGTTGAAAATAAGTTGACTTAGTGCAATTAAACATATTAAATTACTTACCTTAAAAGAAATTTATTTCAGTTCTAGATAACACAGGTCAATAAAAAAATAAAAATTTGGAACTAAGGTAATAGTAGGTGAATTAAAATCTTATTTTTTATGGTGAATCTTAAAATTAAATCAGATTTTCTTCTTCACCCTCAGATTTTTAGTTATGACCCTTTAAAATATTGAGAAATTTCTTAAATAATAGAATAGAAAAATAATAATTACAATTAAAATTCCTACCTTTATTTTGCTGACATTTACGTTTATCTTAATTTTTTTCTCCTTATTTTCCTCTAATATTCATTGAAGTCTTTTCTTTTAACCATCCAGCAGTAGTCACTCATCACAGATTCATCCCATCCATTTGCCTTGATAACGTTGTTCCATCTGCAATATATCTTGATAGAACTCTTCTCCTTGTTCATCATTATTGTTACCCAAGTATAGGGAAAAAGTACAATTGAGAATGTAAAATATGAATTTTCAATGATATTCTGCAGCCTAAATTTTTGTAGTTCACTAAGAGTTCATTTATAAGCTGATCATGGTTTTCAGCTTTTTTGTTTTCAAGAAAACCAGTAACAACATCTTTGAATGATTTCCACGCTGCTAACTCTTTAGGATTCAGTTTGCTGTCAAATATATTTGCATGAATTAATTTTCTTATTTGTGGCCCGATGAATATATACCCCCTTTTAATTTGGTTTCACTTAATGTGAATAAACCTCAGCTAAATATTTAAAGCTGTCTCCATTTTTATCTAATGCTTTTACAAAATTCTTCATCAGGTGTAGTTTTATATGTAGCGGTGATAAAATAATACAATCTGCTTCACAAGGAGAATATTGACAACATTTTCCTTTCCTGGGATAAACTGATTTCTTTTTGACCAGTTTTTAATTGCATAGTGTTTATCTGTAGCCCGACTATCCCAGAAACACAAGAACACATATAGTTTGTAAAGCCACTATGGAGACCAAGAAAGATCAGTTTCAACAATGATTATCTTTGATAATCAATGATTATCTATCACAAGCGAACACTCACAGTGATTCGCTGTGAGTGTTCATTATACTTAATAGCTTTTAAAATTTTTGACATACTTTTATATGTTTCTTTCCTTCCTACAGCATGTGCTACCAGTATAGAAGAAAACGTATTTGACTTATGCAGTGGCACTGCCTTTAAGCTTCTTTTTGATGAGCCTATAAATACGTGCCAATCACAAACAACGTATTCGATGTCTAGTTCAGACTCAGACATTAGCCCCCTAACATCATGGCAAGAACAATTTAAACCATCTCGTCTAAAGTATTTCAGTAAATTTTCATTTCGATTTCTATTGAAATTTGATATCCTTGTTTAATAAATTCCATTCTTTAAGATGTGAACCTAGGAGTTCTGCATGTTGTTTTGACAAATACAAGTCACGAATTAGGTTGCTCAGTTCTGCTTGTGTCATGAGTTGAGGTTCAGTATTTGATTCTTCTGGAATGTAATTAATGTCTATTGAAGTTGAAGATTCATCAGTTGAGCCTTCTGGGGAATCAGAAATTTCTTTCCAAGAAGTTGGAGCAATCAGAATCAGAAAATCAACACCATGAAGTCTCATAGCTGAATGAACATTTGAGTATGCAATACTGCTTTTATTGTTTGAATTGAAACCAGTAACATTTGTTAAGCAAAAATAGCAATCATCATAATGGTTAGTAGGCTCTCACCAAATCATAGGTACGCCAAAGGCAAATGCTCTTTTTTCCTTTTTAACTATTTGGTTAGTTTACCGTAACACTTGATGCATGCTACATATGAAGCTCAGGACTTGTCTTGGTCTCCCAAGAGACCAAGAAATAAAAATCAAAATAATGTTTGTAAGCAGTTTTCAGCAGATTGGATACTAGTTTTCATTGACTTTTGATGGTGAATTCTACACAACATAAAAAAAAATTTGAAGAATTTTTACAAGCCCAATTTTTATTCATTGTAAAATTCAAAATGAAAAATTATTATTATTATTATTATTTATTCATTGTAAAATTCAAAGTAAACTGAAATATTACAATAATACTTACTTAATATAAAAATAAGTTTTAATTTATAAATATGTAATTACTTAAAATACTTCATAAAATTGTTTCACCATGGAGTGCAATAAAACACAGCACAAAACGTACAGATATGCGTGCACAGCTTAACAAATCTTGATAATACCAAAATAATACCAAAAGCTGTTGTGTCATAAAAATTTTTCACTTAATTTATGGCATCAGTTATGAAGCAGTCTTTAATATGTGTGTGATAAAACTTCTACTACGTTAAAGAATACAGTAATTCATACCAAGAGCTGAACTCATACTGAAGAAAATTTCATCACGTTGAATTATTCATTACTTGACTCACTGATTTGTCTATACATGTTTGGCTTGATATGAAATGACACCATTCGACTGTTATGTATCAAATGTAGGACTACAGGATGCATCACAGTATAAATCAGATGTAAATTAGCAAACATACAGATGTACTAACTTATTTATATTGTTTTTACACAAATGATGGAACAAATAAATTTAAGGGGTTGTAACTTAAGAATGTTCCATGATGGGTTGTTTCAGAATACATATTCAGATTCAGTATATAAAATACTATATACAACACCTACTTCCTTTTCAGTTCTACATTTTATGTTGACCAGGTAATTGTACATTTTCTTATGATGAGTAATTAATTTTGTTTTAATGTAAGCTATAGCCTTAGTTAATTTTTTTGTAAAATTAGTTTTAATTTTACATTCTTCCACTGTGTATGAGACAATTTATAAGTCCATTATTTTCTACAGAGCAAAGTACATTAATTTATTGCTTTAAACCATCTCCCCCTTAATACTGTAAAGTAATTCCTTAGTGCAAATGCTGTAAAGCAACTAATGCGTAAGCCACTCGTCCATAGTCACTTTCTATGAGAATTTTGGCTCAAATTATTCTCTTAAACTAAAATAAAATATGATCAATAAGAGCTTGATAATACAAAAAAAAAAAAAAATAAGTTTATACGATTTATTTTTTTATTTCTTACATTATCATAGGAATATATATCTATTTATACATCAGTTATCTTTGTTTATCTTAGCAGTGTACTGCATGTTATTGGTTTAGGTTTGGCCGATAGTGATGAAAGCAAGTGGGAGAGAGTATGGCAGTTATATTTATCTGAAGAAGAGCCTCAAGAAAAGGCAAAATTAAGAAATGCTCTTACAAAGATTAAAGAACCATGGCTTTTGAAAAGGTATATTTATATGAAAAGGAATCTTAAGTTTTGGTATTCTTTGAATTTCTGTAATTTAACTCTCATAAGGCATGTTTTTGTTGTTAATTTTCTGATAAAATGAAATGAAAATTTAATATATTAAGATTAAAAAAAATGCCATCCCTTTATAAAATTGATCCCCTGCATTTCACTAAATTTACAATATTTATTGCAACAAAAGTATATTTATTTCAGAAGAAGGTAAAAGAAAACCATTTAACTTATCACATATGATTGTAAGCTTGACATGGGATGCTTGTTATTCTTGAGCATAACAATTCTTTCTAACAAGAAAGAATTGAATAACAAGAAAAATCTTCAACAAGACTTTCAGGGATAACTTATGACTCATCTAAAGACACCTATAATACGTACACTTAACATTTATATAAATAAAATTAAAGTACTCTGGCATTTCAAAAATGATGATTTCAGTTTAAAACAAAAAAAGAAATTAAAAATATAATCTAAATGTGATGATAGATTACAATAGATTGGAAAATTTAATCAGTCTTTTTTTATTTATCTTTCATAGAGCAAAGAATTAGTGGATGGTATATGTTATGTAGTAATTATCACCAACTTGCAGGTATAGGCCAGTCAACAGGGCTTTTTATCATGATGAAATTGATACCCAGAAACTGATTGCAGGATATTTTAAATTACATTTCATATATGGAAACATATATGTTTTAAACTCACAACTCAGTATAACAATTGTTTAAACATTGGTTTTGTGTAAAAAATGCATTTTTTTTTCATTTTTTGTTTATAAAATGAAAACTGTCTGAGCAGTGACAATACATTCAATAAAAAAGTTGTAGAAAACTGCATAACCTGTAAAGTGAAACCTAATGTGTTTTGATTGATGCATTTCCTGCTGATAAAATCCAGAAAAATTTTAAAAATGGTTTTTTTGTGAAAATTTCCAACTCCGTTATTTTTGCATTTGACATATCGGCATTTGAGAAAAATAAGGAAATATCTTATAGAATGTGTATGCAGAAGCTGGATTCTACCGGGTGTATACTTTGTGTAGAATAATCATTCAAAATTTTTCATGCCTTTTCTTGCAGCATTCATTCTATCTCGTATGATCGCTTAAATGAAAATTTAAAGACAGATTCAGAAATTAGAAAAGTAAACAACAATCCATTAATTTACTTTCATTCTTTTAAATGTCATTGAATTAGTTTAAAAGCATCCAAACCTCGAGTGTTACATGTGAGCCTGCCGAATGAGACGGTGGTAGTGAGGGTATATGTTAGGGAGTATTTGTTAAATGTGAGTGCCATGCTGCACTTCTCCCACCACTGCCATATACCTTCACTACCACCAGCTTGCTAAGCACGCTCACATGTAACACTCGTGGTCTGGATGCATTTTAAACTAATTGAGCAGCATTTAAATGAATGTAAGAAAACTAATGAATTATTGTTTAGCTTCTCTAGTTTCCCAATCCGTCTTTAAATTTTTATTTAAGCAATCATATGAGGAAGAATGAATGCTACAAGAAGAGACATGAAAAATTTTAAATGTCTACTGTGCACAAAGTATGCATCCAATTGAATCCAGCTTCTGCACACATATTATATGTGACATTACCTTCCCCAAAGGCCGATACTTCAAACAAAAAAATAACCAAATTGGAAAATTTTGTAAAAATAGCCATTTTTAGGAGTTTTTCTGGATTTTCTCAGCAGAAAATGCATCAATAAAAATGCATAAGGTCTTATTTTACAGATTTTGCAATTTTCTACAACTTTGGTATTGAATGTATTATCATTGCTGTGACGGTTTTCATTTTATAAGCAAAAAACAAAAAAGGAAGCAGTTTTTGCACGAAAACATTGTTTAAACAATTGTAACACCTAGTTACAAGTTTTCATCTACGAAACATACTTCAAATTTCTTGCAGTTGGTTTAGGGGTAACAGTTTTGTCACAAACTCAGTCCTTTTTTTAGCTTTATTGACTGGTCTAATAATAGAAAGTTGAAATTGATTTGGATGCTGGTCTTTGTCTTTTTTTAAATAGAAATATATCCAGAATATGGAAAACTAAGAAAATGGTTATTTTATATAATTCTATAGAATACATCCATTTTTACAGAACAAACTAGAAATTTTTACATACAGTTAGTTAGCTTTCCTTATGTTCCATGAGGCAAGATTTTAAATGGCAACCAGATCACATTTCACTACAGCATTTTGAATATCGTTTTATATAGTATTAAGTTTGAAATTAAGGAAAAAAGGAAGAAAGATTGTATTGGTTTTAGACCTGTCTTTCTCAATTGTTTAGAGTTTAAACAGGAAGAATGGTAGTATTTTTAATACCAGCGGCTCTTCCTGATATCAGTTTGTTAGAAGATGCCAGCAGCACATATTTGAGTGATCACAAAATCATTTACTCAGCACACTCAATAATACTTCATTTCATTGTTCATGTAGCAACCACCATATTAATGCTACTAAAGCTGCATAAAGTTTCTTCCATTATTTGAATATATATATATATTTATTTAATTAGATATACCAAAGTATACAGAATAAATAAAGTAGGATGACTTACCTTATTCCACTATATATGCAGGAGCGTTTTCCCGATTTACTTGCATCATCAGCTGCATTATATATTCATCTCAAATTACATTACAAACTTCATAAAATATAATAACATAGCATGCATTTATTTATTTTATTTAAAGTTTAAGACCTTTATAATCTTTTTTATTTTAAACTTTTATTCAGTTAAGTTAAAAATTAAATTGTAAAAATTTTTACATGTAAAAATATGATGTCAAGACATAAAAACAAATTAAAATTAAAAATTCAAATCAAATAAAAATAACTTTATGTAAAGCAATTATGCATGTTGTCCATTTAATGAACTTACTTTACTATACTGATTGAAATATATTAAATTATTCAAATATATCAAAATAGATGGTGGTGCCATCTACTGCAGCTTTCAAAATACTCTCATCCTCATATTCTGTCTGAAGGTTAATCATATTAAATTTATTTTTATGCTTATATATGTATGGTAGCTTTCTAAAATGTCTAATCCCTATATTCATATTATCCCTGTATTCATATTATATTTTTTAATTTCCAGTATTTTTAAATTTATCCTAATATCAGGTATTTTACGTTTATACAGGTATTTTTCCTGATCAGATGATCAGATACATTAGAGAAACTCAGTTTACCTTTTTTTATCATTTCTAAAATGTTCCAAGGATCTAGTCTTAAATGATCTAGTGCTCTTTCCTATATAAATATGGTCACAATCATTACATTCAATTTTATAAATACCATTCAAATTATATAAATCAGATGAATCATTGTGCTTATTACTTATTAGGTGTTTTATTATGTGGTTATTTGTCTGGTATGCGAGTTTAAATTTATTATCATCATAATAAACCTTTGTAATATGTTCAACTATTTTATCAGTATATACATATTTTTAATATACATTTTCAACTTTTTATGTGCTGTTTAATGTTATTAAATGTGTATTATTTTTAATTTTTGACATTTGTTTATTACATAGATTATCTACTAAAGAATTACCATAACCATTATATAAGCAATTTGTTTTATAATACCTATTTCTTTGTTTAAGTTACTTTTATTTTCATTATACTTTGTACAATTAATTGCTCTATTTATCATGTTTGTGTAAATACTAATTTTATTTAACCATGGGTGATTTGAAGATCTATGTATAGTGGTTTTTTTGTTAGATGGCGTTTCCTATGTATTGAAATTATACATTGATTACTTTCATTATTAATTTTAGTATTAACATCTAAATAATTTATTTTTTTTTATTATCAATTTCAAAGGTAAATTTCAATCCACTATATTAGGAATTTAATTTGTTCAAAATGATTAAATGCTCATTACATATAACTGGATTATAGACTACAAAAATATCATCAACATAGTTCATAATAAAACATTATGCTTATGGGCTAAATTAGCCCATAAACAACTTTACTTTCAAACTCCTGTAAATAAACCTTAGATAAAATGGATGACAAAGGAAAACCCATCGTTAGAGGGTTTTCCTGGGGGTGTAATATTTGCCATCATATTTAAAATAATTCTCTTTGCATATATTTCTTATAATAATAGTATTTTCAATATATAAATATATAATATTCATCAACATATTGACCACTATCCTAATTAAACTCAAATTAAATGAAACTTAAACTACCAAAACACAGTAAACAGATAAGTTAAACTTACCAAATTAATACTAAGAATTGATTTTACAGAATCCTGCATTTTCAGTTTGTATTTAATTCTATAATTACATTAAAATCAATTGTTTTTAAAAATGTAGAAATTGTTACTGTTTTATAATCTTGAATTTTGTTATGCATGAACAAGGCAGCTCTGCTGCCCATTACTGGAGTCAACAATTCCAAAATGAATGTGGTTGTAGCATGGTGATAAAAAGCAATATATTTGGTTGACTCAAAATGGCAACAGGAAACCATTGCACTTCTCAATGTGTATATATATATTTTTTTTTTCAGTAATAAAATTATAAAGTCAAACCCGTCAAATAAGATTATATTGAAAAGTAAAATAATTAAAAAGTAAGGTAATTATATTGCAGTTGACTTTACCAACTGCAGTGCTTTTGAAGTCAGAACTTCATCGTCAGCCATTAAAATTATAAATTACCTGTAAAAGAGTCCGCATATATTACTTTGTCATAACAAAACACTACTATAAGTGGATATATACTGACAATGAAGTATTGATTTTGAAAATGATATAATTTTATTAATGATTAAATTATAATAATTCAATATAATGGAAAAAGCTGGCCTCTGTGGCACAAGTGGTAGCATCTCAGCCTTTCATCTAGAGGTCCCAGGTTCAAATCCCAGTCAGGCATGGCATTTTCACACATGCTACAAATCATTCATATCATCCTCTGAAGCATGCCTAACGGTGGACCCGGAGGTTAAAAAAATATATATATATATTTGAAAAAAATGTTTGATAAAATAAATATAAATATACAATATATTTTTTTGTCAATTTGATTTAACTATAATTTTGAAAGAATTGATTGCAGAGAATTTAGTATTATCTTGTGTCAATTTTTTCTGCTTATTAATTTTTTCATTGAGATGAGTCTGCAATATTGTTTGTTAAAAGCCTTGTAGAGAATGAGGTTTTTTTATAACTTTCTTGAGACATGGTAAAAAAAAAATATGAAAAAGACTACTTTATATTATAGTAGATTAAATTAAAAAGTACAGCCTCACCTTACTGATTTGTATTTATAGAAAAATCATAATATCTCTAAAAATCTATAGATTTTTAATGATTTTTTTTTAGTTCTGAGAAAGATCTTTACTTTTTTAATAAGTAGAATAAACATCATTAACTGAAATTACTATTTTTAAAAATAATAAATTAATGAAAATGTTTATTATTATAAATAAAGAAAATTGAAAAAGGTTGTAATTAGTAAATAATTTATTATCAGAATATAGTTCTCATAAGCATTTTTTCAGTTACTTTGTTTAATATCTAAAATTAAATTTCAAAAACTACTAGCCTATTGAAATTCCTTAAAATTGTTGCTAATATTTATTTTAAAGTGCTTCCATTAGGTTAATTTTTATGACAGTTAAACACTAAATTGTCTTGCCTGTTATGTATATCAAATTATAATAAATTCTGTAGTAGTGAAGTTTATACGAATATTTATTGAATCTATTTTATATTTTCAGACTTATAGAGTTAGCAAAAGATGAAAATAATGTTCGTTCACAAGACTTTATACAACTTCTGGCTACAATATCAGAAAACCCAGTTGGAAACCCTATTGTATGGGACTTTTACAGGTACATTATATTTTAGTATGTACGTTTGAGTGAATGTGTGTGTGTTTGTGTGTGTGTGTGCATGCGTGCATACATGTATTATAATTACATTTACAATCATATATAAATTTAATTTTTTTTAATATAATTGTTTTGCATTTGTTGTTCTTGGATTCAGACGTGTTAATATTTCCAGCTGTGCAGATTCCCTCTTTTTATTGGAATTTTTATTGTGCAAATTGTGCATAATTTAATGTTATTATCACGAAGGTTTTTATTACAGCAATATATTTAATAATAATGTTATTTTACAAATGCAATACTTATGAAAATATTGACAGATGTGAACTTTTATCAACAGTATAAGATTCTTGCTAGTAATCATGCTTTCTCTTCTGAAATGACACTCCACCCTGTATTCTCCTTCAAAGATTTTTAATTGTTTATTATTTTATGATGGCATCTTCTGAATAATTGAGCTCTTCCTTCCTGTGAATCTGTATATGTCTGACAATAAAGTTCATGAATTTTCTGCAATGCTTCTGTTGTAGAGGCAGTTATTGTATTTTCCCAAAGATAAAGAAAACACTGAAAATGAGTCCATTTTGATGAAATCAGAGCAGTATAACAGCAGCTAAAAAGGCACTTCCAGAGCTGTTTTGATTTGAAAGGGACTGCAGTGATATTCTGTACTAAGGTATTTAAATATTATATGACAGTGAGTTCGGGAATTTTATTGTCAGATCTCATATTTAAGTAGTATAAGTCGATAATATATTTATAGTGAAATTAAATTTTAACTGAAAAAAGCAGCTTATTTTTTTATTGTAATAATGGTATGATTGGGTGTAATGTTTAGGATCAGACTTTTTAATTTTTCTCCAAAATAAAAACTTTAACAAAAGTCAGATCAAGTCTCTTATTGAGGTGTGCCATATATATATCCAGAACAAATAGGAGAAATTTGTTGGGTGCTGAAACTAAACAAACTTCATCTATCTTTAAGTCATACCCCACTATCATCTCACCAGATTACATCTAAAGATGTCACTCGGGACCTAGTCCCACCACAGCTGACCCCTTGACAATCAGCCATGAAAGATCTTTTTAGGAATATTCCACCAGCTGAACAAACATCAGAATTCAGAGAAGGCAGCATTTGAATACAGTGGACTGCCTGCCACTTAGAGGATATCATGCAATCGGAAGCATCAGAATGCCCTAACAATGCAGACACAAACAGGAACAATATAAAATCCAAAATCAAACTGAAGCAAATAACTTACATTTCCACACACAATGTTAACTTACTCATGCAGATTGGTAAACTAAAAATAATAACTGACCTAATAAACCAACACAAATTTTTCATCATGGGACTGCAGGAAATAAGAAACACTGACCAGGACACCATGGAATTTCAAGGATATAGGATCTACAAAGATATACTTGGGAAGAGAGTGATGAAAAGTGTCCCACAGTTTGGAACAAGCTTTGGTCAGCCTCAAAATAATAAACTCTGTACAAGAATTGAAATCACCATCCCCAAGAATCAACTCTACACCTGATGAAATCTACATCATAATAAATGCCCACGCCCCCACTAATAATAAAAACAAATTTCCAAAAGACAATAAAGAAACAGAAACATTCTGTGGTCTACTTGACCAGAGCATAAATAACATCTCCAAAAATCACATTAAACAACTAATCATATACTTCAACGCTCAAGTAGGCAGAGAAAAAAGATACTATGACATCATCTGAAAATGGCCCGCCCAAATGGGAACAAATGAAAATGGATAGAGACTCATCAATCTGTGCAGAAACCACACGTAATCTCAAAATTCACATATTTCAAGAGGAAACCTCAAAACCTAGAAGCATCGTAACTACACTAAAGGAGAATAGAAGTTAGATCATTTATTCATAAGCAAAAACCACCACAAGAGATCTACAGTGTAAAATTCCTCCAAGGAGTAGACACAAGTTCAGATGATTATGCAGTTAAGTGACTACCACAAAACCTTCAAAAAACAATTTCAAAAATACGTACTCCCAACCTGATTATTGAAGGATGAAAACCATAACCTAGCTCATAACAGTAAAGACAATGTGGAAATCCTAGCTAAATATTTCAACAAACTCCTAAAGTGCAAAGAACTCCTAAACCCCGCCACCAGCACTACAATAACAACACCAACAGAAAACATCAACCTTCCCACAATAAAAAGAAGTCTACCAAGCACTGGGGGTTGAGATGAAGAATCAGGCAGAAGAAAATCAGATCTTTGTGGAGATCTGGAAGTATGCAAGAAGACCAGCAAAAATCGCACTCAACAGGTTGTTAATGATTAAAGAACATCAAACAGCTTGTCTGGATCAAAGAAGAACTACCAGAACACTGGATGACAGCCCTCATCCGCCCGCTGTCCAAAAAAGCGAACAAGACAGACCCTAACAACTACAGGAGAATCTCTTTCCTAGACACAACACACAAAATTCTTTCAAAGAATCATCCTCAACAGGATCAGTTTACAACTTGAGAAAGAACTAGGAGAATACCAGGGAGATTTCAGACCCTGGAGGAGCTGTCCAGACCAGATCATGAGTCTCAAGCTAATAATAGATTTGAGTCTGGATCTCCAAGCTAACTGAAAGTTAGAGAAGAGTAGTGCATTGTTGAAAGATTTTTAAGGTTTTTGGCAAAGAACTGCAGAGGGTGTTTAGTATAGAATAGTAGCCTGGGTGGCTAGGGACCCGCTTGGGTGCTTTTCTGCCAGAGTAGGCACATTTGGCAATTGTGCCCAGTTGCTGTTTGGTATGTTCATGGGTTGATTTATAGGTAGGTCAAAATTGCGATGTTGTGAACAATTTTTGAGGGTATGGTATTAATATTTTGTTATAGCTTAATTTGTATATTTTTGTTGGTTATCAGCTTTTTTTTCGGTTTTGGTGAGTTTAAAAAATAAGTTTGTTAGTTGATGGGTTTTAACACCAATGGAAATGTCTTTTGAGGCATTTGCATCTATGCTATCCTGATGGAGGCCGTATTGATGACGGAAATATTTAATCAGGTATTGAGGGTCTAGAAGATGATCTCCAGTAAAGCCCATCAGGGCTAGGAATGGAGGGGGTGGTGTGGCAACCAGGATTGTCACAAGGTGGGTGTCCCCTTATGGTGTCAGACCCTAACAACTACAGGGGAATCTCAACTCCTAGACACAACATATAAAATTCTTTCAAGAATCATCCTCAGCAGGATTGGTTTACAACTCGAGAAAAAACTAAGAGAATACCAGAGAGGTTTCAGACCCTGGAGGAGCTGTCCAGACCAGATCATGAATCTCAGGCTAATAATGGATTACAACAGGAAAAGAAACAGATGTGGTGGTAAAGTTTGTAGACTTTAAGAAAGCATACACTTGCATCCACAGAGAATCCCTACTAAAAATTCTATGATGCCTCTGACTATATTGCAAATTAATAAATATGATAAAACTGACGCTCACAAACACTATATCAAAAGTGAAATTCAGAGGCAAACTCTCGGAACCATTTGAGATCAAAACAGAACTGTGCCAAAGCGATGGACTCTCATAGCTACTAATCAACTGCACTCTGGAAATGGTAATGAAAAAATGGCTCGAAAAATGCCCCCAAAAAGAAAATAAACAACTGCCTTATTTTTGTAGACAATTTGACACTGCTAGCAAATGACATTGATGAAGCTAAAATACAGATATTAGAACTTCAAAATATTGCAGATAAAATCAAAATTACAGAAATTATGCCCCATAAACAAACACAATTAAAAGAAATAAACATGAACAGTAATAAAGTCAAAATAGTAACCCAATGTAAATATCTCAGAGAAATAATATCAAACAATTTAAATGAAAAAACCTCAATCGTACCAAAAACAGACAAACTGACTGAAGCACAAAAATCAACCTGGTATACCTGCAGTAGAAAATGTCTAACCATAATGCAAAAATAAGACACTACAACACAGTTATAAAACAGGAAGCCATATATGCAGCAGAAACACATTTCCACTGAATGAACAATTAAAGACCAACTGACTTAGAAAATTGAAAGAAGAGTTGAAAGAACCAGCATTAAAAAAAGTACCAGAAAGACGGATAATGGTGGATTGAGCCCAAAAAAGCGTGTATAAACAGTTAGAACCCATCACTGATACCATGTATAAGAGAAGACTAGGATTTTTTGGACAAATCATGAAGGTGCAAGATTCAAGACTTCTGAAACAGCTAGTGCAGTACAATCTTGACTCAAAAAACACAAAGACAGATAGTTCAGGGAAATAAGAGAGGATCTGAAGGAAGTTGTCCTTACGCCAGAAGACACTACAGATAGTATAAAATTAAATTAAAAACTCAAGGACAAAAACACTTGCTTTACATTTACAAGAAAGAAACTCACAACACAAACATTTTCAACACCAAAAAGGGCAAGGAGATCGGAATGTATAAAGAAGTACTGGAAGGACCACAAGGCTCAAACAGTCCCTTTGAAGAGTCTTGTCTAATGGACTGACAAGTGATCCTGTGCGGTCATAAAAGACAAGAAAAAAATGGTATGATTATTAATTAAAGATAAACAAAAATATATTCTTTTAAACTATTTTATAAAATAATTGTGTATAAATTGACTTATTAATGAATTTTTCTTCTTCTCAAAATAGTATATTTCACTTAGTGAGCTGATGGATGCATTACATAAGAAATTAGTTATGCATTCTTTTTCTTATCAAAATAGTATATTTCACTTAGTGAGCCGACTTGTGCATTACATAAACAATTAGTTTAAAACCGTCTTATATTAAAATTATCAAGAATATTGAATAGGCAGAAATATCTTTAAAACTATTTTAAGAATTGTAGAAGTACTTCATATTATTATGGCATTTAAATAATGGATGAGATAAAAGGAAAGACGAAAATACCTGTGAAATGTATTTAACAATAACGTTCTTGATATAAACAGTGATTTTTTCCACGATTTTTTTAACCAAACTAGAAGTTGCAAAAGCCATAGAATTAAAGAAAAACACATTCATGAACATGTAATCAGAAAATAATACACTGTATTACCAAAAGTATAAAGAACATTAATTTCTCCTCTGGTGTATTAGACTTGTTATAATTTACACCATCTTGGCATTGCAAAGTTTTTTTAGACTTAATTTAGACTTAAAGTGTTTGTATTAATTTACTTTTCACATATTGATGTCTGATATCCTTGAAATCAGTGCTATTATGGTAAAAATATCTTTGGCACGGCTAACCTCCATAATCAATTACAATTGACTATACCATTTTATAATTCACTTTTTGATTAATTCAGTTTTTATATAGCTCTGTTTTTCAAATTGAGTGAACTCTACTGTTCATATAAACTAGTTATTATTTATGTTTCCATTAAATAATTTACAATGATCAGATTTTTTAAGAAACAAAAATCCTTCTGGGAATCACAAAATTTTTATAACTGTCTAGGTGAAGATAAAATTAGCTTTTGTTTTTATGGTGAAGAAACAAGTGGAATTCGCATCAAGATATTCCTACAGCAGCAGTTTCTGACTACTCTCCAAGATGGTGCTATTTTTATTTAAAACTATTTTTAGTGATCAAGATATGTTTCATGATGTACTCTGTTCACTATACTGTACAGTAATACCTAATTAATTCACTTTTCTTCAAAACTTATGTTTATAGATATTCTGAATTTTTTAATGATGTTTAGTACCAGATCAGTATAATTTTCTCTCTGCATTAATTTAAGTAGTGTTTGTTATTAAATTTGAGAATTCTTTTTATTTGGCAGTTGTAAGTATTGATTTGTTTGTTTTGTTGAATTTCATGTGTAAATCATTACAATGAATAACTTTCTTAATATGTCATACATTTTATTACTTTTTCTTTTTTTTTACTTTCTGATTATTAAAATTACTAAATGCTAAATGTTCTGTTTTAATTTACGCATAGGGACCAGTGGTCATATCTTGTCAAACGCTTCACACTAAATAGTCGATTACTTGGTAGATTACTACCTTGTATCACTGCTGATTTTGGTTCTCAAATAAAACTGACAGAGGTGAGTTTTTCTTTTATTGTATTTGAACTACATTTATAATTAATCGATTCTTTTAATTCTACATTATCTTGAGATCTTAGCAGTGCCAAATGAAATTCTGATGACAGACATTGTCTTTTCAAATGGTAACTGTATCATCAAATTGCATTCTCTTAAGTTTGTGTATTGTACTAAAGTATTGTATCATACTAGCTAGATTTATACAGTTAAACTGCATTTCAGAATTTTCTTTCATTACTAATGAAAATTTAAATTTAGTTAATCCAATGATCACCTTCCTTTTTTAAAATAGTTATGCTTTTACTTCATCTTTTAAAAGACTTCAAAAAATGGGTAAATGGTTAATGCTGCAACTCACATGTTTTTTATGTAAGTTCAAGTCTTGCTTGTCATCCTGTAAATTTTGAGATTCTTATTTATTTTATTTATGAATTTCCTCCAGGGTTTCATAGTTATTTTTTTCAGGTAAGATTAGCAAAAAACTTTTTGAATAAAAAATTAGATGGTCTTATAGACTATTTGAAAATATGTTTTTACTTCTTTTTAATTGATTTTGTATCATATTTTAATTAAATTTAAAATTGAGAATGCTCAGAAGCCTATACAAAGTGAATGAATATGTAAATTAAAATGCAAATATTAATTCTTACACAATTATCAGTAATAAAGAGAATTAGTATCTTTTAATCTTAGTAAAGATTTTAATCTTTACTAATTCTCTTTCTAACGACATTAGATTTAATATTTTAATATTTAAAACATAGTAATAAATATATGTTGTTTTTTTAAAGGCTTAATATAAAAAAATATCAATCTGCAAAAAAGTAAAAAAATAGTAAGTTTAATAAATAATTAAACTTTTTACAAAGTAAAATGAAGAAACTATTGAATAAAATCTATAAAGTATCATTTTACTCAGTCCATCTAGACAGCAGACTCTTAAAAATGGTACAAGCCTCTTAAACTTTCAGTCAAATCAGTTCTGTAAAATTTTTGATAAATTTAGTATTCAAAATGTTAGATGCTGGACTAGTCATTATTCAGTAATGAATCATTAATTAAGTAATTTTTCCATATATTTAATTCCTGATTATTGTAGACATTTTTTTAAAACTATAATTTCTAATAAAATTATCTTACAGCCAGTTTCTAAGCAATGTTGGGCCACAATTGATTTTCCCAGTCAACATTTACATTGAGCCAAATACTTTTATTCTAGATTTAGTCTTTCTTTTAGTTTCCCCTTCAAAACCCAAATCATAATTATTGCTCCAATAAATTGATTTATTAATTTCTGTTCTTTCAACAAATGTAATTTATCTTCAACATTTTCTAGAACAGAGACACACATAGTCACAGTCTTTATACAAAAAAATGTGCGTGCTTTTTCTTTAAATATCAGATATAATTTTGTCTCTGTAAATTAATCTTAAATCCAAAAGTGATAACACAAAATTACTTTCAATTTCACTGGTAAATTTTATCTTTTGTTAACTTCTGTTTAATTTTAAATGCATCAAAATAGTGTAACCATCATTCAAATATCTACAAAACAACATATCTATTAAAATACATAAAAATGAATAAAGTTAAGAAATTGGGAATGGTTAGTAGAAATGATGATCTTCCTATATAGGAACAATGCAAGACGTACAGAAGAAAATTCAAATCCATCTGCAGGCAGCAGCACCTATTCTCCCCATAAACCCTAAGGAAATTAGGAGATTTTAAATCAAGTGGGAGTAGCACAATCCTGATCAACAAGATTTCATGACCAGCTTAAATGCATGGTATAAAAAATTACTTTTCTAAAAAAAATTAAAAATCCATCTAAGAACAGACAGGGTTTCTGAAAGAAACTACCTCATCCGACCCCAGAATTGTGAGGTGTTTGTAAACATCCAACCTGACTACATTGTTTTGTCAGACCATACTGTAAATTACTTTTATAAAAATTTGAAATATGTAATGCAACAATAAATTTCTATAATGTTAACTCACTGCTACAGTGTATTACTATTCTGAAATAGTTAATTAAAAAAATTAATTTAATCAAAATTAAAACTAACTTTCAACAGTTAGTAAATTAAGGATTATTTATCATGTATGTAATTTTATTAAACACCCTTTCTCTGTTGAAATATTCAATGTTGAGAATAATAAAATCTATGACAGAATGTATGGTCTATTTATCAAATATTAAAACAGTGTAGAAAATGTTTGTTCAGCAAACCATTTATACTTTGTTGTTGTGGTTTCACTACTCTTAATTTTATTTTATCTAATTTAGAGGGGATTTGCCCATTCTAATTCTGATATATATATGCGTATATGCACATGTAAAAATTATAAAACACGATATTCTGTACAATATCTGAAACAAAAACTCAACAATTGTGATTGATAGCTTACCACTGATGGAGTTCTTTTCTCATGGTATAAAATTGCACATTTCTTAAAAATAATTAGTAATAAATTATAATTATTCTCATATACTAGTAATCACTATTTAAGAACTAGTTATCATTAGTATATAGCAAAATCTAAGGCATTGTATTAAAAAGTAAATAGGTAAAAATAACTTAACAATTCATTAAAAAGAAGTGTAAGAATTCCCATAGCATGTCAGTAATTTACTTTTGTTATCATAACCCTGACTTTCGAAGTAGGATTCATAGAAATATTTTCATCATTTAACTTTTTGTTGTTTAAATTTGAAAGAAATACCATTAATTTATCACCTGCTTAAGCTATTATCCCACAGTTAATTTTTTTTGTCTTCAGTCATTTGACTGGTTTAATGCAGCTCTCCAAGATTCCCTATCTAGTGCTAGTCGTTTCATTTCAGTATACCCTCTACATCCTACATCCCGAACAATTTGTTTTACATATTCCAAACGTGGCCTGCCTACACAATTTTTCCCTTCTACCTGTCCTTCCAATAGTAAAGCGACTATTCCAGGATGCCTTAGTATGTGGCCTATAAGTCTGTCTCTTCTTTTAACTATATTTTTCCAAATGCTTCTTTCTTCATCTATTTGCCGCAATATCTCTTCATTTGTCACTTTATCCTCCCATCTGATTTTTAACATTCTCCTATAGCACCACATTTCAAAAGCTTCTAATCCTTTCTTCTCAGATACTCCGGTTGTCCAAGTTTCACTTCCATATAAAGTGACACTCCAAACATACACTTTCAAAAATCTTTTCCTGGCATTTAAATTAATTTTTGATGTAAACAAATTATATTTCTTACTGAAGGCTCGTTTAGCTTGTGCTATTCGGCATTTTATATCGCTCCTGCTTCGTCCATCTTTAGTAATTCTACTTCCCAAATAACAAAATTCTTCTACCTCCATAATCTTTTCTCCTCCTATTTTCACATTCAGTGGTCCATCTTTGTTATTTCTACTACATTTCATTACTTTTGTTTTGTTCTTGTTTATTTTCATGCGATAGTTCTTGCGTAGGACTTCATCTATGCCGTTCATTGTTTCTTCTAAATCCTTTTTATTCTCGGCTAGAATTACTATATCATCAGCAAATCGTAGCATCTTTATCTTTTCACCTTGTACTGTTACTCCAAATCTAAATTGTTCTTTAACATCATTAACTGCTAGTTCCATGTAAAGATTAAAAAGTTACGGAGATAGAGAACATCCTTGTCGGACTCCCTTTCTTATTACGGCTTCTTTCTTATGTTCTTCAATTATTACTGTTGCTGTTTGGTTCCTGTACATGTTAGCAATTGTTCTTCTATCTCTGTATTTGAACCCTAATTTTTTTAAAATGCTGAACATTTTATTCCAGTCTACGTTATCGAATGCCTTTTCTAGGGCTATAAACGCCAAGCATGTTGGTTTATTTTTCTTTAATCTTCCTTCTACTATTAATCTGAGGCCTAAAATTGCTTCGCTTGTCCCTATACTTTTCCTGAAACCAAATTGGTCTTCTCCTAACACTTCTTCCACTCTCCTCTCAATTCTTCTGTATAGAATTCTAGTTAAGATTTTTTATGCATGACTAGTTAAACTAATTGTTCTGTATTCTTCACATTTATTTGCCCCTGCTTTCTTTGGTCATTACTATAACACTTTTTTTGAAGTCTGACGGAAATTCTCCTTTTTCATAAATATTACATACCAGTTTGTATAATCTATCAATCGCTTCCTCACCTGCACTGCGCAGTAATTCTACAGGTATTCCGTCTATTCCAGGAGCCTTTCTGCCATTTAAATCTTTTAATGCTCTCTTAAATTCAGATCTCAGTATTGTTTCTCCCATTTCATCCTCCTCAACTTCCTCTTCTTCCTCTATAACACCATTTTCTAATTCATTTCCTCCATATAACTCTTCAATATATTCCACCCATCTATCGACTTTACCTTTCGTATTATATATTGGTGTACCATCTTTGTTTAACACATTATTGGATTTTAATTTATGTACCCCAAAATTTTCCTTAACTTTCCTGTATGCTCCGTCTATTTTACCAATGTTCATTTCTCTTTCCACTTCTGAACACTTTTCTTTAATCCACTCTTCTTTCGCCAGTTTGCACTTCCTGTTTATAGCATTTCTTAATTGCCGATAGTTCCTTTTACTTTATTCACCACTATCATTCTTATATTTTCTACGTTCATCCATCAGCTGCAATGTATCGTCTGAAACTCAAGGTTTTCTACCAGTTCTCTTTATTCCTTTAAGTTTGCTTCTGCTGATTTAAGAATTTCCTTTTTAACATTCTCCCATTCTTCTTCTACATTTTGTACCTTATCTTTTTTACTCAGACCTCTTGCGATGTCCTCCTCAAAAATCTTCTTTACCTCCTCTTCCTCAAGCTTCTCTAAATTCCACCGATTCATCTGACACCTTTTCTTCAGGTTTTTAAACCCCAATCTACATTTCATTATCACCAAATTATGGTCGCTATCAATGTCTGCTCCAGGGTAAGTTTTGCAGTCAACGAGTTGATTTCTAAATCTTTGCTTAACCATGATATAATCTATCTGATACCTTGCAGTATCGCCTGGCTTTTTCCAAGTGTATATTCTTCTATTATGATTTTTAAATTGGGTGTTGGCAATTAGTAAATTATACTTCGTGCAAAACTCTATAAGTCGATCCCCTCTTTCATTCCTTTTGTCCAGCCCAGTTTATTTATGGAATTATAAACCTGGCATATAAAGAATACTTATCTGTTATGTGATGGTGATTCTGCTATTACTAAGTTACTTAAGGCTTTATTTAGGAATCTGTGATTTATCCCTGCTCATTTACATTTATGCCTATTTTTACTCCTTTATGGAGAATGTCTAATTCCATAATGCATCTTATTTTATCAAAACCAATTTTCATATATAGTTGGTTGGTCACTTTCCATTATATTAGAATTAAACCAATCATAAAAAAAGTGCGTTAATTAGAGTTAATTGCTCTGGATTTATGTATAATAATTAGATATTCTGTTTAAGTGAAGTAATAACACAATTTCTCCTTTTCTTTTATGTAAAAGTTCTACTAAGTTACTCTCATCAACTTTTGCTATTTCATTCTTTATCATCATTATCCTATTCTTCTTGTTATTTTTATAGTTATAATTAAAATGTATGTAAATGTTGCTTTCAAGACTTGGGATTTTTCAAGATACACAAATTTCCCATTTTAATCCAAATATACAAAATGTACAGATACTTTCTATTTCTTTTCTGATACTTAAATCTCCATTTTTATTCTGAAAATTCTCTTCAAAATTTCACCCACAGATTTTATCTCAGTTCTTGGCACTGTTATACTTATGCTAGGTAGTACTATCTTCATAGAAATATCAAGTAGTGAATAAAATGGTTTTGCAGTTGAAGAAGCTTATTAAATAAGATACTTCTGTCAATATGCGATTGCTTCCAGTTATATATGTTTTGTAAAATGTCGGTTGAGAACTGATACAATGCATTATATATTATAATGTATACATTATATACAATATATGATTCATGTCATTTATGTGTACAGTTAAGGAAGTTTGTTTTTACTGATTGAGGAAATAAGTAATCTTACTTTTGAAATGAAAAAAGGTCAACTTTAGCTTACAGATTACAAAATAATTACAATATTATAACTGTCATAAAAAATTTCGTTATGAAGACAAGCAAGGCTAAACACTTTTTTCCTTTTTTAATAAAAATTGTATATTTTTCTGATTAGAAGCATCTTGTAACATTAAATATAATAAAAAGAGATTTTAAAGTTTTATTTATTTAAATTGTGATGTGCTTGACATTGAGACTACATATATAAGTCCCATAACCTAACAGTTGTTAACAACGTGACACAAGTTAGTCATTCTTGCAAGTGACACAACCATTTACAAGAAAAACAACCATCATTCCATGTCTGGCTTCTAAACTACTTTACTTAATTTTATAACAATATATATTTTATTTTATACAAAATTATATATATATATATAAATGTAGACACTTAATAAAAAAGTAAATAAGTTTTCAAAGAAATAAATAATATTCTTCAGTAGAAAATAAAATAAAATAAAATTAAGTTTCAAAATATTCCAACAGACTCAGGTACATGGGATTAAGATTGTTATTGTTTTTATAAATATATTGCCTTTAATTGATATCTCATTATTGTAATTATCACAGTAAAAAATCACATAACTAAAAATTTCATTTTAAGAAGAAATCCATTAATGCTTAGGGTTTGCTCAAAACCTGATATTCTGATAAAGTTGAAGATTGCCAAAATTGCCCGAAAGATCATAGGAAATAGGAAGTGAAATCATCAATTCTGGATTTGTGAATTATCAATTGAAAATCCAAACCCTTTGATATGAATTCACAAAATGTTCATTATTTATTTACTTACCCAATATTTTTTTTTAATCTGATACTGGAACATATATTAAGCTACAGTAGGTACTACTGTTTCACAGTAATAGTTATCAAAATGTAGAACTTAAAAATTACATGCGATTTAATTTTGATGAATAGAAGACTCATGAGCTTTAATTTCCATTACTCTAATGAAACAAAACTATTACATTATTTTTAGAGAATCTCAAAAAAATGTTCAGTAAATTACAATAGCTAAATCCTTGTGAAACATATCTAAAATTTTGTAAATTTTCTTTCTCTGTTCTATAAGCATTTGAGTAATCCTCACCCCCTTGTCAGAAAAAGTAGTCAAAGCGTGAACTCCTCCCTTAGATGTAATACTTGAGCTACACATACTTTGATTCAGCAGAAAATGATGTGACTATGTATATTTACTGCATTTATTAATTACAATTTATTTAGTTATTATTTTATAATCATCTGATCACTTAATTTTTTTATTGTTTAGCTTTTTATTATGTATGTAAACAGAGGTAGATTTTAATATATTATATAATCTGTAAGTTTTTCAGTAGCATAATAATACTCATGTAAAAATTTTGTCTGCAGTAGAAAAATGTAGTGGTTGGAGGGAGAAATACAGGAAAATCTTGTAATTGACATTATTGCATTCAGGGAGTTTTACAGAATAGTTTCAGTATATAAATGTAATAGAACATAATATGTTGTGGTTGTGTTTTACAAAGCAACACCAATTTTAATTCATTTTACCTTCCTGTACTGAAGTTTTATTCTTTACATATTTATTGTGATTGTAGATTACTTCAAACATTTTTTTTTCAGCTTAAATCATTTGTTGCTGCAAATCCTGAAGCTGGAGCAGGAGCTGCTGGTCGATGTATTGCTTTAGAATTAATTGAAAACAACATTCGTTGGCTTGCTTCACATCTTCTTGAATTAGAGACAGCCTTTAATGAATATGAAATGAATCTCTAACTGGATTATCATTTTAACTTTTAATGCAATGAATTCTTTATGTTCCCTATTTATGTATCTAAATTCACAAATATAAGTAAAGGAAATTTTTGTATTTTTTCTCTGAAAAATAGATTGATTTTTATTAAATATTTGTTCTCTTGGAATGAATGTTTAACTGAAATACAATTTTAAGCATTAATGCCATGAATTCTTTATTTTCCCTATTACGTGTAAATTTAGAAACATAAATAAAGGAAATTTTTGAGTATTTTCCTCTGAGAAATAGATTGATTTCTATTAAATATTTGTACTCTATAAGACTTTATTAAAGTAAAGTTATTGATGATATTTTCATACTTAGGATAAATCAAAACTAACAGAAACCTTAGGTTAATGTGTTTGATTGATGCATAAATATTGAAATATATTAGAGTAATGCATTTATACATACTGCAAGAGCTTCGAGTGGAAATTTTGTTCAGTTTCTGTGATATGAAAGATCGAATCTAAATAATAATGAACTAGGAGAAATATCAAAATCTTTCTGTTATTTATCCCCAGTAATAAAAAAAGCAGAAAAGGCATTTCATAAAATTAATGATTTAAACAATTTTATGAAAATGAATGAAAGCTAAACATTGGTTTGAGATCAAAATGCCATTTTGTGTGAAGAAGTAAGTAAAATATAAATTGATAAAATCAAAAGGATCTGGATTTTCTTGAGGAAGATACCTTTTGACAATTTCTGCTATGTACCTTCTGACAAATAATTCCTACTTGTCAGAAGAAATTGCTTCTCACAGAAATAAATAAAGTTTAATGTCATTTTTTGTATGCCTTAAATTTTAGGATTATTGCTCTTAATTTATCCTTGTTATCTATGGAATGATGTTTTAGCTTTCTGTTAAATTTAATTTGTCCATATATCCTTCACCTTTTAAATTACTTTCTATAATTTTACATGAAGAATTCAAACAATTTGGTCTCGGTGTAGAGCATTGAACACTTTTTGAAATATAAAAACGTAACTGTTTATTGTCTTATGGAAAAAAATTTTATTTAAATATATGATTTAAAACTTTTGTATAATGACCTAAAACCAAACCAGATCACAGAGGAATTTATAATGATTTTTGTGTAATTTTAAGTCAGTGAACGTATGATTTAAATAATAAAATATCTAATAATTTTGTTAATTACAACAGAGACCATGTATAATAACTAACAAATAAACAGTTGGTAGAATACAGTATTCAATTTTGGGTCTGTATGAAATTAAATCCCCATGCCAGCAACACTTAGCCAACAAGCTCAGCTTTGACTGGTAATAATTGTCATACGGTACGGCTGATACTGAAATTCTGTTTCCATTAAGCAGCTTTTGAACCAAACTCCAACAATTATCAGAATTTATTCACAGAAAGATCCTTCTGGTAAGAAAAGCAAATTTAAAAAACTTAATTATATATTGCATGTATTTGTTATGTTATATTCTAATATTATTTAAATACGAGTAATAAAAGATTATACACGTTATATTAAAATTCATTTGGGTGGGTTCTGTGAATATGTCAATCAGGTTGCCAGATGAGTCTGTGTCTAATTACCTGTTAAGGCTTGACTTAGTAATAGTATATACAACTTAATCACAAAACGTTTTTATACAGGTAGAATATACAGTCATAACCTCAGCACACAATACTGTTTTAGGTTTGTAGTATATTCTGTTATAGAGTAGAAGTGTCTAATATAAGTGTGGTTGTAACCTTGCAAGAAGAAAGACTTCAGCCATCTCAGGTCTCCAGGGTAGCTGCTCCTAGTATTCACATTAATTCTCAGAGTTTAATGTGAAGATGATTAAGAATGAAAATATCTTTTTACATCTTTGACTTTTCCATCTCTTTAATATGTGGCTTAAGCAGAAATAAGGTAACGAAGTAATGGAAAGGCCCAAAATATAGGCGTGCTCTTCACAGAAAAGGAAATAGAACCAACTGTTGCTAGTGTAGAGGAATATCTTTCTTAGATTTTACTTAACTAAATATCTGTCTGTTTATTAAATTGGGTGTTGGAAATTATTGTAGATCATTTCTTGTTTGAAGTGGAAATGGATGTCAGCAAAGAAGATCTTATGTGGATGCAGTTTCACTTTCAAGCAATTAATTGAAAAGTTGCGGAAATGCATGATGAACTAGACATTGGCTTAACTTATATTGAAAAAATGAATTTATTTGTTTTTTATTTAGTTAATTATCTGTTTTATTTTTATTTATTATTTTGTATAAACATGTGTAGAACATGTTTATACAATTAAAGCGCATATGATTAAAGGTAAACTATAATACAAATATTTCAACATTCACATTTACATGTATATTTATTTAAAAATATAATTTTTCCCATTTTCTATCTGATATTTTATTAAAAATCTATAAAATTAAAAATAATATTAACCTTTATGAAAGATATTTCCACTGTTTTGATGTGATCAGGAAGGACATTATGCATTCTCATCCTCCTTTCAGGATATTGCTTGATCCTACTGTTGATACAGTATCTTGAAACAGGTGACCCTTTGCTACAGGTACCAGATCTAGTTTCATAATTTATTTTAAATTTGCATTATTTCTAAATATTATAGCCTTTTATAGGCATTATGTTTATATTGTTTGCTTTAAATACAGCTCTGTCCAAATTATTTTGCTTCATTTTAAAAATAACTATATTACATTTTTCTGTGATTTAAGACTTCTAGTCAGACGAACAGGTAGAAGCAGTACCTTAGAAGTCAACATCATACAAAATGGATATAAAATGTTCCATAATAAATCATAGTACCATATCTGTTCTTAAATAATCAGCCAATAGTCTAATGATAAAAGGGCAATTAAAAATGTATAACAAAAGTTATAGATTTGTTAGATTAAAAACTAGTATGTTCAGTTCATAAAAAAAACTAAATGAACCTCAAACTTCACATTCATTTTTATGTCGATCGTAGATCCAAAATAATTATTTTAATGCTAAAGTAATTCTAGATTATTTTGTTTGTGATTAAAATTAAGTCTGTAGTTTCATGAAAATTATCTACTTACAGGATTCAGAAGTTGTGGAAAGAAGATCATATACAATATTTTAACAAACATATATCTAAGCATAACAAATCATTTTATTTCTTATTAGATTAGGCAAATCATAAATATAAATAAGGAAAAAAAACAGTCCCAATGTAGATCATTTTGTGCATCACCACCAACTACTCATCAGAAGATGAAAAATTCTCTAATCCCTTACGTCCAAGTTATATTTCAGTAAATTGAGTTATATCAGTAAGAGAGATATGGAAACAACTTATGAACCTTTAACCTTTATGAAGCATTCTATAATGTAGAACTAATATGTGAACTCCAATCTCAGTAATTTAATTTTAAAACCTGTGTGAAATAGAGTAAAAGGCATTGGATGAATTGAGAAGAAAATGATCATCTTTCATCTAAGAACTTAGTTATTAACATAAGAAACAAATGTAGCTGTTGGATATTAAAATTAAAACACTTCCAAACGTATCCTAAGAGGATGTGAGCAAATTATGTTTTTAAAAAAAGGTTGTTTAATACAAAGAATGTTTTCAAAAAACATGTAAAGATTAGTCTATTATATAAGATTCTTTTTTATTTCTGTGCTAGATAATCAGATGATGATGATGAATTTTCTAATAGTTTTTTATCTCTTTCTTGTATACTGGTGTTATAAATATCTTAAGAGAGTTTGGAAATTCAAATACCCTGTTTCATAGTAAAATGACTAAATGAGCAGCAATTAATTTTGTTTTGGTTTCAAAATTTTGGGGATATGTCATCTTACCTTGGTAAAAAGTTTGGTTTAATTTTAGAAACCATGCTCTTTAAAATTTAATTAAAATCTGATTTCTGTATTAGATGATTAGTTTTTAATTAAGATTAATATAGAATTAGATGTTAAATAAATATTAATATAAATTAAAATTAATTAATATTGATTTTGGTATAATTTTTTAGTTAAATGTTTAGCATTTCCTCAGCACAGCCAAAAAAAATTATTAAATTGCTTGCAAATATTTTTCATTGATTAATATTTATTTTATTAACACCAAGTTCTATATTTTCTCTAACAATGGTACTCTTCCATAGATTTCTCAAATCATCCTCTCAGTTTTTGAGGTATTAGACTTCAAAGAGTCATGAGATAATCATCAGATTTCATTTGTTTAATATAATTATAAAGGGTGATTCAAAGAAACGGGAAATTTAAAAAATTAAATAACAATGAAAATTTTTTTTTAGAAAATTAATTTTATTTCATGTAATTGTACAAATGTTGCCATTTTAGGATACATACATTTTAGTTTATTTTTTAAAGATGACATCTTGCAGGTGGCCTCCTCTTCTACGTAAACACTCACGAAGTCTCTTCGTTAAATTGTTCATGGTTTGACGTAACATCTCAACTGGAATTTCCGCAATTGCTTCTCGAATCTTTGCCTTCAGTTGTAGCAGGTCTACTGTGGAACACTTTGCATTTAAGGTGACCCCACAAAAAGTAATCGCAAGCTGAGAGATCAGGCGATCTGGGATGCCATCTAATGTTGCCATTTCGTGAAATGACACGTTGTCCAAACAAAAGGCGTACAGCTGCCATCGATATTCGTGCAGTATGTGACGTTGCTCCATCTTGTTGAAACCAGGTTGTGTTAAGAATTGGTGGAAATCTCTTTTGTTGTTCCACAACAAAGGTTTCAAGCACGGCTACGTAACGAGCCGACGTCACTGTAATTGCAAGACCGTTGTGTTCCTCAAAAAAATAAGGGCCTATAACACCGTAAGATGACATAGCACACCACACGGTCACTTTCTGGCTGTGCAACGGACGCTGGTGTAGCTGCGTAGGATTTTCTTGTGCCCAGTGTCTGAAATTTTGCTTGTTAACAAATCCACTGAGGTGGAAATGCGCTTCGTCTGACATCCACAGTTCGTGAACAAACTCTTCGTTATCATTTATCTTCTGAAGCATTACATTACAGAATTGTGCTCGCACAACTGCATCGTTCGGTTTCAGTTCCTGGACGATCTGCAACTTGTATGGATGGTATTGCAAGTCCTTCACTAACATTCTATGCAATTGTAAAGATGCTGAGAGACGACGGATTGATCGATGTGGACTTCATGTGACAGCATCTTGTAAAGATTGAACATTCTGTGGTGTACAGACGGTTCGCTCACGGCCTGGAGTTTTCTTTTTCATTGCCGAACCAGTTTCCTCAAAATTAGATATCCATGTTTTAATTGCATGTGCTGATGGAACACGGTCGTGCCATCCCAGATTAAAATGACGGCAAAATTCTCTACGCGCTTCCTCCACACTCATTGTTTTTGTAAAACGCTTTGATAGCAAATGCACGTTGCGTACCACTCCAAGGATCCATGACAGCTAAATGGCAGGTTAGGTTAGAGAGGCTGGCGCCACTTATTAAGTGGTACCAATCGCCCACGGCTACCAACACAACTTTCAAAATTTCCCGCTTCTTTGAATCACCTGTATATCTATTTAAATTTTATGATGTAAAATTAAAATCATCAGTTTAATACATGCTGGTAAAAGATTAATGTATCTGATACTGTTATCTCGTAAAACTGTCTACAAAGAAAAAATTACTTATTATTCTGAAAGGAACTTTTAAAAGAACAAATATTCAAATTTTATTAAATTTTTTTAATTAAAAAAAAATAGAATAGAATAACTCTCATTTTCAGTTTACATCTTGATTATTTAGTAATATCCAAAACCAGTATCTCAGTGCTATTCTGAAATAGAAGTGTTGTAGAAAACCAATCTTTTATAAATATCATAAGCAGTCTGCCAATCACATTTATATTAATAAAAAACAACTAACATGATCTCACAACTCACTAACAAATGAGTTGTGAAAGTTAAAATTATATATTTTACAGACTCTTCCTTACCTCAAGTTTATTGATAAACTAGATTTTACAACTAGTTTTGCCAGTTGGATTTCTGTTAAACCAAATGAGTATATTATTTATTTCTACTGGTTTTGCATATATTTAGATATTAATTTAATCTGTTGTAAATATTATATATTAATATATTATAAATATATAATATTTAATTTAAAATAAATATTGATCACATTATTTTTTTTTTACCTAATGAAACAATATTTAGATATTACACAACTACCAGTCAAAATGAAACATAATTCTCTGAAATGAATAAAAAAAATATTAATACATTATTCAGTGGAGCAGATCTGTATATACCAGTACTTTTTTATTATTGAGGTTTTGACTACAAGAATGCCTGCAACTTTGATCCACATCATTTATTAAAAATTTAAGAACTTTAACATACACAATTCTATCAAATAAATAAAATTCCACTATCCAGTTTTTTGTTGATTTCTAAAGAAGGAAATTATGTAGCTAAATTTCTCTTTTTAATCAGTTTATTTCATTATTATTTAAATCATGCTGTGCTAGAAGAATAGTGTTAGAGATTATTTTAGTAATAAAACTTTTTATACATTCATTTTTCATAAAGTGTTAATATTTTAATGATGAGTAGGCTGAACAGAAATAGTAATGCCAACATCAACTTATGATGTGCCCAAAGAATTTACTGTGGACTCAGATTCATCAACAAGAGCATCACTAGTTTGTTTTGTGAGGAATGTTTTTGTAGATGTCATTTTAGAAAAATCAGAGAAAGTTTAAGACCTATTCAGAAAAATATTGTCAGTTATCAGTCTGGATATGATTTTATTCACTAAATTAACTTTGCTGCTTTGCTATAAGTTGAATATTCAAATCCTGATTGAAAATCACAAGTTCAATTAACTTTACTTTACAAAGCTCTCTAATTTATTTACTTGTTTTATTATAACAACCTTAAACAGACTACACATCTACTTTAGAAAGAGGATAAGGTGTTAGATGAAAAAGTGCCAGATCCTTGCTGGGAATCAAATCAAAGATCAGCTAATCTAGCTGCTATCATGCTAACCACAGTACTAAGTTGCTAACTAGTTTATAAAAAAAACTTCCTGTGTAACTATACTATAAGACACTACACTGTTTATAAGGTTTATGTTTTTAAATTTGAAAACAGCATCCCCTTTAAACTTTTCATTGAAAACATTAAACCCTCAACAATAATTACCCAGTCCTCATTAAGCTTTTTTGTTTGTATGAGCATTGGCATACAATGCTATAAATGTCATATTCTGGATGTACACAATTACTTAAAATTGTCAATAACTCTAATGATTGATTTCAGATTTGTTACTATAACCAAAGGCAAGATAAAGAAGATGGCAGTAGTGAAAACCTAAATTCCATGAAAAGCTAAATTCACCAACCAACCTTCTTTCCGCCACCTTACAATTTAAGCCTACTGTTAGCACATATGACTCCCTCCAGCAAAGGGACTGCATTGCACCCAACAATAACTAAAATAATAACTAACTTTAAGACTTTGGGGTTTAGTGTCCCCACGGCCCTAGCCTCTGCAGCTTTTCTTCCAACTACACCCAGAGCTGCAGAACACTTTACACTATACACATATACTACACAAGAACACTACACAAATTACAACATATACCCTTACCCTGCACAACAATATCCATCCTACACTATTTCTTCTTACATTGACACTCGATGGTGTTAGGACATCTTACGAAATGCTATAACCCAAGGTGAATACTATCATGCCGATAGGTGAATGGCTTTACGTAGTGAGTCTTGAACGATGTCCTCTGGCCACCAGGGTGAACTCAGTTGTATTTAGCTCTGCTGGAGTGCTCCTTATATCACCGGTACTCGTGGGACCAAGAATTCAAGTCCACAAATTAACTCTATGATGGTTGGTGGTCCATATGAAAAAACCACCAATTCTTGTCTAATGAAAAGGCCTCAGTCATCTTTGTCTGGCAAGGATAATAGTATTGCCAAAGGTATTACTTTAAATTCTAAAGCATCAAATGCCTGCAACATCTCATTTTTCTAAATCTTCCCTCCAACACCACATCTACTGGGGGATATGGTATAGGAATCGCCTGACCACAGAGCATCAGATTTTTTAAAACAAAAAATTTGAAAAAGAAAAAACCGTATTACCTACAACTAATTTTTTCATATATATTTATCTGTCTTTCTATATCGAACTACCTTTATGAGCATTATTCAGTGAAACGTTAGAGATCTTTGGTCCCACATTGAAGATGTTAGAGTATTGATGCGCGCACATGAACTGTTAATAATGTGATAACACTCAGAGGGTATACCTGTGTGAGATACGATTGTCTTGTAGATAGTAGAGAGAGTGGTGGTATTGTTATTTTCATGCTACAAGGTTACAATTAACTACCCTCATTCCTGTTGTTGCTGTAAAAATCACAGATCTGTTTAAATTGCATATCTGCAATTTGTATCTCGCCAAACTCCAAGTTCAGTGCCCTAGAAATAACAAATATTCTCACGCAAATCCTATGACTGTTGTTAATAGTAGGAGACTTCAGTCCCCACCATTTTTCCTGGGGCTCATCTTTCTGCGCCTCTTGAGTAAATATGATAGGGTGAGACAAGACTTGGACCTTTGTCTTCTGAATGACTGGTCATACACATTTATGTCTTCATCTTCTAGTACACTGTCAAACATTGACTTCATATAATGTTCACCGAATTTACTCCCTCGTCTTAATTGGTCTGCTTGTGATGACCTTCACGGCAGTGACCACAGGCCAATTATTATAACCATTGGTGTCGACCGTAAGGTGAATAAAATGCCATGGAGATGGGATTGTTGAAAAGGCAGATTGAAACGATTATCATAAAGCCTTCCCATCACAATATGACAATGGAGCAGATGCCCTTGACGATTATACGTCTGATACTTGACAATGCTAATAGATATGACCCACAAATATCGGGAAACCCACGACCTCTTTCTTTTCCTTGGTGGAGTGATGATTGCCAAAACACTAATTAACAATCGACAACAGGCACTGCACAAATTCAACCACAGGCCTACAAATGAACACTTAGATTTGTACTGTAAGGCTAGAGCGGTATGTCGTCAAGTATTCTTGGACGCTAGGAAGAAGTCAAGGAGAAAACACGTGGACACCATCTCGCGCACTACTCCCACGTCTGCTGTGTGGAAGAAGATCTGTACAATTTGCGGATCACCAAAACAATCCATTCTCGGACTTATTGATGAAGAACTCCTTACGTCACCTTCTGCATTTGCAAATAACCTGGCAGATTCTTTCCGTTCGGTGTCTATCACCTCATCATACAGTAATGAATTTCAGAGGTACAAAATGCAGACGGAAGTACTACCGTTAAACGTTGGTGACACCTAACAAGGGAGACGTAACCTCATTCCGGTCCGCGTAGGAGCCGGGGATAAACCCCTCATGGTGTCCCGCGTGGCATTACCAAGTCACGATCACGACCGCCACCGGCGGAGAGAAGCTACGCCCCCGGTCGCACAGGTAAACATACTCCGGCGGCGCAGCCATCCTCACCAGCGGAAGCCCCAAAGCGAATCACAGACTATAACCGTGGCATCGATGCCAATGCGCCTACCTACAACCAATCCAATGCGTAAGCCGGAACCCTAGCCACCCGGGATCCTACCACGATCGAGTACCTCGATTAGACCTACATACCGCAGATGCCCGAAGAAAACCAGTACTACAGACCACTCTTCGCGGATCATCCGGTTAATACGGAGATCCAGAAAGGAATGTATTCTCTCAAGTTCCCGTGAATGTTCGACTTTGTATCGGGAACAGCCGTGGGGGACGCGGTCCATTGTATCATCAGTCCTACAATCCGGGCATTGACTAATCCGCCAAACTCGCCCGAAAGGCACCATGCCCAGAGAGAAACAGTGTGATATACCGATTGGGGGAGACCCATCCAATAGCACCTAAATCAGACACTATAGGAAATATACCATGCGTGTAGCTACCTGTGGGGGATTCGTCCCACCTGATCTGCCAAGACGCAAGGCTCCAGTCTTCAATCTCCTGCTTTCGTTTTGACATCAATAGGTTATTTACCTTGGTAAATAAAAGCAATTTTATCAGCAGCTTGCTGATAAAAGTATCAGCAGCCTTTTTTGCTACACACTTTAGATGTTCCTTGAAACGAAAATTCTTATCAAGAATAACACCCAGGTATTTTTTCAGTTGTAACGTACTGCTCACATGGTACTTAGAGAGACATGGCTTTTTATCTCCAGAGCAATGTGATTTCCGACAAGAACGATAATCCATTGACCATTTAGTGTCATTGGAAACTGCTATTCAGAACGCTTTTCTGCTACGCCAGCACCTCGTTGGTGTCTTCTTTAATATCAGGAAGGCGTTCGACACGGCTTGGCGATGTGGTACTCTGAACGCCGTCAAAGAATGGGGAGTAAAAGGGCAACATGCTTACTTTTATCAGAGGTTTCTTAAATGACCGAACTTCCGTGTTCGTGTGAGAGATTCTCTATCGGGTAGCATCACTTTGGAGAATGAAGTCCCTCAAGGAAATGTATTAAGTGCCACCTTGTTCGCTATAGCCATCAACAATATTACTGATTGTGTGCACCCACCATTTTTTTTTCTTTCCCTGTTTAACCTCCGGGAATTACCATTCAGGTATTACTTCAGAGGATGATATGTATGAATGTAAATGAAGTGTAGTCTTGTAGAGTCTCAGTTCGACCATTCCTGAGATGTATGGTTAATTGAAACTCAATCACCAAAGAAACCGGTATCCAATCTAGTATTCAAATCAGTATAAAAGTAACTGCCTTTACTAAGACTCGAACGCTGGAACTCCCGACTTTCAGATCAGCTGATTTGGGAAGACGCGTTCACCACTAGACCAACTCGGTGGGTTGTATGAACCAACCTGTTTCATGTTCGTTATTTGTTGATGATTTTTCCGTATATATTACGTCCCGTTCAACAACCACAACAGAAAGATTACTACAAAACACAACATATCGCCTTGTAGTATGCTCCAAGGTGACCGGCTTCACATTTTCACCTGAGAAAAAGAAAATGTATAGTCTTTTCTCGCTTGCGGGACCCGTCTATTCCGCAAGTTTTTCCTCAACGGAGAGAAAATTGCTGTCACTCCTGATATGAAGGTTTTTGGTTTATTTTTTTGTCAGTCGCCTTACGTGGGTCAAACACATCAAAGAATTAAAAACAAAATGTTCCAAACTTTTAGATAAGCTGCGAGTTCTTAGCAACACCAATTGGGGAGCCGGTCGGTCATGTATGATACGTTTATACTACTCCTTACTTTGTTCTCGTCTAGATGATGATTGTACGCCTACTCTTCAGCGCGCCACACCGTACTTAAAATGTTGGATGCTGTACATCATGTTTTCATTCGACTTGCCAGAGTTGCATTTAGATCAAGCCCTGTCGTAAGCTTACTTGTTGACTGCGGTGAGCCATCACTTTGGGATAGTTGGGACAAGCTTCTACCATCTTATTTTGCCCGTCTCAAAGGACAGCCAAATCACCCGACTTTTTATTCAGTCCCTAGGAACCCTAATTTAGGAAGATGTGAGGACCATCCACGTTGTACTGTACCTGTAGGTGTTCGTACCCGACGTCTACTGCCCCATAAATATTGACACACCTTCTTCCTTTGCAACGCATCCGTGCTCGTATCCTCCTTGGGGAATAAACTTGTAAATTTTATGTTTGACCTTACGATATACAATAAACAATCAACACCACCTACTGTCTTCCAGAAAATGTTTCAGTATATACTCCCAAAGATTTTTTTTTGTGTTTTTGATGGGTGAAAAACGCTTTGGCGTTATCATCGCCCGGAATAAAATATTTACAAGTAAACAAATAGTAAAAACAAGTGTTTTAAAAACTAAAACATTAAAAACTTACAACTAATATCACAACTGAAAATTTTATTTTTAAAAACTCTTAAAACTAAATCGCAGCCGTAAAATATAAAATTAAAAAAAAAGCTTAAAACTAAAAATATAAAATTTAAAAAAGAAAGTTTTAAAAAATCCAAGAGGGGTGTAAGACTTCTACTCGGAGAAGGGAAAGACTAGAAAATTCAGATAAAAACTAATTTTAGTTAAAAACTTAAATATTAAAAAGCTAAACCTTAACAACTAATAACATAAAATATCCTAAAAAAACTTAAAACTAATATCACTAAAAAATAAATTAAACTACTATCGCAGATAAAAAACTATATAAATACTAGCTGTACCCGCCACGCTTCGCTGTGGCACATTGTGGTTGCATGGATGAGAAATGAGAAACAAAACAAAGCATACGTTTCATAGAAGTTTAATTTTGCGATACTTGTGAATATACAATATTTTTTTTGTTTTTCCACTGTCTGCGTAGATATAAAGGCTATCCTGTTTGCCGACTCGGGAACACGCACATACAGTTGTCCATGTGAGAAGTAATATCCGCATCTAAATCTAAACCACACAATTCTAAAGATTGACCTTGAGCTTTATTGATTGTGATTCAAATGCCAATCGAATTGGGAATTCCAATATTTTAAATTGAAATGGTGTATCGGTCGGGATTATGGGTATTCGAGGAATAAGGACATCTTCACCTTTGAAAGGCCCCTTTAAAATCGTTGCTTCCACTACGTTATTCAACAATTTCTTAACTGCAAATCGCGTGCCGTTGCAGAGTTTTGGCTGATTAATATTCCGCAACAGGATAATTGGCACACCTATTTTCAATTTTAATATGTGTGGTGGCATCCCTGGCAGATCAAGTGAGTTTAAAAATTCCGTAGGATAATTAACTACTTCATCTGCATCCACAACGGTGTCTATCGACTTATATGTAATTTCCTCACTTTGAATGCTGGATTGAATAACATTATTAAGTTGATAGACATCTTTATTCTTTCCGGCAAGGATAGCTCGTTCACTGAGCCAATCGTGATTTCTATGATTAATTTGAATATCAGGAAATACTTTTTCGATCAGTTCTTCTTTCGATGTTACTAAATTACAAAATTTATCAGGAAATGATATTCGTCTAGACGTCTCATCGACTGGCAGCTATCCGTTTCCAATGTCCAGTAACTGTCGTGAGAATACCTCAGCTGATGGATCATTCTGCAACTGGACACGCATATTCGTAGTCAACTGCAATGTATGTACGTGTCGCCACAGTGTTGAATATTTCAGGCAAGCATTTATTTCGTCTGCTGGTGTCGATCGAGAAATTACAGGCAATGTTTGCCTAAAATCTCCTGCGAGCAATATCAAAGCATTCCCGAATGGTTGAACGTTTCCACGCAAATCTCGTAACGATCGATCAAGAGCTTTAAGCGATTTTTTATGTGCCATCGTGCATTCATCCCAAACAATGAGTTTACATTTTTGTAATACTTTTCCCATACAGGATGCTTTGGAAATATTGCACGTGGGAGTCTCGATGATTTGCATGTTTAATGGCAACTTCAGAGCTGAATGCGCAGTCCTTCCACCTAGTAACAGTGTCTCAGCTATTCCAGACGAAGCAAGAGCTAAGGCTATGCCATTTTTTGATCGAACCGTTGCTAGAATCAATCTAATGAGGAATGTTTTTCTCAGTTCCTCCTGGCGCATCCAAGAAGAAGGTCCCCCAACTCCGTCATTTATCATTTGTATTATGCGATCGTAAATGCCTTTCTGTTCACGCGTTAATTTGGGAATGTTTGATTGGACATATGACTGAAGATCACCAATGTTGTAACTCTGTTCACGGAGTAAATCCACATCAAATGATGCAATCGAAATAAATTTAACAAACTCCGAGAGTTTGTGTTATCTGATATGTTAACACACAACAATAGAAAAAATATATATATATCTAAGATATAAAACCACCCGGTCCAAAACTTCCTTATTATTGCCCAGGAGTTGACGAATGTTCCTGGGAAATTTAAATTTACGACGCAAGGCCACTTAACGCACACATATTGGTGCGTTTACTAATGTCATTGGTTAACCGTGTGTAGCTCTCATATGTCCTATCCGCAATCGGCAGAGGACCACTTCCTCACGACGAGTTTTTCTGCATGAGGATTCCCATGGCAACACAGAATCCTTAATGTGCTGGAGTTTGTTGTTAACCGTAGCCAATCTCCTTGCCACTTTGCTCGAAGAGATTGTTTTATACAGTTAACAAAGTCAGAGGATGTAACACGAGTGGTAAAAGGAGGTTCATTGCATGCGTCATTTTAGCAGCAAGATCTGCATGTTAATTATCTGCAATTCCCACATGGCTAGGAATCGAACAGAAACTCACTTGTGTGTTCAGATGGTTCAACTCAGCGATTGCGTTATAAATTTCAGTGACCAAAGGATGACGAGAGTAAAAATCTTTTAAAGCATGGAGTGCATTACACGAGTCGCTACATATAAGGACATGACGGTATTTTGGGTTAACCATATTCAATGCTTTATTAATAGCATACAGTTCAGCAGTAAATATACCTGTAATATTAAGCAGACCAAACATATAGATTCTGCTATTAACAATAAATGCGCATCCTGTTTCGATCCATCTGTGTATATTATTGCGTCTGGATTTATTCTGGAAAGGATATGGTGAAATGTTTGCTGAAAGACGGTAGCTGATGTTGATTGTTTCTTGTATATGGTGAGATCAAAAATAAAATTTATAAGGCTAATTCTCCACGGTGGATACGAACAAGGATACATTGGAAGAATAACAGATATGTCTACGTTTAAAACCTGTAGTAACCGCCGGATACGTACACCCATAGGTGCAGTAGATCGTGGGTGGTCCTCATATCTTTGCAAATTAGGATTCGAAAGAACTGCGGTAAAAGCCGGGTGAAATCGGTTGCTCTTTAAGATGGGCAAAGTGAGATGCTGAAAGTTGGTCACGTGTATCCCAAAGGTCACACTATACCAAAGTAAGTCACTAGCATACTTGTTCACCGCACTCAACGTATGCTAATGGCAGGGATTGATATAAAGCCCCTGTAGAAAGACGGAGAGAATCGTGATGTACAGCATAACATTTTCAGCGCGGTATTACGTGCTGAAGAGTAGGCGATACAACCGTAATCTAAGCGAGAACGAACTAAAGAGTAATAAAATCGCAACTTACATGACCTGTCGGCTTCCCATTTGGTGTTGCTAAGAACTCGCAGTATATCTAAAATGTTGGAACACTTTGGTTTTAGCTCTTATGTGATTGACCCACGTTAGACGGTTGTCAAAAATCAAACCTAAAAACTTGATATCAGGAGTGATCGAAATTTGCCCTCCGTTGAGAAAAACTTGCGGAGTAGATGGGTCCCGCAAGCGAGAAAAGACTAGACATTTTGTTTTCTCAGGTGAAAATGTGTAGCCGGTCACCTTAGACCAAGCTTCAAGGCGAGATACTGTGTTCTGTACTAGTCTCTCTGCTGTGGCTGTTGAACGGGAACTAATATATACTGCAAAATCATCAGCAAATAATGAACATGAAACAGGAGGGTGCACACTATGTGTAATACTGTTGATGGCTGTAGCGAACAAGCTGGCACTTAATGCACTTCCTTGAGGGACTCCATTCCCTAAAGTGATGCTTCCCGATAGAGAATTACCAACACGAACTCGGAAAGTTCGGTCATTTAAGAAACCTCTGATAAAAGCCAGCATGTTGCCCTTTACTCCCCATTCTTTAAGGGTATTTAGGATACCACGTCGCCAGGCTGTATCGAACGCTTCGTGATATCAAAGAAGACAGCGACGAGGCGCTGGTGTAGCAGAAAAGCAATCTGAATAGCATTTTCCAACACTAAATGGTCAATGGATGATCGTCCTTGTCGGAAACCACACTGCTCTAGAGATAAAAGGCCATTTCTCTCTAAATACCATGTAAGCCTGCGGTTGACCATTCTTTCCATTATTTTGCATAGGGCGCTTGTCAAGGAGATAGGGCGGTAGCAAGAGGAGCTTTCTTTGTCTTTCCCAAGGTTAAGCACTGGTACGACAATGGCTTCTGACCAGACCGAAGGGAAAGCTTGTGAAGAGAATAGACCACTATAAATAAATAATAGAAGTTGTAGCACAGAATTTGGAAGGTGCGAGATCACGAATGTTGTCAGGTCCCGGGGAGGTGTCACGTGAGTTTTAAGTGCGTGTAATAATTCGTTGAATGAAAATGGAGCGTTTAATTCACCGACCAACTTACTAATGTTGAACGGTAGTTCTTCCGTCTGTATGTTGTACCTCTGAAAATCGATACTGTATGGTTAGGTGAGAGACACCGAACGGAAAGAATCTGCTAAGTTACTTGCCACTGCAGAAGGTGATGTAAGGGGTACTCCTTCATGAATGAGTCCGAGAATCTATTGTTTAGGTGATCCGCAAATTGTTCAGATCTTCTTCCACACAGTAGACGTGGAACTACTGCGTGATGGAGTCCACGTATTTCCTCCATGACTTCCTCCTAGCGTCCAAGAATACTCGACGACATACCGCTCTGGCCTTACGGTATAAATCTGTGTTTATTTGTCGGCTTGCGGTTAAATTTGTGCAGTGCCTGTCGTTGATTGCTAATAGCATTTCGGCAATCATCATTCTATCAAGGAACAGAAAGACGTCTTGGGTTTCCCGATGTTTTGTGGGTTACATCTATTAGCATTGTCAAATATCAGAAACGTAAGATTTGAAAGTTCGTCAAGGGCGTCTGCACCATTGTCATACTGCGATGGGAAGGCTTTATGGTAATCGTTCCAATCTGTCTTTTCAACAATCCATCTCCGTGGCCTTTTATTCGTTTTGCAGTCGACACCATTGTTTATAATAATTGGCCTGTGGTCACTGCCGTGAAGGTCGTCACAAGCAGAACAATTAAGACGAGGCAGTAAATTCGATGAACATAAGGAGAGGTCGATGTTTGACAGTATACCAGATGATGAAGGCATAAATATGTATGACCCATCATTCAAAACGCAAAAGTTCTAAGTCTTGTCTCACTCTGTTTTTCATATTCTTCAAGAGGAGCAGAAAGATGAGCCACAGGATAAATGGTGGGGATTGAAGTCTCCTACTAGCAACGACGGTGATGGGTTTTGCGTGAGGATATTTGTTATTTCTAGGGCATTGAACTCAGAGTTCGGAGAGAGATACAAATTGCAAATATTTCATTTAAACGGTACTGAGATTTTTAGAGCAACAGCAGGGATGTGGGTAGCTAGAGGTAGCCTTGTAGCTGCATGAACCTAGCAACACCTCCACTCTCTCTACTATCAATAAGACAATCGTATCTATCACTTGTATAATCTCTGACAGTTAGAGCATCTTGCTGTAATAGATGTGTTTCTTGGAAGTACATTATTAATTATTTATTTATCATTATTCATGTGAACGCATCAACACTCTAATCGTCAATACGGGACCGAAAACCTCGAACATTCCACTGAATAGTGTTCATAAGAATAGATAAATAAATTCAGGAAATTATATAAAAATTAGTTATATGTGATTCGGTTTTTCTTTTTTGAATTTTTGGTTTTAAAGAACTCCGATGGCTTGGGGTCCGGTGGTTGTTCAACCACATCCTGCAGTATATGGGGTGATGGAGAAGGAAATTTAGCAGAATGGTATGCCGCAGATGACATCCCAGAGGGTGCGGTTAACTTGGATTTATTAATGGGAATTCCCTTAACAGGGTTCTTAATGAATGGCTTACCGCCCGCTGTGATTACTCCTGCTCGTACCAGTAAAACTTTGGGAACAGGAACTTTCATAGGGCTCCCACTGTTGGATTCACTTACTGCAACGGAAGACTTTTTGTTCATCTTTGTCAGTTCTGAAATAGTGGCTATTAGTGATGCAACTTGATCAGATAACACCTGAATAAGTTTTTTAGCTCACTGCAGGATCCGCACGGCTGATTTAAATTTATAGAAACTTGTTTTGATGTAGCGGTAGGAAAAGATAAGTCTGGTTTAACCAGATTCCTTGAGTTTATAGTTTTTTTATATTTTCTGCGTGCCGCCGAAAAAAATAGTTTCTGCTCGGTAGAAATTCTGAGAATTGCCTTTTCTTCCTTAAATGTTGGGCAATCTCGAGAGCGAACAGAATGCGAACCACTGTAATTTGGACATTTTTCATTTTCTTGGCAGTTAGCATCATTATGACGTTCCTTAGCGCATCTACCACAGCCCTCTGTTTTCGAGGAAGATGTTGTAGTGTATGTTGCATTTAAAACATCTCGACGGTTGGGAATGAAAAGTCGTACTCGAACTGAAAGAACCAATTTTTATTTTTTCCAGTGGGACTGGCAGGTTGAAAATCACTATAACAGAAGCTGTTGGTTCTTCCATTCTGCTCTGCCTTTTCATTATACGCTTCACTACAACATCTTGGGCACGGAGCTCATCAACTATTTCACTGACATCTACATCCATAAGATCTCGGCAAAAATTACCCTGCGACTCGTTTTAGGGTTTTGTGGCATTCCGCACTTATATTTATATTGCCCATATTACGGAGACGTAAGATAAATCGAGTCTGCTCATCATTGAATGTTTCAATCAGAATCGATCCATCACGTAATTTTCTGATGTTCTTGAGGAACCACTTGCACCAGTTATAACTTTGTTTATCAAGAAAGGCGAGACACCTTTTGGAGGGAGCCACCTTCTTGACTATTTCTGAGAACAACAAATCGGATATATTTATAATTCAAATCTAATATTTGCAGTTCTCCTTGTTTGACTTTTATCCTCATCAGACAAAGCTGACCGAGGCCTCTTCACAAGACTAGTTTACCAGATGGACAACCAACCATCATATTATTTATTATTGGAACTGAAAGTTTGGTCCCTAAAGTAAATTTTGGAGCTAGAGTAAAATTCAACTGGGTTCGCCCTGGTGCCCAGAGGACATCGTTCGTGACTCACTACGTAGAGCCATTCACCCATCGTCACGATAGTTCCCACCTTGGGTTACGGTTGCATTTCATAAGATGTCGCAACACCACCTAGCGTAAATGTAAGAAATATCAGTGTAGGATGTTGTTGTGTAGTTGTGTAATTGTATATGTTGTAATTTATTTAGTGTTCTTGGTGTAGTATACGTGTATAGTGTAAAGTATTCTTCAGCTCAGTGTGTAGTGGGAAAAAAAGCTGCAGAGGCTAGGCCCATGGGGATGCCAACTCCCAAAGTCTTAAATAATAAGACTCCCCGACGGGGTCCTCTCCAAGATAAACCCAGACGCAGTAGTATACACTGATGGTTCGAAACAGAACGATAGCGTTGGTTGCGCGTTTGTTGTCAATGATAGAACTTATATGTTTGGTCTACCTGATATTACGAGTGTGTTTACTGCTGAATTATACGCTAAAAATAAGGCTCTGAATATTATTAACCCTAAGTTCCGAAATATCCTTACTTGCAAAGCTCGTCTAGGGTTCTCCAAGCCTTAGAAAACTTTTATTCCAGACATCCTATCGTCATTGAAATCTACAACGCAATCGCTGAGTTGAATCATCGCAACACACAAGTAACTTTCTGTTGGGTCCCTAGCCACGTAGGGAATCCAGTTATTGCAACACACAAGTAAGTTTTTGTTGGATCCCTAGCTACGTAAGGATTCCGGGTAATGAACGTGCAGATTCCGCTGCTAAAGACGCATGTAATCAACCTCATTTCACCACTCGTGTTGCTACTTCTGACTTTATTAATTATATAAAAAAGTCTCTTCAAGCAAAGTGGCAAGGTGACTGGACGGCTACCGTTGATAATAAACTTCTTCACATTAACGATTCTGTGTGTCCACCATCTTGGTCGCCATATTGTCCGCCATTTTAATATGGCGAACAAGATGGCGGTGGTCGGCCATCTTGGATTGTGGCGCCGTAGCCCGCCAAGATGGTTGTGGTGGTCGGCCATCTTGGATTGTGACGTGTCAGTGGCGCCGTAGACCCGCTTGAGGTCTTCGTCGTCGGCAACGTCGTTGTGTCTCGTGCACCGGGAGGCGGTGGTGTGAAAAAAATTTAGACGTCCCTCGCGAGTATGATTCTGGTCGTCCAGGCGACGGCGTCGGGAGGCGACCGCTGAGAGAGGGAGAGGTTCTCGTCGTAGATCATGCACAGGGTGGCGGCGGCAGCGGCGGTGTCTACTGCGGCACACACACACACACACACACACACATACACGTGAATAAAAAAAATTTGAACGTACCTCGAGGATGATCCTGGTCATCCAGGCGACGGCGTCGGAAGTTGGCGTCACCGCGCGCGAGAGAGAGAGAAAGAGAGAGGTTCTCATCGTAGATCGTGCATCGGGAGGCGGCGGTGTGTGCGTGTGTGTTTGCGTGTGTCAGCGGCGGCGCGGAGCGACGTAGAGAGAGAAACGTTTACCGTGCGGGACGCGGCGCTCGATTGAAGAATTGTGGGTCCGACGAGGTCTGACGTTGCCAATCGACCAATTGCAGCGTTGGGAATCGGCACGCATGCACACTAGCCGTTAGTGTGTACGTGCCAACTGGAACGTCGTCGTGGTCGCGTTTTCTAATAAGAGCGCTGATGCGATAAGGAAAATGTTTTTTTTAATAATTATCGAGTCACTAATAAAAACGTGTGTGTTATAACCGGTTAAATCCAGTTGTGTCTGGTTCTGTAAAAGAAAAAAAAGTTACGTGTTAAACACTGTCCTCACCATTCGCGCGAGTGTAATTCGACAACAGATGGTGAATCTGATGTCGGAATACACCGCAGGCCTAGGAACCTTCATCCAGTAATGCCGATCGACTAAATTTTATATCTAAAAAAATAGTCTTACGTTACTGTATGGGAGTTTAGAGTGTTGTTACATTTTCACACCACCCAAGAGGTAGCAACCGTGGCGAGTTGAGATTTTTTTTAGAGTGAAATCTCTCCCCGTTAGGCCTACAAAACACTCGTTCAAAAAATGCAAATGATTTAAAATATAAGCTAAAAATTATGTTGGATACTATAAAAATTACTCCGAACAAAAATAAAGAGAGACTTGTATTCTGTGTATAAAAAAATGTACGTAAATAAAAATAAATGGTTGCATTTCCACACCACCCAGGAGGTAGCAACCGCGACACATTGAGTTTATCTTCATTAATAAAATCTTAAACACTCTCCTCACCATTTGTAATATAATTCGACAGTGGATAAATCCTATATCAATTATAATACAGGCCTTGGAACCGTACATACAATAACAACCATTATTTTATGGAGGTTTAAAGTGTTTTACCAAGCAATAGTAGATCATAGAAACATCTTCATGTTACTTCTTTACAAAACCATGATGTCATGAGTAATGAACAACAAACGCAGATGATGGATACTGATAAACTTGCACAAGAAAACATATCCAACCATGGGAGGAAATTGGTTAAAAATAGTAAACAATTGTCAACACTTTTCAGGAAACCCACTTATGTATGCAAAACTCGTTTTCTTGTGCAAGTTTATCAGTATCCATCATCTGCATTTGTTGTTCATTACTCATGACATCATGGTGTTTGTAAAGAAGTAGCATGAAGATGTTTCCATGTTCTACTACTGCTTGGCTACTAGTTTCGCTTACATAAGTGTACTACAACCTGTTGTAGTCTTGAAAAGTATTTTAATTTTGTTAACACTTTCCTCACCATTTGTAACATAATCGGATAGTAGACAAATCTATTATCAGATCATGTCACGGGCCTTGGAACCGTGCATACAATAATTATTATTGTATGGGGGGTTTAAAGTTTTTTTTTCTGTGTGTATGATGTAGTCCTGAAAAGGACTTTTTTAAATTGTTGCTGTAGTTTATTCAAAAAACTAGGTCTTGCATCTTCTCTTCGGTCATCGCTTTGCCAAATCGTTTTGGTAAAAACACTTCATCATACACAAAACAGTCTTCGTAAACTTTGTGTCTGTTAAATCCATAGATTTAATTTCATATTTTAATCACCAACACTTTTAGTCATAATATTTGACGCCACCGTTATATTGTTCAATCTAGTAACGTAAATTTCTGCCATTACATTTAATTGCATCTCCACTACCTTCTTCATCACCTCTTCGGTCATCGCTTTGGCAAACCGTTTTGGTAAAAACACTTTATATACCTCACCTTCACACTTCAGCATACACAAACAGCCTTCCCAAACTTTGTGTCTGTTAAATCCATAGATTAAATTTTATATTTTTTCCTGATCACTAAATCACCGACACTTTAAGTTATAATATTTGACGCCACCTTTATATTGTTTAATCTAGTAACGAAACTTTCTACCATTATAATTTATAATAATGTTTTATGTATCTATTCTTCCCACCACTCACACATTGCCGTCATCTCTTTTGTGTTGAATGTGTAATGTGAATTATGTTAACACTTTCCTCACCATTTGTAACATAAGCAGATAGTAGATAAATCTAATATCGGATCATGTCACGGGCTTTGGAACCGTACATACAATAATAATTATTATTGTATGGGGGTTTAAAATGTTTTTGTTTTGTGTATTTATGTGTTGTATGTGTAATATGCTGTAGTCCTGGAAAGGACTTTTTTAAATTGTTACTGTAGTCTATTCGAAAACTAGATCGTATGTTTTTCCTACATTACCTTTATTTATCAAATCTAATTGCATCTCCACTACCTTCTTCATCATCACTTCGGTCATCGCTTTGGCAAATCTCTTTGGTAAAAACACTTTACATACCTCGCCCTCTCACTCCTGCATACACAAAACGGCCTTCCCAAACTTTGCGTCTGTTAAATCCATAGATTTAATTTTATATTTTTTCCCGATTACCAAATCACCGACCCTTTTTGTTATAACATTTGACGCCGCCGTTATATTGTTTAATCTAATAACGAAACCTTCTGCCATTATAAAGTATAGTAGCGAGATACAACAAGCAAGTGAACACAACGAGATACAGCCCACAAGATACAATAAGTGAATGAGTTAAACAGTATATATAATAACGCTTTATATATAACTCTTCTTCCCACCACTCACACATTGCCGTCATCTCGACCAATAGAAACACGGCAGTTATCATTTAATTGTTCACACGCGCACAAAGTAACACACCCAATCCACGTGACTTCGAACACGTTTGAACAGGAAAAAAACGATTACGTCATCTCGACCAATAGAAACAGAGCAATTATCACACGCGCACAAAATACCATACCCAAGCCACGTGATCGATAGCGACGTCTTGACCTCGAAGAGGAAAAAACGATTATTAAAAGCCTGTACGTTACCTCGTCTATGTGTATCCAGTCACGTATACAACATATGACCTCTAAAAAAATGATGCAACTCACATATTATTTATTACATCCACTTGACTTCGAACAGGAAAAAAACTACTATTAAAAGCCTTTATGTTACATCGTCTATGTGTATCCAGTCACGTACACATTATTAAATATGATGCAACTCTCATATTAATTATTATCCTTCTATTAAGAACCCTCACCACCGAATTAAAAAAGAATTTCAATTTTGAACCGCAACGCGTCAATACTAATAATACCGTAAAAAAGAACTTAATGTATTAAACACTGTCCTCACCATTTGTAATATAATTTGACAGTGGATAAATCCAATACCAAATCATATAACGGGCCTTGGAACCACTTCTTTCAAAAATGTAAGAGGTTATTAAAATTTAATAGTGTCGTACATTATTGTATGGGGTTTACAGTGTTTGTGTGTGTGTGTGTGTGTGTGTGTGTGTGTGTATGTGTGTAAATTGCTGTAGTTCTGTTCAATATAGATTTTTAATGAAATATTCTTCTATTCGATAAAACTTCACCATGTTGTATATGATTCTTGTACATTATGAAATAAATCGACGCTATCGGACGTTCCCTTTCGTATTGATTACATTCATCATATTAATTTCGGAATTCTCTTCAGTATCATATGCAACAAGCACTGGTTCCCTTTGTTGTATATCACAAACAGGAAAGTAATCCGTTTCATCACAGCCTCTCCATCCATCGCACGCAACACGTGATGTGGTGACGGTGTTGCTTCTCCTTTCTTTTGCGGTGTACAAGTTAACAGCAAGAACGTTATTTTTTAAAGAAGTTGTAGTTAGTTTTTTTAACGTAATAGTATCTAATTTCATGTTCAAAGAATCGTTTAACTTAAAGGCCTTTACACGGTTATCGTTATCGCCTTGGAAACCAGAAAATACAATTTCTCTATTGCCGATAAGTCCAATCGATTTGTTTCCACATGCAAAGTCACAAAAACCTTTATCATTATTCAACAGATCGAAAATCATCTTTATAATTACATTATCACCATCTTTATCAAATACATGATCGTTAACATTAACAATGTATATATAACTGTATTTTAATTTGAAACACATTGGTGTTAAATATTGTTTACCAACCGTAACATCTACCTGTTTAATTAGCTCCATAACATGTAGAAGATGACAACAACGTTGTTTACACTTCAAAGTCCACAATCAAAATGAGACAAGTTCACATCGTCTGCTTCTAAAATACTGGTTATGAATAACCTTGACCATGAAAACTGATGTTTTTACAAACTTAATTTTAAGTCTTCAGTGATACCATCGTCTTTTAAACCGTAATAAGTTAGCTTCATCGGATAGCGTTTTACGACACTCAATTCGTCTTCGGTGAATTTGTTTGTATATTTTTTTGGTAAATATAATTGAAAGCAACATAGTTCTATGTCCGAAAAATCATTGTCATATAATATTGCGCAAATGTGAACCTCGCCATTTTCTGTAAATACTTTTCTCATATCCAATAATATGTAATCTGCACCGATACTAATATCGGTCAACGTTCTCAACGGTAGCTTAAAATGCTGGTCGTCGTTGAAAATATTAATGAACGGTATAGCGTCCACCGTCGTCATTGCAGTTGTAAGACTTGTACTCAAATGATTGTCCAACGCCGTTGGTACCGTGTAGATATTTATGTCATATTCCTTTCTCCCACTCTTTTTGGTACGTTTACAAAACAACCGGTAGAGTTCGTTTTCATCGATAAATCTACATACAAATGGCATAGGATTGTCCCACAGTAATTCAAATTTGTTTTCACACAACAGCGCTTTAGGTTTTTTCACGTTTCCCATAACCAGTTCGCACGAGCACACGTATTCGGGTAACCCACGTCCGCTATAGTCGAATTTTTTACAATCGATTGCATGACTTTGACCATCGTTACTGTGTTCAACAAGCATCATAAAACAATGTTTACATACGTACGATGCAACAAATTTCAATTCGTTAACCAAATCAGTAAAAGTCTTTTTTATGATAACCATTTGATATTCGATCGTGGTGGAAGAACTGTACTTTATTTAGTATGTCTTACCACCACCACCACCATCACCACCACAACCTTTACACACTATCAACAGTATCGATATTTAAGCTATCAAGATATTCTTGCTAGCGACTATGTATTTCATCGTAAGTGGCGTTATAATTGAAAACTACTCTAACCGTACTGTCACGATTCAAATCAATATTGGTGTTTAAAGCTTGCGGAAACGCTGCATTCACAATTTTCATAAGATATCGCGATGTTCTTACACGACGATGAGGGAAAATTTAATTAACCATATCGATGCGGCAATCATCCATCGCTAAACTGTTAATACACTAAATCATCAGACCCTTTTATAGGTTGCGTTTCCACACCACCCTGGAGGTAGCAACCACGGCGGGTTGTGATTTTTTTACATGAGTGTAATCTCTCCCCCAGAGGCCTACTATAAAACTCTCGAATTTTCTTATATCTAATTTTTTTGTTTTTTTTCTTGCGAATTCTATAACCAAAGACGTATATTCAAAAGCATACTGACTTAGCACTACAGCGGTAGTCTTCGAGGCACAATAGACTCGAATGAAAGCAGAATGTTTTCCTTGATGCAATCTTTACAACGTGGTAATCTGTGCGAGTTAATCGGTTCGTTGCACCAACAAAATTTCACGCACAAGTCGTTGAACGAATAGTAATAACCATTCTTGGCCAATTCTTCTTTGTTTTCTGCGTTAGTATTTTCAAACGATCGCAAACGATCCGCTTCTCTGATCCGATCCAACGGATTTTTACATAACTTTAACCATTCTATGTATAAACATCCAGTTTGAAACGCACATTTCCCACTGGTGTAAAGATTGTGATACGGACAATTTACCATGTAATTTGAACTCGGTTTTGGTTCGCCTTCCGGTATCGTCCGTACATCTTTATGAAATCGATATATACCAATCCCTTGGTATATATTGTAGCGAATTGAGAACAAAGCTTCTTCATAATATCATCGTTGTATACAGCCTCACCGTAATCCCAATCGATTTTGTGAAAATTTCGCTCCAACCATAAAACCATTCGTCGGTATTTTGATTTTAACTCGGACCTCGGGTACGGTGAACGAAAATGAAAAATCATATAATGCCCATCTCTAACGACGAGTTCTTTAACTATAAACTCAGTGGAATTACCGTAGAAGCCGTGATTCTCGATTACACCTTCCATGACGAGCACTCAACTGCGAATAAGGTCAGACGTGTCTTTCACTTTATTATATCACATTACAGCTACCCCCACAATCATCACAACAAATATCTTCTTTGGTTAATACTTTCTTATCCATTGGTAATTTATGCGATTTTTTTCGTTCTTCGGTATTCAATCTATTTTTACTATTCTTCTCGTTTTTTTCCACACGTGACTTTCTTCGTTCTGGGGTCTTCAACTTCCTTTTACTACTATTCTTCTTTTCCTCTACTAACATTTCCTTCACAATCATTGACGATTGGTCGATGTTGTAGTTCTGTTAAGAAGTTCCTTCCATGACCGCTGCTCAACTGTGAATGAGGTTTGAGACATTGTTCTTACTGCTTTATGATATGTTAAGTGTTACCCCCTCCACTTTTGATGAATTTGTTTCATCTTCATCTGTCATAATCCTCAGCAGTTTCTGGCGTACGTCTTACAGTAGATTTCTTAGCTGTTGTTGAAGGTAATGATGACAGAGTACTATTTATATTGTGGTTGTAATATTGTTACTGATTGGTAATAATGTCGTGCTACTGCATACGTACGTCATTGGAGAAGGAGACGATAGTAATTAATGTAAGCAATTATAATTTTTTTAAAGTTTTTTTTTTCAAAAGTCATTTATATTATTACATATATACTTTATTTCATATTTTTACATATAATTTATTAAAACAAAAGAAAGGCAATATATAGCCTCATGATAAAAGAAAATTAACAATAGTGATGAACAATAATTTATATTATATTACATACATAATGGTTTTTTTAAAATAAAAGAAAAGCAATATATATTCGCATGATAAATAACTTAACAATAGTCATGACCGTGGGCTATGAGCACTTCATTTACGGTTCTTGGTCTTTTTTGGGGAGTTCATTTTTTTGGGGTGGGAGTTTACGTTTCTTTTTGTTTATACAGTAATGCACGTATGGAACTGTGTTGATTTTATTTTCTAATATGTAACGTTTATCGTCGTAAGGCGAAAGTGATTTCTTTGACTTGTTAATAGAAAATATATTGTGCAAAGTGCTTATGATTCCGTATGCGCTTGAGTGCATAACGGAATCATTAAAAAGACCTTTTTTGTACAGATAATGTGTAAGATCCTTTGCAATGGTTACTCTAGGAATACCCTTTACAACATTCTTCCCCTTCTTGTTGAAATCAAGAATGCTATACATCTTAGCACGAAGTCCAACAAATTTACGAATAGCTTTTCCATTCATCTCGTCTTTGAATTTACCAAGTCGTTTCTTTTTGGTATTACTAAAACATACGTGATCGCGAGATTATCTGAAGTATCGAACCGATAGTTATCGTAAAGATTATCGTTTTAAACGTTATCGGTCACGATATGATACATCAGAATGTCCGTTATGGTCATTAGAAGATTTATATTATGACCGTACTTTTCCACCATGTAGTCATAGTGGAATTCGTACATGATCATTTTGCTAATGTCCAATACGGTAAATCCGATGTAGATCGGACGATTGAGGAATATCTCCGTTTTCTTCAGACTTACCCTGACGACATCCTTGTTATAGATGTACCAAGCCTTAACTCTTGGTTTTGCAATCACCTTATCCAGTTTACGTTCGTTATTGACCAATTGGAAGTCTATTCTGTTTCATACGTTTTCTAAGGACTTGGCGTACACTGTGTTGTTCATCAACTTAAAAAAAGTCCTTTTCAAAACTGTTTCGTGGTTGTGCACGCTTTTCAGTATTGAAGTCGATGTACGGATTCAACCAAGGCGACTGGGAGAATTCCAGAACTCTGTGAACGTTTTTCACTTTCTGTCCTAGTCGACTGTACAAATTTAGGTGTCTGTAATGTAAAACGTATCGTTACTTGTCGTACAATGTTGTCATTAATTTCTTTACGGGTCATCTTTTTATGTCCTTACGGGGACAACATATCATCGATTGGTACTAATCGTTCTGGTGCGAGAGGGTAATCCTTGTGATGATCGTGCAATTCTCGTGGATACTGAAGATCCACTTCCAAGATGTAGCCCTTTTCGCCACGATCGTCAACGCTGTTAATATCGAGATTGTCGATCTCTTCAGTATTCAACCACCTAAAATTAGCGTATGGTAATCAACCACATTAGCGTATGGCTCAACCATGGCTGACCCGTAAAGGTTGTTGCAATCGTAATATTGAACCCAGGACGTGGGTTCGGATCGACCATACTGATCTGGAATGCTTGGATTGTTCGCCTTGGCGTATCTGTTTGAAATCATGGCTACACCGGCTCGTGTACCTTTTTCAACAAACAGATGCATATCTATGTCGGTCAACAGTTCCAATTTTTGACGGGTAAATTTTAAAATGGCATTCCACGTGAAATGGGGGTGGAGTAAAAGTGACAGGGGTCCAAACCGTAATATTGCATAGACGTACTTCGAAAATTTTCAAAGACGTCTGCCAACAATAATACGTCGCTCTTTTCTCGGGTAGCGGGTAACAGTGCGTGATACGTTTAAATACGGTGTCTTTGTCCTGAAAAACTTTTCCTAGATTTTCTACAAGTTTTTCGAGGGACGACGGAAGAAATTGTAAAGGGTCCAAGAACCTCAATGGACCGATGGACAGTGACTGTAATCGCTCGGACGTGTTGACGATACTGTTAATTTTTACATCGTATTTTCCCAAAGCTTGAACTATGTGATGGCTATCGTAACCGCGGAGGTTATGACAAAATACCGGAATATGCTCGGTGCGCTTACTATTTAAATTGCATTCGTTATGACATGCACCAAGAAACCGACCTGTGGTATGCGAATGATGACGTACACGATCGTCGTTCAACTCGCAATGACAAAGAAAACACTCGATAGCCCTTTTAAATGTTTCCACGTCTTCGGGCGTCATCAAAATCGGTTTTTCGGTAATCATAATTTTGTGCAATCTATCGGCGTGAGAAAGCAATTCATCCAGCATCTTTTCAGCGATTTTATCATCACTAATTCTAGCTCGGTATACTACAGGACCTTCACAAATCTGCCCTTCCTCGTCGAAGATCACGTATGGGTAACCGGACGTAAGATGATGGGCTACCTTATCGGTAAAACTAGTGTTGGTTTTAGGGGTGGCAGTGTCCATCGGATGTACAAACGATTCAAAATCTGCATACAACACATACGGAACGCGGAGTGTGGACGGGTAGTTCCTGAACTTCATCACGCATTCCTTTTCTTTACTAGGATTGGGTAACCTTATCAGCTGTGCACCGTGTCACTTACATTCCACCAGATGTTTGTCTACATTTTGTTTGGCAACAAGTGGATCCGATGAACTGAAGCGGTGCAAGCAGTACGGACAATATTGACTGCTGCAATGACTCTTTGTGAAACCCGAAAGGAGACGAGGTAGTCCATTTTTACTAGGTTTGGTATTAATAAGACAATAATGGAATTTATCTCTCGCCTCCCCTGCAAGCAGCAATAGGTGTATGCGGTGGGTACGATCGCGATTTTCGGTAACACGTACAGGGTACACACGATCGTTATCTTCCTCATAGCCATAGACATTGATGCTTATTGTGGGGTTCAACACCTCTAAGTGATCAACGTCTTTTACTTTTACTGGATATGATATCCCGGTCATGTTAATTTCATGTTCTTACTTTGCATACCAACTCTGACAATAGTGACGACCTGGTTGGTCATGTAGTTATGCTAGTACGGACCAAAGGAAACATTTTTCATCATGCGGATTTTTTACATTGATTATTGCCTCTCTTCTTACAAGTTTTTTTGGTGTAGCAATGAATGTGCTAGAGGCACCGTGCAGCGGACGGTAACGAATAATATTTAAATCTATATAAATTATTTTATTCATTACCCACCCGCTGCTGTTGTTGATGATTTGGTCAGTGTCTCTATGATCTTTTCCACAGATTCTACACACGATTCTTCAACAACGTCGGGGTGTTATCGTCCAAATTTATCACCGTTCTAGTCTTTCCGTGCAAATATACATTAGTGAATGTCGTCTCTACTCCCTCTTCGAGATGTGTCTGCTTCAATTCAACGTTTGCAGCAACGTACCTGTAGTAACAGAATAATATTAGTACATATTGACTACTTTTTTCTTATAACTGAAAAAAAATGTGTAAGATAATAACAGTACATTTACAAAAAATATTAACGTTTTTAAAAATACATAAAACATTTATAATTACCATTTTATGTTGCCCTCAAAACGTCTGCCTTCTTCCTTCAAACAGTTTAGGATGTTCTTCTGATACCGCAGAAGGGTTAAAAGGAAATACATTTCCTCAAAGCCAGACAAATCCCATCGAAGACGGATGACATTATTGTTGATTGCACGGAAAACTACCGGTGATGCTATTTTAGATGATAACGTCTAAAACAAATTAAAATAACATATATCGTAACATTGTTTTTCTGTGTGTTTCAATGAGTAAGAGAAGAAGAAGAAGAAGAAGAAGAAATGTTATTTTTTCATTATTTATTTTTTTTAAATTTATAAAGTAATTTTTTATTGTATTTATTTTTTAAAATTTATAAAGTATTCTTTTAATTGTATTTGTTTTTTTTTTAATTAAAGTAAAATTTACCTTTTTTAAATTTATAAAGTATTTTTTATTTTATTTATTTTTTAAAATTTAATTAAATTATTTATTTTATTTGAGTTATTTGATAATGCCATACTGTTCCATTAGTATTTTTTTTTTTAATTTATAAAGTATTCTTTTAATTTTATTTGTTTTTAAAATTTAATTAAAGTAAAACTTACCTTGCTAATTAAGATGAAAAGATAATGATCTCTCTGCGATCGATGTATTTACTTTCAATAACAGATTGCGAATGATGAAATCACACAATCTTTTCGCATATATCCAAACACAACTGGATTTAACCGGTTACAACAACACACACGTTTGTATTAGTGACTCAGATTGGCGACGTCAGACCGCGTCGGACCCACAATTCTTCAGTCGAGCGCCGCGTCCCGCACGGTAAACGTCTCTCTCTCTACGTCGCTTTGCGCCGCCTCTGACGCACGCGCGCAAACACACACGCACACCGCCGCCTGGTGCACGATCTACGACGAGAACCTCTCCTCACTCTCTCTCTCTCTCTCTCTTTCTCTCTCGCGGTGACGCCAACTCCCGACGCCGTCGCCTGGATGACCAGGATCATCCTCGCGAGGTACGTCTACATTTTTTTCACACCGCCGCCTCCCGGTGCTCGAGTCACAACGACGACGACGAAGACCTCAAGCGAGGCTACAGCACACGTCACAATCCAAGATGGCCGACCACCACAACTATCTTGGTGGGCAACGTCGCCACTGACGTCACAATCCAAGATGGCCGACCACCGCCATCGTGGTCACCATCTTGGTCGCCATCTTAAAATGTCGGACAAAATGGCGACCAAGATGTGGAACGGTCGCCTTCTTGGATGACGTCATTTTGGCGCCGTACGCCTTTTTCCGTACTACTCCGAAGCACATGTACCACTATGCGAATGATGCAACTGCCACTTGACTGTGCGCCACGTACTTGTGAATTGCATATGTTATGCGGCGTTGCGTCGAAAATTTAAATTACCGAGTAATATTCGTCAAATCTTGGGCAGTGATAATGTAGTTTTAGACCGGATGTTTATATTCTTTCGTAGTGTTGCTCTTAAACATAAAATTTGATTATGTTGCGTATAGTTTGTATTTGAAAAGTTTTTAATTTAATTTTTATGTTTTGTGTTGGTTTTTAATCTGTTATCTGAGAAGGGGCCTTTACACCCTCTCGGATTTTGTTAAATTCTATGTTTATTTAAATTTTATATTGGTTTTTGTGTTCATTTTTATGTTTCTTTTAAATAATTTTATTATATTTCTCAGATTTCGACTGTCAATTTAGCTGTAAGTTTTTAGTCATTAGTTTTTACTTCATTTTTAATATTTTAGTTTTTATTTTAGTTATAGTTTTTATGTCAGTCCTTAGTCTTTTTGTTATCTGAAAATGGGCCCTTTACAACCCTCTCGGACTTCTTAAAATTTTATTTATTTTTAGTTACATTATATATATATATATACTTTTTATTTATTAGATTTACGAATATTTTAATTCTATGTTTACAGCTGTGATATTAATTTTAAATGTATTTTAAGAAAATTTTTTTCTGTGATATTAGTTCTAAGTTTTTTTTGTTTAAATTTTTAGACCGTTTGTAGTTAATAGTTTTCTTTTATAAAATTTCATTATTCCGAGAGATAATAACGCGGAAGCGTTTTACACTCTCCCCAAAAAAAAAAAAAAAAAAATTATAGAATTGTCGATGTGAATATCATATAAATGTTCATCTTCAATGTATTTTTTTCAACGTTGACAACATGCTCACAGACATTGTTCCACTCAGTTTGAGACACTTTATGAAATTCCTCTTCAGCTAACTTAAGAACGTCCGACATGTTAAAAGTTGTATTTATTTTAGCTACTTGCCCTTTAGCTTGACTCCACATCACTTCAATGGCATTTAAATCAGGTGATAAGATGGCAAACGTAGAACTATGTGATCATAATTTTCGAAAATGTTATTTAATAGAAATTTTTTTGATTTTCTTTGTGTAATTTTAAATTATATAATACAGTCTTCGTCATACCAGAACAGTTATTCGTTGTTCGGCTAACTATTTTATCATATCGCTTTTTAAAGAGTTCAAATTTGGCTGTTTTTGTAGCAGAGCGTTGTGATACGATGCGTTATCTAGTACAATGACGGACCAAGGTGGCAAGTTGGGAATACATTTTTCCCGAAACCATTTCGTGCATTTTTCGGAACCCATCGATTTGTGTTAATATTCTTTCTTATTTAAGTGTTATGTAAGTGAAGCATTGTTAATGAATCTTTTACTATAGCCGACATGAACAATTACTAATAGTGAGCCCTTGGTTACTGTGGTGTTCAGTCCCTCATGAAGGTTTGTTGTGTCTACCCACTATTTTACTACTGTGACGCATTACTACTGTGAATGTAGGTTTTATCCGTGTATACAACTGGTATTTCTTCTTCGCGAAACAGGGAGATTTATCGTAGAAATTTCATTCTTTGCATTTTAATGATATGCCATTCTCTCAGTATTTTCCGATTATCTTCTGCTTTTTCCCATCTAAATCCCATTTTACATAATATTCTCCTTAAAGATCTTTCACTGCCTTTCACGGGCTCTTTGCATAATTCTCTTCACAGTAGGAATGCATTTTTCGGTTACATAAAATTTATTTATTAAACGACTCAAATCATCCATGTCAAACAAATCTAAATTGCATACAGTGCGGACGATTACATGTTTTCTCAGTGAAATGAACACGGATGGCTTCTCAGTTTCATTTGATTTCCCTTCTGCTATAATTCTTTGGACCGTTCGTTCTGATACTTTTGTCGTTTGAACAACCGTATTCAGCACTAGTTTTCCCCACTATTCCGGTTCTGACATTGTTTTATAAAAAGAAATTGTAAACATTGAATACTATCTCCCTCTCCTGACTATGAATTACTACCTTTCCTCCTAACTTGTGCGTTTTAAAAGAAAATAATTGTATGGAAATATTAAAAATTTACGTGACTGAATTTATAACAAAGCCTTAAATGAAAACAACACGACAAATAATAAAAATAAATCACTGATAGCTATTCACTTCATTAACTAAAATATACTCCACAATAAATATTATTTTTCTATAATATTCTAGAACATAATTACAAGTGATGTGTGACGTGATTCTTCACAGTGGAACGATTAGAGTAGATTAAAAATAAGTAAATGAAATCCTTAGAATTGTGTGTTGTGTTTACAACAATTCATAAATAACACATTATTCATGAATGATTTTACTATTATTAGTTGCTATACAACAGGAAGTAGGCTTAGATCACATCAGTATATAATTTAGAATAAAACTCGACAATTACATATGCTACAGAAAGTTTATGAAATCTGCTTTTTATATATTACCATATCATAAAAGACATAAAAAAATGACAATGTTTTTAGTTTGCTTGTAACAGAGTCCAATGCATGTAAAATGCTAGTACATAGACTTTCAGTCTCTGTGCTAACATATGTGCCCGCTAGTCTAACTTTGTTTTAATCAAACCAAGATCACCTTTTAAGTGTAAATTCATTTCATTAAACCATGTGTGTAAATATGACTTTTTTTATTATACAACATCAGACAAACATTTATATGTATTTTAATGAGGAAGATGAGATGAATAAATTGATGGCTGAAATGCTAGACCCTTGCCGGGATAAAACTGAGACCAAATAATCTAGAAGGCAATGCATTGAAAACAAAATTTAGCACCATGGAATTATCTGAATTTTGGATATCATTAAAAGATGAATATTCACTCCTAAGAGGTAAAGCTCAGAGAATTTTAATTGCATTTAGGACTTCTTATTTATGTTAAGCTGGGTTTTGGGCAGTTCCTGTTTAATTCTATTATTTGAGAAAATGCACAGCAATCAACTGGCTCATCCATCCCACTAATTATCATAAATATTTAAATATGTTCAATTACAATTTTTTGTGATAATGATAGTAAATAGTTTAGATTATATTTTAGAGTTGCCTATGAAAAACGTGTAACCTTTTCATTCAAAAATAAAGAAAAACAAAAGGACCAAATGAGATCCTTCTCCTTTTTTAAAAGCAGTTAAAAAATAAACAACCAGTTAATTTAAAATGTTTCTTTTATTTTTTTTGGAGGATTTTGAAGTCACAGTGGACCACTTTAGTCAACTCTGCTTCATCTTTTCTTTTTATTTTTCTTCTTGATTGCTTCCCAAAACTTCTTCATTCTGTCCGATCTTGTTTTTTTTTTGTTCTTCAGGACAAACGCTCATTGTTGTTTTCTTTTCTTTAATTTTAAATCTGGAGTTTGCTTATTTTAGTATTTTTATATTGCCAGTTTTGTTTCGTAAATCTTCTATTGTGATTTCTAGTTCTTACATATTTTGTTAATTTTGGTTATCCAGGTCGGTGTTTTGGAAATTTTCCAGTATTTCTCGACCAGCTTCCTGACGAGCCTGTTTGGTTCTATTCTTATTTTGTGCCCAATGAAGGAGATTCTTTTCTTTCTAAAGTAGTCTAGAGCTGGTTCTATGTCTTTATGTAGCTCTTGGTTTGGTATGAGTCCGCATTCTCTCCCATCAGTAAGTTGGCTTTTATATATGCTTGTTCTTAGAATTCTTCTTTCTATTCTTTGCATCTCTGCTGAGTAGGAAATGCTGGATCTTAGCTTGAAGAGTGTTTAGCTTTCATACGATATTATACAGTTTGGTCTGATTACAGTTTTGTAATGTTTAAGTTTGGTATCTATTGAGATGCATCTTTTGTTATATGTTATTTTGGTGGTATTTTGCGCATAATTGAGCTTTTGTGTTCTTTCTTTCCAGTTTATTTTTTCTTTAAGGTCATGTGTGATATTTACTCTTAAATATTTAAACCATTCAATTAGCTCGACTTTGTGTTCGTTTATGATTACGTGGTTCAATACCAGGGGATTTATGGTCATTATTCTAGTCTGTTTATATGATATTCTTAGGCCTATTTTGCCTGCTAGTTCTTCCAATGAAGTTACTTGGATTCTAGCTTCTGGGATGCTATTTGCTAGAAATGCTAGGTCATCTGCAAATCCTAGACAGTTTACTTTGATTTGGTTTACATGTTTCCTTGCTTCAATTGTTACATGTGGTGATCTTTTTTGCATCATTCTCTCATTACATATTTTAGGGCGGATTTGAAGAGCAGTGGGGATAGTCCATCTCTTTGTCTTAAATATGTTTTGATTAGGAATGGTTCTGATGTTTCTCCTCTGAATTTAATTTTATTTTATATTAATGGATTATGTGTCGGTTAACATTAGTTCTATCATTTTTACTAGTTTCAGGTGTAATCCTAAGTTTCTTAGTATTTTCAGCATTGATGGTCTATGAATATTTTTCTAGGCTTTTTGAAAATCTATTTTTGTGTATATCCATTTTGTGTAAATCCATTATTTATTTGAGAGTGATTATTTGTTTAGGACAGCTTCTCCAGGATCTAAATCCCCGCTGATATTCTTCCAGTTCATTTTCGAGTTGATCTTTTATTTATTCAGTATTATTCTTGAGTATTTTATATGTGAAATCTATAGTGAAATTCCTCTGTAGTTTTCGGGGTTGATTTTGTCTCCTTTCTTGTGTAGTGGGTGTATGAGTGCAGTAGTCCAATGTTTAGGTAATTTTTCTTCTTAACAGATTTTTTGGAGATTTTCTAGAAGTGACTTTTAGTCTCCTTGGAGGAGTACTTCCAAAGTTCTACCACTGTTTGGTCTTTCCCGCTTACTTTGTGATTCTTCATTTCTTTTAATGCTTGGTTTAGTTCTTTTAGTGAAGGTAGGTTTATTTGGTTTTGGTTTGATTTGATAAGTGTGTTTGTGTCAATTTGGAAGAGTTCTTTGGGTTCTTCACAATTTAGTAGTTTTTTTGAACGTTTTAGCTAATATTTCTGCATTTTGTTTATTTGTGAGGGTTTACTATCCTCATCTTTTAGGATTAGAGTTGGAGGTTCATATTTTTGTATTTATGTTTTAAACAATCTGTAGTATTTCCTTGTATTATTTTTATTGCTTTCAGTTTCAATTGTTGTAGTAGGTCTTTTTGGAATTGTCTTTTGGTGTATCTTATTGTTTTGTGGGTTTCTTTTCTTTGTTTTGTTAGATTCAACTGAGACTCCTCTGATTGGTCACATTGGTGTTTGATCCAACTTTGGTGTCTTTTCTCTACTGCGATGTCACAATCTTTATTACACCATTGATGCTTGGCTCTTGGTTGGATTGGAACAATGAATTTTGCTGAATCTTTTAGCTTTGTTGTGAGTTTATTTAATCCTTTTTCATTTATATTTTTGGTTGTTTCTTGGTAGTTTTGTTTATTTATTAGATTGTCTGTGTTGCATTCCTTTTTGGAATATGTTTTTTTTTTTTGGGAAAGTTCGGAAATTTCTTGGAGTATAGTAAATGTTTCTTTACTATAGTGTAACTTCTGTCAGAAGTATTCTAGTCTAACACAGATATTTCTTAAAAATTTGAGTCGCATTTTGAACATATCTTTCTGCAGCAACTTTCTGAGTATGATAGAAAATGAGAGGTAATTACTAGTGATGGATGGAAAAAGTGTCTTTTATTAAACTGATCCTACTGGTTGGATAGCACACCTTGGATTTTTCCGTAGCAAAATTCTATTTTTATCTATTTTCTGAAAGATGATTAGTCACTAAAGTAACCCTGGGCTGCTAACTGGACTGATTTGAAACATTTGTGAAGTTTGATATTTACAATTTTTATGAGGTGTTTTCAAGCAGAAGGCACTCTCTCATGTTCTCTTCTTCAGATTGGCCCTGTTTTCAAATGTGATCATTTTAAGGATTTATACAATAGTATAATAAGATATTATGTTACTTTCTCTACAACTTACTCAAGGAACATTTTTTAACGTACTTACTGTAAGTAGACATAATATTTTTTTTTTAATATACACAGAAGTGCTGAGAATATATATATATATGTAAAACAACATCATAGATACTTGAGAACTCAAAAAAAAATATCGTGATTAAAAACTATTAAGTGTAAGGGATGTCATATTCTTTTTTTTTCATATTATGAAGGAAATCTACTAAAATTATTAATTTCTGCAAAAGGATGCTGTCCTAATGACTTCCTAGAACTCAGACTTTCTTTTTCCTGTTTAGCCTCCGGTAACTACCGTTCAGATAATACTTCAGAGGATGAATGAGGATGATATGTATGAATGTAAATGAAGTGTAGTCTTGTACATTCTCAGTTCGACCATTTCTGAGATGTGTGGTTAATTGAAACCCAACCACCAAAGAACACCGATATCCACGATCTAGTATTCAAGTCTGTGTAAAAATAACTGGCTTTACTAGGACTTGAACGCTGGAACTCTTGATTTCCAAATCAGCTGATTTGGGAAAACGCGTTCACCACTAGACCAACCCAGTGGGTTCCTAGAACTCAGACTAGACCCTTGACAACTCACACCCTGCAACAGGAATTGCATATAAAAGCAAATCTTCCTTAATTGACTGGAAGCCGTCTAATTTAAATTAAATGACTACAAAGTTTTAAGATGTCCAAAATAATTGTGTTATTAAATGAACTGACTATATTCAAAAGGAAGAAAGTTTTCATTTATCATTGTATTAAGTAATATGTGCTGAATATCATGATAAGGAAAGCCTATAACAATGTGTTTAGTGTTTTTCTGTTGCTCTGATGTAGCTGGCAGATATAGTTACAAGTTATGGAAAATTTGACTGTTACCCTAACATTTTTGATGTCTTGTCAGTATGTCAGGCTCATCCATCCCACTAATTATTATTAAATGGAAGTGTATTATGGCATGAATATTAGACACATAAGAACATTCTTTGTAATATTGGTCCATGAATACAAGTACAGTGAATACAGTATCTGTGAAGATACTTACCTTGGGAATATGTATAAAGAAGAGTTTTTTTTAGCAGGGAGGATGAGATAAAGTGGCAATTTTGTAGCATATGAAAATTCCAAGCCTGACCAGGATTTGAATCTGGGACCTCTGGATGAAAGACCAAGATGCTACTACTTTCACCATTGAGGCTGGCATAAAGAAGGCTGGCATTGAGGCTGGCGTAAATTTGTAACTTCACTCCACTGACATGACAAATGTGTGATAGACAGAATCATATTGATCTTTGAAGTTGTTTATCCTAAACTGTGGGACTATAATTTATATGCAGTTTGCATCTATCTGTGAAAAGTTTAAAAATGAAATTTGAAGTGTTTTAAATTGAATATTATTGTGGCTAACATTTTGCTTACTCAGTACTCCTTTCTCTAAGCTGCATTTGATTTTGAGTAAGATTTAGCAATGACTATAGGCCTCTCAAATCAAAAGAAGCGCTACACTCTAGTGTAGCGCTTCTTTTCTAAAGTGAGTGGACAAATCTGTTTGTCCACTCACTTTATCCTTACAGCTAATTTATGCAGAATATTGTAAATAACCTCTTTGTTCTCCTGTATCAATGATTAAAAAGTGCTTCATGTAGATAGAGAAAAGTTTAGTGGGTTTAGAGTTCAATCTCAGATTAACTACCTTCTTAGATAAGAATACTGCTCACTGAATCTATCATCTTCCAATTTTACCAAAAACGAAGGGTGTGCTGTTCTCCAAGGCATAACCTTGTTGCAGTATTTTGTGTAGAATTAATAATGTCCGTATACACTTCCATAAAGATAGGAGACATAATCAATACAGGATCTAATCAGTTTTTTGTAAATCATTAAGCAAATTAAGGTGAGACCTCAACACTTGCCACCATTAGTCTTCCAGGTAGTTAGAGATTATGAAGAGATGAATAATTATTTTAAAAATACATTTAATGCATTTAAATTATTTATACACCTACACTTCATTAATGTGAGACTGGACAACTTTTATGTGGTTGCCACGAAGGGAACGTTTAACCGAAATTTCTTCTTACGCTTTAAAACATTAAAGCAATATTGGTAGTGTTAAAGAAGTGATTTTAATTTTAAAAAATTGGCCAGGTTATTTTAAAGATTTTGAATTAAAAAAAAGGTTTACCAACATGGGGGATTAATCCTTTCAGTATATAGAGTTATTGCATAACAAATAAATGTAATACTTGTAATAAATTTTTACTACACGATAAGTAAATTATTTTTTTCTAAGTAATTCGATTAAAATCTATTTATGCTTCAGAGCGCGGAATATTTTCAAAGTAAGAGCAATTTTTCTGGCGACAGTTTACTACAATGGTTACAATCACTCGCCATCTTGCCTATGGTGTGTGTTCTATTTATTAAGTGTTTGTGGTTGTTTTTCTATGTAAACTGCGTATTATACTTTTACTTCTGTTTGCATTGTTGATAATCTCATCACAGATGAAGACCGAAGACAAGGATTCTCTTAAGAGAGAGAGCGATTGTGAGTACTGGATTAAATACTTTGTGATACTTTTATTGATTGGGTTACGTTAAAGGAAAATCGTTAATTTCTGTAAGAAAATGTTTTCACTTGCTATAACCGATTTGTCTTGCGGTTTTTTAAATATTTTTTATCTATGTATCTTTCTTTCTTTCTGTATTATATCTACCGGCTTATTACGTTTCGTATTGTTTTACGTGCACAATGTTTGAGAGTATTATGTCAACATTTTAGACCTGAAAGAGACGGAATTGTGGTTATTAGTTTTCTCATAGTTTACAAGTTTTTGTAATTTTCGGGTTTGTTTGTCTCATTTCTTATAGTGACTAGTTATTAAAACAAACAGGTGAAATTTGCCGTTAGCATTTTTTGGTATGTGTTCATAGTTGCAGCTGGTGGGTGATAATTTCGCTCTAAATGTTTTAAAAGAAAAATCCCTGTACGTTATGTCTTTATTTATCATGTTGTTGGTGCATAGTTACGATTATAATTAACTGCGGTGTATTATATTACTATCTCTTGTAAGTGAAACTGGTGGTTCTGCCTTTAATTTACATTTCTGTTAATGAAGTTTTTATTGCTATTCTATTAATCCATTGTACACATATATCAACTACCATTTCTGTTTTTCTTGAACACTACATTTCTTGCAAGATGTAATTGTTAATTTATTTATTCACTTCCTCTAATGAGTTAAAAAATGGTGTATTAAATTGTTTCGCAAAAGAAAGATACTACTCCTTTCTACCGAGATCAATTGATTGCTTTATGCTACCTATTGTCTGATGATTGACCTGAGTCAGAACATATTATAATGTAAGGATGCATTGTTGTTGGGGACCTAAAAAACCAGTAGGTTTACAAGCTCCATGAATTTATTTATTTTACAGTTCTTACAAAAAAAGATGGAAAAAACATTACATTGTTAAAACAGTTTTGTAGTAATGTTCAGTCTAGGTTTATTAGCATTTTACTAGTATTTATAGTCCATGTTAATTATAATTATTATTTGCATAAATTAGATACAAAGACAGTCACATTGCTAAGTTTTTTGTCAGAAGAATTTTCTGTATTGGGCTGAATCATTAGACGAAAGGATTTCAACTTTTCAGCATTTAAACGATAAAAAATTATATTTTTGTACATTAGTGATGATGGGTTATCATTCACTGATGTTGATGCTTGCGTCACAGTTTAATTAGATTAAAATAAGTTCATTAGTGGTCACTCTATAATGATATTAAAGTAGGCTACATACATAGGTGTTTACAAAATTTGTAATAACCCATTTTTATGTAGATGAGCAGTTAAACCGGTCAATCTACAGCCCAGATCATGCAACTCATATCATTCTAGTGTATACTTGAAAACTGACATAAGCTTAAAAAAATGACACTTAGCTTAGTTATGACACAATTTATATTAATTTTTTCAGAATATTTTATATACACTAGATTTCAAGGAATGAAGAGAAGTAATTTCAGGGTACTTGTTTGTTACTGGACTGCCAATTTTTTTTCACTTTTTCTGATGCAATTTCTTTGTCAAAAAACATATTAAATGTATTATTATGCATTAAACAAAAAATATGTCTGTTAGCAAGCAAAGTGAGTGTAGGTTGTTTGTTTAAATTATGTTGACTGTGTACTGACAAATCGTGTGTATATCAACGTAACCTAACTTATGCTCGCTTCACTTGCTAACCTTGTCTAATTAACGTTGAATATGCATATTAAACACTATTTAACATTAATTGGACAAGGTTAGCAAGTGTAGGCTATGTATGGTTGGTTATGAGTTTTATAGTTTATGATTTCTCAGTGCACGGGGACAACATAATCAAAAGTGTTTTGTAATTTTTATTTTTTATTAAAAATTGTACTTTTTCCACTGTAAATAAACATTATTATTCATTTTCTCATGAACTCTGAAGAAGTTGCATAAAAAGAAAGTGGCGGTGTGATAACAAACAAGTACTAGTTGTAGTTCTATTTCATAGATAAACGTTAAACTAAAATCTTTCAAGTTAGTAGTAAGAAACTTAACAGACACACAATTGATTACACCTTGAGAGAGATTGAATCGAGTAATAATTATAAAAATGAATGTGAAACAATGATATACTAGAAACAAACAAAAGGCTGTATTAAGAAATAAAGAAGTCAATTATCATGTGCTGGTGCTTTTCAACAAATCTGAGTTTTCTTATTACAAGAAATGTAAACCTCCTAACTGATAGTGAGCTTTTGCTTTGGTAGTAAATTTTACAAAAAACCTAAAAAACTATTACCATCTTCACATATAGATTTCTGCGCACAAATTAAAAACTTTTTATTTTTAATGAAAATCAGTTTTGCTAATTCAATTATGAAACTTATAAATTAAACTGAATATAGGTTATGAAAACAAAGATTATATTATAAAATCCACTACTTTAACCAAATATAGGCTGCCTTAGGGTTACTCATTTCAGTGACTGAAAAGGGCCAACTTCATAAGGGAATGAAATAAAAGTAATCAACTATAGTTTTAACATATTACCAATAGAAAACACCACCATATAAGTATCAGGTTGTTAAGCTAAACAAATTAATACTTCTGTGAGTATCAAATTTAACGATCAATATATGATACATATATTGCAATAGTAAATTAAATATTTTTTATTTAAAAACATTGGCAACTTTAAAATCTGGTAACTGTTTGATTTCATCAGGTTACTTTCTAGGCAGATTTTTTTTTATAAGAACCTCTTTTTTATAAAGCTTTTTCTAATATATTACAAGTTATTGTCTAGGGTAATTGTAATACACGAGGTCTGTAAATAAAGTAATGAGACTGATTCAGAAAAACTTTTATTTACAATCCAATATACATGGATTCTATCACCTTTGAAATATTTCCCTTGGGAAACCTCGCAATGCGTCAAACAGTTTTCCAACGTTTCATAGCAGTGTTGGAACTCAGAAACCGGAATATCTTTCAGATGGTCGGTTACATTTCTTTTTTGTATGTTTTCTACTGTTCCAAAATTGTGTTCTTTGAGGTGTTTTTTTTAAAATCTGGAACGGGAAAAAGTCACAGGGACTCAAGTCAGGTGTAATAAGGTGGTTGAGGAACCACAGGAATGTTTTTTTTTGCCGAAAACTCATTAATTGAGAGTGCAGTGTTACAAGGTGTATTGTCATGATGGGAGGATCTGGTTGTCTGATGGGTGGTCTCACATTGGTAACTCTTTTCCATAGTCTTTCAAGTATTTCTCAGTAAACATATTGATTTACAGTCTGTCTTGTAGGCAAAAACAACTTGTGGAGAATGCCATTATTATCGAAGAAAAAAATAAGCATGGTTTTGATTTGCTCATTTATGCTTTTTTGGTACGTGGTGAATTTGAAGTGTGCCTTTCCTTGCTCTGGCGTTTTGTTTCTGGGTTTCACCAGTATTAACATTTCTTAGAAAATCAGGATCAGTTTCACTTTGCCCTAGAAGATTGCGGCACACTTCCACCCTGTTGTTTTTCTGTTCAACAGTGAGGTTTTTTGGGACCAATTTTGCTCAAACGTTTTTCATGTCCATTCGTTTGTCAAAATTTGATGGACTGAGGTATGGTTCAAATTCAAATATTCTCCAATCATTCTGAAAGTTAATCACCAGACGTACCGTATCAAGTCTTTGATTCACTCAATACTATCACTTTTTGATGTTAACAGTCTTCCAGAGTGTGGATTGTCCACAACTGATTCCCGGCTATCTGAAAATGCTTTAAAGCACCAAAAACTCGGGCTCCTGACAGTGCGTCATCTGCATTCGCCCTTTTCAATTTTGAAAAAGTTTCAGTAGCATTCTCAACGTAAAACCTGATTGCACAACGTAGCTCATAATTAGTGTTATCACTAATTTTTGCATTGCACAACAAAAACTTGTTTTCTGAAAAGTTTATTTAGGTCTCATGTGGCAACAATAGACTAAAAATATTAATGCCTAATACACTGGGTGTTTCTAAAATGTTGGGCTGGCTATACTTTTTCAGATTCTACTTGTAAAACTAAACAAAAAATATCCTTAGGAAAAATGGTGGTGATTTATCCTTCATTCTCCTCTGGTCAGCCATTTTGATATTTTTTATATAAAACTTTATATCTCAAGTTTAGATAGAGGAATCGCATTAATATTTGGTAAACATCTTGGTAATAATGTTTTAAAATTAGCAAAAAATCAGGAATTAAATACCTTCGTAAATTACAAAATGGCAGCCATGTTTATTTCTCAATCTGTTATATCTCCGTAAATATTAGTTTTATCAAAATTTATGTTATTTGCTAAAATGTTAAGCCCTTTGTTTTGAATAAAATGATGTTTTATTTTTTAAAATTGGTTAACAGATAGCAGAAAATTGATGTTGTAATTTTGTGTCTGTTTTCATGTCCTCCACTTTATGTTCAATTTGATTAAATATTAATTGCTTTTATTTATTGTTAATTCTGGTATTGTAGATTAATGTCAAATTAAGTAATAATTTTTTCACAATAATAGACTTAATGATTAAAAAAAAATAAAATAACTACCTGTGATAATCTTACGTTAATTATTGTAGAACATTAGGTGTACTTAAACAGTTAACAATTGTTAAAAGTTATTAGAGATGATCAAAGTGTCCACCATTAGAACTTACACAAGTCTCTAGTCTTTTTCTGAGAGATTGTCTTAACCATTCAAAAATTCCAGGAGTAGTCCTAATTTCTTGAAATTCATTTTGGATCCTTTGTTGAAGATCCTCAATGTTGAGTTGAATAAACAATAATATGTTTCAAATGGCCGTACAGGTAGATAACAAGAGGTTTTAAGTAAGATTATCGGGCAGGCCAAGGCACTGGCCCCCACGAACTATCCAGTTTTCATGGAAGGTTTCATGCAGGAAATCTGATACCAACTGACTGAAATGTGCTGCAGCTCCATCATGGTGAAACCACATATTTCCTCTTAATTGTAGAGGTAGGTCTTCCAAAAAAATGTGGAAGATTTTCAGTTAAATGGGCAAGATAATTTTCCCCATTTAAACGGTTTGGTAGAGTGACGGGACCCAAATGATAGTCATTAGAAATACTGGCCCATATGTTCAGGGAAAATCTTAGTTGATGGCTACTTTGGAAGGTACCATGAGGATTCTTGTCCCTCCAGATACACTGGTTGTGGTAGTTTTGAACATCATTCCTGCTAAAAGACGCTTCATTTTTACATCGTTAACATGATCAGCAGTAATAGTTGCTGTGTAAAATTGTTCAAAAGTGAAAAATTAATATCAATTTTTTATTATTATTTAATATTAAATCTTATTGTGAGAAAATTATTACTTAATTTGGTGCTAATTTACAATACCAGAATTAACAATAAATAAAAACCATATTTAATCGAATTGAATGTAAAGTGGAGGACATGAAAACAGACACAAAATTACACAATTTTCTGCCATAACTCTGCTATTTGTTAACCAATTTTAAAAAATAAAACATAATTTTATTCAAAACAAAGGGCTTAACATTTTAGCAAATAACATAAATTTTGATAAAACTAATATTTACGGAGATATAACGGATTGAGAAATAAACATGGCTGCCATTTTGTAATTTACGAAGGTATTTAATTCCTGATTTTTTGCTAATTTTAAAACTTTATTACCAAGATGTTTACCAAATATTAATGCGATTCCTCTATCTAAACTTGAGATATAAAGTTTTATATAAAAAATATCAAAATGGCTGACCAGAGGAGAATGAAGGATAAATCGCCATTTTTCCTAAGGATATTTTTGTTTAGTTTTACAAGTAGAATCTGAAAAGTGTAGGTAGCCCACTATTTTATAAACACTCTGTTTATCAGCGTTTCATATAACCATATGTTTACTAGTAATTTTACAGTATTGCCACTTTGGCTGCCAGAAAAAACTAGTCTCATTACTTTATTTACAGACCCCATACAGTTTGCCTTATACATCTGGTCTTGACCTGTTTCATAGATTGTGATTTATTTTTAATACTTATACCGCTCAATATAGTAAATATTATATATCACGCAAATAGTAAGGAGTTTATTTATTTATTATTCTTTTGTATTATTAATTACGGACAACCCAGTGTTCAGTGATTTGCACTAAATATAAGATGAATGGTGTTTTTGTGTATGATTAAACATAGAGCCACTGTATGAAGTGTGACTTCAATAAATTATCCCGTATATCTTCTTAACAGGAAAAAGAAATCCTTGTTATAGGGGAGATTGCTTTAAAGTCAGTTTTTCCTTTACTACTGTATTATAACAAATAGTTCACAGAGTGTATGTGGGTTTTTCACATTTAATTCATGCCAGTTTTTATCTTAAAGAAACAGTGTAGAACTTGACTGAAAGATATCAACAGAATTTTTGGCCCAGACAATTTTAAGGTACGTGTCAGTACCATGCATTAGTATCATTATAAAAAAAATCAATTTCATTCTATTTCATTCCAATTCAGAATTAACTTGTTGGGTTTGAACCTTCTTTTCATTGATTTTGTGAATATTTTTCTAAAATAGGTAAATTAAAAACTTACTTTTATTACTGTGTCAGTTGTCCTGTAGTTAATATTCCAAGCATTTTAACCACGTATGCTACTTTATTGAATGCAGTATCAGTAATACAGGTTTTTTTTAAATTTAATAAATTTTTTTATAATCATTTATTATGGTACAAATAGTACTGATACTGTCAGTTACGTTCAGTTTAAAATTTATTAAAAGTTGTCAGACTTACTCTGGCAATACAAGTAGTTCAGCCATTTCATTTATGTATTAATTAATTATTAAACTTTAGGAAAGATAAATATGATACTATTTACCTAATAGTAACCTTTCAAGTGTGAGATGAAACTAATATTATTATAAACTTATTACATCATATACTTCTGAGAAAGTTGTATTTGATCAAAGCAATTTTATTTTTGTGTGAGGCATTTGTAAGTCAGTATTTAAAAAAAAATTAACTTAATCTACCTTTTTTGTACTCATATAAATTTCACCAGATTTTATTCTATGAGGCTTGGGTGATAAATTTTGCACATATGTGCATAGCATGGGAATGAAAAGAGATATTTGAAAGAAATAAAAAAAAAAATAAAAGTACAGTACCGTAGCTACAAAATGCAGTATTTATTTTTCAATATAATCCCCGTTTACACTGATATACTTTTCCCAATGTATGACAAGTTTTTGCATTCCATCACTGAAAAATTCTGGCAGTCTCTCGGATCCAAATGGCCACCACAGCTTCCTTCACCTCATCGTTGGTGGTGTAATGATTACCTTTGAGATCCCTCTTGAGATGAGGGAAGAAGTGGAAGTCACACTTGGGCCAAATCCGGCGAGTATGGTGGATGTGGAATATGCTCAAACTTCAGCTTGCAAAGAGCCATCGTAGAGTTTGTGCGGTACCCATTGTGCACAGATTTTATGGTAACCCAATTGCTTGATAATATGGTCTACTTATTCTTTACATATGCCTAACTGAATAGCGATGGTTTGCTGGGTGATTCACCCGTCACTTTGAACTAAATCATTCCTTCTTTCGATGTTTCTCATCAGTCACAGAAACTGATGATCGTTTACTGAGAGTTGCATCCTAAATTGTCACCTTACCAGCTTCACATTCACAAAATTTCAACACCCACCTATTCACAGTATTCCTGTCAATAGTTTCACTACCGTAAACTGCTTTTAAATGATAAAAAAAATTTGTAGGATTCACATTTTCTGCTATTAAAAATTTGATCACTGCGTGCTGTTTTAACCATGTTGACATATTGGCCATACTCGACTCCATTTTAACTGCAACTGAAAACAAACCAGTAAACGGATTTCAACGTATTATTGCAGGCTTGTAGATTGGATTTTAGCTATCATGTGCTTCCACGCCCAACTCGATCATACCTTTTGTCTCCATGTAGCATGCTAGTGTGCAAAATTTATCAGCCGAGCCTTGTATATAACCTACTTTATTTTTATAAATCATTTGTTATTGAATTAATATAATTATTTTTATATTTCCAGTATTTGTATTAGTTTTTCCAGGTTTTTTTTTCCAGTTCTACTTAAGTTTTTTCTGTAATTTTTTATTTACTTTATTATATCATGTTCTTTAGTAATTCTTGCAAAATTTTTAATTAGAACCTCTGTTACTCTGTTAGTAGCTATATGTGAATGGTAGACTATACTAACTTTGTTGTAGAACTATTAATTTTCTAGTTATTGGCAATTCCTCATTCTAATTAATCAGTTTTTTGTAATGTTGTACAGGAAATTAATTCTTTATTTTTAATCTCCAGTGTACATGCTATATTTTTGTGAAAGCTGCTTCACAATGATCTGAAATAATCTATTTATTGTGAATTACAAGAAACTGGTTCTTTTCTGTTTTCCCCCCACAATGGATTTTTTTAATGTTATGTGTTAGTAATTGTTCATGTTATAATTATAGGCATATAATTATAAATATAATCTAACCAAACTTAACCTACACTCACTAGTTAAGGTTAGCGAGTGAAGTGAGTGTAGGTTAAGTTTTGTATTAAGTTTATATTTATAATTGCTCGGCAAATACCTCCAAATTCCATATAAATATAACATTTACAATTACTAATATGTAATGTAAAAAAAAAAAACTTGGAGGAAAACAGAAAAGACCTGAAAACCTGAAACTGCATCCAAAGCCTTTAAAAAATTAAAAGTTAAATTGAGCAATGAAATCCCCTGCCTAAACCTGAATTGCTTATTTGACAGAATTAAATCCTCATTCCAAATTGTTAGCAGGTTAATAGTAAATAGTTTTTCTAAAATTTTTGTTTATTAGCAATCATTAGATTACACTTTGCTGCTGAATAATATTTTAAATCTGTATTTTAAAGCTTGTGTCTGTTACTTTATGACAATATTTTTTCTATTTTCGTATTTATTTTTAGTTTCTAATTTACTGAAGAAGAATCGTTAAAAAAATTTTGTTAACATATTTTAGATCTGATGGAGGCAACTGGTCATTTCTATTGTTTACAGTTAATAATTTTAAAAACCCTTAATTCTAATTTTTTGTTCATACTTCTCTGTCTATTTCCATTTGAAATAATTTCCTGAAAAATAACTTCCAAGATTTATATTTATCAACATGCACATATAAAACTGCCAACTAATATTTGAAGATAGGGAACACTATACAATTGCTAAATTTTCAATAAACTATTAACAATTTCTTATTTTCCGAATTCATCAGTCATTTTTTAATACAATTTATTATTTTCTCAAAGAAAAGTATTTTTCATTTATTTTATCTTGTTATAATTCCATGAGTAACATCACTTATTGAAAAGTTTAATGATCACACAAACATTTTAAAATGGCCGTAACCTGTGCTTAAATATAATGACTGAATTAAGAGAAAAAAATTATAGGGAAAATTTCCTCAAATAGACACTAATAAAGTGGTACTGAGATACCAGTTTTTCTGCTATATAGATGTTAAGTATCAAGTGCCCCTCATTTGTGTACTACCATTTAGTGTCTAATCTGTTTGTGAGCTTTTAACTATTAGTTGTCCAAAAATGGATGACTTATAATAAGGATTAATTTAATTTACATCTTGTTTTTTGTAGCTAATGATAAAGAAGAACGAAAAAGAAGAAGGAAATCACGATGGGGAAATGATGAAAAAGAAAAGTCTTTTATTCTTGGGATGCCGACTGTTTTACCTACTAATCTTAGTAAGGAACAAGAAGAAGCATATCTTTGTAAGTATCTACCTCCATCTATCTACCTTATTTACAGATGATTTTCTATTAATTCAGAACTTTACATTTCTCCTGATTTATGAAGTTATATTATATTATTCCAGGTATATATTTCATTTGCATTTTAGTAGATATTATAATAAAGTCATGTTATTTATTTTTAATATACATTTTTGCAGGTTTTTATGATCTATTTTACATATTAATTATTTATACTTTAATTGCCAAAATTTTATTTAATTATTTTTAAATTGCTTTTTTTAATGCAGGTTTTTAAAAATCATTTTTCTAATAAATTACATCTGGTAACGTTAATTGTAGATTTTTTTCTTTTTAACAGGATTTGCCATCAGTGAGGATTTTTTTTTAATATTTAAAATTTTGTTATTAGTATGCCAATAACAAAATATTTTTATACTAATTTAAAAAAAAAATGTTATAAATAACAATCAATTTTACTGTGTATTCATATAAATTTTAATCTTATTCTCATTATAGACTGCAGCATGTTTTTTTTTGTAATTTAGCTAATTAGGTTTTTTTATGTCAATCAGACATTTGTTCAACTATTTTTTATTAAGTTATTCATTCCTTATTTCAGTGAATTTGCTTTAAAATCAGTACTTTTGTATTTCTATCATAATTATTTGACATGTTTCATATTTTCTGATTGACCACTTTTACTTTTAAACTTTTTCTGTTTGATTCTCTCATAACTTTACTATTTTTTGATTTATTCCATTTCCTATGATTTATTATCTTCTATTTCTACTTAAATGCTGTATAACTTCTCCATCTTATTAGCAGTATTGAGTAGCTAATACTACTATAATAATAATTGATTATGTATATTATATAATTAATATTATATTATAATTATATTATATATTCATATATATTTTAATGTCTCAACAAATGTGGTGGTGCATCTTTATGAAAGGTGATTTACAGTTACATAATTGATGATGTTCCAGTGAAATATTGGACATTCAAATTAAAAAATTAGTGTTCAAATTTGTTAAAAAGAAAATATGCTTATAAAGTGAGCAAGTTATAAATTATACTGAGCCTTACAAATATGTTTTGACCATTTCTTTATTAAAACTCTAGAATCAAACACATTAATTATTATTTTTTTATTTACAGTACGACCATTTTAAGAATTGACCAAGTGCTAAGTAATATGTTGTATTAAAACATGAATTGAATTCTTTTAAAAAGTGGCAATCAACTGTCATGCATTATTTCATAACAAAAATGGTATATTAATTAGTAATCTAGAAATATTGTGGTTTTTCTTTAACTCAAGTCTCAAGTTATTAGTGGGAACAAACATCATAGTAGATTTAATCTTTCTAGTACAGGAGATTATGTTTTATATGAATATTTTTAAGTTCACTATGAATGTCTTGTATGTACAAATTGATGATGTACTTTACAAAGTTACTTGTCTGAAAGTAGTCTTTGTTGTTGGAAACTATTTTCAAACTCTTTAAAAACAAATTATTCTAGTTATATGGGTATATTTTATAAGTTTTTAACATAGCTAGCTTTTCGTAGTCTTTGCTGTAGTAATGTTGATAATTGTAGACTAAGTTGTTTTTTCTGATTCTTTTATACAGTTTTGAAAAAGTGTTGTGTCTAGAACATCCAGATTATAAAAAAAACAGAGGAATAATAAAAAGGAAGTTTGCTGGAGCTGTTTTTTTTTTTAATTCTAGATTAACTTTATTGATTTTTTGGATTGTGTATTTTTTTGAACTTCACCTGAATGAAATTCTAGGTTATGAATCAGAAAACAGTTTAATTTATTTACAAGCATGCTAAGAGTAACCGAAAAATATTGTACAAACCAAATTCGGTTCTCAGACGCCACTTCTGTAAATAGGTTGTTCAATGGCATTGTTGAAATTCAAACAGAGCGACCCTTGAAATTTTTTGTTCATGGTATTTTCATAAGAAGGAATTTAATTTTATTGTTGAATCTGTGCATAAATCTTTTTCCTATGTTTCCTTGCTGTGTTGTAAAATGTTCATATAGTCAACATTTTTACATCTTTTTTAAATAAAATTTACAGCATTATTAACAAAGTAGCTAAGAATTTATGATTTTGGTTTGAAGAAAATGTTGCGTGTTAAATATTCTATCTGTAAGGTAATAAAACTGATAAAAAGACAGTATACCTAGCCGCACTGTAATATTTAATTTCTATTATGTATTATGAAGAATAAACTTATTGTGTCTCACAATTTTTTATTTTTCAAAAATTTGGTAAAAAAATGTTTCAATATTTCATTAAATTCTGATGCCAAGTGTAATTTTTTATATTTTAACAATAAAGTATTTGCACATATTCTGGAACAATTATTTTGGCAAATTTTTTTTTGAATTAGGATGATTTTGCTTACTGTCTTTATATCACTTTTAAATATAAAATATTCTGAATAAGAGAAAACATGCTTAAAAAAAAAGTTGATGGAAGACAACTGCAGTTGTCCAGGTAACTTTGTTGTGTAAGAATTCAAAATCTCAAATTACTTTCTGTAGAAGGTAGTATCCAGAAATAAAAAAAGGTTCAGATGTTTTTATTGGTTTTAAATACATAGAAATCCAGTTTTCCAGAGTGTATTTGAGGTTTTGGATTCTCATGCTATGTCTGACTTAATATTGAAAGGAATTTTTGAAAGCCTTAGACATAATGATGTATATTTCATGGTTTGGCTTTGTTGCATATTAGCCCAACAGACTAGTCCCCTTGGCAAGTTCAGTTAACTGCTTACTATTTGGTTTTGTAAAAGCAGTGAGTGATTAAATATGAAGAAACTTTCACTGTTTCACATGTACCCAGTGAGACCATTCCATCTTTGTGTTTTAATTGTATTCATTTATTTATGATTGCTATGCTGATATACCTAACTGGGTTGGACTTAATTATCTGGTATCAGATACTACTCCAGTTAGCCTGTTTGGAATTTTTTTTTCCCCAAAATATCCTCATGTCCAAATGCCAATTGTTTAGTTACACTATTTTTGCAGACATTACTAAATATCAACATTTCCAAGACATTTCCTCAATTGCTAGTGACTGCTTGTCGATTGCCCATTTTAAGCCTCAGCTCAGAATTGAGAATTGACTGTTTAAAGTCCATTTGTATTATTTATACTGCGATCGGGGTGCTACATGGTTGATTTTATAACATGCTTTGTGATTGTGGCACTGAGGTGAGTAAGATGCTGTCTAAGGGGTGTCCCCAAGGTGGTGTGCTGGGCCCCCTCTGCTTTGGGTGGAATTTGACTTTCTCATGTGATTGATGTTGCCCAATGGATGTCACATCTTTTACCGATGTGGGCGTCTGCTGGTCAAAGGAGACTTGAACGAGGTCAAATTCCAGGCAACTCAAGCTTGTAGAGTACTAGAAGTGTGGAGCAATCAACACAGAATGGTGTTTAGCCCTGAGAAGACCATCATGATGCTGCTAAAGGGCCGTTTAGACACTACATGGCAAGCTTGTGTTTCAATGACTGGCCATCCTATTCGATATGTCTCATTGCAATGGTATTTGGGTGTACTCCTAGATAAGAATTTCAGATTCCAGCAGCACTTTCAGAGTGTTGTTTCTTTGGCATTCGTAGGGTGGTTCATCCTGTTTGAGGCCTAAATTTTAAAACAATGAAAATGTTGAATAAAGATGTAAGCAAGACAATTGTGCTTTATGCATCACATGTTTTGGCAAACAGAATGAGGTATAAAAGCTACTGCGTTATTCTGTTGAGAATTCAGCATTTCCTGTTACTTAGTGTGATGGTGGAGGGGGGCTATAGGACTATTTCATCTCAGGCAGTTCTAGTTATTGTGGGTGTTAAAATCAATTGATATCCTTGTGTTGGAACATCAGTTACACGTTGTGTAGAAGTGAGGTGAACTGACTGCATAGCGTATTCGGGATAGAGGAGGAAGGTTTTGGTATTTGGCAGGAAAGTTGGGATGAGACAGCAAATGGGCGGTATATGCATGGTCTCTTTTCAAACGTTAAGGGCATTGGGAATCGCTTCATGGGTCTCTGAACTAGTATGTGACTCGGTTCCTTTCAGGGCATAGCACACTTCAGAACAGGCTGGCTGGATTTGGCTTGAGTGACTCGGGTCAGTGTCCACAATGATGCATATCATGTGCTGTGCGTCTGCTCAGAATATGAGTTTAGGCATGCAAAGGTGGTCAGGGAGCTTGAGGATATTGGTTCAAGTCTGGATCTGCAGGGTAACTGGAAATTTAGAAATAAGTGGTGGATTGTTAAAAGATTTTTGTCACTTGAAAGGATTGCAGAGGGTGTTTAGTGTAGAATAGTAGCCTGGGTGGCAACTAATCTAGACTAAATGGACCCGTTTGGGTGTTTTTCTGCTAGAGTAGGTGTATTCAGCAATTGTCTCCGGTTGTTGTCTGGTAAGTTCATGGGTTGATGTATAGGTAATTTTGGATGCTTTGGTACGGTAGGTCAAAATTTTGATGTTGCGAACAATTGTTGATCGTTTGAGATTAATATTTTATTATCTCTCAATTTGTTGATTTATATTGGTTAGTTTTTGATTCAGTTTAGGTAAATTGAAAAATATCTTTTGTTAGTTGATGGGTTTCAACACTGATGGAAATGGCTTCGTGGCATTTGCATTGGTGCCATTCTGATGACTGAAATATGTAATCAGATATTGAGGGTCTAGATGTTGACGTCTGGTAAAGTCCATCAGGGCTAAGAACGGAGGGGTTGGTGTGGTGACTGAGATCATCACAAGGCAGGAGTCTTTTCCTATGGGGTCAGGATAGATGTTCATACTATTGTACTTCACTGAGACATATTTGAGTCAGAAGATGCCTCAGAATGTAAAATACTACAATTTCACTCATTCTGAGATAAAAGTACAGTAACTGTTCTAAGTTGTACTCATTTGTATAGTTTCTTTTTTTCGCTATGTAATTAATTACTTATGGGTTTTGTAATTTGTCAGAACATTCTTAGTTGACATATATTTAAAATTTTTGTCTTTTTTATTATTAACTTAATGACTAAAAATTTTAATAAGAGTATTAATGTCATAATTTATATGCTAAAAAAAATTATTTTATCCCGTTGCAGGCATTCTTTGGTACATGTGTATATATCCAAGTAATTGATCAAAATCCCATCTTAAATGAAATCAACCAATTGATGTGTATATCTACTCTAGTTTTCAACAAAAAAAAAAAAAGGAGAAAAATGTAATATATTTTAACAGGATTAAGTAATGCTTCAAAAAATAAACAAACTAGAATGATCAGTTTTTGTATACAGGAATAATTCTACAAAGAATGTTACCAGAAATTTTGTATAGAACTTAAAAAGTAACATTTTTGTATAAAATAATTTCTACAAATTTTTAACATTTATATTAAGAGGAGAGAAAAAATCCACATTAATTGAGTTAAGATATTGTTATAATGATGAGAATTAAATTTAAAAAAATGACGTGTGAAAATTTTTACTATAATGAATGACACCAAATATGTATATACTTTCTTTTATGATGGCTGTTTGTCATTATAATTGCATATGTAGAAGTGAAAGCAGTTCATTTTTGTATTCATACTTGAATGAGTTATTGATATTCAAGGTTAGAGAAAAAGAAACTACTTGCACATCTTTTCTCTTCCTGTTTTAATGGTAAAAAACTGATAGTTTCTATGTTATGTGAATTTTAACAACTGAAAATAAATTCTGTAAAAAAAAGCCTGAGGTGCTACTGTTTGAATGTGAATTAAACAGATTGAATTTAGTCACTTTTGAGAAAGTGATAGAGCTTTATTCATTCAAGGGTACTTCACAATAAATTATTTTAACTAAAAAAGTGTGTAGATTAAGATGCAGATTTTTAGAGAATGGTTTTTATAAAAGCTGTTTAATTACAACACAATAAGGTTCTTTTTTTGCAGTAGAATTATTGTTCTTGTACAGAGTGATGCAGAGAAATGTAATATTTTAAATAATTAGAGAAAATGAAGTAAAGTTACTAACCCCTACTTGATGTTGAAAATATATCGAGTGGAAATTTCAATATTCAGTACTTTTTAAAAATTACTTCTCTTAAGTGCTGTCCATTTTTGTATACACATTCAGTAAGTTGATTCTGAAAATTTTGCATAGCGTGGGCAATGTGTTCTCTAGGATGATGGTGATTTCCTCTACAATCTGTGTTTTGAGCCGAGCAAGGTTTCTTGGTCTAGTCTGGTGCACAGTTTTCTTCAGATTTTCCCATAAAAAGAAGTTGGAGACCAGGGCAGCCAAGTGATGTTAGCAGTCCTTGAAATTATATAATCCAAATAAATGTCCCCAGTGTTGCCATAGACTGTTTGTGAGGTGGCTCCGTTTGAAACCAGGTTTGCTGAAGGTCAAAATTTTAAAGAAAATGGAGCCTAGGAGCAAAAAAATGTCTAGCAAAATGATGTAACATTGAGACATCACTGTGACAGCAGAGCCCCTTCATCTTCAAAGAAGTAAGAGTCTATCATCCCATGACGCTAAACTGCACACCATACAGCAAGTTAAGTACTGTGTAACAGGTGCTGGTGAAGCTGAGCAGGGTTTGTTTGTGCCTAGTAACAGAAGTTCTGCTTAGTCAAGTATCCACAAGTGAAAGTGGGCATCATCTGAATCCAAAGATTTTTAGTAAATTAGCATTCTCATTGATTTTAGACAACAGTTTTTCACAAAAGTGCAGACACAATACACAATCATTAGTTTTCTGATTTTGGACAATTTAAATCTTGTAAGGATAAAATTGCAGTATTCTTTGCATGCTCTGACTTCCAAGATTCAATGATGAGGCAATTTTCTGCACTGAAAGACGAGACCTTACCACTGTAGTTTTCATGGCATCAGTATTTTCTGGCGTATGTACAGACAACACATGCCCACTAGGTTTTTTTTCTAAGCCAAACCAGTCTCTTCAAAGTCACGAACCCAAGTTTCGATTACATGTGAAGAAGAAACTTGACTGTGGTGTGGAATCTCATAGTGTCGCTGAAACACTCTTTGAACAGCTATCATACTGTCACCATGTCAGTAAAACGCTCTGCGGCAATCGCACACCCTTCACCATTAGAATGCTCCATCACAACTAAATATCCGTTACTGCTCTACAGTTTAATATCTTTCTCCCACTTATGGTACACCTACAGGGCTGCCAACATTAAATTCAGAATTTCCCGTTTCTCTGCGCTACTCTGTGTAACAAGAAAGTAAGTATGTTGCTTGATTGTTTGGCCTGCTAAAGTTAATGTTAATTAAAAGAAAATAAATTATTTAATCTTTTAGCAAAGGTAACATATTTGTAAATGTGAATGCATAGAAATATTATTTCTTCTTCTACTTAGCCTTTGTCCTATGTGGTGATGGGATCTACTGATGGCTGCGATGACACCATTTGGCAAGGTCATGAGCCATGTCAGAGTGGAGCTGGGTGATCTTCATGGTAGCTGTAGCGTGTCAATCTAGCATTGTTTTGGATGACTCTTTGGTCATCATTGACTGACCACCATTGGCCACCTTTGGCCGTGACCAATCGGTCACTTTCAAGCTAACCATCAGATTGGTCAGTTAGCTCTATATCAGATTGGTTGATAAGCTTTAAGCTTATCAAGCTGACCACTGTTGACAAGTTGTCAATGCAAATTGAAGTCTAATGTTGGTGACGTGGTTGAAATGTGTCATGCTGGACATGTATGGTAACTTCTCTATTTTCATAACACCAAGGTGGTGTTTCATTACCTTGGTTGCACCGCAGCATTCAGCACTATAGTTTGTGGCAGGTCGGATGATGGTTTGAATCAAATTTCATTTGTTTGTCACATTATATTAGTCATAGTCTTCCAATTCAGCCAGCCTGAGTTGACACACACAATGATTTCTTCAAACAATCAGCTTTTATCAGCGATTGTTGAACCTGGGTATTTGAACCAGTTGATGCATGGCAAGTCTTGGCCATCAATTTGGATCATGCCGGGTTCATGTGGATTTCTTGATAGGTATTCATTTGGTATAGATAGCTGTTTGGTCTTTAGTTGATTGAACAGTGCTAATCCCTGGTAGATGCTGACAATGATGTGAAAATCAGCAGTCTTGCCAGCAGCGGCTTGGAATGTAGCTTGTTGGTGAGGTATAGAGCAACTGCATAACCTTGATCAGTTTCTCAGGTATGCTCTGCTGTCACAGCACTAGTCAGATAAGGTTATGTGGCACTCTGTCAAATGCTTTGTCCAAATCAAGAAAAGCTGGGTGTACTGGCTTTGCTTCTCGCGGTATTTTTCAATGAGAGCATACATGTGGCATGAATTGCTTTGTTTGTGCTATACCCCCAGACAAAGCGTTACTGGTTTGGTCAGCTGCACAATGTCACATGATCTGTAGATCATACAATGTCACATGTGGTTGACTAAACAAATAGTTCGGTAGTTGGAGCAGCTTATGGATAACCCTTTTTTTTAAAATGGTGCTTCCTTGTCAGTCAGTTGGTGCCTGGTTTTCCCTTGGCAATTTGATTAAAGAACTGGAAGCCACCCAGTGGTATGATAACCACAGTTAATCTGGGCCAGTTGCGTTGCCCAGCTTCATTCATCTCAGTTGATTTTAGCACTGTTGAATGGTTTGATTGGGCCCTCGATGAAAGCTACATCGAGGATATAGGAACTCTTTACTATTAACTTTGTAGATTTGCCTTCATCGCTATCACCCTTATTTCCAGTCTGTGATAAGCTTGTTATTGATATCATAGAATTTTTGAGTCAGTTGTTTTATGATGTTGCACTTTAATGAGTTAAGAATTTGCATTCATTGTCATGTGTGTGGAGTTTCTTTTAAAGGTTGTCATTTCATGTTGCTTTGGTCACAGCAATGACTTTCGCTTCCGAGCATTGTCATTGTTCGATTATTGAGGAATTCATGGTTAGCATTGTTTCTTGACATGAACTTTCTCCTTGACATTGTCTGTCCAAAGCCATGTCTGTTTGTCAATTCAAGTTCTGCTAGGTTTTGTTGAGCCAAGTTTTAAGATTACTGCTTCTAGGGGAGAAAAATTGGTTGCATCCATGTTTCCTCTACAGTCGTGATTGGTGGTAGCTGTATTTATGTGATGATGGCAGCTTCCTTTTCCTTGAAGTGCCACTCTTTGATCTGGGCTGACTTAGTGATTGCATCATAGTCGGGCTTCAGTGGTGCAATGTGAAGCTTGCAGATAACTGGCCTATGTTGCGTGGCAACAGTTAAAATTGTATAGATTTGGTAGAGTTTTTTTTATAGATTTTGTGGTCAAGTGTACCCTTACAGTCGTCGCATGAGCATGAAGTCAATTTGCATCATTGCCACCCTGCTGGAATAGATTAGGTGATTCGTGAGTCGTGTTTATGGAATTGGGTGTTGATGAGGCAGAGTTCGTGTGCATCAGCATAGTTAAGGATCTGGTTTCCATTTTCTTTCTTAATGCCAAAGCTGTGTCTGCCATGTGTTCTGTGTCCATTCTTCTTGCGTCCAACATGTTCAAGTCACCCACTTTGACATAGAAGTCAGCGGCACAGCCGCGGTGTTCTTTCGAGCAGGGTCCAGAAATATTATTTCTTAATCTATTATAATCTTTCTTCATTCTACACGTTTATTGGCCAGCAAATAAAGATCTGACAAAGTCCATCTTTACATCCTAAAAATCTATTTTGACTTCTTACAGTAATCTCAAATTGTAATATTTTATTCCATGTAAGAGTATACACATTTATGGTATTATTAAAAATAATAATATTCAATAATAGTAAACATGAAATATAATTAAGATGCTTGAAAACAAAGTACTATGGCTTGATCTTATTGAAAATGAGATTAGATTATTGCATGAAAATTTAACATATAAAAAGAAAAAAAAATTTCCATAAAGAACAGCAAAATTATTACTATTGTTGTTAATGGCAATTCATACAATTAATTGTAATATGTCTATGCAGGAAGTAAATTGTAACAGTTTTCTGTTACAATGATAGATACAATCCATACAATGAAATATTTTTCAAACTATTAACACAGAATTTTCTACTGACTTGTTATCTTTTCAATTACATAGCATTTGATATTACAGTGCTATCTAGAAGATAATGCTGTATGCTTCAATACTTTAGAGAAAATAGTTTTTAAATAACGGGCTTGTGGGCATTTTCCTTAGGGGAACCCAGGTCTACTTCTAGAATTGGGGTCTTTAATGTACTCTTATCTAAACATAAATGTCTATTTACAAGTCACTCACCAATTAAGAGCAGGTTCTCTGAACCTTAATAATTTTTTTTCCATTAATAAGAAGGGGAACTCTAAACCACATAATTTATTGTAGTTAAAAAAAAATTCTTGACTTCATTTTTCTATTTTGTAATATATTTTTAGTATAATTTTTTGCCCAAGAAATATACAAAATATAAATTAAATGAGAATACTATTAGAGGTATAATATTTTTGATTTAATGTTAAAATATATTTTCTGTTCATAAGAAAATTAAATTATTATAAACAACAATTTGATGGTTATTATAAACCATAATTTATTATTAACCATAAGTAATTAAAAATAATGAGCAGGCCCTACATACAAGCTTTAAGTTTGAACTCGCCCACAACTGTAAATTATGTATTTTCCAAAAAAAATACAATGATATTGTAAACTGTATGGTAAGAGTCTCGCAGATATTATTTCTTCCGCTGAAAAAACATTAATAATAAAATTAAAAATTAAGATTTCTGTAATATAAATAAAACTGTTTTTAACTAAACGATACTGATATCAATAAAAGGTAAGACACTACATTTTTATTAGCAAAATCTATTAATTTAGAATTTTGTTTTAAAAAAAATATATATTAAATATAAGTAATAGACAATAGATATACAATAATAGATAATAAACAATGTTTAAACTTTCCATATAATAAGAAAAAAATAGAAAAATTTGTTACAAAACTTTTACCGTGCAATTTTATTTATATGTAATCCATATCACATTTACAGAAATAGTAAATGCATTTCTTATGATTATTTGTTGTTTAGTGAATGAAGTCGGGCCGGTAAGAGTTTTATAACAAATTTTTCTATTTTTTGTTTATTATATGGAATGCTTAAACATTGTTTAATTATATATATATATATATCTATTGTCTATTACATATATTTAACATGTATTTTTTTTAAACAAAATTCTAAATTAATAACAGATTTTGATAATAGAAATGTGTAGTGTCTTTATCTTTTTTGATATCAGTATCATTTTGTTAAAAACAATTATATTTATATTACTGAAATCTTTGTTTTTTTTTTTTTAGCGGAAGAAATATCTGTAAGATTTACTGCACGGTTTACAGTTTCATTGTATTTTTTTTTTGGTATCACTATGTTTTGTTAGATTATTCTTTTATTTTTTTATGAATTGCTGATTGTTATCTTATGGATTTATTACAAAAATTTATTGCCTTTCTAGAACAAACAATTATAAATTTTTTGAATTTCACGGTTAATTTTTTTTGTTGATAGCCATATCATTCACTTCATACCATATTTATCCTTTTTTAATAAAACTGGTATAATGACCTTCACAAATCGAAAATCCGTGATATACTATTGCACTTATTACTTGTAAGTGTAACCCTCGATTTTTATCGTATCTGTGGACACACTTCATATTACTAGCTGATCCGACAATGCTTCGCTATTGTTATATATATAGATTATTGAGTATATATATATATATATATATATATATAGATTAAAAACACAAATAAAAGTTTGATAAAACATTAAAAATCTGAACATTATGGTACAAAATATATAACATTAATGGTACATTATGGTACTTTCCTTTTTTCTCCCTCTTCCAATCTTCACCTCTTCCCCTCTTTCACTTTATTACAAAAAAATTTTGTTTCACGTTAATAGTATATGTTCTGAAAATGTGAAAAATCAGATCATAAATACAATTTTTCAAAATATCTCCACCCCAGTGCCATTTAGCAGGTCCATTTTTGTAAAAATATTTCTTTTAACGTAACTAATATATATTCTGAATATGAGCCAAATTGGAGCAGCCAAATATCTCCACCCCAGCACCATATTTAGCATGTCCATTTTTGCAAAAATATTTCTTTTCACTAATATATATATATATATATTAGTTTTTTTTCTGAATATGACCCAAATCAGACCATAAATACAATTTTTTGAAATATCTCTACTCCAGCACCACTTGCTGGGTACAAAATAATTCAGAAACGTTCACATGCGTGCACACAACTTAACAAAAATTTCATCGCAATCTGATGAATGGTATAGGAACACATTTGGGACAAACAAACAAGCATTCATTTATATATATATATATATATATAAAAGATTGAATGAGCTTTTTTTATTTCTCCGTCAGATAGTTCTAATTGTAAAATAAAAACTTTACCAATCGAATTTATTTATGTTTTATCCTTTTTAAAGAAATGATGGGAATTAAAAAAATTGTTTCATCTTTAGTACTTTCATTTACAAAAGAGCATTTATTATATTAAAACAAGCTGTAGTATATTTTTTTTAATTTTATTATTTCAAGTACATTATCAAGTTTTTGTAAGCTATGCAGTTCTATCAAGTACTGCTATCTAGTGGTGCAGTTCATAAATTCACCTTAAAAAATGAAGGAAATGACATATTCGAGTTCCGCGGTTCAACAAATGGAAAAAAAAAAACATTGTTTAACAAAATTAAACAATTTATCATCTGCCTTTTTAAATTGTGCCTTACTAGTTTTCATATTACAGATTGTGTGCCAGTTGTTTGATGGTTTTGTATTTTTTAAATTTAAATAGAAAAATGTATAATTTTACTCGAGTAATTATTTTGATTGTTTATCAACTTGTATCATAGGTGAAATAAAAAAGTTAAAAGTTGAAAGTGGGTGATTATATTGTTTGTTAAAGTATTATAAATTAAAAATGTTTTTTGAAGTGTAGATTGGTCTGAATTGAACCTTTTGTTGATGATAGAAGTGTAGTTTTTATTTACACTTATGTAGATTTGTAAATATTGTCTAGTGGCCCATGATAACATGTGCGTTTTTTAAATCACAGTTTCTAAATTTTATAATAAGAAATTAATGATACTTTCCCCATCTTATTTCATGTAATGTAAATTTTACATTTCATTTTATTTCACATATTTTTCTCATCTTATTTTATTAAATTTGAGCAATTTTTGTTTTTAAGACTAGGAAAAAATTGTTATAAGTCAATCTTCTGGAGTTTTATTAAGTAGAAACTTAGAATAGGATTCATGAATTATGTTGCAAGATTTTTAGATGAAGAATTTATATGCAATACTGAAGTAAAATGTTTATTTAATAATCTCACAGTAATTATTCATACATCTAAAACATTAGTTAGAAATTTCAACTGTTAATCTTTTATGCAGATGATTTTTTTTAATTTTCGGTTATGTGATTGGTTTTTGTGCTTTTGTTCATAATAAGTAGAGAAAGTGGTAAGTGACACGTGCATGCTGAGTGATATAGTAATTAAGTTTTATATCATTCATGCCATTTATTTGTTCACAGATATTGTACTTGTTAATATTTTTTCCATATAAAATAGTAAAATTTAATGCATTTAAAATCATATTGTACATATAATTAATTGCCATACTGACTCAAATAATGGAAATTATAATTCAAATGATGGCTTTCAGAAAAGAATATTTAACAAAAAAAAATCGGGTTTTAAAAAAGTGCTAATAATATCCTGTCATGGCTTGTGAGAAATCTGTTCTAATCATTCTTAAGTAGGCTTCATATATTTTCTCTTGCAAAGAATTATTAGTCTGTCAGATTTTTAATAATTTGTACAGTTATGCCACATTGCAAATTATTATTTTCATTATTTTAGAAATTTTGTGTTTAATATCTGTAAGATATTCAACCAACAAACTTTTAAAAGTTCTTAATGTGATATAATTTCAGTATAAATGGAAACTTTTAATTAATAAAATTAAACTTATGTTCTTTAATCAACGAAATGTATTCTCCCTTCAGACCTGTTGATCATAAAAACTCATATCACATCATTTTTTTTGAGAGATGCATCAGTGTTATGATGTAAAGTTCTGTTACTGACTTAGCTGTATTTATCACATGTGTTGTTAGTGGTACATTTTCTCTCGCTTTGTTGTTTTAATTTTTAACGTTGTTGTGTTGTATTAACACTGGAGACTTTTTTAAAATTAAATAAAGAAGATTTGATCACGCAAGTAACTTGTTATTGGGCTCTGATTGTCATAAAATAAATCTATTCTGTGAATTTGAGAAACATAACTTCCATGTATACTTCTGTTTTTAGGTTATTTTTAAATAGGCATATTAGACTTTTGTTGTTGAAATTAGGCATTCAGAAAAGAAAGTATAGATTTTTGCCAGAAATGCACATTATTAGATATTACAGAGTGGTTTGGAAAGTAACCTCCATTTTAGCATAGTGCTAGTAGTAGTGTTAGTGGTGCCACCATTGACACATTTGCGTAATCTCTGAATCAGTGCGCTTCTAGTTGTGCCAGTGTGAGCCATGTACTTATGCCCATTCGCTTGTTATAACTTAAATACATGATTGCTGCCATAGAAAATCTTCTGCAGAATGTGGGCTGTCATAAGATTTCTTTGGGCACAAAATGTTTTGACAGCAGACATCCATCTTTAGTTGTGTACTGTGTATGGCCCAAACGTTATGAGTGATGGTGTAGTGCGGCAATGGGTCGGATTTTTTAAAAATGGAAGGACAAACATCCATGAAGAAGAGAAGAGTGATAGGCTTTCTGTTGTGAGTGATGATCTTGTCAGTGAAATTGACAAAAAAGTGCGTGAAAATCTAAGATTCACCATGTCTGAAATTTCTGAACAATTCCCACAAATTTCTCGTACAGTTTTGTACAAGATTGTTGCTGATAAATTAAGCTACCAGAATTTCTGTGATTGGCAGGTTCTGCCTTAGATGTCCTTTCACATTACTATGCAGAAGGAGAAAGTTTTTTGAAGATAATTGTGACTGGGGATGAAACTTGGGTGAACACCGAAACGAAAGTCAATGGCCTGAGGCCATACCAGTTCCCCATGCAAGCCAAAGAAAGCCCGCCAAACCTTTTCAGCAAGGAAGGTTATGACTACAGCTACAGCTATGGTTTTTTTGGATGCTAAGTGAGTTCTAGTTAATTTTTTGGAACATGGTGAGATGATTACTTCAGCAGTCTACTATGAAAACTTTGAAGAAACATAGGTGAGCCATTCAGAACAAATATCGTGGTATGCTGTCTTCCGATGTTGTTTTTTTTTTTAAATTACAACACTTGTCCTCAATGCTCGAAGAACTCAAGGACTTTTGAATAAATTCCAATGGGAAATTTTTGATCATCCCTTTACCGGTTGGACTTTGTGCAGAGTGATTTTCATCTCTTCACTTGCATGAAATGACTTTTTTCATAAGACTTTACTGATGACAACAAACTTCAAAATGCTGTGAAAGGTTGGTTAGGTATCCAAGTGGCTGAATTTTATGAAGGTTTTTGTACATTAGTTAAATGCTATGACAAATACTTGAATTTAAATGGTGACCATGTTGAAAAATAGTTAAAAGCTGTAGTTTTAAGTTGTATGTAATTAAATTTTTTATCCATTCAGGTTTTTTTATTTGTAGCCAAATGGAGGTTACTTCCTGAACCACCTTCATATAGATAATTCTTTTACAGCCTCATCTTGAATTTCTGGTTGGATTGTGCATGCACTTTTTGTTGAATTTTTCTCATTAAAGCCATATTTGGAATTTAGTTCTGTGAAAGAGTTTTATTAAATTTAACTATATGAGATTTTTTCAACTGATACAGTTAAATTTTGTTAATAAATCTTTATTAACTGTATATTGAAGTTAAAATGCAGGTTATTTTTTAATGATAATTCTTGTTATTACAAATTTTGTATTATAAACAATCTATAACAATTACCTACATCCATGTTTCTCAACCTGTGGAGCGCATTTCCTAGGGGGACATAATAACACTAAATGTGGGGGGGGGGGGCGTGAGCATATCGAAAAGAAAATATTATTATAAATATGTATTAATGCTTTTTTCAGAAGTGATATGAGCACTAACTTTTATTACATTTTCAGTGTCAGTAGTAATATAAACCCCATATTTAAGTACTTATTAATTTTGCAATATTTTGTTTTTGTTCAGACATTTTCTCCTTAACAGAAGCTTTCAAATAAATTATTTCTTTGCCAACACTAAAAACGATATTTTATAAATCTTCAGTTTTTAATTTTAAATTCTTACTTTCATTATAAGTATTCAAATATTAGAGGTATTTGATCTGTAGAAACTTGAAAAATTAACGTATTGATGTTATCTACAGGTATGTCTTAAGCTGAAACAAATTTTACAATATTTCAACGTTCACCCAATATTGTTCTTCCTTAATTTGGAGTAAATTATTCTTTACGTTCATTTCTATTTTACATGAGCCTTCTGGTACAAAAACAAGCAACACTTAAGGTATTAATGCCTTGTTATAAATTAATTGTTAATTACTAAATTATTATTGCCTACTATTAATATTACCTATTATTGTGATTCTTATAGTCACAGTAATGACAATATAAATGATGAAATTATAACTGAGTATATGCTTACACTGGTAGACCTATTTGTGGTGTGGGTGATATCATACTCGCTAATTCTGCCTACCTCTGTTTGTCAATTACCATCTCTCTACTTACTTTGGTTTTACCTTTGATTATCATTTGTTCATTAGCCAGTTTTTCATCACACGACATGTTCTTTAAAGTTCATAATTTAGAAAAAAATGTAATGTTTACTTTAGTTTTCTTGCTGATTCTAAAATTGATGTTTATTAATTCTTGGTAAATTTTATTATTAATAAGGATTTCTTTTTTTTTATTGGCTTTTATATTTCAAATCATGAGCTGTTTTGAAACTCGGACTATTTTGAGTAAATTTCTGACATTGATTACTGTTATTGTAACAATGTTTATTTTATTAACGTATTGTACAAAGTAGTTATTGAATATGGAGTCCCATTATATGTGGTTTTATCAAAGTCATGTTGAAGCATCTGCTTGTTCTGGAGTTAACAGGTTTTAATATAATAGGAACTGTCTTAATAGTTATTATTAAGTATTAATTTACAATACATATGTTGCCTAAAACTCTTGCATTTCCTTTTAAAGTTTAATTTAAGTTTGACACCAAAAAGGTTTACATAACAATAGTTACTGTATTCTGTGAAATGTATTTAAAGATACCAAAATTTTTTCTGGATGTTACCTTCATTTCTGCATTTGTGTGTTTATATATGCATAAATATATATAAATTACATTTCAACATTTTATTATTCATAATTTGGTGGGTAATTAAAAGCATGTGAAACAAGAATTGTTAGATGAAGGTAATGTTTTACATTACATAATAACTAGAAAATTAATTGTATTTAGTGATCTTTGTGGATGAGTGGACTACATTTCCTTATTCATTCATTTTGTTTATTTTATTCTTTAAGAAGAGACTTTAATGTTAAAATTTCTATGCTGGCGTAGGGGAAAAGTCATTTTATTTATTTCATTTGTAAAAAATTTAGCTTTGTATAAACATAGCTAATTGGGATAGTTAAGTGCTTTTGTTTGCATAGAGCTGTAAGTTTGGCAGCTATTCACAACTCCATTGGGTGAAAATGCCATTAATTTGGCAAGCTTTTGAAACAAATTACAATAATTTAGTTCTAACAGCTAAAAATATTTAAAGTATAAGCAGCTGCGCTCAGTTTTTACTTTGTGGGTATTATTATTTCCTGTATTCTAATATGTGTGCCTTCTATCTATTAAAGAGGAAATAAAATTGAATTGAGTTATGGTATTATATTTTTTGTCAAATTTTCCAAAATTGTTTTTAAATTTCAAATGAGCTTGCACATTACAGTGCAGAACATAAAATGAAATATGAAAAATATGCAATTTAGTAATGGTTTTTTTATATACATGTGAGTAATAAAACATTAGAAACAAATTATAAAATATGTTATTGAAAATTAAATTAATAATATACACAGAAAAAGAAGGTTTCGTTATATATTAGGTCTTTTTTGAGTTCTAATAATTTTCAATTTCTGACTCACTGTGTTGTACACATTTATGCATCTGTACGCATATCATATGTGAAATTTATCAAAGCAAAAGTTAGTTATCCTGAATAATTTCTCACAACACACACACACACACTTGTGAGAGAGAGAGCTACACACGTACTCACATATATACAGAATCTTAAATATCAAGTCATAAACTGGATCTGTAAAAATAAAAAGTTTTATTAAAGAGGGAAAGAACCTTTCCTGCAAATATGTTTATGCAGTTATTACAAAGATCATTTTTTTGATTAAAATATTACACGCTTTGTTCTTATCAGAGTAAGGTTTGCCAGTTATATGCACAGTATGTTCAAAAAGGTAACTAGTTATACACCTGTCATGCACCACCACAACAATATGTAACATTGACTTATCTTACAGTAGTGGTAGGAAATTGTCCTTGTGAACATCCAGACATATCTGGATTCATTTCTTCCTTTTCTTGAAAATTCTCATGCGTTGTTCATGTGAAATGTTCTTGGTGAAATCATATTTTGAAGTTCGTGGAGGCTCTGAGGGGTTTCCTCAATAAATGTTACTATTTACATAACCCCAGAAGTAAAAATACGATGGGCTTAATTATGGAGAACAAGGTGGCTACAAGCCCTTAGAAATTATTCAGTCTCTGAAAACCTCTTGAACTTCATGAACTGCCTGGCTGTTTCTGTTGTTGTGCTTTCTTGAATCCAAGCATTATTAATTCGTCCTTGGCTAGCTCTCCCCTGAACTGGTAAATGGATTTGCAATAACAACTTAATTTATTACTTTTGTGAATAATATTGGGCCAGCTATTCTCCTCTTGGATATTGCATTTCATATCCCAGTCTTCTAGTCATTTAGAGGAATTTCATATTCAACATGTGGGTTTATAGCAGATCACAAATGTGAGTTTTGTCCATGCACATATCCTGATAATTGGAACCATTCTTCATCTGTACAGAAAACAGTCAAAAATATTGTCACAGTACTCTATTAGATTCACTTTTACAGTCTCTGGCCAATAACTTTTGAACTCCTTTCACTTTATATGGTATGAGACTGAACTTCTTACAGTTCATAAGGCAGTTTGCCGTTTGTGCAAATGCAATACTGATGTTTTTCTGTTGGGCCAGCTTTTTCATGGACTTGTTGGTACTACATCACGTAGTAGCTGATACAGTTGCAGTTTTTTCCACTTCAGTCATAGTCTGTTAAAATTGAGAATTAGGCCATTTTTTTTGGAAAATGGAAATTCTTGCAGTGAAAAATAATTTTTTCTGAAAGGCTTAAGTGCAAAGGAAATTAAAAAAAGAGCATGATACGACCCTGGGAGACTTCTCCATCAAATACAAGTCTATATGATTCAAGTGTGAGTGTCAAGGTATGCCAACAGAACGTGAGCATAATATTTTGGATGATCATTTGGGTATGAACAATCTGTGACGTAGATGGGTGCTGCATTTGCCCACGCCTGGCCAAAAACAGCGCTGAAGAAACATTTCAAGTGATTGTCTCTTTCAGCGCAATCCAGAGGAATTTTTTCATTGATTTGTGAGTTTGATGAGATTTTGGTCATCACTAAACTTCCTCCAAAAAAAGGGACAACTTTTCGCATGTAAAGTTGATATGACTATTTTTTGAAATGCATATAATGAATAATTTTCTTTGATTATCTTAAAATGGGTTAAATAATAAATGGAGTGGCCCTACTGCAGCATCTCAGTGATGAAATTAAGGAAAAATGACCAGATTTGGCAAAAAAGGGCTTTTCTATTAAGGCAATGCTTCAGCTCACACTCCAGTTTTTGTAATGGCAAAAATCAACAGATTGTGGTTTGAGTTGCTCCAACATCCTCCATATTTACCTGATCTGGCTCCTAGTGACTATCACTTGTTTCTAACCTAAAAATATTGCTTGGAGGGAAGAGTTTTTTACCAAAATGTAGTTAATTGTGATCATATTTGGTTATTTTAAGGAGTTTGATAAATTGATGTACCAAACTGGCATAAACACTTGTAGAATGCTGGGCTAAATGTATAGACCTTATGGTGATTATTTTGAAAAATAAATCAAAGTGTACTCAAAAAGTGTTATTTTCTTATCCAGGCCTGGAACTTTTCACCTTGTCCTCATAAGTCTTGCAATATAAAATCATTCTCTCTCCCCTGTTGTGATCCTAAAATATCATCACCATCCAAACCTAAGAAAGTAAAAAATAAACAGATTGGAAGAGGAAAATTGACTTGAGCAAAGAGCAGGGTCAAACCACACTCTGTGTAAAACTGTGTTTCATTGTTATAAGAATTTTTATGGTTTTACCTAAAATTGCCCATTATGTAATCTTTTATTTTATTTCATTGCATTTTCTTTCTTTTATCAATTACAGTTTTATTCATTTTTACCTATGAAGTAATTAATTATGATGATTAGTTTTTTACTTCCTTGTAGGAAGTATTGTTATTACAAAAAATCTCGGTTTTCAGAATCAACGGAAATGTCCATTTCGACTATCCCTGAATCTATTTTGACTATTTTCGGCATGACGTCTGTATGTATGTGCATATGTATCTTGCACAACTCAAAAACGATTAGCTGTAGAATGTTGAAATTTTAGATTTAGGACTGTTGTAACATAAGTTATAGCGCAATAAAATTTTAATTAATGAAATATTTGGATCTTACAAGGGGAATGCACATCGGTTAGAATCTGACTATTTCCTCTTTTTTTTTAATTTAAATATATTGATTTATTAATAATTATTAACTTCCGATTGTAAAAAACAATTTACATTAATAATTCAATAATAAAATAATGTGTTAAAAAAAATATGTAATAAAAAATACATATAATTTAATAGGCGTACAAGGAAGTCACATCAGATTTTTTTTTATCATTATTTTGTTATGCAGCCTGTCTGTCATCATTGTGAACATACATAACCGATGTGAAAGTGAATACTTAGCAGAATTTATAGAAAACCAATTACTAGGAAATTTATTCCCCAAAATTCTCTTTTATATGAACTTCTCTTTCTCAGCCCATTCTCCGTGCAATATAGTTTCCAGCCGATGAAATCTGCTTTTATTTGTTTTAAAAAGGACTAGTTATTGGAACTTCTTGCTTTTGGTGTTCAATAGCTCTGAATAATTTCAGCATATATAACAACAGTCAATTCAGAACATCCTCTACATTTATATACACTCGCATTCAAAATTTCCATTTCATCGAAGGTAATGTCCAGATTATATTCTTGAGTTTATAAGATATTGTTCTTAAGGCTATCTGCATATCTTATCTATTTAGTGAAATTTTCTTATCCATTCTCCATTCAAGGATATTAATTCCCCATTTCAAGATATTGTTTACTCTTGTTATAAACCTCGTAGAATATTGTCCTGTAAAGTTTTTAAAGTTGGCTTACTATTTATAATCTGTATTAAAATTTATGATGAATTGTCTTTAAGTTGAAAGAACTTCTATTAATAAATAAAAAATCTTGGTAAAATCTAGCGGTAAAGCTTGTAAATAAATGTTGTGCAGAATTATATAATCACACACTTGCTATTCTGATGAACATAATTTGTAATTTTTAATACATGTCTTGTGATGTATGATTGTTTTATGTGTTCATATCTTGATGATAGATGATTAATTTTTGGGCTTTGTGCCCTTCTCTAACCCATTTCAATTTCAGTACAGCTGCAGATTGAGGAAGTGAGCCGTAAACTAAGGACAGGAGACCTGGGAATCCCAGCAAATCCTGAGGAAAGGTGTGACTCCATTCTACTTAATTATCAATTCAACTTCTATCTGATGTGTGGTGGTTTGCAATCAAATTAATAATTAACAAACATCCTAGGTTTATAAGCTCCAGGATGGTGTGAATTTTGATGGTATTCTGGTATTCTGTATTTTGTATGCTTTTGTGTTAATCATATTAATCTTTTTAGATACATATAAAATTATTTTGTGTTTAAATCATCTAGCAAGCTATATTGAAGTTATGCTCTTGTAGCATAACATTCTGTTGAAACTTTATACATTAATATTATATACTTTAATATTATTTACTTTATAATAATGATTAGTAACAGGGTATTATGAAGTCACAGGTAAACTGCTATTTTTTTTTTCTGAAGAAAGTTTTCTTATCTTTTCATCATTCAGTAATATTGCCAATATTTAAACTTTTACTTTTAAGTCTCTAGATTTAGTTAACTTGAAATTTATATTCTTAAATGAATCTGTAGTTGAGAAAATATAACTCTAAATTATGCCTTAAGGATTATATGGTAATTATGTTTTGTCAGCACATAATTAATACTCTATTCTGAAAATTATGTCATTAATCAGTTTCTGGTCTCAGTTACATTTAATAATGTCCGATGTGGTAAGCGTGTTTGAATGACATTTGTGCAAATATTGTATGACGTGTTTGTGTGTACATGCACATTGGTTTGTCTGCTACCGTCAGAATTATGTGCTTTCAATTAAAAATATTCATTACAGTCTTCAAAAGTTGCCCGATTAAAAGTTGTCTAAATTGTACTTAATTAGTAGGAAAATGTTTCAATTTAATTTTTTTTTGCAGTTTATTTTTATTAGTTATTGAATAATTGTTTAAAGGGATGCATAAAAATTCACTTACATTGTAATAAAATTATCAAGAAAATTGTATTAGTAGTTATATTCAGATTTCATTTGTGTTAAACATACTTTTAATAGAACTATCTTTCTGTTAATGAAGTTAGTTCAGAGTTCATTATTACTTTATATATATATTTTAACTATCTCTTTCAGCGGGTCTCTTTTAATAATTATGAAATTGTGTTATATTTACTTATTTTTTTTTTTATATAATAAAAAATTTATGCATTTTTTTTATTGTAATGGAAAGTAATGTTTTTAGACTTAAATTTTTTCTTTTACAGCATTTATTTTATACTTTTTAATATTTTTTTTTCCAGCTGGTGATTTAATTATTATCCCCTTTTAATGGCTATTTTGATTATTAATTATACACATTAGTTTAATGAGAAAATAATATTGTTTTTAGACCATTGACAAGCTGAAGTTTCTTCCATTTGATCTTGCATTTTATGCATAGTCATTGAAATCTTTTAAATAATTATAAATTGTTTCATTAATTGATGTTATTAACTTTTTTCAGGTTAACATGTTAGGGTGGGAGTTATCATTTCTAATTGTACTATTTATACATATTCAATAAATTATCACTATGCAAAAACCTGGTTGTAGAATGTTAGTTTCTTGTAAATACCGTTCTTATTTGGTTATTTTAGTTGAGCTCAATTACTGAATATTGAAATGCATTACTTCCAAGTTACAAGGTTTAAATTATTCCTATACATTTTAAATGTTTCTGACGAACTATCCTCTTTGTGGTTTGTTATTCATTTTTTTTATGCCAGCCATAAAAGTTTTCATGGTGGGTTTCATGTGTTCATTATAATTCTTCATCGCGATTGTAATAAAACTTTACGATTGTTTATATTTGCTATTAAAGCTGTTAAAATTTTATGATTTTGTAATTCAAAAGTGTTATAGCAATCCCAAACCATCAAAAATAGTGTAAATGTACTTATAAAAGTACTGTTTTTATTTAAGCTACTTATGGTTTGAAATTAATTTGTTGTGCTTGATTTATATATTGATTAAAACAAGGCTATGAATTATCCTCTAGTAATTAATTATAATTTTAAAGATTTTTCCCATTCATAAACTGACAATATATTTCAAGTTATTTATTAGCTTTCTTTGTAAAGAATGGCAGTCCTGAGAGATAAACTGACCAAGTTACTTTTATGTCTTTCTATTTTCTTAATTTCTTTTTGTATTGTCCGTAGTTTTAAATATTTTTACTCAACAAGTTGCTGTAGGATTGAGTGTAAAAGTTAATGAATCCCAAAATTTGTAATGTCAAAAAAGGAAAACAATATTATGGAGTCTTAACAGGTATAATTTGTCCCTTTTTCCAGACTAGTTGTAATGTTATGTCTGTATATTCTAACATTTCTTTTTCTTTCTTTCTGTCTAAATTATTAGAAAAACATTTAAAAGTAGATGCTTACAGAAAAGAAGAATATTTAGTTGTAATTATTTAATTATATTTAAATAAATATAATTGATTTTAAAGTAATTAAAAAATGGTAAGCTATTATTTCTTTATTTTTTAAAAGATAACGTTTTTTTTTTGTCTTCAGTCATTTGACTGGTTTGATGCAGCTCTCCAATATTCCCAATCTAGTGCTAGTCGTTTCATTTCAGTATACCCTCTACATCCTACATCCCTAACAATTTGTTTTACATATTCCAAACGTGGCCTGCCTACACAATTTTTCCCTTCTACCTGTCCTTCCAATATTAAAGCGACTATTCCAGGATGCCTTAGTATGTGGCCTATAAGTCTGTCTCTTCTTTTAACTATATTTTTCCAAATGCTTCTTTCTTCATCTATTTGCCGCAATACCTCTTCATTTGTCACTTTATCCACCCATCTGATTTTTAACATTCTCCTATAGCACCGCATTTCAAAAGCTTCTAATCTTTTCTTCTCAGATACTCCGATCGTCCAAGTTTCACTTCCATATAAAGCGACACTCCAAACATACACTTTCAAAAATCTTTTCCTGACATTTAAATTAATTTTTGATGTAAACAAATTATATTTCTTACTGAAGGCTCGTTTAGCTTGTGCTATTCGGCATTTTATATCCCTCCTGCTTCGTCCATCTTTAGTAATTTTACTTCCCAAATAACAAAATTCTTCTACCTCCATAATCTTTTCTCCTCCTATTTTCACATTCAGTGGTCCATCTTTGTTATTTCTACTACATTTCATTACTTTTGTTTTGTTCTTGTTTATTTTCACGCGATAGTTCTTGCGTAGGACTTCATCTATGCCGTTCATTGTTTCTTCTAAATCCTTTTTACTCTCGGCTAGAATTACTATATCATCAGCAAATCGTAGCATCTTTATCTTTTCACCTTGTACTGTTACTCCGAATCTAAATTGTTCTTTAACATCATTAACTGCTAGTTCCATGTAAAGATTAAAAAGTAACGGAGATAGGGAACATCCTTGTCGGACTCCCTTTCTTATTACGGCTTCTTTCTTATGTTCTTCAATTGTTGCTGTTGCTGTTTGGTTCCTGTACATGTTAGCAATTGTTCTTCTATCTCTGTATTTGAACCCTAATTTTTTTAAAATGCTGAACATTTTATTCCAGTCTACGTTATCGAATGCCTTTTCTAGGTCTATAAATGCCAAGTATGTTCGGGGGTACTATTTTACCTCCGGAATATTTTACCAAGGAAGGCGCCTCCATTATTGTTGTGTGAAGATGACGTTAATTGTGCAAAATTAGAGAACAGTAGATTATTTTTCTAGTAGAAAATTAACTAATTTTGTTATATGTAATCCTTTTGATGCTACAAGAAAGAACTCAAATTTGTTAGTGTATTTGTTATTATTTAGCAGATATTTTTAAAATCTCTTAGAATTGAAAAAAATTTAGTAATATTTTGTCTTTGGTAGAAGTTGCCATATTAAAAACAAACTACTTTTTCCCCAAATAAAAAAACTTATTTTATATGTGATGAGTTTTTATTTACTTTGGGCAATAGTAGACTGAGTAACTGTACAGCACTTTTATAGACTTAGTCTAGCAAATAAATATGAAAGATCTCTCGCTTATATCCAGTTATGAAAAGTAACAGTTTGAGGCTGTGAAATTTTTAAAGTATAAATGAAGTACTTTTTCTGTCAGTTGAAAAAAATTAAAATTATGCCCATGCAGTGAATAAGTCATTAGTGCTTATAAGAAATTATCAGAATACTCATTGAAAATGTATGCCAGGATTTAAAAAATTCATAACTCCATAGATATTGAGTTGAGTAGTTGATTTGAAAAATTAATGGAATGTAAAGAATTAGTGTAAATTTTTGGAACGTTAAAAGCACTATGTGTTTGTTGTATTTAGAATTGGAATAAATTATATCTTTTCAATATATTGGATGACAGTGTTTAGGTCCTTTGCCGAATATTGTTGGTAACATTATATACATTTTTTTTTTTGTGACCACTATTAGGAACAGTTTATTTAGATGTATTACTAAGTTTTTTTTTTTTTTATAAAATTGAGGATATTTAAAAAGAAAGAGAAAGGCTCTGTAAAATTTTCTTGATGTGCCGGCCCATAGTGAACTAACTGGCTGCTGGAAGCCCTGAACATATCCTGTTGGATTTTTTCTTAGTGTTACATTTAAATGTTATTAAAAAAAATAAATATCGTATTTAGTGCTTATATGTCAGAGGATTGCTGCTGGTGCCTTTGCTATGGTTGTACCAGACAATTAAGCAAATGTGAGAATTAAATATAGTTTCAATGTGTAAAGTGCCACAAATGGAGCACATATCAAAATTTATTAAATATGTAAAACACTTTTAACCTTCTGAACAATTCAGCTTTGTTCATTTAAAATATTTAAACAATCAAAGATGATAGTGTTGTTAAATATTTGACAGCGGGAAAACTGGGAAACCTTACTGATTTATACTGCCATTATTTTTTTATTTTTAAGTAGTTTTGCAATGGAGGCACAGACTCGTGTAGAAAACTACAATTGATAAAAAAACAATATAACTCTTATCACAAGCTGTATACCAAAAGCTACATTGTAATAAATAAGTTTTTTAAGGGGTAAAATTATAACATGTATATTAATTAGAAAAAAATTATGAAACGCTGCTTTTTAATTTAGTGAGATCTGAATTGATTTGTTCATAAAATTAAATAATAATACACTAATATTAATTATTAGAAAAAATTCTAACATCTGCTTAATATGTTAATTTCCCCTATGATAAAGATCAGTTTTGTTAATGATAAAAAATACTTCTGCTTTTTTAGTATAATTAAATGAATTTGAATTTTTCTTGTAAATTGGGGATAAAAATCCAGATATTGTGAGTCATAAAATATATAGAAATTTTCTAGACATTCTTCAAATCACACTTTTTGGAAGGGTTAGGAACAAATGTAAATAATATTTACAATGTTTACATATTATATATGAATCTAGATATAGATAATATGTTATTAAATAATTTTGTATTTGTATTTTTGGAGAATTATTCATTAACTGCATAAAAGCAAATGAAGGAATTTGGTGTGTCAGTTTTATAGCATCTGAAGTTGCATTTAATTGAAGTAATAAATGAAATCCTGTTACTTTAAATTCAGATAAAAATTAATATTTGCTCACATTTATTTTATCTCTTCTTCTTCTATTATAAATCTGTTAAAAATTATGGATCTTTGTCAGTTGTTTAAATGTTGTTGAAGAGGTATACTTCGTAATGCACAATTTGTTTGTCACTGTATTAAAAGTTTGTATGAGGGCAAGTCAAAAGTAAAGTGAAATTCAAAAAATCAGTATATTTATTAGTACTTAGAAATGATACATGCATTATTTTTCAGCATAATCTCCTCCTACTTCTATGCATTTGGCCCATCTTTTAATGAGCTTTTGAATTTCTTCCTGGAAGAAAGTTATCAGTCTGTTGTGCAGAAAATCTTTCACTGCTTTTATCAACTTCTTTTAATGGGCCAGATTGATGAAAAACCCTTGCAGCCACGTCCGGACTGTACGGAGGGTGGTAAAAACTGAGATCTTGAAGGCAAAGGACAATTTTTTGGCCGTATGAGGTCGAGCATTATCCTGAAGCAAAATCAAGGCTTTAGAAATGTATATCATGTCTTTTGGATTTGGTTTTTTGCTTCAGTAAACACAGTAGCTTACAGTAGCTGTTACTGTTTACTGATTGACCGTTAGGTGTGAAGTAAACCAAAAGTGAACCTTCCATATCCCAAAATATCGTCATTATCACCTTTCCTGCAGACATCTGAGTTTTGAACTATTTGCTGTGGGAGATGAAGGATGTTCCCATACTAAACTTGCTCACTTACTCGGATTCAAAGTGATGGACCCATGTCTCATCAACGGTTATTATTTGCTTAAGAAAAGAATCTCCATCTTCGTAATGTTTCAAAAGCTTCTGGGAAATTTACAAACGATTCTCTTTGTGGATGCTAGTCAATTGACGTGGAACCCAGGAAGCACAGACTTTTCAAAAATTTAAAGAATCATGGATGATTGAAAATGCTAACCCAAGGCTTATATTCAACTCACTTGCAGTGTCATAAACTGTAATTTGTCAATTACTGAGAGTCATTTGTGTAACCGCTTCAATGTCGTCAGTCTTTGAAGTAGAAGAAGGTCTACCTTGGTGCTGTTCATCACAGAGAGAAATCCTTTTTAAAACGATCCATTCAAAGATCTTGCTTCCACTCAAACAACTTTCTCCATGTTGCTCCTGCTTCAGACAAAGGAGCATTCATTTTAAACACAATTACAAATACTTAACTATGAAACAATATTCTCAATTAACAACTGATAGAGAGATTATGAGTTATGGCAGAACAATCATTGCTGCTTTACAACTGATTGGGAGGGAAATAAAAATTTCTCTTTACTTTTTGACACCCTCGTATGTTGTTTTTACAAAATAAGGGTCTGTAATTTACATCTGATAGGTAGCACACAATGTAATTAGAATTGCATGTATACCATCATCGGTGTTAAATTTGTACAGGGTTAGGTATTAATTCATGTGGTTGTAAATTGTATTTGAAAAAAGGATTCTTTTACAGGTCCAGGAAATACCATTTTTAGAAATAAATTATTTTTTGAAAGTTCAAACAAAATACTGTATTAAGCAAAACTTAATTTTGGATTGTAAAACTGAATATTGATTTAATTTTGAATGAGTATCCTCAAGGCCCCACTATTTTTTTTTCAATACTTTTTTAGAGCGTTTAAATAAACTTTCTTTACATGTTGAAGCATTTTGTTTTGTCACCTCCAGTTTCTTTTCTAATTCTAACGTTCAGTTCTTTAGTCATTATGAATCACTGTGAGGGGTTGTCTTTTTTTAAAACATTCCTACAAGAAAAAATTAGTCTATTATAAATCAGAAGATCTAAAAGGTTACAGTACAACACCAAACTGAGAAATGAAACCATTCACAGATATTTCTTGAAGAATGCCTTGCTCTATTCCTCTGTAAGAGCTGTTTAATTTATTAAAACTGAATTTTACTGAGGCCATGCTACCCGTGTTGAGGATGAAAGTAAATACACATATATATCACTCCTTAGTGATAATGCTACCTACTTTGACAGTACACCAAAGAATAGGTTTCGTAAATGCTGCAGTCATTCGTAGAGATTTCTTGGTTTTGTTTTCCAACTAAAAATGAAAATTCTGCTTGTTAACCAATCCTGAGAATTAAGATCAACCTCATTGGAGAATAAAAGTATGTAAGTAGCTACGAATTTGTTTTGGATTAAACTTTGATTTTGTGTTGACAAAAAATGTAAGTGATTTAATTCATAGTGACCAGTCGATCAGTAATTGCCTTAATTTATATTTTATAGAGGATACATTGAACATTACTATTTGATAAATTTTATAGTGTTATGGAGGAGTCTTTGCTGAATGAGTTATACTAAACTATGCGGTAACTTTTACACACATTCAATTTCCATAGGAGTGTGAACAGTTTTCACTGACCCAGATCTCTTTGTAACTTATACTAAACCTTTATTCCATTTTCTTACCCATGATAACGTTTCAAAAATTGTAACAGATTTCAGAAAAGCCAGATTTTATGCTTAAACAAATGGGTTTTTTTTTTCTTCTGTAAGCTTCTCTTCCCACTACAATATTATTAATAATATATTATTTGCATTGCAGCTGTTGTATAGTAGAAAATCCCACCATCTGAAATCTGGCTTTCTTGTTATTTTTCTTCCCTTATTGTTATTGTAACAGTCGTAATTTTAACATCCTCTGTTACTTCATAAAATTTTATATAGTTTTCTATACTCAAAGCAGTAAGAAATCCATGTGAAAAATTAAATTTAGATTACCAAGAATTAAAACTATGAGGAAGATAAGCTTTATTTACTTTTCTTAATTTAATATTTTCCCTATTCTGCTTGATTTATAAATTAAAAATTCTGAATCATTTTTTGTCAAAATTTAATTCCTCTATTCATAACTTATAAAAAATATTATCATTAAACATAGTTTATTACTATGGAATTTGATATTCTGTTTCATATTCAAAACATTAATAAAATTTTAATACACGCTTTCTTTGTATATACTATGTTATTCAATTTCAAAATATTGTTCAAAAGATTTTCTTTCATTTTTTCCTCCAGTCTTTTAGTTCTCCTTTCAATTTTAATTGGTCTTCTATTTCATGAGACAGCCTACTATAAATTTTCACAACATAGAATTCCTCTCTTTAGAATTGAAGAAAAATTTTAACTTAACATCATTAGAAACTTTTCACATATAATACACTTTTTAAGATATCATCATTAATATGAACTCAGTGGTTTAGTATTGTTATTGAAAGTTATACTTATTTTTAGCTGCTAGAAAGAGCCTGAAATTCTTCATGAGAGCGGAGAATTTTTCAGACATAATCAAGACAGTTACAGTACAGGTTATAAAGATCTGATTAGATGATCAGAGATTTATACGGTATAACTTATTAAAGTATTACTTTGTCTCCTTACAATGAAGAAATGGAAATTTATGTTTTTTTTATGATATTGTGGGGTTGTTACCTGTAAAATGTCCAGAAAAAAAAATACTCTATAATGATAACAATGTTATTGAAACTTTTCAGTGTGTATTAGTGTAACTATTTGGTTACCAGGTACAGTAATTGTTTTGCTGGCCTCCATGGTGCGAGTGGTAGCATCTTGGCCTTTCATTTGGAGATCCTGGTTTTGATCCCTGGTCAGGCATGGCATTTTCACGTGCTAAAAATTATTCAACTCATCCTCTGAAGCAATATCTAACGGTGGTCCCGGAGGTTAAATAAAAGAACAGTTCTGCTAAAAAGTTTTGTTCAGAATAAATTTTGTCTAAAATCATTTATGAGCAAAAATCTATAAATGCTACCCTTGTTTAATTTAAAACGCTTCTTATAAAAAGCAGAGATAGGAATATTTTTATTATTGGAGTGTGATATTTTACATGTAGTTTAATTTTGGAAGTAGCAGGTGTTAGTCTTAGGATTTTTTTCACTTCAAATTTTCTAAAATTTATTTTTCCTATTCTGAGTTACTAATTTAACAGTCATGATATATTATTATCCGCTGTGTAAAAACGAGAAAGTAGTTCTGTTATAATATTGGAATTATTAATGCTATCCTGACAATAACTGAAGTAAATGTTTACAGGATTTAATGACTTAGCTAATCTTATATTGTACGTCTTTAACGAGCATACTGTCAAAATAAAATGAACCTTATGGTCATTATGGACATAATAATTATTTGTAAAAAAGCATTGTAATAATTATCATAATTATTTGTAAAATTTACATTGTTTGAGAGCGTGTAAGTATAAACTGAAGTGAAATATTTGAGTAATAGTCCATAGAAAAGTTTGTTATTTTTGTGTAATATAGAAACCAAAATCGATTATGGTACTGCTGGTTTTCCTTAGAATTATTTTTGATTAATATTTTTCACATTTTTTTTATGAAGATCGCCATCTCCAGAGCCAATATATAGCAGTGATGGTAAGCGTCTTAACACAAGAGAATACAGAACAAGGAAGAGATTGGAAGAAGAACGTCACAGCCTTATTCAACAAATGATAAAATTGAATCCTGAATTTAAGCCACCTGCTGATTACAAGTAAGTTACTATTATGTGATTTTGCAATTCTGCTTATTAGCTCAAAGTTACGTGGGTATATAGAAGTATTGATCACCACTACTCCACTACTAAACATGTTTGAACAGGTTTAGCATTTTCCCTACTTGTTCATATATGCAATGTAAATAAATGAAACACACCAATGTTAAAATATAATATTTTACCACTTATAAAAGTTTCCTCACCGCTTCAGTATGTACAAAGTTAATTGTAGTGTGCCACTTAAAAAATTACTGAAGAAGAAGCAAAGTGATAAGAAAAGATTTTTGGAGAACATAATTCCATGCATTTAATAGGAGCATCACTGCAATTGTATGTTTGAGCCATGTAAACATTAAAAAAACTGTGTAAAGCTGTGAAAATTAAACTATAAAAAACATTGGCTGCTTAACCAAAAAATTCATGTGGTTACATACAAAATTGGTTATAGCATTAGAACCAAATTTGATAAAATTATTTGGAATACTGGTTCAAATTATCAAAAACAAGAAAATTATGTTGGGTCACTTGACATGGAATGACTGATTGAAAATTTGGGTAAACCAGAATTATGAAAAAAGATTGGATTTGGATAGATTATGAGGGTGAATCAAATATGAACTAGAATTTTTGTTTTATAATTTATTGAAGGATAAAATAAAAATACAATATTATTTTCCTATATAATTCCTTTTTGGAAACGCATTTTTCCCAGTGGGTAGGTAGCTTTTTGGTACTACTATCATAAAATGAATGTGGGTGTAACATCAACCAATTGTGCACAAACTCTTCAACAGCAGCATCTTTTTCAAATTTCTGTCCTCCCAAGTGCTTTTAGTGGCCCAGATAAATGATAATTGTAGGGCGATAAGTTTGAACTGGATGGAGGGTGCTCCAGTGTAGTCCGAAATAAGAATACAATTTATTTTTGAGTTTGAGCTGCGTTATGTGGCCAAGTATTGTCGTGAAGCAGAATAACGTCTCGGATTGGAGATTGACATCTTTTTTGACGATGTGTGAGTTTTCATATGTTGTCATAAGTTAGCAGTAGTATGCAGAATTCACTGTATGACATTCATGGAGAAAATCAACATGTAAAACTCCTTTGAAGTCAAAAAATACTGTAACCAGAACCTTTCCAGCTGATTCAAGTTTTGGCTGTAATGGTGCAGTTTCTCCCTTTTTTCACCATTTCCATACTTGCCTGTTTTGATTCTGGGGTGTAATGGTGCACTTAAGTTTCATCACAGGTCATGATTCAATGCAAAAAAAAAATTTTCCTTCAGCTTTGTAACAACTCGACAACCGCTGGCACATTTCTAACTGATAGAGCTTTTGACCTTCGATGAGAAGATGAGAAACCCTTCGTGCTTTACTTTTTTAAAACCAAGATTGCCACTAAGGATTACCTGAGCACTGTTGTAGCTTATTCCAGTCTCAGAAGCAACTTCTGCAATTGTTAATAGACTGTCGTCCTCGATAAGGTGACGAACCATGAGAACGCTTTCAGCAGTAGCACTTGTACTTGGGTGATGTTGGTGACCTTCACTTTCAACTAATTCTTGTCCTTCCGAAAATTGCTTTTGCCAATCACACACTTAATTTTTTTAAATGTATTATTGACCTCGAACTGTGCATGAAATCTTCTCAAAATTTTGGATGGTTTCACACCCTCTGCCATGAGAAATTTAATAATTATACATTGCATAACACTTGATACCTCCTGCTCTGACATTGTGATACTGATTAGAAAAAAGTAGTAAGCTGGCTTTCAAAGAGTGGGATCCCTTCCATGCATCTCTTCATATAACACTGAGAAGCCTCACCCCTCTCCATTAGCCATGCATCAATGACAACAAAAATTTTGGTTTATATTTGATTCACCCTTGTATAAAGGTAGCACTGGTATCTAAATGACTGAACAAATATTTTTAATTCATTTTTTGCCTTGCTGAAAGTGTAATTCATGGATTTAGAGAAGGGTTAATTATTAATATTCCCATATCATTGTTTTGTTGACCACCATTATCAGTTGTATGGTGAAAATTTCAAGGAATGATTTTTGTGTTTGTTTATGAAACTTGAAGGTAGGTTGTGCAAAGGTAATGGATTTTGTGAGATGGTGCTCTTTCCAAATAGAAAAATTACCTTTAAATACATTAAAAACAGCTAATATAGCATGGCCAAACTATCCTTTTAAATATTACCAGGAATAAACGTGATGTTTAAATTGATATGAGATTATGGAAGAAGTGGATGATTATAAAGCGTGTTCGTAACAGAGATAACTCTGTCTTTACAATAATATGATATGGTTATTTCGGGTTGAAGTAAAAGGATTCTAACAAAACAACAGGAAATAGACCTTTGAAATTAGGTTATGATAGTGCACGTTTTGAAAAATGAGTTTAGTAGATTATAAATATGTTTTCTATATTGAAAATTGGAAGAGAAAGACTGAAAAAGAAGTTGCAGGGACGATTATATTTAAACACCTTATTGAATGTAAAGTATGCATGGTAAGAAAAACAGTTCTACTAGTAACATCAAAGAAATTAATTCTTAGATTAGATTTTATATGTATTTTTAAAGTATTAGGTAAAATTTGTGTGTAGAAAATTAAAATATGTGTTGTCTAATTAGCAGTAATTAAATATGGTAATGGATTTATATACATTTAAAATATTGCTTTTACTTTTATTATGGTTGCAAGTTTTTACAGAGATAATAAGTCTACAGGTTGTAAATGATATGACAGAATAACATGTAAACAATTGTTTTTTTATTAACAAAATATATAAATACTAGGACTACAATATTTCAAGATTACGGAAGGAAAGGTTGTCAAATAAGTGATTTTCCACCTTTAAAGATTTTATAGAATTTCTAAATTCTAGAGGACTTTTAGAAAATATTTATCCATCCACATTAAACACATGCAGTTGAATACAAATAATGAAGCCAAGGAACAACGTCATAAAAATACATGTCAATCTTTAACCAAACGTTTCAATTTAAATCCTAATAAACAAGACAGAAGACATAGTGTTAGTTGTTATACAAAATCCAGTTTTAATCAAAGTTAATTTTGTAATTAAAATCGTTACATTTCAATGTAAGACATTTTTAAATTTGTCCTTTGATCGTAAAACCTTTTTGGCAAATAATAATTGTTTTAATTGTCTATGTAAGAGCCTTCTATTAATTAGTATTATACAAAAGGTGTGCATAAGATTTGTGAAAAGAAACACAATATTCATTCATATGGACAAAATTAATCATTCTAAAGTAGATGGCATAAGCCTGAAAGTGTAACTTATTGTTCATTTAAAAATCAATCAGTTGAAAATATAATTCTGTCAACAGCTGTATGTAGTACTAATGACATATATGGTAATTGTCATTCATGTAGAATCTTATTAGATTCTGGTAGCCAGACAAATCTTTGCGTGTATAAATTTGCCTGAAAATTAACTTAATAAAAATCATCTATCCATTTCAGGCATAAATAACTCGGTATCTCAATTCAAATACAATGTAATAGTTACATTACACTTTCAATATAAGAACTTTTCATTCAAGGTGATATGTGATGTTTTTCCTGATATATCTGATTGCCTTCCATCAGCTAAATTTACCACTTCTAATCTTAATCTTCCTCATAATATATTTTTAGCAGATCCCAAATGCAATATAGTAAATAATATTGACTTACTGATTGGAGCTCAATTCTACTTGAGTCTAATCTTTCTTGGGAAATTCATTTGTAGTTTCAGGTATCCTATTTTACAGGAAACTAAATTAAGATGTATAATTAGTGGTTGTCTTCCTAACAACATTAAAGGCAACAATAATGTCGCATCTTTTCTTGTATGGAACGATAATAAAAGTCTGTCAAACATACCTGAACAATTTTGGAAAGTCAAAGAAATTAATACTGATACTTCAGGAAATGAAATTTCAACATGTGAAAAATATTTTTAAAACAATACTATTCGAAACAATCTGGCTCGGAGGACCAAAAATATGTAGAATAAAATCCGCCTTGATGAAGTGTATCTATTCTGTGTGTTGGGTAAAGTTAACAAAAAACACAGTTCATATTTGCCAAAAGAAATTGGACTTTAATGAGAAAGAAAAACAACTGAACTTATGTTAAATCATAAAAACTAAAAAGAAATTATGAAATTAATATAATTTAATGATACATAAGAATATCAAATGAAATCAGCATATCAGTAATAATAATATTAAATGAAATTAACAATTATATATTTAGAAAAACAAAACATCAATAAACATATTATGTCTGGAAAACTATTGCATTACTGACAAATGCTGTAATATTGAAAAATTAGCAATGAACAAATGTCATTAACTTAGAAAATTAAATTACAATAAATCTTAATTATTGACACTGGCCATTTCTGAATTAAGAACATCAACATACTTAACATTAAATAATTAATACATGTAATTCTAGTTTAGTGTAGAAAAAGGGACAGAGTAATATTCTAGTACAAAAAGAGTTAATAACAATAATCAAATTGTGATAAGTAAACATAAAAATAAAGTTTATTGAGTGAGAAAACTTTCTTGAAAATATTGAGTTACACAAGTCCAAAAAACATAACTTTACTTAGGAGTAATTTTTTTTAGATTAATATAAGAAGAAGTAATATGAATATAGTTCATGAGTAGCAAAGAATTAATCTCGGCGATTAACAAGTTACAAGAATAAATGATAGAGTTAATTATAATAACAACAAATTGAGATTAATTAAGCACGTAAAAATAGGTTGCAGCTGAACGATGACACAACCTTATATAAATCACCTGTCGTGACTGTACTTAAGTGAATAAATGGTTTTTAAACTAAACTTGAAATTGAAAATGCATAAGGTACGATGAACTGAATGTTCCACAAATTTTTAATGATAAAATAACTGTTTAACGTAATAAGTAATGAAAATTGAACTTGCCTGTAACACATAAATATTAGTAAGAGATGAACTCTTGAATGAAGGTGAATGAATACATACAGTAAACCTGAGCGTAGCCCGCAGTGGTGTATCAGGAATACGGGGATGAGACGTGGTTTATAGGTAGACTATTACGTAGCATCTCAGATATGTAGCAACGAGTTTGGAGAGATTCTGCATCGATGAAAATTGTAGTAAGCAGCTGGAGAAGATTCGGCGTCGTTAGAATTGGCAGTTTGTAGTGATTGGAACACTTTCCACAGAGATGTAAATAGTGAATTTGAAGAATAAATTAACAAAGAAACGAGGCTGGACGAACATAGAAAACTGTGAAATCACGAAAAACTGACGAGTAGAACTAGAAAATATTTTGACGGAGATATACCGCAACGTTTATAAAAGTATGAAGACGACGAAAGTATTAACATTAAGTGAGAGAGAGAGAACATCGAAGCCTGGTCTGAATTGCAACTGTACAAAGTAAAGAAGTGACTGAGTCCATAGGTCCGCACACCAAGAAAGTCTATTCTGGACTGAAGAAATAATGGCATATTGAGAAGAGGTGGAAACAAAGAAGGCAATAAACTGACGAGAGTGTGTGTGTGTTTATGTGTTTTGATTTGTGTGTGACAACAAGAGCTAGTGTGCTGGTATTGGTAAGACAAAGTAATTAGCATAGACGGGAAGTTTGGGTAAGAAAGAACATATCGAAAATTAATATTATAAGTAAGCAGACCAATAAAAGAGTTACGTAAGACAGATAAAAATTGTTGAATACGAACGAACAGAGGACATGACGTGGCCGCAGACAAAGAAAAGGTATATTTCTAGGAACTTGACAACATTAAAAATGAGAGATAACAACAAACAGTTAAAGCTAATGTGGTTAAATAGAAATTGCTTTTATGAAACATTGCGACCACAGCAGATAAAAAATAATGACAAAAACATTATTAAAAATAAAACAACTTTACGCAATTAGCGTAAACACTGTGTATTAATCTTGCTTGTTCATGTTTCGTGAAAAATAAATTACATTGTTCAGTTATGTTTAAAGAATATATTTTCATAAGGTATAATGATCATTAGACATTAACATATTTTATTTAATTTATATGTTACATTGTTGAAGAATACGTGTAATTTACATGTTAACTGTATGAAGTGAAAATTTTGACTGAACAATAGTAGAATTGTAACACACACAAATGAGTCTTCGAATGATGGTCAGAGACTGCCAGAATCCAGTGCTGAGCCGGCTTAAATAGTGTATATGGAACCAAGTGAACCACCAGGAGCTTCGTGAATCATCAGTAGTTGCGTCTGAACATACTGTACACCAAAATCATATGATGATCTTTTATAATATCTAAATGAAGATGATAATAACTCAAAAAAAAAAATTAATATGAACAAAGGACATCTTGTTTTGTTGCAGGGAATTTTCATTCTGTGGCGGATTGCTTGCTGTTTGGTTTTTAGGTTTGTTAGTTTATAATCAAACAGAATTAGTGGTTTCATGTGCTTATAATTCATTGTCAATTACTTTTTGGTGATCTTATGAGTTCCTGTTATAAGTTTGTTATTTGTTTCTAGTTAATACAATGAATATAATCCCCACGAAAGCAGTCAAAAATTGTTGCTCTGCCCCAACACATACAAATGATTCGAGAACAGTTTGCCAGTGAGTGTAGTGTTGGGTTAGGTACTGTAAATGACAATCTTGAAAAGGTTTAGGGAAATAGGTTCCATTTCCAAAGAAAAAAGGAAAATATAGATGGAAAAAGAAAACTATGCCTGTTCAGGATTGATTACTAATTGGGAAAAGCAAAATTAATCCACGATTGTCAGCTGCTGACCTTAATAACTTGAGAGCCAGTGGGACTATCAGAAACATTACGTTTCTGATATGACAGTTTTGCAAGCTTACTTCCAAATTAAAAAAAAAGAATTTAATTTGAAAAGCTCAAGTGAATCAATATAAAGTAAAAGCTCAATCACAAAACAATTCAAATTAAGGGGGGAACAACGAAAAGATGTACTAGGGCTATGTAGTCTGATCACATGTATATTATTAAAATTAAAAAAATAATTAACATTAACAATACGAAAAATAATTTTTTAACATTAATTGAACATATTAAGCATGTCAAAATTATATGGAATCATATTTTGAATCATATATATGGAGTCATAGAAAACACATTTCCACACTACTCGTCTGTCATATTTAAAAAAAATATATAAAATAAAGTAATTAACATTAACAATACAAGAAAATATTTTTTTTTAACATTAGTTAAACATATTATTTATATCAGAATTATATGGAATCATATATTTTGAATCATATCATTAATTTTTCTCTTCATATACATAAGGATACTTTCCTGCACATTTAAAAATAATGATGACCTCGCATCGAATACACCTATTTACCCAGTCTCGCTGTCCTGTCTCATCGAACAAAGAACACATCACCACTTCCGTGCGAGCCAACTCAAAACACGTCTCCACTCCATGACTGCTAAATTCACACTAGCCCCGAAAACAAAGAATGTCAGTCTGGCTTCCCCACCAGACGACCGTTTGTATTTATGCACGTACACACTTTTTTCTGAGAATGTATATGCTCACACCAGCCCACGATGACATCACCATCTGACTATCCAGACCATGTCATACATCAAAAAACAAAGTTATGTAATACAATTTCTTATCAAACTAATTACATTTATTTAACTATTAAAATAATATAATACTATCTTGCCTATTTTCTGTTTTTAATATCAGCTAAACCAAATGAATATTAACTACTTTTGAAAATATTGAAACTTTTTTCTTTATGACATAATATATATTGTTCGTAACCAACAAAATTTAGAATGGTTACAGTTTGTAGAAGATTGTTAGCAGTAGGAGGGAGGATTGCTCGGAAACCTAAAAAGAAGTAGTTACTGACACAGGTTACAAAAAGACTTGAATGGGCAAAGGAACATAAAGAATGGACTATTGAGATGTGGAAAAAGTTATATTTTCAAACGAGACTTATTTCTCTGTTCAAGGGGAGAGAGTAGCCTACATTTGTAAGTCAGCAGATGAGAAGACTACTACACCAGCACACTTGCAACAAGTTCCCAAACACCCAGCCAAGAAGATGTTTTGGGGATGTTTCACACATGAAGGGCTAGGGAGCTCTTATGCTTGTGGATGGAATGATGAAATCATCAAACCAATACATTAACATAGGCCAAAGAAAAATAGTCCTACTTATGCAAAAGAACACAGAACTCATTTTCCAACAGGACCTTGCACCATGTCACACTTCAAAGAAAGCAAAAGAGTACTTCAAAAACAAAAAAAAATTTGAGTGCTCTTGTCTCTTAACGCCATTCGAGTGCTCTGATTCCATTGAAAATTTATGGGCCATATTAAAAAGAAGACTTGAGAAAATGAATTGTAGCACAAAAACTGATCTTATTAGTTCAGTGATACAGGCTTGGCTTCGAGATGTAGAAATAAAAAATGATTGTTCTAACTTAGTGAATGAGATAATAAAAAACAAAGGACACATAAGCTATTAAATTTGAGTAAGTTTGACTGTTACACATTTTTTCTTTTAAAAATAAAATTTTCTGTTAAAAATACTGTGTTTGAATTAATTTGTTTGCCACTGTACATATTTATAACTTTATATTTAGTTCGCATTGGTAGAAGTAGGTTTTCCTCCAATAACAAAAAATTAAAGTACAGCATTTATCTACGTACAATGATGTGTTAAAGAAAATATTGTACTTCCATATAAAATAAATTTGTTGAAAATTCTGTAGGTCATTTAACATGACTTTTGTAAGTCATTTCTTGCAGATTCAATGAAGTAAAACATATGTCTTAACACACGTTGGGAAAAGTGTATCAGTGTAAATGGGAATTATATTGAAAAATAAATACTGCATTCTGTAGCTAATATATTGTACTTTTTTTCATTTTTTATTTCATTCCAGTATCTCTTTTCACTCCTATGCTACACATATATGTGCAAAATTTATCAGCTGAGCCTCTTATTATAAAAATATTAAACAACTTAACCTATTCACTTATCAACTTGTAAAACCTAGTGCTACATAAGACTGCAATTTCTAATAATAAAATGTTCTGGATAAGATGATAAGCATTCCTTCATGGACCATGTTTTCTCAAATTCAGGAACATCTACAAGATAAAAAAGTGTTAATATCAAAATACTAATGCTTACGCCACATTTTGTAATAGGTTTCCATAGATGATAGACAACAAACATTATAGCAGTTTGACTGCATATTGTTGAAATCTGTTTACAGACAAATGACTATAGCAGTCCTTGCTAATTGGATTATGTAGAAAAATCAACGCTGTTCTAGTGTTGATGAATTAATCTAAGTCACCCTGAAAATTATGAAAACTATGTAACGTAATACATCAGTGCATTTTGTGTAATGCATAGAGCTGGGATCCAAGTTCAGTGTAAAAACAACATGTTAAAAAGAATATTTCTCTGAACAGATGTAGATAAATTAACCTATCAGCAGTCAAAGAGGTATTTCAATCGCCAACAGATCTTGATGAAGAAGATACTTTACATTGATTTTGATTGATAATGAACTATCATAGAGGTGAAAATAAATATTATCATTTATAATGATCAAAATTGTATAGTAATTGTAACATATATTCATTTTTTAAATGAATATAAACGTTTATCAAGAACATCAGAGTTTTCAATGGCTGATACTGATGCTGATGATGGTTTTTGTTTACTACTTTCATTTTCTTACAAATAGTGTACAAAAACTATCATGAAAGAGAGATTTATGTTTGAACAAAGTTGAAATGATGAAAAAACTGTATTACAATCAAGCTTATGGGTGTATATATATATATATGGGCAATGAATATATAGACAATTAAACATTTTTTTTTTTTTTTATGAAAATCTTTTGAATTTGTTTTTTTAAAAATGATTTCTAACCGAATAAATTTTCAAAATAAATTATTTCCTACGAACTGTAATTTTTTAAATTAACTTTTATTGTAGTAAATGAATATTTTAAATTGAATCCGTAAACCTATTTTTTCAAAATGTATTTTTGTTTTGTAAAGTTTGAACATGGAAATATCTTACTATTTTTTCAGGCCTCCTATCATCAGAGTCAGTGATAAAGTGATGATTCCTCAGGATGATCACCCAGACATTAATTTTGTAGGGTTGTTGATAGGACCACGAGGAAATACTCTAAAATGTAAGTTACAAAAGGAGATTTGATTGTTCTTTTTGAGTTATAATTATTAATTGCAGTAGTATGATAAATTTTAAACATATGATTTCTAGTTAGTAAATCTGTTAACTGTTTGCATTTAAGAACTGTGCACTTGCCATGATATCAGATAAAGCTATAAATTGCTCTTGCAGTTTATTATAAAAAGATGTTAGTATTATTTCAGTATTCTTTACATTTACTTGTTTTCATGAATATTATACTGGGTGTCATCCTGGTTAAAGGTATTCAAATGTAATGGCCTATATTTAGAAAACTAATTGTCATAATCTTTTAAACATAGGCTCAATGGACAGGAAATATCTCCAAGATTTGTTTTGTATACTCTCAAGGTCAGCGGAATATGCATACATTGGCATTTGACTCCCAATGCATTTGTAATCAGTCATAGTCAGTCAAGATGTGGACCACACTACAGAAGGTTCAGTGCATGCTTTAATTAGCGGAGTTTCAATCAGTTACGCATGTTGAACGGCGTGTACGAACAATGGAACATCGAGCTTTCTACATCTATTTGTCAGTGGGATACTCTTTAAGAGAGATTGAAAGCTTGGTTTCACAACAAATTATAATATTTAATTGATATATGTCATTGTGTGATTCGTTCCTGCGTTTTGTGTGTTTTTCTTTTGTTATACTGAACAGTGTTATTACGTGTATGGTGTCTGTGGATGCATGTAAGTTTGACTATATATTACTTTGGATGAATTAGTGGGAACATTGTGAGTTTTTTTATACATTTAGTTTAATATTTTTTTGTACATTGAAGTACCATACATATTTTTGTTTAATAGCTGTTTATATTTTTCCAGAACAGTTATCAAAGATAACAAGGGAAAAGATTTTGGTTATCTCTAACCACAAATTATCAGCTCAGTCAAAGTTTTATTAATTCCAAATTTTTACAAAGCACAACATTTATTGTGCCAAAAAGTAGTGCTGAACAAGAATCTAAGTTATTTTCTTTTTCTTTACTCTGTTTGTGCGTTCACACCTTAATTACTGAGAGGATAGGGAAGCCTCAAACCTACCAAGAGCCTCTAGATTGCTGGAGAGAGGCTGTAGGCCCTCTTCAGCGATTAATCTTGAAGAATGAGGTTCTTCCATATTAATTGGATATTAAAACAGTGATGGTCGGAGGTAAATGAGACATGCGACCAATCTAAAACAACCATTGAGAGCCTTTAGGAAGGTGTTCAGCAAGATTTGCAGAAAAGTTAAAAGGCTCAAGGAGCTTATTAAATTGAACCCAATTACTCAGAAGGAAATTAAGGAATGCCTCCTCACAACCCATGAGGAGCTGCAGGAAAGGTAGGAACTACTGGGTGGGTGGTGCCAAGCCCTGCACAAGGAAGAGACTATTTAATTTACTGATATTTACGTTCGCAATTTGAAAAAATTATTGACTAGTAAAATAAAAAAAAACCAGGAAAACAAGGAAAAACGTTCTTATATCAAAGATGTAGCTTTACTGCATTTTGTTTAAACTTTTCCATTCGCAGCTTTTGATTAAGTCAATGATTGATAATTTTGTCAAATATTTACTTTACAAACATGATTATAACTTTGATTGATATATGAGCACTATTTGGAAATTAATTTCCACTTTTGCCCTCTTGCATGAAGGAGTGAAGGTAGTGATTCTGTCTTTGGAAAGTTGAATAGCAGTTCAGTGCATTCTAGTAGTGTTATTGGAAATATTGCTTGCTTGTTTGTTCCTTCTTCAGAACTCATTCAGAATGCCTGCTATCATAGAAAACCCTGGCAACTGTAAAATGCATGATATCACATCATCCATTTCCTTCATGTAAAATACTTGTCAGCTGCTAAAATTCATCATGAACTTTGTGCAGTATATGAAGGAAATATCATGAGTGATAGTGCAATGAGATAATGGTGCCATATGCTTCAAGAAGGTTAAACAAACATTGATAACAGAAAAAATGGTCGACCCTCAATTGCCACAAATGAACTTGTTGCAAGTCTTGAAGTGAAAATCAACAAAATCCTAAATTCACAATAATAGAATATTTTTCCCACATATTACGAATAGTGTTGTATGGAATCATAACCGCTAGGTTACGACATGATATGCTGAGTTAAGCATTGTTTTTTTTCTTTCATGACAGTGTTCATCCACATACTGCAGTGTGCACTCAATGCCAAATCAACAGTTTCAAATGGAAGTTGTTTACCATTCTCCTTACAGCCCTGATTTAGCTCACAGTGATTATTACATTTTCCCCAAAATGAAGAGATGGTTAGTTATGCAGGGTTTTGAAAATGACGAGGAGTTGAAAAAACTGTGTTACTACCTACCTAGCTTAATTCACAGGTGGCAGAATTTTATGACAAGTTCATTCAAAGACTTGTTTACAGATATGACACGTGCCTTAATTTGGACAGAAATTATGCTGAAAAGTAGCTTAAAAGACGTGTATGATAAATGGTTTCTTTTATCAATTTGTGTTTATTTTAGTTTTATTCATAATAAATATATATATTTATTTTTATTTTTAATTGTGATTTTTGTAACTTTCATTACTTACAACTTTCATTATTTAAAACAAACAAGCCAATATTTTTACTGCTTGAGTAACACATTCCACATTCCCTAACATCTATCAATCAGTAATAAAATTTTTTTCATGTATCTGGAAAAAACATACATTGTTATTTTAACTAATTTTGGGGTGCTAAATTCAAAACTTTTATCAGAATTTATGTACTAAGTCACATTTTTTTAGATACCCCTATTTATACATATTATTTATTTACCAATAAATGCATATTACTGTGAAATTAATATTAAAAAAAATATATTATTTATTTATATTCATTTAAAATAGGGTTAAATCAACTAAAAAAGTTTAAAGTTTTTTAAAAGTTTAAATCAATGAAATTGTCTTGCCTTTAATTTTTAAAATATGGTGACAAATATTTTTGCTTGTACAATGTTTTGAACGGTTTCTCTAAACAAAACCAACAATAGTCACCCATTATTCCAGGTTCCCATCTTCTTTGGTATCGATGCTGCATGGTCAGAATATCCTGATTGAAACTTGCTGATTGCTGACAGAGCCCAAATTTTCAGGAAAAAAGTCTAGGTGGAAGTGTAGGAAATGAATTTTTAATGAATCTTACTTCCAAAAGTTTGTAATTTTCTAACAGCTTATTAACCAAAAATATATAGTTTCATCTTTTCTGTTGCCAAAAAAACCACCACCACCATCTTTGAAGGACTTCTATGCAGACTTCTAGTTCACATTCACTAAATTTATTGTCAAAACTTGAGTTCTTAAGTGGTTTCTTGATTTGCAGACTGATAAATGTATCCTACTTTAGTTTACTATCACTCAACTCAGGAAAATTTATTTTTAAATGATTAAATCATGGTCCACCTTTGTTGAGTGTCATTACAAAATTCTTTGATGAGTCGTAGTTTTATGTGAAGTGGTAGTATGATTTTACCACTCCCAATTATTGATAAATGTTTTACATTTTTGCACCAGCAACAAAGTTCTGCCACAGTGGCCAGTTCTGTACTTGGTAGTGATTTTTTGTATCACATCTTCCCAAAGACAAAGAAAACAATATTTTTTAAACCTGCCTTATAAATTGAGAAGTAATGCAACAACTTTCAGATCACTGCAAACTTGCCACATATGCTCTTTGTATTTTATTGCTTCTGATGTTGATGTCATAATTTCATACATTTCTTTCATGTCAATAGCATGGGCTAATTGAATGGATGGCTGTTTGTTACAGTTACACATTAAAACTGCTTTCATGCTGACTTTAGGAGTCAATAAAAAGACACCATTCTTCAGGAATATGCTGAATTCCAAGCTCTTTCATCAGGCCAATGACATCAGTACAAACACACAATGAATTTTTCATAGTAAAATAAGTTGAGAGAGTTTTATTTTGTGTTCTAAACATAGTAACCATTGTTTTTCCACCATCTTTTTTTAACCTTCCGTCTAGACCCCCAAAGTTCAGCTAGCTGCTTTGACAACTTTAAATCTCGAACTAAATCATTAAATACATGTTGAATTAAATGAGGAGATCTCATCAGATACAGGAAGAAATTTTGCAACAACCTCTACATGATCTGCTTCATTTTCAGAGTGTTCTTCTAGCAGTGTCGGATTAGATATGTTTGTTATTAAAAAATAGCAGTTGGTGAAGTGGTCCTTAGGTTTACGCCAAACTACCGGTACAGTAAATGGCATAACTTGTCATTTCCCCCTCAACCATTCAGTTAGAGTTACTGAGCATGATATGGAAATAACATTAGGCGCCCAGATTTTATCTTGATTCCTGAGTGCACAATCAAGATAAAAGTGATAAGCAGTTTTTATCAATTCAGATATAGTATTTCTTTGAGATTTAGGTGTAAATTTACCTCAGACAACAGAAATTCTCAGGATGATTTGAAATCCATGAACTTTTGCAGAAGCCATGTTGTGTCAAATAAAACTAAAAAAATTACTTTTGCATTATAAAGAATTGATGAAAATATCTTCATGTTTGTATGTGTTTACTTCATATGATACAGTGTATATTTATTTGTTTTTTTCTTTATTAACCATGTATTATGCATATCATTTAAAAGTAAAAATACAGAAACTATTCTTATTCTTAATTGTAACCAGTAGTTGATAAAAATAAGTTTATTATTAAAAAAAATTCACAAATTTATGATTTATGTAATATCTTTATGTGGTAACAATTTCAATAGCATGTTTGAAATCAGCACCCAAATTACAGTGAGAAAAGTTGTGTAACATGTTAGATAGAAATTTTGTGTTGACTAGAGTATTTACTGTAAATAAAAATTATGTTATCACATCAAGATCGAATTTAGTGTTTTTAAATTTAATAGATAGTGTAACGCAAGTTTTGTAAATGCTGAAATTTCTTCAAATAAGTTTTAAAAAGGGTAACCTCTGAATAAATGTGAATAATTGTTATTGCAAAAATAAATTAAGGTGTACAAAATAATGTGCAAAATGTGTACATTATTTTAATTTTTTCTGAAATTGTTTCAGCTATGGAAAGGGATACAGGAGCAAAAATTATTATTAGAGGCAAAGGTTCTGTGAAAGAGGGAAAAGTAGGACGTAAAGATGGACAACCATTACCTGGTGAAGATGAACCTTTACATGCATATGTTACTGCCAATAATCCTGAATGCGTGAAGAAAGCTGTTGACAAGGTACAGTGAATCACATATTTATGCTTTCTTACATTAGAGAATGTTAGGCAATTTTCATAAATTTTATTTATATATTGATGTCCAGTGGTGCCCTTGATACATTTTTATTGACTAAACTATTTAAAGGAAGCTTTAAATAGTTTGAAGCTTTGCTTTGTTTTTCATCATAAGTTTCATTTAAATTGTATATACTTATGTCATGTTAATATCGGTTTGGTTTTGAGAGGTTTGCATCTCATGGTAAACTTTTTGGTGGATCTGTAAATAAATACCTAGTTATATTTTAATATTAATTAACATGGTCTAAAAATAACTTATAAGCATTTTAAGTTTGAAATGAATATAATAAAAGGGTCATCTAGAAGTAATGAACATATGTATGATTAAGAAATTTAAATTACATTATAATTAAAAAATATTTATTTGTTATTTTCAAGAAAATTTTTCTTTATTTATCCTCTTACTCACCATTATAATTCAAATACTGAATGTATTATCATGATAACTTTTCATTTTCAAAAATTTGTCTCTAATTTTTACTGGGAATTTTTTTTTATATTGAAATGAATTTCCTGGTTACTTTCCTTCATTATTTAAAATTTTGATAAATATTACTCCAGTCAGCATTTTTTCTGACTTCATATTTATTGAGGTTTTAACTCAGTCAAAAGATGGCTGCAATTATCTATTGCAGTTTAATATTATAAATCATTGGCCTAAATTTTTTCAGTTTTCATGTGGTTTAATTATGTTAGCATGTGTTAATGAAATGAAAATTGTGTTTTATAATACTCATCATCTAGATTTCTTGTGTATAAATGTTTGCAATCCCTCCCTTTTTATTTGGTGGTGGAAGGGAAATTTGTGACAGACACAACCTTCCAGAACAGGTTGTAGTGTCAGGATGGCACAAGTTAACCACTCCTACCTTACAATATAATGCCTGACCTTCAAAAATTTGCCTCTCTCATGTGTGCAAGGTCTATGACCAGGTGTAACATCATATTACATCCCCTTGGAGTCCTGCAGGCATTTTTTATTAGCAGCTACCTCCACAAACAGAGGCACCTATTGATTGTCTTTCAAACTGCCCTATTCCTGTACTTCTTTTACCTTCTTTCTTTTGATGATTGTCACCATTTTCTGTACTACCAACCAGTTCTCTTTTCTTTCCAGCATTTTAGGAACAATTTTATCTACAGGTATTCAGCTGAGCACCTTTCTAAAATGATGCCAGTGGACACTATTAAATGTTATCTGCTCTACCAAATCACACTGCAGACTGCAAATTCATGCATCTGATGAATGCTTCTCCCTTTTAAATATATAGGAATAAAACTTCCGTGACCCGTTTTAAAACTGGGTCATTTAAAAATTTAACTCCCCCATTTCTTCTAACCTAGGGCAATCGTGCATTTACCAACTGCTTTTGCTATCTTTCTGTCAGGCATACATCTATATTCCCTTATTAGGCTCCCCTCCAATGCTCACATTGCTTCAATGCCATAAAAGCTCAGTTAGAAAGTTGCTGCTTTGGCAGAAACCATTCTGTAGCAACTGGCAACTCTCAAGGCAATCTGGCATTGCAGCCTCTACATCATTGTCAATCCTTTTTTGGTTTTTTAAGGCTTTTTTTCCATACCGATACTCCATAAAGTAATATGGATTATGCCTCATTTGCAAACACCTTTTTTTTATGCACATGGCTTACATTTGCCATTAGCCAACTTAAAGCTGGAAACCCCTCTGTTCTTTCTGTAGTTTAGGAAATGTGGCTTTGAAAGCTGTGCCTCCTATGAAGATACCCTGGATAGTTAAACTTTTAAGTGTGGGGATATCCAAGTTTTTTCATAAATATCTATCGGAGTTGACTATCTCTTCCTGCAAGGTACATCACCTGGGTCTTCTCTGCTCCCAGCTCCAGGCCATTTCATCAGTCATCCACCGCTAACTAGCTCTATAGATGTTTTGTTTTGCCGTGATCTCCTCCTGATTCCTTCCAACTACAAATAAAGCAAGGTCATTGGTAAAAGTAATTGAGCGCACCCCTTCTTGCAGAATAAACCTAAATAGATAATCAGAGATCATGTTCCACAATGTAGTTCCTATGACAGAACCTTGTGACATACCACAGCTCATGGGAATTCTTGGCACTGTTGGTTGAAGATTCAACAGCCCATCTATCACTAAGGTATACCTGGATTGTCCTACTGAGGTAGAGGCTAATGCCCTGATGGGTAGTTCCCAGAAGATAACCCTCACAGTAGGCTATTGAACATGTTCAAATATTCAAAAACATTATCATGCTGCCCTTCAACCACCAGCAGCCGCTTCATCTGCTATCCGAATAACTCCTATCACCGCATCAACTACAAACAGCTCAGTCCTAAAGCTATATCAGTTTTCACTGAAACCTCCTTGAATAGTTAATTCTTCATTTAGTCATGTCACTATCAGTTTCCCAAAGAGTTTTCTGAAGCTCTCCAGCCAACACGAGTATATATTGCCAGTTATTCGGACACCCTACTTTCTTGATTGTTGTTAGCATGGCTCTTTTCCAGCTTCCAAGGATATGATTATACTCAAACTTGAAGTTAAATGCATCTAGCATTGCCCCCAGGGCTTAACCATGTCAACTGTCTTAATCACTTCAATGGACTGTTCATCAGGACCACAACTCTTTCCACCTTTCATCTCTTTCTTTTTCCTGTTTAGCTAGCCTTTGGGAATTACTGTTTTGGTATTACCTCGGAGGATGAATGAGGATGATATGTATGAGTGTAAATGGAGTGTAGTCTTGTACAGTCTTAATTCGACCATTCCTGAGGTGTGTGATTAATTAAAACCCAACCACCAAAGAACACTGGTGGTTTTATACAATTCGTATAAAAGTAACTAACTGCCTTTACTAGGACTTGAACGCTAGAACTCTTGACTTCCAAATCAGCTGATTTGCAAAGACGTGTTCACCAATAGACTAACCTGGTGGGTTTACACCTTTTATCTCTGTACACGCTCTTAATAACTTTTCCAAAGTAAATATATGGGGATGTCTTGTTAACAAATTGTCACCTAAAAATACATTCATGTAAAACCTCCAAGTGTGATAAGAAAAGACAGGTAACACATGAAAAAGAAAAATCATATATTGGCTTATAAATAAAGCAGTAGATAAGAATAACTCCTCCCAAAAAACAAAAATTGATATAATTTATGAGATTTTTAAAAGTAAAATCTAATTAGACAGCAATGGAATTAATAAATCATTTAAAATTAAGTTTTCAGAACATTTCAATGATTATAAAAAAAATCATAAGTGTTGCGAAACATTTAATAGTCAATAAATACATAAAACATTGAGACCATTAAAAATTCTACAGATTAACAGTAATAATAAATTTGCATGAAAAAATGTTGTATTTATAATTCAAAGGAAAAATTGTAAACAAATAAACCATCAAATATGGTGTAAAGTTATGATTTACACAAACTGGCAAAATTATGTTGGGTTCTATTTATTAACTAATTTAGCAACTAGATTTATTAAATAACTGGTTCTTTCAGTTTATATTTGAACGTGATTGGTGTTCATATGATTTATTTTTTTTAATACATGTTTGTTGTTATTTTAAATAACAAGAGCAGTATCAGGTTTGTAAGTAATCATACTCATTAGGACATTCTTAAATATTTATTTAAGACTTCTTTTTTTTTTTATAAAAATATTTTACATGGATGATTACCATAAATAGTTTTCTGACATAAAAACTGTCATTCTGTAGTAATTATAAGCTACTATTGTAGTTAATATTAAAATAATAACTTTATGAAATTAGACATGATAAATAGTTGTATACGTTTATCAAGTAGACATGTATTATGATTAAACCTAAAAGATTGATCTACTTTACTTAGTGTGTACTTCTTATTCAATAACTGATACAAACAGTTATTGAAATTAGTGGTAGTGGTAAAGTGTATGTTCATAAAGATGCACACAAAAAAGTAGTATGAAAAGATAGTTTTGATATTAATGATGACTAATAGTAAGTTTTCTTTTATTTTAAGATTAAGGAGATTATACGTCAAGGTGTAGAAGTACCTGAAGGACAGAATGATTTAAGAAGAATGCAACTACGTGAATTGGCACTTTTGAATGGAACATTGCGTGAGAATGATGGTCCTCGATGTTCTAATTGTGGTTCTTCTGAACATAAATCTTGGATGGTATTAGGCAATTTTTTTTTTTTTTTACTTTAAACTTATAAAGGGTGTTCAAAAACTGATTCAACCTTATGGGAAAATGAGTAAATTAGAATAGTTGTTCTTTAGAAAAGTGGTCTCCATTATGCAATTCACATAATTGACTATAATGTTGCATGCCCTTAAAAACATGTTATACAATTCAGGAATTTATACAATTTCGTGTTATATAATTTTATATCTTTTATTTTATAAAAGATGACTTTTATAAACAGCATCCTTGAGGAATCACCATAAGAAGAGGCCACAACCCCTTCAAAACACTTGTCCAAGAAAACACTAATCCAAGAAAGTCATAGCATTGTGGGCTGTATGAGCCATAGCATTGTCCTGTTGAAACCACATGTACTCTAGCCAGTCTGTAGATATAATATTTACAAATTGTGGCACCACAGTGATTGCAAATTGTTGCATTTACATACGTAGTGCTGACTGTTCACTATGCCATGAAAGAATGTTATGAAGATTTGCTTTCATGACATTGCATATCAAACACCCACTTTTTGTCTGTGCAGTGGAGACTTGTACCACTGATGTGAATTTTTCATACATCAAGTGCGTGAATTTTGTGAATTTGTGTATCCATCAAGGTGGAACCATGTCTCATCAGACAAAACCTACTCATGATTATTCCCCATCTGGCATTACATGAACCACTGACAGAAGCTACATGTTTTCCAGTGTCTGCAGGTAACTAACAACTAGTGAACAATACAAATTCTGTACAGATACATTTTTATAAACTTGTATAATACCATATGGGAACTACCAACGGAGAGACCAGACTGGCTAGCAGATAGGCATCGCACATACTTCTTGGGACTAAAGGAATATGCAGCTTGCACATCGATCAACTTTTCTGGTGTTAGCACTTTTGGTTGACCTTTTTTGGCTGAAACTGCCACATTACCTGACTCTGGGAACTTTTTGTACAGCCACTTGATAGAGGACCTGTTGGACACATCTAACGTATTGGAAGACAATAAATATTCTCTGCTGTATTGTGTAACCCATTTTATCTCAATTAAACATGCAACAAAAGAAGAAAAATTCTTCTTCCATAAGGTTGTCACTTTTTTAACTCCTGTTATTACTTCAATCATAAGTACAAATTTGCTAAAAGTAAAATAGCGCTTATTAATATATAATTTTATTTCTGATTATCATTAAATTAAATTCTATGGTATAATTGTTAAACAGGGCAAATTTGGCTGATGTTATTCTTTTTGGCCTCAGATGTTTTCACTGAAAGATGTTACTGAAGCATAAGAAGTAACATGACCCAATTCTCATATTAGCTGGCCAACTTACTACAGCTAATAATTCCTAACTCAAGATGTGATTGAGTTAGGAATTTCCTGCTTGGTTGTATGACAAAGTGGTCTAAAAGTTCATCCCCTTCCTCACTGTTTCGGATCAAAAATGTTAAAGCACTAGCCATTCTCCTTTTTTTCTTCAGAAAGCACCCTGGGAATCCATCATGAGCATAGGTTTTGAACTGCAAGATTTCAGAAACCTTGATTTTTTATAACCTTGAAACTTACAGGAATATTACTGACAAAGTGAAAACCATGAATCTTCTGGTCTTCACAAATTTTTACGTCAACTATGCCACCATGGAATCATCAGTGATTACAGAAGGTTGGCCCAATTGTGGTTCATCGTACACATTGTCCTGCCTGTCCTTGATTAGTCTTAGCTATTTACGCACTTTGCTATCGCTCATTGAATTAAGTTTGTAAACCTTACATACCTGATGATGAATGTCCACTGCCGACATGTTCCTTGCGGTCAAAAATCAAATTGCAGACTGCATTTCACAATTAGCAGGCCAGTAAATTATTTGAAACATCTCAACTTCACAGTATAAATCATACACAGTGACACTATATTCCAACCCCATAGGGAAAGACAACCGCTTAGTGACGTTCTGGTCGCCACACCCGTTGGGTTTTAACAGGAGTCGTCTTATCGCCCTTTGACTTTTTACATCTCATAGTAATAAGCCTGGCCTTGTTGGGATGCCACCGATGCAAATGCCTTGGTAGACATTTGCATCTGTGATTTAATAACTCAGCTTATTGCCTTCACTGTAGGCCTCGTCCGGACATCTTGAATGTCCTACATTGTCTCCCTCTGAACTAGCTAACTGAGCTCGCAGAAGCACGAACCCTGCACCTAGCTCTACTTATTATGTGCCAATTTTGTGAATGTCTTGTAATTTGAGGCAAAACAAACACAACATACCACCAAACATGTTGATCGCAACAATAAAATTTAGACTTAGTTCCCTTAGTGAAACTCAGCTTACGCTTGAAATAACCCCTGACTTAGGTTAATTACGAACCAGGGAGGACCTAGGTCTGGTCTACCAGGGAGAGGTGGATTGATCGCCTACTCCCACTCAGCTTCATTGCAGAGTCCCATGTGACATTCACCACCATAAACCGTCGTCAAGATGCCGCTACACCTCATGGCTGCATGGCATCCCATGCCCATCGGCAGTGCAGTCCCCATTCCACCGACAGCTTTAACTATCATTGACACCTCTTATCTAACTAACTGTGGCTCGCTGCTGAAGCGCCTACCTTCAGTTAATCAAACTGTCCAGGCAGACCTTAGCCACCCAGGTTCCTACTCTACTAAATTCCCTCAGCCGCCCTCTACATTGGGCGAGGAATTTCAGGAAGCCAACCACAATTGTCCAGTCTCTGCAAGTGCTCCAGTTGACCCGCAGATCAAAGAAGGAGTTCACTCTCTCAAGTTCCCTATTAACTCTGGTATGCTCAGCTTTGTACCTCGGACAGACATACAGGACATGGTCCACCGTGTCATCAACCCTACATTCCGGGCACAAGCCGGAGTCAACCAACCTAAACCTAGCCAAACTATCCCTAAAAGCACCATGTTCTGAAAGAAATTGAGTAATATGCAGATTAGGGGAAACCCAGCTAATAGCACGCAACTCCCTAACATTTGAAAAGATACCATGCGTGGAAGAATCGTTCCATCTAGCTTGCCAAGAGTCAAAACCTTGATCTTCAGTTTCCTTCCTGCATACGCCCTGACGTTAGAAGGCCTCCCTTCTTTGAGATATACTCCTGGCTACGCTTTGTAACCAAAATATCAAGGGGTTTCATGCCAGTAATCACAGTGACTGCCTCTTGTGAAACAGTCCTACAGCCACTGACAACAGCCAACAAAAGAAGACGCTGGGCTTGTAAAAGAATGTCCCTATAACATTGGAATTGCAGACGATGAGCCCAGATGGGCGCAGCATACAACATTATGGCCTCACAGATACCTTTGTAAAGAATACGCATGGTGCGGTAATTCAACCCCCAGTTGGGATGAATGACTACGAACACTGAAGAAAGCATCGATGCCCTTCTTCGCATGTATGTCATCCTAATAGTAAATATGTAAGCTAGTATAGGCACAGAAAGTAAGTCCACTATGGTTTTAAAATAAAATAAAATAAAATTTTCCATGAAATTTTGAAACAAATTGTTTACCACCTTTTGTACTCTTTTTTACTTTATTGGTTGATAATTAAAGTGAACTTTTAATTTTACTAATTTTTTATGACATATCATGATGAAAATGAAAAAGGTAATGTTTTTTAATTTGGCTTTCTAGTTTTTACACAAACTAGCTCTTTTGATTCTAATTTGTAAAATCTCATTATTTTTTACCTATATGTTACAAAACACAAGACAAGTTTCATTAACTTAATAATTATTTTAAATGTATAAAATTCCGTATACATTTGTTAGGAATATTTATTTAGGAATTTATTGTTTATAATTTTTTTTCATTTAGGAATTCAAATGATATCTAAGTAGTCATCTATATATAAAATAATTTATATGTGAATTATTTAAAATGAATTTAAATACTGTGAGTAATTTATTAATAAAATGAAAAGTCAAGATGATATGTGTACCTCAGAACCTGATTGACCTACAGTAAGTCACAAAGTCAACATTTTGCAACATAGCTGAAAAGTCAGTTATAATAAAAGTGCCCAATATATAGCATAAAAATTATAATCTTAATTAGATTATGATATTTGAAAGTACTGTAGATTAATTAAAAAAATAACATTCTAGGTCATTATTATATTTCACAACTCTAATGAATTAAATAGTACTGAATATTTTAACCTGGAAATATCAATTAAAAAAAGTCAATTTTTTTTCATTTGTATCATACCAAGAACTGTATTGAAGATAAATTCATCTAAACACACTCTTACTGCCTTATCAGTTTACAGTGTTATTCATAACTGCAAAAGAAAAGTGTGATTGGAAGTTCTGGTTCCAAACACAATATAGCTACATTTTTGGGCTAAAAATGGTCTAATGATTGTATAAGTGATACGTATTTCAAGAATGGAGAATTGGATGGCAGATTTGAAGGTTTACAGGCTCAGTTCATACCCTCGAACAGCTGTCAGTATTCTTATAAATTGGCAACCATGTACAGTTTTCATTAATAAACCTATATTTTTGAAATTGTTGACTGTGTAAATTATCTTTGGCAAAGAGATTTCAGGTCTGGTTGTTCAAAGAAATGCACATGATTTTAAGACAAGATTGAGCTTATATTATGCCTAACATGACTGACAATCGACTACATTCATTGTTGTATTTTTAGAGAAGATTTGTAAATAACGATAACTGATCAATAACAATATTAAATAAAGGTGTCTAAAGATCATCAAATACAAGCAGTGAATGATAAAATTAAAACGATGTTAAATGAAAGTTGAGACAAACAAAAAATTTAAACAGCTCAAGTCAAGCGCTACAGATGTATTTAAAATGGTAGTTGTGCATATGTATACAACTATTTGTATATACATTAAATGACATATACAAGCATGACTAAAACTAGCAGGTGATTAAGCGATTAAGATATTCCAAAACATTGGTTATATGGGACAAAACAGGGCCAAGCTGATAACGCAATGTGCTGAAAATCTTGTCGACATCATGACTAAAATCAAGTACAGCAAGCTGAGCATTTAGGGAGTAAAAGGTCACACTAGATTGTAGGGTGAGCAGGTTCTTCAGGAAGAACAGGATCCAGAGCAGGTAAAGTACAAAGTAGTGTTTGAGCTGAATTCCAAATCAAGGGCAACATTATGTTATTTACTAATTTGAGATAACTCAAAAGTAAAAGTCATATGATGGCTCCTGATCTGCCACTCGTAGGAGTAAGTGTAGGTGCAATCCAATCAACTTCAGGTAGATTGAAGTCATCGATAAAAAGTACAGAACCAATGCTGTGCAGGTATATATTTCTTCATCAACAGCACCACAAAAACCATCATATACATCAGCTGGTTATTGAGGTGATATATATGTGCCACAAATTAAAGTAGGAGTTGAGTTTGTAACAAGGTAACAAAACTTATACAAAAATAGATTCAATATCTAGAGCAGAAGTTTTAATAACTCGAGCATTTAACATAGATAATGAGGAAATGAGAACGCTCCACCACCACTACTCTTAGAACTAAAGATTAGAGATCTGTCTATCCTAAAGACATCAAAACCAGACAACCACAACTCAAATTCATTTATATCACGAGTTAGATTTATCTCTCCAAGAGCCAATACATCACGCACACATGCAGAGATGGCTTTTTGAAGTTCTTTAAGTTTGGTCTGAACCCCATTGACATTGTAGTAGTAGACATGTAGACTGCAGTATCAGAGAGTCAGTTGTTTTTTGAAGTCTTCTTGACTATTTTAGGCACGTAATTCACAAATCTGATTGAGAGATCACTCTCCCCACTTTCAAATTTCTGCCTCAAAGAAGATAGTAAATCATTCAGGCGCTTTTTCTTGGCAAGTGTATGATCTCTTGAAAAGGTGATCTAATGCTGAACAAGGAATCTAGCATATTCAAGAGAGTTGGATCATAATTCTTAGAAAATTCCATGACAATACTTTGATTTTAAAAGACAACTTTAACAGGTCTATGTTTGTTAGCTGAGGGCCTACCAATGCGGAAACACCTGAAGGTAGCATCTAGACCAGAGATACAGAAGGATCCAACCAGTAACAAGATTAGATTGTTGTCATGATCAATTCTAGTAGCAAGCATTTTGCTGCTGCATTAAGCAAATTGTAAATAATGTTATGGGAATGGCGCTGAGAATCAAATATCTGTTCCACGGTGGACTCAACATTAGCAGTATCATCCTTTACATCCATTCAAGACCTTCATCTTGTTCTCTAAGTATCTAATATGCTCTTCTAATCCAGTGATTCAAGGTTCAAGATTAGATAACTTGTCATTTACAGAGACTAACTTGTTTTTTATAGTAGCTACATCAGAAGACATGGTAGCCAGTCCATTAAGTTTGGATAACACAAGTGACATTTGTGAGGAGATATCTTCAAATTTATTCATTATATTATTGATAGGGTGTAAATTGAATTCAATCAGCTCTGTTACAGAGCCATTTAATCATGCTATCAGCTGGAAACCTGCTATAATCACCATCAGAATACCCATGCATACCGAGTGAAACCATCTCTTACCCTTACTCACATACTGAAGCCCCTTATCAGAGTGCTAAACCTTCTTCATGCACACAATATAATATACAGGATCTGATAATAGAGACATATCAACCATGACATATCAACATTACCATGAAGTAAAATATGCGAATTGTTCATATACTTTTGAATTATCGTTATCCAGACGTACTAATTGGAATGTAGATCCTTGTGGATTGTAAAAATCCCAGTTTATAAGTTAGACAATAATTTAAAAAAATTAAATTCACACTAATGGTAAATGTTGAGTTACATAACCTATATTCAGAGGCCACTAGCAGTATATTACATGGCAGTAAATATTATGTAAATTGAATCAAATAAATAGTGAAAAAGCACCTTCAAAAACCAAGAAAAACAATAACCAAAAAAATAAAACACAAACCAAGAAAAAACCAGGAAATCACAGCACATAAAACAAACAAACTACACAAAAAAACAAAAAAAAAACAACACTGTATAGATACTAAGAATGTAAACAAACATTAGGCTGTATAATGTACAATATGTAAATTGTACATATTTTTAAACAGATCTTAGTAAATGGAAAATATATGAAGTGTTATATTAAATGCATATTCTTATCTACAATGAAATAGCAGTTTTAATACTCAACATTGTTACGTATTACTAAATGTGTAACATGTAACTGTGAAATTAAATGAAAATTTATCCCTGAATTAGAAATAATTATATTATAAATTATAAATGGCTACTGATTCTTATTAAGCAATAAATGTCAATTGTTTTAATTACAAATTTGTTTCAGTGTCCAGATAAACCGAATGTGACCAACAGTATAGTTTGCTCTAGTTGTGGAGGCGCAGGACACATTGCTAAGGATTGTAGACAAAAACGGCCTGGAACTGTCCTTCCTAATCGTCAAGATAAAGCTAAAATAGATGAAGAGGTATGGCTTTGTTATTGTGTTTTCACCTGTATTAACTTTATCGTAATAATTTTAGCTTTTACTATTCATGATTGTTTGCTGTGTATTAAGTTTGCTTTTCTTGAACTGTATTGTTTAGTTTTCCATTATTAAGACCTTGTTACCATGTAGATATTAAATTTAAAGGTTAATTATCAAATTGAAATTGTTAGAGCTCTGTTAACTTCTTAACCTCTGTGTTTTACTTCAAAATACAAGGGACATTCAAATATAAACCGGAATTTTGCTGTGCGGTTAGAGAAAGAGCAGTGAAAATATGATGGGATGCTGCTGGTAGTTAGTTAAACATGTGTGGAGGGGAGCAACCAGCCTTCCACACCCATAGGTTGCATTCCCATGTCAGTAGCAGAATTTCTGTGCAGGAGGTACCATTGTCCATTGCACAGTGAATTAGCTGATTTCTTCGATTGAAGTTGTCAAATCCTCTGAAATTCTGATTTGACTCCACGCACAGTTCGGAGATGCTACTTTGTCAAAAACCCAAGTGTAATTGGGTGAAATAATTTTGAAGTGGCCATGATATGATGCAGGGAAGAACTAAAGTCATGAACATTGTTGGCGGACCAGCATCAATGAATGTCAACATTCAGGCCATTTGTGACCTTGTGAAAGGTGACTGCTGCATAATTGTTGCTGAAATTGCATCACAGGCATAGGTGTTAGGGAATGTGCATACAATGTTGGAAAAAAGTGTTTGATAGAGCAAAATGTCAGTGAGGTGAATTCCATAGTTCTTACTGAAGCACAGAGTAATGTCCGAAAAGACATTGTTCAGTGGGTTCTGCATTGATTGACGAAAAAAAGAGGCATTTTTGGATCGTGTTTATGACGTGTGATGAAATGTGGGTTCACCATTACACCCCAGAAAGGAAGAGAACAAATATGGAGTGATGGAAAATTGGGGAGAGGGCACCGCATGAACAAGAGATGCTTGTCAGTTTTTTGGCACTCAAAAGGTATGCTGCTGATTGATTTTCTGCATGACTGAATGAAATGAATGACTAAATGCAGCATACTAACTTCAGCTGTTGGATGACAGTATGGCTGCTTATTGCAACAAAAAGCAAGAATCTGATTCACAACATTCTACTCTATGACAACGCACAGCAGCATACAGCAGTAGCATGTATGTCTGTTGTAGCATGCATGTATGTAGCATGTACATGTGGAAATCACATGTAAACATGTGATTTCCACATGCTCTAGCTCAATCACATGTTAGATGTGATTTCCACATGTTAGATTGCTAAAAGAAGCTTTAGGAGGGGAAACATTCAAAGATAATGCCATGGTCAAGCATTATTTGTGCAATTGGTTGTTGAGCAGCCATATTATTTTTTTTTGATGATGGGATCAGGATGCTATCTGGTAGAGAAAGTATATTTCCCTTGAAGGATACTATGCATGGTGTGCAGGAATTCCCTTTATGGTAGTTATGAAATTATTAGGATAAGTGCAGCTTAGCTTATATAGATCTAAAACAACTGTGATTTGTTCACAGCACAGCTGGTAACGCCTCCATGTCTGGTTGTTCATTCACAACAGCGTATCAGGGTAGGGGATGATTATTTCAATTGATGACAGAACAGCATCTCGGAGCTGATTTTTGTTGATGTATCTGTGTTTTCGAATTTCTTCTTTTACAAAACCCCAAAGTGCATTGTAGGTGGGGTGAAATCAGGGCTTTTTGCTGGCTAAAGCATTGGAGCTGGTAACGCTTCTGATCTACATCCAATCTAATGATTGGAAAAATTTAATTGATGTGACTGCAGAAATTCAAAGCAAAATGCACTGGAGCACTGTCTTGCTGAAACATAATGATGTCAGCGATCTCCTTTGCCAGTAGTTCTGGAAGCACCCACTCATTGATAATTTTCAGATAATTGAGTTGATTACCTGCACCATCGAAAAAATAAAGACCAAGATGTTCAGCTGGCATACCAACCCAAATCATAACATGAGGTGGATGGTGTTTGATATCCTCAAAAATTGAGGATTGCCTTTTGCCCAGAAAAAATTTTGGTTATGAGAGCTTTGATAAATCACAGACTTGTCTGAGAACATGATGTTCTTTTTATAGTTTGCTCTCGGAAAGCATTCAAGAAATAACTATCATGCATTAACATGTTGATCAAGGTAATTGTCACTCAACTCATTAACTGTGGCTGGACGAAAACATTTAACATTCAAACCCTTCCACATATGGTCACACATTGTTGTTCTTGGAATGCCTAACTCTGCAGAACGTTTATGCATTGATTTCATTGGTGATTGTTGAACCAGTGCCTCCACAGCAGCACAAGTGCTTGGTCTCCTACTGTGTGGCACATCAAGAACACTTCCTGTTGTAAAAGTCTTCTTCTCCTGCGACATAAGAGTAAAATGTTTCTCCTGTGTTAGTAACGTTTGCCGTGTTGGTGACAATTTCCCAAAATGCACAAAGAAGTCATTCATAGTGTTCTGCAATGTTTACCATAGCGCATGGATCTACACCAAGGTACCAAACGCTCTTCAACAGTGAACACATTTGTATGCACCATCATTCCACACTTGCTATGACTAAGGTCATCTCAACACAAATGAACACACTGGATGATTCCCACTGCGGCTTACCTTTTTCAGCAGCAGTGAGTGATATCACTGGTGAGATTTGCAGTAGAAGAGCCTGATTAAGCTGGATTTATTACAATGTGAAGAGACTTCCCACCCACCCCATAGAAAAATAAGGTAATTTATTTGTAGTTTTATTTAATTTCAATAAAGCTGTGTAAAAAAATTCCAGTTTATATTTCAATGACCCTTTTAATACAACTTTTTGATTGTAATTGAATATTTAAAAGTTAAAAATAAATAATAATTTGTATTCATTTACTAAATTATATTTAAATTAATCATTTTTTACGTTTTTCACTTCTTTGTATGAAGTAAAGGAAGTATTGTGATCGCGAAAAATTTCGGTTTTCAGATTTCAATGAAAATATCAATTTTGACCATCCCTGAATCCATTTTGACTAGTTTCAGTATGATGTCTATATGAACATATGTATATGTATCTTGCATAACTCAAAAACGATTAGCTATAAGATGTTGAAATTTTGGATTTAGGACTCTTATAACATCTAGTTCCGCACCTCCCCTTTTGATTGCAATCTACTGGACCAAAAGTGTCCAAAAATTTTTGGACACTTGGGTTTTTTTGGACTTTTTCTTAACTGCAGTAATAAGAACTCACTGAGAGCTTTTCAACAATGTAAGTGATACTTATTTTCATTGGTTCCAGAGTTATAGCCAAATAAGATTTTAATTAATGAAAATATTTAGATCTTACAAGGGGAAGGCACATCAGTTCACATTCAACTTAATTTCCTTCTTTTTTTTAAATTTATATATATTGATTTATTAATTATTATTAATCTGTGATTGTAAAAATTTTTACAATAAATAATAATTCAATAATAGCAATAAAAAAAAAATATGAAAAAAAATCTGAGTTAGTGAAATAAAATTTTATGTACTTTTAAAAATTTGTATATATAATTTAATAGGCGTATAAGGAAGTCATGTGATGTCCACATCAGATTTTTTCTATAACTACCAGTTGGTCGTAACATGAAAAATTAAAGTTAGTATCTTATGTTGTATATCCTTTTGATATTAATTGAGTTAACTGAACGTATTGTAATTGCTGGGAATTAATTGTAATAAGTAGAACATGGTGTCATATTTATCTGTACACAGGAAGTCTCCTGAAATAGTCAACATTGGTATATTAATTACATTTATCTGAGTTGTCAGTAGTAATGCATTCAACTGTTTTGTGTAACTTCATATTACTGCTCAGAATTGGATTGTTATTATTTCTATATAAATAATAGTCTTGTTCACACTTGCTCATAAAAAAACAGTCAATTAAGTTTTTTGTTTTGTATATAGAATTTTAAGTTTTGCATTAATCCGTTAGCATTGTAATTGTTAATTGGAAGCAAATTATGTAAAATTAATAAATAATATTAGCAAAAGAAAGTCATCTTTTTTTTTTGAAAACAAAATATCTAGGGCACATAACCTTAAATGTAACACTATATTGTGCACCTCATTCTTAAGGAGTTATCAAAATAAAAGTTAATTTGAGAAATCTGATCAGTTGAAATTACCATGTAAGTTCATCAAAACTATATGTACATTAATTAATAATTGTTTGTTATGAATATAGTTAAATGCAGTAAAATAGATTTTTTTTGTTCTTTGCTTAATGTTTTAAGTGAATGCACATAATCTTTGTAAGTATATGAGAAATAATATGATAAGCTTCACTTTTTAAAAAACTTCTGTTTCAGTATATGTCATTAATGGCAGAACTTGGAGAAGGCCCACCTCCTAATAGAACTGATAGTAATGGTGATAAGTCTGGGCAGAAACGATCTCCAGTTTCCAGTGGGAATTTATTCGATCGTCAGATGGCACCAAGAGCTATAACAGCACCTCCAATTACAACACAGCCTTTGCAGACGCCTCCTCAGTTAATTCCTAACACACTCCCGCCTCCTCCTTGGAACCAGCAACCTCCCAAAGTTGGACAAACTCAACCAAACATGAATCAACCACCACCAAATCCAGGCCTTACCATGCCGCCTCCATGGCAAGCCAACAGTAATCCTGGTGCACCCAACATCCCACCCCCGACTATAATGTCACCCAGTGTGCCACCACCTCCACCGGCTCAACAAGTTACATTAACAGGTATTCCACCCATGATACCTTGGTTGACACCTTCTAATGCTATTTCTCAACCACCTCCACCTGTTTCCCAAGCTCCACCGATTACTGTGGCCACACCTACTACTGCTATGCCGCCTCCTAGCATACCACCTTGGCAACAGAGTATTCCTCTGACACAGCCACCACCTACAGTTTTTTGGCCACAGAATTATGTCGTTCCACCACCTCAACCTGTGCAACCACCACCTGTCTCTAATGTGCCTGTCCCACCTCTTCAGGCCTTGCCTAGTCTATTAACAGCTCCTCCACCTCCTCCTCCAACATAGTGTATTGGAACTAAATTAAAAAATTTAAACTAAATTTTGTGGCATGCATTTGTATTATAGCTTGATTTGTTTTTAGAATCAGTTTAAATTGTTGATAATATTTTATTTAGTATATTTAAGTCAATAGTATTACAAAATATGGTCTCACAGTTGAATCAGTTTATCAATTCAATACGAAAATGTGCTTACAAAGTTAATTGTTTGTTATGTAATCTCTTTTTCTCCATAATACATATTGTATGATTTATCACTATAAAGTAACATTGTTGATTTGTATTCAATAAGTTTTTAATTTTATTTATGAATTTAGTAATGATGTAATAAGATAAAGTTGTTTTATTTGAAATGAGTGAGATTATTTTAGAATTGAAATGATGGTATCTTACTTTAATTGTGATTCTATAAGTAATATATAAAAAACAGTTTGAATTTAAATTAGTATATCTTTATTTTACTGAAAATTAAATAGCAACTGTCAGATTTTATTTAACTGTTAGCTTATAACTTTATAATTTGATAAATCCTTATTTTCTTTTGTCATAGTAGGTAATTGATTTTTCATTTTACATTGTGATTTTAGAAGGTTTTAGGTATAAATCACTTTTTTTTTTACAAGTGTTGTTACAAATTTTTGGATTACCATATTCTATAATCCGCATTACTTGGGAAGGTATCTATAATGTATTTATCTGCTTGTTCCACAATTTAAAATTCTTAATTCCATGCAAAATTCCTTCCTTACAAGAACTACCTTACTGTCTAGATGCAAGTGTAATTTGTAGAATGTAGCAAATCTTCATTATTAATGCAGTCTGTTATACCATTAATTTCATGATCTACTAAGAGTGCCTTTATTATTTATGATGTAATAAAATATTATCCATACCACTCAAAAATAATCTATACCACCATTTAACGAATTATGGTTATAATGAGTAGAATATGGTTGATTTTGGAATAACAAAAGAACTAAAAATTTATTACAGCAAAATTAAAATCATGTAATGCATATATATTCACATTTACAATTAGCAAGTTGTTATTGTTTTATTTCCTCTTTATTCCACAAATTCTTCCATTAATGAACAACCATCATTTTTATCACATTGAAACCTCTGCAAAAAGGCTGTTATTTAGTAGATACAGTAAAGGATTGGTAATGTTTGGCATGAAATCATGGCTATAGTGAGATTATCAAAAAATTCACAGTAAAGTAGCTGTAACTCTTGCAAGTGATGTCTAGCAGTCATGCAAATAGGAATACCATATATAAAAACCACTAGTTAATAGAAAAGATTTCATGAAAAGCAGGAATTTTTACCACTACCAGATTGACAGTGATAATTCTTTTTCAAACTTGAGCATCTCTTTGACATTAATTCTACACATATATTGTCGAAATTAATTTGTTGATATAGATTTAGTTTGGAATTAGGTACAAAATACAAAGTATAGTAGTCAAGCATACTTCCAACTTCTAGTAACCTATAGAGTGTCTAAAGATGTTAAATAAGCAACAGCATTATAGTAACAATTAATTTGCACATTATAAAGAAAGCTGCTAATATTACTAATAAGTAAAATTAATATTATTATTTGTAAAATTCAGAACAAACTGGATGATCAATTCTGTTTAAATAACTATAGTTGATGTATGTGAACAAGCTGTACTCCAAAAATGACTTAATTTTACTATACAAAATTCTTGTTACTATTCGAATTTGTTTTGTTCATCCCATTTTAATATTGTTTTTTTCTATACACATTACATTATATGTTTGTATTAGATAGTAGAACATTATTTTCTAATGGTTTTTAGAATTTTGTTAATAATTACATTTTTTTGTTTTTTTTCAGTTAAAAGCAATATAATGTTTTCATGCCTGTAATTATGTTGCTTCCCATGATATGTATTGTTTTTTAATGAACTCTATTGTAACCACTTTTTTCTTTTAATTTAGTGTTTGATAACATTTTTAATTTGGATGGAAGTGAGATCACTCATAACAGCCCTTCTTAAGGATACTTGAAGTCATTGTTATGAATTTTACTTCCTTATTGGTGTGCAATATTTATCAGTCGACGAGCAGCATTAGTTGTACATTTAAATAAAATGTGTCCATGGTAATTTTTTTTTATTGCTTCATTACTTAATGTTAATTAATGAAGGATGTAATTAAATATCAGCAGTCAACATTGATGATTACAATTTACTTCAGCAGAGAGTGGGTTATTGGTGGATATGTAACACTGGTTATATTTTTGCTAATTATTGGTTCATCTCCTGTAAGTTAAGCGAGGAAACGCTAACACAATTTTTGTAGGTATTTACTTAAAGCAAATATTTTTTATGTAATCTAAAATTTCACCCCAATCTTAAAAAATAATATTTTCAGTTGACTGTGTTTGTATGTATGTATGTACAAGTTTGAATATAGTTTCATTTGGGATATAAATTTATTAGTTGTGCTGTATTTCTAAAATCAAATATTTGCCTAAATCATTCTATCCTACTGTGCTCAAACTTATCATTCAGTTACTGTGCAATAATTTATATAGAATAAGATAATGACATCTTTTTTATAGTTTAGTCATAATTATTTTTGTGTTTTTAGAAATGCAGAATAGTTTTAGTCAGAAAATCAAATTTTGACAAATGTAATTGCAATTTAAAATTAAAAAGAAAAAATTGGACTAATTTAAAATGAGAAAAACAACTTCAAATTTTATTGCTTTAGCAACCTTGGATATGAAAGTCTAGATATAGAATGCTTCAAATTCAGAAAGAAACCCCTTTAATGATTAGTGTATATTCCATTAAAAAAGTAGCAAATTTGGTCTCGCTTGGGTTGACGCATCTTGATATTTAAATCGGACTTTTCCTTTGCAGTGCATCATGATCATATGAAATGAAAGGATTTTTACTAGTAGTAGATAATCATTATTAATTAGTACTATGCTCACTTACTATTTATTTATGTGTATAACTATTTCTCTTCTAGGTTCTTAAAAATATGTTACAGTACCTTTTCTGGTGTTTTTAAGATACATCATCATTTTTCTTAATCATATGAATTTGATAATATAAGTAAACTAAGAAATAAGTAATCTTCCTTAATGCCAGCCTTTACTGTTATACTATTTTTCAGAGTTTATGATTGCCTGCTATGCTTCTTAAGTCACATTTTTTGTGGCTGAGAAAGTATAGATATATGTATAATATAGATAATTCTTTGAAAATTCAAATAATTAATCAACATATTAACCATTGTGCTAATTACATTCATAAAATAACCACCAAAGCACAGTTACAGAAAAACCTAAAAATAAAGTAATACCAATAGTCGACTTTCGTGGAATGCTGCACCATCAATCTGTACACAGATCTATAATTAAACAAACAAATAAAAAAAAATCAAATAAAAACTCCACTGCCATTACTGGAATGTTGTAAATTTAAAACATAATTTTCAAATACAATCTGTTGTTTCATAATTTCATACTTTTTAACTAATTCTATTCATTTTTTTATTGTTATTACAAATTTCAAAAATTTATGAATTATTTTTACAATCTGTAGTAATATTATGCAACATTGCAAAAAATGTTCGGCCACATTAGACACACTTATTTTTTTGTTTCTATAAGCATTGTAAACCTTTTTTTAAGATCTGCTAGTTTTACCAATATAAATTTTATTTTGTATATTTCCCTTAAGTCCTCATCATCATCTTTGTAATTGTCATTCCTTAAATATTTTGTAAAATGGTTGTTTGATTTATATGTTTTTTATAAATTATCATATACATTAGTAATTTTTATTTTATCTTATTTGTATAATTGTATTCTAGGAAAAAACTATTACCAATCTGTTATTTTCATGTTGTAATCACACATGGTCAAAAAAAAATCAATATGTATAAAATCTTGATTTTTAGAGCTGTACATTATAAAAAGGAAAACAATGAAAATAAATTTTAAAAAAGCAAGTAGATGAAATATACAAGTAGTAGTATTCAATCGTTTTGATGATAAAATTATAGAAAAAGTCCATAAAAAACAGTATTGTAATAATTTTACAAAATTACAACAGTAAAATAACACAGATTAGTAATAGTTTTTCCTAGAGTATAATTATGCAAGTAAAATAATAGAAAAATTATTAATCTATTTAATAAATAGAAACATAAAAAAGCATATAAACCAATTAACCATATAAAATATTTAATGAATTACAATAACAAATATTATGGCGAGGACTAAAGGAGAGTATACAAAATTAAATGTAATGAAAGTTATCAAGTTTATATTGGCAAAACTAACAGATTTTTTTTTTAAATGTTGACAGAACATTACAATGCTTAGAGAAATAGAAAAGTAAGTGTATGGTCGACCGTTGTAGCAATGTAAGCATAGTATTACTGATTGTAAAAATAATTCAGAAATATTTGAAATTTGTAATAATAATAAAAAAATTAATATTCTTGAAATAGTTAAAAGTATGAAATGATAAATCACCAGATCATATTTGAAGATGAGGTTTTAAAGACATGGTGAGTTGTAGCAGTTGGCATCAAAGATTACACACATAATATGTGTGATGTATTAAGTTTGCATCATTCCAGTAATGGCAGTGGAGTTGTGTTGTTATTAATGTGTTTTATTTTAATTCTTAAGTTTTTATTTTATTTTTTTGTTATTTTTTTAATTATAGATTTGTGTACAGACTGATGATGCAGGATTCCACAAAAGTCAACTATTGTTTTTTTAGGTTTTTCTGTTAATGGGCTAAGTTGTTATTTTCGAATATAATATAAATAGGTAGTTGAAGTTTGATTAGGGAGCCCAGTTAATTGCAAAAAAAAAGTAAAATCCTATTTAACAGTTTACAAACTATAAAAACAAAAAAAATTAAAGTAGCTATTTCTAAATTACATTCAGCATCTTTAAAAAGAAGTAAACTATTACAGAAAGTGCAAATCTTTGCTGTGTGGTTTTTGCAACTCATGCTTCAATTATTCTAACAGATGATAAAATAGTTAAGTAGAAAACAGTCAGTTGTAAAAATACTTTAAATTAAAAACTTTACTTCCAACATTGTTTGACGAGCCATTAACTAATACATCATTAAATCAATTATGATAGTAATTTAGTTGATGTTTTGTGAATTTGCAAAGGAAGTTATATCATTAATTGGAGGGCTACTCCAACCACGTAAGCAGATATTTTACTTCTTTCAGGTAATCTGATATTTTGCAATCTATTAAATAAAATATTTTGCAATGTAGGGTGAAGAAAGTTGTCGTGGTAAGTAGCCTCAATTGTTGTCCTTGGGGTTAATGCAAATTGAGAGAAGTTGCCTGAGCTAGTTACAGGAAAGTCAGTGAATTGTAGAGTCATCAAAATAATAAGAAAGTTTCCAATGAATTATTAAGCTATTCTAAGGCTTGGGTTGGCTTATCAGCTTGACCTAGTTTGTTGAGGCTCTTTGTGCAGTGTACAAAAAATCAAGAATTTCCTGGTTTTTATGGATTGCCCATCTAGCAATCTATTTAATGTATTTAAAAGACATGGGGTAAACTTTTTCACGTAAATAAAATTGTTCAAAAAGCTGACATTTTAACAAAGGAATCTGTACTACTGAATAGATTGCAGAAATGCCTGGCATTGAAGATGTAAAAAAAATGGAAGCATGTTGCTGTACCATTTAGCGAGTACAGCCATGTTGATAAAATTTGGTTAGTCAATTGAGAAAATGGCAGCAGAAGAGGAAAACCTGTATGAAGATAATAAACTGCTGCCATCTGTAATATAAGAGGATATTCAAGAGTTTTCATATTTCTAAAAATAGCAGAAGATAATATATTCTGTAATGTAATTTATTAAGAAAAAAACAGATTACAATTGAACCAGTTCCTAAAAAAAAAAATTTAAACTTTTATGCAAATAAATTAATCAGTGTCTGTATATATGTAAATAACTATATTTTCACTAGCAAAAAAAGGTTTTTAATCATATGAAAGATATGTGTAACCTCAAAGATAGCAAGGGTTCTTGGTAGTCCTGAAATCCATGGAGTGAAAGAATATTAAAATTTCAGAGCACCAGTTGCAACTCCTTAGTGATCAGTGTCTGTGTTGTATTGTAAGTATCAAATCCAGGCAAGATTAAATCAAGAAATACTTGAATTTAATGTAATATTATTTTTCTTCATAACCATAAATAATGTTATCAGTTTTACTGCTTATTACAGTGTTTATTTTATTTGTTTTTTGTTAAGTGCAGCAAAAATTTAGGTAAGTATTCATATGATGTTGCAACATATGTAACTGTCATATAGTTAATATAATTATTGAATTATCCTTTCAGTCATCACATTCAACTACATAATTTATTATCACATTTAACTACATAAAAGAATTATTACAACTATATCTGATATTGTAATTATAAAATGTGGTTATTATTATGCAACATTATGTAAAATAAATTATCATGAAATACGTTGATTTTTTAATCTTTTATTTTCCTGAGTTCAATAAACAAAATCATGTTTTTAATTCTGGTACTAGTGATATCAACTACATTTGTGATAACATTGTAAGGCATGCTAAATAGTAAACAATTATAATTTTTACAATGTATTAATATTAATACATTGTATTATTTGAAGATAAAAGTAAAAGGATGTATGAAAAAATTTCAGTTAACCTAATTGTGTTTTTTATGTGATTTATACACAAAAGAATTTTTAGTTTTGTAATTTAATTATAAACATCAATCATGGCTATCTCAATGAGCTACTTCCTGAAAATCACCTCTTTGATTGTCTTTTATTGTATATATATATATATATATATATATATTATTATTATTCATGTTGGACAGGGCAATATAATTATTTCCAGATGGTTTAACTAACTGTATAGTAAATTCGGCCTTAAAGCAGGGTTCATCAAAACATGGGAATGCCTGTCTAGCATATGTTGGCTCAAATTTAGAAGTGGCAATCAGTCTGAAAAATAAAAAAAAATCACTCCACAATTGATTGTAAAACACCAGATAAATCTCATGTTAGAAGAAAAATATTAAATACATAAATATTCAGAAAGAAAATAAATAAAGGTATATATTCAAACATTTTCCATTTATTTTTAAAAATATAGTCTTTGTTTTCTTTGTTTGTCTATGTTTTCCATAACATGTGTCACCAACTGATTCAAATAAAAACATATTAATTTATTCAATCATGTACAAACCTCAACAGGGTATTTTAAATCCTTTTTTATCCTCCTCACAATTGCTTTCACAATAATTAACAAAATACACGACACACACCAAAGAACTGTACTGAGAAGCAGAACCACAGAACTAAACTTTACATATATGGAAAGGCAAAAGAGAAACAAAAATAAAATAAAAATAATTGTTTTGTATTTGAAACATAATGTCACTTTCTTAATACTGTAAACACACAAAAATATATTCCTTCATAAACAACAGTTGCATCATGTTTTATGCTACTAACAAATGATTTATGCCAATGTTTCAGAGAACAATAGTACAGTAGCAAGTGACATGCAGACTGTCTGTCATACAAGCTCACCGTTACGTGGCAGCTACTGTATGTATGTGTGTGTTGTGTGTTTGCACATATGCACATATGTAAAATAAAATTGATATTATACAAGGATTTTAACAATCAAAAATTGAAATTTATTTATTTATACAGTAACAACAGCTGTTGCTCAAAACAGCTACTGATGGATGATTTTGTAGCAAATGAAAATACCATACCTAACTGAGCTATTACAATATTTCAGAGCAATACAAAACACATAGCTCTCTTTTAAAAATCATGAGATTTGTAGGTAAGGTTGTTATCATTTATTCATAATGCACATCCAAAATATTCAGTTAAGTTTTAAAGAGTGTAGTTACAGTTGGATGATAAAAAAACGTTCATTGTATTGCAAAACTAATAGCACATTGAAGAAAGCTAACTACCTACTATTTATAGATTTTGAAAATACATTTACTTAAATTACAACATGGTAAAAGATTTTTTAATTTCAAGAAAAAATAGTAAAATAGAGAAGTAAGAGTTATTTACTATCTGAACAGGAAGTTGCTATCTAACACAAGGGTAAAAGGCTAAGAAAGACAAGCACAGATGACAATACTACAAAAAGTTTTAAGAAAATAGTCCATCCTTGTTTCTTTTTAACTTAAATAAGGAAGAAACAATAAAGGAAAGGAAAATCAAAAAGCAAGACTATAAAAAGACTACTAGTAAATACTTTCTATATTATTCTTTTTGCTGTGTTTGGTTCATATTATCTGTGGTAACATAACAGGCCACCAAAAGTCAAATCTTATACACAAAAAGAAAAGAAATTATAAAAACTTACATCAATTCATTGATGTAAATCACATTACACGTACATTCCGCAATCTTAAAAAACTTTGGCATGCTTTTTTCTCACTCACGGCAATGACTTGCAGTTTTTTATCTAACAACCATACACCCACCCATATCTAATGAGATACAGTAGTGATCTATTATGACATTTTTTAAAAAGATTTCCTTTCCATCAGTCCAAACCTGCCAAATGATAAAGCATTTTCTTTTTGTTCCTTATTCAACAGCTGTGGCACAAATCTTAGCAAAACATAATGCATATTACTTTTTGGTCAAAGTCAAGTCTCACAACTTTAATAATTCTTTTGAAATTTCATGGATTCTCTGCAAAAAATGCTCCTGTCAAAAAGAAGAATGCACTTTTTCAGAGTAAATTCCTTTGTTTGATTCAGAGGTCATCCAAGCTTAAGTGATTAAACCACTTACAACACAGGTTACAACTCACAAATCCTCCCACTAATGTTAATTTAAGATTTTAAAAATATCAAAATATTTTCAAATTCAAGCATGCGCACATGTAATTAACATGGTAGGAATCACTTTTTTAATAAATAATTTTTTGGTTAAGCTTCATTATTATTATTATTATGCTTTTACGGCCAACATGGGACCACTTAAGTCAATTTTAGTTGGATCTTTTCTGAGAAAAGCGTGTTATTTTACTCTAACGAGCTGCCCAGTATTTCTTCATCCGTTCAGATCTTGCTTTCTTTTCTTCATCCGTTCAGATCTTGCTTTCTTTTCTTCATCCGTAAACACCCTCTTCGTTGTATTTTGTCTTTTGTTTAAATCTAATGCTTTTATCTTTTAGCTTTGTAATTTTTCCAGTTTTATTCTGTAGGTCAGTCAGGGAAATTCCCAATTCTTTCATATCTTCTCTAATTTCTTTGATCCATCCTACTTCTAGCTTTTAGAACCAGAGCTTTTCATTGATATTTCTTGACAGTCTTGTTTCCGGTGTCCTTATGAGATGACCAAAGAAAGAGATTCTTTTTTTCCGCATAGTATCAGTAACAGGCTCTATTTCTCGATACACCACCTCATTTGGCACAATCCACCATTGGCCTTCTTTTTGGTGTTTTTTATTGATACACGTTCTGACAATTCTCCTCTCTATTTTCAGAATTTTTTCAATTCGGTTTTTCTGAGTGATTTTGAAAAGGGTCTCGCTTCCGTAGGTGACTTCTGGCTGTACTACAGTTTTATAATGTTTAAGTTTTGTTTTAGCAGAAAGGCATTTTTTGTTATATGTTGACCAAGTTAATTTTGGGATTTAATCATTTTATTTGTCCTGTTTTGCCATGTCACTTTTTCATTTAAATTATAAGTTATTATTTCCCCTAGATATTTAAATTGTTTTACTATTTTTATTTTCTGATTGTTTACCGTAATGTGCTCTATTACCAGAGGATCTATGGCCATTAGTTCAGTTTTTTCGAAAGAAATATGAAGCCCTATCTTTTGTGCTAGGTTTTGAAGGCTCATGATTTGTGTTTTGACTTCTTGAATATTATTTGCTAAAAGAGCGAGGTCATCTGCAAATCCTAGGCAATTTAGTGTGATGGAGTTTTTCTTAGTACCCATTTTTATATTTTTGGGATTTATTTCATACCATTTTCTCATGACAAATTCGAGGGCGCAGTTAAAAAGGAGTGGTGAGAGGCCGTCTCCTTGCCTCAATCCAGTTTTTATGTAGAAGGGTTGAGAGAGTTCAGCTCTGAATTTCACTCTGGACTGGGTATTGGTTAAAGTTAATTTTATCATGTTTACGAGTTTAGGGTGAAGGCCCAGGTTTCTCAGAATATTCAGCATGGATGGTCGGTGTATACAATCATATAGGCCCTTTTAAAGTCGACGAAGGTGATTATTAGTTGTTTTTTCTGTCTTTTATATAAGTCCATCATAAGTTTTAGGGATATTATTTGCTCCGGGCAACCTCTCCATGGCCTAAATCCCCCTTGGTATTCCCCAAGTTCCAGTTCAAGTTGGTCTTTGCATCTGTTGTATATGATTCTCGACAGGGTTTTGTATGTGCAATCCAGGAGAGATATGCCTCTGTAGTTTTCCGGATTAGTTTTATCCCCTTTTTTATGTAATGGACGAATGAGGGCTGTGGTCCAGTGTTTTGGAAGTTTTTCTTCGTTCCATATTTTCACGAGGCATAGATGTAGGGAAGTTTTGACTGAATAAACTGATGAGTGTTTCCAGAGTTCTGCGAAAAGCTGGTCTTCTCCGCTTGCTTTGTAGTTTTTTATTTCATTTAAGGCTGCGAGAACTTCTTGAATTGTTGGCGGGTTGATATTTACTGATGAAGTTTTAACTGGAGTTTCAGTGTCAATCTCAAAAAGCTCTGGGGGGTCGTCACAGTTGAGTCTATTGAAGGTTTCTGCCAAAATTCCAGCATTTTCTTTATTGGTGTGGGCCATATTTCCTTTTTTTCCTCTCAGCATAAGGGTGGGTGGTTCATATCTTTGAAGAGCCTGACCAAAAATTTTATAATAGTCTCGGAAGTTAGTTTTCTTGGAACTTTCTTCTATTTGCTGAATCAAGTTTTTTTGGGCTTGTCGTTTGGTTCCTCTTATAATTTTCTGAGTTATTTTCCTTTGTTTGGTGAATTCATGGTTAGATTCTTCAGTTTTCTGGGTTTGGTGGTTGATCCAAGCCCGGTGTCGGTCTTTGACTGCTTTGTCACATTCTTCATTCCACCATTGGTGTTTTTTTCTTGGGTTTATAGGGGCTAGTTCTTCAGCTATTTCTTTCAGTTGGGATGTCAGTTCTTTTAAATTATTAGTTAATTTGATTTTTTTTGTTGTTTCTTCAAAGATGGCATTGTTTATTAATTTATGTGGATCATAAGCTCTTTTGTTTTTAGGTTGGGATTTTTTCTTTTTATGCGGGGTGAATTTTATTTTAACTTTAATTAAGTAATGGTCCGATCCAGTATCTGTTCCTCTCAAGACTTTTACATTATAAATCTCCTTGTGATAATTCCGGTCCATGCAAACATGATCGAGTTGCCATTCCCCTTTTTTCCAATCTGGGTGTTTCCAAGTCTTCAATTTGTTTGGTTTTCTCATAAAATAGGTGGATTTTGAGATCATATGGTTTCTGCAAAATTCGACAAGTCTTTGGCCGTTCTTGTTAGTTTTCTTTTGGGCAGGCCATTTTCCGATAATATCACAATATCTTCGTTCTTTACCAAGTTGGGCATTAAAGTCCCCTATTAAAATCTTGGTGTGGGTCTTATTTATGTTGTTTGCAGTTTGGTCAAGAAGTTCCCAGAATTTGTCCATCTCTTCTCTATCTTTTTTAAGATTGTTTTTGTCATTGGTGGGAGCATGGACATTTATTATGGTGTAGAATTTATTGGCTGATTTTAGGGTTAAGGTTGAAATCCTGGGGGAGTAAGACTTAAATTCTACGACTGAGTCAATTATTTTAAGATTGATTGCAAATCCTGTTCCGAACTGTGGGCAATTCTTCATCACACGTTTCCTGGGTATTCCTTTGTAAATTCTGTAACCCTGAGATTCAAACGGCTCTCGATCGGTGTTTCTCATTTCTTGAAGTCCTGCGATTAGGATATTTTGTTTGTCCATTATGTCTGTTAGAGTTTTTAGTTTGCCGGGTTGAGTTAGAGAATTAATGTTGTGAGTGGCAATGTAGTTTATTTGCTTGTGTCTTATCCTCAATTTTGAAGTTGTGTTGTTTTTGGGTGTTTCCAAACGCTCCGATTCATTGTTATCTTTTAAGCAGCTGCCCACCGGATCCGAGTGCAGCCTTCTCTGGTATTTACCAGACGGTGGATTTTTTCTTAAAAGACCTTCCATATTTGACTTTCAAAGGCAAGTCAGCCTTGGGTGGGAATAAATTCCCGAGTTACAACTCGGGATGTGATCCAGAGAGGTGATTCCGATTTAGTTCACCAGTAGAAATCTCCAAGTTTCTAACTGGTTATCCAGATGAACCAACGTGGAGGCGCAAACCGATTTTCTTAATTGAGATTTTAACTATGGAGAAAGTTTAAATCGGTTCAGGAATCATTTCATCCTAAGCTTCATTAATAGGTATATAAATTGGTATGGTATATTGTCAATGTTAGGCCATATTGTTGAAAACAAGGACAATTATAATTCTAGAAACGTACATAATATTATAGAGATTATTAAATGGCCAGATATTATAAAGGTGCAATGTCGGATATAATCTTTCTTTTTCTGTTTAGCTTCTGGAACCATAGTAAGGGTAAGGATGAACCATATACCATAGTAAGGATGAATGAGGATGATGTAAATCAAATGTAGGCTTGTACAGTCTCAGGTCGACTGTTCCTGTGATGTGTGGTTAATTGAAGCCCAATTACCAAAGAACAAAGATATCCGTGTAAAAGTAACTGCCTTCATTAGGATATGAACCTTAGAACTCTCGACTTCAAAATCAGCTGAATTGCGATGAAAAGTTCACCACTAGACCAACCAAAGGCTTTGGGTTACCAAAGGTAATCTGGAAAATTATAAGCTATTACAAGTAGCTGCTGTTAATTTTCATAAGTTTCCAATGGAATTAAGATTCATTGCCATACAGTAAATTAAAATTGAAATTGAAAAAACGGCTAGTATTGTTTCAATATTTTGTAAGAGTTCACTGAACAGTGAAGTAATTGATTCCATACATCTCCTTTAAATGTCTTTCATAACATATAAAAATCTGATATAGCAAGACTTTAATAAATATTCTAGTTTAATATAATAATATTGTGTCTTTGATAGGATTTCTGCAATTTGAAATGTGTAAATAGTATCCTCTACTAGGATGCATCTGGTGACCAGACAGCTCTGTCCTAAATAAAACATATGTTTTGGAACAATAGTTTGTAAGGATTAGATGCAGATTGTCTAACTACAGCTTCAGTTAATTGCTCCTTGAAAAATTCATTGTTTGTGAATGTTAATATAGCTAACCCATTTAACCTGTTTTTTTCACGAGTGGTGCTTCTTAGCCTTGCTCTAATTTGATGAAGAGAGTTAAATGAATGGTCAATAGTACTTGTGCAGGGCTGTTAAAGCAACATCAGCAGAGCCCTTATAATAGTTATTAAACGATTCGCTCATTTTTAAAACCTCATTTGGATTTGTCTGCTGAAAACTGACTTATAAAGATGATATGATGGAATCCTAGTAAGGAGTTATTAGAAACCTCCAAAATTCTGATGGATTTCTGGCTGAATGGTAGCTTTTATGCTTCTGTTGGATAGCAGGGTAAGTTGTGGTTATACCAACATTCAATTGCATTGCAATGTTGCCTGCTTCTTTTAAAACAGCAGTCATCATTCTATGCATCTTCCTGATGAACTCATAGCATGTCAAAAATAGTTTCATTATGCTAGTTAGCTTTGACTATGTCAATTCTCTACAACGAAGTGCATTTGCTACAGATCCAGTATAGAGGAATAATTAGCAATTAATGCTTCTGACACAATAAATGAAGATCTGCATACATTTAATAATCTTTCTTCTTAATACTGCATTTTCCTCTTCAGCTAAGGTCGTCTCTACTGCATTAACAATCTAAACGAAGTGATACTTAAAAACATCAGACGTATTTCTCTCACCACCTAGTCTCAATTTAGGAATGCTAGCAATAAGCTTGCATTGTAAAACAGACTTGGAAGAAAATGAGTGATTATCTCCTTGATAATTCCAATGTAATTTCAAATTTTTTGGATAACTTTAAGTTGTTCACGACAAAGTTAAGCTTGAGAGAAAAACAATGAATAGAAGGCTTTTTTGTATCAAGATCGCCTGCACACCTCTTTCCCAGATATGGTGGAACATCTGTCAAAGTCTAACGCTACACACTTATCAGGATTCAATTTTTGTCACAAAATCTTCAATACTCAAAGCATTAAGTCCTTCAAGCTCGAGAAAGCCTAAAGAATCTTCTTTGTATTCGTTTACCTTTTCATTAAAGAAATGTAATCCAATAGACAGCTATTATTTGCCAGAAATATCCACGGTTTTTTCAGCCAGATTACTGTAAACGCAATCTTTTTTAATCCTTATGACGATGGGTTCACCGATTTTTGCGCCACATAGACCAGTTATTGAATTTTCATGCAGTCTCAAAATGGTCTTTTAGTTGTGAATCACCTGCTTCGATGTGTAAATTGAAGTCAATAAGTACGCCTTCATCCAAATTTTTAGCAGAACTAAATCATAGAGAGGAAAAAAGCATGCATGAAACAATTGAGGACAGTATATTTTTCGTTTTTTCTATTAATTTTCGTGAAGTTGGATGTCCACTGGAACGCCTCCATGAATAATTCCGCAGGTTCCAATGTGATGTCCCGGAATTGTACATTTGCTTTTCAATAATCGTGCACGTCCTTGAAAGGTCTGATGGAAAAAGAACCCCAACTACCTTTCATCGTTCTGGCTGATGGCGAAAATTGCACAGAATATCTACAGAAAGTACCTTTGAGTAAAGCTAGCCTTGGTGAATATTCGTCTGACTTTACATTTAAGCTGTTGGGAATCTGCCGCAAAATCGTAGTTCTTCGAAGGTACCCAGACATTTTCCAAGAGACGTTTTTTCTTATCAACCGGCATAGTACTCTCCAGGCCGAATCACGAATCTTCCAATATCATCTTCATGACAACTGTCGTCTTTAGTTTCACTTTCACAATATTGCACATTGGTTTGAACCGTATAAAAAACCCCCGCAGTCGCAGCGTTTGAACCAGAGTATGGTTGCACGTCCATGTCCTCATCCTCACCGCTGCTGTTGGTAATTTTTTTTGTTTAAATTCTTTTTTGTATTCAGTTGTTTTAAATTCGTGTTAAAAAAAATAAATCAATTTACCAAACATTGATATGGAAGCGGACGTTGCAACTCGCTGCATTGATTTGACAAGGAGATTCTAACAAACATTTTTGTCAAAATTGAGTACTGTACGGTATAAGACTATGCTAGTTAAGAGTAATTCAAAAATATTATTATCATAACATTAAGAACCTACGGAAGAATCATCAAAGAAAGTTTATCAGACATTTTTTAAAAACTACTTTTTTGTAATCGGAGACTCCAAAACGAATATTTCCATATATCTATATCATGATCATAAATGTTTTCCTTTAAACTAGAAACGAGCCGATTTTACTGATATAATAACCGAGCAGTTGCCAAAAGCATTATTAGTAATTAGGCTACGTTTTAAATTATTTTTAATTGTTCATCAAAAGTAATGATTATTTAGAAGAACTTAAAGATTATAAACTTAAATACGAAACTCTATTTTATGTTGAAAGACCTAGAAGAATCCCTAGTGGCATAACACTTGCAAGCATAGAAATATAACCAAAAAATTAAGAATAACAAATTTTAAGTTAAATGCTTTTAAAGAGTCGTGTTTATTTATTTAGGGTACATACATTGCAAGTTATTTTTTTTGACATGTTTAATTTAAAATATATATTATATTATATTTTTGAATTCTGTTAATTTGTTCTTGTTTTCTTTCTTCAGTTCATTTTATTTCTGGTCTTTTGGCTTTCTCTGGGAGTCTACCGTTTTTTATAAATTTTCTCAATTGATCTCGGTCTTGTATTGTGTTTTCGTTTAATTTTTTAATGTCTTTATCGACTTCCGAGAACAATGTGAATTTAGTTTTTACTGCATTAAATCGATGAAAGATTTGTTTTGTAAGTCTTTTTGGATCCATTCTGAACAAACAGCCGTAAAATTGTAACCTTTTTCTTATTGTGTTATAGATTTTATCTATGTTCTGTAAATTTCGTTTTCGCTTTTGAGTTTATGTATTTCGTTTTTAAAGTTTGTGCCATAAATGTTTCTTAGGATTCATTTTTCCACTTTGAAAATTTCTTTATTTGAAAATGTTTGGAGACATTCGGCTGCGTGCAGGGCTTCGGGTAAAATGACTGTGTTGTAGTGTTTTAGTTTATTCTTATAAGATATTTTCTTGACCCTTTCTCTTATTGCTTCTTTTTATAAAACGTTATGGGTTGTGATTTCACGGAGGTATTTACATTTTGACAAAGAACTTTTTACGATAAATAATTATTCAGTAATAACAATAAATATATATATATATATATATATATATATATATATATATATATATATATATATATATATATATATATATATATATATATATGAAAAAATATCAGAAGTTATTAATGAAATTTTATGTATTTTTCATTTTAAAAAAATGTGTAATGTAATTTAATAGGCGTACAAGGAAGTCATTTATTGTTCATATCAGATTTGTTTTTGTATTAAGCAAGAAATATTTATAAGTACGCTAAATATATTTAAAGAATTTGTCTGAGATTAAACAAAACAATAAACTTTGGATTTCTTGATTTATTGTCTATTTTTATTTTGTTTTTTCCTTTATCGTTTGTGAACCACTGCGTTTTTTTAAAGGAGATATGTAATCCTACTTTATTTGTGCATTCATTTATTTTTTGTATTTTAGTTTGTGCTTCTTGATTGTTTTTAACGAATATGGCAATATAATCTGCAAATGTTAGCAGTAGTGTGTATTTTAGGACATTTGTTTCTAATAAATAGGGTGTTTGCGATGTTCAGTTTCTCAAGTTCTTGGTCCATTCTCTGATCACTTTTTCCAGTAATTGAACAAGACTGGGAACAGTCCATCATCCTGTCTCACTCCAGTTTTAATTTCAAAATGGTCGGAAAGTTTGCCAAAGAACTTAACTTTGGATTTTGTGTTTGTTACGAGTTTGCTGTATTAAGCTTATTGTTCTCGCGTATATTTTGAATTCTTCGAGCGTTTTAAAGAGACATTCGCGGTGTATGGAGTAGTATGCTTTTTTGAAGTCGACGAAAACAGATATTATTTTGAGGTTTCTTATTTTGGGATATTGTATAATCTGCTTAAGGTTAAAAATTTGTTCTGCGCAGCTTCGGCCTGGTTTGAAGCCGCCTTGGTATTCCCCAAGTTCTTTTTCTATTGTGGGTTGTCAAGTAGAGTTTTGGATTTTCATTGCAAAAAGAAAACTTCGCAAACAGAAAACTCAAATAACGTACGAATTCATTAATACACACACACACACACACACACACACACGTGCGCGCGCGCGCGCACACACACAAAATTAACTAACACGCCACACATTGCAGAAGGAAACAACTGTACCATTCGTACTGGGACACGCCCAGAATTTAACTGAATCAGTTTATTGAAAATTAAAAGTAAACATTAATATTGAATATTAGTCAACAATACGAAAAAAATTACATAACATTCTATGAATACGTATAAAATGACTAAGCTATTAATAAATTATTATAATTTGTAGGCTATAGGCGTATTATTTAAAGATGATGTTTATTGTTATAAACATCATCAGCAATACCAATACCCATTACTACTGTATATAAATATAACTCAAATGGAATATTTTGATAGCCTTTATTTGTATAAAGTGGTCATTTATTTTATCACTCACTTGATGGAGGGAGTGTGATTATAATCGTTTAATAATTAATAGATTCCTTTGTACGAAGTAAAGGAAGTATTCTGATCGCGAAAAATTTCGGTTTGCAGATTTCAACGGAAATATACATTTTGACCATCCCTGAATCCATTTTGACTAGTTTCGGTGTGATGTTTGTACGTACGTACGTATGTATTTCGCACAAATCAAAAACAATTAGCTATAGAATATTGAAATTTTGGATTTAGGACTGTTGTAACATTTAGTTGTGTACCTCCCCTTTTGATTGCAATCTACTGTACCAAAAGTGTCCAAAAAATCCAAAAAAATTGGATTTTGGACTTTTTCTTTACTGCAGTAATAAGCCCTTATTGACAGCTTTTCAGCGATATATCACAAATGGTACTTATTTTCATTGGTTCCAGAGTTGTGGCCAAATGAAATTTTAATTAATTAATTATATGGTCTTACAAGGGGATGGCACATCGGTTCGAATCAGGTTTCATCTCCTTTTTTTTAACTGTATTTTTAATTTAAATATATTATTTATTAATAACTATTAACCTCTGATTGTAAAAAAAAATTTACGATAAATAATTATTCAGTAATAACAATAAGAAAAACATAATAAATATATATATATATATATATATATATATATATATATATATAAAATAGTTATTGATGAAATTTTATGTATTTTTCATTTAAAAAAAATGTGTAAATGTAATTTATAAGCGTATAAGGAAGTCATTTATTGTCGACATCAGATTTGTTTTTGTATTGTATATAGCAAGAAATATTTATAAGTACGCTAAATATATTTAAAGAATTTGTCTGAGATTAAACATAACAATAAATTTTAATTGTGGAAATAATTTTTGTTATTTATGAAAATAGTTAAATACCACTTTATTGCAGAACATTCGGTTTCTGAATGAGACCAATGTTACGAGAAAAGAGTAATAACTTACATAGCGCCTGTGCACCGAACAAACAAGGTTTTATTTTCATCGTACGCAGTATACTTATTAATTAAGTAATATTATTCATGTTATAACATCTATTGTCCTTAAAATTAGATATGTTGCTTTTGTGTAGTGGAGAAAAGTATTAGTTTGTTGAACATGGTGAAAGCTGAATGAAAGTATTAACAGTCCACCCACCAGTGTACAAGGTATGTTCAAAAAGTAACGCGAATTTTGAAATTTCGCGGGTTGTATTCGTCAGATTCTCGGAATTTTTTTCGTTTTGTATTGGTAAACATGTCTGAAAAGTATCTTTACATTTTTAGCTATATTGGATGTTTAGTCTGTTATCAGCTGTCAAAAGGATAACACGTGTTTTGGTACAATCAGCGAGATTTTAATTGTGTAAATAATGGATCAGCGAATTTTATTAAATTTTGCTATAAGAATGGAATAAAGTGTAGAAATGTTTTTAAAAATGTTAAATATTGCTTTTGGTGAGTCTGCCATGAGTAAAGCAAGGGTTTACGAGTGGTACAAACGTTTCCAAGAAGAAGTTACGTGAAGACGAATGTGACGAGCGCCCCGCACGCCCCAGCACATCAAAAACCGATGAAAACGTGGAAAAAGTGAAATAAATGATTATGAATGATCGCCAAATCACAATCAGTGAAGTCCCTGATAATGTTGGGATATCAGTCGGCTAATGCCATGAAATTTTTTCGGATTTTTGGGTATGAAGCGTCTGACAACAAAATTTGTTCCAAAATTGTTGAATTTCAAACAAAAACAGCGGCGAATGGAAGGTGCTCAGGAGTCGCTAAATGAAGTCAACAACAATACAGAACTGCTGAAACGTGTCACATAAGTGATGAAACATGAGTTTATGGATATGATGTCGAAACTAAGGCTCAATCGTCCCAGTGAAGGCATTCTGGATCACCAAGACCGAAAAAAGCTCGACAAGTACGGTCGAATGTGAAGGTTATACTCACCGTGTTCTTCGATTTTAATGGCATAGTGCATCGTGAGTTCTTGCTACAAGGTCTAACGATCAATAAGGGGTGTTAACTATAAGTTCAACACCGTTTACGTGAAGCAATCCGAATAAACGCCCGGATTTGTGGTGAAACAATTCATGGATTTTGTATGACGATAATGAGCTTGCTCACACTTCATTGCTTGTTCGTCAGTTTTTAGCCAAAAACAACACTAATGATATCCCAGACGCCATATTCGCCAGACATGGCTCCGTGTGACTTTTTTCTATTCCCAAAAATAAAGAGAAACTTAAAGGACTGTCATTTTACAAGCATAGTTGAGATTAAAAGCGAATAGCTGAAAGAGCTACACTATTCCAACGATGGAGTTCCAGAAGTGTTTCGGGGATTGGAAAAAGCGCGGCATAAGTATATAAGATCTAATGGGGTCTGTTTTGAAGTGGATAATATTAATTTAGATGAATAAATAAAATTATTTCCAAAAAACTTATTATGGTTACTTTTTGAACACACCTCGTATATCAATAAATAATAAGATACGACAAAAATGCGTGGGAATTTTAGAAAATCTGTTGATGCTTCCAAAGTTGAAATAAGTCTTTATTAAACTAAACGTAACGCCACTTTGTTTATGTTGACATCTCAATAGCACAATCGTCAGTAATCATAGGCTCAAAATCACCAATATAAATTTTTAATAGTTTATTACAATGATATGAGAAAAATGAATAACCATTGAAAAAATGTTCTATTAATTGTTGCTAGAGAGAAGGATGATGAATACATTTATTATTGCGTAAATGAGTACCTATATTATTAAAGTTTAACTTAATCAGTTATCCCATTTCGTAGTCCGTTATAAAGTGAAAGACACAGTAAATTGGAGGTACTCTTAGAAGATCACCGATTAGCAGATCCGCATTCATCCTCTGAAGTAATACCTTACGGTGGTTTCGGAGGCTAAACAGAAAGAGAAAGATTAGAATATGGCCCCAGTTCATTTAGTGTATTTATTATGTACATTACAAGCTACCCGCGGCATGCAATATGTGAGTTGAAACAAAAAATATAATTTCAAATTGTAAGTTTATCATTGTTGACAAATGATTCGTTCATTACAGATTTATAATCAACGTATTCCTTATGTGTTGTGGTTTGCGTGGAATAGTATATTTTGTGTTATTGAGATTGCAGGAGAACAGACGCCTCAATGCAGCCACCTGAAACAAATAAAATAATTATCACGTATCACGGTGTTATTTGTTGGGAATAAGAGCGGTGTGTATATGAGACAGTTTTGTGTATACGTTGTGTTGTGAATGTAGGTTAAAGCGAATGCGGGATGCGAGGTTCTGACTGCAGTAAAAATTATGGCACCGATATTAGAAAATGGGTATTGGGGAAAACCTACTGCTACGATAGATTGGTGTGAAAACAATTATGAAGTTAGTTTCTACATTGCTGAAATGTGTGAGTCTTGATTTTTTTTAACCTAAACTTAGCTTGTTTGGAAGCATTCGTCACTGAAACTAGTAAATTTTTTTACGTTTAGTTTTTCATAAATATATAATGAGTATGAAAGATGAAGAAATTTAATCTGTTTAAAAGTATCATTATCAAACTTCGGTTATTGTTAAATATGTTTGGATTTTGGTTTGTTGAACTATCACCAACATAACCCTGGTCATTCTCAACTGAAGTTCGAGCATTTTAAAACTTTAATTTGTATAACTCTGATATTTACTTTCCTGAAGACCTACTTAATGTTGCGTATTATTTTTCTTTAGGTCCAGCCAAATATTTGGCGTAACTATGGAATAACACTTTTCAAAGCATTTCATCATTATGCACAAAATAAAAGTGCGACATGGACCTATTACACTAACACCCTTAATGACTACTGGTCAACAACTAATGTGCTCTATGAGGTTTAAAAAAAAATATGCTTCCATATGAGATGTTGAAAAACTCTTTCAGGTTTTGCTGCTTGCATTCAAATAAAAAAAAAATATAGATAGTTTTTAAACAGTTGTTTAGATTATTTAAAATATCTTACTGTAATTTAGATTATAATTCATATAGCCGGTCAGAGCCCAACAACTCACCTTAAAAGGCTTTTTTGTGTCTCATACTTGCACTGAGCCTATGAGATCAACTCTAATTGAAAGAGATGCAGCATATTACAAGCTCAGATTCTATATCTGAGTGAAGGGAGACTTTAAATATGCTTATCTTTTCTATTGAAGCCTTTATATTCTACCAGTCTACCAGTTGAAAGGATGTCTAAATGGCTGATTGATCTCCTTTAATCCCATACTTCTTAAATATAATCTGAATGTACTATTTCCAGTGAGGACATGAATGTTTTTCCTTAGTGTAGTCACTAAGGAAAAACAGTCAGTGTAGTCTTAGTAAAAAAATTAGGTCTGTCTTTGCAAGTTTATTTATAAGAAACCTGTAGATTTTTGTTACACTTTAGATTTTCCAATTTACGTATTTCAGCAGTACCCACCCCACTGTCTAACTCCTGGTAAAGGCTGTACGAACCCAGAATACTTGTTGAGGATTGATAAATGAAGTATTTGTACTTTTCTTGGTCAGAAAATAACCTATTTATTAGTTTCAACTTGAGTGTCACACGCCAGCGTATTTCTATTTCATTAAGGGATGAAGATCTAAGAGTAGTTAATGATAATTCCAGACTAATAAAATTAGTCTGCATCCTAGGTGCAGCTTGGGTGCTGCTTGACTAACTGAAAATACTTTGTATATATTAACACATTTCATATCCAGTTGTAAACAGAGGCAGCTTGGAATTGCAAGTACCTCAGATTGAAAGGAAGATTGAAGTTTGTTTTAAATGGAAAACCATAAAAACCCAACACTGGCTTTTTCATTAATACGTAAACAATTTACGTGTTAAGTAGATAGTCCTTAAATCTGTGTTGGGTAGTTCAGCTGTCATATCAACTGAGACTGATGGAATTTAAAAATGAAATGTTTATCATCGTATAATCAGATACTACATTCAGTATAGGAGTTGTTTAAACATTTTATATTTTGAGTGGAAGAATGACTATCACTAAGGCAATCGTCACAAAACCAAGAACAAGGTATTATGTAAGCAAGGTGTTGTGAAAGTAAATAAGGTATTCTGTAATCATTTTTGCATCAGGTAAAATGCTGAGGTCATCCATTTCAAGAATGTAGATACTGGCCACATATTCCTTTCTCTAAGCACATGAAGCAACAAATTTTTTAGCTTCTACAAAAACAACATGTGTACTTCTTTCTTTTATGATCAAACATTATTTCAAAATTATTTTTAAATTGGCAATAAATCTCAGTTTTTAAGTCTATTTTGAGAAATATAAATTGATAAACATATATGAGATATCAAAATTAAACTCATAAAAGTTATAGGTAGGTACATGTGTTACGTAACACTAGTCGGAGGGTGCAGATTGAAAATGTTTGTATAAATTCCATTAGCTCCCAGCGTGATTCTTTGTTTATATTATGATGATGATATTTTTAAGACATGAAATAAAATTTATTTCTTCTTTATTCTTGTAAGAGTCCTGTGACACTGTAATTTTCTTCTTTCTCACAATGTAGTAGATTGTTGTGACATGTATTGTATTGTTCAGTTCAGTTCAGATTTGGAATGCGTTAGTTCACTTGGAATCCTAATCAACAGTCATTTATCTTATTTTTACAATTCAAGAATGGTGTAATATGTGTAGTCATTCTATTTTATAATTAAAATGCCTGTGTTAAATTAATTCTTAAAGGAAATCATTGGCACAGTTCTTCTAAACATTCTATTTATTTATGTGTTGTGAAATAAATATCAGTCAACCTAAAAATATGTTTTTTACATTCATTTCAAGAACCAGCATTTGGTACGACTTATTAGCCATGCAAATGAGCATGGCAAACTTTGTACATAAAAATTGATCCTTTTGGCCATATAAGCTAAAATTAGTGCTAAGTTATATTTGTGTAAAGTGATATTATTTTGTGAAGATGCAAATTATTCATCAAGGATTTCCATTACTTCAAGCCATACGGATCATGTAACTAGTTATCCTAATTTGTTATTTAATATTTATTATTAATTTTTGTAAATTATGATAAATAATTCAGAAGACTTACCGACAGCTTTAACTGCATTAAAAATTAAACCTACTGTCATTAAATCCTCAATCACTAGGATACAGACGTATGTTAATCATTTTAACCACGATATTCATAACAGTTACTCTTTGAAAATAAAACTGAGAAATCTACTGGAATCATCCCAAAAATATGATTGCAATCAACCACGAATTGAGAAGTTGGATTCAAATTGAGGATAATTTATCAAGTTTAGATTGTAAAGTAAATACACTAATTAATAAATGTTTTAATTCAAATACAAATCTAAATATGTCTCAATACAGTTAATAAAATTCAATTGCCATCTATTAACTTGCCATCATTTGATGGAAATATTCTTGAGTGGCAACATTATTATGTTCAATGATGTGGTGCATTATAGAAGTGATTTATTTGATATTAAAAAATTCCATTATTTACATTTTACACGCGAGGGAACATCACTTGATTAATTAAAAATTTGCCTATTTACTACTTGAGAAGTAATTAATATATTAAAAAGTAGATTTGACAACAAATTATTCATAGCTGTTCATCACATTGATAATATTCTAAAAATTATTTCAATGAAAAAAATTCGTTAGCATTTCTCATTTTATTAACATAATTACTTCAACCGTAAATTCACTCAAAGCAATGATTTTACTAGTGGATGTTTTTGAACTTATTTTCACACAATTGTTCATTTCCAAACAGATCCTGTCATAGCTAAGCAGTGGAAGGAAAAATTGTCTGTCTCACAATTTTCTGATATTTGAAAAGAAGACAATTAATGAAAAATGTGGTTGATAAAACCACATTCATTCATCAGCCCGTACTTTCACTTAAGTTTGGTACTAAATCAACCAATATTCAAAACAGCTCACAAGGATATTCCAGTAAAACTTGTAAAAACAATTCATAATTTAACTTCAAAGTATTTTTTTTGTCACTTGTGAAAAATAAATCATTACTTATATACCTGCAAAAAAATTCTTAAATGTAAGTATTGAAAAATTTAAAGAATATCTGACCAAAAAAAAATATTTTACTGTTTTCATCCTGGTCATTTTGTTAAGGACTGTCTCAATAAACATGTGTAAATGTTTTGAAAAAACATCATTTATTAATCCATGAAACATTTTATTCTAAAAACACTAACAACACTAGAAACTGGCTCTAGCACACATTGTACCTTTAAATTGCTGACAAATAGAAGTATTCTTCTATCTACTGTGCTGTGTAACACTATGGTTAAATATGGTAATAATATTACTTGGATTATTGTTAGATTCTTGTAGTCAAGCAAATTTTTGTACAGCTAAATTTGCGCACAGATTAGGAATTTAATTTTATGAAAAATAATCTTCTGATCTCTGATATTAATAATTCTTTTTGTCAATCCAAATGTAGCATCAAACTCAAATTAAACAACTGTTATGAAGACTTCTGCTTTGAAGTTCAGTGCGCTGTATTGCCAAAATTTAACTCAGAATCTTTCAGCAGCATATCAACATATTTTAATTTTAATTTACCTAAAAACATAGCCGATCCAAACTTTAATATTTCTTCTAAAATTGATATTATTCTTGGGGCTGAATTTTATCTTTATCTTATCAAATCAAATAAATTTTCTTGTAATGCTCAGTGTGTTGTCATTTAGGAAACTAGGCTAGGCTATATTCTTGCTGGAAATCTACCCATCTGTATAAATAAATTAATAAACCAGTTTTGTCATTCTTTACTGGAAATAACAATTTTAATATTTTATCACTTATGGAGAAATTTTGGGAAGTTGAAGAACTTAATTCTTCTAAATGACTATCTAAGGAAAGCCTCATATGTGAAGCTCATTTCTCAAAAGGCACATACAAAACGAACAAGAGGTACTAAATGAACATGGAAGATTTGTTGTACAAGACTCCCAGACAAATCAGGTAGTATGAAACTTGGTGATTCTCTTGACAGTGCTATACAGAGATTTTTTTTAGAATGAAAACTTATTGTAATTATATTCTTAAGACTGATTACTCTGATTTTATTCTTGAATACTTAAACTTCGGTCATACGTCTTAACACAATTCAAATGATCAGGCAATCATTTAAGCATTTAACCATCCAAGCATTCAATCAGTCTATCATTCAATCACTTAAACCAGTGTTTCTTAACCTTTGCGACCCAATTTTCAATTATAATTTTCATTGCGCCCCCTCTCACACAATATCAATGTGTACAATAATAATGTATTTTGAGTATTTTGATGCTAAAGCTACGCTATAACCTTAATTTTAAACCTTACAAATTACCAAGAATAAGTAAATTTATTGATTGATATTTGGCAACACTGATCTGCTGTCGTGACAAAACCAGAATCGATGCCTCTTTATTGCTCTCTGTCTTATGTCCACCATATTGAACATACTCGCGGCTTCGCAAGAAGTTCTGATTTGTCTCAAACATTCTGGAACATCTGCGCAAACATGTATAAATGATGCACTTCGTTCAATTCCAACCAGTGTCAGTCAAGTTGATCTTTCTATCGCTACTGAATATATCGTGTGTGGTATGTTATAATTTACGTGTTAATTGCAATTCATGATATTAAATACTCACAGCAGTAGATTTATGCAGAATCATGGATAAATATTTAAGTGGGCGCAAGCAAGCATTAACAAGTGCACAGATGAGCGTGGTTCTGAAAATAAAATCAAGAAAATATTTTCAAGGCATACTTAAATTTTGGGTTTACCAGTACTGAAGTAAATGAAGAAGAAAGGCCCCTGTGTTTTATTTGCTCAAAAATTTTGGCAGCAGACAGTATGAAACCTAATAAACTTGAACAACATTTGGAAATGCTTCATAGTGAGTATGTTAACAAACCCCTAGAATACTTTGAGTTAAAATAAAAATATGTAACAAACATCATTTTTTTTTAAAATGTGGATGAAAAAGCATTACTTGCCTCTTACAAAGTTTCATATAAAATAGCCAGTTGTAAAAAGTCTCATTGGTGAAGAGTTTATTTTAACAGCTGCAGTTGGATCAGAATATGCATCGATGGTGCTTGTTCAGTGTCTGAAAGATTTCAAAGTATATAAGCACTTGTGAAACAAAAATCTCCATAGCGTGTCTGGACACATTGCATGATTCACAGAGAAGCTTTGGCTTCCAAAGAAATGAGTTCCTGTCTGAATATCGGGCTAATGATGGTTGTAACCATAGTAAGTTATGTAAAAATGACATCCCTTTACAAAGTGCAGAAAGAATTATTCTGCACTTTGTAAAGACATGGGTGTAGTACAGAACTCTCTTTTTTTCTGTTTTAGCCTCTGGAACCACCGTAAGTTATTACTTCAGAGAATGGGTGAGGATGATATGTATGAATGTAAATGAGTGTAGTCTTGTACAGATTCAAGTCGACCATTCCTGAGATGTGTGGTTAATTGAAACCCAACCATTAAAGAACACTGGTATCCACATGGGTGCAGTACATTTAGCGATACTATTTTCTTGTGAGGCAAAATGGTTATCATGTTGGAAATTTTTGCGGTGTGTTTATGAATTGAAATTACCATTTTTCTAGAAGTGGAAAACTGACTGGAAGCCAAGAAGTTTCGAGATGGTTTATTCCTGATGGAATTGAAGTCACTTGGTCGACATATTTGAGAAATTAAATACCTTGAATCTTCAACTCCAAGTAGCAAATACACATATGTTGGATACGAGTGATAAAGTTAATGCTTTTTATAGAAAATTGGAATTGTGGAGAAGAAATTTGAAACAAAAACCCCAGATATGTTTGCAAATGTGGATGAATGTGTTAAAACTTACAAGGCTGAAGAACAACATGTGAAAATTGTTTTTGTAACTATTGAAAATCATTTAGCCATGCTGGCAAAGAATTTTAAAAAGCCGTAGCTGCAGTTTAGTAACCGTTTATCTTTTTTTAAGTTATTTTCTTGCTGATGACAACTTGGTAGCAAGTTACGAGTGGGATAGTGATCTATCTCAAAATGCTCCTGAAGGGCTCTCAACTCTATGCTCTGCAAGACAAGCCCAAGGAAATATTTGCACTAAAAGCATTATAAGTAGAAAATAATTGTACGTGTACACTATAATTTGTTTTAGTAGGAGTATTATTTATACCCATAATTGGAACTGACTGACGAATTTTTCTTAAACCTAAACGTTCAACACAGTTTTCAGTAATGAAGTTTGATTAGCTAGCTGAATCTAATAGCAATCTACATGGTTGTAATCTTCCTTGACTATCTTGGACCTTAACAATCGCTGTAGAAAGAAGAATATTCGATTGCACTCTTGATTTGAGCGAACAATATGTGTTAGAAGAGCTATGATGTGAAGCTGGACTGTGTTGCGAACAACTAGAAATTTTGTAGTTTGAATCTGAATCATTATTGCTATTAGATTTAAATGAATTATTTTGTGAACTTATATGTAATGAGGTGTGATGTTTGCCCTTGCAAATTCGACAGCCTCTAGAGGAACAATTCCTTACTAAATGACCTAATCTAAGACAATTGTAACATAACTTCTTATCCTTAACAAACTTAGATTTATCAGAAACACTTAAATTACTAAACTTCGAACACTTGTATAAAGTGGGAGGTTGATTGCAACATTTACATACTTTGGACTCAGTAGCAACATACGAGTTAGAATGTCTTACAGGTTTATATTTTTGCCATTCATCCTCTGTTTTTTGTTTATTACTGCTTGAAGAGGCTAAAGCCTCCAAGGCTTGACATTTATTTTCCAAAAATTCAAAAAGATCTTTGAGAGGTGGAAAATCTTGTGTAGAATTTTTTAATTCCCATTCTCGTTTGGTTTTTGCATCTAATCTATCTATATACAGTTGACTTAAAATTATTTCATGAATTGGTGTTTTAATATTTAGAACATTGAGAGCATTAAAATTACTAATCGCCGTATTGATGAACTGACGCAATTTGTTGGCGTCTTCTTTACTAACTAACTTAATATTAATTATTTCTCTAGTATGAGCCGATGCAATCAATCTCTTGTTTTCGTATCGGTCTTGTAACAATTTCCAAGCAACGGGGTAATTAGCATCAGTAACAGCTAAGTTTTTTATTAATTGAGCTGCTTCATGTATCAATGTAGAATTCAGATAGTAGAATTTCTGAATTGGACTAACGTCTTTATTGTCATGAACCAATACCTTGAATGCATCTGCATAAGGCATCCAATTTTCGTACGTACTGTTATAACGAGGTAAATTGATTTGTGGTAATTTCACTGAAGGTTTATTTTCGTTAATGCAAGAGTGGTGTGAGTTGAAGTGCTGGTTTCTGAAACTGATGTTTCCTTTAAATATTCTTCCATATGCGCCCTAATTTCATAGTAATTGTCTTCAAAATCTAACCTATCTTCTTTTAATGCGTATCGTAATCTTTCTCGTCCTATACTTCTAGCAAACTCTGTTTTATTAAAATTATCTAAAATATTTGGCTTTGCATCATATCTAACTGTAATATTACTTTTTTGTGTCTCATTATTACATTTATCGACAAATGTTTTTATGCGTGTTAATTGAGCTTTACATACTCCTAGTTGTTTTTTCAAAGTTGTAATTTCTACTTCAAGAGACATAATGATAATTCTTATAAAATACAGTTGGCCCATAACTATCAACGTAAATTAAAGATTTCTAGGAAAGTAAGGAACTAATAGTTATTAAAAATATCGAAAATATGGATGTAATAAATAAGTAAGAAATAATAATGTGAATGATGAAGGAATGTAAATGTAAATCTATATCAAAGATAGGAATGTAAATAAGGAGCTGATAATTCCCAATTTGTTATTACTAGGTGCGACTGGCAGCACCTAGCCTGACTTGAAGGTCATGACGAAGTGGCTGTTTACTTAGCACAGAGGTCGATGTTTGCATTCCAAGTCGAATTAGCGGGCGCCGTGAAGACTGTCCCTCGTGATAGTAATTACTGTATTACACATGGATATTACCCGCACTTCTTATCGATAATATTACGCACTAGTCTGGAATTAAGAACATAAACGCAAACTATGTCCTGCACACACAATAAAATATCCGGCCCCGAGGACCAATGTAACGGGCTGTACGTTATAGCAGAATAATGAACTGTATTATAAATAAATAATTACACACTGATTGAAAACTAACTATACTATATTTATAAGGTTAACAATACTAAACTATATTACTATGATGCAGAGGGCCCGTACTGGCGTGCATGATTACTCTAACACTGTTCAACTCTGACTAACTAGTATAACAGAATGTTCTTAATACTAAAGCTGCCCACAGGCAGCGCTGAGTGTCTGAATTCAAACCGAACACCATGCAACCATGAGATATAGTGCTGGTTTGACAAGGACAGTTTTTGAATGAGCAAACATCACTGTCGGGAGGATGGTGATGCATCACTGCCAAGGCAATGGATTCCCATGCAGCCATGGGGTGTAGCGGTATATCTTGACGATGGTTGTAAGTGAAGAAAATATCATGTGGGACTCTGCGATGGAGCTGAGTATGAGTTGGAGGTCTGTCCGCCTCTCCCTTGTAGACCAGATTGGAGTCTGTAATTAACCAAGTCAGGGTTATGAACTGAAGTTTGAGTTCACAAAGGGAACTAAGACTGAATTTTGTTTGTTGCAAACAGCGTTTTTGGTGATATGTTGTTGTTTAGTTTGTTTGTTTACTAGAAAGTGGCTCAGTGAAAGTAGAACTAGGCGTGGGGTTCATGCTTCTGCGAACTCAGTTAGCTTGTTCAGAGGGCAACAATTTAGGACATTCTTGTTGTCTGGACAAGGACTACAGCGAAGTCAATAGCTGAGTTTAAAAATCACTGATGTAAATGTCTACCAAGGTATTTACATTGGTGGCATCCCAATGAGACCTGGCTTATTACTATGAGATGTAAAAAGTTAGAGGGCGAAGGACAACTTCCGTTAAAGCCCATGATGGCTATGAAAGGGGGGTTGCAGCAACTGGAAGCATCACAAGGCGGGGTGTCTTTTCCCCTATGGCGTTGGGATGCCTATGGTACACAGTGTGAGTTTTTGCATTCAGCAAAACTGGATGTAACACTAAATCAAACAATATTTAAGAAAGTGTAGCAACAAATAGATTTACATAAGTTTCCCATTGTAATTTATTTTAAAAAAGGCAAAGGAATTGAATTTGTTGATTCATGAATAATGTGATCATTATTGTAACTTTAATGCTACCTGTTACTGATGATGGAATGAAATCTTTACAGTTTGCAAACCAACAAATGGTTTGTTAATCATCAACTACTTACAAGATTAAGAAAAATAGTGGATTTTAATCGTTGTTTAATAACCGTTGACCATTAATAACCACAAGATAATAGTTGTTATCTTGTGTAATATTTGCTGTGTTGTCATTTCATCAATATCATGAACATTATCCCCTTCTTTATGAGGGTTTGTAACCATGTTTCATGAAAATATATATTTTATGTTTTAATAACTACTGCATTATTAACTGTTCCTCTTTCTTGCTTAATTACTTTCAGATTTTTTTTGAAAAATTTTAAAATTATTTTTGTATTTTTAATTTTATTTATAATTTGTTTTACTACATGTTTTTATAAAATTTGTCTATCTTTCATTTTAATCTAACCTAATTATCTGACAAATGTAATTTGAGATATTACTAGTTTCAAATTTGTATGTGACTTCTGTGGTTTATCTAGCTAATTCATCTTTATTAATCAATTAAGGTACAAATAATATTATGTGTAACAATTTCTGTATAATTTATTATAAATTGATAAATAATGTAGTTTGCTAGGAAAAAATTACCATTTTTAAGCTTAGAATGAAACATATACATTTTAATATGCTTTTTATTTTTATTGTATATGTTTTATTTTTATTGTTAATCCATGATGTTTTAAGCAAATCATGCCTGTGGGGAATATCATTGTAGGCACTTAGCAGTATCTTAATTTGGTCATTCTATATCTTTAAGAAAGAAGCTGCATTTTTATTGTTGTTGCAAGCAAACTCATTTGTACCATGTGCAGGAACTATTTCATCATTCTTATCTGAGTTTGATCATTTATTTTCTGAACCTTGTGATACCACTCTTATAAATGCACCTGAGTTCATTTATTGTATTGCATAAAATTTTTGTTTTGATTAATATTTGAAGCTGGATTCCTATGTTGGACATTGCCTAATATTAACACTTTTACTTTTTCTTATATGGGTCAATCCATTTGAAGTGTCCCAAAAACATAAGCTGGTTGCTTGACCAATTCCAAAAGAATTGAAACTTACCCACTTGTTTCCTACATGTTTCAGGACCTTAAAACTATTTTTTTTTAAAATTGTTTATTTAAGCAGTTTACCTGTGGTGGCCATTTTTGTTACAGTGCGCACACCTGTTTTTGTGATTGCAAAGGTTTAGGGAAAAAATCATAACTAAAAAACTATTGGTACTGGAAGGATGAGAAAAAAGCAGTTTAACTATATTTTCTCAAGGTAAAAGATTGGTCCAGTGATTTATTTTCATATTTCTCTTCTTTCTTTGAGAAAATTACCAATAAAGTTGAAAATGAAAAACAGTGAAATTTCACTTTTGGTAATTTTTTCAAGAGGCAGGGATGGCACACACAGTTTGAATTATTTTTGTTATATGTAGGTATATATTAGTAGTTTTTTCATAAATAATATTAATGATCATACACTTACCCCTAAATTTTTATGAATTTTTAAAAATTAATTTAAAAAAATGGTCTTCATAGTCCTTAGAATCTGAAGTAAAGTAACATCTTAGAATGCTTTCTGATGCCTGGTGCAGGCCAAAATGCTGTAAGCAGCATCCAGTTGTTCAATATTGTGATGTGGGGCTATGTATTACTTTTTATCTTCACATTCATTTAGTTCTTTGTTCTGCTGAGAAAAAATTCTTTTGAAACAGTTAACACAAAGAGACTTTCCAGGAACTAGATATAAATTTGGAAAAATGTGTTTTTAAGAGCTTGCTCTAATCTTATTTGTCGTAGGTTTTTCATAACTGTTTTTTTATGAGTTCTCAAAGGGTCACAACAGAACTGTCCATACAGGTGACTGAATTTTGACAAAAACTTTTTTCTTGATACAAACACTGTATCATCTGAATCAGGTAAAAAAATTTGTTTTCCTCAGTAAATTCATAAATTTTAATGAGTTCTTTTGGCACTGTACTATACACTGTTTTATGACACTCTTCATTCATATAAATTCCTATAAAATGTTGTTCTTCCATTGTTTTATTTGAAATTACTTCAAAATAATGTAAAAATTTAATATATAAAAAAATAATCCAAACTGTGTATGCCACCCCTGTCTCTTGAAAAAAATTACCGAAAGTGAAATTTTACTGTTTTTTATGTTCAACTTTATTAGTAATTTTCTCATAGAAAGAAGAGAAAGGAAAATAAACCACTGGACCAGTCTTTTACCTTGAGCAAATATGAATAGATTGATTTTGTTTCATTCTTCCAAGACCAATAGTTTTTTAGTTATGCTTTTTTCTGTAAACCCTTACAATCACAAAAATTAGGTGTGCACACTGTAACAAAAGTGGTCGCCACAGGTAAACTGCTTAAATAAAAAATTAAAAAAAAAAAGAATAGTTTTAAGGTCCTGAGACATGTAGGAAACATGTCTCAGGGGGCTAAGTTTCAGTTTTTTTTGAATTGGTCAAGCAACCACCCTTGGGTTACTTCAAATGGATTAACCCATATTTATTACTTAAAAATATGTTTTTTTTTCTTTCCAATTGTCGGAAATTTGAGGCTGCAACCCTATTTTTGTATGATAAAATTTGTATGCTGTTGGATCTTTTGTGAATGTCTAGGTTTCATTATGCTTTAGTTTGTTCATATTCTTTCTGATGTGTTGTTAAAAATTATTATTTTACATTGTGATTATGTTCCTAAATTTTCATGTACTGTAATCTGTTATTACATTTTCTGTCTGGTTAAGGCAGTTTATTTTTGTACCTACTTTAATATTATTTTGCCTTTTTTATTTAAACTACATTAGAATCCAATACAATTTTACATAGTACTTAAAGAGACTTCAGCTTTAATAGACTAATATTCTTGACTTTTAAAAACTATTTGTTTTCTAATTGCTTCAAAATATACTTCCTGAATGTCATCTAGTAAAGATTAACCACAGAAATAAATTGTTAAAAAACAAGCCGATTGTAAGAAATCTATTATGTCATCTTGCTGAACTGATCAATTACTTAAGCTATGTGAAAAATTTCACATAATTTCTGGAATGCACTGAAATTTCCCATTTGCTGAAAGTTACAGATTTGGAATGTAGCTTATTATTGATTGAATCAGATAATTACACAGTATTACTGAGTCTGATAGAATTAGATACGGTATGCAACACTGTGTGTATGGCTTTATGAAATTGTTAAACTATTTAATCTCCTACTTTGGTTAACAAGAAATAATTTATTCTGATATGTGCATTTTTTTATGTTGCAGACAATACTCTCAGCAATCTTATGATGATAATACCACCTATTTGGGGAATGATTGAAGTTATTAATCAGAAGTTTGAAAAAAAATTCATTTTTTGCCACTTTTTAGTATTAGGTATGTACATTTAATTTGATTTATTTATTTTTTGGTATTAATTCATATTGTATTACAGTTTTTTTAATTTTAAGCAGTCATCATTGGTTTTATTTAGAAGCTCTATTTTAAGTATGTTAGTTCTTATAAGAGAAACTAAGAGGATATTATTAATAAACACATAATAAATTATATATATATATATATATATATATATATTATAAAAACCAAATAAACTAAATTGATCTACCCAAATACAGAAATATACGTTAAATAAGATAACATTTACCTTATTTTTTTCATATCTTTACAAAAACATTTTCGTGGAAACCCACATCTTCAGTTGTAATTTATTTTAAATTGTTTATATCAAATTACATACTGCACTCAAATACATTCAAATTTATCAAGGTAAATGTAATTTTTTTTTATTTAAAAAAAAATTAGTAACTAGCAGACTCGGCAATGCTTCGTTATTGCTAGATTTGAGTACATGACACTAGATTTGAGATTAAATGAACACAATTGAAAGTTTGATAAAACATTAACAAAATGAACATTTTGGAACTTCACAAGATTTAACCTTTCCCTTTCCCCCCTTTCCTTTTCCCTTTTCCCAGTTTCCATTTCCTATTTAAATTTTTCACATTTTAATTTTTGTCAATTCCCCTTCCCTGTTTCCCTTTCCATCATTTTCCCTCTTTTGCCCCTTTCCCTTTCCTTCCGCTATATATCTTTCCCGTAATTCTATTTCCCCTTCCTCTTTTCCCCTTTACACTTTTCTTTTTTCTGCTTTCCCCTTTCCATTTTCCTTTTCCTATTTTTTCCTTTCTCCATTTTTCTCCGTGCTTAAATGGTCCAGTAGTTTTTTAGTCTATAGCGAACACGTATTGGAAACATTGAAATGGAATTGTAAAATATTTAGTATAGTGTGTGTGCTTTTACGTCCAACAGAAGGCGCTGTTTTAAAAAAAAAAAAAACAAACATGCTTTTACCTGTCACAGGTGTGCTATCTTAGGTATATAAATAGTAGTGTTGGGGCAAGTTACAAAAATAAAATTACAAATATCTTGTTTTTGCCAAAAGAATATTGGACTTTATTTTTAACAGAATGAAAAACAAACTTTCAACCTTTTCTCAAAAGCATAACCTTAAAAAATTAAATGAAATTACGAAATAAACTTAATAATCCTGTACAGTATTTATACAAGGATATCAGCTGAATCAACATATCTGTTATAATATTAAATGACAAATACATAAATATACATTTTTCAATTAATTATTTTGAAAATCTTTTGTATTAAATAAGAGTCTAAAAACAGTTTAAAGCACTAAATACATTGTTATTCAAACTACAAGATGGAATACAAAAGCAATAAATATTACTAGAACAAATCACAATATTAATTACAAAGAAGTCCAAAAACATAACTTCATTTCAGGAGTTATTTTCTTTAGATTAATTTAAGAAAAGTAATATGAATTCAGTTCATGAATAAATAAAAATTAATCTCTGCACTTAAAAAATTAAATTAACTTAAAGGATAGTAGTGACCTATTTAAAAATATTTCAAGTAAAAACGTAATTTACCATCAGCAACTGACTTTTAAACAAAGACTTTTAATGAACAACCAGAATATTAATAATAGTTATCATTAATAACATATAAAATATGTCACACATGAAAAATAATAACACAACCTTTATTTAAGCCACCTTTCATGACTACGCTTGAATGAAGAAATGGTTTTTTAAGCCAATCTTGAATTTCAAATTCATAATGTACAATTAATTGAGTATTTCACTAATTTTACTAATAACACAACTGTTTAATATAATAAATAATGAATAATTTTAATTTGCCTTAATCACACGTTATTTTGTAAAAATGAACTCGTGAATTAAAGTACACATATATACATACAGTTTATCCTTAGCGTAATCTGCAGTGGTGTATCAGAAAATACAGAGGTAACACTTTGTTATAACCAGTTTGGAAAGATCCTGCTTCAATGAATTTAATTGGTTTGTAGTAACTGAACCGACGAATATGAATGCCAGAAATGATGACCAGAGAGAGACGACGCACAACGAGAGAGTGACCACAACGAGAGACTGCTGAGAGTGATGAAGAGGTGAAAAGTGACAGAAGTAGAAGAGAAAAGTAGAATTAGAAGTGACCTGACTCTAGTGGCGAGCCGGCTTATATAGGGTAGGTGGAGCCGCGTGAACTGTAAAGAGCCGAGTGATGTCGATAGAAGCCGAGTCCATCCGAAAGGAGCTGTGGGAACTGTGAAGAGCTGCTAAATCGTCAGGCACAGAGTGCATCCGAAAGGAGCCGAGTGAACTGTGACGAGCCGTTAAATCGTCAAGCGCCGAGTGCATCCAAAAGGAGCCGAGTGAATCATCGGGAGCCGAGTGAATTGTAACATGTTTACGTTTAGTTTTTTTTTTTTATTTTATTTTTTAAACATTATACACATGAAATAATACAGAATTAAATCTTAATAAATAATCAATAATCAAAAGTCATAAATAAAAATCAACTGAGCATATATTTATATGTATGTTGAATGGAATGCATTAATTTCAGTATATGAAAAAATTTCTTATTTATAATTAAAATATTCATTACATTGAAATACTGTTAAATTTTAGATGAAAACAAATCAAATACCAAACCAGTTGAATTAACTTAAAAACTGCTTTACGCAATGGCGTAAACAAGTAGGTATATAAAAACGCGTGTATTCGAATGCCACGTTGTGTCAAAATTTCAAAGTAATCAGTGAAAACTTGTGATTTACGATTTTGAACAAACGAACATTTACATTTTTATTTATGTAGATCTTTAGTTCATTCATATGTAGATTCTTTAGTTCATTCTTCTACTTTAGTAACTTCTGGTGTTTATTTAATTATTCGTTTTAATTATTTTATTTTATTTTGTGATACTTATTTTCTGGGTTTGCTGCTTGTTTAGAAAATGATTTAAAAAAGATTATTGCCTTTTCTACTCTACATTTATTAGTAATTAATTTGTACTTAATTTGTCTATGGATATGCTATCATACCCATAGACAAATTAACAATTAAGATAGTAAAAATTAAATTAATATATAGTCATGAAGACCCTTTTTTTATTGATAATATTATTACTAAGAAGTATATGCCAACAAAACTACTTTAAATTTGTTGACAAATATTATACTCAGGAAAATACCTTATCGATGGGTTTTCCTTTGTCAGCCATCATGTCTGAGATTTATTTGCAATATTTTGAAAATAAAATAAAATCCCGTTATATGCATTGAACATTCAGTCATTTTGAATTAATTAAATTCATATAATAATGGGTTGATATTTACTTTTGAAATCGATTTGAATAAAAAAATAAATTACTTAGATGTTTGCATCAAAATTAATAATGATAATGAATTTATAATGTCAGTGTGTAGGAAACCCACAACCAATAAAACACAATACATAGATATTCAAATCATCCTTTGTCACACAAAATTAATACATATACAGACATGATTAATAGAGCAATTAATTACATACAATATAATAAAAATAAATTAAACAAAGAAGTAGATTGCTATACATAATGGTTATAGTGACTTTAATTGATAATATATGCAAAAAAACAAATTGCAAAAATTAACAATCCTACATATAACAATAAATGACCCACAAAAAATTGACAATGTATATTTAAAATATATATTGATAATATAATTGAAAATGTAACTAAGGTTTATGATAAAAATAAATTTAAATCTACATACAAGACAAATAACCATGTAATAAAACATATAAAAAACAGTAATCATTGTGATTCATATAATCTATACAATTTGTGTGGAATTTATAAAATAAAATGCATTGACTGTGACTACATTTATATAGGAAAAACTAGTAGATCTTTTAAAACCAGATTTCTTTACATGTTAGACATTATAAAAATGGAAAATTGGTTTTATCTAATGTTTCTGACTACCTTATTAACAATAAACACTCTATTTCTGACATTTAAGCCAATTTGGAAATATTGGAGATCAAGAAATATAATATGAATAATAGTAATAGACGTTTACACATTTTGGAGAAATTTTATGTATATATATATATATATATATATATATATATATACGAGGTGCTACCAAAAGTTTGGGGAATTTTACCGTAAAAATAAAATAGCTTACCATAACTTATAATTTACACTGTCTCCTTCAAAGTAATCCCCTTGGGCATTGATACAGTGATCCCAGCGTTTTTCCCATGATTCCATGCATCCCTGGAAGTCTGCAAGTGTTCGAAGCATATTCTGCATTTCTTCCTGAATATATATATATATATATATATATATATATATATATATATATATATATATATATATATGTGTATATATATATATATATATATATACATAAATCCTACTGCTTTGTACTACTATCTATATTTTATAGCATCTTTCATAATACAAGCAGTCCCTGTAGTGATCAGAGTAAATATGTCACTTGTAGATCACAGTATCACTTCCATTTCAATGAGCTTGATGTGCTAATGAGGTACAATATGGTATGTTTTGCTTTGAGAAACTACTTCACGTCATATTTTTCCCTTATAAACTTGGCGTAGGATGCTTGTTATTGTTGAGAATACCAATGCATTACCAATGTGAGAAGCTGTATTTCATGTCTGGTAACCTAGAACTGCTTGGTTATGATGTCAGAAGTCATTGCATAGTTTACTGTTATCAAGTGAAAGATACTAGCCAAAATAATATATCGCATTACGTATGAGGTCTATAAATAAAGTAATGAGACTGATTCAGAAAAACTTTTTACATTCCAACTAAACATGAACTCATTAATTGAGTCCAAACACTCATTTATTGAGAGTGCATTGTGACAAGGTGCTTTGTCATGATGCAGCATCCAGTTGTCTTTGATGGCTGGTCTCACGCGGGCAACTCTTTTCCACAGTCTTTCAAAAATTTCCCTGTAAAGATATTGATTTACAGTCAAAACCTACTTATGGACAATGCCATTACTATCGAAGAAACAAATTAGCATGATTTTGATTTGCACATTTTTGCTTTTTTCGCACGTGGTGAGTTTGAAGTGTGTCACTTCTTGCTCTGGTGTTTTGTTTCTGGGTTGTACTCTAATATTCAAGATTCATCACCAGTAATAACATTTTTTAGAAAATCAGGATCAGTTTCAATTTGCCCTAGAAGATCGCGGCACACTTCCACTCTGTTGTTTTTCTGTTCAACAGTGAGGTTTTTTGAAACCAATTTTGGACAATCTTTTTTCATGTCCAATTCCTTTGTCAAAATTTGATTGACTATGGTGCGATTCAAATTCAATTGTTCTGCAGTCGTTCTGACAGTTAATCCACCGGTCGTAATGTATCAAGTTTGATTCGCTCAACATTGTTGTCACTTTTTGATGTTAACAGCTTCCAGAGTGTGGATTGTCTGCAACTGATTCTTGGTCATCTGAAAATGCTTTAAAGCCCCTAAAAACTTGGGCTCATGACAGAGCATCATATCCATACATCCTTTTCAATTTTGAAAAAGTTTCAGTTGCATTCTCACCAAGTATAATACAAAAATTGATTGCGCAATATTGCTTATAATAAATCAACTCATTTTTGTAACGCACAACAAAAACTCCTTTCACGAAAAGTTTATTTACGTCTCACATGGCAACAATAGACTAAAAATATTAATACCTAATATAAATCAGCTGCTCGTATAACCATATGTTTACTAGTAACTTTACATTGTTGCCAATTTGGCTGCCAAAAACAACTAGTCTCATACTTTTTATTTACAGACCTTGTATATATAATGAACTTAAATGTAATGCCTGTAATTTTTTGTATTGTACTTATTAATGTGAATCTGCAACTGAAATGCTTATCAAAAGTAGGATTTATAATTTATTACATTAGGGAGCAGATTTTGAATTAAGTAGTAAATCATAATTAAATAATGAACAGATTATGAATCTGAGTTTTGTGGACTCAGAGGTGAATTAAGTTTTAGTACTGTTTTTAATCAAGCATAATAATATACTATGTAGTTTATTGTACTTCTTATTAAAAGTTCTTATTATAATTTTCTTGTTACAGTTTATTGAATAATTTCTTTTTTGAACTTGTGGCTGAAGTATGACTTAATGTAACTGTAGATTTGTTTATTACCTTCTTAATTCTATTCTTGAAAGCTGAAATTACATTATGTTTCTTACCTGGATTTCTTTCTTTCTCTTTGACATCCTTTAGTTGAAGTTCCTCATATTTAAGAATATTTTCAATAACTCACTGCTGGCAAATTATATAATTTTGTTTTCTGATGACATATTTTCTTGAATTCTTTATTTTACAATGATTTCAACAAATTGTGCTATTAACATTGAAAACACAGTCAACTTTCTTCTTTTTTTTTTTGAAGACAGCCTTCTTTTCTGTTGCTATTGGGAAATCAATCCATGACCTTAAGGTTGTCATGAGCTTTAATGAGTTTATATGAATTTTATTTTTTACAACTGTAATATAACATTTCTTCAGAAAACAGTTTTGTGTTACGGTAGATTCAGACTAATGGGATTCATATTTCAGGGATTGGATATTGTGTATAAAAAAGCCTCTGCTCTCGACTAAATTCACTTAAAAAAGTGAGATTTTGTTTCCAATCCTACAAGTATTTTCTACAAATTAATAGAATCTGATAGCATATTTCATTAACCATTTCATGATTAGAGTATTAATAGTATGTTAGGAAAAAATATTTAACTGGTTATTGTGTGATATTTCCACAAGATCTGGAGGTGACAGGGAGTAGCATTATAGAAGGATGTTCTTTCCCCCAGGGTGCACAATGAACTGTTGTTTTCAGCACTAGGGCAAGATATTTATATAGTAAATAAATATTAAAAATTAACTTAAAATCTAAACAGTCATATAAAAACACAGATGGAAAAAGCCTATGACATATGCGAAAAACGAAATAAAATCACAATGAAGGTTTTCTTTTGATTTTGTAACTGCACTGCTTTTATAATTTAGTGGTTATTGTATTTTTAGCATGACTATATCAGTCAGGGCTACTGACTGATATATTTATTGAACAGAATGATTTCTGCATCTTTGAGAAATTTATTAATGTAAAATGTTATTTAGGTCAGTAGTTTTTAGCTTTAACTTGAGTTTGAAAACACTTTTTATCGATTTCTAATTTTAATTATTTTTTTTTTTTTTTTTGTCTTCAGTCATTTGACTGGTTTGATGCAGCTCTCCAAGATTCCCTATCTAGTGCTAGTCGTTTCATTTCAGTATACCCTCTACATCCTACATCCCCAACAATTTGTTTTACATACTCCAAACGTGGCCTGCCTACACAATTTTTCCCTTCTACCTGTCCTTCCAATATTAAAGCGACTATTCCAGGATGCCTTAGTATGTGGCCTATAAGTCTGTCTCTTCTTTTAACTATATTTTTCCAAATGCTTCTTTCTTCATCTATTTGCCGCAATACCTCTTCATTTGTCACTTTATCCACCCATCTGATTTTTAACATTCTCCTATAGCACCACATTTCAAAAGCTTCTAATCTTTTCTTCTCAGATACTCTGATTGTCCTCACTTCCATATAAAGCGACACTCCAAACATACACTTTCAAAAATCTTTTCCTGATATTTAAATTAATTTTTGATGTAAACAAATTATATTTCTTACTGACGGCTCGTTTAGCTTGTGCTATTCGGCATTTTATATCGCTTCTGCTTCGTCCATCTTTAGTAATTTTACTTCCCAAATAACAAAATTCTTCTACCTCCATAATCTTTTCTCCTCCTATTTTCACATTCAGTGGTCCATCTTTGTTATTTCTACTACATTTCATTACTTTTGTTTTGTTCTTGTTTATTTTCATGCGATAGTTCTTGCGTAGGACTTCATCTATGCCGTTCATTGTTTCTTCTAAATCCTTTTTCCTCTCGGCTAGAATTACTATATCATCAGCAAATCGTAGCATCTTTATCTTTTCACCTTGTACTGTTACTCCGAATCTAAATTATTCTTTAACATCATTAACTGCTAGTTCCATGTAAAGATTAAAAAGTAACGGAGATAGGGAACATCCTTGTCGGAGTCCCTTTCTTATTAGGGCTTCTTTCTTATGTTCTTCAATTGTTATTGTTGCTGTTTGGTTCCTGTACATGTTAGCAATTGTTCTTCTATCTCTGTATTTGAACCCTAATTTTTTTAAAATGCTGAACATTTTATTCCAGTCTACGTTATCAAAAGCCTTTTCTAGGTCTATAAACGCCAAGTATATTGGTTTGTTTTTCTTTAATCTTCCTTCTACTATTAATCTGAGGCCTAAAATTGCTTCCCTTGTCCCTATACTTTTCCTGAGACCAAATTGGTCTTCTCCTAACACTTCTTCCACTCTCCTCTCAATTCTTCTGTATAAAATTCTAGTTAAGATTTTTGATGCATGACTAGTTAAACTAATTGTTCTATATTCTTCACATTTATCTGCCTCTGCTTTCTTTGGTATCATAACTATAACACTTTTTTTGAAGTCTGACGGAAATTCCCCTTTTTCATAAATATTACCCACCAGTTTGTATAATCTATCAATCGCTTCCTCACCTGCACTGCGCAGTAATTCTACAGGTATTCCGTCTATTCCAGGAGCCTTTCTGCCATTTAAATCTTTTAATGCTCTCTTAAATTCAGATCTCAGTATTGTTTCTCCCATTTCATCCTCCTCAACTTCCTCTTCTTCCTCTATAACACCATTTTCTAATTCATTTCCTCCGTATAACTCTTCAATATATTCCACCCATCTATCAACTTTACCTTTCGTATTATATATTGGTGTACCATCTTTGTTTAGCACATTATTAGATTTTAATTTATGTACCCCAAAATTTTCCTTAACTTTCCTGTATGCTCCGTCTATTTTACCAATGTTCATTTCTCTTTCCACTTCTGAATACTTTTCTTTAATCCACTCTTCTTTCGCCAGTTTGCACTTCCTGTTTATAGCATTTCTTAATTGCCGATAGTTCCTTTTACTTTCTTCATCACTAGCATTCTTATATTTTCTACGTTCATCCATCAGCTGCAATATATCGTCTGAAACCCAAGGTTTTCTACTAGTTCTCTTTATTCCGCCTAAGTTTGCTTCTGCTGATTTAAGAATTTCCTTTTTAACATTCTCCCATTCTACATTTACTACCTTATCTTTTTTACTCAGACCTTTTGCGATGTCCTCCTCAAAAATCTTCTTTACCTCCTCTTCCTCAAGCTTCTCTAAATTCCACCGATTCATCTGACACCTTTTCTTCAGGTTTTTAAACCCCAATCTACATTTCATTATCACCAAATTATGGTCGCTATCAATGTCTGCTCCAGGGTAAGTTTTGCAGTCAACGAGTTGATTTCTAAATCTTTGCTTAACCATGATATAATCTATCTGATACCTTGCAGTATCGCCTGGCTTTTTCCAAGTGTATATCCTTCTATTATGATTTTTAAATTGGGTGTTGGCAATTACTAAATTATACTTCGTGCAAAACTCTATAAGTCGGTCCCCTCTTTCATTCCTTTTGCCCAGCCCGTATTCACCCACTATATTTCCTTCCTTGCCTTTTCCAATGCTTGCATACCAATCTCCAACTATTATTAAATTTTCATCTCCTTTTACGTGTTTAATTGCTTCATCAATCTCTTCGTATACACACTCTACCTCATCATCATCATGGGCGCTTGTAGGCATATAAATGTTAACAATCGTTGTCGGTTTAGGTTTTGATTTTATCCTAATTACAATGATTCTATCGCTATGCGTTTTGAAATACTCCACTCTCCTCCCTATCTTCTTGTTCGTCACGAAACCTACTCCTGCCTGCCCATTATTTGACGCTGAGTTAATTACTCTAAAATCACCTGACCAAAAGTCGCCTTCCTCTTCCCACCGAACCTCACTAATTCCTACTATATCCACATTCACCGTATCCATTTCCTTTTTTAAATTTTCTAGCCTACCAACCTTTTTTAAGCCTCTAACATTCCACGCTCCGACTCGTAGAATGTTATTTTTTAATTTTCTGGTGACCCCTTCCTTAGTAGTCCCCACCCGGAGATCCGAACGGGGGACTATTTTACCTCCGGAATATTTTACCAAGGAAGGCGCCTCCATTATTGCTATGTGAAAATGTAGAGAGCCACATTTTCTTGGAAAAAAAGCAGCTGTAGTTTTCCATTGCTTTCAGCTGCGCAGTACTCAGAGGACTGAGTGATGTTGATACGGCCGTTTAAGTCATTGTGACTCACGCCCCTAACAACTACTGAAAGAGCTGCTGCCCTCTTTCAGGAATCATTCCTTAGTCTGGCTCTCAACAGATACCTCTCCGATATGGTTGCACCTTCGGTCCAGCTACTCTGTATCCCTGAGCACTCAAGCCCCCTCACCAACGGCAAGGTCTCATGATTCATAGAGGAGGTTTAATTGTTAATCAATTGAAAATTAATAACAGAAGTATTATAATATTCTATTTATAATAGAAATATAGTAATAAAAATTAATAACCAGGTATCATATAATACCATATAATTCATGAAAAACCATATAATATAATAAATGAAAAAGTAAAGGGGTATGGATAAGTTTGCTAAAGATGTTTTATGCTCTGTGTGCCAAATATGAGAGTAATGTTGAAACTAGAGTGTGAGAAACAAATTTACATTTTTTTAATGCAGGATTGAAGCAAAGCAGTTTCCTTTTATTGTAGTGAAAGTAATAATGGATGGAATATAGAGGTGATTAATTGTAAGGGAGGGAGAGACAGGAGAAAGCACAGAGGAAATGTGTAGAATGTATGAGTATGGGATGAGAGAATCAAAGACTAGGGAATAAAGATTAATGAAGAGAAAATTTAATTAATGATTCTGATTAATAGTGACAGTAAGAGAAGATAATGTTATTGGATGAAATATTAGATTGGTAAAGAAAGGAGGTAAAGAAATATTAGATGCGGTCAGTAATAAAGGAAAATGAGAAAAAGTATAAGTGGAGGAGGCGTTTTTGTAGTATAAGGATGTTCTATATAAAACCTGTCTATCTCAATTGTGACACAGATCAGAAGAATGGGTAACCATGGGAAAAGAAGAAAGCAAAACACGAGCTATAATAATAACTCTAATATGGATCAAATAAGGAAGTATTTGATCAGAAATTAAGAAGTTATTTGAAAAGTTGGGGCATTGACCAAGAGGAGTGGTTTAGGCATTTAAAAAGGATTTACAAAAAAGAACACACTGGCATTGTAGGAGTTTGAAAAAAATCAGTGTAAAATTTGCAAAATAAAAAAGTTTGATGTGCTCTTTACTGAAAATGCTACACAGCTTTTAACTTCTTATAATTTAATGTTTAGTATAAATATATTTAATTTGTTGGAGCCATTCCAAGTATCATTTCCAACAGTGGAACTTGAAAAGGCTGTCCATGTTTGAACTAATTTATATAGAAATAAATGTTAATAATGCATACATTATAACCAGATTAAAGTTGCTTTAAAATTGATCTGTTATAAACAATAACTTGTAGAAAAATGTATAAAGGAGAAAGATCTAATTAAAATGGTAGTAGTCTGTGATTTCTACCAGGAAAAAATAGGAAAACCCAATTTCTATTATCACATCTATTCAAATATGAATATATGTGATAGTATTCATTCAATACATTCTGGCAACAGTGCAATTATGTTGTCAACTGCCTGTTCCTAAGCTATTTAAATAAATGACATCTCTTTCAAGCGATTTCTATTATTATTACCGGACATATTCATACAACAGAGCACCAATAATGTAATTTTGATTATAACTGAGGAAATTATCTGGTTTGACCTCTTAAAGTAACCAGTTTTGTCACATTGTAAATCTTAATTCATGAATGATTTTTTGGAGAATTTCAGGTAGTTTATTAGATTTCCAGATTTCAGAATTCCTGACACCAGTACTAGCTTTTACTCTAAAGATTTACCAGCTATCTTTTTCATTGAATTTCATTGAATTTTTCTTTTATTTCCTATGGTATAACCAATGATGTATGGCTTAGTCATGATTTCTCTTTTTGACAAATTTATTTTTACTTTAAGGACTGACTGTTAATAAACACACCTTAAGCAGTAACAGCAAAAAACCATGTATTTAAAGCAGCCTTATTATCATGTATCCAGTTTTGAGAAGTCAAAACTTAACACCCGTTATTTAAAACCTTTATTTTCTTCTTATTATAAGACTTACAGAGATTGTTGTTTTTTGTGTAAGTTGATTCGGGAATTTTTCTCCAACTTGTATTAAGTCCTTAAGTTTTGATATTAGGTAACTTAATCGGTTCAGACATAATCATGTCACTGGATGGCATATTCATAGTTTAATTAAAAAAAAAAAAAAATAGATCAGAAAATTAAATAATTAAAATGCAAAACCAAAAAAGAAAGCAGAGTGAGTCATTTGTATACAAAAACTGTATGAAATAACAAAATACAACTCTTTCGTAAAATTAACATGTAGTAATAAATGTTTATCATTATAGATAGTATGAACTTTATGGTTCTGAAAGTAATAGATCTCTGTTGCAACAGACCATAGATAATTTTTTCTGTTATATAAAAGTGAACAATATTTTTAGGGCTTATTACTTTTAAAAATATTATAAAGAATTAGACATAACATAAAATACCAAATTTATTTATTTATTTTTTAGTAAGTCAGAAGGTACTACTTATAAGGTGTTCAACTTAAAAGAGGCCCATCAGTCAGTAGTTTATACTAAATACATATTTTTGTTACCCATCTCACATCAATGCAAATATTGGTATGAAATGGGTAAAATAATGTGAAAGGTGTTGGTACGACTGGAGCTGCAATGGGAGGATTGTTTTTTGCCTGCACATTTGAATATTGTACTGTCTTTATTGAGCATTGGCTTTTGAATTAGGTTGTATAATTGTTGTTGTTTGTTAAAATGAAGTTAACTGTTGAAGAGTGTGTATTTGTGATGGAGACTTATTTAGAGACAAAATCTCATATTGTGTGTCGGCAAAAGTTCAGGTAGAAATTTTAAAAGGAAGCACTAGCGAAAAGTGCTATTCAGAAGTTAGTTAAACATTTTTTGAAGCAGGTTCAGTGTTGGAATTTTTACAATGCTGGTCTTACAGATCTTCTCATAATTCTTTATTGAGACTAAGCTGAGAAAATAACATATCACTATGTTCAGCTCACACTGCAGTGAGGAGAATTATGAAATGTTATCTATGTTGAATACAGGTTTTCCATGAGCTAACTAATGCTGATTATGCTAAAAGGGTTGACTACTGCCAATGGTTAAGAACTTCATTAGAGGAAAAATTGGCATTTTAGATCAACTGTTTTTTACAGATGAAGCGTGGTTTTTCACCTTTGTGGGTATGTTAATTGTCAGAACTGCTAGACCTGGGGGACTGAAAACCCGTACATTTTCTTTAAATCTCCCATACACCTACAAAAATAGGCTTATGACGTGCAGTTTCAAGGTGATAAATAATATGACCCTTGTTTTTTTAAAAAACTGTGGATGCTGCTGTATACCAAGAACTTATCCGAAGTTCATAGCCTTACTACAAAATAATGAGCTTACCTGCTGGTTGCAATGGGATAGCACTACTTACCATACAGCTCACTCTACTACAGAGATGCTATAGGATCTCTTCAGTGAAAGAAACATTTGTAAAGGATATGGCCACCAAGATCCTCTTATCTGACTAGTCCAGACTTCTTTCTGTGAGGTTACTTATAAGAAATTCTTTGTAGGAGCAATCCACACACCCTTCAGGAATTGAACAAAAATATTACCATTGCCATTCAGAAAATAGACAGAATGTAGCTAACAAGAATACTCAAGAACATGATCAAATGTATTGACAAGAGCATAGAAGTGGACATTATTTTCAATATTTTCTGTAAATTATTATGTAAGTGTTTACCAATAAACCATTATTTATTGACTAAGTGAAGGGGCCTCTTTTAAGTTTAACATTTTACAATAAAACTAAATAAGATACAGTATATGTTGACACCTTCTTCATACTTCTTGACTAAGGACCTTCATCCACTGCCACAATGCAGTGCAATATGTGTATGATCCAACTCTCAGCTGTCAGAAATGGATTGGAAGCCTTGTTGTCATCCACAAATGAAAATATCTTATAGCTCGGCTATTATCAAAACTCAATTATTTCACTTGGCATCACAATGTCAAGTGATGAGGTTGTTGAAGTAGTTGAATATTGTGGTGTAGGCAATAGAAATAAAAAAAAAATGAAAATATTGGATCCATCCTTTTGAAAGGAAAAGTTAAACAGAACAGTTTTTGTAGCAGCCAAAGAACTTGAAATATATGACAGAGGCAAATTATAATTGTATAAACAAGGTTATTTTTCAGCTACCTTAACAAGATTTATGCAAAGCTCTTGATCTGACATTCTTGTAAAACTCAGTTTTTTAAGATTTATAATTTATATTTTTAATTATTTTATAATATTGTGTATAAATGTAAAAGCAAACAAAAGCTGTATGTAAAAACAAAAAAAGAAAATTATAAAACGCACAATTTTATCACATCATAGTTTGAAACTGACTAGGTCAGTTGCACGGCAGTCAGTCATATAACAATTGGATTCAGATAGCATTTTAGTTGTGGCAATGGAAGAGTATATGAAGTCTGGTTTTGCCTTAAATGTATGGATTGGAATAAAAACATGACTAAACTACTATGCTTTTATCGGTTTTCTTGCAACAGAAGAGGAAGAGCCTAAGTATAAGAAACACAGAACAGATACAAGGATAGAAGTGAACACCTATTGAGGTATTAGTGTGAAAAAAGAAGTGTGTGCCCCAATTCATTGACCTTCAATAATAGGTAGTCATAGGGTAAGGTGAAAAATAATAAATTGTAGGTCAGTAATGCTGTGTTTAGTTGTTTTGTTAGATGTTGCTTCAGACTGAAATGTTCTTTCTCCTAACTGAAAAAGGAGAAATTTCTCCTAGTTGAAAGGTTGAACAAGTTGCAATTTGGACCCATTAACAGAAGAAACTTTTAGGATGTAGCTGTGATTTGTTTCCTGATTTTAAATGTTACCCAGATGATGTATCTTTCCTAAAATGTATTTCAAAAAGCCTCACATTTTCCAGATAACAATTTCTAAGACCTACTTATTATTGAAGAAATATTTACTATTATTGCTTAAGTATATTGATGCTTATAATAAATTGAGGTACATGTATGTCTGTGATGTGACTATTGTTTTTTTCAAAACTAATATTTTAGTGTGTAGAACAAAATTATTACACTTTATATAATTTTTTATTTTTTTACATTAAATTTATATTGTTTTATTTTGAGGTTAATAAAAAAAAAAGCTCACAACACAGTTGTAGGACTTTCCCATCAGGTGGCTTTTTTCTGATGCACGGCATACACACACACAAAACACCCATACACACTCAACTTAATTTAAAATATTTATCATTTTCATTAAAAATAATTTTTTTTGTCTATTTAATTCAATGATTCTAATTAAAGCGTGTGCGTGTACCATATTTTATTTGCGCAGGTATGGTGGTACTAGTGGTCACTGAAATAATATTAAGTATTATTCATTTATTTAATTCTACTACTCTGTGACGTCTCAACATAGCAGATGACTAGTTTATTTAGAACATTTTTTGGGGTGGGGATGCAATTTTGCCAACTCTTTTTTGCTAATATTATTTTTTATTGTTAACAAATGTGCCTAATAAAAATAAGAACCTAATTAGATGAAATCTTGAGATACTGAGGGTGACCTTGCTCTACAGCCTCACCTTCTGGATCTTTTAAGTTGAAAATTTAAGCATCAATGTTCCATGTGTCAAAATCGGTCTAGTAGTTCTGGAATTATAAGGTGGTGACACTGAACATACACATGTACATATGAACATATGGAAAATTTCCATCCGGTTTTTGGGTTTTTTGAGTTCTTCAGGTGTCAAAATGTAAAAATCTGGTGAAAACTGCATATGCCCAAATTGGACTGATTACAGTACTTTCTCTTCTAAAGCTATAGCACTAGATGGCAAAGAAAAAGGTATGGAAGTGATTGTTCTCATATCTGCCTAATGATTCAGATTTTGGCCATGCTTAGCATGAAACAAGATTATGAAGACAAGATTAGAGCATGAAACAAGACTATCTACATTCCAGATAATTTATAATGAGGTATTGGCTGTCAGACGATATAACAAATTTTCTTATAAAAATGCTTGAAGAGGATTGTTTAAAAAAACTAGTGAGCTTGAGTAAGCTGTAAGAAAGTGGAAATAAGGATGATGAACTTAACAATGGGAATTGTTTAAAAATACAATGCTTCTGATTCAAAAATGAAAAATGTAATCTTATAAAAAACCATTTTTAATGAAAACATTCTATTAAGTGTTGTTAAACCATGAAAATAAAGTTAATCAAAGATTATCTAAAACTTAGTACAAGAAAAATTCTATGATAGGTCAAGGGTGAAAAACAAATAGAAGAAAAGAAACAGGATGTATGCACTCAAGTACATCCCACCAATCAATCATGAAATTTTTGAAATTAGTAAAAGTTCAAAAGTAGAAGAAATGGCTTATTATTTGATGACCAGTAATTTTTAGTAGTAGTATTTTTTTTCTGTGTCGCCTCTGGAACCACAGAAGGTATTCTCAAGAGGATGATGTGCATGAATGTAAATGAAATGTAGTCTTGTGCAGTCTAGGTTGACCATTCCGAGATATATGGTTAATTGAAACCCAACCACTAAAGAACATCAGTATCCACAACCTAATATTCAGCTCTCGACTTCAAAATCAGCTGATTTGTGATGATGAGTTCATCATTAGACCAACTCCGTGGGTTAGTATTAGTAATAGTAGTAGTAGTAGTCGTGTAGTAGTAGTAGTAGCAGTAGCAGAAGAAGAAGAAAAAAAGAAGAAAATGATGGTGTAGAAGAAGACTGAATAATAAAAAGTTGTTTAAGGAAAATAGATTTGTACTAATTTTTTATGATTGGTTATTGTTCATGGGTCTGTTTTCTGTTCTATGGGATTTTTTTTTTAGTGTTCATTAGGTGTATTTATAACATTTTTTTTTTACATCTATATTTATTAATATTTATACAAGTTTAATGAGTAAAGTTTTCATAAAAAAATGTAAATTTAATGTTTTATGTTGTGTAATTAAAAAGAAAAAGTAATAAGCATTAAAATATTGTTTAATTTTATTTAAAATCAGAAAAAAAATTTAAACACTACTGCTGCAAATATTAACTAAAATTTATTACTTTAAGAACCATGAAGTTCATACAATCTATAAAATACTACAAAATAGGTATTGAAGTATGTTAACTTTACTAAATTAAATGCATTTAGTCACCAAAATCTTAGCATTTTGTTATTTGCCATAGCCATAAATATTTTAACAAATGGGGCAAAAACCTGTTATGTTCATTATTTGTCAGGTGATTTTTTAATTTGTGTTGCATCTACAACAGCTATTGGCGGGATGCTACTGCAAAACAAAAAACCTGTTAAGAATTTTGTGAAACAACTGGATTTATATTTTTCCTGGAGAAAACTAAATTCATTTCCTTTTCCTATTTGCTATTTTTACATTGGAATCAGTTGAACCATGTATGAGGGTTGGATTTTAGGACAACTAACGGGTAACATATTTAAAGGGGTTGAAAGTAAATTTAAAAATGGTTGACACGTTTAGAATTCTATCTAAGATTTGTTGGGAAGCTGATCGAGTATGCATGTTGTGCTTCTATTGAGCTCTGGTCTTTCCCTGCGTGGGCTACAGTTGCGTGGCTTTTTCGTCTGCTCAGGCCACCACTCTTAGAATGCTCAGTGCGGTTCATCATTCATTTATCCTTGCTCAAACCTCGTGGTAAATCCACTAGTTGAGCCATCACTTTGGTATAGATGAAACCAAATGATCTGCTTCTATGTAGCTTGCATTAAAGCATAACCAAATTATCTGATTTTTGACGTGATGTTCTCTAATTTGCATCTTAATCAATATCTGGAGCATTTGAGATCTACTGCCTGTAAGGCATCAGAGCTCAGCGCCTTTATTATCTCTAAATATAAAAGTACCTCCATTTCTGTTATCACCCCACTTGGCAGCCTTACCTCATAAATTATTGCTTTAATCTTTGCTGGTATCATAAAAAGTAAACGAATCCAGTAATTTTACCAAAAAAAAAGTAATTCTTTTGGTTGATAATGATAATTCTTTTGTGTTTTTACGGTTGGCAATAGAACATACATGTTTGGCCTTCCTGGCATATTCAGTGTTTTTTTTTGCAGAGCTCTATGCTGTCTATAAGGCCTTAAACATAATTTTGATACATACTTGTCTGTTCAGATTCCATGAGTGCCATGCAGATGATTAGATGCACAGTCTGTTATTTCTGAAATGACTCAGTATAACAGAAGTGCGAGCTTCTGCTGGATTCCCAGCCATATTGGAATTTAAACCAATGAGTGCACAGATAGTGCAGTAAAAGAATGTTGTTTCCAGCCTCCTTTCATTAATCGTGTTGTTTCAGATGATCTTGTCTGTTTTCTGAAGAGGTTGGTTCGTGATGAATATCAAAGCAAATGGAATGCTACCTTCAACAATAAACTTCGTTCATTAATGAACAATGTGTCACTGTGAAACTGTTAATGCAGGAATAATCATCAAGAGGAGGTTATTATTGTGAATAAGGTACTCTAATTTACTCATGGACACCTCATGAATCTGACTGATGCGCCCATTTGTGTTTCTTGTGACTGCCAACTAACGGTACACCACATACTTGTAGACTGTGTCTGTTATGCACATATGTGTTTTGTGCATTGTGTTGGAAGTTTAAAGTACGGGCTAATGTCTGAAATATTTTGGTGGCCAGTATGATGGTGTTATTGAAAATCTTGCTATTTCTTAAGGTCATGCATCTGTATTCAAATATTTGATTACTACTGTAATGTTTTTTATCTCTTTATGCCGTTTGGTGAATGCCAAATGGTAATTCTGTTGTTTTTAATTAAGGTTTTTAATAGTGTATTTTATTATGGTTTTATTTTGCCTTTAGCATATGGCATAGGTGTTTTACTTCTTTGCTGTTGTTTTACATTACTGTTGCTTAATTTTTAATTGTTTACTATAGTATTATTATGTCCAGTCACTGATAATGATACTTCGTTTTGCGCAAAAAAAAGAAAGGAGCAAGATATTTTGTTATTTCACTAAGTTTTTGTATATAAATTAATTAAATTAGTTTGAGATGATTAGCTTAGAAAAAAAGAATGATTTTAAAGCTTTTTTCTTATATTGATAAATGTTATGAGTTGATGTTTGGTGTTTATCACTATTGTGCTTCATATCTATTAATAGAAAAAAAAGTTAAAAGTAAATGTTCTGCAGGAGAGTGCAGCTGTGATTTGCTGTTATGTCAAAGTTGTTAAATTTTGTATTTCAGATGGCAAATTTTATAGTTTTGTGCTTTCAGAATTTTTTATATTGTTATCATAGTCATGGCTTAATGTTACCATGATGTAAGTAACTTAATGAATTAATTTTTGTTGAATTTATAAAATACTAACTTTCTTCTTACTCCTACCTCTTTCTTTCACTTGCTTAATGTGTTTTTATTTGTTACGGTTATCCTTAGAAATACTTTTTTTTATGTATTTTTGCTGATAGATATTTTCAGTTTCATGTTTTTACCTATTTATATAATTATTTCCTTTTCAGTTGTTGGTTTAGGATCATGGGCTTTTCATATGACACTTTTATATGAAATGCAACTATTCGATGAGCTTCCTATGGTTTGGGGGACATGTATACTTGTGTATTGTGTGTAAGTTGTGACTTCTTTATTTAATAGTTTTTTAGTTTCAATATCTACTATAAAACTTTAAATTATATGTTGTTGAGTTTGAGGGTAAATATTTCAAAAATTCATTACGAGATTGATAGTTAATAAATGAAATGTAGTTGACCAGAAACACAATCAAAACAATGCTCATTTAATTTAGAATTGGTGGAAAGAGTAATAACATTTCAGTTCAGTTAATTTTTTTGATGTACATTAAAAATAAAGAAAGGTCTTAATAGAAATCTATTAAGTGGATTTGCTTTTATTTAAACGTCCATGAAATTCACTGCTTTTTGTAATTTATATATTTTTAAAATCAAAATAAAAGTAGTTATTTATTTGACCTGCATATACTACCATCTTCCATAAAAAGTTTTATTATTTAAGGGCTTTGCTTCTTCAAAAGTGAACAAGGTCAGAAGATTCAAAGTTATGTTACTCTTCAACATAATAAATACGTTTTATATGGTTTGACACTACACAGAATATAAATAGTTTACATTTTTTGTAGTTATTTGTTTTATTGTAAATTTAAGTTAAAAAAAAAAATTCTAAATAAAAAATTAAAAGTGGTACATTCCTCAGTATAGAACCAGTTTTCAGTAAAAAAAGAAAAAAGCCTCTAATCAGTCCTACAAAACCTTAATTTTGAAATAACAAACTAGAAAGATATTTAGTAGTATGTTTTGAACAAATTTCCAATTAATCTGATGCCAGTCGTGCATTCTGAGCTTAATCACTGAGTTGGTTTGGACTTTTAAAGATAAATAACCAAAACAAATTTTGCTGTTTTGTGTAAAAAAGAAAGCAATATTACGGTAGTTCTAATTAGGGAGTGTAAAAAATACTACATAAATATGTGCCATAAATAATACGAGGGTTATTTTTTTTTCAAGGTCCGATCGGTTGCAAAATAAAAACCGCGCAAAAATCAGATGGACCTTTGCGCATATGTGTTGCGCAGCGTCTCTAGTATGGCCTTCAATCACGCCGCGTCACTTCGTTTAGTTCTGAACACGCAGCTAGCACGTAAACATGTCTACAACAATATCATCTCCCGCCAAGTGTGAAGTGTGTGCGGTAATTCAGTTTCTTTAGGCTAAGGGGTGTAATGCAGCTGAAATTCATCGACGAATAAGTAATGTATATGGTGAAACTTCAATTAGTGACAGCAAAGTGCGACAATGGTGCAGGAACTTTAAAGCAGTACGTACAGATGTTCCTGATGCAGGCAGTCAGGGAAGGAAGCGAGTGTCAACCGATGATATCGTTGAGTGAGTGGATGAGGCAGTTCGAGAAAATCATTGGTTCACAATTTCTGTATTGAGTGATTCGTTTCCTGAAATTTCAAGGTCAGCTCTCTACACCATTGTAAGTGAGAGACTTCAGTACCGTAAACTGTGTGCGAGATGGGTTCTCAAGATGCTGTCCGACCATCACAAAACAATGAGAATGGACGCCTCTCTAACGTTTCTCCAGCACTACCACAATGAAGGGGAAGATTTTTTGAACAAAATTGTCGCAGGGGACGAGACATCAAACAACAATCCAAACAGTGAATGTTTCTTATTCTCCCAGTAAAACAAAGAAGTTCAAGCGAACCTTCTCCAACAGAAAGTGTATGGCTACTGTGTTCTGGGACCGGAATGGAGTTCTCTTGGTGGAATTCATGGAACGTGGCACAACCATCACTGCAGCCTCATACTGCATGACTCTTCAACGTCTATAAGCGGAAAGGAATGTTGTCATCAGGCATTGTCTTTCTCCATGACAATGCTCGGCCGCACACTGCAGCTGTAACAAAGAAGCTCCTGCAGCGTTTTAGTTGGCAAGTGTTTGATCACCCACCATACAGCTCGGACTTGGCTCCATCCGATTTTCACCTCTTTGCTCACATGAAACGCTGGCTAGGAGGACAACATTTTGGCATAGTCATCGAGCTGCAGACCAGCATAGAAACATGGCTGAAAACACAGGCGGCTCCATTCTATGACGAGGGTATTGGAAAGTTGGTACCACGCTACGACAAATGTCTAAATCGGAGTGGTGACTATGTAGAAAAGTAGCGTAACTATGTAAGTACTTGTTACAAATAAAAGATTTTTTATTTTCACTGTGGTTTTAATTTCGTGACCGATCGGACCTTGAAAAAAAAATAACCGTCGTATAATACAAAGTTATAATAAAAAATAGTGAAGTAGATAAAAATTTCCCAAAAATGGAAATTAATTTAAAAAAATTGAAATTATTTATGAACTTCCTCATGCAGAAATGTTGGAAGAAGTGGATGGATACTGTTCAGATAAAACTTTATTTTTGTAAATTATCACCATTGCATTTGATAATGCAATGGTAAATAACACCTCAATGGGGAGTCTACTCTTAAGATGGGGGTTGGGACCCCCCTGGTCCTAGCCTCTGCAGCTTTTCTTCCACTACACAGAAAGCTGCAGAACACCTTACATTATACACATACATTACACTAAAAATAGTATACAAATTACAATGTATAACCTTACACAACTGCACAACAATATTTTACACTATTTCTTCTTTCACTTATACTTGGTGGTGTGTGACGCCTTACAAAACGCAACTGTAACTCAAGGTGGAAATTATCGTGCCGATGCATGTAAGTATTTGATTCAAAAATCTGGCCAAAAGTTGATTTCACAGAATTATCCTAAGATACTTGAATAGATGATAAACAAAGAACTGACTTTTTTATCCCTCCTGCCTCATCATGTTATAGCGCTCTGTCAGAATTCGATCGTTGATCATTGTGTACGTGTCTGTTCTTGGCGTTTATTGCAATAACAAATGTATTAAAGTGATTTTTGAAGTTTTAACGAAGTGTTAACCAGTTATTGACTGTGGATGTATCAGAGGAAGGTATGTACAACATTTTTTACTAATTTTGGTAGTAATACATCATAATGTGTTATGAAAAAACGGATTTCAACACATTATTACAGGTTTGTAGAGGGGGATTTTAGCTATCATGTGCTGCCACACCAAACTCTGTAGTACTTTTTGTCTCTGTGTAGCATGCTAGTGTGCAAAATTTATCAGCCGAACCTTGTATGAAGTTACGCCATGAGGGCAAGATGGACACGTCAAATGTGATAAAAGATTTAATACAATCTACAACACGTGCAAAAAAATATAGAAAATTGTTTACGAGACTTCAAAAAAGAAGGAACAAAAGTAGTGATTAATATCATTAGAAGCATTGTTCGTGTTCATTGAAGCTGAGCTATCAAGGAAATGGTTCACGGAATGCTTTGCCAAATAAGTAGTCCCAGACTGAGATGGAAGCTTCAGCAGGATGTATAAGAATAACTCTGAGAAGGATTATCCTGTTCAAATTTTGCATGTGTTCTATGGTGGTGCTTTGTTATGAGAAGTAAGTATCAATAAATAAATGCTGCTGAGAATAAACAGTTAACAGACTTGAAGGTGGATGAGGAGAAGAGCAGCAGATTCATAAACAAATAAATTATGTAGTGGTGAAAGGGGTGGAAGAAGCTAGAGGATGTCTTCAATAAATTTAGCATATAATTACTGAAAAGGGATAGCAGCCTTTTTAGTATTTATTGAGGATGTTAAAGAATTGATAGTAGATACAACTTCAACAGCAAAAGCTTAATGCTTAGTAGGCTTTGAGTTTAACACAGCTGAAACCAGTGGATGAATATAGCTGTATTTTTTTAAAGGATGTGTTCTTCATTCCTCATTCTTTTTATTCAGTATGACATTCAGATTAACATTTCCCAGATCTGATCTCTTCAGGTGGGGATTAATCTACCAGAATGTAATCTATCTTTAGGTGAGGTCATCAAAGGATTCAAAACATTCTTTCAGCCAGAGCATGAAATGCCAGAAGTTTAAATAATAATAGTAGATTAGGTAACTTACTATTAATAATAGTAATTGAGAAAAAATGATTTAATTAACTATATAAACGCAGACAATAATTTAAATCATCAAACTACTATTATCTAATAAGAGATTAGAGCACTGAAAAAGGACAAGAATAGAAAGTGGCTGGTTCAAATATGAAAGAGGGGTTAGGCATTTTGGGATTTTGTAGTGTTTACATACTAGTAATTAACAATACTTATTTAAAAATCATAAAGGAAGATGCATATGGATGAGGCCAAAAAATTGTTACATTTTGTGAAGTTGGCATGCTTTAGAATTGTGAATTTGTCAGTATATATCAATCTTCAGATGTAATGGGGTGACTGAATGTGCTTACTTTTTTGCCCTGATTTTGTCTCTTCTTGAGATCTTTTAAGGTTTATCAATACCTTGTTATGAAATAGTATTGCATGATTCACTAGCCAGGAAGCATTTTAGCAAGATATTTTGAGTGAAAAAAAATTAAGTTAGCAGAATTGTAAATGTCCTTTGTGCAAAATATTTTAAGATTTTTTAATGTTTCCTATCACCCTCTTGGCAAAACTGTTCATTTAAAAATCACATTTTGAAGGTGTACATATTGAGAATGGATTATAAAAACAGTCACATTCAGTCTAAAATGAATATAATAAAATATTGCATTTACTCATACATTAGTTAATATTTTATTTTTATTGTCTGATTAATATTAACAATTAATGATTTGGGATGTAGGTGTATATTACTTCTGAACAGACTGCTGTAATTGCTTATAAAATCCTTCACATAGCATATAGAAGGTACAAGCTACTTATAGCTCTTACCCTTCAAGCAGAGAACTTGGGTATAAGCAACCTGAGGACATATCCTTATTGTGGGATATCTGCTCTCAGTATGTTTCTTGCATGCTTTGTTCATCCCCTTATAATTATCACGCATGCTTTTGATCTTTACCAATAATCTGCCCTTTTTACTCCTTTAATCTGTTTACAAAAGGACCAATAAGGAACTAATAAACACTTTTGAGAGCGGAGGGTTAGTCTAGGATTAGAGAATAAATATTTTAAGATTTGTAGATGATATTGTTGTTTGTTTAAAATTATGAACGAGTTAGAAAGGCTTCATGCTAGACTTATAGTAAACTTCAATGCTAGAGGAGGTATTTAATTTGAATGTAAAAAAGTAAAACAAACATAATTAAATTCATTTAAAAAGAGGGTAATAATTTAGTTATTAAGATAGGGGAAATGCTGTACTGCAGAATTTTGTTATTTAGTTAGAAAAATTAGAAATACAAAGTGAACTAATATGAAACAGAGGCTAGTAAATGCTGACAGAAGTCTTGTATTCAGGTGAAATCTACTGATTTCAAATTAAATATAGAAATTAGAACAACTTGTTAAAAAAGATTACATGGAATATAATCAAATTAATGACAATAAATCGTGGATAATAAGAAAGTCAGAAAAACGATTGAAGAGAAATAAAGTAAAATGATAAATGTAATAGACAGATGATCATGACAGCAGGGGTATACATCATGGCAGTGGTATCTGTCAACATACTATAATGAGTTATCATTAAATGTATATTGTATCTTATATATGTGTACTTATTTTAATATTATACCTCTGGTTAACAATCATTTATAACATATAGCTTGAAATGTGAAGAAACAGAAGCTTGTAAAATGTGGTATTGCTGGGGAAAGGAGTAGGTGGATTGATAGAGTATAGAATGAAGAGATTGTAATCCAAGTTGCAGAGAGAAAAATTTGTGGCTCTCTTGTTAAAAGGTGTTGGGCCACTGATTAAGGTTGTAGAAGAAATTGTAGGTAGTAGAAATGATAATGGACACAAAACAAAGAGATCTGATTGAGGATGTACAATATATGAGGCATTTTGGACTAAGAGTTTAGTATAGAATAGAATATAATGGAAATTTGGATCAAATTAATCTAATTAGAAGGAATAAAATAAAAATTACATTTTTTCACGTAAAAGAAAAAAAATGACTGATATTATTTTATATTATTATTATTGAAATATAAGAAAATGAAGTAGTATCAGTCATTATTGTTACTTTGTTAATTGTGAATATGTAACTTTAAATGTTGTTATGAGCTTTGGTCTCTTAAAATTTTGTTTAATTTATTATTATTTCTCTGTTTTAGATCAGAGGTACGATCCAAACCAAATAAGAACAGATTCTTTTCTAATGGCTTATTGGCTCTTTTGTTGACTGCATTTGCATCTTCTTTTACTGCTGTATACTTACTGTGGCCTCAGCCACTGCTTCAGCATGCCAGTTATGGTGTACTGGTTATAATATCATTTATTTTAGAGATACGATTATTACGTATTCAACCATGCAGTGTGTGCAAACAGTTGTTCATTATGGCTATATCCACATACCTGTTTGGTTTCTTTCTCTGGAATATAGATAACATTTTTTGTCCAAAATTACAGTAAGTTATATATTTATTTATTTTTAATTATATAAAATCGATCATTTTAGGAATCATACTCCTCTGCACTAAACAAATTACATTAATCCAATCAACCCAAGTACAGAATTAATAAAATAAAATAAAATAGGGTGACACCTACCTTATTCCATAATTCAAGCCAGAGCACTTTCGCAAGTACCTCGCATCATCAGGTGCTCTATAATTTTTCAAATCTTTTGTTGCAATTTACGCATTAAAACTAAACATTGCAAACTGCACATTAAAATTAAAATTGAGATTTAAAATTGTTAAAAGATCCTTTCCAATTAAATCAAAACAAAAGTAAAACTAAATGTTTTTTATATTCAAAATTTTAAATTGTAAATCAAAATTAAATATTGCATGTATATAAAAGTCATTAAAAAAAAATTAAACTAAAAGTCAAAATTAAAATTATTAATAAAAATAAAATAGAAATCCATGTAGACTAGCCAGCCAAAGTTAGTGACTGTAGTTGAAATATTATGAATTATCAATGTCTAAAAACGTGCTGCTATCTACAGCAGCTTTTACGATTGTGTCATCTTCATATTCTGAATGTAGATTGATCAAATTAAATTTACTTTTATATTTATAAATGTAAAATCTTTCTAAAATGCCAAAAACCCTATTATTTGTATTAATATTTCTTAATTTCCAGTACTTCTAAATTTGTATGAATATTGGATGTTGAATGTGTATTATTAATAAGATGATAAGAAACATTAGAGAAACCCAATTTTCTACTTTTATAATATATAAAGTGTTCATCAAATCTAGTTTTAAAGGATTTAGTGGTTTTAATTATATAAATATGGTCACAATCATTGCACTTGATTTTATTAATACCATACAAATTGTGTAAATCATATGAAGCAGTAGTATATTATTTTTTAAATGTTTTATTAAATGGTTATTTGTCTGGTATGCAGGTTTCATACAAATTTATAAGTACTGGAAATTAAAAAATACAATATTAATACAAATAATAGTGTTTTTGATAATTTAGAAAGATTTTACATTTATAATTATATATAGTGCTGCATATGCAGCACTTCTTTAGATATTGATAATTAATAATATTTCAACTACAGTCACATAACTTTGGCTAGCTTGTCTACGAGGTGGGACAATAAAGTAATGAGACTGATTTTTCTTTGCAAGATGTGGCAACCCTGCAGCTTGCATAGGCACACCATCTTTGATCTTGGTCTATAAGCTACTTCTAGTCCAAGCGGCACATTGATGCAACTGCTCAGTCGTGAGTTGTGCTGTAATAAGTGAACACGTGTTTGTGTCTTTCGTCACAGAAATGAAACCGCAAAATATTGCGCAACAGTATGCCATTTCTTTTTGCGTTAAATTGGGTGAAAACACGATGACAACTTATGGTAAGCTTCAGAAGGCTTTTGGAGAGGAGGTTATGTCAAGAGCTCAAGTTTTTCGGTGGCATAAACTTTTTAGTGAAGGCAGAACGAATGTTGAAGATGAAGACCGCAGTGGACGACCATCAACCTCACGGACAGATGTCTACTTGACTAGGGTGCGTGAAATCGTACGATCTGATCGAAGATTATCTGTGAAAATGATTGCAGAAGAACTCAACATCAATTGAGAAACGGTTCGTCTAATATTAACCAAAGATCTTGGTATGAGAAAGATTTGTGCAAAAATGGTCCCCAAAAATCTCGCACAACAACAGCGAGAAACACGGAAAAATGTGGCAGCCGATCTGTTAGAGCAAACGGAAATCAATCCAGATTTTTGAGCTGTGTTATCACTGGTGATGAAGGTTGGTTTTTTCAATACGATCCAGAGACAAAACGCCAAAGTTCACAATGGTGCTCAAAGGGATCACCCAGACCAAAAAAAGCTCGCATGTCAAAGTCAAAAGTGAAATGCATGCTTGTGTGCTTCTTCGATTCCAAGGGAATTGTTCATAAAGAGTCGGTGCCTCCTGGACAAACAGTTAACCAATATTTCTACAAACAAATTTTAGAAAGACTTCTTTGTGTCCGTGCCAACATTGCTGATAATTGGATTCTGCATCACGATAATGCGCCATTCCATACTGCTCTGTCAGTACAGCAATTTTTAACCTCAAAACAAATTTCAGTACCACCACAGCCACCTTATTCACCAGATATCGCTCCGTGCGACTTTTTTCTATTTCCAAGAGTCAAAATGGCGGCGGTCAAGGGACACCATTTTGAAACAACACAAGATGTCCAAAAAGCTGTGACGAGCATCTTTGAGGATATTACAGAAGATGAGTTCCAGAAATGTTACCATCAATGGCAGAAGCACTGGAATAAGTGTGTGCAATCAGAGGGGAACTACCTTGAAGGAGACAACACTAAACATGACTAAAACAGTAAGCAACATTTTTTTTCACATCAGTCTCATTACTGTATTGTCGCACCTCGTATATGTATTTCTATTTTATTTTTATTATTAATTTTAATTTTGACTTTTAATTATATTTTTTTAATGACTTATATTTATATATATGCGATTTTTAATTTTAATTTACAATTGAAAATTTTGAATATAAAAAAATTAGTTTATTTTTGTTTTGATTTAATTGGAAAAGAATCTTTTAACAATTTTAAATCTCAATTTTAATTTTAATGTGCAATTTGCAACTTACAATTTAAATTTTAATGTGTAATCTGCAACGAAAGATTTGAAAAATTATAGAGCAACTGATGATGTGAGGTACTCGCAAAAGTGCTCTTGCTTGGATTATGGAATAAGGTAGGTGTCATCCTATTTTATTTTATTAATTCTGTATTTAGGTTGATCGGATTAATATAGTCATTTATTTTTATGAAAAATCATTTAAGTATCTGATTTATTTTTTTCTAATAAGTCAAAGTGAATTTAACGATGATATTGTTTAGTTTGCTTTAACTTTTTCTTGTTTGAAAGGTGTAGATTAGAATTACGACTCAAGTGGTCTTATCATAATATTTCCCAATGCTTTAGATTTTAAAAATATTTAACTGAGTTAGATTATTTTTGTGTAGCACAAGAATATTGCTCTAGAATATGGATTCTGTAAAAAAATAATTATAATTATTAATAAAAAAAATGTGCTGATGATTTGCCTTTAAACTTTACTAATATTTGTTTCCTGAAAATTATTCATTCAATTGAAATCTATAAAAGACCAAAAAAATTGTTTGAGAAACTTAAAAAAAATAATTTTTCTATGACCTATATAAATATGTTATTACTCTTTGTTGGGAATCTTTTTTATCAATCAAATAATTGCATGTTTTTAAATAATAAAATATTGCTTCTTGAACCAATTGAAAGCATGCTAGTATAAAGTTTAACAATTTAAATAAAATATTATGGTCATATTTGTCTCAATTATGAGTGCTTGAGTGGTTTTCTTAATTTGAAAAAGGATGCAAATTATTATCTTGATTTAGAAATTATAATTATAATTATAATTAGCTTGGTTTACCAATCTAATCTATACCTGAACAATCTCATCAGAGATTGTTAAAAAGTGGAGAAAATTATGTATGAAAATTGATAAATTTTAAACAAGGTTGTTTTCTCAAAATTATTGTAGAAGTAAGGAATCAGTATGAGTAATTTTGAAAGAAAATCTGAGTTTGAGAAAAAATTGTTTACACTTTGTATTGCATTCATTCATTCATTCATTTAGTTTCAAGCAAACAGGAAAGAGGACCAGTTGTTGGATTAATTCAGTGGTATTATAATGACAGTGATTTAACATTTTTGATTTAAATTTTAACTGGAAATGAAACTTAGATGTTTCAGTACAGTCCTAAGGCAAAATGACAAGAGTCAAGAATAATATTCAATGCCTTCTTCTCATCAAAAAAAGTGTGGTTAGAAAAATCCTGAGTGTAAACTGTGTTGGATTATATTTTTCTAAATCAAAAGAATTCTTCATTAGGAATTGATCACAAAAACAATCACAAGAGATTTTTTATAAGAAGGTATAATACCTTCTTATATACAGAGGTTGGAGTTGACCTTGTTAGGTGCAAAGTGTTTGACTAAAAATTGGTGGTTGTTGCATTACAACGCACCTTCTTATTCTGCTGTAAATATAAACATTTTTTTTAGCATAAAAAAGTTTTACAGTTATTAACCCCAACTTCCTCAGTCATAAGATCTGGCTCCTGCAGGTCAATAGAGACATGAAAGGAACATGATATGGGATGATAGATGACATTCAGGCTGCGGTGAACCAGGCAACTTTCAATCAATTGGAAGTTCAAGCGATATCAGAAGTGGAGTTTGAGAATTATTTCCATAACTTGCACCAAGAGTCAAACAATGAATGGACATCAGCAGGGATTATTTTGAAAATAAATAAGCTTATTTTGTTGTAAGTAGTATTGTTGTTTTTATTAGTGCCACTCTCAGCATTGAAAATGACATTGTAAGTTTTTAAATGTTAAAAAAAAAAAAAAAATCACTTAACGCTCACAAATAATAAAACAGTATGTCAATTCCAAACATAATATTAATATTGTTGTAGCTGTGCATTTTATTTTTCATTATCTTCACACAGAAGTAATTGTGTAAATTGTGGAACTTGAAGTGACACTACATTTCCTACATCAATACCTCCCCTCTTCCTTCCATTCACCATTTTTTACTTTGGTTGACTGCTATAGTCACTGGTAACCAAAATAAGTCAACATGGTACAGAAAACTTCATCCTCTTAACATCATCATCATGAATGTTATGTGTAGGCTATACAACCTATCCCACTGGTTTGGTCTAGTGGTGAACGCGTCTTCCCAAATCAGCTGATTTGGAAGTCGAGAGTTCCAGCGTTCAAGTCCTAGTAAAGCCAGTTATTTTTACACAGATTTGAATACTAGATCGTGGATACCGGTGTTCTTTGGTGGTTGGGTTTCAATTAACCACACATCTCAGGAATGGTCGAACTGAGAATGTACAAGACTACACTTCATTTACACTCATACATATCATCCTCATTCATCCTCGGAAGAATTATCTAAATGGTAGTTACCGGATGCTAAACAGGAAAAAGAAAGAAAAGGCTATACAACCTGTATCATTGTCATTAACTCGACCACTCAGTCTCACAACTTCTCCCTTCATCTCTTCCTTGGCTGCCCTATTTTTCATGTACCAACCATTCTATAGTTCAACATAATCCTTGAATCCTATCTCCATCCATCCATCTATATGAATCGTCCACTGCTGCCTACATTGTGCATGGGTTCATTGTATTCTTAGAAGATTGTCTTCTTAATAGATCTTCTAATAGAATTTGTATTGGCTAGATGGACTGTAACTTAAATACTACCAATTGTAAATTTGCCTCTGAATTGACTCGAATCACCTGGTCATCTGCAAACAACATTGTGTCCAGAGTTAAACCATTAATCATAAAATTATTTTGTAAAACCTTTTGCCAATTTTTAATAGTATTGTCAGTATAAATTAAATAATATAGGTGATAACAGACACTCTTGCCTAACTTCTTGATTTATTTCACCATTCTTCCACTAACCTGATCACCCAGCTTAACATCAATATGGATATTTTCATATAGATTTGGTATTGCTCTAATTAAATGTTCTGGGACACCTTTCCTTTTTAAAACTTCCCGCAGCTTCAAATGAGACACCTTATTAAAAGCTTTTGTGTAGTTAATGAAAGTTACAAACATAGAATATCAAATTCACAATGTTTTTCTATTAGCTGTCCCAGCACGAATACATAGTCTGTACAAGATCATCATCTGTGAAATATGTGTTCTCCCCTAAATTCACTCACGAAATACCATTTATACTATTCTTATTATTTTAGCATAAATTTTGTACCTGGCATTCAGCAAGCATATATCCTATAACTAATGCCTTTCTTAAAAACAGGTATTATAAGAGATTCTGCCTAAGAATCCAGAACACTTCCTGACTTCCAGAAATCATAGAAGGAAAGTAATCCCATCTTGAATCTCAGGCTGATGGATATTTAATCAGCTTCATATTCATTTTTCAGCCCCTTTCCCATTTCTGCAGCTATGTAGAGCATTAATAAGTTCTTCCATTGCCAGATCAACATTTGTATCATTTTGCACATTTATGACATTACCCTCCCCTGAAGCCCATATAGATTGAAAGTAATTTAACCATTTCTCTCTTCCTCTCAACATTTTCTTTACATTTGTAAATTTTAAATTTGTGTCTGCAGGAATCAGTTCATTGAATGGGGCTTTGGCATTTGAAATTTTTTTTACTTCACTTGAGTTTCTGTGATACTGTTTTATTTGACAGTCCAGGTGTTGCAAAACCATCAATCAGGTTATATAAAGATATAGTTTACCATCTTATCTGATTTTTCTCTTATTTTGTTTACTCTCTCTCTTTTTCTCTCTCTCCAAGACAGATATTTCAGTTTTGGTGGGATCCCACTTGACTTTTACTTTTAGAATCTTTTACTAAATAAAACTGTTTTTGATTTTAATAATATAAATAATCCTATTCCGAATATTTTTATAAAATATTCAGTCTATTACTTCTGGTAATTAAGCATATTTGATACATAAGTTTGTCTCATATAATTTGTTTGATACAGTAGTGTTACTCACAATCAATCTTAACTATTTTTAAGTGCAAGGTGTTCTAGCAATTTCAGTCTTTTTCAGTGTTTGATTTTGATTCACATTACTGCCAAACTCCTTAACCTCATGCATATATAATTATGAGAAAGGAAGTAGTAGTTTTGCTTGTCAGGTAAACTGGAAATGTTTTCCAGTGGATGGCCAAAACACTGCCAATTTCCAGTTGTTAAACTTTGTTTCTTCTGACATATCAATGGTTTTTATCATATCCCAGTCATGTTTTTACCCTCAAATGGTTCTAGTTTACAACCCAATTCTTTGACATTTTCCTATTTTACCAGGTAAATAAAGCTAGAGATTTTCATTTAGTGTGTTCAGATTTTCAGAGATCTGGGCAATGATATTAATGTTTACTTTTATTTACCAGTTTTTTTACCTATCAGTTTTTATTGTAAAGGACTTAAATGTTTCAAAGCTTATTTTCCCTCTTCATTGCTTTTCTTCCACAAAAGAAATTTGAGATAAAATCATTTGTTATAATGGATTGGAAGTTTCCTTTCGGAAATTTATAATTTATACCTTGATTGTTTGCCTTTATTTATTTGTATTGGTTGGAGGGTCTGTAAAGCCCTGTCTGTGGTATGATCTGGTGGTAGTGGAAAGCTAACAGGGGTTTTGGGATTCTCTCCCAACATCTGGACAATAGTCCTGTTACTGATGTGCCTAACAGGGAAAGCTCTGGGTTTCATAATTCTTTAGGAATAAACTCCTTTAGCGACAAAGTTTTTAGGAAAAAAGTAAATTTTTTTATTGCTAGCTACTTCACAGTTTTTTGACTTTTCAATGTTTAATCTACTTTTGCACTTGTTGCTAATGAAGAAGATCTAGTTATTGTGGAATCTTAAGGTGCTGCTTTCTGGTGGTTAAGACACATCTTACAGACAGCATACAACAGATAGACATAGAAATTAGATCTTTTTTTCAAGGTAAAGAATACAGATGCCTAGGAAATGTTCTCAGGCCCTTACTCTTCTGAATGACCATAAAAAAATCAGACTTTTCATTGTTACTCCATTCATCTATCATACATGGTACCATTCTTTCTGCAGCAATAGACATTTGTTTACAGGATTAAAAAATTTGCATTAGCAGTTAAGACCATTCACTATGTGGATTGTAATTTTCTAACTTTAAATATGAATAAAGCTATTAACAGTATATTTCTCAAGTAATGTACTATTTCTAATCAAGTAGTTAATATTCCCATTAATGATAATATGGTATATGTGTTCCTTATTGTGTTCCCAAAAATTGTACAACATTTTTGGAAAATCTGAAGTGCTGGGACCGTTCATTTTTGTTCTTTTATTATTATAATAGTTATGAGATATGTGTTAATTTATATATATATAAATATGACTGGCGTGTATTTCATAAATGAATGCATGTGAAGCCATTCCAACTAACTGTGGTTCAACATGTTACAGATGATGACAAAGTTGCTTGGCTGCAGTTTTGTGTAGAAATGATGAATAGAATTGTAGATCTTACATTTTTAGATAACGTAATTTTTAATGATGAGTCAACATTTCACATCAAAGGCAAGGTGAACACCAATAACTGCCCTGAGTTTGGGGTAATGAAAACCCTCATGAAACTTTGCAGCACATTCATGATTGCCCAGTCTTTGGTTAGAGCATGGTTTTTTGTGCTCTAAGCAAAGACTGTTTTCCCTGGTTTTCCAGGAAGCAACCATAAATGATATCACTTATCTGGACGACATGGTTCAAATTTTCTAATTCCTCAATTAATTAATGTTGACTAAGATGGACGCCATTACTGTTGGCAGGATGAGCACCACCTCTTTAATGCCTAGAAGTCTGAGATTTTCTTGATACTTGATTCCCAGGTTGGTGGATTGGTCGTGAAGATTCAATTGCATAGCCACCTCAATCCCCGGATTTGACCCCGCTAGATTTTTTCTTGTGGGGTTTCATTAAAGATTGGGTTTAAGTACCACTTTTGCCTGCTGATCTTGTTGAGCTAAGACTTCAAATTAATACCACAATTGCTGAGATAATACCCGACTTGCTGGATACAGTTTGGAATGAAATCAACTTCTGGTGGGATGTATGTTGCATTACAAAAGCAAGCCACCTCGAACTAAAGTGAATGTTGGATGACAAACTTGATTTATTTTTCTATGGAATGAGACCTTAACTGAATCTGTAAGTTATCTCAATGAATTTTTTTGTGCTTTTAAATCAGTGAAGTCCTTTTTGAATCACCCAGTGTAACACAGTTTCATCAGAAAGGCGATTTTGATGGTTCTGCAACCAAAGGAATTATAAGTAGATCAGAATACAAGAGTTATATGGTTATATTCACGCATCTGGATTACCATAATTTTTTAATATTAAAAATGCAGTAACTGGAAACACTAACTATCTGTTTACTACAGTAAATATTTCTCAGTGGAATTAGAAAATAATTCTAATAAACAATTAACAATATTTGGTGTATTATTTAGCATAATTTGCACAAAATGATTGTAGTACAATTTACTTGTGATTGAAAAGGCAGCATATAATCATAGGTGAATGTTTATATGATGAGTAGTAGTTTGAAACCCTCATAAGAAATAAATGGCTTATGCTTCTAAATAGCTTCAACTAAGCATATGCAGTTTCAGTATAAGAAATTTTAATTATAATATTTTTGCGTAAAAAATGTTTAAAAATAATTTTTACTTCTAGAATAGTCATCATATTCTATTTTAATGAATAAAAAAAAATTAGAAGGCACTGTTATAATTTATTTACATGTAATTCTTTTGTCGCTAATATTTGTAGTTTAATGTTTAGAATATTTGAATATTATCCACCCAGATATATGAAAAATTTTATTTTATCCAGGGATGCTATTTTAATTTAAAACTTTATTTGCAGATTTTTAAGAAGTTCTGTCAGTCCAGTGATTGGCCCATTTACACAGTTACATGCCTGGTGGCATTGCTTAGCAGGTTATGGCACTTACCTTCAAGTTTTTTTTTGGTAATTTGACAAATTTTTATTTATAGAAACATTTTATTATTATTTGAACTTGAATTATATAAAATACTGCAATAAACTTCAGCAATTTATATTAAAAATTTTAAATTTTATTAATCCTATATTTAGTAATTGAGAATAATAAAATTATCATTTCATCAGTTACTCATACTGCTTGTTTACTGTAAATTAAAAATCTTTACAGACCCAAAAGACTATGCATTCTGATAGAATCAATTTTCTGTTGCTGATTGATGTGTCCAAGTTTTTTTCAGTAAGTTCGTTTGATATTTAACTCTGCATCCTGAGACTTTCACCAGATGATTTTCCCGTATTATACTGTGTGTAATTTTTTAATTTAACAGTAATTCAATTATAGTCACTATAATCATGTCTGTATCATAAATATGTTTTTATTAAAAATTGTGATACATCAGATATCTTCATATTTTTGTATAAAATAGCACAATTTTTTTGTTGTCTTTAAGTAATACGCAAATAATAACTGAAAACAAAATAAGTATTCCTCTTCATTCACTGAAGTAGTGAAACATACTAATAATATTTAGAATAGTTTCTTTTACCTGTGGATTTAAAATTAATATAATTGTTGAATTTGTTACATTTTAACATAATGTGAGTTCATTGGATTTGGACAAACGTTGGTTATAAGAGAATATAGTAAAAGGCATAATTAATCATGGTCAACCGTCTTAACAAATTTTACCAAATGAAAAAATTAGTTTGTGTTTGTTAAGGTTTGAGGTACCAGTTCCAAATATATAATAGAAAAAATTCTAGCTTTTTGTTTTATACACATTTTACTTAGGTACCTTGGACAACAGTATAGTGAATTATAAATGATGAATTCACACAGTCTCTCTTTACTAAATCATATTACTTTCATCATATTTATTTCAAACTAATGTTTAGGAATAATTATGTTTATTAACTTACTGATTATGAAATTCTGTTTTTGAAGATATTAGTAGTCATTTTATGTATATAAAGTAATTTTAATATTTTATTAACTTTGTTATTAAATTAAACTTACGTGATATAATCTCATAATATGACACATCATCCAACATGTCTCTTCAACTTCTCAGGAACTAACAATAATCTCCTGTAAATGGCTGAATCCTATCTTCCCAATTTTTCAATATCTTTTTTCCATTTCATCCCTTATTGTGTCTATATTTTCAGGAATAATGTCCAAATGATATTGTAGGAAATTATTTTCAATGACTTTCTATAATTAAAGTTTTCTGTAATCTTCAAGAAGCCTTTTTACTAACTGGTGATAATGTTTAGTAGTTGATTTGCATTATTTTATTATAACATTTTTATTCATAAGTGATAATTAATTAAAATGCATAATTAATTGAGAAAAAACTGTCTACCAAGAATTAAAGTAGCAGTTATTTTTTTTAAATGATAGTTATATTGAAGCCAACCAACAGAAAATACTACTGTTACAATGGTGCTCTTGAATGTATTTAAAGATTAATTTATTGAATAGTGTAAATAATGGAACATTTAAATTGCACTACTACCAAAATAGACAGAAGGTGGGATACATTTAATGCATAATTTCCCATGACTCAAAAATAATAGAAAATTATTATTGCGGTGTAATTAAAATAATAGAAACTGAAAAGAACAAAACAAAAATGAACAAAGTTTAAAATAGTAAAAACTCAATTTTTCTATCAAATTGTTTATAAGATGCAACTCTTTAAAGACAAGCATATTCTTTCATGATGTGCACTAAAGTAATAACACAGGTCAAAAAAAAAAAAAAAATAAAAAAAAATAATTGGAACTGAGATAAAACTAGATGAATTAGAATGTATTTTTTTTATGCTGTATCTTAAAATTAAATCTGTGTTTCTTCATGACCCTCATATTTTTAGTTATGACCCTTTAAAATATTGAGAAACTTCTTAAATGCTAGAATACAAAAAGAATAATAATAATTACAATTAAAATTGCTACCTTTATTTTTCAGACATTAAGTTTATACCATTTCAGTTTCTTTTTTCTTATTTTCCTTTTGTGTTGAGTGAAGTCTTCTCTTTTTATCATCCTGCAGTAGTCACTTATCATGGATTCATTCCATCTGCCTTGATAATGTTGTTCCATCTGCATATATCTTGGTGAAACATTTCTCCTTCTTTGTCACAGATGTCACCCAAGTTTAAAGGGAAAAAGTCCAAATGAGAATGTAAAAAATTAATTTTCAAGGATGTTTTGCAGCCTAAATTTTTGTAGTTCACTAAGAATTCATTTGTAAGCTGATCATGGTTTTGAACTTTATTTTTTCCAAAAAAAACCAGTGATGACATCTTTGAATGACTTCCATGCTTTAGGATTCAGTTTGCTGCCAAATATATTTTCACAAATTAATTTTCCTCTTTGTGGCTCGATGAATACTCCCTCTTTTAACTTGCCTTCACTTAATTGTGAAAAAACTTCAGCTAAATATTTAAAGCTGTCTCCATCTTTACCTAATGTTTTTACAAACTTTTTTACATACTTTCATATGTTTTTCATTCCTACAGCATGTACTACTGGTATAGAAGAAAACTTATTTGAGTTATGCAACAACACTGCTTCTAAGCTTCTTTTTGATGAGTATAAATAAACACCAATCATGAATAACATATTCAATGTCCATTTCAGACATTAGCCTCCTAACATCATGGCAGGAACAAATTAAACCACCTCTTCTAAAGTATTTCAGTAAATTTTCATTTCGATTTCTATATACTGAAATTTTAGTATCTTTGTTTAATAAATTCCATTCTTTAAGATGTGAACCTAGGTGGTCTGCATTTTGTTTTGACAAATACAATTCACGAATTAGGTCGCTCAGTTCTGTTTGTGTGTTGAGGTGAAGTTCAGTATTTGATTCTTCTGGATTAATTAATATCTATTGAAGCTAAACATTCTAGGGAATCAGAAATTTCTTTCCAAGAAGTTGGAGCAATTGGAATGAGTAAATCAACACCATGGTTTAAGTTTATACCATTTCAATTTCTTTTTTCTTATCTTCCTTTTGTGTTTAGTGAAGTCTTCTCTTTTTATCATCCAGAAGCATTCACTCATCATGGATTCATCTCATCTGCTTGATAACGTTGTTCCATCTGTAGTATATCTTGGTGGAACCTTTCTCCTTGTTTGTCACTGGTGTCACCCAAGTTTAAAGGGAAAAAGTCTAAATGAGAATGTAAAAAAATGAATTTTCAATGACATTCTGCAGTCTAAATTTTTGTTTAACAAATGATGGAGCAAATAAATTGAAGGGGTTATAACTTAACGTTACGTGATGGGTTGTTTCGGAATGCATATTCAGATTCAGCATATAAAATAATATATAGAACACCTACTCCCTTTTCAGTTCCAAATTTTATGTTGACCAGTGTAATTATCTTTATCATAAAATCTTTTTTGTTTAATTAATTTTAATTTATTTAAAAAACAATACTACACTGTATTATAAAACAGAACAAACAGTATTAATTATTAAACAGTATTCTTAATGATAATGATATCCATTAGTATAACTATCAGTCAGTGAATCAGTAATTAACTTCATAAAAAGGATTGCCAAAGTATATAAATGCAAGGAGGTGTGAAATATACATGTCTTGTATATTTTTATAAACCAAAAAACAATCTTATTCATTAATTTATTGCCACAAGACGAATTTACTTTATTACGAGAACTTTATTTTAGAGAAATAATTATAACTTTATTAATTGCTTAATGTTAGTTGTTCTTTTATATTATACATATATTTTATGTATTTATTATTTGTACAAATAAATATAAATACTAATAAAAACATTATAAATTAGAAAAAACTTAAATCATTAATTTTTTCACGTGGATCAGTTCTGTAAACAGATTGAATTAGTGGTTTTAGTCCTTCATATAAATTCTTATATAAAGAATTACAGGGGACTTCTAGTCATGTTACTGTTGTGTAGAAGTTAGTTGTTGAGAATGGTTTATTCTACTCTCTTTCATTGTCACTAAATAATTGTCAAAAAATAGGAATTTGAACAGATATTTATTTCAGCTGAGGTTTTGTTGAACTGAAAAGTTATTAGAATTGTAATAGGTGTTAGAGTAAGGCATTTCTGTATGGTATGTCTTTAGGGATTATTTTGGAATTAACCTGCATGCATAATATTAGATTTATGAACAAGTTTTGTGGGTCAGCTGGAAAAAATGTACATTAATATTTAGGCAGAGAACCAATTTAGACCCTTTTTGAAATTAGACCGCTTACCTTAATACACCGCTTACAAATTTAAAAGTTCATTTCTTAAAAAAAAAAAAAAACCAAATAGGGTAGGTGTAATCGGGTATAGGTCTGGACTGTCGGTGTATATTGGATAGAATAAATAAAAATAATACACAAAATTCTACATATATATAAATTTCAATTATTAGTTTTCTCAATTATTAATTTAATGTTGATTTTGAGGCCCATCAAATTTTCATAATTGCAGGGAATTGATGTGGACCAGTTGCTGCTGAGACTTTATTGATACCACTGAGATATTTCCTTCATCTAAAAAATATGTTTTGAAAAAGAATAGTTTAAATATCACAATAAGGTGAAAGATTTGAAACTTAAGCCATCACGTTGCCAAAAACAAAATTGAAGTTTAGGATGAGAATGGGTTCCGGACCTTTTTGATATTATTGTCTTTTTTATGTCCTTGAAGTGATATCCTTTGTATTTCAAAAATCTTAACACTAATATGTTCTGAGAATAGATTTTTAACATTAGAGGATTAACATTTTGTTAATGTAGGATGTTAGGTATCTAAGGGTACTAAATGTGAACAATGGGATTCAGGCTTGCAGTACCATAAGTTTTTTCCTTTAGCTTTAGAAGCATTGATACTTTGAAAAAATAATTGATTGAATGTCTTAATATTTCACTTTTTAATTAATCGTTTTTTAATTCATTTTTTGTTCATTTTTTAATTAGCTGGTTAGGGGTAAAGTAATGTGCTAACATAATCATGAAGTTTGTTTCGTACTTTTCCTTGAAAGTAGAACGTGTTCTAAATTAGAATGGTTTGGGTAGATATCCAAACATATTAAATTGAATACATAATTCAGATGAAGAATTAGTTATTTTAAATAACTTTATTTTTTAATAGATGGGGCTCAGGACTTGAGGGCTATTTTTAAGGGGTTTGAAAACTTCTTGATATAATTTATTTTCTTAATTCTTTGTGAAAAAGGAGTGTTTTCTTTAAATAATAATTTAATTTTGACAGTATTTCATGTTTTTTATTTAAGGGTTTGATTAGTTATGGAACCAACTGTGCAAGGTTACATCAAGTGTATGATGCTACTCAGTTTTTATAGAACAAGATTTTTTGAAAATAGTAGAATATGACAATATTTCATTTTTTAATAATTTAGGGGGCTGATAAAATGAGCAGGAGGCCTTTACATCCTTTATCACATTATAATTTTTACATTAAGATCTACCTAAAGGTAGAACGTGTTTTGAAAAATAAAACTTCAAACATAGCAATATTTTCTATTTGTTAATTTAGAATGCCAGGCAATTTAGAATATCTGGGTTGTAAAACAGCCTGAACTATATGACACTACTTCTCAAAGATACAGGATATGTAAAAAAAAATTATTTGAAATCTCTAATATTTCAATTTTTGATGATTTAGGTAGACTAACTATGAGAGATATGAGGACTTGAACCAGTATAACACCATTAAGATTTTAACATCTCTCTAACGGTTGAGTGTGTTTTGAAAAAGAATTGTTCACATATCTCATTCTTTTTTGAAGAGACCTAGGTAGACTAGCCTAGAGTCTACTGATTGAGATATTGGGTAAGGCTTATAAGCCTCCTATTACTTTTGAAATTGAAAAGGTAGTTTTATTTTATGTGTAATTTTTTGTTAATTAGCAACTGATATTAGGCTATGTACATTTTGAATCTATTTAAACTAGTTACATCATATTTGTTTTGAACATGATCAATGTGTATACAGTGTATATATATATATATATATAATAATAATAAAATATTTAATAAGTAATATATGTAATAATACTTCTGATGTATACAATTTGAGTGGTATTTATAGAATTGTATCTAATGATTGTGACCATATTTATATTGGTAAGACCACTAGATCTTTTAAAACTAGATACATGGAACATTTTAGAAGTTATAAAAAGGTAAACTGGATTTTTTTAATGTATCAGATTGTTTGGTTAAAGATAAATACACAATATCAGATATTCAGACAAACTTAAAAATATTAGAAATTAAAAAATGCGATATGGATAGAAATAATAAGGGTTTTGACATTGTAGAAAGGTGTTATATATAAACATAATAAATTTAATATGATCAACCTTCAGACAGTATATGAGGATGATGGTATTATAAAGGCTGCAGTAGATAGTACCATTATCTGTTTTGATAGTAGTGGTAAGTAATTGTTCTTTCAATATGGTTGGTAGAGTAAATTCCCTGAAATGGCTGGCACATGATTTTACTTTGCTTAAGTTTTTGCTTTTATTTCAAAAGTTTTAATTCTTATCTTTGTTTTAATTATATTTTTACATTTTAATTTTAACTTATGAATTTTAACAATATTTTATGTTTTTTTATCTCTTGTTTTGATTATAATTAAATTAAAAAAATTAATTTTAATAAAAGTTTTAAAATACATATTATATAAAATTTTAAAGTATAAGTTAAATTTAAAGATTTTTAATAAAATTTAATTGGTTTAAAAATATTTTTGACATAAAATTATAAGTGAATAAGTGGTATGTTATGATGGATTGCATGTTTATGTTGTTTTTTTGTAATATTCTTACTAATATTATAAATGTGAATGTGAGTTTGTTTGTTTGTTTGTTTCGCTTTCACGCAGAAACTACTCAACCGATCATCATGAAACTTCGTACACATATTCTCAAAGGTATTGTGAAGGACATAGGACACATTTTAGTAAAAAAAAAAAACAATTTTGTTTCGAGAGGGTAAAAAAATTTATATTGGTAGGTATGATCGTCCGACAAAAAATTTGACCAAATTCATCGCCATCTGGCATTCCAGTAAGTAAATGAAATAAAGTGCCAATCCAACACTGTAATACCAACGGTCAAGTCACTATTCAATTGAGTATAGTGCTTCTGCTGTTTTGAATCCTATATTTATTGTTATTCTTCTGTTACTTCTAAGCAATACTAAAACGTTTCCCGTTTTTTTCTAAAATGTCTCGGAAATGCAAATTAACCTGTCCAGGGATTCATCACGGGCCCGGGCGGCAAAAGTTGCTTGAACTCAAGAATCTTCTGCTCGCGCAGAACTAAGACGACAACAAGCGAGGCGACAGTGTGCTTTGAGGGCTGGTGAAACAACTTCTCAGAGACAAGAAAGGTTAGATGAGCAAGCTGAACGCCAAGCTACCTTAAGAGCAGCTGAAACGCCAATTGAAACACAAATTCGTTTAGAAAGACAACCTGAACAGCAGGCAGCTATAAGAGCGAGAGAAACTCCAGAACAATCGCAGTTGAGAAGAATCGTTCATGCAGAAATGCAAATCGCGCGCCTTTGAAATTTCATGCGTAAAAATTGGCCTGTATTTAATAATTCTGGATTTCAATATGATCCTTCACTTGAATACCATAAGCATTCTTTAATTGATATTGGCTCAATGAATAGAAAATGTCAGCATTGCGATGCTTTGAAATGGAAAGATGAAACTGCTGGAATGTGCTGTTCCAGTGGTAAAGTTTCACTTCCTTTACTTGGTGAACCAGAGGAGCCTTTGAAAACTCTATATTTAAGTGTTATAGATGAGTCGAAGCAATTTTTAAGTAAAATCAAAAAGTATAGCTCTTGCTTCCAAATGACATCCTTTGGAGTAGATAAAGTGATAAGAATGCCTGGATTTTCATCAACTTTTACTGTACAAGGACAGATATATCATCAAATTGGATCACTTTTTCCAGCAGATAATGAACAGCATAAATTTTTTCAGGTGTATTTTATGGGTGATGAAGAAAATAAGTAAACCATTGTTGTCAGTATATTGAAGGAGTCGAAAGAGATACATTATTGAAAATTCAACGAATGTTACACAGCCACAATTTTTTGGTAAATACCTTTAAAAGTGCAATAGAAAACTGGCTTCCAGATAATTACATAGTGGTTATTCATGCTGATCGGACTCCACGTGGCGAACATGAGAGGCGTTATAATGCGCCGATGATCAATGAAGTTGCTGTTTTGGTTACTGGTGACCCATGCTCTCCACGAGACATAGTGTTACGGGCAGATGATAATACTCTGAAAGGCGTAGCCGATACTCATAAATTTTGATGCTTTGCAGTACCTGTTAATTTTCAGTAAAGGTGAGCCAGGATATCATTTCAATATTCCAGTCATTAATCCAACAACAAGACAGCCAGTTCCCAATAAAAAAGTTTCCTGCATGGATTTTTTTGTGTATCACATGCTTTGAGAGCACGACCTCAATCTCCTTTCACGGTCAAGGCAACTCTTTCATCAATTCTTGGTAGATATGTATATAAAGTAGAGAGCGAACACCTTCATTACATTTCTATAAACCGAAGATTTCTATAGACGAAATTACGAGCTGCAAATTACATTCATCTACAAGATGCGATTAGCGCAGATGGTAATATTAGACCTAACAACGTAGGCAAGATGGTTATTCTGCCTTCTACCTTCTGCCTTTTGTGAACAGTCCCCGTTATCTGCATGAATACACTCAAAACGCTTTCACTTATGTACGAACTTACGGCAGGCATATATAAATTTATGCAGCTGATGATGCAAATCAAGTTTGCAAAAGCGCTTCTGTTTGTGTAATGAAATAAGGTAAGTCATCCTATTTCAATTACTCTGTACTTAGGGTTGATGTATTAAATAAATATATATATATATATGTGTGTGTGTATGTGTGTTGTACATATGTAATATATACATTTATTTTTTAATTTTATGTATTATTTTTTTTATTTTCAATTCTTACTACAGTTATGATTTGCGTTTTGTATTATTTTATATTTGCTGCAATCTTTTAATACAGGTGATTACAAATGAAGGATATACTTTCTATAGCCTATTACAAATTTATTTTTTTAAGAGTTGAGAGGATTACTTACATGATTATATAGAAGAATCTTTAAGCTTTAATTTATAAATGTTGAATGTTTGCATGATTTGTAATACAACAGATATCAACACGGTAGTTGAATTTCTTCCAAACATGTGCAACCATATATGCTGGTCAACAGTAGCAACAACTGCATTTGTGATATGTTGTTTTAAGTCATTGATATCAACAGGATGTGGCGGTACAAAAACTTTGTCTTTTATTTAACCCCATAAAAAGTAGTTGCATGGCCTTAAGTTTGGACTACTTGGTGGCCAACACTTAAACACCATGTTTTCCTCACTTGCACGACCAATCCATCATCTGGGAAGGCGTTCAGTCAGATAATTTCTGACCTGTAAGTGTCAGTTAAGTGGAGGTCCATCCTGTACAAAAATGAAATTCTCAGTATCTTCCTCGAGTTGAGGCATTAGCCATTCACTTAACATGTCCAGATAAATTACTTTGGTTACTGTCACTTTGTGAAAGAAGAAAGGTACAACCTTTCACGAGGTACAGCACAAAACGATACAGGGGAAAACTTGTATAAGTTGTAAACTTTCTCTTGGGTTTTCTGTATGCCATATTTTTACATTATGTCTATTAACTTTTCCACTAATGTGAAACGTACATTCATCACCGAAAATTAGGTGATGAAGAAAGCCATTGTCATATTCAACACATTCCTACAACTCAACACAAAAATGTTGACCTAAGACTTTATTGTCGACATTTAAACTTTGTACTAATTGTAATTTATAAGGCATCATTGTCAAATGTTTCCGCAGAATTTTCCATACAATTAGTTCAGGAATTTGCAATTTTGAACTTGCTGATCTAGTTTATTTTCCTGGGCTACATTGATACACATCACCAATATGATCAATTTGTTCTGAAACAGGAGGTCTTCCAGCACTTTTCTTTTTACATAGACATCTTCCTGTTGATATCAGTGACTTAAAACAACACATCACAAATGCGGTTTTGAAACTTTTATTCCTTTCAAAAATTGATTTTCTTGTTGTTGGTGATTTACCATATTTTATTCTGAAAAGTCGCTGCACGACAGTAACAGAGTTTGTTTTGGCTAATTCAAGCACACAAAAAGCTTTCTCTGCTGCAGTAATGGCATCTTGCCAGACTGATAACATGACACAGCAATCAGTGATGTTAGCAGCAGAGCAGATGTACCAACATAAACTTTAAAAATTTCTCTGTAAAACCATATCATTTACTGTAATTCACGTACACCAGTTTAATTACGTATAACCTATCGAAAGTGTTTATTTCGTTTGTAATCACTCTGTATTTTTAATTTGCTAGGGTCTTTCAACACCTAGCAACTTAATCATTCACTAAATCAATAAATTTTTAATTATATAATTGTGTTTTTTTTTTACATGTTAAAAGGTAAGCCAAATTATAAGCTTAATTTAATTTTTTCCTTTGTAATCGGCTAGTAGATTTTGTAATGTTATCTGTGATGGTTGTTAATAAAGATTATACAAAAATATTCATTTTAATGACAAATAACCAAAATTATGTGAACCTTATTTTGTATTGCTTCATAATAATTCATTGCCAATAAAGTTAGTTGCAAGAGCAATTGAAAGCAATTTGCTAGTTTTGTTTTTTGGTTGAGCTTTTCATTAATTAATATTTTTAGTTAATCATTTTATTTCTATATTAAGTCAATTTGCCTTCTTGTTTGTTATTATTTGTTTTTAAAAATTCTTTTTCAGTATACATTCCTCTAACGACTTCAAGCAGAGAAGGAAAAGAAAAAAAAATCAAAAACTGGAGTTCTGTCAGCTTGGTTTTGGTTTAAGATGGATTAAGAAAGAAAAATCTCAATGACAGTTAAGTAAAGTACACATTTATTCCCTAAGTACCTGGATATGGAGTCACTTAGGTGCAGCAATAAAAATTACAAACAGTTCTTAAAATTTTCTTCTTTCTGCAGCTTGCACCTTTAAATCTTAAATCAAAATAAAAGTTATTTTGTAGTTACCATTATATAATTATGATTCATGCTGCAATAGCTGGTACAATTCTCTTACTTTTGTATTATTTTGCACGATACTGTTATTTGCTTGATGAATCATTATGTTGCCCAAGAATGTCTATAATTGTTACATAAGCAGTAAGGAAAATTTTACATTTATTTTAGGATGTTATTGTTTACATTCCTCTCTCATATTAGGATGTGGTTTCATTATTCTCTGTAGAAACAATAAGGATAATCTTTCTTACTTAATTAAAAGCAGTTAGGCACTGCCTCAGTTTTCATCTACAGTAAGAAGAAAGGAGTTTGGTGATATATAACTGGGTGGTCTATTAATTTATAACTTGGCTGCTTTGAGGGTGATAACATTTTTACTTAGTACGTAATAATTGTATATATAACCTTTTTAGTGCCAACACTGTTGATAAAAATTTGTTTGATGACGACCACTTTTTTTTTAATTGACAAGTTTTTAGAGCATATCTGAAATTAATTCTATTATTTTTCATTTAGATTGAAAAAAAAAAATAGTTTGTAAAATATACATGTACATTGGGTCTTGACCTTGTTGCAATTGAGTAAATATGTTTATACACATGTGCACAATATATCTTCAAGAATTTTGGATGTCAATTTACAAATATTTTGCACCACAGGATAAAGTAAGGCAAAATAACAACACTTATTAAAATTAGCTTTTATAATTTGATACCTTGCTCATTATAAACAAATATTAAAACAAAACTGAGAATCTTAACAAAAATAAACATGGGACATGTTAAAATAATTGAAGAAATTACAAGTATCTTAACTAATTTTTGTTATAATGAAGAAAGCAGTTTCTTTTCTTTAATACATACAAGTTCACATTACACTAAATGCACTGAATCATACCTTTTTACCATTGCAACCAGGCCTCCAGCTTTGTTGTGTTGTTGTTAAATCTGTAGCTTTGGGAAGGTTTAGGGCAGATTTTATTCTTTTTTTTGAGAAGGGGAGAGAAACTTTGCCTGTTCTTCTGGCTTATCTCTTTTGAGGAGGTTGTTTCATGTAATCATCACATTAACAGTTAAGAAATTTGCATTTTAAAGTAATGAAGATCCATTATATTAAAGTTTGGGCAGCCATTTTTGTAGGTCAGCCAGCTTTTGACGCATGTCTAGTGTGATCAGAGAATCACGCTGGCTATTTAACAATTTGATGATAAAACCTACAATGAGCACCAAGACGGTTGTGGAAGCCAACCCTTCATAACTTGCTGTCAAAGCCATAATAATAATTGTTGGGGAAATTTAAAAAAATAAAATTACAAATAGCTCGTTTTTGCCAAAAGAAAATTGGACTTTATTTTTAACAGAATGAAAATCAGAATTATATAACCATGTTCATAAAAACAAAAAAAAAAAAACATCACTGCATTGTTACATATTGTTGTATAACACAGTGTGTAATAACAATACAGAGTATAGTAATAGTATCTTATTGTTTAACAGAGGATTACCTTAATATTTAGTAGACGATTACTGTTTTTTGTTAATGAAAAACAATATCTTGATACTCACTGGCACAGAATGTAATCTGGATTATCATAATAGAAAGATCAACAGACGATTACTGTAGAATGAAAAAACCATTAATATATTGATATTCACTTACGCAGGATGAAATCTGGATTATAATAACAAAGAGTTTAATGGACGAAAAACACTAATATCTTGATATTCACTTGCACAAAATATAATCTCACAATCGTGGATTTTATATATGTCTACATAAGTTCCTTTAAGTTAATATTTTATCATACAATTATAGAGAAGAAAGAGCACAAACATAATGTTTAAAGGATCTTTAACATACAATAAGAAGATTCATTGTTGAAGAATATGTGTAATTTACTTGTTAACTGCATGAAGTGTAAACTTCGACTAAACAATATTAGAATTGTAAGACACACTAATGATGGTCAGAGACTGTTATCAGAGAGAGACTGAGAGAGACACTGACGAGCGACTGCCAGATGACACTACGAGAGACTGTGAGAGAGAAAAACACACAACGAGAGGCTGCCAAAGAATGACCTGACTCTAGTGGGGAGCCGGCTTATATAGTGTAGGTGGAGCCGAGTGAACTGTAAAGAGCCAAGTGCATCCAAAAGGAGCTGTGTGAACTGTGAAGAGCCGTTAGATCGTTAAGAGCCGAGTGCATCCGAAAGGAGCCGAGTGAATCATCAGGAGCCGAGTGAATGTAACATGTTTACGTTTTGCGTTTTGTTGTTCTTCTTTTTTTATTTTATTTTTTTAAACATTTTAAACATGAAATAATACAGAGTTAAATCTTAATAAATAATCAATACAAAAGTCATAAATAAAATCAACTGAGCATATAATTTATATGTACGTTGAATGGAATGCATAAATTTCAGTGTATGAAAAAATTTCTTATTTATAATTGAAATATTCATTAGATCGAAATACTGTTAAATTTTAGATGAAAATAAGTCAAATACCAAACCAGTTGAACTTAACTTGAAACTGCTTTACGCATTGGCGTAAACAATAATTTTACTGTCTACCCACATCAGACAAAAGATTTCTTTTATCATTTCTAATTTTATTGTCATATGCTCCTCTTCCAGCCTTTGCTAACTAATGATCAGAGTTGAAATCAATTGGGGAACCTTTTTTTTTGACATAGGAGGAGGAAAAAGTCACATCTGCCCGCGCAAGACGATAATGTTGAGTTCTCACTGACTAAAAAACCTCCCCTTTCACCACACAAGGAACTGAACCTGGCTGTGAGGCATGAAAACGGTCCCTGTGATGTTATTGCAGGCTACTCCTATGTTAGCTGGCTTCCAAGCAGCAGGATTGAGCATTTCCCGGGAGTCATTGGCAGATGATGACCCAAAAGAACAACCACTGCCTACCCACAAGGACTATCCTTCCCCTGCTACTCATCTGCCAGCTTCCCTCTAATAATTACCATGACCATGTTCTTGACCACGGCCCAACTCCACTTAGACTCAAGCATTCGCTATATTATGTTATCAGCACTGAGGTTACCAACCTGCTGATAACACACCTGCGGTCTCTGCTTCCATCTACTACAGTGGAAGACTGTGTCATTCATCTCCCCACAATATGGACATGCACCCATCTCATATATCTTGAACCATTTGTGATACACCTTGAAATAGCCATGGCCAGTCAGGAACTGGGTTAGTTTATAACCGACCTTCCCAAATCCCTTCTCGACCTATGGCTGTATCTTCAGGAGCAGCGCTTGGTCCAAGCTCCATCGGGAGACTCCACCCATTTGTCTTGCCACCTTGCAATTAGTCTGAAATACAACTCTTTTCTCTCCAGCTCCTCTTGGATCTCATTATGCCTACCACCGTCCTGTCTGAGAGATACTCCTTAACCAATCATCTCAGGTAGGGACAGAAGTCCCTTTTTTTCAATTCCTCAAGCATCACTGATCATTGCAAATTGTTAAATGCATTCTTCACATCAGTCAGCAGTACTGCATGTATCAGCCTCCGATGTTTATTGCGGCAAGCAGCATTATCGACTGTTGTCAACAGACTGTGGATGGCATCCACCGCAGACAGTCCAGACCTAAACCCAAATTGATGCTGACTGAGTACCCCTTTCTCCGGCAGTCCCCCCTGCAAGTTACTGACCAATGTGCACTCAAAAAGCTTTGCAATGCTGCCGAGTAGACATATTGGCTGATATGCAGAGGGATCATCAGGCAGCCTACCCTCCTTCCTCAGCAACACCATCCTCGCCACCTTCCAGTCCCTCGGTATCCACTCTCATAAGAGGACGATGTTGAATGCCTTCAATATTTGTGTTGGAATTACCTCCACTGCAACTATGACAACCTCCTAAGGGATACCATCAGGTCCTGGGCTCTTATCTAGACTACACCTAGCAGAAGTGACTGTAAACTCCTCCAAACTGAAGAGGGGTCAAGAGGACTTTTCGGAAACAACTGGTTGACCACCTTACGAAAAATTTCCAAGCTCAAGACAAAGAACCTCCTTCCAAACTTCTTGAAGACTATCTTGTAGGCTGTTCCCCATAAGTTCTCTTGAAGTTCTTGGCACAGCCTCTTCCAGTTGTTTTGCTTTGACTCTTTTACTGCCTGCTTCAAGGCTTTCCTAGCCACAAGGTGATCCACTTGTAACCTCTCCCTCATATCCCTGTCCCATGCACATCGCTGAAATTTCCACCTCTTCGTCATTTAGACTGCAGTTCTTTAATTTGCTGAGACCATAAGTAGATTCGCCTATGATGGCCTCGTGAACTTGCACTTCCTCCTCATATATCTTTTGCACTAGCATTGTCAGAAGCTCTGGTGTCATGTTGACCTCATCTCCTAGTCTTTCCTCTAATTTCACCTTAATGCTGGCCAAAGACTCTTGAGTTACTATCGGCTGCAAATTAGGAGATGGCCGCCTGATGACACCACCATTCAACTCGATCAGTGTGGCCACATGATCAGTAAGTGTAATATCATCAACTGCACCACAGTCAGTGACCCTATGCCGATACTGTTACATCAACAGTAATTAATCGTAGTGCCATTCACTGTGTTCATGTCTTTTATATTTAAAGCCTCAAGTAATATCTCACCAGTAAAATATCTATCAAAGTAGAAGTTTGTATCTGGTAGGTAAGTTTCACAGAGTCTAATACAGCTCTCCCACCAGTAACTAATTTCAGTCAATCTTCTTCAGGCACCTAATGTACTCATATATATTTACAAATTATTTTGGATGCTTCTGTAAGCTGAACATTCGTAAAGTTTGAATGATTTGTTACAAGCATACATTATATGATATCCTTTAAAAATATTTGAATAATTAATAAGTTATTAAAAGAAATAAAGAAAATATATTTACATGTATAATAATATAACTGAAGTTGGGAAGAAAATTACTTTACAAGCCATTTTTCTTACATATGTAAGTTTTTCTTGATTGAATGTTTTATCAGGGTTCTTCTTCAGAAGTCTTGATGAACTTCAAAATGACAAAATGTAATTCTTTAAACCAGGGGGATTAGGTTTTCTTGGTGTAAACTGACAAACAATAACATGGCCTGTAAAAAGAATAATCTTTAAACTGATATTATCGTCTGGTTTTTGGGGATTTTTTATAGTGCATTTTATTTTAAAAAATCATCCCAATACAAGCATACCTGAGGATAACCCAGAGTGCCTTTAATCACTGTTAAGCCACATATATTTTCAATTCTTTTAAGAAGTTTTAAGAATCCTCCCATTAGACAAACGGTAGTGGTTATTAGTTTTTTGACTTCATTAGTCAGAAAAACTCTGTACTGGAATTGGGTTTCAGCCTTTTCTGTACTGATAATTGTCATTTTACTCAGTAAACTGTGGAAAATCATGATTCATTTTTCTTGCTTCCCACTTATTATCATATCAGATCTTTCACTTTTATGACGTCTCTGACCCCTTCCGATTCTCTGCTCCTACCATGTTGTTCTCTCACCCTAATGTATCCTTGTATGTGATTTCTTAACCTGTTAACTTGAAAGTCTTGAGATTTATTAACAACAAGCACAATGAAGTTGGTTAAGGTCTGCTTCAGCAACAGCATTAAGTTGGTTGTGAACATCATCAGCAGTGGCAGAGCCTGAATTTGTGTCACTGTCTTCATCCAGAAGGAGGAACATAATCAATATGTTGATCTTCATCATCAGTCTTAAAATAACTGTTGTTAAGTCACCTCAAACAGTTCCTTATCGATTAGTGGTGGGTTTTTTTTAATAAAGTTACTGAAACAAAAAATAATTCAAGTATGGTTAAGGTAGTGCAAGCTAAAGTTACTAAATTAATTTTGAAAAATTAATTAGTTTCATTTAATATTTTTTTTAGAAATAAAGTGATTCAAAATAATACTAGTTATTTGTAGCAGTAATTTTAATTAGTTATGGTGATAATAATAATAATAATACAATTTTCCCTACATTGCCATACAGATTGAAAGTACATAAGTGTGTATAAATGTTTGTAAGCTGTGTAGTAGGCTTCAGCCTGTTATGTATTATTATAATCTAACGTACTTGTATATATAGAGAGTATTTTGGATTCTTGTCTGAACTCAACTTTTATAAAATTTGAATGATTTGTTAAAAACATACATAAAATAATATCCTTTAAAAAAAATTACATGATAACTTACTAAAAAGAAAAAAAAAAAAGAAAAAATATTAAGATCTATAACATAACTGAAATTGTGAAGAAAATGATTGTTGGAAGCCGTTTTTCTAATGTAGATAGTTATTTCTGGATTGAATGACTGTTAACTCGTTTTAGTGTCAAGTTTATTCTGAAGTCTGTGAGCACAAATTGTAATCCTAGATAAGTGTAGAAGCTTCATGCATGAATAAGGTCTTAAAATTCTTTTTAAGACATCAAGGTTGTATTTTTATATAACCTTTCACTATAGTGTCTTAATAATAAATTGAGAGTTTAATATGATATTTGATTAATGAGTTAATTAGCACAGTACTTGTTTTTTAAAGTTGCCTCTGTTCTTAATTTAAAAAGTCTGTATAGCTTAATGTTTAATTTATTTTTGTTTTATCTCCTTCATTTTACTTAACACAAAATAATATTTATTGAAATAACTGTTCTCATTTATAAATTTTATTAACAAATCAGTGTGTGTTTTTTGCACCGTTTTATTGCAGTTTGCTTCCTCTTCACTATTAGAATTATCTCCATGCATTTATTGTTAAATGGCCATCCAAAGCAGTGGTTTTTCTTATTCTGGATGGAGCACCTAAGTTGGTATTTATTTGCATCCAGCAATTCTGAAATATTTTCATTGTTAGATTTATATTCTCCAGCATCATTTATAAAATATTTCTATAGGGAAATTATTTGATTTGTCACTGTTTGCAAGAGATCAGTCAGTGCTTAAATTATAATTTTTGCTTTTGGATTTTGAAATCCAGTTGAATAAGCCTTATTCATCTTTTATATTGTCATTTATAAAATTAAGTAATGTTTGTTTACAACACATCACCGAAGTCCACTTCATAAAAAATTGCTAAACATTCTTGCTTTTTTTGTTATGCAGCCATTTGCAACTACAGATGACTCCTTGATTCTTTTCCTATGTTAGTAAAGTTGGTATTCAAAAACAGGAATAAATTAATTTTTCACTTCTTGTATGTAAAATATTTCAGAATAGCAGAGCTTCAACTTGTTTCTCTGAAATGTTTTTTCTTCTGCCTGGAATGCTGTGACAGATAGTATAAAATTGTTGTAAATCTGTGAACTTACCATGAACTTTGAAAGTACAAAAAGCTCATTATCGTTTCAATTTTTCATAGCTTTTAGATTTTCAGATCTTAAAAACAAAATAAACTTAGTTTTTACGTTTCATCAGAAGTTTTACAAAACGTGCAAATGTTCTCATTTTGTTAATTTTATTTCCTTAGTTAAGAATTTTTTTTTAATTTGCTTATTTTTCAGTATTTCATAAAAATAATAATTTTTGATGTCTTTCATAGATTTGTCTCAATTCAATCTTATTATCATAAATAACTTTTTTCTTCAAATGTAAATTGTGGTTGGAATTTCTTAATGTATTGTTTAGTTTACTCTATTCCATGATCTCTCTATTCTCTAACAGTTTATGAATCTAAATACCCATTTTAAATCTGTATATTGGAAAGTTACTGAACATTCAGTAGCTTGCAGCTTGAAACTGTTATTTATTAGGGGATCCAAATAGATTTGTTTACATCAGATGTTTTGATATAGTTATTAGGCATTGTTAAATATAACCATTGAATAAGTCTCTTTTCACTGAAAAGTTTTTTGTCAGTCGGATTTTTTTGTAGTAAGCTGATATAGTGATTTCAAACATATGTAAAATACTTGGCTGTGAATAAACTTTTGTCTTATAACAATCTTTTGTTCTGTGGTAACAGATTTACAAGAACCTTTTTACTAATTATAAACATAAAACTGTAATATATGTATTTTTCTTTCATAATATGACGTTTAAAATATATGTAATGAATGTATAAAGCAAATAATTTCTTATATGAAGTTTGTCATTAGTAATAATGAGTCATTTCTATATATCTGAAGGGTAGAATAGAAATTTGTTATTTTAGTTACTGGCTCATTTTCATTTTTCATTTAAAATATTTACATTCACTATAAACTTATATTACGATTGACTGCAATTACTGTATGTAATTTTGCACCTAGATTGTGCACTTTTAAACATTTATTATTTAAAACTTTGTATTACATATTAATACAGTAATTGCAGTCCAGTGTATGTTTTTAATGAATATTAATATTAATTTTCATTAACTTAATATTATTTGAAAAAAATTATTATGTAACTGTATTTAAATTTATGTAGGAATATTTCCAGAAAATGTTAACAAAAATAACATTGTAAAAAAATGCTTTGTAAGTCAGAAAACACTTCCACTTCAATTTTTATAACAAAGAAAACTAAAAGTTAAGTAATGGAAATTAAGATAACTAATTTCAGAAACAGTGCATTTTACATTCTTTCATATCAGTTAATGAATGACAAATAATTTACAGACTAACATATAAATAATTATATATTATATTAATAATAATAATAACAGAATAATAAAATAGGTAGTGTGAATATTAAAAAGAATGTGTTTACAAAATCAGCTTGATTTATTACTATGATTAATGAGCTATAGCAAGTAGTTATGAATTTATAGGGTTAACTATCATTGAATTATTTAAATTTATATTACTTTAATTTCTATAGTATATTGTACTTTTTTTATTTGATAATTCAATTTGAAACTGAGTCATTATATTTAATTTTATATTTCTAATGTAGAGATGTAATGTATAATCAACAACTTGCTAGAAATAAAAATATTTGGTAAGTTTGGGTTCTACCAAATTTACCAAACTTTACCTCACCTCTGATTTTGATAAAACTTGAAATGTTTGTTATTCAACATCAGCCTAGAATTAATGTGAAATGAATTATTACAAGAGAATTGCCCAAAACAAGCCCTTTCGAAGTTGTATATTAGTAGTAGGTGACTAAGGTGCAACTCTTGCAAATGGTGTGTTTTAATGTGCTCCCAGTTCCTCCCTGTTGTAGAAGAGAAAGATGCTCACTTCACCTCTGTGGTAGAGTGATGTGGTAGCATCTTTGCCTTTCATCTGGTAAGTCTTGAGTTTGAATCCTGATCAGACTTGGCATTTTTCACAGGCTATAAAAATTCATCTCTCATGAGTGACGACTGTAATTGAGTTACTGTGTCGATGCTTAAAAAAAGGAAATAAATATGAAATAAAATACTACTAAAAAAAGAAGGATATTAATGCACTTGTGTTTCTTTCTAAGTATGTTTTTTTTTGTACCAGTTATGAACAGATAATTATTATTTTTGATAAGCTAACACATGTACATGTCTCAGGTCTCAGTATGACCACAACAAATTGATTTTAAATTACACACATTAAGCTATTAATGAACAGCAAATGGTTATAAAATATTGTTTAATAAAATGAAAAATTTGCAAAAAACGAATTCATTTGGATGTTGAGTTAGAAGTAAGAAATGCCGAAAGGAATTAAAAATGTTGTTTTATATTTGTTCCAAAAACATTGATTCAAAAGTAAATTTATAATACTAATGAATAAATTATTAATTTTATTATTTTTTCAATACTAATAAATAAATAAATAATAAATTTTAATACTATAAAATTTTCAGAAGTATTATATCATTGTATTATATATTATATCAAGTATTATATATCATTTTAGCAATATTATGTTCATGATATGGCTTTAGGAGTTTGCTTAATATCAATAAACTTGTTTAATAATGGTCTTACAATTTAAGTCTGATTTTGAATAAACTAAAATAAAATAGATATTACTTAAAATAGACAAATACAAGTAAAATAAATCATTGCAAAAACATTAAATCTGAGATTTGTCCTTCAGAAGCTTTGTAAGAAGTGGTAACTTTATAGGAAATAGTAATTTTTTTCTGTTGATGATGATTCTGTGACAAGGTTAAATACTGAAGTAATGTTAGTTAATGGGTTATTAGAAGGTAGGGAGTTTTTGAAGCAGTCAGATGTTTGTTTGCCAGCTGTTATATTGATGATCAGAAATTTAAGTTCCTCAATTTTCAACAGCTCTCATGAGTTAGTACTGGAATGTGCAGATTTATTTTAAGGGTGGAATCAAATGAATTGGTTATTGCATGTTTTCACTGTCCTCAATGTGTGAATATTTGTTAATAAATCTCTTAATGTTTGGCTATTTGTTTCACTGATGTCAAGATTGCATTAATGTATACAATAGAAAGAAGCTGATTGATGTATTTCCACTTCACTATAGATCTTCAAGTATTATTATCATTGGTTTATGATATAAGTAATGATATGATTTTTTCATAAACACAATTTTGAAAAAAACAGTTCTGACAATTTGGTAATTTGTGAAAATTTAATTATATAACAAATTAATTAAAAGAATTTTTGTAATGTATTTTAAAATTAAACATTTTGTATTTCAATATGCAGTAAAATTTCCTTATTCACGGGGGTTAGAGACTAAAAATGCTGCAAATACAGAAATTCGCAACTATAGAACAGAACTAATACTCGTTTAAGGAAGAATGGTGAGTTCTATGTAAAATAAAAAAAAAGGCATGCATACTTACTTAGGGTAATATTGATGGATTATAGATGGCAACATTATTTATAAGCACTGGTTTTGTACAGTACACAGGTACACCACACAAAAAAGTATTTAACAAAATACAGTATATTTCCTAATTTAGTTGTAAGCACTTAACAAATTGTTTGATTTAAAAACTCACTACAGTATGTACTGTATTAGAAAACTGTATTACATGTTCAAATTGTACTTTGTAATTGCCTTAAAAAGTCAAGAAAACTGCACTACAGTATTATGTACACTAAAACTAACATTTCTGTAAAGGAAATTTACAAAAGTAACCTACAGTATTTTGTGATTGCATTAAAAAAAAATTGTAATTTTTCCTTGTCTCGCTCTTGTTTTAAATCCATGTGAAGTTCTGTGTATTCTTGCAAGGCATTTTCAATTTTGTGCTTAAAGATTAAGCCTCCACTCAAAGATGGATCACCATCTATAAAAAATTGGGTAAGATTGTGGGATAGTTTAATGCCTTTGTTGAGTGTTTTGATATCTAACTTTTCCAGAGATTGTGTCTTCTACCTATTCACTTTCATGCTCTACCTGCGCTGTTAAATCTTCCAGATCTTGTTCATTAAGTTCTTCTCGTGTATTAACAAGATTTTCAATATCTGTATCATCTACTTCAAACCCATTTTTCCGTATTGAATGAGCTATTGCTTTCACACTTTCGGCGATATTTCTTGAGGTCTCGATGTCACCAATACCTTCCAGTGCGTCTGTTTGAATCAGCTTCTTCCAGCAAGACACCAGAGTTAACTGTTTCAGTTCATCTAATCAAGACTTGATGCACATAATACAGTCAGCAATATTAAATTTCTTCCAGCATGTTGTAACATTCAGCTCAGAATCGGAATCTATCGCATCTAAAATAATTTTAAATGTTCATCTGATATAATATAATTTAAATGATTGAATAATTCCCTGATCCATTGGTTGCAATAAAGCAGTAGTGTTTGGCAGCAGAAAAACTACTTTTATTTTGGAATGAGCTGTTTAGATTTTCTGTGGATGACTGGGAGCATTGTCTAAGACTAAAAGAACTTTAAAATCAAGGTTTTTCGAAATTAGATTTTTTTCAACTTTGGGTATAAAACAGTTATCGAATCAGTTCATTAAAAGAGAAGCTGTAATCCACACATTTTTATTGGATCTCCAAGAAACTGGCAACAGTGTCTTATTTTTATTTTTCAACGCATGTGGGTTTTGGGACTTGTAAAACATTAGCGGTTTAATTAAACAATCACCAGCTGCATTTGCACAAAGCAAAACTGTTTCTCTGTCTTTTGCTACCTTGAACCACGGTGCTGATCGTCCATTTTTTGAAGGTCCTATCAGGCATTCATTTCCAAAACAGACCTGTCTCATCTGCGTTTAAAATCTGCTCTGGCTTGTATTTATTATCTTCGACGATTCTTAAAAATTTTGTTGGGTAAGTTTCTGCAGCTACTTTATCTGCTGATGCAGCTTCTCCTACAATTTTTACGTTGTACAAAGATTGCCTGACTTTAAGTTTATTAAACCAGCCCTCTAAAGCTTGGAACAGGGAAAGCATTATTTTGACTAGGTCCTTGATTAAAATGATCATACAGTTTCTTAACTTTTTCATGAATAATAGGTCCACTTTTTGGAACCAGTTTTTGATTCTGATCTTCGATCCAAATAATTAGTGTAGTTTCCATCTTCAACAGCAGGATCCCTAACTATTTTAACATTTTGAGATCCTAATTTGTTGTTCAGATTTCTTAGCGTACTGAATGATCAATTAATTTCCTGCAGACCTTTGAGCAACAGAAGCTACCGATTTACCTTCTTTACGACTATCCAGGATTTCAACTTTTTTATATAACTGCATAACTTTTTTTGCTCTTTTACTTTCATTGGTACAGGTTGAAGATATTTTTATAGTAACTCAATCCCTTTTCACTATAAAAAATAAATTTTATTAAAGTTTAAAAACAAAAACCATGCAAAATTACAAAGTAGGCCTACTATTCTATATATACAGTAAAATGGATTAACGATCACACTCAAAAAGATCAATGATACTGTATTGAATAAAAATATTTCCTATTTATTTATAACACACACACACACACACACACACACACACACACACACACACACACACACACACGCACGCACGCACGCACGCACGCACGCACATGTACATGCACATATTAATAACCGTTACATTACCGATACTTCTGCTCAACTGAATTACTTTACACTATATACTGAACTGCCATAATCCAAAACTCTACATGTGCAATGTTTACAATTTGTTTATTTATGTAGTAACTCGTATCCTGTCCATCATTGAAAAACAAATATGATGGAAAAATTTCTCTACTTTATCATTAAAAACAAATTACAGTACTGTGCTGTGCAGTACAGTACGTACACTATTACAGTGTATATTCTTACTGTTTTTATTTTTATTTTTTAATGTCAGTACATAATGTAATGTACGTGAATACGGAAAATGTTAGCTGCGAATATAGAAAAAAGACATCGCAGAATATTGCACCATGAATAATGAAATGACGAATATGGGAAGCGTGAATAAGGAGATTGCACTGTATAAAATTAATATGAAGTGAATGGTAAATGATACATTTTTATAAAAGGTTAAGAATTATAACACTGAAAAGTTTTTGAGTTTGAAATACTTAATTTTTTAAAAATCTTTTGTAAGTTTATTTATAATACTGTAAAATGTATATTTTTCTGTTTTATAATTATTTTGGCACATCTTGATAAATTTAACTTCAGATCTAAAGGAGTCTGTAATTATAGTTCTTTTTTTGGTACTAGGTAAGCAAGGCTTATCAGAACAAGAATAATTGCAAATGACATTCTTTAAGCTTTAACTTTCACTTTTTTTTTCTTTTTGGCCATTTATTTAATTTCTTTAAAAATTATAAAATATATCTAGTTAAAAAAAACTATATTATCTATTTACTAATTAAACATATAGAAGCAATTCTTTAAAAAAAGGCCAAAAATAATTATTTTTAAGTTTGATATGTAGGGATTAATAAGAAAATTAATAATGCAATTTTTAACATATAATATACAATCATATTTATTAATAATATACAATTATATATAATATTAATTGTAGAACATATTACGGATACGCACATGAATTTATTAAATGGTTACATATTATGTGTGTATTAAGGTATCACATTTTATTGACTAGTCATTATTAAATTAGTTTTATAGATCTGAGATTATTTTGTGGAGTATTTTGTTTTGTTTGATGTTTTTATATTTTAAAATCAAAGTTTACACATTTTAAATAAATCTTTTTTTAATTGTTACATTTGATTTATGTTCTCTGTTCCAATCTACCTTCTCATTTGTAAACTGTATAGAAAAAGTATCTGATACTGCTCGAAGACGAAATTGATTTTTATAAATTCACTGTCAACCACTGTCACAGTCGACCATCCCTTATTATCACATCTAAATTCTCTTCCTAGTCCAAAATTTGGTTAAAAATTAAAATTAAATTTCCCAAAAACAGTAGCTATTTGTTTTTAAAAATACTTATTTACAAAAATGCAGTCTACTTATTATTAATCTTTATACTGTGTATGGAAAAATAAGAATAGTTCATTGAAGAGGAGTAGTGGTTCAGTTGCACTGTAGCATAAAAACTGAAGGAAATTTTTTACTTAAAAAAATTGTTTTGATTTGAGAATATTGTTTTAGTTTATTAGAACCAATAATTACATCAGTGTAGAAAAATACCTTTTATGCAAAATATTCTTAGTATTTCTGTATTCTAGGAAATTAACATCATAAAGAAAACATTAATATTTTCACACAACTCAGTCAAGGATTATCTTCTCCAAATAATGTTTTATTTGGTAGAAGTCAAAACATATTGCTAAGCAGAACTCTAACATATCATAGATGTAGTTGGGATATTAAGTGTTTTTAATTTGGATCATTTGGATTAATGTCAGTATAACAACCCATTAGAACAAAAGGTAGTTAAATAATCTTTAAGAAAGAAATAATCTTTTTCTGGATTTCTGATGTAACTTGTGGCAGAAAAATCATTTTTTCAGAAACTGTGAATAATTTGGTGTAAGTGTTACGTCTAAATTTATAGATGAAACTAGGACTTGCTGGAGTCTGTTCAAGTAACATGTAAATTTTTTAATATTTCTTTAAAGCTGCGTTTTGGACAGCATCTAGTATTATAGGATATTGTACTGATGAATATGAAACAAGTTATTTATGAAGACTTTATTGCTACTACTACCCCCGGGTTTATTAACAGTAGTATCAGAATATCTTGATCACATTCTGTGAATGATTGTCAGATACTAATTAGTTTTCAGATATTTAAAATCTAGATATAGCATTATGTAATACAACTCCTTAAAGCTGGATCACAGATGATGCAGTGTATTAGTATTATAATTTGTGATTTCTGTGTTGTGTTATTGCAAACACTTACATAAGTAACTTTGTTCTAGCAAAACTTCACAGTGGAATGGAATGCAAAGTTGGCAGGAGTCTATTACTCCCTACTTTATCGCAGAACCTGGACAGAGTCCCTTGCTGCTGGATCATTCTAATCGGGCTTGTTTTTTAAAAAGGTTATTTTTTAATCTCGGATCTAATTTTTCAAGTTTTGTTTATTATTAATTTAGTGAATTTAAGACGGATTTAATTGCATTCCAATCCGTTGTTAAACCAGCGTTATCGAACCCATTTCATGGGCCGACCGCGGAAGGCTAGGCTTATAAAGCCTGTCCTCCCGACGTAATTCCCCTTCAGACCGTCCACTGAAGTCCTTTCGGTGCTAACTCTTTAATAGGCTAGCAGGAATACGCCACAACGGGACACTAGCTATAAGGAGGGAGCAATGCGTCCCCTTTTCCGGAGGAGTCGCAATTGCTGGGTTATTTTGTCTTACTGTAAGTTTTGAAATAGGAGAGGTTGTGTAGAAGCTCTTATCCGCTTCTGGTATGGCTGCCCTCCAGGACGCATCTCTGCTGGGCTCTTTTCCGGACTCCAGTCCGTGATGTTGAGGCGAGTGGTTGGTCTTCCTTCTTCTTCTCCCTCTTCTTCTCCCTCCTCTTCTTCCGAAGACCTCTTCGTTCTTCTTTGGCCTGCACATTCCAAGAATTGGTAGTAACCGAAGTTACATACCATTAACCTTGTAATTCCCGAAGCCCCGAAGGGCTTAACGGGGGAAAGTGCAGGTTTCTTCGTTCTTCTGTGCTGTCAGTGGCTGCTGGGCAGGTGACTGCTGGGCAGGTGGCTGCTGGGCTTGCGACTGCTGGGCTGATGGCTGCTGGGCTCGTTCCCGCTTTCTTCTTTCTTGAAAGGAAAGGAAGGTAATAGGGAACTTACAAATGGTGATACCTATTCGCGATCGCGGTTTTGGGGCGGCGATTTTCTGGAGAGAAGTAAACGGTAATTATTCACTCCACGTAATTATTAACCTTCAGACACACGTGTGTCTGAGAAGGGGTTGGGGGGACCGCGTGGCCGCAGTGAAGAAACCATTTGTTTTTGTGGTGGCTGTTGGTATCTGCAACAAAAGAAGCAGAACACACACACAAAAAAAAAAAAAAAATTAATTTTTACTTTCTTTCGACTGGCAGGATGAGACGGCACGTCGAGTCGTTCCACATCCACGCTTCTCCCGTTTCTGAAACAAGAGAAACAGAACAAAACACACGCGAAAAAAAAAATAAAAAATTTAGACCGCGTTTTTGTTTTATGCGCGACTTACCGTATTTGAAGTCTTCAAACTATATAACTCGAGCAAAAACTATTCACTCGCGACCCCGGAAACGCGTCTGACGCACTATTCCGTTTATGGCTCATGCGATATGGAGGCCCCTAAGCCTGGTTTGTCGATTTTCGGCTATCGCACCGCACCATCACGGTGGCTCGTCCAGTACGGCGTGAGGCCGCTTCCTTACAACTGTCGGAGTTGGGTCCTCTCGGCAGATGTCCCGAAGATGACTGTGTTCGGACACAGCCGCTCTCCCGAACAATCTGCGCGCCTGCGCCACCCCCACCTCGGACACGGATTGAAATCTCGCATCAGATCGGAGAGTGGCCTTCCTGACGAACCACGGAGCTCCAAAGATCGTCCGCAACGCGATGTTTTGGACGGCCTCGATCTTCTTTTGAAGCGAGGAGCTCAACACTGCCCCCCATGCCGGGTAAGCATATGTTAGAATCGGCAGTACGTACAGCCGAAAAATGAGGAGCTTAGTTGCCAGTGGGTACGGGCTGGCACTGTTCAGCACTGGGTATAGCGAGGCTCTGGCGGCCTTAGCCCTCCGGGTCGCATAATTTACATGTTCGCCGAAGGTAAGCCGCCTGTCCAACACCGCCCCCAGGTACTTAACTGTTTTCTCAAAAGGGATTTTCTCCCCTGAGATTTCCAGCTCTCTGGTCGGTTTTCGTGTCTTGCATGTGAACATCACGGCCACCGAGTTTTCACCGTTGACCCTGATTCTCCACATGTCGAGCCACGGTTCCACTAAGTCCAGCTGCCTTTGGAGCCTCCGGACCGCGTAATCCACATTTGCGGATTCGTAGAAATATGCCGTGTCGTCTGCGTAAAGGGCCGTTTTGACCCCTTCCGACAGCGGCATATCGTTCACGTACAAAGTGTACAAGAACGGGGAAAGTACTGCTCCTTGGGGAACCCCAGCGGCTATTTCTCTGGTAGAGGAAATCGTTTTCCCTACGCGCACGACAAAATGTCGGTCTAGCAGATATGACCGCATCAGTCTGACATAGCGGTACGGGATCGCCGATCGCGCTAGCTTATAAATCAGCCCGCTATGCCAAACTTTGTCAAAGGCCTTGGCCACATCCAGAAAAACGGCTGCAGTCACCCGTTTCCTGTTCAGGCCTCCGACAAGGTCGTCTATTATTTTTACCAGTTGGAGGGTAGTTGAGTGACCCTCCCTGAACCCAAATTGCTCGGGCCGCACTTCTCCCTCCATGTATCGCCTCAGTTTTTCGAGAAAAATCCTCTCGAACAACTTAGACAATACCGGTAACAGGGAGATTGGCCTATAATTCCGTGGGAAAAGTAAGCTTTTCCCCGGTTTGGGTAAACATACGACTTTGGCCGTTTTCCAACAATTCGGGAAATATCCAACGTACAAAATGGACGTGAATATCACCGAAATTGCTGTAATCACGGAGGCCGGTATGTTCCGGAATGCACGGGCGCTCCTCTCGTCGACACCCGGGGCCTTGTCGGGGCTTGTGGCCTTAATGGCTGCGGAAACTTCCGCTTCAGTGACTTGGTCAATCTCTAGAGGGGCGTCCTCCACCTGTGAGAAATAATCTACAGGATTCCACCTCGGTTGTGTGCTCGTCGTTCGGGGAGGGAGGGGGGTTTGGAGTGAACTGCTCCTCCAAGGTATCGGCGAATACCTCGGCCCTCTCCGCCTCCGAGTATGCAAGAAAACCTCGCTGCCCCACAACCGGTTGGCGAGGCTTCTTCCCTTCTCGCAGTCTCCTGTTCAGCCTGAACACCGAGGAGATGTCGTCAGAGACCGAGGCGAGGTATTCGTTCCACGAATCCTCTCGATGGCTTGTCAGCAGTTGTTTTACCCTGTCCGTTTGATTATAAAAGGCCCGCTTATCAGCGGGGGACAGGGTGATTCGATATCTCCTCCTCAGTCGTCGTTTCTCCGTTATGGCTTCGGAGATATGAGGAGGGAGGTCGTTTCGAACAACTGCTCGAGTCTTGGCCGATGAGCTGCCTGCCAGGGCCTCGGTCATTGACGAAGTCAATGGGGGATCTTGGCCACCCCCTGCCTGACCTAGTTCCAACAGGACAGGGGAATGGTCCGAACTGAGATCTTCTATCGTTTCAATCATGAATGGGAGGGTACCCCCCTTCATGACTGCGATATCCAGCACGTCAGGCCTAGATCTGCCTGAGCGATGCACGAACGTGTGCACCTCAGGGCCTACGACGACCAAGCGGCGGGCTCTCGCCCTTTCGTACAGCAATCTGCCATTCGGATTTGTCAGAATGCTGTTCCATGACACGTGTTTGGCATTGAGGTCGCCCATGAGTATCATGGGCCCATCCCAATTTTCCAGCACGGCATCCAGATCTGCGCCGGTTACCGCGTCGTTCGGCTTGCTATAAGCCGAAACCAGCCGATACACCGTGCCCAGATGCTCCACATGCACACACGTTTGCTCCATCACGTTTGTATGAAGAACAATGCGCGTATGCATGTGGCGTCTGTGGACTAAAACCGCAGTTCCTCCAGAGGAGTGAGATCCGGGTCGAACTGGCCTATCCGTCCTATATGTAAAATAGTTCCGAAGGGTCAGTTGCTTGTTTGGGTTCAAGCACGTCTCAGACAACAGTATCACGTCTATCAGTAGATCCTCGGCCAGACGGCATAGTTCCTCCGTCCGGCCTACTACTGAGTTGGCGTTCCACTGCAAGAGTCTGAGGGTGGGCCTAACCATACCTGGACAGTACAGCCATGAGGCACTCTATTAAGGACTGAATACAGTCCTTGAGAGATTTTGCCTGGAGCAGGCGTGGCAAAACCATCATGATATCTGGCAGGATATCCTTCACTGTCATCTGCGACAGGAAGTCCATGCCAGTGGTCTCCAACGGGGTAGCCGGTTTCGGATTGCCGCTGGAGGTGCCTTTTGGCGCGGCCGCCCTTTTGGTGGGGCGCGGGGCCACAGGGGCCGCGGTGTTTTTAACAGCCTGCTTGGCCTTCCAGCCGGAGCAGGCTTTGCCTTTCCCGTCGAAGAAGGCTTGGCCTTCTTCGCCGGGGCCGGCTTTGTCGCCGCCTTTTGTTTTACCACCTTCTTGGTGGTCGCCGCCGGTTTTGGCTTGGCGGGTGTTGGGGAGGGTACCTCCCCTTTTTTCACGACCGCCTTGGCCACAGGTGCCGGCACCTCCGGTTTGGGGGCTGATATTCCCCCACCGGCAACACGGGCCCAGCTGCGGCCGTCTAAAGTCGCGGGCTTTTTAAGTTCCTTGACTTTATTTGTCTGCTCCTTATAATAAGGGCAGCCCCTGTAATTGGCCGGATGTGGCCCCTTACAGTTGACGCATGAGGCTGGTTCCTCACGCGGCTTGACGCAGGCAGAAGTGTCGTGGTTTCCACCACACTTCACGCATTGCTGGGCCCTCTGGCAATAATTCGAAGAGTGCCCAAATTTCTGGCATCTGTGGCACTGGGGTGGCCCCCCTCGTGACACAAACGCAGTCACTGCGACCTTGCAGTAAAAAATACTGCCAAGGTCGTAAATGGTACGAGCCGAAGGGCCACAAGGCAGGTCGGGGTTTCCCGACCGTCCCTTGTGAGGAGCTTCTTGACGGAAGTCACCTCAAAACCAAAGGAGGTCAGTTCCTCCCTTATCTCCTCCGGGGTAGCCCCATAGGGGATCCCCCGTATAACTACCTTCAGCTCCCTATCCTTCGGGAGCTGAAAGGAGTGGAAGGCGATTCCCTTCGAGTGCAGGAAACTCTGCACCGCCCGGTAATCCGCCTCGCTGCCCAGCTGCAGCCTGATTGAAAGCCCGGTGCTTTTGGCAACCAGGCGCCCTCCGATCCTTGACTTAATGTCACGGGACAATGCTGGCCACTCCTTCGGGCAGTCCAGCATTATTGGCGGGATTTTCTCCCGCCTGACGGTAGCAGGCTGTGATGGGGCTCCATCATCAGCCTGCGGGTTGGCGGCTGGTGCAGCCTTGCTGCAGCCCGCTACGGGCTCCGCCTCCAGAGGCGCGGAGTCCCGGCGTTTCTGGCGCTTCCTAGCGCCAGACCCGCTTTCCTCTCCACCGTCGGACAGTTCCGGGGTGGGGGAGGCCTTATTTTTCCTTCCATGAAGGAGAAAATAGAATCAAAAACTTCACAGTCTAATACTAATGGTATATACTAATACTTCACATTATACTAATGGTATATAGTTATTTATTGTTCTTATATGATATATCAAAGTTATGTTATACTGGGTAGTGGAAAAAAAATCCCTGTGATCAAACATTTATTTAAGCTAGTTTCATTTTAAAAAAGAGAAAACTGTGATGAAGTCACATGCTGAGCAACATTTCAAGTGTTTGGTGATTGATAATACTTGTCAGTACCTTAAGTATTGGTTTTGAATACCATACAATACGTTTTATCTGAATTCTAAACATTGGGAAAGTCTAGAATCGTAGTATAAAAATAATCTGCACTATTAAAATTTCAGTTTGATTGTTTGACATTCCTTGTCTATGTTGTCCAGCCTTGCAAATCCTGAGTGACCAAATTTACATTATAGTGTTTTATAAGAACATTTTTGAACCAGGTACTTATTCTACATTGCAGGTGGGCATTGTCACTATCCCCATGTTAAAAGACATTATAAGAGATTTGCCTTTGGTTATGACTTTCTTATGACTGTTTTGTGTAAGCTATGGAAAAAATTTTGATCCAACGGCTGTTGTGATTACTTGAGAAAAAAAAATTTATTAGACTCTTACCTGAACATTTTTGGTTCTAATAAGACAAATCTTTTTCTGATCAATTTTGAAGCAGTAGTCGGATTGGTTTTACTTTTTGATAGTTTTATTGCCATCTTCAGGTTGATGAATCATCATTGTAGAAAAAAAAGGTAATTGTGATTGGCATCAACCTGTACAGTATGGCTGGAAAGTCACCGTACTCCTGAAAACGAAAAATATGAGTTAGGATATTTGTTTAGAACATATGGTATTTTCGTTGAATTTGGTTGGCAACAGCGTTTTACAATGTCGTCGCACACTTAGTATAAGACAGTTGTGCTAAAATGGTTGATATGAGTAGTTTAGTGTTGAGGAGCGGTTAGCGACAAGTGTATGGGTTCATGAACGACAACATGTGATTCAGCAATGCTTTAATAAGCTGCTACCACGGAAAACAACAATGTTGGCTTGGGAAAAATGTGTGTTTGAATTAAAAAATGTTAAAGGTAGGCCGCAGAGTGGATGAAAGTTAACACGGTTAGAAACATGTGCTGTTGTTGCACTTTTCATTGAATAATCCCCAATGCAATCACCTTGTAAAACCGGTCAACTGAACTTTGTGTACTGCAGATGATAATGCAAGACCGTATGAAAAAGGTCTTGAAATTTAAATCATTTTGTCTGATGTTCATCAATGAATGTTAGATGCAAAAATGGAACGTCGCCCTGCATCTTGCTGGGCTTATTAGATAAATTCCCTGCTGCAATGCACCATGGAAAGGTGCTTTTTATTGATGAATGTGCAATCAATCTATTGCAGTTCGCGTGCCAGAAATGTGTTATTTTGGGAGAAAGAAAATCCTTATTATGCGACAGAGTTGGAAAGAAATCCACTGCCCGTCATGATATAGGCTGGAATGACAGCTCATCATCTGATTGGGCCTTATTTTTTTGATGGGCCAATGAATATACAAACTTACGTAGAGATGTTGGAAGCAATGCCACAACTTCAAGAGAAGGATCTAATGAAATGAATATGGTTGCAGCAGGATGGAGCTCCTGTACATTTTACTCTATTATTCGTGTTTCTGAATGAAAAATTTCAAGGATGTTGGGTTGGCCGCTGTACTCTAGCATCACCAGATCCATTATCATGGCCATCACAAAGTCCTGATTTCACCACACCAGACAATTCATTATGGGAGATTATCAAGGCACAAGTATCTCACGTCACTACATCACAAATGAAGAATTTCATGCTGCTGTGAAGGACACCTTCCGACATGGTGACATATAGAATTGTGCGTGCAACATGAGAGCGAATAAACAAACCCACTACAACATTAAAATTAATACTATGTATCGAGTGAATAAATAAAATAATTCATTATATCGCATTTTTCATTTATAACTATTACAAATTTTTAGTTCTAACTTTAGGGGATATGGTGATTTCCCGGCCACCCTGAAGTTACTTTGGAATAATTGAATAAATAAAATACAATGAAAGGTATGCTAAACAGTCACTAAATTCAGTAGTAGAAAAATTATCATTAATTTGGAAAAAAGTAACTTTTTTTCGGGATCCATTCAAAATCATAAGATTTCCAAAAATGAAAAAGTTTCCCTTTCAATTGTGCATATTCAAATGCTTTTTTAAATTTAAATGACTCAACTGCCATGTTAAAACAAAGAATGACATGTGCTAAATGACAATTCTTAAATAGAAAACACTGAAAAACCATTTAGAAACAAAAATATAAAACTAATTGTACATTTTAAGAAAGAGATGGGTTCAGTAAATATTAGGGAATTAGTGGACATCAAAAGCAGACTGATACAAGCAAGGGAGCTTTCATGATAAAAAGAAACTTATCATTATCAAATATTGGAAGAAATCCTTGAAAATATTTATTTGTGCAAAGTGTAGTAATTTTGGTCGTAAAAAGGGAAGAACAGGAAAAAAGAATGGAAAAATAATGAGGCCTTTGAAATATGGTGTTACATGATACTGAAAGTTGTGTGGGTGTATAAAATTAGAAATGAGACCTTAAGAGGGGATAGAAAGGAGATAAATTTTTGCAGACTCTTGTAGAGGCGAACTAGGTAGGGCTGTGAATGCTGTAAGAGATCTAGATTCAGTTACTTTGGGGGATGTAAGAACGTGTAAAAATTACAAACTGTAGAGGAATAGAGACTGTAGAGAATAGCATCAAACCAGTTGATTGACTTATGACCAAAAAAGAAAAAAAATGTGTAAACCAAGACCATGTACGTTCTGTAAATAATATTAGTGTGACAATTGTAATTTAAATATTCACGCTAAGTAAAAATTGGACTTTGTACTTATGTAATTCACTCTCTTGTAACTCATCAAAATTTAATTTCAATCGTCGATCTCCGTCACTCAGAAATAAAAATAAATTCATTATTCACGATAATTTATGAAAAAGTTACGTTTTCATTTTCTGTTAAAGTAATTCGAGTTCAACCGATCCATAATTTTTTACATTAAAACGAATAATTTTATCAGTATAAGTTAATATATGAAAAATATGTGGGAGAAACAACTTTAGTGAACTTTTTTTGTAATCCAAACGAAAGAAGAAATTCCTTTCTCGTACTCTTTAACTTGTGTGTGTGGCGCTCTTTCAGTACGCATACACCAAACACACAAGAGCACAGCGCACGCGCGTACCCACAAAAGCCATCTCTCCTAATATTGAGCGATTTGGTAACTTGACTATTTACTTTTACTTATAAAACCAAAAAAAGGTAATATTATTAATACTGTTCTGGTTTTGGTCTAAGTTGAGAAAGAAACATATATAACTGGTTAACTAATAATTTCTACTTATAATTTATCGAAATAAAGTAGTTGAATTTTATTTTTGAACCAAAAAAAAAATTAAATAAAAAAATATAAATTTTGCTACCACAGAAATATTATAAATTTTTCTCACGTTTATAGCAGGGTTTTTTAATGCTAAATGTGCAACTATTCTTGTCTCTGTGTTTTGCAGAGAATTTTATGTTGTCTTTACAGAGGGTACTTAATCTATGGCTTTCTTATTGTAACACAAACAAGTTAGACTCGAAAAAAGAAGTGGGATTTACATCTTTACAAGTTTGATCTTTTTACGAAATTCATAAATAAAACTCTTGTAAACTCGCTACCTATTGCACGTAGAACATATTTACATCGGGAAAGTCAGTAACAAACTTTTACATCTATGCAGAATATAAGCTCACATAAATAAGTGAGTTTTGAATTGCAGTTTATACACAGACTGTTTTATCTGTGCACTTCGCTCGATAGAAGGATGAGAAAGAAGGTACAATGACATTAAACGTCTTCGTACCGCAAGGTTAGGATGACGCATCGCCCGTCTTATGCATTAAGTACGAAGAAATCCTGTGTTAAAAATATAAATTAATACCATAGACTCGCGTAGACGAGAGATTTCGTACGTATTTAACACTTTTATGGGAGGATACATTAACCCTTACACAAATAGGCACCCGTACATTGGTACCGACTGTCAATTAAATATAATTATCAAGTATGTTACAGCAGGAGGGATTTGGCGTATCCTTCACAATAATATTAATTTATGTTTATTTAAAAAGAACAAAAACCAGTAAACACAAAAATATTTAAAGAAAAATAACAGTACAACGTTATATGTATAATTTACATCTATATTGTGTTTTTTTTTATTTATTTATGTTTATTTAAATTAAGATGTATATTAAACATAGCATAACATTTCTTCCACGCAAATGATAGAATAACAAATAGAAAAAAAAATTAATTACATTTGTGTCAAAATTTTAAAAATCTATTTATATTTATTACTAATAATGAATGACTGATGCAAAACAGATAGTTGCTGGAGTATAATGTTACGGAAAAGGACAGTACAATGCGGATCCAGCAAATGGCTGCCTCGTTTAGCCAAGGTTGTTTATTCCTCCGGCTCACTGTAACAGGAGAAATCATCGTAGAATCGTTAATTATATATATATATATATATATATAAATAAATAAATAATTTTTAAATAATTGTTTAATTTTCACTATTTATAATATTTCATTAAAATTAAGTAGTTGGGTTAAGTTTAAATTGTGTTATTTAATGAGATAATAAATATCTATTAGTATTTTTGAAGTTAGGATGTTTCAGGAGAAGAGGACATTTTGAAAATTAAATGTTCTTATGAAAATATTATATTAAGTAAATTTATTTATAATATTTAGATAGAAAAAACACTCCACTGTTTTCTGTTCTATTTCTATTAAAATTTATTTTAATACATACACTAAATTTATTTCTGAAGATCGCATCTTGCAGGTGAGCTCCATAGAGATGGAGCTCACCTGTCTACGCAGAGGCGTAGACATTCCTGCTGTCTCGTAGAAAATGCACGGGTCGTCACATCATTTAAATTGCAATTTCAGCAGTAACTGTTAATACTTATGGGGTTTGTGACAAGTGATACGGATCAAGGCACATCATGCTTACGTATCTGAAAATTTTCTTATTTGAAAATAATAAATAAAACAAAGAGATTTATTCGCCAGATAAAAATGTTTGTTTTGTTATTGAAAATATCTCTGAAAGTTAAAAGATCATTGATGTCAGTTAAAAAAAAAAAAGAAAGTGAATAATCTGACACGTCTAAACGAATTAATATTCAGAAAATTTTCGTACAGTAATACAGAAAATAAAAAGCAAAGGTCCAAAACCTTTTCACAATGATCCAAAAACCAAAACCTATTCACAATGATTTTCAGGAACTGCAAAATTTGCGGTGAAAATATAAAAATATAAAAAGTTTATTCGTTTCAACGACTAAGTAAAGTCGTATTGTCCTACATGAAACTAACTTGAATTTTTCCTATCGACCAGAATTAATTTTAGCATTTTAATATACAGTATACTTTTTTACGCCAGTTTTTGCCTCCAGCAGTTATATGCAGTTAGCCCAGCAGGTCACGTTTTTTACGCAAGGAAAAATGTGTCGAAATATTTTTTTGCCTACTGCCTTGAAAAATATTGAACGAAAATTAAATGAAACAGAAATTGTTGTCTTGTCTTGTCTTCCCCTATGGTAGATCGCTGAACCAACCGATGAAACTATATCGAGACAACCGTCATAAGTTTAGGGTAGGGCGTTTCATAAGTTCGTTCTACTCGAACAAATGTCTGTTTTTATTTTTTCTGAAAATAAAAACTAATTTTTAGTAGATATATACAATTTATTACCGCCTGGAACTTAATAGCGGATGTAAATCTTTACCTATAAAATAAGATTCTAAAAGGAGGTTCCTAATCAGATGTAACAACAAAGAAGAAAGAATTCATGCTTATATTATCGGTTACAAACTGCCGCCTCAAGATTTTTAATTTGGTTGCCATTTTTAACTGAAGGTAGGTAATTTATTCTTTGATCCCAAATACAGTTTTATTTTGAGTTAATACTTTTGTCCGTGCATTTGATCAACCTTCAGCCGTATTCTATAAGTTACTATATTCTTATTACATAATATCGCGTTATTTATTCATGTAAGTACTTCGGATTATTATTATTCTTTTTTTAATAGGCAGAGAGTTATATTGATGCACCGATTTGGATCGATATAATTTTTTGTATACGTTTTTCTAAATTTTTTTATAACGTGTAATGCGAGATACTTTATTAGCGGTAAAAAATAATTGAGACAGATTACGCTATTTTTTGTCTGTTATCAAACTTTTATAAGATCAATGTCCCGATCAGATCAATACAGAAGAGTATCTCTATTTGTAATAATTTGGAATTAATCCTCTAGATTCTCTAGATCTTTCCTTTTTTTAATGATTAATTAATTAAAAGCCACAGGTAAGTTTTAAAAAAAATCTTTATTGTGTACTTTTCAGTGTTTTATTTTCGTACATGTAACTGCAGTACTTCGATAAGAACGTAACAGATAAGAAAAAATTGTAACAGTGATATTAAGTAACAACGAACATTTGTTGTAAGAACAAATATTAAGTAAAAGGTATGTTTCGTATTAAGAAATTAAGCTAAAACAATTAATGACCAGCAGCTAAAAAAAAATCATAAATAAGATACTTCATTAAAGTGTTGTAGTGGTAACGAATGAAATAATTACCGAAAACTTTTATGTACGTCTTGGCGCTATGAAATGAGATGAAAAATACGATCCAATAGCCGTAAGGGAGAACCTGTTGCCGGGTAAAATCATCCTCATAAAAGTCCCTCGAGGAAATGAGAGAGATTATACTGACATAAGATATAGCATGCAACTATAAAGCTACACAGGTGGTTGACGCACTACAATACCGTTACGCTTTTCTATATCCAAGTTTTATCTTTGCAATTATGGTACGAAATTGCTATATTCTAGGTGCTTACAGTATTTTACGACTACCCTAAATGTTACACCAAGGTTTAAGTAAATAATCGGCTCGTTAATAGACGAGCTAATATTTTTATTGTATAATATTCTACCCGGAAATTTAAAATTAAATTAAAAATCACTCGTCACTGTTCGGCATTAACTTCCTGAATCCTTGTTTTCTCCCTAATTATTTTTTTTAAGAAGCCAGAGATATTTGAAATTAAAGTTTAATAACAAAGGAATGTGTAATATACCGATATGAAATAATCGCGAAAATCCGACAACAAAATGTTTTTCAGGGATAGGGTCTACGTGATGTGCCACGTTGTTGGGGGGTAATGTATTACTATGATTTTTTGTTTACACTATCTTTCCTAGCCACAACGTTCTTAATCGATCTCTTGTCCACCTTATAATTTATTTTTGAAGGTGTTTTACATTCAAAAATAAATTTAAGTATTATTATTATTAACGGTTTCAAAACTTTATCCGATTTCAATTTTTCGCTACGTAATCTTCGACTCGCGACCAATTCGTTCCAATGAAATTTTTATCGGCATAATAGATGGTAGTCAAAGAACTTAGCACTTATAATCTTAAGAAATTGCTAAAAAATAATTTGTGTCGACAAAATTTATTCCTTTCCAAGTTGCGCTTTTTCTAAAAAGCGCAACTTTGAAAAGACTCAAGTCGCGTGGTACTTCTGTTTTTTCAACCATTTTATATTTCTTTTTACGGTTAAAAATGTTTGGAACTTTTTAAAATCTCATTAATTTATCAAGTACTGGAACCGGTATTGCAAGTTTAAAGTTCTTTCGAAACTATCGTTCAAACACACTGCCTTGGCTTATACTTCACTAGGTACTAGTGCTATACACAATAGTGTTATTGCTACATATGATACTACTATGTTTATTGTGTATTTCTTCACGATAGATTTGGGTGAACAATCTTTAAAAATAAATTCAAAAACAGTTTCACAATAAATTAAAATGATATAATAACTATTTTGTCTTGCCCAGAGGAATTTTTAAAGTTTATTGTAGATCAGTAGCGTTAGGTATTGAGGAATAAAATAATTTATTTTGAAATCTATTATTTCGAGCAATTAATATAGTCTAAAGAAATTAATCGGTCGTAAAAACACCGTTAACTTATTAACACAATTTGAACAGAGAAGAAGTAATTTTAAAGCTACTTGATGTACATATTTTAGAACACATATATGTGAATTGTAAACTTTAAAATAAAATGTAAATTAAGGACATTTTTAATTAAGATAAGGGATGTATACTATAAAAATGGTGAAAGCAGGTAGAAAAAATGTCTGAATTGTATTGTTCAATAAGTAAGTAGCATATTTGAATTTAAATATACACATTAACTCTAACGTGACTATTATTAAAAAAAAACTATTTCCTTATAAATATTCGAAAATTTTAAACAGAGAAAAATAGAATTTATTATATTATATACCCAGAAATAAATTATTTGAATCAAACAAAGTTTGACACAGGTTGTCATTATTTTATTTGTAATTTTGAAGAGAAAATGTTATTGCATAAAATGTCGTCCTCAAAAATTTCGGTCTACGTCATTTCACCTGAAATCCGAGCGAACTCTTTCACAAGCCGAAACTCGAAAACGAACCATTTTACGACATGGGAAGCTGTATCGTGAAAAGATTAGAATCGAAAAATCATGTGTGTCGTTGTTATATTGACTATTATAAATATATAATTTAAATTATTATAACAATATTATAACTTCAGATGAGGGATTTAAATTACAAAGAAATCAAGTTTATCGGTTATAAAATAAAGTACAAGAACTGGGTGGTCGTGGTGGATGAAATTAAGGTCGCTTAATATTTAAAAAAACCGGTACATGCATGTGTTTTCACTATGAATGTCAATGTATTCCTACTCTTAAGTAAGTCTGGCGTCGAACTCGATATGGCGTCATAGTCACCGAAATAGGAATTCGTGGTAATGATAATATATTATTATGCGATGAGTTAAGCGAAATATAGAGTGGCGTATGAAATAATCCAACATTTGTTGTAGCAATAATTATTAATGTGTTAATAATTAATTTATGTGTTTTATGTTGGCAAAAGTGACAGCAATTTATGAATATTAGTTTCTTCTCTTTCCGAGTGCGCTATTTGTGTATCGTTCCAAGACGGCTGACAAAGGAAGACTGACTGTTTAACAGCGTAAAGACTGTTATTTTTTAATGAAACGAAAAGTGTGGTGCTTACGCAAAGACGGTTTCGAGCGCATTTGCAGATTCTGCGGTCGCCCTCATTTAAAACAATGCGTAGACCTTACGAAAAATTTAATAGTGATGGTTCAGTATTTGAGAGTTAGCGCGAACGGCCTGCCGATGTTCGTTCTCCACAGAATGTCAAAGCTGTCGAGCAGCGTTGCTGAGGATTCCGGGCAAATCAACAAGAAAAGCAGCAGTACTTGGGATTTCTAGGCGATTTTTGAAACTTGGGATTTCTTGGCGATCTGTGGAACGAATTTTAAAAACCTATTTACATTTGTATCTGTTCAAAATAACAGTGTTGCCTAAATTAACGGTTGACAACAAACATCGAAGAATGGCATTCGCTGAACGTGCTTTGAACCGAGACGTATTGTTGAATATTGTGTTTGGTTTTCAGATGAGGCACATTTTCACCTATACGGGGTTGTTAATAAACAAAATGTACGTTTTTGGGCTTCGAAAATCTACACGTGCTTCGTGAAAAGGTACATCATGCTCCATGAATTACGTTACAGGCCGCTATCTCAAGTCAGAGAACAATAAAGCCATTCTTTTTTGAACAGACAGTGAACAGTGAGCGTTTTCTAAACATGCTGCCTAATAATTTTGTTGTTCAGCTTCTTGCAACGGGTTTCGATTGGAGTGGTTCATGCAGGATGGAGCCAGACAGCACACAGCTAATGTTGTTTTAGACTTTCTGCATGAAACTTTTCACGCAAATGTCATTTCAAACCGATTTCCTAATCGTTTTGCGTGTAGACAGACTGACCCCCGCGAACAGTCCTGATTTGAATCCGTGTGATTATTTACTTTAGGAATTTCTGAAGGAAAAGATTTTCCCTAAATATCCTGGTACAGTAATGGAACTGCGAGTGTTGTTCATCGAGGCGTGCAACGAGGATATGTATCGTCGAGTTATTAACAACATAGGAGTTTGTGTAAAAGAAGTTACTAGACGTGATGGTGGTCATACTGAACACGTGATAAGCTGAACATAATCTCCCGGTATATAGTAAACACGTTCTATTTTACTTTTCTGTATTGCGATTCAAATAAATATTCTTTAACAAAACCAAATGTTGGACCATTTCGTGCGCCACCCTGTTTGAAGTGGATATATAAAAAAAATATTAGGTTATATTTTATTTATTAATTTTTAAAACAATTTATATTACCTTTTAGGATAATTTGTATACATAAATACACATAGATTTCTCAAAGATTACTGCAGATACGGTTCTGAAACCACTTTATTTGATTTTTCAAGTCAAAAACCATAAGAAATCACTTATTTTTCTCCTTAGTTTACGTCCTCAAAAATTTCAGTACGATGTCTTTTCAAATGCGAGCGAAATATTTCACTAGCCGTAACTTGCAGACGAAGCATTTTACGTCATACGTTTATATGAACTTTTTCCATTAGTTTTACGAGTAGAACATGTTATGAAAGTCCCGGGAGAACTTCGTGGTAACCTGTATATTATAAAGGGTTATTTCAATGTGAATTTCACTAGCAATAAGAAGTATTTAAACTAAACCGGCATCGCTATGCTGTCTATGGAATATAGTATTATATCAGCTTAATATAAATAAAGTCATTGTGTGTATATTTGTTCCATATTTCAAATCGTAAATCATTATGGTTTATAAACAAGACCGATCTCAACCAAACTTCGGATAATTATTACTTACTAAGTGACCAAACGAACTGTGGGTGTTAGACATCCCTACTGCAAACGTTGCGGGAGGGGTACGAGACGAAAACCTTAAAAAAATTGTAAAAGGTTCAAATTCTGAAACATGTGGGAATATTCTAGAATATTTTCGAACACTATTATTACATTTTGGAAATATGTAGAACTTCCTAAAAGTCTCTTCAACATTTTGGAGCATTCTAGATCATTCTGAAACGTTACAGAAAAGTTTTTATTGGAACTTTTAGACCAGTCTGGAATTTTCGAAAAGTTTGTAGAACATTCTGGAGCATTCCTGCAAAAGCGAAGATTTCGGAAGTTCTTTAACAATATAAAAGGAGATAAGATATCACTTGTTTCAGTTTGAAGTTAAAAGTTCGTAAGTTAAGATCGAAGGGCGAGGTATAAAACTTACCTTCGTGATTTGAGTTAATTCAGATCATAGTGTTTAGTGAAATTTCGGACAATATTGTCATTGAGAAGTATGTAAAATTTAGCGTAGTGATATAAAGATGCCTAAAAGAAAACGTATGTCCTTCAAATTCCACCAAAAGCAAAGAAAGCAAAGCTTTTGCGAGCAGACGAAACAGATGATCAAGGACAGCTACGGCCTCCGTGGCGCGAGTAATAGCGTCTCGGCTTTTCACCAGGAGGTCTAGGGTTCGAATCCCGGTCAGACATCGCATTTTTCACACGCGCTACAAAACACTCATCTCATACTCTGCGGAAAGAATTGCTTGACTGCGGACCCGGAGATTAAACACAAAAAAAAGTAACTGCTTAAGGCTGTGTGGGACGTGCCATCACACAGATTTAGCGGGTGGCTAAATTTGAGGACCAACGAGAACGTTGTCTTCAGAAAATGCGGGAACACGCTGGCATCGCGGGTGGCTGAATCAGAGGACTAGGTAAACGTAATCTACAAGAAAGGCGGAAACAGACTAGCACACTGCTTGCGGCTGAATCTGAGGGTCAACAAGAATATCGTCAAGAAATGCGGGTACACGCTAGCACATCACATCGTCAAATGGACGGTATTCCAACTTATTTCTTGAAAGTTTTCATTACGATCATAGGAAAGAATACAACAAACATAAAAGCATGGTAATTGGAGAAATGGACCAAGTATGTAAGTACTATTTTGTCAAGAAATATAAAGAAATATGTGCTGTTGCGATGGGAAAGTCCATCTACCGGCAAAAAACAAGTAGGAATGCAAAGGAGATTTATGTTTGTTGTGGAGAGTTGGTAACAAATTTTTGCAAAAAAGGAATGGATAGGCCTACGAAGAAATTATGACCTCGAGCAACGCCAGATATATACGGAATAAAATATATATATTGATTTTACAAGCTATAAACTTTCGTGTTCAAATCTACGCTTCGATCGACCGAGAAACCAGCGTTAAAGAATTGCTTTAGTAGAAATGTCAGAATATTCACAGCAATCGAAAATCTACAACTAAATCATCAATCTTCGGCATGAACCAGCATCAAAAATAAAAAAAATAATAAGGTGTTCAGTAGAAATAGGACATCTCGTGTTACTGTCATTGCTTTATTACAGCAGGTAACTGAAAAGAGAGTTTCTAACATTTTTAAATAAGGCAACATGGAATTTGAATAACAAATTTTTAATTATTAAATAAGTAATTTAAAAGAAACAATTTACATATTGTAATTTTTCAATGTGGTCTCTCTCTTTTTGAATGCACTGGTGCCGTGTTTCTACTTTCTTACGTATTTCTCGGAAAGAAAAACTTTTTAGGCTGCAGACGCACCCATTTCTAACAGCTTCAATGACTTCTTCATCTTCCCGAGACTTCCTCCATTTTAAAAACTTCGTTAAAAGTTCCGGTTTGGAGATCAGAGGTAGCAAGGCTCAGACTATGATATGGATGGGAAAGAACGTCAAATTGCTGCCGTCATAAGAGCAGCGATATGAAAATGTGTACTGTCTTGTACGAAACACAGAATTCTGGCTTTTTTTAGATGAGTGTTTTTATTGAGCCGATCAGTAATTTTTAAACATTACTCTGATTTTTACAGTCCATTGTTCCGTCAGGAAATCAATGTGTAAAACGCCTTTTGTATACCAAAAGAATGAAGCCACAATTTTTTCTGCTGAAAAAGCTGTGTTTGTTTTGTTTTTGGGCTAAAGGATGTCGCTACGCATCGATGATCTTTTGCTTTAAAGAGTTAATCAATGTACACAGATACCGAAGCAGTGTTAGTAAACTGTGAAAGGTCATCTGCTTTCACTCTTAAGAAGGTCATTAGAAGGTGGATGACCCTTTTCTTCATATCTTATCAGTACAGAATGAGCCACCTAAATGCATGTTATTTCGTTCGTTAGCATTCTTGGCTTCCAGTGTGTGGGTACTTTTCGATACTAAAGTTGATTTCTGATATTACTCCTCACCGCACTACTAACACTGATATTTATTGTGTAATCAATATCCCGCATCTTAATTTGGCGATTATATTAAGTGTGTTTCAGCTTTGTCAGAAATTTCTTCTATAACTTTTTTTTTTGGACGTCGAGTTTGCGATTGACTATCGGTGGATTCTCGACCGTCTTTAAAAGCTTTACTTCATTTGTAGACTCTTATTTCGAACAATCTTTCATTAAACTGTCTTTTAAGACTAATAAATTTCTGTTGTTTTCACGACTTCTTTCTTAAATAATTTAATATTAAAGCAAAGTTTCAACCTTGAACCCACTTCTTCTTCACTATATTTGTCGAATGAACCACACTGTACGATGGTGACTGAAGGACTGAAATAAGTTAATACATATTTTAGTGCATTAGGAAGTGTGTAAAATTTCATGATTTATTTCATTTATTTGCTGGGTAATTCAAATTATATAAAAATTTGAACGCCCCTCGTATGTTTATTTACTATGAAGGTCTTTTAATTTTATTTAGCGTAATCATTTATTCTCAGAATAACTCTAGAGATGATTGAACCTAATTACAAACACAAATTACATTATAATAATGTGTAATAAATTTAAATAAAATCAATAATTTTTTTATTTAATAATTTATTAACGTGCGTTATACTGTTTAAGGTTGTTTCATGGTTTTTACTGCATTATTGATTCAATCTTTTTTGGATCTAAAATAATTTTTTTTTGTGGAACTATAATTCCTATAAAATTATTAAAAAAATATTAAAAGTAATTATTAATAAAAGAATAATTAAAAGAACCTTTGTCGTCTCGTCTATACGTTATATTTTAACGATATCATCATAATATTATTCTGGTCAAAAGTTAATTCATATAAAAATGATTTATTCTGAACTGTAAAAACAACCAAACAAAAAAAATAATAACTGAAATAAAACATATTAATCATAACGTACTACTCTACTTTATTCAAACATTTATAACGTATAATATAAGCTATATTGTTTTCATTTTTATTCATGGCAAATGCGGTCAAAATTTGCATAATCGGAGGTAATGGAAATTAAAAAAAGTAAATAATGAAAACGGATGGGCTAAGATAAAACGAAAAAAAGCTGGCCAAACATTCGTAATATTTGTTTTTTCTGTAGTTTCCTCAACTGGAATAAGGTACAGAAATCATCAGTAACTCGGTTACATCTATTATACTATAAAAAAAAAGAAATAATTTGCATATGCAGTTACTAATTCTACATTCCTCTCAATAAATTCATCTGTGAAAAAAACTGAATTTAAAATAATCTCATTTTTGCAAACCTACAAGTAGATATCATATTTTAGAGGATATTAGAGTTATATATAATTTTAAATTCTCGAAATGTGGCGTGTGGGCGCGTTTTGTGGCCACACATACCACTCTTATTCTTAACAAATCTCTTTTAATAATTTCTGAAATGTTACGAAAAAAATTAAATGAAGTCAAAAATTTATTAAAAAAAATTGGCTTAAAACTATACATCAGTTTTAGTTATATATCGGTTAAATCAATTAATATGTTTTACATTAAGATCTCCGTTGTAAACCAAGATGAGTGTTTATTCTTACCTCGTTTTGTTTTTGGGGAAAAATAACTATAAAGAGATGTAAAAGCATTTTTTATTGATTATATAATACAAAATTTGTAATACCAGTTGAGGAATCTTACGTGAAACGATAAGATGCTGTTCTTTTCCATCATCGAAATTCTAAATAACTGATAACAGACTACACCGATCAAGGAAATACCTCTCCGATATGGTTGCACCTTCGGCCCAGCTACTCTGTATCACTGAGCACTCAAGCTCCCTCACCAACGGCAATTTCTTGTGATTCATAGAGGGAGAGTTATTAATAAATGGTTGTGATTTTGTGTAAGTATTCATGCGTAAAAAAAAATCATGTACACCACAAATTATGTTTATTCTCAGAAGATAACTGATACGTTTTATTTATTCTTCTTCCATTTTGAGCACGGATATATTTGTTTGAGGTAATAGAAATTAATTGCAGTTTTTGTATTCTTTAACACTTGCTGTGAGTAGTACGGAAATGGTGGTACTGTCGCCTTTTTCCAAGATGGCGGCTGTCCGCCATCTTGGATTCCAAGATGGCGACCGTCCGCCATCTTGAAACGTCACTACTGACGTCATTAATTCAAGATGGCGGTGGTCGGCCATCTTGGATTGGCGCCAGTACCACGTCAGTGTTGCCAACATGATTTATTTTGTGTCGACAGCGAGTCAGTGTTACCAACTTGATTTATTTTTTGTTGACATGTTTATATATTGAAGAAATATTTCAAAGGTTGGTATCACTGTTGTGTGGCGGTCGATTTGAATTAAATAAATAATATTTAAAGTGAAAAAAAATTCTGTCGGCTAGAGGATTCGAACCCGGTCATGACGGGACGCGACCGACTGACGCCTTAAACCAATCGGCTGCGGTGACTCCCTGATGTAATGAGTGAAAAATGTTCTACGTAAGCTGTGAATTTTAACGTAACATCAGTCTGTACACACACACACATACACAAACACAAATGCACACATACACACGCGCACACACATACATATATACACACAAGTGAATATAGACGTACCTCGAGGATGATCCTGGTCGTCCAGGCGATGGCGTCGGGAGGCGTTACAGGTTCTCGTCGTAGATCGTGCACCGGGAGGCGGTGGCGGTAATGTCTGCTACGATACACACACACAAACACACACGCACACACACACGCGCACACACATACATATATATACACACAAGTGAATATAGACGTACCTCGAGGATGATCCTGGTCGTCCAGGCGATGGCGTCGGGAGGCGTTACCGCGTGGTTCTCGTCGTAGATCGTGCACCGGGAGGCGGTGGCGGCGATGTCTGCTGCAACACACAAACACACACACACACGCGCACACACATACATATACACACAAGTGAATATAGACGTACCTCGAGGATGATCCTGGTCGTCCAGGCGATGGCGTCGGGAGGCGTTACCGCGACGGAGAGAGGTACTCGTCGTGGATCGTGCACCGGGAGGCGGTGGCGGCGATGTCTGCTGCAACACACAAACACACACACACACACACGCGCACACACATACATATACACACAAGTGAATATAGACGTACCTCGAGGATGGTCCTGGTCGTCCAGGCGATGGCGTCGGGAGGCGTTACCGCGACAGAGAGAGGTTCTCGTCGTGGATCGTGCACCGGGAGGCGGTGGCGGCTGTGTTTGCGTGCGTGCGTCAGCGGAGTGACGTAGAGGTGTTTACCGTGCGAGATGCGGCGCTCGACTGAAGAATTGTGGGACCGACGTGGTCTGAAGTTGTCCGATTGACCAATCGCAGCGTTGGAATTCGAATCGGCGCATGCGCACTAGCCGTTAGTGCGCACGTGCGAACTCGAACGTCGTCTCTAATAAGAGCGGATGCGATAAGGAAAATGTTTTTTTTTTTTTTAATAATTAAAACCACAAGCCAATTATTTTTTTTTGTTCTTATCGACACGATAAATAATTCCACGAATCGTATTTATTTTAATTTCTTACCTATAACTTGCGTCGGTTAAATCCGGTTGTGATTGTAAATAAGTGAAAAAATTTGTGTGATTTCATCATTCGCAATCTGTTATTGAAAGTGAATACATCGATCGGAGAGAGATCATTACATTTTCATCTTAATTAGCAAGGTAAGTTTTACTTTAATTAATTAAAAAAATAAATACTAATGGAACAGTATGGTATTATCAAATAACTTTCAATCAAATCAAATCAAATAAATTATTTAATTAAATTTAAAAAAAAATACTTTATAAATTAAAAAAAATAAATACTTTTAAAATAAATACAATTAAAAAAATACTTTTTACAATTAAAATAAATACAATAAAAAATACTTTTAAACAAAAAAAATAAATAATATATAATGAAAAAATGTCTTCTTCTTCTTCTTCTGTTATTCACTGAAACACACAAAAAAAAACAATGTTACGATATATGTTATTTTAATTTGTTTCAGATATTACAAAAAAAATGGTATCACCGGTAGTTATCCATGCAATAAATAACAACGTCATCCGTCTTCGATGGGACCTGTCTGACTCTGAGGAGTTGTATCTCCTTTCAACCCTTCTACGGTATCAGAAGAACATCCTGAACTGTTTGAAGGAAGAAGGCAGACGCTTTGATGGCAACATAAAATGGTAATTAAAAAAAAAACGTTAATATTTTTTTGTAAATGTACTGGTTTTTTTTTTTTTGTTTTTTTTTTAAAGTAGTCAATATGTACTAAAATTATTCTGTTTCTACAGGTACGTTGCAGCAAATGTTGAATTGATGAAGCGGACACAATTCGAAGACGGAGTAGAAACAACATTCACAAATTTGTACTTGCATGGAAAAACTAGAACGGTGATAAATTTGGACGATAACACCGACGTTGTTGAAGAATCATGGATAGAATCAGTGGAGAAAATTATAGAGACACTGACCAAATTCATCAACAACGGCAGCGGATGGGTAATGAATAAAATAATTTATATTGATTTAAATATTATCCGTTACCGTCCGTTATATGGCGCCTCTAGCACATTCATAAAAACACCAAAAAAACTTGTAAAAAGAAAGGCAATAGTTAATGTAAAAAATCCGCATGATGAAAAATGTTTCCTATGGTCCGTACTAGCATACCTCTACAATCAACCTGGCAAACACCAAAGAACGGTTTGGTATGCAAGGTACGAACATGAAATTAACATGAACGGGATATCATACCCAGTAAAGGTAAAAGACATTGATCGCTTCGAGGTGTTGAATCCCACAATAAGCATCAATGTCTACGGCTATGAGGAAGATAACGATCGCGTGTACCCGGTGCGTGTTACCGAAAACGGCGATCGTACCCACTGCATACACCTATTGCTGCTTGCAGGGGAGACGAGAGATAAATTTCACTACTGTCTTATAAATACCAAACCAGGTAAAAATGGGCTATCTCGTCTCCTTTCAGGTCTTACAAAACATGAAGGTAGCAGCCAATATTGCCCTTACTGTTTGCACCGTTTCAGTTCATCAGACCCACATGTCGCTACACAAAACCTAAACCAACATTTGATCGAGTGTAAGCGACACGGTGCACAAAGGATAAGAGTACCCGATCCCGCTAAAGAAAAGGAATGCGTGATGAAGTTCAGGGACTACTCGTCCACACTACGCGTTCCGTATACAGTGTATGCAGACTTTGAATCATTTGTACATCCGATGGACACTGCCACCCCTAAACCCAACACTAGTTTTACCGATAAGGTAGCCCATCATCTTCCGTCCGGTTACGCCTATGTAATCGTCGACGAGGAAGGGGAGATTTGTGAAGGTCCTGTAGTCTACCGAGCGAGAACCGATGGTGAAAATATCGTTGAAAAGATGCTGGATGAATTGCTCGATCACGCCGATAGATTGCACAAAATTATGATTACCGAAAAACCGATGGTGATGACTCCCGAAGACACTGAAACATTTCAAAGGGCTACCGAGTGTTTTCTTTGTCATTGTGAGTTGAACGACGATCGTGTACGTCATCACTCGCATACCACAGGACGGTTTCTCGGTGCATGTCATAACGAGTGCAATTTAAATTGTAAGCGCACCGAGCATATTCCAGTATTTTTTCATAACCTCCGCGGTTACGATAGTCATCATATAGTTCAAGCTCTGGGAAAATATAAGGACGATGTAAAAATAAACTGTATCGCCAACACCTCCGAGCGATTACAGTCACTGTCTGTCGGTCCGTTGAGGTTCTTGGACTCTTTACAATTTCTTTCGTCATCGCTCGAAAAACTTGTGGAAAATCTTGTAAAAGATTGTTAGGACAAAGACACCGTATTTAAACGTCTCACAAACTGTTACCCGCTACCCGAGAAAAGAGATTGTTTAATCCGTAAAGGCGTTTACCCGTACGAGTACATGACCCATATAAACAAGTTTTTCGAAACCCAACTTCCTCCGCAGACGGCATTTTACAGTACGCTAAGAAGAGAGAACATAACGGACGATGATTACGTCCACGCTCAAAACGTGTGGGAATCGTTTGACTGCAATACGTTAGGCGATTACCACGACCTTTATCTTCTTAGCGACGTATTATTGTTGGCAGACGTCTTTGAAAATTTCCGAAGTACGTCTATGCAATATTACGGTTTGGACCCCTGTCACTTTTACTCCACCCCCCATTTCACGTGGAATGCCATGTTAAAATTTACCCGACAAAAATTGGAACTGTTGACCGACATAGATATGCATCTGTTTGTCGAAAAAGGAACACGAGGTGGTGTAGCCATGATTTCAAACAGGTACGCCAAGGCGAACAATCCCAACATTCCAGATCAGTATGACCCATCCAAACCCACATCCTGGGTTCAAGATTACGATTGCAACAACCTTTACGGGTCAGCCATGGTTGAGCCCTTGCCACATGCTAATTTTAGGTGGTTGAGTACTGAAGAGATTGACAATCTCGATATTAACAGCGTTTGCGATCGTGGTGAAAACGGCTACATCTTAGAAGTGGATCTTGAGTATCCACAAGAATTGCACGATCGTCACAAGGATTACCCTCTTGCACCAGAACGATTAGTACCAACCGATGATATGCTGTCCCCCTATTTGAAGGACATAAAGAGATGTCCCGTAAAGAAATTAATGACTACATTGTACGACAAACAAAAATACGTTTTACATTACAGAAACCTAAAGTTGTACACTCGACTAGGACTGAAAGTGAAAAACATTCACAGAGTTCTGGAATTCTCCCAGTCGCCTTGGTTGAAACCGTACATCGACTTCAATACTGAAAAGCGTGCACAAGCACGAAACAGTTTTGAAAAGGACTTTTTTAAGTTGATGAACAACGCGGTGTACGGTAAGTCCTTAGAAAACGTACGAAACAGAATAGACTTCCAACTGGTCACTAACGAACGTAAATTGGATAAGGTGATTGCAAAACCGAGAGTTAAGGCTTGGTACATCTATAACAAGGATGTCGTTGGGGTAAGTCTGAAGAAAACGGAGATATTTCTTAATCGTCCGATCTACATCGGATTTACCGTATTGGACATTAGCAAAATGATCATGTACGAATTCCACTATGACTACATGGTGGAAAAGTACGGTCATAATATAAATCTTCTAATGACCGATACGGACAGTCTGATGTATCATATCGTGACCGATAACGTTTACAACGATATTCTTCACGATATCGATCGGTTCGATACTTCAGATTACCCTCGCGATCACGCATGTTTTAGTAATACCAATAAGAAACAACTTGGTAAATTCAAAGACGAAATGAATGGAAAAGCTATTCGTGAATTTGTCGGACTTCGTGCTAAGATGTATAGCATTCTCGAATTCGACAAGAAAGAGAAGAATGTAGCAAAGGGTATTCCTAGAGTATCCATTGCAAAGGATCTTAGACACGATCTGTACAAAAAAAGTCTTTTTAATGATTCCGTTACGTATACAAGCGCGTACGGAATCATAAGCACTTTGCACAATATATTTTCCATTAACAAGTCAAAGAAATCGCTTTCACCTTACGACGATAAACGTTACATATTAGAAAATAAAATCAACACAGTTCCATACGGACATTACAGTATAAACAAAAAGAAACGTAAACTCCCACTCAACAATAACGACAACACTCCGCAAAAAAGACCAAGAACCGTAAACGAAGTGCTCATAGCCCACGGTCATGACTATTGTTAATTTTTTTTTATCATGCGGATATATACTGCCTTTCTTTTATTTAAAATAAAACCATTATGTAATAAATTATTGTAAGTGAAAAAAAAATTATATGTAAAAAATATGAAATAAAGTATATATCTAATAATATAAATGACTTTTTAATAATTATTACATAAATCACTTTTTTCAAAAAAAATTTAATGTAAAAAAATATGAAATAATATAAATGACTTTTCTTTAAAAAAAATTATAATTACTTACATCAATTACTGCCGTCGTCTCCCTCTCTAATCCGATGGTATCCACACATATCCCGTCGACAGACGGGACAATTCCTGCTATATCTTGCTAATTTCCTCACACAGTCTTCACAGTATCGATGACCGCAACCCGACAACTCAACAGTAACCGATTCTGTTAAACAGATCGGACATCTGTCGGTTGTCGGGTTACCATCATCGCCCTCGTCCGACTGGCTTGAATTAGCGTTGACGACCTGTTGCAGAACTCTGTTTAGAGTACTACAATGAGGTCGTCGTGGTGTTGAACTTCTATCCACGTCTGTGATCACGGGACGACGACATACCCGAATACGTCGACGACGACATTGATGACCACGTTGAACACGGTGATTGGCACTATGTTCAATGTTATCACCTTCAACTTCGACAATTTCCTGAATAATGTGTAATTCATTATCAGGTAATTGCGATGACGGTGATTGGTCATCATTGTTGTCATCGTTGTCGGTGTGTGGATTGAAATCCGTCGCGGACCCATCGGATTCTGCAACCTCTTGTTGATGATGCTGAGATGGTGATGACGGTGGAGGCGGTCCATCAAAACGAGCGGCTAAAAGCATTGCCCGTCTTCTTGCCCTCAATATAGCGTTTGACAAATCAGTCGCCGCGTGTTCGACCTCCGAGTGGTCATATACATTTCTAAGTATTCGGTCCTTTATTTCCATAAGGTCCCGAAAAGCGATCATTAATTCATCAATCTCATGTTGAACTGTATAAGATGTCATTGTGAACACACTCTCAATATGTAATGATGACATTTGAAACGTTGAATGCAGAATGATAGTTATATATATATACAAAAAGTAAACTGCAATCTTATTAATTTAGTTTATGTACTATTTTTTAATTGCAGTGTCAGCGATAACAAGTACGCGGTTACCAATTAATTTTATACAAAAAAGAAACATTAAGTAAACTGCAATCTTATCAATTTAGTTTATGTACTGTTTTTAATTGCAGTGTTAGCGATAACAAGTACGCAGTTACCAATTAATTTTATTAAAATACAATTTTAACTGCAGTGTGAGCGATAACATTTATGCGGTTTTGATAACACTTCTTATAACAAACAAATATAATTATTATCATCAAGAGAGAGACGTAATGCATTTCATAATAAAGAAATAATTATTGCACATAACAATAAATAAAATTATGAAAATAAACTAAATTTTATATAACTTATCAGCGGAAGTTGCATTCAGATAATAAATAATTGGAAAATATAATAAATTGCATACGATAATTTAATCGCGGTTACAAAGTCAACTCTTTGTATAAATTTTATTTTCGGAACTTGCATTCAGATAAAAAATATATGGAAAATAAAACAATTTAATTTTATAAGAGATAAAAAAATATTATTCGAAACTTTATTCATTCTTGCGTTAACACTCAATCATAATGGAACGTTCTTTTTATGATAGAGTCCATACATTTTACAGGGTTACTAGAAACGGTAACAAAAAGATTTATACACCCTTATGGCCACATATGGACAATCCGTTACTTTCCCCCCTGATCCTAGCTATGCATGGATTCAGGTATGAAGGTATCGACGATGTGGTCAGATGTGACTATTGTCGTATACGTTTGTTTAAATGGGAAGAGACAGACAATCCGTATGTGGAACATACACGGCGTATGCCATCTTGTCCGTTTTTTCGGTAACCGTTTAAAATGTAAAACGACCCTTTATGTAAAACGGTCCTTTTCAGGACCACCCTAAACCCCCCGAATCGATCACACATTAAATCTTTAACCGATCTGCACATGTGCAGATCGATTAATGATTTATCATTGTTATCGATACGGCCGGTGCCAAGGCCGGGATATAAGAGTGGTGAGGCGGGTAAAAAAAAAATAAAGAAATAAAGATCCTTTTTTTCTCTTCCTATTCCTATCCAATCAAACACACACGAAATACGGTCAGTACAACAATGAACGTCAAGGCGTCAATAGCTAAAGAGCTCCATCGACAGGCGCGTCGAAACTACCCCACAAGACGCGTTGAACTTAAAGGTATTTCAGACCTATATCAAGCTGACCTTGTTGAGATGATACCGTATGCTAAATCGAACAAAAGTTATCGTTACATACTGACGATGATAAATTGTTTTTCTAAACTAGCATTTGCCGTACCGATTAAAACTAAAACCGGTACGGAGATCGCTAAAGCCCTCAAACCCATATTGGATAAACACAAGATGCGACATTTTCAAACCGATTTGGGTAAAGAGTTTTACAATCCGTCGGTTAAACGACTATTACAGTCGTACAATATAAATCACTATTCCACACATTCGGATAAAAAAGCGTCGATAGTCGAACGGTTTAATCGAACACTGAAAACGATGATGTGGAGAAAATTTACCGAACAAGGAACCTACAGGTGGTTAGAAATACTACCGAAATTGATCGCAAAATACAACAACACCAGTCACCGCACTATCGGAATGAAACCGAAAGATGTAAATAAGCGAAACCAAGCCGCTGTTTTACAGCGGTTAAATACGGTACTCTATCGAAAACCTACTTTACCGAAATACAATGTCGGCGATCGAGTGCGTATAAGCAAATTTAAAAAGACATTCGCCAAAGGATATCTACCGAATTGGACGAATGAAATATTTATCGTACATAAGGTACATGATAATACGCGTCCGTGTACTTACACGTTGATCGATGTTCACGGTGAGGTGGTGAGCGGTAAATTTTACGCTGAAGAGCTCACTAAAACTAACGTTACAAATAATGTTTATTTAGTCGAGAAAGTCTTACGAAGAAAAGGCGATAGGCTATTTGTAAAGTGGCAAGGGTTCGATGGAAAACACAACAGTTGGATACATAAGGCGGATTTGGTGTAGTGAATCGATCAGTCATAAACATGAAGTTGGAACGTCAACAGGTCGGTAATATTACCCTAGAAAACTTCGACGAATATACAGGAGCCGGGTGTGGAGAAGGAAAAAGGACTCGTCATGGACCTCTTCTACCGAATACAATCAGATGTATTATCTGTGGACCGTCTAATTGCGGAAAAACAAATGTTCTATTCAACTTGCTGGTCTCACCGGACGGTTTACGATTCAGAAATATTTACGTGTTTTCTAAATCGCTGTACCAACCGAAATATAAGTTTCTAGAACAAGTCATGAGTGGTGTCCCGGAAATCGGCTTTTTTGCATACTCAGAAAACGATCATGTGATGGCACCCGACGAAGCGGAACCGAACTCGATAATGATTTTCGACGATGTAGCTTGCGAAAAGCAACATAATATTCGCAAGTACTTTGCGATGGGGCGACACAACAACATAGATAGCTTTTATTTGACACAGACATATTCCAGTGTCGGGAAGCACCTTGTACGGGACAACGCAAATCTCCTTCTTATATTCAAACAAGACGATCTCAACTTACGTCACTTATATCAAGATCATGTAAATACCGATATGAAATTCGATCGGTTTAAAAGTCTGTGTGGTGTTGCATGGAGAAAACCTCATGGATTTTTGGTTGTGGATAAGGAGAGCGATATCGACGGTGGACGATATAGAGTAGGCTTTGATGTTTTTGTAAAAGAGATCAGTTGATAGTCGGTAACAATGGCAAGCATACACACCTACGAGGACGGAACACCGTACGCTAACGCGATACGTTTTAGGCAAAAACCGCAAAACAACTTGTGTTCCAAATATTTTAGCGACCGTCAGAAGTTTTGCGGTAACTACGTCTGCCGTAAAGTGAACTACTGTGAAAATAAAGACCGACGATGTTGGCGACATGTAAAAAGAATGAATCGTGACTATCCGTTGGTCGTTCTGTTGATGATTACTAGCGAAGGTACGATTTTCAATAAGCGTATATGGTTAAAATTTTTAGAAGAATGTGACAAATACGAGATGCCAATTGAACTGGTGATATACGATAAAAACATGTTCAACACCACAATTCGACACGGATGGAACTTTATTTCAAGATTTAGACCCTCTACGCTCGTGTACAAAAAGCCTTTATTGGAACTTCGAAACCGACATGCATCTATGGACTACACAAACGTTTACATGCACATGTTGGAATACGGTAGTCGTCTAGAAGGAGCGAGATGCTGTATAGTGATCACGGAACGAACTATTCCGATCAGGTCGCCAAAAACGTTGTACCGCTTAGCGTTATCATACGGTAGAAAATGTTTTGTGGACACGGCTTACGGAGTACAATTTACCGACGACGTACCGGAAACATTACCGATAAGACGAGGAGGATTACCGTTCGACATCGTGAACAACAGGGCGCAGGCGCTCTTTTCTGGCGAATTTCTAAACGAAGCGCTACCTACGTTGCGATTATACGCCGATTCGTTCGGATTGAGGTACAACGAACGACGCGAACTGTTTGAAATCCAAAACGAAGATCTGCTGCGAAAATGGTGCGAATTTGCAGGAGCGAAACCGGACGAATTTTGGTTGTTGAATAGCTATCTGTTGCATTTACATTCGGAAGGTGACCGTCATCCGATCAGACGACTTTCCACACGGTACTTGACAAAGGTACCACAACGCGATCACTCAACGGTTGTGGATATTCCGCTGTGGGTTGGAAATGTAAAAAGGGCTGCTGTCTTTAAAGACACAAGCACGAAACTCATGATACCGTCTATCGATCAGGGTGTGACACAATATTACCGCGAATTGTGCAATACCAATCGTCGTCTGACAAGAATGAATGTTTCGTTAATCGATGTTATACGTTTTCTACGCAGAACCAAAAAACATGCAGTGTTCTTTAGATCGGTGGAACTAGGATGGTGATGTGATCGACTGTTTTCCGATCATTCGTAACCACGATGTCGAACAAGAACGAGGTCGATATGCCATCCTCATCGTCGTCTGCGAAGTTGGTAATGGAAATCGATAGAATACGAGATTCGATTAAACGAAAACATCGCGCTATTACGCAAGGAATAACAGAATCGGAACAAGTTATTGAAAAGCAATTTAAGCCTATTGTCGAACCGCTCCGAGAACTTAATCAATCGTTTAAACAAAAGTACGATGTTAAAAAAGAACAGGAAGAGAATGCAAAGGAGGAGGTGGAAGAGACACCAACGGTTATGAGAAGACTCTTTAAAACACCGACGTCGGAAAAACAGTTCGTTAAACCTGTAGACCCGTCGACACCGAAAACGATGGGGTATCGTGCAAAACAATTCTTGGATCTTACCGTAACGGATAAAGGTAAAAAAATAGACAACGTCTACGGAGTTAAAAACATTGACGATCAATGGATGATCGGAACAAAACCACTCCAGTTCAAAGGAAATAAAATAGTTATCGACAACAAGACGTATAGCGGTTCCAAAGGTTTATATCAATTGATTTTTTTGAATGAGCCTGTAGATTATACAACCAAAGATTTAAATAACTATAAGAAAATATTAGAAACTACTGAGGCGCATAAAAGTCAAAATACCGGTCGCATAATTTCCAGTCGATCGTTAAAGTACAAAAATATTATCAAAAGACTGTTTCCTCGTACGCATCTTTCGTCGGAAAGCGGTCATGACGACGAGAGTCCAATAACTGGATCGGGTCTGTTGATGAGAGCGAAGAAAACGGTTAGACCGGATTTCGTTTACTGGGACGATCCGAATGAACTGTGCGATAGACTGCGACTTTTATTGGCTTCGAAACGTGCGGGTCATACCGGTCATAATAACGAAATAGTTTCAATCGTAGAAGAACTGCAAGAAGGCGGATACATAAAGGAAGGTAGTACAGGGAACCTTTTATTTTAAACAGTCTGAAGATGAGTATCGACAAGTTCGGACGTTCTCGCGTTGGGAGTGCAACAGCCCAACCACCACCAACTCGGATTGTTGAAACGTTTGACAAAACCGCCGATGGAGATTTCGATATCAAAAAAAGACGTTTGTGCAACGTCGGACCGCCTGTTGAAGATGATGATGGTGCAACAATCGGTCACGTTAAGAAAATGTTCGTAAAGCAAAGCGAGTTGAATAATAAATACTTACCGACGGTTTCACCGATGGACAACAACGCACTCTCCTTTTCAAAGAGGCGATTGTGCGATATCGCCGATCCAATTGTAAAAACAGACGCCGTAACTGTCGACTATTTACGGAAAAACCTTTTCGGTACAAATGAGAGAATTAACGCGAGAGGGTGCGCTATCGCAAAACTGGTGCACCAATTAATACCACAGATCTCACTACAAAGTCATACGTAGACAAATTGACAAATGGGATTTTAACGATTAAAAACGGTGTTGTGGATATCCAAAATAAGCGAATATGTAGAGTCGGTGATCCTGTCGAAAAGACGGACGTCGTTACTGTCAACTATTTACAAAAAAAACTTTTCGATGAAAAGCAAATAATTAATTTGCTTTTAACACGCGCACTATTTAATTTTTACAAATTTGTATTAAACATTAATGACAGCGCTAACAGAAACTTAAATCAAATATCGCTTATGCGTATATTAACCGCTGACAATCATCACCAAAGCGATTCTGCAAACACAGATCTAAATAGTAAAGATACAAAGGAGAATGAGGATGCGACAAAAAATATGGTGCGTCCTCCAATCGCTGATAAGACAATGAAGAATGATGATGTGAATAAAAATATGATACGTCTCCCGGTTTCGGAGGACGAGGATGTGACAAAAAATATGGTGCGTCCTCCGATCACTGATAAGACATTGAAGAATGAGGATGTGAATAAAAATATGATACGTCCCCCGGTCTCGGATGATGTGAATAAAAATATGGTATGATTGTCGAACATGGATCCAATGTAAGATGGTAGAATGTTGTAAACAAGTTCATTGTCTATCCGACATGGCAAGAGTGAGGAGGTCAAAATGTTCTCCCGTTCAAAAGGGTAAGGTGAGAAGATCTAAACGAATAGCCAGTCTTAAACGAGGTGGTGGACTGTTAACAACTCTAACAGCAGGAGCTGCAGGAGCGTTAGGATCCTATATCGGTGATAAAGCATTAAAAGGTGTCAAAAAGGTGGTGGGTACGGTCGTAAACAAAGGGGTCGATTTATTACCGATAGAGTTACATATTCCGGGATATCAGTACTGCGGACCTGGAACGAATTTAAAAAAACGATTAAAGAGAGGCGATCCCGGTGTAAACAAGTTGGACGCCGCTTGTAAAGAACACGATATCGCATACGCAACGTACAGCGACAACGAAAGAAGAGCGGCTGCAGATCGTAAATTAGCCGATAGCGCTTGGGAAAGAGTTAAAGCTAAGGATTCGAGTATCGCGGAAAAAGCTACGGCATTGGCGGTTACAAACGCGATGAAATTAAAAGCAAAGTTCGGCGGTGGAAGAGTACGAAGACGAAGAAGACGAACAAAAAGGAATAATATAAAACGCCTTGTCGAAATGATGAAACGAAAAGCGGACGCTGCAGGGCAGGGATTATACCTTAAGCCCTACCCTTTGACGGGATCGGGGATGGGCGGTAAAAAAAAAACGTCGTCGCCGTCGTCGTCGTCTCCAATAAAGGGAATACCAGTGCGACCGCTATCAAACATAGAACTAATGTGGTACGCGAGAAGACTAAATATAACCGATTTTCGAGGGGTCTTCATGTTGGACGCATTACCTACACAACCGAAGATTAACGAAACTGCGATAGTTAATCTTGACCGCAGTACTGGTCATGGAACACATTGGGTATGTTATAGAAAACGTGGACGGATGGTGGACTATTTCGACAGTTTCGGTAATCTGCGTCCACCTAACGAATTGATACGTTATTTTCCACTCGATTCGATTATAAATTTCAATTATAACGCCAGACAGAGTATAAACACGGTTATCTGCGGTCATTTATGTCTTGAATTTCTCAGTCGTGATTCGTCAGCCTACAGGTAAACATGTTTTGCATAAGTGGAACTACGTCGTTCTTACACGCTACATTCTTTCCGCCATTGGATTTGTCTGATGGCGATTGGGAATTGGCGTTGATAAACTTAACCACATACAACTCGATTCCAAATGTCGAAGAGGGAATCAACAACACATTTACTGTTATACCAAAGAAACCTCAAAAACCGATTAAGCTGACACTAGCGACCGGATCGTACGAAGTGGATGATATCGCCAAACGCTTGAGCGATGAACTCAAAGACAAAAGCAAAATAGATTTACTTATGCGTCCGAATAACAACACGTTAAAATGCGAACATAAATGCAGCGCTGCCATCGATTTAACATCAACGGATAGTTTAGCAACGTTGTTGGGGTTCGAGAAAACTAATCTGACTGCGAATATATGGCACGAGTCATCGAAGCCAGTTGCCATTAACAACGTGAACACCGTACGGGTCGAATGCAACCTTATACAAGGCTCCTACACGAACGGATCAGAGGGACACGTGTTGCACGAATTCACGCTAAGCGTACCGCCTGGTTTCAAAATAATCGAATCGCCGAAGAATATAATCTATCTACCGGTGAATACGAAGAGCTTAGACGATATCGCTATAAAGTTTACCGATCAAGACGGAAAACCGATTAATTTTCGCGGTGAAACCGTTACGGTGAGATTGCATTTACAAAGGAAAACGAAGTAAAAAAAGAAAGCCAATAGATGGGGTTAATATACAACAGCGTTGGTACTAGTAGCGAAACGACACGCAAACCGATCAGTCGACGTGCAAACACCAAAGCGTTAACATCGCGTAACGTGTTGTTTCTTCGTAAACTTGGTTTTACAGTTTTGGTGAACAGTAATGGCAGGAGCGAATATGTTGGACGTCGGTGAAAGTGTTTCGTTCGATAACACGATCACACAGTACGAATATCATACCCATCTGCCGTACGCTTCGTCGACTTACAACAACAACGATGAAATCCGGATTCCGATACACCAACAAGATGTGTACACTTTACCGCATAAAAGCTATTTGATGGTCGAAGGTGCGTTAACTACTAAAGTAGGCGATAAAAAGGCAACGGAATCGTGGTTAACAAACAACGCGATACCGTTTCTCTTCGAAGAGATACGATACGAGATAAACGGTACGGAAATGTGTCGCGTACAAAAGCTAGGAATAACGACAACAATAAAGAATATTCTTTCGTTGCGTAAAAGCGAAGAAAATATTTTGGAAAATTTCGGGTGGAAGTTCAAAGCGTCGGATAAGTTCGATTTGGAAGAAAACACGGGAAGATTTTGCTTCTACGTACCGCTGCGTATGCTTATGGGTTTCGCCGAAGACTACAGACACATAATATTGAACGTCAAACAAGAATTGGTTTTGCTTAGATCTTCCAACGACGTGAACGCATTAGTGTCTTCAAAAGAGGCGCCTGATTCCAAGTTGAAAGTGACTAAGATAGCGTGGAAAATTCCGTATGTTCACGTTGCCGATACGATGCGATTGCATTTGTTGAAGGTAGTAGAACGAGATAGACCGTTAGCTATTGCTTTTCGTACATGGCAGATCCACGAATATCCGGCTCTACCACAAACAAACATACATTCATGGACGGTAAAAACATGTGCGCAAACGGAGAGACCGAGATACGTGATATTCGGTTTACAGACCGACAGAAAAGATAAAGCTACAAAATCATTGACGAACTTCGATATGTGCGAGTTGGTAAACGTTCGTCTGTATTTGAATTCGCAGTACTATCCGTACGACAATCTACAGGGAGATGTGAATATGATGTATGAAATGTTCGCCAGCTTTCGGTCCGGGTATTATAACAAACCGCAGGACGAATGTCCCGCTTACAGTTTGGCGGATTTCAAGACCAGTGTACCGTTAATAGTTATCGACTGTTCCCGTCAGAACGAATCGCTTAAAACAGGAACAGTAGATGTACGTATCGATTTCGATACTAAAAACAATATACCGGCCAACACGACTGCCTACTGTCTCATTATACATGATAGCATCGTCACGTACACTCCGCTCAGTGGAATAGTGAAAAAACGTATGTAATGCCGGTGGTATTTGAGATGGATCAATTAGGTGGTGGACGGGGAGAGGAAGGTAAAAAGCAAATATTAGCTACGTGGCGACAGTTTACGAAATGGTTGATAACATTTAGCATATTTAAAACGGGTATTGCAGTTGGAATAATCGTAACACTGTTACTGGGTGACTTTTCGCATGAATCTTGTACAACGATCAAACCGATACGGTGTAGAGTGACTTTTTCTACACAATCACCGGTTAACATACCGTTAGTATGGTGTAATTCATCGTCTGTGGAGGTGTTGTCCATTTTTTACAACGCTACCGTATCACCACCATCATCTTCAAAAAACCTGTCTGCTGACGTAGTTAGCAACATCACTACATCGTTACCTTCAGCGAAGACGACAGTATTACTAAAGGTAAACATCGACAAAACCGCATTGAAGAGGAAAAACATAGTGAATGTAACGACATCATTACCTTCAGCGAGGACAACAGTGTTACCAAAGGTAAACGCTACCAAAATCTCATTACGTAACATGACGTTACATGCACATGGTGATGATGACTATGATGGTCCTCTAAACGAGGAAGAAGAAGATGTGGAGGGGGTAACCCCCACCACTTCTACTTTGAAAGTATAAAAAGGCTTAATCCGACTGCACGCATACAAATCAGTAGTTGTTGAGCATCCGTCATGGAAGGAAGTGGTGTATATTCGCCAGACGACGTTCAATCGTTTCTATTCATGAACGATTCTTTGCATAACATCAATCACCATCCTGAAGTTACGAAACCGACTGAGAAGGAGGTTAAATCGAAACCAACGAAGATCCGCAAAAGGAGAAATCCGCGTAAAAAATCTTATGATAAACCTTCTTCAGTTGAACACACGATCACAAAGACCAAGACCAATAAGAAGCAGAAGAAGAAGGACAAAAAGAAGGCGGATAAGGGGAACGAAGGGATATCCCCCACCAACATTGTGATTTCATAGACATCGTTGGTGGTTACATATCGCCATCCTCATACACGGATGAGCGATCGTCATGGAAGGAGTTATCGAGTATCACGGCTTTCTCGGCAAACGAGGTGAGTTTATAGTTAAAGAACTTGCTGTTGTCGGTGATGGAAACTATATGATTCTTCACTTTCGATCACCGTACCCAAAGTCTGAGTTGACATCTAAATACAAACGGATGGTCGGATGGTTGGAGAGGAATTTTCACAAAATCGATTGGAATTACGGCGAAGTCGTATACAACGACGATATCATGAAGGCGTTATGTTCGCAGTTTGCAACAATACACACCAAAGGGTTGGAGAAAGTGGAATTTTTGCGACGGTTTCATAACGATGTTCGTCAGATACCGGACAGCGCACCGAAACCTAATTCAAATTATATCGTAAATTGTCCGTACCACACGCACAAGGAGAGTGGAAAATGTGCGTTACAAACCGGTTGTTTCTACATGGAGTGGTTGAAGATGTGTAAAAAGCCGTTGGATCTGGTGAGAGAAGCCGATCGATTGCGATCGTTTGCGAACACAAACGCGGAAAACAAAGAGGAATTGGCAAAAAACGGTTATTACTATTCCTTCAACGAATTGTGTGTAAAATGTTGTTGGTGTAACGAAAGGATGGATGTGCATCACCACTCAACTCGTTGTCAAAACTGCATCAAGGAAAACGTACCGCTTTCGTTTGAATATGTTGTTCCACGTCGAATACCGCTGTAGAGCTCAGTCTGCTGCAAGATGTTGATGAAAAAAATAAAAAATAAAAAAAAAATAAAAAAAAAATTAAAAAAAATATAAAAAAAGATTCGAGTGTTTTACAGTAGGCCTATTGGGGAGAGATTTCACTCATGTAAAAAAAAAATCTCAACGCGCCACGGTTGCTACCTCGTGGGTGGTGTGGAAACGTAATCGTTTTTTTTAAATTTAAAATAACAAGCGGGAAATAACAGGAAGTACAGGGTCCATAGCACTGATAAGGTATATATATTTGTCGCTCTGCTCACTACATCATTCATTTCACAACACAGCTGCACATCAGACGAACATGGGTGAGAGAACATCGACATCATTCGAACTTGCTAAAGCAAGAGTGGTTACCAGTATTAGAAACTTGGTGCGTAGTATCTCAAGTGTGAAGGGTGCAGATGTACCCTTTTTAAAATCGCTTAGTGAGGCATTAAGAAATGTGAAATGTGTAGTAGAACGAGGTGTTATACGGGATGAAGATTTGACCAGTACACTGCGATGTAAAATATGTCTGATTGGACGTGTAGGAGCAACGATACTACCGTGTGGTCACACATTCTGCATAGATTGTGTACGGTATTTAATACAACACAACCTTCCATGTGGGATGTGTAGACAAGCGGTGACTGGCTATATAAAAATCTATTTCAACTAGTCACCTCACCGTCTTTCCCAAACTGTCCTTTTCAGGACAACAACACATTACACAAACAACACAAAATTACACGCGTAGACAAAACAAAAAACACTTTAAACCCCCATACAATAAATTGTAACTAATTATTGTTTTTTTAATTTAAAAAAAAAACGATATTTATTTACATTTATTGAATGTAGTGGTTCCAAGGCCCGTGACACGATATGATATTGGATTTATCCACTATCAATTGTGTTACAAACGGTGAGGAGAGTGTTTTATAGTAAACCTATTTTTTCCCCTTGAAAAACCTTCCGATGTGTAATTCCATCCGCAGTTTAGCGATGGACGTTGACATAGCCGCATCGGTGTGGACGATTAGATTTTTTCCAAATCGTCGCGTAAGAACGTTGCGTCATCTTATGAAACTTACAATTGCTGCGTTTCCTCACGCAACAAGTATTACCGCAGACATACACCGTTTCAATACGGTTAGAGTGGTTTTCAATTACGACGCTACTTACGCTGAACTTCACGACGGTTTACAAGAATATTTAGACAGTTTAAAAATAGATACTGTAGACGGATTGTGTAGACATTGTATTCATTATAGTGACGACCCGATATAGCAGCGATGAAAACGTTTAGCGATTCGGTAAACGAATTGAGGTTTATTGCATCGTATATTTGCAAATATTGTTTTATGATGCTTACCATCCACTACGATGTTAATGATGAAATACATGCTTTCGATTGTAAGAAATTCGACTACTGCGGTCGTGGTCTACCAGAATACTTATGTTCGTGCGAATTGATTATTGAAAACGTGAAAAGAATGCACGCTATGGTACGTGCAAATAAATACGAAGTGTTATGGGAAAGTCCGTTCGCCTGTACAGTTATCGATCGTAACGAACTCTATCGGTTGTTTTGCAAAATTGTCGTGGAAATAGGGGGTAAGAAGGTAAATCACACTTGCAATTGCCATTCGATTGTGAGCACTGCGAATGTTAAGATGGACACCGTAGCATTTATTAACGTTTTCAACGATGAATATTGTTTTCTAAAGAAGATACCGTTCAGGAGGTTGACCGATCTTGATATCGGTGTGAGCTACGTACTGTTGGAAATGAGAAAGATATTTACTCAATACGGCGAACTCCGTATTTGCGTAATATTGTTCGACAGCGAATCGGATGAACCGGACAGCTTTCAAACCTTATTACCAAAGACGTATACAAACAGATTTACCGACGATGAATTGAACGTTGTAAAAAATCATTCGATGAAATTAACTTATTATGGAAAGAAAAAACTCGCCAACGGTGACGTTGACGAGTTCAACGAGGATATAAAAATCAGTTTGTAAAATTTTGCACGAGTGTTTGTAGGCCTATTGGGGAGAGATATCACTCGCATAAAAAAAATCTCAACGCGCTGCAGTTGCTACCTCTTGGGTGGTGTGGAAACGCAACTCAAACAAATGTATTTTTTTTTTTTTTTTTTTGGTGGTGGTAAATGTTTGTTTATTTGTGATTACTGTTTTATAAGGAAAATATAATTTTTAATTGGCACGTGGGATTATTTATCGTGACGATAACAATAAAAAAAAATATTTATAGCGATGATAAGAAATAAAAATAATTTATGGCTTTGATAAGAAAAATAATTGGCTCAACCAGATGTTGTTAAGCAATTAAAATAAATATTGATAAGAATAATTTATGGCTTTGATAAAAAAAATAATTGGTTCAATTCGCGGAATTAATTATAATGACGATAACAATAAAAAATTATTTGTAGCGTTGATAAGAAATAATTGGCTCGACTGGATGTGATTAGTAGATAAGAACTTAAAATAAAAATAATTTATGGCTTTGATAAGAAAAAATAATTGGCGATTTAAAATAAAAAATAATTTATGGCTTTGATAAAAAAAAAATAATTGGTTCAATTCGTGGAATTAATTATCGTGATGATAACAATAAAAAATTATTTATAGCTTTGATAAGAAATAATTGGCTCGACCGGATATGATTAGTAGATAAGAACTTAAAATAAAAATAATTTATGGCTTTGATAAGAAAAAATAATTGGCTCAACCAGATGTTGTTAAGCAATTAAAATAAATATTAATTGTCGATTCTTGGAATACCGATTGCGGATGTTGATAAGCAGATGTGTGGGTATAAATAGCCATTTGTAATCGCTCTAGTCTCATTCTAAAGCTAACGTTTGAAGAAATAACATCATCATGACTGACGGTAACAGAAAAGATTTTCTTCATCATTTGAATAAGCGACTTGTTGCAACCAACGTATAGACGAAGAGCGTTGGTGATCTTACGATTGGGAAACCGTACGAGGTTGTATGGTTAAGGAAAATCGCTACACGTTATGGGAAGAGCATATTATGTCGCTTACGTGAAGGTGAGGAAGAACAACCATTTAACGTTTACTTGCCGAGACGGTTTGCGGAAACATTGAAAGAGGACGAATTTGACACAATAACTGAAATGAAGCTGAAACTCGTCTTCAAAGGACGCATCGGAAAAGCCTTCGATGTGGTATTCGAGTAATACCAGGTAGCTATTCAAACTGTCCTTTTCAGGACAACAACACATTAAACAAACAACACAAAATTACACATACATACACAAAACAAAAAAACACTTTAAACCCCCATCAATAAATTTGTAACTAATTATTGTTTTTTTAAAAAATGTTTTCTTTTAAAGTAAACAAGATAGAAAACGATATTTAGTTACGTTTATTGAATGTAGTGGTTCCAAGGCCCGCGACACGATCTGGTAATAGATTTATCTACTATCGGATTTTGTTGCAAATGGTGAGGAGAGTGTTTAACAATAAATTGAAAAATTGTAGCTTCAAATCATACAAAATGCACTTGTCAGGATATCACCATACCTATCAGATGAATTTTTTTCGAATTGTGGAGGGGAGGTTGTGACATTCTGATTCGTTGATAGCAGGGTGTGGTAGTTGTGGTGGTGGGGAGGAGCTTATAAATACAGTGTAACTGAGTGAAGCAGTTTATTCGTTGAGAAACGTTCGAGTTGTAAACATGATTCAGTTTAGTGAAGAAGATGTACGCGTGCGCGTTGGTGACCAACAACTGACGACTATGTGTTTTAAATTAAAACACAGTTACGTATATATTGTCGATTTATCTGATTATGATTTTGATAAAAACGGTGATAACTTGACCATAAGAGTGGTGTTCAATGATGATGATTTTGGATATGGACGAAAATATTATTGTGAATTTGAATGCGGTGAACAAGCTATCGCACTTATTCACAGCAAAGAAGTACTGTTTTCTGGATTCTACGGTGACGACGGTAACGTAAAGGCGTTCAAATTAAATCGTTCGTCGAATATGAAGTTGAATGCGTCCGTGTTAAAAAATCTCAATACGTCGCATCGAAAAAATAACGTACTCGCTGTAAACGTGTTTGCTGCAAACGAAAGAAGAAGTGTAACAGCTAATGTAGCGACGGACGGAGGACTTTTCTTCAGAGGTCGTGATGAGGTAGATTGTTCTGCCGATGGTTGTGACGATGATACCCAACCGCTGTTGGTGGCGTACGACACAAATGAAAATTCAGAATTCGATTACGTTAAAACCAATCGATATATGAAAGGACGTCACATCGCTTCTGTTTATTTTATTTTATACAAGAATACGAAACGCAAAGAAGAGTATAAAGAAAACCGTCAACGATTTTTTTAATTTCTACGATGTTTAAATAAGTCCTTTTAAGGACTACAACATAAATTAGAGTTATCTTGGGATTTTTTTTTTGTTTAACATAGATGTTCTTTCTTGTAAAGAAGTATCATGAAGACGTTTCTTAAGATATATATATATAGTCGAGTGTTTTGTAGGCCTACTGGGGAGAGATATCACTCTAAAAAAAAAAAATCTCAACGCACCGCGGTTGCTACCTCTGGGGTGGTGTGGAAATGCAACAACACTCTAAACCCCCATACAGTAATGTAAAACTATTTTTTAGAAATAAAATTTAGTTGATTGGCATTACTGGATGAAGGTTCCAAGGCCTGCGGTGTAACCCGACGTCAGATTCACCATCTTTTGTCGAATTACACCTGCGAATGGTGAGGAGAGTGTTCCAACACATAAATTCATTTCATAACTTTTTTTTTTCCTTTTACAGATCCAGACACAACCGGATTTAACCAGTTACAACAACTCAAGTCACTTTTGTATTAGTGATCCGATAATTATTAAAAAAAACATTTTCCTTATCGCATCCGCTCTTATTAGAGACGACGTTCGAGTTCGCACGTACGCACTAACGGCTAGTGCGCATGCGCCGATTCGAATTCCAACGCTGCGATTGGTCAATCGGACAACTTCAGACCACGTCGGTCCCACAATTCTTCAGTCGAGCGCCGCATCTCGCACGGTAAACACCTCTACGTCACTCCGCTGACGCACGCACGCAAACACAGCCGCCACCGCCTCCCGGTGCACGATCCACGACGAGAACCTCTCTCCGTCGCGGTAACGCCTCCCGACGCCATCGCCTGGACGACCAGGATCATCCTCGAGGTACGTCTATATTCACTTGTGTGTATATGTATGTGTGTGCGCGTGTGTGTGTGTGTTTGTGTGTTGCAGCAGACATCGCCGCCACCGCCTCCCGGTGCACGATCTACGACGAGAACCACGCGGTAACGCTTCCCGACGCCATCGCCTGGACGACCAGGATCATCCTCGAGGTACGTCTATATTCACTTGTGTGTATATATATGTATGTGTGTGCGCGTGTGTGTGTGCGTGTGTGTTTGTGTGTGTGTGTCGTAGCAGACATTACCGCCACCGCCTCCCGGTGCACGATCTACGACGAGAACCTGTAACGCCTCCCGACGCCATCGCCTGGACGACCAGGATCATCCTCGAGGTACGTCTATATTCACTTGTGTGTATATATGTATGTGTGTGCGCGTGTGTATGTGTGCATGTGTGTTTGTGTGTGTGTGTGTACAGACTGATGTTACGTTAAAATTCACAGCTTACGTAGAACATTTTTCACTCATTACATCAGGGAGTCACCGCAGCCGATTGGTTTAAGGCGTCAGTCGGTCGCGTCCCGTCATGACCGGGTTCGAATCCTCTAGCCGACAGAATTTTTTTTCACTTTAAATATTATTTATTTAATTCAAATCGACCGCCACACAACAGTGATACCAACCTTTGAAATATTTCTTCAATATATAAACATGTCAACAAAAAATAAATCAAGTTGGTAACACTGACTCGCTGTCGACACAAAATAAATCATGTTGGCAACACTGACGTGGTACTGGCGCCAATCCAAGATGGCCGACCACCGCCATCTTGAATTAATGACGTCAGTAGTGACGTTTCAAGATGGCGGACGGTCGCCATCTTGGAATCCAAGATGGCGGACAGCCGCCATCTTGGAAAAAGGCGACAGTACCACCATTTCCGTACTACTGCTGTGCTTTTATGGCTTTAAAATAAATAATCTTACTTCATCAGATTTTAATAAAATGAAATAACAACCTCGTATGAAGAATTAATTGTGCAGCAACAATTGCTGACCTCTAAAATATAGACAGAAGGCCGATTACGCATTTATTGATAAACACAAGCTAAATAATTCACATTCACATATATAGATGATTTATGTGTTCTTGTTTTAGATAGCTACCGCCGTGTCCCTGCTTCAAAATCCTATTTCCTTATTAGAAAACTCTGTACACGAATGTTAAAATTCTCAGTCGCTGATGTATGTGTAGTTTTCACTTTATGAACCAACACTGCATTATTACATCGCTACTAAATCAACATGAAGTCTCAGTATTGTCGTATGTAAAACTTTGAGTTCTTTATTCTGATGAACGCATGAGTGGGTTGAACATTTAAGAAGCTCAGAATTTAACAATTTTAAACTCAGATGTGATTATGACTAGTAAACAGACGAAGTTTGATCCGATGTAAATTTGTAACCAATAAGTATAAGAAAAACACAATATAAAAATCAATTAAAACGTGTTGAGATTCAAGTTATTTTATTACAAAATTATTTACGCAGAAAGAAACACAAGTTTCCATACGAAAAGAATTAAGAAAAAGTTACACGGAGATTCAGTTTACACAGAAAGAACAAAAATCGCGGAAAAAACACTATTCTCCGCATGCTTTAGCGTTTACGTATCACAATTTATTGGTATAGCAAATTACAATTTCAATAAATTATTAAAAAAAAAACAAGTTTGTGAAACGTTTCGTTAGTATATATTAAAATATGGAATTTTAACTTTAAATCATGTTAACTGATTATGTCATCAATTAAATAATTTCGATGAATATTTTGTAGATAGTAAACCTTTTAAAAAGCGAATGATGTTTCCTTACTCGATTGTTCAAAAATAATTTTTAACAGCATAGTTTTATAATAAAAATTAAAAAAAGATCACCATTAATAAAACTGGATGGATGGTCGAAAATAAAGCGATGTTAACGAAAACAGGGATTGCTTTAAAAATCTTCAGCCAGCCGTTTGCTTTGTTTCATCAGCTTAGCTTTCTCTTGCAGAATATTAGAAAATATCTTTATAAATATATCTATAAATAATTTTATTAAGTTATCCATCAATCTCTATGGTGTGGGGGTAGCGTTTCGGCCTTTCATCCGGAAGTACCGGATTTAAATCGTTTTCATGATATCCAGCGTAAAGTAGAAACATTCCACGGCGAAAAACACATTTTTTTAGGTTTGATGTACAGTAACATTGTTAAATGCGTAAATCTTATCAAAACTTGTAGAAAATTTAATTCTGAGAAAATTTATGAAATAAAGTCTATGAAAAACCAAAAAAAAGAACACAAAAATGTATTATTAAAAACAAAAAAAACAAAACTTAACAGAAAGATATTATGAATTCAAAAAAAATTAAAAATACCTGTTTTTAGTGGAATAGATTTAGATCTTTGAAAGATTAGGTTGGCAACACTAATCGTATGATTCGAGATTAATTTGAATACTCATTGCTGTTATAAAATTGTGGTTACTTCTTAAAAATAAACGTTAGGCTCAACTTCCTACAAAGTACAGTAAGGAGGACATTACATCTCGTGGATTGCATCCTTATCACATTTCAAGTTCAACACTTCCCTCTAGCTTGTTGACCATGTGAGACGACGACTGGAGTTTTGTCAATGAGGTTAACAATAATCACCACTTAATTCTGTTCATACTATTTTCGGACGAAAATACTTCGTGATTTCAAAGTTCAGAGACTTTAACTTTGAAAATGAAATTGTTTAGCATTATACCGTATTGCAAAAATATTTGAATGAATTCAAACACCAGTTGCCGATAAAATATTATTAGTAAAAGGAATTATAAAGCAATGAAAAATTAGATAACTATCAAAATATAAAATGTTTGATAGTTATAATTCAGCTATACAATTTGAAGTGGTGTTTGCACACGGTTGAAGGGTTTTACAGATGTTTTGTTATTGTATGCATAAATCTCTTATTTTAATTTTAAGAAATGTCTTAAAACTGTATTTTTAATTTATTTTTATCAAGTAGTTATGTAAGATAAATTAAATATTTCTTATTATCTTAATTTCTATATTGTTACTCTGTTTGAAGAAGAAAATTAAAAACAACGGGAAGAAAATATTAAGGTAGCAGTGACATGTGTGATAAAAGCAGTAGAGGTGTTTTCATATTATTTGAGTCTCGATACAAAATTTATTTGCAGCATTAATAATTTTAAGGGCTTAAGTATCTGTGTACACCTACCACACACCTACCCCCCACACACATACATAACCCTTCTTCTTATACAAGAAGTTTGTCTTCTAGGAGAATAGCTTTATTTTCTACTTATGTTTCTTAGAACTAATATTACAATTTGAAGATGACACAATTCATTCAGTAAATTTTTTCCTTATCAGTGTAAATCAAACACCATCTCACTATGTACCTATGGTTTAAAATAAATCAAAACTTTAATAAAAAAAAGGTAAATGGGTAAAGTGATTTTCAGATCTTTATTAAAATTTGATGCATTCATATTCTCTATATATTAAAAATATATTTAAAAACTTTCATTAATAGTTTCTTCATTATATACCATGCCTTTTTAGTTATTCATTACTGTATAAATAATATTTTTAAAACCAAAATGTGCAATTGGTGAAGTTAATTTAAGTGGGAAAGTAAATTAGTTTTGAGGGATTTATTACTGAAATTGCTAATGATTTATTCAGAAAAGTTACACTGACATCATTCTAAAATTTGACGCTGTGATAAGTTAATAGTAATTAATGATCTACTGAAATATTTAGTCTAATAAGTATATTTTAGTCATCAACAAGAGTATCTCAACCCTTGGGAATGACCAACCACTTTATAACTTTGCATATTATAAATGTTACAAAATGTTTAATTTTCAGGACTAACTGTTATGGTGAGCATTTCATTATATTATAGAGGAAATTTAGGGCAATTTCTGCCATGTTTACAATTTACATTGTGACATGGCCCAAAGGATATAAGAATGGATTATTTTGTACAATCTTATTTGGTAAGTTATAAATGACGAATGGCATGAAAATGTTATTCATTTTACTGCTGTAAACAGTTAACAAATGATAAAACCCAAGTGAACTATGTTCCACTGTCTGCTTTCTCTTTGTCAAAATGTCTACATGTCTCTTTATCTTTCTCATTCCAACAGGTAAAATTCACATGTTATACAACATCATTAATCATAAAATGTACTTCGTGATTTCAAAGTTCAGAGGCTTTAACTTTGAAAATGAAGCAGAATGTCAGAGCAAATTCTGTTATGAAACAATAAAATACTTCATGAAAATGTCAGTTCTATCCTGGATGTGTTGGTATTAGTAAACATTTTTTTTCTATCTAAAATTTTTTTTTTTTTGTCTTCAGTTATTTGACTGGTTTGATGCAGCTCTCCAAGATTCCCTATCTAGTGCTAGTCGTTTCATTTCAGTATACCCTCTACATCCTACATCCCTAACAATTTGTTTTACATATTCCAAACGTGGCCTGCCTACACAATTTTTTCCTTCTACCTGTCCTTCCAGTATTAAAGCCACTATTCCAGGATGCCTTAGTATGTGGCCTATAAGTCTGTCTCTTCTTTTAACTATATTTTTCCAAATGCTTCTTTCTTCATCTATTTGTCGCAATACCTCTTCATTTGTCACTTTATCCACCCATCTGATTTTTAACATTCTCCTTTAGCACCACATTTCAAAAGCTTCTAATCTTTTCTTCTCAGATACTCCGATTGTCCAAGTTTCACTTCCATATAAAGCGACACTCCAAACATATACTTTCAAAAATCTTTTCCTGACATTTAATCATTAATCTCTTCGTATACACACTCTACCTCATCATCATCATGGGCGCTTGTAGGCATATAGACGTTAACAATCGTTGTCGGTTTAGGTTTTGATTTTATCCTTATTACAATGATTCTATCGCTATGCGTCTTGAAATAATCCACTCTCCTCTCTATCTTCTTGTTCATCACGAAACCTACTCCTGCCTGCCCATTATTTGACGCTGAGTTAATTACTCTAAAATTACCTGTCCAAAAGTCGCCTTCCTCTTCCCACCGAACCTCACTAATTCCTACTACATCCACCTTCATCCTACCCATTTCCCTTTTTAAATTTTCTAGCCTATCAACCTTTTTCAAGCTTCTATCATTCCACGCTCCGACTCGTAGAATGTTATTTTTTAGTTTTCTGGTGAACCCTTCCTTAGTAGTCCCCACCCGGAGATCCGAACGGGGGACTATTTTACCTCTGGAATATTTTACCAAGGAAGGCGCCTCCATTATTGTTGTGTGAAAATGCAGAGAGCCACATTTTCTTGGAAAAAAAAAACAGCTGTAGTTTTCCATTGCTTTCAGCTGCGCAGTACTCAGAGGACTGAGTGATGTTGATATGGCCGTTTAAGTCATTGTGACTCACGCCCCTAACAACTACTGAAAGAGCTGCTGCCCTCTTTCAGGAATCATTTCTTAGTCTGGCTCTCAACAGATACCGCTCCGATATGGTTGCACCTTCAGTCCAGCTACTCTGTATCCCTGAGCAATCAAGCCCCCTCACCAACGGCAAGGTCTCATGATTCATAGAGGGGGATTTTTCTTCATCCAAACTATTTTGTTTTATGAAATTATTGCTCCAGGATGTGTTTTTCAAAATTTATGAAATAGTTTTCAAGTTAGTCAAAATAGGATAATTAATGTTTTCAGTAAAAACAGATTCTATTCCTATATAGAAAATATGAAAACTTAAGAGTGTCCAAATTAGAGAGTTATATATAAAAACTACTCCCTTACACTTCATAAAAAGTTAAAAAAAAACAATTTTTGAAATTTACACTCTTTTAACTCTAGTTGTAAAATGAAGGTCAACCATCTGGTGATTGAACCAAAAATGAAGACTTTATTAGAACAGAGACATTAGATGTACCTCACATTTAAAAATTCTTACCTTACATAATGCATTCAAAAACTAAGGTGAAAAAGGTTTGAAGATTTGACATATACAAGAAGAAATATTTAACCAAAAAAAAGAAATAAGCTGTTTTAGATTCTAATTGGAAAGAAGTTTTTTTTTAAATAGTTGTTAGGAATATAGTATTTATAGTAGTAAAAAATATCAAAAGGAAGACCAGAAGACAAGGAATGAAAAGCTTCTGCAACGTGATAGTAAAGAAAAAAGTTGATATTTGATTACTGTAATAAGGTTCAGAATGAAGACAATCTAAGTCAGAAGGAAAAGAAGGCTGTAGAAAATGATTACTAGAAGAAAAACTAGGTTGATTAGCCATGTAGTAAGACAAATTCAGAAGGTAAACAGGAGATAAAGGTTAACAAGCATAAAGAAAGAGAAAGAAAGAAAGAAAGAATTGTCACGTGTTCGTGGCTTGATCAGGATACTGAAAGATTGACAATTGAAAATGTTTATATAATTACAATTTATCAGTTTAAGAACATAAATAAAATAAGACAAATCAATAACAATAAAAACAATAAGAATAATAAACGACAATAATAAACAAATAATAATCACAGTAATCACAACCACAATAATAATAATAATAATAATAATAATAATAATAATAATAATAATAATAATAATAATAATAGATGTCAATAATAATAATAAACAGTAATTATATGCAGAACAGAATTTCACCAGGATTACAGTTTACAGTAATCACCAGGATTTATTTACAGGTAGTTAAATATTGAAAAGCATTGACAAAAGATATTAGCATGATTACTGTCTTAACATTTTTAACCTCTAGTCTTGTATTAACAACAATAGTACAATAGATAAGACAAGTATAACGTTCTTTTACTGCAAATACCTTTGCTGTTCACAAATAAAACTACCCTAACAATTTATGAATGAAATTTAGTACATTATCTCTTTCTTTTATAGTCTAACAGTAACTCACTAAACTACTTCTTGTTTTCATGTACTGGAATTACTTGTGATGTCACCTTAATTGCATCAAACTTTGTACATACCAGAAATTCGCTCCTTCACTGTCCTCCTTACAGAATCTCCTCGCAGGCTGACATCTCGCAGAACTCTATTGTAGCACCCTCCTGCAGACTCTCGTCGCAGACTCACATCTCGCAGAACTCTCCTCACAAACTGACTGTCAACTGACAGTCCCATGAATTCCTAACCTGGGTTTGGCAAATCTTCTCACAGAACAACATCTGTTTAGTGTGTCAGTCGACAGTATTACAAAGGATAATTGTTAAACAGACCTGTTACCTTTACTAAAGAGGTTTCTTTTAGTCCCTTTCTGGATTCTTCTCATTATTATATTTTTTACTACTTTCTTCTTAATTGGCAGGACCCCATTATACCGGTCTTGTTACAATATATTAAAACTAAAGATTACATTGTTAAGATTAAACATTATATTAAATTAATAATTGGAAATATATTTTATGATATGCACCAGAAAGATTTAATCAAAGTTACTGCTTAATATGGCTGCTCATTAATCTGCTTTGAAGAACTTTTTTTTACATTTTATAAACTAACCATGTTTATAAAATGGTTATATTACATTTATATTATATAATAATCACAAACAAAAAAATAGAAAATTGTTTGACATGAAATGACGAACATATTATAGTTGAATGATTATGTTCTAAATTTAATTTAAACCATTTTTGAGTATTTCTTCTATATTTTTAGATAATAAGGATAAAATCAAAACCTAAACCGACAACGATTGTTAACGTCTATATGCCTACAAGCACCCATTATGATGATGAGGTAGAGTGTGTATACGAAAAGATTGATGAAGCAATTAAACACGTAAAAGGAGACGAAAATTTAAAATAGTTGGAGATTGGAATGCAAGCATTGGAAAAGGCAAGGAAGGAAATATAGTGGGTGAATACGGGCTGGGCAAAAGGAATGAAAGAGGGGACCGACTTATAGAGTTTTGCACAAAGTATAATTTAGTAATTGCCAACACCCAATTTAAAAATCATAATAGAAGAATATACACTTGGAAAAAGCCAGGCGAAACTGCAAGGTATCAGATAGATTATATCATGGTTAAGCAAAGATTTAGAAATCAACTCGTCAACTGCAAAACTTACCCTGCAGCAGACATTGATAGCGACCATAATTTGGTGATAATGAAATGTAGATTGGGGTTTAAAAATCTAAAGAAAAGGTGTCAGATGAATCGGTGGAATTTAGAGAAGCTTGAGGAAGAGGAGGTAAAGAAGATTTTTGAGGAGGACATCGCAAGAGGTCTGAGTAAAAAAGATAAGGTAGTAAATGTAGAAGAAGAATGGGAGAATGTTAAAAAGGAAATTCTTAAATCAGCAGAAGCAAACTTAGGCGGAATAAAGAGAACTAGTAGAAAACCTTGGGTTTCAGACAATATATTGCAGCTGATGGATGAACGTAGAAAATATAAGAATGCTAGTGATGAAGAAAGTAAAAGGAACTATCGGCAATTAAGAAATGCTATAAACAGGAAGTGCAAACTGGCGAAAGAAGAGTGGATTAAAGAAAAGTGTTCAGAAGTGGAAAGAGAAATGAACATTGGTAAAATAGACGGAGCATACAGGAAAGTTAAGGAAAATTTTGGGGTACATAAATTAAAATCTAATAATGTGTTAAACAAAGATGGTAGACCAATATATAATACGAAAGGTAAAGTCAATAGATGGGTGGAATATATAAGAGTTATATGGAGGAAATGAATTAGAAAATGATGTTATAGAGGAAGAAGAGGAAGTTGAGGAGGATGAAATGGGAGAAACAATACTGAGATCTGAATTTAAGAGAGCATTAAAAGATTTAAATGGCAGAAAGGCTCCTGGATTAGATGGAATACCTGTAGAATTACTGCGCAGTGCAGGTGAGGAAGCGATTGATAGATTATACAAACTGGTGTGTAATATTTATGAAAAAGGGGAATTTCCGTCAGACTTCAAAAAAAGTGTTATAGTCATGATACCAAAGAAAGCAGGGGCAGATAAATGTTGAGAATACAGAACAATTAGTTTAACTAGTCATGCATCAAAAATCTTAACTAGAATTCTATACAGAAGAATTGAGAGGAGAGTGAAAAAGTGTTAGGAGAAGACCAATTTGGTTTCACGAAAAGTATAGGGACAAGGGAAGCAATTTTAGGCCTCAGATTAATAGTAGAAGGAAGATTAAAGAAAAACAAACCAACATACTTGGCGTTTATAGACCTAGAAAAGGCATTCGATAACGTAGACTGGAATTAAATGTTCAGCATTTTAAAAAAATTAGGGTTCAAATTCAGAGATAGAAGAACAATTGCTAACATGTACAGGAACCAAACAGCAACAGTAATAATTGAAGAACATAAGAAAGAAGCCGTAATAAGAAAGGGAGTCCGACAAGGATGTTCCCTATCTCCGTTACTTTTTAATCTTTACATGGATCTAGCAGTTAATGATGTTAAAGAATAATTTAGATTCGGAGTAACAGTACAAGGTGAAAAGATAAAGATGCTGATGATATAGTAATTCTAGCCGAGAATAAAAAGGATTTAGAAGAAACAATGAACGGCATAGATGAAGTCCTACGCAAGAACTAACGCATGAAAATAAACAAGAAGAAAACAAAAGTAATGAAATGTAGTAGAAATAACAAAGATGGACCACTGAATGTGAAAATAGGAGGAGAAAAGATTATGGAGGTGCTATATTGAAATGTGGTGCTATAGGAGAATGTTAAAAATCAGATGGGTGGATAAAGTGACAAATGAAGAGGTATTGCGGCAAATAGGTGAAGAAAGAAGCATTTGGAAAAATATAGTTAAAAGAAGAGATAGACTTATAGGCCACATACTAAGGCATCCTGGAATAGTTGCTTTAATATTGGAAGGACAGGTAGAAGGGAAAAATTGTGTAGGCAGGCCACGTTTGGAATATGTAAAACAAATTGTTAGGGATGTAGGATGTAGAGGGTATACTGAAATGAAACGACTAGCACTAGATAGGGAATTTTGGAGAGCTGTAGCAAACCAGTCAAATGACTGAAGACAAAAAAAAAAAAGAAGAAAAATAAACTGTTTTTGTCACTGGAATTACTAGAATACTTCTCAAATTAACTGATACGTATATTAATTTATTGAAGTGATTGATAATTTTATACATCCATGTCACATCTTAGGGGCTGATCAGTTGTAACTTATAAATAATTTGTGAATGTAACTCATTATGAATTAATTGATGAATTTGAGTAATTTATTTTCTTGAAGATCTGACTTGGATTCAGTTATTATCACAATCAAGTGATTTTGATATGAACTGATGTCTGGCCAAATACTTAACTGATGAAACTAATAGTACAAGTTTTATAAACATTGGTGGTCAACAGATTTATGTCCTACCATATGTTTATTCACTATAAATTATAAATTATTTTTAGCAATAAACTTTTTCCCAAGACTCTTCTCTAATATAAAGTAAAATATCATCAGCAAAAATAATATATTACTATGTTCTAATTCTAAAGTCAAAAGGTCATTTGCATAGATTATGAATAAAACTGATTCAATTATGATTCCTGAATCAACTACTGTAATCAATTACAGTGTTATACCACATTGTAAGCAGCAGCAATGACTAACTACATTATCCGACTTTAAAGATTGCATTATATTAGTCAGATAACATCTACACCATAGAAGAGTTACTTCCATAGTTCCAAACTTTGGTGAAACAGTATCAAAAGACTTTGTTAACAGTGAAAAAAGCAACATTTTATTTTGGTCTATAACTATCGATGTGTTGGAAATTATTATCAATAGCTTGTATGCTGATGTTATGAAATACATACTGTTATTTTGATATTTATTTTTTTCCAGATAAGTCTTCAGCTGATATCACTGGTCAACAAACTTTAATTTTTTGTTTTTAAATGAGAGTGAATGGCTGTTTCTTATAGTATTTTTTTATGCTGATTTCATATATGTTAATGAGTTTTTTGTAGCAGGCTCAGTTTTTTGTAACTGAAATTTCTTTTGAAACAAAAAAATGTATGGTGAACGTAATATGACAATACATTACACGCATTTTTTACCCTCCTAAAATATATTTCTTTTGGATTTTCTGCTGTAGGAAGATTCCTCGTTAGATTCCAACAGTAGTCAGTTAACATTTTTAGGTTCCATTTTCCCTGGTATTGTGTTTCATTGTAGATATCTTTTGGTGAAAGTGTTCTCCATGTTCATCACTGATAGTGTCAAGGTTGTTAGGGGAAAATCCAAATATGAATGTAAGAAATGGATTTTGAGTGACATGTTGCACCCATGTTCTTTGTAGTTTTGAAGGAGTTCACTTATAAGTTCTCAGTAGTTAGTGGCCTTATGGTTTCCAAGGACGTTGTTTACCACATTTTGAAATGATTTCTATGCAGCAACCTCCAACTCATTCAAACATTCTTCAAACACCAGATCACCCATTAGTTTTCATATTTGAGGTCCAACAAATCTACCTTCCTTTATGGTCGCTTATATTAGGGAATTTGTTTTTTAAAAACTGAAACCCTGCACCACTACGATGCATTGCTTTTAAAAAATTTTTGAATAAATCTAGCTTAATGTATAATGGCAGAAGATACACTTTTTCTGGTTTTACTAATACCTGACTGACAACATTCTTCTCTCTTATAATTAGTACCTCTCACTTTGACCACTGCTCTTTTATGTAATGGTTTTTCCTGTCCCTGTTGTTCTACTCATACAAAAAGCAGCAGAACTTAGTGCATCCAAGTAAAAGTGCTGTTACTTACAGATCTCCACAAATATGTCATAAATATTTCTCATACTGAATTCGGCTCAATACAAGTTTTATAAGACTCTTTCACGTGAATAGCATTTGCTAATGGTATTGATGGGTATTTATTTCTAATGTGAAGTAGAATAGCTTTCAAAAACTAAGCTTTAACAACTCAATAAAAAGCTACCATTCATCAGGATGGTATATATGTCCCAAAGCTTTCAGTAAAGAGTCCATATCATTAGAGTATACTAAGTTTTTGTACTAAGAAATGTTCAAATTCTCACTGTTTGTCACGGAAAGCAGTTATTTTAGTGTTTGGTTATAAAAGATGTCATCCTTTCAATCTTGATGACAATATTTCTGCTTTATTCTTTGATAAATTTAGATCACAAACCAGATCATTTAATTCTGACTGATTAATTAAATGGGCTTACTCAGTATATCTATTTTCTAAAAAGTTTGGATCTCTTTCTTCATTGACTGATAAGTCAGCACAAGATTCGACATTTTCATCTTCATCTAAATTCCACATTTTTGGTGGTACTGGAATTGGAAACTCTTGACTATCTGGCACTGGCTGCATGGCAGAAGAAATATCAGGGTACTTAACAGTAAGTCTGGTTTTAGTCCAGATATCTTTATTACACAAAAATAACAGTCTGTGGTGTGACCCTTTGGTTCTCTCCAAACCATTGGAATTGGAAATGGCATGTGATGAGATCCATTTAGCCAACCAGTCAACAATATTGCACAAGAGATGCAGTAAGTATGAGGAGCCCAAGATTTGTCCTGATCACTTAATTTACATCCAAAATACAGTTCATGTGACGTTTTTATTAGTGGAGTTATATTTCTTTTCTGAGACTTATCACAGATGCAACAGAAATTGTTTGGATGATTAATGCAACTGCGAGACATAGTTAATACATTACAATAAGTAATATTGTTTAAAAGGAAATACTTTATAAACACATTAATTTAATAAAAATACTCACTTTACTGAACAACATAACCCACAAATATGAAAACCAGCAACAAAATTGATTATTACACACACTTGCACCTACCTGAATAAGAATTAAAAATATTTCTCTAGTCTGCATGACAGTTTATAACTAAATATAATAATGGCAGAATTAACTAATGAGTGTGTTGTGATAAGTTTATAGCAAGATGAAAATAGGAAGAATGAGTCACATTCTTATTCATTTTAATTAGTGTGTAAATAATAAACTTAATAACTAATGTATAACAAATCAATGTGACAACAATTAAGGCACTGTAATAAATAAACAAAAGCTATTTAGTTTATAGATAATATAATAAAATATGTTCACAAAATGCTATGCTTATGGAGTTCATGCGTGATACTACCTGAAAATAAGAATGGTAATTTAAAAAAAACTAAGCCTGGTAGAAGAACTCTGATTTCATATTTGAAATCAGCATGAAAAATACTATAAGAATCAATTATTCACTCTCATTTAACAAAATTATTGTTGATTAGTGTATTTTACATATTTTTTCTAATATTTTAGCTAATTTTGAAATTGATTCTGTAGTTTTTAACTGAAGTTCTACCATCCTTTTTGTAAATCAGTAATTCAAGAGTACCTTTAAATTTTTTTGAGAAAATATCTTGCTCTAAGCTTAAATTAATAAATAAATTTAAGGGCTTAAGTACACATTTTTTATTGAGTTAATAAATAATTATAGCAGTAATATCATCATATTCTGTGTTCCTGTTAATATTAAATTGGTTTGAATACCCAACAACAGTCTGGGAAGTAACTGGTTGGAAAGAGTTCATGCTGTATTCAAGGGACATTGTATTCAATGTCTCTTGGGTCAGGTTAATCTGCTAAGTGCAAGTGACTAATGTTTTTGCTACATTTTTCCCTAAAGTTGTAACAAAAATAATTATTAAATATATTTTCAGAATAAAAAGATTCTTCATTTATATTAACATCTACATTTTTATTCTTGATTAGTTTTATTTCAGTCTTACGAGTTGTTTTACTTGAAATTTAATTTAAAATGACATTAGCTTTTTTTTTTTTTTTGATTATTTGATCTTACAAAGCCAATTTGTGGTTTATAATAGTCTATTTTTCTTACTCTGATTTATTTTGAATCTAGGAACTGCTTTAATTAGCAGTAGTTTGGATGTATTTTATATTTAACAAAAAGTTTTTCTATCCAACTGATACCAGCAGATTACCATCAGATTACTGCTGATTACCAGCAGTAATCCATGGCTTTAATTTTTCTAACTTAGAATTATTGTAGAATACTTTTTTCTTGATTTCTAACTGTAGGATTTTATGTGTTGTTTCACTAAATGTATCCTTTGTTCTATCAGTATTTAAGTTATTCAAAACATCAAACCATTTCTCCTCATCTGCCAAACAAAACAATTTATTATAGTTTACAGCCAAGTATTCACGCACATTATCTGTCTTCTCAGCTTTGACAAATTCTATGCATCAATATAATGGCAAAATGATTTGTTATTCTACAGTGATATACTATTTCTAAATAGCCTAGTAAATTTTTGCTGCTTTTAAGAAATATTAATTCTGATTATGAACTATGCTTGTTAGGACTTTCTCTAATGTGTGCATAGTTAGATGAGAAAAATATATTCTCAAACATTAATGACACATATTCTAAGACATTTTTATTTAATAGCTATACTTATATTCCCCACAATAATAACTGAGTCATTCCAGTTTCTCAACAATCCAGGAAGATGATGTAATTCAGAGGTTAAAAACACACACCTATGCTAAGAGATCAATATATATATATATACTAACTTAAAAAGCCTCATCACCTTTTATATGCTCCATTATAAGATAGCTCATTCCACTAAAATTCAAATCTGTTATGTTCAGAATATCTGTTAAAGCAGATGAAAAAATTACTACTCATCATTTTCATTTTTGTAATTTGAGATGTGGTAGATATTATAGTTTAAATCTGAACATTAGTGCACCTTATCATTCATGATATTAATAATACAGTTACATCAAAATTTACGTTAAAACAATTAAAACGTTACTTAAAAATAAGAGAAATATTCTAGTAGAATATAATTAAATTACAGTTGGTAGGAATAATGTTGTAATCCATAATCAATTTACAAACTACTGTGGCTACATCAGATGCAGGATCACAATTGTTCCTCTCATCAAAATTTAAGATTAAAAAATTATTTAGCTTATATTAAGATAAAATAATAATAAAAACAAGAATGATAAACTGTGACCGAAGTAGGATCTCTGTTAATAATAACTATTTTAAATCAGATATATAACAAATTTTATATGAATGAATGGCCTAACATTTCTACACATATATATAACACATAAACACACACACACATCTATATATATAAAAATGTTAAGTTCGTTTGTGTATGCTTCAAAAACTCAAAATGTTCTGCACCGATTGAGCTCAAATTTTAGCACGGTATATAACCCGCATCAAAGATTGTTTTCATCTATTTTTAATAAATCTATCTATCTATTTTTAATTTGGAAATGTAAACAAAGGAAAACCAGTCAGATCAATGCAAGATGGCCGCTGTCAAACACAACGACCAATCACAAAGAGCCCGTATGGCCGTTGCCAATGTAAACAAAATCACAACTGATTTAGTAACAAATTTCTTTGAATTATATTTAACAGCTAAAACATCTGTATTTTATTTAAACAAACGAAAAAAAACACCAAAACAAAAAGAAAAGCCACCAAGAAGGATGACTTACAGTAAATAAATTAAAACACCCAACTTTCTTATAGCCCAGATAGACTTAAGACTATGCAAACAAAAAAAGTCGAAATAACCAAATACACAGAAAATAATATCCCTACATAATGACCAAAAAATCCTTTGTTAAGTTAAATATTCACTTTTGTCTGAATTTACAGAAGGCATTTACAACGAAGCATCGATAAATATTGAAGACAAGTGCTTAGCTAATGCAAATAAAGCTCTTAGTCAATTCGGAATGCCAGCACACACCCGAGCTGCGATTGCTTCATTTGATGTGGATTTATGCCGTGAACAGAGTTACAACATTGGTGATCTTCAGTCATATGCCCAATCAAACATTCCCAAATTAAAGCGTGAACAGAAAGGCATTTATGATCGCATAATGCAAATGATAAATGATGGAGTTGGGGGACCCTCTTCTTGGATGCGCCAGTAGGAACTGGGAAAACATTCCTCATTAGATTGATTTTAGCAACGGTTCGATCAAAAATGACATAGCCTTAGCTCTTGCTTCGTCTGGAATAGCTGCGACATTGTTACCAGGTGGAAGGACTGCGCATTCAGCTCTGAAGTTGCCATTAATAATTATTGAGGTCATTATAATTGAGGATGACATTCTTTGAATAATTAAATATTTTATACATTGTTCATTTATTTTATTTATTTTTTTTAAAAGGGGTAAAAAAGAAATTAAATTAATTTCTATAGACATTCATGAGAATATTATTCTGTTGGAGGATATTGTCATAATAACTCTTAAAGTTATTGTTAGGATAAATATTGTTTTTGATAAATTTATTTTAATTAAAAAGAGAACTTATTCATCGATGGGGTATGAACCCATACGCTTAATTTAGCTTATCTTTTTGTAAAAGGATGTGTGATGCATTAAGAATTTTGATTTCTTTAGTTTCAGTTTAATTCTGGATTTTACAATTTAGCATGAGTGGGGTTTCACTTAATTTACTTCATCAAAGTAATCCTTTAATCAGGGATCTTGCTTAAGTATAAAAATCCATTATTTTTTTCCCTTTTTTTTTTTATTGTATTGTTTTTTTTTTACGGTACTTTATTTTATTTATTTAATTTTTGCAATTTGTTTGCAAAGATGGGATATAATAATAGATTTTATTTAAAGGTCAAAAACATGAACACTTAGAAAACCACTGGTCCATCTTTGTCTAGTGCCTTTACAAAATTTTTCATGAGTCCGAGTTTTATATGAAGTGGTAGCAGTATGATTTTATTACTGAATTAATGATAAATTCATTTTTTCACCAACCACAAAGTTTTGCTGCAATAGCTAATTCTTTACTTGGTAATGACTTTTTGTATCACTACTATCCCAAAGAAAAAAAAAAACAACAATAGTTCGTAAACCCTCCTTGCAAACCAAGAAGTAAGCATCAACTTTCAGATCACTGTAAACTCGCCACATATGCTCTTTGTATTTTATTGCTTCTAATATTAATGCCATAGTTTCATATGTTTCTTTTATGTCGATTGGATGAGCTAAAGGAATGGATGGCTGTTTTTTACCTTTATGCAATAATGGCTCTTAGTTAACTTTCATGTTAACTTTAGAGAGCCAATAAAAAAAGTAAGCTCTTCCATCAGACGACCAGCATCAGTACAAATGCACAATGGATTTTTCATAGTAAAATAAGTTCAAAGGGTTTCATTTCGTGTTCTAAACATAGTAAACTTTGTTTTTTCTGTTAAAGGATTCCAGTGTTCCAGTCTAGACCCCAGAAGTTCAGCTTGCTGCTTTGATAACTTTAAATCGCAAACTAAATCATTAAGTTTATGTTATTGAATTAAATTAGGAGATTTCTTATCAGATACAGGAAAAATTCTTCAACATCCTCTGCATCATCTACTTAATTTTCAAATTGTTCTTCTAGAAATGTCGAATTAGTTGGTAATACAGCTACAAGTAACTTCTCTCCATGTGGTACCACCAGCTTTAGAGCTGAGGATACACCTGCATATTTTTTGATTTTTCTATTTTTGAATGAAAATAAAAATATATTTGTCATACAAAAGTAGCAGTTAGTAATGTATTCTTATGTTCCCACCAAACCATAGGTACAACAAATGGCACAGTTTGTCATTTTCCCTTCAACCATTCAGTTAGAGCAGCGGCTGATCCAGGGGGGGGGGGGTCGATGGGGGCAATCGCCCACCCCTCAAACAACCCAACCATGATCTATTTTAAAATAAATTTTTTAGATCCTTTTAAAGCCTAGAGTTTTGAAATTAGAAGAATAATATGGTTGAATATACTATTATTCTTCAAAAAAGAAGCTTTGAGAGTGTTGAAAATCAACTTTGCCAAAACGCATTAGGAACAAGACATGACTGGGACTTATCTTATCAATTTTTCAGGTTTTTATTTAAAGGTCAAAAACATGAACACTTAGAAAACCACTCAAACATTTTTAGTGAGTGGCAGCTTATTTTTTTGTTATTCCAAGAAATTTTGATCTCAAAAAATATTATATAAGATTTTTTGAGAATTTTAAATTTTGTTACAATTTTTCTTTCAAAAAAAAATCATATCTTTCAATATAAAACTTAAAACTATGAAAAAATCTCATGTAATTTTATGGGTACAAATTCCTCAAAATTATGAAGCAAATAAACCATTATTAAATTTTAAAAAGCTCCAGTAATATTGTGTTTTTTTTTGTATATCTAATCCCGAAATGAATGTACATGCAATAAATAACTCTTGTAATAAACTGCCTACTTGGCTACTTTTTGGCAAATAGAGAAGTTTTTTGAACTTATTTTTAATGTTTTTTGTCTATGTACTGCTTAAAGAAAGATTATTGAGGGATTTTAATGTTTAATTAACAAACAATCGTATCAAATTATATAAAAAATATTAACTGAGTATTTAAAAATAGCTTATAAAATATTTTAATATTCTAATATATTCACAAGGAATTTTAGAATATTACATTATAACAAAATTTGTACATGTTTACATGATTTTTATGATTATAAATAAAATTGAACATAGTATCACTAAATTATAAATACAGGAATGATTTTAATTTTCGATAAAATATATTTAGAGCCCAAATTTATATGTATTAGATTGTAATGATCGAACATGCAGTCTGCAGCACTATCCACGAATTCGCGGAAAAGCGTCGAATCGGATGTTTTCAGAAATTGCAGGTCGCAATTAGCGGGAAAAAGTGTATTGTCAGTATAGTAATAAAACGTTCATTTACAGTAAACTGTTGGTTTTATATAAAATCGAATGCTATACTGCAGGTCAAGAATAAATATATTTGATCATTTTTATTATAAAATTGTGCGTGCATGTAGTAAGAATAACTGACTGTAGAATTTGCTGTGATTATTAGTATTAGTATTTCTGTGAGTTTAAATTTAATATCGGTTAAGATGCCTAACAAACGAAAAGGGCGAGACTTTCAAAACTCTAAAATTAAATTGCAGAAAATATCTAATTTTTTCTTATGTGTAAAAGATGAGCCAAATATGGATTCTCGACCAGAAATTTTAAATAAGCTTCCAAATAATTTGCTACCAAATAAATCATCATCGTCGGTATCATCAACTTCAACGTTAAGTGAAATCTTCGAGTCACATTCTCTTAAGATAGGTATGTTTTAATAAATATCTAGTAGAATCTAAGTGGTTTTTTTTTATTCTAAACGCTTTGGCCGAAATTGAAATTTGTCAATAATGAAGTTTGCAGGACAAATTAATATCTCAAATATTTAGCTCTGGATAGTATTTTTAAACTTTTGTGACGTGTAAAAATTTCCTCAAAAGAAATATGAAAACAGAAATATTCTTGTGATATATATTTTTAAATGTAGTATCAAATAACGGTATCACTTATTTTGGTCACAGACGTTGATTGTTTTTGAGAAAACATGCAATTTTCAGTTCAAAAACCATTTCCTGTATAATTAAATGACATGATTTTTTAATATCCGATAACGTTTATGTGAGTAAAAATTGAATGTTACAATTTTTGAAGTGTAACAAATCTAAAAATTTGAAGAAAAAACGATTTGCGCTTGCCCAATACATTTTGAAAAAATTCTAGATGTTTTTATTTCTGTTAATTTTTGAATTTTTCTCCGTAGAATTGTATGATACCAATTATTATAGTCCGCTGCAGTGTTATAATATGAGAGTGAATATTAATTTTTTGATTTTTAATGTGCGAAAGTATTTAAATTGGGCATATCACATTATCAAAAAAATGGGATTTTCACTGTCCCAAGCTCTCGTGGACACAAAGAGCTGTTACATCTATTCTTTATAAAACTAAACAGACTAACAAAATTGGTTCCTTCAGACGATATTTCTTGTGTATAAAATATTACATACTAAACAGATTACTGAAAAATATAGCCCAAAAATGAGTGTGTCGGTGGCAGATTTTCTTATTCTTTAAGCACATTATAAGAATCTAGAAAATTTTTTGACGTCTTTATTTCAATAGGAGTAATTTTTTCACACAAAAATACAAATTTTATCCATGTAAATGTAAATTTTGTCTTAAAATTTGTAATATATTTTAAAATTGTTATCTTATTCATTTACATGTAGTACTCTGTCGAACTTCTGTCTCAATAATTCAATTTTTTTATTTTAAAATAATTTGCCCTGATTTGAATATGAATAATGTCTTTTATAAGCACGAAATTTTTATTTTCAAACAATGTCCAGTGTGAAAATTCATAGAGCAAACATTCGCCGCGATCAGCAGTCACGTGGTCACAATTGATGCAGATATGATTCGCGCGAATTTTTTCTCTTTTTTCTTAGACCTGCACTAAATCTAACATATTTTTGCCATTATTTCCTCATTTACCAAGATTACCGATACATAAAAACGTTTTGCGCATTTTGATGCGTAAATATAATTATTTACCGTGTGAATTTTGTAGATGTTATCGTCTGCTGGCAGTAACACGATTTGTTCAATGCATTTATTTCACAATATAAGCAAAAAAAAAAACAAAAAAAATACTTTTTTTACTAAGTACTTTTTACAATTAAAAAAATCCCATTTTTTGGTAATCAGTTATATTACTTCACTAACATCACGTTATTCATAATGTTGCAGTAGCGGAAAAAAGAGAAATTTTGTTTTAATCTGCTCATCTTATAAAATTAGATTTGTTTTTAAAAATTGCGCACAAGTACTGGTTTTATGAAATCAAGTGTATTTTTTATTTCAATTTCAGCTATTTCAGAAATAGAAAATGACAAAAGAAGCTCAATTGTGGAAGTTACTCCTGGTATTCAAAAATCTCAAAGTTTGCAGATGGATTTTAACGATTTGGTTGAAGATGATTTAAACACTGCTGCGCTGACTGAACAAATTAATTCATCTGCACTAAAATCTGCGCAGAAATTAGATGCTGAAATTGAAAAAAAAAATTTTACACAGTATTCCGAATTTATCTTTTGATATCGGGAATTATACAGGTCACAAAGTTGATGATATCTTGAAAAAGAAATTGCTGCAAATGCCTTGGCTCCCTCCAAAAAATTATGAATTTCCTTTTTCTATTCAAGTTAAAAATGGTAGAGAAGGCAAAGTTATGCTAGTCAGAAACACATAGATCAGTTCGAATCGCTCGTTTTATCGGACGTAAAAAAAGGTTACTTTTGCAAATATTGTGTATTACTTTTGAATATTGGAAGTAATCACAAATACTTTAGTGAAAAAACTAGTTATAGAACCGGTGACTAATTTTGCTAAGCTTTTTGGAAAAGACGGTATTCTTGATATTCACGCTACACGTGATTATCACATGACTGCTGTAACCACAGCAAAATAATTTTTGAATTTTTGCGAAAATCTCCAATTAATATAATTAGCAATGAAAGATATAAAAAGTTATAGTAAATCGAGATCGTCTTCGTATGATTATTGATTAGTCTGATATTTAATATTAATATCAGACTTAATATTTCTCGGGAGACAAGGTATTACTTTTAGGGGCCATTACGATGATAGGCCATTGTTTAACGAAACTGAAGAGAGTCCTATAAACAAGGGTAATTTCAAAGAATTATTGCGATATCGCATTGAAAGTGCGGGAGATAAAAACTTTGAACAGCAAATGAAAACGGCTTCATCTCGAGCAACTTAAATAAGTAAGGCAAGCCAGAATGAACTTATTAATTGTTGAGGTGAAGAAATACTTTCTGAAATTATTTCACCTATCAAGCAGGCCAATTTTTATTCTGCAATGTTTGATGAAACTACTGATATTGCTCAGATTTCTCAGATGATATTAGTATTTAGATATTTACATGGAGATAAAGTTTGAAAAGATTTTGTAAAATATATAGATCTATACAATGAAATAATGAAACTAGATACCACTGGTAGCACTGAAGAAGAAATTAAGACAACTGGTTATAATTTAGGTTAAGTTGTATTAAAAACTATAAAACAATTAACTTTAGATCCTAAGTACTGTGTGGGGATAACCACAGATGGGTGCTCTGTGAATGTTTCTGATACTTGTGGTGCCATGAAGACCATTCAAACTGAAGCTGTTAAGGCTGTTTATTCATCATGTTTCAATCATATTTTGAATATATCGATTGCTAAGTCATCATCGGTTGGATCAGTTAGAAACGTGATTGGAGTAATGAAAGAAGTAAGTTTTTTCTTTAATGCATCAGCTAACCGCAATCTTACTCTCAAAAATAAATTAGAACAGCAACTTAAAGGGCTATGGGAGACTAGGTGGGTTGAAAGACATGATGGTGTTCTTCAATTCCAAGAATGTCTTCCAAATATTTTTGATGCTCTTGACATGGTATCCAGATGGACAGGTAGAAGTACAGCTGCAAAGGCAGCTACCTTAAAGTCAACTATCTGTACCTCTAATTTCATTGTAACAGTTGCATGTTTCTCTGATGTGCTGTCCTGCACTTTACCACGAAGACATTTTTTTCAAAAAGATAAAATTGACCTTATGGCAGTATGTGATATTCTAGAAGACATTTCAAAAATTCTAGATAGAAAGTAAGAGAAATGTGAAGTTAAGTTCTCTAGTTTCTTCCAAGAAATTAACGACATTGCAGATGAGTTAGATGTTACAATCAAAATTCCACGATTAAAAATAAATAGACAAAGAGTGCCAATCATCCATGTGCAACTGTAGAGGAATATTATTGTCGATCACTATATATTCCTATACTTGACGATGTGATTCTTGATTTAAAATGCCGCTTTCCAAAAGAAACATTAAATTGGTATAATTTATTTATTCTATTTCCTGATCTAGGAAAAAATGAACAAAAAGATAAGCAGTTTATAGAAAACCCTACCCTTAATCTTACCAAAAAATATTGTATCATTTTCAATAAAAATGCAGCATCAATGCATAGAACTCTTAAAACAGAATTAGAGTTATGGAATTTAAAGTGGGAATGAGAAAAATATGATGTTTGTTACAACTGTAATATAAAGTTATTACAATTTTGCGACAGAAGTTTTTTCAATAATTCATGTTTTACTCAAAATTCTAGCCACATTACCTATAAGTGTGGCGACTTGTGAGAGAACATCCTTTGAGATGCATAAAATCATGGTTGAGGTCAACTGTGACTGAAGATTGATTTGTTGGCTTGGCTCTTATGTAAATTTATCATGATGTAAAAATAAGCGTGGAAAATGTGACTGACCGTTTCTCGAAAACTGGAAATCGACGCTTAGAATTTGAGAAGTAATTTTCTCTGTACTAAATATTTATATATATATATATTATACTTCTTTATATTCATTTTAAATTATATTTATACCATATTTATAATAATTTTATGTATTGTATTTATGAATAAATAGTTTATTTATTAAAAATTGTTGTGTTCCTTGATATTAGGCCACGTGTTTTTTAGTTATAAATACAATCGCCCCTCCCCCCCCGTATGAAGCTTCTGGATCCGCTGCTGAGTTAGAGTTGCTGAGCATGATATGAAAATAACATGAGGCGACCAGATTTTATCTTGATCTGGAATGCACAATCAAAATAAAATTTATAAGTTCTTTTCATCAATTCAAAAATAGTCTTTCTTCAAGATTTAGGCCTAAATTCACTACAGACATAACAAAAATTGTCTGGATGATTTGAACATCCATGAACTTTTGCAGAAGCCATGTTATAGCAAAATAAAATACAAATAAAAACTAGAAAAAATCCCTTTTTTATTATAAAGAATTGACAAAAATATAGAAAAACACTAATAACTGTGAAATGCAACACATAGTATAAAAAAGTGAAGCAAGAACGAATAAAATTTTAAGCTCTTTAGGCAGCAACAAATGTCTGTATAATGACATCATATAGATATGCTTGTACATGTCTACTTCTCATGATACAGTGTATGTATTTATTTATTTTCTCTTTGTTAATCATGTATGCCACCACTCAAATTACAGTGAGAAACGTTGTAAAACATATTAGATAAATATTTTCTGTTGACTAGTGTAATATGTGATACTTCTCTCAAAAACACATGATGAGAGTGTATTAATACAAGGTAGATAATAGAATCAAAATAAATTACAGAATTATGTATGACAGAACAACAGATAACAAGATAAAAATAAATTAAAAAATAGTTACTGAATTAAGAAAATATGAGTTCACAAACAAGCAAAATAGTAAGCATGATAAAATCACAGTAGTATGTGAAGAGTAAAATCAAACTTAATCACCAGAGTCAAGAAGATCAGTAATTAATGGAACTAGGCAGTACGATTGAACACAAATGTAATGCCCCTCAATGTTCATTCAAATCAACCTTTAAATGATAGTAGAAGTCTTACCTTAATTATTCTATGTGAATGTCAGGGTGTGATAATGCCCTTTAGTTTTTCCCTCTTCAAAAGAAAAAAAGAAATCTGCATGAATTCAGCATGACTGACAGTAACAAGTGCCTGAAATGATAGATGAATGTAGATACTAGTCTATCAAGAAGTGTAAACACCATTGTTCCATCCTGTGGATTATATATATTTAACCTTCAAAGATCACAAGACCTAGTACAAGGAGTCTCTTTAGTTGTCCAACGTCCCTAACATTGTTTAGTAGATTCACTGCTAGGTGATTTACATGTGTAGTTAGTCTAGATATGTAGTCCATACTGGGCCTTCTGGATCTCCTCACGAACACATGGCTTTTTAAGTTACTCATGAATCTCATTGTTCCTAATGAACTATGGTGCTCCTGATATAATCCTTGGTACTTTGTTTAAAAATTGTTGGATGACCTCAATGTTGCTGTTACAAATTGTTCTCTACACTTATACACCAAATTTCCATATTGGTTTTTCAGGAAGACGTTATACAGTTATAAGCTTTTTCCAAGGGCATATGAGATTGCTTACCATGTAAACATTTGTATTTTCTTACGTATTATATATTTATATAATTCTTATACATTATATTTATATAATGCATAAGATAAATAAATTTATATGTTTATATACATTATATTTATATAATTTTCTTATACTTTATATACTTATATAAGTTTAGTGTCTAGCTGATTCCTCTTCTTTCTAACATTATCCTTCCAGTTCAAATGATATTGTTCTAGATATAAACCTAGATACCACACCATGTCTGTATCAGGGATAAGAGTGTTGTCCAGGTGAAATTGAGGGCAATTATTTCTCTTAATTCTAGATTCTCTTAATTCATGTGATTCAATTTTGCAGGATTGGCTTTATTTACATCTATGTAGTCAGTCGTTAATAAAGTTCAGTGTAGTCTGAAGTTTACCCAAGGCAAGGCCCGCATCACCATCGACTGTTATTGTTGTGTCATCTGCAAAGGACGCAACTGTGAAATTGTCTGTACTGGGAAGGCCTGCAAACTTGCAGAAATCATCCATCTAGGTAGTTACATAACACAAGATCGATTGGTTGTGGTAGCCTTGAGTTAAGTTTGAAAAGGAAACCAGGAAGCCAAACTTTGTAAAATGCCTGCTGACTGTCTAAGAAAGCTACCAAATAGTATTTCTTCCTTTCAAGGCATCCAATGATCACACCAACAATAATTCTGTGAGTTTGCTTGATGGATGAATGACCGCCTCTAAAGCCAAACTGGTTATCTGGGATGATGTTATCTTATATTAAGATCGACCATGGTCTTAGAAGGAAGAGCCTCTCAAAGACCTTAGAGATGGCAGGAAGTAAACTTACAGACCTGTATGGACATGTCATTTGTGGATTTATTCGGCTTCAAGCCTGTAGTAATCTGTGATACCTTCCATTCTGAGGGGTAGCAAGTTGTCTGAAGGATTGTATTGAATAGTTAAGTTATTTAAAGCAATAACGAAGAAGGTAACATAAAGAAGAAGAAACCAGTGATTATATTGAATCCTGGGGTCTTCTTTGAGTTCTTCAATCTGTCAAATTCCTGCGGCTTTTGCAGTTGAAATGGGTTTCATTAGGAGGCATAGGAAAACAGTTTATTCAGGAAGCCAAAAATCTCTTCTTCATGGACACCCCTTGAATCATGTGGCTGAATACATTGCATAGGTGCATGGCAAACAGTTCCACCTTTTGGCTGTTGCTGCAATCCCAAGATCTTATAGGAGGGGAATGCAATGGCGATCTTTTGAACCTTCTTGCAGACCTCTGTAAAGAATAATCACCTGTATCCAGAGTTGATAAATTCTTGACATAGCCTCTAAACATTTCATTTTTGACTAACCTTAACAAACTCTTACATTTGTGAGCAGCCCTGTTGAAAACAATTCTGTCTTCAAGACTCCTACATTATTGCTACCTCCTCTGAATTCTCCTTTTATCAGCAATAAGTTCCATCACCTCCTTGGGAAATTCCTTCCTTCTTTTTCTTCATTTATCTCCACAGGTATTGAATGCTATGCTACCTCCTGCATGGTTGATGTCAGACGTAGGTTTGTGTCATCAATTACTCCTGCTGGTAATTTTTCTCACCCTAGGTTCAGTAAGAATTCCAGTCAGTCCTACTGTTTTGGGCAAGTGGGGACTTCTTCTTAAATGACTATGGTGCAAAGAGTCAATATCCCAGCAAGAGGTTGGAAGTAGAGTTAAGGTAATTTCTAATGTCAGTGTAGAAATAACCACCTTTCAAGCTAATAAAGAAATCCAAGAGGTCATGATCTTTGGTTATGCACATAGGCCAGTAGGTTGGTTCTAAGCCAGAGATAGCATTGAGCTGTAACCTTTTATTATTCTACCATGGGTAGTTTTTAGTCTAGAGCCCTAGAGTATGTGCCTTGTATTTTAGTCAACTCCTGAAATAAATTGACCACCCAGTGAGCTCTTTCTCTCTCTTTTTCCTGTTTAGCCTGTGGTAACTACCGTTTAGATAATTCTTCAGAGGATTAATGAGGATGATATGTATGAGTGTAAATGAAGTGTAGTCTTGTACATTCTCAGTTCGACCATTCCTGAGATGTGTGGTTAATTGAAACCCAACCACCAAAGAACACCGGTATCCACGATCTAGTATACCACCCATTGAGCTGAAATACTCAAAGTACACCTCATCTGTGATTGTGTGGGCAGGAGGATTGCAGATTACTGAGAGTCTTAGTGGTCCAAGGTAGTCCGTTAATTCAACTCATGTCGCTTGAACATGGTTGGTCCTAAATAGTGGGAGTTGTATGTGTTTTATCCTAATTTTGATTAGTAGCATAGTACCCCCTTTGTCCTACAAAGGGGGAGTAAAATACAAAGTAAAATGTGGTTAGTAAAATACAAAGAGTAGCCTTGAATACTTAAGTAGTAGTTGTTGGTGAAATGTATCTCTGAAGTAAGAACAACATCCAGCAGTTTAGTTAGGACAAATGGCTTCAATTCTTCTTTTCTGTTCACAGTACTATTTATGCTCCATGTCGCGATCCTCAGATTCTTTGCCATCAGAAAACTTTGGTGACAATCTTTATTAGCTGACCTATGAGGTTCCTGTTGTATTAAAAATTTGCAGTATATGTTGCATTAAAAACTCAATGTTCATTGTCAACTTATCAAGCTTATTCAAAGTAGATGAATTGTAAAGTTTGTCATGAACCACTGCTTCAGCGAATGATTGTGAGCGATTTTGTAATCGGGGATTATTAGTTGAGTGTTTACCTATGTAATCACTCACATAACCAGTTGTCTCTGTTTTAGTTAAGAGAAGTTGTTATTAATTAAATCAAGTTGTTATTAATTATCTGTTTTGCTTATCTTAAGAAGTCTCAGGAGATGTAAATTTTGGTGTAGGATGTGCTCTCCTCCTCTCCTTTCTTTCTAAGATCAACTTATAAACTATACAACCCTTGTAGTTTGCTGGGTGGTCTGAGTGACACAACACACATGTTGCTTGTGTATTCCTATCATTCTTCTGACAATTGGTGATTTTGTGCCCATTCGCACATTTCACATAGCAATACGGTCTCATACAGTTGTTTCTACTGTGTTCATACTGCTAACACCGCAAGAATTGATAGTCCCAGGCATTCTTCTAGGTTCCTCAAACCTGACACTACCATTGGCTATATATTTCAGGCTGAATATTTCTATGTTATTGTCTCTTGGTTCCAGGTTAATAAAGAAAGTCAGCATTGGTCTTTTGCTTGTTTGATGACCAGCATTTATAATGCTCCGAACAATGTGGCTTTGATTCTTATCCGATCGCGGTTGTTTCTAATAATTCATACAATTTATTATGTTCATAGTACTAAACAAGGAACTGGTTTTATAATCTTCTTTTGGTCATTCAGAGGCCTCTTCTATGGGAAGATGTTTGAACTGATTAGAAAGTGGTAACCCATTATGAAGAGTCTGTGACATAGCTTGTGACACCCTGGGTTTACACAATGTTGGAACAGTTTGCCATGTTATATTGTTCAATTGAATGCTCATTATGTCGGATTCCCCTTACTGCTGAGATGTCACTAATGCCGTCAATAATTTCGTCCATGATTAACCTGCGATGCGCAGATTTCCAGAGATCTCTGTTTGAAGTATTCAATGGGCCTCATTTGCTTTTGTTTTGATAAATATTATTTGTCACACTATTTCTAATATTTCACAGAAAATATTAACACTAGTATGTAAACCAATGTACATCCTCTAATGCAAAGAGCTGATTATTATTTTTATTTAATTTTAAAATATTTGTATTCCAAAACCTTAAAAAATATTCTTAAAAGCTTAAGGTAGTAAAACTAGAAATTAGTATATGATTAACAAGACAAGGCTTTAAAAAAGATTGTAAATTTGTTTAAAAAATATTGAGCTGGAAAAGAGAAGTAGAACATTAGAAATTTAAATAAGAGGTATTTTAATTAACATGGTATTATAACTGATGTAGAACAAAATACCTGTGCTTCTCTTATAAAAGTAAATCATAAGACGAGTGGGTTCATTGAATGAGCTGAATCAAGCCTTATCGAATATAAGGTTTGCTTTTGTAAAGTAAACTTCTATGAAGAGAAAAGTACAAATTAATCAATTTCTAATTAAAGAGATGAAATGAGAAATATTTAGAAAAAAGTTGGGACACGTACCATCTTCTTATAGTACCTTATACTTGTACATGTTTACTCAGTGTTCACGCATGATTAAAATTTCATTATTCAAACACTTTTTTTTCTTATAGATGCAATGAACTTGGTATATTAGAGTTTACAAACGTTTTCGGTTTTTATAACAAAACCTTGGTCTATATTTTGAAAAACTATAAGGATAACTAAAGCTGTAATCTGAAAAATAAAAATTTGAAAAAATGAAATAAATCAGAGAAAAGGTAAAATACCATTACCAGGCATTCTCTTCGCATTGATAATTATATTTAATGAAATATGGCCTATCATTTTTATGGAAAAAATTTTAAAGAACATCTATTGTTATAAGTAAATTAGAAGTTGGGATTAATAAAAAATATGGTTTATGAATTATCTGAATTATAATTGGACTGTCATGGAAAAAGCCTGAACTCTATTGGGAATAGACAAAATTGCAATGTGAGAAATGTTGTAATGAATCAACTTGGGCGAGAGACAACCCAAAATATGAGGATGACTAATGTTCTTTACTGTAGGTTTTACTGACCCCTCTCGTTCACTCTCCTCTTTTCTTTTTTATGTCAAACAGGACAAATTAACTAGTTATATAGACGACTTTGTAATACTTTTGTCGAGTAATAGGTAAATGCAAAATCATTTCACCCATTATAAATCACATGGTATGAAACATGAAAAGATAGATTTAAAAAATCCTTTTATTTTTATTGAAAATGTATACTTAAGTAAAAAAAAAACAATTCTCCACACACACACACACACACACACACGCGCGCGCGCGCGCGCGCGCAGAGAGAGAGAGAGATAGATAAATATATCTATATTTATTTATATATAAATTCTACCCTACTAAAGGACATTTGTATGTGTCTGTGTGTGTGTGTCCGTCCTCCTTAGCTAAGCTCCGGAATGTACCGATCACTAGCGGAAACGTGTGTCGTGGTGGTCAGGTATATACTTTTTATATGATTATATGTCGATATATCACATATATATATGCGAAATATATATTAATAATATATTTTTTTATTTATGTAGTTGCTTTTCTTAACTATAACCAATTAGTAGGAACCGGTATCTACCGATCACTAGCGGAAAATCCTGAGTTGTTAGTATCAATTTCTAGAGTTAAGTTTCTATTTTAACTTTCGTTATATCAATTTTCATCATTAAAAAAAAATATTTTTACACAAGAGATAATCAATTTTGGATACCTAACAATCGCAATCCGAGACGCCGCCCGCCGGAGCAACCCGCTCGGAGGGCGTGACTATGGCACGCCTCTGCACTAGTTCACATACAAAGAAAAAAAAGAAAAAAGAAATATATATATATATTTCTGTGTTTTATATATATATAAAACTAGCCAAAAGTTTACTATTCTATGTGGTCCTACAGTAACCGTTGTTGAAAAAATATATTATAAAACATACGTCAGTGAAGCGGGAAAATTTAAAACTACTGTATTTAAATAAGTTTTTATTTCTACATGATGTTTTACAATTTTCTGTTAAGTAAGACATAAAATTGTACTTTAAAAAATAACCCTTAACACATAAAAAATAACAGGTAGGCACCGTTACGATTTACGTACTCTAGTACTCTTAATCAACAATTTTCTATTACTCGCCGTAACATGACCGATGTAATGAGTTCAACTATTTGCAGTTTTAATTTAGTTCCGCTAACGTTTGCGGTCGCTCGAAATACAGTTTGCTCTTGAGCAAACCCCAAATAAGTTACATCCAGACAAATCAGGGATCTAGCCGGCCAAACAATGTCCCCATTTTTGGTTATGATTCGGTTCAGAAAGAGTTCTCTTAAAGCAGTATAAGACACAAACACAATGACTTGTAGCACCGTCTTGCTGGACTCATGTAATTTGTGGAGATCGAACTAAATTTTGCCTCAAAAATGTTGATCATGCTTGTGAAACGTGCTGCAGTAAATGTTGTAGTGTATTCTCGTCTTGAAGAATGAACGGTCCAATAATGCTAGAAGACAAAACTACACGCTATACTGTGACCTTCAGTCTATGCAATTGTTTCCCATGTAACTGAAGAGGGTTTTCAGCACTCCAATATAATTTATTTTGCTTATTTACGTAGCCGTTCAGGTGAAAATGAGCTTCATGTGACATAAACAGACGATGGATAAAGTTTCCACCACCAACCAAATGCTATAACATTTCTAGACAAAATTTCATGCGAGCAACCAAATCAGCATCTTTTAATTCCTGAACAATTTGAATTTTATAGGGGTTGAAGACTTAAGTTCTTATGTAAGATTCGACGAATCGATGGCTTACTAATATTCTGTGCTAATGGCTAACGCATGTTTAATCACAGGACGTTTTGGATTGAATGTAATAGAATTTCGAACTCTATCAATGTTTCCTGACGATCTAACACTTTTTGCTGCTCCTTTGTATTTTAAATTTAATGAGATTCTGATTTTCTCAAAACCTTTAAGTTGTAATTTAATTGGATAAACATTAGGTACCTGACCATGTCACGGAATATTGAACCGATTGCGAAATAACCTTCGTGTAGCGGAGTCATCATTTTTATAAAACGATTTAACACAGAAAGCACGTACTAAATGGCATTAAGTGACTTACAGTATATCATCAAATTCAGCGCGCCCTCATTCAAATGAAGCACCAAGCTTTTACATTTTTCAACTTTACTGTCGTGCCGTGAGTATATACTTATTATTTTACATCCCGTTAAGTAATTTAGTAACAAATAAAAATTAATCCTATTTTGTAAGCTACAAAAGTAAATATAACAAAAGATATGTAATGTATTAACATTAAAGAATATAATTACCTACATCATATTACTCATGTAGGTATTCAAACTACTAAATTTACTTTTCACTTTTTAAATTTATTATATATTAAAAATGAATAAAAAAATAAAGAAGTAGTTACAGTTCGTAGTAATGCACGAATGAAAAATAATGTAAAAAAAATACGGAGTGGTAGCGTGTCGGCCTATCATCCGGAGGTCCCGGCTTCGAATCCCGGTCAGGCATGGTATTTCTCATAAGTTACAAATTTCCATTTCCATATCCCAAGGTTCTATATTCTGTGGTGATATCATCAAGCCAAAAAAAAAAACAACAAAAAAACAATAGGGAGTAGCTAATCTGTAGTACATATAGTATCTATAATACCTGGTAGAAGATCAGGAAATAACATTTTTAACAGAAAAAGAATGTCTGTAAAAAATTCATAACATTTTTGAACTTCTCGGTTTCCACCTAGACCCTAAATTAAGCTGAATAACATAGAATATTGTCATCATCATACTCTGCTATCTGAGAGGTGATGACCCGAAAATTCTTTCATTCTATAATAAAGCGAGAGATAAAGAACTTTCTTGTTTATCACCATTAGAATAGGTTCTGAATGTCTGTATACAGTACAACAATAATAGTACTATTATCTTTGTACAATGATTAATGCAAAACAGAATAGAATGTGTCTTGTTTTATATGTTTATCATACTTCGTTACATGTTATTATACGTACATCATGATTATGCTTTATTATAGATATACTGAGCATACAATAGATTGAAAAACAGTACAGATTTTCTCATATAAAATAGTCCTTTTTTACAACATGCATTTTATGTAATGTGTAGTTTGCCGTTGGACACAGTTTCTTCAAGTAGTAGAATATAAATATGATGTACATTTTGTATTAGACTGAAGTAAACAATTTGCATAATATTTAAATTTTACATCCTTCAACGAAACATTAAATTTATTTTTACAACAAATTTATAAATTATATATATATATATATATATAAATACACTCAAAATGTTTGAAAAATGTAAAATTTTGTACGAAATACAGTTGAACCTGCACAACGTGGTTGTAGAAATGGTGTTTGGATTTACGGTGTAAAAGCATCTCTCGGTGAAAATCATGCGTGCTTTAAGATGTTTATATAATGTTAAATATTAATGTCGATATTTTACGAGTTGTTGAAGCCCATCGTTTAAGTAATAAAGACAAAGCATCTCAGTTCCGTCCGATCATTATTATATCAGCTATGTAGATAATGCTCTCTGTGGGAGTTGTTTTTAAAGATCCAAGTTCTCAATGGTTAGCTATTTATAAGAAGGTGCCAAAAATGTCGTCAAAATTATTTAGACGACCAACAGCAGGATATAATGACGTCAGTAACATAAGGATGGTGACGTCGCTGTTAACTATTATCGCGAGCGACACACATGCAGTTGTTGAACTTATTTACATGTTAGCATTATTTATTATTATTATCCTGTTCTGCAGTGTAAACGCAATAATAAAACGCTGGCATCCTTGAATTAAACGGAGTTCCCCTCATATATAAACTGCGAAACAATTATATTATATTTTACTACATATATGTGCAGAAGAATACAAAATAGCTGAACATATAGAATTCTACTTGAATAATTATAGTGTTATAGCACACTTAAATTACGGCTTAACCTCGCTTTCTGAGTTTTACGATTTCTCTATTTTAATAGCCAGACTATACAAACCTCTTTATAATGAAATTATTTACGTTATGTTTCGAATTTCTTAAATCAGCTTTTGATTTCTGATGAATTTCAAGAACCCGGCTGTTACACAAAATCACATCCGGTCAGAAATTCTTATCGTAAGAAAGTCTGCGTCATTGAATAAGCCTGTAGGTTAATTTTATCTGAACTAACGATTGCTGAAATTGGTTAGAATTAGTTCACATTCTTGTTCTTAATGTTGAAGAATATTTTATAATGCTTTACAAATTACATCAGGAAAACAAAATGCACACCAATTATCCTTATCTCTTGTATTGTAGTATTAGAATCTCTAAGTTGGTTTTATTTACAACCGGCCAATAAAACGTTTTAAAAAGAATTTAAATACAGATCAAGTTGTGTTACCTGCGTAAAGTCAGATCTCACAGTTGTAGTACTGTCAGCGGTTGCTCCAAAGGAACTATTCAGCAAGACTTGAAAGTATACTGTTACCATTATTAGGCAAAAAGTACTATTGAGAAAGTGTTATAAGTCTAAAAAAGAGTCTTGGTTACTTTAAAAAAAAAAAAAAAAAAAAAAAAAAAACTGTTAATGAAACTTTTAGGACTGCTGTAGATAAGAGGAAAATAGAAATAAAATTTAAAATTAAAATAAATTTTTTCGTATTATTTCAGGTCAAAGAATCTTGCCGATGAAGATATTAAATCAATAAATATATCTAAAATAATAAAAAAAGTACTTTTGCTAACCAAGCATACCAGAACAAAAGGATTTTTCTTGTAGTTATTGAACGAAATGTACTTACTGATTGAAATTATGAAGATTTCTGTGAGGAATCTGTTGTGTAGAATGAATTACGAAATCTTAGTCTGCCAGAATATGAAAAAATATAAGATTTAGAGATTTAGATAAACAGAAGAATAACAGGAACTGGTTGAATAGACAGGAAAATGAAAAAGCTAGCATAAAAGAAGTAATGATACTAGATATAATTTGTATAATAACAGCTAACAAAGTTGTTATACTTTTCTGGCATTGGTTATTTAATCTTACATAGTGAACAAATAATGATACATGAAAAAATTCAAAAAATCAATATTTTTAAAGTTTGATCGGCTCCTCAGTACCAATATTGTCTCGAAAGTATTTTTTTATGCCACTTGCACTATTATTATGTCTAGGTGGACGTAAACAAATGGTTAAAAAATATAAAATCGGTTATAAATATGAAATAATGAGGTAAAAGAAGTTTTTTTCGATTTTTGGGTAAGAAAAAATGAAAACTAAAGCATACACGCATGCAATGAGCTTAATATAAGTGGGGTTACGTTTGCAAAATTTTGAGATTACTAACCCCAAAATTTTACCAAGAAATTGTCCCACATACACGAGTCTTTGTGCCAAATTTTATCAAGATCGCTTTATCCAATGAAAAGTTGTTAAACTTCAAACACGCCAATACACATAAGACGAACATTAACCGCATTTTTTTTGTTTTTTGGAGTTCCTTGGTCTTGAAACATCTAGAAATGAAAAAAATACATATTTCATTTGTTGACTGATTACCGTACTTTCCTTCTTGCGTCATAACTCCTGAGGTGTGATGTCAGGAAATTAAAAAAGAATATGCTGATAAATATGGAAGAAAGAAAAATTAACTTGAGAAGAAATTTAATACGAGTAACGGCTTCCTAACTGGCATCCTTGAAAGAAAAATCTGGAAAAAACCCAGGGGACGACTAAGAACTTCTTTTGTCTACAGAATGATTAGTGAATTGGATTGTACATTCTATAGTAGTATGAAGAGAACTGGGACAACAGAGAAAGGTGGTTACGAAAAGAACATGTAATCCCATTCCAAGATTAAATAAAATGACAAATTTTAGAACTGAAATTATATATGAACTTATAATTATATATTATGTTTATATATTCTACATTTTTGCAGTATTTTTCATTCATTGTCATCAATGTTCCACAATGAATTGTTATATTAGCAAAATATGGAAGTCTGATGATATTATGAAATTCAAAATTTTTTCTATGTACTTCAAGAAACGAGTTGGAAAACGAGATATTCGGTAAAAAATACGGATTTTAGTTTTCCTATGAGTTCTAGTTCACGCTCTGCAGCAGGTTCTTTACGCCGTTCTATCTATGTTTCTACTCTTATTTTTAATAGAACGTAGTTTCTTATAATTGCGTTTGTTACGAATGACTATTACATAAAGAGCAACCAACATCTGTTATTTACCTATCCGTATTTTAAATAGAAATAAAAAATTCAAATAAAATAAAAAATAAGTTAAAATTTACATAAAAACCGCACTTAAAATTACAAAGATTATACAATTCTTCTTTTAATTGAACTTAATCCTTCATAAGGATTAACTTAATCCTTGGTAAGGATTAAGTTAATTTTGTGGTAGTTATTTTTACTTGGGCGCCGACTTCAAAGTTAGAAATTAAACTGAGAACTGAAGAGGTTTTAAATGTTTCTACACTTCAATAAAGGAGGAGGTACTCAATTCGACCCGCATGTCATACATAAATAAGGATTAGATTCCTGTATAATGCTATTAATGCGTTACAATCTTTGATCAGTGCAATCATTAAAAAAACAGTAACTTTATCTTTCAAAGAGTAAAGGCAATTTACTTTCGTTACTTTTTTGATAAATCTAGAGTTTCTCTTTGTTCTTTTGTCGTTGTCTATTTGATCAAGTTATCTGTATTTAAGATTCTGTTTCTATAATTTCACGCGATCTACATAAACTGATAGAATATTTGCATTCCAAGGAATCAAATTTATTTCTGTAACTGTAGAATGGTTTGTGTATAGCTAGGTCTACAATTCCACTTAAGTTATTAACTCGGTTAGTTTTTACGTATTTACTTACGAATAATTAAAATATTAATAATTCAAATTACTAATGCACAGAGAGAATTAAAAAGTATAAAAATCGCATTTCTTGCCGATGATGTTATATATATATATATATATATGTGTGTGTGTGTGTGTGTGTGTGTGTGTGTGTGTGTGTGTGTGTGTGTATGCGCGCGTGCGCGTATGTATATATTGTATTTTATATTATACTAGTATGTTATATAATATTATATATATATATATATATATATAATGTTAGTATGTATGTTACTGTTTTTATTTTCTATAGTGCTTAATTATTCTTTAATTATACTCGCTGTCCACATTACAATCGATGATGCGTAGTTCCTACATCTCTGTGGTAATATAATAGCGACTATGTCTTTATCTTAAGACAGGTTATAAGAGATTCCCTAGAGAAGGTCTAGGTTATAATCCCAGTCAGGTTTGATACATTTTATCGTTATAAAATCTATGCACAACATCATGATCTTCATAAAACTTTCGCCGAACATAATTAATACGGTGTATGAAAAAAGTAACTTTTTGAGATACATGAGACAATAGTACGAAAGTAAGGGTACTGAATAATAGTATACCCTGTTGAACGCTAGTGTCACGCCGCCATCTTGGAAATTCCCTTATTTCCTATGGGAAATTTCCTTTTTTCTAACCTAATTATTTCTTTTTACACGATAAAAGAATGTTAATATTAATATTAATTCGAATATTTCAAAGGTTGATAATACTGGATCGTCAGCTGATGTTGTCGTCTGTAAAGTTGTGACGTCACAGATCAGCGGGAGAATTAAGAAATTAAATAATATTTAAACTGTAAAAAAGTAGTTGCAGATTTCTAACAGGTCGCCGGTATGTAAGGAGAGTTGTGCATTAGCCCGCACAGCCTCGCCGTCCCCCAGACCTTATACGCGAAATTTGTCCTACATAAGTCGTTAAAAATAAAAAACATTTAATATACAATGCATTAAAAATATTAATCAAATAAGTAAGTTACTAAATAAATAATTACATAAATAAATTATAAAAAAAGTAAATAAAGATATTTCTTTTTTTGTTTTTCTGGGCGAAAAACGCTTTCGAGTTATTTTATTTGCATAAATAAAATATAAATGTATCTCGAGGATCATCTTGGCCGTCCAACACTCTTTGTTTTGGCGTTGCGATTAGGTGTTGATAAAACTCTGCTTCGTTGAATCAGTAATGGTATATCTTCTAGAGTTGGCGTTGGAATGATGTCGGTACAGTCGTAATTTCAGACATGTCTGAGATCTTACACAAATTACTTGACGTTCACTGCCTGACGACAGTGAAGCTGAGGAAACTGCATACCATCTGCGGGTGCGGCGTGAGGTTACTCAGTTTCGTGGGGTTACAGTATCCTTGGAGATTACAGATGTTGAAGTGCGTCAAGTTATCTGCAGTTTAGGTAGAGGCAAGGCCTGGCTTCGTTGGAATAACGGGTCCTTATTCGCTCGGTTGGGGTTAGTGTGAAAACAATCACACGTGTGTTTAACAAATTTCTGTTTGGAGTATACCTGGTCTTTCCTGAGTATTGGTTTTGTTGTTCTTGTGTTATAAGGTTTGATGTCTTTTTAGTGTTTTATTTATTCTGTTTTATTTTTATTTCTTGTTTTGTGTTACATTATGGTTACGTGTTGAACTCAACTTCTAAGCTATTGGGTGGGTAGTTGCGTTTTTAATTTCAGTTCCTTCATATCACTCAGTATTGTTAAAGACTAGACATAAATGTGTTTTGTTTTAAAGAGTTCATTTCCTAGTAGTACATCGATGGGAATATCACATGTAGTTTTCGCAGCGGTGGCATTCCGACTGAGCAAGAACAAGGATAGGAGATGCCTTTTTCCGGGGTTCTGAAGATGACCTTCGGTAAAGTTTATAAGGGTTAGGTACGGAGAGGGTGTCGTGGCTACCGGAACTGCCACCTATATAGTGTCTTCCCTTATGTGCTCAGATACAGTTACGGGGGAATATTTATACCCAGCCTGACAACTACGCGCGCATTTTCAGCACTTCCTACGAAACACCCACATAGAACTGGTCGAATAAAATAAATATATTTATGATATCTGTTGTTCTATGAATTAAGTAATTGACACCAATCATTTGTAGCTGACAAACGTATATCACCCACGTACATCTGGTCGAACATGTTTATTACATGTTCTAAGAATGAACTGATTAACAAACATCTTTATCACCAAGCACATCCAGTCGAACATGATTAAACACGTTTATCGCATTCATGCTTCTATGAATGAAGTAATTGACATCTGGTCGAACGTGATTAAACATGTTTATCGTATCCGGTATCCTAAGAATAATGCACAATAGATGCTATGAAAGTGCTTACACTTGTGGGTGCATGCGTCAACAGAAGCAGCGCCCATTCACCAATATATGAAAGCCAACTGAGTTATTTTCGCTTCCTACCAGTTTAATCTAGTTTAGAGAGGTACACTCTCGGTCAACCGGAAATAACCTTATCCGAAATTTTGATAGAAAATCCGAAAACGGATGTTTCTAGCGGTTTGAAAAAAACATTTCGACTCTCCTACGCCAATATATCTCATCTGATCTCGTTACCTGCATCAAATGGTAACATCGGGATACCCCTAAGAAGCATTTTTGGGAGGAGGTTTAATGGAGTGCACTTATTATATCTTCGCAACCGTTCGTCCGATTTACATAGTTCAAACGCGATGTGTTAGTAGCTTGAGGGTTAATTTTTGCACGCATCAAGTACACTCTCGGCCAACCGGATGGAGTTTTCCAGCTAATCCGATTTTTGGATAGTATCCAAAATATCTTGAATACAGTTGATCCTTGCTCTTGAAAAAAGGTTTTCGATCCCTCCACCTTTATAAAACTCATCTGATCTCCTTACCCGCAATCGATTGGTAACATTGGAATACCCCTAAGGGAAATTATTTGTGGAGGGTATTCAACGGTGTGCTCTTATTATATTTTCGCATCCTTTGTTTAATCTTTACAGTTCAAACGGTGTATGTGTTAGTAGGTTGAAGGTAAACTGTTGTTCATTCTTGTACACTCTTGATCAATCAGATCATGGTTATATGGAAATTGGGTTATATCTCAGGAACGACACGATCGATTTTGAAAATTCAAACGGATTCTATGTATGTGTGGAACATACCGATTCTATGCTATGTATCAGCTAAGGAACATTCTCTACAAACTAGTCACACATCGCACGGGCTACATAAATACAACCCTGTATATCTTGCTAATGGAGCGTCCGTTTTAAAAAGCTCAAAAGGCATTGAAATCCATACAAGCTATTTTTTATTAAGTACAGACTACTCGTGCTTCTTACGGATCACAAAAATATAAATCTGTATATTTCATGAATGGAACAACCGATTAAGAAAATTCATACAGATTTTTAATAAATGTATAAACTACCCATGCATCACATGAGTCACATAAATATAATAAATTAAAAACTTTATTTTCTCATTTGTTTTGGTCTGATTTATAATGGCATCTCCTGAAGTTGTTCATACAATAAAAAACTTCATCCTTCTATGATGAGATGTATCTGATTTGAAGAAGTAAATTTTCTGTTGCCCTACCAGCGGTACAAGTCGGTCTTCCTAGACCGTTTAAGGAAAAAGGGAGACTCTTGGACGGAAATATTAAATAGGAAGAAAAAAAAGTCATTAGATTAAAATTAGATTTCAATGTCTTTTACATGTGATGAAATAACCACAGGTATAGTTATACCCTGTGTATTTGGTTTCGTGGAAGGTACATCGCTGTAAATATAGAAATGGTAAAGCAAACACCTCTGGAAGAAGAGGTAGAGAAGACGTTCACCGACCTGCACCTTCACGATCCAAACTGACGATTATCAGTTTGGATGACAACGCGATTGTCATCGAAGGGTTATGGGCAGATTCTATAGAAAAAAATCAATAAAGACACTGACCAAGTTTGTACAGAACTGAAGAGCGTGGGTAATGAACAAAATTATTTACATTGATTGAAATATAGTACGCACGCTATCGCCCTCTGTACGGTGCCTCTAGCACATACATCGCAGCATCTTAGAAGCGTGTAGGGAGGAAGGCAATTTTAATACAAAAGATCTTCATGATAAAAATTGTTTTCTCTCGTTCGGTTTAGCCTATGTTTATGATCAACCCGGACGATCTAACTTTTATAAGAATGCATGTACAAACATAAAGTAAATATGACAGAAACTTCATATCCAGTAAGGTAAAAGACATTGATCGCTTTGAGGACCTGAATCCCACCATAAGCATGAATTTCCACGCCTATAAAGAAAATAACGATCAAGTGTATCCGATGCGTGTAACCGATGTCATGTCATATAACTGTTATTTGCTTGCAAGACGAGAGAGAAATTTCATTACTGCTTTATAAATACCAAACCTGGTTAAAACGGGCTAGCTCGTCTCCTTTCGGGTCTCGTAGAGTCATTGCAACAGTGAATATTGTCGCTACTGCTTCACTACTTTAGCTCATCCAATCCACTTGTCACCAAACAAAACTTGAACAAACATCTAACGGACTGTTGCGACACGGCTCACAACCGGTAAGGATGCTCGATCCCAGTAAAGAGAGGGAATACTAAGTGATGAAATTTAGGGAATACTCGTCCGCACTCCACGTTTCTTATGTGGTATATGCCGACTTTGAATCTTTTCTATTCCGGATAGACACTCCCTCCCCCACCGACACTGCCCCTCCTAAACCAAATACCAATTTCATCGATAAGGTAGCCCATCACCTTTCATCCATTTAGGGCCTTACATAATCATCGAGGAGGAAGGGAATATTTTTGTCGACCCTGTGTTCAACCGAGTGACATCTACCGATGAAAATATCGCTGAAAAAATGCTGGATCACTACGTAAGACGGTTGCATAAATATACGACAACCTAAATACCAGTGATAATGACTTCCGAAGACACTCAATGATTTCAAAGAGCTATCGCGTGTTTTCACACTCTGTCATAGTGAGTTGACAGATGTTCGGGTGCGTTATCACTCGCACACAACATAGCGAGTACAACGTGTCGTAAAGAGTCCAATCTAAATTGTAAGCATGCTCAGCATATTCTAGTTTTCTTTCATAACTTTTACAATTACGGTAGTACAAGCTTTGGTAAAAAACAGAGCAATTCTAAATGAAGGAATCAATTTAATAACTCTACATTTCCTAAACTATTTGTTGTATCTGACTATCAACTACCTAGTAGTTGAGAGAGTAGATCCGAAAGTTTCAAATAACATCGCTAGAGCGCAGGTAGTTGCGTAAACAGTAACTAGAGTGCTTGCGCCGTCATTACAAGTCAGTTGTGAGTAAGATGGTTACGGTGAAACACAAGGTTTTCTGTGTTATTTAGTACGGCACTTCTCAGTCGGCGACTGCAGTGCAGCGTACGTTTTGTCTTTGATTTACCACTGATCCTCCAACAAGAAAGAGCGTATGTCGTTGGTTTCACCAGTTTGAACAGAGGGTGTCTCTGTAAAGGAAAGAGCACGGGCCTGTAGATGGTAAAGGAGAATGTTAGACGAATTGAAGAAATTTTTTTCCGAAGAGGAAGAAAGTTAAACCATAAAGCGAGCAGACAACTTGAAATACCTCAACCAACTGCCAGGCTTGTTTTGAGGCGTCGTAGTCTAATTTTCAAGACATACGGTCTAAAATTTTACGGGCTCTTCGCGGAGATGAGAAACCAAAGGATGTTGAATTTTACGATCAAATGCTTGAAAACATGGAGAATGACAATTTTCTTCCGCGTTTAATTTTTATCGATGAAACAATTTTCTATATCAGTGGAAAAGTAAATAGACACAATGTTTGCATATGGGATCTACAAAATTAGAACGTGAGAGATACTCCCCATCGTTAATGTTTTTTGTACCCTATCGCAAACAAAGGTTTACGGACCATTCGTTTTTGCGGAAAACGCGGTTAGTGGTATAACGTGTCAGGACATGCTGGAAAACTGGCTGTTCCTTCAAGCAAATGAATATTCACAAGACTTCATTTTCAACAGGACGGAGCTCCGCCCCATTGGCACCTAGATATTCGACGCTATCTGAATGGATCTCTACCTCAACGATGGATAAGACGCATCGAGAGTGAAGACCTGGCTCTTCAGTTCTGGCCTCCAAGATTACCTGATCTCACGCTATGTAACTTTTCCTTGTGAGGTTTGTGAAAGAAGCAGTTCACGTAGCACGTCTACCAACAAATCTGACTGACCTGCGGAACTGTATCACAAAATATGTTTCTTCGCGTGTGGGAAGTTCAACTACCGATTAGTTGTGTGCCGTGCAGCAGGAGGGGGCCAGACTGAACATTTATGAATTGTATCTTTAAACTGTATTGTGAATATTAGCAGGTGTAATGTACTTCACATCTGTCATTAGTTTTTTATTTGCATTGCTGTTATGAAATTGAGTCTATCATTTGAATTGACAATAACTCAGTCTTGTTAAAGACTCGACATAGATGTGTTTTGTTTTGAAGAGTTTATTTCCTAGTAGTACATCGATGGGGATATCACATGTGGCATTCGCATCGGTGGCATCCTGACTAAGGAAAAAAACAAGGCTGATAGATGCCTTTTGCCGAGATTCTGAAGGTGATCTCTAGTACAGCCCATAAAGGCTAGCAACGGAGGGGGTGGCATGGTAACCGAAACTGCCACATAGAGGGTGTCTTCCCCTACGGGATCAGTGCTGCCACGCTTGCTTTTAACACTTCCTTTGACAGGACTGGTAGCCTCCTCCCGAATTTCTTCGTTATTATACAGTAAGCATCTTCCCTTGTGTCCGTTTCTATTAGTTCACAGAATTCGATTCACTTTTTTTTGCTAGCCGCTATGCTTTTCTGAAATCTCTCCTGGATGTCCGCAGCTGAAATAACTCTTCATTTCCGTCCTCACCCCACTGATGTGCTCTTTGTAGGCTTCGTTGAATAGTTATACACTTCTTCCTTAAATCCGCCAGAGCATTGGACCACCAGTATACCCCCTCACGGCCAGGACTCTCAAGATGTTTGGGTCCCCACCATGTGGTCTCTGAGTCTATCTCCGACTACTGCGCTAAACTGTTCCACTCTCCGGTGGACAAAACGTGATCTCTTCAAACTGGTCATGCCTGATGGAGAAGTGTCATCGACTACGTAACTTACTATACGATGGTCACTGAGTGTCTCCTCATCTAAGACTTCCCAATTCGCCAGCTGTCTTACGCACCTCGCACTCAGAAATGGTTCATTTTAGTCCCAAAAATGAGACACTGGAATTGGTAAGTTATGCCGCATTTTTAAAAGAGCGATATAAAATTGAACAAGTTTTAAATGCTACATTATCGGTTTCCGATTACTTAGTTTTATGCTGTAATTATTACATAAGTTTAGTTCCTGATTTCTTGTACACTTTAAGCTCTTTCCACAATATATCAGCAATATTTAATAATATGTGGCCACATTTAAAGATGAGTTCAAGAATTGAAGACACCAAAAAAGCTTTTAGAATGGACATACTACTTATAGAAACACTTTTCTTCGTGATAGAAGTTACTGTAGTATAAAATATTGGTAATTTGATTTCTTTTCTAAGTAGAAGTAGTATAAGGTTATTCTAATTAGAAGAAGTATTTGATTACTTTTAAATATGTAGATCTAACTCCTGAGTTATTAACTTATAATTTCATTTTTACACATAGTTGGTCGTAATGCAATAGTTTTCCAATGATTTTAAATGTAAAATGGATATTATGTAGTTAGTATATTACAAATTTAATAAATACATAAAGTATCGGAATTGAGAAGCGAGTCTTAAACCATGAATTGCCAGGATCTGCGAATAGATTTTTATGAAATAAAGGCGGTATTAAAACCTACTATGAAGTAATGAAACGTGTTTACCTATTTTCTAACAGTCATTGTTGTAGCATACAATACGTCAATTAAATTAGATTAGACGGTTATAATGAGTTCAACTTTTAACAAAATTACAAACGGTAATGTAATCACGTTCAAACTTTTAAGCACAATAATTAATTTATTTTAATTATTCAAAATATTATTATGGAAGATGTGATTTATAAAAATTTAGGAACATAACAACATTATTTAGAATAAAATTAAAGAAGAAACAAGATTAAGAGCGTAAATAATGGTGTATAACAAAAAGGACCAGAAATACAATTTTCAGTTTTATAACTATTTACATTAAAACAATATTAATTATTGAGTAAACATCAGACGATAAAATAAAATATTTTATGGTAAACAAAACTTCTTCCTCCCTTTTTTGCAATTTTTAAGGAATCTCAAATCATTATTTTTTCATACATATTTTAACAAAATCGTTTTTTAAATATTTTACTCATGTTTTCTTACATATTTCCTTGAAGGGGTGAAGTGATATAATGCCTATATGTAGTTCACATACATTCTATGTGACTAAGGAGTTAGAAAGATTTTTTTTTTTAAAGAGGTGGAGGAACCCCATTTACGGACGCCTAAGCAGTGTCGGGCTTGCTAGCAGATTCCGTCAGTTATAACCAAGGGCGTATGTATACCTGCGCACTACCGACTTGACCTCCATCCCTGGCTTCCCCCTTCCTGGGACTGCTTATAAAAACATTTCATCAGAAGGGGGAATCACCCACAAACACAGTCATTCCAACAATGTCACACACCACACAAACAACGCTACTGGAAGCAACACATACAGCACGTAAAATACATACACGGACAACAACACACAAGAACCTGCAGAAAACAGGACAAGCTACTAATATCCACAACACCCACGCGTTACACACCCATACAGCCGTCAAGACAGAAATCTCAAATAGTCACACCACTTACTAGTAGCCACCATCAGACGTACGAGCAGAGTGTCCCCGGCCTCATCGCACCCAGGCAACCCTCACACGTACGGGGGGCCCCCTAAGCACTCAGCCGGGAACCTGTCATTTTCCTCTGCGGGACTCATTATATCATTGGAGTTTCCTCATGACCGTCCTGACGAATCTTTCCACAGTCTTCCACTGTGCTTCCCTTGTAATAGGACTCGTAGGGTATCTTCAGGACGAACCATATGCTCACGTCTCAGGTTGCCGAACATCTCTCTACGCTCTATGGCGAATCGCGGATACAAAATAAAACATGCGGGGGGGGGGGTCTCTTCCACCTCTCACACCGGAAAATTTTCAGATTGATCAAACCCGAATCTATACAAATAAGACCTGAATCCCCCATGAACCGCCAGGAATTGCGTTAACTCAAAACTTTGCGTGCCATGGGTCCTCCGGCACCACTTCCTGATGTTCACAATAAGGCGGTGGGTCCATCTACCCTTCGTGGCCCGATCCCACCGCTTCTGCGATGTTTGTGCGATCTCTTCTTCTAGTTCTTCAGCAGAACGCTTCCTTTCCTCTAATGGGAGTGTTCTCAGTTCCCTAGTTCCGGTACGCCGCATTATCATCAAGTTTACAGGCGGGAATCCAGCAATTACATCAACCGCCTCCCTGGACACCGTCCTATAGGCGGCCGCTACTCTGATGCAACACCTCCTATGGATGGATTCCAATTTATCCCTGTACTTGGCAAATCTAACAACGCCCGCCTACAACTGGGCGCCATATAGCAGGGCTGAATAGACCACACCAGTAACCAATTGCCTCCTATGTTGGGAGGGCCTTCTTGTATTCGGGAGTAGGCTAGCAATAAGCCTCCTCGTTTTCTCCGCCTTCTCACAAGCCCGGAGTACGTGAGTAAAAAATCTTAGTCTGGATTCAACCAGATTCCCAAGTATTTTATGGCCACCTGAGACACAATTTCTCTGCTATCAAGAATCAGACTTAAAGTTGGCCTCCTCCTGGCGGCAGAGATCACCACCATCTCCGTCTTTTCAGGAGCCAACTCCAGTCCTACCCCAACCATCCACTCACTAATACTTGTATACGACTCAGTTAAAGGAGTTAGAAAGATTGGAGTCATCCGATCCACAAGGATTAAATACTTAGTTCGGTTGGCTTTTAGGGTGGGTTTTTAACATTTTTGAGAAGATTTTACGTCTACTATAATAGGTCCAATTAATAATTAACTAATACTCATTAACGGTAACGAAAATAAGTCAGTCTTTTTTTTTTGACAAAATTTCATTAATTTGATTATTATAAAGATTGTTAAGACTATGACATTACTCATAATTATATAAGATTAAAATACGTTTTTATTAATATAAGACTGATTGATTATTATTTTTTTTTCAGAAAGTTGAATTATTTCTATATTTTTGTGGTTTTTGTACGCAAAGGAAAAATAATGACTACTAGTGTTAATGGTGGCATTTTACTTTACATTCATTGAAAATTCATAAGGAATTTTGATTTGAATTAGAGGATCTAACATATATTACTTAAAAATTCAGTCTCCCACAGCTAATCGGTTTAGTTCACTCTAATGAATGGACTTGCTGATTCGATTTTACGACTAATATAAAAAGTCGAATAAAAAACTAAATATTAAATATTTTAATGTTAAATATTAAGAATATTACAAGTACAGAAAAATAGTAAAATGGTCAAGAAGACTGTATCTTTATGAATTATGCTTGCAAACAATATTTACACAACCTTTGTCTAATAAGTTAGCTATTACTGAGACAGTTGAATAAAATATTCTTAACCATTAAAATTTGAAAACGAATTTAAAAATTTTCATCTTAAATTATAAGTAATTTTTTACTTTAATAGATTTGCATTTGGAATTTTTGCAGTTAATCATTTAAATAAAATTCTGCGGTAACTGGTTTTTTTGCGCATTAAATTTATGATGCTGTTCATTTTCACAAAGCGAGTACTTTTTATTAATAAATAATTTTCCGATTTTAGAATTCAGTAGTGTAAATATCCGATATTGCCATAAAGAGTAAATTGATCATGTTTTAACAAAAAAAACTCAGTAATTAAACGATGTATGAATTTAATACACATTTTTAAGTATTAAAAGAAAAAAAAATACTCTAAATGTTTTAAGTTTCTTTAAATATTAAAGTTATTAATTTTAAATTGGTGAAAATACTTCTTAAAGTAAAAATAAGAGAAAAAAACGTTTTAAATTGTTTTTTCTAGAAAATTAAATAATTGAATTTTCTTTTAAGACATTAAAAAGGGAAGAATAAGAAATAAAACCCGAGCTATTTACGTAACAAGATGTAATAGAATTATCCGCATTGTGAAAGTTGTAATGAATTTTTGATTACAAAACGATATTCTCGAATAAAAAAGTTACACTCTGCAATAAAGATCTTTTTACAAGTTTATTTCAAACAATTTAAAAGTTCTGTTTGCTTTAATATATTTTTTATTCTGTTTACTGTTTAAAATTTATTTGAATGACGTTCTTACTTATCATTTATTTCACAATTCTCTCATCTCAGAAGTTATGGAAGTTGTTATAAATTTTACGACTTAGTTTATTGAAACGGTAGCTAAATTTGCTAACGTAGGTCTTTGAAAAATATTTTGTTGAGGACCAATCCTACTGCAAATGACTGTAGTAAATTTTATATGTGACGAATGTTAATTTCCTACGAAAATATTTTTCGAGAGTCGTACGTTGATGGATACGTGTTTTTTCTTCATAATAATCACAAATTTTGTCCCAATCAAAATAAAATTTTAATGATAAGGGTATTTACCCTCGTAACGTTCATTTGCTAATGTAGTCGGCTCATAAAATAAAACATATTATGAAAAATTTTATATCTTCAGCAAGTGATTTTTTTTTCATATAAAATAGAAATTAAGACGAAGTTGCTGATAAATTTGTTTAAAATTTCTCAATAAAAATTCATATTCTAAGTAATGGTAAATATTCAGGCTTTCTGAAATTATGATTTTCATAAAAACAACTTTACCATTTGTTTTCTTTTTAGTGACAAAAATTATTACCATTGTTATTAAAAAAAAAAACTTGAGGCGAGTGCTATTACATTCGCATTTACCAATGTTATTAAAAATTGGAATTTTATTTCTTTTGTTTTGGATAACATGTTGTTTGACTGCTGTTCAAAACACAGTTAGACCGTTGCTTTTAAATGAAATTTAAAATATTGTATTGTATTTTAATTTATTAGTTCTCCAATTATCTAAGATAAAATGTAGTAACATCCTTGCAAATGTACTTAACCTAATAAATAACTTTATCTGATAAATTTATAGAAGTCAATTGAAAAGCAATAGGTGCTAGATACTCGTAAATGACTGAAAAATACAATAGTAATAATTTTATTGTATAAAACTCTCTCCTTACTAAAGCAGTAAGTAGTAAATGTATTTTTCATTATATTCCAATTGCAGACTTAAAACTAGTGTAATTTATAAACTGAGTAACTTAAACGGTTGAAGCAAATTTCTTTCGTTGAAGTACAGACAATGTTAATATTTTTTTCGCGAATCGATGGTTTATATTGTGTTGTAGTCTAAATTTTACAGTCGAAATTATGAAAACAGGTAAAATGATGATGATTGTAATGGAATACAGATCTAAAAAGCCTGAAAATGACTTTTGAATTATGATATTTTCAATTTTAGTTAAAACATACAATTACGTGCTAACGTCCAATCCAATCAATTTTGAAGGAGTGGGTGAAAACGTAAATCTCCAGATATTTTTTAATTAAATGACGAATTGTATGAATTATGCAAATTTAGTGATTAGGGGCTAATAAAGTTACTACAGAGGCAACGTATGATGAATTCGGTAGGCCTAAAGTGTACTAATCTGAAGCAGCGGCATAACTTATAATCACTACGATAACTCTTTGATTTAATTTCACAGATTTTAATTTTGTTAGAGAATTTTTTTTTAATCATAAGCAAAGATAGAAATGGGAAACTCTCTTTAGCAACTTTTCAAAAAAAAAGCAAAAAAAAAATTGAGGCAAGTACTATTACATTCGCATTACCTACTTACTTAATATGCATGTGTGTATTAAATGCGTCATAAAAAAGTAGTCGCATGTAACAAGAGATTTCATATAAGAAAGAAATTTTCTGTAATAATGGATTTTTTTATTAAAATGAATTTTTAAAGAATATCTGGAATTTGAAGCTTTAAGGGTCTAAACGAGAAAAAAAGAAAAGCAAAGAAATTTTATATTCTTGAAAAATTTTTAAAAACTAAGTTGATGGATGAAAGTGAGGTTTTTCACTTCATTAAAACCATCAAAACCACCTCAGTAAGAATTTTCAAGATGAACAGCAGAAAAAGAAGCCTTCGTGCTTAACTTCTGTTTGTTAACTCGTTGGTTGGGATGCAGTCGCCCATAGTCTGTGCATCCTATTTAGTTGAATAAAATACTGTAAACGTTATAAACCGAAGGAAAAACTAATATATATATATATATATATATATATATATATATATATATATATATATATTAAGAAAATAATTGTAGCATTTAGGAAATATATATTTTAAAATTGCAAATTAGAAAGTAGTGGAATGTGTGAGAAAACAATGAAACAATTAGCTAAAAAACAATTAAAAGTGGATTTTGGCTTGCATGTAGTTATAAAATACTAAATATCATAATCAGAATTTCGTAAAGAATTTTCTTATTATGTATTACATAAGAGGTTGCGTTATAAAATTCAATTTTAATAATATGAGTGGCTTTTGAAACTATATTAATCCCTCAAATCGTTATGACAACAATAAAACGCTTTTACTAAATATTTTAGTTAAGTACCTAATAAAAGAGAGCATGAAAAAGTTCCATATTTGTTTGTATTTCTGTCAAATGATGTATAGTGACGTCAAAGTTTGTAGAATTTATAAACTAATAAAGAGGAATAATTCTTACGTTGCTTAAAGTTGAAAGATGTCGATCCTATCGAAGTTTAGTTCTATAAAAGTAAGTTTGAGTTACGGTTTGAGTGCGAGTACCTTTTTAGTGGGAAGGTGGTAAAGATTTGGAGAGGGGATGTTGATAGTGTCTGACAAACAAACCTATTTGTTTTCATCTTTCGATCAATGATCTGAATCCTTTTGAGACATAAATGCGCTTTACTCTACCTTCAAGGATTTCCTTGCTTTCATTTCTATCTGTTGTTAACAAAGGTGAACTGTTTTCAAAGTAGATTATGTATCAATATTCTCATTTACAGGGTATTATTATCGGGAAATATTTAGAATTCACAAAAAAAAAAAAATTGTCGCTGTATGTTTTATTTTGTATTAAGTACTCTCAAACATTATTAGTATTATTTTTTTTATTTTTATTTTTTTTATTTTTTTACGGGCATCGACTGCTAAGGTCATTAGCCCTCGTCACAATCTTTAAAAGAAATTACTATCACCATCTGGATCGTCATATGTAAGGGTGTAAAGGGCCCTTACATTTTATTTAAAAGCACAAACTACACAAAACATTTAAGACATAAAAGACAAGGACAATCACAAACACTTACGGGGTGTAAAGGGCCCCGATATTAAAATTTGAGATAAGGTTCTCAAAAGACCATGAAATTAAAATTAAAATAAAACTTATCAATACCATTTCTTTCTTTATATATATATATATATATATATATATATATATATATATATATATATAAACTACCGCTTAGAGTATCTTTTATCACAGCTTTAAACTTTCATTTCATAGACTTTTAAGAAGTCCACTGGCGTGTAGAAATGCAACTATATTTTCTTCATTTCCATTATCCAGATCAGCACTAATATTATTTCTAAGACGGAACCTCTTTCTGAGGTCCTCATATATGGTACACTCTTCTATTAGATGCTTGATTGTCAGTGTTTTATTACAAACACCGCACATTGGTCTCACTTCGCCGGTTAACAAATATAAATTTGTTAATCGCGTGTGACCGATTCTAAGTTTGGTCACCGCTACTTGTTCACGGCGAGTCAACTTAAAGTCGCTTTTCCATTTATAAGGAGAAATTTTTACTGAGTTTAATTTTGTATTTAAACTCCTCCATTCAGCGTTCCATTTGTTTCTTACTATGTTGGTTAGACGGTTTTTAACATCTGCCACTCTTACAGGAAATGCATCCAAGTCATCGCAGACTGTTGCCTTTCTGGCAGCTTCGTCTGCGATTTCATTACCTATAATACCAGCATGCCCTGGAATCCATACAAATACGCATCGCTGTCCTCGTTGTTTTAGTACGTATAAAATGGACAGGATGTTTGCAATTAGGACATCCTTAATGTTCTTGTTCCGAATTGCGACAAGTGCACTTAAAGAATCGGAACATATTAACACTCTCTCTTCGCAATAGTGTTCAGTGTAGCGAAGAGCTTGCTGAATTGCAATGAGTTCTGCCGTGTAGACACTGGCCACATCTGGCAGTCTCCAAAAGTAGGCTTCTTCATTTACATATATCGAGCATCCAACACCATGTTCGGTTTTAGAACCGCCAGTATAAATTCTAATATGTTCTTCGTAGCTACTGACGGTTGCTAAAAATTCCTGCTGGATGATCACTGCTGGTTTCTTTTTTATTTCTCCTTGAGAGAGATCCAAACTTGTATTTACCGCTGGCAAGAGCCATGGCGGTATTTCTCTAGTAGAAATTGCCAATGTATCTGGAATGGCAATTTTATATTTATTTCTTAATTCGTGGTACCTAATTCCAGCTGGTCTGGAATAGGTAGCACGACGTTCGTATAATGCAGCCATAGGATGGTTATTGAAAAGTTTATTATTTATATGTGCAGGGATACGCAGCCCATATATTTGCTGCGTATCTTAGTAAAAGGATCTCTCTTCTATAATGTAATGGCATAATTCCGGCTTCAGACATCAGACTAGCCGCCGGACTTGTGCGGAAAGCACCGGTTGCATATCTTATTCCGCTATCATGAACTATACGATACATCCGTAGTCTAGTTTAGATTGAACCAATGCTTTATACAATCTCAATAATGTCTCTTTGCCTGAGCCCCAATTTAAGTTCGATAGACATTTTATAATGTTTAGGGCTCTTTTGCATCTATCACTCAAGTCCTGTATATGTAATCCCCATGTAAGGGATTTATCCAATACTAGTCCTAAATATCTTACATTGTCTTTACATTGTATTGGATTATCATCAATTGTCAACGCAGGACTTTGATGAGGAATTCTCTTCCTACAAAAGTGTACGCAGCACGTTTTTTCTGGTGAGAATTGGAATCCGTTGTTCCTTGCAACTCCATTTAGAGCATTGATCGCTCGTTGCAATTTGTACCTAACCATAGCAGTCTTGTTGCATACACAATTGCCAGATCATCAACATAGACGCTTTTGCTGATTTCTACTGGAATGGCTAATATCAATTTATTAATGGCAATGGTAAACAAGGTACCGCTCAACGGCGAACCTTGTGGTATGCCATTTTCCAAATTTCTTACAGATGAATATTCGCTACTGACTCATACTTGGAAAGTACGGTCATTCATATAGTTGCTCAGTAAGACTGGCAGGTTGCCACGAATGCCCCATTCATGTATCTGGAGCATTATACCATGACGCCAGGTCATATCGAAAGCCTTCTGAAGATCAAAGAAGACTCCGACACAATGTTTCCTTGTAATGAAGATGTTATATATAACGTCCTCTAAGCTGATCATTTGATCAGTGGTAGAATGGTATTGCCGAAAACCTGCTTGATACGGTGATATCAGGTTTTCTTTTTCAAAAACCCAGACGAGTCGATTATTAATCATTTTTTCAAATATTTTTCCCATAGAGCCCGTCAAGGAAATAGGACGATAGCTATTGGGGTCTGTTAAATTTTTATTTTTCTTTGGTATTGGAACAACATGAGCTTTTTTCCACTGCTGCGGGTACATTCCATCCCGCCATATTTTATTATAAAGTTCTAATAATCGACGCTTTGCAGTGGTATTCAGCTGCCTGATCATATTATAATGGATTTCATTCCGGACCAGCAGCTGTGTTACCTGATTTTTCCAACGCTTTCGCGAATTCTTCCATTTTAAAAGGTACATTATATGAGTAATTATACTCAGTTCTGAAGTTTAGTAGACCTTCAAGTTGTTCTTTTTTAGTACGAAAATCTTCTTCGTAGTTGGCCGTTCTGCTGGCCTTTTCGAAGTGATTGGATAACAGCTCTGCAATTTCATATGGAGTGTCTTTTATTTCATCTTCATCTTGAAGGCTAGTTATAGGAGCAAAATCATTACGCCCACAAATCGCCTTCACTTTCCTCCAAACATCTGCTGCAGTATTAGTTTTGTCGATGGATGACATGTATTGCTGCCAGGATCGTTTCTTTGAGTCTATCATAAGACGTTTTGCATACGCCCTGTATTTCTTAAAGGCAACAAGATTTTCTATGCTAGGACGCTTCTTAAAGGCGTTATACGCCCTTTTCTTTCTTTTTATAGCATCACTTATTTCATCGTTCCACCATGGAACGTGTTTCTTCGTAAGTTTTCCCGGTGGTTTGGGAATATATCTCGACGCCGACTCAAGTATTTCATTTGTTATGGCGTCGAGATCGCCCCGCTTACCCCAGTTGTTTCTGGGAGTATCGTTCTAGCTGTGAAGCTCGTCCAGTCTGCCTTATCAAATAACCATCTTTTAGGGATGGGATATGTTTTTCTTGTAACATCAGTTACAATTTGCACCGGGAAATGATCGCTTCCATGCAGATCCTCTCTGACATGGAAGCTGTACCTCGGTGCTATCGATCCGCTTATAAGTACAAGATCTATACAGGACGTCGATCCATCTCTGGCATTGAAAAAGGTTCCTGATCCGTCGTTTAAAATAATAAGTTCTGAATTCATGAGGAACCCTTCCAGTTCTCTTCCACGGGGATCTACTCGATCCGATCCCCAGAGAGACTTAAGAGCGTTAAAGTCACCCACCAGTAAAACAGGTGGGGGAAGCTCGGAAATTAGTCTTGCTATGTCATTCTTATTCCAATCAAAATTCGGCAAGTATATGCTGCAGACAGTGATCTGAAGCGGACGCTTCATTCTAACGACGACCGCTTGTCAGTTTGTGTTTAGAACAACCGCTTCGGTGGTAGCTCTAGTCGATGTTAATATAGCTACTCTACCTCTAACTCTTACATTTGGCGGTTGATCTCGCCGAAATATATTGAATCCTTTTAATTTAAAATTTTCATTTCGGCGGAAATGCGTTTCTTGCAGACATATACAGATCGGGTCTACATCATGTACCAAGCGTTGGAGCTCATGGATGTTTGAAAAACATCCATTGATGTTCCACTGTACTATCGACTCGCTAATTTTAAATTAAATTATGACCTAGGTTTTCCTTTCGGCCATCCTTTTTTACTCTTCTTCTCCATATTGTGAACGGCATCATGTTCGCGGAGAAAGTCGTCGCCGGTGTAGCTTCCGGTCTCCGAATCGGAGACCACCGAAGCCGCCGACGACGACGGGCATGGATCGGCACCGGTTTCAGGCGCCGATTGAGAGGCGGCAACCTGGCCGCTCCCCGACACGGGGATAGCACCGGTCACCGCCTGAGGGAGGGGGGACACTCGCCCCCCCTGTGTGATTTTTTGTGGCCTCTGGGGTTTAGAGGCCAACTCAGTTGCAGTAGGCTTTGGAGCCTCCATAGCAGTCTCTGTAGGTATCACCTTTTGCTTGTCATCAAGAATCTCACTGAGACGGACTTGGCATTCTGCTTTGGCGTCCGTTTTCTTCAGAACAAGTGCAACTTTCTGTGTTTTATCTTCAGGAGGCTGTACTGATATCTTTGGCTTTATAGGCTCTTTACTGTTGAAAGGTTTAATTTTATTGTCAATAATTCTTTCAATCATATTAGCCAAGGTCGGAGCAAGTTTACTGATGAGTTGGCCTTCATCGACAGCAACTGGAGCAGGAGCAGGAACAGCAGCCGCAGCCTGAGCATAGGTTGTCGTTGCTCTAGGCCTGCGGGCATTAACAATCTTCTTAGCATCGAAGTAGCTGCTGACCTTTTGCAGGGTTTTTACTTCTTGCACAGCTACTTCATCTTTGTAGACAGGATAATTCCTTGATCTACAAGAATGTGCTCATTTGCAGTTGATACATGTAGGAGGCTCTTTACACGGCTCTCCCTCATGCACCTCTTCACCGCACACGCAGATTTGCGGTCTTTCACATCTAAGAGCGGTGTGGCCAAAGCGTTGGCACTTAAAACACTTCATTGGCTGTGGGAAAAATGCCCGCACATCCAAACGATGAATCCCTGCTCTTATCTTTTCCGGCAAAGTAGGCCGGTTGAAAGTGAGGATAAGACCTCACCGTCTTCTTCTTCTTCTTCTTCTTCTTCTTCTTATTATTATTATTATTATAATTTCAGTCTTTTCCAGAGGATGTACAAGCGGATACCTCTTCAACGTCCAAAGATCGGATGAACTGTGCTGAGCTTGATATACCCTATGTCAGCGTCGAATTAGTATTAACCACCATTAACGGAATTAATCACAAGGCAGCCAGTGGACCTGATGGCATACTACCATTTATTATTAAAGGCGTCAGCAGCGTGATCGCTCTTATTCTGGCCTCATTGTGCAACTGGAGCTTGAAATCAGATACCTTCCCCACCCTATGGAAAAAGGCGATCGTTACTCCAGTTCCCAAACCTGGTGTCCCCTTTATTTCTAATTTCCGCCCTATTTCCGTCCTATCCTCCTTTTCTAAAATTTTTGAATCAATCCTAACATCTCATATATCTCAAAACATCCAACATAAAATCTCCGCTTCCCATCACGGCTTCATGCAACCCCGTTCCACAACCACAAACCTCAATTGTTTCCTTGATAAAATTGGTCCTGTTGTTGAATCTCAAGGTCAGGTGGATGCTATCTATTTTGATTTTCAAAAAGCATTTGACAAAATCCCCCATTACCTGCTCCAAAAGAAGTTGGCTGAATTTGGGTTCAGCGAGCGTCTTGTCAAGTGGATCTCTTCATACTTGAATAACAGAACTTTTGCTGTCAGGTATGCTGGATGCACTTCCCAAAGAGAATTCTCTGCAATCTCTGGAGTTCCACAGGGTTCAAACCTTGGCCCGTTGCTGTTTCTACTTTTTATAAATGATATTACTGAATCCGTCTATGTTGGTCTGAGTATGTATGCCGATGACCTTAAAATATTTCTTCAGATTAAAAGCTTACATGATCACCTAATGTTACAACACAATATTAACCATATTTACCAGTGGGCAATGAGAAATCACATGCCGCTAAATTTCTCAAAAATTAAACATATTCCGTTCTCCCGAAAAACTAACATTGCTTGGTATAATTATACAATAAACTCTCTTCCCATTAATACTGTGAACTCCGTCACCGATCTAGGCATACTCCTTGACTCCAAGCTATACCTTTCTAAACACGCAGACATGATTGTGAGCCGAGCGAAGAGAAATCTTGGTCTGTTGAAATGGATTGCGAGACCTTTTGTTGATCCTCAAACCTGTGTCTTACTCTTCAAGTCACTTGTTCGAAGCCAGCTTGAATATTTCACCTCAACCTGGAATTCTCGAAGAGACTATACATCGATTAACATTGAATCCATTCAGAACAACTTTCTATCTTGGCTGACTCACAAATTTAAACTTCACCATCTTGGAAAACAACAGCTTCAATTACTACATAATTTACCATCTCTTGTATGTCGAAGAGAATACTTTGATTTACTGTTTTTTCATAAAGCATTACACGGGTGTAATCCTACGGAAAACGAAATACAGTTAGGTACACCCGGACGCAATATTCGAAACTTTTGTCCTCTTGCATACTCTACACAACTTATCTCACCCGAGATGCGCTTTAACTGCTGTAAAAAAATATGATAAAATAGACTTTTTTCAACCGAGGAAGAATCTTGTTTTTGAACTGAGTAGGTTTTACTCCGATATAATATAGATATTAAAAGTATAAAAACCCATAATACTGGTTTACTAAAGAACTTCACTAACCCTCTTCTGCTTGACCGTAGTTAAGTTATATAAATTAAAACAATTTTCTATTAATAAATAAATAAATATTTTAATAATTAAAATCAATTATATTGTATAACAATGACGTAAATTTCTTTTGTGTCTATTTTACCTGCACATATATATATGTATGTGTATGTATATATATATATTGACAGTGCTGTATAAGTAAATGAAATTGGATGAAGGAGATAAGATGTAAATTTTTGAATTTATAACTAATGTTATTATTGTTATTAAACTATATTATTTAATTTTGTTTCCTGAATTATGTGTATTGTTAAAGATGTGTACATGTTTATCTGTAATCTTGTATTCTTGTATTTATGCAAAGACATATAATAATATAATTGTGTAACATAATTAAAACACCAGTATTACTCTTATTTTTATGAACTAATAATTATATGAGCTATGATTATGAACCAATGACTAATAATTATTATGAACTAATGATTAAATTTTGTATTTTTAATTTATATTGAAATTTTTAATTTATATTTAATGTATATATATATATATATATATATATATATATTTTTTTTTTAACTGAATTTTTACGGGCATTGACTGCTAAGGTCATTAGCCCTCGTCACATTCTTTAAAAGAAATTATTATCTCCATCAGGATCGTCATATGTAAGGGTGTAAAGGGCCCTTACATTTATTTAAAAACACAAACTTCACAATAAACATTAAAACATAAAATACAAGGACAATCACAAACACTTACGGGGTGTAAAGGGCCCCAATATGAAAATTTGAGATAGGTTATCAAAAGACCATGAAATTAAAATTAAAATTAAACTTATCAATACCATATCTTTCTTTCTTTCTTCTACGAAGTCTCATTTATAGTTTGTTTAAGCACCCTCGGGGCGACCAGAACCGCCGTTGAGCAGTATATCAGTCGTGCCAGGGTGCCGTGGCAGTTGAATCCTTCTTATATCAGGCCATAGGCATGCACAGCGTACACCCATAGCCTCGCGCCCTCAATCCACCCTTGAGGGTCCCCCATGCCATCATCGGACACACCCCGACTCACTGCTCTTGAATGCAGGTGAGCCAAAATGGCCTAGGCAAGAGGGCTACCTCCCGTCACTATACGTGCCACGCTTCGAGACTCCCTTATATGTATATATAAAACTACCGCTTAGAGTATCTTTTACCACAGCTTTAAACTTTCATTTTATAGACTTTTAAGAAGTCCACTGGCGTGTAAAAATGCAACTATATTTTCCTCATTTCCATTATCCAGATCAGCACTAATATTATTTGTAAGACGGAACCTCTTTCTGAGGTCCTCATATATGGTACACTCTTCTACTAGATGCTTGATTGTCAGTGTTTTATTACAAACTCCGCACATTGGTCTCACTTCGCAAGTTAACAAATATAAATTTGTTTATCGCGTGTGACCGATTCTAAGTCTGGTCACCGCTACTTGTTCACGGCGAGTCAACTTAAAGTCGCTTTTCCATTTATAAGGAGAAGTTTTTACTGAGTTTAATTTTGTATTTAAACTCCTCCTTTAAAATTTTCATTTCGGCGGAAATGCGTTTCTTGCAGACATACACAAATCGAGCCTACGTCATGTACCAAGCGTTAGAGCTCATGGATGTTTGAAAAACATCCATTGATGTTCCATTGTACAATCGACTCGCTAATTTTTAATTAAATTATTGTCTGGGGTTTTCTTTCGGCCATACTTTTTTCCTTTTCTTCTCCATCCTACGAACTGCATCGTGTTCGCGGAGAAGGTCGTCGCCTGTAAGGCTTCCGGTCTCCGTATCGGAGACCACCGAAGCCGCCGACGACGACGGGCATGGATCGGCGCCGGTTTCAGGCGCCGATTGAGAGGCGGCAACCTGGCCGCTCCCCAACACGGGGGTCGCACCGGTCACCGCCTGTGAGAGGGGGGACCTCGCCCCCCTGTTTGATTTTTTGTGGCCTCTGAGGCTTAGAGGCCACTTCAGTTACAGGAGGCTTGGGAGCCTCCATAACAGTTTCTGTAGGTATCACCTTTTCCTTTTCATCAAGAATCTCGCTGAGACGGACTTGACATTCTGGTTTGGTGTCCGTTTTCTTTTCTGGAGGAGCAACTTTCACTTTTATCGATTTATCTTCAGCAGGCTGTACCACTATCTTTGGCTTAACAAATTCTTTATTGCCAAAAGGTTTCATCTTGTTTTCGATGATCCTCTCAATCATGTTAGCCAAAGTAGGCGCAAGTTTATTTATAATTTGAGCCTCATCTACAGCAATCGGAGCAGGAGCAGGAACAGTACCGCAGCCTGAGCATAAGATGTTGTTGCTCTAGGTTTGCGGGCGTTAACAATCTTTTTGGGTTCGATGTAGGTGACTTTCTGCAGGGTTTTAACTTCCTGCACAGCTACTTCTTCTTTGTAGACAGGACAATTCCTGGATCTACATGAATGCTGTTCCTTGCAATTGATGCATGTAGGGGGATCTTTACACGGCTCTCCCTCATGCACCTCTTCGCCGCACACGCATATTTGCGTTCTCTCACATTTGATAGCGGTGTGGTCAAAACGTTGGCACTTGAAGCATCGCATAGGTTGCGGGATAAATGCCCGCACATCCAATTGATGTATCCCCGCTCTAATCTTCTCCGGCAAGGTAGGCCGGTTAAATGTGAGAACATGAGAGGCTGAAGGTAGGACTTCGCCATTCCTCCTCATATTCAATCGGCGACACTCAATTACTCCCTGTGATGACAACTCCTCAACAATTTCTTGCTCCGTGCAATTTAGAAGATCCCGACAGACGACCACACCTCTTGAGGTGTTGAGCGTACTGTGGGGATCGACATGTACAGCCAGTTCTCCAATCTTTTTAAGCCCCAAAATCTTTTGAGACTGGACATCATTTACAGTCTCAACATGAAGTCCCATGAAGGTCTTCCTTATTTCTTTTACAGGGCCACCAGCGCATTTGGTTATCTCCCAAGCGATGAGAAAAGGACTCACCCTCGAGAAATTTCCATCCTCCTTTGTAATGACCAAATATTTGGGTTTCGGTACATTACTACTTTTAAAAAAAGCTTTATGTAAGCTTTTTCTAGCCTCAATCTCAATCCTTTTAGTGTCCGCACTTTTTCTCCGTTTTGCTTCAGGCGAAACGGCCGGTTATAAACGAGGGTGTTTGCGTGAACCCTCTGCCACATTTAGTTGTTCAGTTTCCATGAACAAATAATCCCTTCTGTAGTAAGGCTAGCCCGGCGGCTAGCCTTTGGAACTCCGGTGGATACTCCGGTGGAACCGACATATGTCCTGGCAGAGAGCGGATGCGCAGTCTCCGCACTGACTCCAGGCCCCTACACACCGAAGCTTTCAGGGCTCCCATGCTCCGAACATGAGCACCTTAGCTACATGCTTGCCATCGCGGAGGGCATGTGGACGACGAAAGGTCTCCGTTAAACCTGCAAATAAATTTGACCGTGGCCGCTACATCGCCAGCTCTAAGTTTGATGTATGTCCACATCCTAATCAATAAATTGATCATACCCTGCAGGTAGCCGAAAAATCCAATCCATGAGGGGACCTGAAGGTGGAAACAGGTCAAAAGAAAAGCATATCCGAGGAATTTACTCGGAGCCCCGTTAGCCAGCTATATGTATTGTACATAAGTACGGCTGTTACCGCCCTGGACGTGGAACGTAGATGTTGTGTTCCGGACGTGGGGATTACCTACCTCAGGGCAATATTTTTTTTTTTTTTGTACTATTATGTAATACACAAAGGCTATAGTTAGCTGTCCTATTGCACAAAAAATACAAACAGATAAATAAATAGATTATTATTATTATTATTATTACCATTACAAGAGTATTAAAATATTTATTTATTTTTGCTATAATGAACAAAACGAAATTAATTTTTATTCAGTCTAAAGAACAAAATGTATAATTGAAAAAAAAATAACTTTCAAGTCGAAGTAAAGAATACAGAATTTTCATTTGAGTATTATCAGTCTTAAACCAAAAATTTTTATGGATTTTACCTGAATTTTACTATTTGGTTGTAATACTTTAATAATCACGTTTAAAAACTAATGAAGAAAAAATTTCAAAAAAGTACAAAGATACATGTTAAAGTATTCTGTAATGCTTCAAGGAATTCAATGGAGCGCTACTCATCGCTGTAATGAAACTTTATACTCGTACTAGCACATTTACTGATTTTCAAAGTACGAGATCTGATGATGACAACGGTGAGTTACGTCATAGAAGTTGATGACCAACTAATGAGTTTAACTTATATCGATTTTTAAACCTCAGTTCTTTAAAATACATTAGCTGAGCTTAAATAGTAATCATAATAGTAAACATGAACCAAAATAACAACTAATTTCTACTTCCTTGTACGAAGTAAAGGAAGTATTGCGATCGCAAAACATTTCGGTTTTAATATTTCAACGGAAATATTATATCCATTATATTATATCCATATTGACCATACCTGAATCCATTTTGACTAATTTCGGCGTGACGTCTGTACGTGCGTATGTATCTCGCATAAGTCGTAGGATGTTGAAATTTTGGATTTACCACTGTTGTAACATCTACATCTACCAAGTGTTGCATCTCTCTTTTTGATTGCAATCTACATTAAAATAAAAATTTTAATTAATGATATTTTGATCTTAAAGGGAAGGTACATTGGTTCGAATCAGACTTCATCTCCTTTTTTTTAATTTATAAAAAAAAAAATTTTTTTCATTTAAATATATTGATTTAATAATTACTAACCCGTGATTGAAAAAAAAATATTTACAATAAATAATAATAATATGAAAAAAAAAACAGAAGTTATTAGTGGATACAATTTTTATGTACTTTTAAAAATGTGTATATGTAATAGATTTGGTGAAACATCTGATTATTTAATATTAATTGAAATTATAATTTTGAATCGTATAATTTTTGGGATTTCTAGTTTAATTTATATTTAATTTTATTTAATTATACTGGAATTTCTGTTTAATTTTAACTAGATTAAAGTTAACTACAGAGTGACTAAAAAATAGACTTTCACAAGAACAAATATACATTGTGTATACATATACACTGAGGCATGCATGACCGATATTTCATAAATTGCAAAAAATTCTTATCTTTTATTTCTTTACTTCTCTGATATTGTCGGACAACATTCTCCCTAAATTGGAGTTGCTCATTGTTTCGTTTATTTATTTTTTGTGGCCAATCATTTAATTCCTCTTTGGTTTGATATAATTCTTCTGATCTTAGTTTGTGAACACGTTCTCTAGTTTTCAAATTTTCTCTCTCTTTATATTCATCATCCTCTATTAATCTTTTTATTCTTTCTTTGGTTTCAACATTTTTTTTCCTCTTTGTATTTATCATCTTATCTTAATTTTTTTATTCTTCCCTTGTTCTTAATATTTTCTTTCCCCTTCATATTCTTCTTCTTGTCGTTTTTTGAGATATATTTCTTCATGTTATCTTTCTTTTTCCGGTATGATTATTTGTTTCTTTTTCATTTTTTATTATTCACCAAATATTCCAATAATAAAAACTGAATATTTTACACCGTTAAGCCTAAATTAACATTTGTAACCGGTATACAGGAGTTCACTAAACAGGGTAGCTTAATTATTATTAACGTTTGTTTATACGACACACCAAAAATCAAAAACTTTTGTTAATCAGCAACTCACAAAGATAGGAATATTACTGATCTAGTAATACGAATAGTAAAGGGACTTTTACTCTATCCTAATATTTCATGTAAGATTGTTGAATTAATAATTGTATAGACATTTGTTGTTAATAAAAACTAATATTTCAGCAATTGTGTAACTGTTTAACTTTATTAAAGAACTGGAAGATCGTATTTCACTTTCAAATGAAATAATTTTAAATGAAGTGCAGCAAAAAATGTGTATATGTAATTTAATAGGCGTACAAGGAAATCATGTGATGTCCACCTCAGATTTTTAATTAATTGAAAGCAACCTCAGAATTGATTTAAATATCCTAGGGACTTAGAGTACTTTTTTAAACATGAAATTTGATTACTTATTCAACACTTGCGCTAAATATTTAACGAATATGTTTTTCTTAAGTGCTTATAAAAATAAGTTACATCAATTACATAAAATTTATCGATTACATCAATATAGCTATCAATTATATTTATATAATTGATAGCTATTTAAGCTATTATTTATTTAAATAAATATATAAATAGCTGTTTATTTATATAATTGATTATATTTTTATAACTGATTGAATATTTATCAATTATATTGATATAGCTTGATGTAATTTCTAATCTAAAATATGTTTTCTTTTAATAAGCCAAAAATACAGCCACAATTTTTAAATAAAAGATAGTTTAATGCTTACGATTACATTGAACTAATAAAATAAGCTAATTTAAAATAGAAGTATGCCGGTAAACACAGTTTTTATTTATAGAAGGAACGGTAAAAGAGGTAGATCATAGATTCTATTTGAAAACATTATGTCTATTAACTAATGAGATAAAATAAACTGCAAAATAAATTTAAGTTTTATTAAAATTTTTGAAATTGTTTTAAACAGATACAAAGCGTAAGATTAGTATTACGATCTAAAGAACAACGTGGGCGGAAAATATAAAAGATGAGTTTATAAATAAAGAAGCAATTAATTGGAAAAGAAATTTCTAAGATCATGTTTTCAAATTTTGAATCATGCTTCAAATAAAGAAACAACAAGAATAGGATTGACTCAGTTGTTTGTGGCTTAGATGGAATCTAACGGATTTAAAAGAAGCGAAAGTTCTACGGAAAGGTGACGATAAATAGCTTAGTATGTGTTATACAAAGCTCCGATAAAGAAAATATGTTGTAGATAGCTGTTTAGAAAATGGCAGAATGGTATTGTAAATGTAGTGAAAAAGAAAGAGCATTATGAAAATAAATGGCTCTGGAGTTTGAAGAATCCCTCAGGAGTCTAAAATGTTAAACTTAATGCAAGCTGCGGCCACACTGTACTCCTCTGTTGTGTACCTTTACATATTTAACAACATAAATACAAAAGTTTAATAGAACAAATCTAAACACATTTTCTCACGTTCCCATCAACACATATAAGATATACTGATAAACACATGTACTCTTTCTCTCAAGATGAGAGAAAGAATTGCTATGTTCTCGTTCCGATGTTTCCTTCTGATCTTCTTCAGGGATTAAGGCACCCAAAGTTTTCGTGATTTAGTCTCAGGAAATTATACTGAGAGTGCAATATTTCAAGAGTACCTAAAAATCCTAAATTGTGTGAAGAATTTCCATGCGGACTCATGAGATAATTGGTATTAATATTGAAACAATCAACTTGAATCTGCCAAGGTTCTTGTATTATTTTTTTCCCACACGCAGAAGGGTGTATTTGCAAGAAAATTTCTCCTTTAATAGTAAATAATCACTAAAAAATCTTTCTTGCACACTGAAAACTACAAGGAAATTAAGATCAGGTTTTATTTTAATAGAGGTTAGTAATATTGTCGCGTATGGTTCCGTGCGGTTCGATCAGGATATTGAGGTTGTTGACAATTTAGAATGTTTATATATAATTACACTTTATTAGTTTAAAATATTCAAATTACAACCAGGCAAATTAATAATAATAACAATGGTGATAAATACAATAATGATAATAATAATGAAAATAATAAAACAGTTAATGAACACAAATAGTAATACAGTAATTACAACCACAATAATAGTCACGATAATAGTAGTAAACGATAATTACATGACATAAAACACAACATAATCAAAACAGTAAGCATGACGTAAAAACATACGTAATAAACAATCAAAATATTATTATTATTAAATATATATTATTAAATATTGTTGTCTACCCCTAACCGTTTATGAATGAAGTCTATTGCATTATTTCTTTCACTTATGCACTTAATAGTTTTACTGTAACTCACCGATAATATTTCTTGGTTACTGGAATTATTCGTGGCGTCACTTTAATCGTATCGAACTGGATACTCTTCTCGGTGAACTGACGTCTTGCACATTCGTCTCGCAGACTCACACCTGTGACTTTCTTCGCTGGAACGTCGTCGTAATGTGTCGCTGGACTGGTTCGAAGAATTCCATCGAATCTACACAACTCGCAGCCTCTTCTCGCTGAATTCCTCACAAAACTGCCTTTGCGAGACTGACGCCGTAACGCCTCGCAGAACTCTCCGTCGAACTGATTTTTAGCTGGTCTTACTGGGCTATTTATACTGCTAGCCTATTTACTTCCAAACCGGACCTAAGTCGAAGCGTAAATTTCAAATCTGGTCCATGAATTTCAAATCTGGTCTCTTCTCACCGTACCACAGGTGTTCATTGTGTGTTAGCGGGCAGTATAACAAAAGACAATTATAAAACGGACCTATTCTTTACACAAAGGGTTCTTCTTTTTGTCCCTTTCTGGATTCTTCCAATTATTACATTTTCATAATAATTGGTAGGAATCCATTACTCTGGCTCGCTATACCGGACTTGTTACAATGTAAAACGTAACCAAATATTTTTAATTTGTTTTACTTCCTAACATTGCACTGTACTGCCAATATTGTTAAGCCGAAAATAATCTATATACTATGTAGCTCATATTTAAAGACGTCTTAGATGTCTTAGCTGGTACCCTGATTTGTTTGCCGACATAATGTATTATGCGACAATATTTCCAAAAATGTGTTTTATGTATATTTTAGATCCTTCAGTCCAAGTTTGTGTTACTGTTCCTATTTCATAGATGTCTGATAAGTAATATTCACTTCAGGATTCAATTAACAGAATTTGATATACATAATTTTCTGTTTCACATTTCCTCTTCGGTTTTTTCAGAAATTATTATTTATTGATTCAAATTTATGATCACAACAAAGTCATATTTTAAAACGAATGTGGCAAATCATCGATATCTGTCTTCATAAAGACGGCTCACTCATTTATTGGTTTGTTTATATCTTATTATTTGGTGGTAGTGAACATAGGCCAGTATTAAGTAATTCCTAAATAGCGGTAGTGCCTCACTAGTATCCCTTGGCTGCCGCCAGGAGCGCTAGAGTCGCAACCGTCATCTTGAAATTTTCCTTTTTCCCTGTGGGGAATTCTCTTTTCCTCCACCCTGCTGGACCGGGAGATTTGAAATTCCACAGGGTAGCCGAAGTAATTATTTTTTCGCTGTAATTATAAATTATTTATCGCAAAGGTTGGTAGCACATCAGATGTTGTCGTCTGATATGACGCATGACGTCAAAGGTGTGCGGTAGAATAAAATAAATAATATTTAAAGGAAAAAAGTAACTGGCTAGGTTTCGAACCGGTTGCTTACTGGACGCGGCTGACTGATGCCTTAAACCGATCGACTGCAGTAATTGCCTGACGTATCGAGTGAAAATTTTTCTACATAAGTCACGTGCGCGAAAGTAACTAACGCCATCTTGTAACGTCACAACCCGCTCTCCATTTAATTCTTTCGCCATTTAATATTAAAAGATTTTCCCGCAGTCCGACATTTACTTAAAAAAATTTCCATTCGTTTCTAACGAACAATTAATCATTTTTTTCTGAAATTTAACATAAATCGTAAACATACTTTATTTTTTATTTGATTAAGTCCCATAAAAATATAAATAGACATTAAAAAAAAAAACTACATAAGCCAGCATTTATATATATATAAATTTATATTATATTAGAGAGAGAGAGAGAGAGAGAGAGAGAGAGAGAGAGAGAGAGAGAGAGAGAGAGAGAGTACATTTTTCTGTAAATTTTAATTTAGGTAATTATTTAGTTGAGATGCCTCACCCCGAAATCACAAAAAAAACATATCAAATTCATTAAAAATGAATATTTATTCATTTGATGATGAATTTTGGGTGTCAGAAAATAGAAAATTAGTAAAAATATACATATTGATACAAATAACACGTGTAAAATTTTGTGTATCTCATTTATAATTCATCATAAATGGTAAAATCGTGTTTTATAATCACAATACTTCCTTTTAAATAAAAATTTGGCCATATGTCCGTTGAAATGGTGTTTGGAACCAAATTTGCCGGAACGTTACCAATGTAATTTAACCAAACTTAACCTACGCTCGCTTCGCTCGCTAACTTTGACTAGTAAGGTTTTTACATACCATATGTGTGTGCATTATCGAGTATATCAATATTCAAATATCTACTTTTCCAACACTTCATTTCCATCATAAAATACATTTCAAAAGATTTTACAACGATTTGAGATGTTTTTTTTTGTGATTTCGGGGTGAGGCACCTCAACTAAATAATTACCTTAGTTTAATTAGATTTTGTATACGAATAATAGGTAATTTTATATAGAATTTTAAAGATTTTAACTTTAAAACACTCTAGAGAGTACGTGAGTTGATGTGAAGATGTACGTGTTGGCTGGGAACAAGTACATAACACACCACGTGATGCGCGTAGTGACACTGCCCATCGAGCTCTCTAAACGTAAACGTTTTTATTAAATTGTTATATATAGCATTTAAAACAGAGAAAGAATGAATAACTCAATATCTGTCTTTCTTTTACAATTTAAACATATTACTTATCTCGCAATTAAGATTAATTAACACTGCAGGCAAAACATCTGTTATTCTTTTACAGTCATAAAAAATACTTTTGTTAATTACTTTAATACATAAATGATATATTTTATGTACTGCTAAAATAATATATTTTATAAAAAATTATTTTCTTTCTAAATAAGATATTTTATTCAAAAAAAATATTTGCAATTAAAATAAAATATTAATTTTTCTTGCTATTAATTTAATAAGCCCCGTAAAAAACTAAATATTAAATAAGTCAGCATATAACTAAATAAAAATAATAAATTTACTTAAAAAAAAAATTTTTTCTAAAATTTAAAATAAATCATAAACTTCCTTTATTTGATTAAGTCTCGTAAATAAAATAAATAAGTAGGCATTAAAACAAATAAATTATATATATATATATATATATATATATATATATATATATAGAGAGAGAGAGTACATTTTTCTGTGAATTTTGGTGTAATTGGATTTTGTGTAGGACGAACAGGTAATTTTAATGATTTAAATTAAAAGCGCATAAGAGATGGTAGCGAGCGATATCGGAAGACGAAGCTTTCCGTTTTCTGATATCGCTCATTGCCGTCTCATATTCGTGGTATGAGGTGGGATCTGTCTCCGACAGATCCGGGCAAATATCCAACCAGCTTTATGTTCGGGCTGTAAGGCTGGTACGTCGAGTATCAGTCGGGTTTATGTTAGTGTATTATAGTAGCGTTTTCTGATATCAGTTGACGTATTGAGACCGTCGGTTCGTATATATACAGGGTCGCCGGCGGCCGTGTTTCATAATCGCTTTATCATTTATTAATGAGTAAACAATTATATTTTACAGTTTATCCGTTAACCAAACGTATAGTTTTAACTAAAACACCATACATTAAAAATGTAATTATATTTCTTGGATGCGCCGGATCCGTGGATCCGGAGGGGATTTGGGGAGATAGATTACTTCCTCACCCAACTACTTTTGGGACACGGTGGTTTCAGATCCGATATGTTCCTGTTTGGCAGAATAATTGCTCTGACCTGCGTGTACTGTGAGAAGGAGGAGAACACGCCGGAGCATATGTTTTTTCACTGCCGATGGTGGAAGGGGGTTAAACGGCTGCTAGGATTGTGCTGGATAAACCCTGACAGCTTGGTGAATTATATGTTCCGGGATCGGAGGCAGTGGAACAAAGTGGCCCTCCCTGGCCTCGAGACTTTTGGGTACAAAGGAGAGAGAGGCGACATTATGGGGAATGGAATAAGATCACAGCTGAGAAACCTACAATGTCTGTTGAAATGACATCTGCGCTCAGGGCACATATTCGTTCTGTAATATAATGTTAGTTCTGCATAGTGTTTTGTTTCTTGTGTATATGTTGTATTTACTATTGATGCGTTACTGCAGATTTAAAATGAATTGTAATGTGTAACCAGTGCAAGTATGATGTCATACATATCATCCTTGACATGCACATCGTGATTTCGCATGATATAAAAAATTGATACTTATTAGGATATAAGGTAATTGTTAGTTTTATACATTTGTATACTTTGTTGTATCAAGTGTTTAACGTATTATGAACGGGGTGTTATCTCTGATTGAGATTTAGTAATATATTGTGTTTATTTTTTTGATGTCTTGTATATATACACTCTTCTTGTGCATTGCATTATAATGTATAATGTGCTACCCATCAAGTTGTAGTGCATTATTTGATTTATTGAGTATGGTGAATTAAGTATCATCCTTGAAGTCAGAAACGTGGTTTCAGAAAACGATGTATGCGGTTGTTACTGTTTTAGGGCGTAGATTAACTATTATTGATTTACACGCTTTGAATTATGTTATTTTTCAAATTGCTTATTGATATATTAAATATGGTGTTTTATTTTTTATATGATTTTCTGATGTACTGTGTTTCTTCTTGTATTGTATTTTTCATTTTTATTGTAATGTACTGTAAGTTATACTGCATTATTCATCATGTTGCGGTCCTCGCTACATTGCACATCATGCAATGTGTTATCTGTTACAAAGGACCGGTGTTTGTTGTATGATGTATTATATTGTGAGTGGATGTGTATAGTAACTGTAAAAACAGAAATTAATTGTTATGTGTTTAGTTTATAGTTTTAGTATAAGACGTAAATTGCTTATAATGAATTTATTACAAACGATAGGCATTACGACTCTATTGAATTCATGCTTGCTACTCGTATATAAACGGGTTGTAATTTTTTACAGATAAAACAAAAGACTTCAAAAGATACGGGAAGTCTGGGTCGAAGCGCGGCGACGTCCAGGTCCAGAGAGGCAGCCTTTTTGCCAGGATGTCTTGGCTCAGTCACAAGCAAGAGTGGCTTGAGTCGGAGCGTTTCCAAGGACACGGCATAGAGGAACCCCGTGATAGGAAAGAAAGGCGCGGTGGCGAAAGTTGTTCGCAATGCTTGCCAGGACCCCTGATAGCTTAGGAATGTGGAGGACAGCTCTTCTGAGGAGAAGCATTTCGACCATCCAGCAGAGCAGATCGGAATGCTCTTACAATCTAGGAGATACCGAGATGGGTGTTCCCGCAAGGGAACCAAGCTAGGGGCGGATAGTCTATTGCCACGACACTCGGGGGCAACTGAGGTAAGCCTAATGGCGGTTTCCAGTTGCTTCTGGGTTGTTTAAGAATGGTACGAAAAAAAGGTTAAGGAAAGAGTTGTGTGTGTGTGTGTGTGCGAACACACACACATACACACAACCCCTCTCTTAACCTAACATACATACATACACACAAACACAAACACACACACACACACACACAAAACACCGCCCCTAATCCGATCTTTTTTATTTATTTTTATTTTTTTATTGAAGAGTCGGAGAAAAATGCCATTTATGCACGCCTGGCCAAGCCCAGACAGTGTTGGACTCGCACCGGCTCGGCTAGATGGTGCAGAAAGCCTATGTGTATCCGCACCCTACCAACTAAACGACTCCTGTCTCACCATTCCACCCCTCCCGGGGCCGGCCCTGCAGTTAAGCGATACGCGGCTTCGGGAGTGCCTTCAAGGTCTGGAGGTCGGGAGTCCCCATGCGTCATCACGCACGCCCATCCCCGCAAGCGCGGACGGACGGCGGCTCATCAGGAGGCTGTCCTTCGCTCCTTCGCTCTCCGGTCCGTTTTTTCGCCTGTACACAGCACTTTCCATCAGTGATCCCAATGACTTGGGGGGGGGGGCGATCCGGAGCTCTCATGCCTCATCGCCTTTGCCCATCCACGCAAGCGCGGTCAAGCAGAGGCTCCCCAAATCAGCTCTCCACCACCCCAACTTCTACGTGGACGGCTGCTCCAAAAATTTTCTGCTCCTCTCTTCTACTTCTTTAGCTCGGAGAAAGGTTCTGGTAAATAAATACGTCGACAGCATTCCAGTTACTTGCTCTGGATAGCATATATCCCATCAATTGTTCCGGTGATATTCAGGGCGGTGAAACAATGTAGGATCCATTGAGTGTCAACCCTCGCAGAACATACAAGTGGGAGACTTCCTTCTGCCTACACCATAAAGGTACGCCTCGAATGGTCCGTGCCCAGACATGATCTGCGTAATATAATAATTCGCTTCTCCGTGCTTCCTCTTTAGCCCGGTCAGCAGGTTGAGAATTAACCTCCTGGTCCAGGCTGTTTTCTCACCAGATTCCCAACGATCTTGCCAGGCGCGTAATGTACTAGATCTGGCCTCGTTCTCGCTCTCTTCGTGGTATCTCATTTGCTGGTCCTGTACCAGGGGGTCAATGGGAGGGACCCCACTGAACACACAAACTGCGTCGTACGAAATCGTTCTATACGTCGACACCACGCCCAGTAGAGATCTGCGATGCTCCTTCCTCAACCTCTCTAAGTTCCTTTTGGTGGAAACAGCGGACCCCCACAACGGAACTGCATACAATAAGATTGAGGTCTCCGTGACCACTATGACCCTAGGTTTCGTCGCTTTGGAGGCAACATGAGAGGACATCAAGCACCTCAGGCAGAGGAGGTACGTTCAGCCTTTGCAAATACCTCAACAAATGGTCACTAAGCGTACACTACTTATCCAGTGTGACTCCCAAATACTTAACTCGGTATTTGGGCTGAATAATGTGGTCCCCTATTTTTAAATCAATAGGTCCTATCTTCTTTTTCCCCGTCAAAATTATGTAGTGACACTTCGAAGGCCAATTTAACGACGGATGTGGCTGTTGAATTATATACAATTCTTTAGAATTGCCAGAAAATATCTTGATAAAAAGCAATAATCTATATTGAAAATAATATTTTGTGTGTAATATTTATGTAAATTTTTGATCACTCGGGTATCGTATCGTTAAAGCGTCTTGGTATGTTAAAATAAAAAAAAAAAATGAGTTTCCAAACATGAACGCTAAGTCTTTTCTCGTTGTAAATTAAGATAATTAAAATTTTTCAGAATTAAAATGGAAATTTTTAGATAAACATTTACGGATGCTGTATACATTTTATAAAAAAATAATGCTTTTGGAAGTGGGTTTTCTCTTAAGCATAACAGATTTTCACAGCTACAAAAATATTATTAATCTATTATTCCATATTGATAAGAATAAATTTACTAAAGCTGGTTATTTTTTCTGATTTAACAAAACACATGAATAAATCTAAATATTAACATTGCTTTTATCTACTTACTGATAAAGGTTCAAAAACCAATTTTAGAAAAGATACGCCTACGATTTAAACTACAACGCATTGTCTTGCTGACAAAAGATAAGGGTGGTGTATTAACATTTGTAAATTATATTGCTGCAGTAGACGTATCGTTAACAATATATGCCGATTTCTATTCGTGTATGTAATAAATACAATTTCTTTTCGTAAAAATTACTATAGTATAAAACTGTACTGCAAAGGATTCATTTAACATTTCTTGTGATTGTTGAAAATGATAATTGATAATCTTCTAAAGTATGTGGTAAACCTAAAATTTATCGCGCACGACAAATGGATGAAAAACAACTGATAAAAGGCGGTGACAGGCCTCCAACCTGCGCTCAACGAAAGATTCTTCCCTTCCTTAGAGATCAGCGAAGTAAATAAATTGCGACACCAGGAGGACGGATAGTAACCAGACCACAACAAAAGTATAAACCGGCTAATAAATCGTTCAAACCCGTACCAAACCGTATCCCGATAAACATCTGATACAGGCGCAGAGCGGGTTCTCTCCTCCATCCTCAAAGCCGGATGGCGATGCCTACAATGGGTCGAAAGATCCCTACGCGAACGGAAAGAAGTGGTACATTAAGTGCAACCAAACTGGAGAACGTCCAAAGGCGGACCCCGACACTTAGAATAATGGCAAACGGCGGCATGCGGGCGGGCAAAACTTTTCTTGCAAAGCAAACAGCAAAAACGCAAATGAACCCTCACATGCAACAAGCGGTGATGCTCCAAATCGCCCGGGTTATAGAACCAATTAGAGCATAGAGAAAAAGTACAAGGTCTCCAAGGTATCACATAGGATACTTCAAGCAAATCCGAACAAAGAGAAGGTAAATCAGCGGTTATAATTCGTATAACAAAATCCAAAGCCGTGACATAGGCCGGGCAATAATAGCTCGTCAGCGGGTGCTGCAACGTTTTCCCAAACCTGAGACAAGCTGGGCAAGGGAAATCACCACCCATATTTGGGGAAGAACGATAATTGTGCGCACCTCCACAATGGCCACAACACTCGGGTTCACGGCAAAAGTTTCCCACATGCCCATAACAACCTATAACAACGGATTGCGGCACCATAATCTTTGACCCGACAAGAATTCCAATCAACAAAAATCCTATCCTTACCCCAAGCCAAACACGAACTTCAGGGGAACACCCAACCAGCCGATGGGTATCGTCCCTGGCGGTGTTTATGACCTTTAACATTGAAAAGCCTTGCTTAAAGGCTTGCAGAGAAGGCCTGCCAAACTATCATTGCTGCACAATCCCTCAAGGATTGTGCAGCAATCTTCCCTCAAGGAAGCGCCAGCAGCATCCTTCTCAGATCGAATATGTACCACCTTTCCAGGAGCCGGAATGGAACGGAGCCGCAGAGGGAACAAATCTTAAAACCGGGGAACTAACGGGTCGCCATTGAGCCGCTTCAGCATAAGTAGGGACAACGGCAATAGGAGGACAGGCCGGAGAAGCATCAGAAATTAAGTCACTCAAATCTTCTTGACAACGAAGCCGTCCCAAGAGAAAAGAACGACCCGCCATACAGTTAGCAATACCTTCTTGCATAATTCACAACAAATTCTTGAAGTTCATAATGATCCCGCCTCTATCACGACCGCCACAACGCTTAGCTCAATCGCAGATCGCGATATGACAACGCTGTAAACAAGGAAGGTCGACATCATAAAGTTCATCAATATTAGAGGTAACGGAAGGGCAGAAACCTGTGACAGAACTTCAGAATCGGCCGCCACAGCAACGGCCTCGGCCGTACCATATTTAAAACGAGGCTTATCCCATATCCTAGGAGGGACCCTTAGCAACTTTATCAGCAGCGACATCCAACAAGGAGCGGCCAAAACCTCATGAGATGGATCAACCGTCAGGATCCAACAGGAGAGGGAGCGTAGACTAATGCCTGCGTAAGGGCAGAGGGACGATCAACGGATGTCACAGGGTCCACCTCCTCAATTTCAGACTCAGAAGGACCAGTGGCTCCCCCCCCCCTAATCGCGGGGAAAGCCATCCGGAGATAAACACACAGATTGATTCTCAGAAGAAATCGGTCACAGGAGAGACAACACAAACGCCGTAGTTCCAAACAACGCTCTTCCAATCTACATAACTCAGTCAAGCGATCGTCACGGGCCACAACAGAAGGCTGGAGGACAGGCAAATCCAAGGCCGAACCCAGCGAAGAATCGGTACCAAAACTAACGCTTGGTAGACTCATAATCGGTATACAATCAAGGGAAAATAGAGGTCCCAAACTAAAATAAAAAAAAAAAAATCAAAATAAAATTTCACCCAAAAACCCAAACAACAAAAAATCAAACACGAAAGAGCCCCCAGGTAAAAAGAGGCACACAATTCAAGAAGGCGGATAAAGGGGGCCACTCAGACAGCGAAACTGCCAATTAAAAAAAAACCTAAGAAACAAATAGGTAAAAACCCAAAAAAGTAAAGACAAAACAAAGTAGCCAAGTAGTAATAACTGCCTAGCAATGGCAATCCAATAGCAATCCAACACAATAATTGTTATTTTAACACGAACAATCAAATAAAACCTACGCAAAATACAGACGAAACAACAACGAAGTAGCAAATCGATTCCAAAAAACCATGTGAAACAAAAGTTGCACGAATTCACAAAACTAAATCCCTGAATAAAACAATATACACGATAACCCAGAAACGCCCACCCAAACAAACCCAAATAACGTATTTCTACTAAACTCACAAAACAAATCTCATACATATTAACATAAAACACATATTAAACAACACAACTAACACAAAAGTAAAAAAAAATTAACACGATAAATTCAAGAAAATCCCGAAAAGCATCAGACAAACTTTCAACATAACCAATATGGCTGCCACTTAAGAGAGTCATACTCTACGACTGTTTTTAAATTTTAACTATGATTTCTAAACTTTAACTTTAATGCAATAATTTTAAACTCCTGATGATGGCTTCCAAATAAGCCAAAAGATCTATAGATGTAACAACAAGCTGGTAAGGTGGATTATATTAATTGTTAATTTTTTTAATGTGATTATATCAGATTTTCTACATATGACTTCTGTCTGATTCATATCATATGATTATGTAGCATATTATATGATAATATAATAATTATCATATACATATATAGGAGTGAGCAACTTCACTATCCAATAATCAATAAGATAGCAACTTGGTTGCTATCCAATCGCAATTGCATCCGCCTACCAGTCAGGCTTTCGCCAATGACTGTCTCCTGTTAGTTCGTAGTAACTCACGACCGCAGCTAGAAGACCTAACACAGGCGGCTTTGTCAAACGCAGAGAGCTGGATGGACATTCAACATTTAAAGGTTTCTGTGCCCAAGACGAAGCTTCTCAAGGGTGCAGACAAATTATCATACAGTCGTAATACCCGTATTAAGTATAAAGGCTGTTTAATCAGCCGAGTTCGAGTTCATAAGTACCTAGGTGTTTTGTTTGATGAGAAGTTGCTGTTTAGCAACCCCGTTAGGCAAGTAGCAGTGGACGCCGTCTCTGTGATACACAGGCTTAGGAGGATTGCTCGAAAGGATTACAAGTTGTCGGGCCGTCATTTGTAAATGGTGTACCGAGGTGTCTTCGAAAGTATGACCTCTTACACGGCGTCCGTTTGGGCGCATAGGTTGGAAAGAAATCGAGCACTTATTCAAAATTTAAGGAGTGCCCAGTGCAGAGTTTTAATTGTGTGCACTGAAGTTTTTAAAACAATCTCTTACGAGGCTACCACTGTATTGCCCGAAGATTGCCCTGAAGATTAAAACTTCAAGCGCTTTAACGGTGGACAGGTACTTACTGGCATTCAGCGGCCTAGGCGTGGCAGCGAATTACTGTCTTTGATGAGATAAATTTAATTATTGGTGTAAATGTTTATATGAACATATATCATTATTATTCTTGTCATATATGTTTTAGAAGTTGACGGGGTGCGCCTACCCATTTTATTGATATATGACAAGTGGGCGGTGGGACAAGCAAGCGAGTGTTGTATAGTACCACGCTTATTCTGCTCACGCTTTTAGGTTAGCTCTAGGATATAGTTAGGACACTGGTCGCTAAACTGTTTCAAGGCTCAGTAGCTGTTTGTGGCACAGATCTTCGGTCTTATACTTTAGGGTGACTAAATGGAGTGGTGGTGGGAGAAATGCCAAGAAACCAATCCAATTGCAGTACAACATAAAAGTAATTAAAAATTGTAAATTGTGTATTACTATAAATCAGCTTTTTAGTTTGTAGGCTGATCAGAGGAGAGTGTTTGGGTCGGGTTATGTGTAAACGAGAGATGATTTATTAGAATCCATATTTAAAGTAAATTTACATAACCGAAGATTGGTTAGGATATGCTGAACTAGTGATATAATCATGTTACCTGTTACTTCTTGAATCTTAATCTTTACCTTTCTTAAGCGATTATAATGTGATAAAATAAAGTCCTTCAAAAATCATATTGGTTTAATTTTATTAATATTTCTATGCTGCCAAAAGTTTTTTTTTACTATTAATAAAATATTATAGTTCAGAGAAATATCACTTTTTATCTCTTAATGAAATTTGCTTGAGAAAGACTTGTTTTATGATAGTCAGTTCATTTCACTATTATTTAAGTTGTGCTCAGAAGTTTTATGAGTATATTTGACAGTTGTTATTTTCTCTTCCTCTGGGAATAATGGATATTTCGTGAAATGGGTTTACAATGTCACTACTTGACACTACCCACACACTTTATTTGTCATTTCATTTTGATATGATATTTTCTTTCTGTAAATGTGTAACTGTCCTTGAACTTTCAGGAATACTTCTATGTTTTTTAATCTAAATAAGTAGTTTATTGTTTATAGTTGCATAGGGTTTATCTCATATAAAGTGTTTGCATATTTATAACAATGAATAATAGAGTGGTTCATAACCTATCTAATACTCGTAACGTACATTAAAATCCATGTTAACATTTTTTTTGAATACTGTAAAAATCTTTGTAGTCTTGTAATTCTTCCGTAACTCATAACAGATATTGAAACTAAATTACTTGTAATAAATTTTATCATCGCTTTTGAAGGTTGTGCTTTCATGTTAAGACTAAACCATATGAATGAGGAGGGTGGCATTAAGTTTTATGTGCATGAAGTGATGCAGACTAAAGCAAGTCTATACTAAAGCAACTCTATAAAATATGCAGCATATTGTCAACACATATTTTTGGTATACTTAAATATTTCTTAATGCTAAAAAAAGTTCTGTAAGATTGCTAAAAGAATTGACATGCTCTGCGATGTTCGGGACGATGATCTGCCTGAGACAGTGGATGTTGCCACGGCCATACGTGTGGAACGACGTGACGTAGCTACTCAGACGGCGAAGGATGGCTTTGGATTGGAAGTCCGCTCGTCGGTTGGGGTATGAATAACCGGCGGCGCTCGAGAGCGGTGTGGTGTTAGCGAAGATGTATTGCTCCAGTTGGTCCTTCGGGGATCGTTGAAGGCCGTTTTCTAAGTATCGAAGTTGTTGAGGACTTTGGTGAACTCCATTTTATTAATAATTTTATAACTGTAATCGGTAGGACCTTAATCAGTACAATAATTTCTTATTTAAATCAATAGAGAGACATTTTTATTGAATTCAATAGTCCAATTGATTTTGCTTATCAGTTTTCACTCTTATGCAATACCTGTCATTAAGAAACTACTTTCGCTCCATTCTGCATTATTATTTGAGATGCTTGACATAGTGTTCATGTTTTTAAAGAAATATTTCTTGGTGTATGGGAACATGTATTTGAAACTTGTAGTTAAATGGATGTACAGAAGGAGTATGCAAAGTGTAGATGACAATAAATTAATTTAATTTGCTTATTGATGTAAATAAATCTTCTGAAATCATGATGTGGTTGAAAGTTAAAGTTGTCAGTAAAGAAAAAACAACACAGGGATTCAAGTTCAGTTTGACAGCTCCTGTTGCTACCAAAAAAATACAAAAAAACTAATAAATACGTTGATATTATCAACGTATTTATTAGTATAATATCAATTATTAGGATAATATCAACGATATTATCAAATAAATCTGATATTTTTACCTATCCTGTAACTCGTACCTTTTTGTCGTAATCATTATTTAACTTCGTTATTTATAGATTCCCGTATTTTTACTAAACTCAGTAGTTAGCGATTGAACATTATAAACACTTTTAAATCGCGTTAGAGCAAAGCAACTTTGCATTATAAAAACTTTTTAAACAGCGGAAGTAGTTTTAAATAGAGATATAGCTTAAGATAGCTTTAGATAGAAAACGTAGAAAAGAGTAGGTGCAAAATCTCAGGCTTCCATACACCATCCTACATTCCCTAAAAAGAAAGCAGTTTGTCAGTAGCTAATTTCTGTAGCTTATTATTTTTATACACGAGTGACATTAATTACACAAAACTCAATTGTCAAGTCGTACATGTTAATGAAGATTTCTAACTAACTTGGATTCCATGTTTTAATTACGTCGTTCAAGTTTAAATCAAACTGTATTACTATTAAAATGTGCAAAGCATATAATACGCTTAAATAAATAATAACTAATGATATCCAATAAGTCTATAAGTTCTCAAAATGTGCGATTCATGCAGATGCAAACTGTAGAGGTGTTTCTTTTAAAATTACGATCACTCAGCTATTTACAGGTCTGATATTGTAAAGACTTATTAAATGGGATCAAAACAAAATTTTTAAAACGAGTTCTCGGCTGGTTCTCAAAAATTGTATTAAATTAATTAAAACTACATAAATATTAATTAAAAATTAAATTATATTACCACTATAATATTTTCCATTGTAATCTTGAGGCATATATAGAAGCGAGGCCAGGTTTACCGCTTTTTCATAGATTTTTCAATAGCTTTCAATTCTAAAGGTAGAAAAGCGTGACTTCATGAATTATCTTCTTTAAGTTCTTCCACCAAGGTGATGAATATCGTAAAGATTTGAATGAAAACACTACGACTAGTGTATGAGGTAAAGAAGAACTGAATAAAGAATTAAAACTTTGAGACTTCATTGGGGATTCGTCAGGGTTGCCTGCTCAATTCATTTGTTTTTCGCACTTTTTATGAATGATTTGCTCAGTGAGTTGGGAGGAGTAAGGAAGAACAGTAGTCGGGTAATAAGGTATTGCTATAATCGGACGATTTAGTGTTACTAAACATTTTTATCATAAAGAATTAAAAAATGGCTGTGGTATGTGGAATTTCAGATTCAGTCTGTATAAATATAGAATATTAGTTTTTAGAAACGGTGGTAAAAAGAGAAAAAAATAAAAAATGAGTCTCTAAAGAGCTGAAAGTCAAATACATTAATAAATATAGATATTTAGGTGCATTTAATGTAGATATTTTAATGTAGATATTAAATTTTAAAGTAGGCATTTTGAATATGTAATTTCACTGAGAGAACAACTAACTTGTTTAGGCATGTTCTGGGGCTCTTATCTACTACACGGTTCAAGTGTAGGATTTCAAATGATTTATTTTATTGAAAAGTTGAAGCGGTTTTTCATTAAAAGGTTTTATCGTAGCCAAATAACACTCTTAATTACAAGCTCTCTTTACAAACAGAAATAGTATCAATTTTTCACCAGTGGAATTACACTTTTATATATTAATAAAGTTCTGAAAATGAACGAGAAAAGCTCACCTAGTTTTCTGGCTATAGAAATTAAAAAATTAACCGTTTTTTTACTATGTGTGAGTGCTTATAATATCAAATATGAATTTCAGTATCAAACTTGAATATTCATTTTCGGCGTGATGGAGAGGTTGTTTTGATAAAATAATTATCTGCTTACGGTTTAAACTCACTGAAATGCTTTTAGGAGAAGCAGAATGTATACAATTTCAAAGTTTGTATACTTACTTGTATGCTTAGACAAGCACAGCTATGTTAAAACATTTTTTGTAAACGTGAGTCAATATGGCCAGTGAGGTGGATTGTGAAACAACCACAAATTGTGAACAAACCTTGGATAAAAAATGGTAAATCCAATTGCTGTTTATTTAACACTAGTATGCAGCAAAATATGTCTCGTTTAATTGCTTGGTATTAAATTTTAGCAGAATAGCAACGAAATTGGTAAGAGTTGGTGAGTTGTCAGGTAATCTATGTGTGTTTTGTGTTTTTTTTTAGATGGGAGAAAAAGGAGAGGGTAGCACATTATTGCAGGCAGGTCTGGAAATGCTGGTGGATGCTGACTGACAGTTTAATTTTAATGTTCAAGTGGCGGTATCAAAATTGTATTTAGTAAACTTAAACACCTTACTTTAATATTAATTTGTGCTTAGACTAGTTTACTAAGTTATTTTAAATCGAACTCAAGTAACAGGTATTGTTAAATTTAGCTCTGCATACTTTTCCCTGATAACTATTTCTATTTAATGTTTTTTCTTATTTACTAAACATCACATCAAATTTTATTTGTTCTGATTGTCAATGGAAGAATATATATATATACTAGCGGACCCGACAGACGTTGTCCTGACGCGGCATTGTTCTGTAATAAGTGCACAACACATAAATATAAAATTACATAAATAACGAAATTTCATTAATATGACTATTATCAGTTTCTGATTGTTGTATTATTGTAATGGGTTTGTTGATTAATTATGTGTAGTATGGTTAATATTTATTTTCACTAAATATTGAGATGTCTGATGAAAACTGAATTAAAAAATCGAAACGTTGTAAAATTTATAATTAGTGTAATTAATAAATTTTCATTCACATTACTGCTAATTTTCACTTAAGATCATTCTAAAAAAGTACCTTCTACAATTGTTTTTTATTTAATAATTTTGAAGTTTCATAACCATGTGATAGCTTAATTAATCAATTAATAAAAAAATTAAAGCACTGTAAAAAAAGCAACATAGTTAAAATTTTAGTAGAAATTTTTATAATTTTTTCATTCTTTATTTTAACATATCTTTTACCAAATTTTAGATAATTGTAAATTAAAAGCAATTTTAGAAAAATTTTTAAAAATTAATCAGCTACAAAAATGATAACTTCAATTTTTAAAATATACTTTAAACTATAATTATTATAAGTAACTTATATTTTAATTTTATAAATGTTATATTTTATTTCACAAACTTACATCTTTATTTTCAAAGTGCTGTTCAATACTTCATAAGTTGCACAGAATCAAATGAGAACTGACAATTTAAATTTGTAGGTTAAGTTGATTGTTATTGAATGCACGTGTATACATCGTTAAAATTCATGAAAAAATCGTGTAAAATACTCACTTCAATACTGCACCTTACAAATTTGGACAATGTATTTTTTTTAATTACACTTTAAAGTGTTATTTCAATAAATTATATATAATATAATACAATATTCTTAATAAGTGCTCAATTCTAGCAGACTTGCTTTGCTATTGCTAGATTTGAGTATACGCACAGGTTAAATGAACCCAATTGAAAGTTTCCATTGAAAAATTGAACATTAGGAACTTCACAAAATTCAACCTTTCACTTTGTAAAAATCAGAATGTAAATAAATCCAAATGGCAAAACAACAGCACTACCTATCGGATTTAATTCACACCACTCTCTAATCACAGTATTCGGTGGAAAGTAATTTTTTAACGAAAAGGGTTGTGGCTGCAAAATCATTACAATTAATACTGAACATTAAGAAACTTATAAAACGTTACGGAACTTAATAAAATTTAACCTTTCACTTTATAAAAGTCAGAATGTAAATAAATCCAATTGTCAGAACAGCACTACCGTTTCGGGTTTAATTCAGACTACTCTCTAAACACAGTAGTCCGTTAAAAAATACAAATTTTAATGTAATAACAACAATAAGCTACGATGAAAGTAACTGGTATGCGAAAAAGCAACAAAATAAAAAAATTTCTTAGAATCCGATCGCAGCACCAACCGGGTCTGACTGATATGCCAAAAATTAAAAAAAAAATTTAAAACCCGATCGTAGCGCTGCATACTGGATCTAGTTGTGAACCTTAACCATCCCAAGATCAAGAACAACACATAAATAAATAAATAAATTAAAAAACATTTTCTGCTGGATCAAATTATGAATCTAAGCCATACTCGAATCCCCTTGAACACAGCCGTTTAGGAGGAGTTCAGTGACATACACACGCACACAAGAAATATATATATAAAGATATAAATATATATATATAAATATATTGTAGAAAAAGATATGGATGATAATATTCATGTTGATTAACAGATTAAAATTATTTGATTGAATTAAATTATTTAATTATATATTTTATTATTATTGAATAATATCGTTTTATTTTAAGATATATTGTAAAATTTAATTACGTACAGTAATTTGATAGGATTGTAGCTGTAATGGAGAGAAATTCCGATTTTCCAAATGACAATTTTTGTATAAATGAAAAAAGAAAAATGGTACATAGGATATTGTGTTTGTAATTTTTTTAACGGAAAATAAAGCATTATCGTTATTACTTTTTTCAATAATCTAATATTTAAAAAAATATGAAAATTTGTACCTTAATACTTACAGGAATGATATGACATTTGTAGCTTTTTTTTTTTTTACAGAACACAATGTTTTCAAAAATACACACAAATAAAATATTTTTTATTTATAAAAAGTAAACTATTTTATTACGCTGTAATAAAATATTTTTCATTTTGCAATGAAAAATGTTTTAGTAATACAGTATTAAATAATATTATTTCATGATAGTAATAGTACTAATGTAGTATTTGTAGTAATCTTTGATCATTATGGCATATTTTACTAATTTCTTATTGACAATGTAAACTCATTACCTGGTTTACAATAACACCCTTTGTTACTTTTCTACTGTATTAAAGGTAGTCTTTGAAGCTCTTTTGTGGTTGAAACCTTTGAAATAACTTAGGTAGGTGTATTTGAACACCAGTAAGTGGGTATAAATTTATATATAATTAGTTGTTAGATCACAAGCTTGAAGTTCTAATCTCGTATTGAAGTGTTAAGTTTCACGTGTTCCCTTTGTTTGTGAGTGTTATTTTATATTTTGTTGATGTCAACTGTTCATGTTATTATGTTACTCTGTTTTGACTTTTTAATTAATTAGGTTTTATTTCTTGTTTAACTTCCGGGTCCACCGTTAGGCACTGCTTCAGAGGATGAGATGAATGATTTGTCGCGTGTGTGAAAATGCTATGCCTGACCGGGAATCGAAGATTTTAGTGACCTCACTGCTCACAGCCCTACTGGAGTGAGGCCCGGGGATTGTATTTGAGGACAGGTCCAGAATATTCTGGCGGGATGAAGAACCTACTAGAAACAGGAGGTTCACGATTTACTTCGACTCAATATCCGATGACCATAATTTATTGACTATTACTCTGGCCACTATCAGAAAGGTACTGGTAGAAATCCCGACACCTGTGTTTCTTTTACCGCATACCAAGATTGGTCAGTGCTTGGAAAGAATGATACATTATACGGTCAGGAGGACAAGAGCTTCTGAAGAGCTATGGCTCCTCGGTCAAGCGTGATGAAGCTTGGCACGATAACCTCAGTGACTAAGAAATCCACGCCAACCGTACCGAACAACGGCACAGTCGTCTTAAAGGTGGTTGGACGTACATATGCTGAACTACTTCGAACTGTGAAAGATTCAGTGACTATTGATGAGGTGGGCGATGTGTTGTCGCTACGCAAAGGAGCAGGTGGAGAACTGCGGATAAGGGTGAAGGGACCCGACAAAGCAGCCGAGCTCAAGAGTACATTACAGAATAAAGCTTCCGAATTCCAAGTAGACCTGAGGTCTCATGATAGCCGCAGGACGATAGTCCGTCCACCTCCAGGATTTAGATTGTGATACCACCAAGGAGGAAGTTGTAGAGGAGTTGAAACTGGTGGTGGGGAAAGATGGAGAGTTTGAAGTGATCTCACTTCGTCCAGCGTACGGTGATACGCAAAATGCCACCATTATCACCTCGTATGGCATAACAAAGAAACCCACAGATCAGAGGATTAGGATCGGTTGGTTTACTGTAGGGCTTGAGTTACGGACCCTGAGGATCACTGCTTTAGGCCTTGGGACACATATCAGCCGCCTGCATAGGATTGTGTTTCAACTGCGGGCAGCCGGGCCACAGGCGAACCCAATATCAGAACAAGACGAAATGAATGATTCGTGATAAGGAGGGTCACAGGACAGAGGTCTCTTTACCCTCCGATGAAGTATCTTCAAATCAGTATAGGCAGGAGTAGGAGGTCTCTCTATGTCAAGCGGCCATATTGATGTATACCCAGGTACCGAACGCTGTTAGAATATGGAATATCGACATTGTCAAGATGAAATCATGGACATTTCCTCATCTACATTTTAAACGTAACGAAATTGAAATTAGGTGGGTTAATTTTTTGTCGAACGCTATAGTTGGTAGAGTTGGATCATCGTCAATTGCCACTATTCATTGTCATTCGCAAATGATGTAATGATAACGTATTCTGGGTTGGGAAGGTCTAATGTGAATACCAGGTATAGGACAGGCCCTAAAACTGAGCCCTGCGGTACACCCGAATTGGCGTCCAATAAGTCAGAGAATTCCTGATTACATTTAACTTGGGAGAACGGATCATTATACTTGGGAGAACGGATCATTGGGAGAAGTGGCTTCGTAGGAATATGACCAGTGGTGTTAGGGTAGCCATGACTTTAATTTGTACAGGAGACCATGCACTCAAACATTGTCAAAGGCACGTCCAAGAACGCCGCTGAACAATATCCCTTCCTCTGCAGCCACGATGATAACAATAGTTATCCTGTGAGTCGGTTGATGGTAGAATGTCCACTACGGAAACCTAACTGATGGTCGAAAATCTCACCATAGTTGTCTAAAATAGTCCATAACCTTCGAAGGAATATTCTCTTGAATATCGCAGTTAAAGTCGACAATAAACTTAAGGGCTTTTAAGAAGATGTATCATAAACAGGCTTATAAGATTTCTAGGCTTACATGATTCGAGAAACCTTCCACTCAGTAGGAAATACATAATCCGCCGGATTTCATTGAAAACATGTCTAATGTACAAAACGGCTTCGGTTCGTATTTAAATATCATGCTATGAGTAATAGTGTCATTTCGTGGAGCCTTTTTCTAATTCTCTATCCTTCTGAATTCTTATACTATCTCCAACGAAGATATAGGATTTATAAAAAAACTTTATAAAAAACGAGGAACGATTTATAAAAACGGGGCACCCAAGAAATCAATCATTTCCTCGTCCTCAGCTCCCTCTATATCATGTGGATGGAAGACCTTGCTTAAGTATGAAGCAAATAATTCAGTACTTTACTGTTGCTTCAGACACAGCTATATGATGACCTTGTAGAAGGAAATGAGAGAGGAGGTAGTTTAAACGTTTTTGTAACCTTTCACAAGGAATAATCATCCCTTCTACGAGAGAATAGGTTTTCCAAAATTTCTTAAACGACTCATTACTGATTGTCAACAGCAGTTTTATTAGCCTGCAAGCAGCCCCGTACATGGCTGCTGTACCTCTCGGCCTTCTGTAGCATTGCCATCTCTTGCTAATCCTTCTTTTATTTAAAATTTGGTCTCCCACCTCTTTAGGCAGGTCTGTGCCTTCCCGTCCCTCACGAAACACAAGCATAGAGTGCCGTATTGTTTCCCGCATGACTGAGAACAGGTGGTGGGTTTCAACATCGATATCATCGGCACACTTCAATGGCACATCCAAATGTAACTTATCTTCTATTTAGCTCCGAAAGGACTTCCAATGGGTTTTTGTTATTGTGAGATCTGGGAAATCTCCAATCTTAAAATCATCGTACTGAGAGCTAGCAGAACAGAGGATTGGTCGGAAGTGGAATCATAAATCTTCCCCACATTAGTTTAAAAAGAGGAGATTCCAAGCTGAAATAAAAATATAAAAGATGTGGGATCTTTGTTGGATCTTAAGGTCAATATGTTGGCTGGAGCCCAGAGATGAAGTTCAGCCGCATCTTTTGGATAGCCTCTGTGGAAGAGAGTTTAATGCCCTTCCACGTGTAGTTGTAAGACGGGATCCCTAAAGAATATGTTCGGCATTCCATTCACCCCCACAATGTGTCGGAAACCTATTGTTCCAAAGTACCCACAAAACATCATAATAGCAAACGCATGGCGAAGGAAGGTGTATAAATTACTGACAACTGTAGAGGCCTAAGTCAGCCCAGTATCTCAATAGAGGTTACCTGAATACAGGCGGTACTGAACGGAGGGAGTTGAAAATGCCTTAACCCATCGCTTCTTGGCCACTGACCCCGTACTGTAAACTTGCTTTGCAATACCAGTGCGATTTTCTGCAAGAACAGTGTTCTACGTGCACGTCGTCGGGCTGTGCAACGATCGGTGGCATTTAGTAAATCTGCGTTGATGAGAAGTGTTATACGGAACAGCAGCGTAGTGTGTTGCAGGAGGGCTACCGTCGGCCAAATAAGGAAGTTTTCTTTGTGTGTCGGTGTTCCCATCTTCGTAGTTCGTGAGGCCAAGGAAAGTTTCAGTTCCTCTCGCAGGTTCGGGGAGCGATTTCACTCTGACCTCGCCAGTGATCTATAGTAGGAATATTTAAGGTTTGACTGTTGCCCAGCGGGGTGCATAAGGACAGACAGCCTTGCTCGGAATAACTAAGCCGAACGCTCAACTGTTTTGTGATAGGTGATAGGATTCTTTCAAATCCTGAGATTGTAGTGCCTGGCAGTGCAGTTGGTGTATTTTCTCGTTGGTAAGCTGCTATAGAGCAGTCTGGGTGAGATTGCCTCAAGGACTTGGTTGGTTTAGCCAAGGACATGGTTACCAGTGACCCCTTCCTCCGAGAAGGTCACTAGCCAAGGCCACAGTCCTCTAAGGAGGTGACAGAGGTCCCCACGAGAGGGGAGGCCCTACCCTCTCGTGCACCGGCGGATTGCACGAAAAATTCTGCCAATACATCTGCGTCGAACTGTGAGGGGAAGACTTCAGTCGTAACTGTGCAGGGAGAGCAAGGCAGTGGAGAGCGAACCAAGGCTGACAGGCAGCTCCCTGCGAAGTCGAGGGTGGTGGAGCACAGTCGTAAGTCGTCGGCTCTGTCCCGGAGGATTCGGGGGCGAAGCCTCTTTTGTAGAGGTTTAGCTCGGGATCTGAAGGGATCGGGCGGATCGAGGGTATGCGGTTTGATTGAGCCAAAATATCCTCCAAGAAGGAATCACGCATTTCGGTCGAATTTCGACAGTTAGTCGATTCGACCTTTCCGAGTGTGGCGTGATGGTTTCTGAGGGCCTCCAGGGCGCTAACCGAGCCCTATATTCGGTTGTTGATCGACTATCGGGCAAGGTAGACCAGGTGGTAGAAGGAGTCAGAGACTTCAAACCGGTAATGGAGAGGGTACTTGGCGAAATCCACATCTCTTAAAAAAGGTGGAGGAGAAGGTGAAAAAGCCTGTCTTCTTCGCTGCAATAACAGCCGCACCTGGGCTCAAGCGGGTTAGTCCCTCGCCGCCAGATCAGGCGTGGGCTAACAAAATTAAGTGGGCTACCGTCAAGGTGGTCCCAATAACGTCTGGGATGATGGAGCTGACCCTGAAGAAGGTCCTGGACCCGCGGAGAGAAAATTTCCAGATGTCTCAAAACAGATGTCACGAAAACAAGGGACCATGGAGTGATCCTGGTCATCGTAAGTGAGCAGGAGGCGAAGCGGCTGCTGGAGGCCAACGTTTTGAAGAAGAATGGGCTGAAGGCTCAGTTGCTGGCCGAGCGGAGGCCTCAAATATCAGTGTATGATTTACCAAGGGCAACGAAGGAAGAGGAGCCCGAAATCCTGAAGTCGGTACACACCCAAAATCCAGCGTTGGATATGACTGTCGAGAACTTTCTCAAAGGGACATGGGTGGTCCGATAGTTGGGGTGGAAGGAAGCCTCAAAGAGCCGCTGGATGATTGAGATCTTGCCTGAGATCAGGCAGATGTTGATTGCCGGTGGCCGGCTGTTCCTTAGGTGGACCTTTTGCAGGGTCGTTAACCACACAGAAGTACCCTGGTGCATCAAATGTGAAGGCTTTGGTCACACCTCTCTCCACTATAGAGCACAGTCGGAGATATGTGGTCTTGCGCCCTTGCAGGGAACAAGGTAGTCATTTGCCCTAGTAAGACCGCGCTTGCAAAGTGTGCTCCCTGTGCCTTGGTGAAAGGCTTTGATACCGGATTCTGGGTCGGGGGTAAACATTGCAGGTCGCACAACATAGCCCGGGCTATGGCATGCATAATAATAAAGATCTTACGACGTATGGCGACGCCTGAATTAAAATATATTTAAAATTTAATTAATTAATATATTTTAAATATTTATTTAAATATAATTTAAAATATATGAAATAGATGGAGTATCAATGACTTGGCAAAGTTGGGGCGGATTCTGGATGGTCTCCCGGGCATCAGAGTGCTGGTTGCTCTGGATGCTAACGCTAAGTCTTCCGCCTGAAGTTCACCACTCACTGACCCCAGACTCGCACAGTTCGTTGAAGCCAGGTAGGTTTACTTGCTTAACAAGGCAGAATAACCACCGACTTTCTCTTTCGAACTGAGGGAAAGTTACATCGACGTCACCTTGGTGACGGGCGATCTGATTAGGAGTACAAATAGTTGGACTGTCTGGTCCGAGGCCAGTTTGAGTGGTCGTAGGCTTATACCCTATGAGATCGCTTACGATTACGGTCCAGGACCTCCAGATTTGGGCCGCTGTAACCTAAGGGGCCTGGATCAGCAAAGGCTGCGGTGCGAGTGTGCAGCTGTCTTACAGGGGTTGGAATGGCGCATGGAGCATAAGGAGGAGGTGGATTTGATGGCTGAACAATTCGGCCGGGCCATCAAGACTGGCTGCGATAGGGTACTATGTCGGCCTCGGCCAATGGACGGACCCTTAGGTAGTGCCCAGTTTGCTGATCAGAGAGTGCATGGAGTCGTCATAACCGCTGCTTCCGGGGAGCCGTCTGTTAAACGCAGGCGGAAACCCGGGAAAAAGTGGTGGTTCTCTGACCACCAGCAAGCTGTGTGCAAAGTTAGGTCCGCTAGGAGAAGATACCAGCATCGCCCCGTAACGGGGATTATCGTTGATGACGTGCGCGCTGAGGGTTTGCGGATCTTTACCAGGGCGCCCGTAATGAGTACGTTCATGCCATCAAGGTAGCCAAACTCAAGTTTTGGCAAGACTCCATCCATGAATTTCAGCACCACCCCTGGTAGCTCGTGAAGTCATGTTACCGGCCAAAGACATTGCACGTGCTGTCCAGTGTTCGATGCGAGTTTGGTGGTCGTGACCACACTTTCACATCTGTGGCGTTTTACCAGTCGTTCCTGGATATTCTGTTCCGGATGTTCCGTAGGGTGAAGCAGAAGTTACTGAGAAAGGCAACGAGGATTGACCAACTTGATCCGGATATTTTCTATCATCTGCTGCCTGTCATAAGAGAGCCGCTTGGCAGACTGTTCTCGGATGCTTTAGCTGGGGTTGCCTTCCAACTTGTTAGAAGGTGGCTTTTATAAGGGTGCTCTTAAAATCAGGAAAGGATACGAGTGAGGTCAGCCGTTATCGGCCCATTTGCTTCTTGACGGTAATCGTCAAGTTGCTTGGAAGGCTGGTTGTGAGACGGCTCTGGGAAAGCATCGATATGAACTCACTTCTAAATCGAGGCCAGTATGTCTTCATGAAAGGGATTGGCACCGAGGATTGCATCAAAAATGCTCTTGCCGAGGTAGTAAGCGCCGACTGTAAATATGTTTTGGCAATTTTTATTAACATAGAGGCAGCATTTCCTTCCTTGTGTTGGAGTTCTGTCCTCTATGAGTTGGAACGCCGCAATGTTCCCGTAGCCCTGCAGGCCGTAGTACGTGATTATTTGTATGATCGCACGGCTCTGTTTAAGGATGCGCATCTAGTTGCAGAAGGGTCCGTCAACAGGGGAAGCCCGCAGGACGTCCATTCTCGGTCTTTTGCTGTGGAAGCTGGTATTGGACGGATTTTTGGGACTGACATTCCCGTAACGGGTTACGGCCCATGATTTCGCCGATGACTGTCTCCTGTTAGTTCGTAGTAACTCACGACCACAGCTAGAAGACCGGGCGCAAAGGCCTTATCAATCGCAGAGGGCTGGATGTACATTCAAAATTTAAAGATTTCTGTGCTCAAGACGAAGTTTATGATTCTCAAGGGTGCAGACAAATTATCATATAGTCGTAACCCAGTATTAATTATAAATGCTGTTTAATCAGCCGAGTTCAAGTTCATAAGTACCTATGTGTTTTGTTTGATGAGAAGTTGCTTTTTAACAACCACATTAGACAAGTAGTGCCGGACGCCGTCACTGTGATGTACAAGCTTAGGAGGATTGCTCGAAAGGATTGCGGGCTGTCGGGCCGTCATTTGTACATGGTGTACCGAGGTGTCTTCAAAAGTATGACCTCTTACGCAGCGTCCGTTTGGGCGCATAGGTTGGAAAGAAATCGAGCACTTGTTCAAAATTTAAGGAGTGCCCAGCGCAGAGCCTTAATTGTATGCACTGATGTTTTTGAAATATTCTCCTACGAGGTTACTGTATTGAGAAAGGCTCTCCCAATCGATTTAGTGGTGAAAGTTCAGGCGGTCATGTGGAAGTTGCTAAGAGGCAGGGAGGCCGAGATATTTGGCATTCGTTTTCGAGCAGGTTCTTAATTTCGAACAGTTGCCCATCTCCTGAATGCGGAGGAGGCTTTACAGCCTCGCGATGGAAGCATGGGGGCAAGAATGGCACGCCATGACAAAGGGAAGGTACTTGTATAGATTTATACAGGATCTATGGGGATGGTATGCCTCCCCATCGCTTTTAAGGGCAACGGGAGCCCGAGTGCTCTCCAACCATGTAAATTTAAATCAATCTTTTTTCGGTTCCGTCTGGCAGCTGATGAGCTGTGTGTCCGCGAGGAAGTCCAGTCGAACGAACACATGATGTACGACTGCCCTGCGTGGGGGGGGGGGGGGGCAGAACTGAGGCCACCCAGGAACATAGTGGTCAACAAGGGGAAAATTGGCCAGTCACAAGCGGCGAGTCAATGTGGCGAGAACTGCATTGTCGGACCGTGTGGAATTCCTTGATGCGTTTGCTCTGTTCAATCCACATCAGTAGTTTGCCTAACAGAAAAGAATCCTACCGCGCTGCTGTAGGAAGCTAGCCGAGAAATATGGCTGCCTACCAGCCAGATTAAGGCACCAAGCGCTTTAATGGTGGACAGGTATTTGCTGGCATTCAGCGGCCTAGGCGTGGCAGCGAATTGCTTTTTTGACGAAATAAATGTAGTTATTGGTATATATGTTTATATGAACATATATCATATCATATGAACATCATTATTCTTGTCATATATGTTTTAGTAGTTGACGGGGTGCGCCTATCCATTTTAATGATATATGACAAGTGGGCGGTGAGACACGCAAGCGAGTGGTCGATGGTACCATGCTTATTCCGCTCACGTATCTAGCTTCGCTCTACGAGCTTGTTAGGACATTGGTCGCTAAACTGTTTCGAGACTCATAGCCGTTTGTGGCACAGATATTCCGTCCAATGCTTTAGGGTGATCGAATGGGGTGGTGGGAGAAATGCCAAGCAAACCAACCAACTATGCCTTAACCCATTTCTTATCAGAAACTCTATCAGTCTCCCGAACTGCTGTACTAAGAACTCGATATTGGTCATAAGCATTTAACATTTATTTGTAGTAATTGAAACGTCATGATTGTTTGATAAAACAGCCTCAGCAAACAATCGGGAGTGAGTGAGCATTAGATTGAACATCGAAACGATTTTTTATATGGTCATCCATATTCCTAGGGTTCCTCTGTCCTAGAGATGGAAAATTATCATGATTTACGTCAAGATGCCTGGCTTAAAATATCTTGTGTCACCTTAGGATCAATTATTGGCGCATAGTTCATTCTCTATCACTACTTTTTTTGAGAATTTCTTGATAAACTTTACACCTTTAGATTAGCAGGGTGATTCGTACAGCTTAATGCATAGATAGTAGTAGTAAACTTATCTGCCTTTTGGTAGTCTGTTGTTTTGTGCCCTCCCGCGCATTTCAAGTATAAATACGGCCGCATGCAATTATTTTTGTTATGACCGCATTGCTGAAAGCGCACGCATTGTACTATCCTAGGAAAGTTTTCTGGCGTCTCAAAACTAACACAACAGATGGCTGGCTATGTATTTCAATTACAACACTTCTTTATTGTTTTCCGGTTTCAGTTACAAAGAAAGTTAACAGAGATTCATTCGATATCCGATGAAGGGAGTTCAGCGTGTTCCGAACCATTGAGTTTGACACCCTCCACACTATCACACTTAACGGTATCGAGTAGTGCATATTTTTTAATACTACTCGAAATGCTCCTTCATCACGTAAAGCTATGTCCTATGAGTTTATGCACCCTTACCATTTGAATGATCCTTTTGTAACTGTTAATATCTTTTGGGAAAATTCGTAGGTGCTTATTATTGATGATACAAACACTGTAGTCGTCTTTGGTTACTGCCGAACCTAGTAATTCGAACAGTTTCAGATGCCCCCACTATTGGAGGTGGTGTAATATCTACCGATTGTTTGGTGATCCCATCGACCTCCTTCGTCGTAAGGTGCTCATAGGGATTACAAAGTGATGTTATCCCTGGGAATAGCTGGTGACACTTTTGATGCTCGCAAGATTGATATTGTCTGGCGAGGAGAAATATCTATGTGAATATCCGTAATGTTAAGTTCACTCGAACATTAAAATTTCTTCTCGCTTTCCGAGAAGTTACTAATGTTATCGATTATATCGTCTCTAATGTAGCTTACGCAGCATTGCTTTCCTTGGGACTCTGTCAGAATATTTCGGAGCACCTCGCTTTCTGTTACTCTATAAGTTACTATTTAAATATGACGATTCGACGTTGCAAAATGGAACAGCCTGAATCTGGTTCATAGTAACATGGTCGTAGCACGTGGTAGTTCAATAAAGTTCCTCTAGCCTATTTAATAGTCAACAGTGGTTAAATAATATTCCTCAAACACAAAAATTTAAAACAATAATATACAGAAAAAATAAGGTCTACCATATAATCTGATTTATAATAGCACTACATAGTATTGGACAAAAAATAAGTTTCACTAGCACTCACTAAGTACACCCATCTCTCATCGATTACAAAAATATGAAAATTTTATCTTATTATTTAAAAATGGTGTGTTTTATAAATAATATATGTACATGTTAAAAAAAAGGATTAAAATAAAAAGGATTTTCTTCTAGAAGAATATTTTTCTTCTCTGTAAAGTTTATTTCAAACACATGGCTGTTAAAATCACTTGTTAATGTTTAAATTGTGTAACAAAATTTGATGATACTTTTGTCGATTTGATTACTTTTTTTATTATCCTATAGGTCACAACTGTTGTTAGAAATAATAAAAGTAAAAGTACGAGTAGTTTATTTTTTTTCTAGAGTTCGGAGGGCGGAGAAGATTATTACGTAATTTGGTTATTATATTTTTGTCTATCCCACCTCACCAATAACGACATCGATACTAGTGAATGACCCTTTCAAATCATCAAATTGAGCAATTTGGAGTTTCTCGAAAAACGTATTATCAATATTTCTTCCCTCTGTTTTTAACTTTTCTATTTATCTCTAAGTGATGAATCGGTTTCGGTGAACCTAATATCTTTTGTATTCAGATCAAACCACATATAATGTAACCGAGTACATAATGTATCATATATATATATGTATATATTTTTTTTTTGATCAAGGTTCAGAAATTTAAATTTGGTGAACAATAATGAAATGGTATTAGTTTCTCTTGATGTAAAGGTATAGATTTAAAAAGACCCGAAATATTCTGCATTCTGATTAGCTGTGACATTGTTGACGTCATAAAAACTCTAAATTCTGACTTGCGGAAGGTTAAAAGGGTGGATAGAAATGCTGAATACTGACTGACTGAATAACTCAAGTGATCATCAGCTGTTTCTTAACAAACGGTCGATGAAGTGTCATAAGAAAAATAGTTACTAAAAATAAAATGTTAATTTACTTGTGTAATACTATAAACATCAAAGATTTTCATAAAAATAATTTATATATTTAAAAAAAAAAAAATTATTTGAAGTAAATAAGTTCTTAATCAACACAAAAATATTTTTCAAGTTAATTTTTAACATTTCGCCTTTAAAAAATCTATATTTTAAAGAGCACAACTCGACAAATCCCTCTCGCTTATTCACCAAGCTGTTTTTTAGTTTTCTTCTCAATTGATGAAGAAACATTTAATTTGTCAAACAGGCTACTTCTCTTTCGTGAAAACTTCTGTTTCTTTATATTTTGACAACTACTCGTTTGACGACACTTACATATTTTTTTTATTTTTTATAGAACTATATTAAAACACTTTAATATAATAAAGAATCATTTTTATCAATCTTTCTTCACAGAATTAACTTCTTTCTATATTTTTCTCCCTGAATCAAACTAAGTAAGATAAAAAAAAATACACTTTACAAATGTTTTGTTTAATTCCATTTGAAAGATTTATTTTGTTGATTTTTCTTCACAAATTAAGGTTTGGAGCAGAATCAAGATAGTCTTCATTCCACTACTTTGCTGCTAGTAAAATATTCATCTGTCTTTCTTAGTTGTCCCGTAATTTATATCACATTCTAGTAATTCCGTTATAGTACTAAATTCATAATAAAAATAAAATAATAAATTGGAAATTTATTAAACGAGTTGTGTTACGATTATCATAATTATGATTCTTTTGGAATGATTCAGCTTTGAAAAAGTTCCTAGTTGGGTCGAGCAGTTTGGCCATCCTGACAGTTTCAGAATGTCTACTACTGCATCTCATACTCTCATCACCTACCTACCTTCCTACACTTGGAGAATTTATATTTTTTTCGAAATTCTAAACCTTGGAAATTAAAACAAACAACAATTCAACGTTCCAAACAGAATTTGGAACATACGATAAAACTTATATGAGCAAATATCTGACCTTCATTTCTTCTGTAGGGCTAGTGTAGTTATATATATTTATATATAACTGCTAGCGTTACATATATATGCCAGAGTTAGGCACTTACAAGAAGAAAAATAATAATTTTAAGTTCCAGTGATAATAAGTAAATCAGGCAGTTAAGAAATGCATGGAAGTTAATAAACTTTATAAAAGTACCATGAAGTTGCAATAGAATTTAAACATTAATGATTAATGTAAAGCTATGTGCACTAAATGGTTCTTAAATATACTTGAAAAGAATAAATAAACGGAAGAGTGTTGTACAAAAATTAGTAATTGTAAGCATCAATATAATTTATATTTAATAGATAGCAGTAAGACGAATTTTGATACAAATAGAATCTATACATAAAATGCATTCACTGTTAATATAGCAGTAATAATAAAATTTCTTTTAACAGGGTTCCCATACTCCTCTACACCCGGTCTTTTCTCCCAAAGACGGACAGAATGTAGGCACTCAATGGACTACAAGAGCACTGAAAACGTATTAACAATAAGAACCTTCGTGTAATGCCCTTTAAAAAAAAAAATTCAACGTGGAATTTTAACATTTAACAAGAAACACGAATAACATATAACAGAAAGGCATATCGAAAACATCAATGAAACGAATATATAATGAAAATCGACAAACAGACGCTAAATCCTCCTTAGAATATATTGTTTTTCAGTTTAAAAAAAATATATATATTTTTTCCCACTAAGAAATCATGGTCATGGTTATATACTTCATCTGCCATTTTAATGCTATATATAAGTTACTTATCTTAAGGCATCTACGTGCAGATGCAATATCTGAATTCAAACTGCTGTGAAATAATTTGTAATTACATAAGACAAGACACAGTGTGGAACTTTATTTCCGATGTCAAAATCTAAATATGTATGAGCGATTCAAAATTTCTTATTACAAAGACTGATGAAGATGTCACTGGGGGTAGCTCTTCGGAGCTGGAATTTAATTCAGCAACTACCCCAATTATAAATAATAATTTTTTTTTTTTTTTTTTTTTGCGGAGGGAAGTGCAAATGCATTTACCCAAATAGTGTCGGGCTCGCACTGATAGAGCTGAAATCACCATCAGCAGACTATCGACTAAAACCACCCCCATTTTAATCACTCGACCCGGAACCGTTTAACACATTACTTCCGGCTGAGTCCTCTTATACTAGCCTGGGAAGGCAGTACAAGAGAACTCGTGTTAATAACTTGTAACCACTGCTGTTAATAGCAAACTATTTAATAATATATTTTTTGTTAATTTGTAAAATAATAATTTTTATATTACAATTTAAACTTCTGGTACAATTAATTTACCTTTAACAAAAATAATAGGTGTCAATAAATATTTAATGACTAATAATAATTTAATTATTAATTTACTTGAATATTTATTAATTTTTTCATTTGTAACAATTTATTCTTAAAAAATATCAGTAAATTACTTCTATATATATATATATATATATATATATATATATATAATACGGTAATTTTAATATTTCATTAATTGAACAATACCAATTATAAATTAGTATATTCTTGCACCTAATTTGAGCATCATTAAATATGATATAAAAATTATATTAAAACTTTTGTGTTAAAATAATTTAGAATAATTATTATTCATGTGTAAATATGGTAAATTGTATAGGAAGTTATTCGCAAAGAAGAACCACCTCATGGAGCAACGCAAATGGAAGTACGGAGAGAAATGATACATCCGAGCCACTCAAGGAAGGAGAGGACGCGACACACCGGAATTACATCAGGGCATTGTAGATCAGACATATACGAGTCACAGGATGAATGTGTGTGTGGTTGGGGGGCGTGTATGTGTGAGTGAATGTGTGTGTGAATCTGGGTGTGTGTGTGTGTGAGTGAATGAGTGTGTGTTTGTGTGAGTGAATGTGGGTCTGTGTGGGGGTTGTATGAATGTGTGGTGGCTCGTGTGTGCCTCTTCCACTCTGTTTCCGGATGTTCTTCCGTGTGTGCCATTTCCGCTTATTCCTTGGGTCGCTCGTGTGTGTTACAATCTGCATATTATTCACAACATCTTCAATTGCAATTTTCGACATGATCTGAAGACAGCATTTCAAGATTACTCTTTATTGTATCAACTAGTTCTAATATTATAACATAGTGAATGCTACTGCTAGTGTTAAAAAAAGCCCAACCCGGTGGACACTTCAGTCTTCGTCAGAAAAAAAATTTAAAAAGAAAAGTGAACATTCAAATTCTTATTTTAATTGCTTTTTTTTTATTATAGTGCACTGAAAGTTAAAAATAATCATAATTTAAAGTAATTTTAGTTTAGATACGAGTATGTTGTCTAAATCCTTAAAAAATAATTATATTCCCAAAAATATTTTTTGATGGTATAGACAATTACTCTTCGGACGGGGGAACTTTATTGGATATGAATATTTTTATATATATTTTTCGAAATTCGACATACAAATAAAAACTATGATTAATAATGTAGTTAATATAGTATACGATTTATTAATGGTTTTATCTTACAAAAGCTTATACATTAAGTGAAGTTTTGAGTTGTATATAAACGTATATTTGGAAAAAACTGTGTTTTCCAAACGTAAAAGTAAAACTACCTTTTATCTCGCAACGTCCTCTTCTGTTCTTACATAAAAACTTTTAAAAGGAACTATTTACATTATGTTTTAAAATAAATTATATAATAAGAATACATATATATACATATATATATATATATCAAGTGAGCTTGATAAGCTAATTTTATTAATTATAATTTAGATTTTTAATCCATCAAATATGTTTAAAAAAAACCCCAACAAAAAAACATGATTTAATTACTATGCAACATTAAAATTCTATTAATACCAACACACCAAATATGAACCTATAAATTTTTTGTCACCAATAATAACTTGAATTCTGTTATTTATTACCTCATTCCTACGAGTTAATTTATTAGGTATTTTTATTCATTCAAAAACAAAAGAAAAAACATACCCTAAAAAACATATCTATAGCACCTACATAACATAACATAACATTTAAAATAAATATAAATTACATAATAATTTATAACAATAAAAATAATTTTTAGACAAAAGTAGTGGAATAAGACTAGGAAATAATAGACTAAAGATTAACTGTTTAGCTTTCGCTGATATGGCATTATTAGTTAAAAATTGGAAAGAAGCTGAACAAGTTAAAGAATTAGAAAAACAAGCTGCTAAAATGGGACTAATCGCTTTTGAGTAAACGAAAATTTTTACTAATGATTAAAAACTGCCCGAATTTCCTTAGTATAGATAAGAAAAAAATAGAAAAAGTGGATAAATTCAAATATTTCGAAGAACGGTTCAGTTGGATTTTTTTTAGATAAAAAAGCGTTAACAGTTAGAGCTAATAAAATGGGATTAGCTTCCCAATTAACGAAAAAAACATATAACACTATTTATCATTCAACTAAAAACATTGTCACTATAAAACTGTGATAAAGCCGGAAGTACTCTATGCGACAGAAACCCTAAGACTGTGCAACAAAGATCTACTAAAAAATCGGGAAAACAATAAAGGAAAGTTATAAGAAAAATTTTTCGACTATTATCATACTTTCCTTCTTGCAATATAGCTGTAGAGTTGTGATGCCAGATAAGTAATCTGATTATTTTATTCAAATTTATAGGCAATAAAAATTTTGATAACCAAATTTTTTTCTCCTGCAAACTCGTTCTGACTTTCTAAAGAAGTCCCAAAATATATATTTATTTATTTTTTTTTTCAGACGAGTATATGTGAAGATAGTAGTTTATGTTTTTTATTAATTTTTTAGCAAATATAACATTTTTAATTTATAATTATTTGAACTAGGATTTAGTAGAAATGAATTTTAATGAAATAAATCAATAAGTATATTCTGTTGTAGACAAAGAGCAAAATATAATTATTAACATTTTTATTTTTATATACTATATACTGAGAAGGATGACATGTAAAATCTCTTTAAAAAGCGGCCAGAAATTGCCGTGAATTCCCCTCTTTGTATCTCGTATTCAATAAATAATGTTATTACATAATAATCAACCTGTAATCCTAGTTTGAGTTCATTCAATAATTTATCAAAACATTTCTCTAATATATTTTATCTTTAGTAATGATGTTCTTTTAATTTCCGTGTAGGAGTTTGTTTTGTAAATCTTTAAAAAGAAATTTAGATTTATACAACGAGTTACCATTTTAATTCCATCTGTGGTATGTGTAGGAAGCCATAATCAGTACTCATAAATGTTTTTATTTCTCGTTTTGTTCTGTTGCGAACACATACATCTATCAATACTTTGAATTTATTTTCTTTATTATTCTTCTACAATTTTTTTCCTTTTTTACTTCCTTGTACGAAGTAAAGGGAAGTATTGTGATAGCGAAAAATTTCGGTTTTCAGATTTCAACGGAAATATCCATTTTGACCATCCCTAACTCCATATTTAGTTTCGGCGTGACGTCTGTACGTACGTAAATACGTGCTTATGTATCTCGCATAACTCAAAAACGATTAACCGTAGGATGTTGAAATTTTGGATTTAGGACTGTTGTAACATCTAGTTCTGTACCTCCCATTTTGATTGCAATCGACTGGACCAAAAGTGTTCAAAAAAACTCAAAATCCCAATAAATTTAGATTTTGGACGTTTTGTTTGGACAGTAATAAGCCCTCATTGAAAGCTTTTTAACTATATATCATAAGTGGTAGTTATTTTTATTGATTCCAGAGTTATAGGTAAATACAATTTTAATTAAAGAGATATTTCTAAGGGGAAGGCACATCGGTTCGAATCAGAGTTCACCTCCTTTTTTTAACTTTTTTTTTGTTTAAATTAAATATATTGATTTATTAATAATAATTATTAACCTCTGATTGTAAAAAAAGTTTTACGATAAATAATAATTCAATAATAACAATAAAATTTTAAAAAGTATGAAAAAATATCAGAAGTTATTAATGAAGTAAAATTTTATGTATACTTCATTTGAAAAAAATGTGTATATGTAATTTAATAGGCGTACAAGGAATTCATGTGTGTCCACTTTTATTTTTAAACTCTAATTTTCTTTAATATTTTCTCTAATTCTATAATTTTATTTAAAAATTAAAAATCTGAAAGTTATACTATTTACGTTTTCTTTCGTACATACCGTTTTAAATTTAACTCATTACCTAGTAATAAAGTTGAATGCTGCAAAATGTAATGAATGGACTAAGCAACATAAATAAGCTGATGACTAACACTAATAAGCTAACACACTAAACAAATAAATAAAATTTTTATGTGAAGAATAGTTGCTAGTTTTAAGAAACTGATTGTTGTAAACATAATTTAAATACTTTCATGTATAAAATTTGTTGAAAAGTTTAAAAATTGAATGAATTCATGAATATTAATAATACAGTAACTTCTTTTTAATTATACAATTCACTAAAACACAAGTATTATTAATAATATTAATTAATGGTATAAATAATAAAAAGTTAGTAATGAATATGAAAATTTTATTAAACCAATAATTTTTTTTATTTTTAGTACATATAATTTTACATGCATTTCGTGTGGAGGTCCCGGGTTCGAATCTTGATCAGGCACGGTATCTTTTCCTACTCTACCAATTTCCATCTGGCTAATGTCTAGAGCATAATTTAATTTAGTCAATTTACATGACTCGTGTTAAGTATTATTTTAAGAGTTATATTTCAATAATGTCGCTTACAGAAATAGTTCGGGATATACCCAATAGTTCGCGTGTAGTAAGTTGAGTACTTATAGAGCAAGTGAATTTTATATATAAGTTAGGTATTGTTCTCGAGGTTACGAAATGAATTTACAGCTTACCGACAAGAAAGATAGAATGATTAACATCTAGGAGTAAATCCTCTAGTATTATTCAATATACGAGGATTTTGTTCGGATGAGTCATTGAGAAAGGTACTTTGTTGTAAAACTCAAATTACAATTGGAGACAATAATTAATCAACAATTTTGCATGACTGAACTCAAAATACTTCTGCGGATTGGAAGAATTATCTCCGACAAGTTTGATTAGTAAATTACCCAATCAAAATTGGCGACCCGGAAAACTGTTTCCCCCATCAAAAATACAATGTTGATCAGGTACTTCCTCAACAATGAATACTCGATGAGAAATGTGCGGAGAGTACAAAAAATATTTCAGTATATGCTGTGCCAGATAGAACAGCTGCCACTCTACATGAAACAATTACAGTCTATATTTTACCTGGTAAAAAAATAATCTCTGACACTATTGAAGAACAGGACCGGTTTAACCAATAGAAAAATAAGAAAAATGTCTAGGGCCCGTAATTTGGAAGGGCCCGGCTTCAACACAGAAGTAAATGAAAATAAATAGTAAATTAAAATATATATATATTTGCTTTTTAGTATTATAGAATACTATATTTTTTTAAAAATAATAACATAAAGTGGGGCCATGGTTCCCCTAAGAGGTTAACATGGTGTACCTTTTAAAAAAATAAAAAATGCAAAAATCTTTTTTCTTTTTAAAATCAAATAAAAATATGAGAAGGCGGTCTTTTGTTTTTTCTGATGCCAAAAAGGGAATTTTCCGACACCACTTCAATTTTTCTTTTTACTTGTCCGTAACTTATATAAATAGGGTCCAAAATTTAAATTTTGATAAAGGCGCGGTAAAGGCTTAATCCATTACTGTTAGGAATTCGGAATATTATACATACACGAAACTGTGAATCATTCTGCACATGTTTTTTTTTATCTATATATGGTTGCGTATACCCAAACGAATTGAATCTATGTAGAATCAAATAAAACGCCGAAAAAACCAGCACGCGGTAGACATAATGATACTTTCTAGATCTTTCTTATCAATGTAAATGTTTATGGAGGGGAATGTCACATTGAAGAAGATTTATTAAATAAAATATAGCGAGTTAAAAACATATTCTGACCACTGAAGTGAACCGCTGATGTGCGAGGTAAGATTAGGTTAATCTTATAAATCCACCGGGTGGGTTGGTGGATTTATACTGATATTCAATACTCAACACAGTTGAGTGTTGAGTATTGAGTTATGCGAGATACATATGTACAAACGTTACGCCGAAACTAGTCAAAATGGATTCAGGGGAGGTCAAAATGGATATTTCCGATGAAATCTGAAAACCGAAATTTTCGTGGTCACAATACTTCCTTTACTTCGTATAACGAAGTAAAAAGTAATATAATTCTACTGTTTTTAAAACAAATTTTGTTTGAGTATACTAGAAAGTGTCTGTTTGGTTTTACCTTATATTTACAGAACGGCTACACAAATTTTCATAAAATAGATATTAAACGAATCGCCCCAATCACGCAAGTAGGAATGAAGATATAAAGAGTAGATACATGGATACATAAGAAAAATGTAAAAGATATATAAAAAAAACATTGGAAAGTTAGAAGCCATTTTTCATAAGCCGATAAACCAATTTTTAAAAAAAATTCATTGAATAGGAATATCAAATAAAATACATACAGATTTTAATTTTATATCTAGGCCTATATTTAATACCTTTATACGTTAAAAAGTTAAACAATTTAAATAATTTTCAAGATATTAATATAAAATAATACTTTGAAGATTGTATGTTTCATCGAATATAGCTTGAAAGAGGTGCATATTACTCATATGTTAGTTGACATATTCAATAATATTACAAAACTTTTTCATATTTTTAAAAATTGGTCATACTTTTACTTTTACTTGGCCAAAACTTTTTAGTCATACTTTAATCAGATTATTATCATACATTGCATTAAGTTTAATTAGTAGGCTAATTTGAATTTCAAAAGATAACATATATTGAAATTTCTAATATATTTAAAAAATATCAAACAAATTTTCAATCAAACATTTACTATACAAAGGAACGAAATAGGGAAGTTTCTTCATAGTGAAGTTTTTATTTCATTTACTTAATTAACTATTACAATTTTTGATAAAAGTTTTTATGAATTTTTATAAAAGATTTCTTATTCGATCCATCCTGATAGATCAGCATCCTTAATTTACCCCCGTACGAAGGGATGTTTGCAAAAGTAATGGTTGAATATTGTACTGTGATACGACTTTAGTAACTGCAAAATTTCAACGATAGGCAATGTCAGGAAGTATGTTAAATTAAGGATGCAACATTTGAGGTCAAACATGGAAAAAAAATTGCGAGTTAAAGAAAAGCAAGTAAAAGAGGGGTAACCCACCGGGTTGGTCTAGTGGTGAACACGTTTTCGCAATTCAGCTGATTTCGAAGTCGAGAGTTCCAACGTTCAAATCCTAGTAAACGCAGTTAATTTTACACGGAGTTGAGTAGTAGATCGCGGATACCGGTGTTCTTTATTGGTCGGGTTTCAATTACCACACATATCAGAAACGGTCAGCCTGAGACTGTACAAGACTACACTTCACTTACACTTATACATATCATCCTCATTTATCTTCTGAAGTAATATCTGATGGTGATTCCCGGAGGCTAAACGGGAAAAAAGTAAAAGAGAGGGTAGCAACCTGATATGATATCCAAAATATTTCTAAAATTGGCAGAGCTATGCTCTACTCAACTATAATTGTCACGTTAATAAAGAAGAAAAATGAAGAGTGAAGTGGTTTCCCGTTAGATTTCTTATTCAGTCAAATGTACTGTCGAATATCGGCATGCCATTCAACAAACTATAGCTGTACAAATGAGATCTTCAATTTGTATACCACAGGGACTAATTGTATAAGGAATCATTATTCTCAGAAAAAAACAACTGAAAGCTGGTTTATATGTATGCATCACAGTCATAAGAAAAATTGTGATAATATAAAGCAGAAAATTAGTAATTAATTAATAAGTAGACTGCTTTCTTTTATAAAATAATGGATAATGTAAACTGTTTACCTCAGTAAGTGCTATGTACATATTCATAATAAATACACTTATATACATTAAATATATGTGTGTGAAGATATATTTAATTTCATTAAATGTAATAAATCTATAAATAAGCATCAATGAATAAGTTATCTAAAATATTCTTACTGTTATTATTAAATGCGAATTTGACTTTTAGGAACAACGTAACTAATCCTTTTTCATATTTCTCTTCTTTTCTAAGGATGTTCGGCTATTAGTTTTCTTTTGCTTTTTGTTTTCTTAGCCTACCAGAACTTCTTAAGTTCAATTATTATTTTCCTGTACTTGCTTCCGTTTAGTGCATTCATTTCACAGAGAGTCCTAGTTCGGTTAAGTCTCTTGATTTCTTCTAACCAAGACTTGGAAGATTTTCTTTGGAGTATAATTTTAAAGATTTTTTTGGTGAGTCTATTGTAGTCCATTCTTATCAAGTGTCAAAAGAACATTGAGTCTTCTTTTTCTCATTTTTAGATCTTTTCATTACTTATTTTAACCTGTTTGTCACCACATTTTTTTGTTTCTTTCTAAATATTCTTTAGGATCACTCTTTATTTTGTTCTACTTCCATCATTGGTTCCTAGTTTTTGAGGAAGAGTGTTTCTGCTATTGTACTTTTGTTATATTATAAGTATTTGTATTTTCATCACAAGTTATTTCAAAAATTCATTTGAAGCCAGTAAAATATATTTTTGCCAAGAAAAAAAAATTTTACTTTTGTTAAAATTTTTTTAATTTTAAGTTCTTGGTAATAAATTCTTAGCAAGTAAATTAAAAAAAAAAATAGACTATTTTTATTTAAATAAAATCCTAGCTTCTATTTATTTTATTTATGATGCTATTTGTAAGATTATTATTTTTATTTTAAGTTCATAGCAATTTTCTGCCACCAAGAATTTACTGGTTATTTGTAATTCATGCGTTAATGTTCTGGTAGTTGTGATGCAATAGAAAATCATTCAATTGGAATGGAATGGAATGCAAAGTTGGCGGGAGTTTATTACTCCCTACTTATCGCAGAACCTGGAGAGAGTCCCTTGCTGCTGGATGATTCTAATCGGGCTTGTTTTTTAAAAGGGTTATTTTTAAATGGCGGGTCTAATTTTTAAGTTTTGTTTATTTTTAGTGATTTTAAGACGGATTTAGTTGCATTCCAATCCGTTGTTGAACCAGCGTTATCGAACCCATTTTATGGGCCGACCGCGGAAGGCTAGGCTAATGAAGCCTGTCCTCCCGACGCAATTCCCCTTCAGACCGTCTACTGAAGTCCTTTCGGTGCTAACGCTTAATATGCTAGCAGGAATACGCCACAACGGGGCACTAACTATAAGGAGGGAGCAATGCGACCCCTACTCCGGAGGAGTCGCAATTGCTGGTTTATTTTTATCAAACTAGTAAGTTTTAGAAAGGAAAGGTTGTGTAGAAGTTCTTCATCCACTTCTGTTATGGCTGCCTTCCAGGACTCATTCAATTGATGATGGTTGATTATTTTTAAAATTCATTAGTAGTTTTAATATTAAAAAGTGGACAACACAGTTGCAGGACTTTCCCGTCACGCGGCTTATTTTTGATGCACGGCTTACTCACACAACTTAATTTAAAATATTTATCAATTTAATTTAAAAAAATATTTTTTGTTTAATTCAATGATTCTAATTAAAGCGCACGTGCATGCTGTATTTAAATTCGCGCGGGTGAAGTAGTATTGGCGGCTACTTTAATTACTTTTTTTACACTTTATATGTTATTCATTTATTTAATTATACCGGTAACCTGTGACGTCACAACATAGCAGTAGTCTTACTGCAGCACTTGGACGTCAGTCCTACATTTTGTGGTGAGAGGGAGTACTAATGACACAGAATACTTAGCCACTAGTTTATTTATAGCATTTTTTTGGGATGGGGGCGATGTTTCAAAACTTTTTTCTAGAAATATTATTATTTTTTAATTGTTAACAAATGTACCTAAGAAAAATAAGACCTTAATTAGGCGAAATCTGAGATTCTGAGGGTGACCTTGCTCTACAGCCTCACTCCCTTGACCTTTTAAATTTGTAAATTTATTGACACAATACTCCATATATAAAAGTAATCTGATCAAGTTCGGTCAAAATCAGTTGAGTAGTTCTGGAGATATAAGATGATTTAGGGTGCGACACCGAACATACACGTACATATAAACATCCGGAAAACTTCCATCCAGTTTTTGGGTTCAAAACGTGAACAGCCGATAAAAACCGTATGTGCCCAAATTAGACCGATTATAGTACTTTCCTTTCTAAAGCTATAACTCTGCTATAGCACTACACGCGAAAGCAAAAAAGAATCAAAATTACGTAAATAAATGTTATAAAAGTAGATTAAAAGTTTACTTGTTACCCCAACAAAATTTTAGAATAAAAAAAATTATAAAATAAACTAAAAAAAAATAAAAATTTAAAGAAATAAAGATCTAGCTATAAAGATTTCAATGTTAGATTAAGAAAATAGTTGAAATTAGAAAAAAATGCATTGAGAATGAAACAATGGTAATTAATTTAAACCCAAGATTTTTCATGATTAAAATAAAATACCGGGTCGTTCGAATGGCCAAACTCGTCATCATAAATCAATCTATTTGGAAGTCTAGAGTTCTAAGGTTCAAATCCTAATAAAGATAGTTGATTTTATTAGTATTGAATACTAGATCGTGGATACCGGTGTTCTTTGGTGGTTGAATTTCAATTAACCGCAAGTCTTAGGAATGGTCGTCCTGAGTTTGTTCAAGACCGTTTACCGGTCTTGAACAGATGTTGATGAATTGCTAATTATTTTAATTTTTGATGGGAGTATAAATAATAATATTTAAAAAAAAAAAATAGAATAATTCGTAACTTTTTTTAAAAATCAATACGAATTCAGCTGTTATTTCATGAAAGAAAGTTTTTAAGTAATTTGCAAATAAGTTATAGATAAAATTACAATCCATGAACTAGTGATTTACAAACACATCTGTGAAACGGTAGCGTAAATGTAAAAATCAATAATTAAAATTCTAAAAAAATTTCATCTTATGAATTGACTAGTCAGATTTATTATAAGAATTGCAATTAAAAGAACTGGTAAATCTTTATGCTCTATTAAAAATACATACATGAATTAATTATTTAAATAATAATAAATTGAATATTTTTATTTTATTATTAAAATACGAATAATTAACGAAAGAAAAATATAAATAACCGTCACGGAAACAAAGTCAAATTTCATTAAAATAAAAAAAAAGAATTATTTCAAAATAATAGAATATATTTTGTAAACGAAATTACACCTCTATTTTTTTTTTTTAAGTTGCCGGAGGACTTCACGAACAGTAGAACGCAATATTATTATGGTTTTAAAATTATGAAGTAGGCCTATTGAATAAAGTAAATACTATATACGTAATAACAACAACGATAATAATAATAATTAGGGTGCGCCGTAATTGATATAATATCATTATCTAATATATATATATATATATATTTTCAATACAAAAAGTATAAATAAATAAGTATAATGTTAAATTGAGCTCGTTTGTAGAACAGTTTGCACGATTTTATTAGATATATATTAATAAGTTCGTGAATGGGAATCTCTTTGATTTTTTCCAACTGCTTTTGTGATTTTTTAAAACTGATAATTATTATATAAGCTTATGCGTGCGTAGTTAATGAAATAAAATTATGATTAATTAATAAGTGAAAACTAAAGCTTAGAGGAGCATATTAGACACAGTCAGTCTTTCTGTTAGTTAATATTACCGACAAAACATCTTTATTAATAAAATATAGAATAAATTTTATTTTCTTGGATCTCACAAATTGATTATTTACAATCGGTTCTGATTAAGGAACCACAAGTAAACCGCATTAAAAAAAATAATTTAAAGAGCACGTGTGTTCCAGCGAATACCCTCAATAAAACGTACATATATAAATAAAGATATATAAAAATAAACTGCATATACATAAAAAGTCTATATAAATAAACACACTTGCATTAATTTCGATCACAGAAATTCAATAGATCAAAATAGTCTAGTGAAAAAACAAACCAAAAAAGAATTAACAAAATTATTAAACAATTTATAGAGATAAACAAAATTATATTATAACAAACTTACAGAAAGAAACAGAAGGGCGCACAAGGCTCCTCACTAAGGCATGGTAAACATGTTTTTATCACGTTTAATACCAAACTAGTTCGAGTATCACTCAGATATCTCAAATCCAGCATGTGTTGGCGTTTCAGTCACCGGACATCTTCACTGTTATCTAGGAGGTTAACTGCTAGAAAGTTCACACTACTGTCTAATCGCTGTCTAAAACTTAAACCGAACCGTTTGATGTCGTCACGAACATAAGGCAATCCAAGATAGTCGTGAATCTTCTCATTCCGAGCGAAATTAAAAAATTAAGAAAAAAACTCTTTTTAAAAGAAAAATATCATTTTACAGGTAATACGATGGTCAAAATTAATTAACTAAAAAACCCCAGATTAATTTATTAATCTGGGATTCTGTAATGATATTAATCAATGGAAACATGATTTAGATACAAGAAAAGAATAGAAAAATTGTTTTTAGTTAAGAAAAGAGATTTTGAAAGTATAATTATTGTTAAAATTAAAATTCTGTATTATTAGAGGTTAGCTTCTGAATGAAAAATCACATGAACCAATCAACTAGTATTATTAATTTAGATTACAAAACTTTTGTACTTATTTTGCTTTTTTGTTGACATTTTAAAACGATTTTTAGTGATTTAATTTAAAATTATTTTTAATTATTTCTTTATAATATTACATTTTATTATTATCGATTTATCAAATGATTTTAAAATCTATTCTAATAAATTTTATAAATATTTTCATGATTATTTCTAATAAATTAGGAAAAAAATATTTATTCTTTCATTTTTTATGACTATTTTTAAGGTATCTTAAGAAAACAAAATTATATATACATAAAATACACATTTTAATCTACTTTTATTTGCTACTCCGCTTGATAAGTTTTTACAGAAATTCGATTTACAGGTTGGAAAAAACGGTGTCTACTCCACCCTGCCATTTAACCTTTTTTTTTTAATTTTATATATTCAGGGTTATTCACTCCTAAAATTGTGAGTCGAGGTTTGGGAATAGCTTATGTCCCTCGTGAGTATGGTAGATAGCTCGAGATATGGTTAGGGAAATTAGAATAACACTAATTATTTCTCGTTACTGTCTACCAACCCAGTCACTATTGGTTTGTTTTTTTAGATATGTTCTAATTAATAAAATATTCAAACCAGGCAATCCAAAACCTATATTACGCTACACAAACCAGACGAACAAGAGATGCAGCTAAATAAGGGGACCAAATAAAAAAATGCTGTAGATAATTATTTATTTACAATGGAAACAACAGACCGATCCTGAATTATAGTAAGTTAATTTTTTTTTTAATACGAGGATCTAATTTTATAAAACTAAAATATATCACGGTCAACCGGGGAATATTAATCAAGAATCTTTTGGATGAAAGGAAAAACGCTTTTAGTCTGTCTCGGAAGTCGGTGACGTATATGAATTCAACCGTTACAGTTCAGTTAAATCCTTCGGTACCTGTTTTTAGAAAATCAGTTCAACCGTTTTGGAATTATTTGGGTACATATAAATGCAATACTCAAGAAAAAAAGGTAAGTCAAGCCGGGAATCGAATTCATGAATCTTAGGTATGTAGATTGTTTACCGACCGAGGTAATAAAATTATATAATTTTCATAATTATGCCTTATTATTCACTGTCTTCAGCTTTTTATAAGGATAAAGTTTATGTAATTTCTTTTATTATAAGAATTTATAACTAATGAAAACGTAAATAAGCTGTTTGCTTTTAAAGTAATGGTATATGTTAGTCAACTATATAGCTCTTATCTTAAAATTTTATAATTAAAAAATTATAAAGATAATTAATCTTTGAGGCAACTATATTAAAAAGTAACTTTCATAAAAATACGATTCCTACTGGATATGAAGGATATCAGAAATAAACTGGTTAAAAGATCATCCAGGATGTAAAAATTCTACCAAATACTTCCTGTCGCAAAAATTCCGGGAAAGATTATAGTAGAAAAAAACACAATTTAAATTTGTTGCTTTTTGGCTTCTCTATTCGTGTTAATATTATTTAATATCAGGGAAGTATCAATATCAGGAAAATAACACTTTTATTTAATGTTTTTCATATATGGAACTTTTTATCGAATAATTTAAATGTACGAGTAATATAATTTAAATAAATAAATGTATACATTAAAATGTAATATAATGAAAATAAGATATAATGGTCGAGTTAAAGAATAACCACCGTAAAGTGGATCTCACTTGTTAAATAACAAATGAGTCACATAAAAGTTTCAAAATTATTTTCACGTTGTATAACATATGATAGTTGTTCGATTCTAGAATAACGAGAAATAATAGACTGCCAAAAGAATCTAGTCAAGAGAAATTAAATTATAAAAAACTGAATTTTAATATACGTTTATAATTTATTACTCTATTTTATATATATAAATCATATATCAGTCTAAAATAATCTTTCCAACCTCTCTCGTTAATTCATTAGTTATTTGCAATATTAAACCGATTCAAATAATTTTAATATATCCGTTGAAATTTACAGCTTATAAAAGAATTTCCTGCAGGCTTAATATTTATTTCCTTGTTTTAAATACGGAAGATTATGTGATTATAACTTCCTAAGTAATAATTAATCATGGTCCATCAAATTATGACGTAAATTATTTGAGGAAACAATTTTTTTTTAGATATAAGTTAATCAAAAAAATTATAGCAGTTATATATATATAAAAAAAAACAAAACGTACTAGTAATTGGATATGAAACCTAGTCTTTGTTCAATACAAATGAGATAAATTATAATTAAAATATGAACAAGGATTTTGTATAACAAAGTTTTAGATTATCTTATTGCATAAATTTTTTTACAACTGTTAATATAATTATAATGAAGTATTTGTGAAAGCTATCTCGGAATTTTATGTATATTTTTTAATTTTCCTAATGATGAGTTTCATCCCCTAAATGATTATTACGATATAATATATATATATATATATATATATATATATATATATATGAGGGTATAATATTTTATCATATAGAAAACAAATATAAAATAACATATCCAAAATTGTTGGTGGTTTTACTCTTATAAACTGATTTCATATTTAAATACAGAAAGGTTCTTAATTTAACCCGTATGTATTAAAAAAATAATATATTTCTCTTCACCAAATGAATTTTTAAGATTCTTTTTACTTCCTTGTACGAAGTAAAGAAAGTATTGTGATCGCGAAAAATTTCGGTTTTCAGATTTCAACGAAAATATCCATTCTGATCATCCCTGAATCCACTTAGTTTATCCACTTGATTAGTTTCGGCGTGACATACGTACGTACGTATAACTCAAAAATGAATAGCTGTAAGATGCTGAAATTTTGGATTTACGACTGTTGTAACATCTAGTTGTGCACCTCCCTTTTTGACTGCAATCGACTAAACCAAAAGTGTCCAAAGTCTAAAAACATTTGGATTTTGGACTTTTCTTAATTGCAGTAATAAGCCCTCATTGAGAGCTTTCCGACGATATATCATAAATGGTATTTATTTTCATTGGTTCCAGAGTTCAGCCAAATAAAATTTTAATTAATGAAATATTTTGATCTTACAAGGGGAAGGCACACCGATTCAAATCCGACTTCACCTTCCTTTTTTTAACCTTTCTTTTTTTAATTTAAATATAATGATTTATTAATAATTATTAACCTCTTTTTGTGCAAAAACTTTTACAATAAATAATTATTCAATAATAACAATAGAAAAAAATATATGAAAAAATCAGAAGTTGTTAATGAAATAAAATTTTATGTACTTTTAATAATGTGTAGGCCTATATGTAACTTAATAGACATTATTACATATGTGTACACGTAATAGATTTGGTGAAATATCTGATTATTTAATATTAATTGAAAATCGTATTATTTTTGGATTTTCTAGTTTAATTTCTGTTTAATTTTATTTAATTATTGTAGAATTTTTGTTTAATTTTGTCTACATTAAAGTTAACTACAGAGAAACTGAAAAATAGATCATCACAAGAAAAACATATACACTGAGGCATACATACCCGATCTTCAATAAGTTGCAAAAGATTCTTATCTTTTAGTTCAGTACTCCTCTGATATTGTCGGACAATATTCTCCCTAAGTCGGAGTAGATCATCATTTCGTTTATTTGTTTTTGGTTACCAATAATTTAATCCATCTTTGGTTTGATATAATTTTTCTGATCTTAATTTGTATACACGTTCTCTAGTTTTCAAATTTTCTCTCTCTTTATGTTCATCATAAATTATTTGTTTTTCACCAAGATTTTTGCCGGTCCTACGGAGTATATGGTTGAAAAATCGGAAGTTGCGCTGGAAAATACTGCGGGCAACCTCCTGTGCATACCCAGCTCGTTTATAATTGAGTTATTCTTCCTCCCGTCCATGTGATTCGACGCATTCTTCTTTAAGCCCTCATTTCGAATACAACTTTCTTCCGGTCTTCCGCCTTCATGATCCATGTCAATCGTGTACGATTTTCAGTCTCAACTTAAAAAAATAATTTATAAATTGAACCATCTATCCAGAGGACTTCACTCCCTGGACTCCCGCACTGTACATTATCATCATTTTTGTGAGAATAATACTGATAAATAATAATTGTAGTATTCAGGCTTTATAGAAATCTGAAAATAAACTGAATTACAAAAGATAGAATAGCAATAACCTTTTTTCCCTACACCCCTGGACCGGATCTGCAGTCAAGCATGATTCAGTCCTAACGGGCCTCCTCGGCTGCCGGCAGTATGTCTGGCATGGCAGGTCGGCCCGCCAGTTGTGGATCTTCTTATTTTAATTCGCCTGCCTCTAACTTCAGAAGCGGGGATAAACGGGACCGGCTATGCCGTTCCCGGGACCCCCGTCTCAACCGCCAGGACTAGATCTTTTGTCCAATTTTTTTTTGACCGGGTGTCGGGAGTCCTCACTGCCGATCACCCGTGCAAGCACGGACGAACGGCAGCTCAGCAGGAGGCGGTCCTTTCTCCCAACGTCTTTTACCCGGGCATTTATCTGCCCCCCATTTTTTGTAATCCTTTTCTTTCCTCTTTAGGATGACTGCCATAAATAAGCTTCTCCATGTTCAGCCATTTTCTTAAACCCTTTAACGTGTATGGAACAGCAGTTTCGAATGATCCATCCGAGATTACAATTTAACTTGGCCCCATCCCACCGAGGACATTCAAAGAAGGTATGGTAGGGGGTGTCTTGCAACCCTCAATATATGCAATTCTGGAACATCCTTCTATCAAACCAGCAGAGATATTCCTCAAGTTCGCCGTGACCGCAGAGGAACTGTGTGACATATCCAACCACCCCATGCCCCCTCACCAGACATGGCTCTAACCTGGGTTTGGGTTTGCGCGTCCAGGCGCCATTCCTCGCCGTGTTCCATGCCTCCTGCCATTCTTGAGTAATTAGTGCCGCCGCATCTTCTTTGGTCGTTCCCTGATATTGTCTTTTTCTCTGCAAACTTCTCAGATGAATCGGGGGGACCCTAGCGAGTGCCCCCCACCGCCTCTGGAGACACCGTTCTGTACGCACATGTTATTTTAGAATAACAGTAACTATGATTACTAAAGTAGACGCACCTTTGAGAATGAAAAATTCATAACTTATTCACTTGTCATGGTTGCAGAAATATAAAAATGAAGTAAAAGAATAAATTTTATTCTTAATAAATTAAGAATATTTTGCTTAATGAATATCTTCAATTCACAACTTCACTCCCCTCGGTGGTCAAGAAATAATGAATATTTTTTATATCTTAACCTTCAAGGTTAAGATGCAGCATAGAAAAGTGAAATTTAGCAAATTTTCCTACCTCCAAATAACTTTTTTTTGTTTGAGACAACCACACTCAGGGGAATAGCACGGGGAGCAACTCAAATTGATTTAAAGTGAAATAATACGACAATGATACACCATTTTAAAGGGCACTGGAAACCAATAATTTTGACATAAAAAAATATCACGTTACAACAACTAAAAGGATGGCCATTTAATATTTTCCACAGCTAATTTCAAAACAAATTACTACACCTTGGATATAAAATTATTATCAAGAAATGGTCATAGAACGATTACATCTTGAAACTAAACCTTGGTAATCTTGACGAACCATAAATATTAATTTTTTGTTATCAATGAAGTTGGTGTTCATATTTTTATCAGGCGGATATTGACCAGAATTTGAGCAAAATTTCATGATTTAACTTCCCTTTAATAAGTTTCTGTTACATACAGTTATATTAATTGTTTGTGTATGTATAGGTTTTAATACAAATACTACATCTGCATTATTACTACGCATAAATTTAGGTTTAATTAATTTTATGATAATAATTGAGTAATAATGTTTGTATTAATAATTATTGTTTAGTTTTTTTTATTCATAGTCTTTGTATTTAGTATTACAGTATTAGATGTTAAGAAAAATTAGTATAATGAAGAGTGATGAAGTTTTCTTGATTATGCTGGTGAAGATGTTATGTTATTTCCGTGTCATGGTTCAAACAGATATCAATATTGGCAGAATATGCCGAGGATAATGTTTTTCCACATAACAGTATAGATTTTGATCGTAAATCATTAATTTATTTTTATTGATGTTTTCCGAGTTAATCCTTAAATTTGTTTAATACTTTCTAGGACGCGCTACGCATATGCTTATAGGAATGTAGGAACGTTTGTATGTACTTATTTTATAAAGAAATTTACTTTTTGAAATTTTATTTAATTACCTGACTGAAGCGAGATTCTGTTAGTAATTTTTAGCATTTCATTTCTTCGTGTTTTATAACATAGAATTTGTTCATATGCAATTTGAAATTTCAACTGTAATCAACTTTATTATTAACTACATTGGTGAAAGTACACGTGTACGAAATTTTCATAAAATCGTTACAGCATGACATTCACTAATCGGTGGTGACTAGAACAGTTCTAGCCCTTATAATTTAAAAGATCATTTCTTAACGAATAAGAAGGTCAAATTCTTGAAGTTCATTTGTAAATCAGAGAATTTAATTCACTACAAAAAAAAATATAATGAACATGTGTCCTGATAGTCAACGATCACTGATGAAATTGAAATTTTGGTCATTTTTAATTTGGAATTAATACAGTAAGATTATTTGTGGTATCGGCTAAATTTTACACTTTTAGTTTAAATCTATAATTCTGTTTTTTGCTGTAATAATAAGTTGGTTAACCTGGGATAAATTTATTGATATCTACAACCAAAAAAATGTATCCGCGAATTAACATTTTAAACTTTATTTTTAAATTAACGATAACTAATTTAAAATGGTTATTTTAAAACTTTTTTGGTTAATGATGTAGTCAAAGGTTTTCAGTATCTGGACTAGATCAAAAACCAAATTTGCAATTATCTAGGACAAGTACGTACTTGCCCTAGATAACTGCAAATTAGTAAGTGCTTTATGTGAATAGTAAAACCTGTACACTCTAAATAATAATACAGGGTCATTCACCAGAACCGGATGTTTTTGAAGTGGGTTGTACTCGGGCGTTCGTGATGGGAGGGGTACTTGGCTGGTGTCTAACGTTTCCTTTGTTCATAGCATTTACATTTTAGTCGTTGAGATGGAGCCGTGGACGCTAGACCAACGCCTGTACGTGTATGACAGTTTTGTGCGAAATGAAGAATCCGTAACTGCTGTTCAGCGAGATTTCCGCCGTCAGTTTAATATCCATCGTAATGCAAGTGTCCCTTCTCGTAACACAATATTGCGATGGGTAAACAACCTTCAAACAGAAACACACACCGCTCTATTCAGAGGCATTCAGCAGCACTTCAAATGAGCACAAGTACGGTAAGACGAATTCTGCATACAGACCTCCATTTCCATCCTTACAAGATAGCCGTCGTGCAGCAGTTAAACGAGCAAGATTTCACGCAGCGATTACAGTTTTGTCGACAAATGCTTACCATTTTTGAAGAAAATGAAAATTTGTTATTGTTAACGAGTGACGAAGCCCATTTTCATCTGAATGGCTTCGTCAACAAACAGAATTGCCGGTACTGAGCAGAAAGAAACCCACATCAGCTTCACGAGAGACCACTTCATAGCCCAAAGGTAACTGTCTGGTGTGCAATAGGAAAGGTCGGTGTTATTGGACCATATTTTTTTGAAGAAAATGACGCTGCCGTAACTGTAACAGCTGATCGTTACATTGCGATGTTGAATACGTTTTTCATCCCTGAGTTACGAAACCGGGGAATCGATTTTCAAAATGTGCTATTCCAGCAGGATGGAACTACAGCGTACACAGCGAGGGCAACGATGGCTGTTCTCCGTAACTAGTTCCCTGGACGGATCGTTTCCAGATTCGGTGACATTCCTTGGCCCCCTTGGTCCCCGACTTGAGTAGTTTTGATTTCTTTCTGTGGGGGTTTCTGAAATCGCGTGTGTACGGCAATAAACCGCGTACATTGGAGGACCTAAAGATCGCAATTCGTCATCACGTCACTCAGATTGATGTAGACATGTTGAAAAGAATTGAGGCCAGTTACCGTGAAAGACTACAACAATGTATTGCCCAAAATGGACATCACTTGCCGGACATAATTTTTCGTTCATGAGTAAGTAACAAATGCTTTGATTTAACAAGTGTTTCAGTACCAATAATACTTTTTTAAAGTAAATATTCAATTTTTTATGATTATTTTAAAAACATCCGGTTCCCGTGAATGACCCTGTATTAATAATAGTAATTCAAAGTATTTACAATTAAAGTAACTATGTAATCATTATAAAATCTGTTTCCTAGCAACAATACAAAAATTTTGAAAGTACGAGATATTATACACAGTACATAACATTGGGAAGTATGAAAAATAAATTCGAAGACATAGTGAATAACAGCGGATAGCAGTGTATAATTATATTTTCCAACATTTTAAATTTCGGATACAGGAGCAGGATACAGGATAAGGTAAGTTTCAAAATCCTTTATTTTAATTTACAAATATTTTTCGATATTTTAAGTTTTTTTTTCAGATATTTTTTTGTATTACACAGGAAGATTTAAAAGGATTATTTATAAAAGTTATTTCTTGACGATTTATATTTTTTAAAAAACAAAATTTATTTGTTTTTGTCTTTGTGTATTTATTTTATTTATTTGTCTTAATTTGTTGATCGAATTTTTTGTATTCTTCTATGATTAGTTTTATTTATATGATAATTATTTATTATTTCTTGCGAATCTTTTTCGTTGCTGATATCTAAAATTCTATTTGTACATATTACTAATTGTAATTGGTAACTCTTAAAATATTCGGTTACTAAAACCCGGGGTAAATTTCGGTTGGTTGTTGCAAATTTTTCGAAAAAATCATTTTCAAAATATAAACTATAATTTACATTAGGAACTAAATATTATTTTATAAAATAATATCATTCAAATTTTATTTCTAGGTATTTCTACTGAACCATGTTTTACTATTATCAAAAAATTGTTGTATTTTAACTTTATGTAGATTATTTTTTTACTAATTTTAATGTCTGTAATGAAGGGAATAAAATGTAGCAAATAAACAAACACTTCATCTAGGTAGTTATATTAACGCTGCCAGGAGTGGTATCCGGAAAAACTGAAGGTACAACTACGGGTAGTTATAAAATATATTGCAGCAATAACTATCATTCATGTTGCAACTTATTCCTCGTTCCCTCTGCGTCCCAACTCGTACTCCCACCATGTCAATCTTAGCTCAGTATGCAGCCTTAACTCAGAAGAGAAAGATTCTTTTATTGTTCCAGAACACTCATCTTCTTTTAATATGTTGTCAAGTGAAGATGAAGGGGATGTTACGAACGCTGTTGATAGATATTTATTCGTCTAATTACTCACAGAACACTCAATGTTGTGGAAAAGTTAAGAGTGCCAAAAGTAATGAATGAAAAAGATACGGCGTGGGAAGAATGTAGCATATATTCCCAAGATACTGGAATTGAAATCTTAGCAGCCCGAATGAAGAAAATGCTATAAAATTTGAAGATCAAAATAAAAAAGAAAACTAATAAAAAAAAACGGGAAACAAAAAGATCAAACTTAATGATTGGCGAAAAATGTTTTTATTAATATCGGGTGAAAAAGAAAATCCAGTTTTCACCAAAGTGCCAGGAAATATTTTCGTTAGAGTACCACAGTGAACCGAAGATAACAGCTTTGTCTAATAGCAATGATGAATGCAGCGATCCTCCAAGATATTCAATTAATAAGTTTACGTCAACAGGCGAATACCACATCTGCAAAGACTTATGCGAGATCCAATATTAAGCAGATAATGTCCTACGAAAATGAAGAAAGACTTATAGACTCTCAACTGCAGAGGCTGGTCATGTAACAGCAATCTGAACTGCAGAAAATCCAGAAAGAGAAGAAATATTTGAAGAAACTATATAAAAACTACATTGACAATGAAACACAGACTAACATAACCTCTGACGTTTATTTAAAAAAAAAATTAAAATAACTATGTATTATCAAAGATTCATGTTTGATAATACGTCATCATAAAAATAATAAAATAAATGATTAAAAAATAGAAATGTAGGCCAGTACAATTTGTCCGTCTGATTGTATACACTGTTAGCTTAGCTGTTGTCACCATGGTGGGTCGTGAGTACATCCATCCCAACCGCGTAGGGGAAGACACCCGCTTAGTGACGTTCGGTCGCCCCCCCCCACCACCATTGATGAGCCTGTAAGTACAGCTAGGCCCTGGGCCTGTCTATGGAACTGCAGCAGGCCTAATAGTTATAGACACAGATATAGTCGAAAGCTAGAAGATTGGCGCCGCCGGCGCAGCAAGTACGGGATCGTGACTGCGATGTGACATCAACAGGCCAACCAGTAAAGTAGCTGATTATTGCCGACATCAGATTTTAATTTTAATTTTTTATATTTATTTTGTGTTTTATATTTTTATTATTCTAATTAATTTGTAAAACTGGTAATGAATTTATAAACGGAGTGTACTGCAATTGAGGCTATACAAAATGTATTTTAGACAATAAATTAAAATTCAGCATGTAACATATAAGCTTACAAATGAAAAAAAAATTAAATTCTTTAGAATGATAATACATAAATTAAATAAAATGTAGCATATCCCGCCGCTTCTGTTCCCCACGAAGTTTTCTTGCACTGGTTTCACGTATCTCTCTGCCAAACTTCCTCTGCATGGAACACATCCTCCTCCAAAACTTCTTACAAGTCCTCGAAATAATAAACCTTCAAGTTATTTGGCGATATTGTGAAGCACATCACAGCTCACTATTAGTTTTGGTAAACTTTCTAGTGACACTCCCACGCAGATACCAAGGATTGGGAACCTCTATTGGAGCTAACAAAACACTTTTTCTATTATGATTCTTTTCGTAGTTAAATAGAGATTGAAGTCATCGTCACGTGTCTTGAATGGTGTGATCAGCCACAGAGATATACCACAGCCGAAGTCGCCTATAAATAAGCAGTGGCGTCATATCGGGAGATTGTCGTGAATATCACTTTTGCATCATACTCTTGCACATAGCCTGGCCACTAGGCACTAATGCTTGCAAACGTTTCCCCTGCATCATTAAATATTAAGTGACTTAATAATAAGTCATTAAATTTAATGACTTATAATACTTTAATTATTAATTTACTTGAATATTTATTAATTCTTTCATTTGTAACAATTTATTCTTACAAAATATCAGTAAATGTCATTAATTGAACAATACCAATTATAAATTAGTATATTCTTGCACCGAATTTGAACATCATTAAATATGATATAAATATTATATCAATACTTTTGTTTTAAAATAAATAGAATAATTATTTTTCATGTGTAAATACCGAAAATTGTATAGCAAGTTATTCGGAAAGAAGAACCACCCCACGCAGCACGGAAGTACGGAGAGAAATGACTCATCCGAGCCACTCAAGGAAGGAGAGGACGCGACACGCCGGAATTACCCCAGACATTGTAGATCAGACATATACGAAGCAAAGAGTGAATGTGTGTGTGGTTGAAGTGCGTGAATGTGAGTGTGATTGGGGGCGTGAATGTGTGAGTGAATGAGTGTGTGTTTGTGTGAGTGCATCTGGGTGTGTGGGGGATGTATAAATGTGGGGTGCATGAATGTGTGGTGGCTCGTGTGTGCCTCTTCCACTCTGAATCTGGATGTTCTTCCGTGTGTGCCATTTCCGCTTATTTCTTGGGTTGCTCGTGTGTGTTACAATCTGCATATTATTCACAACATCTTCAATTGCAATTTCCGACATGATCTGAAGACAGCATTTCAAGATTACTCTTTATTGTATGAACTAGTTTCAATACTATAACTTAGTAAATGCTAATGCAAGTGTTAATAGCAAACTATTCAATAATATGTTGTTGTTTATTTGTAAATTAATAATTTTTACATTTCCATTTAAACTACAGGTATAATTCATTTACCTTAAAAAATTAATAAGTTTGATTAAAAACAATTATTTATTATCATGTGTCATTAAATAGTTAATGACTTATAATACTTTAATTATTAATTTACTTGAATATTAATTAATTTTTTCTGTTGTAACATTTAATTCTTACAAAATATCAGAAAATGTCATTAATTGAACAATACCAATTATAAATTAGTATATTCTTGCACCGAATTTGAACATCATTAAATATGATATAAATATTATATCAATACTTTTGTTTTAAAATAAAATAGAATAATTATTTTTCATGTGTAAATACCGAAAATTGTATAGGTAGTTATTCGCAAAGAAGAACCACCCCACGGAGCAACGGAAGTACGGAGAGAAATGACTCATCCGAGCCACTCAAGGAAGGAGAGGACGCGACACGCCGGAATTACCCCAGACATTGTAGATCAGACATATACGAAGCAAAGAGTGAATGTGTGTGTGGTTGAAGTGCGTGAATGTGAGTGTGATTGGGGGCGTGAATGTGTGAGTGAATGAGTGTGTGTTTGTGTGAGTGCATCTGGGTGTGTGGGGGATGTATAAATGTGGGGTGCATGAATGTGTGGTGGCTCGTGTGTGCCTCTTCCACTCTGAATCTGGATGTTCTTCCGTGTGTGCCATTTCCGCTTATTTCTTGGGTTGCTCGTGTGTGTTACAATCTGCATATTATTCACAACATCTTCAATTGCAATTTCCGACATGATCTGAAGACAGCATTTCAAGATTACTCTTTATTGTATGAACTAGTTTCAATACTATAACTTAGTAAATGCTAATGCAAGTGTTAATAGCAAACTATTCAATAATATGTTGTTGTTTATTTGTAAATTAATAATTTTTACATTTCCATTTAAACTACAGGTATAATTCATTTACCTTAAAAAATTAATAAGTTTGATTAAAAACAATTATTTATTATCATGTGTCATTAAATAGTTAATGACTTATAATACTTTAATTATTAATTTACTTGAATATTAATTAATTTTTTCTGTTGTAACATTTAATTCTTACAAAATATCAGAAAATGTCATTAATTGAACAATACCAATTATAAATTAGTATATTCTTGCACCGAATTTGAACATCATTAAATATGATATAAATATTATATCAATACTTTTGTTTTAAAATAAAATAGAATAATTATTTTTCATGTGTAAATACCGAAAATTGTATAGGTAGTTATTCGCAAAGAAGAACCACCCCACGGAGCAACGGAAGTACGGAGAGAAATGACTCATCCGAGTCACTCAAAGAAGGAGAGGACGCGACACGCCGGAATTACCCCAGACATTGTAGATCAGACATATACGAGGCACAGAGTGAATGTGTGTGTGGTTGAGGGGCGTGAATGTGAGTGTGATTGGGGGCGTGAATGTGTGAGTGAATGAGTGTGTGTTTGTGTGAGTGCATCTGGGTGTGTGGGGGATGTATGAATGTGGGGTGCATGAATGTGTGGTGGCTCGTGTGTGCCTCTTCCACTCTGAATCTGGATGTTCTTCCGTGTGTGCCATTTCCGCTTATTTCTTGGGTTGCTCGTGTGTGTTACAATCTGCATATTATTCACAACATCTTCAATTGCAATTTCCGACATGATCTGAAGACACCATTTCAAGATTACTCTTTATTGTATGAACTAGTTTCAATACTATAACTTAGTAAATGCTAATGCTAGTGCAAATAGCAAACTATTCAATAATATTTTTTTGTTAATTTGTAAATTAATAATTTTTACATTTCAATTTAAACTACGGGTATAATTCATTTACCTTAACAAAAATAATAAGTTTGATTGAAAACAATTATTTATTATCATGTGTTATTAAATATTTAATGACTTATAATACTTTAATTACTAATTTACTTGAGTATTTATTAATTTTTTCATTTGTAACAATTTATTCGTACAAATTATCAGTAAATGTCATTAATTGAACAATACCGATTATAAATTAGTATATTCTTGCACCGAATTTGAACATCATTAAATATGATATAAATATTATATCAATACGTTTGTTTTAAAATAAAATAGAATAATTATTTTTCATGTGTAAATACCGAAAATTGTATAGGAAGTTATTCGCAAAGAAGAACCACCCTACGGAGCAACGAAAGTACGGAGAGAAATGACTCATCCGAGCCACTCAAGGAAGGAGAGGACGCGACACGCCGGAATTACCCCAGACATTGTAGATCAGACATATACGGAGCACAGAGTGAATGTGTGTGTGGTTGTGGGGCGTGAATGTGAGTGTGATTGGGGGCGTGAATGTGTGAGTGAATGAGTGTGTGTTTGTGTGAGTGCATGTGGGTGTGTGGGGGATGTATGAATGTGGGGTGCATGAATGTGTGGTGGCTCGTGTGTGCCTCTTCCACTCTGAATCTGGATGATCTTCCGTGTGTGCCATTTCCGCTTATTTCTTGGGTTGCTCGTGTGTGTTACAATTTGCATATTATTCACAACATCTTCAATTGCAATTTCCGACATGATCTGAAGACACCTTTTGAAGATTACTCTTTATTTTATGAACTTGTTTTAATACTATAACTTAGTGAATGCTAATGCAAGTGTTAATAGCAAACTATTCAATAATATGTTGTTGTTTATTTGTAAATTAATAATTTTTACATTTCAATTTAAACTACAGGTATAATTCATTTACCTTAAAAAATTAATAAGTTTGATTAAAAACAATTATTTATTATCGTGTGTCATTAAAAACTTAATGACTTATAATACTTTAATTATTAATTTACTTGAATATTAATTTTTTCTGTTGTAACATTTAATTCTTACAAAATATCAGAAAATGTCATTAATTGAACAATACCAATTATAAATTAGTATATTCTTGCACCGAATTTGAACATCTCTAAATATGATATAAATATTATATCAATACTTTTGATTTAAAATAAAATAGAATAATTATTTTTCATGTGTAAATACCGAAAATTGTATAGGAAGTTATTCGCAAAGAAGAACCACTTCACGGAGCAACGGAAGTACGGAGAGAAATGACTCATCCGAGCCACTCAAGGAAGGAGAGGACGCGACACGCCGGAATTACCCCAGACATTGTAGATCAAACATATACGACGCACAGAGTGAATGTGTGTGTGGTTGAGGGGCGTGAATGTGGGTGTGATCGGGGGAGTGAATGAGTGTGTGTTTGTGTGAGTGCATGTGGGTGTGTGGGGGATGTATGAATGTGGGGTGCATGAATGTGTGGTGGCTCGTGTGTGCCTCTTCCACTCTGAATCTGGATGTTCTTCCGTGTGTGCCATTTCCGCTTATTTCTTGGGTTGCTCGTGTGTGTTACAATCTGCATATTATTCACAACATTTCCAATTGCAATTTCCGACATGATCTGAAGACACCATTTCAAGATTACTCTTTATTGTATGAACTAGTTTTAATACTATAACTTAGTGAATGCTAATGCTAGTGTAAATAGCAAACTATTCAATCATATTTTTTTGTTAATTTGTAAATTAATAATTTTTACATTTCAATTTAAACTACGGGTATAATTCAATTACCTTAACAAAAATAATAAGTTTGATTTATTTATTATCATGTGTCATTAAATAGTTAATGACTTATAATACTTTAATTATTAATTTACTTGAGTATTTATTAATTTTTTCATTTGTAACAATTTATTCGTACAAATTATCACTAAATGTCATTAATTGAACAATACCGATTATAAATTAGTATATTCTTGCACCGAATTTGTTCATCATTAAATATGATATAAATATTATATCAATACTTTTGTTTTAAAATGAAATAGAATAATTATTTTTCATGTGTAAATACCGAAAATTGTATAGGAAGTTATTCGCAAAGAAGAACCACCCCACGGAGCAACGGAAGTACGGAGAGAAATGACTCATCCGAGCCACTCAATGAAGGAGAGGACGCGACACGCCGGAATTACCCCAGACATTGTAGATCAGACATATACGAGGCACAGAGTGAATGTGTGTGTGGTTGAGGGGCGTGAATGTGAGTGTGATTGGGGGCGTGAATGTGTGAGTGAATGAGTGTGTGTTTGTGTGAGTGCATCTGGGTGTGTGGGGGATGTATGAATGTGGGGTGCATGAATGTGTGGTGGCTCGTGTGTGCCTCTTCCACTCTGAATCTGGATGTTCTTCCGTGTGTGCCATTTCCGCTTATTTCTTGGGTTGCTCGTGTGTGTTACAATCTGCATATTATTCACAACATCTTCAATTGCAATTTCCGACATGATCTGAAGACACCATTTCAAGATTACTCTTTATTGTATGAACTAGTTTCAATACTATAACTTAGTAAATGCTAATGCTAGTGCAAATAGCAAACTATTCAATAATATTTTTTTGTTAATTTGTAAATTAATAATTTTTACATTTCAATTTAAACTACGGGTATAATTCATTTACCTTAACAAAAATAATAAGTTTGATTGAAAACAATTATTTATTATCATGTGTTATTAAATATTTAATGACTTATAATACTTTAATTACTAATTTACTTGAGTATTTATTAATTTTTTCATTTGTAACAATTTATTCGTACAAATTATCAGTAAATGTCATTAATTGAACAATACCGATTATAAATTAGTATATTCTTGCACCGAATTTGAACATCATTAAATATGATATAAATATTATATCAATACGTTTGTTTTAAAATAAAATAGAATAATTATTTTTCATGTGTAAATACCGAAAATTGTATAGGAAGTTATTCGCAAAGAAGAACCACCCTACGGAGCAACGAAAGTACGGAGAGAAATGACTCATCCGAGCCACTCAAGGAAGGAGAGGACGCGACACGCCGGAATTACCCCAGACATTGTAGATCAGACATATACGGAGCACAGAGTGAATGTGTGTGTGGTTGTGGGGCGTGAATGTGAGTGTGATTGGGGGCGTGAATGTGTGAGTGAATGAGTGTGTGTTTGTGTGAGTGCATGTGGGTGTGTGGGGGATGTATGAATGTGGGGTGCATGAATGTGTGGTGGCTCGTGTGTGCCTCTTCCACTCTGAATCTGGATGATCTTCCGTGTGTGCCATTTCCGCTTATTTCTTGGGTTGCTCGTGTGTGTTACAATTTGCATATTATTCACAACATCTTCAATTGCAATTTCCGACATGATCTGAAGACACCTTTTGAAGATTACTCTTTATTTTATGAACTTGTTTTAATACTATAACTTAGTGAATGCTAATGCAAGTGTTAATAGCAAACTATTCAATAATATGTTGTTGTTTATTTGTAAATTAATAATTTTTACATTTCAATTTAAACTACAGGTATAATTCATTTACCTTAAAAAATTAATAAGTTTGATTAAAAACAATTATTTATTATCGTGTGTCATTAAAAACTTAATGACTTATAATACTTTAATTATTAATTTACTTGAATATTAATTTTTTCTGTTGTAACATTTAATTCTTACAAAATATCAGAAAATGTCATTAATTGAACAATACCAATTATAAATTAGTATATTCTTGCACCGAATTTGAACATCTCTAAATATGATATAAATATTATATCAATACTTTTGATTTAAAATAAAATAGAATAATTATTTTTCATGTGTAAATACCGAAAATTGTATAGGAAGTTATTCGCAAAGAAGAACCACTTCACGGAGCAACGGAAGTACGGAGAGAAATGACTCATCCGAGCCACTCAAGGAAGGAGAGGACGCGACACGCCGGAATTACCCCAGACATTGTAGATCAAACATATACGACGCACAGAGTGAATGTGTGTGTGGTTGAGGGGCGTGAATGTGGGTGTGATCGGGGGAGTGAATGAGTGTGTGTTTGTGTGAGTGCATGTGGGTGTGTGGGGGATGTATGAATGTGGGGTGCATGAATGTGTGGTGGCTCGTGTGTGCCTCTTCCACTCTGAATCTGGATGTTCTTCCGTGTGTGCCATTTCCGCTTATTTCTTGGGTTGCTCGTGTGTGTTACAATCTGCATATTATTCACAACATTTCCAATTGCAATTTCCGACATGATCTGAAGACACCATTTCAAGATTACTCTTTATTGTATGAACTAGTTTTAATACTATAACTTAGTGAATGCTAATGCTAGTGTAAATAGCAAACTATTCAATCATATTTTTTTGTTAATTTGTAAATTAATAATTTTTACATTTCAATTTAAACTACGGGTATAATTCAATTACCTTAACAAAAATAATAAGTTTGATTTATTTATTATCATGTGTCATTAAATAGTTAATGACTTATAATACTTTAATTATTAATTTACTTGAGTATTTATTAATTTTTTCATTTGTAACAATTTATTCGTACAAATTATCACTAAATGTCATTAATTGAACAATACCGATTATAAATTAGTATATTCTTGCACCGAATTTGTTCATCATTAAATATGATATAAATATTATATCAATACTTTTGTTTTAAAATGAAATAGAATAATTATTTTTCATGTGTAAATACCGAAAATTGTATAGGAAGTTATTCGCAAAGAAGAACCACCCCACGGAGCAACGGAAGTACGGAGAGAAATGACTCATCCGAGCCACTCAATGAAGGAGAGGACGCGACACGCCGGAATTACCCCAGACATTGTAGATCAGACATATACGAGGCACAGAGTGAATGTGTGTGTGGTTGAGGGGCGTGAATGTGAGTGTGATTGGGGGCGTGAATGAGTGTGTGTTTGTGTGAGTGCATGTGGGTGTGTGGGGGATGTATGAATGTGGGGTGCATGAATGTGTGGTGGCTCGTGTGTGCCTCTTCCACTCTGAATCTGGATGTTCTTCCGTGTGTGCCATTTCCGCTTATTTCTTGGGTTGCTCGTGTGTGTTACAATCTGCATATTATTCACAAGATTTCCAATTGCAATTTCCGACATGATCTGAAGACACCATTTCAAGATTACTCTTTATTGTATGAACTAGTTTTAATATTATAACTTACTGAATGCTAATGCTAGTGTTAATATCAGAATTCAAAAAATATCAGTAAATTACTTTTATATAAAATACGGTAATTTTAATATTTCATTAATTGTACTCTACCAATTATAAATAAATATATTCATGCACCTAATCTGAGCATCATTTAATATGTTATTAAAATTATATTAAAACTTTTGTGTTAAAATAAAATAGAATAATTATTATTCATTTGTAAATATGATAAATTGTATAGGAAGTTATTCGAAAAGAAGAACCACCCCATGGAGCAACAGAAGTACGGAGAGAAATGACTCAGTGTGGGGGGTTGTATGGATGTGTGGTGGCTCGTGTTAGCCTCTTCCACTCTGTTTCTGGATGTTCTTCCGTGTGTGCCATTTCCGCTTATTTCTTGGGTCGCTCGTGTGTGTTACAATCTGCATATTATTCACAACATCGTCAATTTCAATTTTCGACATGAACTGAAGGCAGCATTTCAAGATTACACTTTATTGTATCAACTAGTTCTAATACTATACCTTAGTAAATGCTACTGCTAGTGTTAAACCACTGCTGTTAATAGCAAAATATATAATTTTTTTTTTGTTAATTTGTAAACTAATAATTTTAATATTTCAATTTAAACTACTGGTACAATCCATATACCTTAACAAAAATAATAGGTGTCAATAATTATTTAATGAATAATAATAATTTAAATATTAATTTACTTGAATATTTATTAATTTTTTCATTTGTAACAATTTATTCTTAAAAAATATCAGTATATTACTTCTATATATAATACGGTAATTTTAGTATTTCATTTATTGAACTCTACCAATTATAAATTAATATATTCTTGCACCTAACCTGAGCATCATTAAATATGATATTACAATTATATTAAGAAGAACCATCCCATGGAGCAGCGAAAGTACGGAGAGAAATGACTCACACGAGCCGCTCAAGGAAGGAGAGGACACGGCGCTTTCCCAATGACATGGAGGTAAGCGCGAAAGTAACCATGACCTGTTAAAAACTGGGTCATGAATTACTCCATCCACCTCTCCATTTCGCTGCTCCATCCACGGTCTGACCAGAAGGACAAGCCTTGTGATCCATCGTCCTCTGCTCTCGTGGTCCCAGATCTCTTGCTATGCGAAAAATGTTCGAGTTCATTTCTTATTGGTGATGGTCTCCCAGTCTTCGCCTGTCCGACGTCAGGCAACCTTGTAGGTCCCTTCCTTGCCAAAAGAGTAATGGGTGTGACAACGGCGACCACCAGTTCTGCAGGCTTGGAAACCGTTCGATACGCGGAAGCGACTCGCAAGGCCGCGTTGCGTTGCATATGCGCAAGCCACTTCCGGTTTATTTTGACTCTTGCCTGGGTCCACACTTCCGCTCCGTATAACAGGACGAAATGCATCGTGGACATCAGCATTCGCCATGAGGTGGCTGAGAGCAGTTATGGCTCTCGCAGTTTTTTCAGCGGCTTTCCGTAGCTGCTCAGCAAACCTGAGTTTTTGGTCAATCATCATACTGTGGTACTTTAGTCCAGCTCGGTCTCGAAAACCTCGACCCTGACCCGCAGGGAGAGGAGGTTGTCGATATGTTTCTTTGTTAGAACCATGATCATCGTTTTTCTGAGGACTAGAGACAACCCATGATCGTCCAGCCAGGCAGTGACTCTGTGCATTGCTCGGATGAGCCTTAGTTGGGCGCGCTCCACGTCGCGGTCTGCGACAAGTAGCACAACGTTGTCAGCGTACCCAACCAAGACTGATTCTTCAGGCATCTCCAGCCTCAGCAAGCCGTTATAGACGGCGTTCCAAAGGCCGGGGCCGAGAATCGACCTCTGCACCATCCCTGACGTGATCGCAATCCTACGCCAGCCTGCTGCGGTCGCGTAGATGAAACCGCGGTTCCTCAGGTATGCGTCCACCATTTTGAGAAGGTATCGAGGCACATAGAACGAATGCTCCCAAATCATACTGCCTGATTCATCGCCGCAAATTGTCTTTTCTTTAACAGTTTATCCAATACCTTCCCAGCTATGTTAAGCATACAAAATGGGCGGTATGAGGACGGAAACTCTGGATCTTCTTTGACCTTGAGAATCAGAGCAAGACAGAGCCCCTGAGGTATGCGTGTGGAGTACCTGTGGGATACGTCCCCGCAGGTTGCTTCATGCATGGTATATTTGCTACAGTGTCTAATTTAGATGCGATTAGATGGGTCTCCCCCAATCGGTATATCACACAGTTTCTCTCCGGGCATGGTGCTTTCGAGCGAGTTTGGCTAGGTTTCGTTTGGTGAATTCGAGTCAATGCCCGGGTTGCGGGACTGATGATACAGTGGACCTCGTCCTCTACGTCTGTCCCCGATTCGAGATCGAACGTTCACGAGTTGATAGGGAACTTGAGAGAATACATTCCTTTCTGGATCTTTGTATCAACTGGATAATCGCGAGGAATTGTCTGTAGTGGCTGATTTTCTTTGCACCCTTGAGGTGTGTAAGTCTATAGAGGGAGTTTAATCGAGGTACTCAATCGTGGTAGGATCCCGGGTGGCTAGGGATCCGGCTTAGGCATTCGATTGGTTGGAGGTAGGCGCATTGGCATCGTGCCGCGGTTATATTGGTATTTTTTGTGATTCGATTTGAGGCTCCCGCTGGTGCGAGTAGCTATGCTACCCCGGGGTATGGTAACCGTGGGACCGGGGTTGTGGCTTTCCTCCGCGATCACATAGCGGAGGGAAAGTCACGATCGTGATGAAGTCTTGGTATTGCCACGCGAGACTCGATGATGGGACCGGGTATGTGTGGGGGTTTGTCCCTGGCTCCTGCGCGGACCGGAATGATTTTGCGTTCCCCTTTTTAGGTGACTTAAAATGGTCGACTTATTTGGGTGTAGGTTTAAATTTTTATGTTGCGTAAAACACAATTTTGATTGGTGCAAGTGTAGCACTGATTTAAATTTAAACTTGTTCGTTTTCTGAGGCATTCACAGTCACGAACGGTGTTGTAAAATCTGTACTAGGCGCGGGGTTCACGCTTCCGCGGTTTCGGTTAGTTAGTATGAGGGAATAATGTTAGGTTGGATGTGAAAATGTCTGAGGCCTACGTGAAAGCAAAATTTGATGTGTATTTACTGATGCAAATGTCTGCCGAGGCATTTACATCAGTGGCTCCCTGGCCTCCACGGCCCAGGAGCTCCTAAGAACCATCTAGGACTCTAAACGAGATATATTGGTGGTCTCTACCGGTGTAATTCTTGAGAACTCACCGGACATGGACAAGCATGACCAGCTCTTCGGAGGCGTGGGGAATGGTCTACAAATTTCGTGGGCGGCGGATCTTCGTCGTGTTTACTGTATTGACGATCACGAGTCCAGCACTTATGTCCAGAATGTATTTCCCTCTGAAGTTGATATGCGCCATATCGCACTCCACCGCCCTGGAGTCGACGTCTAGCTACCATCAACCCACCGGCGGCTGCAAGGATAACATCCTCCAGCACGTCAATCTTCCAGCGAAAGTCTGCTATGAAATCATTTGTGGTCAGGTAACAGCTAAAAATCGTCACTTCACTGCAGCAAGCCAAACGAACCCCTAGCCTGTGCCGTGCCTCCGAACTTGGGCTCTGGTGCGATACGGAATCCATATCATGACAGTCCCCTGCTAGTCTCGGAACCATTGGGAGTCGTTACGGTCCTAGTACTACTCAAGCACCAAGTTGGTCTTCCTGTCCCTGGCTAGCTCTATCAGCAAGGCATCTGCTAACCGGCTCCTGTTGAGGCTGGCCTCAACAGGACGTTAAACATTCTACCGAAGCCTTCTCTTTGCCTGCACCAGGACTTCCTGGAAAACTTGACACTCCCTTGTTTAGGGTGCGCGGGTCAGCTGCGGGGCGCTCACGCCTTTTTCTCGGTAGACCATGCACGAAGGGGGGCGGAACTCTCGTTAGCCTTGTGCTTCCCTATCACAAACTTATGGCAGAGCCGGCTCCTATCAGGCCCCTTACATCCATGAACCAGATGCCCATACCCATGACACTTGAAACATCAAGGGACCTGTGCCCTAAGCCTAATATGGCAGTACACACAGCCAAACCTTATTTTAGATTGATTGCGTAATCTGGCAGAAGTCTTCTCTCCAATCTCAACTCTCTGCCCCCGCGCATTAGCACTAGTAACGCTAACTCGGCAGTCTTCTGTATCTCTGAGATCTCTTCCCAGTGCTGATTTCACATCCTCCTTCCCTGTGACGCAGTCTAGATCTCGGATCTCCAGAGCCTCCCGCTGTTCCAGGTTGCAGACCACGGCACCTTCTTTGAGTACAGATTTCGGGGCAGCAGTGAAGGTCTGTTTAACTCTGGTGTACATTTTTTATTTTAGAATCTATTTTTTGGCAAAAAAAACACTAAGTTTCATTTTAGATTTTTTTAAAAATGAAATTGATACTTTTTAGTTATTCATCTTCAAAAATGCTGTAGGCCTATAAATTGGTGTTTTTAGTTTCATTAGGTGGCCCAGCTGACGAGTTACAGCCAGCTAATGTAAAATTTTAAATAAAAGCAATTAATGCTAACAATAATGAAGAAGAAGAAAAAGAAGTTGAGCATGTAAACTCCAGCGATCTTTTGAAAATAGTCTAAAAGTGAAGATCGAGTTACAAATGACATTTGTCCAAGTGAACGTATTATCAGCATCTTCAATTTACTTTTTTACTGCTTTGTTACTCATCAAGTATAAATAAATATTAAATTAATTTGTTCCTATCTATTGGAAGTTATACAACAATTTAGAACTAGAGAAACAAAACAGAGGTAATTTTGCTTTACAGGGAATGTCACCGAAATGTTGATCAGACAGTAGCTTTGTATGCTCTACGATTCTTCGGCAGAAATACTCCAAGTCGTGTTTCTGTGTACAGAATTATAAACTACTTTAGTGATGCTGGAATTGAGGGAACCAAAAATAAGAACCGTCAAAATACAGTGACAGCAAAAACAATGAAATATCTGTGGCTGCGGCGGTCATCGTAGATCCTCATGTTCAAGAAGAATTTCGCGTGACTCTGAGATATCAAAAACCGGTTTTCTGAGAATATTAAAACGCCTGAAATTCCATTCGTTCCATATTTCACTACATCAGGAATTGCATGACAACGACTTTGAATTAAGAGTAGCATTTTGTCGATGGGCACTGGAAAAAGTACAGGTAGATAAAATGTTTTTCTTATTCTTTTATTTTCCAACGAATCAGGTTTTACTTACTAATCATGGAGCAGTAAATAGACATAATATGCATTACTGGGCAGAGCAAAATCCACAGTGGCTAAGGGAAGTAGAACATCTACTTTCGTAGACTGTCAATGTTTTTTGCGGAATCATAGGCTGTACATTAATCGGACCGCATTTTTTTCGGTGGAAATTTGAACGGAGAGAAATACGCAGATTTTCTAGAAAATCAGTTGCGTTTACTGCTTGATAAACTACCCTAGAGAAGAGAAGAACCCTTGGAAAAGAGGTTTTATCAAGATGTCTGTCCTGGACATTATTCTATTATCACCAGAATAATTTTGGACCACGACTACAATGATCGTTGGATTGGTCCAGTTCACTGGCCTGCTCGTTCTCCCGACATTACTCCAGTAGAATTTTTTTATGGGGTTACCTTAAAGAAAAGGTTTACCTAGAAGAATCAACTACCCCTGAAAATATGAAAGAGCGTATAACAAACGTATTTAGGGATACAAAGAGAGAAACTATTAAATGTTAATGGGTCGTTCTTAAATCATTTCGAAAAATGAATAGAAGTAGGACACCACTTTGAACAGTTGTTGCTGTAATTTATGTAGAGTTAATAATAAGTGTTCTGCCCAAAGGCAGGTTTTCACATGGCCGCCCTTCATTCTGCTCGATTCTGTGTCATCCGTTTCATTTTATAGTAACTTTCTTCCCTTTTTATATTGTCTACCATTTTCATTCGTCTCCTACCTCTTGCTTTCCTTCCCGTTACAAATCCTTCCAGTGCCGTCATCAACAGGCAGTCACATCTCAGCCAATGTCCAATCATCTGCACTTTCTTCTTTTTATTACTTCAATAATCGCCCTCTCTTCGTCCACTCTACGAAGCACCTCTTCATTCTGAACTCTCTCCACCCAGCTGATATTTTCCATCCTCCTCCAAACCCACACTTCAAAGGCTATGTAGAGTAAGTTTTTGTAATTATTTTAAATAAAGAGCATTACAAAATGATTTTAAAGTATCAGTAATTCATTAAACCAAATATTTTCACAGAGTCGACATAACTTAATTGACCAAAGCGTGCAACATATGTTGTAGGCTATGTACCATACCGGTATTAACCGTAGCGAACAAATTAATCCGAACAAAGGGAATTTTTGTTCTGTTGTAGGGAATTTTCATTCTGGGGCAGACTGTTTGCTGTTTGCAAGCAGTTTGTTTAGGTTATGTTGTTAGTTCACATACAAACAGAATTAGTAGTTTTTGTGATTTTATAATTTGATATCAATTAGTTTTTGGTGACCTTGTGAGTTTCTGTTATTAGTTTGTTATTCGTTTCTAGTTAATGCAATGGATATAACTCCACGAAAGCGGTCAGAAATCTTTTATCTATTCCAACACATAAATGAGAGATTGCCAGTGAGTTTAGTGTGTGGTTAGGTACTGTAAATGAAATCGTGAAAAGGTTTAAGGAAACAGGTTCTGTATATCCAAAGAGAAAAGAAAATGTAGACGGAGAAAGAAAACCACGCCTACACAGTATCGATTACTAATATGAAATAGCAAAATTAATCCACGATTGTCAGCTGTTGATCTTAATAGGGACTTGAGAGCCAGTGGGACTAATGTTTCCGATATGACAGTTCGTAGAAGATTGTTGGCAGTAGGAAGGATTGCTCGGAAATCTAAAAAGCAGCAGTTACTGACACAAGTTATGAAGACAAAAAGACTTCAATAAGCAAAGAAACATAAAGAACTATTGAGATGTGAAAAAAAGCTGTTTTTTTTTTTCAGACGAGACTAATTTCTTTGTCCAAGGGGAGAGAGTGTAGACTACATTCGTAAGTCGGCAGATGAGAAGACTACTACCCCAGCACACCTGCAACAAGCTCACAAACACCCAGCCAAAAAGATGATTTGGTGATGTTTTACACATGAAGATCCAGGAGCACTTATGCCTGTGGATGGGATGATGAAATCAGACCAAAACATTAACATATGCCAAAGAAAAATAGTCCTACTTATGCAGAAGAACCTAGAACTCATTTTCCAACAGGACCTCGCACCATATTACACGTGAAGGAAAGCAAAAGAGTTCTTCAAAAACCAAAATATTCGAGCGCTCTCATGGCCAGAGAACTCCCCGACCTGAATCCCATTGAAAATGTATGGGCAATACTAAAAAGAAGACTTGGGAAAATGAATTGTAGCACAGGAAATAACGACCTTTGTAGTTCATGATACAGGTTTGGTTTCGACATGAAGAAATCAAAAATCACTGTTCTACCTTAGTGGGATCAATGCCAAACAGCAACTAACATTATATCTCCTGAACCGAAATTTAAAGTAGATGAGATACCTGGTATCGGCTCTTCCGTACTATCAATAATATAGAGCCCCTGTGGGGCTTTATCATAATGAAAATCAACACAAAATGTAATATTAAGGAAAACTTCTTAATGGATCAAAATTGATCTTTTACTCATAGTTAGGTTTACGAATTAAATTAGATTCTGTCAAGTGCGTGTGAATTTTCTTTTAAATTGCATTAGTTTATTTTTAAAAACAAAGTAAAAAAATTAATTCAGGAGTTATGTATAATTTTCAATAACAGCAACAATGTAGCAAAAAAAGTGAAATAGTTATACATAAATACCACTTACATTTATACAACTGGCTACAACGGACCTTTTTCACAGCTGTTATTTGAAAATTGTGTTTCTTTTACTCCATTTTGTGATTCTTTCTAATCAATTTCAACACAGACTTCAGATATTTTAATATTTTAAAATTTGCAGAAAAAATTTATATTATTTTTAATTCAATGGTTGGTTGAAATGTTACAGCATTTCAGTAGTGCACGTTTTGCTAGTAAGTTAGTATGTCCGTGTGTATACGAACGCTCGCTCACGTACTATTTGGTATATCTGAGTGACTATTCGCGGGGTATTCGCGTAATAACGAGTCAGATTTTGTTTAATGTTACAGTTATTGGCAATTGTAAATGTTTATTGCATCGTAGTTATTACACAATTTATAGAAGAGTAATTTTCTGTAGCCTAAAAATACTTTTGATTACCGAAATCATTAAGTAGGAATTTAGAGTATGCATACGGCGAGGAATATATGTTTTTATGGATTTGTGTGAAGTAGTAATTTTACTGCTACACTACACTTGTGACAGTTTTAATATCTTATGCTTGACAAAACTTAAATTATACTCTAAACATTCTGTATTAAAACGTTTCAGTCTTTTTTTGCGGTTTTTACAGAAAAAAAATATACAGGGCTGAGAGTAGCGTCTTAATTAGAAAAAGGGAGGCTGCTGTGGCACAGTAGAAACAATAATAACACTAGTCGCAATAGAGCAATAGTAACAGTTGTAATAGCAGTAGTATTTATGACGGAGTAACTGAAAAAGTAGCTTTTACAGTTTTCGTTTCGTTGTTAATTGCTGTAATCTGTCAGGTTTCGTTAGACAGATTATAGTTAATAATAATACAAAGTGTATTATCAGCTGGAGTTATAAAAAGAAAATCTAATGTCGGTAGAGTTTTCAAATTATGAAGTACTTTACAAATAAATAACTTCGAGGAACAATTAATTTATTTTGAAATTTTATGAGATATTTAATGGATTTAATTTTGTTTAATTAAGTTCTATTTTTTGTGTAAAATAATGCTAAGCGTTCATGCAGTTAGTTATCTGACAGTTAAAATTTGATGTATTACTGGTAATTAAAATTAAATTCTTGAAATAATTTACTAATGAAAATTAAAAAAGTCTTCATTTTTTCAGATATCAGTTATTTAATTGATTGGTTATTCTTAGTTTTGGATTTAAGAGCCGTGTTTTTGAAGATCAAGCAAAATTCGATATTTCTTGACAATAAATTTGAGATCTGTTTTTAATGATAAAGAGAAACTGATTTATTAGTGATGGGAGAGAGAAAAACTTGATATTAACTATGAAAAAAATGTTATTGTCTTAAATTAATACTTTAAAATCTAGAAGGACTTAAATGCGTCTAAACTTAAAATTCTTGTATGGTACATCTTTAATATAAAGTGCTTAAAACATTTGTAGACTGATGTGTGTTTTAGCCAGCATCGCCTTAGGTTAAAGGAATGAAGAGTTTTAGAATCAATCACGATTACTCTTATTTTTTTTATTCCAGTAATATATTGCAGTATGCTGAAGAAGTAATTAACCTACAAATTGGCAGTTAATTTTGTTCAGTTCAAAAAATTTAGATTTCTTATTCCATACTTAACAATTTTTGTTTAACACAAACTTGCTGAATATACTGCAAAACATTTAGATATTACTCTCAAAGTAACAACTAGAATAACGTTTACGTATTAGGAGTTATTTATTTAATATTTTATTGAAATGTTTGAGTACAATTACATTTCAAGTAAAACAAACTTTATACTAAAGTTCTGTGCTTTTACAAAATCCATGCATTAGATTTTCCTTTTTTTGAACTTAGATCAACAACCTATAGGTCATTTTTTACCTTTAGATTACCAATTTGTTATTCCATTACCAATTGATTAATCAATCTGCTAATAAAAAACTGGATAAGCATTTACAAATGCTCACCCCTATTAGGAAAATCTATTTTTAATTTATGTTGCACGAAGTCAAGTTTAGCGAGTAATCGCTTGCGAGACGATTTATTGTCTATAAATAACCTCTATAAGACTGAGTAAAACATGTTTATTATTAATTTTCGGCATAACTTATTTGTCTTATTTTTATTTATGGCTATTTATTATTAGTTTTTGTTATAATCTTTAAAATATAACATTTTTAGGATGATTCCAATTATTACCAAGCCAATAATAATAATAATAATAATAATAATGCTCTGAGGTAGGTAATCCCCACGTCCGGAACACAACATCTACGTTCCACGTCCAGGGCGGTAACAGCCGTACTTATGTACAATACATATAGCTGGCTAACGGGGCTCCGAGTAAATTCCTCGGATATGCTTTTCTTTTGACCTGTTTCCACCTTCAGGTCTCCTCATGGATTGGATTTTTCGGCTACCTGCAGGATATGAACAATTTGTTGATTAGGATGTGGACATATACCAAACTTAGAGCTGGCGATGTGGCGGCCACGGTCAAAGTTATTTGCAGGTGTAACGGAGACCTTTCGTCGTCCACATGCCCCCCGCGATGGCAAGCATGTAGTTAAGGTGCCCATGTTCGGAGCATGGGAGCCCTGAAAGCTTCGGTGTGTAGGGGCCTGGAGTCAGTGCAGAGACTGCGCATCCGCTCTCTGCCAGGACATATGCCGGTTCCACCGGAGTACCGGAACGGACCTCCAGGGTTGGTAGCCCTGGAGTGGGGGTGTACCCCGGTGGCTAGCCTTACTACAGAAGGGATTATTTGTTCATGGAAACTGAACAACTAAACGTGGCAGAGGGTTCACGCAAACACCCTCGTTTAGAACCGGCTGTTTCGCCTGAAGCAAAACGGAGAAAAAGTGCGGAAACTAAAAGGATTGAGATTGAGGCTAGAAAAAGCTTACAAAAAGGCTTTTTTTAAAAGTAGTAATGTACCGAAACCCAAATATTTTACAAAGGAGGATGGAAATTTCTCGAGGGTGAGTCCTTTTCTCATCGCTCGGGAGATAACCAAATGCGCTGGTGGACCTGTAAAAGAAATAAGGAAGACCTTCATGGGACTTCATGTTGAGACTGTAAATGAAGTCCAGTCTCAAAAGATTTTGGGGCTTAAAAAGATTGGAGAACTGGCTGTACATGTCGATCCCCACAGTACGCTCAACACCTCAAGAGGTGTGGTCGTCTGTCGGGATCTTCTAAATTGCACGGAGCAAGAAATTGTTGAGGAGTTGTCATCACAGGGAGTAATTGAGTGTCGCCGATTGAACATGAGGAGAAATGGCGAATTCCTACCTTCAGCCTCTCATGTTCTCACATGTAACCGGCCTACCTTGCCGGAGAAGATTAGAGCGGGGATACATCGATTGGATGTGTGGGCATTTATCCCGCAACCTATGCGATGCTTCAAGTGCCAACGTTTTGGCCACACCGCTATCAAATGTGAGAGAACGCAAATATGCGTGTGTGGCGAAGAGGTGCATGAGGGAGAGCCGTGTAAAGAGCCCCCTACATGCATCAATTGCAAGGGACAGCGTTCATGTAGATCCAGGAATTGTCCTGTCTACAAAGAAGAAGTAGCTGTGCAGGAAGTTAAAACCCTGCAGAAAGTCAGCTACATCGAACCCAAAAAGATTGTTAACGCCCGCAAACCTAGAGCAACAACATCTTATGCTCAGGCTGCGGCCACTGTTCCTGCTCCTGCTCCGATTGCTGTAGATGAGGCTCAAATTATAAATAAACTTGCGCCTACTTTGGCTAACATGATTGAGAGGATCATCGAAAACAAGATGAAACCTTTTGGCAATAAAGAATTTGTTAAGCCAAAGATAGTGGTACAGCCTGCTGAAGATAAGTCGATAAAAGTGAAAGTTGCTCCTCCAGAAAAGAAAACGGACACCAAACCAGAATGTCAAGTCCGTCTCAGCGAGATTCTTGATGAAAAGAAAAAGGTGATACCTACAGAGACTGTTATGGAGGCTCCCAAGCCTCCTGTAACTGAAGTGGCCTCTAAGCCTCAGAGGCCACAAAAAATCACACAGGGGGGGCGAATGTCCCCCCTCCCACAGGCGGTGACCGGTGCGACCCCCGTATTGGGGAGCGGCCAGGTTGCCGCCTCTCAATCGGCGCCTGAAACCGGCGCCGACCCATGCCCGTCTTCGTCGGCGGCTTCGGTGGTCTCCGATACGGAGACCGGAAGCCTTACAGGCGACGACCTTCTCCGCGAACACGATGCTGTTCGTAGGATGGAGAAGAAAAGGAAAAAGGGATGGCCGAAAGGAAAACCCAGACAATAATTTAATTAAAAATTAGCGAGTCGATTGTACAATGGAACATCAATGGATGTTTTTCAAACATCCATGAGCTCCAACGCTTGGTACATGACGTAGACCCGATTTGTATATGTCTGCAAGAAACGCATTTCCGCCGAAATGAAAATTTTAAATTAAAAGGATTCGATATATTTCGGCGAGATCAACCGCCAAATGTAAGAGTTAGAGGTGGAGTAGCTATATTAACATCGACTAGAGCTACCACCGAAGCGGTTGTTCTAAACACAAACCTACAAGCGGTCGCCGTTAGAATGAAGCGTCCGCTCCAGGTCACTGTCTGCAGCATATACTTGCCGCATTTTGATTGGAATAAGGATGACATAGCAAGACTAATTTCCGAGCTTCCCCCACCTGTTTTACTGGTGGGTGACTTTAACGCTCATAATTCTCTTTGGGGATCAGATCGAGTAGATCCCCGTGGAAGAGAACTGGAAGGGTTCCTGATGAATTCAGAACTTATTATTTTAAACGACGGATCAGGAACCTTTTTCAATGCCAGAGATGGATCGACGTCCTGTATAGATCTTGCACTTATAAGCGGATCGATAGCACCAAGGTACAGCTTCCATGTCATAGATGATCTGCATGGAAGCGATCATTTCCCGGTGCAAATTGTAACTGATGTTACAAGAAAAAATATATCCCATCCCTAAAAGATGGTTATTTGAGAAGGCAGACTGACGAGCTTCACAGCTAGAACGATACTCCTAGAAACAACTGGTGTTATCGGAGACGATGTCGACGCCATAACAAATGCAATAATTGAATCGGCATCGAGATATATTCCCAAAACATCTGGCAAACTTACGAAAAAACCCGTTCCATGGTGGAATAATGAAATAAGTGAAGCTATAAAAAGAAAGAAAAGGGCGTATAACGCCTTTAAGAAGCGTCCTAGTATAGAAAATCTTGTTGCCTTTAAGAAATACAGGGCGTATGCAATACGTCTTATGATAGACTCGAAAGAACGATCCTGGCAGCAATACGTGTCATCCATCGACAAAACTACTACTGCATCAGATGTTTGGAGGAAAGTGAAGGCGATTTGTGGGCGTAATGATTTTGCTCCCATAACTAGCCTTCAAGATGAAGATGAAATAAAAGACACTCCATATGAAATTGCAGAGCTGTTATCCAATCACTTCGAAAAGGCCAGCAGATCGGCCAACTACGAGGAAGGTTTTCGAACCAAAAAAGAAGAACTCGAAGGTCTACTAAATTTTAGAACTGAGTATAATTACTCATATAATGTACCATTTAAAATGGAAGAACTCGCGAAAGCGTTGGAAAAAGCAGGTAACACAGCTGCTGGTCCGGATGAAATCCATTGTAATATGATCAGGCAGCTGAATACCACTGCAAAACGCAGATTATTAGAACTTTATAATAAAATTTGGCGGGATGGAACGTACCCGTAGCAGTGAAAAAAAGCTCATGTTGTTCCAGTACCAAAGAAAAATAAAAATTTAACAGACCCCAATAGCTGTTGTCCTATTTCTTTGACGTGTGCTATGGGAAAAATACTGGAAAAAATGATTAATAATCGACTCGTCTGGGTTTTGGAAAAAGTAAACCTGATATCACCGTATCAAGCAGGTTTTCGGCAATACCATTCTACCACTGATCAAATGATCAGCTTAGAGGACATTATATATAACAGCTTTATTAAAAGGAAACATTGTGTCGGAGTCTTCTTTGATCTTCAGAAGGCTTTCGATATGACCTGGCGTCATGGTATAATGCTCCAGATACATGAATGGGGCATTCGTGGCAATCTGCCTATACTGCTCAGCAACTACATGAATGACCGTACCTTCCAAGTACGCGTCAACAATGAATATTCATGTGAAAGAATCTTGGAAAATGGCATACCGCATGGCAATGGCATGGTTCGCCGTTGAGCGGTACCTTGTTTAGCATTGCCATTAATAAATTGATAGTAGCCATTCCAGTAGAAATCAGCAAAAGCGTCTATGTTGATGATCTGGCAATCGAATATGCCAGCAACAAGACTGCTATGCAAAAGAGCCCTAAACATTATAAAATGTTTATCGAACTTAAATTGGGGCTCAGAAAAAGAGACATTATTGAAATTGTATAAAGCATTGGTTCAATCTAAACTAGACTACGGATGTATCGTATATTCATCCGCTAGAAAGTCGTACTTAAGAAAGTTAGACGTAGTTCATAATAGCGGAATAAGATATGCAACAGGCGCTTTCCGCACAAGGTCGGCGGCTAGTCTGATGTCTGAAGCCGGAATAATGCCACTACATTATAGAAGAGATATCCTTTTGTTAAGATATGCAGCAAATGTATGGGCTTTCCCTGCTCATATAAATAATAAATTGTTTACGAATCATCCTATGGCTGCAGTATATGAACATCGTGCTACCTATTCCAGACCAACCGGAATTAGGTACCACGAATGAAGAAGAAAATACGAAATTGCTATACCAGAGACACTAGCAATTTCTACTAGAGAAATACCGCCATGGCTCTTGCCAGCGGTAAATACAAGTTTGGATCTCTCTCAAGGAGAAATAAAAAAGAAACCAGCAGTGATCATCCAGCAAGAATTTTTAGCAATCGTCAGTAGTTACGAAGAACATATTAGAATTTATACTGACGGTTCTAAAACCGAACATGGTGTTGGATGCTCGATATATGTAAATGAAGAAGCCCACTCTTGGAGACTGCCAGATGTGGCCAGTGTCTACACGGCAGAACTCACTGCAATTCAGCAAGCTCTTCGCTACACTGAACACTATTGCGAAGAGAGACTGCTAATATGTTCCGATTCATTAAGTGCACTCGTCGCAATTCGGAACAAGAACATTAAGGATGTCCTAATTGCAAACATCCTGTCCATTTTATACGTACTAAAACAACGAGGACAGCGATGCGTATTTGTATGGACTCCAGGGCATGCTGTTATTATAGGTAATGAAATCGCAGACGAAGCTGCCAGAAAGGCAACAGTCTGCGATGACTTGGATGCATTTCCTGTAAGAGTGGCAGATGTTAAAAACCGTCTAACCAACATAGTAAGAAACAAGTGGAACGCTGAGTGGAGGAGTTTAAATACAAAATTAAACTCGGTTAAAACTTCTCCTTATAAATGGAAAAGCGACTTTAAGTTGACTCGCCGTGAACAAGCAGCGGTGACCAGACTTAGAATCGGTCACACGCGATTAACAAATTTATATTTGTTAACCGGCGAAGTGAGACCAATGTGCGGTGTTTGTAATAAAACACTGACAATCATGCATCTAATAGAAGAGTGTACTATATATGAGGACCTCAGAAAGAGGTTCCGTCTTACAAATAATATTAGTGCTGATCTGGATAATGGAAATGAAGAAAATATAGTTGCATTTTTACACGCCAGTGGACTTCTTAAAAGTCTATAAAATGGAAGTTTAAAGCTGTGGTAAGAGATACTCTAAGCGGTAGTTTTATATATACATATAAGGGAGTCTCGAAGCGTGGCACGTATAGTGACGGGAGGTAGCCCTCTTGACTAGGCCATTTTGGCTCACCTGCATTCAAGAGCAGTGAGTCGAGGTGTGTCCGATAATGGCATGGGGGACCCTCGAAGGTGGATTGAGGGCGCGAGGCTATGGGTGTACGCCGTGCATGCCTATGGCCTGATATAAGAAGGATTCAACTGCCACGGCACCCTGGCACGACTGATATACTGCTCAACGGCGGTTCTGGTCGCCCCGAGGGTGCTTAAGCAAACTATAAATGAGACTTCGTAGAAGAAAGAAAGATATGGTATTGATAAGATTAATTATAATTTTAAGTTCATGGTCTTTTGAGAACCTATCTCAAATTTTAATATTGGTGCCCTTTACACCCCGTAAGTGTTTGTGATTGTCCTTGTCTTTCATGTTTTAATGTTTATTTTGAAGTTTGTGTTTTTAAATAAAATGTAAGGGCCCTTTACACCCTTACATATGACGATCCTGATGGAGATAATAATTTCTTTTAAAGAATGTGACGAGGGCTAATGACCTTAGCAGTCGATGCCCGTAAAAATTCAGTTAAAAAAAAAAATAATAAAAAAAAAAATAATAATAATAATAAGTATATCCCAATAATATAATATAATAATAAATAATATCCCAGTAGGGGGATCCTGTCCCCCTACTGGGCGCGTCCTCATGGTGGCGAATAGTTGAAGGCCCTGTAGATATACAGGGTAGGTGGTGTTCTTCAAAGGCCCACCCGTGGACCATAACAGGTATTTTAAATCCAACGCGTCTGTTCCAGATTGGTCAGTGTTTGGTCGGCGTCTGTTTCCCATGGTAGGGATGGCCTTTTCTAGAGGTGTCGGATCCTTGCCCGCAGGAGCTTATCCTGTTCCCCATTTGTTTTGAAAATAATGGAGTGCAACGATGTGAATAAATACCGGGGCGGCAGGATGTTGCGGGTTGGCACTCTTCGGAGCCGTCGTGGTGTTCAGTCTGGGGTGAGGAGTGCTGGAGCGACTGGCGGCGTCTCACCTAATGGTACCACAAGGCCTGGAACGTCTTCTGTGGCTTCTGTTGTGGCTGAAGTTCAGTCACCCAGTGCTGTAGAATCCCGGGGTAGGAAGCGGTTTAAATGGACAGATGAACATAATGCCTTCCTTTACCGTACCTACCTAACTACAACAAAAATGGAATCGGACATGAAACCGTATAGTGTTCCGCTGCACCAAGCGATGGTTGAGAAGTTTCCTGAGCTACGATGTAAGTCTGTCCAAAACATCCTGGATCAGCGCAGATACCTTTTTAAGTCTAATAGGGTTCCTGCGGATGTGGTGGCGTTAATCCGAGCTGATGTTTCTAGGGAGTTAGGGTTGTTCTCAAGCCCATCTTCAGATGAAAGTGCTGTAAAAGAAGCGATAAGAGCCGACAATCCCCTCTCCGATCAATTTGCAGAGAACGAGATGCTGTATGGTGGTATGGGTCCATCGGCCAGACAGCGTATACCAAGGGTGAGGGTTAATCGCAGCACGAGAAAGTTAGTGGGCCTTAGTAATGAGATTCTTGAAGAAAAAGTAAGATTAGTACCCTCCATAATTGAACTCCATGAGTTATTAGTGTACATCGGTGCGATCACGGCAGTCAAAGAGAATGGCCAGCGAATCGTCGCTCCTGCAATGCGTAAGAGTCCCCAGCGTCCACCTTGGGAGGAGAGACTGTGTAGGAAAGTCGATAAGCTGAGGAAAGAGATTGGTCGTTTGTCCAGTTTCTTAACATCTGCTAACCCCAGTGGAAGGATCCGATCGGCGGCGGAATCGATAATCCGAACGTATGAGAACCCGGAAAACACCACCGGCCATGATGTCCTGGATTTGCTAAAGCAACAATTGATGGTACTGTCATGTCGGCTACGGCGGTATCGGTAGAGTAACATGCGCCAGGAACAAGCTCACTTGTTCCGTACCAATCAAAAGGAGCTGTATAAGCAGTTGCAGGTTTCACCTCAGCAACAACCTCAGGTGAACGCGCCCCCTACTAGTGAGGAGGTCTTGGGTTATTGGGGCCCGCTTTGGTCGTGTTCCTCACAGCATAACAGTGAGGCAACGTGGATCCTTAAGGAACGAAAACGAGTTGATAGAGTCCAGACAATGGTAGATCATTTAATCACTCTAGAAGATGTACAGGAGGCGGTTAAGAAAACCCATAATTGGAAGGTGCCTGGGATTGATGAAGTGCATAACTTTTGGTACAAGAGCTTTTCTTCTGTTCACAAGCGTCTTGCAGAATTTTACTCTGCCATCTTGTGAGATACAAGTCTAATGCCGACCTTTTTCGCCCAGGGGATGACCTATCTGATCCCGAAATCTTTTCCTGCGACGGCAGACCCGTCCAAGTACAGACTTATTACCTGTCTCCATACAATATATAAGTTTTTTACTTTTGTCCTCACTGCCAAAATCAATAAGTATCTTGAGAGTCATCAGGCTGGTTAGAAAAGGATAGCGTAAGGCTTTTTTAAAAGCATGCAAACTAGCCTTTAGGCTTCTGCATGACCTTACAGGCTTATGCAGCTAGCGTGCAGGATTTTTCAAACGTATGCAGGCTAGCGTGTAAGCCAGTGTGCATGTAAAGCCTGCCTTTTTCTAAAGTGTCCAGATTAGTGTAAGCTTTTCAAAAGCGTCCACATTAACGAGCGGGCTTTTGAAAGCGAGCGTCAGCATAATTAAAGGTAAGCGTGTGACGGTTGCGTTCATATGACGCAAAAATACACATCTTGGAGGACTGCAAGCAGATCAGAGCGGAGATTGCCGAGATCCGCAGAATCATTAAAAGGAAACACGGCGAGCTGGTAAGAGGGGGACTTGAGTCTGACTTGCAGCTCAAGCGGTACTTCAAACCTCTCACAGGACTCCTGATCAAACTTACAAACAAAACTGATTTGTTGGGGGGACGAAATGTGAGAAGAAAGAGATGTTTCTCATGTCCGCGGCCGGCTGGATGAACAGGAGTACCGAGATTTAAAAAATAGGTTCGACAAGTGCGCCATAGTGATCGGTTGTCCAAAGAAAACAGAATGAAATACTGTAAATGCTCCTAAGCCAACGATGGATGGGCGAGCGAACGCTCTTTTGGAGAGGTCGGACCAAGGGGTAAACGGCCGTTCAACGAGCTTGCCCAGGAAGATGTATACATCCAGCTCGATCTCACCGAAGCCCGAAGTCAGATACGGCCGACCATAACATGAGACATGTAAGGCATCGACATGCTACCTGGAGATTCGTTCCTTATGCGACCCTGCTCGCAGGAAAATAAGCGAAGAGCCTGAGGTGCGGCCGAGTTTCGAGCTCGAAGAGCCATACGAGATCTTAACCAACATCGAGCAGTATCTTATGCCCGATGGGAAGATAATGTCAAGCGTGACGATTAGAATGAGCCTCCGGAAAGGGCTGGCGCAAGAATACATGCGTGACACCATCGGAGACGTCGAAAACAAGAAGTAAAACGTGCACGGCATTCATTTCGACGGGAATGACCTGAAGATCGGAGATGTGATCTTTTATGTTAGACCGAGATAGCAATGTCCTTGTAAGAGAAACAACGTATCTCGCGAGCCGAGGGCTGTTCGAACTGCTCTTCATGAAAGGCTCAAATTCTACACGGAAAAGAATAATGGCCTGGGTTGGAAGCGCGATCGGGAAAGATATAGAGTTTATTGGTAAAAATACGGTCAATCCAGCCATCCAGCAGTGATCTGACAAGACCGTCGCGGACTGAATTGTACGATGTCGAAAAGCAGAGATTCCGTCCAAAAACGACCGTGATATAAATACGGACGACATGACCAAAGACTTTTAGTCTGTATAGATGGACCAACAATCAACCGGTCAGTGTGAAAACGGGATTCGGTCTGATAAGTTGGTAACAAGTCAACCGGATAAAACGGTAGTTGTGAGAACAGTCGCAGGAACGGTACTCAACCGAGTGGTAGACGCGCTGCCTTCAGTACCTACCAGACTATCAGTTCTACGGTCCTGGAACCCACCTCTAGAAACGATTGTGGAGAGGCTATCCTTCTATAAACCCGTTCGATAGAGCCTGCAAGGTGCACGATATTGCATGCAGCTCCTACAGTGACTCCCGAGGGAGAGCACAGGACGACAGATAATTGGCGGGAGAGCTTGGCAAAGGGTGGCCGCTTCCGATGCCGGCATCGTGGAAATTGCCGCTTCATGGGCCGTGACGAACGCTAGGAAAGCGAAAAACAAGTTCGGCGGGAGGCCGAAGAGACCGTCGGTCAGACGGATGCGGTCATGAATGATAAGGAAAAGGGGGAGCGCAGTTTATCTCGAACCGCACCGCTTCAAGACCAGATTAAAAAAATTTTCCCTCGGCAAGCCGTAAATAGCTACGTCCAGCAAAAAGCGTAGAAGCCGCAAAAAAGTTGAAGACAAAATCGGAAGCGGTTAGGAAGCAGAGCGGGATACCGCACTTCAGGGGGTTTGCATCCGGAATACCCAGATAAAAACGTCCGAATTAGGGGTAGTGAATATGAAGATGGGGTGTCATCAATCTTGGCATCCACTGGATATACTACAGAAAACAGGGCGTCAAAATCGTCTACTTCGATAGTTACGGTAACCTACGCCATTAATTTTAGACTGATCCGTTAATTATAGACGAGCGGGAAGGACGTAGGCGTTGAGTGTAGCTTGGATTACAGGCAGGGATTCGATTCAGTCGTCTGCGGACACCTTTGTCTGGTGTTCATGATATGTTGTGCTTGAACGGAAAGTCGTCCGTGCTGACGGCAGAGGTTTTCCACTGCTGAAACTGACCGACGGAGTGTGGGAGATCGGCCTGTCAATTTCATGTCTTCCAACAACATTCCGACTGTGGAAAAGGAAAGGAATCACATTTTGTTCTATTACGGCCTAATATCTTCTACTACGAATCGATAGAATTTTCATCAGATAAAACAACCCAATACAATTAACAGGCAATAAATAAACTTCTTAAACGTAATTTTTTACTTATAGGTAATACTCTATTCATATAACTTTTCATTTCAATGAATTTTTTACGTTCTGTCTGTCTCTTCATGATTTCCATTGCTGTTTTAAACGTATCTGAAGTTTCATGGTCGGTTTTAATAAAATCGAACGTAGGATAAATTTTCTAAACGGATACCCATATGAAGAATATTAAATGCTTAGTTAACCCATTTGCAATTCGTCTTCAGAAAACCACCTTCCAAACTAAGATTTTATGATTATGATTTTTCCGACCTTTTCGTCTGACACGGAAAGGAATGATATTTATTTCAGAGTACTGGTACTCTAATTCTTATATCATTCCAAACAATAAGAATGAACTTCTGAAGTTCTCCAACCTGGACGGTCATTATATTAATTCCTATTGACTCTATTACTGGAAAAACTGGATAATTAGACCAATGGAATAATTAATCGTGATATAGACATATTTCCTAAAATTTTTCTTTTTGAAAATTGTTTAATTAACTAGATAATTAACTGACTATAATCTGAAAAAATGAAGAATTCCTGTTGATAAATCATTTTTTCCAGCGGTATTTTAAATATTTTAATTAGTGCTTTGCAATTCAGGTAAATTAAAAAAAAAATTAAATTATAGTAGATGATGTCATGTTACAGTTCTCACAAAATTAATTGAACATTTTATTTCTGTTATAGCCCATGTTTTATCTTTATATTATTATTCCACTGGAACGTTTCATTTTAACCGATAATTTTTTGAGAACCAAACGAAAGAAACGATTTGACGTGTGATATGCTTGTGCGATGATATGTTTATCGGATGATATGGTTGTGACATCGTATTTCCGTGCGCGTCTAATCTATTAGCTACAGTGTTTTATTAATTATTTATTTGTTATTTAAAAAAAATAAGGATTATATAGTAATAAATAGGCAACAAAATATTATTTTTGTTAGTTGTCGCCTCAAGCCTAAAATATTTGGGAAGTTGTCACTAAAGACCTTATTCTCTAATAATACCAAAAAATATAATAAGATAAAATGCATTCTGCCTTCAGCTGGATTAGAACAACGGTTTCTTACACAAACACAAAATCAATTTATTTAATAGTTACTTAATAATCTTCATTAAACATTCACAATACAAACTAAACAGTAGTTAACATAAAATCGAGAATTGTTAATAATCTCTAGCAAAATTTGATCGTTCATTCATTCATCAATCATCAGTTTATGTTAATCTGTGATTTAATCAATTTCATTTAGGCATTTAAAAATGGATTTTAATTTTTATTATTATTATTATGATTGATTATGATATAAATATATTCACCAAAACAAATTAATGTACTATGTTAATATACTTTGCAAGTAACACAACCCGTATTGGTTGTTTTGTTGAATGTAACACTCATATTCCATTAAAATGGGAAAATTCCCAATTTGAGCTAACATTTACATTTATGGTGCCATAAACAGAACATAAAATTACACTGTATGTTATTCAAACTTCTCATTATGTAATGTGGGGGGGGGGTTAAATGAAGATAATAAAATATTAGTGTTTAAAACAACGTAATTACTCTATATTGTTTAACAATGCACAATTAACAAACAGTATACATTTAACATTATCGTACAAATTAACAATTAATATTGTTGATATAACTGTTTGTGCTACTAAAAATAAAATAAAATATGAAAACATAATATATATATATATATATATATATATATATATATATATATATGAGAATTGAGTAATGTGTATATATATATACAAAATAATTCATTATCATACTTTATTTGTCACTTGATATCAAAGTTTGATGAATTTGTTATTAAACTTCTTTTCTTGAAGAAGTCTGAAGAGAGGCAGTTCTATTATTTGTATTTTATACATGTACTTATTATACATGAGTAACGTAGTGATCTAAAGAAATTATTGTAATTTGTATTGTTATTAATTTACGTAATAACCTATGTATAATTGTTTAAATAATAATATTTAACTGTTTCCTCAGCTTACATAAAAAACCACACTCTCTTTGTCCCTACCTGACAAGTTTTATGAATTTGTTATTAAAGTTTTTCTTGAATAAGTTTGAAAAGAGGTAGTATAAAAAATAAAAATATTTTTATCGCAAGACTTGTGGGAGAATTATTTGTATTTTCACTGTAGATGATATATGATGCTACAGTAAAATATCAAAGAACTCGTTTTGGTATCTATTCGCGAATAAAGTACCTATATGAATAATTCAGAAACTGGTTTAGTTGTCAGATAAATATTATTGCGACTGCAGTGTTATGTTAAACTAATATTCATCAACGTATTTTTTTTTTGTAACTGTTATATTCTTTTCATTTTATTAAGAATGTTCTATTGTAAGGTATCTCTTTTTCAGACAAATCAGTCAGTTGATTGGTCTGATGCCCATTCTTTTCTATTTTTTGTTAATCTTACTTCAATGTATGCGCTAATTCCTGCAGCACAATTATTGTACTGATATATCTTATTTAATCCAGTCTGGACTGGCTTAGATAAAATATATCATGCATTACACTTAATATCATCAAATGTCTTTCATTACACTTAATATCTTCAACACATCTTTATTATCAAATTATCCAAACCTGGACCTCTTAATATACAATGGTCCATTTCTTTATAAGAGTTTACTACAAACTTCACTCTTCACCTGTTTGCATTTCAAATTTTATTGTGTTCCTGATTTTCAGCATCCTTCAGTAACATTACAATGGCTTATATTTTTTGTATGATGCTGTTTTTCATATTGTTCACATATTATTATCATATTTCAAAATATTTTAGAAAATGTTTCTAATTCTTAGATCTATATTTCTTACAGTAGACATATTTTTTGAAAACCCCTCCTTTTCTTGATCTGATTTAAATATCTGCTTTACCTTCATCTATGTGTTTTAATTTAATTACCTAAATAATAAAATTCTACCATTTCTATTATATTACATTTAACTACCTGGATTCCTTGTTATCCTCCTCTCTATTACATTTCATTACTTTTGTTTTATTATTATTTATTTTCAAACAGGATGTGGCGGCAGATCTATGCTATTCAGAACTTTTCTAACTCATTTTTATATTGTGTCAGTAGCAATATCTTTGCATGATTATTTTATATTTTCTTTTTTATATTTATACATTGATTTTTAACGTTTTATATTAACTCCAATTCTAAATTTGTTTTTTATGAATAATTTGTATTTTGTAGTTCCCGTTTTAGTTGTTCTGAAGACAAGTTGCAACAATAAATAACTCTACAATTATGTCGTCTTTCTGAATAAGAGAAACTTTTACTTTTTTTTTGAAAAAGATGTTTTCATACATGCCTTTCTTTGTCTGCCATTCTTACAACTGCTACTGATTCTTGTAGACATTATACACAGTTTTTCCTTCTCTATATTAAAGACCAACTTGTCATTAAACATTTATACAGTTTATTGCATACTTCACCATTAAATGGGTTTCCCCAGATGTACAAATCATTATAGGTGGCTTTATGTTTGGCTTAAGCCTACTTCTAAAATTAATTAGACAAGAATAGGTTTCCTTTTCAATTACTCTTTCAGGTAGGATAACGAAGTGAGAGTTTTCAAATTTATCTGAGCTAACTTTTTTTTTGGTATAGTAATGTTTATGCTCTGTTTAAAATCTGTTTCTCCAGTCTCTTAAGTGTAATAAATTAATGTGCAAAGCTTAATCAATGATACTTCTTCCAAACAGCAAGTAAATCAGTTGCTACTGATTTTTTCTTGTTTAAGCCTTCCATAGATGAATTCAGTTAGTAGAACTGAGCTTCCTTGGATATCATCTCTTTCTTCTTCTTTCTCTAGTATTTTAAATAATTTTTTTAGTCCTTCCATGTTTCCTTTTTCCTGTTAGCTCTTCCTATGTAACAACATTTTTCTATTTGCACTTCTTACTTTACATTTGGTTTCATTTCCTGTATTTTCTCTTTTTTTTTCTACGGGCTAAAAGTATTTTCCCAATAATCATATGCTTCTATGCTTTATTACATCTTTCCTTCAAGTTATCCTTTACTAATCCTTAGTCAAATTTCTCTTAGTCATGTTTTTGACTTTACACACATATTTTATATTCTATCCTTTATCTTTTATGGCATTGCAGTCTTCTATTACTATTAGATTGTCATCTTAAGCATTTAGTTGGATGATCTATTTCCTCATTTATCTTTTACATCTCTCCATCTTTTGCTGAAGAGGTTGCCATATAAATCTGGTAGGCATTTGTCATAGTAGGTTTAAGGTATAAATCTATCCTGATTGAAAGAGCCCTTTTGCTGTAATGTACCCTTTTCTCTACATTCTAATTTATTATTACTCCAACTCCTGAATTTTCAGTTTTGTTTCTGTAATTCACCTCATGATTCTGTATTTCTTTTAACCTTATTAACTCTACTATTTCTAGCTTTATCCTTTTCATTTCTTGTTTAAATTATTGTCTTCAAGTATTCAAATTTACAACATTCCACACTTTTATTTGAAGAATGCTGTTTTGTTATATTTTCTAAAGACCTCCTCTTGAGTAGCCCCATCCGTAGATCCGACTGAAGGCTACTTTACCATTGGAATATTTTATCTAATTGGAAAATATCATAAGGATTTATAAATATGAAAAGGAATAAGATAATAATATTTCCTCAGATCACACAACTATAGTTTTCCATTGTATTCTGATAATTAGCATACAAAAGTTAAACTATGTATGCTTTAAATTTGTTATTCTGCTGTATCAACCATCAGTTAGTTGCAACAGCAACTACTAGAAGGCCTGCTGCTCTCTTCAGGAATTAATTTTTGTCTGACATCTCAGTCAATACCAATTCATTATGTGATAATATTTATCTGCTTTTAAAAGGAATGCAAACCTAAGGGTATGTCAGTTTATTTATTGTCGACCTAATGATTTATACTCTTTATACTCATTATACTCTTCCATAAGGCAGTCTCATTTGTTTTGTGATACTTTTATGTCTACTGACACTCTCTTAGGCAGTGCTACACTTCAGATGCTGTGCTCTTAGTTTGCTATAACTTATTTGTATTGTTCCTTATCCACAGCAAACCATTATACTCATATCAGGTTTTTTCCCATATCTGGAACATGGCATAGAGCTCTATTGTTCACAGCTATGTTTCCAATCCCTAGGGCGATGAATATATCTATCATCATTACTTTTATAATTTATTTTAGATTTAAAACAAATAATTCCGTCTGTTTATTTTACCTTTTAATTACAAAAAATAGATATGTTAAATAATTGGTAAAAATTTAATTAGAATTTGAAATAAAAAAAATTATTATTTTTTGTTATAAGCTGTTCATTAATAAGTATAATATATTATATATCATATGATAAAATATATTATTGTATATAATATAATAAAATAATGAATTAATTGTGTTAATTTCTTAGAATCTACTGGTAATGGTGGTTTAAAAATCAAAATGGCTTTCTGCTTTTGAATTGTAAGTAAAATTTGTTGTAAACAGTTCTAGAATACCTTATTATTTTGCCAATTTACCTTGAAACATTCTAAAATAATATCAAGTGTAAAATATACCCTCAAAAATATTCAATCAAAGAATATAAATGTTTTTTTTAGATCCATGTTAAATCTAGAAGCAATTATAACATTTTATATTAATGATAAATTTATACTTTTTGTTACTATGTAAGTAATCCCCTTATGTGTCAGCTGGTAACAATATTAATGGTAAATGGTTTAAGGTTCAATCCCAACCAACCGTGTGGGATTGTTTAAGGTTGGTGATATTATATTGTCTTTACTGGATAAGTAATTTATTTTCTTCTCTATAGTCACACACACACACACACACACACACACGCACACACACACACACACACACGCACACACGCACACACGCGCACACACGCACACACGCGCACACACACACACATACATACATACATACATACATACATACATACACACACACACACACACACACACACACACACACACACACACACACACACACAGAGAGAGAGAGAGAGAGAGAGAGAGAGAGAGAGAGAGAGAGAGAGAGAGAGAGAGAGAGAGAGAGAGAGAGAGAGAGAGAGAGAGAGAGAGAGAGAGAGAGCATGAGAGAGAGCTCTTGTTTAATTGAAATAGATGAAGGGTTTTTATTTTAATAACGACAAAGATTATCCACAAATAAAAGACCATGCACGTATAAGAAAAAAGAAGAAACGTGCCAAATATAATAAAAGGTTATAGATCTCTTGTTAAAATTGTATATACGAACATGTATATATATATATATATATATATATATATATGTGCGTCCTTCAAATGGATTTATAATGCCTTTTCGGAAGGCCAGTAACAACAATGTATAATACTTAAAAAACAATTGGTGTTACTGAAATAGTAAAAACTAAAACATAATAAACAAAATTTTATTTTAACAATGTTACGATAATATTATTATTATTATTAAATTAGTGTCTAAATTCATTTTATGTATAATATATATATAGATTATAAATGTGTTTCATTTAATCTCAAAAGTACAATGCCAGATTTGAGGTAAACCATTTGAAATATTATTCTCTATCTATAAGTTTGTTTGACTCGTTTAAAATACACGTTTGATATGAGACTAGAAAGCTTTAACTGAAGCTTTTAAACGAATTGGATTTAATCATTTTATCTATTTGCAAAAAATTCCTATAATTTAATATTACATAGTATAAAATTTAATTCATGTTGCACTGAAAATGATATTAAAACAGGTAAATAAAATTAAAAAAACATTTCGCCTATTTTTAAATTGAGATTTGTAGGATTATTATATCAAATTAATATTAAATTAAATGTAATATAAATTTATTTTATTTGTATGATTATAAATTTTTTCCTAAAATCTTAGTTTACTACAGAAAAAAAAAAGATTAATGATATGTATTGTAATGAAATATAACGATTTATTGATTCTTGTGTTGTCCTTTCAGTACCTTTAATTTTATTAGACTTTTATTAGAGGCTTATTCCAAACATTGAAGAAAATCATATCCTGAAACATTTTTATACAAGTCTCAACAACAATATTATGTTATAACTTAGCACCTCCGACTGCTGAAATATCTTGAATATATTGTTTTGAATTCCAGGCGATATTACTTGCTAAATTTATTTTTATTTTTACTTGACTTGAGTCAAGTAAAAATAAAAAGTCAAGTTCTGGTTGGTTTTTAACCAAGTAAAAAGTCAGTTAGTAGTTTAATCGTTTATTTGAAGATTGTTAATTATATTAAAAATTAACTCCTTAAAGATTAGAGTAATGCAAATTCAATCTCTAAACTAAACATAAAACAATTTAAGAAGTCTTTACAACATATAAAATTTTTAATTTTTCTTAATCTGAGGTATAATACAAAATAATATCATATAATTTTTCATATAAATGAATATAACACAAAATTTCTTATCACTTCTAAGAAAAAAAAATTGAATTTTACATGTGGTCACATTAAGATTATATTTTATTACAAAAAGTCAGAAATAAAATAGAAAAAAGACAACTAACAAAAAAATAAAATAAAAATAGTGTTATACTAAAAAGTGAAGGACACTGCATAAAAATTTTAAATGTAAAAATAATACAAAAGCTACTTTTAAATGTAATTTCACATTATCATAAAAGGTTGTAGCATCATTATTCTGAATTGAAATATTAATTCAGGTTTAAGTTTCTTTAACAGAATCATTGTCAAAAAAAAAAAAAAAAATGTGTTTGGTTATTTTATTTTTTTTAATTTTCCTTCTCTTCTTTATTACGTTTTTGCAAATGATTTTTATTTTAGTTAAGGAAATGTGCTTTTCAAGCATTCTACAATAAAGAGGGTCGTAAGACATTTATGTAGAAGATAATTACCGTAGAGAAATTAACCATTGCCATTTACGTTAGGCCCGCACTATGTTAACACATGGATCTCATCTCGTCTGATGGTGTCTGCTATTTTCTATGTAGTTGCTGTATAATGGTTTGTCATGTCTATAGATATTATGTGCTTAATTTCCATCAAAATCTACCACATAATAACAAACGCACATAACACATATGCATTTGCTTTTAAAAATTTTCGGTTGGAAATAAAAATCAGACTGAATTTCATTATACAGTAATTTTTTTACAAATTTGAATTTCATTCTCAATCTAGGTTTAGTTTTTTAGTCTGGTTTTTTCAGTCTGGTATAGTTTTTTTGAGTACAAAAGTATTTTTTATTATAAATTGTGTGGTTATTACATACATACATTTATGCAACCTTTGTTAAGTAATTTCCCCGACGGGGAATCTAACTCTTTAAGACTTTGGGGGTTAGTGTATTTTTCACGAACACGGCGTAAATTTTATTGCATGGCATTTCTCCTGCCACCAACACATTCGGTCGCCCTAAAGCATATAAATATCTGTGCCACAAACGGCTACTGAGCCTCGAATCAGTTTAATGACAAGTGTCCTAACTAGCCCCTAGAGCTAATCTAATTGCATGAGCAACCTAAGCACGGTGCAACACACATCTTGCTTTGTGTCTCACCGCTCAGTTGTCATATATTTTAAAATGGGTAGGCGCACCCCGTCAACTACGAAAATATATATGACTTTCAATAAATTAAATTTATCTCAAGACAGCAATTCTCTGCTACGCCTTGATAATTGAATGCCAGCAAGTACCTATCCACCAATATTAAAATGCTTGGAGCTGTAATTGACTGATGGCAACCGTAACTCATGGATAGCTTCCCACAGCAGCGAGGTAGGAGTTTTTCCCTTAAATAAATTATTCATGCCGGTTGAACAAAGCAACGGCATCAAGGAACACCCGCACGGTCCGACAATACGGCTCACGCCACACTGACTCGCCGCTTATAAGTTTCCAATTTTCCCCTTGACCACTAAGTTCCAGGGTGGCCTGAGTTCTGGCCTACCCAAGAGCTGGCAGTCGAACAACATATGTCCGTTTGACTGGAACTCCCCGCAGACGCACAGCTCATCAGCTGCCAGGCGGAACCGAAACACATATTGGTTCAAGTTCGCGTAGTTGGAGGGTATCGGAGCACACATTGCCCTTAAAAACGAAGGAGAGGCCTGTATAAATCTATACAAGAACCTTCTCTTAGTCGTGATGTGCCATTCTTGCTGCCATGCATCCATTGCGAGGCTCTGCAGCTTCTTCCGCACACGGGAGAGTGCAATGAACGAGATTTAGAACCGGTGCATTGTGATCACCGATCCGCTTCGATACTGGCCCGGCTCAAAACCGCATCCCAAATACCTCAGCCTCCCTGCCTCTTTGCAACAACCACATGACCGCCCGAACTTTCACTACTAAATCGATTGGGAGAGCCTTTCCCAATACGTTGGTACCCTCGCTACTTGCCTAATGTGGTTGCTAAACAGCAACTACTCGTCAAACAAATCACGTAGGTACTTATGAACTTTAGCTCGGCTGATCACACAGCCTTTATACTTAATATGGAGGTTACAACATTACGATAATTTGTCTGCACGTATGAGAAGAATATACTTCTTCTTGGGCACAGAAATCATTAAATTTTGTATGTCCATCCAGCCCTCCGCCCGGTCTTCTAGCTGCTGTCGTGAATTACCACGAACTAAAAGGAGACAGTTATCGGCTTTCGCCGATAACTGTCTCATAACTTGTTCAGTCAGTCATAACTGTCTGATAAAGCCGTGACCCTTTCTGGGAATGTCAATCCCAGAAATCCGTCAAATATGAGGTTCCATAGCGGGGACCGAGAACGGAACCCCGCGGAATTCCCCTGGTGACGGACCTTTCCATAGCCAGGTGCGCATCCCTAAACAGAGCCGAACGGTTAGACAAATAGTCACGCACTACAGCCTGCACAACTACGAGAACATTGCGGCGTTCCAACTCATAGAGGACAGAACTCCAACACAAGGAAGGAAATGGTGCCTCTATCTCTATAAAAATTGCCAACACATACTTACAGTCGACGCTTTTCACCTCGGCAAGAGCATTTAACATGCAATCCTCGGAGCCAACTACTTTTATGACGCCACATTGGCCTCGATTTAGAAGACAGTTCATATCGATGAATTCCCAGAGCCGTTCCACAACCAGTCTGTCAAGCAACTTGCCGATAACTGGCAAGAGGCTGATGGGCCAACAACTTCCGACTTCACCCGGATCCTTTTCTGGTTTAAGAGCACCCTCACTAAAGCGTCCTTCTATCAAGTCGGAAAGCAGTTCCAGCTTAGTCACCCCAAAAACAGCCTGCCAAGCGGCTCTCTTATGACAGGCAGTAGATGATAGAAGATATCTGGGTCAAGTTGGTTAGTACCCGGTGTCTTTCACAGAACCATTCGAGAAAACATTTGGCCTATATCAAAGGATCCACAGCCCGTACGCCAGGGATGTCTCACCCGCCCTGACGCCGACTTCTGCTTCACCTTCCAGAGCATGTGTAAATAGGGTATCCAGGAAACCCTGATAAGTCACCACAGATATTAACGCCCTCGACCACCAAACCCGCACCGAACCCTGGATAGCACGTGCAAAGTCTTTGGCTGGTAACATGAGTTCGCAAGCTGCCGGGGACTGCGCTGCGAATCGCGCACGGAGTCTTGCCAAAACTTAAGTTTGGCTTCCTTTATGGCATGAGCGTATTCACTACGGACTCGCCGGTATACACGTATTCCCGTAGCGCGCACATCATCAACGATATTCCTTGTAGGGGGCGACGCTGGTTCCTTCTACGCGCAGATCTCATTCTTGCACGCTCAAGTCCGAGGACCACTACCTTTCCCGGGCCGCGGCCTGCGATCAAGAGACGACTTTCCGAAAGCGGAAGTCATGACGGCTCCAGGCATACTTTGATCAGCGAACTGGCCACTAGTTAAGGGTCCTTCCATTGGCCGTGGACGTCATAGGACCATATCGCAGCCAGTGTTGATGGTCCGGCCGAATTGTTCAGCCATCAATTCCACCTCCTCACTGTGCTGCATGTGCCATATTCTAAACCTGTAAGGCAGCCGCACACTTGTACCGCAGCCTGTCCCGATCCAGGTTACAAAGTTTATAGTGACCTGAATCTGAAGCTCTTAGACCGTTTCCGCACGAGATCTCATAGGTTATAAGCATATGATCGCTTACACTGGCCTCGCGCCAGACATTCCAACTACTTGTACACTTAAGCAGATCCCCTAACACCAAGGTGACGTCAATTTACTTTTCCCCAGTTTGGAATAGAAAGTTGACGGTTGTTCTGCCTCGTTAAGCAAGCAGAGGTTCTTGGCTTCAACGAACTGCGCGAGACCAGCGTCTTTGGGGTAAGTGAGTGATGAACTCCAGGCGAAAGACGTAGCGTTAGTGTCCACAGCAACAAGCACTCTGGTGTCCGGGAGTCCGTCCAGAATCCGCCCCAACTTCGCCAACAAGTCATTGATACTCTATCAAAGCTGGAAGTATCCCAAGACCAGTACAACATCCAGCGTATCCCTCGTGCCTCGCACGACGGTGAATTGCTCATCAGAAAACTGAGGCATCTAGAAGACACCCAATGAGACCGAACCGACTACGATCCCAACGTAGCCGTTTCCTAAAAGAATGAATAACATCAATTCTGTGGAAGCCGACCACCCTATCCTTGTTCGTGAACGGTTTCTGGGTCAAGAGTAACTCGAGGTCGTACTTTTTAAGAATCCTCATTGCTTGATTGGTGGCCGCTTGGGAAAGATGCATGTTTAACTGTCTCGGGCACAAGCTTTCGATATGGTGACGACCGTCCTGGAAAGCTTCCACCAGTTTAGGCGTCGCAATAAGACGTATTGTGTACGATCTTTGCCCGAGCTATGTCGTGCGATCTGCATTGTTTCCTCCTGACGCAGCATCAAAGCCTTTCACCAAGGCATAAGGAGCGCACGTTGCAGGCGTGGGCTTATCATTACAGTTAACTGTCCTGTGCTCAGCAAGGGCACAATAACCACACTCTCCCACTGTGCTCTACAGCGGAAAGAGGTACGCCCAAAGCCTTGACATTTGAAGTACCGGGCTACTTCTGTATGATCAACGATCGTGCAATGCTGAATTTTTGCTGTGTATCGCCTTGAAGATTTCGGGCTTCTCTGCCCTTGTTGCCCTTTGAAAATCGTACACCAATATTTGTACGAAATATTGGTGTACAAATATACATTTTATATATATATATATATATATATATATATTGATTTATTAATAATTATTAACGTCTGATTGTAAAAAAATCTACAATATATAATAATTCAATAATAACAATAAAATAATTTAAAAAAATATTGGAAGTTATTAATGAAATAAAATGTTATATACTTTTCATTTAAAAAAAATCTGTATATGTAATTTAATAGGCGTACAAGGAAGTCATGTGGTATCCACATCAGTTTTTATTATTATGGTTTCCCGCCCATTCGTTTTGCTATAGAATAGAATTGAATTATAACTTAAGATCTGCTTAAATTTAAGACGTTTTATAAAGATATTGCAAAGTGAAAAATTTAGAAATTTCAAGTATTATTCAGCTTAGTTTTTATTAAGGAAACGTTTTTGTTAACTTACTTGTACTGCTTTAGATTATACGTTAATTTAAATAAATCAGTTTCTCTGATTGCGTCTTAAGGTAGTGGCGTAGCCATCATTTGGTTTTGTGGCACCCATACCGAGGAGGCTCTAGGGTATAGGTTGCTTTAGTTACTAAAGAAACTATTTTCTTTCTAGGAGAAAATTTTAATTTAACAACGGTTTAATTTTTTTTCACGAATTATTAAGTGTAACAAGAATGTTATATTTGTGAGTTCTAAGATGTATATATATATATAAAGATCCAGGGCCTGAAATTGAAAAAATTTACTGAATGTAATTTAATATTTAAATCTTGGCATTAAGTATGAATATTAAATTCGATATCATATGTTTTTATGGATGCTTAATATTCACTTAAAATAGCTTTTGAATTTCAGTGTACAGAGTATTATTTTTATTCTTCCTGTGTAGTTCTATTTATTTCACTGTAGAGAAATAAATTTACAAGTTTTAAACAGAATACAGGTCTAATTTCGATTAAGTTGATTTAAATATAGCAGGATAAACAGGGACCAAATTATGCTGGATAGTTCCCGCAGATAAGAATTCTGTTTGAGCCCTCAACTTTTTATCTCTCTTTTTATCCTCCTTAGAAAGTTAGGTATATATTTTGCATAAAAAAGTCTTATAATAAAAGTATTTATTAAGATTTAAAATACAAAATGCAGTATGTCCACGGTTTTGATAGAATCCATAGTAGATAAATGCCAACGAATTGTTATTCATACAACTGATTAACAATATATTAAATAATGCGAATTAATATAAATCGCATTTATATTTTCACAGAATATGTATACTAACTTTTTATCGATGTTGTGAATGAACAGAATCACAGATTATTCTGGAATGTATAATTTGACGAAAAAGTTGTGACCACGAACGAATTGATGGATGGTTGGGATATTATTTTTAAACATATAATAAAAATAAATTATTACATAAAGATTAATTTACAACATAAAACAATAATGCAAAACCAAAAAAGGATCGAATTACTAGGCTTATTTTCCATTAATAAAAATTATTGTCGTTAAACTATACTGCAGATGAAGAATAAAGAGTAGAATAATGCCGAGGAAGAAAGGCAAAGAGCGGAGAAACGTAATAGAAGATTTAGGGCCCAGATAGAAAACAAATTTTTACGTTAAGAAATAGTTTAAAACGCAACACAGTAACCCATTCATCCTCTTAAACGCCATCGTTTAGGATTGTACTTTACAGGGATAGATGGAGAACAGTATTCTCCCTGTTCCGTCCTGTATCGCCCTGTTGATGACGGATTCCTTTTCAGGCCAGTGAAAAGTGAAATTCCAAAGACGGCGGTTAATAATTTTGTGAAATAAATTTTGTCCTATAAAAGAAATGTTCCCGATTGAGATCAGTTTTAATAGCTGAGGGTTACGAATTCCATTTTAAGCAGCAGGTAGGATATCTCCTGACAAATATTTAAAAAATTAATAAATAAAAGAAAATTATGAGTTAGAATATTTTGAGTTCAGTCCTACTGCTGTGAGGAGAATGCAGAGCGACTCTGTTACTCGGTGGAGGTAACTCTACCATTACCAAATTAAGATTTTTCTCCAACTACCTCCTGATGACTACGTTCAAGAATTAATGTATATCGAATGGTTTAAGAACTCGATTCCAAGCAAAATTTGCACTTTAGATTAGATATTTTTAATGGACGAAACGTAGTTATTATTTAATAGTTAATTAAAAGAAAGTCCTGGTGACACAATCACATTAAGATTAAAATAAAACTATTCCTCCTTGGAATAATTAAAACTAAAATGTCAAAATAACGTAAGAAAGTCTTAGTAAGTAGTAAAATGTTAATAGGTAGTAAAAACTATTGGACTTGAGATACTTAAAACCCGTATTATACTGTTGAACCTTCTCTACATCCACAAAAAAAACACAAAACAAATTATAATGTGTGGTTTCAAGGAGAAGAATAATCAGATAGGCCTAGCTATTTTTTATGCCGTTTTAAATGCTGAAACCTAGAAGGAAATTATCTGCCTTAAGGATTTTAGTTATATGATTGGCTCTACTACAAAGATCCGGAATGAAAAATTGATTTTTTATGATTTTGACTTCCAAAAACTTGGACATGGTATGACTTCTTTCCAACATTTTACACGCACATACACACACACACATATATATATATATATATATAAATGTTCTTGTAATTTAAAAATATCTGTAAGTTTTTAAAATATATTACTTGAATTAAAAATGGGGCCACTTTTAAAATTATTATTTGTTATACCAAGGTAACATCAGTGTGAATAGTTCTTAACGCTTAGATACGTTACAAAACTTAACAGTTTAATTTGACAAACGCAAGAGGACCATCAATTTCTTTATTAGGAAAATTAAGTTACTATTACCTAAACCTTCAACACAAACGCCACTCTAAAAATATACAAAAAATCTATAATGATAAACACAACATTAAAAACCTCTCTATTTCACAAATTCTAATTTCTTAGGATCATAATTTGTAGTATTAAATATACTTTATATTATTGCATCATATAATGTATCATGATACATCATGTAGTAGGTTACATATAATAAAACTCTCACTAAAGCGTACACACGTGGAAGCGCTTTCTTACTGTCTCTCTCTCACTTAAAAAAATAATAAGCAGGAAGTTGAGTAGGAAGAAAAGCACATCTTAAATTATGATTAACGAATTATAGCTTTTTGATTTAAAAGTTATATAGGTAAAAATAAAAAAAAAATACGTCGAAAAGTAGCTTTTAGAACGCAGAACTAAACAGAACAGTTGTAATAAGGGTACACTCACCAAAGAAAACAATGCTCTTGGAATAAACATAAATCTGCTCTCTCTAACTGTAAGTTCTTGTTCTTGTTGGAAAAGCAGGACAGAGCTTTAAGCAATGATTTTGATCTAAACAACATAAGTTCAGATTCAGTGTTGAATAAAACACCAAAATAACAGCCATGTTCAGCAACCGTTATTTTAATAAAATATTTATTGATTTGTGACCTGTATTGTTTTGTATAACAATTTTAACAATTAATAATGTCCGTGTATGTGTATAAAGGACCTCTCAGTACACTGAGAGGAAAATGTATACACACAAAATATCGAATTTTGCCAAGAAACTTGAGAAAAATATAAATAAATATAATTTATCGAGCACCATGATTAGAAGCAAATTTTTAGTGATCGAGAAGAAAAATTCAGTCTTATTATTATGTAATTCTTTTCGCTAGTGTTTGACATAAAATAACATTTCTTCTTGTTTTTCTAAATAGATGAAGATTTCTCGTAGTTAGACATTTTATTCTAATCGTCATTAATAGGATAGCCGAGAGCATATTGATTTACAATTATTAAATCACGTTCTGTTTATTTTTGTACTAATTAAAATTGGTTTTTTTTTTTTTTTTTATCAGACCGTAGTTATTTTAATTATTTCTGTAATGTAAGTTATTTTATATTTCGTCGTAATATTTGTAGCTAAGTACAAAAAATGTATTACTTAATTCGTTTCATTCCAGTTATTAATTTTCATGGAATTAAATTTAATTAAATTATATCATCAATTTTTACACTTACTTCATTACAATCAATTAATAGTAGGATTATTGTTATTATACAGCATACTTTTTTTATTGTTATTTTACTGACTGATGTATTTGGATTTAGATATTTATTTAATTTAAAATAAAAATTATCTTTAGCTTGTTTTCTATATTATTTAAAACTATATATAACACATACTTCTGATTATCAAATGATTTGCAATTAAGTTATTGTTACTATTATTATTTTTTAACTAAAGTTGTGTAAGTTCTTGAAAATAATAGGTTTATTTTTGGATTTAGGAAATAATTCATCATATAATGTATCATGATACATCATGTAGTAGGTTACATATAATAAAACTCTCACTAAAGCGTACACACGTGAGAGCGCTTTCTTACTGTCTCTCTCTCTCACTTAAAAAAATAATAAGCAGGAAGTTGAGTAGGAAGAAAAGCACATGTTAAATTATGATTAACGAATTATAGCTTTTTGATTTAAAAGTTATATAGGTAAAAATTAAAAAAAAATACGTTTCTATAGAATGGCTGTTATACATTTTTTACCGATAAACTGGAAATTGACTCACTTTTTAATTTATTTAACTACTGGTAATATTTTTTTAACATATTACTTGCTGAAAATTAAAATGTTTCTTAAAGTACAGTGTTAGTTAATTTTTTTTTTCTTATGTTTTACCGGTGAATATAGATGTTTTTAATTATCGAATAATTTTAAGATGGCTGTTTTTAAGGCAACAATCTAGCAAAGTTGCTATCATCCGCTCCCCAAAATCAAGAGTCTGCACAGGAATATAAAAGCTATGTAAAACTATTAATTTTCATGACGAATAGATCAATATATCCTAATATAAAGTTTTAAACTAAAGGAGTAGCACTGTCAGTGCGTTTTAGGTCATCTTCGGTGTTTTTAGGTTCTTATTTTTTTATTTTACTTTTTCGTCATTGAAGATGAACGTAAAAGAGACTGAACGCTTTATGATATAAACTCAACATTATATTAATTAACGCTAATGAAATTAAATTAAATTTGTTTGGTTTACCATTAAAATATAATAGTTTCACACAAATTAATAGTTACAGTCTATTAATATGAGTAAGCAGTGAACAAGCAATGAGCAGATGAACATATAGTTAATAGCAAACTGTTGTTGGAATAGACAGTTAAAATAAAAGCCGTCTATTTATGATATTTCCATTCTTAAAATAAATTTGGATAAATGTAAGTTTTTGGTTTTAGTAATTATTATTGACATTTTAATATTAACTCATATCATACAGAAATCTCTCGCTTAGTTTTATTAATACTTATCATCAGATAAAATAGAATTGTCACATAATAAACCAGATAATATCAGTAAACTTTATCTAAGATTACTCACAGCCAGTGGATGATTTAAATATTTGACAGCTCAAAATAAAAATTTCCAAGAGCGAAACAAGAAGAAAATTCGTTGATAAGTAGTAAAAACATTACATATTTCAGGACACATGAACAAAGAACATTCAACGGGGACGTGACCCATCAGAGATATATTTTCAAAGTTTACATTAAAACCGTTATTTAGTCCAATCCGAAAAAAAATTCTTCTAAATTACTGATGTGGGTATGATTTAATCCTATTCGTGAGTGATAATACAGAATTTGTCTTTGGGAAAGGAAGTTTTTCCGCCATAGTTCAACACACAAGAGACTGTAGTAAAGCGAAGAAATATGTTATGTATAAATCTGGTATGGTACTTGCCATAATCCGATTTTGACTGGACGTAAGATTGATGGACTCAATGAAAACATCCAGTCTGCGCTCAAACTATACAACGCAGAAATCGAAGCATATCAATTATATTGAAAGTGTTTGAAAAGTCTAACAGTTTCTACAATCGTTTCAGAAGTGTTACTCTTCTTGACAGCCTTGTCAGTTTCGTCTGCATTCTTTGATACATAGCAATTTCAGACATAAAATATGGTGACGTAATCTGCAAGAAGTTCTATGTTTAACTCCCTTTTACAGACTGTCTTTTTGGATTCAAGTCTTTTTGAAAATAATACTGTGGCTGTCAAAGGGCTGTAGAAGGGAATAATTGCTGATAATTAATTATAACACAATTTTTATGCACCTACTTGTCTTTTTCGTAACTGGCAAATTTAAAATTTGATAAATTTTGCATTAATTTTTTTTATTAATTCTGCATTAACTTTTGATAATGCAGATGCTCAAGATACATGAATGGGGCATTCGTGGCAATCTGCCTATACTGCTCAGCATCTACATGAATGACCGTACCTTCCAAGTACGCGTCAACAATGAATATTCATGTGAAAGAATCTTGGAAAATGGCATACCGCAAGGTTCGCCGTTGAGCGGTACCTAGTTTACCATTGCCATTAATAAATTGATATTAGCCATTCCAGTAGAAATCAGCAAAAGCGTCTATGTTGATGATCTGGCAATCGAATATGCCAGCAACAAGACTGCTATGGTGAAGTACAAATTGCAACGAGCGATCAATGCTCTAAATGAAGTTGTAAGGAATAATGGATTCCAATTCTCACCAGAAAAAACGTGCTGTGTACACTTTTGTAGGAAGAGAATTCCTCATCAAAGTCCTGCGTTGACAATTGATGATAATCCAATACAATATAAAGACAGCGTAAGGTATTTAGGACTAGTATTGGATAAATCCCTTACATGGGGATTACATATACAGGACTTGAGTGATAGATGCAAAAGAGCCCTAAACATTATAAAATGTTTATCGAACTTAAATTGGGGCTCAGAAAAAGAGACATTATTGAAATTGTATAAAGCATTGGTTCAATCTAAACTAGACTACGGATGTATCGTATATTCATCCGCTAGAAAGTCGCACTTAAGAAAGTTAGACGTAGTTCATAATAGCGGAGTAAGATACGCAACAGGTGCTTTCCGCACAAGTCCGGCGGCTAGTCTGATGTCTGAAGCCGGAATAATGCCACTACATTATAGAAGAGAGATCCTCTTGTTAAGATATGCAGCAAATATATGGGCTTTCCCTGCTCATATAAATAATAAATTGTTTACGAATCATCCCATGGCTGCATTATACGAACGTCGTGCTACCTATTCCAGACCAGCCGGAATTAGGTACCACGAATTAAGAAATAAATATGAAATTGCCATTCCAGATACATTGGCAATTTCTACTAGAGAAATACCGCCATGGCTCTTGCCAGCGGTTAATTCAAGTTTGGATCTCTATCAAGGAGAAATAAAAAAGAAACCAGCAGTGATCATCCAGCAGGAATTTTTGGCAACTGTCAGTAGTCACGAAGAACATATTAGAATTTATACTGACGGTTCTAAAACCGAACATGGTATTGGATGCTCTTGGTGTTGGATGAAGAAGCCCACTTTTGGAAACTGCCAGATGTCGCCAGTGTCTACATTGCAGAACTAACTGCAATTCAGCAAGCTCTTCGCTACACTGAACACTATTGCGAAGAGAGAGTGCTAATATGTTCCGATTCTTTAAGTGCACTTGTCGCAATTCGGAACAAGAACATTAAGGATGTCCTAATTGCAAACATCCTGGCATTTAGAGCACTGATCGCTCGTTGCAATTTGTATCTCACCATAGCAGTCTTGTTACTGGCATACATAATTGCCAGATCATCAACATAGACGCTTTTGCTGATTTCTGCTGGAATGGCTAATATCAACTTATTAATGGCAATGGTAAACAAGGTACCGCTCAACGGCGAACCCTGCGGTATGCCATTTTCCAAGATTCTTTCACATGAATATTCATTGTTGACGCGTACTTGGAAGGTACGGTCATTCATGTAGTTGCTGAGCAGTATAGGCAGATTGCCACGAATGCCCCATTCATGTATCTGGAGCATTATACCATGACGCCAGGTCATATCGAAAGCCTTCTGAAGATCAAAGAAGACTCCGACACAATGTTTCCTTTTAATAAAGCTGTTATATATAATGTCCTCTAAGCTGATCATTTGATCAGTGGTAGAATGGTATTGCCGAAAACCTGCTTGATACGGTGATATCAGGTTTTCTTTTTCCAAAACCCAGACGAGTCGATTATTAATCATTTTTCCAGTATTTTTCCCATAGCTCACGTCAAAGAAATAGGACAATAGCTATTGGGGTCTGTTAAATTTTTATTTTTCTTTGGTACTGGAACAACATGAGCTTTTGTCCACTGCTACGGGTACGTTCCATCCCGCCAAATTTTATTATAAAGTTCTAATAATCTACGTTTTGCAGTGGTATTCAGCTGCCTGATCATATTATAATGGATTTCATCCGGACCAGCAGCTGTATTACCTGCTTTTTCCAACGCTTTCGCGAATTCTTACATTTTAAATCGTACATTATATGAGTAATAATACTCAGTTCTAAAATTTAGTAGACCTTCGAGTTCTTCTTTTTTGGTTCGAAAACCTTCCTCGTAGTTGGCCGTTCTGTTGGCCTTTTCGAAGTGATTGGATAACAGCTCTGCAATTTCATATGGAGTGTCTTTTATTTCATCTTCATCTTGAAGGCTAGTTATGGGGGCAAAATCATTACGCCCACAAATCGCCTTCACATTCCTCCAAACATCTGATGCAGCAGTAGTTTTGTCAATGGATGACACGTATTGCTGCCAGGATTGTTTTTTCCGGTCTATCATAAGACGTTTTGCATACGCCCTGTATTTCTTTAAGGCAACAAGATTTTCTATACTAGGACGCTTCTTAAAGGTGTTATACGCCCTTTTCATTCTTTTTATAGCTTCACTTATTTCATCGTTCCACCATGGAACGGGTTTCTTGGTAATTTTCTCAGATGCTTTGGGAATATATCTCGATGCCGACTCAATTATTTCATTTGTTATGGCGTCGACATCGTCTCCGATAACTCCAATTTTTTCTGGGAGTATTGTTCTAGCTGTGAAGCTTGTCCAATCTGCCTTATGAAATAACCATCTTTTAGAGATGGGATATGTTTTTCTTGTAACATCAGTTACAATTTGCACCGGGAAATGATCGCTTCCATGCAGACCGTGTATGACATGGAAGCTGTACCTCGGTGCTATCGATCCGTTTATGAGTGCAAGATCTATACAGGACGTCGATCCGTCTCTGGCATTGAAAAAGGTTCCTGATCCGTCGTTTAAAATAATAAGTTCTGAATTCATCAGGAACCCTTCCAGTTCTCTTCCACGGGGATCTACTCGATCCGTTCCCCAAAGAGAATTATGAGCGTTAAAGTCACCCACCAGTAAAACAGGTGGGGGAAGCTCGGAAATTAGTCTTGCTATGTCATCCTTATTCCAATCAAAATTCGGCAAGTATATGCTGCAGACAGTGACCTGAAGCGGACGCTTCATTCTAACGGCAACCGCTTGTAGGTTAGTGTTTAGAACAACCGCTTCGGTGGTAGCTCTAGTCGATGTTAATATAGCTACTCTACCTCTAACTCTTACATTTGGCGGTTGATCTCGCCGAAATATATCGAATCTTGTTAATTTAAAATTTTCATTTCGGCGGAAATGCGTTTCTTGCAGACATATACAAATCGGGTCTACATCATGTACCAAGCGTTGGAGCTCATGGATGTTTGAAAAACATCCATTGATGTTCCATTGTACAATCGACTCGCTAATTTTTAATTCAATTAGTGTCTGGGTTTGCCTTTCGGCCATCCTTTTTTTCTCTTCTTCTCCATTATGCGAACGGCATCAAGTTCGCGGAGAACGTCGTCGCCGGTTTAGCTTCCGGCCTCCCAATCGGAGACCAACGAAGCCGCCGACGACGACGGGCATGGATGGGCGCTGGTTTCAGGCGCCGATTTAGAGGCGGCAACCTGGCCGCTCCCCGACACGGGGGTCGCACCGGTCACCGCCTGTCGAAGGGGGGCACTCGTCCCCCCTGTGAAATTTTTTGTGGCCTCTGAGGCTTAGAGGCCACTTCAGTTGCAGGAGGCTTGGGAGCCTCCATAACAGACTCTGTAGCTGTCACTTTCTTATCTTCAACTAAAATCTCACTAAGACGGACTTGGATTTCAGGTTTAGTGTCCGTTTTCTTCTTGTACTGGAGCGACTTTCTGTTTTGGAGATATGTCTTCAGGAGGCTGTACAATTATTCTTGGCTTAACATGTTCTTTAGTGCTGAGAGGCCATTCATTTTGTTTTCAATTATCCACTCAATTAAGCCAGCCAAGGTAGGTGCGAGTTTGTTGATGATTGCACTCTCATGAACAGCAACTGGAGCAGGAGCAGGAACAGCAGCCGCAGCCTGAGCATAGGTTGTTGTTGCTCTAGGTCTGCGGGCGTTTACGATCATTTTTGCTTCAAAGTAAAAAAGATTTTTGCAGGGTTTTTACTTCCTGCACAGCTACTTCGTCTTTGTAAACAGGACAGTTCCTGGATCTACAGGAATGCTGTCCTCTGCAGTTTATACAGGTAGGAGGCTCCTTACACGGCTCTCCTTCATGAACTTCATCACCGCACACGCATATTTGCGGCCTCTCACACCTAACAGCGGTGTGTCCAAAGGGTTGGCATTTAAAGCATCGCATTGGTTGCGGGACAAATGCCCGCACATCCTACCGATGTATGCCCGCTCTTATCTTCTCCGACAAAGTAGGCCGGTTAAATGTAAGAACATGGGATGCTGAAGGTAGGACTTCGCCATTCCTTCTCATGTTCAACCTCTGACATTCTAATACTCCTTGCGGCGCTAATTCTTCTACAATTTCCTGCTCCGTACAGTTAAGAAGATCCCGACAGACCACAACACCCTTTGAGGTGTTGAACATCCCGTTGGGATAAACACGTACAGCTAGTTCTCTAATTTTTTTAAGACCTAGGATCTTCTGTGACTGTATATCATTTACAGTCTCTACATGAAGTCCTGTGAAAGTTTTCCTAATTTCCTTAACAGGGCCTCCAGCACATTTTGTTATTTCTCGAGCGATGAGGAATGGCCTCACCTTCGAGAAATTTCCGTCTTCTTTTGTAACAACTAAGTATTTTGGCTTTGGAACGTTGCTTTTGAAGAAAGCTTTTTGCAAGCTTTTCCTAGCCTCAACTTCAATTTTACGAGATTCCGCGCTCTTTCTCCGTTTTGCCTCAGGCGAAACGGCTGGTTCTAGACGAGGGTGTTTCCGTGAACCCTCTGCCACGTTTGGTTGTTCAGTTTGCATGAACAGTTGATCCCTGCTGTAGTAAGGCTAGCCGCCGGGGTACACCCCCACTCCAGGGCTACCAACCCTGGAGGTTCGTTCCGGTACTCCGGTGGAACCGGCATATGTCCTGTTAGAGAGCGGATGCGCAGTCTCTGCACTGACTCCAGGCCCTTACACACCGAAGCTTTCAGGGCTCCCATGCTCCGAACATGGGCACCTTAACTACATGCTTGCCATCGCGGGGGGCATGTGGACGACGAAAGGTCTCCGTTACACCTTCAACTAACTTTGACCGTGGCCGCCACATCACCAGCTCTAAAGGCGGTATTAATCCGTTTCCATAATCGTTAAGAATTTCGTATCTGCAGGTGGCCGCAAAGTCCAGTCCTGTAATTCGGCCTATAGATGAAAATCGGCCGAAAAAAGCATATCCGAGAAACAACACTCGGAAACCCGTTAGCCAGCTATATGTACTTGTACTTGTAATGTACTTGAAATTTTGTTATTATTCATTTTAGAGCTTTTGCGTATTGCTGCATGTGGAATACAATGCAGCTCTTGCAACAGCACTTATTTTATTCATAATTCTTTTGGATGGTTATATTTTTGTTATTTTCTGCTTAATGATATTCTTTTCCCTTCAGGTTTTATTTTTTTGTTGTTTTTCAAATCTTAGAAGCAAAATACACTTTATTCTACAATTTAAAAAAAAACTATCTTTTCAATTCTTAGATTTATATTTGATACTATCTGATTTATATTTGATTCTATCTAATTTCTTTCTTTCGTGAAAGGTCTCCATGATTGTAGACTGATTTTTGTTCATTACTTTACTTCATACATCACTTGTAATAATAGCACGACTACCTAAATTACAACATTTTAATGTTTCTGGTGTAATATCCCTACAAATTAATGTTTTCCAATTCTTCAAGGTTCTTCATTCTCTAATTTTTTCTACAATTAAATAATTGATTTTACTCCAAACAGCATTTCTCATTGTAATTTCTTCTTTCTTAACTTTCAAATAGAATTTCTCTCCTAGCAATAAATATATGCAATTCACAATTTCTTCTAACTTATTTTCCATTTCTACCTAAATGACAGTGTCACCAACAACCGTTTTCAGTTTTATTTTTTTCTCCTTCAACACTTAATCAGATTTGAAAATTGTTCTTCAGTTCTTGTATTGCTCATTTTTACACAAATTAAAAGCAACTAAAACGATTTATTTTTTAGTTGCCTTAATCAGACCTTGTTTTTCTTCATTTTCTGTTTATTGATGTGTCATGCTATTTGATTTTTTTACAGGTTGTACTTAATCATTCTTTCCCTATATTTCGATTACATTTTATTAACATTTTCAAAATAGTCCTCTTAATTATTAAATGCCTGTCCCCAGATCAAAAACTGCTTAGGAGGCTTTATTCTTAAGAGTAATTTGCCTTTCTGAAATTAATTTGAGACTAGAATTGTCTCTCTTGTGCCCAAGCTCTCTTTGAAATTGAACTGGCTTAACTGTACACCTTCCACCGATGTTCTTTAAAGCTTTAACTTATCTTAAAGAGTGTTTTTGACTAAAAATTGTTTGACTTTTTGAATTTTCAATTTGCTTGCTCAGTAGTTTTTGTATATGTCTACGTCTGATTTTCTTTTTTATGGTAAAACTGATGTTAGATTTTTGTGAGGTACTTTTCAAGTTACATAAATTCTAAATGTAATTTAAATGCTCTTTTAATCCTACTTCTCCAAGACAAAACAGTAATTTCAGAATTATCTATATAATCTATATTAAAATGATTACGTTTGTATCAGATGATAAAATTTTATCACAGATTTTCCCTGAAAGGGTTTTTTCAGATGCTATTTCATAAAACCTGTGTATCTTTACAGTTAGGTTCTAACATTATTCTTTTATTGAATAACATTATTTTTATTTTTCCCTAATAAGTTACAAGTACGGGATATAAGTAGAGAAGTGAATATATAAATATCTGATTGTAAACAAATGTCAAAAAAATTATTCCAAACTGTTGAATAAAATAAGTCGTTAATGATTACAAATGCAATAACAAAAATATATGTAAAATGTTATTTGGTAATAATACAGCAGGTTAAATCAAAAGTATATATGTACATAAGTGCTATTTTAAGTACATAAGTTGGTATGAATATAATATTTTTAATAGGAATAACTGGATATAATTACAAATAAATAATTTTGAGTGAAGGGGCGTTCTTCCGTTTGAGCATCCCATGGGTGAAATTAATAGATGAGTGGTTGGGGATGGAAAAGAAATAAGTGCGAATGTTTGAAAAGTTGCTAATGACAAGCAGCGTAGGGGTGAGATTTGCATAGACAATAGACTTGAACAAAGATATACTTCTCGTATAATATCGTCGCTAAATCCTCCCGCCGTTCTGCTCATTTCTTTATCCACACCTCTACACCTCTATTCTTCTGTAGTAATATAAACCTCACGCATATTTTCTTACAGTACCAATGTTTCATTGTATTTATAGTATTGTAACCTTTGAAACAATGGTTTTGTATTTAATTTCAGGAAAACATGCAAAATTAAGTGAGAATGGGGTAAAAAAAAATCAAAAAATTATTTGTTTATAATAATACTTTTATATTCAGTAAAATATTAAATATAACTTTTGAAGAAAATTATAAAATTCTAGTTTTTAAAATTCCAACCTCTTTATTCAACAGTAATTCAAATCAAAAACTTACTATGTTTAGGAAATATTAGTTTAATCACATTAATGACCACTTTTTTTTGTAGGTAAACCTTACCTTACCTTACCTTATCTTACTTTTACCTTACTGTTAGATACAGTAAGGTACAAGTAAGATACATTACATTTTAAGAATTTTTTTTTTTAACTGTTCTCTATTTTAATTCAGAGAAGGAAAAAAGGAAAAGATGTGCTAATCATTCTAAAATCAGCATTTTCAATATTGATGATTAAAAGTCATTTAACAAAGTTAAGTTTAATAAAATGTTTTGTTGAGCTCTAATACTAATATAGGAATAATAGAACTAGATTTTTAATTAGATTTAAATTCCAAAAATTAATATATTTTAGCATGATTATACACTAAGAAACAAAATACACTTACAACATTAACAAATCAAAGAGAGTTATTTTACCTTGTTTCAAATAATGACTTTTAAAATTATGTAAGTTTGAATATTTGTTTTTTTTTTTTGTTTATGACTGATATTTATGCATTGCAAAATTAACTAAACAGAGAAATGAACTTTTCTTTAAATAACATAGTTAAAAATTAATATTAGCTGGAGGAGCTGCTGGGTGGGGTTCATACCAAACAAGTATAGGTCAAGTGCCGGCCTCCGTAGCGGGAGTGGTATGTTGACGGCGTCACACATGCCACTTCCGCGCTGCGTGTCAAGCTCTGAATTTATTAGAAAACGACCAACAGTGGGATATATGTATTAATGACGCGTGCAACACTGCACATTCAAACTAAATTCGCGCATTATTCGCAATTATATTGACCGCTTGTTTCCCTTATCTCCCACAGAGTTATGGGAAAGATATCGATCGCATATGGCTGAGGATATTTTGCATAGAGTACGCCTAGAAAATGCCAATATGACCATGGAATTTACAGAAGTCATTTACAACGAAGGATTGATAAATATTGAAGACACGTGCTTAGCTATTGCAAATAAAGTTCTTAGTCAATTGGGAATGCCGCACACACCCGAGCTGCGATTGCTTCATTTGATGTGGATTTACGCCGTGAACAGAGTTACAACATTGGTGATCTTCAGTCATCTGTCCAATCAAACATTCCCAAACTAACGTGTGAACAGGAAGGCATTTATGATCGCATAATGCAAATGATAAATGACGGAGTTGGGGGACCTCCTTCTTGGATGCGCCAGGAGGAACTGGGAAAACATTCCTCATTAGATTGATTTTAGCAACGGTTCGATCAAAAAATGACACAGCCTTAGCTCTTGCTTGTCTGGAATAGCTGCGACATTGTTACCAGGTGGAAGGACTGCGCATTCAGTTCTGAAGTTGCCATTAAACATGCAAATCATCGAGACTCCCACGTGCAATATTTCCAAAGCATCCGGTATGGGAAAAGTATTACAAAAATGTAAACTCATTGTTTGGGATGAATGCACGATGGCACATAAAAAATCGCTTGAAGCCCTTGATCGATCGTTACGAAAATTGCGTGGAAACGTTCAACCATTCGGGAATGCTTTGATATTGCTCGCAGGAGATTTTAGGCAAACATTATCTGTAATTTCTCGATCGACACCAGCAGACGAAATAAATGCTTGCCTGAAATATTCAACACTGTGGCGACAAGTACGTACACTGCAGTTGACTACGAATATGCGTGTCCAGTTGCATAATGATCCATCAGCTGAGGTATTTTCACGACAATTACTGGACATTGGAAACGGACAGCTGCCAGTCGATGAGACGTCTAGACGAATATCATTTCCTGATAATTTTTGTAATTTAGTAACATGGAAAGAAGAACTGATCAAAAAAGTATTTCCTGATATTCAAATTAATCATAGAAATCACGATTGGCTCAGTGAACGAGCTATCCTTGCTGCAAAGAATAAAGATGTCTATCAACTTAATAATTTTATTCAATCCAGCATTCAAAGTGAGGAAATTACATATAAGTCGATAGACATCGTTGTGGAAGCAGATGAAGTAGTTAATTATCCAATGGAATTTTTAAATTCACTTGATCTTCCAGGGATGCCACCACACATATTAAAATTAAAAATAGGTGTGCCAATTATCCTGTTGCGGCATATTAATCAGCCAAAAATCTGCAACGGCACGCGACTTGCAGTTAAGAAATTGATGAATAACGTAGTGGAAGCAATGATTTTAACGGGGCCTTATAAAGGTGAAGATGTCCTGATTCCTCGAATAGGATTCGATTGGCATTTGCAATCACAGTCAATAAAGCTCAAGGTCAGTCTTTAAAATTGTGTGGTTTAGACTTAGATGCGGATTGCTTCTCACATGGACAACTGTATGTTGCGTGTTCCCGAGTCGGCAAACCAGATAGCCTTTATATCTACGCAGACAGTGGAAAAACAACAAAATATTGTATATCCACAAGTACTGCAAAATTAAACTTCTATGAAAAGTATGCTTTGTTTTGTTTCTCATTTCTCATCCATGCAACCACAATGTGCCACGAGGGTACAGCTAGTATATATATATATATATATATATATAAATAAGGAAATTACATTTTATGTGAATGGTATTTTTGTACTCCTCAAACCTCAAAAAGTAAAAAAAATTCAATTTCGCCCTCCAATCTTACCATGCGACCGAAAGTAATTCCGTACTTATCTTCAAAAAGTCGGTAAAAAAATAGTCCTTTTTTGAATGAGCTAGCTACGTTTTTCTGTGTGAGATAAATATATCTGGCTGATTTTTTCTTATGTTTTGGATCTCTCACGAAAGTTTGTTTTCAAGGAATTAAACTAATATTTAAGAAGCTGTTAAGCGAGTATGAAGAAAACTCAAATTTATATAATTAACATTACTTAAAAATTCAAGAAAGTTGTATTGTTTCTGTAAAAGAAAAAAAATGTCATTTAGTTTTATATAAATTAAGGAGATTTTTATTTTAAATTGTTAGATCATTTACTAAAAGAGAGATATGATAAATTAATTTCAGTAGTCCGAATGAAATATTATGATGTGTAACCAAAGTAATTCTGCTTGATTAATAGAAGTTTTGTTTTGCTTTGAAAATTTACTTTCTAGGAATAAATGACCTTTTTTATGTAGTACAGAAAATTCTAAGTGAAGAAAAGGTCGTGGGACGTGAAACTGGATCACTAACTGAAAATATTGATGTAGCTTATGTTGAACGTTTCGGCTAATTACCAGTCGCCATCTGTATATGGCCGACGTCTATATGGCGACCGACAATACCGATCTCCATTTTGTATAAAGGCAAAGTAACAAATATTAGATTTCTTCTTTCATTACATGAGACCTACCAAATTAGGTATTACTTGATTGGGGTTACCGTTTAACAATGTTTGTTTTATCTGTTAGGAAACAGGGGTGAGGAATGATTTTCGCGGTTAATTCAAAAGACACCAGCCACCATTATGTAATCACAATCTCTATTGTTGATGATTTAAAGATTTTTTTTTGTTCTGTAACACACTTGATATTAACTATTTAATGTGTCGCATTACTCAATTTCAAAAATAGGTTAATGCGATTTTTTTTATATCTAATGTTACATACATTCAATTCATTAATGTACGTAAATACATTCATCTGTAAAAACCATCTTGTAACGGTGTTTTTTCAATAGGTTTTTCACTTTATAAGCCCTTCTGTAAGTTAATTCTCACGCTAGAAATCTTATTATTCCATAAATGCACTATGAGCCCAGTTACATTCGAAGTCGGTGTCATTATTTGGTTAACGTATCTGAGGTAGTGCCATTTATCGTGTAATTTGTACGGGTGAGCATTTTAAGATCTCTATGTAATAGTATGAAATATTTACTCGGTACTTTATGCGGCCTAGTTTTATTGTGAAGCATAACCCTACTATCCAGGTTTATTTAGGTAGAAATAAATAACAAGATGAAATACATTAAATTTACTACTGCGTTTTTACGAATACATTCCGTTAAAATATTTTTTGTTATTTATCGTAAGTAAAAAAACGTCACCCACGTAGATTTATGATTTTCTTTCTGTTTATATTTTAAGGTTACTAAAAATTCTTTTTTGTCACAAGTAAAATTTATGAACCTAACTGACCTGGCCCGGAGAGGGAAATTGTGAAAAATAGTTAGAAGATATTCAAAGTTCAAAACATCTCAGCGAATTTTAAACGAATAAAATTTGATTGCATTTTCTTATGTCCTGTTATTATTTTTTTTTGCGTACGTTATTGTAAATATTCGTATGATCCGATTTTAAGCAATTTTGTGGCTGAATAAGTCCGATATAATTATATCAATTACTAGAATACATTCGGTAGAAATCTAATATAATAATAATCTATTTTCTATAGTTTATTAATTTAATTTATCGAGGGTAAATAGAAATACCGGTATAATTCGTTTAGTATTATAAAATAATTTATTATATTTTTAAATACATTTACAGAAAATCATTACTTAAAAGGTAATATACGTTACAATTTGTTACGAAGTAACCGTAGATAGTTTAGAAAGAAAAACTTTATAATCTTTCATTTCGCTGTGGATGAAAAAGGCTTACAAAAACAGAGAATTGTGGCTTAACAAACCCTCTGCTAGTAAGAATACAAAAGAATTCTTCTTTCTGGTATCAGTCTCTATTATTGCTCCCCTTTATTCTTTTAAAAATTTCATAACTGTTGCAACTAATGTGTATTAGTTTTTCGATTTTTTGCAAAAATGTTTAAAAAAAATAAATATTAATTCTAATTTAAAAAGCTTTGATCGAATAAAATAATATTTAAAAATTAATAAATGCATTTATAATATAATGCCTGGGGTAGATAATCCTCACGTCTGGAACATAACATCTACGTTCCACATCCACGGCGAAAACAACTGTACAGATGTACTATTCATAATCCTGGCTAACGGGGCTCTGAGTGTTTTCCTTCAGAGATGGAATCGTCTTCAGCCTGATTCCACATACAGGCTGTAGTACAAGGACTGGATTTTCAGCCACCTGCAAATATGAAAAAAATTAACGATAAGGATATGGATTCATACCATCTTACCCTCCTAACCAACATTTGGCGATATGGTTAGGAAGGTCAAAGTGACTGCAAGAGTAACAGAGGCCTTTTCGCTGCTCACATGCCCCTGAAAACTTCGGTGTGTAGCGGCTTGGAATCAGTGCAGAGATTGAGCATCCGCTTTCTACCAGAACATATGTACCGAACCGAACCTCCAGGGTTGGTAGCCCTAATGTGGGGGGGGGGGGGGGTGTACCCGGCGCATAGCCTTGCTACAGAAGTGATTGAATATCATACAAATTGAAAAATCGATAAACGTGACAGAGGGTTCACGTAAACACCCGCATCTTGAACCACCTGCTTTGCCTGAAGTAAAACGGAGGAAAAGTTGTGAGACCGCAAGGTTAGAAAAAGAGACGAAAAGTATACAGAGCTCTGTGCAAGCGTACTTTTTGTAAACCAAAATATTTGGTTATTAGTAGAGAAGAAGGTCATTTTTCAAAGAAAAGTCCTTTTCTTATCGCTCGGAAGATAATTAATTGTGCTGGAGGATCAGTAAAGGAAATCCGTAAAATCTACAACGGAATTCATGTAGAGAGAGTTAATGTCAAACAGTCACAGAAGACCCTTGAGCTAAAGAAGATAGATGAGTTTGCTGTACGAGTTGGTCCTCACAACACCCTCAATATCTCAAAGGATGTTATGGTTTGTCGGGATCTACTCAATTGTACGGAGCAGGAGATAGTAGAACAGTTGACACCTCAAGGAGTTATTTAATGCCAAAGTCTGAACATGAGAAGGAACGCCGAAGTTCTTCCGTCTCTCTCTCATGTCTTTACTTTCAATAAACCAACAACCAACCTTGCCGGAGAAAGTCCGTGCAGGAAGACTGCACGCACTTTCACAGGAAGTCTGCATAACCACAGACTGGATAAACAGGATTTTGTGCTGCAACCAATGAGTTGTTTCAGGTGTAAACGTGTTGGCCACACCGCTGCTCGGGGCAAAAGGCCACAATTATGTATGTGTAGTGAGGAAATTCATGAAGGAGAACCATGCAAGGATCCTCCTTGTGAAAATTGCAATGGACAGCAAATTGCAGTAGATCAAGAAACTGTCCTGCCTACAAAGACGAGAGGGCTGTGCAGGAAGTCAAATCCGTGCAGAAGGTCAGCTACTTCGAAGTAAGGAAGATTGTAAGCGCCCAGAAGGCTACAGCAACAAAAACTCGCTCAGGCTGCGGGTGCAGTTCCTACTCCAACTGCTTTTGATACAGATCGGCTTCTAGACAAACTTGCGTCCACTTTGACTACCATGAGTGAAAGAATAATAAAAAATAGAATGAAGTCACTTACTCATAAAGAATTTATAAAACCTTTGATAAAAATACAGCCTCTAGAGAATAAGTTGATAATGAGCAAAAGCACATCAGACCAGAAGAAGACAGCTGCTAGACCAGAGGTTCCAGTGATTCTTCACAACATTTTGGATGATGGTGCGAGAAAGGTGGTTACTTCGGAGTTTTCTATTTAAGCTCCCAAGCCTTCTAAAACTGAGGTGGTCTCCGAACCACAGAGACCACCAACAACCACACACGGGGGACCCTGATTACCTTCTGCCTAAGGCAGTGACTGAAGAGACTCCTGTTTCGGGGGTCTACCAGGTTCCCACCTCTCGGCGCCTAAACCAAGCACCGATCCATGTCGTCTGCGGCTTCGATGGTTTCCTATTCGGAAGCCGGTAGCTACACTGGCGACGATGTACTTACCGAACACGAAGCTGTTCAAAAAATGGAAAAGTAGAGGATAAAAGAATGTCCGAAAGGTAAACTTAGAGATTATTAATCTCTAGTAAAAAATTAATCTAAAAATTAGCGAGTCGATTCTTCAGTGGAACATCAATGGATATTTGTCAAACATCCACAAGCTCCAACGCTTGATACATCATATAAACCCAATTTGTATATACTTGCAACAAACACATTTCTGCCGAGATGAAAACTTCCAACTAAAAATACAATATGTTATGGCGTGATCAACCGTCAAGTAAAAGAGTTAACGTGGAGTAGTTATATTAACATCGACTAGAGCTACCACTGAAGCGGTTGAAATAAACAAAAATATGCAAGTGGTTGCAAACAAAATGAAGCATCCGCTGCAGTTCACTTTACTATCTGCAACATATACTTGTCAAATTTTGATTGGAAGGAGTATGACATAGCACGATTAATTGCTCAGCTACTCCACCCATACTACTGGTGGATGACTTCAATGCACATAATTATCTTTCGGGATAATTGGAAAAATTCGTACTAAATTCTGATTTCATTATCTTAAAGATGGTCCAGGAACTTTTTTCAATGCCAGAGAAAGATCGACATCATGCATAGATGTCGCACTTATGTGGATTGGTAGCACCGGGGTATCCTTTCCATGATTAGGAGGATCTAAATGGAAGCGATCAATTTCCGGTGCAAATTGTAACTGACGTTAGAAGAAAAATATATCCTATCTCCAGAAGATGGCTGTCTGATAAGGCAGACTGGACGAGATTCACAGCCTGGATAATACTCACCGTAAGACTAGAGTTATCGAAGCCGATGTCGGCACTATAAGTAATGGCATATTTGACACGGCATCAAGATATATTCCCAAAATATCTGGGAAACTCAATAAGCGACCATACCGGTCGTTTCTTATTTCGGTCACTTTTTTTATCGTTCCACCACGGAACAATGAAATAAGTGAAGCTATTCAAAGAAAGAAAAAGCGTATAACGCTTTTAAGAAAGTCCAACATTAGAAAACCTAATCTCCTTTGGAAAATACAGAGTGTATGCAAAAGACTTATGATAGATTCTAAAAAACGATGCTGGCAGCAAAACGTGTCATCAATTAACAAAAATACGACTGCGTGAGATTTTTGGAAGAATGTGATGGCTATTGGTGGGTGTTCAAACTTTACTCCCATAACTTGCCTTCAATAGGAAGATGAAGCTAGATGTACACCAAATGGAATTGCAGTGCTACTAGCCAATCGTTTTGAAGAAACAAGAAACTCGGCTAACTATGATGAATATCTCAGAACGCAAAAATAAAGAAATCAAATTACACAACCGAAATTAATTATTCATATAATGTACTATTCAAAATAGAAGAACCTGTGAAAGCGTTGGAGAAAGCCGGCAACACAGCTGTTTGTCCAGATGAAATTCATTATGTCATGATCAGGCAGCTGAATATCACTGTAAAACGTATATTGTTAGAACTCAATAATAAGATTTGGCGGATGGAACAAACCCACAGCAGTGGAAAAATACACATTTAGTTCCAGTGCCAAAGGAAAATAAAAATCTAACTGATCCCAATAGTTACCGTCCTATTTGTTTAACATGCACTATGGAAAAAAAAATTGAAAAATGATAAATAATCGACTTTTTTGGATTTTAGAAAAAAAATCTTTTATCCTCACATCAAGTAGGTTTTCAAAAATACCACTCAACTACGGCAATCTGCCAGTTTTACTCAGCAACTATATGAACGACCGTACTTTGCAAGTACGCGTTAATAATGAATATTGATCATCCTAACCCTGTAGGGAAGACACCCGCCTTGTGACGCTTCCGGCCGCCACCCCCCCCCCTCCAGATCATAGCCCTGATGGGTTTTAACGGGAGTCGTCTTTTGCCCTCTAACTTTTTAATCTCATAGTAGTAAGTCAGGCCTTGTTAGGATGCCACTGATGTAAATAATGTCTTGGTAGATATTTATACATCAGAGATTTAAAAACTCAGCGTTTGCCTTAGCTGCAGGCCTCATCCGGACATGTTGAATATCCTACATCGTTTTCCCTCTGAACTAGCTAACCGAGTTCGCGGAAGGACGAACCCCGCGCCTAGTTCTAGATTTTACTCAGCCAATTCGTGTGTAAATGTTCCATAAATTCGAGGCAATTGAATGATAACATATCTCAAAAATATGGTTCGCAACAACAAAATTTGTTCCTAGTTTCCTTACTGAACTCAACTTCAGTCCATACACCTGACTTGATTTCATTATGAACTCCGGTCTGGTCTACCAGGGAGAGGTGGGCAGACCTCCTTCCTACTCCCACTCAGCTCCATCGCAGAGACCCGCGTGACATTTACTTTCACTTATTACCATTGTCGAGATGTCGCTACACCTCACGGCTGCATGGGAATCCATGCCTTCGGCAGTGCAGTCGCCATCCCGCCGACAGTGATGATTGCTAGTTCATAATCTGCCCTCGTCAAAACGACGCTACACGTCACAGCGGCATGGTTACCAATACCTTGGGCAGTGTAGTCATCGATCCGCCTACAGCTAACAGCTCAACAATAATCACCATTAATTTACTGACTAACGGGACTCGATGTCAACACACCTGCTCCGGCCAATCAACTGTCCAGGTAATCCCTAGCCAGCTGGGGTGCTACTCAACTTATACCCCTTCAATCGTTCTACTAAGGCGATGAAACGGAGGAAACCAGCCTTGATAGTCCATTCTCCGCGAGTCTTCCAGCTAACTCGCAGATCAAGTAAGGAATTTACTCTCACGAGATCACTAACAAGTCTGGTACGTTCAGCCTCGTACCGGACAACATAAACAACATGGTCCGAGTGTCGTCGACCCTAAGTCTGGGAACAAGCCCGAATCAGTCAAACCAAATCTAGCCAAACTACTCCTAAAAGCACCTGCATGTCCTGAAAGGAATTGAATTATGTGCCGATTGGGAGAAACCAACCTAATTGCTTGCAGCTCGCTAACATTTGGAAATGTACTATGTGCGTGTCGACCAGTAGAAGAATCGTTCGATATTACTTGCAAAGAGTCTAAACCTTGGTCTTCAGTTACTCGCATATGCCCAGAAGTAAGAAGGCCTTTTTTCTTAGAAACATACCTGTGGCTAAGTTCCGTAGCTAAAGTGTCAATGGGTTTTATGCCAGCGATCACAGAGACTACCTCTTTAGACACAGTTTTGTAGCCTCCGACAACAGCTAAAAACTGAAGACGCTGGGATCGGAATAAAATGTCCCCATAACATTGGAATTGTAAACGATGAGGCCAGAAGGGCGCAGTGTACAACATTATGGCCTCGCAGACACCTTTGTAAAGAGTACGCATGATACACTAACTACGCACACTAAAGAAGGCATCTATAGCCTTCCTTGCTACAAACTAAAGGTGCCCCTGAATTGAAGCCTGTCATCAAGGATGACACCCAGATATTTCTGAACGGTGGCATACTTTATCGGAAGGCCTTCCATCATGACCTGTGAGTGGCGGGTCATGGATAGAAGGCCTTTAAGAAAAATCATATTGGTTTTCTCCTCACTGAAAACCATCTTATGCTGAAGACTCCACAACCTTAGTACCTTGCACGCCTGTGTCGCTCTGTTTTATATCTCAGCACGCGAGTTACCTTCGACCAGCAGCAACCCACCGTCGGTATAAGCCACGATGCGGCAGCCAATGGGCATCCACAACCGCATTAGAGAGTCAAACTCAACGACCAAGACGAGTGGACCTAGAACACTGCCATGTGGATAACAATTTGACAGGATCTTTACTACTCACGAGCTGCCAACATTAACGACTACGGTTCTGTCGCTAAAATAGCTTGAGAGAGTCTTAATATTATTTTGCGTGCAACCACGCTGCTACAAATGAAACAAGGTACAGGACCATCACAAGTTATTGGGGACTCCGGATATGTCTTAAAAGACGTTGAGTACATATTGCACTCGCTGGTCGAAGCTAAATTCATTACACTAAGAATAGCGTCCGTCCTCTGTGCCCTTGCCCGGCAAAAACCATGTTGGTCGTCCATCAGCATATGGTTAGAAGTTAACCTACTACTGATGCGGAGGGACAAGGCGTTTTCAAAAACCTCTCCTACTACAGGCAAAAGCGTCAATGGCTGGTAAGAAGAACTTACTGTGGGGGCCTTGTCGCCAACTTTGAAAATGTAGTTTCAATTCACCACGTTTCCAACACGCTTGTAAATATCCAGTAAAAAGCATCTTATTAAAACCCCTAATTGAGGGACCAAGAATCATTGGTAACTTGCGATCAAGGATTTCCATTGTGATACAATCATATCCGGGGGCTTTATTCCTAACCAGGCTACAAATAACTTGGCGGACTTTTGCCTCAGTAATCTCAGAAGACAAATTCTCAGAGGGAAAACCTAAAACTTCCTCTCAAACACGTTGATGATAAGAGGCTTCAACAAACTCAGGGTCATCTGGAAACAGATCGTTCATCAGAAGAGTGAGAACACGATCTTTGTCTATTACAGCTCCATCCTGGGTCGAGAGAGCCGACAGAAGAATTTTTTTTCCTTCTGATGTTCAAGAACTTTATAAACAACACCCCATGGGTCCCTTTTTTCTGTTCTTGTACAAAAGAGTACCACGAATCACGCTTAGAAGACTTTACCTTGTGAAAATACTCGATTCTTTTCCGACGATAGTCCGCAAGCAGCGCTGCACGCCGATCAGGGTCACCCTCGTTCTGTGCGGCTCTCCTAAGACGGCTCACAGCCTGCTTCATAGCGGTGAAGTCTCGAGTCCACCATCCAGCTATTATCATTCGAACCGTACCTCTGATCAGCAGCTTCAACTACCGCAAAAGAAACATTCTCTGCCAAATCATGTAACGGAAGATCGTCTAGTCATCAAGAAAAAACTCGAAGCCAGTCCACAAGAATATTTAAGGTTTGTTTAGCATTTCTTTCGCCACCACCCATTCGGTCGTCTTAAAGCATATGCCCGAATGTCTGTGCCACAAACGGCTACTGAGCCTCAAAACAGTTTAGCGATCAGTGTCCTAAATATCTTCTAGAGCTTACCTAACAGCGGACTAAGCGCGGTGCCATACACCACCCGCTTACGTGTCTCAATCACTCACGTGTCATATATTAACTAAAATGGGTAGACGCACCCCGTCAACTACTAAAAATATATATGACATCCATACATTAAAATTTACTTCTTCTAGACAGCAATTTGCTGCCTCGCCTAGGTTGCTGAATGCGAGGAAGTTCCTGTTCACCATATTAAAGCGCTTGGAGCCTTAATTGGGTTGTAACTATATATATCAATCCATATGTATCTTTAGGGTAGGTTTACACAGCAGAGCGGTATTTTCCCTTACGTAAACTTCTCATGTCGGTTGAACAAAGCAACCGCATCAAGGAACACCCACACGGTCCGACAATGCGGCTCTCGCCACATTGATTTGCCGCTTGTGAGTGACCAATTTTCTCCTTGACCTCTAAGTTCCAGGATGGCTCGGTCTCTGCCCCCCCCCCTTCAAGAGCAGGGCAGTCAAATATCAGCTGTTTATTTGACTGAACCTCTTCGTAGACGCACAGATCATCAGCTGCCAACATTTGAAAATACACCAAACAATAGAAAGAGATATTGGTTTAAATTAACATGGTTGTTGAGCATCCGGGCACCCGTTTCCCTTAAAAAGAAGCTCGAGGTATACCATCCCCGCAGATCCTGCATAAACTTATACAAGGATCTTTCCTTACTTGTGATGGTCCATTCCAGCTGCCATGCTTCCATCGCGAGGGTCTGTAGCTTCTTCCGCAGGGGGGAGATGGGCAACTGAACGAAATTTTAATTAGGTGCATTATGATCACCCTTCCGCTCCAGCAGTGGCCCACCTCGAAACCGCATCCCAAATACCTCGGTCTCCCGGCCTCTTCGCTCTACATGGCTGCTCAAACTTTCACCACAAAATCGATTGGGAGAACCTTTCCTAATGCGGTGTTAGTGTCGTAGGAGTTTGTTTTTTTAAAATACCAGTGCATACTATTAAGGCTCTGCGCTTGGCACTCCTTAAATTTTGAAGAAGTGCTCTATTCGTATCCAACCTATATGAATAACGGAATCCTGCGTGCTTTTCTTAGTGACGGATTTTTCCACAGCCAGATGCACATCTTTAAATAAAGTCGTACGATTAGACATAAAGTCATATACTACGACTGCAGGGCTACGGGAGGATTGAGGCTTTCCAACTCATAGAGGACAGAACTCCAACAAAGGAAGAAATTGCTGCCTCTATGTCTACTAAGATTGCCAAAATATATTTATAGTAATCGCTTTCCATCTCGACAAGAGCATTTAAGATGCAATCTTCGGTGCTAACCCCTTTCATGAAGCCATACTGGCCTCGATTTAGAAAGCAGTTCACTTCAATGCTTTTCCAGGGATGTTCCACAACCAGCGTTTCAAGCAACTTGCCGATTACCTTCAAGAGACTGATGGGTTGATGACTGCCGACCTCACTAGGATCCTTTGATGGTTTTAAGAGCGTCGTAACCAAAGCCACTTTCCAACAAGTCGGGAAGCAGTCTCAGCTAAGGCACCCCGCGAACAGCCTGCCAAGCGGCTCTGTTATGATAGTCAGCAGATGGTAAAATAATCCTTGTCAATTTGATCGATCCCCGGTGACTTTTTCAGTATCATTCGAGAAACCACTCGGTCTATATCTGTGGAATCCACAGCCCGCACGCCAAGGAAACGCTTAGCTTCCTCCCTTACGCTGATCTCTGGTTCATTCTCCGGAGCATCTGGTAACAAAGTATCCAGGAACGTCTGCGGTAAGTCGCCACAGATGTCAAAGTGTGGTCACGACCACCAAACCCGCATCGACCATTGGACACCACATGCAGTGGCGTTGGCCGGTAACAAGATTTTGCGAGCTGTCCGGGGCTGCCCTGTAACTCGCATAGAGTCTTGCCATAACTTGAGTCTAATTTCTTTGATGACATGGACATACTCGTTATGGACGCGCCGGTAAATCCGCAGACGCACGGTGCGCATGTCGTCCATGATAATCCCTATCAGGGGGCGACGCTGGTATCTATTCTTAGCGAACCTAACTCTTGCGGGCAGCACGCTAATGGTAGAGTAACACCACATCTTCTGGGTTTCCTTCTGCGACTAATAGACGGCTCCACGGAAGCAGCGATCATGATGGCTTCAGGCACTCTCCGATCATCGGACTGGCCACTACCTAAGTGTCCGTCCATTAACCGAGGCCGCTGTAGGACCCTACAGGAGCCAATCTTGATGCCCGGCCGAATTACTCAGCCATCAATTCCACTTCCTCTCTGTGCACCATGCGTCATTCCAGCCTCTGCAAGGCAGCTGCACACTCGCGCCGCAATTTGTGCTGATCTGGGCTTCTTCGGTTAGAGCGACCCAAATCTAGAGGTTTTAGATAGCCTTCGTAAACGATCTCATAGATAATAAGTCTATGATCGCTCGTACTGGCCTCAGACCAGGCAGTCCAAGTCCTTGTATTTTGCAGCAAGTCGCCCGTCACCAATTTGACATCGATGTAACTTTTCCCCAGTTCGCAAGAGAAAGTCGGGGGTTGTTCTGACTCGATAAGCAAATAAAGAGGTTCCTGTCTTCTACGAACTGTTCGAGACCAGTGCCTATGAGATCAGTGAGTGGTGATCCTCACGCGGAGGACTTGGCGTTAGTGGTCAGAGCAACCAGCACTCCGATGCCCGGAAGACCGTCCACTATCCTGTCCAACTTTGCCAGCAAGTCATCGATACTTCATCCAAGCTGGAAGTATCCCGACACTAGTACGACATCAAGCGTACCCCTCGTGACTTGCAGGACGGTGAACTGCTCCTCCAACAATTGGGGCATACAAAAGACACCCAATGAATCAGAGCCAATTACGACCGCAGAGAGCGGCCCACCCCTACGAGAATGAATAATATCCACCCCGTGGAAGCCGACCACCCTGCCACCGACCGCGTACGGCTCCTAGCCCAAGATGGTCTTGAGGTTGTACTCCTCAAGGAGCCTCATGGTTTCACAGGTGAACGTCCAGGAATGATGCAGATTCAACTGCTTCAGGCGCAAGCGTTCAACATGATGGAATCTGTTCTCAGAAGCTTCCTCCAATTCAGTCGTCTCCATAAGTTGTGATTTTTGGCTCTTGCTTGTACAATATTGTACGCCCTGCACTGCCTATCCCCGATTCGGTGACCAGCATCACTACCTTTCAGCAAGGTACAGGCGGCTCACTTGATAGCCGCAGACTTGGCAAGGCAGACATATTGTTCCTGTTCCCCGGAAGAGTACAGTGACCACACATCTCCGACTGCGCTCTGCATCGGAGAGAGGTGTGAGCAAAGCCATGACACTTGTACGATCGGGCGACCTCTATATGGTCGACGACCCTACATGAGTTTCACATGAAAAACAGACCTCCACCTGTCGCCAAGACTGCCGGATCTTTGGCCAGGTCTCCAACGCCCAGTGACTCTTTAGGGTTTCCTTCATCCCCAGCTGCCTGACGACCTCAGTTTCTCGAAGGAAATCCTCGACGCAGATATCCAATCTAGGATTTTGCCCATGCACGGCTCTGAGGATTTCGGGCTTCTCCACCCTTGTCACCCTTGTCATATCGTATACGAATATCTGCGGCCTCCGCTCGGCCAGCAACTGAGCCTTCAGCCCGTTCTTGCCAGAACGTCGGCCTCCAGTAGCTTCTGCATCTGTCGCTCACTTATGACTTTCAAGATAACACCGTGGTTCCTTGCTTTAGTTACCTTGGAGACTTGGATTTTTCCCCTCCGTGGGTCTTGGACCTTCTTCAGGGTTAGCTCCATCGCTAGCGACGAGCTTCCAGACCAGGTTTTAGCGGAACAACATTAACGGTAGCCCGTTTAATTTTAGCCGCCGGCTCCTGAACTGGCAGCGGTGGACTAATCCGCTTAGGCGCAGTCGCGGCAGTTACTACGGCGAAAGAGAAAGGCTTTTGAACTTTATCCTCCACCTGCTTAATACACTTGTGGAGCTCACCCAGAGCCTCACCCGTCACCGGCTTGTAGCCCCAGATTACACAAATAGACTTCCACAAATAGATCCACCTATCTGGACACTCGTGAAACGACCGGTCCAAGGCAAGGTTGGTACTTCTTGAGTCCCTCACATTTTAATGCCAGATTTTTGTGCATTCCGCTTCATGATGGCAAAGCACCTTCCCTGTGGAAAACTCCGATATCTCCTTTGCGGAAGACCGGGCCTACTGCGGAGACATGCCGATTGACCTTCACGGCTGGATGGGGTCAACGGCCACCAAATCCTTTGCAAAACCAACCAAGTCTTCCAAGCAAGCTCCCCCGGATCGCTCCATCGCAGCTAAAGCAAAGCACCAACTGGTACGCCAGGCACTACGTCCACAGCCAACAATTTCATTAACAATTTCTTTTCCGAGCAAGGCCACCTATTCTCACGTAACCCCTCTCGAAACATCAAAAGATAAAAGCTCCTAAGTCAGACCACTGGCGAGGTCGGAGGGAAATCGCTTCCCAAACCTGCTAGAGAATCCAGAAAGTTTATTGGCCTCAAGAACTATGAATTGGGGACACCGACACAAAAGAAAACTTCCTTATTTAGCCGACGGTGGCTCTCCTGCAACACATTACGCCGCTGTTCCGTGAAACACTTCGCAGCAGCGCAGGTTGAATAACTACCGCCGATCGTTGAGCAGCTCTGACGACGTGTATGTAGAACACTCTACTTGCAGAGAATCGCCACCGGTAATGCAAATTGCAAGTTTACAGTACGGTGCCAGAGGCCGAGAAGCAATCTTGAACAGGTGGTGGAATTGCTTCTATGACGCGGGGGGGGGGCAATGGGTTAAGTCCTACAGGACAATTTATAGGGGGGTAGTCAACTGATACAGCATCCTGGGGCGACTGATGTTATGCTTACCTGCGGTTCAGTTGCCCCGGGGGTGCTTAAAAAAAGAATTTGGTATTGTGGCATTTTTTCATTTTAATTTTTGCGTTTGATTTATTTATTTTTTTTAGTATCGGGTCCCTTTTCACCTTGTATGTGTTCAAAGTGTCGTTAATATATGTGTGAGTCTAAAGGTTTTCTGTTATTTTGGTGTTTTTTTATAAATAAAATGTAAGGGTCCTTTACACCTTTACATATGACGAACCTGATGGTGATTTTACCCCCTTTTAAAGAATGTGTTGAGGGCTAATGACCTTAGAAGGTCGATGGTCGTATAATACAAAAAAAAAAATTATAAAATAATAATAATAAACTTCCCAGCAAAATTTACACTGAGAACTAAATAAAGACACCTTTAATTTTTTTACTTAGAAAGACAGCTTCGAACAATTTTTTTTTTTAGTCCAATTTTCTTTTAAGTTGGTTTTATTAACTTTAAAAATTATTAATTCGTGAACATTGAGGTACAATAATTTAGTCTATTTTACTTTTTACTTAATCTTGCTAAGTTTCATATTTTTATTCAAAATATGTCAAAAAACAACGATAAAAAGTGTGTGTAAAAAAATTTCCCTCACAAGAAACTCAAAGCAAGAAACTTGCACCTTGATAAAAATAAAAAAGGGATTAAAGATAAACGGAGTAAAAAGATCGTTAAAAAATGCGTGAAAGGATCTTGAGAAATTAAAAAAATATACTTCTTAAAATCCATAGCAATTAGGAATATTTACCTTTACATTCTTTTTAATACGTTTTCAAAACTGTAAATTTGGCTCCCTTGTATGGTATTTAAGGAAGGTTTGTAAAAACAATCATTTCATAAGTATATTCTGAATTGCCTGTATACTTTGTATATTTCATTAAAAAATAATCCTATAAGCAGTTGTAGCAATTAAATAAATGTAAATTTTGTCAAATAAATTACTAGTACATAAACCAGTTTAACGATTTTTGTGTGATTAGGCAGTCGATTTATTTATTCTTAACAGAGTAGAAAATTAATTGGATCAGGGATTCGGTTTTTAAATTATATTTCTTGCTATTATAACAATAAGAATATTCTTGTTCTGGTAACTGTTATTAATATTTGTTACAAATGTTGTTATTCCATTTCAGTTAGTAAATGTTATTGTAAAATTAAATACACCTGAAGTCAATATTATTCTGTATAGCCTTTTCTGTTAATGATCAAATTAAATGGTGGCCAAACTTAATATTTCCTTTTAAAATATCCTGTTTTCTTATTTTTATTTAAGATGAAAGAGAGTTTGCATCATTTGATGAAATTTTTAAGTTTTTTCTTTAAAAAAATTATGAAGGTTTTATAATAACAATAAGAAATTGATTCAGATTAAATTTAAAAAAAAAAAACTTTCAAAATATATATTTTTTTGCGTAAAAAGATGTTTGATGTAATTTTAAACGGCATTTTATATTATTAAGGTGTTCCAATAGCAATAGGAATTTCCTTGTTTTCTTGCTGTTAAAATAAAAACAGCTATTAACATTTATTATTTTAAAATTTTTATTACTAAAAATTAATGTAAAATCACGTACTCCTAGTGGCATGTTTACACCTTATTGCTCAGGTTTTTCATTTGGAAGGCTCACAGATTTAATCCCGGTCATACGCCAAAATATTATCTCATCATAAATAAGATAGTTAACTGTAATCGAGCATAAAATTTTGCTGGGACTGCGAATAAACAAATAAATATTATTGATTAAATATTTATTAATATATAAACTTATATTTTCTGTAATATTTATAAATTTAATATTTTTGAAATATTTTAATAACTTATTTTATTCTATTCATAATATTTATAAATAAATAATATAATATTCAATATTTAAATACCAATATTCCAAGTATTGTAGTAATAGTATTGTACCACTATTTGTAGTAATATTTTTTGTTATTGTTTGTTTAGATTTCAATATTTATTATTTTGTCTCCATTAAATATTATTTCATTTTGAACGTAATTGCATTAAATTTTGAGCAAAGGTTGCAATAGTGAAAATATTTACCTTTTGTAAGTAGTGTAGAACTGTAAGTTTTGGGAAGCGCTCAACGTCACTCCCTCCTTCTCTCTCACTCAAACACACAGACCATTCCCTCTATCTTTCTCACACATAGGTCATTCAATCTATCTCTCTCACACACAGCTCCTTCGTGCTATCTCTCTCACACACAGGGCGTTATCTCTGTCTATCTCATATTTAGGTCATTTATTTATCACTCTCACATACAGGCCATTCGCTCTATCTCTCTCACATATATGTGGTTCTCTCTACCACTCTCACACACAGGTCATTCTTTCTATCTCACTCACACACAGGACATTTTGTCTATCTCTCTCACTCTCACTCACAGGTTATTCTTTCTCCCTCTCTGACATACACACACTCACGCACACAAACACACATATACACCATACAAAAATATACTTGGACCAAAGTTACTAGGGAAGTGTGGCATGTGTGAACCGTTGATCGAGGCTTGACGAGGCAAGGCGTGCACCTTGTGTTAGGGTATACTAAAGTATTAAGCAAGCACCCCATGCGAGGCTATGGTAATGTTTTAAGCGATCGCCCCATTCGAGGCTAGACTAATGTATTAATCAAGTACCCAATGCGAGGCTATAGTGCATAGTATGAATTGTTATTTGAAAGCTCGTACGCTTGTACAGTTATATGCAAGATGGTAATTTATATAAACTACCATCTTGCACGATACCGAGACGGAGGAATTGAGTAAATAGAGTAAATAGAGCTTTCAGCTCTATTTACCAAGAAGACATACAAATAGATTTTCAAAGACGAATTGTCAGTTGTAAGACATCATCCGATGAAGTTAACTTACTATTGTGTGAAAGATGTTGGAATCACTGAAGATTTAAAAGGGGGTTTTGTACAATCATTGCTTCGAGTGTTTTGAAGGCCTACTGGGGAAAGATTTCAACGAGTTGTAAAAATTATAACATAGATGTATAACTGGTTTTATTTAGTGAAAACTATTGTATTTAGAGTTATTTGGTAACGGATGATTTTTCCTTAGAAGTAGTTGTGATAAACACGATATTTTTAAATTTATCTGATGAAAACTGTTGTATTTAGTGTAATTTGATACCGGACAAATCGTTTCCGATTATATTTCTTTTAAAAGTGAACACGTTTAAGGTCAACCGCAGGCGTTGTGGGAGGCGATACGCTGGCTTTCTTGTTCTTCATTCTGTTACTGTCTCTGACTTGAACGTACGTATATCTCAATATGTCGTATCAAACTTTCATCGAAAAAATTAATGCAAAAACATCGTTGAGCTATACTGAGATCATAAGTGTTGGTAAATTACAATTGAAAAAAGTTATGATATTATATCGATGGAAAAAATTAAAAGTAAATACGGACTTTATTCTTTGTACACTTCGGTATGAAGAGGAAGATATACGTTAAGTATTTCTTCCGAAAAGATTCGCCGAATGGTTGGAAGATGATGATATGAAACAGATGGAGAAGATTAAGACAAACATAATAGACCTTTTCAGGACGACCATACAGATTTACATATAAACACAAATTTCCATATACATACACAAAACAAAAACACTCTAAACCCCTTCATTAAGCATGTACATCTATTGTTTTTTTTTTAAATAACAGTTATTCGCATTGCTGGAGGAAAAGCTTCTAAGGCTTGTGATTTAATCTGATATTGGATCCGTCCAACGTCAAATTATGTTACGAACGGTGAGGAGAGTGTTTAATACATTTAAATTAGGCTTTACACTTTGTACGCAAGCAGACAGATACAACATCTCGATTCCCCCCCGAGGGGAGAAGAACCCACCTCGTAGCGTGTCCGGTCGCTACACCACCCCCTCCGTTCCTAGCCAGTAGTGGCTTTAACGGAGGACTTCTTCTCGCCCTCAAACTGATTTGCCACATAGCTTTCAGTCTAGGCCCCGCTGAGATGCCACCGATGCAGATGCCCCGAGGGACATCTACATCGGTAAAAGTTCACCCCGAGATAGATTTACGTGTTTATGCCTTCAGAATGAAGACAACGGACACCTGCAGCTACCACGTCGCCCTCAAGAACTAAGCTAGGAAACCTAACCGCGGAAAGAAGACCCCGCGCCTAGATCCTACTATAAAGAGCCACTTTCTGAATGTCTCAGATCCGCACTAACAACCTCATTATAAACTTCCCACTAAAGTTTGTACATCGAAATTTAGACCTAGTTCCCTTAAGAACCCCGCTTAATACTCAAAATGAGTTAATATCTGACTCCGCTCCGGTCCGCCCGGGAGAGGAGATTTAACACCTACCCCCGCACAGGCCATCGCGGAGTCCCGCGTGACATTCACCATCCTTCGCAATTGCCGCCGAGACTCCCCTACGTACCGCCGGAGCGGCACCCAGAGAAGCCCCAACAACAGTGATTTCGGCTCAAAAACGCCCTCGTCGGAGCGCAACCGCACCCGCCGGGCAAGAATAGTCCGGCCCACCGACAACGGCCGCAACTCCCCGACAGCCTAATTCAATGCATACCACAATACTTCTAACCGAGGCACGCTGCCTAAGCGCCTACCTTCGGCCAGTCAACTGCCCAGGCGGTCCCTAGCCACCCAGGTTCCTAACACCTACTAAATTCCTTCGGCGGTCCTGCTCAGGGCGAGGAAGCGAAGGAAGCCAGCAACTATTTTCCACTCACTACGAGTCCTCCAGTTGACTCGTAGATCCAAAACTGAGTTTACTCTCTCGAGCTCCCTACTAACTCTGGTACGTTCAGCTTCGTACCGGGGACATATGTAGAGGACATGGTCCACAGTTTCATCGACCCTACAGTCCGGACAGAAGCCGGAATCAACCAACCTAAACTTAGCCAATTTGTCCCTAAATGCACCATGTCCTGAAAGGAACTGAGTGGTATGCCGATTGGGGGATACCCAGCTAATAGCTCGCAACTCCCTAACATCGGGGAATATACCATGCGTATAACGACCAGTTACAGAAGCAGTCCACCTATCTTGCCAAGAGTCAAAACCTTGGTCTTCGATCTCACGCATACGCCCAGTAGTAAGAAGGCCAGCCTTCTTAGCAACATACCGCTGGCTACGTTCCGTAGCCGAAATATCCGCAGGTTTGATGCCTGCAATCACAGTTACCGCCTCTCGCGAGACAGTCCTGTAACCACCGACAACCGCTAACAAAAGAAGACGCTGGGCTCGTAATAGAATGTCCCTATAACATTGGTGCCGCAAACGATGAGCCCAGACGGGCGCAGCGTACAACATAATGGCCTCACAGACGCCTTTATAAAGAATCCGCATGGTACGGAAATTCAACCCCCAATCAGGATTGACCACTCTTCGGACTCCGAAGAAAGCATCAACTGCCTTCTTCGCCACATACTGGAGGTGCTCCTTGAAGAGAAGCCTCTCATCAAGGATAACACCCAGATACTTTTGAAGGGTGACATACCTAATTGAACGACCGTTCATCACAACCCGCGGATGGCGAGTTGCAGCTAAACGGCCCTTCAGAAACATCATAGTGGTTTTCTCCGCACTGAAAACCATCTTATGCTGAAGACTCCACAACCGCAAAACCCTACATGCCTGTGCCGCTCTAAGCTCTATCTCAGCACGCGAATTACCCTCAACCAGCAGCAGCCCATCGTCGGCATAAGCCACGACACGACAGCCACCAGGCAAGCGCAACCGCATGAGAGAATCGAACTCGATGGTCCAGACGAGTGGACCTAATACACTGCCCTGCGGACATCCTTTAGACAGGGTCTTTCCTACTTCCGAACTGCCGTCACGAAGGACGACAGCTCTGTCGCTGAAAGACAGATACAACAGCTGATATGCTACCAACCTTTGAAATATTACATTAAAATTTAAGAAAATAATTAGGAATTTTCATGATGACGGACTGCGACACTAGCGCTCCTTGCAGTCACATTGTTTATTTAATTTACGTTTTATGTTCGCTTATGGACTATTTTTTAATTTATTTGACGAACGCTGATGTATTTATTACAAAACCAGATAAGTAGTTTCCGATTACGTTTCTTAGAAGAGGGGGCTGGAGTAAACATGATAAAATTTGACCGAATATGTACATGACCGGTGATAAGCTAGTTTCAGCTAGTCCGATTATTAAATCGTACGTAACATTAAGCTTAATACAAACGAATAAAATAAATGTTTTATTAAACACACAAGAATAAATCTTACTACAACCATCAGTTACCAAGATGTACTTTAGGTCTGTTCCAAAAAAGGGCCTTATAATCTAGCCTCACACCTGGTGCCCGCTCGAATGAGGCGATCGCTTAATCCATTAGTCTAGCCTCGCATGGGGTGCTTGCTTAATAGATTAGTATACCCTACCACAGGGTTCACGCCTTGTCTCGTCTAGCCTCCACAGGGGTTCATACATGCCGCACCTCGCTTAGAAACGTTGATCAAAGTGTATTTGTGTATGGTGTATGTGTGCGTTTGTGTGCGCGCGTGGGCGAGTATCTGTATTTTAGAGAGAGAGAGAGACAGAGAGATAGAAAGAGTGTGTGTGAGCAAGAAAGATAGAGAAAATGTGCTGTATTTGAGTGGGATAGAAAGAATTACCTGTGTGTGAGAAAGATAGAGAGAATGACCTTGAATTTTTCCCAAAGTTCTCATTTCTATATTATTTTTGTAATTGCCAGTTTTTTTAAACATATTGCTAAAATCCAATTATTAGCATAATTTTTATGTATGCTACGCAAGCAACAAATTCCAGAACGGACCGCTAGCAAATTTGTTTGAAAAAATGCAGTTGCACATCAGTGCTGCTTATTGCAGCGAAGTTTTTTTTTGTCAAATACCAAAAATCTTTGACTGGTTACAGATCAAGTAAGACTATTAATTTATCTCTGTATGTAAATACATACAGAGGTAAAAATATGTATACATATAAAAAATACGGTCAGTTTTCCGAACCGGATCGGTGTATATGGTTTGTTTTTTAATCTGAAGATAATTATCATTACTTAAAAGTTATGAATGAAAGGAGTAATTGATTTTTATTCCTTTTACCTTTTGTTGAAGAATTTTTAAAAGGTATTAATAATTCATCCCTACCTGACAATCCGTTATACAGTTTTAATCTCCAGCGGGTTGCAGAAACGTGAATGTTATAAACATTATACTTAATCAGTGTCGCCAAATATCCTGAACATCTTTTTCGAAAAGTTGTTTAACCAAAATAGGAGTAACATAAAATGATTGTGTTATTGGAAATAATTATTATAATGACATTGCAAGTATATGTTTTGGCTAGTTTGATACTGAAATGCGGGACGTGGTGTAATACAATAGACCTTCATAATATTCACGCTGCGTTGTATAATAAAGCAACCTACACCTAGTGATAATTAATTCTTATTATTATTATTTGTGGTAGGAGACCATGGTACTTTTACTGAGTAACTTTCATGATATATTATTCCGTATTCTGTTTTCATCGAATAGAAGATAATCAAAATGAATAATGATCCTATGACGAATGAAATCATTAAACAAAGGAGATTTTTTTAAAAGACTTTATTTTAAATTGAATATTATTATTATTAATTTTGTAAATTTACGCCTGATACGATAATAGTAAATTATAAATATTAAAACCTTTTAATAACATAATTTTATTAATTTAAAATTATACTAAGAAACGACTTACCGGTATAAAACGACTTACCACTCCACCGATTGGCGGAATGTTAGCGTCTAGGTCTTTCATTCGGAGGTCCCGGGTTTGAATTCCGGTCAGGCAAGGTATTTTTCATACGCTACAAAATTTTATTTCCATATTATATCTCATGCACAAGCTTCAAGATTATATGGCGAGATCATCAAGCCCTACCCAAAAAAAAAATAATGCCCGAAATTTTACATACACATTTAACTAAACAGTTTATTTTCCAACTATTATTTTTATGAGTTTATAAAAAAGAACCGATCGTTGAGGTCACCATTTGACAGTCATAATCCAGGTATGTATTTATGAATAAAAGATTATGAAGAAACAAATCAGTCACTTTCAAATCAGTCACGTTAGGATATAAGTATTAACTAACGGTAAGAATGCAAAACAGAAACAGTATTTTTAATAAAATACTCTTTCTATACATTTGCATAGAAAGAGTATTTTAACATTCAAAATATTATTAATAATGTAGAAATAATTTACTCGTAAAGTTTACGATTACTCAAAAGCAGTTACAGTAATTTTGGATTTTTCTAGCGATAAAACTAATTTCAAACACTGATTTTTTTCGCTTACGTCATATTCTTCCAATGACGACTGACGTAACAGAAGTTTTCAAATGAATTCAACAGCTGCAGACCTTCATCCTGAAGTACTCCGCGTAAATTAGCTATGGACAGCGACGGGTCATAAAAGGTATACTATTTACTATTATCGCACAGAACTGACCCAAAAATATCCTGAAATCTGGGCACTCATCATTTTAGTGTCTATTCATAAGAAATATTTCAGGAAATTGATATATTACAGTGTTTTGAAGATAATCTTTCATTTCCATGTTATTTGTCCGGATAACAGTAATTAATAATAAATAAAAACGTAACAACATCTAACTCAAGAAACATAAAATGGTATATTATCGAAAACAATCAACTTTATAATGAAAAACTTATCTAATAAAAACATTAAATTATTATTAAAAAACTATTGTTTTGGGTTACAGTGTACGTGAGTGAACATGTTCAATTCACACTTAGAGTAAACAATATGACCAACTGTTTACACATATTTTCTGTGCTTGATTTAAAATTTTAAAACATTTGAATTAAAGTATACGTATTGCAGGTTTGAATGGTTATGTTATTTAATAATTCGAATTATCAAACATATTTTACCAAAATTTGCTAGACCCTCCGGGGGGGGGGGGGGTGTAGCTCTGGCGGGCGGCGTATCAGAATGGGATTATTAAATGTCCATAATTTATTTGATTACCTCTTATGTGAAAAAATTTTTATTTTGAATGATGAATATTAATATAACGAAAGTTAAATTAGAAATTTAATTCTAGAAACTGATACTAACGAATCGGGATTTTCCGCTAATGATCGGTACATTCTGATGCCTACTTTTTGGTTATAGTTCATTATTTTATGAAGAAAAACAATCACATAAATAAAAAAATATATTATTAATATATATATCGTAATATATCGATATATAATAATATAAAAAGTATACACCTGACCACCACTAACGAATCGGGATTTTCCGCTAGTGATCGGTACATTCCGGTGCTAAACTAAGACACACACACACACACACACACACACACACACACACACACACACACACAAATGCCCTTTAGTAGGGTAGGATCAGGCAGGGAAAAATTACATGGGAAATTGTCCATCTTTAAATAAAACCTTATGTTTTATACTGAGCACTAGACATTATGATTTCATTTACATTTTCAGAGCGATCAAAATGCCCTTAATTAAATGCCACTTAATTGGTCATAATAATTATCTTTTTGCCAAATATCCTACCTTTCCAGTTTTTGGTGGGCTGCAAGGAAGAAGAGGCTTAACAAAATTAATTATCGAGTTCGGGCATGTGACATCTCTTGACTATTTAAATATCAAAAAATAAGAAATGATGCCGTAATTGGAGGTCGATAAATTGATTATTTAAAAGTGGTAAGTAAGTTCAAGTTAATTAGATCATCATAAAACACAAATATTTTATATATTATATCAAGAATAAAAAAATTACATGTAGAAAATATAGTAGTAATAATTTTAAATAAAATCTTTGAAAATTTTTCATCGGTTGATTATCCGCAAACAGCCAATATTTCTACCTTGCGTCAGTTTCTCATTTTGTTATTATTATTAAATGATAAAAAATTTATTCCTATTAACTCCTTTACTGTTTCAAAGTAAATAGCCTGGGGTTATTCAGTATTAAAATATAATCAATATCATCAACATCGGAGGCTTATCGGAACCTGACTTTCCTCAAAGGCAGGATATTCATAAATATCATCATCTTTTCCCTCTCAAAAATAAATTAAAAGAAAGAATCGTTCAAATATTTAAAGAAAATTTCTAAATTTGAATTATTTACTTGTGAAAGAAAAACTTTAAAATTCAGAATGTTGGAAAAATCAGCTAGCTTAAAATAATTAGTTTTATAGATTTCTATTGGATCATAAATATTCCCTACTTTAGCCACAAAATCAATGTTCATTGTAACTAATATAATAATAGAATACATTAATTTTACTAAAAAAAAATTGTAATCTCATAAATTATTTTAGCAAATATAGTTTTACACGAATCGTAAATGACTTAACCGCCATCAGAATTTAGATATTAAATCGGTATTAAAATAGATTTAATACTCCCCTATGCTGTAAAATAGGTTCATCTTTAATAGATTAAATTATATTGAGCTTTGGTGAGAACTTGACTACAACTAATAAAATAATAAAGCGTGGGATAAAAAATAAACAGTAAATTATGAAGATTCTCTCCAACACAAGATTTTCAGATCTTTGGAAGTACATAAAAATACTGAACGTCTCCAATCCCAGAAGAAGCAGGTCGAAACCGATAAAAGACCTCTGCTAATGTATATGTAAGTATTATTAATGTAATAAATCAATCGATTTTTTAAATTATTTTACAACTTCTCTTTAAAATTAAAAAAATTTCTTTAATTACAAATTGTCGTGGACTGGCTTCGACAACTCGTTGTAATTGCTAACCTTAAGGTAGCCCTGAGAAGGGCTGTTGTCGTCGAATGGCTTCAACGGTTGGTAATCCATAAACTTGTGATGGCTCTGAAAAGGACCGTTTTTTGCGTTAGCTCTGAGAAGAGCTGTTGGGTCCGGAAGCTGGTCTCCGGCGAAGTCGGGAAGTTGCGGCTCGTCCACTGAAGTCCGACCGGGCTTTCCCTCAGCGGCAGTTGGGTCCCTAATACAGCGTGGCAGTGGTGGCCTCCAGAGCTCCGCAGTGTCGGGTCGGCGTCGGTCGTCCTTCGCTGGCGCGGCCGAGGCGGTTCTCACCGAGCGTTTCCACGCAGGGCAATTGAATTCCGGCGAGCTGGAGCTGGAGCGGGAAGGTAGCGTCCGCGTCCAGCGACTCCCTCGACGGGCTTTTTTTTTGGTATCATAATCAAAAAATTAATCAGACAAAATACACTGAGGTACTTACTGTCGGTTACAAGACTCTTTCGATTTTATTTCCTGAACTGTAGACATGAAAAAGTGTTTAGAAAAAAATATCTGGAGCAACTTCTGGAATACAAAAATATATTTTTTTATCTAGAGTTTATCTAAAAACGGCAGATCATATGACCTAGCAAAATCTTAATTTTTAAAATTACTTAGTGAGCCTGAATTATTTCTATTGAAAATTAACTATTGAAAACACTTTTCTATTAAAAACTTTATAATCCTATAGAAAACACTTTTGAAAAGGTACAGGACAAGCAAATTTTAGCGTTTGTATGGCAGATTGTTTGAAAATTTTAGAAAGTACATTTAAATAAAATTTATGCATTTAAATGTAATCTATATATGTATAATATTTTTGTGTGTTACTAAAAATATTATATAATTTATTAAACGATCATATTACAGATGAAGATATATCTAATTCAATTTTACTTTTCATTAAGCCTTCATGAATGATCTTGTGTTTTTGAAACATAAATAATGCACTTATAAACACTTATATTTTTGATACTGATAGAACGGATTGCAGGTTGACGTTATGTTCAATTAATTTCAATGAAATAGATAGGACTTAAAAAATGTATGTAGTAGCAAAAAGCACTCTATTAGATTAGATTTCAACAAATTAAAGAATATTTTTAATAGTTGTAATTAAATGGAGTACATGAGCAGCCAAATATTTCTCTTTCATTTAATGAATTCGTAGTTTGTATTCCTTTATAAACACATGTTTAAGACCTCCTTTATAAAAACATTATATTTAAGAAAAAAACCTATAAAAATACCTTGTATTTTTCTGCGTATGTAATAAAACTGATAAAAGGAAATTATTCTTCGAAAACTTTAAAAACCAATCATACAATATTAAAATTGCAAAAATAGAACGAATACATTGCCATTGATATAAGACAAGCAAAAGAATCATACCATCTGAACTTGTTTTATGACTACAGGAATAATATTGGAGCTCAATGGAAACAGTTTGAATAATGTACTAGGTAGGAAAAGCAGAGTTAATTCCTTTGGAATTATCGCTTTCAAAATTAATCATGGTTTAATATTGTCGAAACCTTTTGAAAAAAAAGTTTTTTTTTGAAATGCTATTAATAAGGCCCAGTCGATGTTCAATTAAAAACTGGTGTCAATTGCAAATAAATTGGTGTACAGTTTTAAAAATATTTAAAAAATAATATTTTATTGCTTGATGGATATCGCCAAATAAATAAAGCTTAAAAAAATCTTGTGTATTTTTTACAGAAATGGAATTTTCGTAGTGTATGAAAATTCCTTGCCTGACTGGGATTCGAACACGGGACCTTCGGATGAAAAGCTAAAACGCTACCACTTCGCCACGAAGAATTTTCACGGAAAGTTATTTTTTACATTTGTAAACAAAGAAAAGTAGATCGATGTATGTAGGACAATTAAACATACGGAAATAAACAGACATTGATAAAATAAATTAAAATTTTATCACGACCTTAAAAGTTTAAATTAAACTTTAATTACTTTAATTATTTTAATTTTACTTTAATTACTTGTGTAATTAATAAGTCTTGAAACTATGGTTTTCCACATTTTTGAAATTGATCATTTTGGTTCCAATTTTAAAAAAATGAGGAAAACATGTTTAAATGGTTTAGATAATTATTATTGTAGCAGTGATACAACAATAATCATAATACATCGTATTATTATAACATTATTATTAACGATTATACAACATTATTGTATTAGATTTAAATTTATTGTTGTAGTAATACATACTAAATTAGCTGAAAAATATATTAAATAGGGTACACTAAACTTGCTGAATTATATAAAGTAATGTCTAACATACAATTTAGATTTAGGGAAAGGAAGGGTATTGAAAATGCTCTTTTTAATTACACCACTGTTATTTATGATAATCGGAATAAAAAAAGTAACTGGGAAATTGTTTATTGATCTTGCCAAGATGCTTGATGCTGGAGACAATAACAGTTTTATTAAGCATCTCATGGAAAGCTGTTTCCATGAGAAACCCCTAATTCCAGCTTTAAGAGTTATTCGTCGGAAGAAATTTGAAGTATACTTGGGGTCGCTGATTAGTGAATTACAGTCCAGGTGAAGTCCCTATAGAGACTGTATTAGGGGTAATTATTTTTTCTGTATATATTAATAGTTTGTATGGAAAGAAGGCTGTGTAGAAGATTTCGCTGATGAAATAAGCGAAATAATTTTCTTCGCGTATTATCAATACGCGAAGAAAATTTTACAGAAGAGCTGAGAATTAAAATGCACTGTGAGCGCTAAAGGATGAACGATTGCTTGAATACTAGTTGTATGGTGTTTTGAAATAAAACAAAACTATCAGAGAAGGTCTAGTGCACTTTAGAGCTTGCAGTAGAAAACAAAAAGAGCGTTTAGGAATAACGATCTACATGATCGTACAAAGATTATCATAAATGGATAATGTTGGTGAACTTAATGTTCAGAAAAATAACAGTCTAAGAAAGTTAAATTTGTTGCGATTCTATCCGCTATTAATAAGATAACGATTACAATATGGCATTTCAAAAATTAAGCGTTAGTATTTAAAAAAAATAATAGAATGATAAACCAAGTTTGAGTCATACATTCTGCTTGTTTATGAAGCACAACAATCTTTACAACTTATAAGATTGTTTATTTATAATGTATGCTCAGACTAATATCAATATTAATATAATAGAAAAAGTTTGCTCTCTGTAAATTATTATTCATTACTTAAGCAACAATTAAAATTTTCGCACTCCTATTTTTGTCCAAATATATTTGTAACAAATTACCTTTCAATATAACGGAAAGTAGTGTTTAACTATCTGCTGAGGAACTTCTTCCCAAGAAAGAATCGAATTGGCTTTATCGAATAGAAAATATTTTCAACCTATATATATATATATATATATATAGGTTTCATACAGAAAATAAAATATAAATAAGCAGGGAATAAGTTTAATTCTGTTAAATATTAAAGTATTATAATAATAAATACAATTTAGGATTATTAAGCTGGTGAAATATGATTAGTGGATTTAAGGCATAATTAATATTTGTCTATTTAGTAAGGCAAAATGTGTTCACTATATTTTACAAAAAAATAAAAATAAATAAATAAATTAAAAAAAACAAACATTCGAAACTGAATGCAAACAAAATAAGAGTAATTTTTCAATAGAACAATGTTTTAATTGCTAAGTCTTAAACTGTAGGGTGGTGATTACTAAAGGAATTAATGTAAATAAAATTGTTGTAGAAGTTCAGTATGTAAACTTTATGTGTTGTATTACATAATTACATTATGTATATATATATATATATATATATATAAAAATTTATTATTCTTATATTTTACATATTTTTAAGAAATTAAAATTTTGTTCTATTTTTAGATATTGGAAAATTGTTTGACTTTATAAACGATTTCATAAAAACAATCAAACCAGTTATATTCATCCACATAAAGAATTTATTTTTCATTTTAATATTTAAAATTTCCTTCATTTTCATAGAGTAGAATTTTAAAAAGAAAAATAATTTAGGTCATAGTATGATAAGCAGAAGTGGAGAATCGTTAAAGTTTTTATTTTAGTGGTGGAAGAAAAATTACGAAGAGGGAAGTATAAAAACCGAGAGAAAGAGAAATTAAGTCTACCAGGTTACCGTAGCGGTCCTTAGCGACAGCTTAAAAAAAGCCTAATACAACTTTCCCTTCTATCAAATGGCCTAGGGCAAGAGAAAAAATTAGGAAATTGTATTCAAAAGTAGAATAAGTGTGATTATAACGTCGCCTCCCTTTGTGACTAAAATCGTTGCTATTTAATAACTACCGGAAGGTGACTAATTTTAATCGTTTCCTAGTCCTGGCTATGCCAAAAAATGTTCACTTGTACTACAAATAGCAGAGTTTAGATTTCGGATAGTTATAAAATGGTTTCCTTGATGATGTATAAAGTAATCAGAATTAAATTTGCACAATATTCGAACAAACGGATCAGATATGAAAAAAATACCGGAGAACAGTCTCAAGTTATCTTACTTAGAATCCTCATACTTCAAGTTTAGGAAGAATCAAACCAAGCTCTAAATCTACCAATATCTCCAGTGAAGGGTATAATTAATGTATTACATGATAATTGTCATTTTATTTGAACATTTATTTATAATTAGGTTTTACGGAGTGATATAATAATATATTCGTTTAGAAGTTCTTAGAGGTGAGAAATGTTTACTTCTATTAATCTCGTGACTTATTATATATTTTTCCACTACTGGAGGTCGTATGTTAATCTTTTAATCTCAGTGTATTTGCATCTAAGTATTTGATGTGGGTTGTAAGTGCTGAATATTTGGTACGTGTTTAATTATTACATTTAACGCGCCCTAATTTATCTCTACATGCGATTGTTGTCTTTTACACTTAAACACAAATTTTAAAATGTAAATATTGCCTTTTTAAATACATTAAATTAATAGGAAATAAAAAAAAACAAACACATTCCTTTCGCCTTCATGAAATGGTAATATTTCATGCAATCTTTTTTAATCTCCTGTTACGTGAAATATAATATTTTATAATTTTTATATTGTATTTTAAAAAAATGAGATTGTTGATACGACATTTTGGTACTTTATTATTTAATGTTACCACCATACCACCATTAGTTTTTACATTAAATTATCCCGAAGTCTAATTTTATACTTATTACCCAAAAATTCAAGTACTACTAGCAAGTCAAGGATTCGGGATGAAAGTTGTAAAAAATGTTATTGTTTATATACGCCTCTTACATCACATGAGAATACATTGTATTTTATGTTAAGGAAAAGTACAAGAAAAATTCTAGTAATGTGATAAAAGAAGATACGAATATAAAACTATGTCAAACTAAACAAACTTCTAATAACTTAAAGCGGAATGGTAGAACTGAAGCAATAAAGAACTGATTGTTGATGGCAGATGTAGGGGGTGAGAAGTAGATTTGAACAACCTATGTTCGTGACGTGTAGATGTGGTCTGGAATTGAACATCAGCTAGCATCCCCTGACTAAGAAGCAGAGCAATTCTACTTCCATGGCTCGCTTCTTTCCAGTGACCGCACAATCAGTAGGACAAATAGAGGCTCTCCTTAGGAAGCGAGCGTCTTCATATTTTCCTACTATTATTTCCAGTAAGAAAAAGTCAATTCAACAAGTCCGTACCTCATTTATCTGTCCACTAACCTTAATTTAGCGAAAGGAATTTTGTATTCAGTTTTTTATTCAATTTTGTAATGTCATGGCCAAATATTGGAGGTCAGTTTCAAAATCTAAAGTAAAGTTTTAAGAATATAAATAATTTATTTTTAAAGTTATAAAAAGTTTGATATTCCTATTACTTTTATGTTATATTTTCAACTAGATAAGAGGTTAATTTCATGAAGCCAGTTTAATAAAGTAGACCATGGATATGATATACACCGAAAACGTGAAATTGCGTGAAAAAGTTATTAAAAAAATTAAATTAAAAATTTGTAAGCTATTATTATTATTTTTTTTTATTGGTGTATATGGAGAAAAAATTTTAATTATAAATATTCTCGCTTGTTATTTTCTGTATTTAGGAGTGCACTGAACGACGAGAAGTCATATTTTTGTCTGAGCGACGAAATCGCTAGATGTGTGATCTTTAAACTATATAATATATATAAAGTTGATTTTTTTTGGTTCTTCGTCTTTAATTTTATTATCCGAGAAGGGAGCCTTTTGCACAACCCATCGGAATTAGGTAAGTTTCATATAGTTTCTTTATTCGATTATTTTAACTTTTATATTTTAAAGACTTCGTCTGCGGTATTAGTTTTGAGTTTTATTTTACTTTCTTGACTCTTGTTTTAATAAATTTTTACTATATGATTAATATTAATTTTACACCTTATAAGTTTTATTATTTTGGAGTTATTTTACCCTTTTATTAATAAAATTCCGGGCGATGATAACGCCCAGGCGTTTTTCGCCCACAAACAAAAAAAAAAAAAAAATAATGAAATTGTAAAGGAGAATTTAATATATTTGAAATGAAATAAGGTGCTAAAAATAATTTTTTGAATTTTTAAGATTATAGTTATTATTAAAATTATTATTTTATTGTGTATTCTGAAGACGTATTTTTCTTTTAAATAAATAGAAAGATTGGACGAAATGATTTCGGAACGATTTTAAAACCTTCTCCAAATACAAAATCTTATTTTCTTAAAATCGTTCGGGCCTCCACGTGGTTCGTCCGGATAGCTTACGGAGAACTGGAGGTATCCATAAGTGAACTAAATCGAAATCAAACCTGTTTGGCTAAACTCCAAAGTTGTAAACTCGTGGGCTTGCCCACAACACAGGAAAGAAACATCCTAGAAAGTTCACAGCATGGAAAGTTCTTTTATTACTAACTATATCCCTTCTGTTAATAACCAGAGAAGTTCACCATCGGATTGGGGAGGTGGACAAATAAGAGAAACTTCTAAAGACGAATCGAAGCGTCGGAATACACCCAAAAAACAAACAGTTAAAACAAAAGAGTTCCATTACTTTGCGACATTAAATATTAATTCTCTAATGAAAACAGGGAAACTCAAAAACCTCACAAATATACTAGAACACCAGAAAATAGTAATATTAGCATTACAAGAAATGAGAAATACCACACAAGAACACTATGAATCACAAGGGTTCAGAATCTACCAAGGAATTCCTGGCAAAAAAGTCATGAAAAATGTCCCGCAGTTTGGAACAGGTTTCATCGTCAAAAATACAATACTCGATTCAGTCATAGATTTTCAAGTGTACTCAGACCGAATCGCAACATTAACGATAAATCAGCAAACAAATTCTACACACTAATCAACGCACATGCACCAACAAACATTGAAAGCAGGACTAACCCTAAGGAAGTGGAAAACTTCTGGAACTTATTGGACCAGATAACTACCAAAATAAACAAAAGGCCCACCAAAATTCTATTAAAGGATTTCAATGCACAGTTGGGAAAGGAAAAAAGATACCAAGATATCATTGGTAAATGGCCTGTACAGAAAAGAACAAACGCAAACGGCCAAAGACTGGTGGATTACTGTAGAAATCACAACCTTTTATCTAAATTCACCAGACTATCCAGAAAAGCCAAAAGAATGAAAACCTAGAAAAGTCCGAACTGGAAACTAGGAGAGTTTCAACTTGACCATGTCTGTATGGAAAAAAATTCACACAGAGATCTACAATGTAAAAGTGATGAGAGGTTTGGAAGTAGACTCAGATCATTACTTAATCAAAATTAAAATCAAAATGACACCACGGAGAAAATCTGCAACGGACAAAAGATTTAAAAAGCAATATGACCAGAATAAAATTACAGGAAATGTCACATACACCGAAACAGACCAACTAGGGACTGAAAACAAACTAGAAGCCCTGGTGGAAAAACTAAAAGAAATAGCATCAGAAATTGCTCCGCCAGATAAAAAAAGGAAACACCAGTGGTGGAACAATACCTGTGATCAAGCACTGGCAAACAGACACAAGGCTTGGTTGATCTTCCAATCAAGAAAGACAGAAGAGAACGAACAAAAACTAAGAATGCAAAGAAAACTCGCACAAAAAATAATTCGAAATCAAATGAGAGAGTATCACACAAGAAATTACTAGAGGAAGACTTCCATAAAAATAATACAAGACAATACTACAAAAACTTTAAACTGAAGAACACTACATTTAATGCCCCAACACTAATGTTAAGAAATTCAGAAGGAAATTTGGCACACACTGATGAAGAAATTCCAACATCATGAGAGAAACCTTTAGAAAACCTTTAGAAATTGTGAAGAACCAAAAGAACTTCTGGAAATAAACACTAATACCCGGATTAAAACACCAAGAGAAAACATTCTTCCACCAACATTAGCAGAAGTAAAGATAGCTCTGAAGCAAATGAAAAACAACAAAGCAAGTGGAGAAAATTTCCTGACTGCAAAATTATGGAAGAACGCGTCAGAAAAAATACACAGAAATCTCCATAAAGAAATGGTAAAATATGGCACAAAGAGGGATTTCCGGAAGAATGGAAAACCGCAATAATCCACCCTTTACATTAAAAAGGTGATAAAACCAACCCTGGCAACTATAGGGGAATTTCCTTATTAGATTGGACTTACAAAATTCTATCAAGAATAATTTACAACAGAATCAAAGACCAACTGGAACAAGAACTAGGGGAATACCAAGGGGGATTTAGACCATGGCGAGGCTACCCAGAACAAATTCTAAATTTAAAATTAATTATAAGGTATCATAAACTAAGGAATAAACAACTGGTAGTGGCTTTTATTGATTTCAAGAAAGCATATGATTGTGTACATCGAGAATCCCTGCTAAAATTCCTGAGAAATTTAGGGCTTCACCCAAAACTAGTCAAAATCATTAGACTAACACTAACGGATACCAAATCCAAGGTTAAATTCAGGGGAGAAATTGCTGATCAATTTGACATCAAAACAGGACTGAGACAAGGAGATGGACTGTCACCGCTTTTATTCAACTGTGACCTTGAATTTATAATACGGGATTGGAAAAAATTAAATGAAGATAACGTTAAAATAGGAAAAGGTATCTCAGTAAATTGCCTAGGCTTTGCGGACGATTTAGCCCTACTATCCCAAAATATAGAAGAGGCCAGATACCAACTGTCAACACTAAAAGAGATTGCAGGAAAAATTGGTCTAAAAATATCATACGAAAAACCAAAATTATGGTGGGAGACCCACTATGCATAAGCAAAGTAAAAATAAACAATAATGACATAGAACTAGTAGAAAACTTTAAATATTTGGGTGAAAACATCACACACAACCTCCAAGAAAATCCAAACTGGAATGAAATAATAAATAAACTCATCAAAGCCGCTATAAAAACACAAAACATCTATAACAAAAATTCATGTCCATAAACACAAAAATAAGAGATTATAACTCAGTTATCCAACCAGAAATACTTTACGGATGCGAAACCATATTTGGACCCTACCAGACAAGGTTTACCGACAAGCTGGAAAAGATTGAAAGACAGATTCTACGACAATGCATCGGGAAAAACATTAAAAAAGACGGGATTTGGAGAATTATTCCAAACGAAGAGATTTACAAAACGACATCCTGATAACTAATAAATTTAGAAAGAAGAGAATTTCCTTTCTAGGACATATTTTCAGAATAGAAGAGACCAGACTTCTCAGACGGATAGTCGAACTTTTCTGGAACAATAAAAGCAGATCGAACTGGTTATACGAAGTACAGAAAGACATGGAGGAATTAGACATAACCCATGAAAACCTAAAAACGAAAACCGGAAACTATGAGAAATTAAATATAAAGAAACAAGATTCCTTTCAAAACCCAAGAAAACAATAAGCCGGGCGTACTCTGAACAAGAAAGGTAAAGATCTGAAACCCTTAGAAATTACTGGTAAAAAAGAAAAGCTGAAAAACAACAAATCAGCAAGAAAAGAAATAACTTGCCAAAAAATTGAACTAAAGTGATCCATTATGGTCTTAAAAGTAAAAAAAAAAAAAAAAAACAGTAGAAAGATTATATAAGATTTACGCTATAATAAACTCGAATTTAAAAATTATCAATATTCTTTTTTTATTAATTATACTGGTTTACAGATAATATCTAGTTGATGCAGATATAAATTCTGTTAATAACTCTAATTGTGCATTTTGTATATTTACTTAATGATATTATTAATGAGATCTCTATGTACAAAGATAATATGTTGTTATAAATAAAAACATTTAAAATTTTTTTGAAAAAAAGCTTCTAAAATCATAAACCCCATTATTAACTCTGAAGTAATATTCATTAAAAGTAATATTTTAAGTAAACTGTTGTCAGTTACAGTAGAGCACAATTTTCTTGATAAACCTAACGGAAACATTTATAATGCGAACTAGAAAAAGTGCAGTTTTACAGCGCATCGAATATTAGAAATCCTTGTATTTGATTAAAAAAAATAAAAAAATAATTTTATTGCATCCCATCCTGAAAAATCCGTAAAGATTGAAATTTTTTTTTTAATATGTAAGGCCGCTTAATTTCTGTCACCATTTTATTTAAGGGTAAATAGTGACAAGGAGATAGAAAATTACGGTAATATGTTTCCAGGTTCAACGGCTTGAATGACTGAAAAAGGTTCAGATATTTGCATTGTATTTATTAAAAGTTTTGATAGTTTTATGAACTTCAAAACAAAAGGAGTAGTTGTTCATTATTGAGCAAATTTGCAGATTCTCTTCTAATAAGAAAAATTTTGGGATCCACCGATTTTAATTGATTAAGCTGTGG